>NC_090275.1:42961902-45461902 GCF_040414725.1 Anabrus simplex
AATATTAGGCCCACAAAACACAGCAGAAGGTTGGAAATTACGAAGTAATGCTGAAATATATCAAAAAATAGAAAATATATCAGATGTAATGAGGAAAAGGAGACTTATGTTTTTTGGACATTTATATCGAATGCAAGATAGTAGATTAACCAGTAAGATTTTCAGATATTTGTGGGGTAAGAAATCAACGACAAGCTGGGTCAATGAAGTAAGAAAGAATTAAAAAACAATATAACAACAGAAGAAATAAATAATAGAGAAGGCTTTCGGGAAAAAGTATTGAAAATAGAAGGATTCCAAGGTAGGAAAGTAAAAAAGACTGGTTCAAAGTGGTCTGAAGACAGAAAGAAGAAACATAGTGAACAGATGAAAGCGTACTGGAAGAAAAGGAAAGAACAAAGAAGAAGGAATTGAAATCGGCACGTGGTCCTCTGGTGGCCCATTCGAAATAATAATAAAAATAATAATAATAATAATAATAATAATAATAATAATAATAATAATAATAATAATAATAATAATAATAACGCTACACCACTTCAACAATATGTTTCTGTTCCTGGACAGGTTATTGAACTACACGTTTAGAAGAAAAACGGGAACTTGGAAGAATAGCTGTTTCACGCAATGTTCTGAAAACTCACACGGAGTGATCGGAATTCGAACCACGGAACCCAGTGGTGAGAGGCCGGCGCGCTGACGCCTAAACCACGGAGACTCAGCTCTGGACTGCTTATAGTAATTGGTAATATTCAACTGTAATGCATGTGTACGAAATACTGATTAATTTTTTGGAAGTGGCAATAGTAGGGTTAGGGGAAGGTATAAGAATGAATGTACGGGTGTTTCGGGGATTTTTCGATGATACCCGCCACTATCTGATCTGGACTGTACTGAACATCAATAAGCGTAGGACATAGAAAGTCAAGTCTGTCTGCGGACGGGCAAGGATAGTATGAAGAAACTGACGGTAGTACATAGAATAGATTGTCAGAAGGTTCAGTATACAGGAAGAGAATGTGTCGTATGGTGTCATGAACATGGTCCTCTGGTTCTGGATTAATGAAGATAATACGAACTTACGATGTCTGTCTGATAGGCCATCATCCCGGTGGCTGGTTGCACCCTCAAATATCACCACAAAATGCTATGTAGTTATAGGAAAACCACAAAAACCAATGGCAGCACTAAAATGAGACGTACGGTACTAAGCAAGACGAGAAGTGAAGTAGTTTCCCATTTTCATATTAGTCGAATGCTGGGGCTTTACCTTAATTAAGGCCACGGCCGCTTCCTTCCAACTCCTAGGCCTTTCCTACCCGACCCCACGATAAGACCTACAGTATCTGTGTCAGTGCGACGTAAAACTTCATTTTTATCTCTTTACCCTCCAGGGTTGGTTTTCCCCGTGAACTCGGCGAGGGATCCCACCTCTACCGCCTCAAATGCAGTGTCCTGGAGCTTCAGGCTCTGGGTCGGGGATACAACTTGAGAGGACGACCAGTACCTCGCCCAGGCGGCCTCACCTGCTATGCTGAACAGGGGCCTTGTGGAGGGATGGGAAGATTGGAAGGGATAGACAAGGAAGGGGGAAGGAAGCAGCCGTTGCCTTATGTTAGGTACTATCCCGGCATTTTCCTGGAGGAGAAATGGGTAACTACGGGAAAACCACTTCCATGGTGGATGAGGAGGAAATCAAACCCCCTTGTACGCACTTGACCTCCCGAGGCTGAGTGGACCCCGTTCCGCCCCTCGTACCACTTTTCAAATTTCGTGGCAGAGCCTGGAATCGAACCCGGGCCTCCAGGGGTGGCAGCTAATCACACTAACCACTACACCACACAGGCGGACTATGATCCTTCTAACAGAACAAATATGACCTCGGCCACCATAGCTCAATTGGTTGAGTAACCGATGCGAAATCGGGAAGTTATGGGTTCGGATCCTACTGGTCTCCGTTTGGTTATTTTTGTTCTGTACTTAACATCTCTTCAACACTTACTATATGTACGGAACACGACCTAATAGGTTGAAAGTTAATTTCCATTAGTGCGGTAAGTAATTGCAGTTCTGTAGGGTGTCTTTTTCCGTACTCATTTGGGTACGGGAAGAAGGAAATTACGTCATAGTATGAAATAAAATATTACCCCATTTCAGTCGTCTCTTACTAACAAATTAATCGAGAGTTGCTACAATAGCCCCTATATATAAAGGAAAGGGTGATAGGCATAAAGCTGAAAATTACAGGCCAGGTAGTTTGACATGCATTGCAAGTAAGCTTTGGGAAAGCATTCTTTCTGATTATGTTATACATGTTTGCCAACTTAACAACTGGTTCGATAGAAGGCAATTCGGATTGAGGAAAGATTATTCCAATGAAGCTCAACTTGTAGGATTCGAGCAAGGTATAGCAGATATCCTGGATTCAGGAGGTCAAATGGACTGTATCGCGATTCACCTGTCTAATGCATTTGATACGGTGGATCATGGGAGATATCTAGCAAAAATGTGTGCAATTGGTCCAGACAAAAGAGTGACTGAATGGGTGGATATATTTCTAGAAAACAGAACACAGTAGGCGAAGCTTTATTTGACCCTGTAATAATAAAGAGGGGAATTCCCCAAGGCAGTGTTACTAGACTTTTATGTTTTCTTATATACATAAATGATATGACTAAAGAAGTGAATCAGAGATGCGAATGATGTTATTCTGTATAGAGTAATAAGTTACAAGGTTGTGAGTAACTGCAAAATGATCTCGATAATGTTGTGAGATGAAGATAAACGGGGTTAATAATCAGGTTGTGAGTTTCACAAATAGGAAAACTCCTCTTAGGTTTAATTAATGCCTTGATAGTGTGAAAGTTCCTTATGGGGATGACCGTAAATTCCCAGGTGTCAATATAAGGAAGGATCTTCGATGGGGTAATCACATAGATGGGATTGTAAATAAAGAGTACACATATCTGCACATGGTTATGAGGGTATTTAGGGGTTGTAATAAGAATGTAAAGGAGAGGGAATATAAGTCTCTGGAAAGACCCCAAATAGAGTATGTCTCCAGTACATGGGACCCTCACCAGTATTACTTGATTCAAAAACTGGTAAAATTCTAAGGAAAAGCAGCTCTATTTGTTGTGGGTGATTTCCGACAAAAGAGTAGCGTTACAAAAATGTTGCAGTTTAGGCTGGGGAGACTTGGGATAAAGCTGTTTTACTAAGTGGTATGTTCAGAGCTGTCAGGGGAGAGATGATGTGGAATGACATTAATAGACGAATAAGTTCGAGTGGTGTTTTTAAAAGTAGAAAAGATCACATTGTGAAGATGAAGTTTGAATTAAAGAGGTAAAATTGGGGCAAATATTCATTTGCAGGAAGAGGAGTTAGGGATTGGAAAATCCTACCAAGGGAGAGGTTGAATACATTTCCAATTTGTTTGAAATCATTTAAGAAGAGGCTAGGAAAACAACAGATAGGGAATGTCACCTGGGCGACTGCCCTAAATGCAGATCAGTAGTGATTGATTGAGTGATTGGGTAGGGAATTCCATGAATGTATTGTCATCCCCACCGATAAGGTGGGGGGGGGGGGTTTCGATAGTTAAGGAGACACTAAAATTAAGGGAAATACTGTCGTGTATTATCGCACTGATCAGCTTTGTCTAGCACACATCTACATCTTCTGTAGGCTACATACGAGCGTTTGTAACACAGCTAGTTAGAGGGAGGTAATGGAGCGATTAGCACGTATGAAGCACTCCACGTTGATCCCATTAGGCTATCTCAATAGTAGCTTGTAGCATTAGCTATTGCACTGATATTCATTGCATACTCGGCTGCCGGAGCACTTTAAAAACCTGGACCGCTATGTTAATCACTGAACGTGTGTTTGTAATCCGTTCTCTAGTGCAGTGCAAACACTGTAATGATAGACAGAGATAATGCTAATTTATACACTGGACGATAGAGGTACCACATCCAAAAATTTTACAAGTGGGGAAAAAACGCCCAGAGTGTAAAATTAAAACTGAAAATTCATTTTAGCCCTTTCATCATGTTCAAATAGAACAAATTCGTTACTTTACAAATAATTTATCTTAACACGTTTGCATTTTAAGAAAAATACAGGAAAAACAGGATGGGCGTAGTACTTTTTGGGAACTGAAACTCTAAATACTTTCATCTGAAAGACATAAATTTCACTTCAGCTGTAAGAAAACTGACTGTATTTTAACATAACGTTCTTACCGCCTACACTTCAGTCAAAGAAACAACCGAACAAGTCGTGAGTGGCTTAAGATGTGTCCTACTTTTCTATCTCATCTTCTCTTCAAATTTTGCGAAATAGATCTCTTCTCACCAATTCGGTTCAGTACCTCTTCATTCGTGATTCTATCTATCCATCTCACCTTCAGCATTCTTCTGTAACACCACATTTCAAAAGCTTCTATTCTCTTTCTTTCTGCGCTAGTTTTTGTCCATATTTCACTTCCACACAATGTTACACTCCACACGAAAGATTTCAAGAAGACGTTCTTTATCCCCTTATCAATGTTTAAAGTGAGTAAATTTCTTTCCTTAAGAAAGGCCTTATTTGCTTTTGCTAGTCTGCACTTTATATTTACCTTACTTCAGTCATCGTTAGCTATTCTACTACCCAAGTAACAAAATTCATCTACTCCCTTTAATACTTAATTTCCTAATCTAATATTTCCTGCATCGGCTGACGTCGTTCGACTGCACTCCATTACAGGGTGTTTGAAAAAGAACTCCCTAGCTTTAATGTGTCCTATAATCTGTACAAAGTGAGATACTCTATTCTAGTTTGTGGTGTGTGATTCATCAACTCTCCAAGTTTGGCTCCCCTGCAGTTGGCAGGTCTGCTTGACCTTGAGACGGCGCCAGTGTTGTTTGTTTCCTCTGTTCTGCACTGCACTGCACTGCACGCCTGGACTGAACTGAGGGAACAGAGGAAACAAACAACACTGGCGCCGTCTCAAGGTCAAGCAGACCTGCCAACTGCAGGGGAGCCAAATTTGGAGAGTTGATGAATCACACACCACAAGCTAGAATAGTGTATGTCACTTTGTACAGATCCTAGGGCGCTTTAAAACTAGGGAGTCCTTTTTCAAACACGCGGTACTTTTGTTTTGGACTTATTTATTTTCATGTTGTACTCCTTACCCAAGACTCTGTCCATATCACTCAGTAAACCCAAATAAAATCACAGTACCATCGGCAAGTCTCAAGGTAATTGGATTGTGATTCCCTTCCCGAATTCTTCTTTGATTTTCTTTACAGCCCGTTAAATAATATTGAAAGAAATCATCGAGTACAACAATATACATAAAAGAAAGTGTTCAATTGCTTGTGGTTCCGTGGTCCGGAAATGGATCCTCATTGGCTGCGTGGATTCGTTAGGTTTCGGCCAATTCACCCCGTGGAATTTGGAAAATTTTGGTATCAAGCGTGATTTTCAAACTCCTTTGGACATGGATTTGTGCCTTTTTTGACGATTTATTTTTCTTTCCTATTATATAGCTTCTTACGCCTGAGTGTCTCCTGATGACCAGGAAAGGCCTTCTCACGAAACTAGAACTCAGGGAAAGGAAGATTATGAGGAGAATACCCATAAGAGAAGAGGAAAACATCTACAGAATACGCCAAAACGATGAGCTATACAAGCATCAGGAAAACGTCGTCACATTTCCAAAATAAAGGCAGCTGGTCTTCTACGGGCACGTAACCCGCATGAAACCCTACAGACTTACCAGCAGGACCTTCGCTGTGGCAGGTAGAGGGAATTCATCCAGGAACAAGTAGATCCCTTCCGTCAAGTCGGATCGGGAGTAATTGGGGATCCCGCATGAGTCCATACATTTCCGCACACAGTTGCGGCAAGCCATTCAGCGGGGAATTTTTCCAACGACGTCACCTACCGGTAGGAAGAACGCAGGAACCAGCAGACTTGTGGACCTAAGAAAGAAATCTGTCTCACAGCCAGAAAATTAAGGAATACTGAAAGAGGAGAAAACAGAATGCCCAAGTGACGAGAAGACACGAGCCCCGTCGTCATCAGTGGACCCAAATGAAGAAGAAAAAGAAGAGATTCTTACAAGCGTATGTTTGCCATAATCTCAAACTTGAATTGTTTGGATTTAGTATGTTTTGGAACTAAGCTACTCAGATGACAAAATATTGTAATGCAGTGTTTCGAAATTCCAGTGATACCTTAATCGTATATTCGTAGAAGCTGCAGATAAATAAATACTGCATGTTGGCAAACATGTGTTAAGAATAAAGTTATTTTTCGTTGCCGACTCACCGTGAACGTCATTTATAAATCACATTCTTGTTTTTTAGCCCACCTTCAATCAGACTATCGGTAACGCAGTTTAGTTCTCTGCTTTGTCGCTTTTGCGCTTTCCATTTGACTATTGTACACTTTGTCCATTGTTGACAGTCTGTACATTCGCGAAGTTGAGGGTTTAATAAATTAAACCTCTCCATAACCCATAACAAATATGAGGGACAAGAATGGAAACGGGGCATAGGAGGACTGCCTAGCCTTTTCAGACGACATAGCCATTGTAAGCGACACGGAGAGTAGTACACGAGTTGCAGGTTTGAGAGCGAATGCAGGGGGACATAAAAACAATGTAATGAGGTGGACAGCAGACAATGGTGTGAATGTAAATGGGAAATGTTTTGTTGCAAATTTCATCAAGAGGAAAACTCCTCTCAGTTTTAATTATTGTGTTGATGGGGTGATAGTACTTCATGGGGAACACTGTAAGGACCTGCGTGTTGAAATAAGGCATGATCTTCATTGGGGTGATCATATTAACGAGGTTATTAAGAAAAGTTACAAATCTCTTCACATGGTCATGAGGGTATTTAGGGTTTGTAACGATGTAAAGGAGAGGGCGTATAAGTCTGTGGTAAGACCGCACTTAGAGTATGGTTCCAGTAATGGGACACTCACCAGGACTACTTGATACGAGAACGCAACTTTGTCCTGCGGTTATTACGTGCCAATAAATCTACTGACCTGTGGCTGACCTTCAAATATTACCCAGCTGAGCCAGGATCGAAGCTGCAAACTTAGACTCAGAAAACCAGCGCCTTAACCGTCTGAGTTATAAACCCGCTATACTTCAGAAGATTTGAGAAAGTTGTCTGAACTCAGCCTTAAGCCAGCGGTGTTTCATATCCGTTATCTCCAGCCCCTGAGCCTGAGATGATTTCAGAGATTTTTACAGATATATTGCAGTGTTCTAAGCGTTAAGTTTGGTGTTTTTTGATACCGGAAAAGCGTGTATGTTCTTCTCCATCTTCCTCCATTACAGCCTCTATTGGATTTTCTTCTTCTTGACCACCTCCTATTCCCAGAACCACTTCATCCTCTCTCTCTCTCTCTTTCTCCTTTTCTCCCGTTTCCTCAACATATTTTCAGTATCTTCTTCTTTCCTCCATTTCTGTTACTCTACATTGTCCTGTACGTTTCTCCGTCATTGAACTCTGACATATTGGTTCGTGATGTCCCTCTTATCTTGATCCCCATCTCAATCCAGTTTCGCCGGAGTTTCAGAACCCACTTAGTTCCAGTCTTTCCTCTCGTCCTCTCGTCCTCTTCCTTTCAACACCTACTGATGCTGCTGATGATGATGCTTGTTGTTTAAAGGGCCTAACATCGAGGTCATCGGCCCCTAAACACCTACTGCAATGGGGTATGTTTTATTGTTTTACTTCGTATTGTTCAACCTGATTATCCATTTTGATTGGTTTTCTACGGATACGGCGTGACGGAAACTTCGTTTACCGACGTGTGGAACTCGCCCTGTATATCCACAAATATGTATTTTTAATTTAAACAGAAAATTATCACCACCTACCTACTATCGATATAAACCCGTCCAGGCGATAGCAGCGTCAGCTGACAAGGAATGGCTGCTAGTCGACGCACGCATGGTGCATGTAGTATCAGCGGGCTGTCCATGTGTAGAATGGGGAAAGCGCACGATCTATCATAGTTTGACTGAGGGCAGATTGTTCTGGCCTGGAGGCTCGGCACGAGAATTTCGAAAACTGTACGAGTTGTCGGATGTTCGAAAAGTGCTGTGGTGAGTGTCTTCAAAAAGTGGCAAAACCAAGGTGAAACCACGTCCAAACGTCGAGGGGCTGGGTGGCCACCCCGCATTACAGATGTCGGATATCGTATGCTGGACAGACTGGTAAAACAGGACAGGCGGCGAACTGGGGCGGAACTAACATCAGACTTTAAAGTTAGGCAGAGTACAAGTGTGTCTAAAAACGCAGTGCACCGAACACTTCTAAGGATGAATCTCCGCAGCTGACTACCTATGCATGTGCCAGTGTTGACATCGAAAACTACGACTGAAATGGGCACGTGACCATCGTCACTGGACCTTGGCGCAGTGGCAGAGCGTTGCACGGTCTGATGAATCCCGATACCTTCTTCATCATGCGGATGGGTGAGAGCGAATCCGTCGTCCTCCAGAGGTACAGTTCCTTGACATCTATACTGCGGGACGAAGACAAGATGGCGGCGGCTCAATTATGCTCTGGGGAACAAGGCACCATGACGGCCGAGAAGAATCGTACGCTGGTGGCCGACCACGTACAGCCCTTCATGGCGATCATGTTTCCATGTCACAAGGCCAGGAGTGTGATGGAGTGGTTCGAGGAACACAGTGGCGAGTTTCAATTGATGTGCTGGCCCTCCAACTCGCCAGATCTTAACCTGATCGAATACATCTACGATGTGATTGTTCGTGGCGTCAAAACTCATCACCCCCTCCCCAGAATTTACGGAAGTTAGGTGACCTGTATGTGCAGATGTGGTGCCAACTCCCTCTAGCGGCCTACCAAGGCCTCATTGCTTACATGCCAAGCCGCGACGTCGCTGTTATCCGTGCCACAGGTGGACATACCGCTATTAGGTAGATGATCATAATGTTCTGGTTGATCAGTGTATATTTATGGGAGATATGGTTCTTCAGGGTTTGGATCGAATAACTCAAGACAATCACTGCAACGTCTCTTAATTAATACCTGATTGAAGTTAAATGATTTTCAGAATTTGACGCAAAAGAGAGGAATGGTTCATCTAGCGCCAACCATTAATCTTATGACTTCGATACTATCCAACTGGTATTTTTGTTGATAGATTGGTATCGTAGGTTCATATCTTGTTTTCTTTTTCTCATGTACCCCATTGGGTTGTGTTTCGAAAGTCTCATATCTGAGCCTTTCCGGTGGCTTTTGAAGGCTGTTATGACAATTCAACGGGTGCTGCCTGCAACAGAGAGACCGTGAGCCTCCTCGAAGACTGTAAAGCCTGAGTTCCTTAACGCTTGAGCAGTGGCAGACCGTATTTTATTATGCCTAGTATTTCGTTGAGTTCTCCATGTGAGCAGTAGCCGCGGATGTGAGCAAGAGTTTCTACCTCGTTGTGGCAGCGCCGACAACGGTTAATGCCCATGGTCCTGCCTGGAATAGCTCGTAGAGCCGGTATGTTGCTTGTCATTTTCAAGGCAACACACCATTTGCTAAAAGATAATCCTTGAAGGCGACTAACCCTCTGATTGACTGGAGGGTGTTTCCTTTTATATGGAAGGTCATACCTCTTACTAATTCAACTTCTGTCAACGTGGTTCTTCTTTTCTGAGGATCTAAGAACCGTACCATCTACTCAATACGCTGTCATCTGGTGTTAAGCGAAGTATTTTCAAACGGTTGAGGATTTCTTCTTTTATCTCCTTTTCTAGTTAGTATGTAAGAATCTCTGGATTTTAAAAGGTATTATAAGGGCATTAATGAATGAAGAACAGCCTCCCAGCTTGAACGGAATAGCACTAGTCCCTTCTCACTTATAAATCTGAGATATTTCTGTACACGTCCTGTATCATATCCAAACGATGTCTATTAACTACACCTAATTATGCCTCATTTCAGGTAAAATGGATTGTTAAAGGTACCGTTATATGCTGCTCCTCTGCTCTAGAATAGTTAAATGCAATGAAAGCTGTTTAATTATACAAGAAGCTAGTGCAGGCTAAGTGCCCACGCCGTAATTTAATCGGCTCATTCCATGCAAATTAACCTGGCTACGGTTTACCTTGGAAGAGGGCCTTAATGTTAGTCTAAGAACACTTCTGTCGACAGCGTTAGTGGTTTATACGTTTTATATAGCTCTGAATTCTCAAGTTCGTATGCTTAATATCCCGTCGTTGGAAGAAATTCATAGAAAGTGTGGTTCTTGACACTGTCTCAGGTACCTCATGACTCTATTGTTTACAATATCTTACAGTTTGATTTTAATGATAAACACAATAGAATACATAGTTTCTAGAATAAGCTCATTGGGGTTCCATGGACCACGCGACAATTTATTATGTATGTAAGCCTGTATTCGACAGAAAAACATAGTATGTAAAATGTAAGTGTAAATTTGAAATGAGTATGTTAACATATCATAGAAACAAAAGTTACACTACCCATCTTACATACATGTGAATCGCATAGAAACCTAACAGGAATTATGAAATTTCTAAATGAATGATATTGAGTGTAGTTGTAAACGGTAGTCGTACTTCGACTATCTGGAAACTCTTGAAAAATCTACAGTAAACACTGGGGTGGAGAGATTCAACCCAAATCTATGTAAAGTTCGCCCCGTGCCTTGTTGACTGTGGTAAAGAAGGTTAAATTTAGAGGAAATTGCCGCTGATTAAGAATCAGTGGTAAGTCAAAATTTCCAAATCTGTTCTTGGCATAAAACACCATGACGGCCGAGAAGTATCGTACAGTGGTTGCAGACCACGTACACCCCTTCATGCCGATCATGTTTCTCAACGGTAGTGGCATTTTTCAACAAGATAATGTGCCATGTCACAAGACCAGGAGTGTGATGGAGTGGTTCGAGGAACACAGGAGCGAGTTTCAGTTGACGTGCTGGCCCCCCAACTTGTCAGATCTTAACCCGATCGAAGACATCTGCGATATGATTGAACGTGGCGTCAGAACTCATCGCCCCCCCTCCACGGAATTAACGGGAATCAGGTGACCTGTATGTGCAGATGTGGTGCCGACTCCCTCCAGCGGCCTACCAAGGCCTCATTGCTTCCATGACAAGACGCGTCGCCGCTGTTATCCGTGCCAAATTCAAACATACCGGCTGCAGCTGAGCCCATAAGAAATTCTGTATGAACTATATTTTTGTTTAGTTTTACCACACCGGGCGAGTTGGCCGTGCGCGTAGAGGCGCGCGGCTGTTAGCTTGCATCCGGGAGATAGTAGGTTCGAATCCCACTATCGGCAGCCCTGAAGATGGTTTTCCGTGGTTTCCCATTTTCACACCAGGCAAATGCTGGGGCTGTACCTTAATTAAGGCCACGGCCGCTTCCTTCCAACTCTTAGGCCTTTCCCATCCCATCGTCGCCATAAGACCTATCTGTGTCGGTGCGACGTAAAGCCCCTAGCAAAAAAAAAAGTTTTACCACAGTCAAACTCGTCCCACCATTCGTATGTAGATATCTAATTTCTTCCCTAAGTCCATACCTTCATTTTGCTACTCCTTCCAACATCTCGGTAAACTCAAATAATAATGATAATAATAATAATAATAATAATAATAATAATAATAGATAAATCCTTGTATTTACTGTAAGTATAGTAACTTGGTCAGTAACAGACAGTAACCGGTCTATGGCCGGCTCCATGGCTAAACGGTTAGCATGCTGGCCTTTTGTCACAACGGTTCCGGGTACGATTCCCGGCAGCGTCGGGAATTTTAACCATAATTAGTTAATTTCACTGGCACTGGGGCTGGGGGTACGTGTCGTCTTTATCATCATTTCATCCTCAGCACGATGTGCAGGTCACCTACGGGAATCAAATCAAAAGATCTGCATCTGGCGAGCCGAACTTGTCCTCGGACACTCCCGGCACTAAAAGCCATACGCCATTTCATTTCATTTCATTTTATTTCACCGGTCTATAATACTGTAGCCCAAACAATACGGCGGTCACGCGTGTACGTTGGCTTCAATTCAGGCTGCAAATTGGTGAGGTGCTCTATCGTATTATATTCTATGCTCGTCGCTGGCACAGAAGATGCTACTAATATTCTGACGGACACAAATCTTTTCCCCAGCGTAGCAGAGGGAGAGGTGATATTTTCTAAAATAGTCTTTCTGTGGGAAAATATCAAATATTGCTATTAAAATTTTTTCAAATTTTATCGAATATTTTAAGGCCTCTTTTCACAAAAAGAATACCTGCATTCATGATTGTAGTTCACGATTAAGACAATTATACACCAAAACATTGTGCCAAAATGACATTGGTCTATTATTAATAGGTATCAGGATACTGAACTTATGTATTTTTCTTCGTATAGCTCTCCTTAAAAGTGTATTTCTTTAGAATATTAATTTTAATATCTCTGTAACCATTAATCACAGACGATTTAAATCCTGGTACACTATTTTAGTGTGAAATTATCTTATAATGGACTATAATCATGAGTGTAGCCCTTTATTTTAGAAAATAAGGGCAATAAATTTGTCGGCAAAATGGATGAAAGTTTGAATAACAATATTTAAAATTTTCCTACACGAAATAAAATATTTTACCAATGTAGTATCTTTTGTAACTATATGGTGAGGGTAGTAGCTGTAAAAATATCGTTCATGTCAAATGAATAGTTTCGAAGTTTACCCTCTTGACAGCTTCGGGTGAATTTCCAGCCTTCAAGCACATCGCAAGGAATAAACTGTCATGAAATTAACCATGAAGTATAACCAGTAACTAATAACATAATAACGTTCTACTATGTTCATTCCTTGCTGACGGTAATATTTGTTGTCCATCTCGAATAAGCATTTGTCCAAATTATGATGGTAAATATAGGGATTTTCTGCTACTCTACTGTGAACTTCAGAGGCATGTGACCTTAATCTGCTACATGAGCAGAGTGTTCTAGCTGATGTTACAGACGTATTAATTTTAACAGTGTTGGAAATGTCGAACTGCACTAACGTTAATAAGTCATATAACTCTGTTGTTAAACAAAGTTTCTCTTATCTCTATATATGAGGAATCCATTTCTGAAGTTTTGATGTTTAGTTTTGATACACAATATATAACTCCTCTTTTCTTCAATGCCCTATTTTTATATACAAGTCTGATTGTCGACAAACTGGGCAGTTACTTTCCTCCATATTCAGTTCGTATGTTTTCCTCTCAACCATTCAGAGAAACTTCGCTCTACTAGAGTCAGGAATGATACGGAGCAAATGTTTTTTCCTCCCTCCTCTCCCAGTTCAACTATGAACTTTGACTAGCCTCTGATGTAAAGTTTATTCTACTCCCCACTGGAGTCCAACGAAGAAGAGCTGAATTGAAATAATTTGTGAGTGTTTGAGACAATATTTGAGTAGTAAAATGCCATATTTTAAAAGGAAAATATCTTATGTTTATCTTCTTCCTCGTAAGACGATGCGAGGAACAGAAGGCTTGAGTTCAACATGAAGAAGGAATATGGAATAGAAATAAAAAGGTGTAGAAAGTTTTGGGAAGATTAAGAATTGTCTCCCACGCCACCCGCTCTACTGGCACTCTTGTGAAGAGGAAAACAGAACTACCTTAAGAATGTTTTCTTCTCCTTTTTTATGAACGGCTGAAAAACGTGATTATAAAGTTTCAACTAAGTTTTGTAGAATGTGGAGGGAGGTGATTGAAAAGGGGTGAGAGGGTATTTTCCTAGGGTGTATGATACGAAGCGAAAATAAACTCTTCAGCCATCACCTGTCAACAGTAAAGTTTGTCCCACGTCTGCTTAAAACTCTAACTGTTGACAGACTATTCCACCACTCGGCCAGTCTCACGGACGAATAACTGGACAGCATGTAAGTTAATCCCATGAACAAAGTTTTATTTTTAAAAAAGATCAGTTGTAATAAGGATAATTTTGAACGAAACAAAAATTTATCGCAGCTATTGCCTGTGTCTTCGGCCGGATATGTTCAGGAATCTCAATAGTATAAAAAATTACCTTGTATCTACTCTTAACTATTATTATTAGAGAGCGGATGTTCGGGCTGAAATAGGTTAGAATGCAAGCGTACTAAAGCAAATAACAAGTATACTCTACCCGGACAACAGTTCTGTAATGAAATTTGCATAAACATTAGGGTTCCGGGTAATTAGAACCCCTAAAAGGTATGTTATTCTCGCCACATTACGGAAGAGCGGGTAGACGACATCCGGACTCTATAATATAATATAATATAATATAATATAATATAATATAATATAATATAATATAATATAATATAATATTGGGTACTCGCCCTACTTGGGACCACACTTCCCTTCCCTTCATTCTTGCCAGTAAATTATCATACGCTGGCCTATCTGCTGTCTTTTCTTCTCCCTTTCTTGAGTGTTAACTCTAGCAATCTCCGAAATCTGGACATTGTTTCTGTATATACGAAGGATATAAATAAATTAGTGGAAATATTGATAGAACGTAACATTTAGTGGTCAAAGAAATACAATATTCCATTACATTCTGTCCATGTAGTTACTCGCAAAATCTATTAAATTTTATCAAATGTCGGGAGGCCGTTGGGGATTGTTGGCAATTCTTTCCCTTTTGATGATAGCGCCTACTGTGCGGAGTACAGTTGCCGCGTCAGGAGAAGGTTTTTTTTGTTAGGGGCTTTACGTCACACCGACACAGATAGGTCTTATGGCGACGATGGGATAGGAAAGGCTTAGGAGTTGGAAGGAAGCGGCCGTGGCCTTAATTAAGGTACAGCCCCAGCATTTGCCTGGTGTGAAAATTGGAAACCACGGAAAACCATTTTCAGGGCTGCCGATAGTGGGATTCGAACCTACTATCTCCCGGATGCAAGCTCACAGCCGCGCGCCTCTACGCGCACGGCCAACTCGCCCTGTCAGGAGAACGTTGGCCTCGGAGAGGTTCCTTCAACTTCGGAACAGGTCGAAGCGAAGTCACAAGGTCTCATGTCTGGTGAGTACGGAGGGTGTTCCAAGACCTTCCCACTCGTACGAAACGCCTTGACTTATCGTGCAACCGTCCTATACGGTAATGCATTCTCGTCACAGACTTCATATAGTCCTCGATAACATTCTGATGCACTTTTGTCACGGGCAACCTTGATTTTAATCAACGAACGCTGATCACTGTTTGAAAACACGCTTTAGAGAGGTGAAATCGACACTCTTCGCTTCAACGCCACACAGCAACAACACTCTCAAATGGATGCCCATCAAATGCACACTAGACATCGACAACAGCGCCACATGACCGCTCCCATATTATATTTGCGCATGCCCGATCTCCTGCGAGTGTCTGGACTACGTTGCCATTAATTTATTTACATCTCTCGTAGTCATGTCATGTATAGTGCGCTTTGCATTGCCAGATTGTTTAAAATCTTCTCTGATTCTATTAATGTAGACCTATGTGGTTGATCTATAGATTGGATAGCTTCTCGTCGTAGTACATCAAATCTCATTGAGTAAGCATTCCTAGTCTTGTACTAGCGTCTCTGCAGCGAACAGTTTCAAAGAAGTTGGAAATTTATCGAACTTCTCCCTTGGAAAATTATTGGAATCCCGAATTCCTCTTCCTTTAAACGGATATCTTTCCTGTTTTTTTCTACTTTCCTTCTATTACAAACTCTATTCAACCGTATTCGTCTCTAATGCCATCTCACGCCATCTCTCCACTGACAGCTCGGAACGTACCGCTTAGTCGAGAAGCTCATCTCCTTCTCCCCAAGTCTTTCACAGCCCAAAGATTGTAGAATTTCCGTAATATTACTATTTTATCGTAAATCACCCAGAACAAATCGTTCTGCTTTCCTTTGGATCTTTTCCAGTTTTCAGATCAAACAATGCTGTCGAAGGTCTCGCACATTTGGAACAATACTTTAATCGAAGTTTTTTTTTTTTTTTTTTTTTTTTGCTAGTTGCTTTACGTCGCACCGACACAGGTAGGTCTTATGATGACGATGGGACAGGAAAGAGCTAGGAGTGGGAAGGAAGCGGCCGTGGCCTTAATTAAGGTACAGCCCCAGCATTTGCCTGGTGTGAAAATGGGAAACCACGGAAAACCATTTTCAGGGCTGCCGACAGTGGGATTAATCGAAGTTTTATTATGGTCATAGTATTGAAAGATGTGTTCTGACAGTTCTTAGAGGAAGGTACGTTTACTGCCTCCCTGGATGGGGAAAAGGGGGTAAGGGGTATGTTTGCTATCGAAACATGAGTAGACACACTGCTGTTGCCATGAAGATAAACCTGGTGGCCGGCTCGTGTTGCTTAGATTTGCCAAATCTCTCACTTGTGACAAGGAAACCCTTGCAACTGTAAGTCTCCGATCTGACTGAGCTTTGCAGAACGACTTCAGGAGGAATGCTTTATTCGGCCATATCAAATGAGATGCCCAGTTGTATATTTAGTACCCGTTTTGGGGTGTCAGAAATAGCTCATTTAAGCACCACATAGACGGGACTGAGCGGCGGGAAGTAGGGAGACATGGGAAAGTAACATGTGTGCGAAAGAGGGGGAATGAGAACGAGGACTGGCCAGCCACCCCGTCCTCACCTTGCATGGAATTGAAATTTCAGTATTTTTTTCCGTCATTCTAATTTCCGTAACGCAAAGTGTAAGATGACTCCCAACCGTAAGATGTATGTCAAAAATGGCCTGGCAGAGTATATTTATAAAGATAAAATTAAATATATCGGTGGAATTCTGATCACTTGAGAAGAAAATGTACTGTTATAAAATTTCCCTTTTATTTCTGTCCTGTCATTTCCTGCTCCCTCTTGGCCAAAGCCTGTACAACGATGCATAAATATCTTGTCAATCAGTTTTATAACCTGCTTCATGCATCAACTGTTCAAGCATTTTAAGTTCCTCCCTGGGAACAGCAGTAAAGCCTGACGGAATGTCATACGGCTGGGACGTAAAAAGGTGACCTGCTTTACAAGACCGAAATACAAATATCACAGTATTCCAGTGTGACACTCGTAAGACAAGGAAGAGATGTAGTGCGAAGGGATGAGTAGCGAACTCCAGGATAGACGCATGTGGACACTGCGAAATAGAGAGCAGATTATTTGTTGAGGAAATAATTTGTTTATCATATGGTAAATGTTATGTAAAAAAATCAACAACTATTTTTTTTATAATATCCACATGGCAAGGAGAATTATATAACCTCGGGTTTATAACACTATGCTGATCCATTTTTGCTAGTGATTAAAGGTCGCAGTAAAACATCGCAGCTTTCCGGCGACGAAAGGATGGGAAAGGGCTTGGATTGAGAAGATAGCAGCCGTAACCTTAATTAATTTACAATATAAGTGAAATACAGCATCCTTTTGACATGAACACTAAGTTACGTTACATTTTATTTAAGTTTCCTTCGTGCAGAAAATCTGTGATAGTTTGTGATTTCTACAAGAGCGCTTGCGCGGATTAGGAACAGTTGGAAATGGTTTCAGATTCTTTCCTGCGGGAACGGTTACGAAGTAATAAATATTGCCGTTAGTGTTCTAGGACGGGAGAGGCGAAAGAGCGGAAAGGAAGGGAATCGGTAGTGGTGTGGGGGAACCCGTCTAACAACAGGTTATCGTGCGGTTGTGAGCTTGCATCCGGGAGATAGTGGGTTCGAATCCCACTGTCGGCAACCCTGAAGATGGTTTTCCGTGCTTTCCCATTTTCACACCAGGCAAATGCTGGGGCTGTACCTTAATTAAGGCCATGGCCGCTTCCTTCCAACTCCTAGGCCTTTCCTATCCCATCGTCGCCATAAGACCTGTCTGTGTTGGTGCGACGTAAAGCCACTAGAAAAAACAAAAACAACAGGTTAGCCGGTGGGAGGTGGAGGGCGATCCAAGGTAGGGAATATCGCGTTGACTCAGCTCAGGTACAATGGTCATGGACTTGACACGTGTAACCTTTTTAATGTTATTTTTGTTTGTATTTCCTCTACGTAGCTGATGGAAATAATCTGTAGTGTTGTAGAAGGAAATGAAGGTATGAAAGTATTGTCGTTAATGTCAGCACCTTCCTCAATTAATTTCTACCGGTTTAGATTGATTGATTGATTGATTGATTGATTGATTGATTGATTGATTGATTGATTGAGGTTGTTTTCTACTGAACGTAATAAAGTCTAGGTACTATAGATAAACTAGATACATTTTAAAATACACAACATATTTTATCGTGATAATTTTTTAATTAAGGATAATTATGTACTGATTACAAGTTAACCGTTTCTGCATATTCATTAAACAGAATGTGCGATTACTGCAAATAATTTGGAATGTGTTTAGGAATGCCACTGTCAAGGAATGTTATTGTTAAGGAATTAAGGAAGAAATGTATTTATAAGGATCTGTGCTTTGTGAACCCGGTGTGACAGGGCCTGAAGCGCATGCCTCAATAAGAAATCCGAAAACAATCCGCAAATTCTGTTGACTGTTCTCAAACTGTACGAAAGTGAAATCCACGCGTCCAGGAGCAGCAGACTAGTAGTCACAATACCAAATCTTCGCTCCACTAACGCTTCTAATACAGAGAAGTGCATGTGGGCATGCGCTTGACAGTTTGGAATACTTTCGTATTGCTGCACGAACAAAGCTATAGGTACAAATGTATGATTACTAGGGAAATAAATTTTAGGCATAATATTTTAGAATCGTATTTGAACTAGGCGCAAGTATCGTCTATCCGCCCTTCAGTGATGTAAGTGAGTTGCATACATTTTAGCGGTTCTGATAGTTCAGGTCGCTAATATTTACGCAAATATCACAGCAAGAACATTGTACAGGTAGAAAACACGTACGCCTTGGTTAAGTACGTTTGCATTCTAACCTGAAAAATGAAAACCTACAATCTGTTTTCCAGTCATTGACTGGATCAGGAATGGAATGAATGAAGCCCCCATCTTGCGGCGAGGATAGGAATTGTACCGGCTGCCGAGGCCTGTCACTCTCTGCTGAGGCAATGATTAATGACTGACAGATGAAATCAAACGATATTGGACAGTGTTGCTGGAATGAAAGATGACAGGGAACACTGGAGTACCCGGAGAAGAGCCTGTCCCGCCTTCGCTTTGTCCGGCACAAATCTCACATGGAGTGACCGGGATTTGAACCACGGAACCCAGCGGTGAGAAGCCGACGGGCTGCTGTCTGAGCCACGGAGGATTCTTGCATTCTAACGTATTCGTGCCTAAAATTCCTTTCCCTCTCTTCTCGTTTTTCTTCCTAAAAAGACTCACAGTAGAGGATATGCTGTACTTACAATGATAATAAACATTTGATTATTTCTCAGAAGACATTAATTTTGGGACCCATTTGTTTATCAGGCTAGAGGTCGCGCGAAGTCAAATTGCTCACGCTTATATTTTAATGAGCTGCTATTTTCCTTTTGCAGTGAATGCTCTGATAAAAATATAAATATGTACCCTGTTCAACTGCCTTTCAGTTAGAA
Organism: Anabrus simplex; assembly: GCF_040414725.1. Taxonomy (NCBI): domain Eukaryota; kingdom Metazoa; phylum Arthropoda; class Insecta; order Orthoptera; family Tettigoniidae; genus Anabrus; species Anabrus simplex. The sequence continues at coordinate 42,981,471 of NC_090275.1, forward strand.
CTAACATAATTACCCAGCAACAATATTTTCTCAAAGTGAAAAAATAATGGGTTTTTTTTCAAAATCTGGTAAAATTACGTGAGTTTTTAAAGAGCGCGAGAGGTCGCGCAAGAGCAAATTGCCTCAACGTTTGCATTTGTACATTTCAATTAATTATTTGGTTACAGTTCAAGATAAAACTATAGCACTACACTTAACTGAAAGCCACCATAAATCTCATGAACTTAAGAAGTTTTCTTGGATATGCAGTTATGTAAGAATACACTACGCGAGGGGTCGCACGAAGGCAGGTAGCCGCGGCAGATACGAGATTGAAAGAAAACTTGAACTACTCCGGAACGCAGCAGACAATACCCTGACGTCAGGCAAGAGAGAGGGAGGGGAGGGATGAAACGAGCGCCCTAAGCCCTACAGCGGCTAGCAACGAAACTATTAGCTAATAATTAAAAAAGTGCGGCAAACTGCCGCGGGGGCGACCTCTCGCGTGTTAAGACATTTATTTCCAACTAGCATACGTACCCATTCTTTGTACGGCAATTGGTAATGGATTACACGATTCCTTAATTAATTTATGCGAAATTAAATGCCTATATTGAAACGTTTAATACGGGATATTAAGCTGATATTCTTCTACGAAAGCACATGGCAGAAACGTGAAGTACAATAAAGCTGAACGGTACAATTCAGATCAGAAGTTCGGCGAAATTATCCCTATTTCTAGGATACATATCGGAAACCCGGAGCGGCATTGTAATTGAAGAATCACGAAACCAGTAGTTGGCGGTAACCTCTCTTATTATCTGTTCTATCGAAAATAAAAAAAATGAATGGATCTTTAGATATTTCCTTAACCCACATGTAAAACGTTCGTTAATATCGTCTCCCTTATTAATCCTCCTAACCAAAAGGTGCGCATGAGAAGAAAGTTGTAGGAAATGATTTCCATTAAGGTTGGTCATGTGTATTGTGTGGGAGTGTAAAGTCACTGTTTCGATCTTCCTTTAAACCCCCAGTCCATTCATGGATTTAGAAATAATATTGGCTCTAAAACCAACCCAAGGGAAGTTGGATTCCGTATATGAATTTTGGTAAAAATATATCCAGTAGTTTTCCAGTTATAATACTAGCAGACACCAAAGCAAAAAAAATATCCAGATGGTCATTATCACACCTGAAACGGATAACTGTACGAACATTTCGACAAAATATTCAATGTACAGACACACGGTCCTTACGATTTTATTTATATATATTTTGAAGTAGTCTAGAACCTCTTTAAATATTAGAACATTTAGTTTTAGAGAACTCCATATAATTTCGTAAACAAAGCAACATAACGCAAGAGCTAGAAGGAAATAAATATGATCTTGTCTTAATTCAAAAATCCCGATGTGGTACACTACACGAGGATTCCCTGAGACCGAGCGAGTGGCCACGCGTCTTGGGCCACTTAGCTGTCAGCTTGCATTCGAAAGATAGTGGGTTCGAATCCCACTGTTCGCAGACTTGAAAATGGATTTCCGTTGTGTCCCATTTTTACACCAGGCAAATGCTGGGGCTGTACCTTAATTAAGGCCGTCACTGCGAAGTAAAGCAAATTGATTAAAAGGAAGCTTCACAGAGAAAAGTGCTGAGTACCAGGTATGATAACACTGACATGCTAGCATCGACGTTGATCAAGCGTTCTGTCACCTCACCACTTTGTCGTGATGACCAGGTAACTGGACTGCCTTCGCTGTGTGGCGGGTTGCGGTCTCATCAAGTGGATACTTGCGCATTGAAATGAACTCAATTTGCATACCACAATAATACCGTGCCACATTACCAGTACAGTTCGTGAGTTAATGGAATGTCGTGTACCTGTGAACTTGTCAAATAGACATAGATAAGATTATTATGTTTAAATATTCAAATAGTTCGTTTTCTACAAATGAGAGATACATTTTCACGAATAAATATAAGACGGCAAATTAAAAAGTAGTTCTCTATATCATTACTCAGGAATAGTCTGGCTATTTTGATAAATAGTTTGCATGTTGGTCTTTGTTTAAAGGGTTCCAGCCGGGACGGGGATTTTAGCTTTCAGTGGTTAATTCCTTTGCCAACGGCCGTAGCCATGTTGAAACACCGGATTCGTGAGATGTCCGTAGTTAAGCGACATTGGGCGTGGTCAGGAGTTGGATGGGTTGCCACGCGCTGTTGGTGGGGGGTAAGGGAATGGAGGAGCGGAAAGGAACTGGCCACCCTACCGCACGCAATCTCCGGCTTAGGAACACCTTTGCGGAGGTTCGGACCTGCTTTCGGGCAGAAAAACCCTTACCTTACCTAGTTAATTCCTTTGGTTCGGGAGCTGGATATTCGTGCCGTCTTTAATATTACTCCATCCTCAGAGACGTGCAGGTCATCTATACGGTGTCAACTCGAAAGATGTGCATCAGGCCTCTCCGGTATGGGCCATCTGTGGATAGCGTAAAATAACTTCCTCGTGTTTTTGTCTCCTTTCTTCATTTTCAATCTCTCCAAAATGTCTTCACCTCTTAACTACGTTGTTTTGTTTTAAATTCGAGTAGACAGCTGCACACCGGCCCCGTGGTGTAGGGGTAGTGTGCCTGCCTCTTACCCGGAGGGCCCGGGTTCGATCCTCGGCCAGGTCAGGGATTTTCTTATCTGGATCTGAGGGCTGGTTCGAGGCCCACTCGGTTTACGTGGTTAGAATTGAGGAGCTATCTGACGTTGAGATAGCGACCCCGATCTAGATAGAGCGCTACAGTCTTTGTAAGATAAATGACGTCTTGATGTAACCAAATGTATCCAGTATTAATATTATTTCCTCTTTCTCTACTCTTTCTTTTGTAATTAAGGTCTGTTATTAGTTCAAACCATTGATTTACCTTATTACGTGCTGATAATATTTTAAAAAGTAGTGAACAGTTTAATTGGGGAAACATGTTATGTTCACAACAATGTTTAAATAAATAAATAAATAAATAAATAAATAAATAAATAAATAAATAAATAAATAAATAAATAAATAAATAAATAAATAGTTTACGTGCTGAATAATATCCCTTAATTTTTTCCTCTCATATCTATATAATGTTACATACCTTTTTTTTTGTTCATTATCCATTCAGTAATACAGAATACGTTTTATTAAGACGTCGCCGTAAAACTCGTAAACCTTGGTGGTCAGAACTCGCCCATATTTTATCAATATTTAATGACACACGTAATAGGGATTTCTTTAGAAAAAAGCGGAGAAAAATCGTCACTTAATGAATTCAGAGAGAGAAAGAGGGGCGCTTGTGTGAAGCTACTTCCTGTTCTCGGCTAGAGTGAGCGTTGCTTAGCAACTCAGCTCTTCGCTAGCTCCAGTATTATCATCAACAAACTACTACAGCAAGTAGGAAGAGGCATCGTCTCCTTAAGGTGCTGTGAGGAAATGAGACTTTATGAAGACAGTGTGGGAACACGACCGTATAAATGTTGCATGTGTAGCGCTTGTGAGGAGATTATTAAAGGGTATATTACATCATCACGTCTTGGTTTTTAAAGCGTCTGTCTTTTGGATTATAAGCCCGGAGGCTGGTTTAATCCTCAAATAGCATCACGAACAAGAAACTGATGACGATGCCAAAATAAAGCGTACTAAGCATGATGAGCGAAGTAGTTTCCCATAGTTTTCCCATTTGCCAAGGAAGCACTTCTACAACACGAACAGACCCATGAGTCGCACCTTCCATGTCATCCAGGCACACTACTGGTACTCTGTCATTACACAGAACCACTCATACTGCAACACCTCCCACACTGTCGTCGACTGACCTCTACCAAGCAACAGATATTTTTAAGAGTACCCCCTGAGAATGTAGTATTCGGAAGATGTGATTGAAACCTGAAGGATACGATCAGTAAGATTCCTGAATGGAAATCTAATTCAGGGGAGGAATTATTAGAATATTTCTAATCCATCCAAATCGGCTAAAATAGTTTCTTGACTGATCCCTCTGTGTATTTCTCAATATTTAGACCTTGCATTATGTAATATACCGTTCTTAGCTGGTTTTTATTCCAAGGAATTGATTTTAGAGATTTTTTTACAAGTTGCTCTACGTCGCACCGACACGGATATGTCTTATGGCGACGATGGGACAGGAAAGGGCTAGGAGTGGGAAGGAAGTGGCCGTGGCCTTAATTAAGGTACGGCCCCAACATTTGTCTAGTGTGAAAATGAGAAACCACGGGAAACCATCTTCAGGGCTGCCGACAGTGGGGTCCGAACCCACTATCTCCCGAATACCCTGTAGATTTTGTCGGGTTATCTTACATCGATATATTTAGCTTTCTATACTCTTCTTCTACAGGTTTAACACTTTTCAAAACTTTACGGTTGGTTAATTATTCGATAACAGATGAATTCATTCCATCATTTAAAAGGTGATGGATGGGATTTGGTGATGATGGCAATTTTGGGTGGATGTATACTGAATATGGTTCTATTCCGCACTCCTACGATAATTTGTCTACCAAATGGGTTGAAGCTGCTAGTCATGGTAGCGAGTGTTTTGGAGGGTTGGTCGGGGTACGAAATATCTCAAATTTCTTTGTCTTATAATTTAATGTCATTAAGGATATTTAGATTATTTGATGTCTTTTTTAATCTATGTTATTTATGCCATTTGCTACAATATTGGGGCCTTTTATTATCCAGTTTTTAAAATATTAATATCTCAGAAAAATATATCAATACACTGAAAGATCATAAGTAGAAATGAAGATAACACGTCAAGGAAAGGAAAATAACACTACGTATGTCTTATTTGCCATCTTCAGTAGGTGCTGGTACAAACCAAGAAGGTCGCCTTATGAGGTGTGATACATGAAGACATCCAATAGAACCAGGAAGTGATGCAGAGTTGCGTCTTGTTAAATGTTGCATGAACTTCTCTATGCTAACGTCTAGTTTGAAAGGTAATGGTGCAGAAGGACGATTTATAATGTGAGGTGGAAGAAGAGCAGGGGAGAGGAGATAGCGTGAAGTAAACTGTTTGCTTGGAATCAGATGAGGGGTTTAGGTCGTTGGTACACGAATGTATGGTTCTTCCAAAGTACGCTAGGTATGTACACAACAAAGAGGTGTGGAATATCAAGGATGTAATGTACATAAATAAAGTTTTAGGGGGTCCGCTGTCTGTAAATTCGTTTAATTTGTCAATTTTTCAGATAGTTATTCGTTTTAGGTCTTGAGTTGACCTGTGGTTTTTAGCTTTCATGTCTGTCCGGCTGTTCCACCATCACAGTGAAACGGCTGGATAGTTGTCGATCAAGCTTCGTATTTAGAGTATACTCATCCAGGAGCAGGTTTAGATATATATAATTTATTTCTATTTTTTTTTGCTATTTGTTTTACGTCGCTCCGACACAGATAGGTCTTATGGCGACGATGGGATAGGAAAGGCCTAGGAAGTGGAAGGAAGCGGCCGTGGCCTTAATTAAGGTACAGCCCCGGCATTTGCCTGGTGTGAAAATGGGAAATCGCGGAAAACTTTCTTCAGGACTGCCGACAGTGGGGCTCGAACCCACTATCTCCCAATTACTGGATACTGGCCGCACTTAAGCGACTGCAGCTATCGAGCTCGGTTACATATAATTTAAAAACCACTGAATATACTGGGGGGTTTACACGAAAATCAAATATTTTTTTTTTCCAATTTTCTCTCATATTATTGATTTTCTGTAAAGTCCGAAGACCTTGTGTTGAATGCATAATTTCGCTTAGTCTTTAAATGACGAAGAAAATCACTGTTTTCTGCGGGTTTAATGCTCTGCGTTGAGTGACCGACAACGAACCTACCGGTTAACATGATAGCGTCTCTGGCTACTGGCCAGCAGGGAAGTTAATTAATGCATTTTCGTCATTATTCCTGTGAACTCGTGGTTGTTCCTTTGGTAGAAAGTGAGAGATTCGTCAAGCTGCCATTCGGCGGGATATTTGCGGAAAACCGTTGGGGGTTATAATAGTCTCCGAATAGCACTAAAAGAGGCTGTTCATACTTCAACAGTACTGCGGACTGTAGGCCAGTATTTCGCACCTTAATTTGTTTTATGGCATTTGCAATAACTTTTACTGTATTTCTCTTCTACTTCAGTTCTCTCCTTTTACTTCTTCCCCCTGCCTTGCCTCTCCAGGCTTAAGTAATAATACCCTAAGTAATCTTCTTATCTAAGAATCCCTGCTCCTAAATTTCTTGTCTGTTACCGCTTTCTTAAATCCTTAACTCATATCATCACAATTTAGTGAGGGACATTTCATTTTTTGCAATACATCCACTTTTTTTAGCTTTAGATGGAGCTGCATTTCTCGATTATAATCAAATCAGCCCAACTCGATTCTGACTGACATTAAGAAAAGGGGCCTGTATTTATAATGAAAACTCCACATCTCCATTGCGAACGGCAGAAGACAAGTGAGCATGCCGTTACAGTAGAAAATCCCGAACTCGATTGTGAATTGCGGTAGTAAATGTGGCCTGCCATTTATAACTTCCCAACGTGCATCTTATATCGCAAACAAGCTATGGTGTCCTCCTAGCGACGTTTCTCGAATAACGTTAAGAGACTTGCAATTTAATATAATCTTACTCTCTGCGTGTACGGCAATTTACCTAGAAATCCGTATACAAAGTGGAAAACCGTAGAGAAGCACGGGTACAATTGCTAGTCTTCTCTGATAGTAATATTAAAAGGAAGTCTTTGTGTTTGTCTGATGCCCAACCAAACGCATGAATTTGAAATTTTTAACATACGTGGATGGATTTTTAATTTTCGCGTTCGTTGGTGAGTTATGAACGGAGAAACGGCGGAAAACGTGTGTAGGGATATGGCAATCCAGAGTGCTGTCAGCAGGATTTAATGCATAAATTAGCTGCCTCTGTGGATCAGTGGTAGAGTGTCGGCCTCCGGATCCCAAGATAGCGGGTTCAAACCCGGCAGAGGTAGTCGGGGACAAAAGTCCATTCGACACTCCATGTCGTACGATGTCGGCATGTGAAAGATCTCTGGTGACACATTTGGTGTTTACCCGACACCATTCATTAAAATCTCAGCCATAGACGCCCAAGAGAGTTTCGGTTACACGGTCTGCCATCTAGTGGGCCTAGAGTAAAACGGAACGTCGACACGACACAGCTTTTGTACAATTTAAGAGTCGCTTGGAGTACACTCGAGCATCTTGGTGTGGACGATTTCGGCACCGATTATCCTTCTCAGGAATATGAATCGTCCTCCTTTCTGCAAGGGAAAAAGAGTCTGAGTCAAGAAGCCGATGCCGAAAATGTTTGGAGCTACCATCATGACTGAACATCTTCGGGCGAATTAGTATTCATTCCTCGAAAGCAGATCATCCCTTCGGATGTACCGTTTCAATTTAGACGTCTGCAATTCTCAGTTTTTTCTAGTTTTACGATGTGCATGAACAAGGCACGAGGACACTCTGTTCAAGTTGTAGGACTCTTATCTTGGGAAACGGTGCTTCTCCCATGGTTAATGTTCATAGGTTATTCAAGAGTAGGAACATCAAATTCCGGAAGCTCTACAAGGAAAAAGTTCGTTTTCATATAGTGTGGTCTTTCATATTGTTTTAATATTATTTTGCCATCCACCAACCTGTTATCTTAAGCAACGAATGTAACAACATAATTCAAAATAAATATTATTATTTCTGGGTTAAAGTCACTTTATACTACTAGACTTGACAAAAAAGCTGTTATTTCAGCCAGGTTCGATTGGCTTTCATCAGGGAAAAGCATGAGGTCTGTTGCTGACAGTAAGCATAGAAATTCTTCAAGGAACGTGGAAGTCACGATCACATTATTCACTGTCCTCTACTGACTGGGCTCAGGAATCGTTGCCCCGTGTTGTGGTGATCGGGAGGGAAGCTAACTCACAGCCCTCTGCGGACAGTTCCTGAATTGTTTTGCGCTGTGCCAATGTGGTGTTACGTAGACCTACATGTATCTCTGTTTAAATTTATTTGTTAATAATAATTATAAAATATAATATTTTTTACTATAATTATTTCTTACTTATTGTCTGTTAAAAAGCGCGTTTGAGATTCTTAGCTTGGTCTGAAGGCTTCTTCTTCTCCTTCTTCTTCTTCTTCTTCTTCTTCTTCTTCTTCTTTTCATCTTCGTTCTCCTTCACTTCCCAAATTCTCTTCACGACTTCAATGTGTTGTTTCGTATGTTCTGTCAGTTACTTTCCAGTGTACATTTTGTTTTTTCCCCGTGAATTTCTGTTTTGCATCCAGAGTTCTGATGTTATCTTCTGTAACGTTTATTTCTCGCAAATCCTGCTTAATATCTTCTAACAAGTTAAGCTTGATTTCTTTGAATTGATTATATTAAACAGATTTTTAGTAAATTTACTATCGTCTGTTCTACATACAGCATAGAATTTCAAGCGACCTCTACGTACATCAGTAAACTTATCTATAGCTGTTATAGTTATTCCGGAAGCTCTACAAAGAAAGAGTTCGTTTTCATATAATGTGGTCTTTAGTATTGTTTTAATATTATTTTGCCATCCACCAACCTGGTCTCTTAAGCAACGAAAGTAACAACATAATTAACAATAAATATTATTATTTCTGGGTTAAAGTCACTTTATACTACTAGCTTTCTTTCTGTATCTTTCTTTACCTGGTATATCCAGCTCCTTGTTGAATCTTCTCCCAAAGAGGATGGCTTTCTGTAGTTCAACGTATGTGTGATGATGCAGGTTTAATGCGGCTAGAGAGCTGTGCAAGCATTTTGGAATAACACCGGAACCGTGTTGGACTGTGTAACTGTGGTGACTGATTCTAGTTTCCACAGGCGTTGTATTTCTATTGCCAGTTCTGTGTATTTTGATATCTTTGTGGCTATTGTTGTTTGCAGATTGGAGGTGTTTGGACAAGCAATTTCTATAAGGGATGCGAATCTTTTTTATTTATCGATTAGAATAATATCTGGCCTATTGTTGCTGAGCGTGACATCGGTTAAACTTCTCGGTCCCATAGTAGTTTGTATGAAGAGTTTATGAGAACGGGTGGAGGTGTATATTTCCAGTATGCACTTGATGACTGAAGAAATCCACATTTTACAGAAAGTTTCAGGTGAATGATTTTAGCTAACTGATCGTGTCGGTGCTTATAATCAGTGTTGGCCAAGTGTGGGCAGCCAGAGATGACGTGCTGTATGCTCTCTGTAGTTCTGGAACAGCGACGGCAGTTGTCTGTGACGACTGTTGGTATTATTATTATTATTATTATTATTATTATTATTATTATTATTATTATTATTATTATTATTATTATTATTATTATTATTATTATTATTATTATTATTACCGTGGTTGGTGGATCAGCAGAGGTGAAAGAAGGTGCCGGAGGGAATGGGTCTAACTACTTTGTCAAGAAAGAATTTAAACTGAAATGGAAGGTTATATTTTCAAAAGCAACAAGTTAACAAATTCTCACTTAGTGAGATAAAAAACATAGCAATTTAAAAACAAGACTAGAAATATCCAAGATTTCAAATCCTTAACACACTTGGGCTACGAGCCCCTAGTTTTACAACCTAACCTTTGAACTTCCAGATCAAAGTTTACTGAGGAGCATAAATTTGCCAAAGGGCAGAAAACCCCTAATACATGGACCACTTGCTCACAATTAGAATATCAAGCCTCCCTGAGGCACTTTTACAACTCATGAAAGAACTGACACGCTCTCAGTTTTCCACGCCTATTCAAGGCAATAGCAGATCTTACAATTCCTTGCCATCAAGGCACACTTCCAAAAATGAAACGGGGGTATCTTGTACCCAACCTACCGGGCCTTAGCAGAAAAATGAACAGGTTAAATGGCCCAAAATACAAAATTAATGGAGGCGTGTACTTGCACTCCTAAATGCTCATTCTAAAACCTAAAAAGGCACTAGGCTGATGACACAGGGGCTATTTCCAATCTATGGAGGTGACCCGTATAAGAAGGAAATTTAAACATTATGGAAGAGAAAAATTCAGTTACCAAAACGTAGTCACCTCAAACGAAAATGAAGGGGAGCTCGAGAGGGTAAATCACTCTCTATCCCCGAATTACAGTTACAAATTTAATTAAGTTTTTACATAAGCCGGCAGAAAATTACACATTTAGGAAATTAGGTTACATTGTAAGGTTTCGGACCTTTCCCGTGGGTTAAACTGCTGAGCTAGCAAGAAATAAAGATGTTAAAGGGCCATTACCTTACTGAAGACCTGCTGCCTAATGAAAGAGGCACTTCCCGCCTCCTGCTTTTACGTCCACACACTTAGTTAGATGTTAATCGAGTGGCCGAGAGACGAGCAAATCCGCAGTTTATAAACCCTCGGGGAAAGTTCGAGACCTTTCATGAATAATCAAGACACACCCCCAGGTTTTATTGGCTACATTAAACAGTTACACACAAAATCGAAGAAGAAATACGTGATTGGATGAAAATTAATTACAGAAATTATTGACTGGCTAACTTCAAAACTGGCGAAAGGAAAAGCTCAATATTGCCAACCCACAAAAGAATGAACAAAATTTAGTAAAGAATAAACTTATGAGTACAAAATTTCTTCAAATAAAGTTTCTTCACTTCGCACTAGGGCGCATGATCATAGTTTTTTGGCAGTGACATCTATGAGAGAATGTCCAAACTTCTTGATAAATAGTAAAAAAAAACAAGTCGAAATTTACACAGTGACATCTTATGAGGAAAGGTTTAAGTAGGTCCAGTTTTAAGTTCAGTGTTTCTCCAGTAGAGGAGTTCCAATTGGCGCAAGATTTAAACGTGCGGCGTAGAGGTGTACCTCCCGGTACAATTATTATTATTATTATTATTATTATTATTATTATTATTATTATTGTTACCGAGTTTTTGTGGTAGTTATGCGTGAAAGAAGGTGCGGGGTGGTGAACAGGTCTCAAGCTACTAAAGTAAAATTAATTTAAAATTTAACAAGGTTATATTTTCTTTTCAAAACAAAGAAAAAACAAGCATGGCAGGTACAAAGTAGCAAGTCCAAAGGGTAGTTACAATATTTACAGGATTTGGGCTTCGCGCCCTGACTTCACAATGCTAGGGCAATCAGCTCAGTTTTACCCCAAACACAAGTTTCAACAGAGGGGCAGAAAACCCCATTCATGCCTAGGAGCCCTTGCTCCAAATTACACTGAAAAGCCTCCACGAGGCATACAACACTCAATTTTCCAAAGAGCCACTCGCTCTCAAATTTAAGCCTCTCCCAGGCCACACCAAACTCCACCTTCACGCTGTCCTCAACGGACATAAACACAGGGGTAAAATACCCAATCTACTGAGGTCTATTAAATGAAAATAAGGTTAATTAAATGACCTCTAAAATAACAATTTGCGAGGAGGCGAACTTGCACTCCTAATACACTTTGATTAAGACCTACTTGGCACTAGGCCGTTAATACAAGGGCTAGTCCCATACTAAAGAGGTGACTTAAGAAGAGAACAATTTGTTTTACGTTAAAGAAGAATAGGTTGAGAAAAATAAGTTCACCTCAAAACAATATGAGTGGGAGCTCGAGAGGGTCAGCACTCTCTATCCCAGTATGTAGCTTCAAAAGAGAATAGATGAAACGAGTAGTTACATTTAGGAAAAGGTTACATGGTGGAAACGCTTCGAACCCGCCCCGAGAGTTAAACTGCTGAGCTAGCAAAGAAAGAAGTTATTAATTGGCCATTACCTTGTTGTTGACCGCTGCCGAGGAAAGAGGCGCTTCCCGCCTCCTGCTATGTACTTTATACACTGAAAGATGGAACAGAAGTGGCCCGGAGACCCTAAAATCAGCAGTTTAAATACTCTCGCGGAAGGTTCTAGGCGTTAGGGGAATGAAAACACCCTCCCACGAGGATTTTATTGGTTGATCAATAAACCCTACACAATACTAAGAAGAAACACATAATTGGTGGAAAATTAATTTAAGAAATTCGGGATAGGCTAGATTTAAAACAAGGGGAAAGAAGGGGTAAATATTGCCAACTTAACCAAAGACTGAAAGAAATTTAGCAAAGAACAAACATTTGAAATAAAAATTTCTCCAACAAAATAGTTCTTTGACTCCGCACTAGGTTGCACTATTGTTGATCTTCAGTAGTGTCCTCTAGAAGAGAAAGTTCACACTTCTTACTTCAAGCGAAACAAAAACACATCAAAAATGACACAGTTCAAAAACTCAAAGTTTTCCACGTGGTGACATCTTCAGAGAAAGTAGAGAATTAATAGCGTAGATAAAGTTCAGACTTCCTCCAACAGAGGAGTTTCAACTGGCGCAAATTTTAAATTGGCGGCGTGGAGGTGTACCGCCCGGTACAATTATTATTATTATTATTATTATTATTATTATTATTATTATTATTATTATTAATAATATTTGCAATTTAATGTATAATTAACTCAATTAGTGTTGATGTAATCCTTTCACGCTTCCTCTTAATACATCATCAGCTACCTCCATCATTACTTGTCGGTGTATCAAGGATGCCATGCGAATTCCGCCTGTTTGAGCGATGGTAAACTCAGAGACTTGGAGGGTTGAGAACTGCTGAATGAAGAGCTTAGTCTTGTTAAATGTTGCATGCAATCCAGTGCGCTAATGCTCTATAATATATGGTGTTAAACGTAATGGTGCACAGCGAAAATAATTAATAATACCTCTGTTGTGGGGCGTTAGAAGGAAGAGCGTGGCTCGTTACTATTACACTGAAATATTATTATGTGACAGAATATTCTGCACGGAAAATGATAACCTTTAATGAAACTATGTGTAAAATTCCACATAGGATAAATTAGAATTCTTCTTCTCTTCTCCTTCTTATTCTGCTTATTCGCACCGAGCGAGTTGGCCGTGCGGTTAGGGTACCGCAGCTGTGAACTTGTATTCGGGAGATAGTGGGCTTAAATCCCACTTTCGGCAACTCTGAGGGTGGTTTTCCGTGGTTTCCCATTTTCACACGGCGTGAATGCTGGGGCTGTACCTTAATTACGACCATGGCCACTTCCTTCCCACTCCTAGCCCTTTCCTGTCCCATTGACGTGATAAGAATTATCTGTGTCGGTGCGACGTAAAGCAAATTCAATAACAAATGTTCTTATTATTCTTATTTTCCTTATTCTTCGCTACTTTAACCCAGTTCAGGGATTGGCTGAAATAATGAAGGTTTTCTGTTTTTGTTCGTCCTTTACTTATTAATTCCGAAGCCCTTTTTATTTAGGTCCTTTACAATCCTGCCTATCCATCGCAACTTCCATCTTCCTCTTCAACTCTTACCGAGCTCGACAGCTGCAGTTGCTTAAGTGCGGCCAGTATCCAGTATTCGGTAGACATAGGATTCGAATTCCACTATCGGCAGCCCTAAAGATGGTTTACCGTGGTTTCCCATTTTCACACCGGCAAATGCTGGGGCTGTGCCTTAATTAAGGCCACGGACGCTTCCTTCCCACTCCTAGCCCTTTCCTATCCCATCGTCGCCATAAGACCTATCTGTGTCGGTGCGACGTAAAGCAGCTTGCAAAAAAATTGCCTCTTGAGCTCTTCCCTAAGACTCGCTCACACTTACGGAGAGAGGAAATTCAGAGAAGATTTTCTCTTATATGCGCTCATACCTATCGGAAGCTCGCCTCGTCATTTGGACAGCTGTTCATCAAAACCTGTCAGTCAGTAGTGTGTAAAGCGTTGGCTCAGCCAAACTCAACTGACAGATCGCTTACAATTTTTGCTCTGTTAGTGGAAGATGCTGAAAGGGGGGAATGTAGGCAAAATCAGAGATTTTGGGTTCACGTAATTAATTGATTTAGAAGTTATATTATGAATTGTCTATATTGTTCCAATCGTTGTTGCACCTTGAAGATAAATTCAAAGTGTATTTTCGAATAAGTATTGTGAAATTTCAACTGTTATTTTAATTGAATGAGTTTTTCTTAATCCAATTTTTAACACAGCCAAGTTGAAACGTCTCTCAGTAATGTGAATATTCGTAGAGAAAGCAAACACCTTGTACGACATGGACTCAACGCGATTGCGAAACAACCGAATATTTTACGAACGTTACCGAAATCAAATTCTGGTGGGAGAAACGGAAGAAATGTTCTCGCCAAGCAACTCCCTCTTCTTCGGCGCGGTGCGATTCCTCTCCAGTAGGTGCAAGTGTGAGCCGCCACGTCTATTAAGCAGTAAAAGTATATTGTCTTGCCTTCGTGCCGCGTCTCCCTTCCGCTAAGTGTGAGCGAGCCTTGACTGGTACATTCCATGCTCTCTTTACAGATTCTGCTTCCTCCTTCTTCATAACATAACCGTTCAACCTCGGTGTCTTATGACTGCGGGTTATTTGGTGTTATTCGTCAGAAGTAGGCTATGTAGCACCTCACGGGGAATACTGTAAGTGCGTAGGTGTTAATATAAGGAAATATATTCATTGGAGTAATTGGAGTTTTAGTAAGAATGTAAAGGAGAGGACGTTTAAGTCTCTGGTAAGACCGCAGTTAGAGTTTATGGCACCAGCGTATGTGACTCTCGCCGGGACTACTTGATACGAGAACTGGAAAAATTCAAAGGAAAGCAGCACGAATTGTTCTGGGAGATTTCCGACAAAGGAGTGAAGGCAAAGCAAAGTCATCTCCTTACAGGCCATGAAGGCCCTTGGAGGGCTGAAAGTTAAAGGCTTCCACTACCCATAACTCCGGCACTTGATGGGGTAGAATAGTTAGCTCTTCGCCCGGCCGCCTTTTCTCCCAGGAATTAACCTGGTACTCATTTTTGGTGTAGGCTGAGTGAACCTCAGGGCGATGTGCACCTCCGGAAATGGAAATCTCGTTTCTTAAATTTTACGACTTCCTGACGGGGATTCGAACCCACGTTCTTCCGGAAGAACCGAGCACACCTTTACCGCCTAGACCAGGCATCCCCTTGGACAAAGGACTACTGCAAACTTTTGGCTGGGAAGACTTGTGATCAAGGAGAGAAGATGCTCGATTAAGTGACATGTTTCAAGCTGTCAGTGATGAGTTGGCGTGGAATGACGTAAGTAGAATAATACATTTAAGTGGACCTTTCAAAAGTAGGAAAGATCATAAAATGAACATAAAGATGTAATTCAGATTGCGGCAAATATTCATTGATAGGACGAGGAGTAGGGGATTGGAATAAGTTATGTAGGAAATTGTTCGATAAATTTCCAAGTTCTTGGAAAAGGTTGAAGAAAAAGCTAGGTAAGCAAATGGTAGGGAACCTGCCACCTGAGCGACAGGCAGATTGATTGATTGATTGATTGATTGATTGATTGATTGATTGATTGACGAGTTTCACCCTCCCACTATCTCGATACCACCACTCCCTCCTCCTCGATGCGCAGGTCACCCATGGGGTCGACTATACAGACCTGCACCAGGCCTCTCCGAAAGCCGCATGACATCAGTCAGTCAACTTCGGTATGTAATTGAAGAGATTATTTCCAAAGTGACATCAATCCAAAATGGATTATTTTTCATTTTTTCCTTTCGTAAAATAGATTGTATATTCTCTCATCGTATAGCGAAAATTTAAGTCTCAGTATATCTTATATCCCATGTTAGTAGAAGTCTGAAAATTACGAGTATTTGCCAAGTGTAGTATGTATTTTCAATATGTCTTACCAGGTGTATGCATAAGTTTTTTCCGGTTTCACTAAGAGACAGCGCCAGCGAACAGTACGCTGTGTATGAATTTGACACATAGGTCAATTTGTTCGACTGATGTTATCCCACCAACACGCACAAGTTGAGTCCGCCAAACACTAGCGTCTGTGTTGTATCATTCAGTGATCATGTCGACGTTTTGCCTGAAAAACAGAACACTTGCGGCACGCATTGCTTTCCTTATTTAATCAAAAGAAAAAAGCTGTGGAAAGTCATAGTTTGCTGGTAGAAACATATGGTGAAGACGCTCCATCGGTTAGAACATGTAAGGCATAATTTCGACAATTTAAACGTGGTGATTTCAATGTGAAATGCTCTGGTAGACCACAAAAGTGCGAAAACGAGCAATTGCAGGCGAAACTGTTAATGCACAACGCTATCGCCAGCAAATGATTAATTTAAGTCACGTATTGATCGTAAGACGACCGGAATTGTCCAGAAGACATGGAAAAGAGATTTTTTTACACGATGATGCACCGTCTCATACAGCAAACCCAGTGGAAGACACCTTGAAATCGCTACCCCGACCTGGCGCTATCTATCACTTCTTCTCATCAATGGGGTACGCCCTCGCAGAGCAGCACTTCAGCAATTTTGAGAAAGTTGGAAAATGGCTCGATGAATGGTTTACCGAAGAAGACAACCAGTTTTTCTGGCATGTTATTCATAACTTACCAGAAATATGGGGGAAATGTATAGAAGGCGATGGCCAACATTTCGAATAAACGAAAAATGAATTTCCCTTGTCAATTACGTGCTTTCTTTACCACAAAAACCGGCAAAAACTTATGCATACAACTGGTATATCCGTTTTGACTAATCCGCTGGCTCTGAGTGTATAAATATATTTTGGTGAAGTTAGCACTGTACATGTTATTGACATACCTACACGTGCAAAATCTCAGCTAGGGAACATATGAAATCAAACTGGATTTTAATATCTCAGAGCTGAACTCTATTCAAAGTGCAAACAAAGTGTTCCGGAATCCACATTTTCAGAGCTGTTAGGTTGGTTTCGCACATTGTTGAAGAGGGGTAAGAAATGGTTATAATTGAAACCCAAGCCCAGTTAGGACACCCAGTAAAATAGGAGATCATAAAAGACATAAAAATGTTTCCAAGTAAACTCAGCGTAACGGAGGATCAAGCTATGTGTTTGTTCTGACTGGCAATATTCATAATGATAGTGACAAGGATTGCGATGATTGAATACTATGCAATTTACTGTGCGTTCTGAACGTTACTTTAACATTTAATTTGCTCATGTATGTGCTGTCATGACTGGCGTACTTTACGTATAATCAACATTTGAAATTTTAGTATACATTGTAGTGTTTAAACCATTTAAATGCTCGTACATTTCACTCTAAATATACGTCAATTAATGTTTGAGCTGCAAAAAAGATATAAATCCAACATCCACGAGACAATTACCTCTACTTCCATTGATATATTTTTAAATAATAATAATAATAATAATGATAATGATAATAATAACAATAATGGCTTTACGTCCCACTACCCGCTTTTTGGGTTTCCGGAGACGCCGAGGTGACAGAAATGAGTTCCGCAGGAGTTCTTTTACGTGCCAGTAAATCTACCGACACGAGGCTGACGTATTTGAGCACCCTTAAATACCATTAGACTGAGCCAGGATTGAACCTGTCATGTTTGGGTCAGAAGGCCAGCGCCTTAAACGTCTGAGCCACTCAGTCCAGCATTTTTAAAACACAGTGCAGGATGTGTATAGAAGTAATGAATGAAACTACATCAAAATTATGTATCTAATCACACAATAACATACGGAGCATATTTGTCACACACTGATAATTTTGCTTTAAATGAGCATCACTGATGGCAAAAGGGGCTTCAATGTATTCATAAGCTTGTAGAATAGTAAAGTAAATACCCGATAAGATCGTAAAGAATAATCTTTGAGTAGCCTGACTATAGTTTCCCTCTATTAGTTATATTTGCAATAGTATCCTAATTTAGATTGATGCTTTCAGGGCGCGTAATTATGGACATAGTAGACTTCTCCATTCAGTATTTTCTTCTGAAGACAAGGAACAAAGTTCTCTGCGAAACATAAAGAATTTCACCTTGTTTCCTTGACAAGGAAAAAGTCTAAAAGCTTATTATCATGTCTACCTATCTGGGAGTTATTGATTTCTTATGCCCAACTAAGAAGTTCGTTTGTAGTTACTAGCACTTTTCTTGTTTCTTCTTCTTCTTCTCTTCACAATATATCTTCATCCACTGTATACCCTTTTACGTTTGTTGTATTTATTCGGATGGGCTTTAGAGGAAATTTTCGTTTGTGAATTAATATTCTGAATTTCATTCTATCTTGAATGGTTGCTTCATTAATGCCCATTTCATTTAGATCTTCACTGATTTCGTTTAGCCAAGTAGTGCGATTTTTATTGATACGGCAAAGTTAAACATTTTCTTTTGGAGCCTACTAATATCCATTCTATATCTTATTCTTCTTATTCTTCTTCCACCGATTTTCCCACACACGTGAGGTCGCGGTTAAGAACTGTGTCACACCTGTGAATTTTGTCCTGTTTTAAGGTTGGATGCCCCTCCTGCCGCCAACCCTATGTGCTGGGATGTAATTACAATTCCTTATTTCTGAGGTTGTTGGTAGTGTGGTGTGTTGTCTGAATGTGAAGAGGAGAATGTTGGGACAAACACATTTACCCAGTCCCCGAGCCAAAATAATTAATCAGACCCAGGCGGGAATCGAACCCTCTTATTTGAAGGCCGCAATGCTGACCATTGACGCAAGGAGTCGGACATTATCCATTCTGTATGTGACCATAAAATTGTAATCGCCGTTTCCTGATGGTATCGGTGATTTTTTTTCTGTAACTCGATAGATTTCATGCGATTTGTTTTTCAACCAAATTTTATTTTTGCATTTTGATTTATTTATTTATTTATTTATTTATTTATTTATTTATTTATTTATTTATTTATTTATTGTCTTGTTTTATATGGCGGGACTCAGGCTATGAAGCCTGCTATTCTGTCCGACCATACATACACCTACATGAAGAGTTAAATATACACTAAATTGTCTACAGTTTAATATCTTAAGGTAGCAATTAAATGTTTTAATTAATCTAATACTTAGCTATGATCTAATCCTACTATGTTATAAGAAATTATTATTATTTATTAACCAGGTTTGACAGAGTTTCTTAAAGCGGAGGTGGTTTGACACGCTCCTAATTTCAGCAGGTAGGGAATTCCAAATTCGGCTGGCGGCGACTATAAATGATCTACTGTAGCCAGTTGAGCGGTGAATGGGAATTCTTAGATTTTTTGAGGATTTTCCTATTGTACCATTACGTTACATTAGCGGCCGTCAATGTAATGGATACAGTGGACAAAGATAATAGCTTCAGGTGCAAGTACACAGAGTAGTGATCTAATAAATCGATATCGCCCGGCCGCAAGGGAAAAGAATCTCAAGAGTTAAATAATGATTGACGGAAAAATTTGAAAGAGAACGATTCTTGACTACTTTGTGAAGATAAAGCTACAAGTTGAAGGGAAGTTGCACGGCTTATAGAAAGATTATAAAAAGGATCAACTCAACGTCAAATACGAAAATATTAGTATATTAACAGAATAGAAGACTATATCTGCAAGAACACAATACGGAAAAAGAGTAGATTTGAAAGAAATAGTCGTTACTGTGAGGCCAGAATTCAGAAAGCTTCAGCTGAATTACACGTTGCCGAAATTAGTACCATAGCGACATAATTTATTGTTTCCAGGAGGGAGACAATATCTGTTTAAGCAAAAGAAAGAGCAAGGAATAGGCTAAATTAGAGAAATCTATAAATTTAAAGAAAAGAATATTTTCGTCCAACTTGAGTTTTCAAAAACAAATATTGCGAATTGAATTGCCTATTATTCACCAGTATACTATGAATTCTACTATGTATTTGTTCTTTTATGATTGCATGATGACTGGTGACAAGATGGACTCAGCTTAAACAGAAGGAATGTTTTGCTCAAGACTGATTAGCTCAAGCCAAGACCCAAGATGAAGCCGCAGATGACGTAGTCTTCGGATCGCAGTGGTTGCGTACTTCAAGATGCCGTAGTCCAGCAGAGATCCAGCGGCAAAATCCCGTTACGAGATAAGTATTATGAATTGCATCGTAATGAATTTCAAATCAATTGATGAAAAATATTTATAGGTGTACAGGAGTGCTAGATATAAGAGATCAAGTGCCAATGAAAGGATATATGAATATAAATGCCAATTATTAGCCGATGAAATGTGCTATTTGAAGCTATATAACTACAGTGCTTATGTGATAATTTTAAGGTTATTGGAAACTAGATCTGACTGAGTATTTATGCATGTTTTGTGCCAATTAATACTTATAGACCGTGAAGCGTTTAACCAGTTATGGATGTATAAATGTAAGCGAGATTTAAGACGTAACCTAGAACTTCAGGTCAATATGTATACCAATCATGGCCAGTATGATAATAATATGGTAAAGAAGTGTTTGAAATATTACGAAGTTGCAGTGTATAAGAGAATAATCAGGTTATTGAATATTGCGTCCGTAGCACAGAGGTTATTTTAGTGGAATTGAGTGATGATATATTTTAAATATGGAGGAATATACAGGGTGTTAGGTGTATACCTGCAGATATTTCTTCTAGCAATAAAGATCGATGTGACGAACCACTATATATCAAACTTTTAGTAATTCTCGGAAGTTATTTTCGAGAGCAAAGAGATACGATCTTTTTAGAATAGGTAGTATGCCTTGTTCTTGTGAATGAATAGCTTCCCTTTGAGAACAGGCGAGTCACGCGCCATGCGTGCCAAACTGGTTTCTGTTTATGTTTACGTACAACAGCTGAACGCTACCACGAGATGTTACGTAACATCCTTGTCAAACTGGTTTTATGTTTAAGAGCAACTGAGCTACGATAACAGCTGAAGGTGGCTACTACAGTAGCGTATGCCTTGTTACGTTACATTCTCGCCAGACTGGTTTCGTAGTTGTCAGTATTCAGTTTCCGTCTTAGGGGCTTCAGACAACCCTGGTCATCGGTTTCGGACACTGGATGTACCGAATTCGCAGTGTTAATACTGGTTCATTTGCTGTTATGTCCTTTAAGGAATTGGGATACGTGTGGTCATCAGCCCCGTGGTCTAGTGAGTATGGAAATGACCTGAAAACCTGAATCGGTGAGGGACCTGTACGAGCGTGTGATATAATTATTGGTTGGTATAGGCGCGCCGGGACGTGAAATACAGTAGATCCCCGTTGTGCATTGCGTAAAGGTACAAGAAAGATGGCAGGTCCTTACGCCAACGAAAGCAGTTATGGGATGCCCAAATGAGTAGGATCGGAATTGAATTATCGAAACACATCGAACGTTTAGTTTCAAAGGAATATTGGACATGTTATACAACTAAATAAATTAAACGTACCTACATTTCGTGCCTCCTTCCGGGCTGAGTTGCTCAGACGGTTGAGGTGCAGGCCTTTTGATTCCAACTTTACAGGTTCGGACCTGGTCCAGTCCGGTGGTATTTGAAGGTGCTCAAATACTGTAGGTCAGCCTCGTGTCGGCAGATTTTCTGGTACATAAAAAGAACTCGTGCGGGACTAAATTCGGGCACCTCAGCGTCTCAGAAAACCGTAGAAGTAGTTAGTGGGACGTAAAGCACTTAACGTTATTATTATTATTATTATTATTATTATTATTATTATTATTATTAGGTCATTAAAAGCTGAAATACGTGGAAGAAAATAGTAAAATATGCGTGGTTTAAGAGGAAACAAGATGAAATGTATGTCACGTGAGTTAGCATCGTTCGCAGTAGTTACCTACAGATTACTATGCGTAAAACGAGAACCAGGTCAAGCTCGTGGGGATGAGTCAGCTGTAATCTCGTATTGTGTATAAACATCAAACATACACATCAATAAATATAAGAAACATAAACAAGGTTACACGTTAGAGACATGTAGCTATTAACCTGAACGCCAGGCCGACGGTCGCTTTCATGAGTACAGATGAGTTATCAAATTATACACAATCTACAGATGTCGAACTTATCTAAGAAGATTCCGCCACAACTATATTACATTTTACTATGATGGTGCTAATAACAAATCGCAGCAGCTATTGGCTTTACGTCGCACCTACACAGATAGGCCTTATGGCGACGATGGGACTGGAACGGGCTAGGACAGGGAAGGAAGCGGCCGTGGCCTTAATTAAGGTACAGCACCAGCATTTGCCTGATGTGAGAATGGGAAACCACGGAAAAACATCTTTTGGGCTGCCGAGAGTGGGGTTCGAACCCACTGTCTCCCGAATAATGGATACTGGCCACACTGAAATGAAATGTCGTATGGCTTTTAGTGCCGGGAGTGTCCGAGGATAAGTTCGGCTCGCCAGACGCAGGTCTTTTGATTTGACTCCCGTAGGCGACCTGCGCGTCGTGATGAGGATGAAATGATGATGAAGATGGCACATACACCCAGTTCCCGTGCCAGGAAATTTAACCAATTAAGATTAAATTTCCGACCCTCCCGGGAATCGAACACGGTACCCCTGTGACCAAAGGCCAGCACGCTAACCATTTAGCCATGGAGCCGGACTTAAGCGACTGCAGCTATCGAGCTCGGTAAATCGCAGCAGATTACGCTACAGCGTGTTGAGATGATGTCGGTAGAATACAGTATACCTGTTAAGACATAAGGCTGCAGTAGAAGAAGAGGAAGAAGAAGGTAACGAGAGCCACATAGTCAAGCAGCACACAGCTGAACAAAGTGCACATTAGTGACACAGACATAAGAGTGGCGTGGTCGCGGGAACTACAGTCGCATTCGTAACACTCTGTTGTAGAAAAATAATGAACTAATATACAGTACGGGCTCCGTAATTCCAGGTGGACGGTAACAAGACTCTCTCGAATAGAAAAGTACGGATTTACGAACGTACACGAAAACGCCTGTGAACAACATAATGCACCTATGTTAAACATTACAGTACAACAGTTTAAAAAACCAAAACATACAGATTGCATTAAAAGAAATGTTAAACTTTCTTTTCTAAATTAACAAAACACTCTAGGCAATCTTCTTAAGTTAAATGTTAACTTATAGTTCCTATTTCAGTAATGATGAATATAAAACGATTATTTTATTGAATATTTATACGTGACGACGACGACGATGATGATGATGATGATTGCTGCCTTAATGTCATCGGCCCTTCAAACGCAAAGTGTCCTCTGTTTTAACTCGTAGGGAATAAGAAATATAATATAAATTGCTGGAAGCCTTTCCCGACAGATTCATGAAGGGCGACCCGTGTTCTGTTCTGCCACACGATACACTAGCAGCATATAATGGTATTCGTGGTATTCATACACTGGCATTATTCAAATACTACTACTGATGCTACTTCTACGAAGTAACTCGCGTACTAGTATGGACGATAATTCGCATCTCTGACAGCTGTTATTCAGGTCAAGGTCAGACAGACCGGTTTCATGTAGGGGTGGGGAACCCGTCCAGCGACATCTCCGTCGCTAAGAACAGCAGACAACCGGCATGTGACAGGTCTAGTGCTTTTGTCGAACTGCTTACGTGGAATATTCTCCCACAGTGCGATTTCAATATCATGGTCTTTTGGGAGTCCAACTCGCCGTATGCAGAAACAACCCGTGTTGACGTGTACGTAAATAAAGTTTATTACGTCAACGAAAGAATGCATGGGATAGAATTTCAAAGTGAGTAGTATCGGAATTGAAATGTCAAAACACATCGAACGTTTTACTTCATAAAGTAAGGGACATGTTATAAACATAAATTAATTAAACGTACCTTCCTTTCGTGCTTCCAACCGAAGAGAACATGTTTAAATGTAAATGAGAACCTTCTAGCTTACTGCTGATTTTGCAGTGCCTATTCAACGTATCAAAATAAACGTTGCCAGGCTGAGTGGCTCAGACGGTTCAAGCACTGGTTTCATGAACTTAGCAGGCTCGATCCTGGCTCAGTCCGCTGGTATTGGAAGGTGCTCAAATACGACCGCTTCTGATCGGTAGATTTACGGGCACGTTAAAGAATACCAGTGGGCAAAATTCCGACACCACGCGTCTCCATTGGCACGTGAAGATTTATTATTATTATTATTATTATTATTATTATTATTATTATTATTATTATTATTATTATTATTATTATTATTGGGCGAGTTGGCCGTGCGATTAGCTTGCATCCGTCGAAAAGCAACTAACAATATTATTATACAAACTGTGTTAGTCTATTATTACTGACTATTATGTAAATAAAAGTTAATCGCCCCACTCAAACTTCGTAGCTCGTAATCTGTCAGAAAACACTAAAGAAAATTGTGAACTTTTAACAGGTCCGATTTATTATTAATAATATAATTGCAGACATGTCTCAGAAATTACCGAAGCATGTACTTACAAATTGTTTTACGTCGCACTGACACAAATAGGTCTTACGGCGACAGTGGGAGAGAAAAGGGATACAAGTGGGAAGGAAGCGTTCGAAGTCTAATAAAGGTACAGTTCCAGCATTTCCCTGATGTGAAAATGGGAAACTACGGAAAACCATCTTCCCGGGTACCGACAGTGGAGTTCGAACCCACTATCACCAGAATACAAGCTCACAACTGCGCGCCCCTAACCACACGATCAACTTACTCTAAGCCCCAATGCCGGTCTGCGTAGCTCGGACGATAGAGCGCTAGTCTTCTGATCCCACCTTGGCAGGTTCGAAGGCGGCTCAGTTCGGTGGTATTTGAAGGTGCTGAAATACGCCAGTCTCGTGTCTGTGGATTTACTTGCATTTACAAAAGTACTGCTTTACAAAATTCTGGCACTTCAGCGTCTTCGAAAACCGTGAAAATTAGTTAGTGGAACGTAAAGATAGTAGTAGTAGTAGTAGTAGTAGTAGGAACATTATTATTACGGACGTTTTAATTAAACGGGTCCGTTACATTACCTATCGGCACTTACTGTCCGGTAATTAGCCTTCTGTCCACCTCTGTGGTATAGTGGTTAGTGTGATTAGCTGCCAACCCCCGGAGGCCCGTGTTCCATTCCCAGCTCCGCCACGAAATTTGAAAAGTGGTACGAGGGCTGGAACGGGGTCCACTAAGCCTCGGGAGGTCAAATGGGTAGAGATGGTTCGATTCCCACCTCAGCCATCCTGAAAGTGGTTTCCCGTGGTTTCGCACTTCTCCAGGCAAATGCCGGGATGGTACCTAACTTAAGGCCACGGCCGCTTCCTTCCCTCTTCCTTGTCTATCCCTTCCAATCTCCCCATTCCCCCGCAAGGCCTACACAAGACCCCTGTTCAGCATAGAAGGTGAGGCCGCCTGGGCGTGGTACTGGTCATTCACCCCAGTTGTATCCCCCGACCCAATGTCTCACGCTCCAGGACACTGCCCTTCAGGCGGTAGAGGTGGGATCCCTCGCTGAGTCCGAGGGAAAACCAACCCTGGAAGGTAAACAGATTAGGAAAAAGAAGAATAAGCCTTCTATTAGAAATGCCCGGCGGCAATTCCATAGTAGACCGAGCTCGATAGCTGCAGTTCCTTAACTGCGGCCAGTATCCAGTATTCGGGAGATAGCAGGTTCGAACCCCACTGTCGGCGGCCCTGAAGATGATTTTCCGTGTTTTCCCATTTTCACACCAGGGGCTGGGGCTGTACCTTAATCAAGGCCACGGCCGCTTCCTTCCCACTCCTAGCCCTTTCCTGTCCCATCGTCGCCATAAGACCTATTTGTGTCGGTGCGACGTAAAGCATCTAGCAAAAGAAATCCACAGTAGCTATTGTTCCTTCGAGCAATGTTCACGCATGGTTGCAACTACGGTTTTTGAAATCTGTCTCATTAATAACAATATGACTGAATACTTACAGCCTTTTCTTTCAGTGTCCACCGTCCTTTCATTGACCTGAAAAGTTTATGAATAAGCATAGACAACTCGCATTGTCTATTGTCAGAAATTCATCGTAGACTGTCGCAATAACAGCACAGAAATTTTGCGCTCATTTTTCATTTACTTATTAACTATTTCCTTTCATTTTGTCAGGTTGGATCACTGAGTAATGCCATTGACGTCTTAAAAATCACACACAACTACACAATACTTTATTCGCACGTATGTGCTGGTGCGTATCTTCGAGGTCACTGTAAGGATCCTGTGTACATTTCACACAGAGTACCCTAGACCGGTTTTCGAGTACAGCAAGTGGCCTGGCACGTGAGTCATCCTCGCCTACTTGCCAAGCCTTTAGGGGAAGTGCACAACAACATGTGTTGGCCTGCGATAAGAAACAGGTTCAACAAGCCCTAGACTCTGCTACTGTACTTCCACTACGCGTGGACAGAATGACGTAACCGGCATATCCTGCTACGGCCGTTCAAAACACATTAGGTCCTGAAATATTTGGCTCAGTTATGGGCAAACTAATAGGACAAGATAAAAAGTACATAGCATATATTGTGAGATGTCTTTTTCTTTGCCGACTAGCTTAATATTTACACGTATACACCTAACACCCTGTATATATACAGAGGAAATGAAGTGTTAATGTGGCACGTTATAAGTAGAATGAGGAGATATGTTTCTGTTCGTTATTTAAGAATGGGATAGATAACTGAAATGCGAATTCCTGTGTTACATATTATATTTAGATTTGGGTTAGCACTGCAAGTAAAGAAGATAGGCCATGTTGAGTTGAATGCATGTCTCGAGCCAAGCAGTATGTGTTTTGTTGTAAATTTCGGAGGAGGATATGGAGAGGTTACGTCTTTGTTATGCATTACGTTATATATATTTGGGAATAGAATGGAATCTCGCACATTTACGTATTTGAAGGTCAGCACGTTAGCGCTTATACTAGTACGGTCTGCTTTATCGAAACTATGGCACAGCGAAGAAATATTTGGGAGTATGTAAATATTTTGGCACATGAATAGGACTGTATGGCACGATTTTCGCAGATTAGAATGACGTACCGTCAAATCTATGGCACTCCGTACTAGATTTATTTGGTTTGTGTTGTACATATGGTGATGTACTGATTTGATTTATTTGGGTTATGATAGGAATATTACTAGCTGTATGGGTGTTTTGAACCCATATTTAAACATGCTAATGCTTATCTCGTAACGTGGTGAGTCACAAACAAGAATCCAAACAAGAATCCAAACATGTGTTTAAATAAATTTTTGGTCAAATAGACCGAAAACCAAAATGAAACTTAACTTATGCCCCAAAGAAAATCCCAAACAACATTAAATGAAAGATATTCCACTCCTCCTTGATTTAATAAAGTTCTGATCCCTATTTTTCCCCTTATATGAATTTAATCATCGAAGATATGGTATAGTTTGATATTTAACAAATATGTAAGCAAATATATTGAAGATTTAAAGTTCTTTCAAATATGTTTATCCCGGAAACCAAGCATTTTGAGAATGATACTTATAATACTATGATTTTCCTTTCCTTATTGCCAATGAATATATATTATTCAATTTCATTATACATTAGCATGCTAATAAATTAGATATAGATTTGATTTTGCATTTCTATTCTTTAAGTAGGTAGTAGTAGGATAGTATACGGGATTATTGATTTAGCTTACGCTGAATATTAGGTGAGGTTCGGATAATTTCTTTTGACATAAGGGTATGGTATGAATGTTTCAACGGTCGGCGACTCTTCAACGGAATCCGCGATTTATTTAACGCATATGGGAACAACGAAGCGAATTTTTTACCCTGAGAAATGTTTATATGCCATATGTTGGAACTTACGTTCATAAATACTATTCCAGTTTGGAATCTTTGTATGACTTGCGACCCGATGCTTAGAATTTTGTGGCCGGAGCAATATTTAAATATGTTTATACTCAGTTAATACTCCAATAACATAAGATAGAGATGCCGGTAAAGGTCGCAAATCAAAAATATGGCATACTATCTTGTTCTTCGATCACCTTTATTCGATATTTGCCACCAATTATAATAGTTTTCAGCTGCATAAAGTACTTCTATTTTAACTACTGTGTTAAAATGTCGTAATTTTGTCTGTTAATGTTGAAAAAATGTCTTAGCAAAGAAAGTAGGGATACTTACGGAAAACGGAAAATTAAAGCAATTTCCACAATTATGTCGAACTTTGAAAGGATAAAGAGCCTGGAAAGGTTTCAAATTGTGAGTATTCGATAACTCTATCAAAAAAAGAAAAATTCGAAACTCACTACCGGCCTAAATGCAGTTCCGGAAAAAACCTAAACTCGCTTGTTTCTTTACTCGTCCCCCTTTTTTATTATAATCCTACCTAAATTAACTTATTTACGTAATTATTTCTCTAATGTGTTCCTTGGTTCAGTACCATCAGGCGTTTTCTGATTTTTTTGAAAGATGTCCAAACCGAATATAGTTATAGGAGCTTAAGTGAAACTCTGCATTGACTCTCGTAGTGGTGTTAATCTAATCGACCGGATAACGATGATTAAGAGAAAGGATTGCAACTTTCAGTAATAAATAAAGAATATATACTCATACTTTATTATATTTACCTAAAATTCGTAACTCATATCCCACGCTGTTTTCAACATTGAGTTGCTTTCCTGAAAGGATTTTTTTTATATAGTTCTTTTATTGAATCTGTTCCAAGTAATTTAAGAAAATAAAAGTATTATTATATGAAGTTTTGCATTTATTGGATTTATGCCACTTTGGAATTAATCTTCTCAATTTGTTTACCCTAAAATGGCATAAATGAAGTCAATACATTGCCTTCAAATTATTATAACGTTTTACCGTGTTACTGTGTTACGGAGCGACCATTGTACACGTGGCTGCCTGTGCGATACTAGGTCATGTTATCTCAACAGGAAGGGATAGAGCACACAGGTTGCTTATCGGCCTAGTTTTCCAGTCTGACGCCCCTCAATGTGCAGCGACAGCATCATGCTATTGTCAGCATCAGCTCACTCGCACTGGTAGGCAGTCAGGGGCCCCCCTAACTAAACAGCAGTGCATTACGAAACACGGCACATCCCAACAACTGGCATTCATGATAAGTGTACACAATTCACAATTTCTGTTTGATGTGAGTTCATTACTTGTTTAGCGTTCCCTACACTTTCCAGATGCTTTGAAGAGACACATGTGCCACTTATTTTCCCTCTGTGTCATTGTTAGTTCACTTATAACCGGAAAACTACTGTAGGTATTCAGTCAAACTTTACATTTAGAATGTGCTCTACCAAGAATCCTTTTTTGGTACTGTGCATATCATACCGAAATCTCTCAATGTACCGAAGATTTTTAAGAAACATAAAGCAATGAACTTCAAATATTTCCACTGAGGTTGGATTTACTAAGGAATATTATATAGTAAAAACTTTTTAATGTAGGCCTAATTCTACGCAAAATTTTGTTCAGCAGAAGATTTTACGAAACGCTTGGAATTACCCCGGGTAACTCTGATTATGTTCGTGCATCGTACTCGCCTTACGTTCAGATGGTCCCTGCTTCGATCCCCGTCCGGGGACTGGATGTTGGTCTCAATGCGCTTCTTTCATATAAACATAACATATCACTGTACTAACGTCCGCCTCCCTAGCGTAACGGGTAGTGTTATTAGGTGCCGTCCTCGGGGGCCCGGGTTCGATTCCCGGTACTGCCAGAAATTTAAGGATGGTAGGAGGGCTGGAATGTGGTTGAATTCGTCCATGCAGCTCACCTCAATTGGGGGTGTGCCTGAAAAGAATTGCACCACCTCTGTATAAGGACACAGTTTGCATTTTTTATTGTAATAACTACCGCAGAAGCACGCAAAAGTAAATACATCCCTGCACAAAGGGCATACTGTCGTAAAACTGGCTCGATTACACACAAACTTCTACCGCAATAGATTGGTTATATGGTCAGGGAGAAGAATAAGGTGTTCGATTCCTACTCAAGTTATCTCCTCTCCGCTAACGCTACTCTTCATGACTTTGAACTTGCCTACCACTGCAAAGGCTGCAGATGTGCTTGGTTTTGCATAATTTTGTGTGAAAACGCTGTAATATAGCCAATTTTATATCCCCATTGAAGCATCTATTAACACTGCTGAACTTCTCACCATCCGGGAGCAACTGTGAAATGAAAAACCTCAGTCTGATTCCTGTCATTCGACCGGGACGGAAATGCAATGAATGAAGCCCCATCTAGCGGTGAAGACAGGAACTGTACAGATTGTCCAATCCTATCGTACTTCTCTTATTAATGATTGATAGATGAAATGTAATGATATTGGAGAGTCTTTCTGGAAAGAAAGATGACGGGGAAAAGTGGAGTACCTGGAGAAACATCTGCCCCGCCTCCACTTTGTGCAGCACTATATTTGTCTGTTTTATTTGAATACATTCCTTGTTTAGCGTTTTATTTTACGCTTTCCAGATGCTTTAAATAGAAATGTACAACTTATTTTCCCTCGTGTCATTGTTAGTTTACTTATGACAGGAAAACTACTGAAGGTATTTCAATCAAACTGTATATTTAGAATGTGTTCTACCAAGAATTCGTTTTGATACTGTAGATATGATGGCGAAATCTCTTAATGTACCAAAGATTTTTAGGAAACACAAGACAAGGAATTACAAATATTTCCACCGAGGTTGGGTTTACTATGAGACGGACCTGTGGCCGCAATTCCATTATTCTGACGTTAGTATGTTTTTGGTTGTTGCAGGAACATTCATTGCATTCAGCTTATGTGACCGTTTGATGTGATTTTACAAGCTCCTTCATTCTTGGCCCGATTTTCTTTGAGGAGATATCCCTTCGAGGGCCTTTGAAGTATAGAGTGACATTTATGCGTTATAGAGACCTCCTTGTCCAACATTTGGTTCCACCTTTGCAAGTACGCCGTTATTTTCATGCAACATGGGGCAACACCACATGTCACTCGCCGGGTGAAAGATTTGCTGCGAGAAACCTTCATTAACAAACGCATCATGTCTGGGCATTTTCCAGATGCGTGATCTCTAATATCTCCCGACTTAAATCCATGTGACTTCTGGCTGTGGGGATATTTGAAAGATCACGTATACCGGGGAAGACATATACGGTCTCTGCCTAATTTAAAGGCTAGCAAAACGACATGTCACTCCGATTTCACCTGATATCAGCATGTTGCTGAGTTGGGAGGCCATGTCGAGCCGTGTTTGTAACCACAAATACTAATAAACACAGTCAGTTTAATTGTGGACACCAGGTATATAATGTGAACATTAAGATGTGTGTATAAAGACTAACGCAAACACCCACTCCCCGAACCAATGAAATTAATCAGATAGTTTTAAATCCCCGACCTGCCCGCGAATCCAACCCGAGGACCAACTCCATTCGCCGATGGTATCACCAGTGGAAAACCACGGGATGTCTGTGCCGGTCTAGTGTGCCTGAAGAAACGTTTGAGCGTGTGCCATCTCGAAATTTAAGGTTTACGGTCCCGTCTTCTTCACTAAAAATCCATTACAGGGCACATCTTTGCTGGAAAATTGGCTCATGCAACAGTTGGAGACCGATAGCATGAACTTTATCTACCAACAGGATGGTGCTCCACCCCATTTCCACGTTGATTTTCATGACTTTCTGAACAGCAGACTTCCAGAAAGATGGATCGGTCGTATCGGTAATGAAGATCACGCCATCATGGCATGGCCTCCACGCTCTCCTGACTTCCCCCCTTGCGACTTCTTATGTGAAAGACGCAGTTTTTACGCCACCATTACCGGCTAATCTAACACAGCTGCGGGCCCGTATCACCAACGCCTTCGGTCAAATTGACAGCGACATGCTACGTCGGGTGTGGGACGAACTTGACTACAGAACTGATGTGTGTAGAGTCACTCATGGAGAACATATCGAGCACTTGTAAGCTTTTCTGAATTTTTCTGTCTGTCTATATAATTTTGTTATGTTACAACAAATAGTAAAAAAACAGAATTTTTTTGAAATCGCTCAAATCATTTGTGCGCACCCTGTATTGACTGTGATCTTGTAATAATGAGGTGAATCTTCCACTATACGTGTTTCGAGCTGCACTCCCTCGAGGTGTGGACATTACAAATTTCCACTGAATCTCCTTTATTGTCAGCATCAGACCTGCCCTCACCTTACTCAACTCAATTTTGCATAATTTCCTTTCTGTCCAACAGTGTGCATATTGGTTGCTTCCTGATAGGAGCATCCCCCATCCCCTCTGTTCTGATGATACGCCGGAAGTTTCTAAAATGGGCTCCTATCAACCAAACACGGAAGGAAGCAATTTTCGTGTATGCTCTACAAGAAGCCTTCTTCCCCCCATCCCTCTCCTTTGCTTCCATCTTCCCATATCAACCACCGCTACTGTTCTTCCCTCACCCTCTGTCGGATCCACCCTGTGATCTGGGGGAAATACCGCTACATTATGGTTCCCTGGGGAAAAACTTGTTCTGGTAGTTCACAAGACACAAACTGCACTTCGACAGTCCTCTAGTATAACATTCACTTCATTATACTCAATTGTTTTTGTATCCGACAAGTGTCCGGCTCGAAACCACATGCCTTAGTAAATGTTTCTTTAAAAACAGTTCGACTATTGACAGATGTTCCATATTGAAGTGTTCTCTTTGTAAATAGATTGTCACCCGTGGAATGCGTTTTAAAATTCCATACTTTGCACTGACGATCAGACTATCTATCAAAATGTCTTCGTGACAAAAGCTTCCTCAGGGGATCGGTGGTAAAATGACAGCCACTGCATGCCAAAATGACACGTTCAAACCGTAAAGAGCTCATGAGATTTTTAAAGGGTAAAAAGAAGGAAATTCCTGCAGTCTAGGGGTAGCGTCAATTCCTCTCACCCGGAGGCCCTGGGTTCAATTCCCGGTCAGGTCACGGATTTTTATCTGGACCGGAGGGCTGGTTTGAGTTCCGCTCAGCCTACATTATTACAATTGAGGAGCTATCTGACAGTGACGTGACGACCCCGATCTAAAAAACCAAGAGTTACGGCCGAGAGGATTCTTCGCACTGACCATGCGTCACTTCATATTCTGTAAGCCTTCGGAGCTTTGGTAGGCCAACGGCCGTCAGTGCTGAAGAGGCATGTGGTTTACGTTTTTTGTTGTACGATGTCGGGATACGAGAGATATGTGGTGACAAATTTGGAGTCTATCAAAGAAACTTATTAGAAGCTATCAGCACAATACTGGCCTAACCAACATTATTGGGTAGAGTCCAGTATCGGTCTTTAATAGCCTAATCTCAGTGTCTGCAGTGATCAAAGCAGTCTTCCGCCAACTGTCACTATGTTTCAGCATAACAGCAGGCTTGTGAACCGCATTCCAGTGTCATTAAGTACTATTATAGACAGATATAGCACTTCATCCAAAAATATCCACTATTGAGCTGATGTCCTTAATTACAACGTAGCAACTGGTCTCGGATGTCTGGCAGAGTAAGACGGAGCGTCGAAATACGACCATGTCTGTTAGGTTTGAAACCGTAATAATGAGATTAGGTGGTAGATACCTTAATACCGATACACAGAATAGTGTTATTCTGTATTTAAATATTTAGAATAGGCTGTGTAATCACGAAAGTGACAGCTTACGATGTTGGTACAATTCCTTCATCTGGACCTGCAAGGTGTATCTGAACTTAATGAAGCAAGTAACAAGTATAACCCAGCCTGCACAACTGCTATGCTATGAGTTTTGCATAAGCATTAGGGATTTGGTCCATCAGAACCCCTGGAATTTGTTACTCTCACTACCTTACGGAAGAGCGCCCGAGTTAGCACTTCCTAATAACCAAATATTAATTTGCATTCTAACCTATTGCTACATAAAATTCCCAACTCTAGCGATATTTTTTTTTTGCTATTGGCTTTACGTCGCACCGACACAGACAGGTTTTACGGCGACGATGGGACAGGAAAGGGCTAGGACTGGGAAGGAAGCGGCCGTGGCCTTAATTAAGGTTCAGCCCCAGCATTTGCCTGGTGTGAAAATGGGAAACCACGGAAAACCATCTTCTGGGCTGCCGACAGTGGGATTCGAAGCCACTATCTCCCGAATACTGGATTCTGGCCGTACTTAAGCGACTGCAGCTATCGAGCTCGGTACTCTAGCGATTACTGGGATTCGAACAAGAAAAGATGTTCCTGTGAAATGGTATGCTACAGTGCGCTGATACTGAGTTACAGGATGTATATTAGCCACGTCACAGGAGATGCTCCAAATATCCGCCATGAGCAGCTTCACCATGGACTGGTGAAGCCGCTCAAAGATACCCGAGTTCTGTAGAACAGCTGTACAGGTGTCACTGATACGCTGTTCCATGTCGTTAACCGCAGTAGCGTGCACCACACTTTTCACTTGTTCCCAAAATAAACATTTCCCATGGATTAAGGTCAGGAGACCGCACAGACCAATTCAGTAGATCACGATGCCTGATCCATCGTCATGGAAAGGTGTCGCCTAAAATCCGGCGAACATGCAAACGGAAGTGCGTTGCAGCCCCATCATGAATGACCCACATAGCGCGGCGAACATCTAGGGGCACATAGTACAGGCAGCGTGTCCGTGAAGCTGGTCAGATACACATCTCAATTTAGTCGTCACAGGAGCATGTATGGGTCGATCAGCGGATCGTGGAAAATACCAAACCACGCGTTGCGTTCAAAACGCTGTTGATGGATAGCGACAACCGTACCATGGGGGTTTTCTACTGCCTATGTTTGTGTTATGCAAGATCGTGATGCCGCCTCTTCCAAATGTGGGCTCCTCGGAGAACAAAACGGAAGACAGACGACGACAACGTCAATGTGCCTGGTGCAAGGCTCGTACCTCAATACCAAGACGCATGTTCATACGGACTGTTCCTTTTTATCGCCGGAATCTCCATCCGACGTTTTTAAAAGTATTTAGGTACACCTTGCGTACTTGGAATCATGTCCAGTTATTTCCTAAAATGAAAATATGACTGCCTTAAGTTAGACACATCATTACTACCTACTTGTCAAGTTCCATATTGAAATCACTAAGCATTGCCAAAACAAAGTACGGTATCTCAGGACAAGTACTAATAATGGAGATTATCTTACCTGAGTACATTTTTTAAAACTCAAGATATAGAAGTGTCGTTGATACTGCCATATTAAATAAATACTAGTATTCAGCCTGTTATAAAGTTCACTAAGGAAAAATGCTCACTCACTTTAATACTTTCTATTACTACTAAAATATTTTCATTTCTCCCCTGAAGGTGGAGGCGGGCCTCTTAGACGATGACACCGTCTCTCAGGTCGGGAGATTTGTTACGGTGAAGGACATGCTCGGATAAGGTGAGAGCGTTTGCGGTCGTGGCCTACACTAGGAACTGTGAGGGCATTCGCCTTAGTGCAGTAGAATGGAAAACCACGGAAAACCCTTCTCACGGTTGGGGCCAGCCATGAGGTCAAGTCCTGTCCCGTCTCCCGAATATCGAGCTCGATAGCTGCAGTCGCTTAAGTGAGGCCAGTATCCAATATTCGGGAGATAGTGGATTCGAAGAGGGTTTTCCGTGGTTTCCCATTTTCACATCAGGCAAATGCTGGGGCTGTACCTTAATTAAGGCCACGGCCGCTTCCTTCCCACTCCTAGCCCTTTCCTGTCCCATCGTCTCCGTAAGACCTGTCTGTGTCGGTGCGACGTAAAGCAACGTGCGTCTCCCGAATGCAGGGGCGTAGAACCACTGTAGAGCCGTGGCCACCCCTCCTCTGCTCGGTTTGCCGGTCAAAGTGCAGAGCACGGACCAGCCGTGGCCATTTATGAGCCGAGACCCACTCTGCATCTACCGACCAATTCTTTCTACCTTAATGTGATATTTGCATTACTATTCTCGTATTCTGAATATGACAGATTGAACTTGATAGTTTGAATTTGAAAAGTTCAAGAACTTAGCATGTATATGTTCTTCCTTCCTTCCTTCCTTCCTTCCTTCCTTCCTTCCTTCCTTCCTTCCTTCCTTTCTTCCTTTCTTCCTTTCTTCCTTCCTACCTTCCTTTCTTCCTTCCTTCCTTCCTACCTTCCTTCCCTTTACATGATTTTTCTTCAGTAACAGTGGGGGAGATAGCAATTTTTAAACAGAATTTCAGCTTGAAGGATGGCTGTATCTGTATCTTACCGCAACAGGAAATCGTAGGTTATTTGAAGGGACACCAATTAGTCAAGGGAAAATAGGTTATATTTACAACCCTGATTAGTGAGAAATTTCAATAACCAGCCTGAGATGTACTGGTTGAAACAATAAGGTGGGCCAAACTTTCAGGACAAATCCCTCACACGTAGAAGAAGAAGAAAACATCGTCGCTGCGCCTCGAAATACTGTTACGTAGCAATGTTGAGGGGAGAGATACTGACCCGCGGCACAGGTGTCATGCAATACTGAACCTTAAATCACAGAATCTTACTGGTCAGAGTTCTAAGCTGAACTATTGTCACATAGCTGTTTTTCAAGGCGCAGCGACGACATGTTATATGGACATGGATCCGGAAAAACTTTATTTCCAAGTTAGAGCTCATTTTTCACAGCTCTACGTAGTGCATTAAACACAGTAATAGAACGTACCAGCTCATCACATGAAACTCTTTTGTACATGGAATACAGTCGAACCTCGATATCTCGATTCTCGATATCTCGAACCTCGATATCTCGAACATCGATATCTCGAACATCGATATCTCGAACATCGATATCTCGAACATCGATATCTCGAACCTCGATATCTCAAACTTCGATATCTCGAACCTCCATTACTCGAATTTTCAGTACCTAGAAGAAACTTAAATTTACCGGTCGTTGATCCTATTCTTCACGTGTATTTATTTCTCTATTACTAGAGATTCGGTTATACGACGAATTTCTCGATTTCTCGAACAAACATCTCCTCCCCTGAAGAAAAAAAATTCACAGTAACTCGAATTTTGTGCAACATTTCATTAACTGTGTAATACGGCATTTGTGGTTTGTGAGGAACAGTTAACAAGTAAAGAAAAGTTTACAGCCATGCTGGGAGCTAATATGACGGGAACCGAAAATCTAAAATTTCTAATGATCGCAAAAGGCGAAGCCTCGCTGTTGCTCGGGTGTGAATTCATTACGGGTCATGTACGAAAGTAATCACCGGTGTCGCAGATGACCAGCTCCATTTACGAATGTCGGCTGCGTGGTTTTGACGAGAAGTTTCAACGTGAAGAGAGGAAAGGTTGACAGTAACAAACAGAAGAGACTAACGGATTTTTTTCCAAAAGTGTTAACAGATGCATGTTTCTTATTTAACTACTGTATCTACAAAGTTACTATAATAAAGGTTATATTTAAAGTGATGCCGTGAAATAGAGTTTGTTTTCTTATTTTAAAAACTGTTAAAAATAATGTATTCAGTATAAACCCATAGATACATATGATTCAATTATTGTGCTGTACATGTCGATAACTCTAAATATAATTTAGCTCCTGAAGTGATTCGAGGTTTCACTGTATTAAATGCCCTCCGTTAGCATTGATACATCCCGCGTGCATTGATTCAATGCGACTCCTAAGTTAAAAAGTCTCTGGGGCCCCCTTTCAGTCGCCTTTTATGACAGTCAGAGGTTTTCACCCAGCCCATTGGGGGAGATACTTAGGTCACCAACGTCCAAGTTTGGCATAAAGCACTTGGAGAAATGGATTGAATTTCTGTGTCAGCCTCCTTGGATAACCTTCGGATTATAGGGTCCTTTGTTCAAGTCCCATTCAGACCAGAGATTTTAACCTCACCTGGTTAATTCCCGTCACTCAGCGTCTGGGTGTTGGTGTTTGTCCCAACCCACACACCAATAACCACCACAGAAAAACGCAATTGAGAATAAATCCGTATACAAAGCATGGGTATGAGGAAGAACAACGAGCCTTAAAACAGGGCCATGTCCTCATGTGCGACACAATTCGCTTCCACGATCCCACCAGTTTGTGATAATAATAATAATAATAATAATAATAATAATAATAATAATAATAATAATAATAATAATAATAATAATAATAATAATAATGAAGAAGTTGAAATGGAAATCGTAGTCGTCATTTGATTGAATGCTGTTTTTTTTAAATTCATTATTCTTTTATATCGTACATGAAATGAAATGGCATATGCCTTTTAGTGCCGGGAGTGTCCGAGGACAAGTTTGGCTCGCCAGATACAGGTCTTTCGATTTGACTCCCGTAGGCGACCTGCGCGTCGTGATGGGGATGAAATGATAATGTAGTCGACACATACACCCATCCCTCGTGCCAGTGAAATTAACCAATTATGGTTAAAATTTCCGACCCTGCCGGGAATCGAACCCGAGACCCCTGTGACCAAAGGGTAGCACGCTAACCATTTAGCCATGGTGCCAGACTTTATATGGTATGATCTTCTTTAATCCTTCTGAGTGAGTTCAATTGAAATGAAGTCGTCATACATTTTACATTGATGCCCTCAATTTACAGGCGAGATCGGATCCAATACCACCTTGCGTATATTATACCTTAAATCTGAATAAAATCCATTTGTGGGAGATTTCAAACACCTTTATATTGGAGAGAACCGTATTCTTTCTGCCAAGGTAGACTTATAAGATCACACAAGAGCTTTTGAAGTGCAAAGATCGCAGGATAGGAGCGAGGCGATTTGAAATGAAAGGTTTATGAGGACTTCCCGTATTTCCGTCACATAACGAGAGAGAGCACGTGGCGTGTCAGTTAGACTGATCCACGGTTTCGAGAGAGAGAAAGAGAGAGAGAGAGAGAGAGAGAGAGAGAGAGAGAGAGAAGAGGAAAACAGCGACAGTTTTCATCTCTTATTGGCTGTGGTGTAAATCTCAGAAGAAATGAAGAGCTATAATCCTTAATGTGTCCTGCAGTGGTGAGATCTAGCCTGATACCGCAACACACTTGTAACACGTTCTTCAGTAGGCTTTCACACATTTCGTGAATTGCACTAATTACATAACAAGAGCCGAGCCTAAGGTTTTGCGTATCAGTTGAGAGGCCATATTTTCGAAACCAAGATTTTTCAATTTTTCTTCCATTTAAAATTGAATTTTTCTCTTCATAACAGTGCAAAATTCTCCAATACTTTTGGAGTTATGACCAAAAATTTACAGTTCTATCCTTTCAGGCAAGCAACTCAATGTTGAAAACACCCTAGGGATATGAGCTACGAAGTTTAGGTAAATAAAATGTAATAAAGTATGAGAAGATATTAACTATTTATTCCTAAAAAGTATTATCCATATCTTAATCAGCGATATCCAGTCAATTAGATTAGCAGTTTGGCTTTTTTCTAGCACTACGAGCTCTAATGTGAGTTAATGCAGTGTTTCAGTTAAGCTCTTATAACTACATTCGGTGTCGACATTTAAAAAAAATCCAAAGTCGCCTGAGGATATTGAACCAACGAGCACGTTACAGAAAGCATTATGTAAATAAGTTAATTTGGCTAGGATTTGAATAAAAAAGAAAGCGAGTAAAGAAGCAAGCAATTTTAGGCTGGTTTTCTGGGACTGAATTTAGGCCGTAAGTGATTTTCGAAAATTGTTTTCTAGTTTCATAGAGCTATCCAAGACTCACAATTTGAAACACCAGGCGAGTTGGACATGCGGTTAAGGCCGCGCAGATGTGAGCTTGCATCCGGGAGATAGTGAGTTCGAGCCCCACTGTCGGCAGCTCTGAATGTGGTTTTCCGTGGTTTCCCATTTTCACACCAAGTAAATGCTGGGGCTGTACCTTAATTAAGGCCACGGCTAAATTTGTTGCTCGTTTCCCGTAAGTTTGTATTTCAGAAACTTTTCCCTAAAAACTCTGACAGTTTTAAGACATTAACATCTAGAAGAATAAATACTAGAATTATTGAGCTATCTTCAGTGATTAAGTTCAAAAGTATTTTCAAATGAAAATTATTGAAATATTGACTACTTGAAAATAACTTGATGAAAAAATATTTATACTCGATGGAATTCAGTGATTATAGTAAATGTTGTAGCTATAACATTACTAATCATAATAAAAAAGAATCATAGAAAAATATTCATGTGTTTTGAAATTATCAGGGAAATGGGAAAACAGTTACTATTTCCTTCTGGTATTCATTTCTACTGTTGCGGGGAAAAATGTTTAATTCGCCCCATTTTTCTACTTTCAACAGTGCAACAGGTAAAATATGAATGTGACATATTTTGAGAATGATTATCAAACTAATACACTGGAACAACTATTTTCCTGCTTTTTCCTATGTATTTTACGTTGCAGTGGCTCAAATGCGCCCTGCGTTTATATCCGCTGTCTTTTTCAAGAATATCTTATTGGTGTTTTTAAAAACATCGCTTGGTGAAAGGATACGAAACAGATGGAATATCATCATTAAACTGTTCAGTGAGTTAGTCTGCATGATGTAGTTGTCATAAATGAGACGTGTTACGGAGTATTCCGTGGTAGTTAGAGGTGAAAGAAGGTGCGGGGGGTGAACAGGTCTCAGGCTACGAAATTAAAGTGAATTTAAAATTTAACAAGGTTATATTTTCTTAGCAAAAACCAGAAATAACAATAATTGCAGGTACAGAGTAGCAAAACCACTAATCGAGAATGTACAATTACAGGATTTGGGCTCCGAGAGCCAGACACACAATTCTTGGGCAACTAGCCCAACTTTACCTCAAAACAAGATTTCACAGAGGGGCAGAAAACCCCATTCATGCCCAAGAGCACTTGCTCTAAATTACACAGAAAAGCCTCCTCGAGGCATACAACACTCAATTTACGAGAAAGAGCCACTCGCTCTCGACTTTAAGCCTATCAAAGGCCACACCAAACTCCACCTTCAAGTTGTCCTCTAAGGACATAGATACAGGGGTAAAATACCCAACCTACTGAGGCCTATTAAGTGAAAAAAGGTTAATTACATGACCTCTAAAATAACAATTTGAGAGGAGGCGATCTGCACTCCTAATGTATTTGTTTTAAAACCTAATTTGGCTCTAGGCCACTAATGCAAGGGCTAATCCCATACTACAGAGGTGACTTTAGAAAAGAACAATTTACTTTACATTAGGGATGAATCGGTTGTGAGAAATAAGTTCACCTCAAAGCAATATGAGTGGGAGCTCGAGAGGGTTAAGCACTCTCTATCCCAATATGTAGTTTTAAAAGAGAATAGATGGTAAGAGTCTTTACATTTTAGGGAAGTTACATGGTGGAAATGCTTCGGACCCGCCCCGGGAGTTAAACTGCTGACCTAGCAAGAAAAGAAGTTATTAACTGGCCATTACCTGGATGTTGAACTGCTTCCCGAAGAGAGGGGCGCTTCCCGCTCCCTGCTATGTACTATACACACTGAAAGATGGTAGAGAAGTGGCACAGAGACCCTAAAATCAGCAGTTTATATACTCTCGCAGAAAGTTCGAGGCGTTTCAGGAAGGAAAACACCCGCCCACAATCATTTTATTGGTGGATAAAGAAAAGCCCTACACAATACGAAGAAGAAACATACTATTGGTGGAAAATTAATTCAAGAAATTCGGGATTGGCTGAATTCAAAACAAGGGGAAAGAAAGGGTTAATATTGCCAACTTAAACAATGACTGAAAGAAATTTAGCAAAGAGCAAACTTTTGAAATTAAATTTTCTCCAAAAAAAAAGTTCTTTCACTTCGCACTAGGGTGCACCGTTGTAGCTCTTCAGTAGTGTCCTCTAGAAGAGAATGTTCACACTTCTTACTACAAGCAAAACAAAAATACGTCGAAAACAACACAGTTCAGAAACTTCAAAATTTCCAAGTAGTGACATCTTCAGGGTAACTTGAAAATTAACACATAAGACAAAGTTCAGACTTCTTCCAGTAGGGGGTTTCAACTGGCGCAAATTTTAAATAAGCGGCGTGGAGATGTACCGCCCGGTACAGACCTCCCCCCCCCAAAAGTTCCTCTAAGGGGTAACACAAAAGAACATAAACTTTTGTTTGAAAACGAGGTCCAAGTTATGATGTTGATATGGAGATTAATTGCAGAAGCATTTATCAAAATTGTTGAAATTTGATTTGATTCAGTTTCAAAATTTCTCGTAATAACTACTGAAGTAATGTCTTTATGTTTGTAGAAGTTGAATTCAGAAGGAAGAACTTTAGTTTTTAAAGTTGAGGAAAAATTTTCTAAGTCCACCAAATATTGCAGTAGAATACCCAAGTGTTGTAATTGCTGATAGTAAATGTCCATGTAGTTGATTAAATAGAATGGCCAGACCGGCCGCTGCAGCTTGTGTCCAGAGGAGGCCGCTCGGACCCCTCAAGTACCCTGAGATACCGCTCGCCCGCACTATGGGAGGAGTAGTGGTGTAGAAGCACGCCGCGCCCGCGGTAAACATATACAGGCTGCGGGCCAGTAGTAGGTCGTGCGCCGCACATCAGCCTTGGCCGGGAGGAGGGCTCCGGCTCGCCGTACACTGGTCGACCTCGCTGGATGAGAGGGGGCCCTTCCTCTATTCCAGTAGCGGTACAACGCCGCGCGGCTGCGGGGGCACTGAAACATAAAAGCTCGGCGGCAGAATTTCTGTTGGACCAGAATGATTTTAGGGTATATTCATTGTGGTGAGGTTGAGGGGCCAGCGGCGTGGAGATATTTATTTAATTCCCATAAGCCACTGTGTGTAGTGGAGCAGGAGACGGGAGCGTGGTAATGGCCGTGGTAAGGACAGAATGACAGTTTAACTAATCGGGGGAGGTTTACCAAAAATGCTTAAATATAGAAAAATATTATAGAAGGGGCAGAATGCCTTAAAAGTGAAAACTCAAAAAAAAAAATATATAACCTTCATAATCCTTTCAAGATTATATGAGGCAAGTTAGCACAGAAATTATACAGGTTTCACCTGCGACAGGCGAACCCTAAATATCCTCTCGGTGGCTGGATTGCTTAATAACAACGTAACCGGCGTAAGGAAATCGAGAATAACACACGGCCCACGAAATCTGGGGGCAAGCTTCCCCGCGGGAACAAAATTCTTGACCATCACTTGGTCGCCTACATTCAAATTGGTGGGTCTCCGTCCACGATCATATCACTCAGAGACCAGAGGTTAGAGAGCGGCGTGTTGGGAACAAACTTGAACATCAAAGAAGCTGGAGTAAACATGTGAGATTCATGGACCGCCGAATTCAAGCAAAAGCTAACCAATGCAGGGACGTGTCCCACCTGGAATGATCTTCATGATGATAGGCAATAAGCGCGGACCTGAGATTACGATTAACCCGTTCAGCCAGAGATGGTTGAGGATAATAAGCAGAAGTAGTTACATGAGAGATGGACAAGTCAAAACAGAATTTACGAAAAAGATTTGATGTGAACCCCTTAGCATTATCAGACACAATATATTGGCACGTACCAAAAGAAGCAAAAATAGAATTTAGGCAAGTAATGGTGGACTGAGCGGTAGCCAGCTTAGTCGGAAATAACCAGGAAAATCTTGTAAAACCATCTACGCATACAAAGATGAACTTGTTGGCATTTCCCTTCGACTGGGGGAAGGGTCCTACATAATCAATATACAGGCGTTCCATGGGGCGCGACGCTTGATGAGAAGATAACATGCCTACCTTGGTGGACATGGTGGGTTTACTAAGCAAGCAGGATTTACAAGCTTTTACTAGTTCACGGATTTCACCGTCCATACCCTTCCAGATGAACCTTTCACGAATCTTTTCAAGGGTTTTAAAGATTCCAAGATGCCCCCCTAATGGGGTTTCATGATACTACTTGAAGATCATAGGTACAAGAACAGCTAGAACGACGACTTTCATCATCTTATCATGCCTCCAAGGGCAACATAGAACACCATTCCTCAGTACATAAGGGACAACATGTTCCCCAGAAGAAAGGGTTTCCATTATCGGAGCCAGCGTCGGATCTTCACGTTGGTATTTCTCGATATCCCTAAAGAGCATGGGAGCATCTGTTAAGATAGCATTAACATCAGATAGCATGGACTCGGGAGGAGATGAACTATCGACCGGTTCATAGGTCTCAACGTCGTTGGAAAACATACGGCTGAGTCCATCAGCAACAACATTTTCCGTACCTCTGATATGCCTGACATCGAATTGGAAGGCAAAAATACGGATGGCCCAACGGGCTATACGACCAGTACGACGCGGCCTGCCTAAGACCCAGCTTAAGGCTTGATTATCTGTCTCCAGGTCGAATTTGACATGTTCCAGATAGAGACGGAACTTTTCTAAGGCGAATAAGACTGCCAAACCTTCGAGCTCATAGATGGAATACTTGGCTTCTTGAGCTGATAGAGTCCTAGATGCATAGGCGATGGGTCGCCTCCCTAATTCAGTCTCTTGAAGAAGGACTGCAGTTACTGCTAACGACGACGCGTCAGTTTGGACGATGAATTTCTTTGAGAAATTAGGCATAGCAAGGACAGGGGCATTACAGAGAGCTAATTTAAGATCTTCAAAAGCGGCTTGTTGAGAAGGTCCCCACTCGAATTTGATGCCTTTCCTACGAAGAAGGTTCAAGGGCGCCGCTCTATTAGCGAAGTTAGGAATATTCCCATTTTCACACCAGGCAAATGCTGGGGCTGTACCTTAATTAAGGCCACGGCCGCTTCCTTCCAACTCCTAAGCCTTTCCTATCCTATCGTCGTCATAAGACCTATCTGTGTCGGTGCGACGTAAAGCCCCTAGCAAAAAAAAGTTAGGAATAAGCTTCCTGAAGAAATTCACCATACCAATGAACCTGGTGATACCTTTAATGTCCTTGGGAGGTTTAAAATCACGGATGGCCTGTGTTCTAGAATGATCGACGGCAACACCATCAGGTGACACAGTATGCCCTAGGAATGACATAGAGGGCTTAGCAAAGACAACCTTGGACAACTTGACAGTT
Organism: Anabrus simplex; assembly: GCF_040414725.1. Classification (NCBI taxonomy): domain Eukaryota; kingdom Metazoa; phylum Arthropoda; class Insecta; order Orthoptera; family Tettigoniidae; genus Anabrus; species Anabrus simplex. The sequence goes on from NC_090275.1 coordinate 43,026,285, forward strand.
AACCCAGGCTTACGAAGGCGATTGAGAACTTCTCGCAGATGATCTAGATGTTCTTCAAAGGTCTCCGAAAATACGACGACATCATCCAAGTAGTGATACAAGTACTCAAATTTGATGTCGGAGAAGACCCTATCTAGCAGCCTTGTGAGTACAGCTGCTCCCGTGGGGAGCCCGAAATTCACACGGTTGTATTCATACAAATTCCAATCCGTGGCAAACGCTGTAAGATGTTTAGACTCTTCCGCTAGGGGAATTTGATTGTAGGCCTGATTCAAGTCCAAGATAGTAAAGAACTTGGCCTTACGAAACCATGAAAAACAAGAATGAAGGTCAGGAAGGGGTACAGATTGTAACACCACCTTCCGATTGAGAGCCCTATAATCAATGACAGGCCTGAAGCCCCCTTGGGGTTTCGGGACTAGAAAAATAGGCGAAGAATACGCCGATTTAGAGGGCCTAATAATACCATCCTTCAACATCTGATCGATGATTTCTTTCAGAGCCTTCATTTTAGGTGGAGATAGCCTATAAGGTGGAAAACGGACAGGAATCTAATCCGTGACCTCAATTTTGTATTCAATAAGGTCAGTAACACCAAGAGTATCAGAGAACACCTCTGGAAACGACTGACACAACTTACGAATACTATCAGCCTGCTCCTCAGGTAGATGTCTAAGATCTAACAACATCTCATCCTGGGTAGGCGAAATAGATGAACATGACGCAGAATTACATTTTAACAATGGGATTTTACAATTGGAAGCAAATTTGAATGTGCACGACTTACTCTGAAGATCGAGCACAAGACCAGTGTGAGAAATGAAGTCCGCTCCCAGTATGATGGGGCAAGACAAGTGCTTAGCCACAAACAGTTTGATTTTCCATGTAAATTTAAAAATACGAATTTTGACCTGTAAAGAACCTAGAATTTCTAATGGAGATGAATTAGCCGAAACATATTGGACTGAAGAGAAACAATAGTCAGGAAGTTTACAAACAGATTTCAATTTTGCATACCATTCAGCCGAAATAATAGAACAAACACTGCCTGAATCTAATAGAGCTGTTATAGGCTCATTATTTAACTCAATTTTAAGAAAAGGAACAGGTGCGGGGGTATCTGCCGCAATCCTAAGACACTCTTTGGGGCATTCAAAAGATGAATTTGACGACTGAACGTTCCCTGAATTTACGACCTGTTTGCCAGGGGCTGAGCCTTGGGAAGCAGAATTAGTCGACTCAGCCGAAGCCGCTAGTCACTTGGTATTATTGGCATTGGTGGGATTTGCACCAGAGGTTGAGCAGGAGGGGGTGCTATTTGAATTTGGGCAATTCTTTGCGATATGTGAGAAAGCCCCACATTTAAAACAGCCTAGTGATGAACCAGCTCCATTATTTGCCCTACTAGTTTTGACCAATGGACATTTATTGCGAAGATGGTCAGGTGACCCGCAGGCATAACATTTACGGGGTGTGACAGGTCGGCGAGGTGGAGGCCGAGTATTACTAAACGAAGGAGGGGGTTCTTTCGCGACACGCAAGGAATCGGCGTATCTAACTCCTTCCGCTGAGACGGCCAATGCTTCAAGTTCAGAGAAAGTTTGCGGGCACGCCGCGAAACACAAATATGACCTATAGGATGGTGAAATGCCTTCCACAATAGCTTGTACAATTTGATCCTCAGGGAAGTGAAGAGCAAACACCCTAGTATAGAATTTAATATCTTGGATGAAATCTGCCAAGTTTTCATCCAAGCGCTGTACCCGATAATAGTACTTCTGAATGAGGGAGGACCTTGCCCTAGCCGGGATGAAGTTAGCTAGCAAGTGGGCGTGGAAGTCTTCGATCGATGATTGCTCGGCAATGGCTCTAACTATTTTGTCTGATAGAATACCAATTGCATAAGGATAAATTATCTGTAAAATTTGACACGGAGAAAGAGAAAAAACAAGGGCATGATCTTGAAATTCAGCTAAAAATCTTAAGAATGAAATAACGTCACTGGTGGTATTAACAGAAATCTTAGAGATACCTCTGAGCAACATAGCTAATGGATGAGGCAAGCTGCTGAACCCAGGTGACATAGTAGGTAAAGGTTTCAGTGGCAAAGACGTTAATTCAGAACGTACATTATTCAACGATGCACGGCGTTCCGACTCGTTGTCCAATGGGGCAGAGATCGTTTGAGCTCCAACGGTTTTCCTATTGACTTCTCCCTTAGGAGGCTCTTCCTCACTACCTATATCCACCGTAGCGGGTTGATCAGTTTTGGGAGGAACTTCCCCAGTTAACAATTGAGTGAACTTATTAGATAATTCAGAAATATTTTCAAGCACCGTACTAGCTTCCTTCCTCTGAACGTCATTCAACTTTAGAGACAACAGATCGTTAACTCTATTTGAAAAATGAAATAGCCTGGCTTGCACACGCTTAATTTGATTAGGAGAAGGATCATTTTCGTCAAAAAAACTAACTACAGATGCTAGCCCAGTAATATTCTCGAGGATCGTGGAAAGAGAGTCGTCAATTTCTTTCTCTCCCAAAGTGGGGATGGAAATGGGCAAATCAAGGGACTCTCTAAGCCTGTTTGTGTCTACCGCAACCGTGCCTCCAGATTGCACATTTCTAATGGTTAATTCATAGATCAACTCCTCCTTGCGCAAATAGTTAAGATGGAGAACATCGCGAGGGCCGGGCATGATGACAGAACAATTTTGAAAAAGGAAAATTTAAAAAATTCCAGCAACTGAGAAAATTGTTAGAGTTCGAATTAAAACAATGTTTAGCCGTCAAAAGGGGCTAAATTGAGACCCATTCAACCACGCTCTGCTACCACTTGTTACGGAGTATTCCGTGGTAGTTAGAGGTGAAAGAAGGTGCGGGGGGTGAACAGGTCTCAGGCTACGAAATTAAAGTGAATTTAAAATTTAACAAGGTTATATTTTCTTAGCAAAAACCAGAAATAACAATAATTGCAGGTACAGAGTAGCAAAACCACTAATCGAGAATGTACAATTACAGGATTTGGGCTCCGAGAGCCAGACACACAATTCTTGGGCAACTAGCCCAACTTTACCTCAAAACAAGATTTCACAGAGGGGCAGAAAACCCCATTCATGCCCAAGAGCACTTGCTCTAAATTACACAGAAAAGCCTCCTCGAGGCATACAACACTCAATTTACGAGAAAGAGCCACTCGCTCTCGACTTTAAGCCTATCAAAGGCCACACCAAACTCCACCTTCAAGTTGTCCTCTAAGGACATAGATACAGGGGTAAAATACCCAACCTACTGAGGCCTATTAAGTGAAAAAAGGTTAATTACATGACCTCTAAAATAACAATTTGAGAGGAGGCGATCTGCACTCCTAATGTATTTGTTTTAAAACCTAATTTGGCTCTAGGCCACTAATGCAAGGGCTAATCCCATACTACAGAGGTGACTTTAGAAAAGAACAATTTACTTTACATTAGGGATGAATCGGTTGTGAGAAATAAGTTCACCTCAAAGCAATATGAGTGGGAGCTCGAGAGGGTTAAGCACTCTCTATCCCAATATGTAGTTTTAAAAGAGAATAGATGGTAAGAGTCTTTACATTTTAGGGAAGTTACATGGTGGAAATGCTTCGGACCCGCCCCGAGAGTTAAACTGCTGACCTAGCAAGAAAAGAAGTTATTAACTGGCCATTACCTGGATGTTGAACTGTTTCCCGAAGACAGGGGCGCTTTCCGCTCCCTGCTATGTACTATACACACTGAAAGATGGTAGAGAAGTGGCACAGAGACCCTAAAATCAGCAGTTTATATACTCTTGCAGAAAGTTCGAGGCGTTTCAGGAAGGAAAACACCCGCCCACAATCATTTTATTGGTGGATAAAGAAAAGCCCTACACAATACGAAGAAGAAACATACTATTGGTGGAAAATTAATTCAAGAAATTCGGGATTGGCTGAATTCAAAACAAGGGGAAAGAAAGGGTTAATATTGCCAACTTAAACAATGACTGAAAGAAATATAGCAAAGAACAAACTTTTGAAATTAAATTTTCTCCAAAAAATAAGTTCTTTCACTTCGCACTAGGGTGCACCGTTGTAGCTCTTCAGTAGTGTCCTCTAGAAGAGATTGTTCACACTTCTTACTACAAGCAAAACAAAAATACGTCGAAAACAACACAGTTCAGAAACTTCAAAATTTCCAAGTAGTGACATCTTCAGGGTAACTTGAAAATTAACACATAAGACGAAGTTCAGACTTCTTCCAGTAGGGGGTTTCAACTGGCGCAAATTTTAAATAAGCGGCGTGGAGGTGTACCGCCCGGTACAAGACGGATCGCGTGTTCTTGACTAGAGAAGTACATTATGTCAGAGCATTCAGTTGACTGTCAATAACTGTCAAAATCCGCAATGGCGAAACGTCGATATGTTGACGAATGTTTCTGCCAGACTTATTCCATTATTTCTGTTCTGTTCCTCTTCCCAACGGTCGGTCGACTTCAGTTCATTGTGACCAGTGGCGTAGCGGCATGTCAGTAATGTGTTCCTGGTAATGCACAGGGTGTTTCAATAAAAGTGTGCAAAAATCAAACAGTAAAATGATATCTTGAATATTTTGAGATAGGGATCTTAGAGTATAAGAATATAGCTGAAAATAATTTGACATGTCAATCACTGTTTCTGTTTTGTATATTATTTTCAGCTATTTGCTTAAATTTTTAATTTTTTTATTAGTACTACAGTGCAGAACAATATTACCTACAAACCTGAGTTAAGGCACAATTCTTTTCCTCACAACAGTTGCTGGGAATGACGACCACCAACGTCAAAAGCATGAGTCTGGCGTACGATATTCGATTTCTGTAAGAAGCTATCAATACCTTTCCGTTCGACGGCCGTACAGTCATGAATATGGATGCCGATGAGGCAAAATCGCCGTGTGTACTGAGGCACTCATCCCATGAGGTACCAGGTTGATCCCCTCCAACGCCTGCTTTTTGTTGTTCGTAATGGATGAGGCTGGCCTGCCAGATCTTCTCTTATATTGTGTCGAAACGCGACCCGCACGTAACTTGGTGCACCGTTCCACAACGGTGGTTTTCGATAAACATGCCGCCCCACACACAGTCTTCATTCTTCGACGGATTGTCACCGGTGTTTGTTTTTCAGCAGCCATGAACGGAATAACAACACGTTGGTCCTGTTTGGACGCATTTGGTAATAACGGTGCCATAGTTCACGTGGCCGCATTTAACGCACCCACCTCGGCATGAGAACTGCCACACTAATACCTTCGCCTATATGTCCGTGCTTATATCCCGCATCGGAGTCGCCAAGTGGCATGTCCTCTGCAGCAATGCCCTCAATCGGAAACTTTTTGATCACGCTCAATAATATCCCTGGTGGATTTGCAACCACATCGCAGGCCACTACAACACATTATGACCACTTCTTTCCGAGTGCTAATGCTTTTCTACCTACCCTCACCAAAATCCTATATCAGTTAGTGTACCATTAAAGAAATAGAAAAGAAAATTTTCAGAGTTCCAGCAACGGAGCGTTAGTGACCCCAGAAACTACAGCAATAAGCTAACGAATCTTATCTTTGTTTTCCATTTGTTTTCCGTTTGAAACACGTCTCCCTTTTTCTTTCAAATGCCTCCATCTAAGTTGGAAAGATGGCAAATAATATATTAATAAGTTTAATTTTCTGCCTTACTCACATCACTGTAAGAACCTAGGTGTTAGGATAAAGAAACATTTTAATTGGGAGAATCACATAAATGTGATCCCTTCATATGAATATGATGGCATTTAGGGGTTGTGTTAAGGAAGTAAGTCATCTCCGTACAGGCCATGATGACCCCTGGAGGGGTGGAAGGTAAAGGCTTCCACTATCGGTAACCTCGGCACTTGGTGGGTAGAGTGGTTAGCTCTACGACCGGCAGACTTTGCCCCCAGGAATTAACCTGGTACTCATTTTTTACGACTTCCTGTCGGGGATTCGAAACCACGTCCTTCCGGGCGTACCAAGCACGCCTTTATCGCCTCGTCCAGGCAGCCCTGTTAGGGATGTAAAGGAGGGGAATATAAGTCACTTGTATGATCAAAATCAGAGCATGGTTCTAGTGTACGGGACTCTCACCAGGAATACTTGATACGAGAACTGGAATATATTCAAGGAAAAGCAGCGCGATTTGTTATGGATGATAACCGACAAGAATAGTGTGTTACAAAATTGTTGCTAATTTAGGGCTGGGAACACTTTGGGTTAAGGACAAAAACAGCTCGACTAAACAGAGTGTTTCGACGTGTCATTGGACAGATGGCGTGGAACGACATTAGTAGACGAATAAGCTTGTGTATTGTAGAGTATTTAAAAGTACGGAAGATCATACAAATAAGATAAAGTTGGATCAGAAAGGACAAATTGGGGCAAATACTTATTTATAGGAAGAGGAATTAGGAATAGGAATAATGTCTCAAGATAGATGTTCGATAAATTTCCAACTACTTTAAATGTCAAAAAATAAGGTACCTAGAAGGAAACCATAACACCTTGAAATGGTTTAAGAAAAAAAAGGTAAAAAACTGAGGATGAATCTGCCAATTCGTCGACAGTCCTAAGTGCAGATCATTGGCGATTGATTGATTGATTGATTGATTGATTTAATTTAATTTAATTTAATTTAAATTGATTTGATATGGTTTGATTTGATTTGGTTTGATGGGATGAGATGCGATGGCATGGGATGGGATGGGATTTGATTTGATTCGATTCGATTGGACTGGATTGGACTGGATTGGATTGGATTGGATTCGATCTATTTACTTTGTCGACGTCGGTAACAACTTTTATCGACGTCGGAAACGACTTTCTTCGACGTCGGTAACTACTTTGGTCGACGTCTGTAACTACTTTTGTCGACGTGAGTAACGACTTTTGTCGACGTCGGTAACTACTTTTGTCGCCGTCGGTAACTATTTTTCGCGACGTCGGTAACTACTTTATTCGACGTCGGTAACTACTTTTGTCGACGTCGGTATCTATTTTTCTCCACGTCGGTAATTATTTTTTTCGACGTCGGTAACTACTTTTGTCGACGTATGTATCTACTTTTGTCGACGTCGGCAACTACTTTTGTCGACGTCCGTAACTACTTTTGTCGACGTCGGTATCTACTTTTGTCGACGTCAGTAACTACTTTTGTCGACGTCGGTAACTACTTTTGTTGACGTAGGTTACTACTTTTGTCGACGTCGGTACCTAGTTTCGTCGACGTCGGTGATTACGCTTGTCGACGTCGGTAACTACTTTTGTCGACGTCGGTAACTACTTTTGCCGACGTCGGTAGGAACCTTTGTCGACGTCGGTAGCTACTTTTGTCGACGTCGGTAAGTACTTTTGTCGACGTCGGAAACTACTTTTATCGACGTCGGCACAACTTTTGTCGACGTCGGTAACGATTTTTGTCGACGTCGGTAACTACTTTTGACGACGTCGGAACCGACATTTGTCGACGTCGGAAACAACCTTTGTCGACGTCGGAAACAACCTTTGTCGACGTCGGTAACGACTTTTGTTGACGTCGGTAACTACGTTTGTCGACGTCGCTAACGACTTTTGTTGATGTAGGTAACTACTTCTGTCGACGTCGGTAGGTACTTTTGTCGACGTCGGTAGCAACTTTTGTCGACGTCGGTAAGTACTTTTGTCGACGTCGGTAACTATTTTTCGCGACGTCGGTAACTACTTTATTCGACGTCAGTAACTACTTTTGTCGACGTGGTATCTACTTTCGTCGACGTCGGTATCTATTTTTCTCGACGTCGGTAACTACTTTTGTCGACGTATGTATCTACTTTTGTCGACGTCGGCAACTACTTTTGTCGACGTCCGTAACTACTTTTGTCGACGTCGGTATCTACTTTTGTCGACGTCAGTAACTACTTTTGTCGACGTCAGTAACTACTTTTGTCGACGTCGGTAACTACTTTTGTTGACGTAGGTTACTACTTTTGTCGACGTCGGTAAGTACTATTGTCGACGTCGGTAACTACTTTTATCGACGTCGGCACAACTTTTGTAGACGTCGGTAACGACTTTTGTCGACGTCGGTAACTACTTTTGACGACGTCGGAACCGACATTTGTCGACGTCGGAAACAACCTTTGTCGACGTCGGAAACAACCTTTGTCGACGTCGGAAAAGACTTTTGTCGACGTCGGTAACGACTTTTGTTGACGTCGGTAACTACGGTTGTCGACGTCGCTAACGACTTTTTCGATGTCGGTAACTACTTCTGTCGACGTCGAAACTACTTTTGTCAACGTCGGTACCTAGTTCTGTCGACGTCGGAAACTACTTTAGTCGACGTCCGTCGCTACTTTCTTCGACATTAGAAACTACTTTTGTCGACGTCGGTAACAACTTTTGTCGACGTCGGTAACTACTTTTGTCGACGTCGGTATCTCTTTTGTCGACAACGGTATCTAATTTTGTCGACGTCGGTAACTACTTTAATCGACGTCGGTATCTAATTTTGTCGACGTCGGTAACAACTTTTGTTGACGTCGGTATCTACTTTTGTCGACGTCAGTAACTACTTTTGTCGACGTCGGTAACTAGACTTTGTCGTAGTCGGTAACTACTTTTGTCGACATCGGAAGCTACTTTTGTCGACCGCGGTAGATACTTTTTTGGAGTCGGTAGCTACTTTTGTCGACGTCGGTAGCTACTTTTGTCGACGTCGATCTCTACTTTTGACGACGTAGTTTACTACTTTTGTCGACGTCGGTATCCACTCTTGTCGATATCGGTAACTACTTTTGTCGACGTCGGTAACGATTTTGTCGACGTCGGTAACTAAATTATTCGACGTTGGTAACTACTTTCGTCGACGTCGGTAACGACTTTTGTTGACGTCGGTAACTACTTTTGTCGACGTCCGTAAGTACTTTAGTCGAAGTCCGTTACTACTTTTGTCGACGTCGGTAACTACTAATGTCAACGTCGGTAACTACATTTGCCGACGTCGTTAACTACTTTTTTCGACGTCGGTATATACATTTGTCGACGTCGGTATCTATCTTTGTCGACGTCGATAACGACTTTTGTCGACGTCGGTATCAATTTTTGTCGACGTCGGTATCAACTTTTGTCGACGTCGGTATCTACATGTGTCGACGACGGTAACTACCTTTGTCGACGTCGGTATCTACTTTTGTCGATGTCAGTAAATACTATTGTCGACGTCGGTAACTAGATTTTGTGGACGTCGGTAACTACTTTTGTCGACGTCGGTAGCTACTTTTTTGGCGTCGGTAACTACTGTTGTAGACGTAGGTAGCTACTGTTGTCGACGTCGATATCTACTTTGTCGACGTCGGTTACTACTTTTGTCGATGTCGGGATCTAGATTTTGTGGTCGTCGGTAACTACTGTTGTCGACGTCGGTACCTACTTTTGTTGACGTCGTTAAGTTCTTTTGACGACGTCGATAAGGACTTTTGTCGACGTCGGTAACTAATTTTGTCGACGTCGGTAACTAATTTTGTCGACGTCGGCAACTACTTTTGTCGACGTTGGTAACTACTCTTGTCGATGTCGGGATCTACTTTTGTCGACGTTGGTATCTACTTTTGTCGACGTCGGTAAATACTTTTGTTGACGTCAGTAACTACTTTTGTCGACAACGGTAACTACTTTTGTCGACGTCGGTAGCTTTTTCTTGGCGTCGGTAGCTACTTTGGACGACGTCGGTAGCTACTTTTGCGACGTCTTTTTCTCCTTTTGTCGACGTCAGTAAATACTTTTGTCGACGTCGGTAACTAAATTTAGTCGACGTCGGTAACTACTTCTGTCGACGTCGGTAAATACTTTTGTCGACGTCGGTAGCCTCTTTTTTGGCGTCGGTAACTACTTTTGTCGACGTCGGTAACTACTCTTGTCGACGTCGGTAACTACTCTTGCCGACGTCGGTAAGTACGTTTGTCGACGTCGGTAGCTACTTTTGTCGACGTCGGTACTACTTTTGTCGTCGTCGGCTACGTCTTTTGTCGACATCGGTAACGACTTTTGACGACGTCGGTAACGACTTTTGTCGATGTCGGTAACGACTTTTGTCGACATCGGTATCTACTTTTGTTGACGTTAAAGACTTTTGTCTACGTGGATAACGAGTTTTCTCGACGTCGGTAACAACTTTTGTCGACGTCAGTACTTACCTTAATCGACGTCGGTATCTACTTTTCTCGACGTCGGTAACCACTTTTGTTGACGTCAGAATCTACTTTTGTCGACGTCAGTAACTACTTTAGTCGACGTTGGTAATTAGATTTTGTCGTCGTCGGTAACAACTTTTGTCGACGTCGGTAGCTATTATTGTCGACGTCGGTAGCTTTTTTTGGCGTCGGTAGCTACTTTTGTCGACGTCGGTAACAACTTTTGTCGACGTCGGTATCTACTTTTGTTGACGTCGGTAACCACTTTTGTTGTCGTCGGAATCTACTTTTGTCGACGTCGGTAACTCCTTTAATCGACGTTGGTAACGACTTTTGTCGACGTTGGTAACTACTTTTGTCGACGTCGATATCTACTTTTGTCGACGTCGGTAACTACTTTTGTCCACGTCGGTAACTACTTTATCCGACGTCGGTAAAAACTTTTGTCGACGTCGGTAAAGACTTTTGTCGACGTCGGTTACTACTTCTGTCGACGTCGGTAACTATTTCTGTCGACATCGGTAACGACTTTTGTCGACGTCGGTAACTACTTTAGTCCAAGTCCGTAACTACTTTAGTCGACGTCGGTAACTACTTTTGTCGACGTCGGTATCTACTTTTGTCGACGTAGGTAACTACTTTTGTCGACGTCGGTATCCACTTTTGTCGACGTCGGTATTTACTTTTGTAGACGTCGTTAAAGACTTCCGTCTACGTCGATAATGAATTTTGTCGACGTCGGTAACGACTTTTGTCGACGTTGGTAACAACTTTTGTCGACGTCGGTAACAACTTTTGTCGACGTAGGAACTACTTTTGTCGACGTCGGTACCTACTTTTGCCGACGTCGGTATCTACTTTCGCCGAATTCGGTATCTATTTTTGTCGACGACGGTATTTCCTTTTGTCGACGTCGGTAACTAATTTGTCGACGTCGGTATCTAGATTCGACGACGTTGGTAACGACTTTTGTCGACGTCGGTAACGACTTTTAACGACGCCGGTAAACTACTTTTGTCGACGTCGGTATCTACTTTTGTCGACGTCGGTAACTACTTTTATCGACGTTGGTACCTACTTTTTCGACGTCGGTAACTACTTTTTCGACGACGGAAATTGTTTTGTCGACGTCGGTAACTACTTTTATCGACGTCGGTACCTACTTTTGTCGACGTCGGTATCTAATTTTGTCGACGTCGGTTAGTACTTTTGTCGACGTCGGTAGCGAATTTTGTCGACGTCGCTAACTACATTTATCGACGTCGAAACTACTTTTGTCGACGTAGGTAACAACTTTTATCGACTTCGGTAACTACTCTAGTCGACCTCGGTATCTATTTTGTCGACGTCGGTATCTACTTTTGTCGACGTCGATATCTAATTTTGTCGACGTCGGTAAGTACTTTTGTCGACGAGGGGAAGTACTTTAATCGTCGTCGGTATCGACATTTGTCTACGTCGATAACGACTTTTGTCGACGTCGGTAACGACTTTTGTCGACGTCGGTAACAACTTTTGTCGACGTAGGAACTACTTTTGTCGACGTAGGAACTACTTTTGTCGACGTCTGTAACTACTTTTTTCGACGTCGGTAACTACTTCTGTCGACGTCGGTAACGACTTTTGTAGACGTAAAAACTACTTTTGTCGACGTCGGTAACGACTTTTGTCGACGTCCGTTGCGAATTTTGTCGACGTCGAAACACATGTCGACGTCGGTACCTACTGTTTCGACGTCGGAAACTACTTTGTCGACGTCGGTAACAACTTTTGTCGACGTCGGTATCTACTTTTGTCGACGTCGGTATCTATTTTGCCGACGTCGGTAACGACTTTTGTCGACGTCGAAACTACTTTTGTCGACGTCGGGACGGACTTCTTTTGACGTCGGGAACTAATTTTGTCGACGTCGGTAACGACTTCTGTCGAAGTCGGTAAGTACTTTTGGCGACGTCGGTAGCTAGTTTTATCGACGTCGGTAAGCTTCTTTTTTCAACGTCGGTATCAATTTTTTCGACGTCGGTAAGTACTTTTGTCGACGCCGATTACTACTTTTGTCGACGTCGGTTACTACTTTTGTCCACGTCGGTACCTACTTTTTCGACGTCGGTAACTACTTTTGTCGCCGACGGTAACAATTTTGTCGACGTCGGTATCTACCTTTGTCGACGTCGGTACCTACTTTGGTTGACGTGGGTAAGTATTTTTGTCGACGTTGGTAACGACTTTTGTCGATGCCGGTAGCGAATTTTGTCGACGACGCTATCTACTTTTTTCGACGTCGGTATCTACTTTTTGTCGACGTCGGTAACTACTTTTTCGACGTCGGTATCTACATTCGACGACGTCGGTAACGACATTTGTCTACGTCGGTATTTACTTTGTCGACGTCGGTACCTACTTCTGTCGACGTGGGCAGGTACTTTTGGCGAACTCGGTTACTACTTTTGTTGACGTCGGTACCTACTTTTGTCGAACTCGGTACTACCTTTGTCGACGCCGGCTATGTCTTTTGTCGACGTCGGTAACTACTTTTGATGACGATTTTAACGACTTTTGTCGACGTCGGAAAAGACATTTGCCGACGTCGGCTACGTCTTTTGTCGACGTCGGTGACGACTTTTGTAGACGTCGAAAACAACATTTTTCCGTATCTATTTGTCGACGTCGGTACTACTTTTGTCGATGTCGGTACCTACCTTTGTCGATGTCGGTACGTACCTTTGTCGACTTCGGCACTACCTTTGTCGACGTCGGCTACGTCTTTTGTCGACGTCGGTGACGACTTTTGTAGACGTCGAAACTACTTTTGTAGACGTCGGTACCTACTTCTGTCGACGTCGGTAACGATTTATGTCAACGTCGGTATATGTTGTTGTCGACGTCGGTATCTACTTTTGTAACGTCGGTAACTACTTTTGTCGACGTCGGTAACGAATTATGTCGACGTCGGTAACGACTTTAGTCGACGTCGGTAACGACTTTTGTCGACGTCGACAGGGAATTTTGTCGACGTCGAAACCCTTTTGTCGACGTCGGTACCTACTATCTCGACGTCGGTTACTACTTTGTCGACGTCGGTACCTACTTTTGTCGTCGCCGGCTACGACTTTTGTCGACGTTGGTAACTACTTTTGACGACGTCGGTAACGACTTTTGTCGATGTCGGTAACGACTTTTGTCGACATCGGTAACTACTTTTGTTGACGTCGTTAAAGACTTTTGTTACGTGGATAACGAGTTTTCTCGACGTCGAAACTACTTTTGTCGACGTCGGTGCCTACTTTGTCGACGTCGGTAACTACTTTTGTCGATGTCGGTAGCTACTTTTGTCGACTTCGGTAACGACTTTTGTCGACGTCGGTATATATTTTTGACGACGTCGGTATCTACTCTTGTCGACGTCGGTAACGACTTTTGTCGACGTCCGTATCTAATTTTGTCGACGTCGGTAGCTACTTTTGTTGACGTCGATAGCTACTTTTTTCGACGTCCCAAACAATTTTTTCGACGTCGGCAAGTACTTTTGTCGACTTCTGCTACGTCTTTTGTCGACGTCGGTAACGACATTTGTCGACGTGGGTAACGATTTTTGTCGACGACGGTAACTACTTTTGTCGACGTCGGAAACGACTTTTGGCGACGTCGGTAGCGAATTTTGTCGACGCCGAAACACTTTTGTCGACGTCGGTACCTACTTTTTCGACGTCAGTAACTACTTTTGAAGACGTCGGTAACAACTTTTGTCGACGTCGGTATCTACTTTTTTCGACGTCGGTATCTATGTTGTCGACCTCGGTAACGACATTTGTCGACGTCGAACCACTTTTGTCGGCGTCGGTACCTACTTTTTCGACGTCGGTAACGACTTTTGTCGACGTCGGTAACTACATTTGTCGACGTCGGTAACGAATTATTTCGACGTCGGTATATATTTTTGTCGACGTCGGTATCTACCTTTGTCGATGTCGGTAACGACTTTTGTCGACGTCTGTAGCGAATGTTGTCGACGTCGGTAACGACTTTTTTCGACGTCGGTAACGAATTTTGTCGACGTCGGTACCTACTTTTCCGAAGTCGGAAATTACTTTGTCGACGTCGGTAACAACTTTTGTCGACGTCGGTATCTACTTTTGTCGACGTCGGTATCTACTTTTGTCGATGTCGGTATCTACTTTTGTCAACGTCGGTAACGCCATTTGTCGATGTCGGTAACGTCGTTTGTCGACGTCGGTAACGACTTTTGTCGACGTCGGTAACTACTTTTGTCGACGTCGAAACTAATTTTGTCGACGTCAAGACGTACTTTGTCGACGTCGGTAACTAATTTTGTCAACGTCGGTATCCTCTTTTGTCGACGTCGGTATCTAATTTTGTCGACGTCGGTAAGTACTTTTGTCGACGTAGGTTACTACTTTTGTCGACGTCGGTAGCTACTTTTTTCGACGCCGTTATCAATTTTCTCGGCGTCGGTTACTACTTTTGTCGACGTCGGAAACAACTTTTGTCGACGTCGGTATCTACTTTTGTCGACGTCGGTATCTATTATGTCGATGTCGGTAACGACTTTTGTAGACGTCGAAACAAGCTTTATCGACGTCGGTACCTACTTCTGTCGACGTCGGTAACGACTTTTGTCGACGTCGAAACTACTTTTGCCGATGTCGGGACGGACTTCTGTCGACGTCGGTAACGACTTTTGTCGACGTCGGTAACGACTTTTGTCGACGTCGGTATCTACTTTTGTCGACGTCGGTAAGTAAATATGGCGACGTTCGTAGATAGTTTTTTCGACGTCGGTAGCTACTTTTTTCGACGTCGGTATCAATTTTTTCGACGTCGTTAAATACTTTAGTCGACGCCGGTTACTACTTTTGTCGACGCCGGTACCTACTTTTTCGACGTCGGTAACTACTTTTGTCGACGTCGGCAACAATTTTGTCGACGTCGGTATCTACCTTTGTCGACGTCGGTATCTATTTTGTCGACGTCGTTAGCGACTTTCGTCGACGTCGGTATCTACATTTGTTGACGTCGGTATCTAATTTTGTCGACGTCGGTAAGTACTTTTGTCGACGTCGGTAGCTACTGTTGTCGACGTAAGTAACTACTTTTGTGGACGTCGGTAACGACTTTTGTAGACGTCGGTAACTACTTTTGTCGACGTCGAAACTACTTTTGTCGACGTTGGTAACGACTTATGTCGACGTCGGTATATATTCTTGTCGACGTCGGTAACTACTTTTGTCGACGTCGTTAACGACTTTTGTCGACGTCGGTAACTACTTTTGTCGACGTCGAAACTACTTTTTCGACGTCGATAACTACTTCTGTCGACGTCGGTAGCGACTTTTATCGAAGTCGGTAGGGAATTTTGTCGACGTCGAAAAACTTTTGTCGACGTCGGTACCTACTTTTTCGACGTCGATAACTACTTCTGTCGACGTCCGTAACAACTTTTGTCGACGTCGGTACATATTTTTGCGACGTTGGTAACGACTTTTGTCGACGTCGGTAACTACTTTAAGCGACGTCAAATCTACTTTTGTCGACGTCGGGACCTACTTCTGTCGACGTCGGTAACTACTTTTGTCGACGTTCTGTAACGACTTTTGTAGACGTCGGTAACTACTTTTGTCGACGTCGAAACTACTTTTCTCGACGTCGGTAACGACCTACGTCGACGTCGGTATATATTTTTGTCGACGTCGGTATCTACTTTTGTCGACGTCGGAAACTACTTTTGTCGACGTCGGTAACGACTTTTGTCGACGTCGGTAACGAATTTTGTCGACGTCGAAACACTTTTGACGACGTCGGTATCTACGTTTTCGACGTCGGTATCTACTTTTGTCGACGTCGGTAACGACTTTTGTCTACGTCGGAAAATACTTTTTTCGACGTCGGTAACGAATATTGTCGACGTCGGAACACTTTTGTCGACGTCGGTACCTACTTCTTCGACGTCGTTAACTACTTTGTCGACGTCGGTAACAACTATTGTCGACGTCGGTAACGACTTTTGTCGACGTCGGTAAATACTTTTGTCGACGTCGGTAACGACTATTGTCGACGTCGGAACACTTTTGTCGACGTCGGTACCTACTTCTTCGACTCGGTAACTACTTTGTCGACGTCGGTAACAACTTTTGTCGACGTCCGTAACGACTTTTTTCGACGTCGGTAAATACTTTTGTCGACTTTATCTACCTTTGTCGACGTCAAAATCTACATTTGTCGACGTCGGTAAGTACTTTTGTCGACGTAGGTTACTACTTTTGTCGACGTCGATAGCTACTTTTTCGAAGTCGGTATCAATTTTTCGGCGTCGGTTACAAATTTTAACGACGTCGGTAATAATTTTTGTCGAAACGGTATCTACTTTTGTCGACGTCGGTATCTATTTTGTCGTCGTCGGTAACGACTTTTGTAGACGTCAGTAACTACTTTTGTCGACTTCGAAACTACTTTTTCTTCGTCGGTAAGTACTTTTGTCGACGTCGGTTACCACTTTTGTCGACGTCGCTACCTACTTTTCTCGACGTCGGCACATCTTTTGTCGACGTCGGTAACGATTTTTGTCGACGTCGAACCACTTTTATCGGCGTGGGTATCGAATTTGTCGACGTCGAAATACTTTTGTCGACGTCGGTACCTACTTTTTCGAAGTCGGTAACTCCTTTTGTCGACGTCTGTAACATCTTTTGTCGACGTCGGTATCTACTTTTCTCGACGTCGGTATCTACTTTTGTCGACGTCGAAACTACCTTTGTCGACGTCGGTAACGATTTTTGTCGACGTCGAACCACTTTTGTCGGCGTGGGTAGCGAATATTTCGACCTCGAAACAGTTTTGTCGACTTCGGTAACTACTTTTGTCGACGTCGGAACCTACTTTTGCCGACGTCGGTATCTACTTTCGCCGAATTCGGTATCTGTTTTTGTCGACGTCTGTAACTCCTTTTGTCGACGTCGGTAACTACTTTTGTCGACGTCCGTAACTAATTTTGTCGACAACTGTAACTACTTTTGTCGACGTCTGTTACTACTTTTTTCGACGTCGGTAAATACTTTTCTCGACGTAGGTAACTACTTCTGTCGACGTCGGTAACGACTTTTGTAGACGTCGAAACTACTTTTGTCGACGTCGGTACCTTCTTCTGTCGACGTCGGTAACGATTTATGTCAATGTCAGTATATGTTGTTGTCGACGTCGGTATCTACTTTTGTAACGTCGGTAACTACTTTTGTCGACGTCGGTAACGAATTATGTCGACGTCGGTAACGACTTTTGTCGACGTCGGTAACGACTTTTGTCGACGTCGACAGGGAATTCTGTCGACGTTGAAACCCTTTTGTCGACGTCGGTCCCTACTTTTTCGACGTCGGTAACTACTTTGTCGACGTCGGTACCTACTTTTGTCGTCGCCGGCTACGACTTTTGTCGACGTCGGTAACTACTTTTGACGTCGTCGGTAACGATGTTTGTCGATGTCGGTAACGACTTTTGTCGACATCGGTAACTACTTTTGTTGACGTCGTTAAAGACTTTTGTCTACGTGGATAACGAGTTTTCTCGACGTCGAAACTACTTTTGTCGACGTCGGTGCCTACTTTTGTCGATGTCGGTAGCTACTTTTGTCGACTTCGGTAGCTACTTTTGTCGACTTCGGTAACGACTTTTGTCGACGTCGGTAACGACTTTTGTCGACGTCGGTAGCGAATTTTGTCGACGTCGAAACACTTTTGTCGACGTCGGTACATACTTTTTCGACGTCGGTAACGACTTTTGTCGACGTCGGTAACTACTTATATCGACGTCGGTAACGAATTATGTCCACGTCGGTATATATTTTTGTCGACGTCGGTAACGACTTATGTCGAAGTCGGTATATATTTTTGTCGACGTCGGTATCTACTCTTGTCGACGACGGTAGCGACTTTTGTCGACGTAAAACTACTTTTTTGACGTCGAAACTACTTTTGTCGACGACAGTACCTACTTCTGTCGACGTCGGTAACGACTTATGTCGACGTCGGTATATATTTTTGACGACGTCGGTATCTACTCTTGTCGACGTCGGTAACGACTTTTGTCGACGTCGGTATCTAATTTTGTCGACGACGGTAACGACTTTTGTCGACGTCGGTATCTAATTTTGTCGACGACGGTAACGACTTTTGTCGACGTAAAACTACTTTTTTCGACGTCGAAACTACTTTTGTCGACGTCAGGACCTACTTCTGTCGACGTCGGTAACGACTTATGTCGACGTCGGTATATATTTTTTTAACGACGTCGGTATCTACTCTTGTCGACGTCGGTAACGACTTATGTCGACGTCGGTATATATTTTTGACGACGTCAGTAACTACTTTTGAAGACGTTGGTAACAACTTTTGTCGACGTCTGTATCTACTTTTTCGACGTCGGTATCTATGTTGTCGACCTTGGTAACGACATTTGTCGACGTCGAACCACTTTTGTCGGCGTCGGTACCTACTTTCTCGACGTCGGTAACTACATTTGTCGACGTCGGTAACGAATTATTTCGACGTCGGTATATATTTCTGTCGACGTCGGTATCTACTTTTGTCGATGTCGGTAACGACTTTTGTCGACGTCTGTAGCGAATTTTGTCGACGTCGGTAACGACTTTTTTCGACGTCGGTAACGAATTTTGTCGACGTCGGTACCTACTTTTTCGAAGTCGGTAATTACTTTGTCGACGTCGGTAACAACTTTTGTCGACGTCTGTAACAACTTTTGTCAACGTCGGTATCTATTTTATCGACGTCGGTAACGTCATTTGTCGACGTCGGTAACGACTTTTGTCGACGTCGGTAACCACTTTTGTCGACGTCGGGACGTACTTTGTCGACGTAGGTAACTAATTTTGTCGACGTCGGTATCCTCTTTTGTCGACGTCGGTATCTACTTTTGTCGACGTCGGTAAGTACTTTTGTCGACGTAGGTTACTACTTTTGTCGACGTCGGTAGCTACTTTTTTCGACACCGTTATCAATTTTTTCGGCGTCGGTTTCTACTTTTGTCGACGTCGGTAACAACTTTTGTCGACGTCGGTATCTACTTTTGTCGACGTCGGTATCTATTTTGTCGATGTCGGTAACGACTTTTGTAGACGTCGAAACAACTTTTGTCGACGTCGGTAAAGGCTTATGTCGACGTCGGTATATATTTTTGTCGACGTCGGTAACTACTTTTGTCGACGTCGGTAACGACTTTTGTCGACGTCGAAACTACTTTTGTCGACGTCGAAACTACTTTTGTCGACGTCGGGACGGACTTCTGTCGACGTCGGTAACGACTTTTGTCGACGTCGGTAACGACTTATGTCGACGTCAGTATCTACTTTTGTCGACGTCGGTAGGTATTTATGGCGACGTTGTAGATAGTTTTTTCGTCGTCGGTAAGCTACTTTTTTCGACGTCGGTATCAATTCTTTCGACGTCGGTAAGTACTTTTGTCGACGCCGGTTACTACTTTTGTCGACGTCGGTTACTACTTTTGTCGATGTCGGTTACTACTTTTGTCGACGTCGGTACCTACTTTTTCGACGTCGGTAACTACTTTCGTCGACGACGGTAACAATTTTGTCGACGTCGGTATCTACCTTTGTCGACGTCGGTACCTACTTTGGTTGACGTCGGTGAGTATTTTTGTCGATTTTGGTAACGACTTTTGTCGATGACGGTAGCGAATTTTGTCGACGTCGGTATCTACTTTTTTCGACGTCGGTATCTACTTTTGTCGACGTCGGTAACTAGTTTTTCGACGTCGGTTACTACTTTTGTCTACGTCGCTATCTACATTCGACGACGTCGGTAACGACATTTGTCTACGTCGGTATTTACTTTGTCGACGTCGGTACCTACTTCTGTCGACGTGTGTAGGAACTTTTGGCGAACTGGGTTACTACTTTTGTTGACGTCGGTACCTACTTTTGTCGAACTCGGTACTACCTATGTCGACGTCGGCTATGTCTTTTGTCGACGTCGGTAACTACTTTTGATGACGATTTTAACGACTTTTGTCGACGTCGGAAAAGACATTTGTCGACGTCGGCTACGTCTTTTTTCGACGTCGGTGACGACTTTTGTAGACGTTGAAAACAACATTTTTCGGTATCTATTTGTCGACGTCGGTACTACTTTTGTCGATGTCGGTACCTACCTTTGTCGATGTCGGTACCTACCTTTGTCGACCTCGGTACTACCTTTGTCGACGTCGGCTACGTCTTTTGTCGACGTCGGTGACGACTTTTGTAGACGTCGAAACTACTTTTGTAGACGTCGGTACCTACTTCTGTCGACGTCGGTAACGATTTATGTCAACGTCGGTATATGTTGTTGTCGACGTCGGTATCTACTTTTGTAACGTCGGTAACTACTTTTGTCGACGTCGGTAACGAATTATGTCGACGTCGGTAATGACTTTTGTCGACGTCGGTACGATTTTGTCGACGTCGAAACCCTTTTGTCGACGTCGGTACCTACTTTTTCGACGTCGGTAACTACTTTGTCGACGTCGGTATCTACTTTTGTCGTCGCCGGCTACGACTTTTGTCGACGTCGGTAACTACTTTTGACGACGTCGGTAACGACTTTTGTCGATGTCGGTAACGACTTTTGTCGACATCGGTATCTACTTTTGTTGACGTCGTTAAAGACTTTTGTCTACGTGGATAACGAGTTTTCTCGACGTCGAAACTACTTTTGTCGACGTCGGTGCCTACTTTTGTCGATGTCGGTAGCTACTTTTGTCGACTTCGGTAACGACTTTTGTCGACGTCGGTAACGACTATTGTCAACGTCGGTAGCGAATTTTGTCGACGTCGAAACACTTTTGTCGACGTCGGTACATACTTTTTCGACGTCGGTAACGATTTTTGTCGACGTCGAACCACTTTTGTCGGCGTCGGTACCTAATTTTTCGACGACGGTAAAGATTTTTGTCGACGTTTAACTTCTTTTGTCGGAACCGGTACCTACTTTTTCGACGTCGGAAACGACTTTTGTCGACGTCGGTAACTATTTTTGTCGACGTCGGTAACGACATATGTCGACGTCGGTATATATTTTTGTCGACGTCGGTATCTACATATGGCGACGTCGGTAACGACCTTTGTCGACGTTGAAACTACTTTTGTGACGTCGGTAACGGTTTTTGTCGACGTCGGTAACTACTTTTGTCGACGTCGGTAACTACTTTTGTCCACGTCAGTAACGACTTTTGTCGACGTCGGTAGCGAATATTGTCGACGTCGCAACTTTTTTGTCGACGTCGGTACCTACTCTTTCGACGTCGGTAACGACTTTTGTCGACGTCGAACCACTTTTGTCGGCGTCGGTTCCTACTTCTGTCGACGTCGATAACTACTTCTGTCGACGTCGGTAACTATTTTTGTCGACGTCGGTAGCGACTTATGTCGACGTCCGTATATATTTTTGTCGATGTCGGTATCTACTCTTGTCGACGAAGGTAAAGACTTATGTCGACGTCGGTATATATTTTTGTCGACGTCGGTATCTATTTTGTCGACGTCGGTAACGACTTTTGTAGACGGCGGTACCTACTTCTGTCGACGTCGGTAACGACATATGTCGACGTCGGTATATATTTTTGTCGACGTCGGTATCTACATATGTCGACGTCGGTAACGACTTTTGTCGACGTCTGTAGCGAATTTTGTCGACGTCGGTAACGACCTTTCTCGACGTCGGTAACGAATTTTGTCGACGTCGGTAACTACTTTTTCGAAGTCGGTAACTACTTTGTCGATGTCGGTAACGACTATTGTCGACGTCGAAACTACTTTTGTCGACGTCGGTATACATTTTTGTCGAAGTCGGTATCTACTTTTGTCGACGTCGGTAACGACTTTTGTCGACGTCGGTAACTATTTTTGTCGACGTCGGTATCTACTCTTGTCCACTTCAGTAACGACTTTTGTCGATGTCGAAACTACTTTTGTCGACATCGGTAACGACTTATGTTGACGTCGGTACCTACTTTTTCGACGTCGGTAACGATTTTTGTCGACGTCGAACCACTTTTTTCGGCGTCGGTACCTACTTTTTCGACGTCGGTAACTATTTTTGTCGACGTCGGTAACGACTTATGTCGACGTCGGTATGTACGCTTGTCGACGTAGGTAACGACTTTTGTCGACGTCGAAACGACTTTTGTCGACGTCGAAACTACTGTTGTCGACGTCGGTAACGACTTTTGTCGACGTCGGTAACTATTTTTGTCGACGTCGGTAAGGACTTATGTCGACGTCGGTATATATTATTGTCGACGTCGGTAACGACTTTTGTCGACGTCGGTATCTCCTTTTCTCGACGTCGGTAACGACTTTTGTCGACGCCGGTAGCGAATTTTGTCGACGTCGAAACACTTTTGTCGACGTCGGTACCTAATTTTTCGACGTCGGTATCGATTTTTGTCGACGTCGAACCATTTTTGTCGGCGTCGGTACTTTCCTTTTCGACGTCGGTAACGACATTTGTCGACGTCCGTAACTATTTTTGTGGACGTCGGTAATGACTTATGTCGACGTCGGTATATATTTTTATCGACGTCCGTATCTACTCTTGTCGACGTCGTTAACGAATTACGTCGACGTCGGTATATATTTTTGTCGACGTCGGTATCTACTCTTGTCGACGTCGGTAAACACTTTTGTCGACGTCGAAACTACTTTTGTCGACGTCGGTAACGACTTTTGTCGACGTCGGTAACGACTTTTGTCGACGTCGGTAACTATTTTTGTCGACGTCGGTAACGACTTATGTCGACGTCGGTATATATTATTGTCGACGTCGGTATCTACTTTTGTCGACGTCGGTAACGACTTTTGCCGACGTCGAAACTACTTTTGTCGACGTCGGTATCTACTTTTGTCGACGTCGGTAACGACTTTTGTCGACGTCGGTAACGACTTTTGCCGATGTCGGTATCGATTTTTGTGACGTCGAACCACTTTTGTCGACGTCGGTACCTACTTTTTCGACGTAGGTAACGATTTTAGTCGACGTCGAACCACTTTTGTCGGCGTCGGTACCTAATTTTTCGACGTCGGTAAAGATTTTTGTCGACGTTTAACTTCTTTTGTCGGCGTCGGTACCTACTTTTTCGACGTCGGAAACGACTTTTGTCGACGTCGGTAACTATTTTTGTCGACGTCGGTAACGTCTTATGTCGACGTCGGTATATATTATTGTCGACGTAGGTATTACTTTTGTCGACGTCGGTATATATTATTGTCGACGTCGGTAACGACTTTTGTCGACGTCGGTATATATTATTGTCGACGTCGGTATCTACTTTTGTCGACGTCGGTAACGACTTTTGTCGACGTCGAAACTACTTTTGTCGACGTCGGTAACGACTTTTGTCGACGTCGGTAACTATTTTTGTCGACGTCGGTAACGACTTATGTCGACGTCGGTATATATTTTTGTCGACGTCGGTATGTATTTTATCGACGTCGGTAACGACTTTTGTCGACGTCGGTAACTATTTTTTCGACGTCGGTATCTACTTATGTCGACGTCGGTACCTACTTTTTCGACGTCGGTAACGATTTTTGTCGACGTCGAACCACTTTTGTCGGCGTCGGTACCTACTTTTTCGACGTCGGTAACGATTTTTGTCGACGTCGGTAACTATTTTTGTCGACGTCGGTAACGACTTATGTCGACGTCGGTATATATTTTTGTCGACGTCAGTATCTACACTTGTCGACGTCGGTAACGACTTTTGTCGACGTCGGTAACGACTTATGTCGACGTCGGTATATATTTTTGTCGACGTCGGTATCTACTTATGTCGACGTCGGTAACGACTTTTGTCGACGTCTGTAGCGAATTTTGTCGACGTCGATACACTTTTGTCGACGTCGGTACCTACTTTTTCAACGTCGGTAACGATTTTTGTCGACGTCGAACCACTTTTGTCGGCGTCGGTACCTACTTTTTCGACGTCGGTAACGATTTTTGTCGACGTCAAACTTCTTTTGTCTGCGTCGGTATTTACTTTTTCGACGTCGCAAACGACTTTTGTCGACGTCGGTAACTATTTTTGTCGACGTCGGTAACGACTTATGTCGACGTCGGTATTCAATTTTGTCGACGTCGGTATCTACCCCTGTCGACGTCGGTAACGACTTTTGTCGAGGTCGAAACTACTTTTGTCGACGTCGGTAACGACTTTTGTCGACGTCGGTACCTATTTTTGTCGACGTCGGTATCTACTTTTGTCGACGTCGGTACGACTTTTGTCGACGTCGAAACTACTTCTGTCGACGTCGGTAACGACTTTTGTCGACGTCGGTACCTATTTTTGTCGACGTCGGTATCTACTTTTGTCGACGTCGGTAACGACTTTTGTCGACGTCGAAACTACTTTTGTCGACGTCGGTAACGACTTTTGTCGACGTCGGTAACGACTTTTGTCGACGTCGGTAACTATTTTTGTCGACGTCGGTAACGACTTATGTCCACGTCGGTACCTACTTTTTCGACGTCGGTAACGATTTTTGTCGACGTCGAACCACTTGTGTCGACGTCGGTACCTACTTTTTCGACGTCGGAAACGACTTTTGTCGAAGTCGGTAACTATTTTTGTCGACGTCGGTAACGACTTATGTCGACGTCGGTAACTATTTTTGTCGACGTCGGTAACGACATATGTCGACGTCGGTATATATTTTTGTCGACGTCGGTATCTACATATGGCGACGTCGGTAACGACCTTTGTCGACGTTGAAACTACTTTTGTGACGTCGGTAACGGTTTTTGTCGACGTCGGTAACTACTTTTGTCGACGTCGGTAACTACTTTTGTCCACGTCAGTAACGACTTTTGTCGACGTCGGTAGCGAATATTGTCGACGTCGCAACTTTTTTGTCGACGTCGGTACCTACTCTTTCGACGTCGGTAACGACTTTTGTCGACGTCGAACCACTTTTGTCGGCGTCGGTTCCTACTTCTGTCGACGTCGATAACTACTTCTGTCGACGTCGGTAACTATTTTTGTCGACGTCGGTAGCGACTTATGTCGACGTCCGTATATATTTTTGTCGATGTCGGTATCTACTCTTGTCGACGAAGGTAAAGACTTATGTCGACGTCGGTATATATTTTTGTCGACGTCGGTATCTATTTTGTCGACGTCGGTAACGACTTTTGTAGACGGCGGTACCTACTTCTGTCGACGTCGGTAACGACATATGTCGACGTCGGTATATATTTTTGTCGACGTCGGTATCTACATATGTCGACGTCGGTAACGACTTTTGTCGACGTCTGTAGCGAATTTTGTCGACGTCGGTAACGACCTTTCTCGACGTCGGTAACGAATTTTGTCGACGTCGGTAACTACTTTTTCGAAGTCGGTAACTACTTTGTCGATGTCGGTAACGACTATTGTCGACGTCGAAACTACTTTTGTCGACGTCGGTATACATTTTTGTCGAAGTCGGTATCTACTTTTGTCGACGTCGGTAACGACTTTTGTCGACGTCGGTAACTATTTTTGTCGACGTCGGTATCTACTCTTGTCCACTTCAGTAACGACTTTTGTCGATGTCGAAACTACTTTTGTCGACATCGGTAACGACTTATGTTGACGTCGGTACCTACTTTTTCGACGTCGGTAACGATTTTTGTCGACGTCGAACCACTTTTTTCGGCGTCGGTACCTACTTTTTCGACGTCGGTAACTATTTTTGTCGACGTCGGTAACGACTTATGTCGACGTCGGTATATATTTTTGTCGACGTCGGTATGTACGCTTGTCGACGTAGGTAACGACTTTTGTCGACGTCGAAACGACTTTTGTCGACGTCGAAACTACTGTTGTCGACGTCGGTAACGACTTTTGTCGACGTCGGTAACTATTTTTGTCGACGTCGGTAAGGACTTATGTCGACGTCGGTATATATTATTGTCGACGTCGGTAACGACTTTTGTCGACGTCGGTATCTCCTTTTCTCGACGTCGGTAACGACTTTTGTCGACGCCGGTAGCGAATTTTGTCGACGTCGAAACACTTTTGTCGACGTCGGTACCTAATTTTTCGACGTCGGTATCGATTTTTGTCGACGTCGAACCATTTTTGTCGGCGTCGGTACTTTCCTTTTCGACGTCGGTAACGACATTTGTCGACGTCCGTAACTATTTTTGTGGACGTCGGTAATGACTTATGTCGACGTCGGTATATATTTTTATCGACGTCCGTATCTACTCTTGTCGACGTCGTTAACGAATTACGTCGACGTCGGTATATATTTTTGTCGACGTCGGTATCTACTCTTGTCGACGTCGGTAAACACTTTTGTCGACGTCGAAACTACTTTTGTCGACGTCGGTAACGACTTTTGTCGACGTCGGTAACGACTTTTGTCGACGTCGGTAACTATTTTTGTCGACGTCGGTAACGACTTATGTCGACGTCGGTATATATTATTGTCGACGTCGGTATCTACTTTTGTCGACGTCGGTAACGACTTTTGCCGACGTCGAAACTACTTTTGTCGACGTCGGTATCTACTTTTGTCGACGTCGGTAACGACTTTTGTCGACGTCGGTAACGACTTTTGCCGATGTCGGTATCGATTTTTGTGACGTCGAACCACTTTTGTCGACGTCGGTACCTACTTTTTCGACGTAGGTAACGATTTTAGTCGACGTCGAACCACTTTTGTCGGCGTCGGTACCTAATTTTTCGACGTCGGTAAAGATTTTTGTCGACGTTTAACTTCTTTTGTCGGCGTCGGTACCTACTTTTTCGACGTCGGAAACGACTTTTGTCGACGTCGGTAACTATTTTTGTCGACGTCGGTAACGTCTTATGTCGACGTCGGTATATATTATTGTCGACGTAGGTATTACTTTTGTCGACGTCGGTATATATTATTGTCGACGTCGGTAACGACTTTTGTCGACGTCGGTATATATTATTGTCGACGTCGGTATCTACTTTTGTCGACGTCGGTAACGACTTTTGTCGACGTCGAAACTACTTTTGTCGACGTCGGTAACGACTTTTGTCGACGTCGGTAACTATTTTTGTCGACGTCGGTAACGACTTATGTCGACGTCGGTATATATTTTTGTCGACGTCGGTATGTATTTTATCGACGTCGGTAACGACTTTTGTCGACGTCGGTAACTATTTTTTCGACGTCGGTATCTACTTATGTCGACGTCGGTACCTACTTTTTCGACGTCGGTAACGATTTTTGTCGACGTCGAACCACTTTTGTCGGCGTCGGTACCTACTTTTTCGACGTCGGTAACGATTTTTGTCGACGTCGGTAACTATTTTTGTCGACGTCGGTAACGACTTATGTCGACGTCGGTATATATTTTTGTCGACGTCAGTATCTACACTTGTCGACGTCGGTAACGACTTTTGTCGACGTCGGTAACGACTTATGTCGACGTCGGTATATATTTTTGTCGACGTCGGTATCTACTTATGTCGACGTCGGTAACGACTTTTGTCGACGTCTGTAGCGAATTTTGTCGACGTCGATACACTTTTGTCGACGTCGGTACCTACTTTTTCAACGTCGGTAACGATTTTTGTCGACGTCGAACCACTTTTGTCGGCGTCGGTACCTACTTTTTCGACGTCGGTAACGATTTTTGTCGACGTCAAACTTCTTTTGTCTGCGTCGGTATTTACTTTTTCGACGTCGCAAACGACTTTTGTCGACGTCGGTAACTATTTTTGTCGACGTCGGTAACGACTTATGTCGACGTCGGTATTCAATTTTGTCGACGTCGGTATCTACCCCTGTCGACGTCGGTAACGACTTTTGTCGAGGTCGAAACTACTTTTGTCGACGTCGGTAACGACTTTTGTCGACGTCGGTACCTATTTTTGTCGACGTCGGTATCTACTTTTGTCGACGTCGGTACGACTTTTGTCGACGTCGAAACTACTTCTGTCGACGTCGGTAACGACTTTTGTCGACGTCGGTACCTATTTTTGTCGACGTCGGTATCTACTTTTGTCGACGTCGGTAACGACTTTTGTCGACGTCGAAACTACTTTTGTCGACGTCGGTAACGACTTTTGTCGACGTCGGTAACGACTTTTGTCGACGTCGGTAACTATTTTTGTCGACGTCGGTAACGACTTATGTCCACGTCGGTACCTACTTTTTCGACGTCGGTAACGATTTTTGTCGACGTCGAACCACTTGTGTCGACGTCGGTACCTACTTTTTCGACGTCGGAAACGACTTTTGTCGAAGTCGGTAACTATTTTTGTCGACGTCGGTAACGACTTATGTCGACGTCGGTAACTATTTTTGTCGACGTCGGTTACGACTTATGTCGACATCGGTATATATTTTTGTCGACGTCGGTATCTACTCATGTCGACGTCGGTAACGACTTTTGTCGACGTCGAAACTACTTTTGTCGACGTCGGTAACTATTTTTGTCGACGTCGGTAACGACTTATGTCGATGTCGGTATATATTATTGTCGACGTCGGTAACGACTTTTGTTGACGTCGGTATCTAATTTTGTCGACGTCGGTTACTACTTTTGTCGACGTCGGTTACTACTTTTGTCGACGTCGGTACTTACTTTTTCGACGTCGGTAACTGCTTTAGTCGACGTCGGTAACAATTTTGTCGACGTGGGTCTCTACCTTTAATGACGTCGGTATTTATTTTGTCGACGTCGGTAACTACGTTTGGCGACGCGAAACTACTTTTGTCGACGTCGGTGAGTAATTATGTCGACGTCGGTTACTACTTTTGTCGATGTCGGTACCCCCCTTTTCGACGTCGGTAACTGCTTTAGTCGACGTCGGTAACAAATTTGTCGACGTCGGTATCTACCTTTGACGACGTCGGTATTTATTTTGTCGACTTCGGTAACGACTTTTGTCGACGTCGGTACTTACTTTTTCGACGTCGGTAACGGTTTTTGTCGACGTCGAAACTACTTTTGTCGACGTCGGTAACGGTTTTTGTCGACGTCGGTAACTTATTTTTGTCGACGTCGGTAACGACTTATGTCGACGTCGGTAACGATTTTTGTCGACGTCGAACCACTTTTGTCGGCGTCGGTACCTACTTTTTCGACGTCGGTAACGATTTTTGTCGACGTTGAACTTCTTTTGTCGGCGTCGGTACCTACTTTTTCGACGTCGGAAACGACTTTTGTCGACGTCGGTAACTATTTTTGTCGACGTCGGTAACGTCTTATGTCGACGTCGGTATATATTATTGTCGACGTCGGTATCTACTTTTTTCGACGTCGGTAACGACTTTTGTCGACGTCGGTATCTACTTTTGTCGACGTCGGTGACGACTTTTGCCGACGTCGGTAGCGAATTTTGTCGACGTCGAAACTTTTTTGTCGACGTCGGTACCTACTTATTCGACGTCGGTAACGATTTTTGTCGACGGCGAACCACTTTTGTCGACGTCGGTACCTACTTTTACGACGTCTGTAACGATTTTTGTCGACGTCGAACCACTTTTGTCGGCGTCGGTACCTACTTTTTCGACGTCGGTAACGATTTTTGTCGACGTTGAACTTCTTTTGTCGGCGTCGGTACCTACTTTTTCGACGTCGGAAACGACTTTTGTCGAAGTCGGTAACAATTTTTGTCGACGTCAGTAACGTCTTATGTCGACGTCGTGTATATATTATTGTCGACGTCGGTATCTACCCTTGTCGACGTCGGTAACGACTTTTGTCGACGTCGGTATCTACTTTTGTCGACGGCGGTAACGAATTTTGTCGACGCCGGTAGCGAATTTTGTCGACGTCGATACACTTTTGTCGACGTCGGTACCTACTTTTTCGACGTCGGTAACGATTATTGTCGACGTCGAACCACTCTTGTCGGCGTCGGTACCCACTTTTTCGACGTCGGTAACAACTTTTGTCGACGTCGGTGCCTACTTTTGTCGACGTCGGTATCTACTCTTTCGACGTCGGTAACGACTTATGTCGACGTCGGTATATATTTTTGTCGACGTTGGCATCTACTCTTGTCAACGTCGGTAACGTCTTTTGTCGACGTCGAAACTACTTTTGTCGACGTCGGTAGTTACTTCTGTCGACGCCGGTAACGACTTTTGTCGACGTCGGTAGCGAATTTTGTCGACGTCGAAAGAGTATTGTCGACGACGGTACCTACTTTTTCGACTTCGGTAACTACTTTGTCGACGTCGGTAACAACATTTGTCGACGTCGCTATCTACATTTGTCGACGTTGGTATCTATTTTTTCGACGTCGGTAACGAATTTTGTAGACGTCGGTAACTACTTTAGTCGACGTCGAAATTACTTTTGTCGACGTCGGTACCTACTTCTGTCGACGTAGGTATCGACTTATGTCGACGTCGGTATAGATTTTGGTCGACGTCGGTATCTACTTTGTCGACGTCGGTAACGACTTTTGTCGACGTCGGTATTTACTTTTGTCGACGCCTTTAACTGCTTTAGTCGACGTCGGTAAAAATTTTGTCGACGTCGGAATCTACCTTTGACGACGTCGGTATTTATTTTGTCGACGTCGGTAACGACTTTTGTCGACGTCGGTATCTACGCTTGTCAACGCCGAAACTACTTTTGTCGACGTCGGTACCACCTTCTGTCGACGTCGGTATCTACTTTTGTCGACGTCGGTATCTACTTTTGTCGACGTCGGTAACTACTTTTGTCGACGTCGGTAACGACTTTTGTTGACGTCGGTAACGACTTTTGTCGACGTCGGTATGTACGCTTGTCAACGCCGAAACTACTTTTGTCGACGTCGGTATCTACTTTTATCGACGTCGGTATCTACTTTTGTCGACGTCGGTATCTACTTTTGTCGACGTCGGTAACGACTTTTGTCGACGTCGGTAACTACTTTTGTCGACGTCGGTAACGACTTTTGTTGACGTCGGTAACGAATTTTGTCGACGTAGAGAAACTTTTGTCGACGTCGGTACCTACTTTTGCGACGTAGGTAACGATTTTTGTCGACGTCGAACCATATTTTTTTCGGCGTCGGTACCTACTTTTTCGACGTCGGTAACGACTTTTGTCGACGTTGAAACTACTTTTGTCGACGTCGGTAACGGTTTTTGTCGACGTCGGTAACTACTTTTGTCGACGTCGGTAACTACTTTTGTCCACGTCAGTAACGACTTTTGTCGACGTCGGTAGCGAATTTTGTCGACGTCGCAACTTTTTTGTCGACGTCGGTACCTACTCTTTCGACGTCGGTAACGATTTTTGTCGACGTCGAACCGCTTTTGTCGGCGTCGGTTCCTACTTTTACGACGTCGATAACTACTTTTGTCGACGTCGGTAACTATTTTTGTCGACGTCGGTAGCGACTTATGTCGACGTCCGTATATATTTTTGTCGATGTCTGTATCTACTCTTGTCGACGAAGGTAACGACTTATGTCGACGTCGGTATATATTCTTGTCGACGTCGGTAACGACTTTTGTAGACGTCGGTACCTACTTCTGTCGACGTCGGTAACGACATATGTCGACGTCGGTATATATTTTTTTCGACGTCGGTATCTACATATGTCGACGTCGGTAACGACTTTTGTCGACGTTGAAACTACTTTTGTCGACGTCGGTAACGGTTTTTGTCGACGTCGGTAACTACTTTTGTCGACGTCGGTAACTACTTTTGTCCACGTCAGTAACGACTTTTGTCGACGTCGGTAGCGAATTTTGTCGACGTCGCAACTTTTTTGTCGACGTCGGTACCTACCCTTTCGACGTCGGTAACGACTTTTGTCGACGTCGAACCACTTTTGTCGGCGTCGGTTCCTACTTTTTCGACGTCGATAACTACTTTTGTCGACGTCGGTAAATATTTTTGTCGATGTCGGTAGCGACTTATGTCGACGTCCGTGTATATTTTTGTCGATGTCGGTATCTACTCTTGTCGACGAAGGTAAAGACTTATGTCGACGTCGGTATATATTTTTGTCGACGTCGGTATCTATTTTGTCGACGTAGGTAACGACATATGTCGACGTCGGTATATATTTTTGTCGACGTCGGTATCTACATATGTCGACGTCGGTAACGACTTTTGTCGACGTCTGTAGCGAATTTTGTCGACGTCGGTAACGACCTTTCTCGACGTCGGTAACGAATTTTGTCGACGACGGACCCTACTTTTTCGAAGTCGGTAACTACTTTGTCGATGTCGGTAACGACTATTGTCGACGTCGATACTACTTTTGTCGACGTCGGTATACATTTTTGTCGAAGTCGGTATCTACTTTTGTCGACGTCGGTAACGACTTTTGTCGACGTCGGTATCTACTTTTGTTGACGTCGGTATCTACATTTGTCGACGACGGTAACGACTTTTGTCGACGTCGAAACTACTTTTGTCGACGTCGGTAACGACTTTTGTCGACGTCGGTAACGACTTTTGTCGACGTCGGTAACTATTTTTGTCGACGTCGGTAACGACTTATGTCGACGTCGGTATATATTATTGTCGACGTCGGTATCTACTTTTGTCGACGTCGTAACGACTTTTGCCGACGTCGAAACTACTTTTCTCGACGTCGGTAACGATTTTTGTCGACGTCGGTAACTATTTTTGTCGACGTCGGTAACGACTTATGTCGACGTCGGTACCTACTTTTTCGACGTCGGTAACGATTTTTGTCGACGTCGAACCACTTCTATCGGCGTCGGTACCTACCTTTTCGACGTCGGAAACGACTTTTGTCGACGTCGGTAACTATTTTTGTCGACGTCGGTTACGACTTATGTCGACATCGGTATATATTTTTGTCGACGTCGGTATCTACTCTTGTCGACGTCGGTAACGACTTTTGTCGACGTCGAAACTACTTTTGTCGACGTCGAAACTACTTTTGTCGACGTCGGTAACTATTTTTGTCGACGTCGGTAACGACTTATGTCGATGTCGGTATATATTATTGTCGACGTCGGTAACGACTTTTGTCGACGTCGGTATCTAATTTTGTCGACGTCGGTTACTACTTTTGTCGACGTCGGTTACTACTTTTGTCGACGTCGGTACTTACTTTTTCGACGTCGGTAACTGCTTTAGTCGACGTCGGTAACAATTTTGTCGACGTGGGTCTCTACCTTTAATGACGTCGGTATTTATTTTGTCGACGTCGGTAACTACGTTTGTCGACGCGAAACTACTTTTGTCGACGTCGGTGAGTAATTATGTCAACGTCGGTTACTACTTTTGTCGATGTCGGTACCCCCTTTTCGACGTCGGTAACTGCTTTAGTCGACGTCGGTAACAATTTTGTCGACGTCGGTATATACCTTTGACGACGTCGGTATTTATTTTGTCGACGTCGGTAACAACTTTTCTCGACGTCGGTATCTACTTTTGTCGACGTCGGTAATGACTTTTGTCGACGTCGGTAACTACTTATGTCGACGTCGGTAACGACTTTTGTTGACGTCGGTAGCGAATTTTGTCGACGTCGGAAAACTTTTGTCGACGTCGGTACCTACTTTTTCGACGTAGGTAATGATTTTTGTCGACGTCGAACCACTTTTGTCGACGTCGGTACCTACTTTGTCGTCGTCGGTAACGACTTTTGTCGACGTCGAAACTACTTTTGTCGACGTCGGTAACGGTTTTTGTTGACGTCGGTAACTATTTTTGTCGACGTCGGTAACGACTTATGTCGACGTTGGTATATATTTTCGTCGACGTCGGTATCTACACTTGTCGACGTCGGTATATATTTTTGTCGACGTCGGTATCTATTTTATCGACGTCGGTAACGACTTTTGTAGACGTCGGTATCTACTTATGTCGACGTCGGTAACGACTTTTGTCGACGTCTGTAGCGAATTTTGTCGACGTCGAAACACTTTTGTCGACGATGGTACCTACTTTTTCGACGTCGGTAACGATTTTTGTCGACGTCGAACCACTTTGTCGGCGTCGGTACCTACTTTTTCGACGTCGATAACGATTTTTGTCGACGTCGGTAACTATTTTTGTCGACGTCGGTAACGACTTATGTCGACGTCGGTATATATTTTTGTCGACGTCGGTATCTACACTTGTCGACGTCGGTATCTACAATTGTCGACGTCGGTAACGACTTTTGTCAACGTCGGTATATATTTTTGTCGACGTCGGTATCTACTTATGTCGACGTCGGTAACGACTTTTGTCGACGTCTGTAGCGAATTTTGTCGACGACGATACACTTTTGTCGACGTCGGTACCTACTTTTTCAACGTCGGTAACGATTTTTGTCGACGTCGAACAACTTTTGTCGGCGTCGGTACCTACTTTTTCGACGTCGATAACGATTTTTGTCGACGTCGGTAACGACTTTTGTCGACGTCGGTATTTAGTTTTGTCGACGTCGGTATTTAGTTTTGTCGACGTCGGTATCTACCCTTGTCGACGTCGGTAACGACTTTTGTCGACGTCGAAACTACTTTTGTCGACGGTGTAATGACTTTAGTCGACGTCGGTAACTATTTTTGTCGACGTCGGTAACGACTTATGTCGACGTCGGTGTATATTATTGTCGACGTCGGTATCTACTCTTGTCGACGTCGGTAACGACTTTTGTCGACGTCGAAACTACTTTTGTCGACGTCGGTAACTATTTTTGTCGACGTCGGTAACGACTTATGTCGATGTCGGTACCTATTTTTGTCGACGTCGTAACGACTTTTGCCGACGTCGAAACTACTTTTCTCGACGTCGGTAACGATTTTTGTCGACGTCGGTAACTATTTTTGTCGACGTCGGTAACGACTTATGTCGACGTCGGTACCTACTTTTTCGACGTCGGTAACGATTTTTGTCGACGTCGAACCACTTCTATCGGCGTCGGTACCTACCTTTTCGACGTCGGAAACGACTTTTGTCGACGTCGGTAACTATTTTTGTCGACGTCGGTTACGACTTATGTCGACATCGGTATATATTTTTGTCGACGTCGGTATCTACTCTTGTCGACGTCGGTAACGACTTTTGTCGACGTCGAAACTACTTTTGTCGACGTCGAAACTACTTTTGTCGACGTCGGTAACTATTTTTGTCGACGTCGGTAACGACTTATGTCGATGTCGGTATATATTATTGTCGACGTCGGTAACGACTTTTGTCGACGTCGGTATCTAATTTTGTCGACGTCGGTTACTACTTTTGTCGACGTCGGTTACTACTTTTGTCGACGTCGGTACTTACTTTTTCGACGTCGGTAACTGCTTTAGTCGACGTCGGTAACAATTTTGTCGACGTGGGTCTCTACCTTTAATGACGTCGGTATTTATTTTGTCGACGTCGGTAACTACGTTTGTCGACGCGAAACTACTTTTGTCGACGTCGGTGAGTAATTATGTCAACGTCGGTTACTACTTTTGTCGATGTCGGTACCCCCCTTTTCGACGTCGGTAACTGCTTTAGTCGACGTCGGTAACAATTTTGTCGACGTCGGTATATACCTTTGACGACGTCGGTATTTATTTTGTCGACGTCGGTAACAACTTTTCTCGACGTCGGTATCTACTTTTGTCGACGTCGGTAATGACTTTTGTCGACGTCGGTAACTACTTATGTCGACGTCGGTAACGACTTTTGTTGACGTCGGTAGCGAATTTTGTCGACGTCGAAAAACTTTTGTCGACGTCGGTACCTACTTTTTCGACGTAGGTAATGATTTTTGTCGACGTCGAACCACTTTTGTCGACGTCGGTACCTACTTTGTCGTCGTCGGTAACGACTTTTGTCGACGTCGAAACTACTTTTGTCGACGTCGGTAACGGTTTTTGTTGACGTCGGTAACTATTTTTGTCGACGTCGGTAACGACTTATGTCGACGTTGGTATATATTTTCGTCGACGTCGGTATCTACACTTGTCGACGTCGGTATATATTTTTGTCGACGTCGGTATCTATTTTATCGACGTCGGTAACGACTTTTGTAGACGTCGGTATCTACTTATGTCGACGTCGGTAACGACTTTTGTCGACGTCTGTAGCGAATTTTGTCGACGTCGAAACACTTTTGTCGACGATGGTACCTACTTTTTCGACGTCGGTAACGATTTTTGTCGACGTCGAACCACTTTTGTCGGCGTCGGTTCCTACTTCTGTCGACGTCGATAACTACTTCTGTCGACGTCGGTAACTATTTTTGTCGACGTCGGTAGCGACTTATGTCGACGTCCGTATATATTTTTGTCGACGTCGGTAACGACATATGTCGACGTCGGTATATATTTTTGTCGACGTCGGTATCTACATATGGCGACGTCGGTAACGACCTTTGTCGACGTTGAAACTACTTTTGTGACGTCGGTAACGGTTTTTGTCGACGTCGGTAACTACTTTTGTCGACGTCGGTAACTACTTTTGTCCACGTCAGTAACGACTTTTGTCGACGTCGGTAGCGAATATTGTCGACGTCGCAACTTTTTTGTCGACGTCGGTACCTACTCTTTCGACGTCGGTAACGACTTTTGTCGACGTCGAACCACTTTTGTCGGCGTCGGTTCCTACTTCTGTCGACGTCGATAACTACTTCTGTCGACGTCGGTAACTATTTTTGTCGACGTCGGTAGCGACTTATGTCGACGTCCGTATATATTTTTGTCGATGTCGGTATCTACTCTTGTCGACGAAGGTAAAGACTTATGTCGACGTCGGTATATATTTTTGTCGACGTCGGTATCTATTTTGTCGACGTCGGTAACGACTTTTGTAGACGGCGGTACCTACTTCTGTCGACGTCGGTAACGACATATGTCGACGTCGGTATATATTTTTGTCGACGTCGGTATCTACATATGTCGACGTCGGTAACGACTTTTGTCGACGTCTGTAGCGAATTTTGTCGACGTCGGTAACGACCTTTCTCGACGTCGGTAACGAATTTTGTCGACGTCGGTAACTACTTTTTCGAAGTCGGTAACTACTTTGTCGATGTCGGTAACGACTATTGTCGACGTCGAAACTACTTTTGTCGACGTCGGTATACATTTTTGTCGAAGTCGGTATCTACTTTTGTCGACGTCGGTAACGACTTTTGTCGACGTCGGTAACTATTTTTGTCGACGTCGGTATCTACTCTTGTCCACTTCAGTAACGACTTTTGTCGATGTCGAAACTACTTTTGTCGACATCGGTAACGACTTATGTTGACGTCGGTACCTACTTTTTCGACGTCGGTAACGATTTTTGTCGACGTCGAACCACTTTTTTCGGCGTCGGTACCTACTTTTTCGACGTCGGTAACTATTTTTGTCGACGTCGGTAACGACTTATGTCGACGTCGGTATATATTTTTGTCGACGTCGGTATGTACGCTTGTCGACGTAGGTAACGACTTTTGTCGACGTCGAAACGACTTTTGTCGACGTCGAAACTACTGTTGTCGACGTCGGTAACGACTTTTGTCGACGTCGGTAACTATTTTTGTCGACGTCGGTAAGGACTTATGTCGACGTCGGTATATATTATTGTCGACGTCGGTAACGACTTTTGTCGACGTCGGTATCTCCTTTTCTCGACGTCGGTAACGACTTTTGTCGACGCCGGTAGCGAATTTTGTCGACGTCGAAACACTTTTGTCGACGTCGGTACCTAATTTTTCGACGTCGGTATCGATTTTTGTCGACGTCGAACCATTTTTGTCGGCGTCGGTACTTTCCTTTTCGACGTCGGTAACGACATTTGTCGACGTCCGTAACTATTTTTGTGGACGTCGGTAATGACTTATGTCGACGTCGGTATATATTTTTATCGACGTCCGTATCTACTCTTGTCGACGTCGTTAACGAATTACGTCGACGTCGGTATATATTTTTGTCGACGTCGGTATCTACTCTTGTCGACGTCGGTAAACACTTTTGTCGACGTCGAAACTACTTTTGTCGACGTCGGTAACGACTTTTGTCGACGTCGGTAACGACTTTTGTCGACGTCGGTAACTATTTTTGTCGACGTCGGTAACGACTTATGTCGACGTCGGTATATATTATTGTCGACGTCGGTATCTACTTTTGTCGACGTCGGTAACGACTTTTGCCGACGTCGAAACTACTTTTGTCGACGTCGGTATCTACTTTTGTCGACGTCGGTAACGACTTTTGTCGACGTCGGTAACGACTTTTGCCGATGTCGGTATCGATTTTTGCGACGTCGAACCACTTTTGTCGACGTCGGTACCTACTTTTTCGACGTAGGTAACGATTTTAGTCGACGTCGAACCACTTTTGTCGGCGTCGGTACCTAATTTTTCGACGTCGGTAAAGATTTTTGTCGACGTTTAACTTCTTTTGTCGGCGTCGGTACCTACTTTTTCGACGTCGGTAACGACTTTTGTCGACGTCGAAACTACTTTTGTCGACGTCGGTAACGACTTTTGTCGACGTCGGTAACTATTTTTGTCGACGTCGGTAACGACTTATGTCGACGTCGGTATATATTTTTGTCGACGTCGGTATGTATTTTATCGACGTCGGTAACGACTTTTGTCGACGTCGGTAACTATTTTTTCGACGTCGGTATCTACTTATGTCGACGTCGGTACCTACTTTTTCGACGTCGGTAACGATTTTTGTCGACGTCGAACCACTTTTGTCGGCGTCGGTACCTACTTTTTCGACGTCGGTAACGATTTTTGTCGACGTCGGTAACTATTTTTGTCGACGTCGGTAACGACTTATGTCGACGTCGGTATATATTTTTGTCGACGTCAGTATCTACACTTGTCGACGTCGGTAACGACTTTTGTCGACGTCGGTAACGACTTATGTCGACGTCGGTATATATTTTTGTCGACGTCGGTATCTACTTATGTCGACGTCGGTAACGACTTTTGTCGACGTCTGTAGCGAATTTTGTCGACGTCGATACACTTTTGTCGACGTCGGTACCTACTTTTTCAACGTCGGTAACGATTTTTGTCGACGTCGAACCACTTTTGTCGGCGTCGGTACCTACTTTTTCGACGTCGGTAACGATTTTTGTCGACGTCAAACTTCTTTTGTCTGCGTCGGTATTTACTTTTTCGACGTCGCAAACGACTTTTGTCGACGTCGGTAACTATTTTTGTCGACGTCGGTAACGACTTATGTCGACGTCGGTATTCAATTTTGTCGACGTCGGTATCTACCCCTGTCGACGTCGGTAACGACTTTTGTCGAGGTCGAAACTACTTTTGTCGACGTCGGTAACGACTTTTGTCGACGTCGGTACCTATTTTTGTCGACGTCGGTATCTACTTTTGTCGACGTCGGTACGACTTTTGTCGACGTCGAAACTACTTCTGTCGACGTCGGTAACGACTTTTGTCGACGTCGGTACCTATTTTTGTCGACGTCGGTATCTACTTTTGTCGACGTCGGTAACGACTTTTGTCGACGTCGAAACTACTTTTGTCGACGTCGGTAACGACTTTTGTCGACGTCGGTAACGACTTTTGTCGACGTCGGTAACTATTTTTGTCGACGTCGGTAACGACTTATGTCCACGTCGGTACCTACTTTTTCGACGTCGGTAACGATTTTTGTCGACGTCGAACCACTTGTGTCGACGTCGGTACCTACTTTTTCGACGTCGGAAACGACTTTTGTCGAAGTCGGTAACTATTTTTGTCGACGTCGGTAACGACTTATGTCGACGTCGGTATATATTTTTGTCGACGTCGGTATCTACTCTTTTCGACGTCGGTAACGACTTTTTTCGACGTCGAAACTACTTTTGTCGACGTCGGTAACGACTTTTGTCGACGTCGGTAACTTTTTGTCGACGTCGGTAACGACTTATGTCGACGTCGGTATATATTATTGTCGACGTCGGTAACGACTTTTGTCGACGTCGGTATCTACTTTTGTCGACGTCGGTAACGACTTTTGTCGACGCCGGTAGCGAATTTTGTCGACGTCGAAACACTTTTTTCGACGTCGGTACCTAATTTTTTGACGTCGGTATCGATTTTTGTCGACGGCGAACCACTTTTGTCGGCGTCGGTACTTACCTTTTCGACGTCGGTAACGACTTTTTTCGACGTCGGTAACTATTTTGTGGACGTCGGTAATGACTTATGTCGACGTCGGTAACTATTTTTGTCGACGTCGGTAACGACTTATGTCGACGTCGGTATCTACTTTGTCGACGTGGGTAACGACTTTTGTCGACGCCGGTAACGAATTTTGTCGACGTCGAAACACTTTTGTCGACGTCGGTACCTAATTTTTCGACGTCGGTATCGATTTTTGTCGACGTCGAACCACTTTTGTCGGCGTCGGTACTTACCTTTTCGACGTCGGTAACGACTTTTTTCGACGTCGGTAACGACTTTTTTCGACGTCGGTATCTACTTTTGTCGACGTCGGTAACGACTTTTGTCGACGCCGGTAGTGAATTTTGTCGACGTCGAAACACTTTTGTCGACGTCGGTACCTAATTTTTCGACGTCGGTATCTATTTTTGTGGACGTCGAGCCACTTTTGTCGGCGTCGGTACTTACCTTTTCGACGTCGGTAACTGCTTTAGTCGACGACGGTAACAAATTTGTCGACGTCGGTATCTACCTTTGACGACGTCGGTATTTATTTTGTCGACTTCGGTAACGACTTTTGTCGACGTCGGTATCTACTTTTGT
This sequence comes from Anabrus simplex, assembly GCF_040414725.1. NCBI lineage: Eukaryota > Metazoa > Arthropoda > Insecta > Orthoptera > Tettigoniidae > Anabrus > Anabrus simplex. The sequence goes on from NC_090275.1 coordinate 43,067,170, forward strand.
CGACGTCGGTAACTACTTTTGTCGACGTCGGTAACGACTTTTGTTGACGTCTGTAGCGAATTTTGTCGACGTCGAAAAACTTTTGTCGACGTCGGTGCCTACTTTTTCGACGTAGGTAACGATTTTTGTCAACGTCGAAGCACTTTTGTCGACGTCGGTACTTACTTTTCCGACGTCGGTAACGGTTTTTGTCGACGTCGAAACTACTTTTGTCGACGTCGGTAACGGTTTTTGTCGACGTCGGTAACTTATTTTTGTCGACGTCGGTAACGACTTATGTCGACGTCGGTATATATTATTGTCGACGTCGGTATCTACTTTTTTCGACGTCGGTAACGACTTTTGCCGACGTCGGTAGCGAATTTTGTCGACGTCGAAACTTTTTTGTCGACGTCGGTACCTACTTATTCGACGTCGGTAACGATTTTTGTCGACATTGAACTTCTTTTGTCGGCGTCGGTACCTACTTTTTCGACGTCGGAAACGACTTTTGTCGACGTCGGTAACTATTTTTGTCGACGTCGGTAACGTCTTATGTCGACGTCGGTATATATTATTGTCGACGTCGGTATCTACTTTTTTCGACGTCGGTAACGACTTTTGTCGACGTCGGTATCTACTTTTGTCGACGTCGGTAACGACTTTTGCCGACGTCGGTAGCGAATTTTGTCGACGTCGAAACTTTTTTGTCGACGTCGGTACCTACTTATTCGACGTCGGTAACGATTTTTGTCGACGGCGAACCACTTTTGTCGACGTCGTTACCTACTTTTACGACGTCGGTAACGATTTTTGTCGACGTCGAACCACTTTTGTCGGCGTCGGTACCTACTTTTTCGACGTCGGTAACGATTTTTGTCGACGTTGAACTTCTTTTGTCGGCGTCGGTACCTACTTTTTCGACGTCGGAAACGACTTTTGTCGAAGTCGGTAACAATTTTTGTCGACGTCAGTAACGTCTTATGTCGACGTCGTGTATATATTATTGTCGACGTCGGTATCTACTTTTGTCGACGTCGGTAACGACTTTTGTCGACGTCGGTATCTACTTTTGTCGACGGCGGTAACGAATTTTGTCGACGCCGGTAGCGAATTTTGTCGACTTCGATACACTTTTGTCGACGTCGGTACCTACTTTTTCGACGTCGGTAACGATTATTGTCGACGTCGAACCACTCTTGTCGGCGTCGGTACCCACTTTTTCGACGTCGGTAACAACTTTTGTCGACGTCGGTGCCTACTTTTGTCGACGTCGGTATCTACTCTTTCGACGTCGGTAACGACTTATGTCGACGTCGGTATATATTTTTGTCGACGTTGGCATCTACTCTTGTCAACGTCGGTAACGTCTTTTGTCGACGTCGAAGCTACTTTTGTCGACGTCGGTAGTTACTTCTGTCGACGCCGGTAACGACTTTTGTCGACGTAGGTAGCGAATTTTGTCGACGTCGAAACACTATTGTCGACGACGGTACCTACTTTTTCGACTTCGGTAACTACTTTGTCGACGTCGGTAACAACATTTGTCGACGTCGCTATCTACATTTGTCGACGTCGGTATCTATTTTTTCGACGTCGCTAACGAATTTTGTAGACGTCGGTAACTACTTTTGTCGACGTCGAAATTACTTTTGTCGACGTCGGTACCTACTTCTGTCGACGTCGAAATTACTTTTGTCGACGTCGGTACCTACTTCTGTCGACGTAGGTATCTACTTTGTCGACGTCGGTAACGACTTTTGTCGACGTCGGTATTTACTTTTGTCGACGCCGGTAACTGCTTTAGTCGACGTCGGTAAAAATTTTGTCGACGTCGGAATCTACCTTTGACGACGTCGGTATTTATTTTGTCGACGTCGGTAACGACTTTTGTCGACGTCGGTATCTACGCTTGTCAACGCCGAAACTACTTTTGTCGACGTCGGTACCACCTTCTGTCGACGTCGGTATCTACTTTTGTCGACGTCGGTATCTACTTTTGTCGACGTCGGTAACTACTTTTGTCGACGTCGGTAACGACTTTTGTTGACGTCGGTAACGACTTTTGTCGACGTCGGTATGTACGCTTGTCAACGCCGAAACTACTTTTGTCGACGTCGGTATCTACTTTTATCGACGTTGGTATCTACTTTTGTCGACGTCGGTAACGACTTTTGTCGACGTCGGTAACTACTTTTGTCGACGTCGGTAACGACTTTTGTTGACGTCGGTAACGAATTTTGTCGACGTAGAGAAACTTTTGTCGACGTCGGTACCTACTTTTGCGACGTAGGTAACGATTTTTGTCGACGTCGAACCATATTCTTTTCGGCGTCGGTACCTACTTTTTCGACGTCGGTAACGACTTTTGTCGACGTTGAAACTACTTTTGTCGACGCAGGTAACGGTTTTTGTCGACGTCGGTAACTACTTTTGTCGCCGTCGGTAACTACTTTTGTCCACGTCAGTAACGACTTTTGTCGACGTCGGTAGCGAATTTTGTCGACGTCGCAAGTTTTTTGTCGACGTCGGTACCTACTCTTTCGACGTCGGTAACGATTTTTGTCGACGTCGAACCGCTTTTGTCGGCGTCGGTTCCTACTTTTACGACGTCGATAACTACTTTTGTCGACGTCTGTAACTATTTTTGTCGAAGTCGGTAGCGACTTATGTCGACGTCCGTATATATTTTTGTCGACGTCGGTATCTACTCTTGTCGACGAAGGTAACGACTTATGTCGACGTCGGTATATATTCTTGTCGACGTCGGTATCTATTTTGTCGACGTCGGTAACGACTTTTGTAGACGTCGGTACCTACTTCTGTCGACGTCGGTAACGACATATGTCGACGTCGGTATATATAGTTGTCGACGTCGGTATCTACATATGTCGACGTCGGTAACGACTTTTGTCGACGTTGAAACAACTTTTGTTGACGTTGAAACTACTTTTGTCGACGTCGGTAACGGTTTTTGTCGACGTCGGTAACTACTTTTGTCGACGTCGGTAACTACTTTTGTCCACGTCAGTAACGACTTTTGTCGACGTCGGTAGCGAATTTTGTCGACGTCGCAACTTTTTTGTCGACGTCGGTACCTACTCTTTCGACGTCGGTAACGACTTTTGTCGACGTCGAACCACTTTTGTCGGCGTCGGTTCCTACTTTTTCGACGTCGATAACTACTTTTGTCGACGTCGGTAACTATTTTTGTCGACGTCGGTAGCGACTTATGTCGACGTCCGTGTATATTTTTGTCGATGTCGGTATCTACTCTTGTCGACGAAGGTAAAGACTTATGTCGACGTCGGTATATATTTTTGTCGACGTCGGTATCTATTTTGTCGACGTAGGTAACGACATATGTCGACGTCGGTATATATTTTTGTCGACGTCGGTATCTACATATGTCGACGTCGGTAACGACTTTTGTCGACGTCTGTAGCGAATTTTGTCGACGTCGGTAACGACCTTTCTCGACGTCGGTAACGAATTTTGTCGACGTCGGACCCTACTTTTTCGAAGTCGGTAACTACTTTGTCGATGTCGGTAACGACTATTGTCGACGTCGAAACTACTTTTGTCGACGTCGGTATACATTTTTGTCGAAGTCGGTATCTACTTTTGTCGACGTCGGTAACGACTTTTGTCGACGTCGGTATCTACTTTTGTTGACGTCGGTATCTACATTTGTCGACGACGGTAACGACTTTTGTCGACGTCGAAACGACTTTTGTCGACGTCGGTAACGACTTTTGTCGACGTCGGTAACTATTTTTGTCGACGTCGGTAACGACTTTTGTCGACGTCGGTATATATTATTGTCGGCGTCGGTATCTACTCTTGTCGACGTCGTAACGACTTTTGCCGACGTCGAAACTACTTTTCTCGACGTCGGTAACGATTTTTGTCGACGTCGGTAACTATTTTTGTCGACGTCGGTAACGACTTATGTCGACGTCGGTACCTACTTTTTCGACGTCGGTAACGATTTTTGTCGACGTCGAACCACTTCTATCGGCGTCGGTACCTACCTTTTCGGCGTCGGAAACGACTTTTGTCGACGTCGGTAACTATTTTTGTCGACGTCGGTTACGACTTATGTCGACATCGGTATATATTTTTGTCGACGTCGGTATCTACTCATGTCGACGTCGGTAACGACTTTTGTCGACGTCGAAACTACTTTTGTCGACGTCGGTAACTATTTTTGTCGACGTCGGTAACGACTTATGTCGATGTCGGTATATATTATTGTCGACGTCGGTAACGACTTTTGTTGACGTCGGTATCTAATTTTGTCGACGTCGGTTACTACTTTTGTCGACGTCGGTTACTACTTTTGTCGACGTCGGTACTTACTTTTTCGACGTCGGTAACTGCTTTAGTCGACGTCGGTAACAATTTTGTCGACGTGGGTCTCTACCTTTAATGACGTCGGTATTTATTTTGTCGACGTCGGTAACTACGTTTGTCGACGCGAAACTACTTTTGTCGACGTCGGTGAGTAATTATGTCGACGTCGGTTACTACTTTTGTCGATGTCGGTACCCCCCTTTTCGACGTCGGTAACTGCTTTAGTCGACGTCGGTAACAAATTTGTCGACGTCGGTATCTACCTTTGACGACGTCGGTATTTATTTTGTCGACTTCGGTAACGACTTTTGTCGACGTCGGTATCTACTTTTGTCGACGTCGGTAACTACTTTTGTCGACGTCGGTAACGACTTTTGTTGACGTCTGTAGCGAATTTTGTCGACGTCGAAAAACTTTTGTCGACGTCGGTACCTACTTTTTCGACGTAGGTAACGATTTTTGTCAACGTCGAAGCACTTTTGTCGACGTCGGTACTTACTTTTTCGACGTCGGTAACGGTTTTTGTCGACGTCGAAACTACTTTTGTCGACGTCGGTAACGGTTTTTGTCGACGTCGGTAACTTATTTTTGTCGACGTCGGTAACGACTTATGTCGACGTCGGTAACGATTTTTGTCGACGTCGAACCACTTTTGTCGGCGTCGGTACCTACTTTTTCGACGTCGGTAACGATTTTTGTCGACGTTGAACTTCTTTTGTCGGCGTCGGTACCTACTTTTTCGACGTCGGAAACGACTTTTGTCGACGTCGGTAACTATTTTTGTCGACGTCGGTAACGTCTTATGTCGACGTCGGTATATATTATTGTCGACGTCGGTATCTACTTTTTTCGACGTCGGTAACGACTTTTGTCGACGTCGGTATCTACTTTTGTCGACGTCGGTGACGACTTTTGCCGACGTCGGTAGCGAATTTTGTCGACGTCGAAACTTTTTTGTCGACGTCGGTACCTACTTATTCGACGTCGGTAACGATTTTTGTCGACGGCGAACCACTTTTGTCGACGTCGGTACCTACTTTTACGACGTCTGTAACGATTTTTGTCGACGTCGAACCACTTTTGTCGGCGTCGGTACCTACTTTTTCGACGTCGGTAACGATTTTTGTCGACGTTGAACTTCTTTTGTCGGCGTCGGTACCTACTTTTTCGACGTCGGAAACGACTTTTGTCGAAGTCGGTAACAATTTTTGTCGACGTCAGTAACGTCTTATGTCGACGTCGTGTATATATTATTGTCGACGTCGGTATCTACCCTTGTCGACGTCGGTAACGACTTTTGTCGACGTCGGTATCTACTTTTGTCGACGGCGGTAACGAATTTTGTCGACGCCGGTAGCGAATTTTGTCGACGTCGATACACTTTTGTCGACGTCGGTACCTACTTTTTCGACGTCGGTAACGATTATTGTCGACGTCGAACCACTCTTGTCGGCGTCGGTACCCACTTTTTCGACGTCGGTAACAACTTTTGTCGACGTCGGTGCCTACTTTTGTCGACGTCGGTATCTACTCTTTCGACGTCGGTAACGACTTATGTCGACGTCGGTATATATTTTTGTCGACGTTGGCATCTACTCTTGTCAACGTCGGTAACGTCTTTTGTCGACGTCGAAACTACTTTTGTCGACGTCGGTAGTTACTTCTGTCGACGCCGGTAACGACTTTTGTCGACGTCGGTAGCGAATTTTGTCGACGTCGAAAGAGTATTGTCGACGACGGTACCTACTTTTTCGACTTCGGTAACTACTTTGTCGACGTCGGTAACAACATTTGTCGACGTCGCTATCTACATTTGTCGACGTTGGTATCTATTTTTTCGACGTCGGTAACGAATTTTGTAGACGTCGGTAACTACTTTAGTCGACGTCGAAATTACTTTTGTCGACGTCGGTACCTACTTCTGTCGACGTAGGTATCGACTTATGTCGACGTCGGTATAGATTTTGGTCGACGTCGGTATCTACTTTGTCGACGTCGGTAACGACTTTTGTCGACGTCGGTATTTACTTTTGTCGACGCCTTTAACTGCTTTAGTCGACGTCGGTAAAAATTTTGTCGACGTCGGAATCTACCTTTGACGACGTCGGTATTTATTTTGTCGACGTCGGTAACGACTTTTGTCGACGTCGGTATCTACGCTTGTCAACGCCGAAACTACTTTTGTCGACGTCGGTACCACCTTCTGTCGACGTCGGTATCTACTTTTGTCGACGTCGGTATCTACTTTTGTCGACGTCGGTAACTACTTTTGTCGACGTCGGTAACGACTTTTGTTGACGTCGGTAACGACTTTTGTCGACGTCGGTATGTACGCTTGTCAACGCCGAAACTACTTTTGTCGACGTCGGTATCTACTTTTATCGACGTCGGTATCTACTTTTGTCGACGTCGGTATCTACTTTTGTCGACGTCGGTAACGACTTTTGTCGACGTCGGTAACTACTTTTGTCGACGTCGGTAACGACTTTTGTTGACGTCGGTAACGAATTTTGTCGACGTAGAGAAACTTTTGTCGACGTCGGTACCTACTTTTGCGACGTAGGTAACGATTTTTGTCGACGTCGAACCATATTTTTTTCGGCGTCGGTACCTACTTTTTCGACGTCGGTAACGACTTTTGTCGACGTTGAAACTACTTTTGTCGACGTCGGTAACGGTTTTTGTCGACGTCGGTAACTACTTTTGTCGACGTCGGTAACTACTTTTGTCCACGTCAGTAACGACTTTTGTCGACGTCGGTAGCGAATTTTGTCGACGTCGCAACTTTTTTGTCGACGTCGGTACCTACTCTTTCGACGTCGGTAACGATTTTTGTCGACGTCGAACCGCTTTTGTCGGCGTCGGTTCCTACTTTTACGACGTCGATAACTACTTTTGTCGACGTCGGTAACTATTTTTGTCGACGTCGGTAGCGACTTATGTCGACGTCCGTATATATTTTTGTCGATGTCTGTATCTACTCTTGTCGACGAAGGTAACGACTTATGTCGACGTCGGTATATATTCTTGTCGACGTCGGTAACGACTTTTGTAGACGTCGGTACCTACTTCTGTCGACGTCGGTAACGACATATGTCGACGTCGGTATATATTTTTTTCGACGTCGGTATCTACATATGTCGACGTCGGTAACGACTTTTGTCGACGTTGAAACTACTTTTGTCGACGTCGGTAACGGTTTTTGTCGACGTCGGTAACTACTTTTGTCGACGTCGGTAACTACTTTTGTCCACGTCAGTAACGACTTTTGTCGACGTCGGTAGCGAATTTTGTCGACGTCGCAACTTTTTTGTCGACGTCGGTACCTACCCTTTCGACGTCGGTAACGACTTTTGTCGACGTCGAACCACTTTTGTCGGCGTCGGTTCCTACTTTTTCGACGTCGATAACTACTTTTGTCGACGTCGGTAAATATTTTTGTCGATGTCGGTAGCGACTTATGTCGACGTCCGTGTATATTTTTGTCGATGTCGGTATCTACTCTTGTCGACGAAGGTAAAGACTTATGTCGACGTCGGTATATATTTTTGTCGACGTCGGTATCTATTTTGTCGACGTAGGTAACGACATATGTCGACGTCGGTATATATTTTTGTCGACGTCGGTATCTACATATGTCGACGTCGGTAACGACTTTTGTCGACGTCTGTAGCGAATTTTGTCGACGTCGGTAACGACCTTTCTCGACGTCGGTAACGAATTTTGTCGACGACGGACCCTACTTTTTCGAAGTCGGTAACTACTTTGTCGATGTCGGTAACGACTATTGTCGACGTCGATACTACTTTTGTCGACGTCGGTATACATTTTTGTCGAAGTCGGTATCTACTTTTGTCGACGTCGGTAACGACTTTTGTCGACGTCGGTATCTACTTTTGTTGACGTCGGTATCTACATTTGTCGACGACGGTAACGACTTTTGTCGACGTCGAAACTACTTTTGTCGACGTCGGTAACGACTTTTGTCGACGTCGGTAACGACTTTTGTCGACGTCGGTAACTATTTTTGTCGACGTCGGTAACGACTTATGTCGACGTCGGTATATATTATTGTCGACGTCGGTATCTACTTTTGTCGACGTCGTAACGACTTTTGCCGACGTCGAAACTACTTTTCTCGACGTCGGTAACGATTTTTGTCGACGTCGGTAACTATTTTTGTCGACGTCGGTAACGACTTATGTCGACGTCGGTACCTACTTTTTCGACGTCGGTAACGATTTTTGTCGACGTCGAACCACTTCTATCGGCGTCGGTACCTACCTTTTCGACGTCGGAAACGACTTTTGTCGACGTCGGTAACTATTTTTGTCGACGTCGGTTACGACTTATGTCGACATCGGTATATATTTTTGTCGACGTCGGTATCTACTCTTGTCGACGTCGGTAACGACTTTTGTCGACGTCGAAACTACTTTTGTCGACGTCGAAACTACTTTTGTCGACGTCGGTAACTATTTTTGTCGACGTCGGTAACGACTTATGTCGATGTCGGTATATATTATTTTCGACGTCGGTAACGACTTTTGTCGACGTCGGTATCTAATTTTGTCGACGTCGGTTACTACTTTTGTCGACGTCGGTTACTACTTTTGTCGACGTCGGTACTTACTTTTTCGACGTCGGTAACTGCTTTAGTCGACGTCGGTAACAATTTTGTCGACGTGGGTCTCTACCTTTAATGACGTCGGTATTTATTTTGTCGACGTCGGTAACTACGTTTGTCGACGCGAAACTACTTTTGTCGACGTCGGTGAGTAATTATGTCAACGTCGGTTACTACTTTTGTCGATGTCGGTACCCCCTTTTCGACGTCGGTAACTGCTTTAGTCGACGTCGGTAACAATTTTGTCGACGTCGGTATATACCTTTGACGACGTCGGTATTTATTTTGTCGACGTCGGTAACAACTTTTCTCGACGTCGGTATCTACTTTTGTCGACGTCGGTAATGACTTTTGTCGACGTCGGTAACTACTTATGTCGACGTCGGTAACGACTTTTGTTGACGTCGGTAGCGAATTTTGTCGACGTCGGAAAACTTTTGTCGACGTCGGTACCTACTTTTTCGACGTAGGTAATGATTTTTGTCGACGTCGAACCACTTTTGTCGACGTCGGTACCTACTTTGTCGTCGTCGGTAACGACTTTTGTCGACGTCGAAACTACTTTTGTCGACGTCGGTAACGGTTTTTGTTGACGTCGGTAACTATTTTTGTCGACGTCGGTAACGACTTATGTCGACGTTGGTATATATTTTCGTCGACGTCGGTATCTACACTTGTCGACGTCGGTATATATTTTTGTCGACGTCGGTATCTATTTTATCGACGTCGGTAACGACTTTTGTAGACGTCGGTATCTACTTATGTCGACGTCGGTAACGACTTTTGTCGACGTCTGTAGCGAATTTTGTCGACGTCGAAACACTTTTGTCGACGATGGTACCTACTTTTTCGACGTCGGTAACGATTTTTGTCGACGTCGAACCACTTTGTCGGCGTCGGTACCTACTTTTTCGACGTCGATAACGATTTTTGTCGACGTCGGTAACTATTTTTGTCGACGTCGGTAACGACTTATGTCGACGTCGGTATATATTTTTGTCGACGTCGGTATCTACACTTGTCGACGTCGGTATCTACAATTGTCGACGTCGGTAACGACTTTTGTCAACGTCGGTATATATTTTTGTCGACGTCGGTATCTACTTATGTCGACGTCGGTAACGACTTTTGTCGACGTCTGTAGCGAATTTTGTCGACGACGATACACTTTTGTCGACGTCGGTACCTACTTTTTCAACGTCGGTAACGATTTTTGTCGACGTCGAACAACTTTTGTCGGCGTCGGTACCTACTTTTTCGACGTCGATAACGATTTTTGTCGACGTCGGTAACGACTTTTGTCGACGTCGGTATTTAGTTTTGTCGACGTCGGTATTTAGTTTTGTCGACGTCGGTATCTACCCTTGTCGACGTCGGTAACGACTTTTGTCGACGTCGAAACTACTTTTGTCGACGGTGTAATGACTTTAGTCGACGTCGGTAACTATTTTTGTCGACGTCGGTAACGACTTATGTCGACGTCGGTGTATATTATTGTCGACGTCGGTATCTACTCTTGTCGACGTCGGTAACGACTTTTGTCGACGTCGAAACTACTTTTGTCGACGTCGGTAACTATTTTTGTCGACGTCGGTAACGACTTATGTCGATGTCGGTACCTATTTTTGTCGACGTCGTAACGACTTTTGCCGACGTCGAAACTACTTTTCTCGACGTCGGTAACGATTTTTGTCGACGTCGGTAACTATTTTTGTCGACGTCGGTAACGACTTATGTCGACGTCGGTACCTACTTTTTCGACGTCGGTAACGATTTTTGTCGACGTCGAACCACTTCTATCGGCGTCGGTACCTACCTTTTCGACGTCGGAAACGACTTTTGTCGACGTCGGTAACTATTTTTGTCGACGTCGGTTACGACTTATGTCGACATCGGTATATATTTTTGTCGACGTCGGTATCTACTCTTGTCGACGTCGGTAACGACTTTTGTCGACGTCGAAACTACTTTTGTCGACGTCGAAACTACTTTTGTCGACGTCGGTAACTATTTTTGTCGACGTCGGTAACGACTTATGTCGATGTCGGTATATATTATTGTCGACGTCGGTAACGACTTTTGTCGACGTCGGTATCTAATTTTGTCGACGTCGGTTACTACTTTTGTCGACGTCGGTTACTACTTTTGTCGACGTCGGTACTTACTTTTTCGACGTCGGTAACTGCTTTAGTCGACGTCGGTAACAATTTTGTCGACGTGGGTCTCTACCTTTAATGACGTCGGTATTTATTTTGTCGACGTCGGTAACTACGTTTGTCGACGCGAAACTACTTTTGTCGACGTCGGTGAGTAATTATGTCAACGTCGGTTACTACTTTTGTCGATGTCGGTACCCCCCTTTTCGACGTCGGTAACTGCTTTAGTCGACGTCGGTAACAATTTTGTCGACGTCGGTATATACCTTTGACGACGTCGGTATTTATTTTGTCGACGTCGGTAACAACTTTTCTCGACGTCGGTATCTACTTTTGTCGACGTCGGTAATGACTTTTGTCGACGTCGGTAACTACTTATGTCGACGTCGGTAACGACTTTTGTTGACGTCGGTAGCGAATTTTGTCGACGTCGAAAAACTTTTGTCGACGTCGGTACCTACTTTTTCGACGTAGGTAATGATTTTTGTCGACGTCGAACCACTTTTGTCGACGTCGGTACCTACTTTGTCGTCGTCGGTAACGACTTTTGTCGACGTCGAAACTACTTTTGTCGACGTCGGTAACGGTTTTTGTTGACGTCGGTAACTATTTTTGTCGACGTCGGTAACGACTTATGTCGACGTTGGTATATATTTTCGTCGACGTCGGTATCTACACTTGTCGACGTCGGTATATATTTTTGTCGACGTCGGTATCTATTTTATCGACGTCGGTAACGACTTTTGTAGACGTCGGTATCTACTTATGTCGACGTCGGTAACGACTTTTGTCGACGTCTGTAGCGAATTTTGTCGACGTCGAAACACTTTTGTCGACGATGGTACCTACTTTTTCGACGTCGGTAACGATTTTTGTCGACGTCGAACCACTTTGTCGGCGTCGGTACCTACTTTTTCGACGTCGATAACGATTTTTGTCGACGTCGGTAACTATTTTTGTCGACGTCGGTAACGACTTATGTCGACGTCGGTATATATTTTTGTCGACGTCGGTATCTACACTTGTCGACGTCGGTATCTACAATTGTCGACGTCGGTAACGACTTTTGTCAACGTCGGTATATATTTTTGTCGACGTCGGTATCTACTTATGTCGACGTCGGTAACGACTTTTGTCGACGTCTGTAGCGAATTTTGTCGACGACGATACACTTTTGTCGACGTCGGTACCTACTTTTTCAACGTCGGTAACGATTTTTGTCGACGTCGAACAACTTTTGTCGGCGTCGGTACCTACTTTTTCGACGTCGATAACGATTTTTGTCGACGTCGGTAACGACTTTTGTCGACGTCGGTATTTAGTTTTGTCGACGTCGGTATTTACTTTTGTCGACGTCGGTATCTACCCTTGTCGACGTCGGTAACGACTTTTGTCGACGTCGAAACTACTTTTGTCGACGGTGTAATGACTTTAGTCGACGTCGGTAACTATTTTTGACGACGTCGGTAACGACTTATGTCGACGTCGGTGTATATTATTGTCGACGTCGGTAACGACTTTTGTCGACGTCGAAACTACTTTTGTCGACGTCGGTAACGGCTTTTGTCGACGTCGGTAACGACTTTTGTCGACGTCGGTAACTATTTTTGTCGACGTCGGTAACGACTTATGTCGACGTCGGTATATATTATTGTCGACGTCGGTATCTACTTTTGTCGACGTCGGTAACGACTTTTGTCGACGTCGAAACTACTTTTGTCGACGTCGGTAACGACTTTTGTCGACGTCGGTAACTATTTTGTCGACGTCGGTAACGACTTATGTCCACGTCGGTACCTACTTTTTCGACGTCGGTAACGATTTTTGTCGACGTCGAACCACTTTTGTCGGCGTCGGTACCTATTTTTTCGACGTCGATAACGATTTTTGTCGACGTCGGTAACTACTTTTGTCGACGTCGGTAACGACTTTTGTCGACGTCGGTATGTACGCTTGTCAACGCCGAAACTACTTTTGTCGACGTCGGTATCTACTTTTATCGACGTCGGTGTCTACTTTTGTCGACGTCGGTATCTACTTTTGTCGACGTCGGTAACGACTTTTGTCGACGTCGGTAACGACTTTTGTCGACGTCGGTAACGACGTTTGTTGACGTCGGTAACGAATTTTATCGACGTAGAGAAACTTTTGTCGGCGTCGGTACCTACTTTTGCGACGTAGGTAACGATTTTTGTCGACGTCGAACCATATTTTTTTCGGCGTCGGTACCTACTTTTTCGACGTCGGTAACGATTTTTGTCGACGTCGAACCACTTTTGTCGGCGTCGGTTCCTACTTTTTCGACGTCGATAACTACTTTTGTCGACGTCGGTAACTATTTTTGTCGACGTCGGTAGCGACTTATGTCGACGTCCGTGTATATTTTTGTCGATGTCGGTATCTACTCTTGTCGACGAAGGTAAAGACTTATGTCGACGTCGGTATATATTTTTGTCGACGTCGGTATCTATTTTGTCGACGTAGGTAACGACATATGTCGACGTCGGTATATATTTTTGTCGACGTCGGTATCTACATTTGTCGACGTCGGTAACGACTTTTGTCGACGTCTGTAGCGAATTTTGTCGACGTCGGTAACGACCTTTCTCGACGTCGGTAACGAATTTTGTCGACGTCGGACCCTACTTTTTCGAAGTCGGTAACTACTTTGTCGATGTCGGTAACGACTATTGTCGACGTCGAAACTACTTTTGTCGACGTCGGTATACATTTTTGTCGAAGTCGGTATCTACTTTTGTCGACGTCGGTAACGACTTTTGTCGACGTCCGTATCTACTTTTGTTGACGTCGGTATCTACATTTGTCGACGACGATAACGACTTTTGTCGACGTCGAAACTACTTTTGTCGACGTCGGTAACGACTTTTGTCGACGTCGGTAACGACTTTTGTCGACGTCGGTACCTATTTTTGTCGACGTCGGTAACGACTTATGTCGACGTCGGTATATATTATTGTCGACGTCGGTATCTACTTTTGTCGACGTCGTAACGACTTTTGCCGACGTCGAAACTACTTTTCTCGACGTCGGTAACGATTTTTGTCGACGTCGGTAACTATTTTTGTCGACGTCGGTAACGACTTATGTCGACGTCGATACCTACTTTTTCGACGTCGGTAACGATTTTTGTCGACGTCGAACCACTTCTATCGGCGTCGGTACCTACCTTTTCGACGTCGGAAACGACTTTTGTCGACGTCGGTAACTATTTTTGTCGACGTCGGTTACGACTTATGTCGACATCGGTATATATTTTTGTCGACGTCGGTATCTACTCTTGTCGACGTCGGTAACGACTTTTGTCGACGTCGAAACTACTTTTGTCGACGTCGAAACTACTTTTGTCGACGTCGGTAACTATTTTTGTCGACGTCGGTAACGACTTATGTCGATGTCGGTATATATTAGTGTCGACGTCGGTAACGACTTTTGTCGACGTCGGTATCTAATTTTGTCGACGTCGGTTACTACTTTTGTCGACGTCGGTTACTACTTTTGTCGACGTCGGTACTTACTTTTTCGACGTCGGTAACTGCTTTAGTCGACGTCGGTAACAATTTTGTCGACGTGGGTCTCTACCTTTAATGACGTCGGTATTTATTTTGTCGACGTCGGTAACTACGTTTGTCGACGCGAAACTACTTTTGTCGACGTCGGTGAGTAATTATGTCGACGTCGGTTACTACTTTTGTCGATGTCGGTACCCCCCTTTTCGACGTCGGTAACTGCTTTAGTCGACGTCGGTAACAAATTTGTCGACGTCGGTATCTACCTTTGACGACGTCGGTATTTATTTTGTCGACTTCGGTAACGACTTTTGTCGACGTCGGTATCTACTTTTGTCGACGTCGGTAACTACTTTTGTCGACGTCGGTAACGACTTTTGTTGACGACTGTAGCGAATTTTGTCGACGTCGAAAAACTTTTGTCGACGTCGGTACCTACTTTTTCGACGTAGGTAACGATTTTTGTCAACGTCGAAGCACTTTTGTCGACGTCGGTACTTACTTTTTCGACGTCGGTAACGGTTTTTGTCGACGTGGAAACTACTTTTGTCGACGTCGGTAACGGTTTTTGTCGACGTCGGTAACTTATTTTTGTCGACGTCGGTAACGATTTTTGTCGACGTCGGTACCTACTTTTTCGACGTCGGAAACGACTTTTGTCGACGTCGGTAACTATTTTTGTCGACGTCGGTAACGTCTTATGTCGACGTCGGTATATATTATTGTCGACGTCGGTATCTACTTTTTTCGACGTCGGTAACGACTTTTGTCGACGTCGGTATCTACTTTTGTCGACGTCGGTAGCGACTTTTGCCGACGTCGGTAGCGAATTTTGTCGACGTCGAAACTTTTTTGTCGACGTCGGTACCTACTTATTCGACGTCGGTAACGATTTTTGTCGACGGCGAACCACTTTTGTCGACGTCGGTACCTACTTTTACGACGTCGGTAACGATTTATGTCGACGTCGAACCACTTTTGTCGGCGTCGGTACCTACTTTTTCGACGTCGGTAACGATTTTTGTCGACGTTGAACTTCTTTTGTCGGCGTCGCTACCTACTTTTTCGACGTCGGAAACGACTTTTGTCGAAGTCGGTAACAATTTTTGTCGACGTCAGTAACGTCTTATGTCGACGTCGTGTATATATTATTGTCGACGTCGGTATCTACTTTTGTCGACGTCGGTAACGACTTTTGTCGACGTCGGTATCTACTTTTGTCGACGGCGGTAAAGAATTTTGTCGACGCCGGTAGCGAATTTTGTCGACGTCGATACACTTTTGTCGACGTCGGTACCTACTTTTTCGACGTCGGTAACGATTATTGTCGACGTCGAACCACTCTTGTCGGCGTCGGTTCCTACTTTTACGACGTCGATAACTACTTTTGTCGACGTCGGTAACTATTTTTGTCGACGTCGGTAGCGACTTATGTCGACGTCCGTATATATTTTTGTCGATGTCGGTATCTACTCTTGTCGACGAAGGTAACGACTTATGTCGACGTCGGTATATATTCTTGTCGACGTCGGTATCAATTTTGTCGACGTCGGTAACGACTTTTGTAGACGTCGGTACCTACTTCTCTCGACGTCGGTAACGACATATGTCGACGTCGGTATATATTTGTCGACGTCGGTATCTACATATGTCGACGTCGGTAACGACTTTTGTCGACGTTGAAACTACTTTTGTCGACGTCGGTAACGGTTTTTGTCGACGTCGGTAACTACTTTTGTCGACGTCGGTAACTACTTTTGTCCACGTCAGTAACGACTTTTTTCGACGTCGGTAGCGAATTTTGTCGTCGTCGCAACTTTTTTGTCGACGTCGGTACCTACTCTTTCGACGTCGGTAACAACTTTTGTCGACGTCGGTGCCTACTTTTGTCGACGTCGGTATCTACTCTTTCGACGTCGGTAACGACTTATGTCGACGTCGGTATATATTTTTGTCGACGTTGGCATCTACTCTTGTCAACGTCGGTAACGTCTTTTGTCGACGTCGAAACTACTTTTGTCGACGTCGGTAGTTACTACTGTCGACGCCGGTAACGACTTTTGTCGAAGTCGGTAGCGAATTTTGTCGACGTCGAAACACTATTGTCGACGACGGTACCTACTTTTTCGACTTCGGTAACTACTTTGTCGACGTCGGTAACAACATTTGTCGACGTCGCTATCTACGTTTGTCGACGTCGGTATCTATTTTTTCGACGTCGGTAACGAATTTTGTAGACGTCGGTAACTACTTTTGTCGACGTCGAAATTACTTTTGTCGACGTCGGTACCTACTTCTGTCGACGTGGGTATCGACTTATGTCGACGTCGGTATAGATTTTGGTCGACGTCGGTATCTACTTTGTCGACGTCGGTAACGACTTTTGTCGACGTCGGTATTTACTTTTGTCGACGCCGGTAACTGCTTTAGTCGACGTCGGTAAAAATTTTGTCGACGTCGGAATCTACCTTTGACGACGTCGGTATTTATTTTGTCGACGTCGGTAACGACTTTTGTCGACGTCGGTATCTACGCTTGTCAACGCCGAAACTACTTTTGTCGACGTCGGTACCACCTTCTTTCGACGTCGGTATCTACTTTTGTCGACGTCGGTATCTACTTTTGTCGACGTCGGTAACTACTTTTGTCGACGTCGGTAACGACTTTTGTTGACGTCGGTAACGACTTTTGTCGACGTCGGTATGTACGCTTGTCAACGCCGAAACTACTTTTGTCGACGTCGGTATCTACTTTTATCGACGTCGGTATCTACTTTTGTCGACGTCGGTATCTACTTTTGTCGACGTCGGTAACGACTTTTGTCGACGTCGGTAACTACTTTTGACGACGTCGGTAACGACTTTTGTTGACGTCGGTAACGAATTTTGTCGACGTAGAGAAACTTTTGTCGACGTCGGTACCTACTTTTTCGACGTCGGTAACGACTTTTGTCGACGTTGAAACTACTTTTGTCGACGTCGGTAACGGTTTTTGTCGACGTCGGTAACTACTTTTGTCGACGTCGGTAACTACTTTTGTCCACGTCAGTAACGACTTTTGTCGACGTCGGTAGCGAATTTTGTCGACGTCGCAACTTTTTTGTCGACGTCGGTACCTACTCTTTCGACGTCGGTAACTATATTTGTCGACGTCGAACCGCTTTTGTCTGCGTCGGTTCCTACTTTTACGACGTCGATAACTAATTTTGTCGACGTCGGTAACTATTTTTGTCGACGTCGGTAGCGACTTATGTCGACGTCCGTATATATTTGTGTCGATGTCTGTATCTACTCTTGTCGACGAAGGTAACGACTTATGTCGACGTCGGCATATATTCTTGTCGACGTCGGTATCTATTTTGTCGACGTCGGTAACGACTTTTGTAGACGTCGGTACCTACTTCTGTCGACGTCGGTAACGACATATGTCGACGTCGGTATATATTTTTGTCGACGTCGGTATCTACATATGTCGACTTCGGCAACGACTTTTGTCGACGTTGAAACTACTTTTGTCGACGTCGGTAACGGTTTTTGTCGACGTCGGTAACTACTTTTGTCGACGTCGGTAACTACTTTTGTCCACGTCAGTAACGACTTTTGTCGACGTCGGTAGCGAATTTTGTCGACGTCGCAACTTTTTTGTCGACGTCGGTACCTACTCTTTCGACGTCGGTAACGACTTTTGTCGACGTCGAACCACTTTTGTCGGCGTCGGTTCCTACTTTTTCGACGTCGGTTCCTACTTTTGTCGACGTCGGTAACTATTTTTGTCGACGTCGGTAACTATTTTTGTCGACGTCGGTAACGACTTATGTCGACGTCGGTACCTACTTTTTCGACGTCGGTAACGAATTTTGTCGACGTCGAACCACTTCTATCGGTTTCGGTACCTACCTTTTTAACGTCGGAAACGACTTTTGTCGACGTCGGTAACTATTTTGTCGACATCGGTATCTACATATGTCGACGTCGGTAACGACTTATGTCGACGTCGGTATATATTATTGTCGACGTCGGTATCTACTTTTGTCGACGTCGATAACTATTTTTGTCGACGTCGGTAACGACTTATGTCGACGTTGGTGTATATTTTCGTCGACGTCGGTATCTACACTTGTCGACGTCGGTATATATTTTTGTCGACGTCGGTATCTATTTTATCGACGTCGGTAACGACTTTTGTAGACGTCGGTATCTACTTATGTCGACGTCGGTAACGACTTTTGTCGACGTCTGTAGCGAATTTTGTCGACGTCGAAACATTTTTGTCGACGATGGTACCTTCTATTTCGACGTCGGTAACGATTTTTGTCGACGTCGAACCACTTTTGTCGGCGTCGGTACCTACTTTTTCGACGTCGATAACGATTTTTGTCGACGTCGGTAACTATTTTTGCGACGCCGGTAACTGCCTTAATCGACGTCGGTAACAATTTTGTCGACGTCGGTATCTACTTTTGACGACGACGGTATTTATTTTGTCGACGTCGGTAACGATTTTTGTCGACGTCGGTAACTACGTTTGTCGACGCCGAAACTAATTTTGTCGACGTCGGTACCACCTTCTGTCGACGTCGGTAGCGACTTTTGTCGACGTCGGTAGCGAATTTTGTCGACGTCAAAAACTTTTCTCGACGTCGTTAACTACTTTTTCGACGTCGTAACACCTTTTGTCGACGTCGGTACCTACTTTTTCGACGTCGGTAACGATTATTGTCGACGTCGAACCACTTTTGTCGGCGTCGGTACCTACTTTTTCGACGTCGGTAACGATTTTTGTCGACGTCGAACTTCTTTTGTCTGCGTCGGTACATACTTTTTCGACGTCGGAAACGACTTTTGTCGACGTCGGTAACTATTTTTGTCGACGTCGGTAACGACTTATGTTGACTTCGGTAAATATTTTTGTCGACGTCGGTATCTACTCTTGTCGAAGTCGGTAGCGACTTTTGTCGACGTCGAAACTACTTTTGTCGACGTCGGTAACGACTTTGTCGACGTCGGTAACTATTTTTGTCGACGTCGGTAACGACTTATGTCGACGTCCTTATATATTATTGTCGACGTCGGTAACGACTTTTGTCGACGTCGAAACTACTTTTGTCGACGTCGGTAACGACTTTGTCGACGTCGGTAACTATTTTTGTCGACGTCGGTAACGACTTGTGTCGACGTCGGTATATATTATTGTAGACGTCGGTATCTACTTTTGTCGACGTCGGTAACGACTTTTGTCGACGTCGAAACGACTTTTGTCGACGTCGGTAACTATTTTTGTCGACGTCGGTAACGACTTGTGTCGACGTCGGTATATATTATTGTAGACGTCGGTATCTACTTTTGTCGACGTCGGTAACGACTTTTGTCGACGTCGAAACGACTTTTGTCGACGTCGGTAACGACTTTTGTCGACGTCGGTAACTATTTTTGTCGACGTCGGTACTGACTTATGTCGACGACGGTACCTACTTTTTCGACGTCGGTAACGATTTTTGTCGACGTCGAACCACTTTTGTCGACGTCGGTACCTACTTATTTGACGTCGGAAACGACATTTGTCGACGTCGGTAACTATTTTTGTGGACGTCGGTAACGACTTTTGTCGACGTCTGTATCTACTCTTGTCGACGTCGGTAACGATATTTGTCGACGTCGAAACTACTTTTGTCGACGTCGAAACTACATTTGTCGACGTCGGTAGCGACTTTTGTCGACGTCGGTAACTATTTTTGTCGACGTCGGTAACGACTCATGTCGACGTCGGTATATATTATTGTCGACGTCGGTAACGTCTTTTGTCGACGTCGGTATCTACTTTTGTCGACGTCGGTAACGACTTTTTTCGACGCCATTAGCGAATTTTGTCGACGTCGAAACACTTTTGTCGACGTCGGTACCTACTTATTTGACGTCGGAAACGACTTTTGTCGACGTCGGTAACTATTTTTGTGGACGTCGGTAACGACTTTTGTCGACGTCTGTATCTACTCTTGTCGACGTCGGTATCGATATTTGTCTACGTCGAACCCCTTCTGTCGGCGTCGGTACCTACCTTTTCGACGTCGGTAACTTTTGTCGATGTCGGTAAGTAATTTTGTCGACGTCGGATACTACTTTTGTCGACGTTGGTACCCCCCTTTTCGACGTCGGTAACTGCTTTAGTCGACGTCGGTAACAATTTTGTCGACGTCGGTATCTACCTTTGAAGACGTCGGTATTTATTTTGTGTACGTCGGTAACGACTTTTGTCGACGTCGGTAACTACGTTTGTCGACGTCGGTAACTACGTTTGTCGACGCCGAAACTACTTTTGTCGACGTCGGTACGACCTTCTGTCGACGTCGGTAGCGACTTTTGTCGACGTCGGTAACGACTTTTGTTGTCGTCGGTAGCGAATTTTGTCGACGTCGAAAAACTTTTGTCGACGCCGGTACCTACTTTTTCGACGTAGGTAACGATTTTTGTCGACGTCGAACCACTTTCGTCGGCGTCGGTACCTAATTTTTCGACGTCGGTAACGACTTTTGTCGACGTCGAAACTACTTTTGTCGACGTCGGTAGCGAATTTTGTCGACGTCGAAACTTTTTGTCGACGTCGGTACCTACTTGTTCGAGGTCGGTTACGATTTTTGTCGACGTCGAACCACTTTGGTCGGCGTCGGTACCTACTTTTTCGACGTCAGTAACGACTTTTGTCGACGTCGGTAACGACTTATGTCGACGTCGGTATATATTTTTGTCGACGTCGTTATCTACACTTGTCGACGTCGGTAACGACTTATGTCGACGTCGGTATATATTTTTGTCGATGTCGGTATGTATTTTATCGACGTCGGTAACGACTTTTGTCGACGTCGGTACCTACTTTTTCGACGTCGGTAACTATCTTTGTCGACGTCGAACCAATTTTGTCGGCGTCGGTACCTACATTTTCGACGTCGGTAACAATTTTGTCGACGTCGACACACTTTTGTCGACGTCGGTACCTACCTTTTCGACGTCGGTAACGATATTTGTCGACGTCGAACCACTTTTGTCGGCGTCGGTACCTACTTTTTCGACGTCGGTAACGATTTTTGTCGAAGTCGGTAACTATTTTTGTCGACGTCGGTAACGACTTATGTCGACGTCGGTATATATTTGTGACGACGTCGGTATCTACACTTGTCGACGTCGGTATCGACTTATGTCGACGTCGGTAACGACTTATGGCGACGACGGCATATATTTTTGTCGACGTCGGTATCTACTTATGTCGACGTCGTTAACGACTTTTGTCGACGTCGAAACACTTTTGTCGACGTCGGTACCTACTTTTTCGACGTCGGTAACGACTTTTGTCGACGTCGAACCACTTTTTCGGCGTCGGTACCTACTTTTTCCACGTCGGTTACGACTTTTGTCGACGTCGAAACTACTTTTGTCGACGTCGGTACCTACTTTTTCCACGTCGGTTACGAATTTTGTCGACGTCGAAACTACTTTTGTCGACGTCGGTAGCGACTTTTGTCGACGTCGGTAACTATTTTTGTCGACGTCGGAAACGACTTATGTCGACGTCGGTATATATTATTGTCGACGTCGGTAACGACTCTTGTCGACGACGGTATCTACTTTTGTCGACGTCGGTACCTACTTTTTCGACGTCGGTAACGATTTTTGTCGACGTCGAACCACTTTTGTCGGCGTCGGTACCTACTTTTTCGACGTCGGTAACGACTTTTGTCGACGTCGGTAACTATTTTTGTCGACGTCGGTAACGACTTATGTCGACGTCGGTATATATTTTTGTCGACGTCGGTATCTACACCTGTCGACGTCGGTAACGACTTATGTCGACGTCGGTATATATTTTTGTCGACGTCGGTATCTACTCTGGTCGACGTCGGTAACGATTTTTGTCGACGTCGAACCACTTTTGTCGGCGTCGGTACCTACTTTTTCGACGTCGGTAATGACTTTGGTCGACGTTGGTATCTATTTTTGTCGACGTCGGTAACGACTTAAGTCGACGTCGGTATATATTTTGTCGACGTCTGTATCTATTTTGTCGACGTCGGTAACGACTTTTGTAGACGTCGGTAACGACTTATGTCGACGTCGGTATATATTTTTGTCGACGTCGGCATCTACTTATGTCGACATCGGTAACGACTTTTGTCGACGTCTGTAGCGATTTTTGTCGACGTCGGTAACTATTTTTGTCGACGTCGGTAACGACTTATGTATACGTCGGTATATATTTCTGTCGACGTCGGTATCTACACTTGTCGACGTCGGTAACAATTATGTCGACGTCGGTATATATTTTTGTCGACGTCGGTATCTACACCTGTCGACGTCGGTAACGACTTATGTCGACGTCGGTATATATTTTTGTCGACGTCGGTATCTACTCTGGTCGACGTCGGTAACGATTTTTGTCGACGTCGAACCACTTTTGTCGGCGTCGGTACCTACTTTTTCGACGTCGGTAGCGATTTTTGTCGACGTCGGTAACTATTTTTGTCGACGTCGGTAACGACTTATGTATACGTCGGTATATATTTCTGTCGACGTCGGTATCTACACTTGTCGACGTCGGTAACAATTATGTCCACGTCGGTATATATTTTTGTCGACGTCGGTATCTACTTATGTCGACGTCGGTAACGACTTTTGTCGACGTCTGTAGCGAATTGTGTCGACGTCGAAACACATTCGTCGACGTCGGTACCTACTTTTTCGACGTCGGTAACGATTTTTGTCGACGTCGAAGCACTTTTGTCGGCGTCGGTACCTACTTTTTCGACGTCGGTAACGATTTTTGTCGACGTCGAACATCTTTTGTCGGCGTCGGTACCTACTTTTTCGACGTCGGTAACTATTTTTGTCGACGTCGGTAACGACTTATGTCGACGTTGGTATATATTTTCGTCGACGTCGGTATCTACACTTGTCGACGTCGGTATATATTATTGTCTACGTCGGTAACGACTTTTGTCGGTGTCGGTACCTACTTTTTCGACGTCGGAAACGACTTTTGTCGACGTCGGTAACTATTTTTGTCGACGTCGGTAACGACTTATGTCGACGTCGGTATATATTTTTGTCGACGACGGTATCTACTCTGGTCGACGTCGGTATCGATTTTTGTCGACTTCTAACCACTCTTGTCGACGTCGGTACCTACTTTTTCGACGTCGGTAACGATTTTTGTCGACGTCGAACCTCTTTTGTCGGCGTCGGTACCTACGTTTTCGACGTCGGTAACGATTTTTGTCGACGTTGAACTTCTTTTGTCGGCGTCGGTACCTACTTTTTCGACGTCGGACACGACTTATGTCGACGTCGGTATATATTATTGTCGACGTCGGTATCTACTTTTGTCGACGTCGGTAACGACTTTTGTCGACGTCGGTATCTACTTTTGTCGACGTCGGTAACGACTTTTGTCGACGCCCGTAGCGAATTTTGAGGACGTGGAGACACTTTTGTAGACGTCGGTACCTACTTTTTCGACGTCGGTAACGATTTTTGTCGACGACGAACCACTTTTGTCGGCGTCGGTACGTACTTTTTCGTCGTCGAAACGACTTTTGTCGACGACGGTCACTATTTTGTCGACGTCGGTAACGACTTATGTCGACGTTGGCATATATTTTTGTCGACGTCGGTATCTACTCTTGTCAAAGTCGGTAACGACTTTTGTCGACGTCGAAACTACTTTTGTCGACGTCGAAACTACTTTTGTCGACGTCGGTAACGACTTATGTCGACGTCGGTAAATATTTTCGTCGTCGTCGGTAACAACTTATGTCGACGTCGGTATATATTACTGTCGTCGTCGGTAACGACTTTTGTCGACGTCGGTAACGACTTTTGTCGACGTCGGTATCTACTTTTGTCGACGTCGGTAACGACTTTTGTAGACGTCGGTACCTAAATCTGTCGACGTCGGTAACGACTTTAGTCGACGCCGGCAGCGAATTTTGTCGACGTCGAAACACTTTTGTCGAGGTCGGTAACGATTTTTATCGACGTCGAACCACTTTTGTCGGCGTCGGTACCTACTTTTTCGACATCGGTAACTATTTTTGTCGACGTCGGTAACTTTTTTTGACGACGTCGGTAACGACTTATGTCGACGTCGGTATATATTTTTGTCGACGTCGGTATCTACTCTTGCCGACGTCGGTATATATTTTTGTCGACGTCGGTATCTATTTTGTCGACGTCGGTAACGAGTTTTGTAGACGTCGGTACCTAAATCTGTCGACGTCGGTAACGACTTATGTCGACGTCGGTATATTTTTGTCTACGTTGGTGTCTACTTATGTCGACGCCGGTATCGACTTTAGTCGACGTCTGTAGCGAAATTTGTCGACGTCGGTAACGACCTTTATCGACGTCGGTAACGAATTATGTCGACGTCGGTACCTACTTTTTCGAAGTCGGTAACTACTTTGTCGATGTCGGTAACGACTTTTGTCGACGTCGAAACTACTTTTGTCGACGTCGGTAACGACTTATGTCGACGTCGGTATATATTTTTGTCGACGTCGGTAACGACTTTTGTCGACGTCGGTATCTACTTTTGTCGACGACGGTAACGACTTTTGTCGACGTCGGTACCTACTTTTGTCGACGTCGGTAACTACTCTTTCGACGTCGGTAACGACTTATGTCGACGTCGGTATATATTTTTGTCGACGTTGGCATCTACTCTTGTCAACGTCAATAACGTCTTTTGTCGACGTCGAATCACTATTGTCGACGACGGTACCTACTTTTTCGACGTCGGTAACTACTTTGTCGACGTCGGTATCAACATTTGTCGACGTCGCTATCTACTTTTGTCGACGTCGGTATCTATTTTTTCGACGTCGATAACGAATTTTGTAGACGTCGGTAACTACTTTTGTCGACGTCGAAATTACTTTTTTCGACGTCGGTACCTACTTCTGTCGACGTAGGTAACGACTTATGTCGACGTCGGTATAGATTTTGGTCGACGTCGGTATCTACTTTGTCGACGTGGTAACGACTTTTGTCGACGTCGGTATTTACTTTTGTCGACGCCGGCAACTGCTTCAGTCGACGTCGGTAAAAATTTGGTCGACGTCGGGATCTACCTTTGACGACGTCGGTATTTATTTTGTCGACGTCGGTAACGACTTTTGTCGACATCGGTATCTACGCTTGTCAACGCCGAAACTACTTTTGTCGACGTCGGTACCACCTTCTGTCGACGTCGGTATCTACTTTTGTCGACGTCGGTATCTACTTTTGTCGACGTCGGTAACGACTTTTGTCGACGTCGGTAACTACTTTTGTTGACGTCGGTAACGACTTTTGTCGACGTCGGTATCTACGCTTGTCAACGCCGAAACTACTTTTGTCGACGTCGGTATCTACTTTTGTCGACGTCGGTATCTACTTTTGTCGACGTCGTTATCTACTTTTGTCGACGTCGGTAACGACTTTTGTCGACGTCGGTAACTACTTTTGTCGACGTCGGTAACGACTTTTGTTGACGTCGGTAACGAATTTTGTCGACGTCGAAAAAGTTTTGTCGACGTCGGTACCTACTTTTGCGACGTAGGTAACGATTTTTGTCGACGTCGAACCAAATTTTTTCGGCGTCGGTACCTACTTTTTCGACGTCGGTAACGACTTTTGTCGACGTTGAAACTACTTTTGTCGACGTTGAAACTACTTTTGTCGACGTCGGTAACGGTTTTTGTCGACGTCGGTAACTACTTTTGTCGACGTCGGTAACTACTTTTGTCCACGTCAGTAACGACTTTTGTCGACGTCGGTAGCGAATTTTGTCGACGTCGCAACTTTTTTTTCGACGTCTGTACCTACTCTTTCGACGTCGGTAACGATTTTTGTCGACGTCGAACCACTTTTTCGGCGTCGGTTCCTACTTTTTCGACGTCGATAACTACTTTTGTCGACGTCGGTAACTATTTTTGTCGACGTCGGTAGCGACTTATGTCGACGTCCGTATATATTTTTGTCGATGTCGGTATCTAGTCTTGTCGACGAAGGTAACGACTTATGTCGACGTCGGTATATATTTTTGTCGACGTCGGTATCTATTTTGTCGACGTCGGTAACGACTTTTGTAGACGTCGGTACCTACTTCTGTCGACGTCGGTAACGACATATGTCGACGTCGGTATATATTTTTGTCGACGTCGGTATGTACATATGTCGACGTCGGTAACGACTTTTGTCGAAGTCTGTAGCGAATTTTGTCGACGTCGGTACCTACTTTTTCGAAGTCGGTAACTACTTTGTCGATGTCGGTAACGACTATTGTCGACGTCGAAACTACTTTTGTCCACGTCGAACCACTTTTGTCGGCGTCGGTACCTACTCTTTCGACGTCGGTAATGACTTTGGTCGACGTCGGTAACTATTTTTGTCGACGTCGGTAACGATTTTTGTCGACGTCGAACCACTTTTTTCGGCGTCGGTACCTACTTTTTCGACGTCGGTAACGACTTTTGTGACGTCGGTAACTATTTTTGTCGACGTCTGTATCTACTCTTGTCGACTTCGGTAACGACTTTTGTCGACGTCGAAACTATTTTTGTCGACATCGGTAACGACTTATGTCGACGCCGGTACCTAATTTTTCGACGTCGGTATCGATTTTTGTCGACGTCGACCACTTTTTTCGGCGTCGGTACCTACTTTTTCGACGTCGGTAACTATTTTTGTCGACGTCGGTAACGACATATGTCGACGTCGGTATATATTTTTGTCGACGTCGGTATCTACTCTTGTCGACGTAGGTAACGACTTTTGTCGTCGTCGAAACTACTTTTGTTGACGTCGGTAACGACTTTTGTCGACGTCGGTAACTATTTTTGTCGACGTCGGTAACGACTTATGTCGACGTCGGTAACGACTTATGTCGACGTCGGTAACGACTTATGTCGACGTCGGTGACGACTTTTGTCGACGTCAGTATCTACTTTTGTCGACGTCGGTAACGACTTTTGTCGACGCCGGTAGCGAATTTTGTCGACGTCGAAACACTTTTGTCGACGTCGGTACCTAATTTTTCGACGTCGGTACTTACTTTTTCGACGTCGGTACTTACTTTTTCGACGTCGGTAACTGCTTTAGTCGACGTCGGTAACTATTTTTGTGGACGTCGGTAATGACTTATGTCGACGTCGGTATATATTTTTATCGACGTCCGTATCTACTCTTGTCGACGTCGGTAACGACTTACGTCGACGTCGGTATATATTTTTGTCGACGTCGGTATCTACTCTTGTCGACGTCGGTGAGTAATTATGTCGACGTCGGTTACTACTTTTGTCGACGTCTGTAGCGAATTTTGTCGACGTCGAAACACTTTTGTCGACGTCGGTGAATAATTATGTCGACGTCGGTAACGACTTAAGTCGATGTCGGTATATATTATTGTCGACGTCGGTAACGACTTTTGTAGACGTCGGTATCTAATTTTGTCGACGTCGGTTACTACTTTTGTCGACGTCGGTTACTACTTTTGTCGACGTCGGTACTTACTTTTTCGACGTCGGTACTTACTTTTTCGACGTCGGTAACTGCTTTAGTCGACGTCGGTAACAATTTTGTCGACGTCGGTCTCTACCTTTAATGACGTCGGTATTTATTTTGTCGACGTCGGTAAGTACGTTTGTCGACGCGAAACTACTTTTGTCGACGTCGGTGAGTAATTATGTCGATGTCGGTACCCCTCTTTCGACGTCGGTAACTGCTTTAGTCGACGTCGGTAACAATTTTGTCGACGTCGGTATATACCTTTGACGACGTCGGTATTTATTTTGTCGACGTCGGTAACAACTTTTGTCGACGTCGGTATCTACTTTTGTCGACGTCGGTAACGACTTTTGTCGACGTCGGTAACTACTTATGTCACGTCGGTAACGACTTTTGTTGACGTCGGTAGCGAATTTTTTTGACGTCAAAAAACTTTTGTGACGTCGGTACCTACTTTTTCGACGTAGGTAATGATTTTTGTCGACGTCGAACCACTTTTGTCGACGTCGGTACCTACCTTTTCGTCGTCGGTAACGACTTTTGTCGACGTCGAAACTACTTTTGTCGACGTCGGTAACGGTTTTTGTCGACGTTGGTAACTACTTTTGTCGACGTCGATAGTTATTTTTGTCGACGTCGGTAACGACTAATGTCGACGTTGGCATATATTTTCGTCGACGTCGGTATCTACACTTGTCGACGTCGGTAACGACTTATGTCGACGTCGGTATATATTTTTGTCGACGTCGGTATCTATTTTATCGACGTCGGTAACGACTTTTGTAGACGTCGGTACCTATTTCTGTCGACGTCGGTAACGACTTATGTCGACGTCGGTATATATTTTTGTCGACGTCGGTATCTACTTATGTCGACGTCGGTAACGACTTTTGTCGACGTCTGTAGCGAATATTGTCGACGTCGAAACATTTTTGTCGACATCGGTACCTACTTTTTCGACGTCGGTAACGATTTTTGTCGACGTCGAAACACTTTTGTCGGCGTCGGTACCTACTTTATGACGTCGGTAACGATTTTAGTCGACGTCGGTAACTATTTTTGTCTACGTCGGTAACGACTTATGTCGACGTCGGTATATATTCCTGTCGACGTCGGTATCTACACTTGTCGACGTCGGTAACAATTATGTCGACGTCGGTATATATTTTTGTCGACGTTGGTATCTACTTATGTCGACGTCGGTAACGACTTCTGTCGACGTCTGTAGCGAATTTTGTCGACGTCGAAACACTTTTGTCGACGTCGGTACCTACTTTTTCGACGTCGGTAACGATTTTTGTCGACGTCGAACCACTTTTGTCGGCGTCGGTACCTACTTTTTCGACGTCGGTAACGATTTTTGTCGACGTCGAACTTCTTTTGTCGGCGTCGGTACCTACTTTTTCGACGTCGGAAACGACTTTTGTCGACGTCGGTAACTATTTTTGTCGACGTCGGTAACGACTTATGTCGACGTCGGTATATATTTTTGTCGACGTCGGTATCTACTCTGGGCGACGTCGGTATCGATTTTTGTCGACGTCGAACCACTTTTGTCGGCGTCGGTACTTACCTTATCGACGTCGGAAACGACCTTTTTCGACGTCGGTAACTATTTTTGTCGACGTCGGTAACGACTTATGTCGACGTCGGTATATATTATTGTCTACGTCGGTAACGACTTTTGTCGGTGTCGGTACCTACTTTTTCGACGTCGGAAACGATTTTTGTCGACGTCGGTAACTATTTTTGTCGACGTCGGTAACGACTCATGTCGACGTCGGTATATATTTTTGTCGACGTCGGTATCTACTCTGGGCGACGTCGGTATCGATTTTTGTCGACGTCGAACCACTTTTGTCGACGTCGGTACCTACTTTTTCGACGTCGGTAACGATTTTTGTCGACGTCGAACCACTTTTGTTGGCGTCGGTACCTACTTTTTCGACGTCGGTAACGATTTTTGTCGACGTTGAACTTCTTTTGTCGGCGTCGGTACCTACTTTTTCGACGTCAGGCACGACTTTTGTCGACGTCGGTAACCATTTTTGTCGATGTCGGTAACGACTTATGTCGACGTCGGTATATATTATTGTCGACGTCGGTATCTACTTTTGTCGACGTCGGTTAGGACTTTTGTCGACGTCGGTACCTACTTTTTCGAAGTCGGTAACTACTTTGTTGATGTCGGTAACGACTTTTGTCGACGTCGGAAACGACTTTTGTCGACGTCGGTAACTATTTTTGTCGACGTCGGTAACGACTTATGTTGACGTCGGTATATATTTTTGTCGACGTCGGTATCTACTCTTGTCGAAGTCGGTAGCGACTTTTGTCGACGTCGAAACTACTTTTGTCGACGTCGGTAACGACTTTGTCGACGTCGGTAACTATTTTTGTCGACGTCGGTAACGACTTATGTCGACGTCCTTATATATTATTGTCGACTTCGGTAAAGATTTTTGTCGCCGTCGGTAACTATTTTTGTGGACGTCGGTAACGACTTATGTCGACGTCGGTATATATTTTTATCGACGTCGGTATCTACTCTTGTCGACGTCGGTTACGACTTACGTCGACGTCGGTATATATTTTATAGCCGACCTCGGTATCTACTCTTGTCGACGTCGGTAACGACTTTTGTCGACGTCGAAACTACTTTTGTCGACGTCGGTAAAGAGTTTTGTCGACGTCGGTTACTATTTTTGTGGACGTCGGTAACGACTTATGTCGACGTCGGTATATATTATTGTCGACGTCGGTATCTACTTTTGTCGACGTCGGTAACGACTTTTGTCGACGTCGAAACTACTTTTGAGACGTCGGTAACGACTTTTGTCGACGTCGGTAACGATTTTTGTCGACGTCGATCCACTTTTTCGGCGTCGGTACCTACTTTTTCCACGTCGGTAACAATTTTTGTCGACGTCGAACTTCTTTTGTCGGCGTCGGTACCTACTTTTTCGACGTCGGAAACGACTTTTGTCGACGTCGGTAACTATTTTTGTCGACGTCGTTAACGACTTATGTCGACGTCGGTATATATTTTTGTCGACGTCGGTATCTACTCTTGTCGACGTCGGTAACGACTTATTTCGACGTCGGTATATATTTTTGTCGACGTCGGTATCTATTTTGTCGACGTCGGTAACGACTTTTGTAGACGTCTGTACCTATTCTGTCGACGTCGGTAGCGACTTATGTCGACGTCGGTATATAATTTTGTCGACGTCGATATCTACTTATTTCGACGTCGGTAACGACTTTTGTCGAAGTCTGTAGCGAAAATTGTCGACGTCGGTAACGAATTTTGTCGACGTCGGTACCTACTTTTTCGAAGTCGGTAAACACTTAGTCGATGTCGGTAACGACTTTTGTCGATGTCGAAACTACTTTTGTCGACGTCGGTAACGACTTTTGTCGACGTCGGTAGCGAATTTTGTCGACGTCGAACCACTTTTGTCGGCGTCGGTACCTACTTTTTCGGCGTCTGTAACGACTTTTGTTGACGTCTGTAGCGAATTTTGTCGACGTCGATACACTTTTGTCGAAGTCGGTACCTACTTTTTCGACGTCGGTAACGATTATTGTCGACGTCGAACCACTTTTGTCGGCGTCGGTACCTACTTTTTCGACGTCGGTAACGATTTTTGTCGACGTCGAACTTCTTTTGTCTGCGTCGGTACATACTTTTTCGACGTCGGAAACGACTTTTGTCGACGTCGGTAACTATTTTTGTCGACGTCGGTCACGACTTATGTTGACTTCGGTAAATATTTTTGTCGACGTCGGTATCTACTCTTGTCGAAGTCGGTAGCGACTTTTGTCGACGTCGAAACTACTTTTGTCGACGTCGGTAACGACTTTGTCGACGTCGGTAACTATTTTTGTCGACGTCGGTAACGACTTATGTCGACGTCCTTATATATTATTGTCGACGTCGGTAACGACTTTTGTCGACGTCGAAACTACTTTTGTCGACGTCGGTAACGACTTTGTCGACGTCGGTAACTATTTTTGTCGACGTCGGTAACGACTTGTGTCGACGTCGGTATATATTATTGTAGACGTCGGTATCTACTTTTGTCGACGTCGGTAACGACTTTTGTCGACGTCGAAACGACTTTTGTCGACGTCGGTAACGACTTTTGTCGACGTCGGTAACTATTTTTGTCGACGTCGGTACTGACTTATGTCGACGACGGTACCTACTTTTTCGACGTCGGTAACGATTTTTGTCGACGTCGAACCACTTTTGTCGACGTCGGTACCTACTTATTTGACGTCGGAAACGACATTTGTCGACGTCGGTAACTATTTTTGTGGACGTCGGTAACGACTTTTGTCGACGTCTGTATCTACTCTTGTCGACGTCGGTAACGATATTTGTCGACGTCGAAACTACTTTTGTCGACGTCGAAACTACATTTGTCGACGTCGGTAGCGACTTTTGTCGACGTCGGTAACTATTTTTGTCGACGTCGGTAACGACTCATGTCGACGTCGGTATATATTATTGTCGACGTCGGTAACGTCTTTTGTCGACGTCGGTATCTACTTTTGTCGACGTCGGTAACGACTTTTTTCGACGCCATTAGCGAATTTTGTCGACGTCGAAACACTTTTGTCGACGTCGGTACCTACTTATTTGACGTCGGAAACGACTTTTGTCGACGTCGGTAACTATTTTTGTGGACGTCGGTAACGACTTTTGTCGACGTCTGTATCTACTCTTGTCGACGTCGGTATCGATATTTGTCTACGTCGAACCCCTTCTGTCGGCGTCGGTACCTACCTTTTCGACGTCGGTAACTTTTGTCGATGTCGGTAAGTAATTTTGTCGACGTCGGATACTACTTTTGTCGACGTTGGTACCCCCCTTTTCGACGTCGGTAACTGCTTTAGTCGACGTCGGTAACAATTTTGTCGACGTCGGTATCTACCTTTGAAGACGTCGGTATTTATTTTGTGTACGTCGGTAACGACTTTTGTCGACGTCGGTAACTACGTTTGTCGACGTCGGTAACTACGTTTGTCGACGCCGAAACTACTTTTGTCGACGTCGGTACGACCTTCTGTCGACGTCGGTAGCGACTTTTGTCGACGTCGGTAACGACTTTTGTTGTCGTCGGTAGCGAATTTTGTCGACGTCGAACAACTTTTGTCGACGCCGGTACCTACTTTTTCGACGTAGGTAACGATTTTTGTCGACGTCGAACCACTTTCGTCGGCGTCGGTACCTAATTTTTCGACGTCGGTAACGACTTTTGTCGACGTCGAAACTACTTTTGTCGACGTCGGTAGCGAATTTTGTCGACGTCGAAACTTTTTGTCGACGTCGGTACCTACTTGTTCGAGGTCGGTTACGATTTTTGTCGACGTCGAACCACTTTGGTCGGCGTCGGTACCTACTTTTTCGACGTCAGTAACGACTTTTGTCGACGTCGGTAACGACTTATGTCGACGTCGGTATATATTTTTGTCGACGTCGTTATCTACACTTGTCGACGTCGGTAACGACTTATGTCGACGTCGGTATATATTTTTGTCGATGTCGGTATGTATTTTATCGACGTCGGTAACGACTTTTGTCGACGTCGGTACCTACTTTTTCGACGTCGGTAACTATCTTTGTCGACGTCGAACCAATTTTGTCGGCGTCGGTACCTACATTTTCGACGTCGGTAACAATTTTGTCGACGTCGACACACTTTTGTCGACGTCGGTACCTACCTTTTCGACGTCGGTAACGATATTTGTCGACGTCGAACCACTTTTGTCGGCGTCGGTACCTACTTTTTCGACGTCGGTAACGATTTTTGTCGAAGTCGGTAACTATTTTTGTCGACGTCGGTAACGACTTATGTCGACGTCGGTATATATTTGTGACGACGTCGGTATCTACACTTGTCGACGTCGGTATCGACTTATGTCGACGTCGGTAACGACTTATGGCGACGACGGCATATATTTTTGTCGACGTCGGTATCTACTTATGTCGACGTCGTTAACGACTTTTGTCGACGTCGAAACACTTTTGTCGACGTCGGTACCTACTTTTTCGACGTCGGTAACGACTTTTGTCGACGTCGAACCACTTTTTCGGCGTCGGTACCTACTTTTTCCACGTCGGTTACGACTTTTGTCGACGTCGAAACTACTTTTGTCGACGTCGGTACCTACTTTTTCCACGTCGGTTACGAATTTTGTCGACGTCGAAACTACTTTTGTCGACGTCGGTAGCGACTTTTGTCGACGTCGGTAACTATTTTTGTCGACGTCGGAAACGACTTATGTCGACGTCGGTATATATTATTGTCGACGTCGGTAACGACTCTTGTCGACGACGGTATCTACTTTTGTCGACGTCGGTACCTACTTTTTCGACGTCGGTAACGATTTTTGTCGACGTCGAACCACTTTTGTCGGCGTCGGTACCTACTTTTTCGACGTCGGTAACGACTTTTGTCGACGTCGGTAACTATTTTTGTCGACGTCGGTAACGACTTATGTCGACGTCGGTATATATTTTTGTCGACGTCGGTATCTACACCTGTCGACGTCGGTAACGACTTATGTCGACGTCGGTATATATTTTTGTCGACGTCGGTATCTACTCTGGTCGACGTCGGTAACGATTTTTGTCGACGTCGAACCACTTTTGTCGGCGTCGGTACCTACTTTTTCGACGTCGGTAATGACTTTGGTCGACGTTGGTATCTATTTTTGTCGACGTCGGTAACGACTTAAGTCGACGTCGGTATATATTTTGTCGACGTCTGTATCTATTTTGTCGACGTCGGTAACGACTTTTGTAGACGTCGGTAACGACTTATGTCGACGTCGGTATATATTTTTGTCGACGTCGGCATCTACTTATGTCGACATCGGTAACGACTTTTGTCGACGTCTGTAGCGATTTTTGTCGACGTCGGTAACTATTTTTGTCGACGTCGGTAACGACTTATGTATACGTCGGTATATATTTCTGTCGACGTCGGTATCTACACTTGTCGACGTCGGTAACAATTATGTCGACGTCGGTATATATTTTTGTCGACGTCGGTATCTACACCTGTCGACGTCGGTAACGACTTATGTCGACGTCGGTATATATTTTTGTCGACGTCGGTATCTACTCTGGTCGACGTCGGTAACGATTTTTGTCGACGTCGAACCACTTTTGTCGGCGTCGGTACCTACTTTTTCGACGTCGGTAGCGATTTTTGTCGACGTCGGTAACTATTTTTGTCGACGTCGGTAACGACTTATGTATACGTCGGTATATATTTCTGTCGACGTCGGTATCTACACTTGTCGACGTCGGTAACAATTATGTCGACGTCGGTATATATTTTTGTCGACGTCGGTATCTACTTATGTCGACGTCGGTAACGACTTTTGTCGACGTCTGTAGCGAATTGTGTCGACGTCGAAACACATTCGTCGACGTCGGTACCTACTTTTTCGACGTCGGTAACGATTTTTGTCGACGTCGAAGCACTTTTGTCGGCGTCGGTACCTACTTTTTCGACGTCGGTAACGACTTTGTCGACGTCGAACATCTTTTGTCGGCGTCGGTACCTACTTTTTCGACGTCGGTAACTATTTTTGTCGACGTCGGTAACGACTTATGTCGACGTTGGTATATATTTTCGTCGACGTCGGTATCTACACTTGTCGACGTCGGTATATATTATTGTCTACGTCGGTAACGACTTTTGTCGGTGTCGGTACCTACTTTTTCGACGTCGGAAACGACTTTTGTCGACGTCGGTAACTATTTTTGTCGACGTCGGTAACGACTTATGTCGACGTCGGTATATATTTTTGTCGACGACGGTATCTACTCTGGTCGACGTCGGTATCGATTTTTGTCGACTTCTAACCACTCTTGTCGACGTCGGTACCTACTTTTTCGACGTCGGTAACGATTTTTGTCGACGTCGAACCTCTTTTGTCGGCGTCGGTACCTACGTTTTCGACGTCGGTAACGATTTTTGTCGACGTTGAACTTCTTTTGTCGGCGTCGGTACCTACTTTTTCGACGTCGGACACGACTTATGTCGACGTCGGTATATATTATTGTCGACGTCGGTATCTACTTTTGTCGACGTCGGTAACGACTTTTGTCGACGTCGGTATCTACTTTTGTCGACGTCGGTAACGACTTTTGTCGACGCCCGTAGCGAATTTTGAGGACGTGGAGACACTTTTGTAGACGTCGGTACCTACTTTTTCGACGTCGGTAACGATTTTTGTCGACGACGAACCACTTTTGTCGGCGTCGGTACCTACTTTTTCGTCGTCGAAACGACTTTTGTCGACGACGGTCACTATTTTGTCGACGTCGGTAACGACTTATGTCGACGTCGGCATATATTTTTGTCGACGTCGGTATCTACTCTTGTCAACGTCGGTAACGACTTTTGTCGACGTCGAAACTACTTTTGTCGACGTCGAAACTACTTTTGTCGACGTCGGTAACGACTTATGTCGACGTCGGTAAATATTTTCGTCGTCGTCGGTAACAACTTATGTCGACGTCGGTATATATTACTGTCGTCGTCGGTAACGACTTTTGTCGACGTCGGTAACGACTTTTGTCGACGTCGGTATCTACTTTTGTCGACGTCGGTAACGACTTTTGTAGACGTCGGTACCTAAATCTGTCGACGTCGGTAACGACTTTAGTCGACGCCGGCAGCGAATTTTGTCGACGTCGAAACACTTTTGTCGAGGTCGGTAACGATTTTTATCGACGTCGAACCACTTTTGTCGGCGTCGGTACCTACTTTTTCGACATCGGTAACTATTTTTGTCGACGTCGGTAACTTTTTTTGACGACGTCGGTAACGACTTATGTCGACGTCGGTATATATTTTTGTCGACGTCGGTATCTACTCTTGCCGACGTCGGTATATATTTTTGTCGACGTCGGTATCTATTTTGTCGACGTCGGTAACGAGTTTTGTAGACGTCGGTACCTAAATCTGTCGACGTCGGTAACGACTTATGTCGACGTCGGTATATTTTTGTCTACGTTGGTGTCTACTTATGTCGACGCCGGTATCGACTTTAGTCGACGTCTGTAGCGAAATTTGTCGACGTCGGTAACGACCTTTATCGACGTCGGTAACGAATTATGTCGACGTCGGTACCTACTTTTTCGAAGTCGGTAACTACTTTGTCGATGTCGGTAACGACTTTTGTCGACGTCGAAACTACTTTTGTCGACGTCGGTAACGACTTATGTCGACGTCGGTATATATTTTTGTCGACGTCGGTAACGACTTTTGTCGACGTCGGTATCTACTTTTGTCGACGACGGTAACGACTTTTGTCGACGTCGGTACCTACTTTTGTCGACGTCGGTAACTACTCTTTCGACGTCGGTAACGACTTATGTCGACGTCGGTATATATTTTTGTCGACGTTGGCATCTACTCTTGTCAACGTCAATAACGTCTTTTGTCGACGTCGAATCACTATTGTCGACGACGGTACCTACTTTTTCGACGTCGGTAACTACTTTGTCGACGTCGGTATCAACATTTGTCGACGTCGCTATCTACTTTTGTCGACGTCGGTATCTATTTTTTCGACGTCGATAACGAATTTTGTAGACGTCGGTAACTACTTTTGTCGACGTCGAAATTACTTTTTTCGACGTCGGTACCTACTTCTGTCGACGTAGGTAACGACTTATGTCGACGTCGGTATAGATTTTGGTCGACGTCGGTATCTACTTTGTCGACGTGGTAACGACTTTTGTCGACGTCGGTATTTACTTTTGTCGACGCCGGCAACTGCTTCAGTCGACGTCGGTAAAAATTTGGTCGACGTCGGGATCTACCTTTGACGACGTCGGTATTTATTTTGTCGACGTCGGTAACGACTTTTGTCGACATCGGTATCTACGCTTGTCAACGCCGAAACTACTTTTGTCGACGTCGGTACCACCTTCTGTCGACGTCGGTATCTACTTTTGTCGACGTCGGTATCTACTTTTGTCGACGTCGGTAACGACTTTTGTCGACGTCGGTAACTACTTTTGTTGACGTCGGTAACGACTTTTGTCGACGTCGGTATCTACGCTTGTCAACGCCGAAACTACTTTTGTCGACGTCGGTATCTACTTTTGTCGACGTCGGTATCTACTTTTGTCGACGTCGTTATCTACTTTTGTCGACGTCGGTAACGACTTTTGTCGACGTCGGTAACTACTTTTGTCGACGTCGGTAACGACTTTTGTTGACGTCGGTAACGAATTTTGTCGACGTCGAAAAAGTTTTGTCGACGTCGGTACCTACTTTTGCGACGTAGGTAACGATTTTTGTCGACGTCGAACCAAATTTTTTCGGCGTCGGTACCTACTTTTTCGACGTCGGTAACGACTTTTGTCGACGTTGAAACTACTTTTGTCGACGTTGAAACTACTTTTGTCGACGTCGGTAACGGTTTTTGTCGACGTCGGTAACTACTTTTGTCGACGTCGGTAACTACTTTTGTCCACGTCAGTAACGACTTTTGTCGACGTCGGTAGCGAATTTTGTCGACGTCGCAACTTTTTTTTCGACGTCTGTACCTACTCTTTCGACGTCGGTAACGATTTTTGTCGACGTCGAACCACTTTTTTCGGCGTCGGTTCCTACTTTTTCGACGTCGATAACTACTTTTGTCGACGTCGGTAACTATTTTTGTCGACGTCGGTAGCGACTTATGTCGACGTCCGTATATATTTTTGTCGATGTCGGTATCTACTCTTGTCGACGAAGGTAACGACTTATGTCGACGTCGGTATATATTTTTGTCGACGTCGGTATCTATTTTGTCGACGTCGGTAACGACTTTTGTAGACGTCGGTACCTACTTCTGTCGACGTCGGTAACGACATATGTCGACGTCGGTATATATTTTTGTCGACGTCGGTATGTACATATGTCGACGTCGGTAACGACTTTTGTCGAAGTCTGTAGCGAATTTTGTCGACGTCGGTACCTACTTTTTCGAAGTCGGTAACTACTTTGTCGATGTCGGTAACGACTATTGTCGACGTCGAAACTACTTTTGTCCACGTCGAACCACTTTTGTCGGCGTCGGTACCTACTCTTTCGACGTCGGTAATGACTTTGGTCGACGTCGGTAACTATTTTTGTCGACGTCGGTAACGATTTTTGTCGACGTCGAACCACTTTTTTCGGCGTCGGTACCTACTTTTTCGACGTCGGTAACGACTTTTGTGACGTCGGTAACTATTTTTGTCGACGTCTGTATCTACTCTTGTCGACTTCGGTAACGACTTTTGTCGACGTCGAAACTATTTTTGTCGACATCGGTAACGACTTATGTCGACGCCGGTACCTAATTTTTCGACGTCGGTATCGATTTTTGTCGACGTCGACCACTTTTTTCGGCGTCGGTACCTACTTTTTCGACGTCGGTAACTATTTTTGTCGACGTCGGTAACGACATATGTCGACGTCGGTATATATTTTTGTCGACGTCGGTATCTACTCTTGTCGACGTAGGTAACGACTTTTGTCGTCGTCGAAACTACTTTTGTTGACGTCGGTAACGACTTTTGTCGACGTCGGTAACTATTTTTGTCGACGTCGGTAACGACTTATGTCGACGTCGGTAACGACTTATGTCGACGTCGGTAACGACTTATGTCGACGTCGGTGACGACTTTTGTCGACGTCAGTATCTACTTTTGTCGACGTCGGTAACGACTTTTGTCGACGCCGGTAGCGAATTTTGTCGACGTCGAAACACTTTTGTCGACGTCGGTACCTAATTTTTCGACGTCGGTACTTACTTTTTCGACGTCGGTACTTACTTTTTCGACGTCGGTAACTGCTTTAGTCGACGTCGGTAACTATTTTTGTGGACGTCGGTAATGACTTATGTCGACGTCGGTATATATTTTTATCGACGTCCGTATCTACTCTTGTCGACGTCGGTAACGACTTACGTCGACGTCGGTATATATTTTTGTCGACGTCGGTATCTACTCTTGTCGACGTCGGTGAGTAATTATGTCGACGTCGGTTACTACTTTTGTCGACGTCTGTAGCGAATTTTGTCGACGTCGAAACACTTTTGTCGACGTCGGTGAATAATTATGTCGACGTCGGTAACGACTTAAGTCGATGTCGGTATATATTATTGTCGACGTCGGTAACGACTTTTGTAGACGTCGGTATCTAATTTTGTCGACGTCGGTTACTACTTTTGTCGACGTCGGTTACTACTTTTGTCGACGTCGGTACTTACTTTTTCGACGTCGGTACTTACTTTTTCGACGTCGGTAACTGCTTTAGTCGACGTCGGTAACAATTTTGTCGACGTCGGTCTCTACCTTTAATGACGTCGGTATTTATTTTGTCGACGTCGGTAAGTACGTTTGTCGACGCGAAACTACTTTTGTCGACGTCGGTGAGTAATTATGTCGATGTCGGTACCCCTCTTTCGACGTCGGTAACTGCTTTAGTCGACGTCGGTAACAATTTTGTCGACGTCGGTATATACCTTTGACGACGTCGGTATTTATTTTGTCGACGTCGGTAACAACTTTTGTCGACGTCGGTATCTACTTTTGTCGACGTCGGTAACGACTTTTGTCGACGTCGGTAACTACTTATGTCACGTCGGTAACGACTTTTGTTGACGTCGGTAGCGAATTTTTTTGACGTCAAAAAACTTTTGTGACGTCGGTACCTACTTTTTCGACGTAGGTAATGATTTTTGTCGACGTCGAACCACTTTTGTCGACGTCGGTACCTACCTTTTCGTCGTCGGTAACGACTTTTGTCGACGTCGAAACTACTTTTGTCGACGTCGGTAACGGTTTTTGTCGACGTTGGTAACTACTTTTGTCGACGTCGATAGTTATTTTTGTCGACGTCGGTAACGACTAATGTCGACGTTGGCATATATTTTCGTCGACGTCGGTATCTACACTTGTCGACGTCGGTAACGACTTATGTCGACGTCGGTATATATTTTTGTCGACGTCGGTATCTATTTTATCGACGTCGGTAACGACTTTTGTAGACGTCGGTACCTATTTCTGTCGACGTCGGTAACGACTTATGTCGACGTCGGTATATATTTTTGTCGACGTCGGTATCTACTTATGTCGACGTCGGTAACGACTTTTGTCGACGTCTGTAGCGAATTTTGTCGACGTCGAAACACTTTTGTCGACATCGGTACCTACTTTTTCGACGTCGGTAACGATTTTTGTCGACGTCGAAACACTTTTGTCGGCGTCGGTACCTACTTTATGACGTCGGTAACATTTTAGTCGACGTCGGTAACTATTTTTGTCTACGTCGGTAACGACTTATGTCGACGTCGGTATATATTCCTGTCGACGTCGGTATCTACACTTGTCGACGTCGGTAACAATTATGTCGACGTCGGTATATATTTTTGTCGACGTTGGTATCTACTTATGTCGACGTCGGTAACGACTTCTGTCGACGTCTGTAGCGAATTTTGTCGACGTCGAAACACTTTTGTCGACGTCGGTACCTACTTTTTCGACGTCGGTAACGATTTTTGTCGACGTCGAACCACTTTTGTCGGCGTCGGTACCTACTTTTTCGACGTCGGTAACGATTTTTGTCGACGTCGAACTTCTTTTGTCGGCGTCGGTACCTACTTTTTCGACGTCGGAAACGACTTTTGTCGACGTCGGTAACTATTTTTGTCGACGTCGGTAACGACTTATGTCGACGTCGGTATATATTTTTGTCGACGTCGGTATCTACTCTGGGCGACGTCGGTATCGATTTTTGTCGACGTCGAACCACTTTTGTCGGCGTCGGTACTTACCTTATCGACGTCGGAAACGACCTTTTTCGACGTCGGTAACTATTTTTGTCGACGTCGGTAACGACTTATGTCGACGTCGGTATATATTATTGTCTACGTCGGTAACGACTTTTGTCGGTGTCGGTACCTACTTTTTCGACGTCGGAAACGATTTTTGTCGACGTCGGTAACTATTTTTGTCGACGTCGGTAACGACTCATGTCGACGTCGGTATATATTTTTGTCGACGTCGGTATCTACTCTGGGCGACGTCGGTATCGATTTTTGTCGACGTCGAACCACTTTTGTCGACGTCGGTACCTACTTTTTCGACGTCGGTAACGATTTTTGTCGACGTCGAACCACTTTTGTTGGCGTCGGTACCTACTTTTTCGACGTCGGTAACGATTTTTGTCGACGTTGAACTTCTTTTGTCGGCGTCGGTACCTACTTTTTCGACGTCAGGCACGACTTTTGTCG
The DNA here is from genome assembly GCF_040414725.1 of Anabrus simplex. Taxonomy (NCBI): domain Eukaryota; kingdom Metazoa; phylum Arthropoda; class Insecta; order Orthoptera; family Tettigoniidae; genus Anabrus; species Anabrus simplex. The sequence goes on from NC_090275.1 coordinate 43,109,651, forward strand.
ACGTCGGTAACCATTTTTGTCGATGTCGGTAACGACTTATGTCGACGTCGGTATATATTATTGTCGACGTCGGTATCTACTTTTGTCGACGTCGGTTAGGACTTTTGTCGACGTCGGTACCTACTTTTTCGAAGTCGGTAACTACTTTGTTGATGTCGGTAACGACTTTTGTCGACGTCGGTAACGACTTATGTCGACGTCGGTATATATTTTTGTCGACGTCGGTTGCTACTTTTGTGGACGTCGGTAACGACTTTTGTCGACGTCGGTATCTACTTTTGTCGACGACGGTAACGACTTTTGTCGACGCCGGTAGCGAATTTTGTCGACGTCGAAACACTTTAGTCGACGTCGGTACCTACATTTCGACGTCGGTAACGATTTTTGTCGACGTCGAACCACTCTTGTCGGCGTCGGTACCCACTTTTTAGACGTTGGTAACGACTTTTGTCGACGTCGGTACCTACTTTTGTCGACGTCGGTACCTACTTTTGTCGACGTCGGTATCAACTCTTTCGACGTCGGTAACGACTTATGTCGACGTCGGTATATATTTTTGTCGACGTTGGTATCTACTTTTGTCGACGTCGAAACTACTTTTGTCGACGTCGGTAACGTTTTTTGTCGACGTCGGTAACGTCTTTTGTCGACGCCGGTAACGACTTTTGTCGACTTCGGTAGCGAATTTTGTCGACGTCGAAACTTTATTGTCGACGTCGGTACCTACTATTTCGACGTCAGTAACGATTTTTGTCGACGTCGAACCACTTTTGCCGGCGTCGGTTCCTACTCTTTCGACGTCGGTAACTACTTTTGTCGACGTCGGTAACTATTTTTGTCGACGTCGGTAGCGACTTATGTCGACGTCGGTATATATTTTTGTCGATGTCGGTATCTACTCTTGTCGACGAAGGTAACGACTTACGTCGACGTCGGTATATATTTTTGTCGACGTCGGTATCTATTTTGTCGACGTCGGTAACGACTTTTGTAGACGTCGGTACCTACTTCTGTCGACGTCGGTAACGACATATGTCGACGTCGGTATATATTTTTGTCGACGTCGGTATCTACATATTTCGACGTTGGTAACGACTTTTGTCGACGTCTGTATCTATTTTGTCGACGTCGGTAACGACTTTTGTAGACGTCGGTAACGACTTATGTCGACGTCGGTATATATTTTTGTCGACGTCGGCATCTATTTATGTCGACATCGGTAACGACTTTTGTCGACGTCTGTAGCGATTTTTGTCGACGTCGGTAACGACCTTTTTCGACGTCGGTAACGAATTTTGTCGACGTCGGTACCTACTTTTTCGAAGTCGGTAACTTCTTTGTCGATGCCGGTAACGACTTTTGTCGGCGTCGAAACTACTTTTGTCGACGTCGGTAACGACTTATGTCGACGTCGGTAAATATTTTTGTCGACGTCGGTATCTACTTTTGTCGACGTCGGTAACGGTTTATGTCGACGTCGGTAAGTACTTTTGTCGACGTCGGTAACGACTTGTGCCGACGTCGGTAGCGAATTTTGTCGACGTCGAAACTTTTTGTCGACGTCGGTACCTAATTTTTCGACGTCGGTATCGATTTTTGTCGACGTCGAACCACTTTTATCGACGTCGGTACCTACTTTTTCGACGTCGGTAACGATTTTTGTCGACGTCGAACCACTTTTGTCGGCGTCGGTACCTACTTATTCGACGTCGGTGACTACTTTGGTCGACGCCGGTAACAATTTTGTCGACGTCGTCTACCTTTGACGACGTCGGTATTTATTTTGTGTACGTCGGTAACGACTTTGTCGACGTCGGTAACTACGTTTGTCGACGCCGAAACTACTTTTGTCGACGTCGGTACGACCTTCTGTCGACGTCGGTAGCGACTTTTGTCGACGTCGGTATCTACTTTTGTCGACGTCGGTAACGACTTTTGTCGACGTCGGTAACGACTTTTGTTGTCGTCGGTAGCGAATTTTGCCGACTTGGAAAAACTTTTGTCGACGTCGGTACCTACTTTTTCGACGTAGGTAACGATTTTTGTCGACGTCGAACCACTTTCGTCGGCGTCGGTACCTACTTTTTCGACGTCGGTAACGACTTTTGTCGACGTCGAAACTACTTTTGTCGACGTCGGTTGCGAATATTGTCGACGTCGAACCTTTTTTGTCGACGTCGGTACCTACTTTTTCGACGTCGGTAACGATTTTTGTCGACGTCGAACCACTTTGGTCGGCGTCGGTACCTACTTTTTCGACGTCGGTAACGACTTTTGTCGACGTCGGTAACTATTTTTGTCGACGTCGGTAACGACTTATGTCGACGTCGGTATATATTTTTGTCGACGTCGGTATCTACACTTGTCGACGTCGGTAACGACTTTTGTCGACGTCGGTAGCGAATTTTGTCGACGTCGAACCACTTTTGTCGGCGTCGGTACCTACTTTTTCGGCGTCTGTAACGACTTTTGTCGACGTCTGTTGCGAATTTTGTCGACGTCGATACACTTTTGTCGACGTCGGTACCTACTTTTTCGACGTCGGTAACGATTATTGTCGACGTCGTACCACTTTCGTCGGCGTCGGTACCTACTTTTTCGACGTCGGTAACGATTTTTGTCGACGTCGAACTTCTTTTGTCTGCGTCGGTACATACTTTTTCGACGTCGGTAAGGACTTATGTCGACGTCGGTATATAATTTTGTCGACGTCGGTATCTACTCTTGTCGACGTCGGTAGCGACTTTTGTCGACGTCGAAACTACTTTCGTCGACGTCGGTAACGACTGTTGTCGACGTCGGTAACTATTTTTGTCGACGACGGTAACGACTTATGTCGACGTCGGTATTTATTATTGTCGACGTCGGTAACGACTTTTGTCGACGTCGAAACGACTTTTGTCGACGTCGGTAACGACTTTTGTCGACGTCGGTAACGACTTTGTCGACGTCGGTAACTATTTTTGTCGACGTCGGTAACGACTTGTGTCGACGTCAGTATATATTATTGTAGACGTCGGTATCTACTTTTGTCGACGTCGGTAACGACTTTTGTCGACGTCGAAACTACTTTTGTCGACGTCGGTAACGACTCTTGTCGACGTCGGTAACTATTTTTGTCGACCTCGGTAACGACTTATGTCGACGTTGGTATATATTTTCGTCGACGTCGGTATCTACACTTGTCGACGTCGGTAACGACTTATGACGACGTCGGTATATATTTCTGTCGACGTCGGTCTCTACACTTGTCGACGTCGGTAACAATTATGTCGACGTCGGTATATATTTATCTCGACGTCGGTATCTACTTATGTCGACGTCGGTAACGACTTTTGTCGACGTCGGTTACTATTTTTGTCGACGTCGGTAACGACTTATGTCGACGTCGGTGTATATAATTGTCTACTTCGGTAACGGCTTTTGTCGGCGTCGGTACCTACTTTTTCGACGTCGGAAACGACTTTTGTCGACGTCGGTAACTATTTTTGTCGACGTCGGTAACTACTTATGTCGACGTCGGTATTTACTTTTTCGACGTCGGTATCTACTCTGGTCGACGTCGGTAACGATTTATGTTGACGTCGAACCACTTCTGTCGGCGTCGGTACCTACTTTTTCGACGTCGGTAATGACTTTGGTCGACATCGGTAACTATTTTTGTCGACGTCGGTAACGACTTATGTCGACGTCGGTATATATTGTTGTCGACGTCGGTATCTACTCATGTCGACGTCGGTAACGACTTTTGTCGACGTCTGTAGCGAATTTTTTCGACGTCGGTAACGACCTTTTTCGACGTCGGTAACGAATTATGTCGACGTCGGTACCTGCTTTTTCGAAGTCCGTAACTACTTTATCGACGTCGGTAACGACTTATGTCGACGTCGGTACCTAATTTTTCGACGTCGGTATCGATTTTTGTCGACGTCGAACCACTTTTGTCGACGTCGGTACCTACTTTTTCGACGTCGGTAACGATTTTTGTCGACGTCGAACCGCTTTTGTCGGCGACGGTACCTACTTTTTCGACGTCGGTAACGACTTTTGTCGACGCCGGTAGCGAATTTTGTCGACGTCGAAACACTTTTGTCGACGTCGGTACCTACTTTTTCGACGTCGGTAACGATTTTTGTCGACGTCGAACCACTTTTGTCGGCGTCGGTACCTACTTTTTCGGCGTCGGTAACGACTTTTGTCGACGTCGGTAACTATTTTTGTCGACGTCGGTAACGACTTATGTCGACGTTGGTATATATTTTCGTCGACGTCGGTATCTACACTTGTCGACGTCGGTATATATATTTGTCGACGTCGGTATCTATTTTATCGACTTCGGTAACGACTTTTGTAGACGTCGGTACCTACTTCTGTCGACGTCGGTAACGACTTATGTCGACGTCGGTATATATTTTTTTCGACGTCGGTATCTACTTATGTCGACGTCGGTAACGACTTTTGTCGACGTCTGTAGCGAATTTTGTCGACGTCGAAACACTTTTGTCGACGACGGTACCTACTTTTTCGACGTCGGTAACGATTTATGTCGACGTCGAACCACTTTTGTCGGCGTCGGTACCTACTTTTTCGACGTCGGTAACGATTTTTGTCGACGTTGAACTTCTTTGGCAGCGTCGGTACCTACTTTTTCGACGTCGGAAACGACTTTTGTCGACGTCGGTACCTACTTTTTCGACGTCGGTAACGATTTTTGTCGACGTCGAACCACTTTTGTCGGCGTCTGTACCTACTATTTCGACGTCGGTAACGATTTTTGTCGACGTCGAACTTCTTTTGTCGGCGTCGGTACCTACTTTGTCGACGTCGGTAACTATTTTTGTCGACGTCGGTAACGACTTATGTCGACGTCGGTATATATTGTTGACGACGTCGGTATCTACTTATGTCGACGTCGGTAACGACTTTTGTCGACGTCTGTAGCGAATTTTGTCGACGTCGGTAACGACCTTTATCGACGTCGGTAACGAATTTTGTCGACGTCAGTACCTACTTTTTCGAAGTCGGTAACTACTTTGTCGATGTCGGTAACGACTTTTGTCGATGTCGGTAACGACTTTTGTCGACGTCGAAACTACTTTTGTCGACGTCGGTAACGACTTATGTCGACGTCGGTATATATTTTTGTCGACGTCGGTATCTACTTTTGTCGACGTCGGTAACGGTTTATGTCGACGTCGGTAACTACTTTTGTCGACGTCGGTAACGACTTTTGCCGACGTCGGTAGCGAATTTTGTCGACGTCGAAACTTTTTGTCGACGTCGGTACCTAATGTTTCGACGTCGGCATCGATTTTTGTCGACGTCGAACCACTTTTGTCGACGTCGGTACCTACTTTTTCGACGTCGGTAACGATTTTTGTCGACGTCGAACTTCTTTTGTCGGCGTCGGTACCTACTTTGTCGACGTCGGAAACGACATTTGTCGACGTCGGTAATGATTTTTGTCGACGTTGAACTTCTTTTGTCAGCGTCGGTACCTACTTTTTCGACGTCGGAAACGGCTATTGTCGACGTCGGTAACTATTTTTGTCGACGTCGGTAACGACTTATGTCGACGTCGGTATATACTATTGTCGATGTCGGTATCTACTTTTGTCGACGTCGGTATCTACTTTTGTCGACGTCGGTAACGACTTTTGTCGACGTCGGTATCTACTTTTGTCGACTGCGGTAACGAATTTTGTCGACGCCGGTAGCGAATTTTGTCGACGTCGATACACGTTTGTCGACGTCGGTACCTACTTTTTCGACGTCGGTAACGATTTGTGTCGACGTCGAACCACTGTTGTCGGCGTCGGTACCTACTTTTTCGACGTCGGTGACTACTTAGGTCGACGCCGGTTACAATTTTGTCGACGTCGGTCTACCTTTGACGACTTGGGTATTTATTTTGTCGACGTTGGTAACTACGTTTGTCGACGCCGAAACTACTTTTGTCGACGTCGGTACGACCATCTGTCGACGTCGGTAGCGACTTTTGTCGACGTCGGTATCTATTTTTGTCGACATCGGTAACGACTTATGTCGACGTCGGTATCTACTTTTGTCGACGTCGGTATCTACTTTTGTCGACGTCGGTATCGACTTTTGTCGACGGCGCTAACGAATTTTGTCGACGTCGATACACTTTTGTCGACGTCGGTACCTACTTTTTCGACGTCGGTAACAATTTTTGTCGACGTCGAACAACTATTGTCGGCGTCGGTACCTACTTTTTCGACGTCCGTGACTACTTTGGTCGACGTCGGTAACAATTTCGTCGACGTCGGTCCACGTTTGACGACGTCGGTATTTATTTTGTCGACGTCGGTGACTACGTTTGCCGACGTCGGTAAGTAATTTTGTCGACGTCGGATACTACTTTTGTCGACGTTGGTACCCCCATTTTCGACGTCGGTAACTGCTTTAGTCGACGAAGGTAACAATTTTGTCGACGTCGGTATCTACCTTTGACGACGTCGGTATTTAGTTTGTGTACGTCGGTAACGACTTTGTCGACGTCGGTAACTACGTTTGTCGACGTCGGTACCTACTTTTTCGACGTCGGTAACGATTTTTGTCGACGTCGAACCACATTTGTCGGTGTCGGTACCCACATTTTCGACGTCGGTAACGATTTTTGTCGACGTCGAACTTCTTTTGTCGGCGTCGGTAACGATTTATGTCGACGTCGAACCACTTTTTTCGGCGTCGGTACCTACTTTTTCGACGGCGGTAACTATTTTTGTCGACGTCGGTAACTATTTATGTCGACGTCGGTAATTATTTATGTCGACGTCGGTAACGACTTTTGTCGACGTCGGTAACTACTTTTGTCGACGTCGGTAGCGAATTTTGTCGACGTCGAAACACTTTTGTCGACGTCGAAACTACTTTTGTCGACGTCGGTAACGACTTTTGTCGACGTCGGTAACTATTTTTGTCGACGTCGTTATCTACTCTTGTCGACGAAGGTAACGACTTATGTCGACGTCGGTATATATTTTTGTCGACGTCGGTATCTATTTTGTCGACGTCGGTAACGACTTTTGTAGTCTTCGTTACCTACTTCTGTCGACGTCGGTAACGACATATGACGACGTCGGTATATATTTTTGTCGACGTCGGTATCTACATATGTCGACGTCGGTAACGACTTTTGTCGACGTCTGTAGCGAATTTTGTCGACGTCGGTAACGGACTTTCTGGATGTCGGTAACGAATTTTGTCGACGTCGGTACCTACTTTTTCGAAGTCGGTAACTACTTTGTCGATGTCGGTAACGACTTTTGTCGACGTCGAAACTACTTTTGTCGACGTCGGTAACGACTTATGTCGACGTCGGTATATATTTTTGTCGATGTCGGTAACGACTTTTGTCGACGTCGGTATCTACTTTTGTCGACGACGGTAACGACTTTTGTCGACGTCCGTAACGACTTTTGTCGACGTCGAACCACTTTTGTCGGCGTCGGTAACGACTTTTGTCGACGTCGGTAACTATTTTTGTCGACGTCGTTATCTACTCTTGTCGACGAAGGTAACGACTTATGTCGACGTCGGTATATATTTTTGTCGACGTCGGTATCTATTTTGTCGACGTCGGTAACGACTTTTGTAGTCTTCGTTACCTACTTCTGTCGACGTCGGTAACGACATATGACGACGTCGGTATATATTTTTGTCGACGTCGGTATCTACATATGTCGACGTCGGTAACGACTTCTGTCGACGTCTGTAGCGAATTTTGTCGACGTCGGTAACGGACTTTCTGGATGTCGGTAACGAATTTTGTCGACGTCGGTACCTACTTTTTCGAAGTCGGTAACTACTTTGTCGATGTCGGTAACGACTTTTGTCGACGTCGAAACTACTTTTGTCGACGTCGGTAACGACTTATGTCGACGTCGGTATATATTTTTGTCGATGTCGGTAACGACTTTTGTCGACGTCGGTATCTACTTTTGTCGACGACGGTAACGACTTTTGTCGACGTCCGTAACGACTTTTGTCGACGTCGAACCACTTTTGTCGGCGTCGGTAACGATTTTTGTCGACGTCGAACCACTTTTGTCGGCTTCGGTACCTACTTTTTCGACGTCGGTAATGACTTTGGTCGACGTCGGTAACTAATTTTGTCGACGTCGGTAACGACTTATGTCGACGTCGGTATATATTTTTGTCGACGTCGGTATCTACTCTTGTCGACGACGTAACGACTTAAATCGACGTCGGTATATATTTTGTCGACGTCGGTATCTATTTTTCCGACGTCGGTAACGACTTTTGTAGACGTCGGTACCTACTTCTGTCGACGTCGGTAACGACTTATGTAGACGTCGGTATTTATTTTTGTCGACGTCGGTATATACTTATGTCGACGTCGGTAACGACTTTTGTCGACGTCTGTAGCGAATTTTGTCGACGTCGGTAACGACCTTTTTCGACGACGGTAACGAATTTTGTCGACGTCGGTACCCACTTTTTCGAAGTCGGTAACTACTTTGTCGATGTCGGTAACGACTTTTGTCGACGTCGAAGCTACTTTTGTCGACGTCGGTAACCACTTATGTCGACGTCGATATGTATTTTTGTCCACGTCGGTATCTACTTATGTCGACGTCGGTATCTACTTTTGTCGACGACGGTAACGACTTTTGAAGACGTCGCTAACTATTTTTGTCGACGTGGGTAACGACTTATGTCGACGTCGGTATATATTTTTGTCGACGTCGGTATCTAATCTTGTCAACGTCGGTAACGACTTACGTCGACGTCGGTATCAATTTTTGTCGACGTCGGTATCTACTCTTGTCGACGTCGGTAACGACTTTTGTCGACGTCGGTAACTATTTTTGTCGACGTCGGTAACGACTTATGTCGACGTCGGTATATATTATTGTCGACGCCGGTATCTACTTCTGTCGACGTCGGTAACGACTTTTGTCGACGTCGGTATCTACTTTTGTCGACGTCGGTAACGACTTTTGTCGACGCCGGTAGCGAATTTTGTCGACGTCGCAACACTTTTGTCGACGTCGGTACCTACTTTTTCGACGTCGGTAACGATTTTTGTCGACGTCGAACCACTTTTGTCGGCGTCGGTACCTACTTTTTCGACGTCGGTAACGACTTTTGTCGACGTCGGTAACTATTTTTGTCGACGTCGGTATCTACTCTTGTCGACGAAGGTAACGACTTACGTCGACGTCGGTATATATTTTTGTCGACGTCGGTAACGACTTTTGTAGACGTCGGTACCTACTTCTGTCGACGTCGGTAACGACATATGTCGACGTCGGTATATATTTTTGTCGACGTCGGTATCTACATATTTCGACGTTGGTAACGACTTTTGTCGACGTCTGTATCTATTTTGTCGACGTCGGTAACGACTTTTGTAGACGTCGGTAACGACTTATGTCGACGTCGGTATATATTTTTGTCGACGTCGGCATCTATTTATGTCGACATCGGTAACGACTTTTGTCGACGTCTGTAGCGATTTTTGTCGACGTCGGTAACGACCTTTTTCGACGTCGGTAACGAATTTTGTCGACGTCGGTACCTACTTTTTCGAAGTCGGTAAGTACTTTGTCGATGCCGGTAACGACTTTTGTCGGCGTCGAAACTACTTTTGTCGACGTCGGTAACGACTTATGTCGACGTCGGTATATATTTTTGTCGACGTCGGTATCTACTTTTGTCGACGTCGGTAACGGTTTATGTCGACGTCGGTAAGTACTTTTGTCGACGTCGGTAACGACTTGTGCCGACGTCGGTAGCGAATTTTGTCGACGTCGAAACTTTTTGTCGACGTCGGTACCTAATTTTTCGACGTCGGTATCGATTTTTGTCGACGTCGAACCACTTTTATCGACGTCGGTACCTACTTTTTCTACGTCGGTAACAATTTTTGTCGACGTCGAACCACTGTTGTCGGCGTCGGTACCTACTTCTTCGACGTCGGTGACTACTTTGGTCGACGCCGGTAACAATTTTGTCGACGTCGGTCTACCTTTGACGACGTCGGTATTTATTTTGTGTACGTCGGTAACGACTTTGTCGACGTCGGTAACTACGTTTGTCGACGCCGAAACTACTTTTGTCGACGTCGGTACGACCTTCTGTCGACGTCGGTAGCGACTTTTGTCGACGTCGGTATCTACTTTTGTCGACGTCGGTAACGACTTTTGTCGACGTCGGTAACGACTTTTGTTGTCGTCGGTAGCGAATTTTGTCGACTTGGAAAAACTTTTGTCGACGTCGGTACCTACTTTTTCGACGTAGGTAACGATTTTTGTCGACGTCGAACCACTTTCGTCGGCGTCGGTACCTACTTTTTCGACGTCGGTAACGACTTTTGTCAACGTCGAAACTACTTTTGTCGACGTCGGTTGCGAATATTGTCGACGTCGAACCTTTTTTGTCGACGTCGGTACCTACTTTTTCGACTTCGGTAACGATTTTTGTCGACGTCGAACCACTTTGGTCGGCGTCGGTACCTACTTTTTCGACGTCGGTAACGACTTTTGTCGACGTCGGTAACTATTTTTGTCGACGTCGGTAACGACTTATGTCGACGTCGGTATATATTTTTGTCGACGTCGGTATCTACACTTGTCGACGTCGGTAACGACTTTTGTCGACGTCGGTAGCGAATTTTGTCGACGTCGAACCACTTTTGTCGGCGTCGGTACCTACTTTTTCGGCGTCTGTAACGACTTTTGTCGACGTCTGTTGCGAATTTTGTCGACGTCGATACACTTTTGTCGACGTCGGTACCTACTTTTTCGACGTCCGTAACGATTATTGTCGACGTCGTACCACTTTCGTCGGCGTCGGTACCTACTTTTTCGACGTCGGTAACGATTTTTGTCGACGTCGAACTTCTTTTGTCTGCGTCGGTACATACTTTTTCGACGTCGGTAACGACTTATGTCGACGTCGGTATATAATTTTGTCGACGTCGGTATCTACTCTTGTCGACGTCGGTAGCGACTTTTGTCGACGTCGAAACTACTTTTGTCGACGTCGGTAACGACTGTTGTCGACGTCGGTAACTATTTTTGTCGACGACGGTAACGACTTATGTCGACGTCGGTATTTATTATTGTCGACGTCGGTAACGACTTTTGTCGACGTCGGTAACGACTTTTGTCGACGTCGGTAACGACTTTTGTCGACGTCGGTATCGACTTTGTCGACGTCGGTAACTATTTTTGTCGACGTCGGTAACGACTTGTGTCGACGTCAGTATATATTATTGTAGACGTCGGTATCTACTTTTGTCGACGTCGGTAACGACTTTTGTCGACGTCGAAACTACTTTTGTCGACGTCGGTAACGACTCTTGTCGACGTCGGTAACTATTTTTGTCGACCTCGGTAACGACTTATGTCGACGTTGGTATATATTTTCGTCGACGTCGGTATCTACACTTGTCGACGTCGGTAACGACTTATGACGACGTCGGTATATATTTCTGTCGACGTCGGTATCTACACTTGTCGACGTCGGTAACAATTATGTCGACGTCGGTATATATTTATCTCGACGTCGGTATCTACTTATGTCGTCGTCGGTAACGACTTTTGTCGACGTCTGTAGCGAATTTTGTCGACGTCGAAACACTTTTGTCGACGTCGGTACCTACTTTTTCGACGTCGGTAACAATTTTTGTCGAAGTCGAACCACTTTTGTCGGCGTCGCTACCTACTTTTTCGACGTCAGTAACGATTTTTGTCGACGTCGAACTTCTTTTGTCGGCGTCGGTACCTACTTTGTCGACGTCGGAAACGACTTTTGTCGACGTCGGTAACTATTTTTGTCGACGTCGGTAACGACTTATGTCGACGTCGGTGTATATAATTGTCTACTTCCGTAACGGCTTTTGTCGGCGTCGGTACCTACTTTTTCGACGTCGGAAACGACTTTTGTCGACGTCGGTAACTATTTTTGTCGACGTCGGTAACTACTTATGTCGACGTCGGTATTTATTTTTTCGACGTCGGTATCTACTCTGGTCGACGTCGGTAACGATTTATGTTGACGTCGAACCACTTTTGTCGGCGTCGGTACCTACTTTTTCGACGTCAGTAATGACTTTGGTCGACATCGGTAACTATTTTTGTCGACGTCGGAAACGACTTATGTCGACGTCGGTATATATTGTTGTCGACGTCGGTATCTACTCATGTCGACGTCGGTAACGACTTTTGTCGACGTCTGTAGCGAATTTTGTCGACGTCGGTAACGACCTTTTTCGACGTCGGTAACGAATTATGTCGACGTCGGTACCTGCTTTTTCGAAGTCCGTAACTACTTTATCGACGTCGGTAACGACTTATGTCGACGTCGGTACCTAATTTTTCGACGTCGGTATCGATTTTTGTTGACGTCGAACCACTTTTGTCGACGTCGGTACCTACTTTTTCGACGTCGGTAACGATTTTTGTCGACGTCGAACCGCTTTTGTCGGCGACGGTACCTACTTTTTCGACGTCGGTAACGACTTTTTTCGACGCCGGTAGCGAATTTTGTCGACGTCGAAACACTTTTGTCGACGTCGGTACCTACTTTTTCGACGTCGGTAACGATTTTTGTCGACGTCGAACCACTTTTGTCGGCGTCGGTACCTACTTTTTCGGCGTCGGTAACGACTTTTGTCGACGTCGGTAACTATTTTTGTCGACGTCGGTAACGACTTATGTCGACGTTGGTATATATTTTCGTCGACGTCGGTATCTACACTTGTCGACGTCGGTATATATATTTGTCGACGTCGGTATCTATTTTATCGACTTCGGTAACGACTTTTGTAGACGTCGGTACCTACTTCTGTCGACGTCGGTAACGACTTATGTCGACGTCGGTATATATTTTTTTCGACGTCGGTATCTACTTATGTCGACGTCGGTAACGACTTTTGTCGACGTCTGTAGCGAATTTTGTCGACGTCGAAACACTATTGTCGACGACGGTACCTACTTTTTCGACGTCGGTAACGATTTATGTCGACGTCGAACCACTTTTGTCGGCGTCGGTACCTACTTTTTCGACGTCGGTAACGATTTTTGTCGACGTCGGTAACTATTTTTGTCGACGTCGGTAACGACTTATGTCGACGTCGGTATATATTTCTGTCGACGTCGGTAACAATTATGTCGACGTCGGTATATATTTTTCTCGACGTCGGTATCTACTTATGTCGACGTCGGTAACGACTTTTGTCGACGTCTGTAGCGAATTTTGTCGACGTCGAAACTTTTTGTCGACGTCGGTACCTAATTTTGCGACATCGTTATCGATTTTTGTCGACGTCGAACCATTTTTGTCGACGTCGGTACCTACTTTTTCAACGTCGGTAACGATTTTTGTCGACGTCGAACCACTTTTGTCGGCTTCGGTACCTACTTTTTCGACGTCGGTAACGATTTTTGTCGACGTTGAACTTCTTTGGCAGCGTCGGTACCTACTTTTTCGACGTCGGAAACGACTTTTGTCGACGTCGGTAACGATTTTTGTCGACGTCGAACCACTTTTTTCGGCGTCAGTACCTACTTTTTCGACGTCGGTAACGATTTTTGTCGACGTCGAACTTCTTTTGTCGGCGTCGGTACCTACTTTGTCGACGTCGGAAACGACTTTTGTCGACGTCGGTAACTATTTTTGTCGACGTCGGTAACGACTTATGTCGACGTCGGTATATATTGTTGTCGACGTCGGTATCTACTTATGTCGACGTCGGTAACGACTTTTGTCGACGTCTGTAGCGAATTTTGTCGACGTCGGTAACGACCTTTATCGACGTCGGTAACGAATTTTGTCGACGTCAGTACCTACTTTTTCGAAGTCGGTAACTACTTTGTCGATGTCGGTAACGACTTTTGTCGACGTCGAAACTACTTTTGTCGACGTCGGTAACGACTTATGTCGACGTCGGTATATATTTTTGTCGACGTCGGTATCTACTTTTGTCGACGTCGGTAACGGTTTATGTCGACGTCGGTAACTACTTTTGTCGACGTCGGTAACGACTTTTGCCGACGTCGGTAGCGAATTTTGTTGACGTCGAAACTTTTTGTCGACGTCGGTACCTAATGTTTCGACGTCGGCATCGATTTTTGTCGACGTCGAACCACTTTTGTCGACGTCGGTACCTACTTTTTCGACGTCGGTAACGATTTTTGTCGACGTCGAACCACTTTTGTCGGCGTCGGTACCTACTTTTTCGACGTCTTTAACGATTTTTGTCGACGTTGAACTTCTTTTGTCAGCGTCGGTACCTACTTTTTCGACGTCGGTAACGATTTATGTCGACGTCGAACCACTTTTGTCGGCGTCGGTACCTACTTTTTCGACGTCGGTAACGATTTTTGTCGACGTCGGTAACTATTTTTGTCGACGTCGGTAACGACTTATGTCGACGTCGGTATATATTTCTGTCGACGTCGGTAACAATTATGTCGACGTCGGTATATATTTTTCTCGACGTCGGTATCTACTTATGTCGACGTCGGTAACGACTTTTGTCGACGTCTGTAGCGAATTTTGTCGACGTCGAAACTTTTTGTCGACGTCGGTACCTAATTTTGCGACATCGGTATCGATTTTTGTCGACGTCGAACCATTTTTGTCGACGTCGGTACCTACTTTTTCAACGTCGGTAACGATTTTTGTCGACGTCGAACCATTTTTGTCGGCTTCGGTACCTACTTTTTCGACGTCGGTAACGATTTTTGTCGATGTTGAACTTCTTTGGCAGCGTCGGTACCTACTTTTTCGACGTCGGTAACTACTTTTGTCGACGTCGGTAACGACTTTTGCCGACGTCGGTAGCGAATTTTGTTGACGTCGAAACTTTTTGTCGACGTCGGTACCTAATGTTTCGACGTCGGCATCGATTTTTGTCGACGTCGAACCACTTTTGTCGACGTCGGTACCTACTTTTTCGACGTCGGTAACGATTTTTGTCGACGTCGAACTTCTTTTGTCGGCGTCGGTACCTACTTTGTCGACGTCGGAAACGACTTTTGTCGACGTCGGTAACTATTTTTGTCGACGTCGGTAACGACTTATGTCGACGTCGGTATATATTGTTGTCGACGTCGGTATCTACTTATGTCGACGTCGGTAACGACTTTTGTCGACGTCTGTAGCGAATTTTGTCGACGTCGGTAACGACCTTTATCGACGTCGGTAACGAATTTTGTCGACGTCAGTACCTACTTTTTCGAAGTCGGTAACTACTTTGTCGATGTCGGTAACGACTTTTGTCGACGTCGAAACTACTTTTGTCGACGTCGGTAACGACTTATGTCGACGTCGGTATATATTTTTGTCGACGTCGGTATCTACTTTTGTCGACGTCGGTAACGGTTTATGTCGACGTCGGTAACTACTTTTGTCGACGTCGGTAACGACTTTTGCCGACGTCGGTAGCGAATTTTGTTGACATCGAAACTTTTTGTCGACGTCGGTACCTAATGTTTCGACGTCGGCATCGATTTTTGTCGACGTCGAACCACTTTTGTCGACGTCGGTACCTACTTTTTCGACGTCGGTAACGATTTTTGTCGACGTCGAACCACTTTTGTCGGCGTCGGTACCTACTTTTTCGACGTCGGTAACGATTTTTGTCGACGTTGAACTTCTTTTGTCAGCGTCGGTACCTACTTTTTCGACGTCGGAAACGGCTTTTGTCGACGTCGGTAACTATTTTTGTCGACGTCGGTAACGACTTATGTCGACGTCGGTATATACTATTGTCGATGTCGGTATCTACTTTTGTCGACGTCGGTATCTACTTTTGTCGACGTCGGTAACGACTTTTGTCGACGTCGGTATCTACTTTTGTCGACTGCGGTAACGAATTTTGTCGACGCCGGTAGCGAATTTTGTCGACGTCGGTACACGTTTGTCGACGTCGGTACCTACTTTTTCGACGTCGGTAACGATTTTTGTCGACGTCGAACCACTGTTGTCGGCGTCGGTACCTACTTTTTCGACGTCGGTGACTACTTAGGTCGACGCTGGTTACAATTTTGTCGACGTCGGTCTACCTTTGACGACTTCGGTATTTATTTTGTCGACGTTGGTAACTACGTTTGTCGACGCCGAAACTACTTTTGTCGACGTCGGTAAGTAATTTTGTCGACTTCGGTTACTACTTTTGTCGACGTCGGTACCCCCCTTTTCGACGTCGGTAACTGCTTTAGTCGACGTCGGTAAAAATTTTGTCGACGTCGGTCTCTACCTTTGACGACGTCGGTGTTTATTTTGTGTACGTCGGTAACGACTTTTGTCGACGTCGGTACCTACGTTTGTCGACGCCGAAACTACTTTTGTCGACGTCGGTACGACCATCTGTCGACGTCGGTAGCGACTTTTGTCGACGTCGGTATCTACTTTTGTCGACGTCGGTAACGACTTTTGTTGTCGTCGGTAGCGAATTTTGTCGACGTCGAAAAACTTTTGTCGACGTCGGTACCTACCTTTTCGACGTAAGTAACGATTTTTGTCGACGTCGAACCACTTTCGCCGTCGTCGGTACCTACTTTTTGACGACAGTAACGACTTTTGTCGACGTCGAAACTACTTTTCTCGACGTCGGTAGCGAATTTTGTCGACGTCGAAACTTTTTTGTCGACGTCGGTACCTACTTTTTCGACGTCGGTAACGATTTTTGTCGACGTCGAACCACTTTTGTCGGTTCCGGTACCTACTTTTTCGACGTCGGTAACGGTTTATGTCGACGTCGGTAACTCCTTTTGTCGACGTCGGTAACGACTTGTGCCGACGTCGGTAGCGAATTTTGTCGACGTCGAAACTTTTTTGTCGACGTCGGTACCTAATTTTTCGACGTCGGTATCTTTTTTGTCGACGTCGAACCACTTTTATCGACGTCGGTATCTACTTTTTCGACGTCGGTAACGATTTTTGTCGACGTCGAACCACTTTTGTCGGCGTCGGTACCTCCTTTTTCGACGTCGGTAACGATTTTTGTCGTCGTCGAACTTCTTTTGTCGGCGTCGATACCTTCTTTTTCGACGTCGGAAACGACGTTTGTCGACGTCGGTAACTATTTTTGTCGACATCGGTAACGACTTATGTCGACGTCGGTATCTACTTTTGTCGACGTCGGTATCTACTTTTGTCGACGTCGGTATCGACTTTTGTCGACGGCGCTAACGAATTTTGTCGACGTCGATACACTTTTGTCGACGTCGGTACCTACTTTTTCGACGTCGGTAACGATTTTTGTCGACGTCGAACAACTGTTGTCGGCGTCGGTACCTACTTTTTCGACGTCCGTGACTACTTTGGTCGACGTCGGTAACAATTTTGTCGACGTCGGTCCACCTTTGACGACGTCGGTATTTATTTTGTCGACGTCGGTGACTACGTTTGCCGACGTCGGTAAGTAATTTTGTCGACGTCGTATACTACTTTTGTCGACGTTGGTACCCCCATTTTTGACGTCGGTAACTGCTTTAGTCGACGAAGGTAACAATTTTGTCGACGTCGGTATCTACCTTTGACGACGTCGGTATTTAGTTTGTGTACGTCGGTAACGACTTTGTCGACGTCGGTACCTACGTTTGTCGACGTCGGTACCTACTTTTTCGACGTCGGTAACGATTTTTGTCGACGTCGAACCACTTTTTTCGGCGTCGGTACCTACTTTTTCGACGGCGGTAACTATTTTTGTCGACGTCGGTAACTATTTATGTCGACGTCGGTAATTATTTATGTCGACGTCGGTAACGACTTTTGTCGACGTCGGTAACTACTTTTGTCGACGTCGGTAGCGAATTTTGTCGACGTCGAAACACTTTTGTCGACGTCGAAACTACTTTTGTCGACGTCGGTAACGACTTTTGTCGACGTCGGTAACTATTTTTGTCGACGTCGGTAACGACTTATGTCGACGTCGGTATATATTATTGTCGACGTCGGTATCTACTTTTGTCGACGTCAGTAACGACTTTTGTAGACGTCGGTAACTACGTTTGTCGACGCCAAAACTACTTTTGTCGACGTCGGTACAACCTTCTGTCGACGTCGGTAGCGACTTTTGTCGACGTCGGTATCTACTTTTGTCGACGTCGGTAACGACTTTTGTCGACGTCGGTAACTACTTTTGTCGACGTCGGTAGCGAATTTTGTCGTCGTCGAAACACTTTTGTCGGCGTCGGTGCCTACTTTTTCGACGTAGGTAACGATTTATGTCGACGTCGAACCACTTTTGTCGCCGTCGGTATCTACTTATTCGACGTCGGTAACGACTTTTGTCGACGTCGAAACTACTTTTGTCGACGTCGGTAACGGTTTTTATCGACGTCGGTAACTACTTTTGTCGACGTCGGTAACGACTTTTGTCGACGTCGGTATCTACTTCTGTCGACGTCGGTAACGACTTTTGTCGACGTCGGTAACTACTTTTGTCGACGTCGGTACCTACTTTTTCGACGTAGGTAACAATTCTTTCGACGTCGAACCACTTTTGTCGGCGTCGGTACCTACTTAATCGACGTCAGTAACGACTTTTGTCGACGTCGAAACTACTTTTGTCGACGTCGGTAACTATTTTTGTCGACGTCGGTAGCGACTTATGTCGACGTCGGTATATATTTTTGTCGATGTCGTTATCTACTCTTGTCGACGAAGGTAACGACTTATGTCGACGTCGGTATATATTTTTGTCGACGTCGGTATCTATTTTGTCGACGTCGGTAACGACTTTTGTAGTCTTCGTTACCTACTTCTGTCGACGTCGGTAACGACATATGACGACGTCGGTATATATTTTTGTCGACGTCGGTATCTACATATGTCGACGTCGGTAACGACTTTTGTCGACGTCTGTAGCGAATTTTGTCGACGTCGGTAACGGACTTTCTGGATGTCGGTAACGAATTTTGTCGACGTCGGTACCTACTTTTTCGAAGTCGGTAACTACTTTGTCGATGTCGGTAACGACTTTTGTCGACGTCGAAACTACTTTTGTCGACGTCGGTAACGACTTATGTCGACGTCGGTATATATTTTTGTCGATGTCGGTAACGACTTTTGTCGACGTCGGTATCTACTTTTGTCGACGACGGTAACGACTTTTGTCGACGTCCGTAACGACTTTTGTCAACGTCGAACCACTTTTGTCGGCGTCGGTAACGATTTTTGTCGACGTCGAACCACTTTTGTCGGCTTCGGTACCTACTTTTTCGACGTCGGTAATGACTTTGGTCGACGTCGGTAACTAATTTTGTCGACGTCGGTAACGACTTATGTCGACGTCGGTATATATTTTTGTCGACGTCGGTATCTACTCTTGTCGACGACGTAACGACTTAAATCGACGTCGGTATATATTTTGTCGACGTCGGTATCTATTTTTCCGACGTCGGTAACGACTTTTGTAGACGTCGGTACCTACTTCTGTCGACGTCGGTAACGACTTATGTAGACGTCGGTATTTATTTTTGTCGACGTCGGTATATACTTATGTCGACGTCGGTAACGACTTTTGTCGACGTCTGTAGCGAATTTTGTCGACGTCGGTAACGACCTTTTTCGACGACGGTAACGAATTTTGTCGACGTCGGTACCCACTTTTTCGAAGTCGGTAACTACTTTGTCGATGTCGGTAACGACTTTTGTCGACGTCGAAGCTACTTTTGTCGAGGTCGGTAACCACTTATGTCGACGTCGATATGTATTTTTGTCCACGTCGGTATCTACTTATGTCGACGTCGGTATCTACTTTTGTCGACGTCGGTAACGACTTTTGTTGTCGTCGGTAGCGAATTTTGTCGACGTCGAAAAACTTTTGTCGACGTCGGTACCTACCTTTTCGACGTAAGTAACGATTTTTGTCGACGTCGAACCACTTTCGCCGTCGTCGGTACCTACTTTTTCGACGACAGTAACGACTTTTGTCGACGTCGAAACTACTTTTCTCGACGTCGGTAGCGAATTTTGTCGACGTCGAAACTTTTTTGTCGACGTCGGTACCTACTTTTTCGACGTCGGTAACGATTTTTGTCGACGTCGAACCACTTTTGTCGGTTCCGGTACCTACTTTTTCGACGTCGGTAACGGTTTATGTCGACGTCGGTAACTACTTTTGTCGACGTCGGTAACGACTTGTGCCGACGTCGGTAGCGAATTTTGTCGACGTCGAAACTTTTGTGTCGACGTCGGTACCTAATTTTTCGACGTCGGTATCATTTTTGTCGACGTCGAACCACTTTTATCGACGTCGGTACCTACGTTTTCGACGTCGGTAACGATTTTTGTCGACGTCGAACCACTTTTGTCGGCGTCGGTACCTCCTTTTTCGACGACGGTAACGATTTTTGTCGTCGTCGAACTTCTTTTGTCGGCGTCGATACCTTCTTTTTCGACGTCGGAAACGACGTTTGTCGACGTCGGTAACTATTTTTGTCGACATCGGTAACGACTTATGTCGACGTCGGTATCTACTTTTGTCGACGTCGGTATCTACTTTTGTCGACGTCGGTATCGACTTTTGTCGACGGCGCTAACGAATTTTGTCGACGTCGATACACTTTTGTCGACGTCGGTACCTACTTTTTCGACGTCGGTAACAATTTTTGTCGACGTCGAACAACTGTTGTCGGCGTCGGTACCTACTTTTTCGACGTCCGTGACTACTTTGGTCGACGTCGGTAACAATTTTGTCGACGTCGGTCCACCTTTGACGACGTCGGTATTTATTTTGTCGACGTCGGTGACTACGTTTGCCGACGTCGGTAAGTAATTTTGTCGACGTCGTATACTACTTTTGTCGACGTTGGTACCCCCATTTTCGACGTCGGTAACTGCTTTAGTCGACGAAGGTAACAATTTTGTCGACGTCGGTATCTACCTTTGACGACGTCGGTATTTAGTTTGTGTACGTCGGTAACGACTTTGTCGACGTCGGTAACTACGTTTGTCGACGTCGGTACCTACTTTTTCGACGTCGGTAACGATTTTTGTCGACGTCGAACCACTTTTTTCGGCGTCGGTACCTACTGTTTCGACGGCGGTAACTATTTTTGTCGACGTCGGTAACTATTTATGTCGACGTCGGTAATTATTTATGTCGACGTCGGTAACGACTTTTGTCGACGTCGGTAACTACTTTTGTCGACGTCGGTAGCGAATTTTGTCGACGTCGAAACACTTTTGTCGACGTCGAAACTACTTTTGTCGACGTCGGTAACGACTTTTGTCGACGTCGGTAACTATTTTTGTCGACGTCGGTAACGACTTATGTCGAAGTCGGTATATATTATTGTCGACGTCGGTATCTACTTTTGTCGACGTCAGTAACGACTTTTGTAGACGTCGGTAACTACGTTTGTCGAAGCCAAAACTACTTTTGTCGACGTCGGTACAACCTTCTGTCGACGTCGGTAGCGACTTTTGTCGACGTCGGTATCTACTTTTGTCGACGTCGGTAACGACTTTTGTCGACGTCGGTAACTACTTTTGTCGACGTCGGTAGCGAATTTTGTCGACGTCGAAACACTTTTGTCGGCGTCGGTGCCTACTTTTTCGACGTAGGTAACGATTTTTGTCGACGTCGAACCACTTTTGTCGCCGTCGGTATCTACTTATTCGACGTCGGTAACGACTTTTGTCGACGTCGAAACTACTTTTGTCGACGTCGGTAACGGTTTTTATCGACGTCGGTATCTACTTATGTCGACGTCGGTAACGACTTTTGTCGACGTCTGTAGCGAATTTTGTCGACGTCGAAACACTTTTGTCGACGTCGGTACCTACTTTTTCGACGTCGGTAACAATTTTTGTCGAAGTCGAACCACTTTTGTCGGCGTCGCTACCTACTTTTTCGACGTCGGTAACGATTTTTGTCGACGTCGAACTTCTTTTGTCGGCGTCGGTACCTACTTTGTCGACGTCGGAAACGACTTTTGTCAACGTCGGTAACGATTTTTGTCGACGTCGGTAACGACTTATGTCGACGTCGGTGTATATAATTGTGTACTTCGGTAACGGCTTTTGTCGGCGTCGGTACCTACTTTTTCGACGTCGGAAACGACTTTTGTCGACGTCGGTAACTATTTTTGTCGACGTCGGTAACTACTTATGTCGACGTCGGTATTTATTTTTTCGACGTCGGTATCTACTCTGGTCGACGTCGGTAACGATTTATGTTGACATCGAACCACTTTTGTCGGCGTCGGTACCTACTTTTTCGACGTCGGTAATGACTTTGGTCGACATCGGTAACTATTTTTGTCGACGTCGGTAACGACTTATGTCGACGTCGGTATATATTGTTGTCGACGTCGGTATCTACTCATGTCGACGTCGGTAACGACTTTTGTCGACGTCTGTAGCGAATTTTGTCGACGTCGGTAACGACCTTTTTCGACGTCGGTAACGAATTATGTCGACGTCGGTACCTGCTTTTTCGAAGTCCGTAACTACTTTATCGACGTCGGTAACGACTTATGTCTACGTCGGTACCTAATTTTTCGACGTCGGTATCGATTTTTGTCGACGTCGAACCACTTTTGTCGACGTCGGTACCTACTTTTTCGACGTCGGTCACGATTTTTGTCGACGTCGAACCGCTTTTGTCGGCGACGGTACCTACTTTTTCGACGTCGGTAACGACTTTTGTCGACGCCGGTAGCGAATTTTGTCGACGTCGAAACACTTTTGTCGACGTCGGTACCTACTTTTTCGACGTCGGTAACGATTTTTGTCGACGTCGAACCACATTTGTCGGCGTCGGTACCTACTTTTTCGGCGTCGGTAACGACTTTTGTCGACGTCGGTAACTATTTTTGTCGACGTCGGTAACGACTTATGTCGACGTTGGTATATATTTTCGTCGACGTCGGTATCTACACTTGTCGACGTCGGTATATATATTTGTCGACGTCGGTATCTATTTTATCGACTTCGGTAACGACTTTTGTAGACGTCGGTACCTACTTCTGTCGACGTCGGTAACGACTTATGTCGACGTCGGTATATATTTTTTTCGACGTCGGTATCTACTTATGTCGACGTCGGTAACGACTTTTGTCGACGTCTGTAGCGAATTTTGTCGACGTCGAAACACTTTTGTCGACGACGGTACCTACTTTTTCGACGTCGGTAACGATTTATGTCGACGTCGAACCACTTTTGTCGGCGTCGGTACCTACTTTTTCGACGTCGGTAACGATTTTTGTCGACGTCGGTAACTATTTTTGTCGACGTCGGTAACGACTTATGTCGACGTCGGTATATATTTCTGTCGACGTCGGTAACAATTATGTCGACGTCGGTATATATTTTTCTCGACGTCGGTATCTACTTATGTCGACGTCGGTAACGACTTTTGTCGACGTCTGTAGCGAATTTTGTCGACGTCGAAACTTTTTGTCGACGTCGGTACCTAATTTTGCGACATCGGTATCGATATTTGTCGACGTCGAACCATTTTTGTCGACGTCGGTACCTACTTTTTCAACGTCGGTAACGATTTTTGTCGACGTCGAACCACTTTTGTCGGCATCGGTACCTACTTTTTCGACGTCGGTAACGATTTTTGTCGACGTTGAACTTCTTTGGCAGCGTCGGTACCTACTTTTTCGACGTCGGAAACGACTTTTGTCGACGTCGGTACCTACTTTTTCGACGTCGGTAACGATTTTTGTCGACGTCGAACCACTTTTGTCGGCGTCAGTACCTACTTTTTCGACGTCGGTAACGATTTTTGTCGACGTCGAACTTCTTTTGTCGGCGTCGGTACCTACTTTGTCGACGTCGGAAACGACTTTTGTCGACGCCGGTAACTATTTTTGTCGACGTCGGTAACGACTTTTGTCGACGTCTGTAGCGAATTTTGTCGACGTCGGTAACGACCTTTATCGACGTCGGTAACGAATTTTGTCGACGTCAATACCTACTTTTTCGAAGTCGGTAACTACTTTGTCGATGTCGGTAACGACTTTTGTCGATGTCGGTAACGACTTTTGTCGACGTCGAAACTACTTTTGTCGACGTCGGTAACGACTTATGTCGACGTCGGTATATATTTTTGCCGACGTCGGTATCTACTTTTGTCGACGTCGGTAACGGTTTATGTCGACGTCGGTAACTACTTTTGTCGACGTCTGTAACGACTTTTGCCGACGTCGGTAGCGAATTTTGTCGACGTCGAAACTTTTTGTCGACGTCGGTACCTAATGTTTCGACGTCGGCATCGATTTTTGTCGACGTCGAACCACTTTTGTCGACGTCGGTACCTACTTTTTCGACGTCGGTAACGATTTTTGTCGACGTCGAACCACTTTTGTCGGCGTCGGTACCTACTTTTTCGACGTCGGTAACGATTTTTGTCGACGTTGAACTTCTTTTGTCAGCGTCGGTACCTACTTTTTCGACGTCGGAAACGGCTTTTGTCGACGTCGGTAACTATTTTTGTCGACGTCGGTAACGACTTATGTCGACGTCGGTATATACTATTGTCGATGTCGGTATCTACTTTTGTCGACGTCGGTATCTACTTTTGTCGACGTCGGTAACGACTTTTGTCGACGTCGGTATCTACTTTTGTCGACTGCGGTAACGAATTTTGTCGACGCCGGTAGCGAATTTTGTCGACGTCGATACACGTTTGTCGACGTCGGTACCTACTTTTTCGACGTCGGTAACGATTTTTGTCGACGTCGAACCACTGTTGTCGGCGTCGGTACCTACTTTTTCGACGTCGGTGACTACTTTGGTCGACGCCGGTTACAATTTTGTCGACGTCGGTCTACCTTTGACGACTTCGGTATTTATTTTGTCGACGTTGGTAACTACGTTTGTCGACGCCGAAACTACTTTTGTCGACGTCGGTAAGTAATTTTGTCGACTTCGGTTACTACTTTTGTCGACGTCGGTACCCCCCTTTTCGACGTCGGTAACTGCTTTAGTCGACGTCGGTAAAAATTTTGTCGATGTCGGTATCTACCTTTGACGACGTCGGTGTTTATTTTGTGTACGTCGGTAACGACTTTTGTCGACGTCGGTAACTACGTTTGTCGACGCCGAAACTACTTTTGTCGACGTCGGTACGACCATCTGTCGACGTCGGTAGCGACTTTTGTCGACGTCGGTATCTACTTTTGTCGACGTCGGTAACGACTTTTGTTGTCGTTGGTAGCGAATTTTGTCGACGTCGAAAAACTTTTGTCGACGTCGGTACCTACCTTTTCGACGTAAGTAACGATTTTTGTCGACGTCGAACCACTTTCGCCGGCGTCGGTACCTACTTTTTCGACGACAGTAACGACTTTTGTCGACGTCGAAACTACTTTTCTCGACGTCGGTAGCGAATTTTGTCGACGTCGAAACTTTTTTGTCGACGTCGGTACCTACTTTTTCGACGTCGGTAACGATTTTTGTCGACGTCGTACCACTTTTGTCGGTTCCGGTACCTACTTTTTCGACGTCGGTAACGGGATATGTCGACGTCGGTAACTACTTTTGTCGACGTCGGTAACGACTTGTGCCGACGTCGGTAGCGAATTTTGTCGACGTCGAAACTTTTTTGTCGACGTCGGTACCTAATTTTTCGACGTCGGTATCATTTCTGTCGACGTCGAACCACTTTTATCGACGTCGGTACCTACTTTTTCGACGTCGGTAACGATTTTTGTCGACGTCGAACCACTTTTGTCGGCGTCGGTACCTCCTTTTTCGACGTCGGTAACGATTTTTGTCGTCGTCGAACTTCTTTTGTCGGCGTCGATACCTTCTTTTTCGACGTCGGAAACGACGTTTGTCGACGTCGGTAACTATTTTTGTCGACATCGGTAACGACTTATGTCGACGTCGGTATCTACTTTTGTCGACGTCGGTATCTACTTTTGTCGACGGCGCTAACGAATTTTGTCGACGTCGATACACTTTTGTCGACGTCGGTACCTACTTTTTCGACGTCGGTAACAATTTTTGTCGACGTCGAACATCTGTTGTCGGCGTCGGTACCTACTTTTTCGACGTCCGTGACTACTTTGGTCGACGTCGGTAACAATTTTGTCGACGTCGGTCCACCTTTGACGACGTCGGTATTTATTTTGTCGACGTCGGTGACTACGTTTGCCGACGTCGGTAAGTAATTTTGTCGACGTCGGATACTACTTTTGTCGACGTTGGTACCCCCATTTCCGACGTCGGTAACTGCTTTAGTCGACGAAGGTAACAATTTTGTCGACGTCGGTATCTACCTTTGACGACGTCGGTATTTAGTTTGTGTACGTCGGTAACGACTTTGTCGACGTCGGTAACTACGTTTGTCGACGTCGGTACCTACTTTCTCGACGTCGGTAACGATTTTTGTCGACGTCGAACAACATTTGTCGGTGTCGGTACCCACATTTTCGACGTCGGTAACGATTTTTGTCGACGTCGAACTTCTTTTGTCGGCGTCGGTAACGATTTATGTCGACGTCGAACCACTTTTTTCGGCGTCGGTACCTACTTTTTCGACGGCGGTAACTATTTTTGTCGACGTCGGTAACTATTTATGTCGACGTCGGTAATTATTTATGTCGACGTCGGTAACGACTTTTGTCGACGTCGGTAACTACTTTTGTCGACGTCGGTAGCGAATTTTGTCGACGTCGAAACACTTTTGTCGACGTCGAAACTACTTTTGTCGACGTCGGTAACGACTTTTGTCGACGTCGGTAACTATTTTTGTCGACGTCGGTAACGACTTATGTCGACGTCGGTATATATTATTGTCGACGTCGGTATCTACTTTTGTCGACGTCAGTAACGACTTTTGTAGACGTCGGTAACTACGTTTGTCGACGCCAAAACTACTTTTGTCGACGTCGGTACAACCTTCTGTCGACGTCGGTAGCGACTTTTGTCGACGTCGGTATCTACTTTTGTCGACGTCGGTATCTACTTTTGTCGACGTCGGTAACTACTTTTGTCGACGTCGGTAGCGAATTTTGTCGACGTCGAAACACTTTTGTCGGCGTCGGTGCCTACTTTTTCGACGTAGGTAACGATTTTTGTCGACGTCGAACCACTTTTGTCGCCGTCGGTATCTACTTATTTGACGTCGGTAACGACTTTTGTCGACGTCGAAACTACTTTTGTCGACGTCGGTAACGGTTTTTATCGACGTCGGTAACTACTTTTGTCGACGTCGGTAACGACTTTTGTCGACGTCGGTATCTACTTCTGTCGACGTCGGTAACGACTTTTGTCGACGTCGGTAACTACTTTTGTCGACGTCGGTACCTACTTTTTCGACGTAGGTAACAATTCTTTCGACGTCGAACCACTTTTGTCGGCGTCGGTACCTACTTAATCGACGTCAGTAACGACTTTTGTCGACGTCGAAACTACTTCTGTCGACGTCGGTAACTATTTTTGTCGACGTCGGTAGCGACTTATGTCGACGTCGGTATATATTTTTGTCGATGTCGTTATCTACTCTTGTCGACGAAGGTAACGACTTATGTCGACGTCGGTATATATTTTTGTCGACGTCGGTATCTATTTTGTCGACGTCGGTAACGACTTTTGTAGTCTTCGTTACCTACTTCTGTCGACGTCGGTAACGACATATGACGACGTCGGTATATATTTTTGTCGACGTCGGTATCTACATAAGTCGACGTCGGTAACGACTTTTGTCGACGTCTGTAGCGAATTTTGTCGACGTCGGTAACGGACTTTCTGGATGTCGGTAACGAATTTTGTCGACGTCGGTACCTACTTTTTCGAAGTCGGTAACTACTTTGTCGATGTCGGTAACGACTTTTGTCGACGTCGAAACTACTTTTGTCGACGTCGGTAACGACTTATGTCGACGTCGGTATATATTTTTGTCGATGTCGGTAACGACTTTCGTCGACGTCGGTATCTACTTTTGTCGACGACGGTAACGACTTTTGTCGACGTCCGTAACGACTTTTGTCGACGTCGAACCACTTTTGTCGGCGTCGGTAACGATTTTTGTCGACGTCGAACCACTTTTGTCGGCTTCGGTACCTACTTTTTCGACGTCGGTAATGACTTTGGTCGACGTCGGTAACTAATTTTGTCGACGTCGGTAACGACTTATGTCGACGTCGGTATATATTTTTGTCGACGTCGGTATCTACTCTTGTCGACGACGTAACGACTTAAATCGACGTCGGTATATATTTTGTCGACGTCGGTATCTATTTTTCCGACGTCGGTAACGACTTTTGTAGACGTCGGTACCTACTTCTGTCGACGTCGGTAATGACTTATGTAGACGTCGGTATTTATTTTTGTCGACGTCGGTATATACTTATGTCGACGTCGGTAACGACTTTTGTCGACGTCTGTAGCGAATTTTGTCGACGTTGGTAACGACCTTTTTCGACGTCGGTAACGAATTTTGTCGACGTCGGTACCTACTTTTTCGACGTCGGTAACGATTATTGTCGACGTCGTACCACTTTCGTCGGCGTCGGTACCTACTTTTTCGACGTCGGTAACGATTTTTGTCGACGTCGAACTTCTTTTGTCTGCGTCGGTACATACTTTTTCGACGTCGGTAACGACTTATGTCGACGTCGGTATATAATTTTGTCGACGTCGGTATCTACTCTTGTCGACGTCGGTAGCGACTTTTGTCGACGTCGAAACTACTTTTGTCGACGTCGGTAACGACTGTTGTCGACGTCGGTAACTATTTTTGTCGACGACGGTAACGACTTATGTCGACGTCGGTATTTATTATTGTCGACGTCGAAACGACTTTTGTCGACGTCGGTAACGACTTTTGTCGACGTCGGTAACGACTTTGTCGACGTCGGTAACTATTTTTGTCGACGTCGGTAACGACTTGTGTCGACGTCAGTATATATTATTGTAGACGTCGGTATCTACTTTTGTCGACGTCGGTAACGACATTTGTCGACGTCGAAACTACTTTTGTCGACGTCGGTAACGACTCTTGTCGACGTCGGTAACTATTTTTGTCGACCTCGGTAACGACTTATGTCGACGTTGGTATATATTTTCGTCGACGTCGGTATCTACACTTGTCGACGTCGGTAACGACTTATGACGACGTCGGTATATATTTCTGTCGACGTCGGTATCTACACTTGTCGACGTCGGTAACAATTATGTCGACGTCGGTATATATTTATCTCGACGTCGGTATCTACTTATGTCGACGTCGGTAATGACTTTTGTCGACGTCTGTAGCGAATTTTGTCGACGTCGAAACACTTTTGTCGACGTCGGTACCTACTTTTTCGACGTCGGTAACAATTTTTGTCGAAGTCGAACCACTTTTGTCGGCGTCGCTACCTACTTATGTCGACGTCGGTATTTATTTTTTCGACGTCGGTATCTACTCTGGTCGACGTCGGTAACGATTTATGTTGACATCGAACCACTTTTGTCGGCGTCGGTACCTACTTTTTCGACGTCGGTAATGACTTTGGTCGACATCGGTAACTATTTTTGTCGACGTCGGTAACGACTTATGTCGACGTCGGTATATATTGTTGTCGACGTCGGTATCTACTCATGTCGACGTCGGTAACGACTTTTGTCGACGTCTGTAGCGAATTTTGTCGACGTCGGTAACGACCTTTTTCGACGTCGGTAACGAATTATGTCGACGTCGGTACCTGCTTTTTCGAAGTCCGTAACTACTTTATCGACGTCGGTGACGACTTATGTCGACGTCGGTACCTAATTTTTCGACGTCGGTATCGATTTTTGTCGACGTCGAACCACTTTTGTCGACGTCGGTACCTACTTTTTCGACGTCGGTAACGATTTTTGTCGACGTCGAACCGCTTTTGTCGGCGACGGTACCTACTTTTTCGACGTCGGTAACGACTTTTGTCGACGCCGGTAGCGAATTTGTTCGACGTCGAAACACTTTTGTCGACGTCGGTACCTACTTTTTCGACGTCGGTAACGATTTTTGTCGACGTCGAACCACATTTGTCGGCGTCGGTACCTACTTTTTCGGCGTCGGTAACGACTTTTGTCGACGTCGGTAACTATTTTTGTCGACGTCGGTAACGACTTATGTCGACGTTGGTATATATTTTCGTCGACGTCGGTATCTACACTTGTCGACGTCGGTATATATATTTGTCGACGTCGGTATCTATTTTATCGACTTCGGTAACGACTTTTGTAGACGTCGGTACCTACTTCTGTCGACGTCGGTAACGACTTATGTCGACGTCGGTATATATTTTTTTCGACGTCGGTATCTACTTATGTCGACGTCGGTAACGACTTTTTTCGACGTCTGTAGCGAATTTTGTCGACGTCGAAACACTTTTGTCGACGACGGTACCTACTTTTTCGACGTCGGTAACGATTTATGTCGACGTCGAACCACTTTTGTCGGCGTCGGTACCTACTTTTTCGACGTCGGTAACGATTTTTGTCGACGTCGGTAACTATTTTTGTCGACGTCGGTAACGACTTATGTCGACGTCGGTATATATTTCTGTCGACGTCGGTAACAATTATGTCGACGTCGGTATATATTTTTGTCGACGTCGGTATCTACTTATGTCGATGTCGGTAACGACTTTTGTCGACGTCTGTAGCGAATTTTGTCGACGTCGAAACTTTTTGTCGACGTCGGTACCTAATTTTGCGACATCGGTATCGATTTTTGTCGACGTCGAACCATTTTTGTCGACGTCGGTACCTACTTTTTCAACGTCGGTAACGATTTTTGTCGACGTCGAACCACTTTTGTCGGCATCGGTACCTACTTTTTCGACGACGGTAACGATTTTTGTCGACGTTGAACTTCTTTGGCAGCGTCGGTACCTACTTTTTCGACGTCGGAAACGACTTTTGTCGACGTCGGTACCTACTTTTTCGACGTCGGTAACGATTTTTGTCGACGTCGAACCACTTTTGTCGGCGTCAGTACCTACTTTTTCGACGTCGGTAACGATTTTTGTCGACGTCGAACTTCTTTTGTCGGCGTCGGTACCTACTTTGTCGACGTCGGAAACGACTTTTGTCGACGTCGGTAACTATTTTTGTCGACGTCGGTAACGACTTATGTCGACGTCGGTATATATTGTTGTCGACGTCGGTACCTACTTATGTCGACGTCGGTAACGACTTTTGTCGACGTCTGTAGCGAATTTTGTCGACGTCGGTAACGACCTTTATCGACGTCGGTAACGAATTTTGTCGACGTCAATACCTACTTTTTCGAAGTCGGTAACTACTTTGTCGATGTCGGTAACGACTTTTGTCGATGTCGGTAACGACTTTTGTCGACGTCGAAACTACTTTTGTCGACGTCGGTAACGACTTATGTCGACGTCGGTATATATTTTTGCCGACGTCGGTATCTACTTTGGTCGACGTCGGTAACGGTTTATGTCGACGTCGGTAACTACTTTTGTCGACGTCGGTAACGACTTTTGCCGACGTCGGTAGCGAATTTTGTCGACGTCGAAACTTTTTGTCGACGTCGGTACCTAATGTTTCGACGTCGGCATCGATTTTTGTCGACGTCGAACCACTTTTGTCGACGTCGGTACCTACTTTTTCGACGTCGGTAACGATTTTTGTCGACGTCGAACCACTTTTGTCGGCGTCGGTACCTACTTTTTCGACGTCGGTAACGATTTTTGTCGACGTTGAACTTCTTTTGTCAGCGTCGGTACCTACTTTTTCGACGTCGGAAACGGCTTTTGTCGACGTCGGTAACTATTTTTGTCGACGTCGGTAACGACTTATGTCGACGTCGGTATATACTATTGTCGATGTCGGTATCTACTTTTGTCGACGTCGGTATCTACTTTTGTCGACGTCGGTAACGACTTTTGTCGACGTCGGTATCTACTTTTGTCGACTGCGGTAACGAATTTTGTCGACGCCGGTAGCGAATTTTGTCGACGTCGATACACGTTTGTCGACGTCGGTACCTACTTTTTCGACGTCGGTAACGATTTTTGTCGACGTCGAACCACTGTTGTCGGCGTCGGTACCTACTTTTTCGACGTCGGTGACTACTTTGGTCGACGCCGGTTACAATTTTGTCGACGTCGGTCTACCTTTGACGACTTCGGTATTTATTTTGTCGACGTTGGTAACTACGTTTGTCGACGCCGAAACTACTTTTGTCGACGTCGGAAAGTAATTTTGTCGACTACGGTTACTACTTTTGTCGACGTCGGTACCCCCCTTTTCGACGTCGGTACCTGCTTTAGTCGACGTCGGTAAAAATTTTGTCGATGTCGGTATCTACCTTTGACGACGTCGGTGTTTATTTTGTGTACGTCGGTAACGACTTTTGTCGACGTCGGTAACTACGTTTGTCGACGCCGAAACTACTTTTGTCGACGTCGGTACGACCATCTGTCGACGTCGGTAGCGACTTTTGTCGACGTCGGTATCTACTTTTGTCGACGTCGGTAACGACTTTTGTTGTCGTCGGTAGCGAATTTTGTCGACGTCGAAAAACTTTTGTCGACGTCGGTACCTACCTTTTCGACGTAAGTAACGATTTTTGTCGACGTCGAACCACTTTCGCCGGCGTCGGTACCTACTTTTTCGACGACAGTAACGACTTTTGTCGACGTCGAAACTACTTTTCTCGACGTCGGTAGCGAATTTTGTCGACGTCGAAACTTTTTTGTCGACGTCGGTACCTACTTTTTCGACGTCGGTAACGATTTTTGTCGACGTCGTACCACTTTTGTCGGTTCCGGTACCTACTTTTTCGACGTCGGTAACGGTTTATGTCGACGTCGGTAACTACTTTTGTCGACGTCGGTAACGACTTGTGCCGACGTCGGTAGCGAATTTTGTCGACGTCGAAACTTTTTTGTCGACGTCGGTACCTAATTTTTCGACGTCGGTATCATTTTTGTCGACGTCGAACCACTTTTATCGACGTCGGTACCTACTTTTTCGACGTCGGTAACGATTTTTGTCGACGTCGAACCACTTTTGTCGGCGTCAGTACCTCCTTTTTCGACGTCGGTAACGATTTTTGTCGTCGTCGAACTTCTTTTGTCGGCGTCGATACCTTCTTTTTCGACGTCGGAAACGACGTTTGTCGACGTCGGTAACTATTTTAGTCGACATCGGTAACGATTTATGTCGACGTCGGTATCTACTTTTGTCGACGTCGGTATCTACTTTTGTCGACGGCGCTAACGAATTTTGTCGACGTCGATACACTTTTGTCGACGTCGGTACCTACTTTTTCGACGTCGGTAACAATTTTTGTCGACGTCGAACAACTGTTGTCGGCGTCGGTACCTACTTTTTCGACGTCCGTGACTACTCTGGTCGACGTCGGTAACAATTTTGTCGACGTCGGTCCACCTTTGACGACGTCGGTATTTATTTTGTCGACGTCGGTGACTACGTTTGCCGACGTCGGTAAGTAATTTTGTCGACGTCGGATACTACTTTTGTCGACGTTGGTACCCCCATTTTCGACGTCGGTAACTGCTTTAGTCGACGAAGGTAACAATTTTGTCGACGTCGGTATCTACCTTTGACGACGTCGGTATTTAGTTTGTGTACGTCGGTAACGACTTTGTCGACGACGGTAACTACGTTTGTCGACGTCGGTACCTACTTTTTCGACGTCGGTAACGATTTTTGTCGACGTCGAACCACATTTGTCGGTGTCGGTACCCACATTTTCGACGTCGGTAACGATTTTTGTCGACGTCGAACTTCTTTTGTCGGCGTCGGTAACGATTTATGTCGACGTCGAACCACTTTTTTCGGCGTCGGTACCTACTTTTTCGACGTCGGTAACTATTTTTGTCGACGTCGGTAACTATTTATGTCGACGTCGGTAATTGTTTATGTCGACGTCGGTAACGACTTTTGTCGACGTCGGTAACTACTTTTGTCGACGTCGGTAGCGAATTTTGTCGACGTCGAAACACTTTTGTCGACGTCGAAACTACTTTTGTCGACGTCGGTAACGACTTTTGTCGACGTCGGTAACTATTTTTGTCGACGTCGGTAACGACTTATGTCGACGTCGGTATATATTATTGTCGACGTCGGTATCTACTTTTGTCGACGTCAGTAACGACTTTTGTAGACGTCGGTAACTACGCTTGTCGACGCCAAAACTACTTTTGTCGACGTCGGTACAACCTTCTGTCGACGTCGGTAGCGAATTTTGTCGACGTCGAAACACTTTTGTCGACATCGGTACCTACTATTTCGACGTCGGTAACGATTTTTGTCGACGTCGAACCACATTTGTCGGCGTCGGTACCTACTTTTTCGGCGTCGGTAACGACTTTTGTCGACGTCGGTAACTATTTTTGTCGACGTCGGTAACGACTTATGTCGACGTTGGTATATATTTTCGTCGACGTCGGTATCTACACTTGTCGACGTCGGTATATATATTTGTCGACGTCGGTATCTATTTTATCGACTTCGGTAACGACTTTTGTAGACGTCGGTACCTACTTCTGTCGACGTCGGTAACGACTTATGTCGACGTCGGTATATATTTTTTTCGACGTCGGTATCTACTTATGTCGACGTCGGTAACGACTTTTTTCGACGTCTGTAGCGAATTTTGTCGACGTCGAAACACTTTTGTCGACGACGGTACCTACTTTTTCGACGTCGGTAACGATTTATGTCGACGTCGAACCACTTTTGTCGGCGTCGGTACCTACTTTTTCGACGTCGGTAACGATTTTTGTCGACGTCGGTAACTATTTTTGTCGACGTCGGTAACGACTTATGTCGACGTCGGTATATATTTCTGTCGACGTCGGTAACAATTATGTCGACGTCGGTATATATTTTTCTCGACGTCGGTATCTACTTATGTCGACGTCGGTAACGACTTTTGTCGACGTCTGTAGCGAATTTTGTCGACGTCGGTACCTAATTTTGCGACATCGGTATCGATTTTTGTCGACGTCGAACCATTTTTGTCGACGTCGGTACCTACTTTTTCAACGTCGGTAACGATTTTTGTCGACGTCGAACCACTTTTGTCGGCATCGGTACCTACTTTTTCGACGTCGGTAACGATTTTTGTCGACGTTGAACTTCTTTGGCAGCGTCGGTACCTACTTTTTCGACGTCGGAAACGACTTTTGTCGACGTCGGTACCTACTTTTTCGACGTCGGTAACGATTTTTGTCGACGTCGAACCACTTTTGTCGGCGTCAGTACCTACTTTTTCGACGTCGGTAACGATTTTTGTCGACGTCGAACTTCTTTTGTCGGCGTCGGTACCTACTTTGTCGACGTCGGAAACGACTTTTGTCGACGTCGGTAACTATTTTTGTCGACGTCGGTAACGACTTATGTCGACGTCGGTATATATTGTTGTCGACGTCGGTACCTACTTATGTCGACGTCGGTAACGACTTTTGTCGACGTCTGTAGCGAATTTTGTCGACGTCGGTAACGACCTTTATCGACGTCGGTAACGAATTTTGTCGACGTCAATACCTACTTTTTCGAAGTCGGTAACTACTTTGTCGATGTCGGTAACGACTTTTGTCGATGTCGGTAACGACTTTTGTCGACGTCGAAACTACTTTTGTCGACGTCGGTAACGACTTATGTCGACGTCGGTATATATTTGTGCCGACGTCGGTATCTACTTTGGTCGACGTCGGTAACGGTTTATGTCGACGTCGGTAACTACTTTTGTCGACGTCGGTAACGACTTTTGCCGACGTCGGTAGCGAATTTTGTCGACGTCGAAACTTTTTGTCGACGTCGGTACCTAATGTTTCGACGTCGGCATCGATTTTTGTCGACGTCGAACCACTTTTGTCGACGTCGGTACCTACTTTTTCGACGTCGGTAACGATTTTTGTCGACGTCGAACCACTTTTGTCGGCGTCGGTACCTACTTTTTCGACGTCGGTAACGATTTTTGTCGACGTTGAACTTCTTTTGTCAGCGTCGGTACCTACTTTTTCGACGTCGGAAACGGCTTTTGTCGACGTCGGTAACTATTTTTGTCGACGTCGGTAACGACTTATGTCGACGTCGGTATATACTATTGTCGATGTCGGTATCTACTTTTGTCGACGTCGGTATCTACTTTTGTCGACGTCGGTAACGACTTTTGTCGACGTCGGTATCTACTTTTGTCGACTGCGGTAACGAATTTTGTCGACGCCGGTAGCGAATTTTGTCGACGTCGATACACGTTTGTCGACATCGGTACCTACTTTTTCGACGTCGGTAACGATTTTTGTCGACGTCGAACCACTGTTGTCGGCGTCGGTACCTACTTTTTCGACGTCGGTGACTACTTTGGTCGACGCCGGTTACAATTTTGTCGACGTCGGTCTACCTTTGACGACTTCGGTATTTATTTTGTCGACGTTGGTAACTACGTTTGTCGACGCCGAAACTACTTTTGTCGACGTCGGTAAGTAATTTTGTCGACTACGGTTACTACTTTTGTCGACGTCGGTACCCCCCTTTTCGACGTCGGTACCTGCTTTAGTCGACGTCGGTAACGATTTTTGTCGACGTCGAACCACTTTTGTCGGCGTCGGTACCTCCTTTTTCGACGTCGGTAACGATTTTTGTCGTCGTCGAACTTCTTTTGTCGGCGTCGATACCTTCTTTTTCGACGTCGGAAACGACGTTTGTCGACGTCGGTAACTATTTTTGTCGACATCGGTAACGACTTATGTCGACGTCGGTATCTACTTTTGTCGACGTCGGTATCTACTTTTGTCGACGTCGGTATCTACTCTTGTCGACGGCGCTAACGAATTTTGTCGACGTCGATACACTTTTGTCGACGTCGGTACCTACTTTTTCGACGTCGGTAACAATTTTTGTCGACGTCGAACAACTGTTGTCGGCGTCGGTACCTACTTTTTCGACGTCCGTGACTACTTTGGTCGACGTCGGTAACAATTTTGTCGACGTCGGTCCACCTTTGACGACGTCGGTATTTATTTTGTCGACGTCGGTGACTACGTTTGCCGACGTCGGTAAGTAATTTTGTCGACGTCGGATACTACTTTTGTCGACGTTGGTACCCCCATTTTCGACGTCGGTAACTGCTTTAGTCGACGAAGGTAACAATTTTGTCGACGTCGGTATCTACCTTTGACGACGTCGGTATTTAGTTTGTGTACGTCGGTAACGACTTTGTCGACGTCGGTAACTACGTTTGTCGACGTCGGTACCTACTTTTTCGACGTCGGTAACGATTTTTGTCGACGTCGAACCACATTTGTCGGTGTCGGTACCCACATTTTCGACGTCGGTAACGATTTTTGTCGACGTCGAACTTCTTTTGTCGGCGTCGGTAACGATTTATGTCGACGTCGAACCACTTTTTTCGGCGTCGGTACCTACTTTTTCGACGGCGGTAACTATTTTTGTCGACGTCGGTAACTATTTATGTCGACGTCGGTAATTATTTATGTCGACGTCGGTAACGACTTTTGTCGACGTCGGTAACTACTTTTGTCGACGTCGGTAGCGAATTTTGTCGACGTCGAAACACTTTTGTCGACGTCGAAACTACTTTTGTCGACGTCGGTAACGACTTTTGTCGACGTCGGTAACTATTTTTGTCGACGTCGGTAACGACTTATGTCGACGTCGGTATATATTATTGTCGACGTCGGTATCTACTTTTGTCGACGTCAGTAACGACTTTTGTAGACGTCGGTAACTACGTTTGTCGACGCCAAAACTACTTTTGTCGACGTCGGTACAACCTTCTGTCGACGTCGGTAGCGA
Source organism: Anabrus simplex (assembly GCF_040414725.1). Taxonomy (NCBI): domain Eukaryota; kingdom Metazoa; phylum Arthropoda; class Insecta; order Orthoptera; family Tettigoniidae; genus Anabrus; species Anabrus simplex. Next base: position 43,147,409 of record NC_090275.1, read on the forward strand.
CTTTTGTCGACGTCGGTATCTACTTTTGTCGACGTCGGTAACGACTTTTGTCGACGTCGGTAACTACTTTTGTCGACGTCGGTAGCGAATTTTGTCGACGTCGAAACACTTTTGTCGGCGTCGGTGCCTACTTTTTCGACGTAGGTAACGATTTTTGTCGACGTCGAACCACCATTGTCGCCGTCGGTATCTACTTATTCGACGTCGGTAACGACTTTTGTCGACGTCGAAACTACTTTTGTCGACGTCGGTAACGGTTTTTCTCGACGTCGGTAACTACTTTTGTCGACGTCGGTAACGACTTTTGTCGACGTCGGTATCTACTTCTGTCGACGTCGGTAACGACTTTTGTCGACGTCGGTAACTACTTTTGTCGACGTCGGTACCTACTTTTTCGACGTAGGTAACAATTCTTTCGACGTCGAACCACTTTTGTCGGCGTCGGTACCTACTTAATCGACGTCAGTAACGACTTTTGTCGACGTCGAAACTACTTTTGTCGACGTCGGTAACTATTTTTGTCGACGTCGGTAACTATTTTTGTCGACGTCGGTAGCGACTTATGTCGACGTCGGTATATATTTTTGTCGATGTCGTTATCTACTCTTGTCGACGAAGGTAACGACTTATGTCGACGTCGGTATATATTTTTGTCGACGTCGGTATCTATTTTGTCGACGTCGGTAACGACTTTTGTAGTCTTCGTTACCTACTTCTGTCGACGTCGGTAACGACATATGACGACGTCGGTATATATTTTTGTCGACGTCGGTATCTACATAAGTCGACGTCGGTAACGACTTTTGTCGACGTCTGTAGCGAATTTTGTCGACGTCGGTAACGGACTTTCTGGATGTCGGTAACGAATTTTGTCGACGTCGGTACCTACTTTTTCGAAGTCGGTAACTACTTTGTCGATGTCGGTAACGACTTTTGTCGACGTCGAAACTACTTTTGTCGACGTCGGTAACGACTTATGTCGACGTCGGTATATATTTTTGTCGATGTCGGTAACGACTTTCGTCGACGTCGGTATCTACTTTTGTTGACGACGGTAACGACTTTTGTCGACGTCCGTAACGACTTTTGTCGACGTCGAACCACTTTTGTCGGCGTCGGTAACGATTTTTGTCGACGTCGAACCACTTTTGTCGGCTTCGGTACCTACTTTTTCGACGTCGGTATGACTTTGGTCGACGTCGGTAACTAATTTTGTCGACGTCGGTAACGACTTATGTCGACGTCGGTATATATTTTTGTCGACGTCGGTATCTGCTCTTGTCGACGACGTAACGACTTAAATCGACGTCGGTATATATTTTGTCGACGTCGGTATCTATTTTTCCGACGTCGGTAACGACTTTTGTAGACGTCGGTACCTACTTCTGTCGACGTCGGTAATGACTTATGTAGACGTCGGTATTTATTTTTGTCGACGTCGGGATATACTTATGTCTACGTCGGTAACGACTTTTGTCGACGTCTGTAGCGAATTTTGTCGACGTCGGTAACGACCTTTTTCGACGACGGTAACGAATTTTGTCGACGTCGGTACCCACTTTTTCGAAGTCGGTAACTACTTTGTCGATGTCGGTAACGACTTTTGTCGACGTCGAAGCTACTTTTGTCGACGTCGGTAACCACTTATGTCGACGTCGATATGTATTTTTGTCCACGTCGGTATCTACTTATGTCGACGTCGGTATCTACTTTTGTCGACGACGGTAACGACTTTTGAAGACGTCGCTAACTATTTTTGTCGACGTGGGTAACGACTTATGTCGACGTCGGTATATATTTTTGTCGACGTCGGTATCTAATCTTGTCAACGTCGGTAACGACTTACGTCGACGTCGGTATCAATTTTTGTCGACGTCGGTATCTACTCTTGTCGACGTCTATAACGACTTTTGTCGACGTCGGTAACTTTCTTGTCGACGTCCGTAACGACTTTTGTCGACGTCGAACCACTTTTGTCGACGTCGGTAACGACTTATGTCGACGTCGGTATATATTTCTGTCGACGTCGGTAACAATTATGTCGACGTCGGTATATATTTTTCTCGACGTCGGTATCTACTTATGTCGACGTCGGTAACGACTTTTGTCGACGTCTGTAGCGAATTTTGTCGACGTCGAAACTTTTTGTCGACGTCGGTACCTAATTTTGCGACATCGGTATCGATTTTTGTCGACGTCGAACCATTTTTGTCGACGTCGGTACCTACTTTTTCAACGTCGGTAACGATTTTTGTCGACGTCGAACCACTTTTGTCGGCATCGGTACCTACTATTTCGACGTCGGTAACGATTTTTGTCGACGTTGAACTTCTTTGGCAGCGTCGGTACCTACTTTTTCGACGTCGGAAACGACTTTTGTCGACGTCGGTACCTACTTTTTCGACGTCGGTAACGATTTTTGTCGACGTCGAACCACTTTTTTCGGCGTCAGTACCTACTTTTTCGACGTCGGTAACGATTTTTGTCCACGTCGAACTTCTTTTGTCGGCGTCGGTACCTACTTTGTCGACGTCGGAAGCGACTTTTGTCGACGTCGGTAACTATTTTTGTCGACGTCGGTAACGACTTATGTCGACGTCGGTATATATTGTTGTCGACGTCGGTACCTACTTATGTCGACGTCGGTAACGACTTTTGTCGACGTCTGTAGCGAATTTTGTCGACGTCGGTAACGACCTTTATCGACGTCGGTAACGAATTTTGTCGACGTCAATACCTACTTTTTCGAAGTCGGTAACTACTTTGTCGATGTCGGTAACGACTTTTGTCGATGTCGGTAACGACTTTTGTCGACGTCGAAACTACTTTTGTCGACGTCGGTAACGACTTATGTCGACGTCGGTATATATTTTTGCCGACGTCGGTATCTACTTTGGTCGACGTCGGTAACGGTTTATGTCGACGTCGGTAACTACTTTTGTCGACGTCGGTAACGACTTTTGCCGACGTCGGTAGCGAATTTTGTCGACGTCGAAACTTTTTGTCGACGTCGGTACCTAATGTTTCGACGTCGGCATCGATTTTTGTCGACGTCGAACCACTTTTGTCGACGTCGGTACCTACTTTTTCGACGTCGGTAACGATTTTTGTCGACGTCGAACCACTTTTGTCGGCGTCGGTACCTACTTTTTCGACGTCGGTAACGATTTTTGTCGACGTTGAACTTCTTTTGTCAGCGTCGGTACCTACTTTTTCGACGTCGGAAACGGCTTTTGCCGACGTCGGTAACTATTTTTGTCGACGTCGGTAACGACTTATGTCGACGTCGGTATATACTATTGTCGATGTCGGTATCTACTTTTGTCGACGTCGGTATCTACTTTTGTCGACGTCGGTAACGACTTTTGTCGACGTCGGTATCTACTTTTGTCGACTGCGGTAACGAATTTTGTCGACGCCGGTAGCGAATTTTGTCGACGTCGATACACGTTTGTCGACGTCGGTACCTACTTTTTCGACGTCGGTAACGATTTTTGTCGACGTCGAACCACTGTTGTCGGCGTCGGTACCTACTTTTTCGACGTCGGTGACTACTTTGGTCGACGCCGGTTACAATTTTGTCGACGTCGGTCTACCTTTGACGACTTCGGTATTTATTTTGTCGACGTTGGTAACTACGTTTGTCGACCCCGAAACTACTTTTGTCGACGTCGGTAAGTAATTTTGTCGACTACGGTTACTACTTTTGTCGACGTCGGTACCCCCCTTTTCGACGTCGGTACCTGCTTTAGTCGACGTCGGTAAAAATTTTGTCGATGTCGGTATCTACCTTTGACGACGTCGGTGTTTATTTTGTGTACGTCGGTAACGACTTTTGTCGACGTCGGTAACTACGTTTGTCGACGCCGAAACTACTTTTGTCGACGTCGGTACGACCATCTGTCGACGTCGGTAGCGACTTTTGTCGACGTCGGTATCTACTTTTGTCGACGTCGGTAACGACTTTTGTTGTCGTCGGTAGCGAATTTTGTCGACGTCGAAAAACTTTTGTCGACGTCGGTACCTACCTTTTCGACGTAAGTAACGATTTTTGTCGACGTCGAACCACTTTCGCCGGCGTCGGTACCTACTTTTTCGACGACAGTAACGACTTTTGTCGACGTCGAAACTACTTTTCTCGACGTCGGTAGCGAATTTTGTCGACGTCGAAACTTTTTTGTCGACGTCGGTACCTACTTTTTCGACGTCGGTAACGATTTTTGTCGACGTCGTACCACTTTTGTCGGTTCCGGTACCTACTTTTTCGACGTCGGTAACGGTTTATGTCGACGTCGGTAACTACTTTTGTCGACGTCGGTAACGACTTGTGCCGACGTCGGTAGCGAATTTTGTCGACGTCGAAACTTTTTTGTCGACGTCGGTACCTAATTTTTCGACGTCGGTATCATTTTTGTCGACGTCGAACCACTTTTATCGACGTCGTTACCTACTTTTTCGACGTCGGTAACGATTTTTGTCGACGTCGAACCACTTTTGTCGGCGTCAGTACCTCCTTTTTCGACGTCGGTAACGATTTTTGTCGTCGTCGAACTTCTTTTGTCGGCGTCGATACCTTCTTTTTCGACGTCGGAAACGACGTTTGTCGACGTCGGTAACTATATTTGTCGACATCGGTAACGACTTATGTCGACGTCGGTATCTACTTTTGTCGACGTCGGTATCTACTTTTGTCGACGGCGCTAACGAATTTTGTCGACGTCGATACACTTTTGTCGACGTCGGTACCTACTTTTTCGACGTCGGTAACAATTTTTGTCGACGTCGAACAACTGTTGTCGGCGTCGGTACCTACTTTTTCGACGTCCGTGACTACTTTGGTCGACGTCGGTAACAATTTTGTCGACGTCGGTCCACCTTTGACGACGTCGGTATTTATTTTGTCGACGTCGGTGACTACGTTTGCCGACGTCGGTAAGTAATTTTGTCGACGTCGGATACTACTTTTGTCGACGTTATACCCCCATTTTCGACGTCGGTAACTGCTTTAGTCGACGAAGGTAACAATTTTGTCGACGTCGGTATCTACCTTTGACGACGTCGGTATTTAGTTTGTGTACGTCGGTAACGACTTTGTCGACGTCGGTAACTACGTTTGTCGACGTCGGTACCTACTTTCTCGACGTCGGTAACGATTTTTGTCGACGTCGAACAACATTTGTCGGTGTCGGTACCCACATTTTCGACGTCGGTAACGATTTTTGTCGACGTCGAACTTCTTTTGTCGGCGTCGGTAACGATTTATGTCGACGTCGAACCACTTTTTTCGGCGTCGGTACCTACTTTTTCGACGGCGGTAACTATTTTTGTCGACGTCGGTAACTATTTATGTCGACGTCGGTAATTGTTTATGTCGACGTCGGTAACGACTTTTGTCGACGTCGGTAACTACTTTTGTCGACGTCGGTAGCGAATTTTGTCGACGTCGAAACACTTTTGTCGACGTCGAAACTACTTTTGTCGACGTCGGTAACGACTTTTGTCGACGTCGGTAACTATTTTTGTCGACGTCGGTAACGACTTATGTCGACGTCGGTATATATTATTGTCGACGTCGGTATCTACTTTTGTCGACGTCAGTAACGACTTTTGTAGACGTCGGTAACTACGTTTGTCGACGCCAAAACTACTTTTGTCGACGTCGGTACAACCTTCTGTCGACGTCGGTAGCGACTTTTGTCGACGTCGAAACACTTTTGTCGACGTCGGTACCTACTTTTTCGACGTCGGTAACGATTTTTGTCGACGTCGAACCACATTTGTCGGCGTCGGTACCTACTTTTTCGGCGTCGGTAACGACTTTTGTCGACGTCGGTAACTATTTTTGTCGACGTCGGTAACGACTTATGTCGACGTTGGTATATATTTTCGTCGACGTCGGTATCTACACTTGTCGACGTCGGTATATATATTTGTCGACGTCGGTATCTATTTTATCGACTTCGGTAACGACTTTTGTAGACGTCGGTACCTACTTCTGTCGACGTCGGTAACGACTTATGTCGACGTCGGTATATATTTTTTTCGACGTCGGTATCTACTTATGTCGACGTCGGTAACGACTTTTTTCGACGTCTGTAGCGAATTTTGTCGACGTCGAAACACTTTTGTCGACGACGGTACCTACTTTTTCGACGTCGGTAACGATTTATGTCGACGTCGAACCACTTTTGTCGGCGTCGGTACCTACTTTTTCGACGTCGGTAACGATTTTTGTCGACGTCGGTAACTATTTTTGTCGACGTCGGTAACGACTTATGTCGACGTCGGTATATATTTCTGTCGACGTCGGTAACAATTATGTCGACGTCGGTATATATTTTTCTCGACGTCGGTATCTACTTATGTCGACGTCGGTAACGACTTTTGTCGACGTCTGTAGCGAATTTTGTCGACGTCGAAACTTTTTGTCGACGTCGGTACCTAATTTTGCGACATCGGTATCGATTTTTGTCGACGTCGAACCATTTTTGTCGACGTCGGTACCTACTTTTTCAACGTCGGTAACGATTTTTGTCGACGTCGAACCACTTTTGTCGGCATCGGTACCTACTTTTTCGACGTCGGTAACGATTTTTGTCGACGTTGAACTTCTTTGGCAGCGTCGGTACCTACTTTTTCGACGTCGGAAACGACTTTTGTCGACGTCGGTACCTACTTTTTCGACGTCGGTAACGATTTTTGTCGACGTCGAACCACTTTTGTCGGCGTCAGTACCTACTTTTTCGACGTCGGTAACGATTTTTGTCGACGTCGAACTTCTTTTGTCGGCGTCGGTACCTACTTTGTCGACGTCGGAAACGACTTTTGTCGACGTCGGTAACTATTTTTGTCGACGTCGGTAACGACTTATGTCGACGTCGGTATATATTGTTGTCGACGTCGGTACCTACTTATGTCGACGTCGGTAACGACTTTTGTCGACGTCTGTAGCGAATTTTGTCGACGTCGGTAACGACCTTTATCGACGTCGGTAACGAATTTTGTCGACGTCAATACCTACTTTTTCGAAGTCGGTAACTACTTTGTCGATGTCGGTAACGACTTTTGTCGATGTCGGTAACGACTTTTGTCGACGTCGAAACTACTTTTGTCGACGTCGGTAACGACTTATGTCGACGTCGGTATATATTTGTGCCGACGTCGGTATCTACTTTGGTCGACGTCGGTAACGGTTTATGTCGACGTCGGTAACTACTTTTGTCGACGTCGGTAACGACTTTTGCCGACGTCGGTAGCGAATTTTGTCGACGTCGAAACTTTTTGTCGACGTCGGTACCTAATGTTTCGACGTCGGCATCGATTTTTGTCGACGTCGAACCACTTTTGTCGACGTCGGTACCTACTTTTTCGACGTCGGTAACGATTTTTGTCGACGTCGAACCACTTTTGTCGGCGTCGGTACCTACTTTTTCGACGTCGGTAACGATTTTTGTCGACGTTGAACTTCTTTTGTCAGCGTCGGTACCTACTTTTTCGACGTCGGAAACGGCTTTTGTCGACGTCGGTAACTATTTTTGTCGACGTCGGTAACGACTTATGTCGACGTCGGTATATACTATTGTCGATGTCGGTATCTACTTTTGTCGACGTCGGTATCTACTTTTGTCGACGTCGGTAACGACTTTTGTCGACGTCGGTATCTACTTTTGTCGACTGCGGTAACGAATTTTGTCGACGCCGGTAGCGAATTTTGTCGACGTCGATACACGTTTGTCGACGTCGGTACCTACTTTTTCGACGTCGGTAACGATTTTTGTCGACGTCGAACCACTGTTGTCGGCGTCGGTACCTACTTTTTCGACGTCGGTGACTACTTTGGTCGACGCCGGTTACAATTTTGTCGACGTCGGTCTACCTTTGACGACTTCGGTATTTATTTTGTCGACGTTGGTAACTACGTTTGTCGACGCCGAAACTACTTTTGTCGACGTCGGTAAGTAATTTTGTCGACTACGGTTACTACTTTTGTCGACGTCGGTACCCCCCTTTTCGACGTCGGTACCTGCTTTAGTCGACGTCGGTAAAAATTTTGTCGATGTCGGTATCTACCTTTGACGACGTCGGTGTTTATTTTGTGTACGTCGGTAACGACTTTTGTCGACGTCGGTAACTACGTTTGTCGACGCCGAAACTACTTTTGTTGTCGTCGGTAGCGAATTTTGTCGACGTCGAAAAACTTTTGTCGACGTCGGTACCTACCTTTTCGACGTAAGTAACGATTTTTGTCGACGTCGAACCACTTTCGCCGGCGTCGGTACCTACTTTTTCGACGACAGTAACGACTTTTGTCGACGTCGAAACTACTTTTCTCGACGTCGGTAGCGAATTTTGTCGACGTCGAAACTTTTTTGTCGACGTCGGTACCTACTTTTTCGACGTCGGTAACGATTTTTGTCGACGTCGTACCACTTTTGTCGGTTCCGGTACCTACTTTTTCGACGTCGGTAACGGTTTATGTCGACGTCGGTAACTACTTTTGTCGACGTCGGTAACGACTTGTGCCGACGTCGGTAGCGAATTTTGTCGACGTCGAAACTTTTTTGTCGACGTCGGTACCTAATTTTTCGACGTCGGTATCATTTTTGTCGACGTCGAACCACTTTTATCGACGTCGGTACCTACTTTTTCGACGTCGGTAACGATTTTTGTCGACGTCGAACCACTTTTGTCGGCGTCGGTACCTCCTTTTTCGACGTCGGTAACGATTTTTGTCGTCGTCGAACTTCTTTTGTCGGCGTCGATACCTTCTTTTTCGACGTCGGAAACGACGTTTGTCGACGTCGGTAACTATTTTTGTCGACATCGGTAACGACTTATGTCGACGTCGGTATCTACTTTTGTCGACGTCGGTATCTACTTTTGTCGACGTCGGTATCTACTTTTGTCGACGGCGCTAACGAATTTTGTCGACGTCGATACACTTTTGTCGACGTCGGTACCTACTTTTTCGACGTCGGTAACAATTTTTGTCGACGTCGAACAACTGTTGTCGGCGTCGGTACCCACTTTTTCGACGTCCGTGACTACTTTGGTCGACGTCGGTAACAATTTTGTCGACGTCGGTCCACCTTTGACGACGTCGGTATTTATTTTGTCGACGTCGGTGACTACGTTTGCCGACGTCGGTAAGTAATTTTGTCGACGTCGGATACTACTTTTGTCGACGTTGGTACCCCCATTTTCGACGTCGGTAACTGCTTTAGTCGACGAAGGTAACAATTTTGTCGACGTCGGTATCTACCTTTGACGACGTCGGTATTTAGTTTGTGTACGTCGGTAACGACTTTGTCGACGTCGGTAACTACGTTTGTCGACGTCGGTACCTACTTTTTCGACGTCGGTAACGATTTTTGTCGACGTCGAACCACATTTGTCGGTGTCGGTACCCACATTTTCGACGTCGGTAACGATTTTTGTCGACGTCGAACTTCTTTTGTCGGCGTCGGTAACGATTTATGTCGACGTCGAACCACTTTTTTCGGCGTCGGTACCTACTTTTTCGACGGCGGTAACTATTTTTGTCGACGTCGGTAACTATTTATGTCGACGTCGGTAATTATTTATGTCGACGTCGGTAACGACTTTTGTCGACGTCGGTAACTACTTTTGTCGACGTCGGTAGCGAATTTTGTCGACGTCGAAACACTTTTGTCGACGTCGAAACTACTTTTGTCGACGTCGGTAACGACTTTTGTCGACGTCGGTAACTATTTTTGTCGACGTCGGTAACGACTTATGTCGACGTCGGTATATATTATTGTCGACGTCGGTATCTACTTTTGTCGACGTCAGTAACGACTTTTGTAGACGTCGGTAACTACGTTTGTCGACGCCAAAACTACTTTTGTCGACGTCGGTACAACCTTCTGTCGACGTCGGTAGCGACTTTTGTCGACGTCGGTATCTACTTTTGTCGACGTCGGTAACGACTTTTGTCGACGTCGGTAACTACTTTTGTCGACGTCGGTAGCGAATTTTGTCGACGTCGAAACACTTTTGTCGGCGTCGGTGCCTACTTTTTCGACGTAGGTAACGATTTTTGTCGACGTCGAACCACTTTTGTCGCCGTCGGTATCTACTTATTCGACGTCGGTAACGACTTTTGTCGACGTCGAAACTACTTTTGTCGACGTCGGTAACGGTTTTTATCGACGTCGGTGACTACTTCTGTCGACGTCGGTAACGACTTTTGTCGACGTCGGTATCTACTTCTGTCGACGTCGGTAACGACTTTTGTCGACGTCGGTAACTACTTTTGTCGACGTCGGTACCTACTTTTTCGACGTAGGTAACAATTCTTTCGACGTCGAACCACTTTTGTCGGCGTCGGTACCTACTTAATCGACGTCAGTAACGACTTTTGTCGACGTCGAAACTACTTTTGTCGACGTCGGTAACTATTTTTGTCGACGTCGGTAGCGACTTATGTCGACGTCGGTATATATTTTTGTCGATGTCGTTATCTACTCTTGTCGACGAAGGTAACGACTTATGTCGACGTCGGTATATATTTTTGTCGACGTCGGTATCTATTTTGTCGACGTCGGTAACGACTTTTGTAGTCTTCGTTACCTACTTCTGTCGACGTCGGTAACGACATATGACGACGTCGGTATATATTTTTGTCGACGTCGGTATCTACATAAGTCGACGTCGGTAACGACTTTTGTCGACGTCTGTAGCGAATTTTGTCGACGTCGGTAACGGACTTTCTGGATGTCGGTAACGAATTTTGTCGACGTCGGTACCTACTTTTTCGAAGTCGGTAACTACTTTGTCGATGTCGGTAACGACTTTTGTCGACGTCGAAACTACTTTTGTCGACGTCGGTAACGACTTATGTCGACGTCGGTATATATTTTTGTCGATGTCGGTAACGACTTTCGTCGACGTCGGTATCTACTTTTGTTGACGACGGTAACGACTTTTGTCGACGTCCGTAACGACTTTTGTCGACGTCGAACCACTTTTGTCGGCGTCGGTAACGATTTTTGTCGACGTCGAACCACTTTTGTCGGCTTCGGTACCTACTTTTTCGACGTCGGTATGACTTTGGTCGACGTCGGTAACTAATTTTGTCGACGTCGGTAACGACTTATGTCGACGTCGGTATATATTTTTGTCGACGTCGGTATCTACTCTTGTCGACGACGTAACGACTTAAATCGACGTCGGTATATATTTTGTCGACGTCGGTATCTATTTTTCCGACGTCGGTAACGACTTTTGTAGACGTCGGTACCTACTTCTGTCGACGTCGGTAATGACTTATGTAGACGTCGGTATTTATTTTTGTCGACGTCGGTATATACTTATGTCTACGTCGGTAACGACTTTTGTCGACGTCTGTAGCGAATTTTGTCGACGTCGGTAACGACCTTTTTCGACGACGGTAACGAATTTTGTCGACGTCGGTACCCACTTTTTCGAAGTCGGTAACTACTTTGTCGATGTCGGTAACGACTTTTGTCGACGTCGAAGCTACTTTTGTCGACGTCGGTAACCACTTATGTCGACGTCGATATGTATTTTTGTCCACGTCGGTATCTACTTATGTCGACGTCGGTATCTACTTTTGTCGACGACGGTAACGACTTTTGAAGACGTCGCTAACTATTTTTGTCGACGTGGGTAACGACTTATGTCGACGTCGGTATATATTTTTGTCGACGTCGGTATCTAATCTTGTCAACGTCGGTAACGACTTACGTCGACGTCGGTATCAATTTTTGTCGACGTCGGTATCTACTCTTGTCGACGTCTATAACGACTTTTGTCGACGTCGGTAACTTTTTTTGTCGACGTCCGTAACGACTTTTGTCGACGTCGAACCACTTTTGTCGACGTCGGTAACGGTTTTTATCGACGTCGGTAACTACTTTTGTCGACGTCGGTAACGACTTTTGTCGACGTCGGTATCTACTTCTGTCGACGTCGGTAACGACTTTTGTCGACGTCGGTAACTACTTTTGTCGACGTCGGTACCTACTTTTTCGACGTAGGTAACAATTCTTTCGACGTCGAACCACTTTTGTCGGCGTCGGTACCTACTTAATCGACGTCAGTAACGACTTTTGTCGACGTCGGTATCTACTCTTGTCGACGTCGGTAACGACCTTTTTCGACGTCGGTAACGATTTTTGTCGACGTCGAACCACTTTTGTCGGCGTCGGTACCTACTTTTTCGACGTCGGTAACGACTTTTGTCGACGTCGGTAACTATTTTTGTCGACGTCGGTAACGACTTATGTCGACTTTGGTATATATTTTCGTCGACGTCGGTATCTACACTTGTCGACGTCGGTATATATTTTTGTCGACATCGGTATATATTTTTGTCGACATCGGTATCGATATTTGTCGACGTCTGTAGCGAATTTTGTCGACGTCGAAACACTTTTGTCGACATCGGTACCTACTTTTTCGACGTCGGTAACGATTTTTGTCGACGTCGAACCACTTTTGTCGGCGTCGGTACCTACTTTTTCGACGTCGGTAACGATTTTTGTGACGTCGGTAACTATTTTTGTCGACGTCGGTAACGACTTATGTAGACGTCGGTATATATTTCTGTCGACGTCGGTATCTACACTTGTCGACGTCGGTAACAATTATGTCGACGTCGGTATATATTTTTGTCGACGTCGGTATCTACTTATGTCGACGTCGGTAACGACTTTTGTCGACGTCTGTAGCGAATTTTGTCGACGTCGAAACACTTTTGTCGACGTCGGTACCTACTTTTTCGACGTCGGTAACGATTTTTTGTCCGCGTCGAACCACTTTTGTCGGCGTCGGTACCTACTTTTTCGGCGTCGGTAACGATTTTTGTCGACGTCGAACATCTTTTGTCGGCGTCGGTACCTACTTTTTCGACGTCGGAAACGACTTCTTTCGACGTCGGTAACTATTTTTGTCGACGTCGGTAACGACTTATGTCGGCGTCGGTAAATATTATTGTCTACGTCGGTAACGACTTTTGTCGGTGTCGGTACCTACTTTTTCGACCTCGGAAACGACTTTTGTCGAAGTCGGAAACGACTTTTGTCGACGTCGGTAACGACTTATGTCGACGTCGGTATATATTTTTGTCGACGTCGGTATCTACTCTGGTCGACGTCGGTATCGATTTTTGTCGACTTCTAACCACTCTTGTCGACGTCGGTACCTACTTTTTCGACGTCGGTAACGATTTTTGTCGACGTCGAACCTCTTTTGTCGGCGTCGGTACCTACTTTTTCGACGTCGGTAACGATTTTTGTCGACGTTGAACTTCTTCTGTCGGCGTCGGTACCTACTTTTTCGACGTCGGACACGACTTTTGTCGACCTCGGTAACTATTTTTGTCGACGTCGGTAACGACTTATGTCGACGTCGGTATATATTATTGTCGACGTCGGTATCTACTTTTGTTGACGTCTGTAACGACTTTTGTCGACATCGGTATCTACTTTTGTCGACGGCGGTAACGAATTTTGTCGACGCCGGTAGCGAATTTTGTCGACGTCGATACACTTTTGTCGACGTCGGTACCTACTTTTTCGACGTCGGTAACGATTTTTGTCGACGTCGAACCACTGTTGTCGGCGTCGGTACCTACTTTTTCGACGTCGGTAACTACTTTGGTCGACGCCGGTAACAATTTTGTTGACGTCGGTCTACCTTTGACGACGTCGATATTTATTTTGTCGACGTCGGTAACTACGTTTGTCGACGCCGAAACTACTTTGTTCGATGTCGGTAAGTAATTATGTCGACGTCGGTTACTACTTTTGTCGACGTCGGTACCCCCCTTTTCGACGCCGGTAACTGCTTTAGTCGACGTCGGTAACAATTTTGTCGACGTCGGTATCTACCTTTGACGACGTCGGTATTTATTTTGTCGACGTCGGTAACGACTTTTGTCGACGTCGGTAACTACGTTTGTCGACGCCGAAACTACTTTTGTCGACGTCGGTACGACCTTCTGTCGAAGACGGTAGCGACTTTTGTCGACGTCGGTATCTACTTTTGTCGACGTCGGTAACGACTTTTGTTGTCGTCGGTAGCGTATATTGTCGACGTCGAAAAACTTTTGTCGACGTCGGTACCTACTTTTTCGACGTAGGTAACGATTTTTGTCGACGTCGAACTACTTTCGTCGGCGTCGGTACCTACTTTTTCGACGTCGGTTACGACTTTTGTCGACGACCAATCTACTTTTGTCGACGTCGGTAGCGAATTTTGTCGACGTCGAAACTTTTTTGTCGACGTCGGTATATACTTTTTCGACGTCGGTAAATATTTTTGTCGACGTCGAACCACTTTGGTCGGCGTCGGTACCTACTTTTTCGACGTCGGTAACGACTTTTGTCGACGTCGGTAACTATTTTTGTCGACGTCGGTAACGACTTATGTCGACGTCGGTATATATTTTTGTCGACGTCGGTAACTACACTTGTCGCTTCGGTAACGACTTATGTCGACGTCGGTATATATTTTTGTCGACGTCGGTATGTATTTTATCGACGTCGGTAACGACTTTTGTAGACGTCGGTACCTACTTCTGTCGACGTCGGTAACGACTTATGTCGACGTCGGTATATATTTTTGTCGACGTCGGTATCTACTTATGTCGACGTCGGTAACGACTTTTGTCGACGTCTGTAGCGAATTTTGTCGACGTCAAACACTTTTCTCGACGCCGGTACCTACTTTTTCGGCGTCGGTAACGATATTTGTCGACGTCGAACCACTTTTGTCGGCGTCTGTACCTAGTTTTTTGACGTCGGTAACGATTTTTGTCGACGTCGGTAACTATTTTTGTCGACGTCGGTAAAGACTTATGTCGACGTCGGTATATATTTTTGTCCACGTCGGTATGTACACTTGTCGACGTCGGTACGACTTATGTCGACGTCGGTATATATTTTTGTCGACGTCAGTATCTACTTATGTCGACGTCGGTAACGACTTTTGTCGACGTCTGTAGCGAATTTTGTCGACGTCGAAACACATTTGTCGACGTCGGTACCTACTCTTTCGACGTCGGTAACGATTTTTGTCGACGTCGGACCACTTTTGTTGGCGTCGGTACCTACTTTTTCGACGTCCGTAACGATTTTTGTTGACGTCGAACTTCTTTTGTCGGCGTCGGTACCTACTTTTTCGACGTCGGAAACGACTTTTGTCGACGTCGGTAACTATTTTGTCGACGTCGGTAACGACTTATGTCGACGTCGGTATATATTTTTGTCGACGTCGGTATCTACTCTTGTCGACGTCGGTAACGACTTTTGTCGACGTCGAAACTATTTTTGTCGACGTCGGTAACGACTTTTGTCGACGTCGGTAACTATTTTTGTCGACGTCGGTAACGACTTATGTCGACAACGATATATATTATTGTCGACGTCGGTAACGACTTTTGTCGACGTCGGTATCTACTTTTGTCGACGTCGGTAACGACTTTTGTCGACGACGGTAGCGAATTTTTTCGACGTCGAAACACTTTTGTCGACGTCGGTAACGATTTTTGTCGACGTCGAACCACTTTTGTCGGCGTCGGTACCTACTTTTTCGACGTCGGTAACTACTAAGGTCGACGTCGGTAACTACTTTTGTCGACGTCGGTAACGACTTTTGTCGACGTCGAGCCACATTTGTCGGCGTCGGTACCTAATTTTTTTACGTCGGTAACTATTTTTGTCGACGTCGAACCACTTTTGTCGGCGTCGGTACCTACTTTTTCGAAGTCGGTAACTATTGTTGTCGACGTCGGTAACTATTTTTGTCGACGTCGGTAACGATTTATGTCGACGTCGGTGTATATTTTTGTCGACGTCGGTAACGACTTTTGTCGACGTCGAACCACATTTGTCGGCGTCGGTACCTACTTTTTCGACGTCGGTAACGACTTTTGTCGACTTCGAAACTACTTTTGTCGACGTCGGTAACGTCTTTTGTCGACGTCGGTAACTACTTTTGTCGACGTCGGTACCAACTTTTTCGACGTCGGTAACGATTTTTGTCGACGTCGAACCACTTTTGACGGCGTCGGTACCTACTTTTTCGACGTCGGTAACTACATTGGTCGACGTCGGTAACAATTTTGTCGACGTCGGTCTCTACCTTTGACGGCGTCGGTATTTAATCTGTCGACGTCGGTATCGACCTTTTTCGCGCCGGTAACAATTTTGTCGACGTCGGTATCTACCCTTGACGACGTCGATATTTATTTTGCAGACGTCGGAAACGACTTTTGTCGACGTCGGAAACTACGTTTGTCGACGCCGAAACTAATTTTGTCGACGTCGGTACCACCTTCCGTCGACGTCGGTAACGACTTTTGTCGACGTCGGTAACTACTTTTGTCGACGTCGGTAACGACTTTTGTCGACGTCGAACCACATTTGTCGGCGTCGGTACCTACTTTTTCGACGTCGGTAACGACTTTTGTCGACGTCGAAACTACTTTTGTCGACGTCGGTAACGTCTTTTGTCGACGTCGGTAACTACTTTTGTCGCCGTCGGTAACTACTTTTTCGACGTCGGTAACGATTTTTGTCGACCTCGAACCACGTTTGTCGGCGTCGGTACCTACTTTTTCGACGTCGGTAACTATTTTTGTCGACGTCGGTAACTATTTTTGCGACGTCGGTAACGACTTATGTCGACGTCGGTATATATTTTTGTCGACGTCGGTATCTACTCTTGTCGACGTCGGTAACGACTTATGTCGACGTCGGTATATATTTTTGTCAACGTCGGTATCTAATTTGTCGACGTCGGTAACGACTTTCGTAGACGTCTGTACCTATTCTGTCGACGTCGGTAACGACTTATGTCGACGTCGGTATATATTTTTGTCGACGTCGGTATCTACTTATGTCGACGTCGGTAACGAC
This sequence comes from Anabrus simplex, assembly GCF_040414725.1. Classification (NCBI taxonomy): domain Eukaryota; kingdom Metazoa; phylum Arthropoda; class Insecta; order Orthoptera; family Tettigoniidae; genus Anabrus; species Anabrus simplex. The sequence goes on from NC_090275.1 coordinate 43,164,316, forward strand.
TTTTGTCGACGTCTGTAGCGAAATTTGTCGACGTCGGTAACGAATTTTGTCGACGTCGGTACCTACTTTTTCGAAGTCGGTAACTACTTTGTCGATGTCGGTAACGACTTTTGTCCATGTCGAAACAACTTTTGTCGACGTCGGTAACGACTTATGTCGACGTTGGTATATATTTTTGTCGACGCCGGTATTTACTTTTGTCGACGTCGGTAACGACTTTTGTCGACGTCGGTATCTACTTTTGTCGACGACGGTAACGACTTTTGTCGACGCCGGTAGCGAATTTTGTCGACGTCGAAACACTTTAGTCGACGTCGGTACCTACTTTTTCCACGTCGGTAACGATTTTTGTCGACGTCGAAGAAATCTTGTCGGCGTCGGTACCCGCTTTTTCAACGTCGGTGACGACTTTTGTCGACGTCGGTACCTACTTTAGTCGACGTCGGTACCTACTTTAGTCGACGTCGGTACCTACTTTTGACGACGTCGGTATCTACTCTTTCGACGTCGGTAACGACTTATGTCGACGTCGGTATTTATTTTTGTCGACGTCGGTATCTACTCATGTCGACGTCGGTAAGGACTTTAGTCGACGTCGAAACTACTTTTGTCGACGTCGAAACAACTTTTGTCGACGTCGGTATCCACTTTTGTCGACGTCGGTAACGACTTTTGTCGACGTCGGTAGCGAATTTTGTCGACGTCGAAACACTATTGTCGACGACGGTACCAACTTTTTCGACGTCGGTAACTACTTTGTCGACGTCGGTAACTACTTTTGTCGACGTCGAAATTACTTTTGTCGACGTCGGTAGCTACTTCTGTCGACGTCGGTAACGACTTTTGTCGTTGTCGGTATACATTTTGGTCGACGTCGGTGTCTACTTTGTCGACGTCGGTAACGACTTTTGTCGACGTCGGTATTTACTTTTGTCGACGTCGGTAACTACTTTTGTCGACGTCGGTACCTACTTTTATCGACATCGGTAGCTACTTTGTTCGACGTCGGTATCAATTGTTTCGTCGTCAGTAAGTACTCTTGTCGTCGTCGGTTACTACTTTTGTCGACGTCGGTTACTACTTTTGTCGACGTCGGTACTTACTTTTGCGATGTCGGTAACTGCCTTAATCGACGTCGGTAACAATTTTGTCGACGTCGGTATCTACTTTTGACGACGACGGTATTTATTTTGTCGACGTCGGTAACGATTTTTGTCGACGTCGGTAACTACGTTTGTCGACGCCGAAACTACTTTTGTCGACGTCGGTACCACCTTCTGTCGACGTCGGTAGCGACTTTTGTCGACGTCGGTAGCGAATTTTGTCGACGTCAAAAACTTTTCTCGACGTCGTTAACTACTTTTTCGACGTCGTAACACCTTTTGTCGACGTCGGATTCTACTTTGTCGACGTCGTTATCTATCTTGTCGACGTCGGTAACGACTTTCGTCGACGTCGAAACTACTTTTGTCGACGTCGGTAAAGACTTTTGTCGACGTCGGTATATATTTTTATCGACGTCGGTATCTACTCTTGCGACGTCGGTTACGACTTACGTCGACGTCGGTATATATTTTATAGCCGACCTCGGTATCTACTCTTGTCGACGTCGGTAACGACTTTTGTCGACGTCGGTAAAGACTTTTGTCGACGTCGGTTACTATTTTTGTGGACGTCGGTAACGACTTATGTCGACGTCGGTATATATTATTGTCGACGTCGGTATCTACTTTTGTCGACGTCGGTAACGACTTTTGTCGACGTCGAAACTACTTTTGAGACGTCGGTAACGACTTTTGTCGACGTCGGTAACGATTTTTGTCGACGTCGATACACTTTTTCGGCGTCGGTACCTACTTTTTCCACGTCGGTAACAATTTTTGTCGACGTCGAACTTCTTTTGTCGGCGTCGGTACCTACTTTTTCGACGTCGGAAACGACTTTTGTCGACGTCGGTAACTATTTTTGTCGACGTCGTTAACGACTTATGTCGACGTCGGTATATATTTTTGTCGACGTCGGTATCTACTCTTGTCGACGTCGGTAACGACTTATTTCGACGTCGGTATATATTTTTGTCGACGTCGGTATCTATTTTGTCGACGTCGGTAACGACTTTTGTAGACGTCTGTACCTATTCTGTCGACGTCGGTAACGACTTATGTCGACGTCGGTATATAATTTTGTCGACGTCGATATCTACTTATTTCGACGTCGGTAACGACTTTTGTCGAAGTCTGTAGCGAAAATTGTCGACGTCGGTAACGAATTTTGTCGACGTCGGTACCTACTTTTTCGAAGTCGGTAACTACTTAGTCGATGTCGGTAACGACTTTTGTCGATGTCGAAACTACTTTTGTCGACGTCGGTAACGACTTTTGTCGACGTCGGTAGCGAATTTTGTCGACGTCGAACCACTTTTGTCGGCGTCGGTACCTACTTTTTCGGCGTCTGTAACGACTTTTGTTGACGTCTGTAGCGAATTTTGTCGACGTCGATACACTTTTGTCGAAGTCGCTACCTACTTTTTCGACGTCGGTAACGATTATTGTCGACGTCGAACCACTTTTGTCGGCGTCGGTACCTACTTTTTCGACGTCGGTAACGATTTTTGTCGACGTCGAACTTCTTTTGTCTGCGTCGGTACATACTTTTTCGACGTCGGAAACGACTTTTGTCGACGTCGGTAACTATTTTTGTCTACGTCGGTAACGACTTATGTTGACGTCGGTATATATTTTTGTCGACGTCGGTATCTACTCTTGTCGAAGTCGGTAGCGACTTTTGTCGACGTCGAAACGACTTTTGTCGACGTCGGTAACGACTTTTGTCGACGTCGGTAACTATTTTTGTCGACGTCGGTACTGACTTATGTCGACGACGGTACCTACTTTTTCGACGTCGGTAACGATTTTTGTCGACGTCGAACCACTTTGTCGGCGTCGGTACCTACTTATTTTACGTCGGAAACGACTTTTGTCGACGTCGGTAACTATTTTTGTGGACGTCGGTAACGACTTTTGTCGACGTCGGTATCTACTCTTGTCGACGTCGGTAACGATATTTGTCGACGTCGAAACTACTTTTGTCGACGTCGAAACTACGTTTGTCGACGTCGGTAGCGACTTTTGTCGACGTCGGTAACTATTTTTGTCGATGTCGGTAACGACTCATGTCGACGTCGGTATATATTATTGTCGACGTCGGTAACGACTTTTGTCGACGTCGGTATCTACTTTTGTCGACGTCGGTAACGACTTTTTTCGACGCCATTAGCGAATTTTGTCGACGTCGAAACACTTTTGTCGACGTCGGTACCTAATTTTTCGACGTCGGTATCGATATTTGTCTACGTCGAACCCCTTCTGTCGGCGTCGGTACCTACCTTTTCGACGTCGGTAACTTTTGTCGACGTCGGTAACTATTTTTGTGGACGTCGGTAATGACTTATGTCGACGTCGAGATATGTTTTTATCGACGTCGGTATCTACTCTTGTCGACGTCGGTAACGACTTCTTACGACGTCGGTATATATTTTTGTCGACATCGGTACCTACTCATGTCGACGTCGGTAACGACTTTTGTCGACGTCGAAACTACTTTTGTCGACGTCGATATCGACTTTTGTCGACGTCGGTAACTATTTGTGTCGACGTCAGTAACGACTTATGTCTACGTCGGTATATATTATTGTCGACGTCGGTATGTACTTTTGTCGATGTCGGTAACGACTTTTGTCGACGTCGAAACTACTTTTGTCGACGTCGGTAACGACTTTTGTCGACGTCGGTAACTATTTTTGTCGAGGTCGGTAACGACTTATGTCGACGTCGGTAACGATTTTTGTCGACGTCGAACCACTTTTATCGGCGTCGGTACCTACTTTTTCGACGTCGGAAACGACTTTTGTCGACGTCGGTAACTATTTTTGTCGACGTCGGTAACGACTTATGTCGACGTCGGTATCTACTCTTGTCGACGTCGGTAACGACTTTTGTCGACGTCGAAACTACTTTTGTCGACGTCGAAACTACTTTTGTCGACGTCGGTAACGACTTTTGTCGACGTCGGTAACTATTTTTGTCGACGTCGGTAACGACTTTTGTCGACGTCGGTCTCTACTTTTGTCGACGTCGGTAACGACTTTTGTCGGCGCCGGTAGCGAATTTTGTCGACGTCGGAACACTTTTGTCGACGTCGAACCACTTTTGTCGGCGTCGGTACCTAGTTTTTCGACGTCGGTAACTACATTGGTCGACGTCGGTAACAATTTTGTCGACGTCGGTCTCTACCTTTGACGACGTCGGTATTTATTTTGTCGACGTCGGTAACTACGTTTGTCGACGCCGAAACTACTTTTGTCGACGTCGGTAAGTAATTTTGTCGACGTCGGTTACTACTTTTATCGACGTCGGTACCTCCCTTTTCGCCGTCGGTAACTGCTTTAGTCGACGTTGGTAACAATTTTGTCGACGTCGGTATCTACCTTTGACGACGTCGGTAACGACTTTTGCCGACGTCGGTAACTACGTTTGTCGACGCCGAAACTTCTTTTGTCGACGTCGGTACCACCTTCTGTCGACGTCGGTAACGACTTTTGTCGACGACGTTAACTACTTTTGTCGACGTCGGTAACGACTTTTGCCGACGTCGGTAACTACTTTTGTCGACGTCGGTAACGACTTTTGTAGACGTTGGTAGCGCATTTTGTCGTCGTCGAAACACTTTTGTCTACGTCGGTACCTACATTTTCGACGTCGGTAACGATTTTTGTCGACGTCGAACCACTTTTGTCGGCGTCGGTACCTACTTTTTCGACGTCGGTAACTATTTTTGTCGACGTCGGTAACTATTTTTGTTGAAGTCGGTAACGACTTATGTCGACGTCGGTATATATTTTTGTCGACGTCGGTATCTACTCTTGTCGACGTCGGTAACGACTTATGTCGAGGTCGGTATATATTTTTGCCGACATCGGTATCTATTTTGTCGACGTCGGTAATGACTTTTGTACACGTCGGTACCTAATTCTGACGACGTCGGTAACGACTTATGTCGACGTCGGTATATATTTTTGTCGACGTTGGTGTCTACTTATGTCGACGCCGGTAACGACTTTTGTCGACGTCTGTAGCGAAATTTGTAGACTTCGGTAACGACCTTTTTCGACGTCGGTAACGAATTTTGTCGACGTCGGTACCTACTTTTTCGAAGTCGGTAACTACTTTGTCGATGTCGGTAACGACTTTTGTCGACGTCGAAACTACTTTTGTCGACGTCGGTAACGACTTATGTCGACGTCGGTAACTACTTTTGTCGACGTCGGTAGCGAATTTTGTCGACGTCGTAACACTTTTGTCGGCGTCGGTACCTACTTTTTCGACGTAGGTAACGATTTTTGTCGACGTCGAAGCACTTTTGTCGCCGTCGGTACCTACTTTTTCGACGTCGGAAACGACTTTTGTCGACGTCGGTAACTATTTTTGTCGACGTCGGTAACGACTCATGTCGACGTCGGTATCTACTCTTGTCGACGTCGGTAACGACTTTTGTCGACGTCGAAACTACTTTTGTCGACGTCGAAACTACTTTTGTCGACGTCGGTAACGACTTTTGTCGACGTCGGTAACTATTTTTGTCGACGTCGGTAACGACTTTTGTCGACGTCGGTAACGTCTTTTGTCGGCGCCGGTAGCGAATTTTGTCGACGTCGGAACACTTTTGTCGACGTCGAACCACTTTTGTCGGCGTCGGTACCTAGTTTTTCGACGTCGGTAACTACATTGGTCGACGTCGGTAACAATTTTGTCGACGTCGGTCTCTACCTTTGACGACGTCGGTATTTATTTTGTCGACGTCGGTAACTACGTTTGTCGACGCCGAAACTACTTTTGTCGACGTCGGTAAGTAATTTTGTCGACGTCGGTTACTACTTTTATCGACGTCGGTACCTTCCTTTTCGCCGTCGGTAACTGCTTTAGTCGACGTTGGTAACAATTTTGTCGACGTCGGTATCTACCTTTGACGACGTCGGTATTTAATCTGTCGACGTCGGTAACGACTTTTGCCGACGTCGGTAACTACGTTTGTCGACGCCGAAACTTCTTTTGTCGACGTCGGTACCACCTTCTGTCGACGTCGGTAACGACTTTTGTCGACGACGGTAAGTACTTTTGTCGACGTCGGTAACGACTTTTGCCGACGTCGGTAACTACTTTTGTCGACGTCGGTAACGACTTTTGTAGACGTTGGTAGCGCATTTTGTCGACGTCGAAACACTTTTGTCGACGTCGGTACCTACATTTTCGACGTCGGTAACGATTTTTGTCGACGTCGAACCACTTTTGTCGGCGTCGGTACCTACTTTTTCGACGTCGGTAACTATTTTTGTCGACGTCGGTAACTATTTTTGTTGACGTCGGTAACGACTTATGTCGACGTCGGTATATATTTTTGTCGACGTCGGTATCTACTCTTGTCGACGTCGGTAACGACTTATGTCGACGTCGGTATATATTTTTGCCGACATCGGTATCTATTTTGTCGACGTCGGTAATGACTTTTGTAGACGTCGGTACCTACTTCTGACGACGTCGGTAACGACTTATGTCGACGTCGGTATATATTTTTGTCGACGTTGGTGTCTACTTATGTCGACGCCGGTAACGACTTTTGTCGACGTCTGTAGCGAAATTTGTCGACTTCGGTAACGACCTTTTTCGACGTCGGTAACGAATTTTGTCGACGTCGGTACCTACTTTTTCGAAGTCGGTAACTACTTTGTCGATGTCGGTAACGACTTTTGTCGACGTCGAAACTACTTTTGTCGACGTCGGTAACGACTTATGTCGACGTCGGTAACTACTTTTGTCGACGTCGGTAGCGAATTTTGTCGACGTCGAAACACTTTTGTCGGCGTCGGTAACGGTTTTTATCGACGTCGGTAACTACTTTTGTCGACGTCGGTAACGACTTTTGTCGACGTCGGTGGCGAATTTTGTCGACGTCGAAACTGTTTGTCGACGTCGGTAACTACTTTTTCGACGTCGGTAACGGTTTTTGTCGACGTCGGTAACTACTTTTGTCGACGTCGGTAGCGACTTTTGTCGACGTCGGTATCTACTTCTGTCGACGTCGGTAACGACTATTGTCCAAGTCGGTAACTACTTTTGTCGACGTCGGTAGCGAATTTTGTCGACGTCGAAACACTTTTGTCGACGTCGGTACCTACTTTTTCGACGTAGGTAACGATTTTTGTCGACGTCGAATCACTTTTGTCGGCGTCGGTACCTACTTATTCGACGTCGGTAACGACAATTTGTCGACGTCGAAACTACTTCTGTCGACGTCGGTAACTATTTTTGTCGACGTCGGTAGCGACTTATGTCGACGGCGGTAAATATTTTTGTCGATGTCGGTATCTACTCTTGTCGACGAAGGTAACGACTTATGTCGACGTCGGTATATATTTTTGTCGACGTCGGTATCTATTTTGTCGACGTCGGTAACGACTTTTTTAGACTTCGGTACCTACTTCTGTCGACGTCGGTAACGACATATGACGATGTCGGTATATATTTTTGTCGACGTCGGTATCTACATATGTCGACGTCGGTAACGACTTTTGTCGACGTCTGTAGCGAATTTTGTCGACGTCGGTAACGGACTTTCTGTATGTCGGTAACGAATTTTGTCGACGTCGGTACCTACTTTTTCGAAGTCGGTAACTACTTTGTCGATGTCGGTAACGACTTTTGTCGACGTCGAAACTACTTTTGTCGACGTCGGTAACGACTTATGTCGACGTCGGTATATATTTTTGTCGATGTCGGTATCTTCTTTTGTCGACGTCGGTAACGACTTTTGTCGACGTCGGTATCTACTTTTGTCGACGACGGTAACGACTTTTGTCGACGTCCGTAACGACTTTTGTCGACGTCGAACCACTTTTGTCGGCGTCGGTAACGATTTTTGTCGACGTCGAACCACTTTTTTCGGCTTCGGTACCTACTTTTTCGACGTCGGTAATGACTTTGGTCGACGTCGGTAACTATTTTTGTCGACGTCCTAACGACTTATGTCGACGTCGGTATATATTTTTGTCGGCGTCGGTATCTACTCTTGTCGACGACGTAACGACTTAAATCGACGTCGGTATATATTTTGTCGACGTCGGTATCTATTTTTCCGACGTCGGTAACGACTTTTGTAGACGTCGGTACCTACTTCTGTCGACGTCGGTAACGACTTATGTAGACGTCGGTATATATTTTTGTCGACGTCGGTATATACTTATGTCGACGTCGGTAACAACTTTTGTCGACGTCTGTAGCGAATTTTGTCGACGTCGGTAACGACCTTTTTCGACGTCGGTAACGAATTTTGTCGACGTCGGTACCCACTTTTTCGAAGTCGGTAACTACTTTGTCGATGTCGGTAACGACTTTTGTCGACGTCGAAGCTACTTTTGTCGACGTCGGTAACCACTTATGTCGACGTCGATATGTATTTTTGTCCACGTCGGTATCTACTTTTGTCGACGTCGGTATCTACTTTTGTCGACGACAGTAACGACTTTTGAAGACGTCGCAAACTATTTTTGTCGACGTGGGTACGACTTATGTCGACGTCGGTATATATTTTTGTCGACGTCGGTAACGACTTTTGTCGACGCCGGTAGCGAATTTTGTCGACGTCGAAACACTTTTGTCGACGTCGGTACCTACTTTTTCGACGTCGGTAACGATTTTTGTCGACGTCGAACCACTTTTGTCGGCGTCGGTACCTACTTTTTCGACGTCGGTACCGACTTTTGTCGACGTCGGTAACTATTTTTGTCGACGTCGGTAACGACTTATGTCGACGTTGGTATATATTTTCGTCGACGTCGGTATCTACACTTGTCGACGTCGGTAACGACTTATGTCGACGTCGGTATATATTATTGTCGACGTCGGTATCTACTTTTGTCGACGTCGGTAACGACTTTTGTCGACGTCGAAACTACTTTTGTCGACGTCGGTAACGACTTTTGTCGACGTCGGTAACTATTTTTGTCGACGTCGGTAACGACTTATGTCGACGTCGGTATATATTATTGTCGACGTCGGTAACGACTTTTGTCGACGTCGGTATCTACTTTTGTCGACGTCGGTAACGACTTTTGTCGACGCCGGTAGCGAATTTTGTCGACGTCGAAACACTTTTTTCGACGTCGGTACCTAATTTTTTGACGTCGGTATCGATTTTTGTCGACGTCGAACCACTTTTGTCGGCCTCGGTACTTACCTTTTCGACGTCGGTAACGACTTTTTTCGACGTCGGTAACTATTTTGTGGACGTCGGTAACGACTTTTGTCGACGTCGGTAACTATTTTTGTCGACGTCGGTAACGACTTATGTCGACGTCGGTGTATATTTTTGTCGACGTCGGTATGTATTTTATCGACGTCGGTAACGACTTTTGTCGACGTCGGTAACTATTTTTTCGACGTCGGTATCTACTTATGTCGACGTCGGTACCTACTTTTTCGACGTCGGTAACGATTTTTGTCGACGTCGAACCACTTTTGTCGGCGTCGGTACCTACTTTTTCGACGTCGGTAACGATTTTTGTCGACGTCGGTAACTATTTTTGTCGACGTCGGTAACGACTTATGTCGACGTCTGTATATATTTTTGTCGACGTCGGTATCTACTTATGTCGACGTCGGTAACGACTTTTGTCGACGTCAGTAGCGAATTTTGTCGACGTCGATACACTTTTGTCGACGTCGGTACCTACTTTTTCAACGTCGGTAACGATTTTTGTCGACGTCGAACCACTTTTGTCGGCGTCGGTACCTACTTTTTCGACGTCGGTAACGATTTTTGTCGACGTCAAACTTCTTTTGTCTGCGTCGGTATTTACTTTTTCGACGTCGCAAACGACTTTTGTCGACGTCGGTAACTATTTTTGTCGACGTCGGTAACGACTTATGTCGACGTCGGTATTCAGTTTTGTCGACGTCGGTATCTACCCCTGTCGACGTCGGTAACGACTTTTATCGACGTCGAAACTACTTTTGTCGACGTCGGTAACGACTTTTGTCGACGTCGGTACCTATTTTTGTCGACGTCGGTATCTACTTTTGTCGACGTCGGTAACGACTTTTGTCGACGTCGAAACTACTTTTGTCGACGTCGGTAACGACTTTTGTCGACGTCGGTACCTATTTTTGTCGACGTCGGTATCTACTTTTGTCGACGTCGGTAATGACTTTTGTCGACGTCGAAACTACTTTTGTCGACGTCGGTAACGACTTTTGTCGACGTCGGTAACGACTTTTGTCGACGTCGGTAACTATTTTTGTCGACGTCGGTAACGACTTATGTCCACGTCAGTACCTACTTTTTCGACGTCGGTAACGATTTTTGTCGACGTCGAACCACTTGTGTCGACGTCGGTACCTACTTTTTCGACGTCGGAAACGACTTTTGTCGAAGTCGGTAACTATTTTTGTCGACGTTGGTAACGACTTATGTCGACGTCGGTATATATTTTTGTCGACGTCGGTATCTACTCTTTTCGACGTCGGTAACGACTTTTTTCGACGTCGAAACTACTTTTGTCGACGTCGGTAACGACTTTTGTCGACGTCGGTAACTATTTTTGTCGACGTCGGTAACGACTTATGTCGACGTCGGTATATATTATTGTCGACGTCGGTAACGACTTTTGTCGACGTCGGTATCTACTTTTGTCGACGTCGGTAACGACTTTTGTCGACGCCGGTAGCGAATTTTGGCGACGTCGAAACACTTTTTTCGACGTCGGTACCTAATTTTTTGACGTCGGTATCGATTTTTGTCGACGTCGAACCACTTTTGTCGGCCTCGGTACTTACCTTTTCGACGTCGGTAACGACTTTTTTCGACGTCGGTAACTATTTTGTGGACGTCGGTAATGAATTATGTCGACGTCGGTAACTATTTTTGTCGACGTCGGTAACGACTTATGTCGACGTCGGTATCTACTTTGTCGTCGTGGGTAACGACTTTTGTCGACGCCGGTAACGAATTTTGTCGACGTCGTAACACTTTTGTCGACGTCGGTACCTAATTTTTCGACGTCGGTATCGATTTTTGTCGACTTCGAACCACTTTTGTCGGCGTCGGTACTTACCTTTTCGACGTCGGTAACGACTTTTTTCGACGTCGGTAACGACTTTTTTCGACGTCGGTATCTACTTTTGTCGACGTCGGTAACGACTTTTGTCGACGCCGGTAGTGAATTTTGTCGACGTCGAAACACTTTTGTCGACGTCGGTACCTAATTTTTCGACGTCGGTATCGATTTTTGTGGACGTCGAGCCACTTTTGTCGGCGTCGGTACTTACCTTTTCGACGTCGGTAACTGCTTTAGTCGACGACGGTAACAAATTTGTCGACGTCGGTATCTACGTTTGACGACGTCGGTATTTATTTTGTCGACTTCGGTAACGACTTTTGTCGACGTCGGTATCTACTTTTGTCGACGTCGGTAACTACTTTTGTCGACGTCGGTAACGACTTTTGTTGACGTCTGTAGCGAATTTTGTCGACGTCGAAAAACTTTTGTCGACGTCGGTACCTACTTTTTCGACGTAGGTAACGATTTTTGTCAACGTCGAAGCACTTTTGTCGACGTCGGTACTTACTTTTTCGACGTCGGTAACGGTTTTTGTCGACGTCGAAACTACTTTTGTCGACGTCGGTAACTTATTTTTGTCGACGTCGGTAACGACTTATGTCGACGTCGGTAACGATTTTTGTCGACGTCGAACCACTTTTGTCGGCGTCGGTACCTACTTTTTCGACGTCGGTAACGATTTTTGTCGACGTTGTACTTCTTTTGTCGGCGTCGGTACCTACTTTTTCGACGTCGGAAACGACTTTTGTCGACGTCGGTAACTATTTTTGTCGACGTCGGTAACGTCTTATGTCGACGTCGGTATATATTATTGTCGACGTCGGTATCTACTTTTTTCGACGTCGGTAACGACTTTTGTCGACGTCGGTATCTACTTTTGTCGACGTCGGTAACGACTTTTGCCGACGTCGGTAGCGAATTTTGTCGACGTCGAAACTTTTTTGTCGACGTCGGTACCTACTTATTCGACGTCGGTAACGATTTTTGTCGACGGCGAACCAATTTTGTCGACGTCGGTACCTACTTTTACGACGTCGGTAACGATTTTTGTCGACGTCGAACCACTTTTGTCGGCGTCGGTACCTACTTTTTCGACGTCGGTAACGATTTTTGTCGACGTTGAACTTTTTTTGTCGGCGTCGGTACGTACTTTTTCGACGTCGGAAACGACTTTTGTCGAAGTCGGTAACAATTTTTGTCGACGTCAGTAACGTCTTATGTCGACGTCGTGTATATATTATTGTCGACGTCGGTATCTACTTTTGTCGACGTCGGTAACGACTTTTGTCGACGTCGGTATCTACTTTTGTCGACGGCGGTAACGAATTTTGTCGACGCCGGTAGCGAATTTTGTCGACGTCGATACACTTTTGTCGACGTCGGTACCTACTTTTTCGATGTCGGTAACGATTATTGTCGACGTCGAACCACTCTTGTCGGCGTCGGTACCCACTTTTTCGACGTCGGTAACAACTTTTGTCGACGTCGGTGCCTACTTTTGTCGACGTCGGTATCTACTCTTTCGACGTCGGTAACGACTTATGTCGACGTCGGTATATATTTTTGTCGACGTTGGCATCTACTCTTGTCAACGTCGGTAATGTCTTTTGTCGACGTCGAAACTACTTTTGTCGACGTCGGTAGTTACTTCTGTCGACGCCGGTAACGACTTTTGTCGACGTCGGTAGCGAATTTTGTCGACGTCGAAACACTATTGTCGACGACGGTACCTACTTTTTCGACTTCGGTAACTACTTTGTCGACGTCGGTAACAACATTTGTCGACGTCGCTATCTACATTTGTCGACGTCGGTATCTACTTTTTCGACGTCGGTAACGAATTTTGTAGACGTCGGTAACTACTTTTGTCGACGTCGAAATTACTTTTGTCGACGTCGGTACCTACTTCTGTCGACGTAGGTATTGACTTATGTCGACGTCGGTATAGATTTTGGTCGACGTCGGTATCTACTTTGTCGACGTCGGTAACGACTTTTGTCGACGTCGGTATTTATTTTTGTCGACGCCGGTAACTGCTTTAGTCGACGTCGGTAAAAATTTTGTCGACGTCGGAATCTACCTTTGACGACGTCGGTATTTATTTTGTCGACGTCGGTAACGACTTTTGTCGACGTCGGTATCTACGCTTGTCAACGCCGAAACTACTTTTGTCGACGTCGGTACCACCTTCTGTCGACGTCGGTATCTACTTTTGTCGACGTCGGTATCTACTTTTGTCGACGTCGGTAACTACTTTTGTCGACGTCGGTAACGACTTTTGTTGACGTCGGTAACGACTTTTGTCGACGTCGGTATGTACGCTTGTCAACGCCGAAACTACTTTTGTCGACGTCGGTATCTACTTTTATCGACGTCGGAATCTACTTTTGTCGACGTCGGTATCTACTTATGTCGACGTCGGTAACGACTTTTGTCGACGTCGGTAACTACTTTTGTCGACGTCGGTAACGACTTTTGTTGACGTCGGTAACGAATTTTGTCGACGTAGAGAAACTTTTGTCGACGTCGGTACCTACTTTTGCGACGTAGGTAACGATTTTTGTCGACGTCGAACCATATTTTTTTCGGCGTCGGTACCTACTTTTTCGACGTCGGTAACGTTTTTTGTCGACGTCGAACCACTATTGTCGGCGTCGGTACCTACTTTTTCGACGTCGGTAACGATTTTTGTCGACGTCAAACTTCTTTTGTCTGCGTCGGTATTTACTTTTTCGACGTCGCAAACGACTTTTGTCGACGTCGGTAACTATTTTTGTCGACGTCGGTAACGACTTATGTCGACGTCGGTATATATTATTGTCGACGTCGGTATCTACTTTTGTCGACGTCGTAACGACTTTTGCCGACGTCGAAACTACTTTTCTCGACGTCGGTAACGATTTTTGTCGACGTCGGTAACTATTTTTGTCGACGTCGGTAACGACTTATGTCGACGTCGGTACCTACTTTTTCGACGTCGGTAACGATTTTTGTCGACGTCGAACCACTTCTATCGGCGTCGGTACCTACCTTTTCGACGTCGGAAACGACTTTTGTCGACGTCGGTAACTATTTTTGTCGACGTCGGTTACGACTTATGTCGACATCGGTATATATTTTTGTCGACGTCGGTATCTACTCTTGTCGACGTCGGTAACGACTTTTGTCGACGTCGAAACTACTTTTGTCGACGTCGAAACTACTTTTGTCGACGTCGGTAACTATTTTTGTCGACGTCGGTAACGACTTATGTCGATGTCGGTATATATTATTGTCGACGTCGGTAACGACTTTTGTCGACGTCGGTATCTAATTTTGTCGACGTCGGTTACTACTTTTGTCGACGTCGGTTACTACTTTTGTCGACGTCGGTACTTACTTTTTCGACGTCGGTAACTGCTTTAGTCGACGTCGGTAATAATTTTGTCGACGTGGGTCTCTACCTTTAATGACGTCGGTATTTATTTTGTCGACGTCGGTAACTACGTTTGTCGACGCGAAACTACTTTTGTCGACGTCGGTGAGTAATTATGTCGACGTCGGTTACTACTTTCGTCGATGTCGGTACCCCCCTTTTCGACGTCGGTAACTGCTTTAGTCGACGTCGGTAACAATTTTGTCGACGTCGGTATATACCTTTGACGACGTCGGTATTTATTTTGTCGACGTCGGTAACAACTTTTCTCGACGTCGGTATCTACTTTTTGTCGACGTCGGTAATGACTTTTGTCGACGTCGGTAACTACTTATGTCGACGTCGGTAACGACTTTTGTTGACGTCGGTAGCGAATTTTGTCGACGTCGAAAAACTTTTGTCGACGTCGGTACCTACTTTTTCGACGTAGGTAATGATTTTTGTCGACGTCGAACCACTTTTGTCGACGTCGGTACCTACTTTTTCGTCGTCGGTAACGACTTTTGTCGACGTCGAAACTACTTTTGTCGACGTCGGTAACGGTTTTTGTTGACGTCGGTAACTACTTTTGTCGACGTCGATAGCTATTTTTGTCGACGTCGGTAACAACTTATGTCGACGTTGGTATATATTTTCGTCGACGTCGGTATCTACACTTGTCGACGTCGGTATATATTTTTGTCGACGTCGGTATCTATTTTATCGACGTCGGTAACGACTTTTGTGGACGTCGGTATCTACTTATGTCGACGTCGGTAACGACTTTTGTCGACGTCTGTAGCGAATTTTGTCGACGTCGAAAACTTTTGTCGACGATGGTACCTACTTTTTCGACGTCGGTAACGATTTTTGTCGACGTCGAACCACTTTTGTCGGCGTCGGTACCTACTTTTTCGACGTCGATAAAGATTTTTGTCGACGTCGGTAACTATTTTTTCGACGTCGGTAACGACTTATGTCGACGTCGGTATATATTTTTGTCGACGTCGGTATCTACACTTGTCGACGTCGGTATCTACAATTGTCGACGTCGGTAACGACTTTTGTCGACGTCGGTATATATTTTTGTCGACGTCGGTATCTACTTATGTCGACGTCGGTAACGACTTCTGTCGACGTCTGTAGCGAATTTTGTCGACGTCGATACACTTTTGTCGACGTCGGTACCTACTTTTTCAACGTCGGTAACGATTTTTGTCGACGTCGAACAACTTTTGTCGGCGTCGGTACCTACTTTTCCGACGTCGATACGATTTTTGTCGACGTCGGTAACGACTTATGTCGACGTCGGTATTTAGTTTTGTCGACGTCGGTATCTATCCTTGTCGACGTCGGTAACGACTTTTGTCGACGTCGAAACTACTTTTGTCGACGGTGTAATGACTTTTGTCGACGTCGGTAACTATTTTTGTCGACGTCGGTAACGACTTTTGTCGACGTCGGTGTATATTATTGTCGACGTCGGTAACGACTTTTGTCGACACGAAACTACTTTTGTCGATGTCGGTAACGGCTTTTGTCGACGTCGGTAACGACTTTTGTCGACGTCGGTAACTATTTTTGTCGACGTCGGTAACGACTTATGTCGACGTCGGTATATATTATTGTCGACGTCGGTATCTACTTTTGTCGACGTCGGTAACGACTTTTGTCGACGTCGGTAACTATTTTGTCGACGTCGGTAACGACTTATGTCCACGTCGGTACCTACTTTTTCGACGTCGGTAACGATTTTTGTCGACGTCGAACCACTTTTGTCGGCGTCGGTACCTATTTTTTCGACGTCGGAAACGACTTTTGTCGACGTCGGTAACTATTTTTGTGGACGTCGGTAACGACTTATGTCGACGTCGGTATATATTTTTGTCGACGTCGGTATCTACTCTTGTCGACGCCGGTAACGACTTTTGTCGACGTCGAAACTACTTTTGTCGACGTCGGTAACGACTTTTGTCGACGTCGGTAACTATTTTTGTCGACGTCGGTAACGACTTATGTCGACGTCGGTATATATGATTGTCGACGTCGGTAACGACTTTTGTCGACGTCGGTATCTACTTTTGTCGACGTCGGTAACGACTTTTGTCGACGCCGGTAGCGAATTTTGTCGACGTCGAAACACTTTTGTCGACGTCGGTACCTAATTTTTCGACGTCGGTATCGATTTTTGTCGACGTCGAACCACTTTTGTCGGCGTCGGTACTTACCTTTTCGACGTCGGTAACGACTTTTTTCGACGTCGGTACCTATTTTTGTGGACGTCGGTAATGTCTTATGTCGAAACCGGTAAATATTTTTGTCGACGTCGGTAACGACTTATGTCGACGTCGGTATCTTCTTTTGTCGACGTCGGTAACGACTTTTGTCGACGCCGGTAGCGAATTTTGTCGACGTCGAAACACTTTTGTCGACGTCGGTACGTAATTTTTCGACGTCGGTAGCGATTTTTGTCGACGTCGAACCACTTTTGTCGGCGTCGGTACTTACCTTTTCGACGTCGGTAACGACTTTTGTCGACGTCGGTATCTACTTTTGTCGACGTCGGTAACGACTTTTGTCGACGCCTGTAGCGAATTTTGTCGACGTCGAAACACTGTTGTCGACGTCGGTACCTAATTTTTCGACGTCGGTATCGATTTTTGTCGACGTCGGACCACTTTTGTCGGCGTCGGTACTTACCTTTTCGACGTCGGTAACTGCTTTAGTCGACGTCGGTAACAAATTTGTCGACGTCGATATCTACCTTTGACGACGTCGGTATTTATTTTGTCGACATCGGTAACGACTTTTGTCGACGTCGGTATCTACTTTTGTCGACGTCGGTAACTACTTTTGTCGACGTCGGTAACGACTTTTGTTGACGTCGGTAGCGAATTTTGTCGACGTCGAAAAACTTTTATCGACGTCGGTACCTACTTTTTCGACGTAGGTAACGATTTTTGTCGACCCGAAGCACTTTTGTCGACGTCGGTATCTACGTTTTCGACGTCGGTAACGGTTTTTGTCGACGTCGAAACTACTTTTGTCGACGTCGGTAACGGTTTTTGTCGACGTCGGTAACTACTTTGGTCGACGTCGGTAACTACTTTTGTCGACGTCGGTAGCGAATTTTGTCGACCTCGAAACTTTTTGTCGACGTCGGTACCTAATTTTTCGAAGTCGGTATCGATTTTTGTCGACGTCGAAAAAATTTTGTCGGCGTCGGTACCTACCTTGTCGACGTCGGTAACTATTTTTGTGGACGTCGGAAATGACTTATGTCGACGTCGGTATATATTTTTATCGACGTCGGTATATATTTTTATCGACGTCGGTATCTACTCTTGTCGACGTCGGTAACGACTTACGTCGACGTCGGTATATATTTTTGTCGACGTCGGTATCTACTCTTGTCGACGTCGGTAACGACTTTTGTCGACGTCGAAACTACTTTTGTCGATGTCGAAACTACTTTTGTCCACGTAGGTAACGACTTTTGTCGACGTCGGTAACTATTTTTGTCGACGTCGGTAACGACTTATGTCGACGTCGGTATATATTATTGTCGACGTCGGTATCTACTTTTGTCGACGTCGGTAACGACTTTTGTCGACGTCGGTATCTACTTTTGTCGACGTCGGTAACGACTTTTTTCGACGCCCGTAGCGAATTTTGAGGACGTCGAGACACTTTTGTAGACGTCGGTACCTACTTTTTCGACGTCGGTAACGATTTTTGTCGACGTCGAACCACTTTTGTCGGCGTCGGTACCTACTTTTTCGTCGTCGAAACGACTTTTGTCGACGACGGTCACTATTTTGTCGACGTCGGTAACGACTTATGTCGACGTCGGCATAAATTTTTGTCGACGTCGGTATCTACTCTTGTCAACGTCGGTAACGACTTTTGTCGACGTCGAAACTACTTTTGTCGACGTCGAAACTACTTTTGTCGACGTCGAAACTACTTTTGTCGACGTCGGTAACGACTTTTGTCGACGTCGGTAAATATTTTCGTCGACGTCGGTAACAACTTATGTCGACGTCGGTATATATTACTGTCGTCGTCGGTAACGACTTTAGTCGACGCCGGCAGCGAATTTTGTCGACGTCGAAACACTTTTGTCGAGGTCGGTAACGATTTTTATCGACGTCGAACCCCTTTTGTCGGCGTCGGTACCTACCTTTTCGACATCGGTAACTATTTTTGTCGACGTCGGTAACTTTTTTGTCGACGTCGGTAACGACTTATGTCGACGTCGGTATATATTTTTGTCGACGTCGGTATCTACTCTTGCCGACGTCGGTATATATTTTTGTCGACGTCGGTATCTATTTTGTCGACGTCGGTAACGTCTTTTGTAGACGTCGGTACCTAAATCTGTCGACGTCGGTAACGACTTATTCGACGTCGGTATATTTTTGTCTACGTTGGTGTCTACTTATGTCGACGCCGGTATCGACTTTTGTCGACGTCTGTAGCGAAATTTGTCGACGTCGGTAACGACCTTTTTCGACGTCGGTAACGAATTATGTCGACGTCGGTACCTACTTTTTCGAAGTCGGTAACTACTTTGTCGATGTCGGTAACGACTTTTGTCGACGTCGAAACTACTTTTGTCGACGTCGGTAACGACTTATGTCGACGTCGGTATATATTTTTGTCGACGTCGGTAACGACTTTTGTCGACGTCGGTATCTACTTTTGTCGACGACGGTAACGACTTTTGTCGACGCCGGTAGCGAATTTTGTCGACGTCGAAACACTTTACTCGTCGTCGGTACCTACTTTTTCGACGTCGGTAACGATTTTTGTCGACGTCGAACCACTCTTGTCGGCGTCGGTACCCACTTTTTCGACGTCGGTAACAACTTTTGTCGACGTCGGTACCTACTTTTGTCGACGTCGGTATCTACTCTTTCGACGTCGGTAACGACTTATGTCGACGTCGGTATATATTTTTGTCGACGTTGGCATCTACTCTTGTCAACGTCAATAACGTCTTTTGTCGACGTCGAAACACTATTGTCGACGACGGTACCTACTTTTTCGACGTCGGTAACTACTTTGTAACGTCGGTATCAACATTTGTCGACGTCGCTATCTACTTTTGTCGACGTCGGAATCTATTTTTCGACGTCGATAACGAATTTTGTAGACGTCGGTAACTAC
This sequence comes from Anabrus simplex, assembly GCF_040414725.1. Taxonomy (NCBI): domain Eukaryota; kingdom Metazoa; phylum Arthropoda; class Insecta; order Orthoptera; family Tettigoniidae; genus Anabrus; species Anabrus simplex. The sequence goes on from NC_090275.1 coordinate 43,184,052, forward strand.
ATTTTTGTCGACGTCGAAATTACTTTTTTCGACGTCGGTACCTACTTCTGTCGACGTAGGTAACGACTTATGTCGACGTCGGTATAGATTTTGGTCGACGTCGGTATCTACTTTGTCGACGCCGGCAACTGCTTCAGTCGACGTCGGTAAAAATTTGGTCGACGTCGGGATCTACCTTTGACGACGTCGGTATTTATTTTGTCGACGTCGGTAACGACTTTTGTCGACATCGGTATCTACGCTTGTCAACGCCGAAACTACTTTTGTCGACGTCGGTACCACCTTCTGTCGACGTCGGTATCTACTTTTGTCGACGTCGGTATCTACTTTTGTCGACGTCGGTAACGACTTTTGTCGACGTCGGTAACTACTTTTGTCGACGTCGGTAACGACTTTTGTTGACGTCGGTAACGACTTTTGTCGACGTCGGTATCTACGCTTGTCAACGCCGAAACTACTTTTGTCGACGTCGGTATCTACTTTTGTCGACGTCGGTATCTACTTTTGTCGACGTCGGTAACGACTTTTGTCGACGTCGGTAACTACTTTTGTCGACGTCGGTAACGACTTTTGTTGACGTCGGTAACGAATTTTGTCGACGTCGAAAAACTTTTGTCGACGTCGGTACCTACTTTTGCGACATAGGTAACGATTTTTGTCGACGTCGAACCAAATTTGTTGGCGTCGGTACCTACTTTTTCGACGTCGGTAACGACTTTTGTCGACGTTGAAACTACTTTTGTCGACGTTGAAACTACTTTTGTCGACGTCGGAAACGGTTTTTGTCGACGTCGAAACTACTTTTGTCGACGTCGGTAGTTACTTCTGTCGACGTAGGTATCGACTTATGTCGACGTCGGTATAGATTTTGGTCGACGTCGGTATCTACTTTGTCGACGTCGGTAACGACTTTTGTCGACGTCGGTATTTACTTTTGTCGACGCCGGTATCTGCTTTAGTCGACGTCGGTAAAAATTTTGTCGACGTCGGAATCTACCTTTGACGACGTCGGTATTTATTTTGTCGACGTCGGTAACGACTTTTGTCGACGTCGGTATCTACGCTTGTCAACGCCGAAACTACTTTTGTCGACGTCGGTACCACCTTCTGTCGACGTCGGTATCTACTTTTGTCGACGTCGGTATCTACTCTTTCGACGTCGGTAACGACTTATGTCGACGTCGGTATATATTTTTGTCGACGTTGGCATCTACTCTTGTCAACGTCGGTAACGTCTTTTGTCGACGTCGAAACTACTTTTGTCGACGTCGAAACTACTTTTGTCGACGTCGGTAGTTACTTCTGTCGACGCCGGTAACTACTTTTGTCGACGTCGGTAGCGAATTTTGTCGACGTCGAAACACTATTTTCGACGACGGTACCTACTTTTTCGACTTCGGTAACTACTTTGTCGACGTCGGTAACAACATTTGTCGACGTCGCTATCTACATTTGTCGACGTCGGTATCTATTTTTTCGACGTCGGTAACGAATTTTGTAGACGTCGGTAACTACTTTTGTCAACATCGAAATTACTTTTGTCGACGTCGGTACCTACTTCTGTCGACGTAGGTATCGACTTATGTCGACGTCGGTATAGATTTTGGTCGACGTCGGTATCTACTTTGTCGACGTCGGTAACGACTTTTGTCGACGTCGGTATTTACTTTTGTCGACGCCGGTAACTGCTTTAGTCGACGTCGGTAAAAATTTTGTCGACGTCGGAATCTACCTTTGACGACGTCGGTATTTATTTTGTCGACGTCGGTAACGACTTTTGTCGACGTCGGTATCTACGCTTGTCAACGCCGAAACTACTTTTGTCGACGTCGGTACCACCTTCTGTCGACGTCGGTATCTACTTTTGTCGACGTCGGTATCTACTTTTGTCGACGTCGGTAACTACTTTTGTCGACGTCGGTAACGACTTTTGTTGACGTCGGTAACGACTTTTGTCGACGTCGGTATGTACGCTTGTCAACGCCGAAACTACTTTTGTCGACGTCGGTATCTACTTTTATCGACGTCGGTATCTACTTTTGTCGACGTCGGTAACTACTTTTGTCGACGTCGGTAACTACTTTTGTCGACGTCGGTAACTACTTTTGTCGACGTCGGTAACGACTTTTGTTGACGTCGGTAACGAATTTTGTCGACGTAGAGAAACTTTTGTCGACGTCGGTACCTACTTTTGCGACGTATGTAACGATTTTTGTCGACGTCGAACCATATTTTTTTCGGCGTCGGTACCTACTTTTTCGACGTCGGTAACGACTTTTGTCGACGTTGAAACTACTTTTGTCGACGTCGGTAACGGTTTTTGTCGACGTCGGTAACTACTCTTGTCGACGTCGGTAACTACTTTTGTCCACGTCAGTAACGACTTTTGTCGACGTCGGTAGCGAATTTTGTCGACGTCGCAACTTTTTGTCGACGTCGGTACCTACTCTTTCGACGTCGGTAACGATTTTTTCGACGTCGAACCGCTTTTGTCGGCGTCGGTTCCTACTTTTACGACGTCGATAACTACTTTTGTCGACGTCGGTAACTATTTTCGTCGACGTCGGTAGCGACTTATGTCGACGTCCGTATATATTTTTGTCGATGTCGGTATCTACTCTTGTCGACGAAGGTAACGACTTATGTCGACGTCGGTATATATTCTTGTCGACGTCGGTATCTATTTTGTCGACGTCGGTAACGACTTTTGTAGACGTCGGTACCTACTTCTGTCGACGTCGGTAACGACATATGTCGACGTCGGTATATATTTTTGTCGACGTCGGTATCTACATATGTCGACGTCGGTAACGACTTTTGTCGACGTTGAAACTACTTTTGTCGACGTCGGTAACGGTTTTTGTCGACGTCGGTAACTACATTTGTCGACGTCGGTAACTACTTTTGTCCACGTCAGTAACGACTTTTGTCGACGTCGGTAGCGAATTTTGTCGACGTCGCAACTTTTTTGTCGACGTCGGTACCTACTCTTTCGACGTCGGTAACGACTTTTGTCGACGTCGAACCACTTTTGTCGGCGTCGGTTCCTACTTTTTCGACGTCGATAACTACTTTTGTCGACGTCGGTAACTATTTTTGTCGACGTCGGTAGCGACTTATGTCGACGTCCGTGTATATTTTTGTCGATGTCGGTATCTACTCTTGTCGACGAAGGTAAAGACTTATGTCGACGTCGGTATATATTTTTGTCGACGTCGGTATCTATTTTGTCGACGTAGGTAACGACATATGTCGACGTCGGTATATATTTTTGTCGACGTCGGTATCTACATATGTCGACGTCGGTAACGACTTTTGTCGACGTCTGTAGCGAATTTTGTCGACGTCGGTAACGACCTTTCTCGACGTCGGTAACGAATTTTGTCGACGTCGGACCCTACTTTTTCGAAGTCGGTAACTACTTTGTCGATGTCGGTAACGACTATTGTCGACGTCGAAACTACTTTTGTCGACGTCGGTATCTACTTTAGTCGACGTCGGTATCTACTTTTGTCGACGTCGGTATCTACTTTTGTCGACGTCGGTAACTACTTTTGTCGACGTCGGTAACGACTTTTGTTGACGTCGGTAACGACTTTTGTCGACGTCGGTATGTACGCTTGTCAACGCCGAAACTACTTTTGTCGACGTCGGTATCTACTTTTGTCGACGTCGGTATCTACTTTTGTCGACGTCGGTAACGACTTTTGTCGACGTCGGTAACGACTTTTGTTGACGTCGGTAACGAATTTTGTCGACGTAGAGAAACTTTTGTCGACGTCGGTACCTACTTTTGCGACGTAGGTAACGATTTTTGTCGACGTCGAACCATATTTTTTTCGGCGTCGGTACCTACTTTTTCGACGTCGGTAACGATTTTTGTCGACGTCGAACCACTTTTGTCGGCGTCGGTACCTACTTTTTCGACGTCGGTAACGATTTTTGTCGACGTCAAACTTCTTTTGTCTGCGTCGGTATTTACTTTTTCGACGTCGCAAACGACTTTTGTCGACGTCGGTAACTATTTTTGTCGACGTCGGTAACGACTTATGTCGACGTCGGTATATATTATTGTCGACGTCGGTATCTACTTTTGTCGACGTCGTAACGACTTTTGCCGACGTCGAAACTACTTTTCTCGACGTCGGTAACGATTTTTGTCGACGTCGGTAACTATTTTTGTCGACGTCGGTAACGACTTATGTCGACGTCGGTACCTACATTTTCGACGTCGGTAACGATTTTTGTCGACGTCGAACCACTTCTATCGGCGTCGGTACCTACCGTTTCGACGTCGGAAACGACTTTTGTCGACGTCGGTAACTATTTTTGTCGACGTCGGTTACGACTTATGTCGACATCGGTATATATTTTTGTCGACGTCGGTATCTACTCTTGTCGACGTCGGGAACGACTTTTGTCGACGTCGAAACTACTTTTGTCGACGTCGAAACTACTTTTGTCGACGTCGGTAACTATTTTTGTCGACGTCGGTAACGACTTATGTCGATGTCGGTATATATTATTGTCGACGTCGGTAACGACTTTTGTCGACGTCGGTATCTAATTTTGTCGACGTCGGTTACTACTTTTGTCGACGTCGGTTACTACTTTTGTCGACGTCGGTACTTACTTTTTCGACGTCGGTAACTGCTTTAGTCGACGTCGGTAACAATTTTGTCGACGTGGGTCTCTACCTTTAATGACGTCGGTATTTATTTTGTCGACGTCGGTAACTACGTTTGTCGACGCGAAACTACTTTTGTCGACGTCGGTGAGTAATTATGTCGACGTCGGTTACTACTTTTGTCGATGTCGGTACCCCCCTTTTCGACGTCGGTAACTGCTTTAGTCGACGTCGGTAACAATTTTGTCGACGTCGGTATATACCTTTGACGACGTCGGTATTTATTTTGTCGACGTCGGTAACAACTTTTCTCGACGTCGGTATCTACTTTTGTCGACGTCGGTAATGACTTTTGTCGACGTCGGTAACTACTTATGTCGACGTCGGTAACGACTTTTGTTGACGTCGGTAGCGAATTTTGTCGACGTCGAAAAACTTTTGTCGACGTCGGTACCTACTTTTTCGACGTAGGTAATGATTTTTGTCGACGTCGAACCACTTTTGTCGACGTCGGTACCTACCTTTTCGTCGTCGGTAACGACTTTTGTCGACGTCGAAACTACTTTTGTCGACGTCGGTAACGGTTTTTGTTGACGTCGGTAACTACTTTTGTCGACGTCGATAACTATTTTTGTCGACGTCGGTAACGACTTATGTCGACGTTGGTATATATTTTCGTCGACGTCGGTATCTACACTTGTCGACGTCGGTATATATTTTTGTCGACGTCGGTATCTATTTTATCGACGTCGGTAACGACTTTTGTAGACGTCGGTATCTACTTATGTCGACGTCGGTAACGACTTTTGTCGACGTCTGTACCGAATTTTGTCGACGTCGAAAACTTTTGTCGACGATGGTACCTACTTTTTCGACGTCGGTAACGATTTTTGTCGACGTCGAACCACCTTTGTCGGCGTCGGTACCTACTTTTTCGACGTGGTTAACGATTTTTGTCGACGTCGGTAACTATTTTTGTCGACGTCGCAAACGACTTATGTCGACGTCGGTATATATTTTTGTCGACGTCGGTATCTACACTTGTCGACGTCGGTATCTACAATTGTCGACGTCGGTAACGACTTTTGTCGACGTCGGTATATATTTTTGTCGACGTCGGTATCTACTTATGTCGACGTCGGTAACGACTTCTGTCGACGTCTGTAGCGAATTTTGTCGACGTCGATACACTTTTGTCGACGTCGGTACCTACTTTTTCAACGTCGGTAACGATTTTTGTCGACGTCGAACAAATTTTGTCGGCGTCGGTACCTACTTTTTCGACGTCGATAACGATTTTTGTCGACGTCGGTAACGACTTATGTCGACGTCGGTATTTAGTTTTGTCGACGTCGGTATCTACCCTTGTCGACGTCGGTAACGACTTTTGTCGACGTCGAAACTACTTTTGTCGACGGTGTAATGACTTTTGTCGACGTCGGTAACTATTTTTGTCGACGTCGGTAACGACTTTTGTCGACGTCGGTGTATATTATTGTCGACGTCGGTAACGACTTTTGTCGACACGAAACTACTTTTGTCGATGTCGGTAACGGCTTTTGTCGACGTCGGTAACGACTTTTGTCGACGTCGGTAACTATTTTTGTCGACGTCGGTAACGACTTATGTCGACGTCGGTATATATTATTGTCGACGTCGGTATCTACTTTTGTCGACGTCGGTAACGACTTTTGTCGACGTCGAAACTACTTTTGTCGACGTCGGTAACGACTTTTGTCGACGTCGGTAACTATTTTGTCGACGTCGGTAACGACTTATGTCCACGTCGGTACCTACTTTTTCGACGTCGGTAACGATTTTTGTCGACGTCGAACCACTCTTGTCGGCGTCGGTACCTATTTTTTCGACGTCGGAAACGACTTTTGTCGACGTCGGTAACTATTTTTGTGGACGTCGGTAACGACTTATGTCGACGTCGGTATATATTATTGTCGACGTCGGTATCTACTCTTGTCGACGTCGGTAGCGACTTTTGTCGACGTCGAAACTACTTTTGTCGACGTCGGTAACGACTTTTGTCGACGTCGGTAACTATTTTTGTCGACGTCGGTAACGACTTATGTCGACGTCGGTATATATGATTGTCGACGTCGGTAACGACTTTTGTCGACGTCGGTATCTACTTTTGTCGACGTCGGTAACGACTTTTGTCGACGTCGAAACACTTTTGTCGACGTCGGTACCTAATTTTTCGACGTCGGTATCGATTTTTGTCGACGTCGAACCACTTTTGTCGGCGTCGGTACTTACCTTTTCGACGTCGGTAACGACTTTTTTCGACGTCGGTACCTATTTTTGTGGACGTCGGTAATGTCTTATGTCGAAACAGGTAAATATTTTTGTCGACGTCGGTAACGACTTATGTCGACGTCGGTATCTACTTTTGTCGACGTCGGTAACGACTTTTGTCGACGCCGGTAGCGAATTTTGTTAACGTCGAAACACTTTTGTCGACGTCGGTACGTAATTTTTCGACGTCGGTAGCGATTTTTGTCGACGTCGAACCACTTTTGTCGGCGTCGGTACTTACCTTTTTGACGTCGGTAACGACTTTTGTCGACGTCGGTATCTACTTTTGTCGACGTCGGTAACGACTTTTGTCGACGCCGGTAGCGAATTTTGTCGACGTCGAAACACTGTTGTCGACGTCGGTACCTAATTTTTCGACGTCGGTATCGATTTTTGTCGACGTCGGACCACTTTTGTCGGCGTCGGTACTTACCTTTTCGACGTCGGTAACTGCTTTAGTCGACGTCGGTAACAAATTTGTCGACGTCGATATCTACCTTTGACGACGTCGGTATTTATTTTGACGACATCGGTAACGACTTTTGTTGACGTCGGTAGCGAATTTTGTCGACGTCGAAAAACTTTTGTCGACGTCGGTACCTACTTTTTCGACGTAGGTAACGATTTTTGTCGACCCGAAGCACTTTTGTCGACGTCGGTATCTACGTTTTCGACGTCGGTAACGGTTTTTGTCGACGTCGAAACTACTTTTGTCGACGTCGGTAACGGTTTTTGTCGACGTCGGTAACTACTTTTGTCGACGTCGGTAACTACTTTTGTCGACGTCGGTAGCGAATTTTGTCGACCTCGAAACTTTTTGTCGACGTCGGTACCTAATTTTTCGAAGTCGGTATCGATTTTTGTCGACGTCGAAAAACTTTTGTCGGCGTCGGTACCTACCTTGTCGACGTCGGTAACTATTTTTGTGGACGTCGGAAATGACTTATGTCGACGTCGGTATATATTTTTATCGACGTCGGTATATATTTTTATCGACGTCGGTATCTACTCTTGTCGACGTCGGTAACGACTTACGTCGACGTCGGTATATATTTTTGTCGACGTCGGTATCTACTCTTGTCGACGTCGGTAACGACTTTTGTCGACGTCGAAACTACTTTTGTCGATGTCGAAACTACTTTTGTCGACGTAGGTAACGACTTTTGTCGACGTCGGTAACGACTTATGTCGACGTCGGCATATATTTTTGTCGACGTCGGTATCTACTCTTGTCAACGTCGGTAACGACTTTTGTCGACGTCGAAACTACTTTTGTCGACGTCGAAACTACTTTTGTCGACGTCGGTAACGACTTTTGTCGACGTCGGTAAATATTTTCGTCGACGTCGGTAACAACTTATGTCGACGTCGGTATATATTACTGTCGTCGTCGGTAACGACTTTTGTCGACGTCGGTAACGACTTTTGTCGACGTCGGTATCTACTTTTGTCGACGTCGGTAACGACTTTTGTAGACGTCGGTACCTAAATCTGTCGACGTCCGTAACGACTTTAGTCGACGCCGGCAGCGAATTTTGTCGACGTCGAAACACTTTTGTCCAGGTCGGTAACGATTTTTATCGACGTCGAACCCCTTTTGTCGGCGTCGGTACCTACTTTTTCGACATCGGTAACTATTTTTGTCGACGTCGGTAACTTTTTTGTCGACGTCGGTAACGACTTATGTCGACGTCGGTATATATTTTTGTCGACGTCGGTATCTACTCTTGCCGACGTCGGTATATATTTTTGTCGACGTCGGTATCTATTTTGTCGACGTCGGTAACGACTTTTGTAGATGTCGGTACCTAAATCTGTCGACGTCGGTAACGACTTATGTCGACGTCGGTATATTTTTGTCTACGTTGGTGTCTACTTATGTCGACGCCGGTATCGACTTTTGTCGACGTCTGTAGCGAAATTTGTCGACGTCGGTAACGACCTTTTTCGACGTCGGTAACGAATTATGTCGACGTCGGTACCTACTTTTTCGAAGTCGGTAACTACTTTGTCGATGTCGGTAACGACTTTTGTCGACGTCGAAACTACTTTTGTCGACGTCGGTAACGACTTATGTCGACGTCGGTATATATTTTTGTCGACGTCGGTAACGACTTTTGTCGACGTCGGTATCTACTTTTGTCGACGACGGTAACGACTTTTGTCGACGCCGGTAGCGAATTTTGTCGACGTCGAAACACTTTACTCGTCGTCGGTACCTACTTTTTCGACGTCGGTAACGATTTTTGTCGACGTCGAACGACTCTTGTCGGCGTCGGTACCCACTTTTTCGACGTCGGTAACAAATTTTGTCGACGTCGGTACCTACTTTTGTCGACGTCGGTATTTACTCTTTCGACGTCGGTAACGACTTATGTCGACGTCGGTATATATTTTTGTCGACGTTGGCATCTACTCTTGTCAACGTCAATAACGTCTTTTGTCGACGTCGAAACACTATTGTCGACGACGGTACCTACTTTTTCGACGTCGGTAACTACTTTGTAACGTCGGTATCAACATTTGTCGACGTCGCTATCTACTTTTGTCGACGTCGGTATCTATTTTTTCGACGTCGATAACGAATTTTGTAGACGTTGGTAACTACATTTTTGTCGACGTCGAAATTACTTTTTTCGACGTCGGTACCTACTTCTGTCGACGTAGGTAACGACTTATGTCGACGTCGGTATAGATTTTGGTCGACGTCGGTATCTACTTTGTCGACGTCGGTAACGACTTTTGTCGACGTCGGTATTTACTTTTGTCGACGCCGGCAACTGCTTCAGTCGACGTCGGTAAAAATTTGGTCGACGTCGGGATCTACCTTTGACGACGTCGGTATTTATTTTGTCGACGTCGGTAACGACTTTTGTCGACATCGGTATCTACGCTTGTCAACGCCGAAACTACTTTTGTCGACGTCGGTACCACCTTCTGTCGACGTCGGTATCTACTTTTGTCGAAGTCGGTATCTACTTTTGTCGACGTCGGTAACGACTTTTGTCGACGTCGGTAACTACTTTTGTCGACGTCGGTAACGACTTTTGTTGACGTCGGTAACGACTTTTGTCGACGTCGGTATCTACGCTTGTCAACGCCGAAACTACTTTTGTCGACGTCGGTATCTACTTTTGTCGACGTCGGTATCTACTTTTGTCGACGTCGTTATCTACTTTTGTCGACGTCGGTAACGACTTTTGTCGACGTCGGTAACTACTTTTGTCGACGTCGGTAACGACTTTTGTTGACGTCGGTAACTAATTTTGTCGACGTCGAAAAACTTTTGTCGACGTCGGTACCTACTTTTGCGACATAGGTAACGATTTTTGTCGACGTCGAACCAAATTTGTTGGCGTCGGTACCTACTTTTTCGACGTCGGTAACGACTTTTGTCGACGTTGAAACTACTTTTGTCGACGTTGAAACTACTTTTGTCTACGTCGGTAGTTACTTCTGTCGACGTAGGTATCGACTTATGTCGACGTCGGTATAGATTTTGGTCGACGTCGGTATCTACTTTGTCGACGTCGGTAACGACTTTTGTCGACGTCGGTATTTACTTTTGTCGACGCCGGTAACTGCTTTAGTCGACGTCGGTAAAAATTTTGTCGACGTCGGAATCTACCTTTGACGACGTCGGTATTTATTTTGTCGACGTCGGTAACGACTTATGTCGACGTCGGTATATATGATTGTCGACGTCGGTAACGACTTTTGTCGACGTCGGTATCTACTTTTGTCGACGTCGGTAACGACTTTTGTCGACGCCGGTAGCGAATTTTGTCGACGTCGAAACACTTTTGTCGACGTCGGTACCTAATTTTTCTCGTCGGTATCGATTTTTGTCGACGTCGAACCACTTTTGTCGGCGTCGGTACTTACCTTTTCGACGTCGGTAACGACTTTTTTCGACGTCGGTACCTATTTTTGTGGACGTCGGTAATGTCTTATGTCGAAACCGGTAAATATTTTTGTCGACGTCGGTAACGACTTATGTCGACGTCGGTATCTACTTAGGTCGACGTCGGTAACGACTTTTGTCGACGCCGGTAGCGAATTTTGTCGACGTCGAAACACTTTTGTCGACGTCGGTACGTAATTTTTCGACGTCGGTAGCGATTTTTGTCGACGTCGAACCACTTTTTTCGGCGTCGGTACTTACCTTTTTGACGTCGGTAACGACTTTTGTCGACGTCGGTATCTACTTTTGTCGACGTCGGTAACGACTTTTGTCGACGCCGGTAGCGAATTTTGTCGACGTCGAAACACTGTTGTCGACATCGGTACCTAATTTTTCGACGTCGGTATCGAGTTTTGTCGACGTCGGACCACTTTTGTCGGCGTCGGTCCTTACCTTTTCGACGTCGGTAACTGCTTTAGTCGACGTCGGTAACAAATTTGTCGACGTCGATATCTACCTTTGACGACGTCGGTATTTATTTTGTCGACATCGGTAACGACTTTTGTTGACGTCGGTAGCGAATTTTGTCGACGTCGAAAAACTTTTGTCGACGTCGGTACCTACTTTTTCGACGTAGGTAACGATTTTTGTCGACCCGAAGCACTTTTGTCGACGTCGGTATCTACGTTTTCGACGTCGGTAACGGTTTTTGTCGACGTCGAAACTACTTTTGTCGACGTCGGTAACGGTTTTTGTCGACGTCGGTAACTACTTTTGTCGACGTCGGTAACTACTTTTGTCGACGTCGGTAGCGAATTTTGTCGACCTCGAAACTTTTTGTCGACGTCGGTACCTAATTTTTCGAAGTCGGTATCGATTTTTGTCGACGTCGAAAAACTTTTGTCGGCGTCGGTACCTACCTTGTCGACGTCGGTAACTATTTTTGTGGACGTCGGAAATGACTTATGTCGACGTCGGTATATATTTTTATCGACGTCGGTATATATTTTTATCGACGTCGGTATCTACTCTTGTCGACGTCGGTAACGACTTACGTCGACGTCGGTATATATTTTTGTCGATGTCGAAACTACTATTGTCGACGTAGGTAACGACTTTTGTCGACGTCGGTAACTACTTTTGTCGACGTCGGTAACGACTTTTGTCGACGCCCGTAGCGAATTTTGAGGACGTCGAGACACTTTTGTAGACGTCGGTACCTACTTTTTCGACGTCGGTAACGATTTTTGTCGACGTCGATCCACTTTTGTCGGCGTCGGTACCTACTTTTTCGTCGTCGAAACGACTTTTGTCGACGACGGTCACTATTTTGTCGACGTCGGTAACGACTTATGTCGACGTCGGCATATATTTTTGTCGACGTCGGTATCTACTCTTGTCAACGTCGGTAACGACTTTTGTCGACGTCGAAACTACTTTTGTCGACGTCGAAACTACTTTTGTCGACGTCGGTAACGACTTTTGTCGACGTCGGTAAATATTTTCGTCGACGTCGGTAACAACTTATGTCGACGTCGGTATATATTACTGTCGTCGTCGGTAACGACTTTTGTCGACGTCGGTAACGACTTTTGTCGACGTCGGTATCTACTTTTGTCGACGTCGGTAACGACTTTTGTAGACGTCGGTACCTAAATCTGTCGACGTCGGTAACGACTTTAGTCGACGCCGGCAGCGAATTTTGTCGACGTCGAAACACTTTTGTCGAGGTCGGTAACGATTTTTATCGACGTCGAACCCCTTTTGTCGGCGTCGGTACCTACTTTTTCGACATCGGTAACTATTTTTGTCGACGTCGGTAACTTTTTTGTCGACGTCGGTAACGACTTATGTCGACGTCGGTATATATTTTTGTCGACGTCGGTATCTACTCTTGCCGACGTCGGTATATATTTTTGTCGACGTCGGTATCTATTTTGTCGACGTCGGTAACGACTTTTGTAGACGTCGGTACCTAAATCTGTCGACGTCGGTAACGACTTATGTCGACGTCGGTATATTTTTGTCTACGTTGGTGTCTACTTATGTCGACGCCGGTATCGACTTTTGTCGACGTCTGTAGCGAAATTTGACGACGTCGGTAACGACCTTTTTCGACGTCGGTAACGAATTATGTCGACGTCGGTACCTACTTTTTCGAAATCGGTAACTACTTTGTCGATGTCGGTAACGACTTTTGTCGACGTCGAAACTACTTTTGTCGACGTCGGTAACGACTTATGTCAACGTCGGTATATATTTTTGTCGACGTCGGTAACGACTTTTGTCGACGTCGGTATCTACTTTTGTCGACGACGGTAACGACTTTTGTCGACGCCGGTAGCGAATTTTGTCGACGTCGAAACACTTTACTCGTCGTCGGTACCTACTTTTTCGACGTCGGTAACGATTTTTGTCGACGTCGAACGACTCTTGTCGGCGTCGGTACCCACTTTTTCGACGTCGGTAACAAATTTTGTCGACGTCGGTACCTACTTTTGTCGACGTCGGTATCTACTCTTTCGACGTCGGTAACGACTTATGTCGACGTCGGTATATATTTTTGTCGACGTTGGCATCTACTCTTGTCAACGTCAATAACGTCTTTTGTCGACGTCGAAACACTATTGTCGACGACGGTACCTACTTTTTCGACGTCGGTAACTACTTTGTAACGTCGGTATCAACATTTGTCGACGTCGCTATCTACTTTTGTCGACGTCGGTATCTATTTTTTCGACGTCGATAACGAATTTTGTAGACGTCGGTAACTACATTTTTGTCGACGTCGAAATTACTTTTTTCGACGTCGGTACCTACTTCTGTCGACGTAGGTAACGACTTATGTCGACGTCGGTATAGATTTTGGTCGACGTCGGTATCTACTTTGTCGACGTCGGTAACGACTTTTGTCTACGTCGGTATTTACTTTTGTCGACGCCGGCAACTGCTTCAGTCGACGTCGGTAAAAATTTGGTCGACGTCGGGATCTACCTTTGACGACGTCGGTATTTATTTTGTCGACGTCGGTAACGACTTTTGTCGACATCGGTATCTACGCTTGTCAACGCCGAAACTACTTTTGTCGACGTCGGTACCACCTTCTGTCGACGTCGGTATCTACTTTTGTCGACGTCGGTAACTATTTTTGTCGACGTCGGTAACGACTTATGTCGACGTCGGTGACGACTTTTGTCGACGTCAGTATCTACTTTTGTCGACGTCGGTAACGACTTTTGTAGACGCCGGTAGCGAATTTTGTCGACGTCGAAACACTTTTGTCGACGTCGGTACCTAATTTTTCTACGTCGGTATCGATTTTTGTCGACGTCGAACCACTTTTGTCGGCGTCGGTACTTACCTTTTCGACGTCGGTAATGACTTTTGTCGACGTCGGTAACTATTTTGTGGACGTCGGTAATGACTTATGTCGACGTCGGTATATATTTTTATCGACGTCCGTATCTACTCTTGTCGACGTCGGTAACGACTTACGTCGACGTCGGTATATATTTTTGTCGACGTCGGTATCTACTCTTGTCGACGTCGGTGAGTAATTATGTCGACGTCGGTTACTACTTTTGTCGACGTCTGTAGCGAATTTTGTCGACGTCGAAACACTTTTGTCGACGTCGGTGAATAATTATGTCGACGTCGGTAACGACTTAAGTCGATGTCGGTATATATTATTGTCGACGTCGGTAACGACTTTTGTAGACGTCGGTATCTAATTTTGTCGACGTCGGTTACTACTTTTGTCGACGTCGGTTACTCCTTTTGTCGACGTCGGTACTTACTTTTTCGACGTCGGTACTTACTTTTTCGACGTCGGTAACTGCTTTAGTCGACGTCGGTAACTATTTTGTCGACGTCGGTCTCTACCGTTAATGACGTCGGTATTTATTTTGTCGACGTCGGTAACTACGTTTGTCGACGCGAAACTACTTTTGTCGACGTCGGTGAGTAATTATGTCGATGTCGGTACCCCCCTTTTCGACGTCGGTAACTGCTTTATTCGACGTCGGTAACAATTTTGTCGACGTCGGTATTTATTTTGTCGACGTCGGTAACAACTTTTGTCGACGTCGGTATCTACTTTTGTCGACGTCGGTAACGACTTTTGTCGACGTCGGTAACTACTTATGTCGACGTCGGTAACGACTTTTGTTGACGTCGGTAGCGAATTTTGTTGACGTTAAAAAACTTTTGTCGACGTCGGTACCTACTTTTTCGACGTAGGTAATGATTTTTGTCGACGTCGAACCACTTTTGTCGACGTCGGTACCTACTTTTTCGTCGTCGGTAACGACTTTTGTCGACGTCGAAACTACTTTTGTCGACGTCGGTAACGGTTTTTGTCGACGTCGGTAACTACTTTTGTCGACGTCGATAGTTAATTTTGTCGACGTCGGTAACGACTAATGTCGACGTTGGTATATATTTTCGTCGACGTCGGTATCTACACTTGTCGACGTCGGTAACGACTTATGTCGACGTCGGTATATATTTTTGTCGACGTCGGTATCTATTTTATCGACGTCGGTAGCGACTTTTGTAGACGTCGGTACCTATTTCTGTCGACGTCGGTAACGACTTATGTCGACGTCGGTATATATTTTTGTCGACGTCGGTATCTACTTATGTCGACGTCGGTAACGACTTTTGTCGACGTCTGTAGCGAATTTTGTCGACGTCGAAACACTTTTGTCGACATCGGTACCTACTTTTTCGACGTCGGTAACGATCTTTGTCGACGTCGAAACACTTTTGTCGGCGTCGGTACCTACTTTATGACGTCGGTAACGATTTTTGTCGACGTCGGTAACTATTTTTGTCGACGTCGGTAACGACTTATGTCGACGTCGGTATATATTTCTGTCGACGTCGGTATCTACACTTGTCGACGTCGGTAACAATTATGTCGACGTCGGTATATATTTTTGTCGACGTTGGTATCTACTTATGTCGACGTCGGTAACGACTTCTGTCGACGACTGTAGCGAATTTTGTCGACGTCGAAACACTTTTGTCGACGTCGGTACCTACTTTTTCGACGTCGGTAACGATTTTTGTCGACGTCGAACCACTTGTCGGCGTCGGTACCTACTTTTTCGACGTCGGTAACGATTTTTCTCGACGTCGAACTTCTTTTGTCGGCGTCGGTACCTACTTTTTCGACGTCGGAAACGACCTTTTTCGACGTCGGTAACTATTTTTGTCGACGTCGGTAACGACTTATGTCGACGTCGGTATATATTATTGTCTACGTCGGTAACGACTTTTGTCGGTGTCGGTACCTACTTTTTCGACGTCGGAAACGACTTTTGTCGACGTCGGTAACTATTTTTGTTGACGTCGGTAACGACTTATGTCGACGTCGGTATATATTTTTGTCGACGTCGGTATCTACTCTGGGCGACGTCGGTATCGATTTTTGTCGACGTCGAACCACTTTTGTCGACGTCGGTACCTACTTTTTCGACGTCGGTAACGATTTTTGTCGACGTCGAACCACTTTTGTTGGCGTCGGTACCTACTTTTTCGACGTCGGTAACGATTTTTGTCGACGTTGAACTTCTTTTGTCGGCGTCGGTACCTACTTTTTCGACGTCGGACACGACTTTTGTCGACGTCGGTAACCATTTTTGTCGATGTCGGTAACGACTTATGTCGACGTCGGTATATATTATTGTCGACGTCGGTATCTACTTTTGTCGACGTCGGTTACGACTTTTGTCGACGTCGGTACCTACTTTTTCGAAGTCGGTAACTACTTTGTTGATGTCGGTAACGACTTTTGTCGACGTCGGTAACGACTTATGTCGACGTCGGTATATATTTTTGTCGACGTCGGTTGCTACTTTTGTGGACGTCGGTAACGACTTTTGTCGACGTCGGTATCTACTTTTGTCGACGACGGTAACGACTTTTGTCGACGCCGGTAGCGAATTTTGTCGACGTCGAAACACTTTAGTCGACGTCGGTACCTACATTTCGACGTCGGTAACGATTTTTGTCGACTTCGAACCGCTCTTGTCGGCGTCGGTACCCACTTTTTAGACGTTGGTAACGACTTTTGTCGACGTCGGTACCTACTTTTGTCGACGTCGGTACCTACTTTTGTCGACGTCGGTATCAACTCTTTCGACGTCGGTAACGACTTATGTCGACGTCGGTATATATTTTTGTCGACGTTGGTATCTACTTTTGTCGACGTCGAAACTACTTTTGTCGACGTCGGTAACGTATTTTGTCGACGTCGGTAACGTCTTTTGTCGACGCCGGTAACGACTTTTGTCGACTTCGGTAGCGAATTTTGTCGACGTCGAAACTTTTTTGTCGACGTCGGTACCTACTATTTCGACGTCAGTAACGATTTTTGTCGACGTCGAACCACTTTTGCCGGCGTCGGTTCTTACTCTTTTGACGTCGGTAACTACTTTTGTCGACGTCGGTAACTATTTTTGTCGACGTCGGTAGCGACTTATGTCGACGTCGGTATATATTTTTGTCGATGTCGGTATCTACTCTTGTCGACGAAGGTAACGACTTACGTCGACGTCGGTATATATTTTTGTCGACGTCGGTATCTATTTTGTCGACGTCGGTAACGACTTTTGTAGACGTCGGTACCTACTTCTGTCGACGTCGGTAACGACATACGTCGACGTCGGTATGTATTTTTGTCGACGTCGGTATCTAAATATTTCGACGTTGGTAACGACTTTTGTCGACGTCTGTAGCGAATTTTGTCGACGTCGGTAACGACCTTTTTCGAAGTCGGTAACGAATTTTGTCGACGTCGGTACCTTCTTTTTCGAAGTCGGTAACAACTTTGTCGATGTCGGTAACGTATTTTGTCGACGTCGAAACTACTTTTGTCGACGTCGGTAACGACTTTTGTAGACGTCGGTACCTACTTTTTCGACGTCGGAAACGATTTTTGTCGACGTCGGTAACTATTTTTGTCGACGTCGGTAACGACTTATGTCGACGTCGGTATATATTTTTGTCGACGTCGGTATCTACTCTGGTCGACGTCGGTAACGATTTTTGTCGACGTCGAACCCCTTTTGTCGGCGTCGGTACCTACTTTTTCGACGTCGGTAATGACTTTGGTCGACGTCGGTATATATTGTTGTCGACGTCGGTATCTACTTATGTCGCCGTCGGTAACGACTTTTGTCGACGTCTGTAGCGAATTTTGTCGACGTCGGTAACGACCTTTTTCGACGTCGGTAACGAATTTTGTCGACGTCGGTACCTACTTTTTCGAAGTCGGTAACTACTTTGTCGATGTCGGTAACGACTTTTGTCGACGTCGAAACTACTTTTGTCGACGTCGGTAACGACTTATGTCAACGTCGGTATATATTTTTGTCGACGTCGGTATCTACTTTTGTCGACGTCGGTAACGGTTTATGTCGACGTCGGTAACTACTTTTGTCGACGTCGGGAACGACTTTTGCCGACGTCGGTAGCGAACTTTGTCGACGTCGAAACTTTTTGTCGACGTCGGTACCTAATTTTTCGACGTCGGTATCGATTTTTGTCGACGTCGAACCACTTTTGTCGACGTCGGTACCTACTTTTTCGAGGTCGATAAAGATTTTTGTCGACGTCGAACCACTTTTGTCGGCGTCGGTACCTACTTTTTCGACGTCGGTAACGATTTTTGTCGACGTCGAACCCCTTTTGTCGGCGTCGGTACCTACTTTTTCGACGTCGGTAATGACTTTGGTCGACGTCGGTATATATTTTTGTCGACGTCGGTACCTACTTTTTCGACGTCGGAAACGACTTTTGTCGACGTCGGTAACTATTTCTGTCGACGTCGGTAACGACTTATGTCGACGTCGGTATATATTATTGTCGATGTCGGTATCTACTTTTTTCGTCGTCGGTATCTACTTTTGTCGACGTCGGTATCTACTTTTGTCGACGTCGGTAACGACTTTGTCGACGTCGGTATCTACTTTTGTCGACGGCGGTAACGAATTTTGTCGACGCCGGTAGCGAATTTTGTCGACGTCGATACACGTTTGTCGACGTCGGTACCTACATTTTCGACGTCGGTAAGGATTTTTGTCGACGTCGAACCACTGTTGTCGGCGTCGGTACCTACTTTTTCGACGTTGGTGACTACTTTTGTCGACGTCGGTAACTGCTTTAGTCGACGTCGGTAACTGCTTTAGTCGACGTCGGTAAGTAATTTTGTCGACGTCGGTTACTACTTTTGTCGACGTCGGTACCCCCCCTTTCGACGTCGGTAACTGCTTTAGTCGACGTCGGTAACAATTTTGTCGACGTCGGTATCTACCTTTGACGACGTCGGTATTTATTTTGTGTACGTCGGTAACGACTTTTGTCGACGTCGGTAACTACGTTTGTCGACGCCGAAACTACTTTTGTCGACGTCGGTACGACCATCTGTCGACGTCGGTAGCGACTTTTGTCGACGTCGTTATCTACTCTTGTCGACGTCGGTAACGACTATTGTTGTCGTCGGTAGCGAATTTTGTCGACGTCGAAAAACTTTTGTCGACGTCGGTACCTACCTTTTCGACGTAGGTAACGATTTTTGTCGACGTCGAACCACTTTCGTCGGCGTCGGTACCTACTTTTTCGACGACAGTAACGACTTTTGTCGACGTCGAAACTACTTTTGTCGACGTCGGTAGCGAATTTTGTCGACGTCGAAACTTTTTTGTCGACGTCGGTACCTACTTTTTCGACGTCGGTAACGATTTTTGTCGACGTCGAACCACTTTTGTCGGCGTCGGTACCTACTTTTTCGACGTCGGTAATGACTTTGTTCGACGTCGGTATCTATTTTTGTCGACGTCGGTAACGACTTAAGTCGACGTCGGTATATATTTTGTCGACGTCTGTATCTATTTTGTCGACGTCGGTAACGACTTTTGTAGACGTCGGTAACGACTTATGTCGACGTCGGTATATATTTTTGTCGACGTCGGCATCTATTTATGTCGACATCGGTAACGACTTTTGTCGACGTCTGTAGCGATTTTTGTCGACGTCGGTAACGACCTTTTTCGACGTCGGTAACGAATTTTGTCGACGTCGGTACCTACTTTTTCGAAGTCGGTAACTACTTTGTCGATGCCGGTAACGACTTTTGTCGACGTCGAAACTACTTTTGTCGACGTCGGTAACGACTTATGTCGACGTCGGTATATATTTTTGTCGACGTCGGTATCTACTTTTGTCGACGTCGGTAACGGTTTATGTCGACGTCGGTAAGTACTTTTGTCGACGTCGGTAACGACTTGTGCCGACGTCGGTAGCGAATTTTGTCGACGTCGAAACTTTTTGTCGACGTCGGTACCTAATTTTTCGACGTCGGTATCGATTTTTGTCGACGTCGAACCACTTTTATCGACGTCGGTACCTACTTTTTCGACGTCGTTAACGATTTTTGTCGACGTCGAACCACTTTTGTCGGCGTCGGTACCTACTTTATCGACGTCGGTAACGATTTTTGTCGACGTTGAACTTCTTTTGTCGGCGTCGATACCTTCTTTTTCGACGTCGGAAACGACGTTTGTCGACGTCGGTAACGACTTATGTCGACGTCGGTATCTACTTTTGTCGACGTCGGTATCTACTTTTGTCGACGTCGGTATCGACTTTTGTCGACGGCGCTAACTAATTTTGTCGACGTCGATACACTTTTGTCGACGTCGGTACCTACTTTTTCGACGTCGGTAACAATTTTTGTCGACGTCGAACCACTGTTGTCGGCGTCGGTACCTACTTCTTCGACGTCGGTGACTACTTTGGTCGACGCCGGTAACAATTTTGTCGACGTCGGTCTACCTTTGACGACGTCGGTATTTATTTTGTGTACGTCGTTAACGACTTTGTCGACGTCGGTAACTACGTTTGTCGACGCCGAAACTACTTTTGTCGACGTCGGTACGACCTTCTGTCGACGTCGGTAGCGACTTTTGTCGACGTCGTTATCTACTTTTGTCGACGTCGGTAACGACTTTTGTCGACGTCGGTAACGACTTTTGTTGTCGTCGGTAGCGAATTTTGTCGACTTGGAAAAACTTTTGTCGACGTCGGTACCTACTTTTTCGACGTAGGTAACGATTTTTGTCGACGTCGAACCACTTTCGTCGGCGTCGGTACCTACTTTTTCGACGTCGGTAACGACTTTTGTCGACGTCGAAACTACTTTTGTCGACGTCGGTTGCGAATATTGTCGACGTCGAACCTTTTTTGTCGACTTCGGTACCTACTTTTTCGACGTCGGTAACGATTTTTGTCGACGTCGAACCACTTTGGTCGGCGTCGGTACCTACTTTTTCGACGTCGGTAACGACTTTTGTCGACGTCGGTAACTATTTTTGTCGACGTCGGTAACGACTTATGTCGACGTCGGTATATATTTTTGTCGACGTCGGTATCTACACTTGTCGACGTCGGTAACGACTTATGTCGACGACGGTATATATTTTTGTCGACGTCGGTATGTATTTTATCGACGTCGGTAACGACTTTTGTAGACGTCGGTACCTACTTCTGTCGACGTCGGTAACGACTTATGTCGACGTCGGTATACATTTTTGTCGACGTCGGTATCTACTTATTTCGACGTCGGTAACGACTTTTGTTGACGCCTGTAGCGAATTTTGTCGACGTCGATACACTTTTGTCGACGTCGGTACCTACTTTTTCGACGTCGGTAACGATATTTGTCGACGTCGAACCACTTTTGTCCGCGTCGGTACCTACTTTTTCGACGTCGGTAACGATTTTTGTCGACGTCGGTAACTATTTTTGTCGACGTCGGTATATATTTTTGACGACGTCGGTATCTACACTTGTCGACGTCGGTAACGACTTATGTCGACGTCGGTAACGACTTATGTCGACGTCGGCATATATTTTTGTCGACGTCGGTATCTACTTATGTCGACGTCGGTAACGACTTTTGTCGACGTCGAAACACTTTTGTCGACGTCGGTACCTACTTTTTCGACGTCGGTAACGTATTTGTCGAAGTCGAACCACTTTTTCGGCGTCGGTACCTACATTTTCCACGTCGGTAACGACTTTTGTCGACGTCGAAACTACTTTTGTCGACGTCGGTACCTACTTTTTCGACGTCGGAAACGACTTTTGTCAATGTCGGTGACTATTTTTGTCGACGTCGGTAACGACTTATGTCGACGTCGGTATATATTTTTGTCGACGTCGGTATCTACTCTTGTCGACGTCGGTAACGACTTATGTCGACGTCGGTATAGATTTTTGTCGACGTCGGTATCTATTTTGTCGACGTCGGTAACGACTTTTGTAGACGTCTGTACCTATTCCGTCGACGTCGGTAACGACTTATGTCGACGTCGGTATATATGTTTGTCGACGTCGGTATCTACTTATTTCGACGTCGGTAACGACTTTTGTCGAAGTCTGTAGCGAAAATTGTCGACGTCGGTAACGAATTTTGTCGATGTCGGTACCTACTTTTTCGAAGTCGGTAACTACTTTGTGGATGTCGGTAACGACTTTTGTCGATGTCGAAACTACTTTTGCCGACGTCGGTAACGACTTTTGTCGACGTCGGTAGGGAATTTTTCGACGTCGAACCACTTTTGTCGGCGTCGGTACCTACTTTTTCGGCGTCTGTAACGACTTTTGTCGACGTATGTTGCGAATTTTGTCGACGTCGATACACTTTTGTAGACGTCGGTACCTACTTTTTCGACGTCGGTAACGATTATTGTCGACGTCGTACCACTTTCGTCGGCGTCGGTACCTACTTTTTCGACGTCGGTAACGATTTTTGACGACGTCGAACTTCTTTTGTCTGCGTCGGTACATACTTTTTCGACGTCGGTAACGACTTATGTCGACGTCGGTATATAATTTTGTCGACGTCGGTATCTACTCTTGTCGACGTCGGTAGCGACTTTTGTCGACGTCGAAACGACGTTTGTCGACGTCGGTAACGACTTTTGTCGACGTCGGTACCTACTTTTTCGACGTCGGTAACAATTTTTGTCGAAGTCGAACCACTTTTGTCGGCGTCGGTACCTACTTTTTCGACGTCGGTAACGATTTTTGTCGACGTCGAACTTCTTTTGTCGGCGTCGGTACCTACTTTGTCGACGTCGGAAACGACTTTTGTCGACGTCGGTAACTATTTTTGTCGACGTCGGTAACGACTTATGTCGACGTCGGTGTATATAATTGTCTACTTCGGTAACGGCTTTTGTCGGCGTCGGTACCTACTTTTTCGACGTCGGAAACGACTTTTGTCGACGTCGGTAACTATTTTTGTCGACGTCGGTAACGACTTATGTCGACGTCGGTATTTATTTTTTCGACGTCGGTATCTACTCTGGTCGACGTCGGTAACGATTTATGTTGACGTCGAACCACTTTTGTCGGCGTCGGTACCTACTTTTTCGACGTCGGTAATGACTTTGGTCGACATCGGTAACTATTTTTGTCGACGTCGGTAACGACTTATGTCGACGTCGGTATATATTGTTGTCGACGTCGGTATCTACTCATGTCGACGTCGGTAACGACTTTTGTCGACGTCTGTAGCGAATTTTGTCGACGTCGGTAACGACCTTTTTCGACGTCGGTAACGAATTATGTCGACGTCGGTACCTGCTTTTTCGAAGTCCGTAACTACTTTATCGACGTCGGTAACGACTTATGTCGACGTCGGTACCTAATTTTTCGACGTCGGTATCGATTTTTGTCGACGTCGAACCCCTTTTTTCGACGTCGATACCTACTTTTTCGACGTCGGTAACGATTTTTGTCGACGTCGAACCGCTTTTGTCGGCGACGGTACCTACTTTTTCGACGTCGGTAACGACTTTTGTCGACGCCGGTAGCGAATTTTGTCGACGTCGAAACTCTTTTGTCGACGTCGGTACCTACTTTTTCGACGTCGGTAACGATTTTTGTCGACGTCGAACCACTTTTGTCGGCGTCGGTACCTACTTTTTCGGCGTCGGTAACGACTTTTGTCGACGTCGGTAACTATTTTTGTCGACGTCGGTAACGACTTATGTCGACGTCGGTATATATTCTTTTCGACGTCGGTATCTACTTTTGTCGACGTCGGTAACTATTTTTGTCGACGTCGGTAACGACTTATGTCGACGTTGGTATATATTTCCGTCGACGTCGGTATCTACACTTGTCGACGTCGGTATATATATTTGTCGACGTCGGTATCTATTTTATCGACTTCGGTAACGACTTTTGTAGACGTCGGTACCTACTTCTGCCGACGTCGGTAACGACTTATGTCGACGTCGGTATATATTTTTTTCGACGTCGGTATCTACTTATGTCGACGTCGGTAACGACTTTTGTCGACGTCTGTAGCGAATTTTGTCGACGTCGAAACACTTTTGTCGACGACGGTACCTACTTTTTCGACGTCGGTAACGATTTATGTCGACGTCGAACCACTTTTGTCGGCGTCGGTACCTACTTTTTCGACGTCGGTAACGATTTTTGTCGACGTCGGTAACTATTTTTGTCGACGTCGGTAACGACTTATGTCGACGTCGGTATATATTTCTGTCGACGTCGGTAACAATTATGTCGACGTCGGTATATATTTTTCTCGACGTCGGTATCTACTTATGTCGACGTCGGTAACGACTTTTGTCGACGTCTGTAGCGAATTTTGTCGACGTCGAAACTTTTTGTCGACGTCGGTACCTAATTTTGCGACATCGGTATCGATTTTTGTCGACGTCGAACCATTTTTGTCGACGTCGGTACCTACTTTTTCAACGTCGGTAACGATTTTTGTCGACGTCGAACCACTTTTGTCGGCTTCGGTACCTACTTTTTCGACGTCGGTAACGATTTTTGTCGACGTTGAACTTCTTTGGCAGCGTCGGTACCTACTTTTTCGACGTCGGAAACGACTTTTGTCGACGTCGGTACCTACTTTTTCGACGTCGGTAACGATTTTTGTCGACGTCGAACCACTTTTGTCGGCGTCAGTACCTACTTTTTCGACGTCGGTAACGATTTTTGTCGACGTCGAACTTCTTTTGTCGGCGTCGGTACCTACTTTGTCGACGTCGGAAACGACTTTTGTCGACGTCGGTAACTATTTTTGTCGACGTCGGTAACGACTTATGTCGACTTCGGTATATATTGTTGTCGACGTCGGTATCTACTTATGTCGACGTCGGTAACGACTTTTGTCGACGTCTGTAGCGAATTTTGTCGACGTCGGTAACGACCTTTTTCGACGTCGGTAACGAATTTTGTCGACGTCAGTACCTACTTTTTCGAAGTCGGTAACTACTTTGTCGATGTCGGTAACGACTTTTGTCGATGTCGGTAACGACTTTTGTCGACGTCGAAACTACTTTTGTCGACGTCGGTAACGACTTATGTCGACGTCGGTATATATTTTTGTCGACGTCGGTATCTACTTTTGTCGACGTCGGTAACGGTTTATGTCGACGTCGGTAACTACTTTTGTTGACGTCGGTAACGACTTTTGCCGACGTCGGTAGCGAATTTTGTCGACGTCGAAACTTTTTGTCGACGTCGGTACCTAATGTTTCGACGTCGGCATCGATTTTTGTCGACGTCGAACCACTTTTGTCGACGTCGGTACCTACTTTTTCGACGTCGGTAACGATTTTTGTCGACGTCGAACCACTTTTGTCGGCGTCGGTACCTACTTTTTCGACGTCGGTAACGATTTTTGTCGACGTTAAACTTCTTTTGTCAGCGTCGGTACCTACTTTTTCGACGTCGGAAACGACTTTTGTCGACGTCGGTAACTATTTTTGTCGACGTCGGTAACGACTTATGTCGACGTCGGTATATACTATTGTCGATGTCGGTATCTACTTTTGTCGACGTCGGTATCTACTTTTGCCGACGTCGGTAACGACTTTTGTCGACGTCGGTATCTACTTTTGTCGACTGCGGTAACGAATTTTGTCGACGCCGGTAGCGAATTTCGTCGACGTCGATACACGTTTGTCGACGTCGGTACCTACTTTTTCGACGTCGGTAACGATTTTTGTCGACGTCGAACCACTGTTGTCAGCGTCGGTACCTACTTTTTCGACGTCGGTGACTACTTTGGTCGACGCCGGTTACAATTTTGTCGACGTCGGTCTACCTTTGACGACTTCGGTATTTATTTTGTCGACGTTGGTAACTACGTTTGTCGACGTCGAAACTACTTTTGTCGACGTCGGTAAGTAATTTTGTCGACTTCGGTTACTACTTTTGTCGACGTCGGTACCCCCCTTTTCGACGTCGGTAACTGCTTTAGTCGACGTCGGTAAAAATTTTGTCGACGTCGGTATCTACCTTTGACGACGTCGGTGTTAATTTTGTGTACGTCGGTAACGACTTTTGTCGATGTCGGTAACTACGTTTGTCGACGCCGAAACTACTTTTGTCGACGTCGGTACGACCACCTGTCGACGTCGGTAGCGACTTTTGTCGACGTCGGTATCTACTTTTGTCGACGTCGGTAACGACTTTTGTTGTCGTCGGTAGCGAATTTTGTCGACGTCGAAAAACTTTTGTCGACGTCGGTACCTACCTTTTCGACGTAGGTAACGATTTTTGTCGACGTCGAACCACTTTCGCCGGCGTTGGTACCTACTTTTTCGACGACAGTAACGACTTTTGTCGACGTCGAAACTACTTTTCTCGACGTCGGTAGCGAATTTTGTCGACGTCGAAACTTTTTTGTCGACGTCGGTACCTACTTTTTCGACGTCGGTAACGATTTTTGTCGACGTCGAACCACTTTTGTCGGTTCCGGTACCTACTTTTTCGACGTCGGTAACGGTTTATGTCGACGTCGGTAACTACTTTTGTCGACGTCGGTAACGACTTGTGCCGACGTCGGTAGCGAATTTTGTCGACGTCGAAACTTTTTTGTCGACGTCGGTACCTAATTTTTCGACGTCGGTATCTTTTCTGTCGACGTCGAACCACTTTTATCGACGTCGGTACCTACTTTTTCGACGTCGGTAACGATTTTTGTCGACGTCGAACCACTTTTGTCGGCGTCGGTACCTCCATTTTCGACGTCGGTAACGATTTTTGTCGACGTCGAACTTCTTTGTCGGCGTCGATACCTTCTTTTTCGACGTCGGAAACGACGTTTGTCGACGTCGGTAACTATTTTTGTCGACATCGGTAACGACTTATGTCGACGTCGGTATCTACTTTTGTCGACGTCGGTAACGATTTTTGTCGACGTCGAACCACTTTTGTCGGCGTCGGTACCTACTTTCTCGACGTCGGTAACGACTTTTGTCGACGTCGGTAACTATTTTTGTCGACGTCGGTAACGACTTATGTCGACGTCGGTATATATTTTTGTCGACGTCGGTATCTACACTTGTCGACGTCGGTAACGACTTATGTCGACGTAGGTATGTATTTTTGTCGACGTCGGTATCTACATATGTCGACGTCGGTAACGACATTTGTCGACGTCTGTAGCGAATTTAGTCGACGTCGCAACACTTTTGTCGACGTCGGTACCTACTTTTTCGACGTCGGTAACGAATTTTGTCGACGTCGAACCACTTTTGTCGGCGTCGGTACCTAGTTTTTCGACGTCGGTAACGATTTTTGTCGACGTCGGTAACTATTTTTGTCGACGTTGGTAACGACTTATGTCGACGTCGGTATATATTTTTGTCGACGTCGGTATGTACACTTGTCGACGTCGGTAACGACTTATGTCGACGTCGGTAACGACTTATGTCGACGTCGGTATATATTTTTGTCGACGTCGGTATCTACTTATGTCGACGTCGGTAACGCCTTTTGTCGACGTCTGTAGCGAATTTTGTCGACGTCGAAACACTTTTGTCGCGTTCGGTACCTACTTTTTCGACGTCGGTAACGATTTTTGTCGACGTCGAACCACATTTGTCGGTGTCGGTACCTACATTTTCGACGTCGGTAACGATTTTTGTCGACGTCGAACTTCTTTTGTCGGCGTCGGTAACGATTTATGTCGACGTCGAACCACTTTTTCGGCGTCGGTACCTACTTTTTCGACGGCGGTAACTATTTTTGTCGACGTCGGTAACTATTTATGTCGACGTCGGTAATTATTTATGTCGACGTCGGTAACGACTTTTGTCGACGTCGGTAACTACTTTTGTCGACGTCGGTAGCGAATTTTGTCGACGTCGAAACACTTTTGTCGACGTCGAAACTACTTTTGTCGACGTCGGTAACTATTTTTGTCGACGTCGGTAACGACTTATGTCGACGTCGGTATATATTATTGTCGACGTCGGTATCTACTTTTGTCGACGTCAGTAACGACTTTTGTAGACGTCGGTAGCTACGTTTGTCGACGCCAAAACTACTTTTGTCGACGTCGGTACAACCTTCTGTCGACGTCGGTAGCGACTTTTGTCGACGTCGGTATCTACTTTTGTCGACGTCGGTAACGACTTTTGTCGACGTCGGTAACGACTTTTGTCGACGTCGGTAACTACTTTTGTCGACGTCGGTAGCGAATTTTGTCGACGTCGAAACACTTTTGTCGGCGTCGGTGCCTACTTTTTCGACGTAGGTAACGATTTTTGTCGACGTCGAACCACTTTTGTCGCCGTCGGTATCTACTTATTCGACGTCGGTAACGACTTTTGTCGACGTCGAAACTACTTTTGTCGACGTCGGTAACGGTTTTTATCGACGTCGGTAACTACTTTTGTCGACGTCGGTAACGACTTTTGTCGACGTCGGTAGCGAATTTTGTCGACGTCGAAACTTTTTGTCGACGTCGGTACCTAATTTTTGACGTCGGTAACGGTTTTTGTCGACGTCGGTAACTACTTTTGTCGACGTCGGTAGCGACTTTTGTCGACGTCGGTATCTACTTCTGTCGACGTCGGTAACGACTTTTGTCGACGTCGGTAGCGAATTTTGTCGACGTCGAAACACTTTTGTCGACGTCGGTACCTACTTTTTCGACGTAGGTAACAATTCTTTCGACGTCGAACCACTTTTGTCGGCGTCGGTACCTACTTAATCGACGTCAGTAACGACTTTTGTCGACGTCGAAACTACTTTTGTCGACGTCGGTAACTATTTTTGTCGACGTCGGTAGCGACTTATGTCGACGTCGGTATATATTTTTGTCGATGTCGTTATCTACTCTTGTCGACGAAGGTAACGACTTATGTCGACGTCGGTATATATTTTTGTCGACGTCGGTATCTATTTTGTCGACGTCGGTAACGACTTTTGTAGACTTCGTTACCTACTTCTGGCGACGTCGGTAACGACATATGACGACGTCGGTATATATTTTTGTCGACGTCGGTATCTACATATGTCGACGTCGGTAACGACTTTTGTCGACGTCTGTAGCGAATTTTGTCGACGTCGGTAACGGACTTTCTGGATGTCGGTAAGGAATTTTGTCGACGTCGGTACCTACTTTTTCGAAGTCGGTAACTACTTTGTCGATGTCGGTAACGACTTTTGTCGACGTCGAAATTACTTTTGTCGACGTCGGTAACGACTCATGTCGACGTCGGTATATATTTTTGTCGATGTCGGTAACGACTTTTGTCGACGTCGGTATCTACTTTTGTCGACGACGGTAACGACTTTTGTCGACGTCCGTAACGACTTTTGTCGACGTCGAACCACTTTTGTCGGCGTCGGTAACTATTTTTGTCGACGTCGAACCACTTTTGTCGGCTTCGGTACCTACTTTTTCGACGTCGGTAATGACTTTGCTCGACGTCGGTAACTAATTTTGTCGACGTCGGTAACGACTTATGTCGACGTCGGTATATATTTTTGTCGACGTCGGTATCTACTCTTGTCGACGACGTAACGACTTAAATCGACGTCGGTATATATTTTGTCGACGTCGGTATCTATTTTTCCGACGTCGGTAACGACTTTTGTAGACGTCGGTACCTACTTCTGTCGACGTCGGTAACGACTTATGTAGACGTCGGTATTTATTTTTGTCGACGTCGGTATATACTTATGTCGACGTCGGTAACCACTTTTGTCGACGACTGTAGCGAATTTTGTCGACGTCGGTAACGACCTTTTTCGACGACGGTAACGAATTTTGTCGACGTCGGTACCCACTTTTTCGAAGTCGGTAACTACTTTGTCGATGTCGGTAACGACTTTTGTCGACGTCGAAGCTACTTTTGTCGACGTCGGTAACCACTTATGTCGACGTCGATATGTATTTTTGTCCACGTCGGTATCTACTTATGTCGACGTCGGTATCTACTTTTGTCGACGACGGTAACGACTTTTGAAGACGTCGCTAACTATTTTTGTCGACGTGGGTAACGACTTATGTCGACGTCGGTATATATTTTTGTCGACGTCGGTATCTAATCTTGTCAACGTCGGTAACGACTTATGTCGACGTCGAAACTACTTTTGTCGACGTCGGTAACGACTTTTGTCGACGTCGGTAACTATTTTTGTCGACGTCGGTATCGACTTATGTCGACGTCGGTATATATTATTGTCGACGCCGGTATCTACTTCTGTCGACGTCGGTAACGACTTTTGTCGACGTCGGTATCTACTTTTGTCGACGTCGGTAACGACTTTTGTCGACGCCGGTAGCGAATTTTGTCGACGTCGAAACACTTTTGTCGACGTCGGTACCTACTTTTTCGACGTCGGTAACGATTTTTGTCGACGTCGAACCACTTTTGTCGGCGTCGGTACCTACTTTTTCGACGTCGGTAACGACTTTTGTCGACGTCGGTAACTATTTTTGTCGACGTCGGTAACGACTTATGTCGACGTTGGTATATATTTTTGTCGACGTCGGTATCTACTCTTGTCGACGTCGGTAACGACTTTTGTCGACGTCGGTAACTATTTTTGTCGACGTCGGTAACGACTTATGTCGACGTCGGTATATATTATTGTCGACGCCGGTATCTACTTCTGTCGACGTCGGTAACGACTTTTGTCGACGTCGGTATCTACTTTTGTCGACGTCGGTAACGACTTTTGTCGACGCCGGTAGCGAATTTTGTCGACGTCGAAACACTTTTGTCGACGTCGGTACCTACTTTTTCGACGTCGGTAACGATTTTTGTCGACGTCGAACATCTTTTGTCGGCGTCGGTGGCTACTTTTTCGACGTCGGAAACGACTTCTTTCGACGTCGGTAACTATTTTTGTCGACGTCGGTAACGACTTATGTCGACGTCGGTATATATTTCTGTCGACGTCGGTATCTACACTTGTCGACGTCGGTAACGATTATGTCGACGTCGGTATATATTTTTGTCGACGTCGGTATCTACTTATGTCGACGTCGGTAACGACTTTTGTCGACGTCTGTAGCGAATTTTGTCGACGTCGGTACCTACTTTTTCGACGTCGGTAACGATTTTTGTCGACGTCAAACCACTTTTGTCGGCGTCGGTACCTACTTTTTCGACGTCGGTAACGATTTTTGTCGACGTCGAACATCTTTTGTCGGCGTCGCTGGCTACTTTTTCGACGTCGGAAACGACTTCTTTCGACGTCGGTAACTATTTTTGTCGACGTCGGTAACGACTTATGTCGACGTCGGTATATATTATTGTCTACGTCGGTAACGACTTTTGTCGGTGTCGGTACCTACCTTTTCGACGTCGGAAACGACTTTTGTCGACGTCGGAAACGACTTTTGTCGACGTCGGTAACGACTTATGTCGACGTCGGTATATATTTTTGTCGACGTCGGTATCTACTCTGGTCGACGTCGGTATCGATTTTTGTCGACTTCTAACCACTCTTGTCGACGTCGGTACCTACTTTTTCGACGTCGGTAACGATTTTTGTCGACGTCGAACCTCTTTTGTCGGCGTCGGTACCTACATTTTCGACGTCGGTAACGATTTTTGTCGACGTTGAACTTCTTTTGTCGGCGTCGGTACCTACTTTTTCGACGTCGGACACGACTTTTGTCGACCTCGGTAACTTTTTTTTTCGACGTCGGTAACGAATTATGTCGACGTCGGTATATATTATTGTCGACGTCGGTATCTACTTTTGTTGACGTCGGTAACGACTTTTGTCGACATCGGTATCTACTTTTGTCGACGGCGGTAACGAATTTTGTCGACGCCGGTAGCGAATTTTGTCGACGACGATACACTTTTGTCGACGTCGGTACCTACTTTTACGACGTCGGTAACGATTTTTGTGGACGACGAACCACTGTTGTCGGCGTCGGTACCTACTTTTTCGACGTCGGTAATTACTTTGGTCGACGCCGGTAACAATTTTGTTGACGTCGGTCTACCTTTGACGACGTCGGTATTTATTTTGTCGACGTCGGTAACTACGTAGGTCGACGCCGAAACTACTTTGTTCGATGTCGGTAAGTAATTATGTCGACGTCGGTTACTACTTTTGTCGACGTCGGTACCCACCTTTTCGACGCCGGTAACTGCTTTAGTCGACGTCGGTAACAATTTTGTCGACGTCGGTATCTACCTTTGACGACGTCGGTATTTATTTTGTCGACGTCGGTAACGACTTTTGTCGACGTCGGTAACTACGTTTGTCGACGCCGAAACTACTTTTGTCGACGTCGGTACGACCTTCTGTCGAAGACGGTAGCGACTTTTGTCGACGTCGGTATCTACTTTTGTCGACGTCGGTAACGACTTTTGTTGTCGTCGGTAGCGTATTTTGTCGACGTCGAAAAACTTTTGTCGACGTCGGTACCTACTTTTTCGACGTAGGTAACGATTTTTGTCGACGTCGAACCACTTTCATCGGCGTCGGTACCTACTTTTTCGACGTCGGTTACGACTTTTGTCGACGTCCAATCTACTTTTGTCGACATCGGTAGCGAATTTTGTCGACGTCGAAACTTTTTTGTCGACGTCGGTATATACTTTTTCGACGTCGGTAAATATTTTTGTCGACGTCGAACCACTTTGGTCGGCGTCGGTACCTACTTTTTCGACGTCGGTAACGACTTTTGTCGACGAGGTAACTATTTTTGTCGACGTCGGTAACGACTAATGTCGACGTCGGTATATATTTTTGTCGACGTCGGTATCTACACTTGTCGACGTCGGTAACGACTTATGTCGACGTCGGTATATATTTTTGTCGACGTCGGTATGTATTTTATCGACGTCGGTAACGACTTTTGTAGACGTCGGTTTCTACTTCTGTCGACGTCGGTAACGACTTATGTCGACGTCGGTATATATTTTTGTCGACGTCGGTATCTACTTATGTCGACGTCGGTAACGACTTTTGTCGACGTCTGTAGCGAATTTTGTCGACGCCGAAACACTTTTCTCGACGCCGGTACCTACTTTTTCGACGTCGGTAACGATATTTGTCGACGTCGAACCACTTTTGTCGGCGTCTGTACCTAGTTTTTTGACGTCGGTAACGATTTTTGTCGACGTCGGTAACTATTTTTGTCGACGTCGGTAAAGACTTATGTCGACGTCGGTATATATTTTTGTCCACGTCGGTATGTACACTTGTCGACGTCGGTAACGACTTATGTCGAAATCGGTATATATTTTTGTCGACGTCAGTATCTACTTATGTCGACGTCGGTAACGACTTTTGTCGACGTCTGTAGCGAATTTTGTCGACGTCGAAACACATTTGTCGACGTCGGTACCTACTCTTTCGACGTCGGTAATGATTTTTGTCGACGTCGGACCACTTTTGTCGGCGTCGGTACCTACTTTTTCGACGTCGGTAACGATTTTTGTCGACGTCGAACTTCTTTTGTCGGCGTCGGTACCTACTTTTTCGACGTCGGAAACGACTTTTGTCGACGTCTGTAACTATTTTGTCGACGTCGGTAACGACTTATGTCGACGTCGGTATATATTTTTGTCGACGTCGGTATCTACTCTTGTCGACGTCGGTAACGACTTTTGTCGACGTCGAAACTATTTTTGTCGACGTCGGTAACGACTTTTGTCGACGTCGGTAACTATTTTTGTCGACGTCGGTAACGACTTATGTCGACAACGATATATATTATTGTCGACGTCGGTAACTACTTTTGTCGACGTCAGTATCTACTTTTGTCGACGTCGGTAACGACTTTTGTCGACGACGGTAGCGAATTTTTTCGACGTCGAAACACTTTTGTCGACGTCGGTAACGATTTTTGTCGACGTCGAACCACTTTGTCGGCGTCGGTACCTACTTTTTCGACGTCGGTAACTACTAAGGTCGTCGTCGGTAACTACTTTTGTCGACGCAGGTAACGACTTTTGTCGACGTCGAACCACATTTGTCGGCGACGGTACCTACTTTTTCGACGTCGGTAACTATTTTTGTCGACGTCGAACCACTTTTGTCGGCGTCGGTACCTACTTTTTCAAAGTCGGTAACTATTTTTGTCGACGTCGGTAACTATTTTTGTCGACGTCGGTAACGATTTATGTCGACGTCGGTGTATATTTTTGTCGACGTCGGTAACGACTTTTGTCGACGTCGAACCACATTTGTCGGCGTCGGTACCTACTTTTTCGACGTCGGTAACGACTTTTGTCGACGTCGAAACTACTTTTGTCGACGTCGGTAACGTCTTTTGTCGACGTCGGTAACTACTTTTGTCGACGTCGGTACCTACTTTTTCGACGTCGGTAACGATTTTTTCGACGTCGAACCACTTTTGACGGCGTCGGTACCTATTTTTTCGACGTCGGTAACAACATTGGTCGACGTCGGTAACAATTTTGTCGACGTCGGTCTCTACCTTTGACGGCGTCGGTATTTAATCTGTCGACGTCGGTATCGACCTTTTTCGCGCCGGTAACAATTTTGTCGACGTCGGTATCTACCCTTGACGACGTCGGTATTTATTTTGCAGACGTCGGTAACGACTTTTGTCGACGTCGGTAACTACGTTTGTCGACGCCGAAACTAATTTTGTCGACGTCGGTACCACCTTCCGTCGACGTCGGTAACGACTTTTGTCGACGTCCGTAACTACTTTTGTCGACGTCGGTAACGACAATTGTCGACGTCGAACCACATTTGTCGGCGTCGGTACCTACTTTTTCGACGTCGGTAACGACTTTTGTCGACGTCGAAACTACTTTTGTCGACGTCGGTAACGTCTTTTGTCGACGTCGGTAACTACTTATGTCGACGTCGTTATCTACTTTTGTCGACGTCGGTAACTACGTTTGTCGACGCCGAACTACTTTTGTCGAAGTCGGTAAGTAATTTTGTCGACGTCGAATATTACTTTTGTCGACGTCGGTACCCCCATTTTCGACATCGGTAACTGCTTTAGTCGACGTCGGTAACAATTTTGTCGACGTCGGTATCTACCTTTGACGACGTCGGTATTTATTTTGTGTACGGCGGTAACGACTTTTGTCGACGTTGTAACTACGTTTGTCGACGCCGAAACTACCTTTGTCGACGTCGGTACGACCTTCTGTCGACGTCGGTAGCGACTTTTGTCGACGTCGGTATCTACTTTTGTCGACGTCGGTAACGACTTTTGTCGACGTCGGTAACGACTTTTGTTGTCGTCGGTAGCGAATTTTGTCGACGTCGAAAAACTTTTGACGACGTCGGTACCTACTTTTTCGACGTAGGTAACGATTTTTGTCGACGTCGAACCACAATCGTCGGCGTCGGTACCTACTTTTTCGACGTCGGTAACGACTTTTGTCGACGTCGAAACTACTTTTGTCGACGTCGAAACTACTTTTGTCGACGTCGGTAGCGAATTTTGTCGACGTCGAAACTTTTTTGTCGACGTGGGTACCTACTTTTTCGACGTCGGTAACGATTTTTGTCGACGTCGAACCACTTTGGTCGGCGTCGGTACCTTCTTTTTCGACGTCGGTAACGACTTTTGTCGACGTCGTTAACTATTTTTGTCGACGTCGGTAACGACTTATGTCGACGTCGGTATATATTTTTGTCGACGTCGGTATCTACACTTGTCGACGTCGGTAACGACTTATGTCGACGTCGGTATATCTTTTTGTCGACGTCGGCATGTATTCTATCGACGTCGGTAACGACTTTTGTAGACGTCGGTACCTACTTCTGTCGACGTCGGTAGCGACTTATGTCGACGTCGGTATATATTTTTGTTGACGTCGGTATCTACTTAGTCGACGTCGGTAACGACTTTTGTCGACGTCTGTAGCGAGTTTTGTCGACGTCGATACACTTTATCGACGTCGGTACCTACTTTTTCGACGTCGGTTACGATATTTGTCGACGTCGAACCACTTTTGTCGGCGTCGGTACCTACATTCTCGACGTCGGTAACGATTTTTGTGGACGTCGGTAACGACTTATGTCGACGTCGGTATATATTTTTGTCGACGTCGGTATCTACACTTGTCGACGTCGGTAACGACTTTTGTCGAAGTCTGTAGCGAAAATTGTGGACGTCGGTAACGAATTTTGTCGACGTCGGTACCTACTTTTTCGAAGTCGGTAACTACTTTGTCGATGTCGGTAACGACTTTTGTCGATGTCGAAACTACTTTTGTCGACGTCGGCATATATTTTTGTCGACGTCGGTATCTACTTATGTCGACGTCGGTAACGACTTTTGTCGACGTCGAAACACTTTTGTCGACGTCGGTACCTACTTTTTCGACGTCGGTAACGATTTATGTCGACGTCGAACCACTTTTTCGGCGTCGGTACCTACTTTTTTCACGTCGGTAACAATTTTTGTCGACGTCGAACTTCTTTAGTCGGCGTCGGTACCTACTTTTTCGGCGTCGGAAACGACTTTTGTCGACGTCGGTAACTATTTTTGTCGACGTCGGTAACGACGTATGTCGACGTCGGTATATATTTTTGTCGACGTCGGTATCTACTCTTGTCGACGTCGGTAACCACTTATGTCGACGACGGTATATATTTTTGTCGACGTCGGTATCTATTTTGTCGACGTCGGTAACGACTTTTGTAGACGTCTGTACCTATTCTGTCGAAGTCGGTAACGACTTATGTCGACGTCGGTATATATTTTTGTCGACGTCGGTATCTACTTATTTCGACATCGGTAACGACTTTTGTCGAAGTCTGTAGCGAAAATTGTGGACGTCGGTAACGAATTTTGTCGACGTCGGTACCTACTTTTTCGAAGTCGGTAACTACTTTGTCGATGTCGGTAACGACTTTTGTCGATGTCGAAACTACTTTTGTCGACGTCGGTAACGACTTATGTCGACGTCGGTAGCGAATTTTGTCGACGTCGAACCACTTTTGTCGGCGTCGGTACCTACTTTTTCGGCGTCTGTAACGACTTTTGTCGACGTCTGTTGCGAATTTTGTCGACGTCGATACACTTTTGTCGACGTCGGTACCTACTTTTTCGACGGCGGTAACGATTATTGTCGACGTCGAACCACTTTCGTCGGCGTCGGTACCTACTTTTTCGACTTCGGTAACGATTTTTTTCGACGTCGAACTTCTTTTGTCTGCGTCGGTACATACTTTTTCGACGTCGGAAACGACTTTTGTCGACGTCGGTAACTATTTTTGTCGACGTCGGAAACGACTTATGTCGACGTCGGTATATATTTTTGTCGACGTCGGTATCTACTCTTGTCGACGTCGGTAGCGACTTTTGTCGACGTCGAAACTACTTTTGTCGACGTCGGTAACGACTTTTGTCGACGTCGGTAACTATTTTTGTCGACGTCGGTAACTTTTTTGTCGACGTCGGTAACGAATTATGTCGACGTCGGTATATATTATTGTCGACGTCGGTAACGACTTTTGTCGACGTCGAAACTACTTTTGTCGACGTCGGTAACGACTTTTGTCGACGTCGGTAACGACTTTGTCGACATCGGTAACTATTTATGTCGACGTCGGTAACGACTTTTGTCGACGTCGAAACTACTTTTGTCGACGTCGGTAACGACTTTGTCGACGTCGGTAACTATTTTTGTCGACGTCGGTAACGAATTATGTCGACGTCGGTATATATTATTGTCGACGTCGGTAACGACTTTTGTCGACGTCGAAACTACTTTTGTCGACGTCGGTAACGACTTTTGTCGACGTCGGTAACGACTTTGTCGACGTCGGTAACTATTTATGTCGACGTCGGTAACGACTTGTGTCGACGTCGGTACCTACTTTTTCGACGTCGGTGACTACTTTGGTCGACGCCGGTAACAATTTTGTCGACGTCGGTCCACCTTTGACGACGTCGGTATTTATTATGTCGACGTCGGTAACTACGTTTGTCGACGCCGAAACTACTTTTGTCGAAGTCGGTAAGTAATTTTGTCGACGTCGAATACTACTTTTGTCGACGTCGGTACCCCCATTTTCGACATCGGTAACTGCTTTAGTCGACGTCGGTAACAATTTTGTCGACGTCGGTATCTACCTTTGACGACGTCGGTATATATTTTGTGTACGTCGGTAACGATTTTTGTCGACGTCGGTAACTTTTTGTCGACGTCGGTAACGACTTATGTCGACGTCGGTATATATTATTGTCGACGTCGGTATCTACTCTTGTCGACGTCGGTAACCACTTATGTCGACGTCGGTATATATTTTTGTCGACGTCGGTATCTATTTTGTCGACGTCGGTAACGACTTTTGTAGACGTCTGTACCTATTCTGTCGACGTCGGTAACGACTTATGTCGACGTCGTTATATATTTTTGTCGACGTCGGTATCTACTTATTTCGACGTCGGTAACGACTTTTGTCAAAGTCTGTAGCGAAAATTGTCGACATCGGTAACGAATTTTGTCGACGTCGGTACCTACTTTTTCGAAGTCGGTAACTACTTTGTCGATGTCGGTAACGACTTTTGTCGATGTCGAAACTACTTTTGTCGACGTCGGTAACGACTTTTGCCGACGTCGGTAGCGAATTTTGTCGACGTCGAACCAATTTTGTCGGCGTCGGTACCTACTTTTTCGGCGTCTGTAACGACTTTTGTTGACGTCTGTTGCGAATTTTGTCGACGTCGATACACTTTTGTCGACGTCGGTACCTACTTTTTCGACAGCGGTAACGATTATTGTCGACGTCGAACCCCTTTCGTCGGCGTCGGTACCTACTTTTTCGACGTCGGTAACGATTTTTGTCGACGTCGAACTTCTTTTGTCTGCGTCGGTACATACTTTTTCGACGTCGGAAACGACTTTTGTCGACGTCGGTAACTATTTTTGTCGACGTCGGTAACGACTTATGACGACGTCGGTATATATTTTTGTCGACGTCGGTATCTACTCTTGTCGACGTCGGTAGCGACTTTTGTCGACGTCGAAACTACTTTTGTCGACGTCGGTAACGAATTATGTCGACGTCGGTATATATTATTGTCGACGGCGGTAACCACTTTTGTAGACGTCTGTACCTATTCTGTCGAAGTCGGTAACGACTTATGTCGACGTCGGTATATATTTTTGTCGACGTCGGTATCTACTTATTTCGACATGGGCAACGACTTTTGTCGAAGTCTGTAGCGAAAATTGTGGACGTCGGTAACGAATTTTGTCGACGTCGGTACCTACTTTTTCGAAGTCGGTAACTACTTTGTCGATGTCGGTAACGACTTTTGTCGATGTCGAAACTACTTTTGTCGACGTCGGTAACGACTTATGTCGACGTCGGTAGCGAATTTTGTCGACGTCGAACCACTTTTGTCGGCGTCGGTAACGACTTTTGTTGTCGTCGGTAGCGAATTTTGTCGACGTCGGTATATATTTTTATCGACGTCGGTATCTACTATTGTCGACGTCGGTAACCACTTATGTCGGCGTCGGTACCTACTTTTTCGACGTCGGTAGCGAATTTTGTCGACGTCGGTCCACCTTTGACGACGTCGGTATTTATTATGTCGACGTCGGTAACTACTTTTGTCGACGCCGAAACTACTTTTGTCGAAGTCGGTAAGTAATTTTGTCGACGTCGAATACTACTTTTGTCGACGTCGGTACCCCCATTTTCGACATCGGTAACAGCTTTAGTCGACGTCGGTAACAATTTTGTCGACGTCGGTATCTACCTTTGACGACGTCGGTATTTATTTTGTGTACGTCGGTAACGATTTTTGTCGACGTCGGTAACTATTTTTGTCGACGTCGGTAACGACTTATGTCGACGTCGGTATATATTTTTGTCGACGTCGGTATCTACTCTTGTCGACGTCGGTAACCACTTATGTCGACGTCGGTATATATTTTTGTCGACGTCGGTATCTATTTTGTCGACGTGGTAACGACTTTTGTAGACGTCTGTACCTATTCTGTCGACGTCGGTAACGACTTATGTCGACGTCGGTATATATTTTTGTCGACGTCGGTATCTACTTA
Organism: Anabrus simplex; assembly: GCF_040414725.1. NCBI lineage: Eukaryota > Metazoa > Arthropoda > Insecta > Orthoptera > Tettigoniidae > Anabrus > Anabrus simplex. The sequence continues at coordinate 43,224,241 of NC_090275.1, forward strand.
TTTCGACGTCGGTAACGACTTTTGTCAAAGTCTGTAGCGAAAATTGTCGACGTCGGTAACGAATTTTGTCGACGTCGGTACCTACTTTTTCGAAGTCGGTAACTACTTTGTCGATGTCGGTAACGACTTTTGTCGATGTCGAAACTACTTTTGTCGACGTCGGTAACGACTTTTGCCGACGTCGGTAGCGAATTTTGTCGACGTCGAACCAATTTTGTCGGCGTCGGTACATACTTTTTCGGCGTCTGTAACGACTTTTGTTGACGTCTGTTGCGAATTTTGTCGACGTCGATACACTTTTGTCGACGTCGGTACCTACTTTTTCGACGGCGGTAACGATTATTGTCGACGTCGAACCACTTTCGTCGGCGTCGGTACCTACTTTTTCGACGTCGGTAACGATTTTTGTCGACGTCGAACTTCTTTTGTCTGCGTCGGTACATACTTTTTCGACGTCGGAAACGACTTTTGTCGACGTCGGTAACTATTTTTGTCGACGTCGGTAACGACTTATGTCGACGTCGGTATATATTTTTGTCGACGTCGGTATCTACTCTTGTCGACGTCGGTAGCGACTTTTGTCGACGTCGAAACTACTTTTGTCGACGTCGGTAACGAATTATGTCGACGTCGGTATATATTATTGTCGACGGCGGTAACGACTTTTGTCGACGTCGATACTACTTTTGTCGACGCCGGTAACGACTTTTGTCGACGTCGGTAACGACTTTGTCGACATCGGTAACTATTTATGTCGACGTCGGTAACGACTTTTGTCGACGTCGAAACTACTTTTGTCGACGTCGGTAACGACTTTGTCGACGTCGGTAACGACTTTGTCGACGTCGGTAACTATTTATGTCGACGTCGGTAACGACTTGTGTCGACGTCGCTATATATTATTGTAGACGTCGAAACTACTTTTGTCGACGTCGGTAACGACTTTGTCGACGTCGGTAACTATTTATGTCGACGTGGTAACTATTTATGTCGACGTGGTAACAACTTGTGTCGACGTCGGTATATATTATTGTCGACGTCGAAACTACTCTTGTCGACGTCGGTAACGACATTTGTCGACGTCGAAAATACTTTTCTCGACGTCGAAACTACTTTTGCCGACGTCGGTAGCGACTTTTGTCGACGTCGGTACATACTTTTTCGACGTCGGAAACGACTTTTGTCGACGACGGTAACTATTTTTGTCGACGTCGGTAACGACTTATGTCGACGTCGGTACATATTTTTGTCGACGTCGGTATCTACTCTTGTCGACGTTGAAACTACTTTTGTCGACGTCGGTAACGACTTTTGTCGACGTCGGTAACGACTTTGTCGACGTCGGTAACTATTTATGTCGACGTCGGTAACGACTTGTGTCGACGTCGGTATATATTATTGTAGACGTCGAAACTACTCTTGTCGACGTCGGTAACGACATTTGTCGACGTCGAATTACTTTTGTCGACGTCGAATCTACTTTTGTCGACGTCGGTATCTACTCTTGTCGACGTCGGTAGCGACTTTTGTCGACGTCGAAACTACTTTTGTCGACGTCGGTAACGACTTGTGTCGACGTCGGTATATATTATTGTAGACGTCGAAACTACTTTTGTCGACGTCGGTAACGACTTTTGTCGGCGTCGGTACATACTTTTTCGACGTCGGAAACGACTTTTGTCGACGTCGGTAACTATTTTTGTCGACGTCGGTAACGACTTATGTCGACCTCAGTATATATTTTTGTCGACGTCGGTATCTACTCTTGTCGACGTCGGTAGCGACTTTTGTCGACGTCGAAACTACTTTTGTCGACGTCGGTAACGACTTTTGTCGACGTCGGTAACTATTTTTGTCGACGTCGGTAACGACTTATGTCGACGTCGGTATATATTATTGTCGACGTCGGTAACGACTTTTGTCGACGTCGAAACTACTTTTGTCGACGTCGGTAACGACTTTTGTCGACGTCGGTAACGACTTTGTCGACGTCGGTAACTATTTATGTCGACGTCGGTAACGACTTGTGTCGACGTCGGTATATATTATTGTAGACGTCGAAACTACTCTTGTCGACGTCGCTAACGACATTTGTCGACGTCGAAACTACTTTTGTCGACGTCGGTAGCGACTTTTGTCGACGTCGGTAACTATTTTTGTCGACGTCGGTAACGACTTATGTCGACGTCGGTATATATTTTTGTCGACGTCGGTATCTACACCTGTCGACGTCGGTAACGACTTATGTCGACGTCGGTATATATTTTTGTCGACGTCGGTATCTACTCTGGTCGACGTCGGTAACGATTTTTGTCGACGTCGAACCACTTTTGTCGGCGTCGGTACCTACTTTTTCGACGTCGGTAATGACTTTGGTCGACGTCGGTATCTATTTTTGTCGACGTCGGTAACGACTTAAGTCGACGTCGGTATATATTTTGTCGACGTCTGTATCTATTTTGTCGACGTCGGTAACGACTTTTGTAGACGTCGGTAACGACTTATGTCGACGTCGGTATATATTTTTGTCGACGTCGGCATCTACTTATGTCGACATCGGTAACGACTTTTGTCGACGTCTGTAGCGATTTTTGTCGACGTCGGTAACGACCTTTTTCGACGTCGGTAACGAATTTTGTCGACGTCGGTACCTACTTTTTCGAAGTCGGTAACTACTTTGTCGATGTCGGTAACGACGTTTGTCGACGTCGAAACTACTTTTGTCGACGTCGAAACTACTTTTGTCGACGTCGGTAACGACTATTGTCGACGTCGGTAACTACTTTTGTCGACGTCGGTAACGGTTTATGTTGACGTCGGTAACTACTTTTGTCGACGTCGGTAACGTCTTTTGCCGACGTCGGTAGCGAATTTTGTCGACGTCGAAACTTTTTTGTCGACGTCGGTACCTAATTTTTCGACGTCGGTATCGATTTTTGTCGACGTCGAACCACTTTTGTCGACGTCGGTACCTACTTTTTCGACGTCGGTAACGATTTTTGTCGACGTCGAACCACTTTTGTCGGCGTCGGTACCTACTTTTTCGACGTCGGTAACGATTTATGTCGACGTTGAACTTCTTTTGTCGGCGTCGGTATCTACTTTTTCGACGTCGGAAACGACGTTTGTCGACGTCGGTAACAATTTTTGTCGACGTCGGTAACGACTTATGTCGACGTCGGTATCTACTTTTGTCGACGTCGGTATCTACTTTTAGTCGACGTCGGTAACGAGTTTTGTCGACGTCGGTATCTACTTTTGTCGACGGCGCTAACGAATTTTGACGACGCCGGTAGCGAATTTTGTCGACGTCGATACACTTTTGTCGACGTCGGTACCTACTTTTTCGACGTCGGTAACAATTTTTGTCGACGTCGAACCACTGTTGTCGGCGTCGGTACCTACTTTTTCGACGTCGGTGACTACTTTGGTCGACGCCGGTAACAATTTTGTCGACGTCGGTCCACCTTTGACGACGTCGATATTTATTATGTCGACGTCGGTAACTACGTTTGTCGACGCCGAAACTGCTTTTGTCGAAGTCGGTAAGTAATTTTGTCGACGTCGAATAGTACTTTTGTCGACGTCGGTACCCCCATTTTCGACGTCGGTAACTGCTTTAGTCGACGTCGGTAACAATTTTGTCGACGTCGGTATCTACATTTGACGACGTCGGTATTTATTTTGTGTACGTCGGTAACGACTTTTGTCGACGTCGGTAACTACGTTTGTCGACGCCGAAACTACTTTTGTCGACGTCGGTACGACCTTCTGTCGACGTCGGTAGGGACTTTTGTCGACGTCGGCATCTACTTTCGTCGACGTCGGTAACGACTTTTGTCGACGTCGGTAACGACTTTTGTTGTCGTCGGTAGCGAATTTTGTCGACGTCGAAAAACTTTTGTCGACGTCGGTACCTACTTTTTCGACGTAGGTAACGATTTTTGTCGACGTCGAACCACTTTCGTCGGCGTCGGTACCTACTTTTTCGACGTCGGTAACGATTTTTGTCGACGTCGAACTTCTTTTGTCGGCGTCGGTACCTACTTTTTCGACGTCGGTATCGATTTTTGTCGACGTCGAACCACTTTTGTCGGCGTCGGTACCTACTTTTTCGACGTCGGTAATGACTTTGGTCGACGTCGGTATCTATTTTTGTCGACGTCGGTAACGACTTAAGTCGACGTCGGTATATATTTTGTCGACGTCTGTATCTATTTTGTCGACGTCGGTAACGACTTTTGTAGACGTCGGTAACGACTTATGTCGACGTCGGTATATATTTTTGTCGACGTCGGCATCTACTTATGTCGACATCGGTAACGACTTTTGTCGACGTCTGTAGCGATTTTTGTCGACGTCGGTAACGACCTTTTTCGACGTCGGTAACGAATTTTCTCGACGTCGGTACCTACTTTTTCGAAGTCGGTAACTACTTTGTCGATGTCGCTAACGACTTTTGTCGACGTCGAAACTACTTTTGTCGACGTCGAAACTACTTTTGTCGACGTCGGTAACGACTATTGTCGACGTCGGTATATATTTTTGTAGACGTCGGTATCTACTTTTGTCGACGTCGGTAACGGTTTATGTCGACGTCGGTAACTACTTTTGTCGACGTCGGTAACGTCTTTTGCCGCCGTCGGTAGCGAATTTTGTCGACGTCGAAACTTTTTCGTCGACGTCGGTACCTAATTTTTCGACGTCGGTATCGATTTTTGTCGACGTCGAACCACTTTTGTCGGCGTCGGTACCTACTTTTTCGACGTCGGTAACGATTTTTGTCGACGTCGAACCACTTTGTCGGCGTCGGTACCTACTTTTTCGACGTCGGTAACGATTTTTGTCGACGTTGAACTTCTTTTGTCGGCGTCGGTACCTACTTTTTCGACGTCGGAAACGACGTTTGTCGACGTCGGTAACAATTTTTGTCGACGTCGGTAACGAGTTTTGTCGACGTCGGTATCTACTTTTGTCGACGGCGCTAACGAATTTTGACGACGCCGGTAGCGAATTTTGTCGACGTCGATACACTTTTGTCGACGTCGGTACCTACTTTTTCGACGTCGGTAACAAATTTTGTCGACGTCGAACCACTGTTGTCGGCGTCGGTACCTACTTTTTCGACGTCGGTGACTACTTTGGTCGACGCCGGTAACAATTTTGTCGACGTCGGTCCACCTTTGACGACGTCGGTATTTATTATGTCGACGTCGGTAACTACGTTTGTCGACGCCGAACTACTTTAGTCGAAGTCGGTATGTAATTTTGTCGACGTCGAATACTACTATTGTCGACGTCGGTACCCCCATTTTCGACGTCGGTAACTGCTTTAGTCGACGTCGGTAACAATTTTGTCGACGTCGGTATCTACCTTTGACGACGTCGGTATTTATTTTGTGTACGTCGGTAACGACTTTTGTCGACGTCGGTAACTACGTTTGTCGACACCGAAACTACTTTTGTCGACGTCGGTACGACCTTCTGTCGACGTCGGTAGCGACTTTTGTCGACGTCGGTATCTACTTTTGTCGACGTCGGTAACGACTTTTGTCGACGTCGGTAACGACTTTTGTGTCGTCGGTAGCGAATTTTGTCGACGTCGAAAAACTTTTGACGACGTCGGTACCAATTTTTTCGACGGTGGTAACGATTTTTGTCGACGTCGAACCACTTTCGTCGGCGTCGGTACCTACTTTTTCGACGTCGGTAACGATTTTTGTCGACGTTGAACTTCTTTTGTCGGCGTCGGTACCTACTTTTTCGACGTCGGACACGACTTTTGTCGACCTCGGTAACTATTTTTGTCGACGTCGGTAACGACTTATGTCGACGTCGGTATATATTATTGTCGACGTCGGTATCTACTTTTGTCGACGTCGGTAACTACTTTTGTCGACATCGGTATCTACTTTTGTCGACGGCGGTAACGAATTTTGTCGACGCCGGTAGCGAATTTTGTCGACGTCGATACACTTTTGTCGACGTCGGTACCTACTTTTTCGACGTCGGTAACGATTTTTGTCGACGTCGAACCACATTGTCGGCGTCGGTACCTACTTTTTCGACGTCGGTAACGATTTTTGTCGACATTGAACTTCTTTTGTCGGCGTCGGTACCTACTTTTTCGACGTCGGACACGACTTTTGTCGACCTCGGTAACTATTTTTGTCGACGTCGGTAACGACTTATGTCGACGTCGGTATATATTTTTGTCGACGTCGGCATCTACTTATGTCGACATCGGTAACGACTTTTGTCGACGTCTGTAGCGATTTTTGTCGACGTCGGTAGCGACTTTTGTCGACGTCGGTATCTACTTTTGTCGACGTCGGTAACGACTTTTGTCGACGTCGGTAACGACTTTTGTTGTCGTCAGTAGCGTATTTTGTCGACGTCGAAAAACTTTTGTCGACGTCGGTACCTACTTTTTCGACGTAGGTAACGATTTTTGTCGACGTCGAACCACTTTCGTCGGCGTCGGTACCTACTTTTTCGACGTCGGTTACGACTTTTGTCGACGTCCAATCTACTTTTGTCGACGTCGGTAGCGAATTTTGTCGACGTCGAAACTTTTTTGTCGACGTCGGTACCTACTTCTTCGACGTCGGTAAATATTTTTGTCGACGTCGAACCACTTTTGTCGGCGTCGGTACCCACTTTTTCGACGTCGGTAACGACTTTTGTCGACGTCGGTAACTATTTTTGTCGACGTCGGTAACGACTTATGTCGACGTCGGTATATATTTTGTCTACGTCGGTATCTACACTTGTCGACGTCGGTAACGACTTATGACGACGTCGGTATATATTTTTGTCGACGTCGGTATGTATTTTATCGACGTCGGTAACGACTTTTGTAGACGTCGGTACCTACTTCTGTCGACGTCGGTAACGACTTATGTCGACGTCGGTATAATTTTTGTCGACGTCGGTATCTACACTTGTCGACGTCGGTAACGACTTATGTCGACGGCGGTATATCTTTTTGTCGACGTCGGTATGTATTCTATCGACGTCGGTAACGACTTTTGTAGACGTCGGTACCTACTTCTGTCGACGTCGGTAGCGACTTATGTCGACGTCGGTATATATTTTTGTCGACGTCGGTAACGACTTATGTCGACGTCGGTATATATTTTTGTCGACGTCGGTATCTACACTTGTCGACGTCGGTAACGACTTATGTCGACGTCGGTAACGACTTATGACGACGTCGGCATATAATTTTGTCGACGTCGCTATCTACTTATGTCGACGTCGGTAACGACTTTTGTCGACGTCGAAACACTTTTGTCGACGTCGGTACCTACTTTTTCGACGTCGGTAACGATTTATGTCGACGTCGAACCACTTTTTCGTCATCGGTACCTACTTTTTTCACGTCGGTAACAATTTTTGTCGACGTCGAACTTCTTTAGTCGGCGTCGGTACGTACTTTTTCGGCGTCGGAAACGACTATTGTCGAAGTCGGTAACTATTTTTGTCGACGTCGGTAACGACGTATGTCGACGTCGGTATATATTTTTGTCGACGTCGGTATCTACTCTTGTCGACGTCGGTAACCACTTATGTCGACGACGGTATATATTTTTGTCGACGTCGGTATCTATTTTGTCGACGTCGGTAACGACTTTTGTAGACGTCTGTACCTATTCTGTCGACGTCGGTAACGACTTATGTCGACGTCGGTATATATTTTTGTCGACGTCGGTATCTACTTATTTCGAAGTCGGTAACGACTTTTGTCGAAGTCTGTAGCGAAAATTGTGGACGTCGGTAACGAATTTTGTCGACGTCGGTACCTACTTTTTCGAAGTCGGTAACTACTTTGTCGATGTCGGTAACGACTGTTGTCGATGTCGAAACTACTTTTGTCGACGTCGGTAACGACTTTTGTCGACGTCGGTAGCGAATTTTGTCGACGTCGAACCACTTTTGTCGGCGTCGGTACCTACTTTTTCTGCGTCTGTAACGACTTTTGTCGACGTCTGTTGCGAATTTTGTCGACGTCGATACACTTTTGTCGACGTCGGTACCTACTTTTTCGACGGCGGTAACGATTATTGTCGACGTCGAACCTCTTTCGTCGGCGTCGGTACCTACTTTTTCGACTTCGGTAACGATTTTTGTCGACGTCGAACTTCTTTTGTGTGCGTCGGTACATACTTTTTCGACGTCGGAAACGACTTTTGTCGACGTCGGTAACTATTTTTGTCGACGTCGGAAACGACTTATGTCGACGTCGGTATATATTTTTGTCGACGTCGGTATCTACTCTTGTCGACGTCGGTAGCGACTTTTGTCGACGTCGAAACTACTTTTGTCGACGTCGGTAACGACTTTTGTCGACGTCGGTAACTATTTTTGTCGACGTCGGTAACGAATTATGTCGACGTCGGTATATATTCTTGTCGACGTCGGTAACGACTTTTGTCGACGTCGAAACTACTTTTGTCGACGTCGGTAACGACTTTTGTCGACGTCGGTAACGACTTTGTCGACATCGGTAACTATTTATGTCGACGTCGGTAACGACTTTTGTCGACGTCGAAACTACTTTTGTCGACGTCGGTAACGACTTTGTCGACGTCGGTAACTATTTTTGTCGACGTCGGTAACGAATTATGTCGACGTCGGTATATATTATTGTCGACGTCGGTAACGACTTTTGTCGACGTCGAAACTACTTTTGTCGACGTCGGTAACGACTTTTGTCGACGTCGGTAACGACTTTGTCGACGTCGGTAACTATTTATGTCGACGTCGGTAACGACTTGTGTCGACGTCGGTACCTACTTTTTCTACGTCGGTGACTACTTTGGTCGACGCCGGTAACAATTTTGTCGACGTCGGTCCACCTTTGACGACGTCGGTATTTATTATGTCGACGTCGGTAACTACGTTTGTCGACGCCGAAACTACTTTTGTCGAAGTCGGTAAGTAATTTTGTCGACGTCGAATACTACTTTTGTCGACGTCGGTACCCCATTTTCGACATCGGTAACTGCTTTAGTCGACGTCGGTAACAATTTTGTCGACGTCGGTATCTACCTTTGACGACGTCGGTATTTATTTTGTGTACGTCGGTAACGACTTTTGTCGACGTCGGTAACTACGTTTGTCGACGCCGAAACTACTTTTGTCGACGTCGGTACGACCTTCTGTCGACCTCGGTAGCGACTTTTGTCGACGTCGGTATCTACTTTTGTCGACGTCGGTAACGACTTTTGTCGACGTCGGTAACGACTTTTGTTGTCGTCGGTAGCGAATTTTGTCGACGTCGAAAAACTTTTGACGACGTCGGTACCTACTTTTTCGACGTCGGTAACGATTTTTGTCGACGTCGAACTTCTTTTGTCGGCGTCGGTACCTACTTTTTCGACGTCGGAAACGAGTTTTGTCGACGTCGGTAACCGTTTTGTCGACGTCGGTAACGACCTATGTCGACGTCGGTGTATATTTTTGTCGACGTCGGTATCTACTCTTGTCGACGTCGGTAACGACTTTTGTCGACGTCGAAACTACTTTTGTCGACGTCGGTAACGTCTTTTGTCGACGTCGGTAACTATTTTTGTCGACGTCGGTAACGACTTATGTCGACAGCGATATATATTATTGTCGACGTCGGTAACGACTTTTGTCGACGTCGGTATCTACTTTTGTCGACGTCGGTAACGACTTTTGTCGACGCCGGTAGCGAATATTTTCGACGTCGAAACACTTTTGTCGACGTCGGTAACGATTTTTGTCGACGTCGAACCACTTTTGTCGGCGTCGGTACCTACTTTTTCGACGTCGGTAACTACTAAGGTCGACGTCGGTAACTACTTGTTCGACGTCGGTAACGATTTTTGTCGACGCCGGTAGCGAATTTTGTCGACGTCGAAACACTTTTGTCGACGTCGGTACCTACTTTTTCGACGTCGGTAATGACTTTGGTCGACGCCGGTAACAATTTTGTCGACGTCGGTCCACCTTTGACGACGTCGGTATTTATTTTGTCGACGTCGGTAACTACGTTTGTCGACGCCGAAACTACTTTTGTCGACGTCGGTAAGTAATTTTGTCGACGTCGGATACTACTTTTGTCGACGTTGGTACCCCCATTTTCGACGTCGGTAACTGCTTTAGTCGACGTCGGTAACAATTTTGTCGACGTCGGTATCTACCTTTGACGACGTCGGTATTTATTTTGTGTACGTCGGTAACGACTTTTGTCGACGTCGGTAACTACGTTTGTCGACGCCGAAACTACTTTTGTCGACGTCGGTACGACCTTCTGTCGACGTCGGTAGCGACTTTTGTCGACGTCGGTATCTACTTTTGTCGACGTCGGTAACGACTTTTGTCGACGTCGGTAACGACTTTTGTTGTCGTCGGTAGCGAATTTTGTCGACGTCGAAAAACTTTTGTCGACGTCGGTACCTACTTTTTCGATGTAGGTTACGATTTTTGTCGACGTCGAACCACTTTCGTCGGCGTCGGTACCTACTTTTTCGACGTCGGTAACGACTTTTGTCGACGTCGAAACTACTTTTGTCGACGTCGGTAGCGAATTTTGTCGACGTCGAAACTTTTTGTCGACGTCGGTACCTACTTGTTCGAGGTCGGTAACGATTTTTGTCGACGTCGAACCACTTTGCTCGGCGTCGGTACCTACTTTTTCGACGTCGGTAACGACTTTTGTCGACGTCGGTAACGACTTATGTCGATGTCGGTATATATTTTTGTCGACGTCGGTATCTACACTTGTCGACGTCGGTAACGACTTATGTCGACGTCGGTATATATTTTTGTCGATGTCGGTATGTATTTTATCGACTTCGGTAACGACTTTTTTCGACGTCGGTACCTACCTTCTCGACGTCGGTAACTATCTTTTTCGACGTCGAACCACTTTTGTCGGCGTCGGTACCTACATTTTCGACGTCGGTAACAATTTTGTCGACGTCGACACACTTTTGTCGACGTCGGTACCTACTTTTTCGACGTCGGTAACGATATTTGTCGACGTCGAACCACTTTTGTCGGCGTCGGTACCTACTTTTTCGACGTCGGTAACGATTTTTGTCGACGTCGGTAACTATTTTTGTCGACGTCGGTAACGACTTATGTCGACGTCGGAATATATATTTATGACGACGTCGGTATCTACACTTGTCGACGTCGGTAACGACTTTTGTCGACGTCGGTAACGACTTATGTCGACGACGGCATATATTTTTGTCGACGTCGGTATCTACTTATGTCGACGTCGTTAACGACTTTTGTCGACGTCGAAACACTTTTGTGGACGTCGGTACCTACTTTTTCGACGTCGGTAACGACTTTTGTCGACGTCGAACCACTTTTTCGGCGTCGGTACCTACTTTTTCCACGTCGGTAACGACTTTTGTCGACGTCGAAACTACTTTTGTCGACGTCGGTACCTACTTTTTCGACGTCGGAAACGACTTTTGTCGACGTCGGTAACTATTTTTGTCGACGTCGGTAACGACTTATGTCGACGTCGGTATATATTTTTGTCGACGTCGGTATCTACTCTTGTCGACGTCGGTAACGACTTATGTCGACGTCGGTATATATTTTTGTCGACGTCGGTATCTATTTTGTCGACGTCGGTAACGACTTTTGTAGACGTCTGTACCTATTCTGTCGACGTCGGTAACGACTTATGTCGACGTCGGTATATATTTTTGTCGACGTCGGTATCTACTTATTTCGACGTCGGTAACGACTTTTGTCGAAGCCTGTAGCGAAAATTGTCGACGTCGGTAACGAATTTTGTCGACGTCGGTACCTACTTTTTCGAAGTCGGTAACTGCTTTGTCGATGTCGGTAACGACTTTTGTCGATGTCGAAACTACTTTTGTCGACGTCGGTAACGACTTCTGTCGACGTCGGTAGCGAATTTTGTCGACGTCGAACCACTTTTGTCGGCGTCGGTGTCTACTTTTTCGGCGTCTGTAACGACTTTTGTCGACATCTGTTGCGAATTTTGTCGACGTCGATACACCTTTGTCGACGTCGGTACCTACTTTTCCGACGTCGGTAACGATTATTGTCGACGTCGAACCACTTTCGTTGGCGTCGGTACCTACTTTTTCGACGTCGGTAACGATTTTTGTCGACGTCGAACTTCTTTTGTCTGCGTCGGTACATACATTTTCGACGTCGGAAACGACTTTTGTCGACGTCGGTAACTATTTTTGTCGACGTCGGTAACGACTCATGTCGACGTCGGTATATATTTTTGTCGACGTCGGTATCTACTCTTGTCGACGTCGGTAGCGACTTTTGCCGACGTCGAAACTACTTTTGTCGACGTCGGTAACGACTTTTGTCGACGTCGGTAACTATTTTTGTCGACGTCGGTATCGACTTATGTCGACGTCGGTATATATTATTGTCGACGTCGGTAACGACTTTTGTCGACGTCGAAACTACTTTTGTCGTCGTCGGTAACGACTTTTGTCGACGTCGGTAACTATTTTTGTCGACGTCGGTAACGACTTGTGTCGACGTCGGTATATATTATTGTAGACGTCGGTATCTACTTTTGTCGTCGTCGGTAACGACTTTTGTCGACGTCGAAACTACTTTTGTCGACGTCGTAACGACATTTGTCGACGTCGGTAACTATTTTTGTCGACGTCGGTACTGACTTATGTCGACGTCGGTACCTACTTTTTCGACGTCGGTAACGATTTTTGTCGACGTCGAACCACTTTGTCGGCGTCGGTACCTACTTATTCGACGTCGGAAACGACTTTTGTCGACGTCGGTAACTATATTTGTGGATGTCGGTAACGACTTATGTCGACGTCGGTATATATTTTTGTCGACGTCGGTATCTACTCTTGTCGACGTCGGTAACGACATTTGTCGACGTCGAAACTACTTTTGTCGACGTCGAAACTACTTTTGTCGACGTCGGTAGCGACTTTTGTCGACGTCGGTAGCTATTTCTGTCGACGTCGGAAACGACTTATGTCGACGTCGGTATATATTATTGTCGACGTCGGTAACGACTCTTGTCGACGTCGGTATCTACTTCTCTGGACGTCGGTACCTACTTTTTCGACGTCGGTAACGATTTTTGTCGACGTCGAACCACTTTTGTCGGCGTCGGTACCTACTTTTTCGACGTCGGTAACGACTTTTGTCGACGTCGGTAACTATTTTTGTCGACGTCGGTAACGACTTATGTCGACGTCGGTATATATTTTTGTCGACGTCGGTATCTACACCTGTCGACGTCGGTAACGACTTATGTCGACGTCGGTATATATTTTTGTCGACGTCGGTATCTACTCTTGTCGACGTCGGTAACGATTTTTGTCGACGTCGAACCACTTTTGTCGGCGTCGGTACCTACTTTTTCGACGTCGGTAATGACTTTGGTCGACGTCGGTATCTATTTTTGTCGACGTCGGTAACGACTTAAGTCGACGTCGGTATATATTTTGTCGACGTCTGTATCTATTTTGTCGACGTCTGTATCTATTTTGTCGACGTCGGTAACGACTTTTGTAGACGTCGGTAACGACTTATGTCGACGTCGGTATATATTTTTGTCGACGTCGGCATCTACTTATGTCGACATCGGTAACGACTTTTGTCGACGTCTGTAGCGATTTTTGTCGACGTCGGTAACGACCTTTTTCGACGTCGGTAACGATTTTGTCGACGTCGGTACCTACTTTTTCGAAGTCGGTAACTACTTTGTCGATGTCGGTAACGACTTTTGTCGACGTCGAAACTACTTTTGTCGACGTCGGTAACGACTTAAGTCGACGTCGGTATATATTTTTGTAGACGTCGGTATCTACTTTTGTCGACGTCGGTAACGGTTTATGTCGACGACGGTAACTACTTTTGTCGACGTCGGTAACGTCTTTTGCCGACGTCAGTAGCGAATTTTGTCGACGTCGAAACTTCTTTGTCGACGTCGGTACCTAATTTTTCGACGTCGGTATCGATTTTTGTCGACGTCGAACCACTTTTGTCGACGTCGGTACCTACTTTTTCGACGTCGGTAACGATTTTTGTCGACGTCGAACCACTTTTGTCGGCGTCGGTACCTACTTTTTCGACGTCGGTAACAATTTTTGTCGACGTTGAACTTCTTTTGTCGGCGTCGGTACCTACTTTTCCGACGTCGGAAACGACGTTTGTCGACGTCGGTAACAATTTTTGTCGACGTCGGTAACGACTTAAGTCGACGTCGGTATCTACTTTTGTCGACGTCGGTATCTACTTTTGTCGACGTCGGTAACGAGTTTTGTCGACGTCGGTATCTACTTTTGTCGACGGCGCTAACGAATTTTGACGACGCCGGTAGCGTATTTTGTCGACGTCGATACACTTTTGTCGACGTCGGTACCTACTTTTTCGACGTCGGTAACAAATTTTGTCGACGTCGAACCACTGTTGTCGGCGTCGGTACCTACTTTTTCGACGTCGGTGACTACTTTGGTCGACGCCGGTAACAATTTTGTCGACGTCGGTCCACCTTTGACGACGTCGGTATTTATTATGTCGACGTCGGTAACTACGTTTGTCGACGCCGAACTACTTTAGTCGAAGTCGGTAAGTAATTTTGTCGACGTCGAATACTACTTTTGTCGACGTCGGTACCCCCATTTTCGACGTCGGTAACTGCTTTAGTCGACGTCGGTAACAATTTTGTCGACGTCGGTATCTACCTTTGACGACGTCGGTATTTATTTTGTGTACGTCGGTAACGACTTTTGTCGACGTCGGTAACTACGTTTGTCGACGCCGAAACTACTTTTGTCGACGTCGGTACGACCTTCTGTCGACCTCGGTTCGACTTTTGTCGACGTCGGTATCTACTTTTGTCGACGTCGGTAACGACTTTTGTCGACGTCGGTAACGACTTTTGTTGTCGTCGGTAGCGAATTTTGTCGACGTCGAAAAACTTTTGCCGACGTCGGTACCTACTTTTTCGACGTAGGTAACGATTTTTGTCGACGTCGAACCACTTTCGTCGGCGTCGGTACCTAATTTTCGACGTCGGTAACGACTTTTGTCGACGTCGAAACTACTTTTGTCGACGTCGAAACTACTTTTGTCGACGTCGGTAGCGAATTTTGTCGACAACGAAACTTTTTTGTCGACGTCGGTACCTACTTTTACGACGTCGGTAACGATTTTTGTCGACGTCGAACCACTTTGATCGGCGTCGGTACCTACTTTTTCGACGTCGGTAAGGACTTTTGTCGACGTCGGTAACTATTTTTGTCGACGTCGGTAACGACTTATGTCGACGTCGGTATATATTTTTGTCGACGTCGGTATCTACACTTGTCGACGTCGGTAACGACTTATGTCGACGTCGGTATATCTTTTTGTCGAAGTCGGTATGTATTCTATCGACGTCGGTAACGACTTTTGTAGACGTCGGTACCTACTTCTGTCGACGTCGGTAGCGACTTATGTCGACGTCGGTATATATTTTTGTCGACGTCGGTATCTACTTAGTCGACGTCGGTAACGACATTTGTCGACGTCTGTAGCGAATTTTGTCGACGTCGATACACTTTTGTCGACGTCGGTACCTACTTTTTCGACGTCGGTAACGATATTTGTCGACGTCGAACCACTTTTGTCGGCGTCGGTACCTACTTTCTCGACGTCGGTAACGATTTTTGTCGACGTCGGTAACTATTTTTGTCGACGTCGGTAACGACACATGTCGACGTCGGTATATATTTTTGTCGACGTCGGTATCTACACTTGTCGAAGTCGGTAACGACTTATGTCGACGTCGGTAACGACTTATGACGACGTCGGCATATATTTTTGTCGACGTCGGTATCTACTTATGTCGACGTCGGTAACGACTTTTCTCGACGTCGAAACACTTTTGTCGACGTCGGTACCTACTTTTTCGACGTCGGTAACGATTTATGTCGACGTCGAACCACTTTTTCGGCGTCGGTACCTACTTTTTCCACGTCGGTAACAATTTTTGTCGACGTCGAACTTCTTTAGTCGGCGTCGGTACCTACTTTTTCGGCGTCGGAAACGACTTTTGTCGACGTCGGTAACTATTTTTGTCGACGTCGGTAACGACTTATGTCGACGTCGGTATATCTTTTTGTCGAAGTCGGTATGTATTCTATCGACGTCGGTAACGACTTTTGTAGACGTCGGTACCTACTTCTGTCGACGTCGGTAGCGACTTATGTCGACGTCGGTATATATTTTTGTCGACGTCGGTATCTACTTAGTCGACGTCGGTAACGACATTTGTCGACGTCTGTAGCGAATTTTGTCGACGTCGATACACTTTTGTCGACGTCGGTACCTACTTTTTCGACGTCGGTAACGATATTTGTCGACGTCGAACCACTTTTGTCGGCGTCGGTACCTACTTTCTCGACGTCGGTAACGATTTTTGTCGACGTCGGTAACTATTTTTGTCGACGTCGGTAACGACACATGTCGACGTCGGTATATATTTTTGTCGACGTCGGTATCTACACTTGTCGACGTCGGTAACGACTTATGTCGACGTCGGTAACGACTTATGACGACGTCGGCATATATTTTCGTCGACGTCGGTATCTACTTATGTCGACGTCGGTAACGACTTTTCTCGACGTCGAAACACTTTTGTCGACGTCGGTATCTACTTTTTCGACGTCGGTAACGATTTATGTCGACGTCGAACCACTTTTTCGGCGTCGGTACCTACTTTTTCCACGTCGGTAACAATTTTTGTCGACGTCGAACTTCTTTAGTCGGCGTCGGTACCTACTTTTTCGACGTCGGAAACGAGTTTTGTCGACGTCGGTAACCGTTTTGTCGACGTCGGTAACGACCTATGTCGACGTCGGTGTATATTTTTGTCGACGTCGGTATCTACTCTTGTCGACGTCGGTAACGACTTTTGTCGACGTCGAAACTACTTTTGTCGACGTCGGTAACGTCTTTTGTCGACGTCGGTAACTATTTTTGTCGACGTCGGTAACGACTTATGTCGACAGCGATATATATTATTGTCGACGTCGGTAACGACTTTTGTCGACGTCGGTATCTACTTTTGTCGACGTCGGTAACGACTTTTGTCGACGCCGGTAGCGAATATTTTCGACGTCGAAACACTTTTGTCGACGTCGGTAACGATTTTTGTCGACGTCGAACCACTTTTGTCGGCGTCGGTACCTACTTTTTCGACGTCGGTAACTACTAAGGTCGACGTCGGTAACTACTTGTTCGACGTCGGTAACGATTTTTGTCGACGCCGGTAGCGAATTTTGTCGACGTCGAAACACTTTTGTCGACGTCGGTACCTACTTTTTCGACGTCGGTAATGACTTTGGTCGACGCCGGTAACAATTTTGTCGACGTCGGTCCACCTTTGACGACGTCGGTATTTATTTTGTCGACGTCGGTAACTACGTTTGTCGACGCCGAAACTACTTTTGTCGACGTCGGTAAGTAATTTTGTCGACGTCGGATACTACTTTTGTCGACGTTGGTACCCCCATTTTCGACGTCGGTAACTGCTTTAGTCGACGTCGGTAACAATTTTGTCGACGTCGGTATCTACCTTTGACGACGTCGGTATTTATTTTGTGTACGTCGGTAACGACTTTTGTCGACGTCGGTAACTACGTTTGTCGACGCCGAAACTACTTTTGTCGACGTCGGTACGACCTTCTGTCGACGTCGGTAGCGACTTTTGTCGACGTCGGTATCTACTTTTGTCGACGTCGGTAACGACTTTTGTCGACGTCGGTAACGACTTTTGTTGTCGTCGGTAGCGAATTTTGTCGACGTCGAAAAACTTTTGTCGACGTCGGTACCTACTTTTTCGATGTAGGTAACGATTTTTGTCGACGTCGAACCACTTTCGTCGGCGTCGGTACCTACTTTTTCGACGTCGGTAACGACTTTTGTCGACGTCGAAACTACTTTTGTCGACGTCGGTAGCGAATTTTGTCGACGTCGAAACTTTTTGTCGACGTCGGTACCTACTTGTTCGAGGTCGGTAACGATTTTTGTCGACGTCGAACCACTTTGCTCGGCGTCGGTACCTACTTTTTCGACGTCGGTAACGACTTTTGTCGACGTCGGTAACGACTTATGTCGATGTCGGTATATATTTTTGTCGACGTCGGTATCTACACTTGTCGACGTCGGTAACGACTTATGTCGACGTCGGTATATATTTTTGTCGATGTCGGTATGTATTTTATCGACTTCGGTAACGACTTTTTTCGACGTCGGTACCTACCTTCTCGACGTCGGTAACTATCTTTGTCGACGTCGAACCACTTTTGTCGGCGTCGGTACCTACATTTTCGACGTCGGTAACAATTTTGTCGACGTCGACACACTTTTGTCGACGTCGGTACCTACTTTTTCGACGTCGGTAACGATATTTGTCGACGTCGAACCACTTTTGTCGGCGTCGGTACCTACTTTTTCGACGTCGGTAACGATTTTTGTCGACGTCGATAACTATTTTTGTCGACGTCGGTAACGACTTATGTCGACGTCGGTATATATTTATGACGACGTCGGTATCTACACTTGTCGACGTCGGTAACGACTTTTGTCGACGTCGGTAACGACTTATGTCGACGACGGCATATATTTTTGTCGACGTCGGTATCTACTTATGTCGACGTCGTTAACGACTTTTGTCGACGTCGAAACACTTTTGTGGACGTCGGTACCTACTTTTTCGACGTCGGTAACGACTTTTGTCGACGTCGGTAACTATTTTTTCGACGTCGGTATCTACTTATGTCGACGTCGGTACCTACTTTTTCGACGTCGGTAACGATTTTTGTCGACGTCGAACCACTTTTGTCGGCGTCGGTACCTACTTTTTCGACGTCGGTAACGATTTTTGTCGACGTCGGTAACTATTTTTGTCGACAACGGTAACGACTTATGTCGACGTCTGTATATATTTTTGTCGACGTCGGTATCTACTTATGTCGACGTCGGTAACGACTTTTGTCGACGTCAGTAGCGAATTTTGTCGACGTCGATACACTTTTGTCGACGTCGGTACCTACTTTTTCAACGTCGGTAACGATTTTTGTCGACGTCGAACCACTTTTGTCGGCGTCGGTACCTACTTTTTCGACGTCGGTAACGATTTTTGTCGACGTCAAACTTCTTTTGTCTGCGTCGGTATTTACTTTTTCGACGTCGCAAACGACTTTTGTCGACGTCGGTAACTATTTTTGTCGACGTCGGTAACGACTTATGTCGACGTCGGTATCTACTTTTGTCGACGTCGGTATCTACTTTTGTCGACGTCAGTAACGAGTTTTGTCGACGTCGGTATCTACTTTTGTCGACGGCGCTAACGAATTTTGACGACGCCGGTAGCGAATTTTGTCGACGTCGATACACTTTTGTCGACGTCGGTACCTACTTTTTCGACGTCGGTAACAATTTTTGACGACGTCGAACCACTGTTGTCGGCGTCGGTACCTACTTTTTCGACGTCGGTGACTACTTTGGTCGACGCCGGTAACAATTTTGTCGACTCCGGTCCACCTTTGACGACGTCGGTATTTATTATGTCGACGTCGGTAACTACGTTTGTCGACGCCGAACTACTTTTGTCGAAGTCGGTAAGTAATTTTGTCGACGTCGAATATTACTTTTGTCGACGTCGGTACCTACTTTTTCGACGTCGGTAACGATTTTTGTCGACGTCGAACCACTTTTGTCGGCGTCGGTACCTACTTTTTCGACGTCGGTAACGATTTTTGTCGACGTTGAACTTCTTTTGTCGGCGTCGGCACCTACTTTTTCGACGTCGGAAACGACGTTTGTCGACGTCGGTAACAATTTTTGTCGACGTCGGTACGACCTTCTGTCGACGTCGGTAGCGACTTTTGTCGGCGTCGGTATCTACTTTTGTCGACGTCGGTAACGACTTTTGTCGACGTCGGTAACGACTTTTGTTGTCGTCGGTAGCGAATTTTGTCGACGTCGAAAAACTTTTGACGACGTCGGTACCTACTTTTTCGACGTAGGTAACGATTTTTGTCGACGTCGAACCACAATCGTCGGCGTCGGTACCTACTTTTTCGACGTCGGTAACGACTTTTGTCGACGTCGAAACTACTTTTGTCGACGTCGAAACTACTTTTGTCGACGTCGGTAGCGAATTTTGTCGACGTCGAAACTTTTTTGTCGACGTGGGTACCTACTTTTTCGACGTCGGTAACGATTTTTGTCGACGTCGAACCACTTTGGTCGGCGTCGGTACCTTCTTTTTCGACGTCGGTAACGACTTTTGTCGACGTCGTTAACTATTTTTGTCGACGTCGGTAACGACTTATGTCGACGTCGGTATATATTTTTGTCGACGTCGGTATCTACACTTGTCGACGTCGGTAACGACTTATGTCGACGTCGGTATATCTTTTTGTCGACGTCGGTATGTATTCTATCGACGTCGGTAACGACTTTTGTAGACGTCGGTACCTACTTCTGTCGACGTCGGTAGCGACTTATGTCGACGTCGGTATATATTTTTGTCGACGTCGGTATCTACTTAGTCGACGTCGGTAACGACTTTTGTCGACGTCTGTAGCGAATTTTGTCTACGTCGATACACTTTATCGACGTCGGTACCTACTTTTTCGACGTCGGTTACGATATTTGTCGACGTCGAACCACTTTTGTCGGCGTCGGTACCTACATTCTCGACGTCGGTAACGATTTTTGTGGACGTCGGTAACGACTTATGTCGACGTCGGTATATATTTTTGTCGACGTCGGTATCTACACTTGTCGACGTCGGTAACGACTTTTGTCGAAGTCTGTAGCGAAAATTGTGGACGTCGGTAACGAATTTTGTCGACGTCGGTACCTACTTTTTCGAAGTCGGTAACTACTTTGTCGATGTCGGTAACGACTTTTGTCGATGTCGAAACTACTTTTGTCGACGTCGGTAACGACTTATGTCGACGTCGGTAGCGAATTTTGTCGACGTCGAACCACTTTTGTCGACGTCGGTACCTACTTTTTCGACGGCGGTAACGATTATTGTCGACGTCGAACCACTTTCGTCGGCGTCGGTACCTACTTTTTCGACTTCGGTAACGATTTTTTTCGACGTCGAACTTCTTTTGTCTGCGTCGGTACATACTTTTTCGACGTCGGAAACGACTTTTGTCGACGTCGGTAACTATTTTTGTCGACGTCGGAAACGACTTATGTCGACGTCGGTATATATTTTTGTCGACGTCGGTATCTACTCTTGTCGACGTCGGTAGCGACTTTTGTCGACGTCGAAATTACTTTTGTCGACGTCGGTAACGACTTTTGTCGCCGTCGGTAACTATTTTTGTCGACGTCGGTAACTTTTTTTGTCGACGTCGGTAACGAATTATGTCGACGTCGGTATATATTATTGTCGACGTCGGTAACGACTTTTGTCGACGTCGAAACTACTTTTGTCGACGTCGGTAACGACTTTTGTCGACGTCGGTAACGACTTTGTCGACATCGGTAACTATTTATGTCGACGTCGGTAACGACTTTTGTCGACGTCGAAACTACTTTTGTCGACGTCGGTAACGACTTTGTCGACGTCGGTAACTATTTTTGTGGACGTCGGTAACGAATTATGTCGACGTCGGTATATATTATTGTCGACGTCGGTAACGACTTTTGTCGACGTCGAAACTACTTTTGTCGACGTCGGTAACGACTTTTGTCGACGTCGGTAACGACTTTGCGACGTCGGTAACTATTTATGTCGACGTCGGTAACGACTTGTGTCGACGTCGGTACCTACTTTTTCGACGTCGGTGACTACTTTGGTCGACGCCGGTAACAATTTTGTCGACGTCGGTCCACCTTTGACGACGTCGGTATTTATTATGTCGACGTCGGTAACTACGTTTGTCGACGCCGAAACTACTTTTGTCGAAGTCGGTAAGTAATTTTGTCGACGTCGAATACTACTTTTGTCGACGTCGGTACCCCCATTTTCGACATCGGTAACTGCTTTAGTCGACGTCGGTAACAATTTTGTCGACGTCGGTATCTACCTTTGACGACGTCGGTATTTATTTTGTGTACGTCGGTAACGATTTTTGTCGACGTCGGTAACTATTTTTGTCGACGTCGGTAACGACTTATGTCGACGTCGGTATATATTTTTGTCGACGTCGGTATCTACTCTTGTCGACGTCGGTAACCACTTATGTCGACGTCGGTATATATTTTTGTCGACGTCGGTATCTATTTTGTCGACGTCGGTAACGACTTTTGTAGAAGTCTGTACCTATTCTGTCGACGTCGGTAACGACTTATGTCGACGTCGTTATATATTTTTGTCGACGTCGGTATCTACTTATTTCGACGTCGGTAACGACTTTTGTCAAAGTCTGTAGCGAAAATTGTCGACGTCGGTAACGAATTTTGTCGACGTCGGTACCTACTTTTTCGAAGTCGGTAACTACTTTGTCGATGTCGGTAACGACTTTTGTCGATGTCGAAACTACTTTTGTCGACGTCGGTAACGACTTATGTCGACGTCGGTAGCGAATTTTGTCGACGTCGAACCACATTTGTCGACGTCGGTACCTACTTTTTCGACGGCGGTAACGATTATTGTCGACGTCGAACCACTTTCGTCGGCGTCGGTACCTACTTTTTCGACTTCGGTAACGATTTTTTTCGACGTCGAACTTCTTTTGTCTGCGTCGGTACATACTTTTTCGACGTCGGAAACGACTTTTGTCGACGTCGGTAACTATTTTTGTCGACGTCGGAAACGACTTATGTCGACGTCGGTATATATTTTTGTCGACGTCGGTATCTACTCTTGTCGACGTCGGTAGCGACTTTTGTCGACGTCGAAATTACTTTTGTCGACGTCGGTAACGACTTTTGTCGACGTCGGTAACTATTTTTGTCGACGTCGGTAACTTTTTTTGTCGACGTCGGTAACGAATTATGTCGACGTCGGTATATATTATTGTCGACGTCGGTAACGACTTTTGTCGACGTCGAAACTACTTTTGTCGACGTCGGTAACGACTTTTGTCGACGTCGGTAACGACTTTGTCGACATCGGTAACTATTTATGTCGACGTCGGTAACGACTTTTGTCGACGTCGAAACTACTTTTGTCGACGTCGGTAACGACTTTGTCGACGTCGGTAACTATTTTTGTGGACGTCGGTAACGAATTATGTCGACGTCGGTATATATTATTGTCGACGTCGGTAACGACTTTTGTCGACGTCGAAACTACTTTTGTCGACGTCGGTAACGACTTTTGTCGACGTCGGTAACGACTTTGCGACGTCGGTAACTATTTATGTCGACGTCGGTAACGACTTGTGTCGACGTCGGTACCTACTTTTTCGACGTCGGTGACTACTTTGGTCGACGCCGGTAACAATTTTGTCGACGTCGGTCCACCTTTGACGACGTCGGTATTTATTATGTCGACGTCGGTAACTACGTTTGTCGACGCCGAAACTACTTTTGTCGAAGTCGGTAAGTAATTTTGTCGACGTCGAATACTACTTTTGTCGACGTCGGTACCCCCATTTTCGACATCGGTAACTGCTTTAGTCGACGTCGGTAACAATTTTGTCGACGTCGGTATCTACCTTTGACGACGTCGGTATTTATTTTGTGTACGTCGGTAACGATTTTTGTCGACGTCGGTAACTATTTTTGTCGACGTCGGTAACGACTTATGTCGACGTCGGTATATATTTTTGTCGACGTCGGTATCTACTCTTGTCGACGTCGGTAACCACTTATGTCGACGTCGGTATATATTTTTGTCGACGTCGGTATCTATTTTGTCGACGTCGGTAACGACTTTTGTAGAAGTCTGTACCTATTCTGTCGACGTCGGTAACGACTTATGTCGACGTCGTTATATATTTTTGTCGACGTCGGTATCTACTTATTTCGACGTCGGTAACGACTTTTGTCAAAGTCTGTAGCGAAAATTGTCGACGTCGGTAACGAATTTTGTCGACGTCGGTACCTACTTTTTCGAAGTCGGTAACTACTTTGTCGATGTCGGTAACGACTTTTGTCGATGTCGAAACTACTTTTGTCGACGTCGGTAACGACTTTTGCCGACGTCGGTAGCGAATTTTGTCGACGTCGAACCAATTTTGTCGGCGTCGGTACATACTTTTTCGGCGTCTGTAACGACTTTTGTTGACGTCTGTTGCGAATTTTGTCGACGTCGATACACTTTTGTCGACGTCGGTACCTACTTTTTCGACAGCGGTAACGATTATTGTCGACGTCGAACCACTTTCGTCGGCGTCGGTACCTACTTTTTCGACGTCGGTAACGATTTTTGTCGACGTCGAACTTCTTTTGTCTGCGTCGGTACATACTTTTTCGACGTCGGAAACGACTTTTGTCGACGTCGGTAACTATTTTTGTCGACGTCGGTAACGACTTATGTCGACGTCGGTATATATTTTTGTCGACGTCGGTATCTACTCTTGTCGACGTCGGTAGCGACTTTTGTCGACGTCGAAACTACTTTTGTCGACGTCGGTAACGAATTATGTCGACGTCGGTATATATTATTGTCGACGGCGGTAACGACTTTTGTCGACGTCGATACTACTTTTGTCGACGTCGGTAACGACTTTTGTCGACGTCGGTAACGACTTTGTCGACGTCGGTAACTATTTATGTCGACGTCGGTAACGACTTGTGTCGACGTCGGTATATATTATTGTAGACGTCGAAACTACTTTTGTCGACGTCGGTAACGACTTTGTCGACGTCGGTAACTATTTATGTCGACGTGGTAACAACTTGTGTCGACGTCGGTATATATTATTGTCGACGTCGAAACTACTCTTGTCGACGTCGGTAACGACATTTGTCGACGTCGAAAATACTTTTGTCGACGTCGAAACTACTTTTGCCGACGTCGGTAGCGACTTTTGTCGACGTCGGTACATACTTTTTCGACGTCGGAAACGACTTTTGTCGACGTCGGTAACTATTTTTGTCGACGTCGGTAACGACTTATGTCGACGTCGGTACATATTTTTGTCGACGTCGGTATCTACTCTTGTCGACGTCGAAACTACTTTTGTCGACGTCGGTAACGATTTTTGTCGACGTCGAACCACTTTTGTCGTTGTCGGTACCTACTTTTGTCGACGTCGAACCACTTTTGTCGTTGTCGGTACCTACTTTTTCGACGTCGGTAACGACTTTTGTCGACGTCGGTAACTATTGTTGTCGACGTCGGTAACGACTTATGTCGACGTCGGTATATATTTTTGTCGACGTCGGTATCTACACCTGTCGACGTCGGTAACGACTTATGTCGACGTCTGTATATATTTTTGTCGACGTCGGTATCTACTCTGGTCGACGTCGGTAACGATTTTTGTCGACGTCGAACCACTTTTGTCGGCGTCGGTACCTACTTTTTCGACGTCGGTAATGACTTTGGTCGACGTCGGTATCTATTTTTGTCGACGTCGGTAACGACTTAAGTCGACGTCGGTATATATTTTGTCGACGTCTGTATCTATTTTGTCGACGTCGGTAACGACTTTTGTAGACGTCGGTAACGACTTATGTCGACGTCGGTATATATTTTTGTCGACGTCGGCATCTACTTATGTCGACATCAGTAACGACTTTTGTCGACGTCTGTAGCGATTTTTGTCGACGTCGGTAACGACCTTTTTCGACGTCGGTAACGAATTTTGTCGACGTCGGTACCTACTTTTTCGAAGTCGGTAACTACTTTGTCGATGTCGGTAACGACTTTTGTCGACGTCGAAACTACTTTTGTCGACGTCGGTAACGACTTATGTCGACGTCGGTATATATTTTTGTAGACGTCGGTATCTACTTTTGTCGACGTCGGTAACGGTTTATGTCGACGTCGGTAACTACTTTTTTCGACGTCGGTAACGTCTTTACCGACGTCGGTAGCGAATTTTGTCGACGTCGAAACTTTTTTGTCGACGTCGGTACCTAATTTTTCGACGTCGGTATCGATTTTTGTCGACGTCGAACCACTTTTGTCGACGTCGGTACCTACTTTTTCGACGTCGGTAACGATTTTTGTCGACGTCGAGCCACTTTTGTCGGCGTCGGTACCTACTTTTTCGACGTCGGTAACGATTTTTGTCGACGTTGAACTTCTTTTGTCGGCGTCGGTACCAACTTTTTCGACGTCGGAAACGACGTTTGTCGACGTCGAAACTACTTTTGTCGACGTCGGTAACGACTTTGTCGACGTCGGTAACTATTTTTGTCGACGTCGGTAATGAATTATGTCGACGTCGGTATATATTATTGTCGACGTCGGTAACGACTTTTGTCGACGTCGAAACTACTTTTGTCGACGTCGGTAACGACTTTTGTCGACGTCGGTAACGACTTTGTCGACGTCTGTAACTATTTATGTCGACGTCGGTAACGACTTGTGTCGACGTCGGTACCTACTTTTTCTACGTCGGTGACTACTTTGGTCGACGCCGGTAACAATTTTGTCGACGTCGGTCCACCTTTGACGACGTCGGTATTTATTATGTCGACGTCGGTAACTACGTTTGTCGACGCCGAAACTACTTTTGTCGAAGTCGGTAAGTAATTTTGTCGACGTCGAATACTTATTTTGTCGACGTCGGTACCCCCATTTTCGACATCGGTAACTGCTTTAGTCGACGTCGGTAACAATTTTGTCGACGTCGGTATCTACCTTTGACGACGTCGGTATTTATTTTGTGTACGGCGGTAACGACTTTTGTCGACGTCGGTAACTACGTTTGTCGACGCCGAAACTACCTTTGTCGAAGTCGGTACGACCTTCTGTCGACGTCGGTAGCGACTTTTGTCGACGTCGGTATCTACTTTTGTCGACGTCGGTAACGACTTTTGTCGACGTCGGTAACGACTTTTGTTGTCGTCGGTAGCGAATTTTGTCGACGTCGAAAAACTTTTGATGACGTCGGTACCTACTTTTTCGACGTAGGTAACGATTTTTGTCGACGTCGAACCACAATCGTCGGCGTCGGTACCTACTTTTTCGACGTCGGTAACGACTTTTGTCGACGTCGAAACTACTTTTGTCGACGTCGAAACTACTTTTGTCGACGTCGGTAGCGAATTTTGTCGACGTCGAAACTTTTTTGTCGACGTGGGTACCTACTTTTTCGACGTCGGTAACGATTTTTGTCGACGTCGAACCACTTTGGTAGGCGTCGGTACCTTCTTTTTCGACGTCGGTAACGACTTTTGTCGACGTCGTTAACTATTTTTGTCGACGTCGGTAACGACTTATGTCGACGTCGGTATATCTTTTTGTCGACGTCGGTATGTATTCTATCGACGTCGGTAACGACTTTTGTAGTCGTCGGTACCTACTTCTGTCGACGTCGGTAGCGACTTATGTCGACGTCGGTATATATTTTTGTCGACGTCGGTATCTACTTAGTCGACGTCGGTAACGACTTTTGTCGACGTCTGTAGCGAATTTTGTGGACGTCGATACACTTTATCGACGTCGGTACCTACTTTTTCGACGTCGGTTACGATATTTGTCGACGTCGAACCACTTTTGTCGGCGTCGGTACCTACATTCTCGACGTCGGTAACGATTTTTGTGGACGTCGGTAACGACTTATGTCGACGTCGGTATATATTTTTGTCGACGTCGGTATCTACACTTGTCGACGTCGGTAACGACTTTTGTCGAAGTCTGTAGCGAAAATTGTGGACGTCGGTAACGAATTTTGTCGACGTCGGTACCTACTTTTTCGAAGTCGGTAACTACTTTGTCGATGTCGGTAACGACTTTTGTCGATGCCGAAACTACTTTTGTCGACGTCGGCATACATTTTTGTCGACGTCGGTATCTACTTATGTCGACGTCGGTAACGACTTTTGTCGACGTCGAAACACTTTTGTCGACGTCGGTACCTACTTTTTCGACGTCGGTAACGATTTATGTCGACGTCGAACCACTTTTTCGGCGTCGGTACCTACTTTTTTCACGTCGGTAACAATTTTTGTCGACGTCGAACTTCTTTAGTCGGCGTCGGTACCTACTTTTTCGGCGTCGGAAACGACTTTTGTCGACGTCGGTACCTACTTTTTCGACGTCGGTAACAATTTTTGTCGACGTCGAACCACTGTTGTCGGCGTCGGTACCTACTTTTTCGACGTCGGTGACTACTTTGGTCGACGCCGGTAACAATTTTGTCGACTCCGGTCCACCTTTGACGACGTCGGTATTTATTATGTCGACGTCGGTAACTACGCTTGTCGACGCCGAACTACTTTTGTCGAAGTCGGTAAGTAATTTTGTCGACGTCGAATATTACTTTTGTCGACGTCGGAACCCCCATTTTCGACATCGGTAACTGCTTTAGTCGACGTCGGTAACAATTTTGTCGACGTCGGTATCTACCTTTGACGACGTCGGTATTTATTTTGTGTACGGCGGTAACGACTTTTGTCGACGTCGGTAACTACGTTTGTCGACGCCGAAACTACCTTTGTCGAAGTCGGTACGACCTTCTGTCGACGTCGGTAGCGACTTTTGTCGACGTCGGTATCTACTTTTGTCGACGTCGGTAACGACTTTTGTCGACGTCGGTAACGACTTTTGTTGTCGTCGGTAGCGAATTTTGTCGACGTCGAAAAACTTTTGATGACGTCGGTACCTACTTTTTCGACGTAGGTAACGATTTTTGTCGACGTCGAACCACAATCGTCGGCGTCGGTACCTACTTTTTCGACGTCGGTAACGACTTTTGTCGACGTCGAAACTACTTTTGTCGACGTCGAAACTACTTTTGTCGACGTCGGTAGCGAATTTTGTCGACGTCGAAACTTTTTTGTCGACGTGGGTACCTACTTTTTCGACGTCGGTAACGATTTTTGTCGACGTCGAACCACTTTGGTAGGCGTCGGTACCTTCTTTTTCGACGTCGGTAACGACTTTTGTCGACGTCGTTAACTATTTTTGTCGACGTCGGTAACGACTTATGTCGACGTCGGTATATATTTTTGTCGACGTCGGTATCTACACTTGTCGACGTCGGTAACGACTTATGTCGACGTCGGTATATCTTTTTGTCGACGTCGGTATGTATTCTATCGACGTCGGTAACGACTTTTGTAGTCGTCGGTACCTACTTCTGTCGACGTCGGTAGCGACTTATGTCGACGTCGGTATATATTTTTGTCGACGTCGGTATCTACTTAGTCGACGTCGTTAACGACTTTTGTCGACGTCTGTAGCGAATTTTGTGGACGTCGATACACTTTATCGACGTCGGTACCTACTTTTTCGACGTCGGTTACGATATTTGTCGACGTCGAACCACTTTTGTCGGCGTCGGTACCTACATTCTCGACGTCGGTAACGATTTTTGTGGACGTCGGTAACGACTTATGTCGACGTCGGTATATATTTTTGTCGACGTCGGTATCTACACTTGTCGACGTCGGTAACGACTTTTGTCGAAGTCTGTAGCGAAAATTGTGGACGTCGGTAACGAATTTTGTCGACGTCGGTACCTACTTTTTCGAAGTCGGTAACTACTTTGTCGATGTCGGTAACGACTTTTGTCGATGCCGAAACTACTTTTGTCGACGTCGGCATACATTTTTGTCGACGTCGGTATCTACTTATGTCGACGTCGGTAACGACTTTTGTCGACGTCGAAACACTTTTGTCGACGTCGGTACCTACTTTTTCGACGTCGGTAACGATTTATGTCGACGTCGAACCACTTTTTCGGCGTCGGTACCTACTTTTTTCACGTCGGTAACAATTTTTGTCGACGTCGAACTTCTTTAGTCGGCGTCGGTACCTACTTTTTCGGCGTCGGAAACGACTTTTGTCGACGTCGGTACCTACTTTTTCGACGTCGGTAACAATTTTTGTCGACGTCGAACCACTGTTGTCGGCGTCGGTACCTACTTTTTCGACGTCGGTGACTACTTTGGTCGACGCCGGTAACAATTTTGTCGACTCCGGTCCACCTTTGACGACGTCGGTATTTATTATGTCGACGTCGGTAACTACGCTTGTCGACGCCGAACTACTTTTGTCGAAGTCGGTAAGTAATTTTGTCGACGTCGAATATTACTTTTGTCGACGTCGGTACCCCCATTTTCGACATCGGTAACTGCTTTAGTCGACGTCGGTAACAATTTTGTCGACGTCGGTATCTACCTTTGACGACGTCGGTATTTATTTTGTGTACGGCGGTAACGACTTTTGTCGACGTCGGTAACTACGTTTGTCGACGCCGAAACTACCTTTGTCGAAGTCGGTACGACCTTCTGTCGACGTCGGTAGCGACTTTTGTCGACGTCGGTATCTACTTTTGTCGACGTCGGTAACGACTTTTGTCGACGTCGGTAACGACTTTTGTTGTCGTCGGTAGCGAATTTTGTCGACGTCGAAAAACTTTTGATGACGTCGGTACCTACTTTTTCGACGTAGGTAACGATTTTTGTCGACGTCGAACCACAATCGTCGGCGTCGGTACCTACTTTTTCGACGTCGGTAACGACTTTTGTCGACGTCGAAACTACTTTTGTCGACGTCGAAACTACTTTTGTCGACGTCGGTAGCGAATTTTGTCGACGTCGAAACTTTTTTGTCGACGTGGGTACCTACTTTTTCGACGTCGGTAACGATTTTTGTCGACGTCGAACCACTTTGGTCGGCGTCGGTACCTTCTTTTTCGACGTCGGTAACGACTTTTGTCGACGTCGTTAACTATTTTTGTCGACGTCGGTAACGACTTATGTCGACGTCGGTATATATTTTTGTCGACGTCGGTATCTACACTTGTCGACGTCGGTAACGACTTATGTCGACGTCGGTATATCTTTTTGTCGACGTCGGTATGTATTCTATCGACGTCGGTAACGACTTTTGTAGACGTCGGTACCTACTTCTGTCGACGTCGGTAGCGACTTATGTCGACGTCGGTATATATTTTTGTCGACGTCGGTATCTACTTAGTCGACGTCGGTAACGACTTTTGTCGACGTCTGTAGCGAATTTTGTGGACGTCGATACACTTTATCGACGTCGGTACCTACTTTTTCGACGTCGGTTACGATATTTGTCGACGTCGAACCACTTTTGTCGGCGTCGGTACCTACATTCTCGACGTCGGTAACGATTTTTGTGGACGTCGGTAACGACTTATGTCGACGTCGGTATATATTTTTGTCGACGTCGGTATCTACACTTGTCGACGTCGGTAACGACTTTTGTCGAAGTCTGTAGCGAAAATTGTGGACGTCGGTAACGAATTTTGTCGACGTCGGTACCTACTTTTTCGAAGTCGGTAACTACTTTGTCGATGTCGGTAACGACTTTTGTCGATGCCGAAACTACTTTTGTCGACGTCGGCATACATTTTTGTCGACGTCGGTATCTACTTATGTCGACGTCGGTAACGACTTTTGTCGACGTCGAAACACTTTTGTCGAAGTCGGTACCTACTTTTACGACGTCGGTAACGATTTATGTCGACGTCGAACCACTTTTTCGGCGTCGGTACCTACTTTTTTCACGTCGGTAACAATTTTTGTCGACGTCGAACTTCTTTAGTCGGCGTCGGTACCTACTTTTTCGGCGTCGGAAACGACTTTTGTCGACGTCGGTAACTATTTTTGTCGACGTCGGTAACGACGTATGTCGATGTCGGTATATATTTTTGTCGACGTCGGTATCTACTCTAGTCGACGTCGGTAACCACTTATGTCGACGACGGTATATATTTTTGTCGACGTCGGTATCTATTTTGTCGACGTCGGTAACGACTTTTGTAGACGTCTGTACCTATTCTGTCGACGTCGGTAACGACTTATGTCGACGTCGGTATATATTTTTGTCGACGTCGGTATCTACTTATTTCGACGTCGGTAACGACTTTTGTCGAAGTCTGTAGCGAAAATTGTGGACGTCGGTAACGAATTTTGTCGACGTCGGTACCTACTTTTTCGAAGTCGGTAACTACTTTGTCGATGTCGGTAACGACTTTTGTCGATGTCGAAACTACTTTTGTCGACGTCGGTAACGACTTATGTCGACGTCGGTAGCGAATTTTGTCGACGTCGAACCACTTTTGTCGGCGTCGGTACCTACTTTTTCGGCGTCTGTAACGACTTTTGTCGACGTCTGTTGCGAATTTTGTCGACGTCGATACACTTTTGTCGACGTCGGTACCTACTTTTTCGACGGCGGTAACGATTATTGTCGACGTCGAACCACTTTCGTCGGCGTCGGTACCTACTTTTTCGACTTCGGTAACGATTTTTTCGACGTCGAACTTCTTTTGTCTGCGTCGGTACATACTTTTTCGACGTCGGAAACGACTTTTGTCGACGTCGGTAACTATTTTTGTCGACGTCGGAAACGACTTATGTCGACGTCGGTATATATTTTTGTCGACGTCGGTATCTACTCTTGTCGACGTCGGTAGCGACTTTTGTCGACGTCGAAACTACTTTTGTCGACGTCGGTAACGACTTTTGTCGACGTCGGTAACTATTTTTGTCGACGTCGGTAACTATTTTTGTCGACGTCGGTAACGAATTATGTCGACGTCGGTATATATTATTGTCGACGTCGGTAACGACTTTTGTCGACGTCGAAACTACTTTTGTCGACGTCGGTAACGACTTTTGTCGACGTCGGTAACGACTTTGTCGACATCGGTAACTATTTATGTCGACGTCGGTAACGACTTTTGTCGACGTCGAAACTACTTTTGTCGACGTCGGTAACGACTTTGTCGACGTCGGTAACTATTTCTGTCGACGTCGGTAACGAATTATGTCGACGTCGGTATATATTATTGTCGACGTCGGTAACGACTTTTGTCGACGTCGAAACTACTTTTGTCGACGTCGGTAACGACTTTCGTCGACGTCGGTAACGACTTTGTCGACGTCGGTAACTATTTATGTCGACGTCGGTAACGACTTGTGTCGACGTCGGTACCTACTTTTTCGACGTCGGTGACTACTTTGGTCGACGCCGGTAACAATTTTGTCGACGTCGGTCCACCTTTGACGACGTCGGTATTTATTATGTCGACGTCGGTAACTACGTTTGTCGACGCCGAAACTACTTTTGTCGAAGTCGGTAAGTAATTTTGTCGACGTCGAATACTACTTTTGTCGACGTCGATACCCCCATTTTCGACATCGGTAACTGCTTTAGTCGACGTCGGTAACAATTTTGTCGACGTCGGTATCTACCTTTGACGACGTCGGTATTTATTTTGTGTACGTCGGTAACGATTTTTGTCGACGTCGGTAACTATTTTTGTCGACGTCGGTAACGACTTATGTCGACGTCGGTAACGACTTATGTCGACGTCGGTATATATTTTTGTCGACGTCGGTATCTACTCTTGTCGACGTCGGTAACCACTTATGTCGACGTCGGTATATATTTTTGTCGACGTCGGTATCTATTTTGTCGACGTCGGTAACGACTTTTGTAGACGTCTGTACCTATTCTGTCGACGTCGGTAACGACTTATGTCGACTTTGGTATATATTTTTGTCGACGTCGGTATCTACTTATTTCGACGTCGGTAACGACTTTTGTCAAAGTCTGTAGCGAAAATTGTCGACGTCGGTAACGAATTTTGTCGACGTCGGTACCTACTTTTTCGAAGTCGGTAACTACTTTGTCGATGTCGGTAACGACTTTTGTCGATGTCGAAACTACTTTTGTCGACGTCGGTAACGACTTTTGCCGACGTCGGTAGCGAATTTTGTCGACGTCGAACCAATTTTGTCGGCGTCGGTACCTACTTTTTCGGCGTCTGTAACGACTTTTGTTGACGTCTGTTGCGAATTTTGTCGACGTCGATACACTTTTGTCGACGTCGGTACCTACTTTTTCGACGGCGGTAACGATTATTGTCGACGTCGAACCACTTTCGTCGGCGTCGGTACCTACTTTTTCGACGTCGGTAACGATTTTTGTCGACGTCGAACTTCTTTTGTCTGCGTCGGTACATACTTTTTCGACGTCGGAAACGACTTTTGTCGACGTCGGTAACTATTTTTGTCGACGTCGGTAACGACTTATGTCGACGTCGGTATATATTTTTGACGACGTCGGTATCTACTCTTGTCGACGTCGGTAGCGACTTTTGTCGACGTCGAAACTACTTTTGTCGACGTCGGTAACGAATTATGTCGACGTCGGTATATATTATTGTCGACGGCGGTAACGACTTTTGTCGACGCCGGTATATATTATTGTAGACGTCGAAACTACTTTTGTCGACGTCGGTAACGACTTTGTCGACGTCGGTAACTATTTATGTCGACGTGGTAACAACTTGTGTCGACGTCGGTATATATTATTGTAGACGTCGAAACTACTTTTGTCGACGTCGGTAACGACTTTTGTCGACGTCGGTAACGACTTTGTCGACATGGGTAACTATTTATGTCGACGTCGGTAACGACTTTTGTCGACGTCGAAACTACTTTTGTCGACGTCGGTAACGACTTTGTCGACGTCGGTAACGACTTTGTCGACGTCGGTAACTATTTATGTCGACGTCGGTAACGACTTGTGTCGACGTCGGTATATATTATTGTAGACGTCGAAACTACTTTTGTCGACGTCGGTAACGACTTTGTCGACGTCGGTAACTATTTATGTCGACGTGGTAACAACTTGTGTCGACGTCGGTATATATTATTGTCGACGTCGAAACTACTCTTGTCGACGTCGGTAACGACATTTGTCGACGTCGAAAATACTTTTGTCGACGTCGAAACTACTTTTGCCGACGTCGGTAGCGACTTTTGTCGACGTCGGTACATACTTTTTCGACGTCGGAAACGACTTTTGTCGACGTCGGTAACTATTTTTGTCGACGTCGGTAACGACTTATGTCGACGTCGGTACATATTTTTGTCGACGTCGGTATCTACTCTTGTCGACGTCGAAACTACTTTTGTCGACGTCGGTAACGACTTTTGTCGACGTCGGTAACGACTTTGTCGACGTCGGTAACTATTTATGTCGACGTCGGTAACGACTTGTGTCGACGTCGGTATATATTATTGTAGACGTCGAAACTACTCTTGTCGACGTCGGTAACGACATTTGTCGACGTCGAATTACTTTTGTCGACGTCGAATCTACTTTTGTCGACGTCGGTATCTACTCTTGTCGACGTCGGTAGCGACTTTTGTCGACGTCGAAACTACTTTTGTCGACGTCGGTAACGACTTGTGTCGACGTCGGTATATATTATTGTAGACGTCGAAACTACTTTTGTCGACGTCGGTAAGTAATTTTGTCGGCGTCGGTACATACTTTTTCGACGTCGGAAACGAATTTTGTCGACGTCGGTAACTATTTTTGTCGACGTCGGTAACGACTTATGTCGACGTCAGTATATATTTTTGTCGACGTCGGTATCTACTCTTGTCGACGTCGGTAGCGACTTTTGTCGACGTCGAAACTACTTTTGTCGACGTCGGTAACGACTTCTGTCGACGTCGGTAACTATTTTTGTCGACGTCGGTAACGACTTATGTCGACGTCGGTATATATTATTGTCGACGTCGGTAACGACTTTTGTCGACGTCGAAACTACTTTTGTCGACGTCGGTAACGACTTTTGTCGACGTCGGTAACGACTTTGTCGACGTCGGTAACTATTTATGTCGACGTCGGTAACGACTTGTGTCGACGTCGGTATATATTATTGTAGACGTCGAAACTACTCTTGTCGACGTCGGTAACGACATTTGTCGACGTCGAAACTACTCTTGTCGACGTCGAAACTACTTTTGTCGACGTCGGTAGCGACTTTTGTCGACGTCGGCAACTATTTTTGTCGACGTCGGTAACGACTTATGTCGACGTCGGTATATATTTTTGTCGACGTCGGTATCTACACCTGTCGACGTCGGTAACGACTTATGTCGACGTCGGTATATATTTTTGTCGACGTCGGTATCTACTCTGGTCGACGTCGGTAACGATTTTTGTCGACGTCGAACCACTTTTGTCGGCGCCGGTACCTACTTTTTCGACGTCGGTAATGACTTTGGTCGACGTCGGTATCTATTTTTGTCGACGTCGGTAACGACTTAAGTCGACGTCGGTATATATTTTGTCGACGTCTGTATCTATTTTGTCGACGTCGGTAACGACTTTTGTAGACGTCGGTAACGACTTATGACGACGTCGGTATATATTTTTGTCGACGTCGGCATCTACTTATGTCGACATCGGTAACGACTTTTGTCGACGTCTGTAGCGATTTTTGTCGACGTCGGTAACGACCTTTTTCGACGTCGGTAACGAATTTTGTCGACGTCGGTACCTACTTTTTCGACGTCAGTAACGATTTTTGTCGACGTTGAACTTCTTTTGTCGGCGTCGGTACCTACTTTTTCGACGTCGGAAACGACGTTTGTCGACGTCGGTAACAATTTTTGTCGACGTCGGTAACGACTTATGTCGACGTCGGTATCTACTTTTGTCGACGTCGGTATCTACTTTTAGTCGACGTCGGTAACGAGTTTTGTCGACGTCGGTATCTACTTTTGTCGACGGCGCTAACGAATTTTGACGACGCCGGTAGCGAATTTTGTCGACGTCGATACACTTTTGTCGACGTCGTTACCTACTTTTTCGACGTCGGTAACAATTTTTGTCGACGTCGAACCACTGTTGTCGGCGTCGGTACCTACTTTTTCGACGTCGGTGACTACTTTGGTCGACGCCGATAACAATTTTGTCGACGTCGGTCCCCCTTTGACGACGTCGATATTTATTATGTCGACGTCGGTAACTACGTTTGTCGACGCCGAAACTACTTTTGTCGAAGTCGGTAAGTAATTTTGTCGACGTCGAATACTACTTTTGTCGACGTCGGTACCCCCATTTTCGACGTCGGTAACTGCTTTAGTCGACGTCGGTAACAATTTTGTCGACGTCGGTATCTACATTTGACGACGTCGGTATTTATTTTGTGTACGTCGGTAACGACTTTTGTCGACGTCGGTAACTACGTTTGTCGACGCCGAAACTACTTTTGTCGACGTCGGTACGACCTTCTGTCGACGTCGGTAGGGACTTTTGTCGACGTCGGTATCTACTTTCGTCGACGTCGGTAACGACTTTTGTCGACGTCGGTAACGACTTTTGTTGTCGTCGGTAGCGAATTTTGTCGACGTCGAAAAACTTTTGACGACGTCTGTACCTACTTTTTCGACGTCGGTAATGACTTTTGTCGACGTCGAAACTACTTTTGTCGACGTCGAAACTACTCTTGTCGACGTCGAAACTTTTTTGTCGACGTCGGTACCTACTTTTTCGACGTCGGTAACGATTTTTGTCGACGTCGAACCCCTTTGGTCGGCGTCGGTACCTACTTTTTCGACGTCGGTAACGACTTTTGTCGACGTCGGTAACTATTTTTGTCGACGTCGGTAACGACTTATGTCGACGTCGGTATATATTTTTGTCGACGTCGGTATCTACACTTGTCGACGTCGGTAACGACTTATGTCGACGTCGGTAACGACTTATGACGACGTCGGCATATATTTTTGTCGACGTCGGTATCTACTTATGTCGACGTCGGTAACGACTTTTATCGACGTCGAAACACTTTTGTCGACGTCGGTACCTACTTTTTCGACGTCGGTAACGATTTATGTCGACGTCGAACCACTTTTTCGGCGTCGGTACCTACTTTTTCCACGTCGGTAACAATTTTTGTCGACGTCGAACTTCTTTAGTCGGCGTCGGTACCTACTTTTTCGGCGTCGGAAACGACTTTTGTCGACGTCGGTAACTATTTTTGTCGACGTCGGTAACGACGTATGTCGACGTCGGTATATATTTTTGTCGACGTCGGTATCTACTCTTGTCGACGTCGGTAACCACTTATGTCGACGACGGTATATATTTTTTTCGACGTCGGTATATATTTTTGTCGACGTCGGTATCTACTTATTTCGACGTCGGTAACGACTTTTGTCGACGTCGGTAACGACTTTGTCGACATCGGTAACTATTTATGTCGACGTCGGTAACGACTTTTGTCGACGTCGAAACTACTTTTGTCGACGTCGGTAACGACTTTGTCGACGTCGGTAACGACTTTGTCGACGTCGGTAACTATTTATGTCGACGTCGGTAACGACTTGTGTCGACGTCGGTATATATTATTGTAGACGTCGAAACTACTTTTGTCGACGTCGGTAACGACTTTTGTCGACGTCGGTAGCGAATTTTGTCGACGTCGAACCACTTTTGTCGGCTTCGGTACCTACTTTTTCGGCGTCTGTAACGACTTTTGTCGACGACTGTTGCGAATTTCGTCGACGTCGATACACTTTTGCCGACGTCGGTACCTACTTTTTCGACGGCGGTAACGATTATTGTCGACATCGAACCACTTTTGTCGGCGTCGGTACCTACTTTTTCGACGTCGGTATCGATTTTTGTCGACGTCGAACTTCTTTCGTCTGCGTCGGTACATACTTTTTCGACGTCGGAAACGACTTTTGTCGACGTCGGTAACTATTTTTGTCGACGTCGGTAACGACTTATGTCGACGTCGGTATATATTTCTGTCGACGTCGGTATCTACTGTTGTCGACGTCGGTAGCGACTTTTGTCGACGTCAAAACTACTTTTGTCGACGTCGGTAACGACTTTTGTCGACGTCGGTAACTATTTTTGTCGACGTCGTTAACGAATTATGTCGACGTCGGTATATATTATTGTCGACGTCGGTAACGACTTTTGTCGACGTCGAAACTACTTTTGTCGACGTCGGTAACGACTTTTGTCGACGTCGGTAACGACTTTGTCGACATCGGTAACTATTTATGTCGACGTCGGTAACGACTTTTGTCGACGTCGAAACTATTTTTGTCGACGTCGGTAACGACTTTGTCGACGTCGGTAACGACTTTGTCGACGTCGGTAACTATTTATGTCGACGTCGGTAACGACTTGTGTCGACGTCGGTATATATTATTGTAGATGTCGAAACTACTTTTGTCGACGTCGGTAACGACTTTGTCGACGTCGGTAACTATTTATGTCGACGTCGGTAACAACTTGTGTCGACGTCGGTATATATTATTGTCGACGTCGAAACTACTCTTGTCGACGTCGGTAACGACATTTGTCGACGTCGAAACTACTTTTGTCGTCGTCGAAACTACTTTTGTCGACGTCGGTATATATTATTGTAGACGTCGGTATCTACTTTTGTCGACGTCGGTAACGACTTTTGTCGACGTCGAAACTACTTTTGTCGACGTCGTAACGACTTTTGTCGACGTCGGTAACTATTTCTGTCGACGTCGGTACTGACTTATGTCGACGCCGGTACCTACTTTTTCGACGTCGGTAACGATTTTTGTCGACGTCGAACCACTTTGTCGGCGTCGGTACCTACTTATTCGACGTCGGAAACGACTTTTGTCGACGTCGGTAACTATTTTTGTGGACGTCGGTAACGACTTATGTCGACGTCGGTATATGTTTTTGTCGACGTCGGTATCTACTCTTGTCGACGTCGGTAACGACATTTGTCGACATCGAAACTACTTTTG
Source organism: Anabrus simplex (assembly GCF_040414725.1). Classification (NCBI taxonomy): domain Eukaryota; kingdom Metazoa; phylum Arthropoda; class Insecta; order Orthoptera; family Tettigoniidae; genus Anabrus; species Anabrus simplex. The sequence goes on from NC_090275.1 coordinate 43,263,892, forward strand.
TCGACGTCGGTAGCGACTTTTGTCGACGTCGGTAACTATTTTTGTCGACGTCGGAAACGACTTATGTCGACGTCGGTATATATTATTGTCGACGTCGGTAACGACTCTTGTCGGCGTCGGTATCTACTTTTGTCGACGTCGGTACCTACTTTTTCGACGTCGGTAACGATTTTTGTCGACGTCGAACCACTTTTGTCGTTGTCGGTACCTACTTTTTTCGACGTCGAACCACTTTTGTCGTTGTCGGTACCTACTTTTTCGACGTCGGTAACGACTTTTGTCGACGTCGGTAACTATTGTTGTCGACGTCGGTAACGACTTATGTCGACGTCGGTATATATTTTTGTCGACGTCGGTATCTACACCTGTCGACGTCGGTAACGACTTATGTCGACGTCTGTATATATTTTTGTCGACGTCGGTATCTACTCTGGTCGACGTCGGTAACGATTTTTGTCGACGTCGAACCACTTTTGTCGGCGTCGGTACCTACTTTTTCGACGTCGGTAATGACTTTGGTCGACGTCGGTATCTATTTTTGTCGGCGTCGGTAACGACTTAAGTCGACGTCGGTATATATTTTGTCGACGTCTGTATAATTTTGTCGACGTCGGTAACGACTTTTGTAGACGTCGGTAGCGACTTATGTCGACGTCGGTATATATTTTTGTCGACGTCGGCATCTACTTATGTCGACATCAATAACGACTTTTGTCGACGTCTGTAGCGATTTTTGTCGACGTCGGTAACGACCTTTTTCGACGTCGGTAACGAATTTTGTCGACGTCGGTACCTACTTTTTCGAAGTCGGTAACTACTTTGTCGATGTTGGTAACGACTTTTGTCGACGTCGAAACTACTTTTGTCGACGTCGGTAACGACTTATGTCGACGTCGGTATATATTTTTGTAGACGTCGGTATCTACTTTTGTCGACGTCGGTAACGGTTTATGTCGACGTCGGTAACTACTTTTTTCGACGTCGGTAACGTCTTTTGCCGACGTCGGTAGCGAATTTTGTCGACGTCGAAACTTTTTGTCGACGTCGGTACCTAATTTTTCGACGTCGGTATCGATTTTTGTCGACGTCGAACCACTTTGTCGACGTCGGTTCCTACTTTTTCGACGTCGGTAACGATTTTTGTCGACGTCGAGCCACTTTTGTCGGCGTCGGTACCTACTTTTTCGACGTCGGTAACGATTTTTGTCAACGTTGAACTTCTTTTGTCGGCGTCGGTACCTACTTTTTCGACGTCGGAAACGACGTTTGTCGACGTCGGTAACAATTTTTGTCGACGTCGGTAACGACTTATGTCGACGTCGGTATCTACTTTTGTCGACGTCAGTATCTACTTTTGTCGACGTCAGTAACGAGTTTTGTCGACGTCGGTATCTACTTTTGTCGACGGCGCTAACGAATTTTGACGACGCCGGTAGCGAATTTTGTCGACGTCGATACACTTTTGTCGACGTCGGTACCTACTTTTTCGACGTCGGTAACAATTTTTGTCGACGTCGAACCACTGTTGTCGGCGGCGGTACCTACTTTTACGACGTCGGTGACTACTTTGGTCGACGCCGGTAACAATTTTGTCGACTCCGGTCCACCTTTGACGACGTCGGTATTTATTATGTCGACGTCGGTAACTACGTTTGTCGACGCCGAACTACTTTTGTCAAAGTCGGTAAGTAATTTGTCGACGTCGAATATTACTTTTGTCGACGTCGGTACCCCCATTTTCGACATCGGTAACTGCTTTAGTCGACGTCGGTAACAATTTTGTCGACGTCGGTATCTACCTTTGACGACGTCGGTATTTATTTTGTGTACGGCGGTAACGACTTTTGTCGACGTCGGTAACTACGTTTGTCGACGCCGAAACTACCTTTGTCGACGTCGGTACGACCTTCTGTCGACGTCGGTAGCGACTTTTGTCGACGTCGGTATCTACTTTTGTCGACGTCGGTAACGACTTTTGTTGTCGTCGGTAGCGAATTTTGTCGACGTCGAAAAACTTTTGACGACGTGGTACCTACTTTTTCGACGTAGGTAACGATTTTTGTCGACGTCGAACCACAATCGTCGGCGTCGGTACCTACTTTTTCGACGTCGGTAACGACTTTTGTCGACGTCGGTAACTATTTTTGTCGACGTCGGTAACGACTCATGTCGACGTCGGTATATATTTTTGTCGACGTCGGTATCTACTCTTGTCGACGTCGGTAGCGACTTTTGCCGACGTCGAAACTACTTTTGTCGTCGTCGGTAACGACTTTTGTCGACGTCGGTAACTATTTTTGTCGACGTCGGTAACGACTTGTGTCGACGTCGGTATATATTATTGTAGACGTCGGTATCTACTTTTGTCGTCGTCGGTAACGACTTTTGTCGACGTCGAAATTACTTTTGTCGACGTCGTAACGACATTTGTCGACGTCGGTAACTATTTTTGTCGACGTCGGTACTGACTTATGTCGACGTCGGTACCTACTTTTTCGACGTCGGTAACGATTTTTGTCGACGTCGAACCACTTTGTCGGCGTCGGTGCCTACTTATTCGACGTCGGAAACGACTTTTGTCGACGTCGGTAACTATTTTTGTGGATGTCGGTAACGACTTATGTCGACGTCGGTATATATTTTTGTCGACGTCGGTATCTACTCTTGTCGACGTCGGTAACGACATTTGTCGACGTCGAAACTAATTTTGTCGACGTCGAAACTACTTTTGTCGACGTCGGTAGCGACTTTTGTCGACGTCGGTAGCTATTTCTGTCGACGTCGGAAACGACTTATGTCGACGTCGGTATATATTATTGTCGACGTCGGTAACGACTCTTGTCGACGTCGGTATCTACTTCTGTCGACGTCGGTACCTACTTTTTCGACGTCGGTAACGATTTTTGTCGACGTCGAACCACTTTTGTCGGCGTCGGTACCTACTTTTTCGACGTCGGTAACGACTTTTGTCGACGTCGGTAACTATTTTTGTCGACGTCGGTAACGACTTATGTCGACGTCGGTATATATTTTTGTCGACGTCGGTATCTACACCTGTCGACGTCGGTAACGACTTATGTCGACGTCGGTATATATTTTTGTCGACGTCGGTATCTACTCTTGTCGACGTCGGTAACGATTTTTGTCGACGTCGAACCACTTTTGTCGGCGTCGGTACCTACTTTTTCGACGTCGGTAATGACTTTGGTCGACGTCGGTATCTATTTTTGTCGACGTCGGTAACGACTTAAGTCGACGTCGGTATATATTTTGTCGACGTCTGTATCTATTTTGTCGACGTCGGTAACGACTTTTGTAGACGTCGGTAACGACTTATGTCGACGTCGGTATATATTTTTGTCGACGTCGGCATCTACTTATGTCGACATCGGTAACGACTTTTGTCGACGTCTGTAGCGATTTTTGTCGACGTCGGTAACGACCTTTTTCGACGTCGGTAACGATTTTGTCGACGTCGGTACCTACTTTTTCGAAGTCGGTAACTACTTTGTCGATGTCGGTAACGACTTTTGTCGACGTCGAAACTACTTTTGTCGACGTCGGTAACGACTTATGTCGACGTCGGTATATATTTTTGTAGACGTCGGTATCTTCTTTTGTCGACGTCGGTAACGGTTTATGTCGACGACGGTAACTACTTTTGTCGACGTCGGTAACGTCTTTTGCCGACGTCAGTAGCGATTTTTGTCGACGTCGAAACTTCTTTGTCGACGTCGGTACCTAATTTTTCGACGTCGGTATCGATTTTTGTCGACGTCGAACCACTTTTGTCGACGTCGGTACCTACTTTTTCGACGTCGGTAACGATTTTTGTCGACGTCGAACCACTTTTGTCGGCGTCGGTACCTACTTTTTCGACGTCGGTAACAATTTTTGTCGACGTTGAACTCCTTTTGTCGGCGTCGGTACCTACTTTTCCGACGTCGGAAACGACGTTTGTCGACGTCGGTAACAATTTTTGTCGACGTCGGTAACGACTTAAGTCGACGTCGGTATCTACTTTTGTCGACGTCGGTATCTACTTTTGTCGACGTCGGTAACGAGTTTTGTCGACGTCGGTATCTACTTTTGTCGACGGCGCTAACGAATTTTGACGACGCCGGTAGCGTATTTTGTCGACGTCGATACACTTTTGTCGACGTCGGTACCTACTTTTTCGACGTCGGTAACAAATTTTGTCGACGTCGAACCACTGTTGTCGGCGTCGGTACCTACTTTTTCGACGTCGGTGACTACTTTGGTCGACGCCGGTAACAATTTTGTCGACGTCGGTCCACCTTTGACGACGTCGGTATTTATTATGTCGACGTCGGTAACTACGTTTGTCGACGCCGAACTACTTTAGTCGAAGTCGGTAAGTAATTTTGTCGACGTCGAATACTACTTTTGTCGACGTCGGTACCCCCATTTTCGACGTCGGTAACTGCTTTAGTCGACGTCGGTAACAATTTTGTCGACGTCGGTATCTACCTTTGACGACGTCGGTATTTATTTAGTGTACGTCGGTAACGACTTTTGTCGACGTCGGTAACTACGTTTGTCGACGCCGAAACTACTTTTGTCGACGTCGGTACGACCTTCTGTCGACCTCGGTTCGACTTTTGTCGACGTCGGTATCTACTTTTGTCGACGTCGGTAACGACTTTTGTCGACGTCGGTAACGACTTTTGTTGTCGTCGAAACTACTTTTGTCGACGTCGAAACTACTTTTGTCGACGTCGGTACCTACTTTTTCGACGTCGGTTACGATATTTGTCGACGTCGAACCACTTTTGTCGGCGTCGGTACCTACATTCTCGACGTCGGTAACGATTTTTGTGGACGTCGGTAACGACTTATGTCGACGTCGGTATATATTTTTGTCGACTTCGGTATCTACACTTGTCGACGTCGGTAACGACTTTTGTCGAAGTCTGTAGCGAAAATTGTGGACGTCGGTAACGAATTTTGTCGACGTCGGTACCTACTTTTTCGAAGTCGGTAACTACTTTGTCGATGTCGGTAACGACTTTTGTCGATGTCGAAACTACTTTTGTCGACGTCGGCATATATTTTTGTCGACGTCGGTATCTACTTATGTCGACGTCGGTAACGACTTTTGTCGACGTTGAAACACTTTTGTCGACGTCGGTACCTACTTTTTCGACGTCGGTAACGATTTATGTCGACGTCGAACCACTTTTTCGGCGTCGGTACCTACTTTTTTCACGTCGGTAACAATTTTTGTCGACGTCGAACTTCTTTAGTCGGCGTCGGTACCTACTTTTTCGGCGTCGGAAACGACTTTTGTCGACGTCGGTAAATATTTTTGTCGACGTCGGTAACGACGTATGTCGACGTCGGTATATATTTTTGTCGACGTCGGTATCTACTCTTGTCGACGTCGGTAACCACTTATGTCGACGACGGTATATATTTTTGTCGACGTCGGTATCTATTTTGTCGACGTCGGTAACGACTTTTGTAGACGTCTGTACCTATTCTGTCGAAGTCGGTAACGACTTATGTCGACGTCGGTATATATTTTTGTCGACGTCGGTATCTACTTATTTCGACATCGGTAACGACTTTTGTCGAAGTCTGTAGCGAAAATTGTGGACGTCGGTAACGAATTTTGTCGACGTCGGTACCTACTTTTTCGAAGTCGGTAACTACTTTGTCGATGTCGGTAACGACTTTTGTCGATGTCGAAACTACTTTTGTCGACGTCGGTAACGACTTATGTCGACGTCGGTAGCGAATTTTGTCGACGTCGAACCACTTTTGTCGGCGTCGGTACCTACTTTTTCGGCGTCTGTAACGACTTTTGTCGACGTCTGTTGCGAATTTTGTCGACGTCGATACACTTTTGTCGACGTCGGTACCTACTTTTTCGACGGCGGTAACGATTATTGTCGACGTCGAACCACTTTCGTCGGCGTCGGTACCTACTTTTTCGACTTCGGTAACGATTTTTTTCGACGTCGAACTTCTTTTGTCTGCGTCGGTACATACTTTTTCGACGTCGGAAACGACTTTTGTCGACGTCGGTAACTATTTTTGTCGACGTCGGAAACGACTTATGTCGACGTCGGTATATATTTTTGTCGACGTCGGTATCTACTCTTGTCGACGTCGGTAGCGACTTTTGTCGACGTCGAAATTACTTTTGTCGACGTCGGTAACGACTTTTGTCGACGTCGGTAACTTTTTTTGTCGACGTCGGTAACGAATTATGTCGACGTCGGTATATATTATTGTCGACGTCGGTAACGACTTTTGTCGACGTCGAAACTACTTTTGTCGACGTCGGTAACGACTTTTGTCGACGTCGGTAACGACTTTGTCGACATCGGTAACTATTTATGTCGACGTCGGTAACGACTTTTGTCGACGTCGAAACTACTTTTCTCGACGTCGGTAACGACTTTGTCGACGTCGGTAACTATTTTTGTCGACGTCGGTAACGAATTATGTCGACGTCGGTATATATTATTGTCGACGTCGGTAAGGACTTTTGTCGACGTCGAAACTACTTTTTTCGACGTCGGTAACAATTTTTGTCGACGTCGAACCACTGTTGTCGGCGGCGGTACCTACTTTTTCGACGTCGGTGACTACTTTGGTCGACGCCGGTAACAATTTTGTCGACGTCGGTCCACCTTTGACGACGTCGGTATTTATTATGTCGACGTCGGTAACTACGTTTGTCGACGCCGAAACTACTTTTGTCGAAGTCGGTAAGTAATTTTGTCGACGTCGAATACTACTTTTGTCGACGTCGGTACCCCCATTTTCGACATCGGTAACTGCTTTAGTCGACGTCGGTAACAATTTTGTCGACGTCGGTATCTACCTTTGACGACGTCGGTATTTATTTTGTGTACGTCGGTAACGATTTTTGTCGACGTCGGTAACTATTTTTGTCGACGTCGGTAACGACTTATGTCGACGTCGGTATATATTTTTGTCGACGTCGGTATCTACTCTTGTCGACGTCGGTAACCACTTATGTCGACGTCGGTATATATTTTTGTCGACGTCGGTATCTATTTTGTCGACGTCGGTTACGACTTTTGTAGACGTCTGTACCTATTCTGTCGACGTCGGTAACGACTTATGTCGACGTCGTTATATATTTTTGTCGACGTCGGTATCTACTTATTTCGACGTCGGTAACGACTTTTGTCAAAGTCTGTAGCGAAAATTGTCGACGTCGGTAACGAATTTTGTCGACGTCGGTACCTACTTTTTCGAAGTCGGTAACTACTTTGTCGATGTCGGTAACGACTTTTGTCGATGTCGAAACTACTTTTGTCGACGTCGGTAACGACTTTTGCCGACGTCGGTAGCGAATTTTGTCGACGTCGAACCAATTTTGTCGGCGTCGGTACCTACTTTTTCGGCGTCTGTAACGACTTTTGTTGACGTCTGTTGCGAATTTTGTCGACGTCGATACACTTTTGTCGACGTCGGTACCTACTTTTTCGACAGCGGTAACGATTATTGTCGACGTCGAACCACTTTCGTCGGCGTCGGTACCTACTTTTTCGACGTCGGTAACGATTTTTGTCGACGTAGAACTTCTTTTGTCTGCGTCGGTACATACTTTTTCGACGTCGGAAACGACTTTTGTCGACGTCGGTAACTATTTTTGTCGACGTCGGTAACGACTTATGTCGACGTCGGTATATATTTTTGTCGACGTCGGTATCTACTCTTGTCGACGTCGGTAAAGACTTTTGTCGACGTCGAAACTACTTTTGTCGACGTCGGTAACGAATTATGTCGACGTCGGTATATATTATTGTCGACGTCGGTAACGACTTTTGTCGACGTCGAAACTACTTTTGTCGACGTCGGTAACGACTTTGTCGACGTCGGTAACGACTTTGTCGACGTCGGTAACTATTTATGTCGACGTCGGTAACGACTTGTGTCGACGTCGGTATATATTATTGTAGACGTCGAAACTACTTTTGTCGACGTCGGTAACGACTTTGTCGACGTCGAAACTATTTATGTCGACGTGGTAACAACTTGTGTCGACGTCGGTATATATTATTGTCGACGTCGAAACTACTCTTGTCGACGTCGGTAACGACATTTGTCGACGTCGAAAATACTTTTGTCGACGTCGAAACTACTTTTGCCGACGTCGGTAGCGACTTTTGTCGACGTCGGTACATACTTTTTCGACGTCGGAAACGACTTTTGTCGACGTCGGTAACTATTTTTGTCGACGTCGGTAACGACTTATGTCGACGTCGGTACATATTTTTGTCGACGTCGGTATCTACTCTTGTCGACGTCGAAACTACTTTTGTCGACGTCGGTAACGACTTTTGTCGACGTCGGTAACGACTTTGTCGACGTCGGTAACTATTTATGTCGACGTCGGTAACGACTTGTGTCGACGTCGGTATATATTATTGTAGACGTCGAAACTACTCTTGTCGACGTCGGTAACGACATTTGTCGACGTCGAATTACTTTTGTCGACGTCGAATCTACTTTTGTCGACGTCGGTATCTACTCTTGTCGACGTCGGTAGCGACTTTTGTCGACGTCGAAACTACTTTTGTCGACGTCGGTAACGACTAGTGTCGACGTCGGTATATATTATTGTAGACGTCGAAACTACTTTTGTCGACGTCGGTAACGACTTTTGTCGGCGTCGGTACATACTTTTTCGACGTCGGAAACGACTTTTGTCGACGTCGGTAACGACTTTTGTCGACGTCGGTAACTATTTTTGTCGACGTCGGTAACGACTTATGTCGACGTCGGTATATATTTTTGTCGACGTCGGTATCTACACCTGTCGACGTCGGTAACGACTTATGTCGACGTCGGTATATATTTTTGTCGACGTCGGTATCTACTCTTGTCGACGTCGGTAACGATTTTTGTCGACGTCGAACCACTTTTCTCGGCGTCGGTACCTACTTTTTCGACGTCGGTAATGACTTTGGTCGACGTCGGTGTCTATTTTTGTCGACGTCGGTAACGATTTAAGTCGACGTCGGTATATATTTTGTCGACGTCTGTATCTATTTTGTCGACGTCGGTAACGACTTTTGTAGACGTCGGTAACGACTTATGTCGACGTCGGTATATATTTTTGTCGACGTCGGCATCTACTTATGTCGACATCGGTAACGACTTCTGTCGACGTCTGTAGCGATTTTTGTCGACGTCGGTAACGACCTTTTTCGACGTCGGTAACGAATTTTGTCGACGTCGGTACCTACTTTTTCGAAGTCGGTAACTACTTTGTCGATGTCGGTAACGACTTTTGTCGACGTCGAAACTACTTTTGTCGACGTCGGTAACGACTTATGTCGACGTCGGTATATATTTTTGTAGACGTCGGTATCTACTTTTGTCGACGTCGGTAACGGTTTATGTCGACGACGGTAACTACTTTTGTCGACGTCGGTAACGTCTTTTGCCGACGTCGGTAGCGAATTTTGTCGACGTCGAAACTTCTTTGTCGACGTCGGTACCTAATTTTTCGACGTCGGTATCGATTTTTGTCGACGTCGAACCACTTTTACGACGTCGGTACCTACTTTTTCGACGTCGGTAACGATTTTTGTCGACGTCGAACCACTTTTGTCGGCGTCGGTACCTACTTTTTCGACGTCGGTAACGATTTTTGTCGACGTTGAACTTCTTTTGTCGGCGTCGGTAACAATTTTTGTCGACGTCGGTATCTACTTTTGTCGACGTCGGTATCTACTTTTGTCGACGTCGGTAACGAGTTTTGTCGACGTCGGTATCTACTTTTGTCGACGGCGCTAACGAATTTTGACGACGCCGGTAGCGTATTTTGTCGACGTCGATACACTTTTGTCGACGTCGGTACCTACTTTTTCGACGTCGGTAACAAATTTTGTCGACGTCGAACCACTGTTGTCGGCGTCGGTACCTACTTTTTCGACGTCGGTGACTACTTTGGTCGACGCCGGTAACAATTTTGTCGACGTCGGTCCACCTTTGACGACGTCGGTATTTATTTTGTCGACGTCGGTAACTACGTTTGTCGACGCCGAACTACTTTAGTCGAAGTCGGTAAGTAATTTTGTCGACGTCGAATACTACTTTTGTCGACGTCGGTACCCCCATTTTCGACGTCGGTAACTGCTTTAGTCGACGTCGGTAACAATTTTGTCGACGTCGGTATCTACCTTTGACGACGTCGGTATTTATTTTGTGTACGTCGGTAACGACTTTTGTCGACGTCGGTAACTACGTTTGTCGACGCCGAAACTACTTTTGTCGACGTCGGTACGACCTTCTGTCGACCTCGGTTCGACTTTTGTCGACGTCGGTATCTACTTTTGTCGACGTCGGTAACGACTATTGTCGACGTCGGTAACGACTTTTGTTGTCGTCGGTAGCGAATTTTGTCGACGTCGAAAAACTTTTGACGACGTCGGTACCTACTGTTTCGACGTAGGTAACGATTTCTGTCGACGTCGAACCACTTTCGTCGGCGTCGGTACCTACTTTTTCGACGTCGGTAACGACTTTTGTCGACGTCGGTAACTATTTTTGTCGACGTCGGTAACGACTTATGTCGACGTCGGTATATATTTTTGTCGACGTCGGTATCTACTCTTGTCGACGTCGGTAGCGACTTTTGTCGACGTCAAAACTACTTTTGTCGACGTCGGTAACGACTTTTGTCGACGTCGGTAACTATTTTTGTCGACGTCGGTAACGAATTATGTCGACGTCGGTATATATTATTGTCGACGTCGGTAACGACTTTTGTCGACGTCGAAACTACTTTTGTCGACGTCGAAACTACTTTTGTCGACGTCGGTAGCGAATTTTGTCGACGTCGAAACTTTTTTGTCGACGTCGGTACCTACTTTTACGACGTCGGTAACGATTTTTGTCGACGTCGAACCACTTTGATCGGCGTCGGTACCTACTTTTTCGACGTCGGTAACGACTTTTGTCGACGTCGGTAACTATTTTTGTCGACGTCGGTAACGACTTATGTCGACGTCGGTATATATTTTTGTCGACGTCGGTATCTACACTTGTCGACGTCGGTAACGACTTATGTCGACGTCGGTACATCTTTTTGTCGACGTCGGTATGTATTCTATCGACGTCGGTAACGACTTTTGTAGACGTCGGTACCTACTTCTGTCGACGTCGGTAGCGACTTATGTCGACGTCGGTATATATTTTTGTCGACGTCGGTATCTACTTAGTCGACGTCGGTAACGACATTTGTCGACGTCTGTAGCGAATTTTGTCGACGTCGATACACTTTTGTCGACGTCGGTACCTACTTTTTCGACGTCGGTAACGATATTTGTCGACGTCGAACCACTTTTGTCGGCGTCGGTACCTACATTCTCGACGTCGGTAACGATTTTTGTCGACGTCGGTAACTATTTTTGTCGACGTCGGTAACGACTTATGTCGACGTCGGTATATATTTTTGTCGACGTCGGTATCTACACTTGTCGACGTCGGTAACGACTTATGTCGACGTCGGTAACGACTTATGACGACGTCGGCATATATTTTTGTCGACGTCGGTATCTACTTATGTCGACGTCGGTAACGACTTTTCTCGACGTCGAAACACTTTTGTCGACGTCGGTACCTACTTTTTCGACGTCGGTAACGATTTATGTCGACGTCGAACCACTTTTTCGGCGTCGGTACCTACTTATTCCACGTCGGTAACAATTTTTGTCGACGTCGAACTTCTTTAGTCGGCGTCGGTACCTACTTTTTCGGCGTCGGAAACGACTTTTGTCGACGTCGGTAACTATTTTTGTCGACGTCGGTAACGACGTATGTCGACGTCGGTATATATTTTTGTCGACGTCGGTATCTACTCTTGTCGACGTCGGTAACCACTTATGTCGACGACGGTATATTTTTTTTTCGACGTCGGTATCTATTTTTTCGACGTCGGTAACGACTTTTGTAGACGTCTGTACCTATTCTGTCGACGTCGGTAACGACTTATGTCGACGTCGGTATATATTTTTGTCGACGTCGGTATCTACTTATTTCGACGTCGGTAACGACTTTTGTCGACTTCGGTAACGATTTGTCGACATCGGTAACGATTTATGTCGACGTCGGTAACGACTTTTGTCGACGTCGAAACTACTTTTGTCGACGTCGGTAACGACTTTGTCGACGTCGGTAACGACTTTGTCGACGTCGGTAACTATTTATGTCGACGTCGGTAACGACTTGTGTCGACGTCGGTATATATTATTGTAGACGTCGAAACTACTTTTGTCGACGTCGGTAACGACTTTGTCGACGTCGGTAACTATTTATGTCGACGTCGGTAACAACTTGTGTCGACGTCGGTATATATTATTGTCGACGTCGAAACTACTCTTGTCGACGTCGGTAACGACATTTGTCGACGTCGGTAACGACTTATGTCGACGTCGGTATATATTTTTGTCGACGTCGGTATCTACTCTTGTCGACGTCGGTAGCGACATTTGTCGACGTCGAACTTCTTTTGTCTGCGTCGTTACATACTTTTTCGACGTCGGAAACGACTTTTGTCGAAGTCTGTAGCGAAAATTGTGGACGTCGGTAACGAATTTTTTCGACGTCGGTACCTACTTTTTCGAAGTCGGTAACTACTTTGTCGATGTCGGTAACGACTTTTGTCGATGTCGAAACAACTTTTGTCGACGTCGGTAACGACTTTTGTCGACGTCGGTAGCGAATTTTGTCGACGTCGAACCACTTTTGTCGGCGTCGGTACCTAATTTTTCGGCGTCTGTAACGACTTTTGTCGACGACTGTTGCGAATTTCGTCGACGTCGATACACTTTTGTCGACGTCGGTACCTACTTTTTCGACGGCGGTAACGATTATTGTCGACGTCGAACCACTTTTGTCGGCGTCGGTACCTACTTTTTCGACGTCGGTATCGATTTTTGTCGACGTCGAACTTCCTTTGTCTGCGTCGGTACATACTTTTTCGACGTCGGAAACGACTTTTGTCGACGTCGGTAACTATTTTTGTCGACGTCGGTAACGACTTATGTCGACGTCGGTATATATTTTGGTCGACGTCGGTATCTACTCTTGTCGACGTCGGTAGCGACTTTTGTCGACGTCAAAACTACTTTTGTCGACGTCGGTAACGACTTTTGTCGACGTCGGTAACTATTTTTGTCGACGTCGGTAACGAATTATGTCGACGTCGGTATATATTTTTGTCGACGACGGTAACGAGTTTTGTCGACGTCGAAACTACTTTTGTCGACGTCGGTAACGACTTTTGTCGATGTCGGTAACGACTTTGTCGACATCGGTAACTATTTATGTCGACGTCGGTAACGACTTTTGTCGACGTCGAAACTATTTTTGTCGACGTCGGTAACGACTTTGTCGACGTCGTTAACGACTTTGTCGACGTCGGTAATTATTTTTGTCGACGTCGGTAACGACTTGTGTCGACGTCGGTATATATTATTGTAGACGTCGAAACTACTTTTGTCGACGTCGGTAACGACTTTGTCGACGTCGGTAACTATTTATGTCGACGTCGGTAACAACTTGTGTCGACGTCGGTATATATTATTGTCGACGTCGAAACTACTCTTGTCGACGTCGGTAACGACATTTGTCGACGTCGAAACTACTTTTGTCGTCGTCGAAACTACTTTTGTCGACGTCGGTATATATTATTGTAGACGTCGGTATCTACTTTTGTCGACGTCGGTAACGACTTTTCTCGACGTCGAAACTACTTTTGTCGACGTCGTTACGACTTTTGTCGACGTCGGTAACTATTTCTGTCGACGTCGGTACTGACTTATGTCGACGCCGGTACCTACTTTTTCGACGTCGGTAACGATTTTTGTCGACGTCGAACCACTTTGCCGGCGTCGGTACCTACTTATACGACGTCGGAAACGACTTTTGTCGACGTCGGTAACTATTTTTGTGGACGTCGGTAACGACTTATGTCGACGTCGGTATATGTTTTTGTCGACGTCGGTATCTACTCTTGTCGACGTCGGTAACGACATTTGTCGACGTCGAAACTACTTTTGTCGACGTCGGTAGCGACTTTTGTCGACGTCGGTAACTATTTTTGTCGACGTCGGAAATGACTTATGTCGACGTCGGTATATATTATTGTCGACGTCGGTAACGACTCTTGTCGGCGTCGGTATCTACTTTTGTCGACGTCGGTACCTACTTTTTCGACGTCGGTAACGATTTTTGTCGACGTCGAACCACTTTTGTCGTTGTCGGTACCTACTTTTGTCGACGTCGAACCACTTTTGTCGTTGTCGGTACCTACTTTTTCGACGTCGGTAACGACTTTTGTCGACGTCGGTAACTATTGTTGTCGACGTCGGTAACGACTTATGTCGACGTCGGTATATATTTTTGTCGACGTCGGTATCTACACCTGTCGACGTCGGTAACGACTTATGTCGACGTCTGTATATATTTTTGTCGACGTCGGTATCTACTCTGGTCGACGTCGGTAACGATTTTTGTCGACGTCGAACCACTTTTGTCGGCGTCGGTACCTACTTTTTCGACGTCGGTAATGACTTTGGTCGACGTCGGTATCTATTTATGTCGACGTCGGTAACGAATTAAGTCGACGTCGGTATATATTTTGTCGTCGTCTGTATCTATTTTGTCGACGTCGGTAACGACTTTTGTAGACGTCGGTAACGACTTATGTCGACGTCGGTATATATTTTTGTCGACGTCGGCATCTACTTATGTCGACATCAGTAACGACTCTTGTCGACGTCTGTAGCGATTTTTGTCGACGTCGGTAACGACCTTTTTCGACGTCGGTAACGAATTTTGTCGACGTCGGTACCTACTTTTTCGAAGTCGGTAACTACTTTGTCGATGTCGGTAACGACTTTTGTCGACGTCGAAACTACTTTTGTCGACGTCGGTAACGACTTATGTCGACGTCGGTATATATTTTTGTAGACGTCGGTATCTACTTTTGTCGACGTCGGTAACGGTTTATGTCGACGTCGGTAACTACTTTTTTCGACGTCGGTAACGTCTTTACCGACGTCGGTAGCGAATTTTGTCGACGTCGAAACTTTTTTGTCGACGTCGGTACCTAATTTTTCGACGTCGGTATCGATTTTTGTCGACGTCGAACCACTTTTGTCGACGTCGGTACCTACTTTTTCGACGTCGGTAACGATTTTTGTCGACGTCGAGCCACTTTTGTCGGCGTCGGTACCTACTTTTTCGACGTCGGTAACGATTTTTGTCGACGTTGAAGTTCTTTTGTCGGCGTCGGTACCTACTTTTTCGACGTCGGAAACGACGTTTGTCGACGTCGGTAACAATTTTTGTCGACGTCGGTAACGACTTATGTCGACGTCGGTATCTACTTTTGTCGACATCGGTATCTACTTTTGTCGACGTCAGTAACGAGTTTTGTCGACGTCGGTATCTACTTTTGTCGACGGCGCTAACGAATTTTGACGACGCCGGTAGCGAATTTTGTCGACGTCGATACACTTTTGTCGACGTCGGTACCTACTTTTTCGACGTCGGTAACAATTTTTGTCGACGTCGAACCACTGTTGTCGGCGTCGGTACCTACTTTTTCGACGTCGGTGACTACTTTGGTCGACGCCGGTAACAATTTTGTCGACTCCGGTCCACCTTTGACGACGTCGGTATTTATTATGTCGACGTCGGTAACTACGCTTGTCGACGCCGAACTACTTTTGTCGAAGTCGGTAAGTAATTTTGTCGACGTCGAATATTACTTTTGTCGACGTCGGTACCCCCATTTTCGACATCGGTAACTGCTTTAGTCGACGTCGGTAACAATTTTGTCGACGTCGGTATCTACCTTTGACGACGTCGGTATTTCTTTTGTGTACGGCGGTAACGACTTTTGTCGACGTCGGTAACTACGTTTGTCGACGCCGAAACTACCTTTGTCGAAGTCGGTACGACCTTCTGTCGACGTCGGTAGCGACTTTTGTCGACGTCGGTATCTACTTTTGTCGACGTCGGTAACGACTTTTGTCGACGTCGGTAACGACTTTTGTTGTCGTCGGTAGCGAATTTTGTCGACGTCGAAAAACTTTTGATGACGTCGGTACCTACTTTTTCGACGTAGGTAACGATTTTTGTCGACGTCGAACCACAATCGTCGGCGTCGGTACCTACTTTTTCGACGTCGGTAACGACTTTTGTCGACGTCGAAACTACTTTTGTCGACGTCGAAACTACTTTTGTCGACGTCGGTAGCGAATTTTGTCGACGTCGAAACTTTTTTGTCGACGTGGGTACCTACTTTTTCGACGTCGGTAACGATTTTTGTCGACGTCGAACCACTTTGGTCGGCGTCGGTACCTTCTTTTTCGACGTCGGTAACGACTTTTGTCGACGTCGTTAACTATTTTTGTCGACGTCGGTAACGACTTATGTCGACGTCGGTATATATTTTTGTCGACGTCGGTATCTACACTTGTCGACGTCGGTAACGACTTATGTCGACGTCGGTATATCTTTTTGTCGACGTCGGTATCTACTTAGTCGACGTCGGTAACGACTTTTGTCGACGTCTGTAGCGAATTTTGTGGACGTCGATACACTTTATCGACGTCGGTACCTACTTTTTCGACGTCGGTTACGATATTTGTCGACGTCGAACCACTTTTGTCGGCGTCGGTACCTACATTCTCGACGTCGGTAACGATTTTTGTGGACGTCGGTAACGACTTATGTCGACGTCGGTATATATTTTTGTCGACGTCGGTATCTACACTTGTCGACTTCGGTAACGACTTTTGTCGAAGTCTGTAGCGAAAATTGTGGACGTCGGTAACGAATTTTGTCGACGTCGGTACCTACTTTTTCGAAGTCGGTAACTACTTTGTCGATGTCGGTAACGACTTTTGTCGATGCCGAAACTACTTTTGTCGACGTCGGCATACATTTTTGTCGACGTCGGTATATACTTATGTCGACGTCGGTAACGACTTTTGTCGACGTCGAAACACTTTTGTCGACGTCGGTACCTACTTTTTCGACGTCGGTAACGATTTATGTCGACGTCGAACCACTTTTTCGGCGTCGGTACCTACTTTTTTCACGTCGGTAACAATTTTTGTCGACGTCGAAGTTCTTTAGTCGGCGTCGGTACCTACTTTTTCGGCGTCGGAAACGACTTTTGTCGAAGTCGGTACCTACTTTTTCGACGTCGGTAACAATTTTTGTCGACGTCGAACCACTGTTGTCGGCGTCGGTACCTACTTTTTCGACGTCGGTGACTACTTTGGTCGACGCCGGTAACAATTTTGTCGACTCCGGTCCACCTTTGACGACGTCGGTATTTATTATGTCGACGTCGGTAACTACGCTTGTCGACGCCGAACTACTTTTGTCGAAGTCGGTAAGTAATTTTGTCGACGTCGAATATTACTTTTGTCGACGTCGGTACCCCCATTTTCGACATCGGTAACTGCTTTAGTCGACGTCGGTAACAATTTTGTCGACGTCGGTATCTACCTTTGACGACGTCGGTATTTATTTTGTGTACGGCGGTAACGACTTTTGTCGACGTCGGTAACTACGTTTGTCGACGCCGAAACTACCTTTGTCGAAGTCGGTACGACCTTCTGTCGACGTCGGTAGCGACTTTTGTCGACGTCGGTATCTACATTTGTCGACGTCGGTAACGACTTTTGTCGACGTCGGTAACGACTTTTGTTGTCGTCGGTAGCGAATTTTGTCGACGTCGAAAAACTTTTGATGACGTCGGTACCTACTTTTTCGACGCTTAGTAACGATGTTTGTCGACGTCGAACCACAATCGTCGGCGTCGGTACCTACTTTTTCGACGTCAGTAACGACTTTTGTCGACGTCGAAACTACTTTTGTCGACGTCGAAACTACTTTTGTCGACGTCGGTAGCGAATTTTGTCGACGTCGAAACTTTTTTGTCGACGTGGGTACCTACTTTTTCGACGTCGGTAACGATTTTTGTCGACGTCGAACCACTTTGGTCGGCGTCGGTACCTTCTTTTTCGACGTCGGTAACGACTTTTGTCGACGTCGTTAACTATTTTTGTCGACGTCGGTAACGACTTATGTCGACGTCGGTATATATTTTTGTCGACGTCGGTATGTATTCTATCGACGTCGGTAACGACTTTTGTAGACGTCGGTACCTACTTCTGTCGACGTCGGTAGCGACTTATGTCGACGTCGGTATATATTTTTGTCGACGTCGGTATCTACTTAGTCGACGTCGGTAACGACTTTTGTCGACGTCTGTAGCGAATTTTGTGGACGTCGATACACTTTATCGACGTCGGTACCTACTTTTTCGACGTCGGTTACGATATTTGTCGACGTCGAACCACTTTTGTCGGCGTCGGTACCTACATTCTCGACGTCGGTAACGATTTTTGTGGACGTCGGTAACGACTTATGTCGACGTCGGTATATATTTTTGTCGACGTCGGTATCTACACTTGTCGACGTCGGTAACGACTTTTGTCGAAGTCTGTAGCGAAAATTGTGGACGTCGGTAACGAATTTTGTCGACGTCGGTACCTACTTTTTCGAAGTCGGTAACTACTTTGTCGATGTCGGTAACGACTTTTGTCGATGCCGAAACTACTTTTGTCGACGTCGGCATACATTTTTGTCGACGTCGGTATCTACTTATGTCGACGTCGGTAACGACTTTTGTCGACGTCGAAACACTTTTGTCGACGTCGGTACCTACTTTTTCGACGTCGGTAACGATTTATGTCGACGTCGAACCACTTTTTCGGCGTCGGTACCTACTTTTTTCACGTCGGTAACAATTTTTGTCGACGTCGAACTTCTTTAGTCGGCGTCGGTACCTACTTTTTCGGCGTCGGAAACGACTTTTGTCGACGTCGGTAACTATTTTTGTCGACGTCGGTAACGACGTATGTCGATGTCGGTATATATTTTTGTCGACGTCGGTATCTACTCTTGTCGACGTCGGTAACCACTTATGTCGACGACGGTATATATTTTTGTCGACGTCGGTATCTATTTTGTCGACGTCGGTAACGACTTTTGTAGACGTCTGTACCTATTCTGTCGACGTCGGTAACGACTTATGTCGACGTCGGTATATATTTTTGTCGACGTCGGTATCTACTTATTTCGACGTCGGTAACGACTTTTGTCGAAGTCTGTAGCGAAAATTGTGGACGTCGGTAACGAATTTTGTCGACGTCGGTACCTACTTTTTCGAAGTCGGTAACTACTTTGTCGATGTCGGTAACGACTTTTGTCGATGTCGAAACTACTTTTGTCGACGTCGGTAACGACTTATGTCGACGTCGGTAGCGAATTTTGTCGACGTCGAACCACTTTTGTCGGCGTCGGTACCTACTTTTTCGGCGTCTGTAACGACTTTTGTCGACGTCTGTTGCGAATTTTGTCGACGTCGATACACTTTTGTCGACGTCGGTACCTACTTTTTCGACGGCGGTAACGATTATTGTCGACGTCGAACCACTTTCGTCGGCGTCGGTACATACTTTTTCGACGTCGGAAACGACTTTTGTCGACGTCGGTAACTATTTTTGTCGACGTCGGAAACGACTTATGTCGACGTCGGTATATATTTTTGTCGACGTCGGTATCTACTCTTGTCGACGTCGGTAGCGACTTTTGTCGACGTCGAAACTACTTTTGTCGACGTCGGTAACGACTTTTGTCGACGTCGGTAACTATTTTTGTCGACGTCGGTAACTATTTTTGTCGACGTCGGTAACGAATTATGTCGACGTCGGTATATATTATTGTCGACGTCGGTAACGACTTTTGTCGACGTCGAAACTACTTTTGTCGACGTCGGTAACGACTTTTGTCGACGTCGGTAACGACTTTGTCGACATCGGTAACTATTTATGTCGACGTCGGTAACGACTTTTGTCGACGTCGAAACTACTTTTGTCGACGTCGGTAACGACTTTGTCGACGTCGGTAACTATTTTTGTCGACGTCGGTAACGAATTATGTCGACGTCGGTATATATTATTGTCGACGTCGGTAACGACTTTTGTCGACGTCGAAACTACTTTTGTCGACGTCGGTAACGACTTTCGTCGACGTCGGTAACGACTTTGTCGACGTCGGTAACTATTTATGTCGACGTCGGTAACGACTTGTGTCGACGTCGGTACCTACTTTTTCGACGTCGGTGACTACTTTGGTCGACGCCGGTAACAATTTTGTCGACGTCGGTCCACCTTTGACGACGTCGGTATTTATTATGTCGACGTCGGTAACTACGTTTGTCGACGCCGAAACTACTTTTGTCGAAGTCGGTAAGTAATTTTGTCGACGTCGAATACTACTTTTGTCGACGTCGGTACCCCCATTTTCGACATCGGTAACTGCTTTAGTCGACGTCGGTAACAATTTTGTCGACGTCGGTATCTACCTTTGACGACGTCGGTATTTATTTTGTGTACGTCGGTAACGATTTTTGTCGACGTCGGTAACTATTTTTGTCGACGTCGGTAACGACTTATGTCGACGTCGGTATATATTTTTGTCGACGTCGGTATCTACTCTTGTCGACGTCGGTAACCACTTATGTCGACGTCGGTATATATTTTTGTCGACGTCGGTATCTATTTTGTCGACGTCGGTAACGACTTTTGTAGACGTCTGTACCTATTCTGTCGACGTCGGTAACGACTTATGTCGACGTCGGTATATATTTTTGTCGACGTCGGTATCTACTTATTTCGACGTCGGTAACGACTTTTGTCAAAGTCTGTAGCGAAAATTGTCGACGTCGGTAACGAATTTTGTCGACGTCGGTACCTACTTTTTCGAAGTCGGTAACTACTTTGTCGATGTCGGTAACGACTTTTGTCGATGTCGAAACTACTTTTGTCGACGTCGGTAACGACTTTTGCCGACGTCGGTAGCGAATTTTGTCGACGTCGAACCAATTTTGTCGGCGTCGGTACCTACTTTTTCGGCGTCTGTAACGACTTTTGTTGACGTCTGTTGCGAATTTTGTCGACGTCGATACACTTTTGTCGACGTCGGTACCTACTTTTTCGACGGCGGTAACGATTATTGTCGACGTCGAACCACTTTCGTCGGCGTCGGTACCTACTTTTTCGACGTCGGTAACGATTTTTGTCGACGTCGAACTTCTTTTGTCTGCGTCGGTACATACTTTTTCGACGTCGGAAACGACTTTTGTCGACGTCGGTAACTATTTTTGTCGACGTCGGTAACGACTTATGTCGACGTCGGTATATATTTTTGACGACGTCGGTATCTACTCTTGTCGACGTCGGTAGCGACTTTTGTCGACGTCGAAACTACTTTTGTCGACGTCGGTAACGAATTATGTCGACGTCGGTATATATTATTGTCGACGGCGGTAACGACTTTTGTCGACGTCGGTATATATTATTGTAGACGTCGAAACTACTTTTGTCGACGTCGGTAACGACTTTGTCGACGTCGGTAACTATTTATGTCGACGTGGTAACAACTTGTGTCGACGTCGGTATATATTATTGTAGACGTCGAAACTACTTTTGTCGACGTCGGTAACGACTTTTGTCGACGTCGGTAACGACTTTGTCGACATCGTTAACTATTTATGTCGACGTCGGTAACGACTTTTGTCGACGTCGAAACTACTTTTGTCGACGTCGGTAACGACTTTGTCGACGTCGGTAACGACTTTGTCGACGTCGGTAACTATTTATGTCGACGTCGGTAACGACTTGTGTCGACGTCGGTATATATTATTGTAGACGTCGAAACTACTTTTGTCGACGTCGGTAACTATTTATGTCGACGTGGTAACAACTTGTGTCGACGTCGGTATATATTATTGTCGACGTCGAAACTACTCTTGTCGACGTCGGTAACGACATTTGTCGACGTCGAAAATACTTTTGTCGACGTCGAAACTACTTTTGCCGACGTCGGTAGCGACTTTTGTCGACGTCGGTACATACTTTTTCGACGTCGGAAACGACTTTTGTCGACGTCGGTAACTATTTTTGTCGACGTCGGTAACGACTTATGTCGACGTCGGTACATATTTTTGTCGACGTCGGTATCTACTCTTGTCGACGTCGAAACTACTTTTGTCGACGTCGGTAACGACTTTTGTCGACGTCGGTAACGACTTTGTCGACGTCGGTAACTATTTATGTCGACGTCGGTAACGACTTGTGTCGACGTCGGTATATATTATTGTAGACGTCGAAACTACTCTTGTCGACGTCAGTAACGACATTTGTCGACGTCGAATTACTTTTGTCGACGTCGAATCTACTTTTGTCGACGTCGGTATCTACTATTGTCGACGTCGGTAGCGACTTTTGTCGACGTCGAAACTACTTTCGTCGACGTCGGTAACGACTTGTGTCGACGTCGGTATATATTATTGTAGACGTCGAAACTACTTTTGTCGACGTCGGTAACGACTTTTGTCGGCGTCGGTACATACTTTTTCGACGTCGGAAACGACTTTTGTCGACGTCGGTAACTATTTTTGTCGACGTCGGTAACGACTTATGTCGACGTCAGTATATATTTTTGTCGACGTCGGTATCTACTCTTGTCGACGTCGGTAGCGACTTTTGTCGACGTCGAAACTACTTTTGTCGACGTCGGTAACGACTTTTGTCGACGTCGGTAACTATTTTTGTCGACGTCGGTAACGACTTATGTCGACGTCGGTATATATTATTGTCGACGTCGGTAACGACTTTTGTCGACGTCGAAACTACTTTTGTCGACGTCGGTAACGACTTTTGTCGACGTCGGTAACGACTTTGTCGACGTCGGTAACTATTTATGTCGACGTCGGTAACGACTTGTGTCGACGTCGGTATATATTATTGTAGACGTCGAAACTACTCTTGTCGACGTCGGTAACGACATTTGTCGACGTCGAAACTACTCTTGTCGACGTCGAAACTACTTTTGTCGACGTCGGTAGCGACTTTTGTCGACGTCGGTAACTATTTTTGTCGACGTCGGTAACGACTTATGTCGACGTCGGTATATATTTTTGTCGACGTCGGTATCTACACCTGTCGACGTCGGTAACGACTTATGTCGACGTCGGTATCTATTTTTGTCGACGTCGGTAACGACTTAAGTCGACGTCGGTATATATTTTGTCGACGTCTGTATCTATTTTGTCGACGTCGGTAACGACTTTTGTAGACGTCGGTAACGACTTATGTCGACGTCGGTATATATTTTTGTCGACGTCGGCATCTACTTATGTCGACATCGGTAACGACTTTTGTCGACGTCTGTAGCGATTTTTGTCGACGTCGGTAACGACCTTTTTCGACGTCGGTAACGAATTTTGTCGACGTCGGTACCTACTTTTTCGAAGTCGGTAACTAGTTTGTCGATGTCGGTAACGACTTTTGTCGACGTCGAAACTACTTTTGTCGACGTCGAAACTACTTTTGTCGACGTCGGTAACGACTATTGTCGACGTCGGTAAATACTTTTGTCGACGCCGGTAACGGTTTATGTCGACGTCGGTAACTACTTTTGTCGACGTCGGTAACGTCTTTTGCCGACGTCGGTAGCGAATTTTGTCGACGTCGAAACTTTTTTGTCGACGTCGGTACCTAATTTTTCGACGTCGGTATCGATTTTTGTCGACGTCGAACCACTTTTGTCGACGTCGGTACCTACTTTTTCGACGTCGGTAACGATTTTTGTCGACGTCGAACCACTTTTGTCGGCGTCGGTACCTACTTTTTCGACGTCAGTAACGATTTTTGTCGACGTTGAACTTCTTTTGTCGGCGTCGGTACCTACTTTTTCGACGTCGGAAAGGACGTTTGTCGACGTCGGTAACAATTTTTGTCGACGTCGGTAACGACTTATGTCGACGTCGGTATCTACTTTTGTCGACGTCGGTATCTACTTTTAGTCGACGTCGGTAACGAGTTTTGTCGACGTCGGTATCTACTTTTGTCGACGGCGCTAACGAATTTTGACGACGCCGGTAGCGAATTTTGTCGACGTCGATACACTTTTGTCGACGTCGGTACCTACTTTTTCGACGTCGGTAACAATTTTTGTCGACGTCGAACCACTTTTGTCGGCGTCGGTACCTACTTTTTCGACGTCGGTGACTACTTTGGTCGACGCCGGTAACAATTTTGTCGACGTGGTCCCCCTTTGACGACGTCGATATTTATTATGTCGACGTCGGTAACTACGTTTGTCGACGCCGAAACTACTTTTGTCGAAGTCGGTAAGTAATTTTGTCGACGTCGAATACTACTTATGTCGACGTCGGTACCCCCATTTTCGACGTCGGTAACTGCTTTAGTCGACGTCGGTAACAATTTTGTCGACGTCGGTATCTACATTTGACGACGTCGGTATTTATTTTGTGTACGTCGGTAACGACTTTTGTCGACGTCGGTAACTACGTTTGTCGACGCCGAAACTACTTTTGTCGACGTCGGTACGACCTTCTGTCGACGTCGGTAGGGACTTTTGTCGACGTCGGTATCTACTTTCGTCGACGTCGGTAACGACTTTTGTCGACGTCGGTAACGACTTTTGTTGTCGTCGGTAGCGAATTTTGTCGACGTCGAAAAACTTTTGACGACGTCGGTACCTACTTTTTCGACGTAGTAAACGATTTTTGTCGACGTCGAACCACTTTCGTCGGCGTCGGTACCTACTTTTTCGACGTCGGTAATGACTTTTGTCGACGTCGAAACTACTTTTGTCGACGTCGAAACTACTTTTGTCGACGTCGAAACTTTTTTGTCGACGTCGGTACCTACTTTTTCGACGTCGGTAACGATTTTTGTCGACGTCGAACCCCTTTGGTCGGCGTCGGTACCTACTTTTTCGACGTCGGTAACGACTTTTGTCGACGTCGGTAACTATTTTTGTCGACGTCGGTAACGACTTATGTCGACGTCGGTATATATTTTTGTCGACGTCGGTATCTACACTTGTCGACGTCGGTAACGACTTATGTCGACGTCGGTAACGACTTATGACGACGTCGGCATATATTTTTGTCGACGTCGGTATCTACTTATGTCGACGTCGGTAACGACTTTTATCGACGTCGAAACACTTTTGTCGACGTCGGTACCTACTTTTTCGACGTCGGTAACGATTTATGTCGACGTCGAACCTCTTTTTCGGCGTCGGTACCTACTTTTTCCACGTCGGTAACAATTTTTGTCGACGTCGAACTTCTTTAGTCGGCGTCGGTACCTACTTTTTCGGCGTCGGAAACGACTTTTGTCGACGTCGGTAACAATTTTTGTCGACGTCGGTAACGACGTATGTCGACGTCGGTATATATTTTTGTCGACGTCGGTATCTACTCTTGTCGACGTCGGTAACCACTTATGTCGACGACGGTATATATTTTTTTCGACGTCGGTATCTATATTGTCGACGTCGGTAACGACTTTTGTAGACGTCTGTACCTATTCTGTCGACGTTGGTAACGACTTATGTCGACGTCGGTATATATTTTTGTCGACGTCGGTATCTACTTATTTCGACGTCGGTAACGACTTTTGTCGACGTCGGTAACGACTTTGTCGACATCGGTAACTATTTATGTCGACGTCGGTAACGACTTTTGTCGACGTCGAAACTACTTTTGTCGACGTCGGTAACGACTTTGTCGACGTCGGTAACTATTTATGTCGACGTCGGTAACGACTTGTGTCGACGTCGGTATATATTATTGTAGACGTCGAAACTACTTTTGTCGACGTCGGTAACGACTTTGTCGACGTCGGTAACTATTTATGTCGACTTCGGTAACAACTTGTGTCGACGTCGGTATATATTATTGTCGACGTCGAAACAACTTTTGTCGACGTCGGTAACGACTTTTGTCGACGTCGGTAGCGAATTTTGTCGACGTCGAACCACTTTTGTCGGCGTCGGTACCTACTTTTTCGGCGTCTGTAACGACTTTTGTCGACGACTGTTGCGAATTTCGTCGACGTCGATACACTTTTGTCGACGTCGGTACCTACTTTTTCGACGGCGGTAACGATTATTGTCGACGTCGAACCACTTTTGTCGGCGTCGGTACCTACTTTTTCGACGTCGGTATCGATTTTTGTCGACGTCGAACTTCTTTTGTCTGCGTCGGTACATACTTCTTCGACGTCGGAAACGACTTTTGTCGACGTCGGTAACTATTTTTGTCGACGTCGGTAACGACTTATGTCGACGTCGGTATATATTTTTGTCGACGTCGGTATCTACTCTTGTCGACGTCGGTAGCGACTTTTGTCGACGTCAAAACTACTTTTGTCGACGTCGGTAACTATTTTTGTCGACGTCGGTAACGAATTATGTCGACGTCGGTATATATTATTGTCGACGTCGGTAACGACTTTTGTCGACGTCGAAACTACTTTTGTCGACGTCGGTAACGACTTTTGTCGACGTCGGTAACGACTTTGTCGACATCGGTAACTATTTATGTCGACGTCGGTAACGACTTTTGTCGACGTCGAAACTATTTTTGTCGACGTCGGTAACGACTTTGTCGACGTCGGTAACGACTTTGTCGACGTCGGTATATATTATTGTAGACGTCGAAACTACTTTTGTCGACGTCGGTAACGACTTTGTCGACGTCGGTAACAATTTATGTCGACGTCGGTAACAACTTGTGTCGACGTCGGTATATATTATTGTCGACGTCGAAACTACTCTTGTCGACGTCGGTAACGACATTTGTCGACGTCGAAACTACTTTTGTCGTCGTCGAAACTACTTTTGTCGACGTCGGTATATATTATTGTAGACGTCGGTATCTACTTTTGTCGACGTCGGTAACGACTTTTGTCGACGTCGAAACTACTTTTGTCGACGTCGTAACGACTTTTGTCGACGTCGGTAACTATTTCTGTCGACGTCGGTACTGACTTATGTCGACGCCGGTACCTACTTTTTCGACGTCGGTAACGATTTTTGTCGACGTCGAACCACTTTGTCGGCGTCGGTACCTACTTATTCGACGTCGGAAACGACTTTTGTCGACGTCGGTAACTATTTTTGTGGACGTCGGTAACGACTTATGTCGACGTCGGTATATGTTTTTGTCGACGTCGGTATCTACTCTTGTCGACGTCGGTAACGACATTTGTCGACGTCGAAACTACTTTTGTCGACGTCGGTAGCGACTTTTGTCGACGTCGGTAACTATTTTTGTCGACGTCGGAAACGACTTATGTCGACGTCGGTATATATTTTTGTCGACGTCGGTAACGACTCTTGTCGGCGTCGGTATCTACTTTTGTCGACGTCGGTACCGACTTTTTCGACGTCGGTAACGATTTTTGTCGACGTTGAACCACTTTTGTCGTTGTCGGTACCTACTTTTGTCGACGTCGAACCACTTTTGTCGTTGTCGGTACCTACTTTTTCGACGTCGGTAACGACTTTTGTCGACGTCGGTAACTATTGTTGTCGACGTCGGTAACGACTTATGTCGACGTCGGTATATATTTTTGTCGACGTCGGTATCTACACCTGTCGACGTCGGTAACGACTTATGTCGACGTCTGTATATATTTTTGTCGACGTCGGTATCTACTCTGGTCGACGTCGGTAACGATTTTTGTCGACGTCGAACCACTTTTGTCGGCGTCGGTACCTACTTTTTCGACGTCGGTAATGACTTTGGTCGACGTCGGTATCTATTTTTGTCGGCGTCGGTAACGACTTAAGTCGACGTCGGTATATATTTTGTCGACGTCTGTATCTATTTTGTCGACGTCGGTAACGACTTTCGTAGACGTCGGTAACGACTTATGTCGACGTCGGTATATATTTTTGTCGACGTCGGCATCTACTTATGTCGACATCAGTAACGACTTTTGTCGACGTCTGTAGCGATTTTTGTCGACGTCGGTAACGACCTTTTTCGACGTCGGTAACGAATTTTGTCGACGTCGGTACCTACTTTTTCGAAGTCGGTAACTACTTTGTCGATGTCGGTAACGACTTTTGTCGACGTCGAAACTACTTTTGTCGACGTCGGTAACGACTTATGTCGACGTCGGTATATATTTTTGTAGACGTCGGTATCTACTTTTGTCGACGTCGGTAACGGTTTATGTCGACGTCGGTAACTACTTTTTTCGACGTCGGTAACGTCTTTTGCCGACGTCGGTAGCGAATTTTGTCGACGTCGAAACTTTTTTGTCGACGTCGGTACCTAATTTTTCGACGTCGGTATCGATTTTTGTCGACGTCGAACCACTTTGTCGACGTCGGTACCTACTTTTTCGACGTCGGTAACGATTTTTGTCGAC
Organism: Anabrus simplex; assembly: GCF_040414725.1. Taxonomy (NCBI): domain Eukaryota; kingdom Metazoa; phylum Arthropoda; class Insecta; order Orthoptera; family Tettigoniidae; genus Anabrus; species Anabrus simplex. The sequence continues at coordinate 43,292,259 of NC_090275.1, forward strand.
GTCGAGCCACTTTTGTCGGCGTCGGTACCTACTTTTTCGACGTCGGTAACGATTTTTGTCGACGTTGAACTTCTTTTGTCGGCGTCGGTACCTACTTTTTCGACGTCGGAAACGACGTTTGTCGACGTCGGTAACAATTTTTGTCGACGTCGGTAACGACTTATGTCGACGTCGGTATCTACTTTTGTCGACGTCAGTATCTACTTTTGTCGACGTCAGTAACGAGTTTTGTCGACGTCGGTATCTACTTTTGTCGACGGCGCTAACGAATTTTGACGACGCCGGTAGCGAATTTTGTCGACGTCGATACACTTTTGTCGACGTCGGTACCTACTTTTTCGACGTCGGTAACAATTTTTGTCGACGTCGAACCACTGTTGTCGGCGGCGGTACCTACTTTTTCGACGTCGGTGACTACTTTGGTGACGCCGGTAACAATTTTGTCGACTCCGGTCCACCTTTGACGACGTCGGTATTTATTATGTCGACGTCGGTAACTACGTTTGTCGACGCCGAACTACTTTTGTCGAAGTCGGTAAGTAATTTGTCGACGTCGAATATTACTTTTGTCGACGTCGGTACCCCCATTTTCGACATCGGTAACTGCTTTAGTCGACGTCGGTAACAATTTTGTCGACGTCGGTATCTACCTTTGACGACGTCGGTATTTATTTTGTGTACGGCGGTAACGACTTTTGTCGACGTCGGTAACTACGTTTGTCGACGCCGAAACTACCTTTGTCGACGTCGGTACGACCTTCTGTCGACGTCGGTAGCGACTTTTGTCGACGTCGGTATCTACTTTTGTCGACGTCGGTAACGACTTTTGTTGTCGTCGGTAGCGAATTTTGTCGACGTCGAAAAACTTTTGACGACGTCGGTACCTACTTTTTCGACGTAGGTAACGATTTTTGTCGACGTCGAACCACAATCGTCGGCGTCGGTACCTACTTTTTCGACGTCGGTAACGACTTTTGTCGACGTCGAAACTACTTTTGTCGACGTCGAAACTACTTTTGTCGACGTCGGTAGCGAATTTTGTCGACGTCGAAACTTTTTTGTCGACGTGGGTACCTACTTTTTCGACGTCGGTAACGATTTTTGTCGACGTCGAACCACTTTGGTCGGCGTCGGTACCTTCTTTTTCGACGTCGGTAACGACTTTTGTCGACGTCGTTAACTATTTTTGTCGACGTCGGTAACAACTTATGTCGACGTCGGTATATATTTTTGTCGACGTCGGTATCTACACTTGTCGACGTCGGTAACGACTTATGTCGACGTCGGTATATCTTTTTGTCGACGTCGGTATGTATTCTATCGACGTCGGTAACGACTTTTGTAGACGTCGGTACCTACTTCTGTCGACGTCGGTAGCGACTTATGTCGACGTCGGTATATATTTTTGTCGACGTCGGTATCTACTTAGTCGACGTCGGTAACGACTTTTGTCGACGTCTGTAGCGAATTTTGTCGACGTCGATACACTTCATCGACGTCGGTACCTACTTTTTTGACGTCGGTTACGATATTTGTCGACGTCGAACCACTTTTGTCGGCGTCGGTACCTACATTCTCGACGTCGGTAACGATTTTTGTGGACGTCGGTAACGACTTATGTCGACGTCGGTATATATTTTTGTCGACGTCGGTATCTACACTTGTCGACGTCGGTAACGACTTTTGTCGAAGTCTGTAGCGAAAATTGTGGACGTCGGTAACGAATTTTGTCGACGTCGGTACCTACTTTTTCGAAGTCGGTAACTACTTTGTCGATGTCGGTAACGACTTTTGTCGATGTCGAAACTACTTTTGTCGACGTCGGCATATATTTTTGTCGACGTCGGTATCTACTTATGTCGACGTCGGTAACGACTTTTGTCGACGTCGAAACACTTTTGTCGACGTCGGTACCTACTTTTTCGACGTCGGTAACAATTTTTGTCGACGTCGAACTTCTTTAGTCGGCGTCGGTACCTACTTTTTCGGCGTCGGAAACGACTTTTGTCGACGTCGGTAACTATTTTTGTCGACGTCGGTAACGACGTATGTCGACGTCGGTATATATTTTTGTCGACGTCGGTATCTACTCTTGTCGACGTCGGTAACCACTTATGTCGACGACGGTATATATTTTTGTCGACGTCGGTATCTATTTTGTCGACGTCGGTAACGACTTTTGTAGACGTCTGTACCTATTCTGTCGACGTCGGTAACGACTTATGTCGACGTCGGTATATATTTTTGTCGACGTCGGTATCTACTTATTTCGACGTCGGTAACGACTTTTGTCGAAGTCTGTAGCGAAAATTGTGGACGTCGGTAACGAATTTTGTCGACGTCGGTACCTACTTTTTCGAAGTCGGTAACTACTTTGTCGATGTCGGTAACGACTTTTGTCGATGTCGAATCTACTTTTGTCGACGTCGGTAACGACTTATGTCGACGTCGGTAGCGAATTTTGTCGACGTCGAACCACTTTTGTCGGCGTCGGTACCTACTTTTTCGGCGTCTGTAACGACTTTTGTCGACGTCTGTTGCGAATTTTGTCGACGTCGATACACTTTTGTCGACGTCGGTACCTACTTTTTCGACGGCGGTAACGATTATTGTCGACGTCGAACCACTTTCGTCGGCGTCGGTACCTACTTTTTCGACTTCGGTAACGATTTTTTTCGACGTCGAACTTCTTTTGTCTGCGTCGGTACATACTTTTTCGACGTCGGAAACGACTTTTGTCGACGTCGGTAACTATTTTTGTCGACGTCGGAAACGACTTATGTCGACGTCGGTATATATTTTTGTCGACGTCGGTATCTACTATTGTCGACGTCGGTAGCGACTTTTGTCGACGTCGAAACTACTTTTGTCGACGTCGGTAACGACTTTTGTCGACGTCGGTAACTATTTTTGTCGACGTCGGTAACTATTTTTGTCGACGTCGGTAACGAATTATGTCGACGTCGGTATATATTATTGTCGACGTCGGTAACGACTTTTGTCGACGTCGAAACTACTTTTGTCGACGTCGGTAACGACTTTTGTCGACGTCGGTAACGACTTTGTCGACATCGGTAACTATTTATGTCGACGTCGGTAACGACTTTTGTCGACGTCGAAACTACTTTTGTCGACGTCGGTAACGACTTTGTCGACGGCGGTAACTATTTTTGTCGACGTCGGTAACGAATTATGTCGACGTCGGTATATATTATTGTCGACGTCGGTAACGACTTTTGTCGACGTCGAAACTACTTTTGTCGACGTCGGTAACGACTTTTGTCGACGTCGGTAACGACTTTGTCGACGTCGGTAACTATTTATGTCGACGTCGGTAACGACTTGTGTCGACGTCGGTACCTACTTTTTCGACGTCGGTGACTACTTTGGTCGACGCCGGTAACAATTTTGTCGACGTCGGTCCACCTTTGACGACGTCGGTATTTATTATGTCGACGTCGGTAACTACGTTTGTCGACGCCGAAACTACTTTTGTCGAAGTCGGTAAGTAATTTTGTCGACGTCGAATACTACTTTTGTCGACGTCGGTACCCCCATTTTCGACATCGGTAACTGCTTTAGTCGACGTCGGTAACAATTTTGTCGACGTCGGTATCTACCTTTGACGACGTCGGTATTTATTTTGTGTACGTCGGTAACGATTTTTGTCGACGTCGGTAACTATTTTTGTCGACGTCGGTAACGACTTATGTCGACGTCGGTATATATTTTTGTCGACGTCGGTATCTACTCTTGTCGACGTCGGTAACCACTTATGTCGACGTCGGTATATATTTTTGTCGACGTCGGTATCTATTTTGTCGACGTCGGTAACGACTTTTGTAGACGTCTGTACCTATTCTGTCGACGTCGGTAACGACTTATGTCGACGTCGGTATATATTTTTGTCGACGTCGGTATCTACTTATTTCGACGTCGGTAACGACTTTTGTCAAAGTCTGTAGCGAAAATTGTCGACGTCGGTAACGAATTTTGTCGACGTCGGTACCTACTTTTTCGAAGACGGTAACTACTTTGTCGATGTCGGTAACGACTTTTGTCGATGTCGAAACTACTTTTGTCGACGTCGGTAACGAATTATGTCGACGTCGGTATATATTATTGTCGACGGCGGTAACGACTTTTGTCGACGTCGATACTACTTTTGTCGACGTCGGTAACGACTTTTGTCAACGTCGGTAACGACTTTGTCGACATCGGTAACTATTTATGTCGACGTCGGTAACGACTTTTGTCGACGTCGAAACTACTTTTGTCGACGTCGGTAACGACTTTGTCGACGTCGGTAACGACTTTGTCGACGTCGGTAACTATTTATGTCGACGTCGGTAACGACTTGTGTCGACGTCGGTATATATTATTGTAGACGTCGAAACTACTTTTGTCGACGTCGGTAACGACTTTGTCACGTCGGTAACTATTTATGTCGACGTGGTAACAACTTGTGTCGACGTCGGTATATATTATTGTCGACGTCGAAACTACTCTTGTCGACGTCGGTAACGACATTTGTCGACGTCGAAAATACTTTTGTCGACGTCGAAACTACTTTTGCCGACGTCGGTAGCGACTTTTGTCGACGTCGGTACATACTTTTTCGACGTCGGAAACGACTTTTGTCGACGTCGGTAACTATTTTTGTCGACGTCGGTAACGACTTATGTCGACGTCGGTACATATTTTTGTCGACGTCGGTATCTACACTTGTCGACGTCGAAACTACTTTTGTCGACGTCGGTAACGACTTTTGTCGACGTCGGTAACGACTTTGTCGACGTCGGTAACTATTTATGTCGACGTCGGTAACGACTTGTGTCGACGTCGGTATATATGATTGTAGACGTCGAAACTACTCTTGTCGACGTCGGTAACGACATTTGTCGACGTCGAATTACTTTTGTCGACGTCGAATCTACTTTTGTCGACGTCGGTATCTACTCTTGTCGACGTCGGTAGCGACTTTTGTCGACGTCGAAACTACTTTTGTCGACGTCGGTAACGACTTGTGTCGACGTCGGTATATATTATTGTAGACGTCGAAACTACTTTTGTCGACGTCGGTAACGACTTTTGTCGGCGTCGGTACATACTTTTTCGACGTCGGAAACGACTTTTGTCGACGTCGGTAACTATTTTTGTCGACGTCGGTAACGACTTATGTCGACGTCAGTATATATTTTTGTCGACGTCGGTATCTACTCTTGTCGACGTCGGTAGCGACTTTTGTCGACGTCGAAACTACTTTTGTCGACGTCGGTAACGACTTTTGTCGACGTCGGTAACTATTTTTGTCGACGTCGGTAACGACTTATGTCGACGTCGGTATATATTATTGTCGACGTCGGTAACGACTTTTGTCGACGTCGAAACTACTTTTGTCGACGTCGGTAACGACTTTTGTCGACGTCGGTAACGACTTTGTCGACGTCGGTAACTATTTATGTCGACGTCGGTAACGACTTGTGTCGACGTCGGTATATATTATTGTAGACGTCGAAACTACTCTTGTCGACGTCGGTAACGACATTTGTCGACGTCGAAACTACTTTTGTCGACGTCGAAACTACTTTTGTCGACGTCGGTAGCGACTTTTGTCGACGTCGGTATCTATTTTTGTCGACGTCGGTAACGACTTATGTCGACGTCGGTATATATTTTTGTCGACGTCGGTATCTACACCTGTCGACGTCGGTAACGACTTATGTCGACGTCGGTATATATTTTTGTCGACGTCGGTATCTACTCTGGTCGACGTCGGTAACGATTTTTGTCGACGTCGAACCACTTTTGTCGGCGTCGGTACCTACTTTTTCGACGTCGGTAATGACTTTGGTCGACGTCGGTATCTATTTTTGTCGACGTCGGTAACGACTTAAGTCGACGTCGGTATATATTTTTTCGACGTCTGTATCTATTTTGTCGACGTCGGTAACGACTTTTGTAGACGTCGGTAACGACTTATGTCGACGTCGGTATATATTTTTGTCGACGTCGGCATCTACTTATGTCGACATCGGTAACGACTTTTGTCGACGTCTGTAGCGATTTTTTACGACGTCGGTAACGACCTTTTTCGACGTCGGTAACGAATTTTGTCGACGTCGGTAACGTCTTTTGTCGACGTCGAAACTACTTTTGTCGACGTCGAACCTACTTTTGTCGACGTCGGTAACGACTATTGTCGACGTCGGTAACTACTTTTGTCGACGTCGGTAACGGTTTATGTCGACGTCGGTAACTACTTTTGTCGACGTCGGTAACGTCTTTTGCCGACGTCGGTAGCGAATTTTGTCGACGTCGAAACTTTTTTGTCGACGTCGGTACCTAATTTTTCGACGTAGGTATCGATTTTTGTCGACGTCGAACCACTTTTGTCGACGTCGGTACCTACTTTTTCGACGTCGGTAACGATTTTTGTCGACGTCGAACCACTTTTGTCGGCGTCGGTACCAATTTTTTCGACGTCGGTAACGATTTTTGTCGACGTTGAACTTCTTTTGTCGGCGTCGGTACCTACTTTTTCGACGTCGGAAACGACGTTTGTCGACGTCGGTAACAATTTTTGTCGACGTCGGTAACGACTTATGTCGACGTCGATATCTACTTTTGTCGACGTCGGTATCTACTTTTAGTCGACGTCGGTAACGAGTTTTGTCGACGTCGGTATCTACTTTTGTCGACGGCGCTAACGAATTTTGACGACGCCGGTAGCGAATTTTGTCGACGTCGATACACTTTTGTCGACGTCGGTACCTACTTTTTCGACGTCGGTAACAATTTTTGTCGACGTCGAACCACTGTTGACGGCGTCGGTACCTACTTTTTCGACGTCGGTGACTACTTTGGTCGACGCCGGTAACAATTTTGTCGACGTCGGTCCACCTTTGACGACGTCGATATTTATTATGTCGACGTCGGTAACTACGTTTGTCGACGCCGAAACTACTTTTGTCGAAGTCGGTAAGTAATTTTGTCGACGTCGAATACTACTTTTGTCGACGTCGGTACCCCCATTTTCGACGTCGGTAACTGCTTTAGTCGACGTCGGTAACAATTTTGTCGACGTCGGTATCTACATTTGACGACGTCGGTATTTATTTTGTGTACGTCGGTAACGACTTTTGTCGACGTCGGTAACTACGTTTGTCGACGCCGAAACTACTTTTGTCGACGTCGGTACGACCTTCTGTCGACGTCGGTAGGGACTTTTGTCGACGTCGGTATCTACTTTCGTCGACGTCGGTAACGACTTTTGTCGACGTCGGTAACGACTTTTGTTGTCGTCGGTAGCGAATTTTGTCGACGTCGAAAAACTTTTGACGACGTCGGTACCTACTTTTTCGACGTCGGTAACGATTTTTGTCGACGTCGAACCCCTTTGGTCGGCGTCGGTACCTACTTTTTCGACGTCGGTAACTATTTTTGTCGACGTCGGTAGCGACTTATGTCGACGTCGGTATATATTTTTGTCGACGTCGGTATCTACTTATGTCGACGTCGGTAACGACTTTTGTCGACGTGTGTAGCGAATTTTGTCGACGTCTATACACTTTTGTCGACGTCGGTACCTACTATTTCGACGTCGGTAACGATTTATGTCGACGTCGAACCACTTTTTCGGCGTCGGTACCTACTTTTTCCACGTCGGTAACAATTTTTGTCGACGTCGAACTTCTTTAGTCGGCGTCGGTACCTACTTTTTCGACGTCGGAAACGAGTTTTGTCGACGTAGGTAACTATTTTTGTCGACGTCGGTAACGACTTATGTCGACGTCGGTATATATTTTTGTCGACGTCGGTATCTACTATTGTCGACGTCGGTAACCACTTATGTCGACGTCGGTACATATTTTTGTCGACGTCGGTATCTATTTTGTCGACGTCGGTAACGACTTATGTCGACGTCGGTATATATTTTTGTCGACGGCGGTATCTACTTATTTCGACGTCGGTAGGGACTTTGGTCGAAATCTGTAGCGAAAATTGTCGACGTCGGTTACGAATTTTGTCGACGTCGGTACCTACTTTTTCGAAGTCGGTAACTACTTTGTCGATGTCGGTAACGACTTTTGTCGATGTCGGAACTACTTTTGTCGACGTCGGTAACGACTTTTGTCGACGTCGGTAGCGAATTTTGTCGACGTCGAACCACTTTTGTCGGCGTCGGTACCTACTTTTTCGGCGCCTGTAACGACTTTTGTCGACGTCTGTTGCGAATTTTGTCGACGTCGATACACTTTTGTCGACGTCGGTACCTACTTTTTCGACGGCGGTAACGATTATTGACGACGTCGAACCACTTTTGTCGGCGTCGGTACCTACTTTTTCGACGTCGGTAACGATTTTTGTCGACGTCGAACTTCTTTTGTCTGCGTCGGTACATACTTTTTCGACGTCGGAAACGACTTTGGTCGACGTCGGTAACTATTTTTGTCGACGTCGGTAACGACTTATGTCGACGTCGGTATATATTTTTGTCGACGTCGGTATCTACTCTTGTCGACGTCGGTAGCGACTTTTGTCGACGTCGAAACTACTTTTGTCGACGTCGGTAACGACTTTTGTCGACGTCGGTAACTATTTTTGTCGACGTCGGTAACGAATTATTTCGACGTTGGTATATATTATTGTCGACGTCGGTAACGACTTTTGTCGACGTCGAAACTACTTTTGTCGACGTCGGTAACGACTTTTGTCGACGTCGGTAACGACTTTGTCGACATCGGTAACTATTTATGTCGACGTCGGTAACGACTTTTGTCGACGTCGAAACTACTTTTGTCGACGTCGGTAACGACTTTGTCGACGTCGGTAACGACTTTGTCGACGTCGGTAACTATTTATGTCGACGTCGGTAACGACTTGTGTCGACGTCGGTATATATTATTGTAGACGTCGAAACTACTTTTGTCGACGTCGGTAACGACTTTGTCGACGTCGGTAACTATTTACGTCGACGTCGGTAACAACTTGTGTCGACGTCGGTATATATTATTGTCGACGTCGAAACTACTCTTGTCGACGTCGGTAAGGACATTTGTCGTTGTCGAAACTACTTTTGTCGACGTCGAAACTACTTTTGTCGACGTCGGTAGCGACTTTTGTCGACGTCGGTACATACTTTTTCGACGTCGGAAACGACTTTTGTCGACGTCGGTAACTATTTTTGTCGACGTCGGTAACGACTTATATCGACGTCGGTAACGACTTTTGTCGACGTCGGTAACGACTTTGTCGACGTCGGTAACGACTTGTGTCGACGTCGGTATATATGATTGTAGACGTCGAAACTACTCTTGTCGACGTCGGTAACGACATTTGTCGACGTCGAAACTACTTTTGTCGACGTCAAAACTACTTTTGTCGACGTCGGTATATATTATTGTAGACGTCGAAACTACTTTTGTCGACGTCGGTAACGACTTTTGTCGGCGTCGGTTCATAATTTTTCGACGTCGGAAACGACTTTTGTCGACGTCGGTAACTATTTTTGTCGACGTCGGTAACGACTTATGTCGACGTCGGTATATATTTTTGTCGACGTCGGAATCTACTCTTGTCGACGTCGGTAGCGACTTTTGTCGACGTCGAAACTACTTTTGTCGACGTCGGTAACGACTTTTGTCGACGTCGGTAACTATTTTTGTCGACGTCGGTAACGACTTATGTCGACGTCGGTATATACTGTTGTCGACGTCGGTAACGACTTTTGTCGACGTCGAAACTACTTTTGTCGACGTCGGTAACGACTTCTGTCGACGTCGGTAACGCCTTTTGTCGACGTCGGTAACGACTTTTGTCGACGTCGGTAACGACTTTGTCGACGTCGGTAACTATTTATGTCGACGTCGGTAACGACTTTGTCGACGTCGGTAACTATTTATGTCGACGTCGGTAACGACTTTTGTCGACGTCGGTATATATTATTGTAGACGTCGAAACTACTCTTGTCGTCGTCGGTAACGACATTTGTCGGCGTCGAAACTACTTTTGTCGACGTCGAAACTACTTTTGTCGACGTCGGTAGCGATTTTTGTCGACGTCGGTAACTATTTTTGTCGACGTCGGTAACGACTTATGTCGACGTCGGTATATATTATTGTCGACGTCGGTAACGACTTTTGTCGACGTCGAAACTACTTTTGTCGACGTCGGTAGCGACTTTTGTCGACGTCGGTAACTATTTTTGTGGACGTCGGTAATGACTTATGTCGACGTCGGTATATATTTTTATCGACGTCGGTATCTACTCTTGCCGACGTCGGTAACGACTTCTTACGACGTCGGTACCTACTTTTTCGAAGTCGGTAACTACTTTGTCGACGTCGGTAAAGACTTTTGTCGACGTCGAAACTACTTTTGTCGACGTCGGTAACTATTTTTGTCGACGTCGGTAACGACTTATGTCGACGTCGGTATATATTATTGTCGACGTCGGTATCTACTTTTGTCGACGTCGGTAACGAATTTTGTCGACGTCGCACCTACTTTTGTCGACGTCGGTAACGACTTTTGTCGACGTCGGTAACTATTTTTGTCGACGTCGGTAACGACATATGTCGACGTCGGTACCTACTTTTTCGACGTCGGTAACTATTTTTGTCGACGTCGGTAAAGACTTATGTCGACGTCGGTATCTACTCTTGTCGACGTCGGTAACGATTTTTGTCGACTCGAAACTACTTTTGTCGACGTCGAAACTACTTTTGTCGACGTCGGTAACGACTTTTGTCGACGTCGGTAACTATTTTTGTCGACGTCGGTAACGACTTATGTCGACGTCGGTATATATTATTGTCGACAACGGTAACGACTTTTGTCGACGTCGGTATCTACTTTTGTCGACGTCGGTTACTACTTTTGAGACGTCGGTTACTACTTTTGTCGACGTCGGCACTTACTTTTTCGACGTCGGTAACTGCTTTAGTCGACGTCGGTAACAATTTTGTCGACGTCGGTCTCTACCTTTAACGACGTCGGTATTTATTTTGTCGACGTCGGTAACTACGTTTGTCGACGCGAAACTACTTTTGTCGACGTCGGTGAGTAATTATGTCGACGTCGGTTACTACTTTTCGTCGATGTCGGTACCCCCCTTTTCGACGTCGGTAACTGCTTTAGTCGACGTCGGTAACAATTTTGTCGACGTCGGTATCTACCTTTGACGACGTCGGTATTTATTTTGTCGACGTCGGTAACGACTTTTGTCGACGTCGGTAACGACTTTTGTCGACGTCGGTAACGACTTTTGTCGACGTTGGTATCTACTTTTGTCGACGTCGGTAACGACTTTTGTCGGCGCCGGTAGCGAATTTTGTCGACGTCGGTAACTATTTTTGTCGACGTCGGTAACGACTTATGTCGACGTCGGTACCTACTTTTTCGACGTAAGTAACTACATTGGTCGACGTCGGTAACAATATTGTCGACGTCGGTCTCTACCTTTGACGACGTCGGTATTTATTTTGTCGACGTCGGTAACTACGTTTGTCGACGCCGAAACAACTTTTGTCGACGTCGGTAAGTAATTTTGTCGACATCGGTTACTACTTTTGTCGACGTCGGTACCTCCCTTTTCGACGTCGGTAACGACTTATGTCGACGTTGGTATATATTTTTGTCGACGCCGGTATTTACTTTTGTCGACGTCGGTAACGACTTATGTCGACGTCGCTATTTATTTTTGTCGACGTCGGTATCTACTCATGTCGACGTCGGTAAGGACTTTTGTCGACGTCGAAACTACTTTTGTCGACGTCGTAACAACTTTTGTCGACGTCGGTATCTACTCTGTCGACGTCGGTAACGACTTTTGTCGACGTCGGTAGCGAATTTTGTCGACGTCGAAACACTATTGTCGACGACGGTACCAACTTTTTCGACGTTGGTAACTACTTTGTCGACGTCGGTAACTACATTTGTCGACGTCGAAATTACTTTTGTCGACGTCGGTAGCGAATTTTGTCGACTTCGAAACACTATTGTCGACGACGGTACCAACTTTTTCGACGTCGGTAACTACTTTGTCGACGTCGGTAACTACTTTTGTCGACGTCGAAATTACTTTTGTCGACGTCGGTAACTACTTCTGTCGACGTCGGTAACGACTTATGTCGTTGTCGGTATACATTTTGGTCGACGTCGGTATCTACTTTGTCGACGTCGGTATCTACTTTGTCAACGTCGGTAACGACTTATGTCGACGTCGGTATTTACTTTTGTCGACGTCGGTAACTACTTTTGTCGACGTTGGTACCTACTTTTGTCGACGTCGGTAGCTACTTTGTTCGACGTCGGTATCAAATGTTTCGTCGTCAGTAAGTACTCTTGTCGTCGTCGGTTACTACTTTTGTCGACGTCGGTTACTACTTTTGTCGACGTCGGTACTTTTTCGACGTTGGTAACTGCTTTAATCGACGTCGGTAACAATTTTGTCGACGTCGGTATCTACTTTTGACGACGACGGTATTTATTTTGTCGACGTCGGTAACGACTTTTGTCGACGTCGGTAACTAATTTTGTCGACGTCGGTAACGACTTTTATCGACGTCGGTAGCGAATTTTTTCGACGTCGAAACACTTTTGTCGACGTCGGTACCTACTTTTTCGACCTCGGTAAAGATTTTTGTCGCCGTCGGTAACTATTTTTGTGGACGTCGGTAACGACTTATGTCGACGTCGGTATATATTTTTATCGACGTCGGTATCTACTCTTGTCGACGTCGGTTACGACTTACGTCGACGTCGGTATATATTTTATTGCCGACGTCGGTATCTACTCTTGTCGACGTCGGTAACGACTTTTGTCGACGTCGAAACTACTTTTGTCAACGTCGGTAAAGACTTTTGTCGACGTCGGTAACTATTTTTGTGGACGTCGGTAACGACTTATGTCGACGTCGGTATATATTATTGTCGACGTCGGTATCTACTTTTGTCGACGTCGGTAACGACTTTTGTCGACGCCGTTAGCGAATTTTGTCGACGTCGAAACACTTTTGTCGACGTCGGTACCTACTTTTTCGACGTCGGTAAGTAATTTTGTCGACATAGGTTACTACTTTTGTCGACGTCGGTACCCCCCTTTTCGACGTCGGTAACTGCTTTAGTCGACGTCGGTAACAATTTTGTCGACGTCGGTAACAATTTTGTCGACGTCGGTATTTACTTTGTCACGTCGGTAACGACTTTTGTCTACGTCGGTATCTACTTTTGTCGACGTCGGTAACGACTTTTGTCGACGTCGGTAACTACTTTTGTCGACGTCGGTAGCGACTTTTGTCGACGATGAAAAACTTTTGTCGACGTCGGTACCTACCTTTTCGAAGTAGGTAACGATTTTTGTCGACGTCGAACCACTTTTGTCGGCGTCGGTACCTACTTTTTCGACGACGGTAACGACTTTTGACGACGTCGAAACTACTTTTGTCGAAGTCGGTAACGGTTTTTGTCGACGTCGGTAACGGTTTTTGTCGACGTCGGTAACGACTTTTGTCGACGTCGGTAGCGAATTTTGTCGACGTCGAAACTTTTTTGTCGACGTCGGTACCTAATTTTTCGACGTCGGTATCGATTTTTTTCGACGGCGAAGCACTTTTGTCGGCGTCGGTACCTACTTTTTCGACGTCGGTAACGACTTTTGTCGACGTCGGTAACTATTTTTGTGGACGACGGTAACGACTTATGTCGACGTCGGTATATATTTTTATCGACGTCAAGATCTACTCTTGTCGACGTCGGTAACGACTTACGTCGACGTCGGTATATATTTTTGTCGACGTCGGTATCTACTCTTTTCGACGTCGGTAACGTCTTTTGTCGACGCCGGTATCTACTTTTGTCGACGTCGGTAACGACTTTTGTCGACGCCGGTAGCGAATTTTGTCGACGTCGAAACACTTTTGTCGACGTCGGTACCTACTTTTTCGACGTAGGTAACGATTTTTGTCGACGTCGAACCACTTTTGTCGGCGTCGGTACCTACTTTCTCGACGTCGGTAACAATTTTGTCGACGTCGGTATCTACCTTTAACGACGTCGGTATTTATTTTCTCGACGTCGGTAACTACGTTTGTCGACGCCGAAATTAATTTTGTCGACGTCGGTAAGTAATTGTGTCGACGTCGAAACTACTTTTGTCAACGTCGGTTAAGACTTTTGTCGACGTCGGTAAATATTTTTGTGGACGTCGGTAACGACTTATGTCGACGTCGGTATATATTATTGTCGACGTCGGTATCTACTTTTGTCGACGTCGGTAACGACTTTTGTCGACGCCGGTAGCGAATTTTGTCGACGTCGAAACACTTTTGTCGACGTCGGTACCTACTCTTTCGACGTCGGTAAGTAATTTTGTCGACATAGGTTACTACTTTTGTCGACGTCGGTACCCGCCTTTTCGACGTCGGTAACTGCTTTAGTCGACGTCGGTAACAATTTTGTCGACGTCGGTAACAATTTTGTCGAAGTCGGTATTTACTTTGTCGACGTCGGTAACGACTTTTGTCTACGTCGGTATCTACTTTTGTCGACGTCGGTAACGACTTTTGTCGACGTCGTAACTACTTTTGTCGACGTCGGTAGCGACTTTTGTCGACGATGAAAAACTTTTGTCGACGTCGGTACCTACCTTTTCGAAGTAGGTAACGATTTTTGTCGACGTCGAACCACTTTTGTCGGCGTCGGTACCTACTTTTTCGACGACGGTAACGACTTTTGACGACGTCGAAACTACTTTTGTCGACGTCGGTAACGGTTTATGTCGACGTCGGTAACGGTTTTTGTCGACGTCGGTAACGACTTTTGTCGACGTCGGTAGCGAATTTTGTCGACGTCGACACTTTTTTGTCGACGTCGGTACCTAATTTTTCGACGTCGGTATCGATTTTTTTCGACGGCGAACCACTTTTGTCGGCGTCGGTACCTACTTTTTCGACGTCGGTAACGACTTTTGTCGACGTCGGTAACTTTTTTTGTGGACGACGGTAACGACTTATCTCGACGTCGGTATATATTTTTATCGACGTCAAGATCTACTCTTGTCGACGTCGGTAACGACTTACGTCGACGTCGGTATATATTTTTGTCGACGTCGGTATCTACTCTTTTCGACGTCGGTAACGTCTTTTGTCGACGCCGGTATCTACTTTTGTCGACGTCGGTAACGACTTGTGTCGACGCCGGTAGCGAATTTTGTCGACGTCGAAACACTTTTGTCGACGTCGGTACCTACTTTTTCGACGTAGGTAAAGATTTTTGTCGACGTCGAACCACTTTTGTCGGCGTCGGTACCTACTTTTTCGACGTCGGTAACGACTTTTGTCGACGTCGGTATCTACGTCTGTCGACGCCGAAACTACTTCTGTCGACGTCGGTACCACCTTCTTTGGACGTCGGTAGCGACCTTTGTCGACGTCGGTATCTACTTTTGTCGACGTCGGTAACGACTTATGTCGACGTCAGTAACTACTTTTGTCGACGTCGGTAACGACTTTTGTTGACGTCGGTAGCGAATTTTGTCGACGTCGAAAAACCTTTGTCGACGTCGGTACCTACTTTTTCGACGTAGGTTATGATTTTTGTCGACGTCTAACCACTTTTGTCGGCGTCGGTACCTACTTTTTCGACGTCGGTAACGAATTTTGTCGACGTCGAAACTACTTTTGTCGACGTCGGTAGCGAATTTTGTCGAAGTCGAAACTTCTTTGTCGACCTCGGTACCTACTTTTTCGACGTCGATAACGATTTTTGTCGACGTCGAACCTCTTTTGTCGGCGTCGATACCTACTTTTTCGACGTCGTTAACGACTTTTGTCGACGTCGGTAACTATTTTTGTCGACATCGGTAACTATTTTTGTCGACGTCGGTAATGACTTATGTCGACGTCGGTATATATTTTTGTCGACGTCGGTATCTTTACTTGTCGACGTCGGTAACGACTTTTGTCGACGTCGGTAACGACTTATGTCGAGGTCGGTATATATTTTTGTCGACGTCGGTATCTACTTATGTGGACGTCGGTAACGACTTTTGTCGACGTCTGTAGCGAATTTTGTCGACGTCGAAACACTTTTGTCGGCGTCGGTACCTACTTTTTCGACGTCGGTAACGATTTTTTTCGACGTCGAACTTCTTTTGTCGGCGTCGGTACCTACTTTTTCAACGTCGGAAACGACTTTTGTCGACGTCGGTAACTATTTTTGTCGACGTCGGTAACGACTTATGTCGACGTCGGTAATTATGTTTGTCGACGTCGGTAACGACTTATGTCGACGTCGGTATATATTATTGTCGACGTCGGTAACGACTTTTGTCGACGTCGGTAACGACTTTTGTCGACGTCGGTAATTATGTTTGTCGACGTCGGTAACGACTTATGTCGACGTCGGTATATATTATTGTCGACGTCGGTAACGACTTTTGTCAACGTCGGTATCTACTTTTGTCGACATCGGTAACGACTTTTGTCGACGCCGGTAGCGAATTTTGTCGACGTCGAAACACTTTTGTCGACGTCGGTAACGACTTTTGTCGACGCCGTTAGCGAATTTTGTCGACGTCGAAACACTTTTGTCGACGTCGGTACCTACTTTTTCGACGTCCGTAAGTAATTTTGTCGAAATAGGTTACTACTTTTTTCGACGTCGGTACCCCCCTTTTCGACGTCGGTAACTGCTTTAGTCGACGTCGGTAACAATTTTGTCGACGTCGGTAACAATTTTGTCGACGTCGGTATTTACTTTGTCACGTCGGTAACGACTTTTGTCTACGTCGGTATCTACTTTTGTCGACGTCGGTAACGACTTTTGTCGACGTCGGTAACTACTTTTGTCGACGTCGGTAGCGACTTTTGTCGACGTTGAAAAACTTTTGTCGACGTCGGTACCTACCTTTTCGAAGTAGGTAACGATTTTTGTCGACGTCGAACCACTTTTGTCGGCGTCGGTACCTACTTTTTCGACGACGGTAACGACTTTTGACGACGTCGAAACTACTTTTGTCGACGTCGGTAACGGTTTTTGTCGACGTCGGTAACGGTTTTTGTCGACGTCGGTAACGACTTTTGTCGACGTCGGTAGCGAATTTTGTCGACGTCGAAACTTTTTTGTCGACGTCGGTACCTAATTTTTCGACGTCGGTATCGATTTTTTTCGACGGCGAACCACTTTTGTCGGCGTCGGTACCTACTTTTTCGACGTCGGTAACGACTTTTGTCGACGTCGGTAACTATTTTTGTGGACGACGGTAACGACTTATCTCGACGTCGGTATATATTTTTATCGACGTCAAGATCTACTCTTGTCGACGTCGGTAACGACTTACGTCGACGTTGGTATATATTTTTGTCGACGTCGGTATCTACACTTTTCGACGTCGGTAACGTCTTTTGTCGACGCCGGTATCTACTTTTGTCGACGTCGGTAACGACTTTTGTCGACGCCGGTAGCGAATTATGTCGACGTCGAAACACTTTTGTCGACGTCGGTACCTACTTTTTCGACGTAGGTAACGATTTTTGTCGACGTCGAACCACTTTTGTCGGTGTCGGTACCTACTTTCTCGACGTCGGTAACAATTTTGTCGACGTCGGTCTCTACCTTTAACGACGTCGGTATTTATTTTCTCGACGTCGGTAACTACGTTTGTCGACGCCGAAATTAATTTTGTCGACGTCGGTAAGTAATTGTGTCGACGTCGAAACTACTTTTGTCAACGTCGGTTAAGACTTTTGTCGACGTCGGTAAATATTTTTGTGGACGTCGGTAACGACTTATGTCGACGTCGGTATATATTATTGTCGACGTCGGTATCTACTTTTGTCGACGTCGGTAACGACTTTTGTCGACGCCGGTAGCGAATTTTGTCGACGTCGAAACACTTTTGTCGACGTCGGTACCTACTTTTTCGACGTCGGTAAGTAATTTTGTCGACATAGGTTACTACTTTTGTCAACGTCGGTACCCGCCTTTTCGACGTCGGTAACTGCTTTAGTCGACGTCGGTAACAATTTTGTAGAAGTCGGTATTTACTTTGTCGACGTCGGTAACGACTTTTGTCTACGTCGGTATCTACTTTTGTCGACGTCGGTAACTACTTTTGTCGACGTCGGTAGCGACTTTTGTCGACGATGAAAAACTTTTGTCGACGTCGGTACCTACCTTTTCGAAGTAGGTAACGATTTTTGTCGACGTCGAACCACTTTTGTCGGCGTCGGTACCTACTTTTTCGACGACGGTAACGACTTTTGACGACGTCGAAACTACTTTTGTCGACGTCGGTAACGGTTTTTGTCGACGTCGGTAACGGTTTTTGTCGACGTCGGTAACGACTTTTGTCGACGTCGGTAGCGAATTTTGTCGACGTCGACACTTTTTTGTCGACGTCGGTACCTAATTTTTCGACGTCGGTATCGATTTTTTCGACGGCGAACCACTTTTGTCGGCGTCGGTACCTACTTTTTCGACGTCGGTAACGACTTTTGTCGACGTCGGTAACTATTTTTGTGGACGACGGTAACGACTTATCTCGACGTCGGTATATATTTTTATCGACGTCAAGATCTACTCATGTCGACGTCGGTAACGACTTACGTCGACGTCGGTATATATTTTTGTCGACGTCGGTATCTACTCTTTTCGACGTCGGTAACGTCTTTTGTCGACGCCGGTATCTACTTTTGTCGACGTCGGTAACGAGTTTTGTCGACGCCGGTAGCGAATTTGTCGACGTCGAAACACTTTTGTCGACGTCGGTACCTACTTTTTCGACGTAGGTAACGATTTTTGTCGACGTCGAACCACTTTTGTCGGCGTCGGTACCTACTTTCTCGACGTCGGTAACAATTT
This sequence comes from Anabrus simplex, assembly GCF_040414725.1. Classification (NCBI taxonomy): domain Eukaryota; kingdom Metazoa; phylum Arthropoda; class Insecta; order Orthoptera; family Tettigoniidae; genus Anabrus; species Anabrus simplex. The sequence goes on from NC_090275.1 coordinate 43,311,126, forward strand.
TGTCGACGTCGGTCTCTACCTTTAACGACGTCGGTATTTATTTTCTCGACGTCGGTAACTACGTTTGTCGACGCCGAAATTAATTTTGTCGACGTCGGTAAGTAATTGTGTCGACGTCGGTTACTACTTTTGACGACGTCGGTACCCCCCTTTTCGACGTCGGTAAATGCTTTAGTCAACGTCGGTAACAATTTTGTCGACGTCGGTATCTACCTTTGACGGCGTCGGAATTTATTTTGTCGACGCCGGTAACGACTTTTGTCGACGTCGGTATCTACGTTTGTCGACGCCGAAACTACTTCTGTCGACGTCGGTACCACCTTCTTTGGACGTCGGTAGCGACCTTTGTCGACGTCGGTATCTACTTTTGTCGACGTCGGTAACGACTTTTGTCGACGTCAGTAACTACTTTTGTCGACGTCGGTAACGACTTTTGTCGACGTCTGTAGCGAATTTTGTCGACGTCGAAACACTTTTGTCGGCGTCGGTACCTACTTTTTCGACGTCGGTAACGATTTTTTTCGACGTCGAACTTCTTTTGTCGGCGTCGGTACCTACTTTTTCAACGTCGGAAACGACTTTTGTCGACGTCGGTAACTATTTTTGTCGACGTCGGTAACGACTTATGTCGACGTCGGCATATATTTTTGTCGACGTCGGTATCTACTTTTGTCGACGTCGGTAACGACTTTTGTCGACGTCGGTAATTATATTTGTCGACGTCGGTAACGACTTATGTCGACGTCGGTATATATTATTGTCGACGTCGGTAACGACTTTTGTCAACGTCGGTATCTACTTTTGTCGACATCGGTAACGACTTTTGTCGACGCCGGTAGCGAATTTTGTCGACGTCGAAACACTTTTGTCGACGTCGGTAACGATTTTTGTCGACGTCGAACCACTTTTGTCAGCGTCGGTACCTACTTTTTCGACGTCGGTAACTACTTTGGTCGTCGTCGGTAACAATTTCGTCGACGTCGGTCTCTACCTTTGACGACGTCGGTATTTATTTTGTCGACGTCGGTAACTACGTTTGTCGACGCCGAAACTACTTTTGTCGACGTCGGTAAGTAATTTTGTCGACGTCGGTTACTACTTCTGTCGACGTCGGTACCTCCCTTTTCGCCGTCGGTAACTGCTTTAGTCGACGTCGGTAACAATTTTGTCGACGTCGTTATCTACCTGTGACGACGTCGGTAATTATTTTGTTGACGTCGGTAACGACTTTTGTCGACGTCGGTAACTACGTTTGTCGACGCCGAAACTACTTTTGTCGACGTCGGTACCACCTTCTGTCGACTTCGGTAACGACTTTTGTCGACGTCGGTAACTACTTTTGTCGACGTCGGTAGCGAATTTTGTCGACGTCGAAACACTTTTGTCGACGTCGGTACCTAGTTTTTCGACGTCGGTAACGATTTTTGTCGACGTCGAACCACATTTGTTGGCGTCAGTACCTACTTTTTCGACGTCGGTAACGACTTTTGTCGACGTCGGTAACTATTTTTGTGGACGTCGGTAACGACATATGTCGACGTCGTTATATATTTTGTCGACGTGGCTATCTACTCTTGTCGACGTCGGTAACGACTTACGTCGACGTCGGTATATATTTTTGTCGACGTCGAAACTACTTTTGTCGACGTCGGTACCTACTTTTTCGACGTCGGTAAGTAATTTTGTCGACATAGGTTACTACTTTTGTCAACGTCGGTACCCGCCTTTTCGACGTCGGTAACTGCTTTAGTCGACGTCGGTAACAATTTTGTCGACGTCGGTAACAATTTTGTAGAAGTCGGTATTTACTTTGTCGACGTCGGTAACGACTTTTGTCTACGTCGGTATCTACTTTTGTCGACGTCGGTAACTACTTTTGTCGACGTCGGTAGCGACTTTTGTCGACGATGAAAAACTTTTGTCGACGTCGGTACCTACCTTTTCGAAGTAGGTAACGATTTTTGTCGACGTCGAACCACTTTTGTCGGCGTCGGTACCTACTTTTTCGACGACGGTAACGACTTTTGTCGACGACTGTTGCGAATTTCGTCGACGTCGATACACTTTTGTCGACGTCGGTACCTACTTTTTCGACGGCGGTAACGATTATTGTCGACGTCGAACCACTTTTGTCGGCGTCGGTACCTACTTTTTCGACGTCGGTATCGATTTTTGTCGACGTCGAACTTCTTTTGTCTGCGTCGGTACATACTTTTTCGACGTCGGAAACGACTTTTGTCGACGTCGGTAACTATTTTTGTCGACGTCGGTAACGACTTATGTCGACGTCGGTATATATTTTTGTCGACGTCGGTATCTACTCTTGTCGACGTCGGTAGCGACTTTTGTCGACGTCAAAACTACTTTTGTCGACGTCGGTAACTATTTTTGTCGACGTCGGTAACGAATTATGTCGACGTCGGTATATATTATTGTCGACGTCGGTAACGACTTTTGTCGACGTCGAAACTACTTTTGTCGACGTCGGTAACGACTTTTGTCGACGTCGGTAACGACTTTGTCGACATCGGTAACTATTTATGTCGACGTCGGTAACGACTTTTGTCGACGTCGAAACTATTTTTGTCGACGTCGGTAACGACTTTGTCGACGTCGGTAACGACTTTGTCGACGTCGGTATATATTATTGTAGACGTCGAAACTACTTTTGTCGACGTCGGTTACGACTTTGTCGACGTCGGTAACAATTTATGTCGACGTCGGAACAACTTGTGTCGACGTCGGTATATATTATTGTCGACGTCGAAACTACTCTTGTCGACGTCGGTAACGACATTTGTCGACGTCGAAACTACTTTTGTCGTCGTCGAAACTACTTTTGTCGACGTCGGTATATATTATTGTAGACGTCGGTATCTACTTTTGTCGACGTCGGTAACGACTTTTGTCGACGTCGAAACTACTTTTGTCGACGTCGTAACGACTTTTGTCGACGTCGGTAACTATTTCTGTCGACGTCGGTACTGACTTATGTCGACGCCGGTACCTACTTTTTCGACGTCGGTAACGATTTTTGTCGACGTCGAACCACTTTGTCGGCGTCGGTACCTACTTATTCGACGTCGGAAACGACTTTTGTCGACGTCGGTAACTATTTTTGTGGACGTCGGTAACGACTTATGTCGACGTCGGTATATGTTTTTGTCGACGTCGGTATCTACTCTTGTCGACGTCGGTAACGACATTTGTCGACGTCGAAACTACTTTTGTCGACGTCGGTAGCGACTTTTGTCGACGTCGGTAACTATTTTTGTCGACGTCGGAAACGACTTATGTCGACGTCGGTATATTTTTGTCGACGTCGGTAACGACTCTTGTCGGCGTCGGTATCTACTTTTGTCGACGTCGGTACCGACTTTTTCGACGTCGGTAACGATTTTTGTCGACGTCGAACCACTTTTGTCGTTGTCGGTACCTACTTTTGTCGACGTCGAACCACTTTTGTCGTTGTCGGTACCTACTTTTTCGACGTCGGTAACGACTTTTGTCGACGTCGGTAACTATTGTTGTCGACGTCGGTAACGACTTATGTCGACGTCGGTATATATTTTTGTCGACGTCGGTATCTACACCTGTCGACGTCGGTAACGACTTATGTCGACGTCTGTATATATTTTTGTCGACGTCGGTATCTACTCTGGTCGACGTCGGTAACGATTTTTGTCGACGTCGAACCACTTTTGTCGGCGTCGGTACCTACTTTTTCGACGTCGGTAATGACTTTGGTCGACGTCGGTATCTATTTTTGTCGGCGTCGGTAACGACTTAAGTCGACGTCGGTATATATTTTGTCGACGTCTGTATCTATTTTGTCGACGTCGGTAACGACTTTCGTAGACGTCGGTAACGACTTATGTCGACGTCGGTATATATTTTTGTCGACGTCGGCATCTACTTATGTCGACATCAGTAACGACTTTTGTCGACGTCTGTAGCGATTTTTGTCGACGTCGGTAACGACCTTTTTCGACGTCGGTAACGAATTTTGTCGACGTCGGTACCTACTTTTTCGAAGTCGGTAACTACTTTGTCGATGTCGGCAACGACTTTTGTCGACGTCGAAACTACTTTTGTCGACGTCGGTAACGACTTATGTCGACGTCGGTATATATTTTTGTAGACGTCGGTATCTACTTTTGTCGACGTCGGTAACGGTTTATGTCGACGTCGGTAACTACTTTTTTCGACGTCGGTAACGTCTTTTGCCGACGTCGGTAGCGAATTTTGTCGACGTCGAAACTTTTTTGTCGACGTCGGTACCTAATTTTTCGACGTCGGTATCGATTTTTGTCGACGTCGAACCACTTTGTCGACGTCGGTACCTACTTTTTCGACGTCGGTAACGATTTTTGTCGACGTCGAGCCACTTTTGTCGGCGTCGGTACCTACTTTTTCGACGTCGGTAACGATTTTTGTCGACGTTGAACTTCTTTTGTCGGCGTCGGTACCTACTTTTTCGACGTCGGAAACGACGTTTGTCGACGTCGGTAACATTTTTTGTCGACGTCGGTAACGACTTATGTCGACGTCGGTATCTACTTTTGTCGACGTCAGTATCTACTTTTGTCGACGTCAGTAACGAGTTTTGTCGACGTCGGTATCTACTTTTGTCGACGGCGCTAACGAATTTTGACGACGCCGGTAGCGAATTTTGTCGACGTCGATACACTTTTGTCGACGTCGGTACCTACTTTTTCGACGTCGGTAACAATTTTTGTCGACGTCGAACCACTGTTGTCGGCGGCGGTACCTACTTTTTCGACGTCGGTGACTACTTTGGTCGACGCCGGTAACAATTTTGTCGACTCCGGTCCACCTTTGACGACGTCGGTATTTATTATGTCGACGTCGGTAACTACGTTTGTCGACGCCGAACTACTTTTGTCGAAGTCGGTAAGTAATTTGTCGACGTCGAATATTACTTTTGTCGACGTCGGTACCCCCATTTTCGACATCGGTAACTGCTTTAGTCGACGTCGGTAACAATTTTGTCGACGTCGGTATCTACCTTTGACGACGTCGGTATTTATTTTGTGTACGGCGGTAACGACTTTTGTCGACGTCGGTATCTACTTTTGTCGACGTCGGTAACGACTTTTGTTGTCGTCGGTAGCGAATTTTGTCGACGTCGAAAAACTTTTGACGACGTCGGTACCTACTTTTTCGACGTAGGTAACGATTTTTGTCGACGTCGAACCACAATCGTCGGCGTCGGTACCTACTTTTTCGACGTCGGTAACGACTTTTGTCGACGTCGAAACTACTTTTGTCGACGTCGAAACTACTTTTGTCGACGTCGGTAGCGAATTTTGTCGACGTCGAAACTTTTTTGTCGACGTGGGTACCTACTTTTTCGACGTCGGTAACGATTTTTGTCGACGTCGAACCACTTTGGTCGGCGTCGGTACCTTCTTTTTCGACGTCGGTAACGACTTTTGTCGACGTCGTTAACTATTTTTGTCGACGTCGGTAACAACTTATGTCGACGTCGGTATATATTTTTGTCGACGTCGGTATCTACACTTGTCGACGTCGGTAACGACTTATGTCGACGTCGGTATGTATTCTATCGACGTCGGTAACGACTTTTGTAGACGTCGGTACCTACTTCTGTCGACGTCGGTAGCGACTTATGTCGACGTCGGTATATATTTTTGTCGACGTCGGTATCTACTTAGTCGACGTCGGTAACGACTTTTGTCGACGTCTGTAGCGAATTTTGTCGACGTCGATACACTTCATCGACGTCGGTACCTACTTTTTTGACGTCGGTTACGATATTTGTCGACGTCGAACCACTTTTGTCGGCGTCGGTACCTACATTCTCGACGTCGGTAACGATTTTTGTGGACGTCGGTAACGACTTATGTCGACGTCGGTATATATTTTTGTCGACGTCGGTATCTACACTTGTCGACGTCGGTAACGACTTTTGTCGAAGTCTGTAGCGAAAATTGTGGACGTCGGTAACGAATTTTGTCGACGTCGGTACCTACTTTTTCGAAGTCGGTAACTACTTTGTCGATGTCGGTAACGACTTTTGTCGATGTCGAAACTACTTTTGTCGACGTCGGCATATATTTTTGTCGACGTCGGTATCTACTTATGTCGACGTCGGTAACGACTTTTGTCGACGTCGAAACACTTTTGTCGACGTCGGTACCTACTTTTTCGACGTCGGTAACAATTTTTGTCGACGTCGAACTTCTTTAGTCGGCGTCGGTACCTACTTTTTCGGCGTCGGAAACGACTTTTGTCGACGTCGGTAACTATTTTTGTCGACGTCGGTAACGACGTATGTCGACGTCGGTATATATTTTTGTCGACGTCGGTATCTACTCTTGTCGACGTCGGTAACCACTTATGTCGACGACGGTATATATTTTTGTCGACGTCGGTATCTATTTTGTCGACGTCGGTAACGACTTTTGTAGACGTCTGTACCTATTCTGTCGACGTCGGTAACGACTTATGTCGACGTCGGTATCTACTTATTTCGACGTCGGTAACGACTTTTGTCGAAGTCTGTAGCGAAAATTGTGGACGTCGGTAACGAATTTTGTCGACGTCGGTACCTACTTTTTCGAAGTCGGTAACTACTTTGTCGATGTCGGTAACGACTTTTGTCGATGTCGAATCTACTTTTGTCGACGTCGGTAACGACTTATGTCGACGTCGGTAGCGAATTTTGTCGACGTCGAACCACTTTTGTCGGCGTCGGTACCTACTTTTTCGGCGTCTGTAACGACTTTTGTCGACGTCTGTTGCGAATTTTGTCGACGTCGATACACTTTTGTCGACGTCGGTACCTACTTTTTCGACGGCGGTAACGATTATTGTCGACGTCGAACCACTTTCGTCGGCGTCGGTACCTACTTTTTCGACTTCGGTAACGATTTTTTTCGACGTCGAACTTCTTTTGTCTGCGTCGGTACATACTTTTTCGACGTCGGAAACGACTTTTGTCGACGTCGGTAACTATTTTTGTCGACGTCGGAAACGACTTATGTCGACGTCGGTATATATTTTTGTCGACGTCGGTATCTACTCTTGTCGACGTCGGTAGCGACTTTTGTCGACGTCGAAACTACTTTTGTCGACGTCGGTAACGACTTTTGTCGACGTCGGTAACTATTTTTGTCGACGTCGGTAACTATTTTTGTCGACGTCGGTAACGAATTATGTCGACGTCGGTATATATTATTGTCGACGTCGGTAACGACTTTTGTCGACGTCGAAACTACTTTTGTCGACGTCGGTAACGACTTTTGTCGACGTCGGTAACGACTTTGTCGACATCGGTAACTATTTATGTCGACGTCGGTAACGACTTTTGTCGACGTCGAAACTACTTTTGTCGACGTCGGTAACGACTTTGTCGACGGCGGTAACTATTTTTGTCGACGTCGGTAACGAATTATGTCGACGTCGGTATATATTATTGTCGACGTCGGTAACGACTTTTGTCGACGTCGAAACTACTTTTGTCGACGTCGGTAACGACTTTTGTCGACGTCGGTAACGACTTTGTCGACGTCGGTAACTATTTATGTCGACGTCGGTAACGACTTGTGTCGACGTCGGTACCTACTTTTTCGACGTCGGTGACTACTTTGGTCGACGCCGGTAACAATTTTGTCGACGTCGGTCCACCTTTGACGACGTCGGTATTTATTATGTCGACGTCGGTAACTACGTTTGTCGACGCCGAAACTACTTTTGTCGAAGTCGGTAAGTAATTTTGTCGACGTCGAATACTACTTTTGTCGACGTCGGTACCCCCATTTTCGACATCGGTAACTGCTTTAGTCGACGTCGGTAACAATTTTGTCGACGTCGGTATCTACCTTTGACGACGTCGGTATTTATTTTGTGTACGTCGGTAACGATTTTTGTCGACGTCGGTAACTATTTTTGTCGACGTCGGTAACGACTTATGTCGACGTCGGTATATATTTTTGTCGACGTCGGTATCTACTCTTGTCGACGTCGGTAACCACTTATGTCGACGTCGGTATATATTTTTGTCGACGTCGGTATCTATTTTGTCGACGTCGGTAACGACTTTTGTAGACGTCTGTACCTATTCTGTCGACGTCGGTAACGACTTATGTCGACGTCGGTATATATTTTTGTCGACGTCGGTATCTACTTATTTCGACGTCGGTAACGACTTTTGTCAAAGTCTGTAGCGAAAATTGTCGACGTCGGTAACGAATTTTGTCGACGTCGGTACCTACTTTTTCGAAGACGGTAACTACTTTGTCGATGTCGGTAACGACTTTTGTCGATGTCGAAACTACTTTTGTCGACGTCGGTAACGAATTATGTCGACGTCGGTATATATTATTGTCGACGGCGGTAACGACTTTTGTCGACGTCGATACTACTTTTGTCGACGTCGGTAACGACTTTTGTCAACGTCGGTAACGACTTTGTCGACATCGGTAACTATTTATGTCGACGTCGGTAACGACTTTTGTCGACGTCGAAACTACTTTTGTCGACGTCGGTAACGACTTTGTCGACGTCGGTAACGACTTTGTCGACGTCGGTAACTAAATATGTCGACGTCGGTAACGACTTGTGTCGACGTCGGTATATATTATTGTAGACGTCGAAACTACTTTTGTCGACGTCGGTAACGACTTTGTCGACGTCGGTAACTATTTATGTCGACGTGGTAACAACTTGTGTCGACGTCGGTATATATTATTGTCGACGTCGAAACTACTCTTGTCGACGTCGGTAACGACATTTGTCGACGTCGAAAATACTTTTGTCGACGTCGAAACTACTTTTGCCGACGTCGGTAGCGACTTTTGTCGACGTCGGTACATACTTTTTCGACGTCGGAAACGACTTTTGTCGACGTCGGTAACTATTTTTGTCGACGTCGGTAACGACTTATGTCGACGTCGGTACATATTTTTGTCGACGTCGGTATCTACTCTTGTCGACGTCGAAACTACTTTTGTCGACGTCGGTAACGACTTTTGTCGACGTCGGTAACGACTTTGTCGACGTCGGTAACTATTTATGTCGACGTCGGTAACGACTTGTGTCGACGTCGGTATATATTATTGTAGACGTCGAAACTACTCTTGTCGACGTCGGTAACGACATTTGTCGACGTCGAATTACTTTTGTCGACGTCGAATCTACTTTTGTCGACGTCGGTATCTACTCTTGTCGACGTCGGTAGCGACTTTTGTCGACGTCGAAACTACTTTTGTCGACGTCGGTAACGACTTGTGTCGACGTCGGTATATATTATTGTAGACGTCGAAACTACTTTTGTCGACGTCGGTAACGACTTTTGTCGGCGTCGGTACATACTTTTTCGACGTCGGAAACGACTTTTGTCGACGTCGGTAACTATTTTTGTCGACGTCGGTAACGACTTATGTCGACGTCAGTATATATTTTTGTCGACGTCGGTATCTACTCTTGTCGACGTCGGTAGCGACTTTTGTCGACGTCGAAACTACTTTTGTCGACGTCGGTAACGACTTTTGTCGACGTCGGTAACTATTTTTGTCGACGTCGGTAACGACTTATGTCGACGTCGGTATATATTATTGTCGACGTCGGTAACGACTTTTGTCGACGTCGAAACTACTTTTGTCGACGTCGGTAACGACTTTTGTCGACGTCGGTAACGACTTTGTCGACGTCGGTAACTATTTATGTCGACGTCGGTAACTACTTGTGTCGACGTCGGTATATATTATTGTAGACGTCGAAACTACTCTTGTCGACGTCGGTAACGACATTTGTCGACGTCGAAACTACTTTTGTCGACGTCGAAACTACTTTTGTCGACGTCGGTAGCGACTTTTGTCGACGTCGGTATCTATTTTTGTCGACGTCGGTAACGACTTATGTCGACGTCGGTATATATTTTTGTCGACGTCGGTATCTACACCTGTCGACGTCGGTAACGACTTATGTCGACGTCGGTATATATTTTTGTCGACGTCGGTATCTACTCTGGTCGACGTCGGTAACGATTTTTGTCGACGTCGAACCACTTTTGTCGGCGTCGGTACCTACTTTTTCGACGTCGGTAATGACTTTGGTCGACGTCGGTATCTATTTTTGTCGACGTCGGTAACGACTTAAGTCGACGTCGGTATATATTTTGTCGACGTCTGTATCTATTTTGTCGACGTCGGTAACGATTTTTTAGACGTCGGTAACGACTTATGTCGACGTCGGTATATATTTTTGTCGACGTCGGCATCTACTTATGTCGACATCGGTAACGACTTTTGTCGACGTCTGTAGCGATTTTTGTCGACGTCGGTAACGACCTTTTTCGACGTCGGTAACGAATTTTGTCGACGTCGGTAACGTCTTTTGTCGACGTCGAAACTACTTTTGTCGACGTCGAACCTACTTTTGTCGACGTCGGTAACGACTATTGTCGACGTCGGTAACTACTTTTGTCGACGTCGGTAACGGTTTATGTCGACGTCGGTAACTACTTTTGTCGACGTCGGTAACGTCTTTTGCCGACGTCGGTAGCGAATTTTGTCGACGTCGAAACTTTTTTGTCGACGTCGGTACCTAATTTTTCGACGTAGGTATCGATTTTTGTCGACGTCGAACCACTTTTGTCGACGTCGGTACCTACTTTTTCGACGTCGGTAACGATTTTTGTCGACGTCGAACCACTTTTGTCGGCGTCGGTACCTACTTTTTCGACGTCGGTGACTACTTTGGTCGACGCCGGTAACAATTTTGTCGACGTCGGTCCACCTTTGACGACGTCGATATTTATTATGTCGACGTCGGTAACTACGTTTGTCGACGCCGAAACTACTTTTGTCGAAGTCGGTAAGTAATTTTGTCGACGTCGAATACTACTTTTGTCGACGTCGGTACCCCCATTTTCGACGTCGGTAACTGCTTTAGTCGACGTCGGTAACAATTTTGTCGACGTCGGTATCTACATTTGACGACGTCGGTATTTATTTTGTGTACGTCGGTAACGACTTTTGTCGACGTCGGTAACTACGTTTGTCGACGCCGAAACTACTTTTGTCGACGTCGGTACGACCTTCTGTCGACGTCGGTAGGGACTTTTGTCGACGTCGGTATCTACTTTCGTCGACGTCGGTAACGACTTTTGTCGACGTCGGTAACGACTTTTGTTGTCGTCGGTAGCGAATTTTGTCGACGTCGAAAAACTTTTGACGACGTCGGTGCCTACTTTTTCGACGTCGGTAACGATTTTTGTCGACGTCGAACCCCTTTGGTCGGCGTCGGTACCTACTTTTTCGACGTCGGTAACTATTTTTGTCGACGTCGGTAGCGACTTATGTCGACGTCGGTATATATTTTTGTCGACGTCGGTATCTACTTATGTCGACGTCGGTAACGACTTTTGTCGACGTGTGTAGCGAATTTTGTCGACGTCTATACACTTTTGTCGACGTCGGTACCTACTATTTCGACGTCGGTAACGATTTATGTCGACGTCGAACCACTTTTTCGGCGTCGGTACCTACTTTTTCCACGTCGGTAACAATTTTTGTCGACGTCGAACTTCTTTAGTCGGCGTCGGTACCTACTTTTTCGACGTCGGAAACGAGTTTTGTCGACGTAGGTAACTATTTTTGTCGACGTCGGTAACGACTTATGTCGACGTCGGTATATATTTTTGTCGACGTCGGTATCTACTATTGTCGACGTCGGTAACCACTTATGTCGACGTCGGTACATATTTTTGTCGACGTCGGTATCTATTTTGTCGACGTCGGTAACGACTTATGTCGACGTCGGTATATATTTTTGTCGACGTCGGTATCTACTTATTTCGACGTCGGTAGGGACTTTGGTCGAAATCTGTAGCGAAAATTGTCGACGTCGGTTACGAATTTTGTCGACGTCTGTACCTACTTTTTCGAAGTCGGTAACTACTTTGTCGATGTCGGTAACGACTTTTGTCGATGTCGGAACTACTTTTGTCGACGTCGGTAACGACTTTTGTCGACGTCGGTAGCGAATTTTGTCGACGTCGAACCACTTTTGTCGGCGTCGGTACCTACTTTTTCGGCGCTTGTAACGACTTTTGTCGACGTCTGTTGCGAATTTTGTCGACGTCGATACACTTTTGTCGACGTCGGTACCTACTTTTTCGACGGCGGTAACGATTATTGACGACGTCGAACCACTTTTGTCGGCGTCGGTACCTACTTTTTCGACGTCGGTAACGATTTTTGTCGACGTCGAACTTCTTTTGTCTGCGTCGGTACATACTTTTTCGACGTCGGAAACGACTTTTGTCGACGTCGGTAACTATTTTTGTCGACGTCGGTAACGACTTATGTCGACGTCGGTATATATTTTTGTCGACGTCGGTATCTACTCTTGTCGACGTCGGTAGCGACTTTTGTCGACGTCGAAACTACTTTTGTCGACGTCGGTAACGACTTTTGTCGACATCGGTAACTATTTTTGTCGACGTCGGTAACGAATTATTTCGACGTTGGTATATATTATTGTCGACGTCGGTAACGACTTTTGTCGACGTCGAAACTACTTTTGTCGACGTCGGTAACGACTTTTGTCGACGTCGGTAACGACTTTGTCGACATCGGTAACTATTTATGTCGACGTCGGTAACGACTTTTGTCGACGTCGAAACTACTTTTGTCGACGTCGGTAACGACTTTGTCGACGTCGGTAACGACTTTGTCGACGTCGGTAACTATTTATGTCGACGTCGGTAACGACTTGTGTCGACGTCGGTATATATTATTGTAGACGTCGAAACTACTTTTGTCGACGTCGGTAACGACTTTGTCGACGTCGGTAACTATTTACGTCGACGTCGGTAACAACTTGTGTCGACGTCGGTATATATTATTGTCGACGTCGAAACTACTCTTGTCGACGTCGGTAAGGACATTTGTCGTTGTCGAAACTACTTTTGTCGACGTCGAAACTACTTTTGTCGACGTCGGTAGCGACTTTTGTCGACGTCGGTACATACTTTTTCGACGTCGGAAACGACTTTTGTCGACGTCGGTAACTATTTTTGTCGACGTCGGTAACGACTTATATCGACGTCGGTAACGACTTTTGTCGACGTCGGTAACGACTTTGTCGACGTCGGTAACGACTTGTGTCGACGTCGGTATATATGATTGTAGACGTCGAAACTACTCTTGTCGACGTCGGTAACGACATTTGTCGACGTCGAAACTACTTTTGTCGACGTCAAAACTACTTTTGTCGACGTCGGTATATATTATTGTAGACGTCGAAACTACTTTTGTCGACGTCGGTAACGACTTTTGTCGGCGTCGGTTCATAATTTTTCGACGTCGGAAACGACTTTTGTCGACGTCGGTAACTATTTTTGTCGACGTCGGTAACGACTTATGTCGACGTCGGTATATATTTTTGTCGACGTCGGTATCTACACTTGTCGACGTCGGTATCTACAATTGTCGACGTCGGTAACGACTTCTTACGACGTCGGTACCTACTTTTTCGAAGTCGGTAACTACTTAGTCGACGTCGGTAAAGACTTTTGTCGACGTCGGTATATACTGTTGTCGACGTCGGTAACGACTTTTGTCGACGTCGAAACTACTTTTGTCGACGTCGGTAACGACTTCTGTCGACGTCGGTAACGCCTTTTGTCGACGTCGGTAACGACTTTTGTCGACGTCGGTAACGACTTTGTCGACGTCGGTAACTATTTATGTCGACGTCGGTAACGACTTTGTCGACGTCGGTAACTATTTATGTCGACGTCGGTAACGACTTTTGTCGACGTCGGTATATATTATTGTAGACGTCGGTATCTACTTTTGTCGACGTCGGTAACTACACTTGTCGACGTCGGTATCTACAATTGTCGACGTCGGTAACGACTTATGTCGACGTCGGTATATATTTTTGTCGACGTCGGTATCTACACTTGTCGACGTCGGTATCTACAATTGTCGACGTCGGTAACGACTTCTTACGACGTCGGTACCTACTTTTTCGAAGTCGGTAACTACTTTGTCGACGTCGGTAAAGACTTTTGTCGACGTCGGTATATACTCTTGTCGACGTCGGTAGCGACTTTTGTCGACGTCGAAACTACTTTTGTCGACGTCGGTAACGACTTTTGTCGACGTCGGTAACTATTTTTGTCGACGTCGGTAACGACTTATGTCGACGTCGGTATATACTGTTGTCGACGTCGGTAACGACTTTTGTCGACGTCGAAACTACTTTTGTCGACGTCGGTAACGACTTCTGTCGACGTCGGTAACGCCTTTTGTCGACGTCGGTAACGACTTTTGTCGACGTCGGTAACGACTTTGTCGACGTCGGTAACTATTTATGTCGACGTCGGTAACTATTTATGTCGACGTCGGTAACGACTTTGTCGACGTCGGTATATATTATTGTAAACGTCGAAACTACTCTTGTCGTCGTCGGTAACGACATTTGTCGGCGTCGAAACTACTTTTGTCGACGTCGAAACTACTTTTGTCGACGTCGGTAGCGATTTTTGTCGACGTCGGTAACTATTTTTGTCGACGTCGGTAACGACTTATGTCGACGTCGGTATATATTATTGTCGACGTCGGTAACGACTTTTGTCGACGTCGAAACTACTTTTGTCGACGTCGGTAGCGACTTTTGTCGACGTCGGTAACTATTTTTGTGGACGTCGGTAATGACTTATGTCGACGTCGGTATATATTTTTATCGACGTCGGTATCTACTCTTGTCGACGTCGGTAACGACTTCTTACGACGTCGGTACCTACTTTTTCGAAGTCGGTAACTACTTTGTCGACGTCGGTAAAGACTTTTGTCGACGTCGAAACTACTTTTGTCGACGTCGGTAACTATTTTTGTCGACGTCGGTAACGACTTATGTCGACGTCGGTATATATTATTGTCGACGTCGGTATCTACTTTTGTCGACGTCGGTAACGAATTTTGTCGACGTCGCACCTACTTTTGTCGACGTCGGTAACGACTTTTGTCGACGTCGGTAACTATTTTTGTCGACGTCGGTAACGACTTATGTCGACGTCGGTACCTACTTTTTCGACGTCGGTAACTATTTTTGTCGACGTCGGTAAAGACTTATGTCGACGTCGGTATCTACTCTTGTCGACGTCGGTAACGATTTTTGTCGACTCGAAACTACTTTTGTCGACGTCGAAACTACTTTTGTCGACGTCGGTAACGACTTTTGTCGACGTCGGTAACTATTTTTGTCGACGTCGGTAACGACTTATGTCGACGTCGGTATATATTATTGTCGACAACGGTAACGACTTTTGTCGACGTCGGTATCTACTTTTGTCGACGTCGGTTACTACTTTTGAGACGTCGGTTACTACTTTTGTCGACGTCGGCACTTACTTTTTCGACGTCGGTAACTGCTTTAGTCGACGTCGGTAACAATTTTGTCGACGTCGGTCTCTACCTTTAACGACGTCGGTATTTATTTTGTCGACGTCGGTAACTACGTTTGTCGACGCGAAACTACTTTTGTCGACGTCGGTGAGTAATTATGTCGACGTCGGTTACTACTTTTCGTCGATGTCGGTACCCCCCTTTTCGACGTCGGTAACTGCTTTAGTCGACGTCGGTAACAATTTTGTCGACGTCGGTATCTACCTTTGACGACGTCGGTATTTATTTTGTCGACGTCGGTAACGACTTTTGACGACGTCGGTAACGACTTTTGTCGACGTCGGTAACGACTTTTGTCGACGTTGGTATCTACTTTTGTCGACGTCGGTAACGACTTTTGTCGGCGCCGGTAGCGAATTTTGTCGACGTCGGTAACTATTTTTGTCGACGTCGGTAACTATTTTTGTCGACGTCGGTAACGACTTATGTCGACGTCGGTACCTACTTTTTCGACGTCGGTAACTATTTTTGTCGACGTCGGTAAAGACTTATGTCGACGTCGGTATCTACTCTTGTCGACGTCGGTAACGATTTTTGTCGACTCGAAACTACTTTTGTCGACGTCGAAACTACTTTTGTCGACGTCGGTAACGACTTTTGTCGACGTCGGTAACTATTGTTGTCGACGTCGGTAACGACTTATGTCGACGTCGGTATATATTATTGTCGACTACGGTAACGACTTTTGTCGACGTCGGTATCTACTTTTGTCGACGTCGGTTACTACTTTTGAGACGTCGGTTACTACTTTTGTCGACGTCGGCACTTACTTTTTCGACGTCGGTAACTGCTTTAGTCGACGTCGGTAACAATTTTGTCGACGTCGGTCTCTACCTTTAACGACGTCGGTATTTATTTTGTCGACGTCGGTAACTACGTTTGTCGACGCGAAACTACTTTTGTCGACGTCGGTGAGTAATTATGTCGACGTCGGTTACTACTTTTCGTCGATGTCGGTACCCCCCTTTTCGACGTCGGTAACTGCTTTAGTCGACGTCGGTAACAATTTTGTCGACGTCGGTATCTACCTTTGACGACGTCGGTATTTATTTTGTCGACGTCGGTAACGACTTTTGTCGACGTCGGTAACGACTTTTGTCGACGTCGGTAACGACTTTTGTCGACGTTGGTATCTACTTTTGTCGACGTCGGTAACGACTTTTGTCGGCGCCGGTAGCGAATTTTGTCGACGTCGGTAACTATTTTTGTCGACGTCGGTAACGACTTATGTCGACGTCGGTACCTACTTTTTCGACGTAAGTAACTACATTGGTCGACGTCGGTAACAATATTGTCGACGTCGGTCTCTACCTTTGACGACGTCGGTATTTATTTTGTCGACGTCGGTAACTACGTTTGTCGACGCCGAAACAACTTTTGTCGACGTCGGTAAGTAATTTTGTCGACATCGGTTACTACTTTTGTCGACGTCGGTACCTCCCTTTTCGACGTCGGTAACGACTTATGTCGACGTTGGTATATATTTTTGTCGACGCCGGTATTTACTTTTGTCGACGTCGGTAACGACTTATGTCGACGTCGCTATTTATTTTTGTCGACGTCGGTATCTACTCATGTCGACGTCGGTAAGGACTTTTGTCGACGTCGAAACTACTTTTGTCGACGTCGTAACAACTTTTGTCGACGTCGGTATCTACTCTGTCGACGTCGGTAACGACTTTTGTCGACGTCGGTAGCGAATTTTGTCGACGTCGAAACACTATTGTCGACGACGGTACCAACTTTTTCGACGTTGGTAACTACTTTGTCGACGTCGGTAACTACATTTGTCGACGTCGAAATTACTTTTGTCGACGTCGGTAGCGAATTTTGTCGACGTCGAAACACTATTGTCGACGACGGTACCAACTTTTTCGACGTCGGTAACTACTTTGTCGACGTCGGTAACTACTTTTGTCGACGTCGAAATTACTTTTGTCGACGTCGGTAACTACTTCTGTCGACGTCGGTAACGACTTATGTCGTTGTCGGTATACATTTTGGTCGACGTCGGTATCTACTTTGTCGACGTCGGTATCTACTTTGTCAACGTCGGTAACGACTTATGTCGACGTCGGTATTTACTTTTGTCGACGTCGGTAACTACTTTTGTCGACGTTGGTACCTACTTTTGTCGACGTCGGTAGCTACTTTGTTCGACGTCGGTATCAAATGTTTCGTCGTCAGTAAGTACTCTTGTCGTCGTCGGTTACTACTTTTGTCGACGTCGGTTACTACTTTTGTCGACGTCGGTACTTTTTCGACGTTGGTAACTGCTTTAATCGACGTCGGTAACAATTTTGTCGACGTCGGTATCTACTTTTGACGACGACGGTATTTATTTTGTCGACGTCGGTAACGACTTTTGTCGACGTCGGTAACTAATTTTGTCGACGTCGGTAACGACTTTTATCGACGTCGGTAGCGAATTTTTTCGACGTCGAAACACTTTTGTCGACGTCGGTACCTACTTTTTCGACCTCGGTAAAGATTTTTGTCGCCGTCGGTAACTATTTTTGTGGACGTCGGTAACGACTTATGTCGACGTCGGTATATATTTTTATCGACGTCGGTATCTACTCTTGTCGACGTCGGTTACGACTTACGTCGACGTCGGTATATATTTTATTGCCGACGTCGGTATCTACTCTTGTCGACGTCGGTAACGACTTTTGTCGACGTCGAAACTACTTTTGTCAACGTCGGTAAAGACTTTTGTCGACGTCGGTAACTATTTTTGTGGACGTCGGTAACGACTTATGTCGACGTCGGTATATATTATTGTCGACGTCGGTATCTACTTTTGTCGACGTCGGTAACGACTTTTGTCGACGCCGTTAGCGAATTTTGTCGACGTCGAAACACTTTTGTCGACGTCGGTACCTACTTTTTCGACGTCGGTAAGTAATTTTGTCGACATAGGTTACTACTTTTGTCGACGTCGGTACCCCCCTTTTCGACGTCGGTAACTGCTTTAGTCGACGTCGGTAACAATTTTGTCGACGTCGGTAACAATTTTGTCGACGTCGGTATTTACTTTGTCACGTCGGTAACGACTTTTGTCTACGTCGGTATCTACTTTTGTCGACGTCGGTAACGACTTTTGTCGACGTCGGTAAGTACTTTTGTCGACGTCGGTAGCGACTTTTGTCGACGATGAAAAACTTTTGTCGACGTCGGTACCTACCTTTTCGAAGTAGGTAACGATTTTTGTCGACGTCGAACCACTTTTGTCGGCGTCGGTACCTACTTTTTCGACGACGGTAACGACTTTTGACGACGTCGAAACTACTTTTGTCGAAGTCGGTAACGGTTTTTGTCGACGTCGGTAACGACTTTTGTCGACGTCGGTAGCGAATTTTGTCGACGTCGAAACTTTTTTGTCGACGTCGGTACCTAATTTTTCGACGTCGGTATCGATTTTTTTCGACGGCGAAGCACTTTTGTCGGCGTCGGTACCTACTTTTTCGACGTCGGTAACGACTTTTGTCGACGTCGGTAACTATTTTTGTGGACGACGGTAACGACTTATGTCGACGTCGGTATATATTTTTATCGACGTCAAGATCTACTCTTGCCGACGTCGGTAACGACTTACGTCGACGTCGGTATATATTTTTGTCGACGTCGGTATCTACTCTTTTCGACGTCGGTAACGTCTTTTGTCGACGCCGGTATCTACTTTTGTCGACGTCGGTAACGACTTTTGTCGACGCCGGTAGCGAATTTTGTCGACGTCGAAACACTTTTGTCGACGTCGGTACCTACTTTTTCGACGTAGGTAACGATTTTTGTCGACGTCGAACCACTTTTGTCGGCGTCGGTACCTACTTTCTCGACGTCGGTAACAATTTTGTCGACGTCGGTCTCTACCTTTAACGACGTCGGTATTTATTTTCTCGACGTCGGTAACTACGTTTGTCGACGCCGAAATTAATTTTGTCGACGTCGGTAAGTAATTGTGTCGACGTCGAAACTACTTTTGTCAACGTCGGTTAAGACTTTTGTCGACGTCGGTAAATATTTTTGTGGACGTCGGTAACGACTTATGTCGACGTCGGTATATATTATTGTCGACGTCGGTATCTACTTTTGTCGACGTCGGTAACGACTTTTGTCGACGCCGGTAGCGAATTTTGTCGACGTCGAAACACTTTTGTCGACGTCGGTACCTACTCTTTCGACGTCGGTAAGTAATTTTGTCGACATAGGTTACTACTTTTGTCGACGTCGGTACCCGCCTTTTCGACGTCGGTAACTGCTTTAGTCGACGTCGGTAACAATTTTGTCGACGTCGGTAACAATTTTGTCGAAGTCGGTATTTACTTTGTCGACGTCGGTAACGACTTTTGTCTACGTCGGTATCTACTTTTGTCGACGTCGGTAACGACTTTTGTCGACGTCGTAACTACTTTTGTCGACGTCGGTAGCGACTTTTGTCGACGATGAAAAACTTTTGTCGACGTCGGTACCTACCTTTTCGAAGTAGGTAACGATTTTTGTCGACGTCGAACCACTTTTGTCGGCGTCGGTACCTACTTTTTCGACGACGGTAACGACTTTTGACGACGTCGAAACTACTTTTGTCGACGTCGGTAACGGTTTATGTCGACGTCGGTAACGGTTTTTGTCGACGTCGGTAACGACTTTTGTCGACGTCGGTAGCGAATTTTGTCGACGTCGACACTTTTTTGTCGACGTCGGTACCTAATTTTTCGACGTCGGTATCGATTTTTTTCGACGGCGAACCACTTTTGTCGGCGTCGGTACCTACTTTTTCGACGTCGGTAACGACTTTTGTCGACGTCGGTAACTTTTTTTGTGGACGACGGTAACGACTTATCTCGACGTCGGTATATATTTTTATCGACGTCAAGATCTACTCTTGTCGACGTCGGTAACGACTTACGTCGACGTCGGTATATATTTTTGTCGACGTCGGTATCTACTCTTTTCGACGTCGGTAACGTCTTTTGTCGACGCCGGTATCTACTTTTGTCGACGTCGGTAACGACTTGTGTCGACGCCGGTAGCGAATTTTGTCGACGTCGAAACACTTTTGTCGACGTCGGTACCTACTTTTTCGACGTAGGTAAAGATTTTTGTCGACGTCGAACCACTTTTGTCGGCGTCGGTACCTACTTTTTCGACGTCGGTAACGACTTTTGTCGACGTCGGTATCTACGTCTGTCGACGCCGAAACTACTTCTGTCGACGTCGGTACCACCTTCTTTGGACGTCGGTAGCGACCTTTGTCGACGTCGGTATCTACTTTTGTCGACGTCGGTAACGACTTTTGTCGACGTCAGTAACTACTTTTGTCGACGTCGGTAACGACTTTTGTTGACGTCGGTAGCGAATTTTGTCGACGTCGAAAAACCTTTGTCGACGTCGGTACCTACTTTTTCGACGTAGGTTATGATTTTTGTCGACGTCTAACCACTTTTGTCGGCGTCGGTACCTACTTTTTCGACGTCGGTAACGAATTTTGTCGACGTCGAAACTACTTTTGTCGACGTCGGTAGCGAATTTTGTCGACGTCGAAACTTCTTTGTCGACCTCGGTACCTACTTTTTCGACGTCGATAACGATTTTTGTCGACGTCGAACCTCTTTTGTCGGCGTCGATACCTACTTTTTCGACGTCGTTAACGACTTTTGTCGACGTCGGTAACTATTTTTGTCGACATCGGTAACTATTTTTGTCGACGTCGGTAATGACTTATGTCGACGTCGGTATATATTTTTGTCGACGTCGGTATCTTTACTTGTCGACGTCGGTAACGACTTTTGTCGACGTCGGTAACGACTTATGTCGAGGTCGGTATATATTTTTGTCGACGTCGGTATCTACTTATGTGGACGTCGGTAACGACTTTTGTCGACGTCTGTAGCGAATTTTGTCGACGTCGAAACACTTTTGTCGGCGTCGGTACCTACTTTTTCGACGTCGGTAACGATTTTTTTCGACGTCGAACTTCTTTTGTCGGCGTCGGTACCTTCTTTTTCAACGTCGGAAACGACTTTTGTCGACGTCGGTAACTATTTTTGTCGACGTCGGTAACGACTTATGTCGACGTCGGTAATTATGTTTGTCGACGTCGGTAACGACTTATGTCGACGTCGGTATATATTATTGTCGACGTCGGTAACGACTTTTGTCGACGTCGGTAACGACTTTTGTCGACGTCGGTAATTATGTTTGTCGACGTCGGTAACGACTTATGTCGACGTCGGTATATATTATTGTCGACGTCGGTAACGACTTTTGTCAACGTCGGTATCTACTTTTGTCGACATCGGTAACGACTTTTGTCGACGCCGGTAGCGAATTTTGTCGACGTCGAAACACTTTTGTCGACGTCGGTAACGACTTTTGTCGACGCCGTTAGCGAATTTTGTCGACGTCGAAACACTTTTGTCGACGTCGGTACCTACTTTTTCGACGTCCGTAAGTAATTTTGTCGAAATAGGTTACTACTTTTGTCGACGTCGGTACCCCCCTTTTCGACGTCGGTAACTGCTTTAGTCGACGTCGGTAACAATTTTGTCGACGTCGGTAACAATTTTGTCGACGTCGGTATTTACTTTGTCACGTCGGTAACGACTTTTGTCTACGTCGGTATCTACTTTTGTCGACGTCGGTAACGGTTTTTGTCGACGTCGGTAACGACTTTTGTCGACGTCGGTAGCGAATTTTGTCGACGTCGAAACTTTTTTGTCGACGTCGGTACCTAATTTTTCGACGTCGGTATCGATTTTTTTCGACGGCGAACCACTTTTGTCGGCGTCGGTACCTACTTTTTCGACGTCGGTAACGACTTTTGTCGACGTCGGTAACTATTTTTGTGGACGACGGTAACGACTTATCTCGACGTCGGTATATATTTTTATCGACGTCAAGATCTACTCTTGTCGACGTCGGTAACGACTTACGTCGACGTTGGTATATATTTTTGTCGACGTCGGTATCTACTCTTTTCGACGTCGGTAACGTCTTTTGTCGACGCCGGTATCTACTTTTGTCGACGTCGGTAACGACTTTTGTCGACGCCGGTAGCGAATTATGTCGACGTCGAAACACTTTTGTCGACGTCGGTACCTACTTTTTCGACGTAGGTAACGATTTTTGTCGACGTCGAACCACTTTTGTCGGTGTCGGTACCTACTTTCTCGACGTCGGTAACAATTTTGTCGACGTCGGTCTCTACCTTTAACGACGTCGGTATTTATTTTCTCGACGTCGGTAACTACGTTTGTCGACGCCGAAATTAATTTTGTCGACGTCGGTAAGTAATTGTGTCGACGTCGAAACTACTTTTGTCAACGTCGGTTAAGACTTTTGTCGACGTCGGTAAATATTTTTGTGGACGTCGGTAACGACTTATGTCGACGTCGGTATATATTATTGTCGACGTCGGTATCTACTTTTGTCGACGTCGGTAACGACTTTTGTCGACGCCGGTAGCGAATTTTGTCGACGTCGAAACACTTTTGTCGACGTCGGTACCTACTTTTTCGACGTCGGTAAGTAATTTTGTCGACATAGGTTACTACTTTTGTCAACGTCGGTACCCGCCTTTTCGACGTCGGTAACTGCTTTAGTCGACGTCGGTAACAATTTTGTCGACGTCGGTAACAATTTTGTAGAAGTCGGTATTTACTTTGTCGACGTCGGTAACGACTTTTGTCTACGTCGGTATCTACTTTTGTCGACGTCGGTAACTACTTTTGTCGACGTCGGTAGCGACTTTTGTCGACGATGAAAAACTTTTGTCGACGTCGGTACCTACCTTTTCGAAGTAGGTAACGATTTTTGTCGACGTCGAACCACTTTTGTCGGCGTCGGTACCTACTTTTTCGACGACGGTAACGTCTTTTGACGACGTCGAAACTACTTTTGTCGACGTCGGTAACGGTTTTTGTCGACGTCGGTAACGGTTTTTGTCGACGTCGGTAACGACTTTTGTCGACGTCGGTAGCGAATTTTGTCGACGTCGACACTTTTTTGTCGACGTCGGTACCTAATTTTTCGACGTCGGTATCGATTTTTTCGACGGCGAACCACTTTTGTCGGCGTCGGTACCTACTTTTTCGACGTCGGTAACGACTTTTGTCGACGTCGGTAACTATTTTTGTGGACGACGGTAACGACTTATCTCGACGTCGGTATATATTTTTATCGACGTCAAGATCTACTCATGTCGACGTCGGTAACGACTTACGTCGACGTCGGTATATATTTTTGTCGACGTCGGTATCTACTCTTTTCGACGTCGGTAACGTCTTTTTGTCGACGCCGGTATCTACTTTTGTCGACGTCGGTAACGAGTTTTGTCGACGCCGGTAGCGAATTTGTCGACGTCGAAACACTTTTGTCGACGTCGGTACCTACTTTTTCGACGTAGGTAACGATTTTTGTCGACGTCGAACCACTTTTGTCGGCGTCGGTACCTACTTTCTCGACGTCGGTAACAATTTTGTCGACGTCGGTCTCTACCTTTAACGACGTCGGTATTTATTTTCTCGACGTCGGTAACTACGTTTGTCGACGCCGAAATTAATTTTGTCGACGTCGGTAAGTAATTGTGTCGACGTCGGTTACTACTTTTGACGACGTCGGTACCCCCCTCTTCGACGTCGGTAAATGCTTTAGTCAACGTCGGTAACAATTTTGTCGACGTCGGTATCTACCTTTGACGGCGTCGGAATTTATTTTGTCGACGTCGGTAACGACTTTTGTCGACGTCGGTATCTACGTTTGTCGACGCCGAAACTACTTCTGTCGACGTCGGTACCACCTTCTTTGGACGTCGGTAGCGACCTTTGTCGACGTCGGTATCTACTTTTGTCGACGTCGGTAACGACTTTTGTCGACGTCAGTAACTACTTTTGTCGACGTCGGTAACGACTTTTGTTGACGTCGGTAGCGAATTTTGTCGACGTCGAAAAACCTTTGTCGACGTCGGTACCTACTTTTTCGGCGTAGGTTATGATTTTTGTCGACGTCGAACCACTTTTGTCGGCGTCGGTACCTACTTTTACGACGTCGGTAACGAATTTTGTCGACGTCGAAACTACTTTTGTCGACGTCGGTAGCGAATTTTGTCGACGTCGAAACTTCTTTGTCGACCTCGGTACCTACTTTTTCGACGTCGATAACGATTTTTGTCGACGTCGAACCTCTTTTGTCGGCGTCGGTACCTACTTTTTCGACGTCGTTAACGACTTTTGTCGACGTCGGTAACTATTTTTGTCGACATCGGTAACTATTTTTGTCGACGTCGGTAATGACTTATGTCGACGTCGGTATATATTTTTGTCGACGTCGGTATCTTTACTTGTCGACGTCGGTAACGACTTTTGTCGACGTCGGTAACGACTTATGTCGAGGTCGGTATATATTTTTGTCGACGTCGGTATCTACTTATGTGGACGTCGGTAACGACTTTTGTCGACGTCTGTAGCGAATTTTGTCGACGTCGAAACACTTTTGTCGGCGTCGGTACCTACTTTTTCGACGTCGGTAACGATTTTTTTCGACGTCGAACTTCTTTTTTCGGCGTCGGTACCTACTTTTTCAACGTCGGAAACGACTTTTGTCGACGTCGGTAACTATTTTTGTCGACGTCGGTAACGACTTATGTCGACGTCGGCATATATTTTTGTCGACGTCGGTATCTACTTTTGTCGACGTCGGTAACGACTTTTGTCGACGTCGGTAATTATATTTGTCGACGTCGGTAACGACTTATGTCGACGTCGGTATATATTATTGTCGACGTCGGTAACGACTTTTGTCAACGTCGGTATCTACTTTTGTCGACATCGGTAACGACTTTTGTCGACGCCGGTAGCGAATTTTGTCGACGTCGAAACACTTTTGTCGACGTCGGTAACGATTTTTGTCGACGTCGAACCACTTTTGTCAGCGTCGGTACCTACTTTTTCGACGTCGGTAACTACTTTGGTCGTCGTCGGTAACAATTTCGTCGACGTCGGTCTCTACCTTTGACGACGTCGGTATTTATTTTGTCGACGTCGGTAACTACGTTTGTCGACGCCGAAACTACTTTTGTCGACGTCGGTAAGTAATTTTGTCGACGTCGGTTACTACTTCTGTCGACGTCGGTACCTCCCTTTTCGCCGTCGGTAACTGCTTTAGTCGACGTCGGTAACAATTTTGTCGACGTCGTTATCTACCTGTGACGACGTCGGTAATTATTTTGTTGACGTCGGTAACGACTTTTGTCGACGTCGGTAACTACGTTTGTCGACGCCGAAACTACTTTTGTCGACGTCGGTACCACCTTCTGTCGACGTCGGTAACGACTTTTGTCGACGTCGGTAACTACTTTTGTCGACGTCGGTAGCGAATTTTGTCGACGTCGAAACACTTTTGTCGACGTCGGTACCTAGTTTTTCGACGTCGGTAACGATTTTTGTCGACGTCGAACCACATTTGTTGGCGTCAGTACCTACTTTTTCGACGTCGGTAACGACTTTTGTCGACGTCGGTAACTATTTTTGTGGACGTCGGTAACGACATATGTCGACGTCGTTATATATTTTGTCGACGTGGCTATCTACTCTTGTCGACGTCGGTAACGACTTACGTCGACGTCGGTATATATTTTTGTCGACGTCGAAACTACTTTTGTCGACGTCGGTACCTACTTTTTCGACGTCGGTAAGTAATTTTGTCGACATAGGTTACTACTTTTGTCAACGTCGGTACCCGCCTTTTCGACGTCGGTAACTGCTTTAGTCGACGTCGGTAACAATTTTGTCGACGTCGGTAACAATTTTGTAGAAGTCGGTATTTACTTTGTCGACGTCGGTAACGACTTTTGTCTACGTCGGTATCTACTTTTGTCGACGTCGGTAACTACTTTTGTCGACGTCGGTAGCGACTTTTGTCGACGATGAAAAACTTTTGTCGACGTCGGTACCTACCTTTTCGAAGTAGGTAACGATTTTTGTCGACGTCGAACCACTTTTGTCGGCGTCGGTACCTACTTTTTCGACGACGGTAACGACTTTTGACGACGTCGAAACTACTTTTGTCGACGTCGGTAACGGTTTTTGTCGACGTCGGTAACGGTTTTTGTCGACGTCGGTAACGACTTTTGTCGACGTCGGTAGCGAATTTTGTCGACGTCGACACTTTTTTGTCGACGTCGGTACCTAATTTTTCGACGTCGGTATCGATTTTTTCGACGGCGAACCACTTTTGTCGGCGTCGGTACCTACTTTTTCGACGTCGGTAACGACTTTTGTCGACGTCGGTAACTATTTTTGTGGACGACGGTAACGACTTATCTCGACGTCGGTATATATTTTTATCGACGTCAAGATCTACTCATGTCGACGTCGGTAACGACTTACGTCGACGTCGGTATATATTTTTGTCGACGTCGGTATCTACTCTTTTCGACGTCGGTAACGTCTTTTGTCGACGCCGGTATCTACTTTTGTCGACGTCGGTAACGAGTTTTGTCGACGCCGGTAGCGAATGTGTCGACGTCGAAACACTTTTGTCGACGTCGGTACCTACTTTTTCGACGTAGGTAACGATTTTTGTCGACGTCGAACCACTTTTGTCGGCGTCGGTACCTACTTTCTCGACGTCGGTAACAATTTTGTCGACGTCGGTCTCTACCTTTAACGACGTCGGTATTTATTTTCTCGACGTCGGTAACTACGTTTGTCGACGCCGAAATTAATTTTGTCGACGTCGGTAAGTAATTGTGTCGACGTCGGTTACTACTTTTGACGACGTCGGTACCCCCCTTTTCGACGTCGGTAAATGCTTTAGTCAACGTCGGTAACAATTTTGTCGACGTCGGTATCTACCTTTGACGGCGTCGGAATTTATTTTGTCGACGTCGGTAACGACTTTTGTCGACGTCGGTATCTACGTTTGTCGACGCCGAAACTACTTCTGTCGACGTCGGTACCACCTTCTTTGGACGTCGGTAGCGACCTTTGTCGACGTCGGTATCTACTTTTGTCGACGTCGGTAACGACTTTTGTCGACGTCAGTAACTACTTTTGTCGACGTCGGTAACGACTTTTGTTGACGTCGGTAGCGAATTTTGTCGACGTCGAAAAACCTTTGTCGACGTCGGTACCTACTTTTTAGGCGTAGGTTATGATTTTTGTCGACGTCGAACCACTTTTGTCGGCGTCGGTACCTACTTTTTCGACGTCGGTAACGAATTTTGTCGACGTCGAAACTACTTTTGTCGACGTCGGTAGCGAATTTTGTCGACGTCGAAACTTCTTTGTCGACCTCGGTACCTACTTTTTCGACGTCGATAACGATTTTTGTCGACGTCGAACCTCTTTTGTCGGCGTCGGTACCTACTTTTTCGACGTCGTTAACGACTTTTGTCGACGTCGGTAACTATTTTTGTCGACATCGGTAACTATTTTTGTCGACGTCGGTAATGACTTATGTCGACGTCGGTATATATTTTTGTCGACGTCGGTATCTTTACTTGTCGACGTCGGTAACGACTTTTGTCGACGTCGGTAACGACTTATGTCGAGGTCGGTATATATTTTTGTCGACGTCGGTATCTACTTATGTGGACGTCGGTAACGACTTTTGTCGACGTCTGTAGCGAATTTTGTCGACGTCGAAACACTTTTGTCGGCGTCGGTACCTACTTTTTCGACGTCGGTAACGATTTTTTTCGACGTCGAACTTCTTTTGTCGGCGTCGGTACCTACTTTTTCAACGTCGGAAACGACTTTTGTCGACGTCGGTAACTATTTTTGTCGACGTCGGTAACGACTTATGCGACGTCGGCATATATTTTTGTCGACGTCGGTATCTACTTTTGTCGACGTCGGTAACGACTTTTGTCGACGTCGGTAATTATATTTGTCGACGTCGGTAACGACTTATGTCGACGTCGGTATATATTATTGTCGACGTCGGTAACGACTTTTGTCAACGTCGGTATCTACTTTTGTCGACATCGGTAACGACTTTTGTCGACGCCGGTAGCGAATTTTGTCGACGTCGAAACACTTTTGTCGACGTCGGTAACGATTTTTGTCGACGTCGAACCACTTTTGTCAGCGTCGGTACCTACTTTTTCGACGTCGGTAACTACTTTGGTCGTCGTCGGTAACAATTTCGTCGACGTCGGTCTCTACCTTTGACGACGTCGGTATTTATTTTGTCGACGTCGGTAACTACGTTTGTCGACGCCGAAACTACTTTTGTCGACGTCGGTAAGTAATTTTGTCGACGTCGGTTACTACTTCTGTCGACGTCGGTACCTCCCTTTTCGCCGTCGGTAACTGCTTTAGTCGACGTCGGTAACAATTTTGTCGACGTCGTTATCTACCTGTGACGACGTCGGTAATTATTTTGTTGACGTCGGTAACGACTTTTGTCGACGTCGGTAACTACGTTTGTCGACGCCGAAACTACTTTTGTCGACGTCGGTACCACCTTCTGTCGACGTCGGTAACGACTTTTGTCGACGTCGGTAACTACTTTTGTCGACGTCGGTAGCGAATTTTGTCGACGTCGAAACACTTTTGTCGACGTCGGTACCTAGTTTTTCGACGTCGGTAACGATTTTTGTCGACGTCGAACCACATTTGTTGGCGTCAGTACCTACTTTTTCGACGTCGGTAACGACTTTTGTCGACGTCGGTAACTATTTTTGTGGACGTCGGTAACGACATATGTCGACGTCGTTATATATTTTGTCGACGTGGCTATCTACTCTTGTCGACGTCGGTAACGACTTACGTCGACGTCGGTATATATTTTTGTCGACGTCGAAACTACTTTTGTCGACGTCGGTTACTACTTTTGTCGACGTCGGTTAACACTTTTGTCGACGTCGGTACCTACTTTGTCGACGTCGGTAACAACTTTTGTCGACGTCGGTAACAACTTTTGTCGACGTCGGTATCTACTTTTGTCGACGTCGGTATAAATTTAGGCGACGTCGGTAACTACTTTTGTCGACGTCGGGACCTACTTTTGTCGACGTCGGTAACTACTTTTGTCGACGTCGTTAGCGACTTTCGTCGACGTCGGTATCTACTTTTGTCGACGTCGGTAAGTACTTTTGTCGAGGTCGGTAGCTACCTTTGTCGACGTCGGTATTTACTTTTGTCGACGTCGGTAACGACTTTTGTAGACGTCGGTAACAAGTTTTGTCGTAGTCGGTATATATTTTGTCGACGTCAGTAACTACTTTTGTCGACGTCGAAACGACTTTTGTTGACGTCGGTAGCGAATTTTGTCGACGTCGGTTACTACTTTTGTCGACGTCGGTACCTACTTTTTCGACGTCGGTATCTACTTTTGTCACGTCGGTAAATATTATTGTCGACGTCAGTAGGGAATTTTGTCGACGTCGGCCACTTTTGTCGACGACGGTACCTACTTTTTCGACGTCGGAAACGACTTTTGTCGACGTCGGTAACTATTTTTGTCGACGTCGGTAACGACTTATGTCGACGTCGGCATATATTTTTGTCGACGTCGGTATCTACTTTTGTCGACGTCGGTAACGACTTTTGTCGACGTCGGTAATTATATTTGTCGACGTCGGTAACGACTTATGTCGACGTCGGTATATATTATTGTCGACGTCGGTAACGACTTTTGTCAACGTCGTTATCTACTTTTGTCGACATCGGTAACGACTTTTGTCGACGCCGGTAGCGAATTTTGTCGACGTCGAAACACTTTTGTCGACGTCGGTAACGATTTTTGTCGACGTCGAACCACTTTTGTCAACGTCGGTACCTACTTTTTCGACGTCGGTAACTACTTTGGTCGTCGTCGGTAACAATTTCGTCGACGTCGGTCTCTACCTTTGACGACGTCGGTATTTATTTTGTCGACGTCGGTAACTACGTTTGTCGACGCCGAAACTACTTTTGTCGACGACGGTAAGTAATTTTGTCGACGTCGGTTACTACTTCTGTCGACGTCGGTACCTCCCTTTTCGCCGTCGGTAACTGCTTTAGTCGACGTCGGTAACAATTTTGTCGACGTCGTTATCTACCTGTGACGACGTCGGTAATTATTTTGTTGACGTCGGTAACGACTTTTGTCGACGTCGGTAACTACGTTTGTCGACGCCGAAACTACTTTTGTCGACGTCGGTACCACCTTCTGTCGACGTCGGTAACGACTTTTGTCGACGTCGGTAACTACTTTTGTCGACGTCGGTAGCGAATTTTGTCGACGTCGAAACACTTTTGTCGACGTCGGTACCTAGTTTTTCGACGTCGATAACGATTTTTGTCGACGTCGAACCACATTTGTTGGCGTCAGTACCTACTTTTTCGACGTCGGTAACGACTTTTGTCGACGTCGGTAACTATTTTTGTGGACGTCGGTAACGACATATGTCGACGTCGTTATATATTTTGTCGACGTGGCTATCTACTCTTGTCGACGTCGGTAACGACTTACGTCGACGTCGGTATATATTTTTGTCGACGTCGAAACTACTTTTGTCGACGTCGGTAACGACTTTTGTCGACGTCGGTAAGTATTTCTGTCGACGTCGGTAACGACTTATGTCGACGTGGTATATATTATTGTCGACGTCGGTATCTACTTTTGTCGACGTCGGTAACGACTTTTGTCGACGTCGGTATCTACTTTTGTCGACGGCGGTAACGAAATTTGTCGACGTCGAAACTACTTTTGTCCACGTCGGTAACGACTTTTGTTGACGTCGGTAACTACGTTTGTCGACGCCGAAACTACTTTTGTCGACGTCGGTAAGTAATTTTGTCGACGTCGGTTACTACTTTTGTCGACGTCGGTACCCCCCTTTGCGACGTCGGTAACTGCTTTAGTCGACGTCGGTAACAATTTTGTCGACTTCGTTATCTACCGTTGACGACGTCGGTATTTATTTTGTCGACGTCAGTAACGACTTTTGTCGACGTCGGTAACTACGTTTGTCGACGCCGAAACTACTTTTGTCGACGTCGGTACGACCTTCTGTCGACGTCGGTAGCGACTTTTGTCGACGTCGGTATCTACTTTTGTCGGTAACGACTTTTGTCGACGTCGGTAACGACTTTTGTTGTCGTCGGTAGCGAATTTTGTCAACGTCGAAAAACTTTTGTCGACGTCGGTACCAACTATTTCGACGTAGTTAACGATTTTTGTCGACGTCGAACCACTTTTGTCGGCGTCGGTGCCTACATTTTCGACGTCGGTAACGACTTTTGTCGACGTCGAAACTACTTTTGTCGACGTCGGTAGCGAATTTTGTCGTCGTCGAAACTTTTTTGTCGACGTCGGTACCTACTTTTTCGACGTCGGTAACGACTTTTGTCGACATCGGTAACTATTTTTGTCGACGTCGGTAACGACTTATTCGACGTCGGTATATATTTTTGTCGACGTCGGTATCTACACTTGTCGACGTCGGTAACGACTTATGTCGACGTCGGTATATATTTTTGTCGACGTCGGTATCTATTTTATCGACGTCGGTAACGACTTTTGTAGACGTCGGTACCTACTTCTGTCGACGTCGGTAACGACTTATGTCGACGTCGGTATATACTTTTGTCGACGTCGGTATCTAGTTATGTCGACGTCGGCAACGACTTTTGTCGACGTCTGTAGCAAATTTTGTCGACGTTGGAACACTTTTGTCGACGTCGGTACCTACTTTTTCGACGTCGGAAACGATATTTGAGGACGTCGAACCACTTTTGTCGGCGTCGGTACCTACTTTTTCGACGTCGGTAACGATTTTTGTCGACGTCGGTAACGACTTATGTCGACGTCGGTATATATTTTTGTCGACGTCGGTATCTACACTTGTCGACGACGGTAACGACTTATGTCGACGTCGGTATATATTTTTGTCGACGTCGGTATCTACTTATGTCGACGTCGGTAACGACTTTTGTCGACGTCTGTAGCGAATTTTGTCGACGTCGAAACACTTTTGTCGACGTCGGTACCTACTTTTTCGACGTCGGTAACGATTCTTGTCGATGTCGAACCACTTTTGTCGGCGTCGGGACCTACTTTTTCGACGTCGGTAACGATTTTTGTCGACGTCGAACTTCTTTTGTCGGCGTCGGTACCTACTTTTTCGACGTCGGAAACGACTTTAGTCGACGTCGGTAACTATTTTTGTCGACGTCGGTAACGACTTATGTCGACGTCGGTATATATTTTTTTCGACGTCGGTATCTACTCTTGTCGACGTCGAACGACTTTTGTCGACGTCGAAACTACTTTTGTCGACGTCGGTATCTACTTTTGTCGACGTCGGTAACGACTTTTCTCGACGTTGAAACTACTTTTTTCGACGTCGGTAACGACTTTTGTCGACGTCGGTAACTACGTTTGTCGACGCCGAAACTACTTTTGTCGACGTCGGTACCACCTTCTGTCGACGTCGGTACCACCTTCTGTCGACGTCGGTAGCGACTTTTGTCGACGACGGTAGCGAATTTTGTCGACGTCAAAAACTTTTCTCGACGTCGGTAACTACTTTTTCGACGTCGGTAACACCTTTTGTCGACGTCGGTATCTACTTTGTCGACGTCGTTATCTATCTTGTCGACGTCGGTAACGACTTTTGTCGACGTCGAAACTACTTTTGTCGATGTCGGTAACGACTTTTGTCGACGTCGGTAACTACTTTTGTCGACGTCGGTAACGACTTTTATCGACGTCGGTATTAATTTTTTCGACGTCGTTAAGTACTTTTGTCGACGCCGGTTACAACTTTTGTCGACGTCGGTTACTACTTTTGTCGACGTCGGTACCTGCTTTTTCGACGTCGGTAACTACATTTGTCGACGTCGCAACAACTTTTGTCGACGTCGGTACCTACTTCTGTCGACGTCGGTAGTGAATTTTGTCGACGTCGGTAGCGACTTTCGTCGACGTCGGTACCTACTTTCGTCGACGTCGGTAAGTACTTTTGACGAGGTCGATAGCTACTTTTGTCGACGTCGGTAACTACTTTTGTCGACGTCGAAACTACTTTTGTCGACGTCGGTAATTACTTCTGTCGACGTCGGTAACGACTTATGTCGACGTCGGTATATATTTCTTCACGTCGGTATCTACTTTTGTCGACGTCGGTAACGACTTTTGTCGATGTCGGTAACTACTTTTGTCGACGTCGGTAAGTACTTTTGTCGCCGTCGGTAGCTACTTTTTTCGACGTCGGTAGCTGCATTTTTTGATGTCGGTAACGACTTTTGTCGACGTCGGTAACGACTTTTGTCGACGTCGGTAAATACTATGTCGACGTCGGTAGCGAATTTTGTCGACGTCGGTTGCGAATTTTGTCGACGTCGACCACGTTTGTCGACGTCGACCACGTTTCTCGTCGTCGGTACCTACTTTTTCGAAGTCGGTAACGTCTTATGTCGACGTCTATACGACTTATGTTGACGTCGGTACCTACTTCTGCCGACGTCGGTACCGACTTTTTTCGACGTCGGTAGCGAATTTTGTCGACGTCGAAATACTTTTGTCGACGTCGTTACCTATTTTTTCGACGTCGGTTACTACTTTTTGTCGACGTCGTTTACTACTTTGGTCGACGTCGGTACCTACTTTTTCGACGTCGGTTACTACTTTTGTCGACGTCGGTTAACACTTTTGTCGACGTCGGTACCTACTTTGTCGACGTCGGTAACAACTTTTGTCGACGTCGGTAACAACTTTTGTCGACGTCGGTATCTACTTTTGTCGACGTCGGTATAAATTTAGGCGACGTCGGTAACTACTTTTGTCGACGTCGGGACCTACTTTTGTCGACGTCGGTAACTACTTTTGTCGACGTCGTTAGCGACTTTCGTCGACGTCGGTATCTACTTTTGTCGACGTCGGTAAGTACTTTTGTCGAGGTCGGTAGCTACCTTTGTCGACGTCGGTATTTACTTTTGTCGACGTCGGTAACGACTTTTGTAGACGTCGGTAACAAGTTTTGTCGTAGTCGGTATATATTTTGTCGACGTCAGTAACTACTTTTGTCGACGTCGAAACGACTTTTGTTGACGTCGGTAGCGAATTTTGTCGACGTCGGTTACTACTTTTGTCGACGTCGGTACCTACTTTTTCGACGTCGGTTACTACTTTTGTCGACGTCGGTATCTACTTTTGACGACGTCGGTAAGTACTTTTGTCGCCGTCGGTAGCTACTTTTGTCGACGTAGATAGCTGCATCTTTTGACGTCGGTAACGACTTTTGTCGACGTCGCTAACCACTTTTGTCACGTCGGTAAATATTATTGTCGACGTCGGTAGGGAATTTTGTCGACGTCGGCCACTTTTGTCGACGACGGTACCTACTTTTTCGACGTCGGTAACGACTTATGTCGACGTCGAAACGACTTATGTTGACGTCGGTACCTACTTCTGCCGACGTCGGTACCGACTTTTGTCGACGTCGGTAGCGAATTTTGTCGACGTCGAAATACTTTTGTCGACGTCGTTACCTACCTTTTCGACGTCGGTTACTACTTTTTGTCGGCGTCGGTTACTACTTTTGTCGACGTCGGTACCTAATTTTTCGACGTCGGTTACTACCTTTGTCGACGTCGGTTACTACTTTTGTCGACGTCGGTACCTACTTCTGTCGAAGTCGGTACTACTTTTGTCGTTGTCGGCTACGTCTTTTGTCGACGTCGGTGACTACATTTGACGACGTCGGTAACAACTTTTCTCGACGTCAGAAACGACTTTTTTCGACATCGGTAACGATTTTTGTCGATGACGTTAACTACTTTTTTCGACGTCGGAAACGAATTTTGGCGACGTCGGTAGCGAATTTTGTCGACGTCGAAGCTCTTTTGTTGACGTCGGTGCCCAGTTTTCTGACGTCGGTAAGTACTTTCGTCGACGTCGGTTACTACTTTTGTCGACGTCGGTTACTACTTCTGTCGACGTCGGTACATACTTTTGTCGACGTCGGCTACGTCTTTTGTCGACGTCGGTAACGACTTTTGTCGACGTCGGTAACGATTTTTGTCGACGACGGTAACTACATTTGTCCACGTCGGAAACGACTTTTGCTGACGTCGGTAGCGAATTTTGTCGACGTCGAAACTCTTTTGTCGACGTCGGTACCTACTTTTTCGACGTCGGTAACTACTTTTATCCACTTCGGTAACAACATTTGTCCACGTCGGTATCTACATTTGTCGACGTCGGTAACTACTTTTGTCGACGTCGGTAACTACTTTTGTCGACGTCGGTAGCTACATTTGTCGACGTCGAAACGACTTTTGTCGACGTCGGTAACTACTTTTGTCGAAGTGGTAACGACTTTTGTGTACGTCGGTATCTACCTTTGTCGACGTCGGTATCTACTTTTGTCGACATCGGTATCTATGTTGTCGACGTCGGTAACTATGTTGTCGACGTCGGTAACGACTTTTGTAGACGTCGAAACTACTTTTGTCGACGTCGAAACCACTTTGTCGACGTCGGTACCTACTTCTGCCGACGTCGGTAAGACTTATGTCGACGTCGGTATATATTTTTGGCGACGTCGGTATCTAGTCTTGTCGACGTCGGTAACGACTTTTGTCGACGTCGTTAACTACTTTTGTCGACGTCGGTAACGACTTTTGTCGACGTCGATAGCGAATTTTATCGACGTCGAAACACTTTTGTCGACGTCGTTACCTACTTTTTCGACGTCGGTATCTGCTTATATCGACGTCGTTATCTACTTTTGTCGACGTCGGTATCTATTTTGTCGACGTCTGTAACGACTTTTGTCGACGTCGGTAACTAGTTGTGTCGACGTCGAAACTACTTTTGTCGACGTCGGGACGTACTTTTATCGACGTCGGTTACCAATTTTGTCTACGTCGGTAACGACTTTTGTCGACGTCCGTATCTACTTTTGTCGACGTCGGTATCTACTTTTGTCGACGTCGGTTTCCACTTTTGTCGACGTCGGTAGCTACATTTGTCGACGTAGATTACTACTTTTGTCGACGTCGGTAGCTACATTTTTCGACGTCGGTGTCAATTTTTTCGGCGTCGGTTACTACTTTTGTCGACGTTGGTATCTACTTTTGTCGACGTCGGTGTCTATTTTGTCGACGTCGTAACGACTTTTGTCGACATCGAAACTACTTTTGTCGACGTCGGTACCTACTTCTGTCGACGTCGGTATGAATTTTTTGACTTCGGTAAGTACTTTTGTCGACGTCGGTAACGACTTTTGTCGACGTCGGTAACGACCTTTGTCGACGTCGAAACACTTTTGTTGACGTCGAAGCTACTTTTGTCGACGTCGGGCCGTACTTCTGTCGACGTCGGTAATTAATTTTGTCGACGTCGGTATCGACTTTTGTCGACGTCGGTAAGTACTTTTGTCGATGTCGGTAGCTACTTTTATCGACGTCGGTAGCTACTTTTTTGACGTCGGTATCAATTTTGTCGACCGCGGTAACGAGTTTTGTCGACGTCGTTAACAATTTTGTCGACGTCGGTATCTACCTTTGTCGACGTCGGTAGCTACATTTTTCGACGTCGGTATCTACTTTTGTCGACGTCGGTATCTATTTTGTCGACCGCGGTAACGAGTTTTGTCGACGTCGGTAAATACTTTTGTCGACGTCGAAACAGCTTTTTTTGACGTCGGTACATACTTCTGTCGACGTCGGTAACAACTTTTGTCGAAGTCGGTAACTACCTTTGTCGACGTCGGTAACTACTTTTGTCGACGTCGGTAACTACTTTTGTCGACGTCGGTAACAATTTTGTCGACGTCGGTATCTACCTTTGTCGACGTCGGTATCTATTTTGTCGACGTCGTTACCTACTCCTGTCGACGTCGGTACCTACTCCCGTCGACGTCGGTAGCAACTTTTTTCGACGTCGGTAGCGAATTTTGTCGACGTCGGAATACTTTTGTGACGTCGGTACCTACTTTTTCGACGTCGGTAACTACTTTTGGCGACGTCGGTAACGACTTTTGTCGACGTCTGTCGCGATTTTTGTCGACGTCGGTAACTACTTTTTCTGACGTCGGTATCTACTTTTGTCGACGTCGGTATCTATTTTGTCGACGTCGGTAACGGCTTTTGTCGACGTCGGTAACTACTTTTGTCGACGTCGAAAGTATTTTTGTCGACGTCGGGACGTACTTCTGTCGACGTCGGTAAGTACTTTTGTCGACGTCGGTAGCTACTTTTGTTTACGTCGGTTACTACTTTTGTCAAAGTCGGTACCTACTTTTTCGACGTCGATAACTACTTTTGTCGACGTCGGTAACGATTTTGTCGACGTAGGTATCTACCTTTGTCGACGTCGGTATCTATTTTGTCGACGTCGGTAACGACTTTTGTCGACGTCGGTAACTACTTTTGTCGACGTCGAAACTACTTTTTTCGACGTCGGTAGCGACATTTGTCGACGTCGGTAGCGAATTTTGTCGACGTCGATATACTTTTGTCGACGTCGGTACCTACTTTTACGACGTCGGTAACTACTTTTGTCGACGTCGGTAACAACTTTTTTCGACGTCGGTAACTACTTTTGTCGACGTCGGTATCTATTTTGTCGACGTCGGTAACGACTTTTGTCGACGTCGGCAACTACTTTTGTCGACGTCGAAACTACTTTTTTCGACGTCGGTAGCGACATTTGTCGACGTCGGTAGCGGATTTTGTCGACGTCGATATACTTTTGTCGACGTCGGTACCTACTTTTACGACGTCGGTAACTACTTTTGTTGACGTCGGTAACAACTTTTTTCGACGTCGATATCTACTTTTGTCGTCGTCGGTATCTATTTTGGCGACGTCGGTAAGTATTTTTGTCGACGTGGAAACTACTTTTGTCGACGTCGGGACCTACTTCTGTCGACATCGGTATCTACTTTTGTCGAGGTCGGTAACTACTTTTGTCGACGTCCGTAACTTTTTTAGTCGACGTCGGTAACTACTTTTGTCGACGTCGGTATCTACTTTTGAGGACGTCGGTAACTACTTCTGTCGACTCGGTAACTTCTTTTGTCGACGACGGTAAGTACTTCTGTCGACGTCGGTGACTACTTTTGTCGACGTTGGCAACTACTTTTGACGCGTCGGTAACTACTTTTTCGACGTCGGTAACTACTTTTGTCGACGTCGGTATCTACTTTTGTCGACGTCGGTAACTACTTTTGTCGACGTCGGTAACTACTTTTTTCCATGTTTGTATCTACTTTTGTCGACGTCGAGTAGTCTTTCATACATTTCGTGAATTGCACTGATTAGATAACAAGAGCCGAGCCTAAGGTTTTGCGTATCAGTTGAGAGGCCATATTTTCGAAACCAAGATTTTTCAATTTATTTTCAATTTAAAATTGAATTTTGCTCTTCATAACAGTACAAAATACTCCAATACTTTTTAAGTTATGACCAAAAATCTACAGTTCTATCCTTTCAGGCAAGCAACTCAATGTTGAAAACATCCTATTGATATGAGCTAAGAATTTTATGTAAATAAAATATTAAAAAATCATGAGAATATATTATTTATTTATTCCTAAAATGTATTATCCATTTCTGAATCGTCGATATCCAGTCAATTAGATTAGCAGTTTGCCTTATTCTACCACTACGAGCTCTAATAAGAGTCAATGTAGTGTTTCACTTAAGCCCTTATAACTACATTCGGTGTCGACATTTTTCAAAAAATCCAAAGTCGCCTGAGGATATTGAACCAACGAGCACGTTACAGAAAGCATTATGTAAATAAGTTAATTTGGATAGGATTTGAATAAAAAAGAAAGACAGTAAAGAAGCAAGCAATTTTAGGCTGGTTTTCTGGGACTGAATTTAGGCCGTAAGTGATTTTCGAAATTTGTTTTCTAGTTTGATAGAGCTATCCAAGACTCACAATTTGAAACACCAGGCGAGTTGGACATGCGGTTATGGCCGCGCAGCTGTGAGCTTGCATCCGGGAGATAGTCAGTTCGAGCCCCACTGTCGGCAGCCCTGAATGTGGTTTTCCGTGGTTTCCCATTTTCACACCAGATAAATGCTGGGGCTGTACGTTAATTAAGGCCACGGCTAAATTTGTTGCTCGTTTCCCGTAAGTTTGTATTTCAGAAACTTTTCCCTAAAAACTCTGAAAGTTTTAAGACATTAACATCTAGAAGAATAAATACTAGAATTATTGAGCTATCTTCAGTGATTAAGCTCAAAAGTATTTTC
The DNA here is from genome assembly GCF_040414725.1 of Anabrus simplex. Taxonomy (NCBI): domain Eukaryota; kingdom Metazoa; phylum Arthropoda; class Insecta; order Orthoptera; family Tettigoniidae; genus Anabrus; species Anabrus simplex. Next base: position 43,350,799 of record NC_090275.1, read on the forward strand.
AAATGAAAATTATTGAGATATTGACTATTTGAAAATAACTTCATGAAAAAATATTTATACTCGATGGAATTCAGTGATTATAGTAAATGTTGTAGCTATAACATTACTAATCATAATAAAAGAATCATAGAAAAATATTCATGTGTTTGGAAATTATCAGGGAAATGGGAAAACAGTTACTATTTACTTCTGGTATTCATTTCTACTGCTGCGGGTAAAAATGTTTAATTCGCCCCATTTTGCTATGTTCAACAGTGCAAGGACCCCCCCCCCCCCCTAACGAGGTAAAATTTGAATGTGACATATTTTGAGAATGATTATCAAACTAATACTTATACACTGGAACAACTATTTTCCTGCTTTTTCCTGTGTATTTTACGTTGCAGTGGCTCAAATGCGTCCTGCGTTTATATCCGCTGTCTTTTTCAAGAATACCTTATCGGTCTTTTTAAAAAACATCACTTGCTGAAAGGATACGAAACAGATGGAATATCATCATTAAACTGTTCAGTGAGTTTGTCTGCATGATGTAGTTGTCATAAATGAGACGGATCGCGTGTTCTTGACTAGAGAAGTACATTATGTCAGAGCATTCAGTTGACTGTCAATAACTGTCAAAATCCGCAATGGCGAAACGTCGATATGTTGACGAATGTTTCTGCCAGACTTATTCCATTATTTCTGTTCTGTTCCTCTTCCCAACGGTCGGTCGACTTCAGTTCATTGTGACCAGTGGCATAGCGGCATGTCAGTAATGTGTTCCTGGTAATGCACAGGGTGTTTCAATAAAAGTGTGCAAAAATTAAACAGTAAAATGATATATTGAATATTTTGAGATAGGGATCCTAGAGTCTAAGAATAGAGCTGAAGATAATTTGAGATGTCAATCACTGTTACTGTTTTGTATATTCTTTTCAGCTATTTGTTTGAAATTTTAATTTTTTTATTAGTACTACAGTGCAGAACAATATTGCCTACAAACCTGAGTTAAGGCACTTTTTTTCCCTCACAACAGTTGCTGGGAATGACGACCACCAACCTCAAAAGCATGAGTCTGGCGTACGATATTCGATTTCTATAAGAAGCTATCAATACCTTTCCGTTCGACGGCCGTACAGTCATGAATATGGATGCCGATGAGGCAAAATCGCCGTGTGTACTGAGGCACTCATCCCATGAAGTACCAGGTTGAACCCCTCCAACGCCTACTTTTTGTTGTTCGTAATGGATGAGGCTGGCTTGCCAGATCTTCTCTTATATTGTGTCGAAACGCAACCCGCACGTAACTTGGTGCACCGTTCCACAACGGTGGTTTTCGATAGAGATGCTGCCCCCATACACAGTCTTCATTCTTCGACGGATTGTCACCGGTGTTTGTTTTTCAGCAGCCATGAACGGAATAACAACACGTTGGTCCTGTTTGGACGCATTTGGTAATAACGTCTCCACAGTTCACGTGGCTGCATTTAACGCACCCAACTCGGCATGAGACGACTGCTACACTAATCCCTTCGCCTACATATCCGTGCTTATATCCCCGCATCGGAGTCGCTATGTTGCATGTCCTCTGTAGCAATGCCCTCAAACGTTAACTGTTTGATAACGCCTTATAATATCCCTGGCGGATTTGCAATCACATCGCAGGCCACTACAATACATTATGACCACTTTTTTCCCAGTGCTAATGCTTTCCCTCCTACCTCACCAAAATCCGATCTCAGTTAGAAAAGAAAATTATTCGAGATCAAGCAACGGAGCCTTAGTAACCCCAGAAATCACAGCGATAAGCTAACGAATGTTATCTTTGTTTTTCGTACTCTTACTCGTATGTTCCGTTTGAAACTCTTCTCTCTTTTTCTTTCAAACACCTCCATCTAAATTGGCCATGAACCTACTACGCTGGCGTAGCAGGGGTAGAGGTGATACTCTCACGTGGCGCGTCCCAGTTGGCGGATAGGGAGGTCCTAACCGGCTTGCCGGCAGACTTGAGCGAAATAAAATACCTCTCGCGGACCAAACACACAACCCCCTGTGGGTGGAGGTCGCAGACGAAGAATACACCCACGGTATACCCTACATGTCGTAAGAGGCGACTAAAAGGGGCGACCAAAGGATGATTATATTAGAAGCATGAGACTACTTGTAATTAGTACCACCACGCGGGGAACACCGTGGGTCGCATTTACTTGCGCGTAGTACCACTATGTTGGTTAGCAAATAGGTTTGTGATAAGTAGCAAGCGAGAGCGCGACGACTTTAACAGTACCTGTGATTAGTAGCACTATATGAGCGACACCATGGGATGAAGGAACCCATGGTTCTGGCTTTCCTATGATTAGTACCGCACCGTGACAAATACCATGGCTCTACTTTTCTAGCGATAAGTACCATTATGAGGGGGCGCTGACTTGGATTTTGGACTCCTTTCGACTACAAGCATCATCAATTCAGTATTGTGCTATAGAAGCAGTCCCTTGGTCAGTGATACTATTGTTTTACGCCAGCTTCTGTGCATGTATGGCATTGTGGGTAGGTTCTACTGATCGTTTTAAATTCATACCCACCATGCATTCAATCTTCGTCCTCACGTTTTGAATTCTGGTCAGTGGTGGATTTTGTACTTTTAATTAGTAATTCCATTTTGTTTCATTTTGTACCATTAGGGGCCTATGACCTCGATGTTAGGTCCCTTTAAACAACAAGCATCATCATCATCATCATCTAAATTGGAAAGATGGAAAATATATAACTTAATAATAAGTTTAACTTACTGCCTTGCTTATCAATTTAAATCGTCTGCTAAATAATGTACATCACTGTATGAACCTAGGTGTTAGGATAAAGAAGCATTTTAATTAGGAGAATCACATAAATGTGATTGTTAAATATAGGTTACAGATCCCTTCGTATGATTATGAGGGCATTTAGGGGTTGTGTTAAGGATGTAAAGAAGGGGCATATTAGTCACTGGTATGATCACAATTAGAGTATGGTAAGAGTGTGTGGGACACTCACCAGGAATACTTGATACGAGAACTGGAATATATTCAAGGTAAAGCAGTACTATTTGTTATGGGTGATATCCGACAAGAATAGTGTGTTGCAAAATTGTTGCAAACTTAGGGCTGGGAACACTTGGGAATAAAGACAAAAACAGCTCGACTAAACGGAATGTTTCGACCTGTCATTGGAGAGATGGCGTGGAACGACATTAGTAGACAAATAAGCTTGAGTACTGCAGAGTTTTTAAAAGTACGGAAGATCATAAAAATAAGATAAAGTTGGATTCAAAAGGACAAATTGGGGCAAATACTTATTTATAGGAAGAGGAATTAGGAATAATATCTCAAGAAAGATGTTTGATAAATTTCCAACTACTTTGAAATGTCAAAAAATAAGGTACCTAGAAGGAAACCATAACACTTTGAAATGGTTTAAGAACAAAATAGGTAAAAACCTGATGGTGAATCTGCCACATTGTCGACAGTCCTAAGTGCAGATCATTGATTGATTGATTGATTGATTGATTGATTGATTGATTATCAGTTTTTCTTATTATTACGTTCAACCACTCTTGGCTTACTTTACCCTGCTGCAAAATTCTGCAGTCCTGTTTAGTTTAATAGCACATACACAGTAAAATTCATACCCAGCTGAATTAAACAATGATGGTAGTGACACATCGGGTACCATCAAATCAACACCAGTTAAATTGTTGCCTGTGTTTCCCAGCATATATTATCCCACCCCCCCCCCCCACAAAGAAAGAAAACCAGTCCTACAGAAGGAATGGTAAAAATGCTGCAAGCATTGTCAATTGCATAGAGACAAGCACTAACCAGAATCGAGTGAGTGAAATCCAGGGATATGTCATGAAGCGATGAGATCCTTTAGCGACTGTGATAACATACCACAGGCTACACAGCATGAATCCATTGAGGAGGTGTGAAGGATCTATCCAGGACCTGCACAATGCCACCAAAGAATCTGTCAGCTGGCTATTATGTTTCGATCTTTCCGGTATTCAGCTGCCCTCTATTAGTGAATATCTATATATGTAAAATAAAAGTGTTTGTCTATTCATTGCTCAGAATTTAAAATGAGTGGTATTTCTGGATCGGTCATGCCCGCAGGAACAAGGAAATGCACATATATGTGTGTGTGTGTGTGCGTGTGTTACGAGCATCGCGAAAAAATCGCTGAAGACAATCGAAAGAAAATCGATATGTAAAGTGGGAGAATAAGGCACTACAATTAAGGCTAACAAAAATTTTATTCACGCTGAGGGAAATTGTAGTTAATGTGGAGGTCTGAAATTCAATTCTGATGGACTGAATGGCTCAGACGGTAGAGGCACTGGCCTTCTGACCACAACTTGGCAGGTTCGATCCTGGCTCACTCCGGTGGTACGTAGATTTACTGGCACGTAAAAGAACTCCTGCGGGACTAAGTTCCGGCACTTCGGCATCTCCGAAAACCGTAAAAGTAGTTAATGGGACGTAAAGCAAATAGCATTATTATTATTATTATTATTATTATTATTATTGTTACCGTATTTTTTGTGGTAGGTAGAGGTGAAAGAAGGTGCGGGTGTGAACGGGTCTCAAACTACGAAATTAAAGTTAATGTAAAATTTAACAAGGTTATATTCTCTTTCCAAAATTCAGAAATAACACGAAAGACAGGTACAGAGTAGAAAGGCAATAAAAGTACAATTACAATATTTACAGGATTTGGGCTTCGAGTCCCAACCTCACAATTCTTGAGCAATTAGCCCAGTTTTACCCCAACACAAGTTTCAACAGAGAGGCAGAAAACCCCATTCATGCCCAGGAGCACTTGCTCCAAATTACACAGTAAGGCCTCCTTGAGGCGTGCAGAAAACAAAATTTTCAAGAAAGAGCAACTTGCTCTCAAAATTTAAGCCTGTCAAAGGCCACACCTAATTCCACCTTCAAGCTGTCCTCTAAGGACATAAACACAGGGGTAAAATACCCAACCTACTGAGGCCTATTAAGTGAGAAAAGGTTAATTACATGGCCTCTAAAATACCAACTTGAGAGGAGGCGATCTGCACTCCTAATGCATTTGTTTTAAAACCTAATCTGGCTCTAGGCCACTAATGCAAGGGCTAATCCCATACTAAAGAGGTGACTTTAGAAAAGAACAATTTACATTACATTAAGGAAGAATCGGTTGTGAGAAATAAGTTCACCTCAAAACAATACGAGTGGGAGCTCGAGAGGGTTAAGCACTCTCTATCCCAAGATGTAGCTTAAAAGATAGAATAAATACAAGGTATCTTTACATTTTAGGGAAAGTTACATGGTGGAAACGCTTCGGACCCGCCCCGAGAGTTAAACTGCTGAGCTAGCAAGAAAAGAAGTTATTAAATGGCCATTACCAGGTTGTTGAACTGCTGCCCGAAGAAAGAGGCGCTTCCCGCTCCCTGCTATGTACTTTACACACTGAAAGATGGTACTGAAGTGGCACCGAGACCCGAAAATCAGCAGTTTATATACTCTCGCGGAAAGTTCGAGGCGTTTTTGGAATGAGAACACCCTCCCACAAGGATTTTATTGGTTCACTAAGAAAACCCCTACACAATACGAGGAAGAAACATATTATTGGTGGAAAATTAATTCGAGAAATTCAGGATTGGCTAAATTCAAAACAAGGGGAAAGAAAGGGGTATACAGCCAACTTAAACAATAACAGAAAGAAATTTAACAAGAAACAAACTTTTGAAATAAAAATTTCTCCAAAAAAAACAGTTCTTTCACTTCGCACTAGGGTGCACCATTGTAGTTTTTCAGTAGTGTCCTCTAGAAGAGAAAGTTCACACTTCTTACTACAGGTAAAACAAAAATACATCAAAAGTGGCCCAGTTCAAAAACTCCAAAATTTCCAAGTAGTGACATCTTCTGAGAAACTTGAAAATTAATACCGTAGATAAAGTTCAGACTTCCTCCAGCAGAGGAGTTTCAACTGGCGCAAATTTTAAATAAGCGGTGTGGAGGTGTACCGCCCGGTACAATTATTATTATTAAATTCAATTCTGTCCGGATCCGCGGTGTAGGGGGCAACGCGTCCGCCTGTCACCCTGTGGTCTCGGGTTAAATTCCCGGTCGGGTCATGGGTTTTTAATTGTAAATGATTAATATACCTGGCCTTGGAACTGGGTGTTTGTGTCGTCCATAATGTTCCTTTCCTCACATTCAACACTTTACGCTTATGCCCAGAATAAATCGCATTAAAAAAATTCTCAAAAATCCATGTTATTACTGATCCTAGCGATTCATTCTACGTAACTGAAATTATATAAAATTACATTTCCGATTATTTTATACTAATGTAAAAAGAGGTAAAGCTTGTATGTAATGGCTAATCTCAGGAACTGCTGGACCGATTCTAAAAATTATTTTACTAATGTAAATATTAATTATCCCTGAGGGACATGGACTGTATTTTATTTTCAAAACAATTCGTGGGGGGCACGGGGGAAGTTATGAAAATACTAGGCTAATATAGGCGAAATATTCAATTTGTCGTACAAGGACGAGACAAAGCTCAATTTAAGCCCCTTGACGCAAAGAACAAAACTCGGTAAGCCCTACGGGCCCGAAAACTATATTTTAAAGCCCTAAAACCAACCGTTATGGAGATATTGGCACCACACTACCCCTGCTCTAGGAATCGGATTGTAAATAATATTTAACGAATATTTCACGCAAGTACATGGGTAAATATTTCTCAAAACATAAGTTTTCAACATTGTTTGGAAGAGTGGTTGCGCCCAGAGAGCGGAGTGTCTTGGCGGCAAGGCGCCATGTTCCCAGTGTAAATAGGCCCTATGACGCTTTTCAATTTTAAAATTAAGCTACGATCATTCCTGATAACGCAATGCAACAAATTCAAGAGGACAAACTGGGGCAAATATTCATTTATAGGAAGGGGAGTTAGGGACTGGAATAACTTACCAAGGGAGATGTTCAATAAATTTCCAATTTCTTTGAAATCATTTAGGAAAATGCTAGGAAAGCAACAGATAGGGAATCTGCCACCTGGGCGACTGCCCTAAATGCAGATCAGTATTGATTGTAAAAAAAATGAACTCCCGTAACCATGGCAACATCAGCTCTAAGATTCTACAGCAGCGAGATTATCTGCAATATATCACAAAAACCTAAAATGTTACAGACATGAAAACTGGTACTTTAAAAATAAAATAACACAAATTTTCTTTTCAGAAAATCCACTTAAGGGATGACAGGGGGGAGGTGAAAACAAGTGAGGAAGGATTTGAATTCTTTATATGAGGACACATGTATCTCAGAAACTGAAGATGTTACAGACGTTAAAATTGGTACTTGGAATCTCCTTTAAAAGTAAATGAACACACTTTTTCTTTTTGAAAATCAACTTAAGGGGGTGAGATTATAATAAAAGCGGGTGAAATTTTAAAATGAGTGTTGTCTTCTTCTCCTTCTTCTAGCGCTTTTCCCACACCTGTGGGGTCGCGTGTACGAACTGTATCGCACAAGTGGAATGACCCTGTTTTATGGCTGGATGCCCTTCCTGACGCAACCCCCTGTGTAGGGGGTGTAATTACTATTGCATGTTCCTGTTGTGATTGGTTAAATGGTGTGTTGAGTGAATATGAAGAGGAGAGTGTTGGGACAAACACAAACAACCTGTCAATGAGCTAAATGAATTAAACACAAGCGAATAAAATCCCCGACCCAGCCTGGAATCGAACCCGAACCCAGGGAATCCAGGGAACCGAAGGCTTCAACGCTGATCACTCAGCCAAGAAGTGTGGACAATTTTTAAAAATGAGTATATCTACGGTATAGCTCATAAACTTTACATGGTAATCGGGAGATAGTGGGTTCGAGTCCCACTGCCGGCAGCCTTAAAGATGGTTTTCCGTTGTTTCCCATTTTCACACCAGGCAAATGCCGGGGCTGTACCATAATTAAGGCCACGGCCGCTTCCTTCCAACTCCTAGGCCTTTCCTATCCCATCGTCGCCATAAGACCTATCTGTGTCAGTGCGACGTAAAGCAAATAGAAAAAAAAGAAGGAAAACTTAACATGTTACAGACGTGAGAATTGGTATTTGTAATCTCCTTTAAAAATAAAGAAACACGTACTTTTTGTTTTCGGAAAACCTAGTTAATGTGGAGATCGAACACAAGTGAAGAAGGAGTTGAATTCTCTTTCTGAGGATACTTATACCTCAAAAACTAAGAAGTTACAGACGTGAAAATTGGTATTTGGAACCTCCTTTAGAAATAAAGAAACATTTTTCTCTTCGACTTAAAATAGGACTGTTCCTCACATGTAGAGGTCCATGTCGCATGTTCCAGATTTACCTCTACCAGTCATCTTACCCCCATTAGGCAATGCCACAAACATGGTTTACCAAGAGGTTCTGGGGTAAATGAAATGCAATTTTTCCGTGAATTTTTATACTTTGGCGATTTTCATATAATGTTTTAGTGCAATACCGAGGAACAAGTAATTTTTTTGTTGCTAAGTCCATATCAGTGTCGAGCTATGAGAAAATGGATGAACAGAATTTAATTAAAATCTGTGTATGGAGTCTGCGAGTAACGTAATACTTTATTCACGCATGAAGTTTAATTTTTAAAAGACTAAGTTATTATGCAATTTATTAAAATATTATTCACAATGTGTATACGACTTCATCTATAATTCTGTATACAATATTCAACTGCGTAGCGAAGCGTGGGTACACCAGCGAGTTGTGTATAGTTATAACTTCAGGTAATTATGTTGTTCATTAAACTATTTCTCCTCATTGTATACATGCTTGTGAAGTCATAGATAATTAGAATGACTGGAGGCCACATTAAAACTGAGTGAGTGAAATGTTATCTCAAGTTGTGCTGAAATGAGAGACACATTTATACAAGTTCGTGGGTTAGAGACCCGCAGGGTGCCAGAACTTGGCAGCATTTCACTTTGCACTTAGAAGCACTCTCCTTAGGAAATGCTTTCTCTGGAATATATAAGGAGTCTGAAGTAAGAAGAAATGTTAGAGTTATTTGTCAATAACAGGGGTGTCACTGAGATTTGAAGTGTAGAGACTGTAGGAAAGGAATGTGAACTTGTTTCAGACTACTAAGTGTATGTAGGTCTGTACAAGTTGTTACAGTCCGCAGACCTGTGAAACTCACCCGGTTAGTCGTTATATGTTTGTTCCCAGTATTAGAATGGGTCCGATTTTGTCTGCGATCAATCAAATTTGAGAATATTCAAAATGAGGTGTCTTAAGAAACCCAGCCGGGCAGAGTGGCTCAGACGGTTGAGGCGTTGGCCGTCCGACCCGAGCCTGGCACATTTCGGTGGTATTTGAAGGTGCTCAAATACGCCAGCCTTGTGTCGGAGATTAACTGGCAGGTAAAAGAACTCCTGCGAGATTAAATTCCGGCACGTCGGTTTCTCCGAAAACCTTAAAAGTACTTAATGGGACGTAAAGCCGGTAACATTATTATTATTATTATTATTATTATTATTATTATTATTATTATTATTATTATTATTATTATTATTATTATTAAACCCAGCAGCTGTTAAACCCTTTCAGGCCTATTTTCTCCAAAAGTAAGAAACGTCACTATTTTACAAAATCTAGTCTTCTAAAAGAATGTAAAACGCGCACCATATAAAAAACTAATTTCCTTAATTACATGTTTATTTCCAACATCTCCAAAATGACCGAAATTACAAATGAATATGTGTACGTTTCCAGCACAGCACTCAACCAAACTTGGTATATACAAAGGGCACTAGGAAAGTTTTGCAATATGCAAAAACGGTTGGCTGGACACCCCTGTTATGGTGAGGGATGGAAAGAGGGGTGAAAACCAGTCTAGAAGACAGCAAGGCGCGACGACCTTCACACCAGTTGTTACCAAGCAGTGGGATTGAAAGCAAGTTAAGATGTCAGTGTAGTCTAAAAGTGAATATCGCGCAATTATCCGCTACAATTTTGCTCGTGGATTAACTGTTGACCAGTGCCTGGAGGAAATGACTCCTATGCTGAGGGAAGACTGTCCACATCGGACAACAATTTTACGCCGGTACAAAGAGTTCCAGAGGGGAAATTTTGGGTTTGAAGACGATCCTCGTTCTGGGCGACCGTCTGAATCAGTGACTGAGGAAAACATTGAAGCTGTGAGGAAAATGTTGCAGCAAGAGAGGCGGTTGACATATCGGCAGGTAGAAGAGACCCTCCACATCCCTGCACCAGCTATTCATTCAATTCTGCACAACCATCTCCATATTAGAAAGGTTTGTTCCCTTTGGGTGCCCCATTCACTTTCAGAGGAACAAAGGGCACATCGAGTGAAATGGTGTCGAAAAATGTTAAGTCAGTTTGAAAATGGGACTTCGCGTAACGTCAATAGCATCGTTACAGGTGACGAAACGTGGCTTTATTATTACGGTGTCCCAACAAAATCCCAGAACTTTTCCTTCCAGCATAATCGTGAGGAATGTGTTATGTCGAAGTGAGTGGCCAAGGAATTTGGTTTTCCTCTTTTGTACAGTGTTAATCAATTCCATTGTTTCATCTATTTACTTAAGGAACCTATTGTTTGAATTTTTCTCTGTCCAACTATTGTTCAGCATTCTCCTCTATATCCACATTTCCATTGCTTACTGGCGTTTTATATTCTATTTTGCTAAGATCCATGTTTTGCAACTATACAACAATACACTCCACACAAATATTTTGGCATTTTTTCCTAATTTTAATGTTCCTGCTTGTAAGAAGCTGTTTCTTGTTACTGAAGGCTTGTTTAGCTAGAGCGATCCTCCTCCTGATTGGTGTCTCCTCAGTTGATTTCTTGACAACTGATACTTTGGTTTTCGAGGTGTTCAATTTCAATATTGATTCTTGTAGTGTTGATGTTAAGACTCGATGCATTTTACTTATTTCCCTCTTTGAATTTGAAAATTAATGCAACGCCATCGGCTAACCTTATACAGTAGATTTCTTGTAGAGAAGTATTATTTCACTCATATATTTCATTTTTTAATCATTATACTCCTTCATTGAATAAGTAATTAAAACTAAAGTTTTGAATGAATTTGGATCGCAAGTCCTTTTTGCCAGGTTTTAGTTCCTTTTTTAGGCCCTTTTAAGGCAATTCGTAGGTCTTCAACTTACAATCCCTAATGATCATGTTTGATATTACATGCTACTTGCTTTTTCATGAAGAGGGCCATGACCTCGTCTAACTTATTTTCTTCTCGTCGTCTCCGTAAACCGTAAAAGTAGTTAGTGGGACATAAAATCAATATTTTTCCTCTTCTTTCGTTTCACCGTCTTTGGGGTACGTTGAATCAATCATTTCTCTGTGTGTTGTTCTTTTCTTAGTGTCCAGTATTTCTTCACTCTTTCTGATATTCCTTTCTCCTCGTCTTCCGAGATAATAGGATTGGCTTTTGAGGAATGTGCCTTGAAAATTTGACCTACCTTATTCTTACACTATGTATAAGTAGAGATTTTCCCGACGCATTCCGTTGATGGAACGCAGACACAAAGCATGCCATCCAATTGACGTCTGACGTACAAGATCACTATGAGATATGGGTAATCAAATTGTGGAATTGCCCTTAATAACAGAGCCTCGGGGTATATTATATACAGTGACGGTGTTACGTAAATACATAATTTACCTTGGGTAATCCGACGTCTCCATGTAATTGCTGTTACCTGGCGTGCTGGGAGCAATAACTGGCGTCCATTTCCCTGATTACAACCGGGTTTACTGCTCCTGGAACGACCGTGCTCCGGTTCATACAGGGGATCATTTCCTGCCAGAACAGACATGCTTGCCTGCTTTTTATTGATATTAACTTATTTGGTAAATATTCTGCATGATAAAACTGTAGTTACAATTTCCATTTCTTCAGTCGCGTCGTTTCATTATAATTCCTATTATCCTTGTCTGATAACTGTGGAATTATTGTTACTTCAGTTTTAGAGCTCCTGTGACAAATAGCAGTTACAGGAAACCGTGACAGTGACTTTTCTGCGTTGAATCCAGACAGCTGAGCATTCCACTTTGATTTTCTGTTCACGGTTCCTGCTGAAATGTAAGTCTCAAAAAAGTTTAGTTATTATTATGACTGCCTGACAAGCGTATTTGGTTACAACAAGAGTTCCCTTTAATGATTATCACCAGCAAAAGGGTTTAATTCCACTCCCTAAAGGGGAGGGGCGGGTCACCTAGTAGGTAACGCCTACTCTATGGCCAGGTCTGAAATGATTAAGATTATTTGATTGAATTCAGACTCGATCGGCCAGCGTATCATCATACACCAAAGGCTAAGCCTTGTCGTTGCAACCATTATTCTCGCAATCCTACTGTTCTTTTCACTTCCTTTTAGTCTTTTCATCCAATCAAGTTTCTGACATTCTTGAAGTATGTCTTCCTTTCATTCCTACTATTTTTCTTAGGAAGACATAATGTCTCAGGATATAACCTACACATTTTAAGTGCCTTATTTCCATATCCTTTATCAGCCTCCATTGCTCATTGACTTTCTTTATAACATCTCGATTCGTCATTTTCCTCCAAATCTACATTTCAGTTTCTTCCAATGAAAATCTTTCCTTTCTTCCAATAGTCCAGCTCTCACAACCGTAAAGTAGTAGACTCCAGACAAAGGATTTTAAAAATAACCTTTCTTGTTTCTTTGTTTGTTAAAAGATTTCTTTTATTTGAAAGGCCTGTTTTGCCAGAACTATCCTTCTTTTGATTTCTTTGGTGCATCTATTTTCTTCAGTGATAATGCTTCCTAAGAAACAGAAATGTTGCACTTGTTCTAGTTTGAAATGTCCTATTCTTATGTTTGTATTAGTTTCCTGCCACATTTGTTCACAACTAAAATTTTGGTTTTCTTATTATCGATACTAAGCTTGTAATGTTTCATTGTATCACACAGAACATTCATCATTCTATTATTTATTTATTTATTTATTTCGACTTTCTGCAACTGGAGTTAGCCCCTGAGGACAAATTATGCAAAGAAAACTAGATGAACATTAAAAGTAAGAGTGATTTGATTACATACATAAGCACTTTTGATATACGTTGTTGCATTAAAAAGTTTGGGAGATATGGTTCTTTAAAATTTAGATACAATATTTCAAATTAGTCACTGCAACTAATCTTATTAATGCCTCATCGAGGTTAAATGATTTGCAGAACTACTAAGAAAATGTAATCTGTAAACTTAATACTTGTGGATTCTTTTCCCATGTATATTTTTGTTCCTTTCAACCTTTCCTTTAAAACATATATTGCTTCTTCAATAATCAGTTTGAAAAGTTATGGTGTGAGTGGACAACCCTGCCTCACCCCTTTCTTAATTCTTACCGTTCTTGTACATTCATACACCACTATATTTGTACAGTGGTTCTTGTAAATTTTCCAGATGAGCTTCCCATTTTCCTAGTCAATTCCCACTTTCTTCGTACATTTAAACAATATTCTTCTTCTTTTTCTACTGTTTTCCACACCTGTGCGACCTGTGCAGCACATGTAGATTTGGCCCTGCTTTACACCCGCGTGCCCTTCCTAACTCCAACGCTATGTGGAGGGATGTAATCACTATTGCGTGTTTCTGTGCTGGTTGGTAGTGTAGTGTGTTGTGTGAATATGAAGAGGAAAGGGTTTATGACAAACAAAAGCACCCAGTCCTCGAGCCACAAGAATTAGAAAGAGGCGATTAAAATCCCCGACCCAGCCGGGAATCGAACCCGAAACCCTCTGAACCAAAGGCCCCAGCGCTGACCATTCAGCCAGTGCATTTAAACAATATTTCCCAGTATGAGAGTGTCTAAATGCAGGAGAGTCTTGACATTAAATTTTTTGGCTCGTTAAAGAACTCCAATTCATGACAAAATAACGACACCCCAATGTTTCTTAAAATCAAGATTAGGCTAAAGAGAGGTTTGTTCGTGTTACAGGTAACATCCTGATAAATCTTTGACTAAGTATCATGAACTTTCGTACCGTAGACTAAGCATTTCAACTTTACTACTAGTTGCCCGAGTTCTCAACAGATGTCTCTTTCTACTTGCATTGTTCTTCATCGCTCTAGCGGACACAAGGTACTAATTTAAAAAAATTCACGAATTTACCTACCTTTACCCTATTTAAACTCATATTACTTTTGCAATGCTACTGCTAGGACTTAACCGTAGTTGACAGGATTTGGCAATATCTTTGACTTCACTTTATATCCATAGTTGAGATTCAATCTGACATTATGGAAATCTCCTGGCCTGAGAGACGGCGTCACCGTCTATGAGGCCCGCCTCCCCCCTTCAGGGAAGGAATGAAACCAATAGATATGGTAGTAGTTCAAGAAATCCTTCGGAGAATGCAGGGATGATCTCGGCCCACAAGTTGCCACGGCTGGTCCGTGGTCCGACACCTCTGCACTCCGTCCCGCCAACCGAGCAGGTTCTACCATGGCTCAACGCCTCTGTATTTGGGAGACAGGGAATGGGGGCTGGTCCCCACCATCGGCTGTTCTGAGAATGGTTTTCCGTCGTTTTCCATTCTATTGCACTAAAACGAATGCCGGGGCAGTTCCTAGTGTAGGCCACGACCGCCAACCTCTTCACCTTCTCCGTACATCTCCTTCTCCTTTAAAAACCTCCTGGCCTGAGAGTCGGCGTCACCGTCTAGGAATAAAAACATTTAGTAGTTTTATAACTCCTGCGGGACAAACTTTAGACACACTCGGTGCCCGCGGAAATCGTAAAAGTAGTTAGTGGGACATAATACCATTATTATAATTTTTACGTCACTGGTAACGAAGTGAGTTTAGTTCAGAAGTATGTGAATTAATTTCCAAAGTTCATTGGCCTCCTGCCACAGCTACCTCCACACATTCCGGTGTCCAGACTGTAAACGACCAAACACCCAGTCGAACAGCGCTCGGCCGGTGGATGTCTAACATGCTAAATCACTTCCTGAATGCTTCCAGCTGACTTGTATGACGAGTGAAGTGTGATTGAGCATATTTCCTAAAAAATATAAAATTATTTGCTAGTTATAGATTTCCTTCCTACTATTTATTTATTTATCGTATGGCATATAAATATATACAGAAACAAGAAAGCAAGTACATTATATTTTAATGTCCAAAGATGTTATCCATTCTAGAGCCTCTGTATTGGCCTCTAGAAAATCAAACCAATCTCCAGGGTAGGCTCTTCGGCTACACTCCTTTACAATGTGTTCGATGGTTTGAAAAGGAGCACCACAGTCACACTCGGGGGATTGTATCTATCCCCATTTATGCAGGGACGCAGCACAGACACCATGACCACATCGAATCCTATTAAGGATGGTCCAAGTTCTTCTTGGGAGATCAGACCTCGAATTAGGTGGGAAGAAAGGCCAGAGATGTTCACCTGTTTTTGAGATCCAATCTTCCTTCCATTGGGCATAGGGGTTGAAATTGTCTTCTGTGAGCTTCTGAGCGAACTTAACTGGCGGATGTCTAGATTGCAACCGGTTCCTCTGAAGGTCAGGAATATTGGAGTGGATGGGCAAGTCACGGTTCTTGGAGTATTCTCTCAACAGTGCTTGTGCTCTACGGAATGAAGGAGGCATGATGTTGCTCAAGACAGGAAGCCAGTGGGTAGGAGTTGATCTTATTACACCTGAAATAATGCCCATTGTGTTGTTGAGTTGAGTGTCCACAAGTTTCACATGGCAGCTGTTGATCTACACAGGAGCACAATATTTTGCCGCAGAGAAAACTAAAACAAAGGGCAGAACATCTCAAGGTAGTTGCAGAAGCACCCCAGGTTGTACCACACAACTTCTGCAGAATGTTGTTACGACTCCTAATCTTTGCTGCTGTATTTACTGGATGTTACCTGAAGGAGAGTGTCCGATTTAATGTTATACCTAAGTACTTTGGGTAATTATTGTGTCTGAGGACCTTACCGTTAAGAGACACTTGGAGAGTACAGTTTGCCACTTTGTTATTCCTTCCTACAATTGTTAGTTTTAACATTGTTGTCATCTTCATTTGTATTGTCACTAGCTGTAGGTACCCAACTCAGCTCGAGTACTCTTTTATTGTTTAATTCTGGAATTTGCACCATCTTCTTAAAGTGTAACTTTGTAGATTTAATTATTGTGACGTCGATTGGTAGATTATGAACTCTTCTGTAGAATAAAGAATTATTGTTTAATGTTCAATTTTGAAGTTATAGTTTGATATTATTAAATTTCGCGTTAAACAATTTCCTTATAGATGCCTAGATTGTTTGGGAAGTAGATGATCTTTTCAAACAAATAATGAAAGTGCAGTGGAACATAGACATCTCGAATCACCTCGAGAGCTAAATTTTATTTCGAGTTATCGAAATTTTGAGATAACCCTTTCTTTACTTGTTAACTGTTCCCCTGGCATGGGGACCGGGTGTATGTGTCGTCTTCATCATTATTTCATCCTCATCACGACGCGCAGGTCACCTACGGGAGTTAAATCATTTTTGAGCGTGTATAGTGCATAAATGAATCATATGTACCTACGGGCTTATACCGAACACAGTATTTTGAACAGTATTTAAAAATATACTCACAAACTTCTATTTTACGGCATCACTCTAATTATAATCCTTATTATAATAACTTTTTAGAAGAGAGTATCAGTACATAGATAAGTAAAACAAGACACATACCGCTGTTAATATCTTTGGAAACATCCGGTAGTCTCTTCTGTTTTTACTGTTAAGGGGGAGGCCTAGCTTAACACAGGGAAAATAGGCCAATATTCATTCGATTGTTATATATGCTACAAACGTAGTTGACAAATGCTGCACATAACCCAGTATTGGCATGCTTCAGAGCAATCAGAAGCAACTTCAATAAGGTCAAAATTCTAATTACAACATTTCAAAATAAAATGTTCAAAATTTCCCGCCTTTTTAACGGTTTCCTTCATAACCCCCTTACTGTTTCACGGATAATTATGAATTTTTCAGTTTCCTCCCATAGTGTTGTACTACAATCTGTACCTCATTCAGATCAATGGAATTGAAATTCGATTTTATACAACATATTTATTTACAAGAATATTAATATTTTCTGTTGTTCGCAAGAAAAACCCAGCAAAAAGTCCGAATTACAGGCTATGTTAATGATTGAGGTTCATTTTGTAGCTGGAGGTTTGATGCACACTTTAAAAATAAAAGTACGAAAATTCTTATAAACTTGGAATTTATAAGGGAAACAGTGATATATTGTTAAAAAGGCGGGAAATTTTGAACATTTTATTTTAAAATATTAAACTTATTAAAATTCTGACATTAATGAAGTTGCTTCCGGTTGCCAGGAAGCATGCCAACACTGGGATATGTGCAGGAATTGTCAACAACAATTGTAGCATATTTAACAATCGAATTAATATTAACCTTCTTTTTTCCTTTGTTAAGCAGGGTCTCCCCCCTTAACCTTCTTCCCTTCTATATATTTTCTAAAACATTTATTGCTGTAAAGGAAGTCATTTATATTCTAATGTCTCTGTGTGTAGGTTCGAAGAATAGCCACTGCATTTAACGTCTTATCTGCTAACTGTACAGTAGAAGGTGGCTCCAACACTTCTTGTTTGGAATCTTCTTCTTCTTATTCCTATGTTCTTGCCAACAGTATTGACGATATGTGTAGGAGGCTCGCACCCGAGAAAAAGCGAGGCTTCGCTGATTTTCCGATCACTGGACGTTTTCGTTTTCCGGTTCCCATCATATGAGGTCCCAACATTACTGTAACCATTTCTTAACTGTTCCACATTCTGGCTGTGTAGGTAAATGGTTAGGGTGCTGGCCTTTGGTCACAGGGATCCCGGGTTGGATTACTGGCATGGTCGGGAATTTTAACCATAATTGGTTAATTTCCCTGGCACGGGGTACAATCCCAGCATTTGCCTGGTGTGAAAATGTAAAACGACGGCAAACCATCTTCCGGGATGTCGACAGTCGGGTTCGAACACACTACCTCACGAATGCAAGCTTACAGCTGCGCGCCCCTAACCGCACGGCCAACTCGCTAGGTGTAGCACTAAAAAGGACCTAAATTCATGTCCCGCTCAGGTTCACGGGCTTCCCGCCTCTCCTTGAGTACGGCACAATAGCAATCTCCCAATCATTGGCACAGATAACGGAGACAAAAAACATTCACACTGCAAAGAACAGCTACACAGCACAGCAAAGCATAGTACAGTTTGAAAAAGAAAAACCACTTATCCCTTTGGGAAAATCAAATGATCATAAATTTCCCTCCCTGTCATGACCATCCATCAACCGCTGGTGATTTCAGATGGCCACCAGCACGGTTGCTAGGTAACACTGTCTGACCATCCATCCATACCTTACATCACTGCCTGCACGGTTGCTAGGTAACATTGTCTGACCTTCCATCCATACCCTACAACACTGCCTGCACGGTTCCTAGGTAACATTGTCTGGCCTAACATGCATACCTTACATCACTGCCTGCACGGTTGCTAGGTAACACTGTCTGATCACATATCCATACCTTACATCACTGCCTGCACGGTTGCTAGGTAACACTGTCTGACCATCCATCCATACCTTACATCACTGCCTGCACGGTTGCTAGGTAACACTATCTGACCATCCATCCATACCTTACATCACTGCCTGCACGGTTGCTAGGTAACACTGTCTGATCACACATCCATACCTTACATCACTGCCTGCACGGTTGCTAGGTAACACTGTCTGACCATACATCCATACCTTACATCACTGCCTGCACGGTTGCTATGGTTACACTTCCGTCACTCGTTTTGTCGCGTCACGTTACACAAATAAGACATAGTGTATTTATATGTTACAAAAATTACCCCAAAATTAACTATGCATATAATTCCATAACGAAAGCCAGAAGTAAAGATTGCAAGATTCATACGTCAATACTGGAAAATTTGAAAATCTGTAGAACAAAGCACTTTTAACCTGAGCAAAGTAACATTCTCAGCATAGGCAGTGCGTACACCCCAGTTAACATTATTCCACAACTACAGCTAAGCAGTAGGTTTATACTGTATGTAAATAAGTTATGGTAGTGTGCCAAAGTTTTCTTCCTTTCTCTCGATATCATGTTCATGTCACTTGCATCCGGGAGATAGTAGGTTCGAATCCCACTATCGGCAGCCCTGAAAATGGTTTTCCGTGGTTTCCCATTTTCACACCAGGCAAATGCTGGGGCTGTACCTTAATTAAGGCCACGGCCGCTTCCTTCCAACTCCTAGGCTTTTCCTATCCCATCGTCGCCATAAGACCTATCTGTGTCGGCGCGACGTTAAGCCCCTAGCATGTCACTTGGTTCTCTGTAGCGTAAGACCATCCAATCGTGCTCGTAGAGCGGAGGAATAAGAATTACCATCTTCAGCGATGAGAGCATCATGGCGATCATAAGTGTATATACATGCTAGTAAATGAAAACAGCTTCTTTAACGCCTTCAAAGGAGACATTTAATAATAAATCCAGCCATTAAAACCGTGAAGTTCACTAAGCAATGATGTTCATCTTAAGCGATAATGAAATCTAACCGAGCTTTGTATTATAACACACGATCGCAGTATGGAGACCATTAGGAGAATATTATAGCGCCATTCAACCCTTATTACAGTTTCGTATTATTTTATGTTCACTTGAAAGTACAAGCACTGCTTTAATTATTTTAATCATACTAAAAAGGGTGCTTTAATTTTCCTCCTTTCTTCCTAGAGTGAGTATAAAGTGGGGTAGCCCGTCGTCAGATTGGACGCTACTGGTTTCATAGGTAAAGGAATTCTCATTCACTGGTTTAAACGGTACTTATTTAATTTCTACCTGATGTACCAGTGCTTCGCTACCGAATTCCCAGAAAGACTGTCCTTGTGGTTTATCCCAACTGAAGTCAACATAGATCATTACAATGACGTCAGTAGGAATGTAGTAATTAAAAGCAATATTATCATAATAATAAAACACCCGATCAAATGAAAAACCGCACATTTCCTCATGAATAGTATTACGGTGCAGATCTAACAGTCCAAAGACCCCTTGCTGGAATGACCAGGCCGCGGACAGCCGACAACAATCATCTACCATTATTCCGTTAAATGTCCGCACTGCTCATTACAATCAGAGCCTCAGCTGGAATGCTATGATGAACCAGTGTGTTACGTACTAGTAGCATCAGAAAATTAAAGAAAAAGAGGACTAGCATGCTAAAGAAGAGAGAGATCTAACTCCCCAGCTACTTCCCGCCAATATTCAGGCAGGTTGTTATATTCGATACGCAGCAGTTATCCCATCTATTGGAGATGAGTGGCAGCAGAAGACACAAAGCAAATCACAGCAAACAATGGTCAATGCAATGTTATTATTGATCGATTGTATGAGCTTTCTGTATTGTAGGCTTTCCCATTTAGTTTCCTTCCGACTCTGCGATATTATTGAAAGCATGGACTGTAGTTCATCATTTCCCGACTTTACACATCGATTTTCATTAAATTATGTTTACCCATTTTCTCGTGAGTCGGTGCTGATAGGGACTTAGCAACAGAAATCCAAATTCATGAATATTTCTGTTATCATAGCCGGTACGGACAAAATGTATAAGTCATAAATGATCGAAAACCTAATACTATATAACTTTACCTATGTAGTATTTATCGATAGGATCACTAATATCATAAATATTTGAGAATTAAATTTTAGGCCTTACTTAGCGTGAATAAAAGTATTCATGGCCTAGATTATAGTGACTTATTCCTCGACTTCACATACCGATTTTCATTAAATTCTCTTCGGCCGTTTTTTCGTGATGCACAGACAGACAGACAGACAGACAGACAGACAGACAGACAGATGGACAGACAGTTAAAAAGTGCATTTCCTTTTTACTGCAAACACGGCCGATACATAAATACCATTCTTTTTGAATTCTGAGCAACGAGCAGACAAAACTCTTATTTTATATATACAGACTAGCATCAGGAACCTGCTTGCATAATGGTCAGCTCTAAACACACACGAGGGTTGTAGATAAAGTAATGGTGATATTGATCAAACGCAACATTTAATGAAATATCAAGTACAATATTGCATTCCTTCAATGTAGTCACCCGTCGGGAACCGTTGGGGACCATTAGCAAGGCGTTTTCTGTTGAGAAATCGTCAGGAAATCGGCGGCCCCGGAGGGGTTGCTTCAACTTCGAAAACAGGTCAAAGGCACAAGGACTCATGCCTGTCGAGTATGTAGTGTGTTCCAAGACCTCCCAATGCCACCGCTACAATAAGAGCTTGACTAATGCCTGGCAAATACGGAGAGTGTTCCAAGACCTCCCAATGCTACCGTTGCAATAAGAGCTTGACTCATGCCTGGTGAGTACGGAGGGTGTTCCAACAGCTCCCAATGCCACCGTTGCAATAGGAGCTTGACTCATGCCTGATGAGTATGGAGGGTGTTCCAACAGCTCCCAATGCCACCGTTGCAATAGGAGCTTGAGTCATGCCTGGTGAGTACGGAGGGTGTTCCTACACTTCCCAATACCACCGTTGCGATAAGAGCTTCAGTCATGCCTGGTTAGTATGGAGGGTGTTCCTAGACCTCCCAATACCACCGTTGCAATAAGAGCCTGACTCATGTCTGGCGAGTATGAAGGGTGTTCCAAGACTTCCCAATGCCACCGTTGCAATATGAGCTTGACTCATGCCTGGTAAGTACGGAGGGTGTTCCAATACTTCCCAATGGCACCA
Source organism: Anabrus simplex (assembly GCF_040414725.1). Lineage (NCBI taxonomy): Eukaryota > Metazoa > Arthropoda > Insecta > Orthoptera > Tettigoniidae > Anabrus > Anabrus simplex. Next base: position 43,372,643 of record NC_090275.1, read on the forward strand.
TTGCAATAAGAGCTTGACTCGTGCCTGGTGAGTACTGAGTGTGTTCCTAGACCTTCTAATGCCACCGTTGCAATAGGAGCTTGACTCATGCCTAGCGAGTACGAAGTGTGTTCCAAGACCTCCTAATGCCACCGTTGCAATATGAGCTTGACTCATGCCTGGTAAGTACGGAGGGTGTTCCAAGACTTCCCAATGACACCATTGCAATAAGAGCTTGACTCGTGCCTGGTGAGTACTGAGTGTGTTCCTAGACCTTCTAATGCCACCGTTGCAATAGGAGCTTGACTCATGCCTAGCGAGTACGAAGTGTGTTCAAAGACCTCCTAATGCCACCGTTGCAATAGGAGCTTGACTCATGCCTGGTGAGCACGAAGGGTGTTCCAAGACTTCCCAATGCCACCGTTACAATAAGAGCTTGACTCGTGCCTGGTGAGTACTGAGTGTGTTCCTAGACCTTCTAATGCCACCGTTGCAATAGGAGCTTGACTCATGCCTAGCGAGTACGAAGTGTGTTCCAAGACCTCCTAATGCCACCGTTGCAATATGAGCTTGACTCATGCCTGGTAAGTACGGAGGGTGTTCCAAGACTTCCCAATGACACCATTGCAATAAGAGCTTGACTCGTGCCTGGTGAGTACTGAGTGTGTTCCTAGACCTTCTAATGCCACCGTTGCAATAGGAGCTTGACTCATGCCTAGCGAGTACGAAGTGTGTTCAAAGACCTCCTAATGCCACCGTTGCAATAGGAGCTTGACTCATGCCTGGTGAGCACGAAGGGTGTTCCAAGACTTCCCAATGCCACCGTTACAATAAGAGCTTGACTCGTGCGTGGTGAGTACGAAGGGTTTTCCAAGACTCCCAATGCCACCGTTACAATAAGAGCTTGACTCGTGCGTGGTGAGTACGAAGGATGTTCCAAGACTTCCCAATGCCACCGTTGCAATAGGAGCTTGACTCGTGCCTGGTGAGTACGAAGGGTGTTCCAAGACTTCCCAATGCCACCGTTGCAATAAGAGCTTGACTCGTGCCTGGTGAGTACGAAGGGTGTTCCAAGACTTCCCAATGCCACCGTTGCAATAAGAGCTTGACTCGTGCCTGGTGAGTACGAAGGGTGTTCCAAGACTTCCCAATGCCACCGTTGCAATAGGAGCTTGACTCGTGCGTGGTGAGTACGAAGGATGTTCCAAGACTTCCCAATGCCACCGTTGCAATAAGATTGTTTACATTGTTTGCGACGACATGACAACGTGCGTTGTCACGCAACAAAATAGGGCCATCGTCTCGCAACATTTTGACGGATTTTTTTGACACGGGAAACCAATATTTTAATCCACGAACGCTGATCACCTTTTGAAGGATCAGTCAGTACCAGTTCTTAAATCGTTACCCCGCTATGGAGGTGACCAGGGTGGACCTTAGCTGAGTCTAACATTGCTTCCACTTACCTGTATATGGTGGTGGTGATGGTTACTATTTTAAGAGGAAGTACAACTGGACGACCATCTTCTTTTAGCACTAATCGAAAGAATAAAATGGAAGACGTCCGAGATTTCGTAAAATGATGGTATCGGCGAAATAAAAGGAAGGACCACGAAGGGTATGGAAATTAAAGAATCCCAAGGTCTTGCAAACCTAATATCATCAGGGTCGTAAAAGAACAAGAGTTAAACAGTTAAGATACCTCCTCACACCCTCGTCCTCGTTGTAGCCTGCCTGAAGATGTTGCTGTGGTCAGGACAATTTGATTTCCCCACGTGATGTTCTACAACATAAATTCCATGCAACGGATGTGGTGTACCGGTGTGAAAGAGATATACCATGGGATTTAAATTATTAGTGTCTTATGATTTTCGTTAGATTTTTCCATTTCTGGAATGAAGTAGTGTGGGTGAGGGTCCCATACATTGAAACCATACTCTAATTGCAGTCTTGATGATGATGTTTGTTGTTTAAACTGGCCTAACAGCTAGGTCATCGGCCCCAAGTGTGATCTTACCAGTGAGTCACATGCCCCCTCCTTCAAATCCCTACTAAAAACCCCAAAATACCTCATAAATATACGAAGAGATCTGTAGTCTTTATTTACATTGCCGTTTAAGTGATTACCCCAATATGATTTTTCCTTATATCAACACCTAGGCACTAACAGTGACGGAACTTTCACCCCATCAACACGGCAATTAAAAAAAACTAAGACGACTTTTCCTCTTGGTAAAACTCACACGAAATTATTACCCCGTTTACCATAATACCATGTTTTGGTGACCATCTCATAACAGCATTGAGGTCTTCTTGCAGTCACATCCCTGTGACTGTTTTAATAATAATAATAATAATAATAATAATAATAATAATAATAATAATAATAATGTTATTTGCTTTACGTCCCACTAACTACTCTTTTACTGTTTTCGGAGACGCCGAGGTGCCGGAATTTAGTCCCGCAGGAGTTCTTTTACGTGCCAGTAAATCTACCGACACGAGGCTGAAGTATTTGAGCACCTTCAAATACCACCTGACTGAGCCAGGATCGAACCTGCCAAGTTGGGGTCAGAAGGCCAGCGCCTCAACCGTCTGAGCCACTCAGCCCGGCTGTGACTTTTTTATTACTCCACACAATAAAACATTATTCACAAAGAGCCTTATCTCTGACTGAAGTTAATTGCTCATATCATTTATATATAAGAAAACATAAGGGTGAAATAATACTTCCTTGAGGAATTCCCCACTTAGTTATTAATGGGGTTTTAATAGGGATTTAAAGGAGAGGGCATATTCGTCATTGGTAAAACCACAGAGTGTAGATCCAGTGTATGGGGGACTAAGCACGCTTATTGGATCCGAGAAATGGAAAAAAATCATTAGATTGATAATAGTTTAAAACCTTAATTCTCTCAGTTTTAGAGATTCCGTGGCTCAGGCGGCAGCGCATCGGCCTCTCACCACTGGGTTCCTTGGTTCAAATCCCGGTCAATCCATGTGAGATTTGTGCTCGACAAAGCGGAGGCGAGACAGGGTTTTCTCCAGGTATTCCGGTTTTTCCTGTCAACTTTCATTCCAATAACACTCTCCAGTACCATTTCATTGCATCTGTCGTCTATTAATCATTTCCTCAGAGGAGTGCGACAGCGTTGGACAGCCGGCACAATTCCTGTCCTCGGCGCTAGATGGGGGCGTCATTCATTCCATCCCTGACCCGCTCGAATGACTGGAAACAGGCTGTGGATTTTCATTTTTCATTTTTTCATTTCAATTCTCTCAGTTCTATTTTCTAGAAAAGTAACCATCCATTCGACCATTCTTTTCTCAAGTACAATGCCGTCATATTTTGTCCGTAGTCTTCAATAATCTACCCTATCAAATGCTTTTGGTAGGTCAATAGCGATATAGTCCATTTGACCTCTTGAATCTAAAATATCTGTTATATCTTGCTGGAATCCTTCAAATTGAGCCTCCGAGTAACTTCTTAAACAGGGCCAATCTAATCATAAAGAATGATTTCCAGAATTTAAAAGCTGATTGACCTATAATTATCGGCTTTATGTCTATCACCCTTTCCTTTGTACGCAGAGGTGTCTACGGCAACTCTCCATTCATTTTGTATTTCTCCCTCATGCAAACTTTAATCAAGTAAGTACTTCAGATATGGTTCAGATATGGCTCCGTTTGGAGGGAGTTTAACCACCACCTAGAGTACATTTTGGAGAATCTGATGCCATGCCAGACCCCCATTTGTATTTTTTTTCCCTTTAATGTAAATTCTGTACACGGAATATGCTACGTCACTAATATCTTATCGAGTGTCATTAGGAACGATGAATGAGAGGGAAGTTGCCTCATGCTAACGGGATGTTTCTCTCCCTCCACCATTGCTCTTGACAACCCTCTTCAAGACATCTTAATTAATTACAGAAATGAACCTAACCTTTGAAAGGCAGTTTGAATGTTGTCCCCCTTTGCACTGAGGTTATAAAGAACCGATGTGATCACAGTTTGAGAACTTGATTCCACGGCCTTTCACTGCACAGTGAATAGATATCGTCATTGCGCCTCGACGTACCGTTATGTGACCATGTTCAGGGGAGAGATACTGACCCGCAACACATGTTCGTCTTAGAATGAAAATTCGTTGAAATAGTTCAAGCAGTACTGAACTTTAGATGACAGAACCTTTCTGGTCAGAGTTCCAAGCTGAAATATTGTCACATATGTGGTTTTCTAGTCTCTGCAGTGATGTACAGGGTGATTCAGCTGAGCTGTCCACCTCAAATATCTACTGATTCGTTAAAGATATAGACATTCTGTTTTCTAATTCTTAAATTGTGTTATGGGGCTCATAAAATACTGCCCTATTCCTCTCGATCACACACGTAAGTACCGAGAAACCGGCAACTACTTTGCTTTTTAATGAGACTACACTAATTGCACCCAATAAAACAATTAAGATTCGAGCGACAAATTCAGTGATGTGCTTATGTTGCAAATCCGACGAGTACTTTTAGAGATAAAGGGTTTCAAATGTGTAGGCATTAGACAGAAAGAGATGTGCCAATCGCTTTGATGTTGGGCGCGTAGTTCTCGTGCTTGACTCACGCCTTGTTAATAAACACACGTACCTCGTCATTATCTCGAGGGGAGCCAGAGAAAAATACAGTCTGATGTAGGCCTACAGCATTTCGGAGTTACAAAGCTTTTGTTTCATTGCCGTTGGATCAGGAAAAGACCAGATAACACAGTGAATTTTAATAATTTCAGTGCTTTATTATCCTTCTCATGAGTACATAGTACATGAGATGCCACGAACCTACTACGCTGGCGTAGCAGGGGGAGAGGTGATACTCCCACGTGGTGCTTCCCAGGTGGCGGATAGGGGGGTCCTAACCGGCTTGCAGGCGGACTTGAGGAAATAAAATACCTCTCGCGGACCAAACACACTACCCCCTGCGGGTGGGGGACGCACATGTAGAACACACCCGTGGTATCCCCTGCCTGTCTAAGAGGCGACTAAAAGGGGCCCAAGGGGCTCTCAACTTGGGAGTGTGAATTGGCGACTACGGGGCCCTTAGCTGAGTCTTGGTATTGCTTCCACTTACTTGTGCCAGGCTCCTCACTTTCGTCTATCCTATCCGACCTCCCTAGGTCAACTCTTGTTCTTTTCCGACCCCGACGGTATTAGAGCATTCGATGCCTAGGGAGTCTTTCATTTTCACGCCCTTCGTGGCCCTTGCCCTTCTTCGTCCGTTACTTCATTTTTCGAAGTGACGGATCCCTTCTTTCTTCTTTTTCTCTCTCTTTACCCCCTGTAGTTGGGGGACGCAGACGAATAATACACCCACGGTATCCCCTGCCTGTCGTGAGAAGCGACTAAAAGGGGTGACCAAGGGATGATTGAATTAGAACCATGAAACTACTTTTGATTCGTGCCATCATGCGGGGAACACCATGGGTTGCCTGTACTTGCGAGTAGTACCACTAAATTAGGTACGAAATAGATTTGTGATTAGTATCAATAAAGAGGCTGGCCTGGGGGTTTCCAGTACCCGTGCGCCGTACCCATGTGAGCAACACCGCGGGTCTGGGCGTAACCTGTGAGTTGTACCACTGTATGAGCGGCACCGTGGGTCTGCGTTGCCTGTGATTAGTACCCACTATGTGAGGAACACCACGGGATATTGCAATTCCCTGTGGTTAGTACACCTAGGTGAGAAACCTTATGGGTTTGCGTTGGCTATGAGTGGTGCCATTGTGTGAGAAACACCATATGTCTGCGTTTCCTGTACGAATTACCATCTTGTGTGGAACACCGTGAGTCTTCGCTACTTTTGATTAGTACCCCAACATGACAAATACCATGGTTCTACTTTACTCGCGACGTGTACCATTCTGTGGGGCCTTAGGCGTGGATTTTGCACCCCTTTAAACATCAAGCATCATTGTGCTTTATAAGTGGTCCCTTGGTCAGTAATACTATTATTTACGATCTTTTTTAGTGTGATCCACTGGTTTTTTTTTTGTTGGGTTCATGTCCATCCATTCATTCTTCATGACATTTTTTTATTTTATTTTGGTCAGTGGATGAATTTGAACTTTTTGTTATTTCATTTCGTACCATTAGGGGCCAATGACCTCGATGTTAGGCCCCTTTAAACAACAAGCATCATCATCATCATCATTATCAGTACATGAGATGAAATTAACAAGTTCAGAATTCACTGAATGACATGGGCATTGGAAGGAATGGGTGCAAAATTAACAGACAGCATTTTTGTTGGGTTCTTTGGTCCTCCTTAAAGCCAGCGTGCAAGATCGATATACTTTAGCAATAGGCAGTGGTCGAGTTGAAATAATAAGTACTGTACACTTTATGTCCTGGAGAACCTGAGAAAATTGAAGTAATTTACACATTAAAATTTGAAATGAAACAAAACTGGTCCATTTAGTTTCTTGTGAACGTATCTTCTGATTTTATTAATACGAGTATGGCTGACCATCAAACACATTGACCGCACAATACCATCAAAATATGCCAGGTATGGAATACGTTCGATATGTGTGTTTATCAGCAAAGCGTGAGTCATACGCTGGACATCACACCGAGTGGCGTATCGCTTTCTGTCCAATACCTACACATTTAAAACCGCTCAATATCTCCAAAAGTAGTCGTCCGATTTGCAAAGTAAGCACATCACTGAATTTTTGCCTCTATTCTTAATTGTTATTGTTACGGAGATATCCGTGGAGCAGAAAGAGGTGCTGGTGTTCAATGGGTCCAACTACGATATCTGAAATTGAGTTAACACTTTAAATAAAGGTTATATTTCTTTCAGAATTTCAAACTTAACCAATTTTTTCACTCAGTGAAATAATGAGGTTACAGGTACAATGGCAGTTTCAAAAATGGAAAAATTAAAGATTCAGAACTTTAACAATTCTGGGCTTCAAGCCCCTAGGTTACAAATTTACAATTTCAAAGTGGTGTTAGTTAGGCAAGGGCAGAAATCCCCAAATTCAAGAGTACTTTCCTCCAACAAATTTACAGGCTTCCAGAGGGACTCCTCAATATTACAGTAAACTAGAAAAGAGCTTACGTGCTCTCCAACACTCATCCAATTTTAACCGCCCGCTTATGGCAACATTACACAAAACTTTAACATCTCTGGCCTCTCAAGGCACAATTTACACTTAACAAAGGTAGTACACAGGGGTATCTAGTACCCAACCTACTGGGCTTTAGTAGAAAAAGAACAGGTTAAATTAATGGCCCGAAACACAAACTGAATGGAGGCGTACACTTGCACTTCTACATAATGAAGTATAAAAACCCTAATAGGGCTCTCGGCCCGATGATACAGGGGCTAATCCCAAGCTACTGAGGTGACTCGAATGAAAGTTAATTTAATACATTACAGGAAAGAAAAACAGTTGTAAATCGTAGTCACCTCAAACCAAGTTGAAGGGGAACTCGAGAGGGTAACGCACTCTCTATCCCCGATTTACGAAATTTTCCATGGAAAGGAAGAAGTTTACATCAAACGGTTTACATTGTCAGAAAATCGGACCTTTTCTTCGGATATGTTTGCGGAGACAGCTAGAAAGATAGAATTTATGTGGCCATTACCTGGCTGATGTTCTGCCTGCCGAAGAATGAGGCACCCCGCCTCCTGCCTTAACACACACACTCAGAAAGACGACGATCGATGAGACAAGGTAGGCAGAAAAGCCTCAGCTTATATACCCGAAGGGGAGTTTCGAGAGGATTCTGGACTAGTCCGGACACACCCTCTCAATTTTATTGGTAAATTCAAAAGTTACACCCAAAAAACCAAGAAGAAGCCTGTGATAGGCTGAAAAATAAGTACAGAAAATTAGTGATTGGTCACATTCAAAAACTGCGGAATGAGAGAGAAGCGTTGCAAACTTACGAATATATAAAAAATAAATGAAAGTTGATTTACTTGAGAAAACCTATAAACACAAAATTTCTTTCCATAACAGCTCCTTTTATCTTGCACCAGAGTGCATGACCATAGATTTTGGTAGTGACATCTATGGAGAAATGTTCAAACTTCTTGAAGTAAACAAACACAAAGCAAATAAATCCAGTCAGTTTAGGCAACTTCACAACAACACAGTTACTCAATACTTCAGTAGTGGCATCTTCAGATTAAAGACCCAACTTCTTGTGATAGCAGTTTCACATTTGGTTACATAGATAGGGTTCTTTAAGGCGCATCTTTTGAATGTGTGGAGTTGAGGTGTACCTCCCGGTACAGTTACATTAGGTGAAATTAGTATAGTCCGATTAAAAAAAAAAAACGTTGCTAGCTATTTCTCAGTAATTGCGTATGCGATCGAGGCGAGTAAGACAGTATGAGCCCCTTAATACAATTTAATAATTAGAAAACAGAATGTCTGTATCTTTAACGGGTCAGAAGATATTTGAGGTTGGCAACTTAGGTGAATCACCCTGTACTGATAGACAGACGAAGTCTTTATACAGTAGTACCGGGCGAGTTGGCCGTGCGCGTAGAGGCGCGCGTCTGTGAGCTTGCATCCGGGAGATAGGGGGCTCGAATCCCACTGTCGGCAACCCTGAAGAAGGTTTTCCGTGGTTTCACATTTTCACACCAGGCAAATGCTGGGGCTGTACCTTAATTAAGGCCACGGCCGCTTCCTTCCAACTCCTAGGCCGTTCCTATCCCATCGTCGCCATAAGACCTATCTGTGTCGGTGCACGTAAAGCCCCTAGCAAAAAAAATATATACAGTAGTACAAGGCAAATTTAGGTGTTCTTGGCATTCTCTTACTCTTGAACACATACATGTTCTTGCTATAAAACTGATTAAAACTTCTAATACAAAGAACTACAAAATATTAGTAATTCTAAGACAGAATCAAGAAATGAAGAGTAAAATGACCTAAACTGCAGTATTTTAAAAATATTAACTACATTAAAATAACTCAAAGAATTACGAAAGAAGTAAAAATACTAATAATAAATACACAGAAAGTATAATTTAAGACTTAGTAACGGAGTACCGAGGCATAGGAGCGCAGAGAAGCGGTAACAGGGGGAGCAGTGTCCGCAATGGCGAGCGGACGTATTCATCTCAAAGAAGCTGCGTGAGTACGCCTATAGAAACTAAACGAAACTGAATTCACCTGCTATAAACATGCTCGGAATAATAAAGAAATGAATGAATAAATAAAAATAAATAAATAAATAAACTAGTATATGAAATTGAACTCATCGCTGAATGAGTCTGGTAAGGATTCTTTTTGTTTTTACATTTCGTGCTGACAAATGTGGAATATCAGTTTCCTGAGCTACTCTCCGAAGCGACTTACGTGGACTGACTTGCAGTCTTGCCTGTATATCTTATTGTGTTAGAGTTCTTCTCTTTCGCTGATTGAAAAGAAATATATTATTTACGGAACCATAACTACGTCACTTGTGAACGAGTTGTTGCGCGTAAGGTTTTGATAATACTGTAGAATAGAAAAACTGTCTACGACGCTGGTTTCTCTTCTTGTGAAAATAACACTCGACTGAAAATATTCTCTATGGTGTAGAGTGCTTAACCACCGGGATAATAACCTCACAACACACCTTAAAATATCTAATAGCTATTAGCAATTTTCTGCGTCAGCTGTCAGCACTTCTTATCACGCCAAACTTGACACAAGCCATATGGCGCTCGCTTGGGGATTCCCGCGGCCTATGACCAGAAGTGGAAAATCTTAAATTATACTTCCTGTATTTTCTGATCTTCCGGGTCATCATTATTTCGTATAATAAATCCTATAAACTAGCTCACAGAAGTTGTGTATATATATATATATATATATATATATATATATATACGTTTTGTCTGTACATTGCTCAGAATTAAAAAATAATGCTATTTCTGTATTGATCATGTCCTCAGCTACAAAGAAATGTACGTTTTAATTTTCCGCCACTTCTGTATGTATATATGTATGTATGTACGTACGGGTGTCACAAGAGAATGGCCGAACAGAATTTAATGAAAATCGGTATGTTAAGTCAGGGAATAACGTGCTGCAGTTTAGGTTATAAATAATTTTTAATCACGCTGGATGAAATGGTAGTTTAGGGAAAGGTGACTGAAATTTTCTTTTTTAAATACCTATGTTATTGATCATATCGGAAAGTATTACATACCGTAATAACATATATAGGGAATACAAGTTCCAATCATTTATGTTTTATATAGATTTACCCTACAGACTATGTTGTTTAAGTGTGTTAACTGGCGATGGTATTTGTCATGATTTTCTTAAGGTGTATAACTGCGTGGTCATTGGTCCATACCGACAAGGAAAAATGTGAGATTATTATTTAAAAAATGAGAAAAATCGTTAAGGAACGATCGTATGAAAAATAAGACAGGAGGGAGTCATGAATGAATGAAATGAAAGAGAGGAGGACTGTCTTTACAATAGATGCTCTAATATCACAGAGTTTGAAGAAAACGAAATGCGAGTGCATACAATATCGGAAACTCATAAAACTGATCAACAATAACCTTACATTGACCCTTGTTGTGATGTGTTTTTCTCTTCTGTTGCCACTCATCTCCGATAGATGGGATTACTGCTGTGTCCCGGGAGAAACACCTTGCCTGAATATTGCCGGAAAGTAGCTGGGGAGTTAGATAATTTTGTCCCGTCAATGACGGGGACCTTAAGTAGTAAAATACAACTTACCATTGTCTACACAATTTTCAGTGGTGATGTCGCCATAATTCTAACTATTTAATTATCTTTATAATTTAATGATGATTATGTTTGTAAAGATAAGACTTTCACCATATTGTGGCTGGTAAATACATTACTTAAATTAACCTAGACGCTAATGTGCCTCAGAGGGTTCTTTAAACCTATAGTGGAAGCATTTTGAGTTAATTACATTTTATGATCACATTATTCCTCGTTTTCTTAGGTGCCTCTTGTAAGGAATATTTAAGGAATTATCTTCATGAGTTATAATATTGAGAGTAATCGGACGGAAACGTGAAGCTCGTAAAATACTGGTTAGTTGCAAGGAGAGACCTCTTTTCTCGTTGGAGCATGGATTTTGAGTATATCATACCTAACAAAAATCAGATGATTCCTAGAGAGATAACTTTGTTCTCGGACCAGAATACCGAGAGATACAGAAAATGACTCCTCCCTACCTCTCCGCCACACCCCGATACTCCCGCGGCACTTCTAATTTTATGACTACTTATTTGTTCAATTTTGGCGTTTAAACTTGCGCTGGGTACATGCAGTTTTCACCTTAGCATTCTACTGTCTCCCACGAATATTCCTACCAAATTTCAACCGAATCCGAGTGTAACACATGTATGTGTTCCCTCGTAAGATTATTACCAATATCTTCCATTTTTTAAATATTTTTGCACAACTATATAAACTGAGTGATAATACGTACGTAAACGAGGAATAAACAATGCCTGGCGCGCTTTCACCTGTGACAACAACCACAGGCCACTCAGTGGCTTCGGAAGAATACTGTGGCGCCATATGGTGGCATACAGTAAAAATACATAGCTGGAATAGACCCTGAAGTTCGCCCTTCACGTAGTACCAATTTTACGCGCATAGATGTCACAGCTGATTATTTACGGCGCATCGCCTGAAACTCAACTGTGCCGCCATATGGCGTCACGCCAACTCTGATTTCAAGAACGGTGTGCCGCCATATGGCGTCACGCCATCTCAAATTTGAAGACCACCGTGACGCCATATGGCGGCACGTGGCACCCAACGTGTTAAATGCACATTTAACTCTCTATGCCAGTTATTTGTTCGGTGTGCACGTACTTTATCACTGCTGAAATAAAATTATTATAAACACTCAAATTTCGGGGTATGTAGAAAAAAGGTAACCTAAAACTTTGCCTGGTCTTCTGACCGTCCTTACACAATTACATGTTTTACGTCGCGTCTGCTACCAATTTTGGTTAAACTGTTTACAGCGAAAGCAGCCAATGCTGGATACTGCATATCAGCCTTGCATTCAAACTAGAAAACATTCGATGTATTGAATACAAGGTCTCTCTTATAAATCCAGACCGAGCGCACGGTGTTTGTACTCTGCGCTACAGCAGCTGCCTCAGCCCAACTCACGTCGCGTGCGGCTGGCCTGCTTTGAGCGTGTATACAAACTTATACGCAAAATGCTTGGGGTGTCATCCTTCACAATGAGGGACTTCATAAGCACCATTAGTATTTTATGTACACCTATAGCGAGAGTTATGACTGTTCACACGCCCAATAAGATGAAACCAGGCCTCCTCCGAAAACAAGACACAAGCTGTGATTCGAATAAACGACCATCCAGTAATAGGGATGGGCTGCGAACGGAGTCGCAAAGAGTCGAGACTGCTGCTTCTGAAACCGACACACTCGACTCCAGTGTCGACTCCACTGATGCACTAACGCCATCTAGCCACTGCTTGGAACTATAGTTCCACGTTCCTCCCTTGGTAACTTGTGATAGGATGAATACAAGATTATTATTAGCCAGCAAACATTAAATATTGCTTTGGGTTATTATCATCGTTATTGTTAATTTAAAAAACCAAACCCCTTGGCACTACAGCCCGTGAAGGGCCTTGGCCTACCAAGCGACCGCTGCTCAGCCCGAAGGCCTGCAGATTACGAGGTGTCGTGTGGTCAGCACGACGAATCCTCTCGGCCGTTATTCTTGGTTTTCTAGACCGGGTTATTGTTAATATTGTAGGTCTATTTTGGTGACTGTGATGATGGTGACGATAGTAGTAGGGGTAATAATAATCCGACAGTATACGTTTAAATGAATGCCAATATTAACTTCAATGACGTAAAACAGAAGAAAGGTGAGGGCTTAGAGTATGATTTTACAACAAATATTTTACCGAAATCGAAACCGACTTTCAACATATTAGGTCGTGTTACGTACATTTAGTACGTGTTGAAGAGATGTTAAGTACAGAACAAAAATGGCCAACCAGACACCAGTGGGATCCGAACCCACAACCTCTCGACGCGAAATCGGGATATACGCGATATACGCGTTCTACTCAAACACTAAAAGCGTCTTAAAATTTTTCTTTTCATGAACCCGTTCTTGAGGAACATAAGTCTAATTTATAAAAGGGTCAAATGCTGAGAGTATTGTAGGGTTATTTTTGAGCATTGTTGTAGAAAATTGCGTATACTCAGTGTCTATATATGAGACACCTTCACATCATAAAACTCAACCCCTGTGGGTGGGGGTGGTAGAATCACACCCACGGTGTCCGCTGCCTGTCGTAAGCGGTGATTAAAAGGGGTCCAAGGGGCTCTGAACTTTGTAGCGTGGGTTGGCAACCACGGGGCCCTTAGCTGTGCTCTGGCATTGATTCCACTTACTTGTGCCAGGCTCCTCCCTTTCATCTACCCTATACAACCTCCCTTGGTTAACTATTGTTCTTTTCCGACCCCGACACTCTTACGTTTCCGAGGGCTAGGGAGTCTTTCATTTTCACGCCCTTCATGGCCCTTGTCTTTCTTTGCCCGATACTTTAATTTTTCGAAGTTTCGGATGCCTTCCATTTTTCCCTCTGATTAGTGTTATGTAGAGGATGATTAGCTGGTTGTACTTCCTCTTAAAACAATAATCACCACCACAGCACCATATTTTAGGTAGTATTTTTTGTAACAAAAAGTGTGTCTTATGGTCGGAAAAATACGGTAAGCAGATGGAGTTATAAGCGTTTTCGTAACGCTGCTATGGGAGGATATCATCGTTGCGCCTGCACAAAACCGCTCTGTGAAATATTCCAGCTTGGAACTCTGGCCGGTAAGGTTCTGTCATTTAAAGTTCAATATTGTGCGAGTGATTACATAGAAATTACGCTCTTTATGAAAAATGTGCTGCGGGTCAGCATCTCTCTCAGACCATTATTACTTAGAGGTTTTCGCAGGCGCAACGACGATATTTTAAATGATAACACGTGAAAAATGTGAGCCTGCATTTAAAGGATCGTATTTGGTTGAATATTTGCATACATAACAAGTGTCGTTTAGCGAAAGCACAGGCCAACGATGAAGAAAAAAACCTTTTTTAATAAATTTGCCATCTGTTGGTGTGCTGAATCCGAATATGACAATAAAGAACCTGTATCACCCAACATATTTTTACATTTCTAAAGTGAATATTTAAGGAAATGAAATTTATAGCAAATTCGAAGCTATTTTATAAGATGGCAGTGTTTGCTCTGGTCTTTAGTATAATACAAGGTGAAGCGAAATTCGCGAACTCCGGCGTCGCAGCGCGATTCCTCACATGCCAGCAATGAAAAAAATGTGTCTTACAAAAGTTCGTCCTACGAGTATATCCGGCAGGAAAAGGACGTTGAAGAATGGCAATGTGGCAACACTGTAACCACATGTAGAGTAAGTAGCTCTGTCAGCACATATCGCTCGTGTTGTACAGTCTGTGCAGTGGATAGAGTTTTGGGTTAGCATGCAGGAGGTCGAAGGATCGATCCTGGGTTGAGGCGTAGGTTTTTTTATTTCGTAAATGCAGTCCACGTGGTATGGTATCTGGCATCTTAATCGTCAACAGCGAATAAATTCACGCCTACGACGTGGAAAGGGCGTCTTTCAAAGCTGATCAAAGAAAACGATTTTTCGTCCATTTCTAGGATCGTAGTATGAAAGTACAAATGGTTTCTAGAGAACCCGCTGCAATCACCGTTGACGATAAGGATGCCAGATATACCACCTGGACTACATTTACGAAATAAAAAGCATACGCCTCAACCCAGGATCGACCCCTCGACGTCCTGCATGCTAATCCAAAACTCTCTCCACTGCACCAACTGTACAGCACGACTAATATGTGCTGACAGAGGTACTTACGCTACATGCGGTTACAGTGTTGCCAGATTGCCACTCTTTAATGTTGCTTTTCTGCCGGATATACTCGCAGGACGAACTTTTGTGAGATACATTTTTTTATTGCTGGCATGTGAGGAGTCGCGCTGCGACGCCCGAGTGCGCGAATTTCGCTTAAGCCTGTATATGTACATGTACAATTAGATAGCGGACCTCTTGGTTGTTATTTTTCTTCGTTCTGCGCGAGAACCTCGTGGATCAGCAAAACATTCCGTTTCCACATCTACACATCAAATTAAGTCTAATGAAACTGTTCGTGAAAGCCATACCCAAAGATAGGCAATGTATCAAGTATTTCTGCGAGAAATTTCCTCATTTATCAGAATCAAAATAGAAGGAAGGCATGTTTGTTGGACCTGATATCCGAAAAATGATTTTCGATTCCAACTTTGAATCAAAAATAAAAGTCTGTGAGAGGGAGTCCTAGGTATATTTCAAGCAGCTTTTTACAAATTCTTGGGAAAAAAAGGACCCACATTGTAGACAGCATGTTGGATAAGTCCAAAAGGTTGTGATGTTTTCGAGCCTGAAGATTCACTTATTGAACAGTTACCTTGATTTTTCCCAGACAATTTGGGGAATGTGAGTGAGAGACAAGGTGACCGTTTTCATCAAGATATCAAAGTGATGGAAAAAAGTTATTATGGCCGTTGGAATACCAGTATGATGAGAGACCACTGCTGGTCACTCCACCGAGAATTTCAGCAAGCGAGTCACAGGAAAAGCTATACCAGAAGCTTTAAGGAGAAGAGGGAAAGGAAGTATAAGAAAATGCACATGTAAATCCATGTAATAGAGATATTTCCATGTTTGAACTTGAATAAAAGATTTGTACATATTGTAACATGAATTCCTATAATATGTTCCGCTAAATTTCTAGTCTGTAACAAAGTCACACTGGGACGAAACCCTGGGTGATCGAAAACAATTCAGGTTAGATCTGGAATTAGCAATAACAAAACCACTAGAATCACCTATTAACGTAAAAAAATGTATGACGTTTTTCTTTGTTGTTCTGTGAAACCTTATTTCGATGTCTTAAACTGTTAACGAAATAATGGAGAGGTGTGCACGTTAAGAGGGACACCCGGTATATGAAGGTAACATATGACTGCATTTCAGAAGATGTTTTCACTTCTTTCTTGTCGACTGTGAACTGTTACATAAGACCTCAACATTGTCTAGGTTTCAGACAACTGTTAAAAGTTTACAAGCTCGGCTTTAACCCTGCCTCAATCACTTCCGCGTCCACCTCCACCTCCACCTTTAGGCGCCTGTCACTAATGCCGGCTATTTACGGCGTCTGGCTCCTCTGTGTTTGGCGCCGGGACGCTACATCGTGCCACTACACTCCACTCCACTCCACTTGTTTGTCGGGGAAGCTGGGGTTGCTATAGAAACCACTGGTCGTGGGACCAGAGTCGGCAGAGCGTACTTCGTGTCTGCTGCTGCTGCTACTCCATTTTATTTTAATCTCGCTACGAACAGCCACCACGCTGTAGTTCATATTTGGAACTTCAGGAAATAGTGATTAACTTACAGTATGAATGCTCTTTAACCTTTTTGATGCCAGACTAAAATGAAGTGGTTACGCTAAAGGTAGCTAAATCAATTTAAATGAAAAGCGTTCTCTTACTTTAATTTTCTGGAGATCGTGCTTTTGATTATTTATTCCATAGCACATAGATGGACAGTGACATAAATGACATAGTAGGTCTGATGTTTGGAGCGAGGGGAACAATTATTACCGTTTTTGCTGCCAGTTTTTGGAAACATATCTCTGCCAGTTACAACATTAAGGAAAATTGCCATCATTGCCATAAGGAGTTCATGAATAATTCTTAGAAATCATTGCTATACTTAGGTTACTGTCTAAATTTCTCAATTGTATTTATTTCTTTTCTAAAAAATGTAAATGTATACTTTGTCGCAAGGCAGCCTCTGTATGAGGGGAAGTATTTCATACAATAAAATAAATGGGAGGGACTTATGTTACTCCCGAGTTACAGTTTTGCGATATACAACTGTGTGAATTTGAATTTTTAGTTCTGAAAAAAATAATTTTCATTTTTATACTATGGTCTGCTAATTTTCTGGTCTATAACGAACTCACATTGTGACGAAACCCATGTCACGTCAAGCAAGTGTGGCCACTTGTAACTGACGTGTTGCTGTACAGCGCCATGTGTTGGCCATGTTGTGTACTTTATTTCGGTGTCAATAACACTCCAACTCATGCCAATCATGTGTGTCAATTATTGGCTCGTCAAGTGTTAACGGACTTTCGGGTCATTCTGTATAATACTTCAGGGAATATTGGAGGTACAGAGGTAATAATTGACACACATGATTGGCATGACATGCGGTTTTATTGACACCAAAATAAAATACACCAAACGATCAAGAGATGGCGCTTCGTATGATATACAAGCAATAATTAGCATACAATCGAGGTTTAGCAAACACGATGTTCTTTATACCACATGCTCAAGATGTCGGTCGTCGTTCATCAACAATACCTGCAGTCGGGAGACAATGTTGTGAACAGCACTGTACATAGATTTGATGAGGAATTGCTGTCGGATGTTGTCTTTTAGCGTCCCTAATGAGGTCGGAAGACCGAGGAGGCCAAGCATGACATGTCCCTATTTCAGGCGCATCTGACGCCCTCTCACACGACAGTTCATTTTATACCTACACGAGTCTCATGCGACATCACTGACGTGTTGCTGTCCAGCTCCATCTGTTGGCCTGTTTATGCACTCGTTGTTGGTGTCAGTAAAACCCCATGTCACGTCAAGCATGTGTGGCCACTTGTACCTGACGTGTTGTTGTTCAGCGCCATCTGTTGGCCATGTTGTGTACTTTGCGTCCTTTGTTACCTTTGAATAAATAACTTAAGTTTTATGCAGTTTTGAAAGTATTTTTTTTGAGAATTGTGTTTTTTAAAATTATGGACACAGGTTAGTTGACAGCGGCCTTGGGGGTATATCATCTCCGTTATTAGAAAATGATTTTTGTGATATCTGAAGCCATCTCTTTTCAGTCTCGACTCAGTTAATTTAGAGTTGTTAGATCCTTCAGTCTGCTGAAACTGATATTGAATAAATACATTTATAAACTATTTGAAAAACAAACATCTTAATTCTATTTTAATTAATTATGATGACTGTGTAATGGACTAGTATAACTTAGAAAAATTCTCTGAACAAATGGGTAAATAGTGAAAATATTGAGGTCGGTTAATTATTATTATTATTATTATTATTATTATTATTATTATTATTATTATTATTATTATTATTATTATTATTATTATTATTACTTTGAGGTGTGGCTATGAGGTTGATTACGTCTATTATTATTATAAAGGTCAATGGCAGAAGGCTTAACAACTTGAGATTTGCTGATGACATTGCATTACTGGCAAACGACAATGACGAACTCCAGACATTAGTTACTGATCTTGCCATGGAATGTGATTCAGTCGGCTTGAAGATGAACCTTTCCGAAACAAAAGTCATGTCCATCAAGGGGGTCACACTACGAAATGTGCACATCAACAACACGCCGTTAAAGAAGGTGGCCAGTTGATGAATATGAAAGGTGAAATAAGACCAGAAGTTTTGCGACGCATTAAGCTAGAATGGCAGGCATATGGAAGAAACTCAACTGTCTTCATATCAAATATGCCAGTAAATCTGAAGGACATAGTTTATGATCTGTGCATTCTACCTGTGCTGACTTATGGCCGTGAGACTTGGACACTGAAAGAATTTACGGAAGGAAAACTTAGGACAGCGCAGAGAGGCATGGAAAGGTCACTGCTGGGTTTTACAAGGAAAGATAAGAAGAGAGCAGATGACATCAGATCAGTCACTAAAGTTAATGACATTCTTGAGAGAATAGCCACCTTAAAATGGCACTGGGCTGGACATATCGCTCGAAGGGAAGATGACAGATGGATGAAGCTAGTGTTAGAATGGAGTCCAAGAGACCATCAAAGGCCTAGAGGAAGACCGACAGACAGATGGGACAAAGATATCAAAAGAATAGTTGGTGCTACCTGGGAGAGAACTGCTCAAGACCGTTCCACCTGGAGAGTTCTGCTAAAGACTTTCCTGAGTTCACGACTTAAAGAGGCCACATCATGTAATGATAGAATTGGCTGGTGATGATGATTATGATGATGATGATGATGATGATGATGATGATGATTATTATTATTATTATTATTATTATTATTATTATTATTATTATTATTATTATTATTATTATTATTATTATTATTATTATTATTTACGGAGTTGTGTAAGGACTTCATTTGGTATAAATCGTGATCGTATTAATCATTTGTGTGTTGTATGATCTGTCTTGTGTAACAAAACGTGTGAGGTTATGTCACGATACATCTGCTGTATGTACTGCATTATTAAGAGTGTATATAATTTAAGAACACGTAATTAATAGTATATAATTTATTATTACCTGTAAATATGATGTAAAATCCAATTTAATAGTCCAGCAGAACAACGCATCTTTGATCTTTGTCACTAGAGTTGTATATAATATTCTCTTCATTTGTAAATAGGTTATAGGAGACTCGGAAAAATTCGAGAAAACATGTTGTGTCATACTTTTGTAGAAGCCTGGCCAGGCAAGGTGTATAACGAGACGGTGTAGAGTTATTAAGTGTGGAGCCATTAGCCGAACTTAGTGTGTGAACACATGTTGTGATTTTGTTGTGTTGGTAGTTGGTTGAAATGCTAATGTGGCAGTCTTCTTCTTCTTTTTCTTCTCCATAGCAGTGTTTAATTCAAGATAGCAGTGCATTAGTGTGTGTGTATCACGTGTATATAATTTGTAAATAAACTTGTACATAATTGACAGCATCTCCTGTGTGCGTCTTTGTAGTTACGAACATTGTAATTGTAATTTATTTGTCTTAATTAATTCTATTTTAATTAAGTTCTTCCTTTTTCAGGTGTAATTCTGTTACCATATGTTTTATTTACTCAAAGTTAGTATCGGCAGACTGAAACACCTAACAGTTATAAATAAGGTTCCGATATTAAGGAAAAATCGTAGTTCTTTCCTAAGGTCATTTACCGCGAAATATGAATAATAAAGTGTGAATACTGGGTCCCTGACCCTGTTTAAAGCAATTTCGTGTTTCATATATGTGCATATTTCAGCCATTTGTATTGTTTGGGTCGATTTTGCTCATTTTAGTGATATAAGGTCATATTTGGTATTATTATTATTATTATTATTATTATTATTATTATTATTATTATTATTATTATTATTATTATTATTATATTTGATTTTGGCCACTATGGGCTACGGAATAACAAGTACGCTATCCTGGATCATCTTTTCCCTCCCCTGGCTTTGATCTTCTGCCAATATAGCTTCATTCGTTGGCATATCTGCTTCCTTCTTTCTTATCCAAAAATCACATTTGAAGATTTCTTTTTTTCCTTCTTCTCGGAAGCCTCTGAAGTCTGAAACTAATTGTCGAAAGTGGTTCCTGTTTTGGATGTCTTCATGACTAATGCCCATTCTCTCTCCATAAACCACATGGGAACAATTTTCTTCCCTTCGAAATGTGTAACGAGATTTCGAGTCAGCCTTTCTTGATTCATACGCAGCAGATGTCCATAAAATTGTATTCCTCTCTTCTTCATCGACTCTAATATGCCCTCAGTCTCTTTGTATAACTCTTTGTTATGTTTTAATATTCGTTGTCCACCAACATATATAGGTCCCAGAATCTTACTTAGGATCTTCCTTTCTTTCTTCTCCAGTTGTTCTATTATTATTATTATTATTATTATTATTATTATTATTATTATTATTATTATTATTATTATTATTATTATTATTATTATTATTATTAAAAACGCGAACAGTTTTCAAGAGCTCTCAATGAACATGAGAAGTTAGTGTAACCGGACTTACGAAGAATCACGTGCTGATTACATTGGGCTCTTGCCCATGACTCGCCAGCCTGTTACCTGGGACAAAAACAGGCCTTTGACATTAAGAGTATGAGCTGTGTTACTCCAGACTTGGTAAATATTCGTGTAGCCTGGGATTTTATTGTGCGTGCTTCACAAAGTAACTCGAGGACAGTGGCTCTTGTGGACTTGGAAAGAAAATAACAATTGTTCCACGACTAAATTGTTTAAAAGACAAAGTATGTTCCCTGGTCCTTTATAAATAGACTCACTGATCCCATACAGGTGGATTCTTAATTGTGTTTCTGTAGAAATGTCTCACGGCTGCCGTGTTTCGCTTATACACCACGAAGAACTACATGAAATACCCCGCAGTGGGCTTTTGTGAGGTTGGAAGAGAAACATGAGGTAGAAATACATATTTCTGGGAAACCACTACCATGGATAAAAGGTCTGCTCGTCGGTTTGAACAATGGCTTTGTAACGAGTTAGAAAACGCTGAAAGTTATGGCTTGTAAACAAAATATATCCACTTCCTCCCCAGTCCAAGAAGAATCAACTACAAATGGATAGACAGCAGCGCTACACAGGTTATTTAAAAGAGATAAAACGTTGCATTGTTTATTGATAACAATGGGCAACAAATTTTTACTTTTGTTTGTGACTTGGTTATTTGTGTGACTTGTTCCTTTTACCATAAAATAAAGGAAAATGCCTGGCATAATGATCCTGGTTTGTTTTTGCTGTCATGATTTTCATTCGTTTTACCTAATTTTTAACACAAGTATTGCTACTACGGCTGATAAAATGTTTTCATTCTTTCCCTGAAGGGGGAGGCGGACCTCCTGTAAGGTGACGTTGTCTTGCTCTGGATGACCAATAAATTTTCTCTCCACATCTGAAAGTCCGAGCGAGCTCCCTAAAGAAGAAAAGGCACGATAGAACTGCCACGGAGTAAAAAACAACCTTATTTTCTTAAAAGGGGGCTGTTTTAAAAAAATTGTCACATTTTCCGTTAAATAAACAATTCTACGCTATCTTACAATGAGAAATGTGTAAAATGAGTCTTAACTGACATTTGCAAGTATATTATAACTAGGGAATGTTGAGCGTTTTCAATTAACGGACCGGAATAATCTTTGTTATTACAATACACAGTTCTTGTTTACTTTTATAACTCATGTTGAGCAAGTGTAGTGGCTGGCTGACTGAGGCGATAAAGGCGTGGTGGATTCACCCGGAAGAACGTGGGTTCGATTGCCCGTCAGGAAGTGGAAAAATTTAAGAAACGAGATTTCCACTTTAGGAGGTCCTGAGGTTCACTATGCCTACACAAAAATTAGCACAGGTTAATTCCTGGAAGCAAAGGCGGCCGGGCGCAGAGCTAACCACTCAACCCCACCAAGTGCTGAGGTTACGGATAGTGGATGCCTCTACCTTCCACCCCTCCAACAGCCTTTATGACTTGCATTTTGCTTTTGACTTTTTTATTGACTAAATGTTTAAAGAAATAGATTTGACATTTATATTCGACATACATGCACTTAAAGTACTTGTGTATACATAAAAATCAAGACATTATTAAAAAATAAAGAACGAAGGACAACAAATTAAGAGGAAACCATACGTCTGTGAGAATCGGGGCCGACATAAGATGAAATCTAACGCTGAAAACGTCACTGTATTGCAGTGGATTAAGGAAGTTCATAAAGATCTAGAGGAGTAGAACATTCAGGAAGTTCAGATGTTAGACAGGAAAACATATCGGACCATGATTCAAAATTTGAAAGGGTTTCAAGTCGAAAGAACTGCGAAGACGGGAAGAGCCTGAACGGATGAACAAAAGAAACAGCATAGCGCCCATATGAATGAGTACTGGAGGAAGAGGAAACTTCAGACAAGTTAAAAATGAATTTGTAGCCTGATCCTCAGTGATCAACTCGCAAATAGGAATAAAAGTACATTAGTAACAATAATCATGAGAAAAATCGTAGGTCCCAAAATTACAAATAGAGTACGTTACCCCCAAAACAACTTGTAATTATATTTCATCATCATCATCATCATCTGTTTACCCTCCAGGTTCGGTTTTTCCCTCGGACTCAGCGAGGGATCCCACCTCTACCGCCGTAAGGGCAGTGTCCTGGAGCTTCAGACTCTTGGTCGGGGATACAACTGGGGAGTATGACCAGTACCTCGCCCAGGCGGCCTCACCTGCTATGCTGAACAGGGGCCTTGTGGAGGGATGGGAAGATTGGAAGGGATAGGCAAGGAAGAGGGAAGGAAGCGGCCGTGGCCTTAAGTTAGGTACCATCCCGGCATTGGCCTGGAGGAGAAGTGGGAAACCACGGAAAACCACTTCCAGGATGGCTGAGGTGGGAATCGAACCCACCTCTACTCAGTTGACCTCCCGAGGCTGAGTGGACCCGTTCCAGCCCTCGTACCACTTTTCAAATTTCGTGGCAGAGCCGGGAATCGAACCCGGACCTCCGGGGGTGGCAGCTAATCACGCTAACCACTACACCACAGAGGCGGCCCACGCAGGAAATACGGAGCAAAAACAATGAGACACTTAACATATGTATGTTCAGTAATGGTATCCGCAGACAAAGGAAAGGCACGAAGATTATACAAGGAAACCAAAAGAAGTCCTCTATGTGTACAAGTGTCAGACACATGACGGTACATAGGAAATGTTACGCACATTCAGTCCTCAAAGAATTTCCCGTCCCCATCGAGCTCATGTTCCCAGTGTGTCTCCAGCTGTGAAATGTTCTGATGATAAAAGTCGTCGGTCTTGGATGCAAAGAAGTCTACAAGTGCCTCCCACACACCCGCCTTCGAGTTTTTCAATCAACATTTTTCTATTTAGTGACTCTTCCAAGAACACTGTTGCAAGGAGTGTGTAAGAGCCTAGGGACTTGGCTAATACCAGTCTTAGTGTCAAAGGATGCAGATAATCGTGCCACTGCCACCGAGCGAGCAGCCGCGTGGTTTGGGGCATGTAGCTGTCAGCTTGCTCTCGCGAGATAGTGGGTTCGAATCCACTCTCGGCAGCCGTGAATATGGTTTCCCATGGTTTACCATTTTCAATCTAGGCAAATACTGAGGCTGTACCTTGTGGCCACGGCTACTTCCTTCCCGCTTCTATCCCTTTCCTATCCCATCGACGCTATAAGACCTATGTGTGTCGCTGCGACGCAAACCCAATTCTTTAAAAAACGTCCCATGGATTTATCTTGTGAATGTGTGTTGGAACAATTCTCATTGTCAAGGCCCACCTTCTGGAGGATATCTAGAAGATTGAATCGACAGACAGAATCATAGACCTTGAAATGAACAAAACTTAACACAAGCTTGAAGAGATCTGATTTTGGTGATATTATTAGTGAAAAGATTTGTTCATTGCAGCAGAAATGTTTCAGAACATCATAGTGCATAAATTGTACTTGTCCATCTCCCCTCTCCTAACACCAGTGCAGTTAGGGGTGCGCGGATGTGAGCTTGCATCCGGGAGATAGTGGGTTCGAATCCCGCTGTCGGCAGTCCTGAAGATGGTTTTCCGTGGTTTCTCCATTTTCACACTGTACCTTAATTAAGGACACCGCAGCTTTCTTCCAACCCATAGGCCTTTCCTATACCATCATCGCCATAAGACCTATCGGTGTCGGTGCGACGTAAAGACACTAGCAAAAAAGTACAAATTAAGTGAATTCAGTGTGATCTTTTCTTCTTTTATAGGAGGGGTGCGTGGAGACATAAAGGCTATTTGGTCCTCTCATCTTCGGTTAATTCACAATTCAAGCCTTGGTGGTCCACGGTTCATTCGAGAATACTACGTTAAAGAAAGAAAGCAAGTGGAAATGATCTCTAACTTGTCATTGCAGTCTACTAAATACATTTAATATTTCATGTTTAGCGGCATATTTCCAGATTTACACCCATACAATATCATCAAATTACGTATTCATATATGAAATCATTTCATCTCTGTTTATGCTAAATATATTCGTGATTTATTTAACATTAACGTAATTATAAATACATTTCGATAATAAATTTTGTTCCTATCATAAACATTCCCCATGTTATTTTTAAATGTTGTTTTGATTACTTTATTTTGACATAGTAATCATTATTTTATTCTATTTCAACTACAGTACTTTATTTTGACATAGTGGTAATTTTATGAGTTTATGAATCTAAATAATTAATTTCTCCTCTGTGCAACTTTTCGATTAGGAACATGAATGTGCTGTGATCAATGGGAACAGATCTGGTTCAGTAATTCAAGAAGGAGGAGGATCCCGCACGACAGTATTATTGGACCTTTATGTTTTCTTATACATAAAAATGATATGAGTAAAGGTTTGGGATCAGAGATAAGGATATTTGTGGATGATGTCATACTGTATAGAGTAAGGATTGAGTTGCAGGATTGTGAGCGACTGCAGGAGGACTCTTTCCGTGGTTTCCCATTTTCACACCAGGCAAATGCTGGGGCTGTACCTTAATTAAGGCCACGGCCGCTTCCTTCCCACTCCTAGCCCTTTCCTGTCCCATCGTCGCCGTAAGACCTATCTGTGTCGGTGCGACGTAAAACAACTAGCAAAAAAAAAAAAAAGCAGGAGGACTTAAACAATGTAGAGAGACGGACAGCGGACAATGACATGAATGTAAATGGGATGAAAAGTTAAGTTGTGAGTTTCACAAAGAGGACAAGTCCTCTCATTTTTAATTATTGTTTTGATGGGGTGATAGTACCTCGTGGGGAACAATAGAAGTACCTAGGTGTTAATATAAGGAATGATCTTCATTGGGGTAATCACATTAACGAGGTTAAGAAAGGTTACAGATCTCTTCTGATGGTTATGAGAGTTTTTAGGGGTTGCAGTGAGGATGTAAAGGTGAGGGCGTATAAGTCTCTGGTAAGACCGAAGTTAGAGTGTGGCTCCAGTGTATGGGAACCTAACCACAACTACTTGATATGAGAAGGGGCTGCCTAGCCGAAGCGATAAAGGCGTGCTCAGTTCGCCCGGAAGGACGTGGGTTCGAATCCCCGTCAGGAAGTCGTAAAATTTAAGAAAAGAGATTTCCACTTCCGGAGGTGCATATAGCCCTGAGGTTCACTCAGCCTACACCAAAAATGTGTACCAGGTTAATTCCTGGGGGCAAAGGCGGCCGGGCGTAGAGCTAACCACTCTACCCCATCACGTGCCGCGGTTAACAATGGTGGAAGCTTTTACCTTCCACTCCTCCAAGGGCCTTCATGGCCTGTACGGAGGTGTCTTTGTCTTTGACTTGATATGAGAACTGGAAAAAAAATCAGAGGAGAGCAGTACGATCTGTTCTGGGGGGTTTCCAACAAAGGGATAGTGTTGTTGCAAAATTTGGGCTGGGAAGACTTGGGAGTAAGGAGACGAGCTGCTGGCGTGGAATGACATAAGCAGAAGAATAAGATTGAGTGGGGCTTTTAAAAGGAGGAAATATCAAAATATGAAGATAACGTTGGAATTTGAGAGTACAGATTGGGGAAAATATTCATTTACAGGACGAGGGTAAGGAATTGGAATAAATTATCAGTAAAAATGTTTTATACATTTCCAAGTTCGTTTTAACTATTTAAGGAAAACTAGTTAAACAACTATGAATAAATGTGAATAGGTATCAGGTAAACCATTGATAGGCAATCGGCCACGTGGGCGACAGTCTTAAATGTAGATTGATTGATTGATTGATTGATTGATTGATTGATTGATTGATTGATTGATTGATTGATTGATTTAAATTAATACTTATAAATAAAGCTTACATTGTGTCTGCACTTTATGAAAATTATAACTTTGTTTAACTAAAATAACCTTTCACCGAGTGATTTGGTTGCACGGTGCACGTCTCGTAGCTGTGAGCTTCCATTCCGGATATAGTTGCTTTGAATCCCACCGTCAACAACCCTGCAGTTTCCTGTTTTCACACCAGGCGGGTATGTACGTTAATTTTTGTAAACAAGTTACGGAATTCACTTTTCAATTGTTTTATAATATTTCTAATCAAATTCCTATTTCTCCTTGTTGAGTAAAGTGCATCCAACTCTGCATTCGGTACATTCTGCAGCCAGGTCTTTTACGTCGTCTCATGTTTTCCTAATTCCAATTTGTTACCTTTTCGCCTGTAAGTGTTCCTAGGTCTTCCCCGCTTCATTTTCCTATTGAGTTTTCAACTGATCCTTCCTTCTTTCTTTCCCTTATTTCTATATCAATGGGTTTCTGATTGATTACCTTCCACAAGTTTTCGTTTGTGATCACTTCACGCCATCGCATATTCATGATACGCCGCAGACGAACATTTACGAACACCTGAAGATGGTGTGTGATTTGACTGGTAACCTTCCACGATTCACAACCGTAAAGGAGAACGGACTTCACGTTAGTATTGAAAAGTCAGACCTTGGTAAGAGGTTATTGTTCTTTCAAATAGGCTATAGTAAAACGAATGAGCTATTTGTTTTCCAGGTTCGAGTCTCGACATGTTCCTCTGCGCCACCAGTCTTTATCCCACGTAGACAAAAGAACTTAATATGTGTACGATATTGATGCGTGTTATCAGGGTCCGTAAAACTGAAGTTACTACACAGAGAGTAGGGAGTTCTCCTGCCCACAAACTGTATTGAGCTACTATTAACAGTTAATCAGAAGTTCACTCGCGTTTGATTGAGTTTTCCTCTCGACATATTTTTTCTACACCCCCCCCCCCACACACACACACAAATAGCTAGTTCCCTACTAGCAAGCCCCGTTGAATTCCACGTAGCCGTCTGACGGACTCACTCCCAACTCGTCACGGACTCGCGACCGCCTCTTGACTGCTTACTTTCTTTCGCTATTGGAACATTCATGACTGACCGATGCACACAAGCTGCACTCCTTATATAGGACCACAGAAGATTATACTAGTTCCCACTTCCAGAACATTCCGGTGTCTTCTGCATTGTTAATCACCTTCTAAGAGCTTGCATATCGCGAGTCTCAACAATTGGCCGTCGCTATTCTTTTGCTCATAGCTAGCCCCCTCCACATTGTCGCCGCTGCGCTGCTATTATCGTCTTTCGTTGATAGCATAACCAGCCACTCCGCACTCTACCTTCAATGTTACAATATAATGCAGGTTTTTTCTTGACAAATGTGAATTATAAAAGCCATAAATTTGCATGTTTTAATGCTAAAAACACAACGGATCCGTTTGATTCCGAGAGAGATGAAAAGCTCAAAGATTGTGTTACACATAGTGCAAATACAAAACAGATAAGAAATTCTATGACCATCCTGGACTTCGAAGAAGTAATTATCCTCAGCAAACCAACTTACTAGTTTAAATTTATTGCTCGCCCTGATTTTCTGAAAAAGGAATGCATGTGAAAACTCAAAGTAATCTTTGAGTGTTTTTTGAAAAATTTTCAGATATAATACTGTTACCATATGTTTTCTTTTTCAGCAGTTTATTCATTTATTTCAAAAATTAGTATCGGCAGACTAAAAAGCTAACACTTATAAATTAAGAGTGTAATTTAGAGCTGTGTCAATAAAAATGTACAAAAAACGAACCTATCAACGAAGGGTACAATAGGTAGTGGAGGGCAATATAATTATAACATAATAGAAAGCAATCGGCATGATGCAGTTGGCTTCCTGGCTCTACTACAAATTTCACATGGTTATGAGTGGTGGTAAAGGTGGTATTGGTGGTGATTGTTGTTTTGAGGGGAAGTACATCTTGACAACCATCCTCTCTTAACAAGCTAAATGGAAACAAAGAAATCGAGTTTCAAAAATGAAGGAGAATATAGAACATACATAATCCTAAAATAGCCGAAATGGGCACCAACACACCAAATCAGAACACAAGCTCCGTGAGTAATAGGACCCTTGAAATTTATATGCGCAGGATGAATCTACTCTCACAGTTAAAGCGCATGACGAAGTGATCGGTGTTCTCCTGATTGGTGAATGATTGTTCCCGAGATTCAGTCTTAGGCCACGGGGGATTGATGGACCCAGTGAGGAAGTGCGCCACATGTGGCTTTGAAGAGTGGAGCAATCCAGCCCCAGGTAACATAAATTAATAGAGAAATGGGTAATAATTTCTCTCTCGGTCATTGCATGTGGAATTTTTGAAACGGCTAGTCACCGCCTTGTGAAACTGAATATCCCGTGGCTGTGGATAATACATCGTCATAGATACTCGTTCACTGACGGGTAAGACGATTCCTTTGAGTGAGTCATCCCCACCAATAGTGGTTTCTTGCACTCATGTGGGTCGGTATCCCTACGCGTCATAAGAGGTGACTCCAGGGGCTCTCAAATTGGAACTGTGGGTTGGAAGTTACGAGTCCCTGGCTAAGTGTGGTATTCTATTGCGCAACAACTTCTGTAATCAGAGCAGATACATGCTTTGCAGATAGAACTATTATGTGCCTATGGTATCTGACAGTAGCCATTAAGATCTTAGAAAAACAAGGCCTTAAAAAGTAAAAAAAAAAGTATTAAATATATTAATTTACGTGAAAGAACAGTTAGATTGTTTAGCCAAAAGAAAACTTGAGGCTAGTCTTCAGAAGAATCCAAATGTGAAATTTTCCATTCGAATACGAAGTTTGCTCCTTTGGTTTCTGTGGATATGGAAATAAGATTTAGCATGTAAGAAGGCGTCTTATCTCCGAATAGAACGAAACGAAAACACATTGCACAACAACCCCGAAAGGCCATGGCCTACCAAGCGACCGCTGCTCAGCCCGAAGGCCTGAAGATTACGAGGTGTCGTGTGGTCAGCACGGCGAATCCTCTCGGCCGTTATTCTTGGCTTTCCGGACTGGAAAATACAAACAAGCTAACTGTTAAAAACTTAGATATGCTTAATATTTTGAGGTTCAGAGCTTTATTTTTTCCTTCCTCTGATGAATGATTTGTGTAACCTACTGATTTGTACAGTTTCGAATGAATTGATTTAAATTTCATAAAATAGGAAAAATAGATCCTTTTGACTTTTTTGTCTTATTTTAGCAGATTTTCCCATCATTTTTCCTATGAAAATTGGCCCCAAAATCCTAATCCTAGAAACAAACAAAAACACCCAATGTCTTAGCCAAAGAATTAGCAGACACAATTAATAATCTCTGTCCTGTTCGGTAATGGATCTCAGGACTGAAAACTTAATATCGCTAATAATGTTATTGGCTTTACGTCCCACTAACTACATTTCTAAGGTTTTCGGAGACACAGAGGTACCAGAATTTAGTCCTTCAGGAGTTATTTTACATGCCAGTAAATATACCGACATGAGGCTGACATATTTGAGCACCTTCAAGTACCACCGGATTGAGCCAGGATCGAACCTGCCACGTTGGGGCCAGCGCATCGTCCATATGAGCCACTCAGCCCGGTCTTTAATATCATTACTCACGTAGAACTACAGTCGCATTTTGATCTCGATCCATAAATAAGAACTGTGAAATCTATGATGGCGAGCCTGCAAAACCTGTCGTGAGAACAACACTCGAATATTTACACACTGTCTGATTTCTTCTCTTTCATTACTTGATTTGAAAGTATTGATAATTCTCCATTACATACCACTCTTACCACAAATGGGAACATACATCTACTACTTATTTGTTGGTGCAGTAAAGATTACAATCACAAATGCAATGATTTTGACGACCACTGACACGAATTAATGGTTATTCATTCACTGCATTATTTTGTCGGTTTGTATTGTGATTGACACAGCAGGGTGAATAGATGAATAAATATTAATTAATTCGTTAAAATATTCACCATGGTGGGATTACTGTTGCTAGACACAAAACATATTCCCGTCAGAATAACAAAAATATACAGGATGAAAATATATGAGCTTATTCGGACACCGGGGACTAATGGTAGGGATCATTATAAATATATTATAATCCGTCCCACTATATCACAGTTTTCGTGAGAGTCAAATAGTGAATAATTAGTCCATCTGACGTGTTCGAAGTCGTAATTTGTGATATAGTAGGACTAGGATATCTTCCAGCTAAAGAAAAAACGTACGTATTACGTTGGATCCACAACAAATATTAGCTATTCCGTTATTTACTTCCTCATTTTTGTCATCAATCCACTACGTTGTTCTACTGTACAATTACAATTTATTTATTTATTTATTTATTTATTTATTTATTTATTTATTTATTTATTTATTTATTTATTTATTTATTTATTTAATCTTGTAGTTATTTGGCAAAGAGTCGATGAATACAACTGGAGATCCAGTTTCTCTCTAGATAAATTCTGGAGCTGTTTTTATATTACTATATGTAATGTATTCCTTCCCGTCGCTTGTGCGCTTTACCGTGGAATGAAAAATCCTCAGGTAATAACTTCTTGTGTCAGGTTGTGTACACTTGACGTGACACATTGATTTCGTCGATGTATTCCGTCAATACTTTCCGTATTACGTGGTCAAAGTCAAACTTTATAGCAAGTATTACGGTCCTGAAAACAGATCGTTTGCTTTACGTACATTTAACCAACTCTGTTATCTCTCCCCTTCTATAAACAAAAAATTGCATGCGTCGCTCATTTTTTGTGAGTGAATAAGCAATGCTGATATTTCACCCTTTTCTTTAATTTACGGTCTGTTGTGTATATGCCAAGTACATGAGCATTATTAACTTTAAGAGCGCTTCTCTCTACATCTAACAATATCATCCCTTGACTATAAAACTTTGTAATCCCTCCCTGCATTCCCCACTTCCCTTCCTGGAACACAGGATCATGTCACTACCTTTTTCCTCCCGGTAATGGGGGAATATGTACACACACACAAAAATATATATTCACATACGTGTTACGGTCAGTTACTAGGGTGGAATGCAATATTTTTTTCAAGTGGTAGGTAGGGACGAACACGATCATAAAAATAAATTGAATTTCATAGGAGTAGATTTTTATGTGGATACTCATTCCCTCATAGTACGTGTACAGGTGCTCCAACAGTGGAATTTATACCACACTAGAGCGTAATCTGTTGGCGCGGCGGTCACAACAGCATGTAAAGTTCGTGAAGATTTCCGGGACGTAATGTTTGTTGACTATAATTTATGTTTCATAACAGTAAGTTGATGATGTGTTATATACTTGTGTCCGGCTAATTTATAAAAGTATTTATCGTGATATTCATGGGGAGTGTGTTTGTATGAAGAGATTTGGTTTTCAACCCAGACGATCGAGGGTTGTATCCCAATGAATCCTAGAGTGGAATTTTCAAATAATGTCACGTGGCGCAATATAATAATTACAAGGTAATCATACAGGTATCAACATACGAATCTTCTTCTTTATTCGATTTTGGCAATGTAAGGATCTCAGAAAGTAACCCTTTGCATTCATTTGAATCCTTCCAATAGTTATTCACCCTTTCACTTTGCTGTTTCCGCCTCTCTTGTGTCCAGATGTTATTAATACCTTTCCTCTTTTCCTTCTCCTGGAAACCCTTGAAATTTTGTATCAATCTTCTGAACGTTTTTCTGTCTTGTATTACATCGTCTGTAATTCCAAACTCTCTCATACCTCTTTTTACTTCTTGGATACACTGGTTGCCGTTCTTTCTCTTGTGAACATGGTTAAACACTTGTTTTGTTAAGCTACTGTTATCCATCATTATTATGTGACCAAAAAATTTAATTCTCGTCCTTCTGATCGTGTCTAACAGCCTTTC
The DNA here is from genome assembly GCF_040414725.1 of Anabrus simplex. Lineage (NCBI taxonomy): Eukaryota > Metazoa > Arthropoda > Insecta > Orthoptera > Tettigoniidae > Anabrus > Anabrus simplex. The sequence goes on from NC_090275.1 coordinate 43,405,315, forward strand.
ATTTCCTTCATCCTTGTATAGATCTTTAACCTTTATTCCTCCTATGTCTAACCTTTCCTTCCTTCATTTTCAATGGTCCCCAAATTGTCCTCAATATTTTTCTTTCTTTTTTATCTATCTCTTCTACTTCACAAGTTTTCATACAGACTCTCTGGTTTGATTACTGTGTTGTAGTGTTTGATTTTAATTTTACTTGAGAGATTCTTCTTATTGTAGGTATCTTTAGTGAGTTGGTATGCTAGTTCCAATTTTCTTGCTCTTGATATGTTTGCTCCTTTATCGAGTCCATTAAACTGAAATATTTCACCTAGGTATTTAAATTTAATAGCCGGCCCCGTAGTGTAGGGGTAGTGTGCCTGCCTCTTACACGGAGGCCACGGGTTCGATTCCCGGCCAAGTCAGGGATTTTTACCTGGACCTGAGGGCTGGTTCGAGGTCCACTCAGCCTACGTGATTAGAATTGAGGAGCTATCTGACGGTGAGATAGCGGCCCCGGTCTAGGAAGCCAAGATTAACGGCCGAGAGGATTCGTTGTGCTGACCACACGACACTTCACAATCTGCAGGCCTTCGTGTTGAGCAGCGGTCGCTTGGTAGGCCAAGGCCCTTCAAGGGCTGTAGTGCCATGGGGTTTGGTTTGGTTATATAAATTTAATAACCTTGTTGATTTTCCCGTACCCTGTTTTTAGCGCTGTGGGTGAATTCCTGATATTTGACATGAATTTAGTCTTCTCAAAAGATATCTGAAGTCCAACTTTTCCTGTTATTTCTTTCATAAGGTTGATTTGTTCTAAGGTAGTCTCTATACTTCCATACGATTCACATACTATAATCTGAAAAACTCCATTTTAACGTAACATAGTCCTGTGCCAAAGTGAACTGAAACTTAAGAGCTCACTCTCTCTCTTATTTCAGAGATAATTATAAGAAGCAGCAGAAGAATTATATTACTTGGTTTATGCCCCACTAACTACTTTTACGATTTTCGGAGACGCTGAGGTGCCGGAATTTAGTCCCGCACGAGTAATTTTACATGCCAGTAAATCTACCGACACGGGCAGCCGTATTAGAGCACCTTCAAATACCACCGAACTGAGCAAACCTGCCAAGTTGAGGTCAGAAAGCCAGCGCCCTCAGAGAGAACCATGGAGTATTGTTTGTCGAATTTCAGCCAAGGTTTTTTTTTTTTTTTTTAATGGTATAAGGTTGCTGCTACAATATTTCACATTCCAAAGTGAACTATTTAACGAAAAACAATAGCTTTTTGTTTTCCTTGGCCTACGTTGTATCTAAAAGGGGCTGCCTGACCGAGGCGGTAAAGGCGTGCTCGGTTCGCCCGGAAGGACGTGGGTTCGAATCCCCGTCAGGAAGTCGTAAAATTTAAGAAACGAGATTTCCACTTCCGGAGGAGCACATGGCCCTGAGGTTCACTCAGCCTACACCAAAAATGAGTACCAGGTTAATTCCTGGGGGCAAAGGAGGCCGGGCGGTGATCTAACCATTCTACCCCATCAAGTGCCGAGGTTGCGAAGCCTTTATCTTCCACCCCTCCAAGGGCATTTGCTTTTACGTTCTATCTAAAGGGGCGTTGTGTTTGCATGTGGTGGTGTTGTGCTTGAAATAGATATAAAGTAGTAAGTCAGTGTACTGCTCGTCCGGCTCCGTGGCTAAATGTTTAGCGTGCTGGCCTTTGGTCCAGAGGGTCTCGGGTTCGATTCCCGGCGGGGTCGGAGATTTTAACCTTAAATGGTTAATTCTCTTGGCTCGGGGACTGGGTGTTGTCCTGTCCTCAACATCCCTGCAACTCACACACCACATAAAATACTATCCTCCACCACAATAACGCGCAGTTACCTACTGTACACATGCCAGATGCCGCCCACCGTCATCGGAGGGTCTGCCTTACAAGGGCTGCACCCGGCTAGAAATAGCCACACGAAATTTAAAATGTGTACTGTTCGATTTACTGTAGGTCGCAGTGATAAGAAAAATCAAACCCCATGGATCGACAGCCTCGACAAGTAAGCGCTGCGTAGCTCGAAGGCCTGCAGATTATGAGGTGTTGTGTGGTCAGCACGACTTTCTTCTCGGCCGTTATTCTTGGTTTTCTAGACCGGGGATGCTATCTCACCATCAGATAGCTCCTCAGTTGTAATCACGTAGGCCGTGTGGATCTTGAAGCAGCTCTCAGATCCAGGTAAAAGTCCCAGAATTGGTCGGGAATCGAACCCGGGACCTACAGGCAAGAGGCAGACGTGCTACCCCAGGACCGCAGGGCAGGCATCGTAGTTTTAAGATATCGACAATATTAAAGTTGCGTGTGAATTTATATATGATTACCTTGCAACTGTTTTTTGGTGTATTGTTGTTGTTGTTTTTGTTTTTGTTGTTGTTGTTTGGGTAATCAACCCCGTAGATTACTTTCATGCAGCTCTACTGTCCCCCAACCTTTCAATTTCTGCGTTCTGTTACATCCTACATGTACTCTAATCTATTCGTCGTATTCCAATTTTGCTGTAAGACGCAGCGACACAGATAGGTCTTTTGGCGACGATACGACAGGAAAGGGTAAGATTGGAAAAATGCTAGGAGTGGGAAGGCAGCGGCCATAGTTTAATTAAGCTACAGCTTGGTTTGCTTGGTCTGAAAATGGGAAACCACGGAAAACTATCTTCAGGTCTGCCAATAGTGGGGTTCGAAACCACTATTTCCCGAATGCAATCCCACAGCTGCACGCCCCTAACTACACGACCAACTCCAGAGGAAGTCAGTTGATGCAGGATATATCAAATTAAGAAATGGTCATAATTAAGGCTGCTACCGTCCCAATCCTACCTCTTTCTGATCCTCCGTCGCCGAAAACCTGCGATGTATTAGTGTGGCGTTAATTAAGTAGCAAGGTAAGAAAAATCCTTCGACTGCACTCCATTACTTCTATATTATATTATATTATATTATATTATATTATATTATATTATATTATATTATATTATATTATATTATATTATATTATATTATATTATATTATATTATATTATATTATACTATATTATATTATATTATATTATATTATATTACAGGGCTGGCCACAACGAGGCTCGCGAGCCGCATGCGACTCTTGAGTCAGTCTTGTGCGGCTCTTGACACCAACCTTAGAGTTAAATTAAATGATCTAATTAATGAAATCTAACGACATCTCGCGGCTGGCGTCAGTCAGTAGCAGTGATGTGCGGCTTAACGTTATTAGCGCTGTAGGTCAGTGGTAAGACATAGGAGGTGAAGATAGTTCCGGCGCCTTCCATTTGATAGTGCTTTGAGCGGCAGAGCTTGTCAGTGAGCCTGTGTCGTGAGGTAAAGCCAGTCGCGTTCACGTATAGGCAGTCGTGTGCTGTGCTGAAGAAATCAATGGCAGATTTAATGATTTGAGATAATTCCTGGAAAATCCTTTTTATGTTGATGTTGTGAGTGATGGCTGTCCTGTTTCATGTCCAATATCAAAGGATACAGCAGCTGTAGAGTTGGAGCTACAAGAACTGCAAGAGGACGAAGGATTAAAAGGACTCAAACGAACTGGTATTTCTACCATAGAATTTTGGAAGAATGTTCCAGAAGAAAACTACACACTAACAAAACAGTGTGCCAAAAGCCTAATCTCAATCTTTGGGACTACTTACGTGTGTGATTCACTGTACTCGACGATTAAATTCATTAAATCTACAAATCGATCTGAACGAACTGATGAACATTTAAGTGAAATTATGCGAACTGCGCTTACCAATTATCAGCCAGATTTCAAAAAACTAACAACAAAAATGAACACTCAGGAGAAGCAAATTTCAAAATTAAAATCTCATTCCTTGATGTGTACCTGAAAAATAATGTACTGTGTAGTGTACAAAATAAATCTTCCTTCATTTGTTATAAAATGAAAAACGTGTCTTCATTTTATAACGCATTTTCTAAACATGCTCCCAATTTTTTGTCTCCTAAATTTACGGCTCCCAGAAGTAAGGTTAGTGGCCACCCCTGTTATGTTATATTATATTATATTATATTATATTATATTATATTATATTATATTATATTATATTATATTATATTATATTATATTATATTATATTATATTATATTATATTATATTATATTATATTATATTATATGTTCTTCTTAATCTGTTTACCCTCCAGTGTTGGGTTTTCTCTCGGACTCAGCGAGGGATCGCACCTCTACCGCCTCAGAAGCAGTGTCCAGGAGCTTCAGACTCTGGGTCGGGGATACAAGTGGGGATGATGACCAGTACCTCGCCCAGGCGTCCTCACCTGCTATGCTGAACAGGGGCCTGGTGAGGGGGATGGGAAGATTGGAAGGGATAGACAAGGAAGAGGGAAGGAAGCGGCCGTGGCCTTAAGATAAGTGGGAAGGCAAGGATCCGACCTCTCTTGTTTCCTTGTGCCTGCTAGTGCAAAGTTAAACCACTACCAAAAATAATGAATAATAATACTTTGCTATGTTTGTTATTTTGAACAATAGTTACATCCCGCATCCCACATATTAAAAATAACTATGTCTAGACTCTACTTTATCGGTGATTATTCTTTTGAAACATTAATTATTTCGCGAGAGAATGTATGAACATATGAGCTCAAATTATATAGGCCTAGCATTTTAATTGGAGTACATTACGTGTAATGTGAAGTAAACGAACCGTCTCATAGTGAGCAGGCATCAAAGAAAAGAATAATTCACGCATGTTGACAATTTACTCATAATTGGACAAGCACAGTCTGATACATTGCTGTTAGCAATCTTTTGAAGCGCGGTCGACGATATACTGGCGTTACGCCTGTCAAAAGCCACTATGTGAAATATTTTTGCTTAGAACTTTGGCCAGTAAGGTTCTGTCATCTAAGGTTCAATATATGCAAAAGATGCTAAGGAATTCTCACTCTTCATACTATATGTGCTGCGGGGCAGTATTTCTCAGGCGCTACGACGATATCTATACAAGATGCCCGAGAAATCCCTGTACCCCTAGTTTCATATTATTATTTTGTTATATTATGACATGGGCAATTGAGTTTGTATAATTGGGGAATTCAATAGTTGTTTTATTGGTATTGGTATCCCTGCTGCTAGCGTTGTTGTCAGTCTCATTTCAGTTGGTAAGTCATGGCGGACGCGACCTGACACAGCTACGCTGTTGAGGAACGATTAGTGGCGTGTGTGTGTGGATGCACGAACGAGCACATACGGGGCAAACAATGACAGTGATAATGAGTGCATTTAGAGATCGCTTTGGCAAACCCCCACCTCGTAAAGCTACTCTGCTTGATTGGGAGGAACGTGCGTTTGCTTCAGGCAGTGTCAAAGACAAGCCGCGTAGTGGACGTAAGAAGACGCGAGAAGAAACGTGTGCTGCCGTCGCTCAATCAATTGAGCAGTCTCCATTGAAATCCATTCGCAAAAGAGCAGCTGAGCTTCAAGTACCGCGGTCAACAATGCATGACCACATTAAAAACGATTCGAAAATGAAAGGATTTAGACCGATGCATGTGAATGAATTATCTGACAATGACATGGAGCAGCGAGTTGCAGCCTGCCGTGCTTTGTTGGCACAATTCCCAACCGTCTCGCTCAAGAGTATTATTTTCTGATGAATGTGCGATATATCTCTGTTCACATAGGAGGAATGTGGTTTTCTGGTCTAAGGAAAATCCTCATTATGTGCAAGAGTTGGAAAGGAACCCCCCTCATGTTATGGTATGGGCCGGGATATCATCACGTCACTTGTGCGGGCCGTATTTTTTTGATGGGTATGTGAATGGAAAATCTTATTTGCATATGTTATAATCTTGGTTAATACCTCAGCTTCAAGACAAGGGAATCATGGCTCATGTGTGCTTACAGCAGGATGGGGCTCCAGCATATTTTGCTATTCAGGTGCGCGAGTTCCTTGATGAACAATTTCGAGGCCGCTGGATTGGCCGTGGCTCAACATCATCTCCAGCCCCGTTGAAATGGCCCACGCCAGACAATTCGTTATGGGGAATAATCAAGTCCCATGTGGCTCAACGTCGGTACACGACTAATGAAGAATTGCGCCAAAGTGTGGAGGAAGCCTTTCATTCCATAACTCCTGAGATGCTCCGCAAGATGTCAATGCGGACTTGGAGACGGATAGAACTCTGTGTAATGCATGATGGTGCACACACAGTTTCCCTGGATTCAAAGCTTTTATGTGTAAGTACTCCACTATAATATCAAACGTATGAAACTAGCGGTACGGCGACTTCTCGGACACCTTGCATAAATAAAGTTGTAGGGGGTCCGCTGTCTGTAATTTCGTTCCTTTCATCAAGTTTTCAGATATTTATTCGTTTTAGATCAACTCAAGACCGCGTCGGTGGTTTTTATTTTTCGTGTCTGTTTTCCTGTTTGTTCCTCCATGACGGGAAAACTGCTGAATTGATCTCAACCAAACGTCATATTTAAAGTATACTTGTCCAGGGGAAGGTTTTGATATGCATACGATTTAAAATTATTTGAATAGAAAGCAAGAGAGGTGTCAATCGTCCATTCTGCGGGATATTGGCGGAATATCGTTGGAGGTTATAACCGTCCTCAAATAGCTTAAGTAGCAACACCATTAGCCATCTTTTTATCTGTGTACCTAAGAATCCCTGCGCCTGAATTTCTCCTCTGTTACCGCTTTCTTATATCCATAAGTCATAGATCTTAATTTATTGAGAGACATTTGATTTTCCATCACATCCAATTAGTATTTACATACTTGTCCTATCCAGCTGTCCTCAGTTATAATCCTGTTTTATATTCATTTCAACTTTCTGAACTGTATTAATTTATTCTTTAATTACTCCGTATGTTTGTGAGTAGTAATCCCGAAACCTGGGCGATCTTTTCTTTGGGGAAAAATTCCAAGCTATTCAAATGTATAACTTTCGGCCCCGAAAAATATCGAAATATGGATGCAATTTTAATGACAGTCCAGACCCTCGTTTCGGGATAATTGATGGCTAAACGGTAAGTCGTATTACAAAACAGAAAGCACAATCGCCGTTCTATTTGGAGAGATCATCAGTTTTGGTCCCATGATGTATTGTCGTGTCTCGATTGTTGATACGTTAAACAGCGCTGCATTTCTCGATTATAATCAAATCTTTCGAAATCGATTGCGACTTGCATCAGAAAAAAGAGGACTGTCTTTATAATGAAAACTCTTCATCTCTATTGTGAATGGCAGTTGCCAAGTGAACCTGCCGTTATAGCAGAAACTCCTGAAATGTATTGTAATTAGCAGTAGGAAATGCGGCCTGACATTATCCTCGAAACTTCCCCAATGTCTATCATACATCAGAAACAACGAATGGCTTCCTGTCTGTTTGTTTCTAGGATAGCGCTAAGATGCATGCAATTTTATATAATCTTACTCACTGCCTTTACAGTAATTTACGGAAAAATCCGTATACAATGTAGAATACCGTTGCTGAGCACGGGTACATTTGCTAGTCTTAACCCAGGAGTGGCCGCGCGATGTTTGATTACACGAAAGGGCGCGCGCGGAACTTTTCTCCGCATCGGTTTGGGCTCACAATAAAGAAAGTTGCGTTTGAGCTATGCCTTATTTATTCGGCTATAAGTAAAATAACACCTTTTTGTACAATAGTTGTAATATTTAGCTACATCTGCGCATACATTAAATGAAGGACTAATCACGTTAACTATTAACGTTCCTCTTGGCGTCGAATATGAGAATAATAATGATTTACTCGTGTTTAGTGGTTTAGTCCATAGCAAAACAATGATAAATATTGCGTTATCAACGCTTCAATGGCATGAGGGCTAGCAACTTCTAAGGGAATGCAATATTATTATTATTCTTCTTCTCCTTCAATGTTTACGTCTATCTTTAACATTTTTTTTAAAGCTGTTCATTTGGTCAAGCGTCTGTATACTTCTTGGCGTTACTCTATTATGATGAATCTCCATACTTTCTCATTCATAAAGAGATACATGTGAACTATTATCATTAAGAGAGTAAAAATAGAGCCTTGCATGACCCTTGAATCTTCACAAAACCAACTGATACGTTCATTATTTAATGACTACAATTATTACTCATAAATTGTCTTGACTTTTCTTGCAGTGATGAACGAGATTCATGTGCATCCAATGTAGGATGGAGATATTTTTTTGAATTCCTTTGAAAAAGTACTATTTAATGGATTGTTTTGTTCTATTACGTTTTCACCGGATCTTCTTCGTTCAAATATTCAATTGACACGTTGATATTCGTTCACATTGGTTTATTTTCCACTCATTAATACTGATTTTTTATTAGTACATCATAATAATTTTAAAGATAAATTCTCTAAAATGAAATGGTTCTTTTACAAATAGAATATCTAAACAAATGGCTGTTTATAAGATGCTGTTTGAATGGGAATGCACGCGTGTAAGTTTTAAGTACAGAGAAAGAAAAGAGTAGTGTGTTTTAGATTTGATAAACACTGCTTGTAGAGCTTTACAGTGAGATAGAAACTGAAAGACCGCTAAAGTAAGAAGCAAACAGAATGCCAACTCGAGTCACCATTTCATCTTCCAATTCCAAAACTGTGTCTCCAAGCTCGTACGTGCGGTGAGTATAAGTCGGAGGCAATTGGATTGAGACTGGATGCAGAACCTCACCCTCTCCCTGTCACTTTATACGATCATCGCGACAATCTCACAATATCGAGGCGCTGAGCAGGGAAAGAGGAAGAAAAGAGGGTTTACAACAAACCACATCGCGAGTAGAAGGATATGGTAAGGTTAGGCTGAATTAAAGAGAGAATAGGGTGCGCTCGTTGAGAATATTCCTCACCCAATTTTGTCTTCGGTTAAGAGGTTGTAAAATGAAGTGCCTTGTGCTTGTGCTGAATAAAGAGTAATGACAACATTTGTATGTAGGTTTATTGGTAGAGAAAACGTATTGATTCCGCGCTTTAGTGCTTCAAACTCTTGATATTACCCACTCGAATAATAAGGTGTGTTCTCTCCTAAGAGAACTTAATTATACTAAATCCACCAAAAGACCGAAATCATGAATCTATAGCTAAACCCATCACTCTCAAAGAGCAGTAGAGACAGACTATTTGTAAAGAGATTTCGATCAGACTTGATAAGTAACAAGCGTTCGGTGCATCAGCCTTCACAGTTATCCTGTCCTTTCTCACGAGATGAAACCGAGGTTGTGTGAGCTTCATAAAATGTAGCAAAGTTTCAGGTATTTATTTATTGAATATCCTCAGAGTTTGAACGCTATTGTACATGAGTATATTGGGGTTATAGGTTTGATCTTTTTTTTTTATTACTGGCCCTTGACAAAATATTTATCAAATTAAATTATTGAGAATGTGGTGAATGAACTTAAGGAACAGCTTTTAGCAGCAGGATTTCTTAAACAGGCGGTATAATGGCTTTGGAAGTTCCATGTAACAATTGTTTTGAGTTCGTATCTTGTCCTTCCAAACACGGCATTTTCTAACAGTAAATGGTCGACTGTTTGAAAACATCCACAAAAGCCCAAGCATTCGCTTGCAATGTTAATTTTGAAGTGTTCAAAGTAGCACTTAAACTTTCCATGGCGGGAGATAAAATGAGTGAGAATGAATTCGGGCACTAATATTTTGCACTGGAGTCGGGAAAAAAATAATATTCTTGTGACTGACCCTTTGTACTTGATGTCCAGAAGTTATTCCACTGTCTTATTAGATGTGTTTGGATTTCGGCTTTTGCATAGCTTGGGGGTGAAGAGGATGCTTTTGCGAGGATGTCTGCCTTTTCATTTCAAGCAGGACCAGTGTGTCCTCGGATCCAGGGAAGACAGACTTGGGGGCATTGCTGTGCTCTAGATCTTATAGTAGCAGCTATTGGATTGCTTGTTGTTGATTGTGTTCAATGCATGCAGGTATGAATGGTATCTACCCAGAATGTCTGCTTCACCTTGGACCTGCTACAGCTACTTCTCTCACTATTTTCTTCTTTATCTTATCAGTGACAAGCAAATTGTCACGTTTGTTCAAGAAATCCAACCTTGCTAAGATCCTCTGAAAGTTCTAAGCGCCACTTCAAAACTTACGGAAATTTTAATGTTCTAATATATTCTCACAAACTGTAAACAGTCTTCTCCTGATTTTAGACGCGAAAGAGGCTGTGAGATTCAGACTCTCGCCCTGACCACTCGACTAAAAAGTGGATTTGAGAATCGTGTGAAAAGTAAGGCTCCATTTTTAGACCTCTCGGCTACCTATGATACCGTTTGGTGGGATAGACTTTTGCTTAAATTCTTCTCCATCATTTTCTGTCTCAAACTCACACCGTGCACAGTGCATCACTGCGGGATGCATTTGTTCCGCCAATATATCCTGGCTGCCTATATTTTAAAAAATCCTAATAATGGAACTTACTTCATCTCGGTCTGTTTAATATGAAATATACAGCCTATGACAGGTGAATAAGGCCACTCTTGCGATTTAATTAGTTCAGTTTTTTAATAGAAAAATGTAAGTACTGTAATTAAAACTCTTGCAATATGTGTACATTAGAAATAGTTTAGGGTTAAATTATACATACATTAACATATTAGAGTTAATATGCATAAATTATTAATTAATTAGAGCAGGTTTTCTATAGTATGGGTGCTTTCGTCCTATATTAAACGAGAGAAAATAAATAAATAAATAAATAAATAAATAAATAAATAAATAAATAAATAAATAAATAAATAAATAAATAAATAAATAAATAAATAAATAAGTGTAACTTACCTCAGGAATATTCAACTGTCCATATTATGATATTCGTCGCATACTTTTTCCAAGATTGAAGATACTGAATTATATTGCTTCACTAAAGTCTGTTCTCACGAGCAATCCATTACGTAAGTCAGATTGCTTACGAAACTGACACGCAACGGAACCACGCCCTCGCAATGTATACGTAAGACACGAAATATTCGATGTAAATTATGAATATTTAGGTAGAAAGATCACCTCTTTACGTGACCCCAACAAATAGAAACAAATGATTTCTTCAGCATATTTTAATCATTGAAGATTACATTTTACTTGCCCCGAGTTTCACGTAAACTGTTTAAATTTCTGAAGAAAGGACACAGCTTTATGTGTACCTGTAACTACCTTCATCCAAGTGATGTATGCCTTAATGTTGTGATTGAGAATCCTGTGTGTTTGTAATGTACCTACCAATTTCCCGTCTCGGCAATATATTTCACTCTCATCTGCTCTATCATGTGATCCTTACTGCGTGAGAATACCTGCTGTTATTTCCTTTGTCACACGACAGAGAAAACTCTAGCTTTCAAGTAAGTCTGGGACTCGTGTATGACTATGACGGTACAGAAGAGCTGCTCTATTTCCAACAATTGCAGACCCCGTCACAGAAATATAGTTCACATATTTTTATTGTCTTCTTAACATTGAGGTTTATTCCAGAAACTGCATCTGAGTTTGCCATTTGCCTTCTTTGTTTTGAAACAGATAAAATATATTAGTTGGTTCTTCGTCAGTTTGTTGCTTCCATACGAGAAAACATCTCACCGGATTTCCAACAGTGTTTGTATTTGGACTCCCGTTAGTTCATTTTAAAAGGGCATATTTCGGTTTACTATTCAAGAGGGAAATATAGTATTGGGGGTAATTCATAAGCCATTACTGTTCTTTGCAGGAGGACCAAGAAGAGCTCATTTTAAACATACCTGTGTGACAAATAAATCTCAAGAGGTCCGTAAAGCCCAGAGCACGGTTTATGATATATTTGTAATGCGCCACGCCCCACAAAAAGCAAGTAAACATTATCGTTCCGTCCAGCGTAGTGCGGGAAAGAGTTGAGGGAATCGTCATCACCCAGGATTTTCTGCCAGTCAATATCGATGCCAACCTACAACATCACAGAAACTTGTCCGAATCGGTCGCCTTCCTGGACAACATTTGGCATGTACTTCTCACCAAAGCGTCTCCATACACGATGACGTCCATCACGCTGTGTCAGGGGAAATCTGGATTCGTCTGTGGTAACTGGTCAATTTGTGACTGTGTCATCGAACTTACAGAAAACGTGTAATTTTCCACTATCTTGTAGACATTCATAGTAGACATTGGACTGTGAACTAATTTCAATCTGTGAACTACGTATTTGAACTGTGCAGGCATTGAACTGTGCGTTCATAGTAGACATTGAACTGTGTGTTAATGATAGCCTGTGGAATACGTATTTGAACTGTGCGTTCATAGTAGATATTGAACTGTGTGTTAATGGTAGACTGTGAATTACGTACCTGAACTGTGCATTCGGGGTAGACATTGGACTGTGTTTAATATGCGCATTTACAATAAACAGTCGTCGTCCGTGGTAATCTTACCGCTGCGGGGTACATCGAGCAGGTACTGCTACAGCATGTGTTGGTTGCTGCATACCGTGTTTGTCCTGAATTCGTACTCATGCACGACAATGTCAGGGCTCATATAGCGCGCATCACCAGAACTGTCTTGCGAGAAGTGGACATTCAAGGGATGGAATGGCCGGCAGTGAGTCCCTACCTTAATTCCATCGTGCATGTGTGGGATAGGCTTGGCAAAATTGTTCGTGGGCGTCCTGTTCCACCAAACCTTAAAGACCTCGAACAGGCTCTCAGTGAAGAATGCAACCTGATTACGCAACGTGACCTCCGTTGTCTTATACGGAGCATGCCACGTAGGTGCCAAGCTTTGTTAAATGCTCGTGGAGGACATACACCCTACTGAAGCTCTCCAACTGTGTTAAAAAGTCCACCCTGGAGGACTTATATCACTTAGTTTTCGCCCCTATTTGGACATTTCCGTTTGTGTTCTGAAAACGAACGCGAATCCGTTGATGTACTTTTGTATACTTCAACGGTAAAGAATAAGGGGTTTAGTTGGTGATATACCTGGGTGTGAGGTATTGTTTTGTGGGGCGTAGCGTACGTTCAAAAATATGTTCCTCTAAATTTTTGAACTGTGTATTTTTAACTTAATTTTGTCCTTTTTTTCCAGGAATTCGTGGAATGAAAGGGAGACTGTGTTTGCTGCGTGGAGATTTCTGGAGGTAGGATGGTAAATTAAACTTATTAATTTATTTTTAACGTAGTGTTCTTGCTTAATGTTGCTTGATAATTAAGTCAATACGGTTGAAGGCGGTATGTTCCATTGGGCAACGCACGTTCTGTATCACATCAAATCTCAGTAGGAACGCTAGTACGGCAAACACTGGATGTATGTACCTTAGATTATCACCATAATGCCTAACATTTAAGGTAAAAGTTATATCGTGGGTTTCTGTGCACCGGATTACTTACATAATTTTCAAGTTCCGTTAAGTACTAGAGGCTATAAATAGTTGTACCCTTGTTCTTTATGCAAAACTTCCAAACGAGATGTATTTCAGGCGAGATCTCATTGGTATTAAAATTATTAATTCCGTGGTTGATCAAATAAAGTTCTTAAACAAATAATTATAGTATGTTATATCTTCTGTAGGGACTGACTGGCCGAGGCGATAAAGGCGTGCTCGGTTCTCCCGGAAGGACGTGGGTTTGAATCCCCGTCAGGAAGTCGTAAAATTTAAGAAACGAGATTTCCACTTCCGGAGGTGCATATGGCCCTGAGGTTCACTCAGCCTACACCAAAAATGAGTACCAGGTTAATTCCTGAGGGCAAAGGCAGCCGGGCCTAGAGCTTACCAGTCAACCCCATCACGTGCCGAGGTTAACAATGGTGGAAGCCTTTACCTTCCACTCCTCCAAGGGCCTTCATAGCCTGTACAGAGGTGACTTTGCTTTGCTTTGCTTTTGTATATCTTCTGTACATCTCGTTCTCCAGTTTTGAAATTATTACCAAGCTTTAATTGTTATATCCACTCCTTTTTATGGGAGAAATAATACTATCCATGATTAAATTTATACTGTATTATATTTCTTTGTCTGTGTCTAATTGACCACTTCAAGTGTGTTCTGGGATTTTACTCCGAAAATAATTCCTACTAAGGACGTACAGCTCTAGATCAACACGCCGATTGTCAAATTAAGCGTTAAACTGGCATTTGATTGAACTTTTATGAAACCTTACACTATACGACAGTGAACCGCGGAATTAGACTGTGTATTCATGACAAGTGGTGAACTGTGCATTTGAACTGTGTGTTTACAATAGACAGTGCATTTTCGTATAATCAAGTACGGACTATGAAGGAATACGATCCATTTCATTTAATTTTAAGTTAATGAACCAGATCGGTTTACGAATGAAAGATTTTTCTTTTCAGGCGATTGAGTTGAAATTGCACAGAAACAGAAAATAATATTTTGTGTGTGATAATTTCAAATTGATTCAAGTTTCATACTTTTCAGTCAATAATATTGACATTTGACGGCACTAAATTACGAGTGATGCCTTAGTTCAACATTCAAATTTGTTAATTTATATTCAAGAAAATTTTTCCGTGTCCCAGGTACTAATGTGTACAGTCATAAGTCATTCTCCGCGCAACGAAATCTCAACACTCACATTACTACGTCATCTCGATCTTCTAGACGTCGTATGGATATTCGAGAACTTCTATAATTTCCATCGTGGGAGGAATCGTGGTTCCCTGGTGCAGAGAGAAGACTGATGGCAATACGAGGAGAGCAGCCGGATTTCGAGTATATTACCAGCCCGAATGAGGAAAGAACCTTTACCTGTATATCTGCTGTATGAAGGTGATATAACTTTGAACTTTGTTAATAAATTCAAAATTTTAACAAACTTAAAAATCATTTCAAGAAACCCTCTCTTCCTTTGTAAGCACTTCAATCAGAAACTGTACACGCCCTGCGTCAAGTTTCATGCTCGTCAGGGAACTTTATTTACTTTTACAACATGTTTTAGGGATAGTGACCTATTATAGTCTCGATCTATAGTTCAGCCCGACGTCCAACAGAACAACTGTGTAGCGTTGGATCTACCCGGGAATTACTTCTTCATTCTGATATTCCCTTGCCTTACTATACTTGTTTCTATTTATTTATTTATTTATTTATTTATTTATTTATTTATTTATTTATTTTATGCCTTAGTATGTGGCGAAGTTAGGGCTCACGGCCCTCTCTCACACTTAACCACAACAGTCACATAATTTGGAAAAATAAAATTAACAGTGTCGAAAACTACCTAAATTAATGGCGTAATATTATAACATATTTTAATTGTTATTTTCAATTAATAATACTATCTGGCCTATCTACATCACCTAACAATAGCTCTAAATCATACTTGCACTCATACACACTAACATTCATACAAGATGATCACGTATTTAAGAGGAAATCTCGACAAGACCGTTTAAATGAGACTATTGAAGTGCTATTACGTATACTGACAGGGAGAGCATTCTATAGTCTTGCTCCAGACACTTGGAATGATTGGCTGTATACAGATGACTGATTAACCGGTATCATAAGGTTAGAAGTCTATCTGGTAATATGCCCATGGATAGATGAGAGGAAGTTAAAATGTGAGGATAGGTATTCAGGTGTAGATTCGTTCAGAAGTCGAAAATTTAGTGTCGCAGTATGTAGATTTCTTAGTTGATCGATTTTCAGCCAAGATAGCTCCTCATAATAAGGGAGATATGTGTCCTAAAGTTCAAAGAAAATATAAATCGTATGCAAGAGTTCATTGCCCTTTGAAGTTTCATAGTTTGTTCTGCAGTTGCATCGGTTAATACGATATCACAGTAATAAATTATTGGAAAAATGAGAGTTTGAGTAAGTTTTATTTTCATGATATGTGGAAGAATTGATTGTTTCATTTTTAGAGGGTGAAGAGATGCATATACCTTTCTGCAGACACTTGTATGGTTATTCCAGTTTAATATGTCATTCATGACAACGCCTAGGTTTTTTGCAGACTTCTGAAAAGGTATAGCTTCACCACAGAGCATGATATTAGGCTGTTGTGTGATGTTTAGCGAATTTAAAAGCCTAGATTGTCCTATTATGATTGCTTGCATTTTCTTCGGGTTAATTAATAGGCATTTCTCTCTTGCATATTGCATTGACAGTGGAGTTCATTCGGCAGATTGCTTTGTCAATGTCAGGGACTTTGAAGTGTGAGTATATCTGAAGATCATCAGCATAAAGGTGATAGTTTGTCATTCAGGAGAAATGTCATTAATATAGATTAAGAATAAAAGAGGTCCAAGAATAGACCCTTGGGGAACGTCAGATAGCTTAATCCTCCATTCTGTACTCATCATGTTTGATACAACTCGCTATCGTCTATTTGTGAGGTATGAGCCCAAGAGCTGAATAGCAGAATGAACCATGTGAAGTTTTTGTAACTTAGCAAACAATATGTCTGTATTTACAGTGTCAAACGCACTGCTAGAGTCTAGAAGGATAAGTATAGTCAGTTTTCGTTCGTACATAGCCTGTCTAATGTCATCCGTGATTTCGATTAGTGTTGTTGCAGTACTGTGTCCTTTCTTAAAACCAGACTGTAAAGGATCAAGTACAGAATGTTTTTCTAAGTTTTTAACTATTTGCTTATGCATTATATTCTCCATAATCTTAGAAAGTGCTGTGAGAATGCAGACAGGTCGGTAGTCAGATGTATTGCTTACAGGAGAGTTTTTTTGGACCGACACAATGAGTGCATCTTGGGATATTTTCAATATTAAGTTATATAATATAGGATTATTCACCTACGATGATGCATAAGAATGACATACAGTCCATTGAAGTTACCGATAATCTGTTTTCATGTTCCTAAATGGCATTAAAAAGCTCATGAAACATTGTAGTACATTTTGCCGTGAGAGTATTACCAACGGAGCTATTACTAGCAATTGTTTATTTGTTTATCCAACCTATTAGTCCTGTTTCTTGACACATCGTCGGGGATGAGGTGAGATGAATTTATATGGCATATTTTCACGGCTTGATGCCCTTCCTGAGGCTAACACGCATTCAAAAGTTAAGGAAGGTGAAGCGTATGATGGTGAACGAAATTGGGTAAGCAGGTGGAAGGAATTAGCTGTGGTCTCTGAATTGGGACTTTCCAGGAATTTAGCTAGAAGTAAAAATGTGAAACCACAGAAAACCATTCTCAGGAGAGCCGACGATGAGATTTGAACCCAGCAACTTGTTTAAAAAAATATATTACTAAGTTATAGGAATTTCTACCACTAAGTGAAAAGTTCATACTGTGCCGAATTTAGACACGTAATTAATCCGTATATGGACAATTAATTTTGAATTATCAAGATTATAACATGGAGAAAGTACTGGCCTGCTTTCTCCTGTCGAATACGAAGGATCCACAACGTTCCAGTAGCCGCTCCCCTTCTCCGTAAAACCGCATACTTTTCCCAAAATCTTCCAGTAGCCTTTCCTTGACTACAGTCGTGAAATAGTGTTTTGGTGACAACGGATTAGGCATCAGCAATCCATATAAGTACAGAATTTTGTTTCTCATTATGTTAATACGGTGTAATCATCATTTGTTAATACTTGTTCATATTATTACCTAACTCTCCGTCATTGACAAGTTTACGCAACGTAAGCAATACTGTACGTATTTACGCATGATTTAAGTGATTTGATAGAATCTGAGGATGTGCTTGTAGAACGAAACATGTCGTTATTTGTGTAATGGTGTGTATTTTTACAGACATGTTTATAGTGTTATAATTTTTATTGAAATGTTGTGTGTTTTACAGAAGTTTTTATGTCCTATTAGACGAAGAAAGATCAGAAACTTCCATATGTCCAATATTCCGCAGGTATTTCTCTTCTTAGGTATACCATATGATACTTACTTGCATAAATAATTAATTAATTAATTGATTGCTTGCTTGCTTGCTTGCTTGCTCCTTGGCGTTTCAGCCCGTGTAAAGTAGGGTAAGGTCTTGTCCTACTGGACACTCTCCACCCACTCTTCGGTGTTGACTGCTTTGGTTCTCCATCTTCTAACTCCGATCCTTCTCAAGTCCTCCTCCACGTTGTCCAACCATCTGATCCTCGGTCTTCCCCTCATACGACGTCCTTCTGATTTCCCATCATAGACTTCCTTTACCGTGCTATTCTCTGTCATTCTTTCTACATGTCCCAAACTTCGCACTCTAATACTCTGCATTTTTGATACTATATCTGGTTTATTATACAACTCTCCGATTTCTTTATTATTCCTGACCCTCCGGGGTCCACCATCCTTTATTGGTCCATAGACTTTACTAAGCATCTTCCTTTCCCATCTCCTCATCACCTTGTGTCATAGTACAAGTCTCCCCACCACACATCCGCACAGGTTTTACTGCCGTGCGATAAACAATCAACTTCAGATTCCTACTAACGCTTGTTGCTTTTAATACATTGCTTAAGACAAAGTAACTCCTGTTACCAGCTTATATCCTAGCATGTATTTCTTCTCATATATCATTGTTTTCAGCTACCATTGACCCTAGATATTTAAAGCTCTTGCAGCGATTATATTATTAATTTTTCTAATTCACACATTTTTCTGCTTCATTATACTTTTTCCTAGACGATGACATGTACCTGTTATTTTAATACTTTGCCGGTAGGCATTTATTTGTGAATATATATATAATGAGGTAATGTTTTTGGAGCTATTCAATGTATTTGGCAACAAAAGATGACACTGCTGTAGAGGATGATGATGTTCTATTTGCAGTGAAAAGCATGATGGAAGTGTAAAATGAACAGTAAAGTCGTGGGAGAATACCCCTTAGTAACTACAAATTTATTTACGGATACAAATATTTTTGGGTTCATTTCGTTGAGACTATCCAGTTTATCCGTTAACGAGGAGGATGTCCGTGACGATGTAGAAGTACAGTCCCATTACTCACCAGGTGGGATTAGAGAGCAGCCGGCTGGCTCTGATAGAAGTGATAACTGTCACGCCCCTACAGATATATGGTCAGGAACTAAAGAATGTCGCTCACGTTTTTCCGTAATCACTTGCTCGTTAACCCTTTATAGGTTGCTGGTAAATATATTTACCACTTGGGTTTCCATAGAAGCTGTTCAGATGGCAATACCCTAAGTGGCCGTAACTGTCTGCTTTCTAGTCTAGTAACGCTCTCTGGTAAGAATTTTTACCACTTTTTCCGAAACTCGCGCTTCACGGCTATTTGAATCGTTCCACTTCGGTAAGTGGTACATATGTTTACCAGAGAGCGCCACTTGAACTTCACTCGTGTAAGCATTGTGTTGACCGAAAAATACAGCCCTTGAAGGACCTTGGCCTACCAGCGACCGCTGCTCAGCCCGAAGGCCTGCAGATTACGAGGTGCCGTGTGGTCAGCACGACGAATCCTCTCGGCCGTTATTCTTGGCTTTCTAGACCGGGGCCGCCATCTCACTGTCAGATAGCTCCTCAATTCTAATCACGTAGACTGAGTGGACCTCGAACCAGCCCTCAGGTCTAGGTAAAAATCCCTGACCTGGCCGAGAATCGAACCCGGGGCCTCCGGGTAAGAGGCAGACACGCTACCCCTACACCACGGGGCCGTTTCAATGCAATTGGTAATATAAATATCGGAAAATAGACTTCAGAACTTCTAGTTACATGTTTTACATATGCCCTTTCCTACAATATTCTGGCCAACATGTTATATTCATTAATATGAAAATATGCAGCAAGAATGTAAGGTAATGGACGTATGTTTTATCAGTCACAAGATGTATTAGCTTCCCAAATTATGAAAAATGGATTTATATCCAAACAACACTTCAAGTGTATTTCGGAAAAACATAAATTTAGTCCATCTGTATGGTATTCAGTTCCTCTGAGTTCAGGGGCGTATATAGAAAATAATAACAATAAATACATTTTCAGGATAATTATGGATGTAAGAATAGACTACCTCATGTAGTGGCTGACATCAGGGCTTCCCACAGGGGAGGGGTTGACAAATCAGACATATATTGGGGGGATATACCCCGAAATTCCCCTCGCTTCCCTAGGCACTTGCCTGCCTGAATGCATATTTGTGCTATTTTGTAAGATATTCTTATACGATCTTAGAAATTAATTTTAGATGATGGCTTGTTTTGAATCGTATAGTTTGTAAGGAGGACTATATGCCTTAGTTCTATATCTGTGATATTGTTCCAGCAAATTCTCTTACGAACAGAGGCCTTTCAGAAGAGGCTATCATCAATTTCATCACAGACCCCATGACCTCATGTTTCTAGTGCAATTTTCAGAGCCAGTGGGACATTTACAATTATATGTACTTCTTGTTCCATGCTTTCCATCTGCATTTTGCACCTATTATTTGCAAAACACAGTGGAAAGTAGTCATGTAAGCAAAGTGGTAAATATATTTACCAGTGCACATTCAGTGGGGAAAAAATCCTACATGCTCTCTGGTAGAAATACTTACCACCCCATATCGCATAATCAAACAATGTATTGACTCAGATTTTGGTCAAAACCTAAACAGTAGACCCCAATGACATGGTATTTAATCAAATAAGTAATATATATTGTTTCCCAGGGTTTTGCCCTATAAAGGGTTAAGCTGGTAACGACAAGGTGGTAGGGCCAGCAGAATAGCAACAGTAACTCAATACTAGTACATATATTCTTGTGCAGTCGCGTCGTTTATACCGTTTACACCTTAGGCCCTTCGTCCACCGGTGCAACGCAACGCAACTTAAACCCAACTTAAGTTGGAAAATAATTACATCGTGAGGGATGACCACAAGTATAAAGTTAGACGTGGTTTTAGCAGAAGCGATTGGGGTTAATTTTCATTCATTAGGAAGGGCGTAAAGAAGTGGAACAGTTTACCAGGGAAAGTGTTTGATCCTTTTCCAAAATGTGTACAGATATTGAAGAAAAGTATAAACAGCAACAGAGAAAAGAAATGTTAGAGAGCATTCGACCTGCGCAGGTTATTGTAATTAAAGTTTGTTGTGACTAAATTAATTCCATCCCCTGTTCTATGGAGACTGGACAGCCGATGTAGAGGACTGGCTGGTGAAGTACAGTGGAGACTTCGAGGGCTCTGGGACCACCATGGTGGCTGTGCAGGCCCTTCAGGAACTCTTAAAAGCAGTGGCAAAATGGGCTATGGTTAAGACACAGCAGGTCGTTATGCATGTTAGGTACCACAATTGGTAAAAAGAAATTGCAATATAAATTTATATCTTATATCAGTTGTATAATATTATTTGAAGTGACTCCACATACTGTACATGAGTTGATTATGTGTGTAAGTATAGAAGATATTATGAGTAGAATTTTTTAAATAATATGAATTCTTTAAAGACGAGCTGTGTGTTTAATACAAAAATTGTTAGTGTAAAATGTATAATACTATAATGTCTTCTCTTCTTTTTAATTTAAAATTTAGTGCCTTTTATGGTAGACAGGGAACACCATGAACGTATTATAGGATTTATATATCTAATACCGTCGGTTTTTAAGCAAACAGGAAACGTTCAAGGTAAATCATACAGGAAATATGAATGAGCAGTACGGTATAAGTTAATGGAAACAGTACGTGATTTAGCTATTAGCACCGTGGTCGCAATCTCATTCTCTCAAATTGAGAGCCCTTTGGGGTCTGTTACGACAGCGGTGAATTCCGTTGATATGACTTCACCCACAAGGGAAATAGAACTACTGTTCAGATTCACCTCTTGTGAGATACAATGTTCAGGGAACACCGTGTCTTAAGATCTATAACTCTCGAACAGTTCAACAAACCTCGTAGCACAACAGCCCTCATTGACCCTAAGTAGGGTGGAAAGGGGGTCGCTGGCCCGGAGGCTCGTGGGCAGGGGTAATTGACTATGCAGCCCGCAACACACACATCCCATACCACAGCGCAAGGTATTGTTGGGAGATCAGAAGAATGCACATGCCCGGAGAGGCACGGGGCGAAGGGGTTTTCACCAGCAGAGCCAGTGGCGCAATGATTACCATAGCAACTCTGCTACTATCCAGGCGACTTTATATTATCTTCTACTGGCAGCTCTTCGCTTTTGTCAGTTGCAATCCACCAAACTGCAAAGTGTGAGTCAATGTTTTCGTGTAGCAGATAAGAGCCGATCTGTCTGGGCAGAACAGGAAGTTACTGTAGTGCTTGCAGGCCACATTCCTCATTCTTGCGTTCTTCTCATCTCTGCACAGTACCCAGAGTAAGTACTAGCATGACTGGGTGATGACGTCACTCCTCGTGGCGAGATGTTTCGTTGCACCTACTGTAGTCCAGTGTGTGATGTTACTGTTTTATTTTAGTGGAAGGGAACGTCATGGTCATCAGCCCCGTATGCTTTCTGATTTTACAGGAGTTCAGCAGCCTCTACAATCTGGAGGTGATAGTATGAAGCACCATTTCAATAGGGTTATTGCTATACTGGCTTGCTACTATACAAGATGGCTCTATTCGTATAGACCTTAACTAGAGGGTCACCTCAGGGGCTCACAACTTGTAACTTATGACCTATTACTTTAATCAGCCTGACATTCGAGAACTGAGACAAGCGCTACCATGAAAAATAACTGCTATACTATATTCGTATAGACCTTCAGTTGAATTTCACTATAGTACTCTGGCTACCTTGCCCTGTGAATTCGGGTGCGTGTGTGTTGCGGGCTGCATACTCAATTACCCCTGCCCACGAGCCCCTGGCCCAGGGGCCTCCTTTTCACCCTACTACCCTAACCTCCCAAGCTACCGCCACACTGCAGAATACCGTGGTCAGCGCAAGGAATCTCATATAAATTGTATGGAAGCAGATATAAGGCTTTTTGATGATATGATTCTGTATAGAGTAATACTGTAAATAAGTTACAATATTGTGACCAACTGCAAAACGACCTCGACAATGTTGTGAAATGGACAGCAGGCAATGGTATGATGATACATGGAGTTAAAAAACAGGTTATAAGTTTCACTAATAGAGAAAGTCCTCTCAGTTATTATTTTGGGTTGATGGGGAGAAGGTTCCTTACGGGGATCACTGTAAGTGCCGAGGTGTTAATATCAAGAAAGATCTTCAATGGTATAATCACATAAATGTAATTGTAAATAAATTGTTCAGGTCTCTGCACATGGTTCTAAGGGTATTTAGGAGTTGTAGTAAGGATGGATAGGAGAGGGCATATTAATCTTTGGTAAGACTCACTCTAGGGTATGGTTCCAATCTACGAATATGGGACCATTACTAGGATTACTTGGTAGGAGAACAGAAAAAAACACAACGAAAAGCAGCTTGATTTGTTCTGGGTGATTTCCGACAAAATAGTAGCGTTACGAAAATGTTACACAGTTTGGGCTGGGAAGAATTGGGAGGAAGGAGACGAGCTGCTCGACTAAGTGGTATGTTCCGACCTGTCAGTGGAGAGATGGAGTGGAGTGACATTAGTAGACGAATGCGTTTGAGTGGTGTTTTTAAAAGTATGAAAGGTCACAATGTGAAGGTAAAGTTGGAATTCAAGAAGAAAAATTGGGACAAATATTCATTTATAGGTAGAAGAGTTACGGATTGGAAAAATTTACTATGGGAGATGTTCAATACATTTCCAGATTCTTTGTAGTTATTCAAGAAAAGAATAGGTAAATAACTCATAAGGAATATGTCACCTAGGCGACGTGCAGATCAGTGGTGATTCATGATGATGATGATGATGATAGCGGCCGGCATTCTTGGCTTTCTAGACCGGGACCACTATCTCACAGTCGCATAGCTCCTCAGTTGTTCCAACGTAGGCTAAGTGGACCACGAACCAGACCTCAGGTTCTGGTAAGAATCTGACCTGACCGGGACTCGAAACCGGGACTTCGAGGGAAGAAGCAGGCTCGACACATCTGGACCACAGGAACGGGATACGCTTGCAGAATAAACATTTAACTTTATTCAAGTACCCAAAGAAAGACAGAGTATTACAAGACAGGTTAGGATCTTCACACTTACACTGGAGATGTTGTTCTGTCCCTCTCTCCCTCTCAACTGAGTGGAGTGTACAGTTAATTATCACTAATGGAGGTTACCTGTAAATTTAGATCATGGTATCTGGCATTACACTGCAGCAGATTGCTCTACTAATTGGTAATCAACTGAGCGAGATGGCCGTGCGGTTAGGGACGCGCAGATGTGAGTTTGCATTCGGGAGATGGTGGATTCGGACCCACTGTCGACAGTTTTGAAGATGTGTTCCCAATTTTCGTGCCAGAAAATTCTTGAGATGTGCCTTAATTAAGGTCACCTCCGCTTCCTTCCCACTCCTAGCCCATTCCTCTCCCATCATCACCAAGAAACCTGTATGTGTCGGTGCGACGTAAAGCAAATTATAAAAAGGTAATAATAATAATAATAATAATAATAATAATAATAATAATAATAATTGGCTGTCACTTTTTCCTTACACTGATTGCATCAACAGATGGAAAGATTTTAATTCACTGCATATATATTGTGTCCGCCTCTGTTGTGTAGTGGTTAATGTGATTAGCTGCCACCCCCAGGAGGCCCTGGTTTGATTTCCACCTCAGCCATCCTGGAGGTGGTTTTCCGAGGTTTCCCACTTCTCCTCCAGGCAAATGCCGGGATAGTACCTAACTTAAAGCCACGGCCGCTTCCTTCCCTATTCCTTGTCTATCCCTTCCAATCTTCCCATGCCCCGTAAGGCCCCTTGTTCAGCATAGCAGGTGAGGCCGCCTGGGCGAGGTGCTGGTCATCCTCTCCAGTTGTATCCCCGGACCCAAAATCTGAAGCTCCAGGACACTGCCCTAGACGCGGTAGAGGTAGGATCCCTTGCTGAGTCCGAGGGAAAAACCGACCCTGGAGGGTAAACAGATAAATAAAAAAGACATATACATTGTAATACTCCCACTATTAAAACTTATGAACTCTCCTCAGATATGAGAAATGTTTCCTTAATATATAAAGGCCTTTGAAAATGTGGTGTTGATGTTATCACCACAACAGTGTCCGTCTCCATGGCTAAGTGGTTAGCATGCTGGCTTTTGGTCACAGGGGCCCCGCGTTCGATTCTCGGCAGGGTCGGGAATTTTAACCATCATTGGTTAATTTTCCTGGCACGACCGAGCTCGATAGCTGCAGTCGCTTAAGTGCGACCTGTATCCAGTATTCGGGATATCGTGGGTTCGAACCCTACTGTCGGCAGCCCTGAAGATCGTTTTCCGTGGTTTACCATTTTCACACCAGGCAGATGCTGAGACTGTACCTTAATTAAGGCCAAGGCCGCTTCCTTCCCACTCCCCGCCCCTTCCTGCCTCATCGTCGCCATAAGACTTATCTGTGTCGGTGCGACGTAATGCAAAAAACAAAAAAACAAAAAATCTCTGGCACGAAGACTGGGTGTATGTGTCGTTTCCATCATCATTTCATCCTCATGACGACGCGCAGGTCGCCTACCAGCGTCAAATCAAGAAACCTGCACCTGGCAAGCCGAACATGTACTCGGACACTCCCAGCACTAAAAGCCATACGCCATTTCCATTTACCACAACAGTAATGGTTGTGATCCTGGAGACCTTCATCAGGATGATTATCAAATACTTGTAGCATTCTTAAATCAATCAATCAATCAATCAATCAATCAATCAATCAATCAATCAATCAATCAATCAATCAATCAATCAATCAATCAATCAATCAATCATCCGCATTTAGGGCTAACTACCAGGTGGCAGGTGGCGGAGTCCTTATCAATTGTTTGCACATTTAAAAAATGTTTTCAAATAACTTGGAAATGCATCGAACATTTCCCTTGATAAATTATTCCAATACCTGATTCCTCTTCCTATAAATGAATATTTGCTGCAATGTGTCCTCTTGAATTGCAATTTTATCTAAATGTTGTATTAGAGTTCGGTTTTTTAGGTTCTAAAATTTGTATTTTAGATGCCACAAATAGACTCTCATATATGAACATGTAGTCCCTAAAATATGTTTTAGGCAACTTCAATTTAAAGCATTTTAATAAGCATTTACAAATTAAAATAAATTTTGTTGCTAAATATATGATAACTCTTTAGGGGGAGAAATATAAAAAATAATACTGTTTCCTCTTTGCTGTAAACATTTCAGAATATAACTTCATGATCCGATGTGAAATTGGGAGACGCCTATAAACTTTCAATTAAAGACGACTTGGAAGCTGACACTTTAGGGCATAATTCCACACACTGACTAAAGGGAGACACTGAAATGTTCTCGGAGAATGCAATGAAGAGTTTTGTTTTCCAACAGGTGCATAGACACTCTTCGCCGCCTTGTGACACGCGGACTACGGTCGTGCTAACCGCGGCAGGTTCTGAAGGATTTTTCTAGGAAATGTGGTGTACAGTGTAAAGATTTTGTTTGAAAGATATTGCAAGAATATGCTGTTCAAGATATTGAAAATAAGTTGGCAAATATTTCAGTTAAATGTTTAATCGATTTAGGGATAAAAATAGAAATATAGGCAAGTGAACGTTCGAATGTCAATGCAGGCATTTTAGGCACTGTAGAACCACCATTCTTATCCTTACAAATACATGAAACGTGTAATAAAAGTTCATTTTAAGTTGTTTCTTCAGGAACGAAATAGGTTTTTGTCCAAAATCCGAGGTCTAGTGATAGTCTTTCTTACCTCGGAAAGCTCCACACATGCTTGTTCGTCTGCAGATGTCACTCCACTCCATCTCTCCACTTACAGCTTGGAATATACCGCTCAGTCCAGCAGTTCGTCTTCTTACTCCCGAGTCTTCCCAGCCCAAATTTTGCAACATTTTCATAACACTACACTTTTATCTGAAATCATCCAGAACAAATCATGCTGCTTTCCTTTGGGTCGTTTTTTGGTACACGTAAGAAGTAATCCTCCAGAAAGTCCTATACACTGGAACTATACTCTAGCTGCGCTCCTGCGCTCTTACCATACGCTCTCTCTTTTACATTCTTACTACAAACCCTAAATACCCTCATAATCAAATGAAGAAATCTGCAACTTTTCTGTACGATTTCGTTCATGATATTACCCCTCCATCGTTGGCACCCCTGAAGACGGTTTTCCGTGGTTACCCGTTTACACACCAGGCAAATGCCACGTTTGCTTTCTTCCCGTTCCTATCCTATCATTCCCATAAGGGCCTATCTGTGTCAGTGCGACGTAAATCAAAATTGTAAAAAAAAAATGGTGGGAAAAGATAACCTTTCGTTATACAGCGTGTCCCACTCCCAGCAGAGTCGGTAATCGACATGCACGCTTCGGGAGATACCGCACTAATATTGTCGCACCATTTTTTTCAAACGTTGACAGTGATTAGGACATATGATATAGCTATTTCCAACAGGATTCTGCCACATCCAGCTCATACTGCACATCATTCTTTGCAAGACAAAGGCGTGTTTTTTAATGATAGGATAATATCGAAAAGTTTATGAACCCCCCCCCCCCCGGGCTCTTCCGATCTTACTGTGTTCGACTTCGTGTGGGGAGCCATAAAAATTAAAGTCTGAAGAAATAATTCTCACGCCATACATATATTCCTAGAAAATAGAACTCAGAGAATTGTAGCCTCCGTGGCTCAGACGGCATCGCGTCGGCACCTTACCGATGGGTTCCGTGGATCAAATTCCGGGCACCCTATGTGAAATATGTGCTGGACAAAGCGGAGGTGGGACAGGTTTTTCTCCGGGTACTCCGGTTTTCCCTGTCTTTCATTCTAGCAACACTCTTCAATATCATTTCATCTGTCAGTCATTAATAATTACCCCAGAGGAGTGCGACAGGCTTCGACAGCCGGTGCAATTCCTATCCTCGCTGCAAGATGGGGCTTAATTCATTCCACTCATGACCCGGTCATTGACAGGACAACAGGTTGTAGGTTTGCATTTTCAGAACTCAGAGGATTATGGTAAGCAAAGCTTTATCTTTCCCTGTAATAATTAACTCCTAAGTCAGTATTATTGGACATTTAAATTTTCTTATAATTATATATCAATGATATGTGTAAAGAAGTGGAATCAGAGATAAGGCTGTTTGCAGATAATGCTATTCTGTACAGAGTAATAAATAAGTTAAAATATTGTGAGCAACTGCAAACTGACATCGATAATGCCGTGAGATGGACAGTAGGCAATGGAATGATGATAAACGGGGTTAAAAGTCAGGTTGTGAGTTTTACAAATAGGAAAAGTCCTCTCAGTTTTCATTACTGCGTTGATGGGGTGAAAGTTCCTTTTCGGGACCATTGTAAGCACCAGGTATTCATATAAGGACATATCGTCATTGGGGTAATCACATAAATATGATTGTAAATAAAGGGTACAGATCTCTGCACATGGTTATGAGGGTATTTAGGGGTTGTAGTAAGGATGTAAAGGAGCGGGCATATAAGTCTCTGGTAAGACCCCAACTAGAGTATGGTTTCAGCGTGTGGAACCCTCACCAGGATTACTTGATACAAGAACTGGAAAAAATCCACACAAAAAGCAGATCGATTTTTTTTTCTGGTTGATTTCCGACAAAAGAGTAGCGTTGCTAAAATGTTGCAAAGTTTGGCCCGGGAGACTTGAGAGAAAGGAGGAGAGCTACTCGACTAAGTGGTATGTTCCAAGCTGTCAGTGGAAATATGGCGTGGAATGACATCAGTAGACGAATAAGTTTGAGTGGTGTCTTTTAAAATTAGGAAGGATCACAATATGGAGATGAAGCTGGAATTCAAGAGGACAACTTGGGGCAAATATTCGTTTACGGTATAGGAAGGGGAGTTAGGGATTGTAATAACTTACCAAGGGTGATGTTCAATAAATTTCCAATTTCTTTGCAATCATTTAAGGAAAGGCTAGGAAACCAACAGATAGGGAATCTGCCACCTGGGCGACTGCCCTAAATGAAATAATAATAATAATAATAATAATAATAATAATAATAATAATCGTATGGCCTCAGCTACCGTTTGCAGACATTTCGATTTGACGCCACCTGGCTGTCTGCTCGTCAATTTCGACGTTCCGTTTTACTCTAGGTCCGCTAGATGGCAGACAGAGTAAACCGGATCTCTCTTGGGCGTCTATGGCTGAGATTTAATTAATTTTGTCGGGTAAATACCAAATGTATCACCAGAGATCTTTTACATTCCGACATCGTATGACATGGAGTGTCAATGGACTATTTTATGCCGTTCAAAAATCCGACTACCTCTGCCGGGTTTGAACCCGCTATCTTGGGATTCGGAGGCCGACACCCTACCACGGATCCACAGAGGCACCTGTCCTAAATGCAAATCAGTAGTGACTGATTATTTTATTGAACTTAAAAACAATATAGATAACAACAGTAATTAGGACACTTGCTCAAAAGGAACTTATGCGTGTGTAAAGCAGTTTTATTCGAAGATGCCAGTATTGTTTATATGCTGAAGGACACCACTTTCAGCATTGTCTGTAAAAAGGTTAGTACGCATCATAAAGGCTATTGGGTGCACGAGAAAGGCTATTGGGTGCATAATAAAGGCTATTGGGTGCACGAGAAAGGCTATTGGGTGCACGATAAAGGTTATTGGGTGCATAATAAAGGCTATTGGGTGCATGATAAAGGCTATTGGGTGCACGAGAAAGGCTATTGGGTGCATGATAAAGGTTATTGGGTGCATAATAAAGGCTATTGGGTGCACGAGAAAGGCTATTGGGTGCATGATAAAGGTTATTGGGTGCATATTAAAGGCTGTTGGGTGCATGATAAAGGCTATTGGGTGCATAAATAAGTAACACATCGGTTATAGAATACGCGGAATGTTATGAATATACAGCTCGGAACACTCATGATCTTTCCCTCACCGCTGCCACTGAATTAACTCCTAAGTACTTTCAGTGATCGGCATGAAAACAGTAATTAAAGTAAAATTGAGAGAATTTCTCTTCTTGGAAAAACGTACAATCTGATTTTTCATCCCGTTTAGCAGGATACCCTAGTTTTTTCGGCTTCCGGCTATTCGGTCTTGTCGAGTACGTAGCAAAAGTATGTTAAATACGGAGCAAAAATGGGCAACCGTACCCTGGTGAGACTCTAAACACCAAACGATTTGGTCACACGGTTAGGATAGCGTAGCTGTGAGCTTGCTTTTGTGGAGATGGTGGGTTCTGAACCCATCAACGACAGCCCTGAAGGTGGTTTTCCATGGTTTCTCATTTTCACACCAAACAAATGCTGGAGCTGTACGTTAATTAAGTCCACGGACATTCCCCGATCCTACTACTGAATGTTTTCATTCCTCCCCTGAAGTGGGAGGCGGGCCTCTTAGAAATTGACGCAGTCTCTCAGGTCAGGAGATTTGTGTCGGAGAAGGATATATGCGGAATCGTCCCGGGATTCGCCTTAGTGCAGGAGAATGGAAAACCACGGAAAACCATTCTTAGGACAGCCGACGGTGGGGACCAACCCCTGTCCGTCTCCCGAGTACAGAGCCGTGGTGCAGAGAAGGCTAAAAATACTGCAAAGAGTGAAGGCAGAGAAAGCTAAAAATACTGCAAAAATCGCCAAACGTGACCATTAGATGGCCGAAACGAATATTTTAAACAATAATAATCGGAAGGCCTGGGCTAAAGTGTGAAGATACTTCTATTTAACGCTATTTAGGCGTCAATTTCGATTTTCCGTCTTACTCTAGTATATGACAGTGACACCAAAACCCTGTGTGGGCGATCGTTGATTGAGTTTTAGTTAGTCTTGTCGGGCAAGCACCAAATGTATCAGCAGAGATGTTTATACCCGAGGACAACGTACGACACGGAGTTTCGAAGAGACTCGTTATCAGCCCTTGGAATATACGAGGGTCGAGTCATAAGTCATGACAACTATTTTTTTTCTCGCCAACATAGTGCTTGAAGACAAATTCTGACTTCAGAAGATTCTCGTAGGAAAGTGACAGAACACAGGCCATTGGTAAACATTGTTTTATTATGGTATAGACAGCAAATACACAAGACTACGTACAGAGGACAGGTCTCCACTGGTTAGAAACCTTCGAAATAATCACCCAAGGCTTCCACTGTGCGTTGCCAGCGATGGGGTAGACGCTGAATACTATTCGCTGCATGTGTATCGCTAACGTGTGACGCCTCTCTCCGGAATGCTCTTACGATACCCTCTTTGTTAGCAAACCGTTGTCCACGTAATGGCATACACACCTAATGCTTCCCGCAGCTCTGCATGGCATTGGCGTGCATTTCTGCCGCGGAGAACTGCTATGTTAATATACGATCGTTGCTCCTGCTTGTTGACTTCCATGTTGTGACGCTCTCACTCACACACTGGACTTGGGGGCATGCTTAGACCCACTCTGTTGTTTACATACACCATCTAGTGGCATCCTACGCAAGTACATACCGTACGTTTCCAAATGCATATCTTAGATTTTCCGTGTTGTCTGTTATTCGAGAGAGAAAAAAGTTGCCATGACTTATGACTCGGCGTCCGTATTTGTCATGGTTTCCTGCAACCAACATTCTACCACATGAAATTCATTTTTAGACATGATGCAGGCATTTGGGCTTATGCCGTGTCAAGAAAACAAGGTGTCGAGATTTTCTTCTGAAAGCGTGGAGCAAAGTTCTCTGTGAAACGTAAAGAATCATGGGCCGTGAAGGTATCATTTTTAACCTTCGCTATTTGCTTTACGTCGCACCGACACAGATAGGTCTTATGGCGACGATGGGATAGGGAAGGCCTAGGAAGTGGAAGGAAGTGGCCGTGGCCTTAAGTAAGGTACAGCCCCGGCATTTGCCTGGTGTGAAAATGGGAAACCACGGAAAACCATCTTCAGGGCTGCCGACAGTGGGGCTCGAACCCACTATCTCCCGATTACTGGATACTGGCCGCACTTAAGCGACTGCAGCTATCGAGCTCGGTATCATTTTTAACGTGACATTAATTTTTTTCTATATGCGTGCGGGTCATTATACAGGATCATGTCTAACACCATGATTTAACTCGCGCTGAGGAATGGAGGAGAATTTCTCATTTCTTTAGTGGTCCCTCTGGAGGTTGGTTATGTTAATTCGCTCGATGTATGTGTTTACTCTTCCAGTCAGCAGAATGTATTTCATCAGGCTGTTTGCCAGGTACTTGAGACTCTAAATGGTTTTGTCCGACTCATTTGCTCCCTACGAGCTTCGCTGACACAAAGAGAAATGTAATGTAATCATGAACTTATTTAAAGGGCTGCTCCAGGGAGAAGAATAAGGGAGGAGAGAGGTTGATTTCCTTGAACTAAGCGCTTAGTTTTTAATAAATGGAGAAAAGTAATGTTTCTAGGTTGCCTTAGGGAATTACGAATTGAAATTACTTCTTAATATTTATTCGCCACTAATTAGACTAACCTAATTTACGTAAATTAGAAGAAAGGTAAATAATATGATTTCTTTACTGTAGAAAGAAAACAAGTCTATATTCTCATAGCTTATTACTGCAAAAACTGAATAGACGATGAGAAGATGCTGATTAATCGGTTATTAACACTAGCACTGTTAACGTTAGCGTGTATTCATTTATTATTACTATTATTATTATTATTATTATTATTATTAGTAGTAGTAGTTTTGTTGTGGCAGGAGAGAATCTTTTAAAGACACCACTCTGTGTGGGAGTTGGATTTCTCATCATCAACATCATCTGTTTACGCTCCAGGTTCGGTTTTTCCTCGGACTTAGCGAGGGATCCCACCTCTACCGCCTCAAGGGCAATGTCCTGGAGCTTCAGACTCTTGGTCGGGGGATACAACTGGGGAGTATGGCCAGTACCTCGCCCAGGCGGCCTCACCTGCTATGTTGAACAGGGGCCTTGTGGAGGGATGGGAAGATTGGAAGGGATAGACAAGGAAGAGAGAAGGAAGCGGCCGTGGCCTTAAGTTAGGTAGCATCCCGGCATTCGCCTGGAGGAGAAGTGGAAAACCACGGAAAACCACTTCCAGTATGGCTGAGGTGGGAATCGAACCCACCTCTACTCAGTTGACCTCCCGAGGCTGAGTGGACCCCGTTCCAGCCCTCGTACCACTTTTCAAATTTCGTGGCAGAGCCGGGAATCGAACCCGGGGCTCCGGGGGTGGCAGCTAATCACGCTAACCACTACACCACAGAGGCGGACAGTTGGATTTCTACCAACTAAAAACCCCTGCCCTCTTCACTCAGCCCATTCTGGAACTGCTTGGCGGCATGACATCAGACTGGAGTGATGTATATTATTAAGTTCTACCTTTCTCTTCTTTCTCCTTCGTCCCCATAATTCATGTCGCCATTGCCTTTACTGTGTTTCAGGCAAGCGGGCTCTCCAACATGACCTGAACCAAATTACCTGGCGTGAGTCGTCGGCCAAGTTGCTGGCAGGCTTTCCTTCGTTCTTCTTCCCATCGAACACAGCAAAAAGAAGTGTGTTCTCCTGTATCCCTTTCAGAACAGTACCAACAACCATCTCCCTGCGTCTTTCCCATCTTCATGGCATATAAGCCAAATCTTCCATGTTTTGTCAGGATCTGCGACAGATAGTAATCTACCTGCCGATGTCTACATTTAAGCCAGCCTCCTATGTCGGGTATTAGCTTTTTGTCCACTAGCCAACAACGGTTGTGCCATCCCATCGGCCTTGCAAGTCTAGTAAGAGCTGGTTCCTCAAGGCTTTCTTTTCTTCTGCAGATATAGCCACACCCCTTCCATGCCAAAGCTTTCTCTCCACCACGAAGAGGTCAATGGGAATACTGGCAGCTACAACTTGTAAAGGTGCTGTCGAAACAGTTCCATATGCACGGGTAACTCTGAGCAGCATTTTCCTCTCTACTCTTTCCATAGCTCTTCGGTGAATCTTCCTCCTGAGTACATTGTGCCAGATAGGTGCAGCATAAAGTAAAATGGAATATACCGCAGAGCACATAATCTGTCTCTTAACTGTTCTTGGTCGCCCGATGTTAGGCATAAGTCTAGCTAATGCCTATCGTACAGACTTCCCTGGGATAATCACTGTATAGTAGTAGTAGTAGTAGTAGTAGTAGTAGTAGTAGTAGTAGTAGTAGTAGTAGTAGTACCGTGAGATAGACATTTCCGGCTATTCAAAACGACTGTCATCTCTACTGTAGTAGTACTGCAAGACTGATGAATTCTCTGATCGAAGAAGCCTTCTGCTCGTGTTAACGATGGATCGTTAGAGCCTATTTCTTGTCTATTTCCTCTGGCCTGTAAATAACGAGTGTACTTGTATTTTTCAAGCAATAGAGAGTTACCTTTCAAATTATAATGTGCACTTCCAGCCCATTTGTTAGCATCATTCTAAACTAATTTTAAGTGGACTCCTGGGTTTAAGTCCCTTGTCATATTTTGTAAAGGTAAGTACTGGGTTCGTGACCAACCTTTGTAATTATGTTCAAAAACTATGGCATATTTTTCGAATGATATTTAATATACCTTACCCAGACTGTACAGGTTAGTCTAACCGCTTATATTACAGCATGTAAAGTCAAACCCCGATATGTAAATCTGTAAGGAGTGTGAACTTTTGTGGTCATGAAAGTAAATTTCTCTAAGCTGTTCAGATATTTCATGTAAGTGATCTCTGAGCTTTAGAGCTCTCCTAGTTAAAGACCTGATGAGCTCTCCTTTGGGGTTTAAGTTTCCAAATTTTGTAATATTTCTGCGGCTAGGGCACTTCTTGTTGTTGCCTGATTGCCTGAGCTTTTACTCTTTACTGGTTGTTTGTTAAATTGTTATTTTGGTGTGAAGAGAAAGAAAATTAAAATTTCTCAAATTTTAATAAATTTCCTTGAACTGTAAGTTTTGCCTTGTCCACCCATTCACCCATTACGCTTCTTCCCACTCTCTGCTCCGCGGATTATTTATTTATTTATTTATTTATTTATTTATTTATTTATTTATTTATTTATTTATTTATTTATTTATTTATTTATTTATTTATTTGTCGTTTGGGCCTACTGAGGACCACGAGGCCCTATCTTCCCGTCACTTGGGCCTTCTGTGTTTTCCTCTTCCAGTATTCCTTCATTTTCTGGCTGTGATCCAGCTTCTTTCCTCCGTCCACATAAGTATGTTGATCCGTGTGTTCCTCCTACTTGTAAATGACGTTGGAAAATTCCCCACTGGATGGCGTGCCGTAAGTGTAGACGTTCATGTATGGACTCATGCGGGATCCCCAGTTGTTCCTGATCCGACCTGACCGAGGACGTCCACTTGTTCCTGGATGGCCTTCCCTCTACGTGCCGCAGCGAAGATTTCGTTGTAAGTCTTCAGGGGTTCATGCGAGTTACTTGACCGTAGAAGATCAGGCGCCCTTTTCTTATACACGTAACGATGTTTTCCTGATTTTTTATAGCTCATCGTTGTGCCGAATTCTGTAGGTGTCTCCCTCTTCTCTTACGGGTTCCATTAACGCCTCAGGATCTCCCTTTCACTGAGTTTCAGTTTCTTGAGAGGGCCTCTCCTGGTCATCACGAGACACTCAGAGGCGTAGATAACAGATGGTTTTACTTCCGCATTATAGTGCCGGAGTTTGAGGTTCTTGTAGACTTACTTCGATGCGTAGATGCTTCTGCAGGAGTGATAAGCCCTCTCAAACTTGGTGCATCTGGTGTCGTAGCGTAACGGCTAGCACTATTGTTTACCGTTCTCTGGGACCTAATATCGATTCTCGGTACTATCAGAAATATAAGAATGGCAGAAGGGCTGGTACCCAGGTGCCCAGTCCCCGAGCCGGAATAAATAGCCAATTATGTTGAAATAGCTCACCTCCAATGGGGGTGTGCCTGAAAAGAGCTGCACCACCTCGGGATGAGAACACGAGTTTGCATTTGCATATTGAAATCTCAGAACAGGCCGGGAATCGAACCCAGAAACCCTCGAATGAAAGGTCAGCATGGTAAACAGCCACGAAGCCTGACTAGGCAGGGAAAACTGTGGATATATTCAGCCACCTCCACACATAGTGGGTGAAATATTAATAGAGACATATAGCTCTTAACGACGTGAACTGGCCATTTCGACCCTTCATTAGTACACAGTTTCATTTGAGTATTAAGCGCGTTCTCATTTTCATTATCAGTAAAATTGTTTTCAGTTTTTCAGTATCAATGGCGTTTGTAGCCGAGTTCATTTGTGGGGCAATCATTTCAGAACACTCAGGTTTGGCGCTTTGAAGCATTGAGAGCGGTTCAACCCTTTCAAGTATCTCCCGTCGGTACATGAATGTACAGTCTCTCAAGAAAAAGGAATTAAAGCAGAGTATTGTATTCGTTCCTGGCAAGTATACTTTCCTCAGACGACGGTTTCTCTAAACGAATGTGCCATTGCTTCCACTTACCTGTGCTAGGCTCCTAATTTTAATCTTACCTTTCCGACCTCTCCTGGTCAAATCTTGTTCTATTCCGACCCCGACGGTATTAGATTTTCGAGACCTACGGACTCTTTATCTTCACGCCCATCGTGTCCCTTGTCTGCTTTTACCGATACCCTCATTTTTCAAAGTGTAGGAACTCTCCCTCTAATTAGGATGGTTACCCAGTTGTACTTCCTCTTGAAATAGTAATCACCACCTTTTCTCAGAAGCAATTAAACGAACTTTTTATTTTTTATTTACTATCTGTTATAACTTGAGTCACGCCGTCCGCGACGGTTCGTACAGCGAAGATGGGAAAGGAAAGTGCGACCGTGGGTTTAGTTAAGGTAAAGCTCCATTATTTGTCTGGTGTGAAAAATGGGAAGCCATGGAAAACCAACTTTAAGAGTGCTCACTGCAGGGTTTACACCCACTATCTTCCGAAAGCAACCTCACAGCTATGTGACTCAAACTGCATATCAACTCGCCCTGTCAATTTTACCTACAGATATGCGTTTGAATAATAATAATAATAATAATAATAATAATAATAATAATAATAATAATAATAATAATAATAATAATTCCTTTTTGTTTTTGCTATTTGCTTTACGTCGCACCCACACAGATAGGTCTTATGGCGACGATGGGACAGGAGAGGCCTAGGAAGTGGAAGGAAGCGACCGTGGCCTTAATTAAGGTACAGCCCCGGCATTTGCCTGGTGTGAAAATGGGAAACCACGGAAAACCATCTTCAGGGCTGCCGGCAGTGGGGCTCGAACCCACTATCACCCGATTACTGGATACTGGCCGCACTTAAGCGACTGCAGCTATCGAGCTAGGTAATAATAATAATAATAATAATAATAATAATAATAATAATAATAATAATTAAAAATGTTGCGGCATTTGTTTTACGTCCCCCTAACTACATTCTTGCGGTCTTTGCAGACGCCGACGGGCCGGAATTTAGTCCCACAAGAGTTATTTTGTGTGCTAGTAAATCGACCGACATGAGACCATTGTATTTGAGCACCTTCAAATACCATCGGACTTAGCTAGGACCGAACCTGCCAACTTGAAGTCCGAAGGCCAGCGCCTCAACCGTCTGAGCCACTCAGCCCGGCAATATAAATTTGTTGTGGATACCCACAGAATTTGTATCTTACGGGAGGTGAATTTCGTGGGCTTGCATTCTGGAGATAGTGGGTTCGAACCTCACTTTCGGCAGGTCTGAAGATGTTTTTTTATGGTTTCCCATTTTCACACCAGGCAAATGCTGGGGCTGTACCCTAATTAAGGACACGACCACTTCCTTCCCACTCCTAGCCGTTTTCTGTCCCATCATCGCCATAAGACCTATCTGTGTCGGTGCGACGTCAAGCAACCTGTAAAATATATTTTGACAATTAAAATTACGTCTGAACGAACAAACAAACGAGAAACATGGTACTACAGACGTGGTGGGTCTTGGCCTATCAAGTGACCGCTGCTCGGCCTGAAGACCTACAGATCACGAGTTGAAGCGTGGTCAGCGCAACGAATCCTCTCAGGCGTTATTCTTGGCTTACGTTGGCGTTATTACGTTGGCGGAGTTGACTTCGGACCAGCCCTCAGGTCCGGGTAAAAATCCCTAACCTGGCCGAGAATCGAACTAGGGACCTGCGAGTGTGAGCGAAGCCGGATGGCCGGCAAAATTAAGTCTAGTAAAATATCAAATGCGAAGAATGCAAAATGCCATTTGCTCATTCATTTCTTTTTTACAAGTTACTCCACTTCGCACCGACACAGATATGTCTTATGGCGACAATGGGAAACCACGAAAAACCATCTTCAGGGCTGCCGACAGTGCGGTTCGACCACACAATCTCCCGGTTGCAAGCTGCGCGCCCCTAACTGCACGGCCAACTTACCCGGTTATTCATTTTTGAGTGAGTCGCTGTTATCCTTTGTCTACCCTTAGTCCTGTTCCTTGATACGAGATCGGGGATGAGGTGAGATGAATTTATATGACATGTTTTTTTAAGGTCGAATGTACTTCTTGATGCCAGCCTCAGTTGCTGAGCTAATAAAGATGAAATGAATAATGGTGAATAAAATTGGGAGGTGGCCGGTGCATTCAGGATATAGTGGGTTCGAGCTCCACTGTCCCAGCATTGAAGATGGTTTTTCCGTGGTTTCCCGTTTTGACACCAGGCAAATTGTTGGTCATTACCTTAATTAAGGCCACCGGCGCTTCCTTCCCACTCGTAGCTCTTTCCTACCCTATTGTCGCCATAAGACCTATCTATGTCGGTGCGACGTGAAGTAACTTGTGAAAAAACATGAAAAAATGAATTAGAACTGTCCCGGCATTTGTCTGAAAGTGAAAGTGGAAAGCCACAGAAAACTGTTCTCAGGACAGCCGACGGTGGAGCTTTGAATTGACGCAGAGCTTGATTCCATAGTCGTCAGCCACTCAGTGAGTGACTCTAACAAGGGGACATTCCCTACTCGTCACCACCGATTTCACTCAAATTTATAGAACATGCAGTGCTTGGCTAGAAATGAAAGTACCCGAAGTGGGAACTCCAGATGGCCAAGCGTATAGAAAATAAAAATAATAATGTTGACGCGGCTCTCGCACCGTACAAGCCACTTACGTTAGTGCGCACGCCGAGCATTTGTAGGCGTAGCGGTAAGAGATCGGACTGGTAATTCGATGGTCGTGGGTTCAACTCTCCGTGTGAAGACTGTTTTTTTTCTGTAAACTTTGTTATTATTCATTTTCCAATTAAGCAAAGAGTTGAATAATTCGTTTTTAATTAATTAATTAATTAATTAATTTATTTATTTATACGCAAAAGGCATAGAAAAGGTAAAAAATTGGGATTTAATTTTCAGAGTTTTTTCTACCTGCATCAATAATATACTGTTTGTGTACAGCCGTCTGGAGCAACCTTCACTTGTCAGGTGAAAACGAATCTTACAGCGAAACGACTATTCACGTTTATGGCACATTCCCGAAGCCAGTAAAGGTGAAAAAAAGAATTTCTGTTTGAACACATCGGGAAAGTTCGCAACTCCAAATTTTCTACAATTGTGCGCTCATTAAAAAATGACGTCCTATATGCCTTTTGCATACAAATAAATAAAATAGTCCGCCTCTGTGGTGTAGTGGTTAGCGTGATTAGCTGCCACCCCCGGAGGCCCGGGTTCGATTCCCGGCTCTGCCACGAAATTTGAAAAGTGGTACGAGGGCTGGAACGGGGTCCACTCAGCCTCGGGAGGTCAACTGAGTAGAGGTGGGTTCGATTCCCACCTCAGCCATCCTCGAAGTGGTTTTCCGTGGTTTCCCACTTCTTTCCAGGCGAATGCCGGGATGGTACCTAACTTAAGGCCACGGCCGCTTCCTTCCCTCTTCCCTGTCTATCCCTTCCAGTCTTCCCATCCCTCCACAAGGCCCCTGTTCAGCATAGCAGGTGAGGCCGCCTGGGCGAGGTACTGGGCATACTCCCCAGTTGTATCCCCCGACCAAGAGTCTGAAGCTCCAGGACACTGCCCTTGAGGCGGTAGAGGTGGGATCCCTCGCTCAGTCCGAGGGAAAAACCGAACCTGGAGGGTAAACAGATGATGATGATGATGATGATGATAAATAAAATAAATTAAAATAGATGAATAATATAAAAATTGAAAAAATATTCTCCACGCGGGGAGTCGAACCCACGACCATCGAATTACCAGTCCGATCTCTTACCGCTACGCCTACAACTGCTCGGCGTGCGCGCTAACGTTAGTGGCTTGTACGGTGCGAGAGCCGCGTCAACATTATTATTTTTATTTTTATTTTTATTTTCTATACGCTTGACCATCTGGAGTTCCCACTTTGGATACTTTAATTTCTAGCCAAGCCCTGCATGTTCTATAAATTTGGGCGAAATTGGTGGTGACGAGTAGGGAATGCCCCATCGTAAGTACATCATCACGTAGCCTACTGCGAGAGCGAAGCTGTGTCGGCTCCATGTATGGAAAGTGAAAATATGACGATAACGTAGAATGGTTCGCCAATCCATACTGAAGATCCGAGGAGACGGGTCAGGTATCTCCCCAAGTTTTAGCCGTCCATTATACATTCATCCCTCGTACCACTTCTCTTCGAAGAGTTTGGTTTCTCTGTCACGCACGAACTCCGTGTCTGCTGCTGATAACATTCACAAGTGTCGTGACAATTTCTTCTCACACAATTACATTCTTAATCGTTTTATTTAAGAGGTGCGACTTTAGTACATCTTTATGCGCGTCAAAGGAACTACAACTGAAGTGAATACTTTCAAAAGCAATATTCAGTGCGAAACGGCGTCATATATCTCTCCATACTTTAACTAAAGTCCAAATGAGAGGGCGAATTCATGCCCGGTGTCTCCTACACAACACTCTAAGTTCGCCTGCACCTTGATGCAAGTGTAAAATGGACTAGTATAAGTTGGAAACAATTCTCTAACCCATGGGTAAATAATGGAAATATCGAGCTCGATGCCAATGATTTTTTTTTATTATTATTATTATTATTATTATTATTATTATTATTATTATTATTATTATTATTATTATTATTATTATTATTATTATTATTATTATTATTATTATTTACGTAGTTATGTACGGATGATCGTATTATTTGTGAGGTTATGTCATGAAACATCTGCTGTATGTATATTAATATCAGTTTATTTAATTTAAGAACACGTAATTAATAGTATATAAATTATTATTACCTGTATCACATCATCATCATCATCATCATTTCCCTTTATTCAGTTGTAGCCGCGTAGGGGCAAATATGGTTCTCTCCACTTCCTTCGGTAGGGGACGGCCTAACATTTTCTGAGGCACCATTCTGCTTTATCCATGTAGGCTATTGTTACGATGAGCTCGCCACACCAAAAGGCATTTTATACCTACTGCCAGGTTCAAAATTAAGCCGCCCCTAACGTGGAGTCAGGCGCCTTTCGTAGCCACTCCTCTGGAGTATAGACGCTACAGGGTTGCCCCTTCCGTCATCTCCACCGTACCGAAGTCCACCTTCTCTGCCGTAGATGCCGTTGAGGTCTTCACTCGTAACCCTGAGCTGGGACCTATACCAGATATTACACACCGGGTCAGTGCGCTCTGGGATTCACATAGGCAGGGGCGCCACTTCCTGGGTAGGGCTGCCTCCGGAAAGGGTCCCTACCTGCTATCTGGATATTATATTGTATAAATCCAATGCAATATTGTGCAACACACTGTAATATCCAGAACAACGTATCTGTAGCACTAAAAAGTTATAGAAAAATCCATTCATTGTAAATAGCTTATTGGAGACTCTCGAAATTAGGAGAAATTATGTTGTGTCATATTCTTCTAGAAGCCTGCCAAGCAACGTATATAAAGAGACAGCTTGGCGGTAGAGTTGTTTTAATGAGACTTGCGTGAAAGTCGTGAACTCGTGTTGTGACATGATAATGGAGCAGTCTTCTTATTATTATTCGTAGTAGTGTTTTGTTTATGATGGCAGTTTATTACTTTGTGTATGAAATATGTGTAAACAACTTGTAAATAAAAGTGTACACAACTGACAGAATTTCGTATGTGAGAGTATGAGGTTACATCAACCTCAGTACCTAGCATCCACATTTATACCAAGCTCTCAGAGACTCGTAAACTCCCACAACAGGAATATCCTAACCACCCCCGCACACACCATCAAACGCTACACTCATTACACTCACTACAGACACTGAACACTACGCTACACACACAGCAGGTGCTGCGCGGGTCTGGAACTTCATACCAGATGAGTTACGGAGCCTGACGTTAGGCCGCTGGGCTGAGTGGGTCAGACGGCTTTCTGACCCCAAATTGGCAAGTTAGATCTCGGATCAGTAGTGGTATTTGAAGATGCTCAAATACGTCAGCCTTGAGGGGTAAAAGACCTCCTGCGGGACAAAATTCCAGCACCTCTGCGTCTCTTAAAACTGTCAAACTACTGTAGTTGCTGCAACGTAAAAACAATAACATTATTATTTATTATTCACGTCATCCTGTTTAGCGCATGGAGGTTGTTCGACGAATATTCCATTTTTCAGATATTATTTTATTGATGTTATCACTGAACAACACCACCCCTTTATATCCCTTTATCGATACATATACAATGAAAAGTAACTTGGTTGGTACGTTACACAAATTCATTGATCAGTACCTACATTTACACCAAGACGCGTGAGACAAGGACTTGTCAAATTCAAAATGTTAACTCTATGATTTAAGGGGGTACAAAACAAGAAATTGCATACAACAGCCAAAATATCGAAGTTGTCAAAGGAAGACCGGACAAAGCTCATTTTACTTCTTTCATTGCGATTAACAATACTCGATCACTCCCCACGGTACCTCGAAAATATTTAATGGGCTAAAATCAACCGTTTACGCGATATTTCCAACAAAAAGAACTCCCAGCTCTTGGAAACTGATCAAGGAATGGCCAGCCGAAACCGCGAGAACACCACCTTACGATGTCTCATCCAAATTTCCCTCTAGCTCTGTAAGAGGCAGTGCCTAACACTGCGCGGCAAACATCAAAATCTTTGTTTTTTGTGGTGCCATCTCTCAACATACTCAAAATACGCTCCTTTAAGTTCTCAAGTCGTACTCTGAAAGTTTACTTTACATCTAAATTTTGCTGTATGATACAATCTAGCAATTCATCATCATCATCATCATCATCATCATCATCATCATCATCATCTGTTTACCCTCCAGGTTCGGTTTTTCCCTCGGACTTAGCGAGGGATCCCACCTCTACCGCCTCAAGGGCAGTGTCCTGGAGCTTCAGACTCTTGGTCGTGGGATACAACTGGGGAGTATGACCAGTACCTCGCTCAGGCGGCCTCACCTGCTATGCTGAACGGGGGCCTTGGGGAGGGATGGGAAGACTGGATGGGATAGGCAAGGAAGAGGGAATGAAGCGGCCGTGGCCTTAAGTTAGGTACCATCCCGGCATTCGCCTGGAGGAGAAGTGGGAAACCACGGAAAAACACTGCCAGGATGGCTGAGGTGGGAATCGAACCCACCTCTACTCAGTTGACCTCCCGAGGCTGAGTGGACCCCGTTCCAGCCCTCGTACCACTTTTCAAATTTCGTGGCAGAGCCGGGAATCGAACACGGACCTCCGGGGGAGGCAGCTAATCACGGTAACCACTACACCACAGAGGCGGCCTAGCAATTCATTCTCTAGAAAATTAACTTCAGTTCCATGAATGAGTATAGAATGATTGCTCTCAGGTGCGGATTACTTGCTTCAATCGTATGTACAATAATTCTGTATTGCTCTTCATTTCTTGATTCCAAAACGATAAATTTATTACGTACTTTCTTGACTCTGTCTATTCCAATATGTAGAGACGTGGCTCAGTCTGCTCTCAATGATTCAGCTCAACATCAATAGGGGAAATCATAACTACATGCTTAGTACTAGGAACTGTTGTTGATCAATCATTCAATCGATCA
Source organism: Anabrus simplex (assembly GCF_040414725.1). Classification (NCBI taxonomy): domain Eukaryota; kingdom Metazoa; phylum Arthropoda; class Insecta; order Orthoptera; family Tettigoniidae; genus Anabrus; species Anabrus simplex. The sequence continues at coordinate 43,449,284 of NC_090275.1, forward strand.
TGAATCAACACTGATCTGCATTTAGGGCACTCGCCCAGGTGGCAGATTCTCTATCTGCTGTTGACCTAGTCGTTTCTTAAATAATTTGAAGTAAACACCTCCCTTAGTAAATTGCGTCAATCATTAGCTCTCCTTTCCTTAAACGAATATTTGCACAAATCTCTCCTCTTTAATTTATTTTCATATCGTGATCTTTCGTATTTTTAAAAACACCATTTTAAGTGCGGCCAGTATCCAGTATTCGGGAGATAGTAAGTTCGAACCCCACTATCGGCAGCCTTGAAAATGGTTTTCCGTGGTTTCCCATTTTCACACCAGGCAAATGCTGGGGCTGTACCTTAATTAAGGCCACGGGCGCTTCCTTCCCATTCCTAGCCCTTCCTTGTCCCATCGTCGCAATAAGACCTATCTGTGTCGGTGCGACGTAAAGCAACTAGCAAAAAAAGAAAAAACACCACTGGAACATATTGGTCTACTAATGTCATTCCATGGCATTTCTTCACTGAAACTCAGAACATGGCATTTTAGTCGAGCAGTTCATCTCCTTTCTTCCTTTTTTTTTAACATTATAACTTACCATTCCGTACCAGCTTGTTTCGATAATACTTATTTGGGGTAACATTTCATACCATAAAACAATTCGGATGAAATACAAAGTCTCCGTTCGATGGCCGTACAGTCCTGAATCGGGATGTCAATCACGAAAAATAATCGCCATGAGCATTGAAACACTCATCCCACCGACGCACCAGGTTGAAGATTCCCGTGTTGTAAAACACCGTGTCCTGCTGCACATCCTCGTCCGACAGGGAGTGGCGGGGACCGAAGGGGAGAGATCAGGACTATAGGGCGGGCTGTCGAGTGTCTTCCACTTCAGTTGGCGTACCTTCCGCGTGCCGAACTTTGCGGTATGGCGACGGGCGTCTTGTGTCGATACACACCCCGCACGGAACTTGGTGCACTATTCCACAACTATGGTTATCGACAGTCGTGCTGCCCCATACACAGTTTTCATTCTGCGATGGGTGTCCACTGGTGTTTGACCTTCGGCAGCCAAGAACAGAATAACAGCACTTTGGTCCTGTTTGGACGCATTTGGTATTAACGTCGTTAAAGTTCACGTGGCCACATTTAACGCACGTACCTCGGCACGACACGATGCCACACGAATTCGTTTGCCTACATGTCCGTGCTTATATAACCACATCGGAGTCGCACTCCAGCAACGCCCTCAAATGGAGACATTTTGATCATGCTTTAAAATACCGTTTAGTCATACAATTCTACCCGTATCAACTAATCTGTAGAAAATGGACACTACAGGGAACTAAGAAAGATCACAATTAATTAAAGTCTATCAGGTTCCACCTTTTTAATACTAATACAATGTTGTTGGATGATATTTACAACATTATTTATTACAGTACATGTTTCGGTGCTCTATTATGTCACCATCATCAGCTGATTAGAAAATGTGAAAAAAACTTGGCGATCTAAATATTAAACAAAATATTGTCATACTTAACTCATACATATACATATTTACATACAACAGCATATTTATTGGTTAAATCCTAAACATCTATTATGCTATATTAAATATCCCTAATATGTAACAAGAGAATTCTTGTAAGTCATGTAAGTCTTGTAAGTGCGCATTCTAATTAGACAGTACGAGAGCATAGAATTACAGACATTAAGGAATGTGAAGACAACTCATCAACCAGATGAGAAAAATTTTATATTCATGACTTACAAGAATTCTCTTGTTACATATTAGGGATATTTAATATAGCATAATAGATGTTTAGGATTTAACCAATAAATATGCTGTTGTATGTAAATATGTATATGTATGAGTTAAGTATGACAATATTTTGTTTAATATTTAGATCGCCAAGTTTTTTCACATTTTCTAAATCAGCTGATGAAGGTGACATAATAGAGCACCGAAACATGTACTGTAATAAATAATGTTGTAAATATCATCCAACAACATTGTATTAGTATTGAAAAGGCGGAACCTGATAGACTTTAATTAATTGTGATCTCAGTTCAATACGGACAAATAAGATGAAGTTCCTTACGTTTAACTAAGAAAGAAACAAAGCATTCGACTATAGGCCTGAATCTATATTATTCATACGAATGAAAATGTGTTTGTTTGTTTGTTTGTTTGTTCTGGATAGGCTCGAAATCTACTGCACCAATTGAGCTATAACTTGCTAAGGATAGAGCATGTAGTCTCGAATCAAATAAGGGATATATTTATTTTGATGTAATTCACTGTTTCATACGAGTTGGGGGATTTTACAGGGGTATGTCTGAAATTTGGGGAATTAAAATAACGGGAAACGGTTGGTTCTATAGAAAAATGAAGCGTACCATGTGGCCTTGAAGTAAAATGTTCTACAAGAATCCTCATATGCATTTTCTTCTTAACTTCAACTGTTTTCGAAAAAATCAGCTTTCTTGTGTTTGGTCGCTAATGAATGGGCAGCTCATTCGTTGATCGTTTGCTAACAGGATTTATGACATTGTACTACATCAGAGTAACGAAGCTTTCGCAGTGGGTGTAAATAAGGCTCAAGGACAATAGCTGAAAGTGACAGGAATTAATTTGGAAACTCCGTGTTTCGCTCATTGTTAGTTTTATGTACATCGCTCCAGGGTTGGAACTCAAAGGAATTCATACGTTTACGCTCCTAATACTGTAACATGTAATATTGTTTATCCTACGGCACTGGACTCATGATTTCGCAGTTAAGATAGATGTACAAAGTAAAGGAACCCATATCAATATTTCGCAATAAATTGAAAAAAGTTACCGAACTCCAGATAAACACATGAAATTCAATTTATATTTTTGGTGTATTTTCGAGTGTTGTTTGGTAAAATATTGCTTTCCATTGCAACAACAGTTGACGTGTATTATTTCATTACCACGCAATTTCGCAAGTACATCCGGGGGGATAATGAGCAATATGATACATTGCGCTTATAGGCACATATAACATTATTATTATTATTATTATTATTATTATTATTATTATTATTATTATTATTATTTTCCACCGCTTTTCACACACCTGCGAGATCGTGGGTGCGCACTGTGTAACACATATTATTTTGGCCATTTTTTACGGCCAGATGCCCTTTCTGACGCAAACCTTATGTGGACGGGTGTAATCGCGATTGCGTATTTCTGTGGTGGTTGCTAGTGTAATGTGTTGTCTGAATATAAAGAGGAACGTTTTGGGACAAACACCAGTCTCCGCGCCAGAAAAATTGATCACACGTGATTAAAATCCCTGAACTGGCCTGAAATCGAATCCGGGACCCTCTCAATCGAAGGCATCAACGCTGACTATTCAGCCATGGAGTCTAGTCCTATATAACCTGAAAAATAAAATGTGTTGTGATGTGATGTCGTGTAGGCTCAAAAAGGAACTGGTGAAGCCTTGACGCAAATGGGTAACTTGCGTATCTCGGTGCATGGGTAGCATAATGTTGGTGAAGATAATGGGCAAGGTAGAGGATGAAATGCGGTGTCCGAGAATAAACATCTTGGATTGTTCATTGCAAATCACTCTGCTGAATGCACAATAAAAAGATCCTGGATGTTTAGGCAGTATTGCACTGCCTGACAAACAAATTGAAGCACCCAGAAGAAATAGTCGGATGTCAATGTAACTTCGTACACGTACAAACCATCGGCGGGTGTGTAAATGATTAGAATTGCCAATCTGTGTGACATTTATAACGGCCACCAGAGTTCATTAGTGTTGCTCGTCTTTAGTGTTGTTGCTAGGTCTGGTGGGGTATCCTCCTCAGTCCGTATGTAGCATATGCTCTACATGTGGTTCTCTTTACTTACAATAATACAAAACTAAAAATAATAATGGTAGGAAAGTCAACTCTGAGTCCTGATGTAGCATATATGCTACACGTCATAAAATAACTTAGTGAAAACTACTACATCCTTTGGTGAATTTTAAAAATTTATTTGAGAAAACTATAATCCATCGAATGCAAAAACAAGCTCGGGACTGAAGAGGGTATATAAGGGGTGTGAACAGTATCAAATGTTGAGTGATCACAGTGAAGGAGACTTGTGAAGAAGACCTGCGGCGTATTCGTGTGTGACAGCGTTATCAGTGCTTGACGGAGTTTGAAAGGGGCCTCATTGGAGTCTGAGTTTTAGCCTTCTGGCTAAATCGTGCAGCATCCAGATTTGTGGGGCCTTCGGATATGACAGTGGCCCGATGAGAACGTGAGGGCAGGCATACTCGTCGTCAAAGTCCCGGTAGACCACGTCTGACCACCACAAGAGAGGATCGCCGTACTGTGCACGAAGCACATCGTAAGCCCTTCACATCTGCGCCTGCCATCCGAGAACAAGTAATGGACTCCCTGCAACATTCTGTGTCATCCTGCACCATTGGTCGGAGACTAGCATCAGCCGGGCGAGGGAATTACCGTCCCATGCGTAGGCTGCCGTTAACACCACACCACACACGGCTGCGTTTGGAGTGGTGCCGTGACCGGGAAGCATGGACAGCTGATGAATCACGTCACATTGTGTTCGGTGATGAATGGCGTTTCTGCACAACCCCGGATCACCATCTTCTGAGTGTGTGGCGGTGACCTGAGGAGAGGTGTCATTCTTCCAATGGTTTGGAGAGGCACAGTGGTGTTAGTCCTGGCGTCATGGTGTGGGAAGACATCGAGTATGACTTCAGGTGACGACTGGTGGTGATCGAGGGTAATATGATGGCACAACGGTACGTCATGGACATCGTAAGTCCTCATGTATTTTCTCTCTCATGCTACAGTATCGTGCTGCCATTTTTCAACAGAACAATGCTCGTCCAAACATAGCACGTGTCTCTATGAACTATCTGCGTGATTTTGAGGTGCTCCCGTGGCCAGCAAGATCCCCGGATCTGTCCCCGATAGATGCGTGGGACCAGCTCGGACGTCAACTCCGTCCCTGTGCCAGTATCCAGGATATCAAGGACCAGTTATAACAGTTGTGGGCCAGCTTGCCTCAGGAGAGGACACAACAGGTTTATGACACCCTTCCCAACTGAATTAGTGGATGCATCCAGGCCAACGGAGGTGCAACATTATACTGATAACTGGGCTCATGCTGCGAAGTTCTTTGTAAATTTGACTCGATTTTGAAATCGCTGAAATAACATCACATACTCTACGAGTACCTGAAGTTTCATTTCGTTTCCTCCCCTTCAGAGATTGTAGATTAGAATGCAAACTTTCTGAAGCGAGTAACATGTATACTTTTGCCTGCAGTTATGCTATGAGTTTTGCATAAACATTAGGGTTACAGTCCATCAGAACCCCTGGAATTTATGTTACTCTCGCTACACAACGGAAGAGTGGGCTAGACAGCATTTCCTAATAACCATAATAGTTTGCAACTCCCTAAACATCCGCGCTCTAATAATGAAGATTTTTTTGGGGGCTAGTTTTACGTCGCACCGACACAGATAGGTGTTACGGCGACGATGGGACAGGAAAGGGCTAGGAGTGGGAAGGAAGCGGCCGTGGCCTTAATTAAGGTACAGCCCTAGCATTTGCCTGGTGTGAAAATGGGAAACCACGGAAAACCATTTTCAGGGCTGCCGACAGTGTGGTTCGAACCTACTATCTCCCGAATACTGGATACTGGCCGCACTTAAGCGACTGCAGCTATCGAGCTCGGTATGAAGATATTTTTCTGCTATTATATAAAAGCTAACTTGTCAACAACGACAAAAATGGCTGATATTAATGTTAATGCTAAATATTTAATTTTTACAACGTGCATGACATTTGACATTCACTGTAGATGAAAGCTAAATTTGAAGTAGGTGCGCTGGTGAAAATGAAACATTCAAGTTGAGTTAGATCCCACAGCGGGTAAGTAGCGCGTTCTACAATTTTGCTGGCAGAATGTCCGACATAAGATCATAACCAAAAGAGCAGTAATTGCAAGCCCACCGCAGGTTATTCGATAGACCATCGGCCATTAATACCAAAAGATGTGAATTCGCATCCCATTTGTGATTGATTGATCATTTTTGTTCTGTACTTGACATCACTTTAGGGGCTGGCTAGCCGAGGTGGTAAAGGCATACTTGGTTCACTCAGAAGGACGTACATTCGATTCACCGCGAGGAAGTTGAAATATTTGTGAAACGACAGTTCCACTCAGGTTAATTCTTCGGGACAAAGATGGCCAAGTGTCTGCCTTATGGACAGTGTAAGCCTTTACCTTCCACCCCTCCAAGGGCCTCCATGGCCTGTACGGAGATAAATTTACTTTCTTTTAATTTACATTACTTTGGCATGAACTATGAAGTTCTGGATTCAACCGGACAGTTGAATGTTTGATATGAAATTATTAATGTTAGGCCTATTTGTAACAATAGGGGGATATCGCGAAAAATCAGCTATAGAACTGGCGAGTCATACATGTCCTCGAACAATCCTGGCTCTTAAGGCCATACGGTAAAAAATTGAGAAAAATTGGTTTTCGGAGACCGTGAAGTTCTCTCCCGCAGGAGAGATGTTACGTGCCAGGAACTCCACCGACACGAGACTGATGTATTTGAGCGCCTTCAAGTACCACCTGATTGAGAAGGGATCGAGCCCAGTTCTATACCGTCTGAGCTACTGAACGGATTGGGAGTGTGTGGGTGGGTTTTGACATAAATGCCTTATGGCTGAGGGGAGGGGGTCATTTGAAAATTTGTGTTATGGCATTTAAACTTTGTGTGATGGAAGTGTAACCCTTGGAACCGTGGAGACTGTGATGTAAGGTATGGATGGATGACCAGACAATGTTTACCTAGCATCTGTGCAGGCTGTGATGTAGGGTATGCACGCTTGGCCAGACCATGTTACGGAGCAACCGTGCAGCCTATGTCTTAATATGGCTGCTGGTCATCTGAATTTAGCAGCCGTTGACGAATGGCTGTGGTCGAGAGTCATATTTATAACCATTTGACTTTCGAAAAGGGATTTTTTTTTACGTTTGTTGGCGACCATAGGACCTCTATTCGAACGAGACATTTCGTCTACTTACTTCTCCCAGCATCCTTTGTTTTACTTTTCCTATCCCCTTTCCCTTCGACAACTCTTGTGATCTTCTGACCCCCGAGGTACTACATCTGCAGGTGGTGGTAGTGGCGGTGATTATTGTTTTAAGAGGAAGTACAACTAGGCAACCATCCTCTATATAACACTAATCAGAGAGAGGAAATGGAAGGGATCAGACACTTCGAAAAATGAAGGTATTGAACAAAGGAAAACAAATGCCACGAAGGGCATGAACATTAAAGACTCCCTAGCCCTCGCAAACCTAATAGGGTCGGGGTTGGAAAAGAACAAGAGTTGACTGAGGGAGGTCGAATAGGAGAGATGAAAGTGAGGAGCCTGCCACAAGTAAGTGCAAGCAGTGCCAGGACTCATCTGAGTGCCACGCGATTGCCAACCCACGCTCCAAAGTTGAGAGCCCCTGGGGCCCCTTCTAGTCGCCTTTTACGACGCCCCCACCCACATCTGCAGGGCATAGGGAGCCGTTTATTTTCAGACCTTACGCTTGCCGATACCTTCAGTTTGGGCTGGGAAGACTTGGGTGAGAGGAGACGAGCTGCTCGAATAAGCCGGATGTTCTGAGCTGTCTGTGGAGAGATGACTTGGAATGATATTTATAGACGAAGATGTTTGAATGGAGTTTTTTAAAGTGAAGATAAAGTTGAAATTCGAGTTGACAAATTGGGGCAAACACTATTTATAGGAAGAGGCGTTATAGACTCGCTTCTTCATATTCTGACAACACATTGCATTACCAACCACCGCAGAAGTACGCAACAGCGATTAGGTCTCCCCATACAGGATTGAAATCAGAAAGGGCATCCGGTCGAAAAACCGGGAAAAATTCATATGTGCGAGACAGTTTGCACCCACGACCCTATAAGTGTGGGAAAAGCGTAAGAAGAAGAAGAAGAAGAAGAAGAAGAAGAAGAAAAATTCTGATTAGAATAATTTACCAAGGGAAGTGTTCGACAAATTTCCAAATTCTCTGAAATTATTTTAGAAAAGACTAGGTACGCAACAGATAAGGAATCTGCCACCTGGGCGACTGCTCTGAATGCAGATCACTGGTGATTGATTGATTGATTGATTGATTGATTGATTGATTGATTGATTGATTGATTGATTGATTGATTGATTGATTGATTGATTGATTGATTGATTGATTGATTGATTGATTGATTGATTGATTGATTGATTGATTGATTGATTGATTGATTGATTGATTTTTTAGCTCGACGTCTTTCCCACTTTCGGTTTGTGTTAACGAGAGGTGGGTGTCTGGTTGTACTTCCTCACCACCATCATTGTTTTACGGTTAAGAACAGTAGTGATTCTCCTGTACGTCTTGTATTACTGACAGAGGATTGCCCTTATGCTCGGGTCATGCCCTTCTCTCTCACTTCCTACAAGTGTTCTTCATCGTTTCTTCATTAGTTCAGCATGTCAAAGACAGTATCTCCTTCTGCTTACCTCTCTCCTCTATATCCTCTTCTGTGATGCAATAGATTCCGTTATCCTTAATTCAATCTCGGATTTTCCCCTTGCTGCGATCTCCAGTCTGTCTTACACAACCACATCTCTGTCTGCAGCCCACTCTGTTTCACTTAAACCTCTGCCTTGACGTCGACACTAGTCTACTTTGCAATCAATGTGTTCCTCATCGCTTTCCGAACATCGTAATTTCTAGATGACATAGTGAGTATGAAACTCTGACATAGGAGTATGAAATTATAAATATTATGGTCCGATTGCACAAATGGTAATTAAACGCTGTTTGCGGTTAAACCATGTTTAAGTAAGGCTGCCGCATAGCAAATATATTATTTATCACTTAGACACTGTCTAAAACCGATGCTCAACCGGCAATGTTTAAACACTGCCGAGAACACTGTAGAACCTAAAATTTTAGGAGTGAGACGTTATCACGAAACTTACGACACAAGGGACAGTCTGGTAACTATCGACTTGATAACAGTTCCTTGCAACCGATCTATTTTATTATATTTGGGATAATTTCCCTTGAATTATAGGTCACATTGACTACATCCATATCAGAATAACCTGTCCCGATTGTTAGAGGACTGTCACATGCGTCAACCGGGAGGGACTGTATTACATTAAATTTACTGTCATGTAAGCACACATAATAGAGACACTATAAAGTAGGATGTGGGTGGGTGGGTGTTTTGCGAATAATCGTCGCATAATTAAAGTATGTTTTCGTCAAAGATAGGAAATGGCAAGGACTGGGAATGAAGAGCTCTGAGGAAACTACAGAGGCTGCCGATAGTGCGTTTCGAACGTATAACTTCTAGAATGCAGGCTAAATCTATATGGCTCCTACAACTCATTCGGTTACACAGTACTATACTAGACTTAACTAAAGTTGGCGTCTGACAGGTAAGGTTGGAGGGAGGAGCACTGCACGTGCCATTTCACGATGTTGACACATTCCAGCATTCCTTTCTACATGTTCTTACCCCTCGCTTCCGGCTCACTTGTTCCCTCCTTCATTCTGACCGCTGTGATTTGTTGTAGACTACCTGGCCAGGCGGTGTCGTCCCATTTGCGATCACTCTTATACAAACAATCAGGTTGTTATCGGTGACAGTGACAGGTTTGGAAACTCCCAGCAAGACGAGCTGCCCTGAAGTTTTATCTCCATGGCAACCGCAGTCGCCCCACCCTCGTTTCCATGGCAACCACACAGCCATTCCCTTTATCCCGCCTCGGCAGGCAGTAAACGGACCTCCCTCTGAGAAATGTCAGACACCAACTCTTATTATTATCAGTATATAGTTCCATCTTCCCTTCGAGGAAGCTATAGCAACATTGTAATCAAAGTTACACTTTCTCGCAAGGGGGCGTGTCGCTTTAGTGTTGATAATATTTTGAGATTTAATTTCTGCCGAAAGGGATATTCTTATCTGTGGACAAGTCATGCTCATGCATAGCTATATTTGAGTAATGCGTAGGAAGACGTCAGCTGACTAACGTTTGGCGCACGCACAGACGAATTTCATTAGTTGCAACGAGCAAAGAGTTGTATGGAAGATTCTTCTATTGCCAGTTTCGAACAATTATTGAAACTTTAAACGACGTCTGGCTAAACACCGGCTGAACATTGTTTAGCCAATAGAAGATCGTGATCGACTTAGACGTTGTTTAGGTAGAATTTGTCTAATGCTTTAAACAAGTCATCGTTTATGCAATTGGCCCTATGTGTTTAGTATATTTATAAGTATTTGCAATAAGGTAGAGCACATGAAACCGTGTGAGTTGACCGTGCGCGTAGAGGCGCGCGGCTGTGAGCTTGCATCCGGGAGATAGTAGGTTCGAATCCCACTATCGGCAGCCCTGAAAATGGTTTTCCGTGGTTTCCCATTTTCACACCACGCAAATGCTGGGGCTGTACCTTAATTAAGGCCACGGCCGCTTCCTTCCAACTCCTAGGCCTTTCCTCTCCCATCGTCGCCATAAGACCTATGTGTGTGTCGGTGCGACGTAAAGCCCCTAGCAAAAAAAAAGAGCACATGAAAACTTCACTCATATGACTTGGTTATTACTACTACTCCCCTGAAGTCGGAGGTGGGTCTCTTACACTGTGACGCCGTTTCTCAGGTTGGGAGGTTTGTGGTGGTGTAGGAAATGTGTGGTCATGTGAGGGGGTTGGCGGCCGTGGTCTATACTACGAACTGTCCCGGCATTGACCTCAGTGCAGGAGAATGGAAAACCAGAGAAAACCATTCTCAGGACAAGCCGACAGTGAGGACCAGCCCATCACCGTCTCCCGAATGCAGAAGCGTAGAGCTGTAGCCACTCATAGGCCGAGACCCACTCTGCATCCGGTGACACTTGTTATTTATTTATATATTTAACTGTATATACCCACAAAATCGTCTTTTTTGTGTGCACTTTTGATACAAATGTGTCTTAGAATAGAATACTCCCCTCTCCCAGACTCGGATCAGCCGAAGCTGGGGAGGAAGTAATCATTTATTGTATTCCAATATGATTTGGTACATGCATATACAACATTACACATTTACAATTAAATTTAATCACTAATCACATTACACATTTACAATTAAATTTAATCACTATTTCAATCTATTTCTAGATTGTATTTTCTTATTTCTTTCCTGGTAATTTTTTTACCTTGTCCTAGACGTAAACCTCGTTATGTAGTCTAGGACCTGCATGTATCTTACCCTCCCCAAGTCGTCTTAGTGCTTACATTGCCTGCCTTTTGAATGAAATTGAATAACTGGAAGTCTGCTTGAGTGCCTATACTTAATTCACATGCAGTTTAATAGTTAACTTAGAAAAATGGTTGAATAACGATACTACAATACAACAATTTATCTAGTTGAATATTTAATAATATCTTTACACGTATACGTAATTATGTAACTTTTCCTTCCTTATTTTTTCTTATTTCATCCTCTTTTAATTTCTTTTCCCACAATCCTCTTATGATGTTGCAAAATTTTGCTCTTTTTCCTTGTACGTTGTATTCTCTGTCTAATAATTTAGCAATGGTGTAAAATGCATGTTCATTATCGATTTTACTTATGTCCTTTCCATCTATATATTTCTCACTTACCTTTCTTGTTTCTATTCAGTCTTTTAATAAGTGAGCAACTTCCATGTCCTTATTGCATAAAATGCAGAGATTTTCCTCATTTTTCTGTCTTAGAGCTTTGTTTTTATATCCTCCCATCAGCCACCATATTATCCCTCTCATTTTCCTTTTTGTTAACATTTCATCCCTTACTGTCATATTTTCACTATTTTACAAAATTTATCCAGTGTTCTCTTGGGGTTACAGTCCGACATTGTGTCTTATGGCTGGAGGTCATCTGAAAATTTGCACTACAGAAGTTAGTGTCACAAAATGTGTGACTGAAGTGTAACCTTAGCAACCTTAGGCTATGATGTAAGGTATAGATGGATGGCCGGACTATGTTACCTAGTAACCGTGCAGGCTACGTTTTATGGCCGGTAGCCATCTGAAATTAGCAGCCCTTGGTGAATGGCCATGACTGAGAAACATATTTATCATCATCTCATTTTCACATCTCACTTTCACAAAGAGAAAAAGTGGTTTATTTTTCTTATTTGAATATCGCCCCGAAACTCGGAATTTTCACCAATGTCGTGTTTATTTTCATTTTAATATGGATATGTTTTTGAGGCTGAGGGTGCATCTGGAATTATCGTCGTCAATTTCCCGACAACTTGTAACCATGGCAACTAGTGTTCGTCATTTACGTACACTAAGTGAGTAGCGTCATCTATACGATGCTCTAGCTTCGTGAGGACGAGTGTCATTTACTACTATCTTCGTCTGCTCATTATACAGTTCGTACAGTAAATGTCTAATTAAAGCGCAATCGCACCACCAGATTGAAACTTCACAGCAGCACTTCAGATGACAAGAATCACCGCGGACGGAACCGATGTTGAGACTTGAGATTGGCGCATGAGCACGACTTCTCGTCAGACGATCATAGTACCTATCGTACTTTGTGGTGATTAGAACTGCGATCTCAAGTCAGCACCTGGTCAAGAGTTTCTCTCTTTCATGCGTGATACATTCGCGCTGGAATTAAAGAACGATCCAGCTACTTCCACTAAGAGAAGTAGTACGTGCAACGATACTGTGTTCAGTCGCCACGTACACCAATTAAGAAGCCAACAGTACGTTTAGCACTTTTCCCATCACCGTCCACTAGTGAGTATAACTCTTATTCCAATACCTGTATGTGCATTAATGTGTAAATAATATTTTGTTTTATTCCATCAGTATTTCAATTGTAATTTCAATTTCAATTTTAAGTCTTTTTTAATTTTGCACATGTAGATACTGTATTTTCTGGTTAGATGGAAGAGAAGGCCTAATGGCCTTAATCTTGCCAGACAAAATAAATCCATTTTGTTGTACTGTATTGTATTGCACTTGAACATCTGCACTCCTGTACTCTATTGAAGGCATTTGCACATTTTACCCGTTACGTGGAAAAATATAGAATTGTTGATTTGAACTCGTTCTATGGTCTTCTATGCCCAAAAATGTTATCCATGGTGCTATGCCTTTCCTAGTGGCAGATAAAAAGTACCAGCACCAAGTTTGTTTTGGTCTGTTACGACTTCTCGGGAGAATAGATTGATGGATTCTGATGAAACTTCGTATTTAATTTTGAAAGAAGGGCGAGCAAAACCTTAGCTATAATTTATTCAAAAATATTCAGCAGGAAGTGTGAGGGGGGGGGGGTTCATAAGTGACATTTAACATAAAACCCAATACATCTCCTTTACGGTAGGACTCTCAGGAAAATAGTTCATGATAAAATGTATTTTAAAGTAAATTTACAAATTATTTTATTCTGTACCTTTCACGGATAAAGTGAAAAATAAGGAAAATATCGGTACTAACCTTGCGAAAGTAAGTCCAAGAGCCGATTAGTAACTGCTTATTTGGGAAGTTCCTATGGATATCATTCTGGCAACATTCAAAGGTTTCATACACCTGTCTTTAGTCTACTTTTTACTTCTTGTTTTTTATACCGGAAGGGAGAGATCAAAAGAAGAGCAGCAATAATGCAAAGAGACGCCACTGAAGATGACTACCGCAGCATTGGTTGAAACCTCTGGTACGAATTATACCACGGCAGAAAGTTACTAATTTTCCCTTAGGGAAAATCAAATGATCATGATCATAAACATATCTGTCAATAAAATGTGTGATGCGATATTACCCAGCAACCGTGGAGGCTGTGATGTGAAGTACTGATGGATGGCCATGACATACACATCCATGACCTATGCAGCTCTCAAGGTACTGTTACTAGGTAACATCGCGTTACACATTTTTTTACATTGTTGCATAACCCCCCCCCCCCAGATCATAAAGTATTTATGTGAAACATTGGTCACTTTGAATGACCATAGAGAGTGAAGAAGCTCGTAGTCTACGTCACACGCCGCCGACAGCCGTGTTTCCACCCAAGTGCCTCAGAGTCTCCGAAGCAAATTGAGGGGTCAACAAAATTGTAATCATGCACATGCTAAATGATTATCCCGTTAACGACGGGCATAACGGCTACAGTAGAATCTCATTAATCCGGACTAATTAAGACTCCATGTTGTCCGAATTAATGAAAGTTCGGATTAAACATAATAACCTATGAAATGAGCCAAGGTACTTATTTAAACACTCTGTTCAGTAACATAGCGAGTACAGTACAGTATTTTAAATGTCAAGAAGAAAAAATGTCATTTCTTATAAAAGAGATTATGTAAGAGTTTTAGAAATGTATATGTAGTAGATACTTTAGGTCTTGGCAGGCAAATGTTTACTAGGCATGGGTTACATCTGAATGGTAATGGAAAAGCAAATCTCTGTAGACAAATTGCTACAATTATCAACAGAGATTTGCAAACTAATCTGTACTTAAGAAAACCCATACCACTAAACTGGCACATACAGGGAAACTTGCCAGAAAACCCAGAACCTTAAATCAAGATCTATGTACAAGGATCTGGGTTCCAGGGACGTTCTCAACTCATGAGTCAAACGTTACCCAATTGCAACAGTCAAGTTTTAGGGAGGAAGGAGGTCTGAGATGGCTCTTGGTAAACTGTCAGAGTGTAGTAAATAAACAATTAAAATTCGGTACATTGATGGAATCTTATGGGACTGATGTGGTGATAGGAGTAGAATCATGGTTGAGAGAAGGGGTGGGTAATAGAGAAGTATTTCCAGAAGGGTACACAGTCTATCGTAGAGACCGAGGAGATAAAAAAGGGAGGGGGGTGTTTATTCTGGTGAAGGAAATTTATTGTTCACATGAATGGTTTACCGATGAAAGGGATGAAATATTAGGGATAAAATTAGTTTGTCATAATATGAAGGAGGTGGGAATTATAGGAACATACAGGCCTGGAAGAGAGGAAAGAGACATGGAAATATTTGAGAAAATAATAGATTATACTCATAAAAACAATAATAATGATATGGTAATAATTGGGGGAGATCTAAACTTGCCTGAAGTTGAATGGAATGGAGCTGCAAGTGAAGCCCATGAACAGAAACTGGCAAATAAGTTAATTTGGGAGGGAGGATTTACACAAGTAGTACAAGAACCGACTCGTCTCAATAACTTACTAGACGTATTCTTGGTTAAACCATGGGAAATTGTTGATAAAACTGAGGTAATTGAAGGAATAGGTGACCATAAGGCTGTAATAATGGATGTAGGACTGGTACCAAAAAGGCTTAATAAGAGGGTCACACAAGACAAGAAATTATACAGAAAAACTAAAGTTGATGAATTTGGGACTTACCTTAAATCACAATTCAGTTGTTGGATAAGTGAAGGGAGTAATGTGGATACACTTTGGGCTAAATTTAAAGGAATCATTTGGGAAGGAGAGAAGAGATTTGTACCTGTTAAGAAGGGTAAAATGACCTCAGACCCTGTTTATTATACAAGGGAAATAAGAAAATTAAAAAGAAAATGTAGAATAGTAAACAGGAAAATCAAAGAGGGTAGAGAGAATAGAGAAACTAGAAAACAGCTAATGAGGGAACTGAATAGAGTAAAAAAGGAAGCAAAAGAGAATTATATGAATGGCATTCTTCAAGAGGGTAATGACCACAGAGGGAAAATGGAAAAAGCTGTATTCATATATTAGGAATCAAAAAGGAAAAGGAATCCAAATTCCTACAATGGTGGGAGAAGGGGGTGAACACTATTTAACAGATACTGACAAAGCAAACCTCTTCAGTAGGGAATTCAGAGATTCAGTAGAAGATTGTCAGGACTTGGAAACCATAACAGAAGATAGAGAGGGAGAGACACATAGGGAAACAAGAAGCTTCTCATTCACAAATGAAGATATTTTCAGAGAAATCCAACTGCTTCAGCAAGGAAAAGCAGCAGGAAGTGATCAAATTACTGGGGAGGTATTAAAGACGATGGGGTGGTATATAGTGCCTTATTTAAAATTTATCTTTGACTATGTCATAAATAATAGTGTAATACCAAAGGAATGGAAGGAATCTATAATAATACCAATTTATAAAGGAAAGGGTGATAAAAGGAAACCAGAGAACTACAGACCAATCAGCCTGACCAGTATAGTTTGTAAAATACTGGAGAGTTTAATAGCAAAGTACATCAGAGGGATATGTGATGATAAAAATTGGTTCATGAGGAGCCAGTATGGATTTAGAAAGAAATTTTCTTGTGAGGCACAACTGGTGGGATTTCAGCAGGACATATCAGATCAGTTGGATTCAGGAGGCCAGTTAGATTGCATAGCCATAGATCTTTCCAAAGCCTTTGATAGAGTGGAACATGGAATATTATTAAAGAAATTGGAGGGAATAGGATTGGACATAAGGGTTATACGTTGGATAAGAACATTTCTAAATTCAAGGGTTCAGAAAGTCAAAGTAGGAAATTATATATCACAGGAAGAGAAAGTTTGGAAGGGAATTGCACAGGGTAGTATAATCGGTCCGTTACTTTTCTTAATATACGGAAATGATTTAGGGAACAATATAACATCGAAAATAAGATTGTATGCAGATGACATAATTGTTTATGGGGAAATAAATAACATTGAGGATTGCTCAGAATTATAAAGGGACATTGAGAGTATCCAAGAATGAGTTGAAGAAAATAATATGAAGGTTAATGGAGGCAAATCAACTGTTACAACATTTACAAACAGGAGCTTTAAAACTGAATTTGAATATACTTTGGATGAGGTAGTTATCCCTATAGATGGCAAGTGCAAATACTTAGGTGTGAGATTTGAAAGTAATTTGCACTGGAAGGGTCATGTTGATGACATTGTTGGGAAAGCATACAGATCGTTACATGTCATAATGAGGCTACTTAAAGGATGCAACAAGGATTAAAAGAAAAAAGTTACTTAAGTATGGTTCGTCCATTATTGGAATATGCAAACAGTGTTTGGGATCCTCACCAAGAATACCTAATAAAAGAGGAAAGCAGCAAGGTTTGTAACAGGGGATTTCAGGAGAAAGAGTAGTGTATCAGAAATGTTAAAGGAACTTGGTTGGGAACCTTTAAGTAAGAGAAGGGAGAAAACTAGACTTATAGGATTATATAGAGCCTATACAGGAGAAGAAGCATGGAGAGATATCCGTGAGAGGCTTCAGTTGGAAAATAATTATATTGGTAGAACTGACCACAAGTACAAAATTAGAAGGAATTTTAGCAGAAGCGATTGGGGTAAATTTTCATTCATTGGGAAGGGCGTGAAGGAGTGGAACAGTTTACCAGGGGTAGTGTTTGATCCTTTTCCAAAATCTGTACAGATATTCAAGAAGAGAATAAACAACAACAGAGAAAATAAATGAAATGTTAGAGGGCATTCGACCAGTGCAGGATATTGTAAATTAAAAATGTGTGTGATTAAATTAATTCCATCACCTGGTCTATGGAGTTTGGACAGCCCAAGTAGGGGACTGCCTGTAGGGGTGAAGTACGGTGGGGACTTCGAGGGCCCTGGGACCGCTACGGTAGCTGTGAAGGCCCTTCAGGAACTCTGAAAAGTGGTAGCAAAAGGGGCTCTGGTTAAGACGCAGCAGGTCGTTATGCTACTTATGTTCCAAAATGGGTAAAATATAAATATGTAAATAAATTCAATGTTAATTTTAATCTTATACCAGTTGTATATTATTATTAGAAGTAATTTCACATACTGTATATGAGTTGACTATGTTTGTAAGATATTATAAGTAGAATTTTGTAAACAATATAAATTTATTAAGGATGATGTATGTGTTTAATAGAACAAATTATTAGCGTAAATTGTATAATATTGTATTCTAGGAAAATTTTCTTTGTCTCTTGTTAATTTAAAATTTAGTGCTTGACAATAATGTATTTTAGTGTACCATTTGCCACCGAGGTAGACACCTCATTTGCAAATAAATAGATTTTGATTTTTTTTTTATTTTTGATATAATTACCGGGCGAGTTGGCCGTGCGCGTAGAGGCGCGCGGCTGTGAGCTTGCATCCGGTTCGAATCCCACTGTCGGCAGCCCTGAAGATGGTTTTCCGTGGTTTCCCATTTTCACACCAGGCAAATGCTGGGGCTGTACCTTAATTAAGACCACGGCCGCTTCCTTCCAACTCCTAGGCCTTTCCTATCCCATCGTCGCCATATGACCTATCTGTGTCGGTGCGACGTAAAGCCCCTAGCAAAAAAAAGATATAATTTAACACAGCATTTGGCCCTAAAGTACGGAATAATTAGAGCAGTTCATAATTAGAACATCGCAATGTAAGCATACCTTCACTGACCACACTTGACACTTTTACTGGTTTGAAGAAATTGCTGATATTTCCTTTCCTCCCTTTGACATTGATTTATTTAATAATTAACTCACGCAGATGTCTCAAATGTTAGTAATATGCAGATATGTGTTCATCGTTGTTATCTTCAACGCATTTAATGACAATGTTTTGTTGGTCTTTAATTTCACCAAGTTTTGGATTAGGGTGAATAATATCACCTGCTTCATCGTATTCATATTCATCCGTTTCAGAGCTTTCTGTAGCGATCTCCTCCTCCGTGTCGTTTACAACATTGCGCTCGTAAGCGAAGTCTGGATTAATGAGGTTCTACTGTATTTGTAGGCAACAAAATAAACAATTCACAGTAAATAAGGTAACAAACACCTGTTGTTGGATCTTGTTAATAAATCTACTTAATTTTCTTGGATTATTTTGTAATGTCGACAAAATTGACCATTTCGGTTCTTAATTGGTCCGTATTGACTCGTAATAATAGAAATGTACAACGGGTGATTGTGTGTCCGCCCTGTCAATATATTATTAATATTTGAATTATTTATACGTGCGTGTTTCGGGAGCCTTAACTCCCTGTCTGACTCACCTAATGGATCCATCCAGGTGATGATACACGTTGTAAGATTGTAAAGGATAGTAAGAATCAGTGAACTCTTCAAGAGTGTTCTTAAATATATGTTCCATGTCTTACGATGCTGCATTACAACAGACATTATTATTTAAAAAAAAGCAAAGTGTACATACGTTGGTCTAGAGTTGAGATTATACAGGACATTGCTTAATGTTTATATGATGTGATGTATCTTCAGATTTGGATAAGGTTGATTTTGATGTAAATACGCTGATGAAGGGAGTTAAGGCTCCCGAAACATGTGCGTATAAATAATTCAAATATTAATCGTATATAGACAGGGCGGACACACAATCACCCGTTGTACATTTCTATTACTTTTGCAATCACATTCTTCAGTTGTATCACTCGAAATCCATCCCCGAGTCCTACCACTTTTCTTCCCAGAAGTCTCTTGGAACATGACATTTCTAGCACACCTGTCTTTCTTTGAGGAGACCTCGTTCCGCCACCATTAAACGCCCCTTTCATCCAAGGCTCGTGGAAACGAACCTAATTCTCGCTTGCTACCGATATTGTTGAGGACTGACTTGGCTTCTGAAGTGTACGGCGGCTTAAAGTCCCTCTTGTGGAAGATTGCGAGGAATCTCTATTGAATAAAAGTTTCCACACTCCACATTTCTGAAGTCAGAGTGAGATCTTGAAAGAATCAAATCCTCTTCCGCAAATTTTGCTAAGGATGTGAGTAGCGATTCGATTGGCCTTATTAATGTGAAGATTCTCCTCTTCGGCACTCACACTCAGTATTTGTGAGAAGATTTACCTGGCAGGTGAATATTTCACATAAAGTAATATCACAGAAACATGGATCAGCTCACAAAAGAAGTGCGAGAGGAAAGGGATTTCTTTTATCTGCTTTATCAGATTCTGCAGTATCTCCGTGGATAAGACTTCATTCGGCTATAATTCTTAATTTAATATTAAAATTTCTGCTGCTTAACCATCATTGATGGTTAGGTTTTGTATTTGCAGCAGTATTGCCACCTAGCGGAGATGATGAGCAGGAGAAGAGATAGTGAAGTGATTTTCCCTCAGTCTTTATTAGTTCCTTCACGTCCTACCCATTTTCATAGTTATTAGTTACTTTCATTGATATACTTCAGTAATAGAGGTTAACTGACCATGCGACTTTGCACTTAACAAACGCAATCACAAGAACTCCCTTAAAAGAAAAGAAATTAAAAATTCACCTTAGTGAACACAATTCGATATATATTCAAAATTCTTGAAAGGTCAGAATTTAAAATGTTGGTACATGTTTCGGCCAAATATTTAGGCCAGGGCTTCTTAGCGTGCATGCACAGGTGCATTGCGCGGCGCAAGGTGCAAAAGACGACTTGGCTTGGATTTTAAGCAATAGCGCTGTCTCTCTTTCCCTACGCCTGTTTCGCTCAATCAGCCTGTCTCCCCTTTCCCCATTTCCCCTGCAGCGCTCCTCCATCAGAGCAGAGTCGAGCCGAGCTTAGCCGAGTCGCCCCGAGACAAAACGCTGGTCCGAACCGAGCCGGTTCGAGCCGATTCGAGCTGATGCGCGGTGCAGAGAACCTCTGCGCCTCGGTTTGCTCGCGTGAGATTTAGGCCGTTTTCAGCCACATGTCAATGAATGGAATAAAATTAAAGACCTAAGGCGTAAACTAAAACTATTTGAAAACTTCAAAAACGTTTCGTATAAAAACGTTCATCTTGATGAAAGGTGACGATTAAAAATTCATATTAGTCATTTTATTTTTAATCGATTTTTTGCCGAATTTCCAGTAAGTTTTAGTTTTCGTCTTATGTTGTTTATTTATTTATTTATTTATTTATTTATTTATTTATTTATTTATTTATTTATTTATTTATTTATTTATTTATTTATTTATTTATTTATTTATTTATTTATTTATTTATTTCAAGGGGCGAAGTTAGGAGTCTGACCCTCTTTTACACTTAACCACATTTACAGTACTTTTCTACAGCTGAAAATGAAAACCTACAACCTGTTTTCCAGTCTTTGACCGGGTCAGGGATGTAAGAATGAACCATATATAGGCAATTATTACAATAGGGTTGCCACTCCAAAGTGATTTATTAATGACTGAAAAATGCTATGAAAGGATAATGGAGCGTGTTGCTGGAAGAAAACTTGACAAGGAAAACCAGAATACACGGAGAAAAACCTGTCCCGCTTCCGCTTTGTCCAACACAATTCTCACATGGAGTGAACGACGGTATCCAGACGCGCTGCCGTATGCGCCACGGAGACTCCCACCGTTCCACATTTATATTGCTATATAATTTGGTAGAGTTACATTTTGCTAACACACACACTCTCAATCGCACTTATATTTATAAAGGAATTAAAATAGTATACTGTTCATTAAGCAATTTTGAAGGAATATTGCTCAAACACACACAGAAAATAAATGCACATTTTACACAATTATTAACTAGGTCTACATAATATATCGCCATCCACAGACTCAGCTGTACAGTACACACGTCGGTCGGTCACTTTCAACAGGTAATCGCGGCAAGATCTCTTCAATTTCTTTACTCAACCACTGTCCCTCACACTGACTGGTTAGGAATGCCAAAGTCTGGAACCGGTCACAGTAAAAGAATTGTCTACGTATATGAATGGTGAAGATGAACTGCAAGTATAGATCCAGTGCGAGTATTACAGCTATGAAATTAGGAGAGAAAGTCATATCCATTACGTTTATTGTTTTAATATGTAGTTTAAGAAGGCCTAAATATTGGTCGAAACATATACCAAATCATGACCTATTAAATGTTTTTAATGTATGTTGAATTATATTGACTAAGGTGGATTTTTAATTTCTCCCTGTTTAGGGGAGAGTTTGTGTATATTATACATCGTCAATACGGAACATTATGTATATAAGATTCAAGAACTGTAAAAACAATCACGACAAAGCCGTTCCTCCCCCTCCCCAACCTACTTCGTTATTATGATAACTAAATAATGTTTGCACCACAGAGGTGTTCGCCACTGAAAAGCTTAGATAAGAATCTAAATTAATGAATATATCTAGTTTTCCTGCTAGTTGCTTTACGTCGCACCGACACAGACAGGTCTTATGGCGACGATGGGACAGGGAAGGGCTAGGAGTGGGAAGGAAGCAGCCGTGGCCTTAATTAAGGTACAGTCCCAACATTTGCCTGGTGTGAAAATGGGAAACCACGGAAAACCATTTTCAGGGCTGCCGACAGTGGGGTTCGAACCTATTATCTCAATATATCTAGTATTATAGGTCGTACGGTAGAATAAAGGCTAATAGAAAAGATTAAAATTAGGATTTGCAAAATTTTTTGTTATATAAGCGTTATCCAAATGAAACTGAAACTTCAGTACGAGTGTCGTTATTCGAAAAAGGACAACATCACGCATGCATCATTGAATTGCTACGTATGTCAGGAATAAATCTGATATCGACGGAGTATGTGCGGATGCAAATTGACTAAGCACGGTTTTGCCATGAATTCGTCCTGAATTGCCAAGCGTCGGTTATTCAGTTTATGGTGGCAGATGTTACTAGCGGAGCCATTGTCGTATCAAGAATGCATATGTAAATGAGTATATATTACTATTTTCATACCAAGCAAGTGCTGGGGTAGTTCCTTAATTAAGAACACAGCCGGTTTCTTCCCGATCCTAGTCCTCACCAATCTCACCGCCGCCGAAAATCTATCTGAATAGGATTTTAGCTGGAGAAAAATTAGAAAATGATCCGAACTCTGAAATGACAGTAAAACGATAAGAAAAAAGGGAATAAAAAGAATATGACTAACAACGATAACCTCAAACAACACAATGCACATTACTGCATTTTTGGAGCAAAGACAAAAGATATCTGAAATATTAAAAAGAACTGTTCCTACTTTACCGAAACTGCTGTCATAACCAAACCAAAACCCTTGGCTCTAAAGCCCAGAAGGGCCATGGCCTGCCAAGGGACCACTGCTCACCCAAAGGCCTGCAGATTACGAGGTGTCGTATGGTCGTCGTGTCGTGTGGACCTCGAACCAGCCGTGAGGTCCAAGTAAAAGTCCCTGCCCTGTCCCGGAATCGAACCCGGAGCTTCGGGGTAAGAGGCAGACACGCTAGACCTACCGTGCGGGACTTTCGTCATATTGAAGTGAAGTTATCAAGCCTATCTGTTAAAGTAACTTCCCTCGATCTGGGTCTTGTTAAAGCCCCAAGTAACACCATAGAAGAGAGTACGGTTATAATTTTTTAAATACTCTTGAGGAGGCAAAAGAAGACACGTTCGACCATTCTCACCGGATCCCGTGAGATCTCCGAAGTTAAGCAACATTGGGCGTGGTCAAGATTTGGATGGGTTGCCACGGGCTGTTGGTGGGGGTAAGGGAATAGACAAGCGGAAAGGAACTGGCCACCCTACCGTACGTAAACTCCGGCTCAGGCATACCTCTGCGGAGGTTCGGACCTGCCTTCGGGCAGAATACACCCACCCTGTTAATGAGTGGTTCTTATATGGTACCTACTTACTACTATATGTAACTTTCCAATGTTAAAAACGACTCACACACACACACACACACACACACACACTTTCCCCGAGCCATAGGAATTAACCAATTAAGATTAAAATCCCCTATCTGGCCGGGAATCGCATCCGGAACCTCATGAACCAAAGGCCAGCACGCTAGCCATTTGGCTATGAAGCCGGGATAAATGAAAGTTTGTCCTATGTAAGTTCAGCTTAAAAATTGAAACTTGCTTATTATTTAGTGCTATTCTTTCTATTTATTTAACATAATTGAGCATTAACCTATAAGCTCGCTCATCTGGCCCGGATTCTCAAGGCACAGTGCAACGCAACGCATCGCACGCTGAAGGCGACGCGGGTGGAATGCTAACAGCTTCCTCTTATCGATACCGCCTGCCAAGCCTTTGTATCGTGAGCGGCAGGAATCCCCAGGTGTAACATCACTTTATGCAAACCACGTTAAACTCTAAGATTACCTCAGCGTGGAATGTTATTGTTATACAGTTTAACAAGAATTAGGCACGGCGGTGTTGCTCACAAGATTTTAGATGTGGCTTCCATGCATGGAAATTAAGGGCATTCACTTACAGGTGAATGTATTACACTCAACAATATAATTAGTTTATGTATGTATTTTTCTTAATATAAGGTTTATGATGGGGATACAGTTATGTTACACTATCAGTTGTCACTTGTAACCTCACACAACGAAAATATATTGTAAATATATACATTGTTTTCCATACATCGGACAGAATCTCAATAATCCTGTTGCAGAGTAAATGCACATAAAAAGCAGTAGGACAAAAGAGAAGGACGTGGTGGTTTTTTTTTTTTTTTTTTTTTTTTTGCTAGTTGCTTTACGTCGCTCCGACACAGATAGGTCTTATTGCGACGACGGGAGAGGGATGGCCTAGGAGTGGGAAGG
This sequence comes from Anabrus simplex, assembly GCF_040414725.1. NCBI lineage: Eukaryota > Metazoa > Arthropoda > Insecta > Orthoptera > Tettigoniidae > Anabrus > Anabrus simplex. The sequence continues at coordinate 43,473,822 of NC_090275.1, forward strand.
AAGCGGTCGTGACCTTAATTAAGGTACAGACCCAGCATTTGCCCGGTGTGAAAATGGGAAACCATGGAAAACCATCTTCAGGCCTGCCGACAGTGGGGTTCGAACCTACTATCTCCCGAATACTGGATACTGGCCGCACTTAATCGACTGCAGCTATCGAGCTCGGTAAGAGAAGGATGTATCAAGTCTTTGATCCCTCTCTCTGAACCTTCCCTCAATTCTGAGGATCGTGATTTCCGAGGAGGCTATGGTCACTTGTCTCCATCTCTTGTGGTCCTCGACCAGACGTCCTGCACCAAAGATTTTCACTCCAGTTATACTCTTAATAATGTTCGACGATCGAGTGCGAACTCGTCCACGATGTCGCCGGAAATATTTCCAAGAATGGTAACGGTATGTTGTCATTCCAACGTTGCATAGTCATCATCATTATCATCATCTGTTTACCCTCCAGGTTCGGGTTTTTCCTCGGACTCAGCGAGGGATCCCACCTCTACCGCCTCAAGGGCAGTGTCCTGGAGCTTCAGACTCTTGGTCGGGGATACAACTGGGGAGAATGACCAGTACCTCGCGCAGGCGGCCTCACCTGCTATGCTGAACAGGGGCCTTGTGGAGGAATGGGAAGATTGGAAGGGATAGGCAAGGAAGAGGGAAGGAAGCGGCCGTGGCCTTAGGTTAGGTACCATCCCGGCATTCGCCTGGAGGAGAAGTGGGAAATCACAGAAAACCACTTCCAGGATGGCTGAGGTGGGAACCCACTTCTACTAAGTTGACCTCCCGAGGCTGAGTGGACCCCGTTCCAGCCCTCGTACCACTTTTCAAATTTCGTGGCAGAGTCGGGAATCGAACCCGGGCCTCCGGGGGTGGCAGCTAATCACGCTAACCACTACACCACAGAGGCGGACACGTTGCATAGTATGTGTGAAAATTAGACGTAAAGGTTCATTAATCTCAGTATATCAGTAGTTTGACTCATGCTATATTTTCATATTAGTATAAAGTGTTTCCTACGTTGTATATACTGTATGTTATATTACTATTCAAATGAGTTTTTCATCTACCACGTCCGGCTCCATGGCTAAGTGGTTAGCGTGCTGACCTTTAGTCACACGGGTCCCGGGTTCGATTCCCGGCAGGGTCGGGAATTTTAACCATCATTGGTTTATTTCTCTGGCACGGGGGCTGGGTGTAGGTGTCGTCCTCATCATCATTTCATCCTCATCATGACGCACAGTTGGCCTGCGGAAGTCAAATCAAAAGACCTGCACCTGACGAGCCGAACTTGTCCTTGGGCACTCCCGGCACTAAAAGCCATACGCCATTTCATTTCACTACCGGTAATGCCTTGTCGCTGTAGCCACGTCAGACGATCTTCTGCTAGCCTCTTCATGTTGTTATATGAACCACATGCCAGTTCACCGGCGGAGTTCTTGACGTGTGACATCCTTATCGTCCCCTGGGTCACTTTCCCGGTACTTTACCTTCACCGATGGTTTGGAGAAGAGGCTCATATCTCAATACGTGTCCAAGGAACTTAGTATTCCTCTTCTTTATCGTATTTAATAAACATCGATCCTCTTTTACGTTCTTTAAAACAGTCATTTGCTTTTTATCCATCGAACTTGTTTTTGTAATTCTTCTCAAAAAGGACATTACAGCACCCTCAAGTTTTGTTTCTTCCTGTTTACCTAATTCCAGGTTTCGTACCCATACAATAACACACTCTAAACAAAGGTCTTGAGAAATGATTTTCTCGTCTCCAGACTGAGATGGTTGTTTTAGCAATAAGTTTTTCTTAGTTTTGAAAGCTTGTTTTGCTCGACAAAAAAGGACATGTTATAAGAGGTAATTACACTACCTAAATAGTAGATTTCTGTGACTTGTTCTTTCGGTGTGTTATATAATTTTATGTGTTTTCTATCTGTAGGCTTCCTTTTGTCTACTATCATGAATTTTGTTTTCTTTATATTTATTTTTAGTTTACATTTTTCTAAGGATTTGTTGAATGTTTCCAGCATCTTACTCATATCCTTTCCAGAATTAGCTAAGAGAGCAATATCATCTGCAAAGCGGATACTGTACTCCTGAATACCATGCTCTTTCATTTCTCTAACCGAGTTTTTCATGTATTTGTATTTTTTTTACTGTACAGTAATGTGGTTACGTGTACATGTTACATGAGTTATAACTTCGCCACTACCACAGGCAAGTAAATAAATAAAATATCATGTTTGATATATAAGATTCTAGAAACTGCGCTCAGTCATTGTTAATACTCACTACAACCAGATCATCGTACTTGTTTCTGACTTATTCCCGAGTGTCAGAACCTCATACACGCATTATGTCCTTCCTCTAAGTGCACTATCCATTTCTATCTTTCACGAAATGGTTTATTCCGTGATCATTTTAATTTGGTCTACCCATTGTTGCAGTGTCCTTCGATAAGGTATGTTATCGTCGAAATTGTTTTGCTCAGTAACCTTTTCGGTGTTCTCCCTATCTCGTCTCATGGCATGACCAATTAATTACATTTGCGTTTGTCACAACCAACGCTTAAAGAGGTACAGAGCAGCGACCACCTGCTCATGGTCATAGCCCACGTCAGCAACAGCTGAGATCCAGGAAGAGCTTCCTGAAGACATCTGAGGTGCATACTGTCTCACCAGAGAAGGCAAGTTTAGGAACCCTCGCCTCCGCGGATGGATACCAGCAGCTGAGCAGTTACCAGGTGTATGCATAAGTTTTTGTCGGTTTTGTGGTAAAGGAAACACGTAATTTTCAACTGAAATTCATTTTTTGTTTGTTCAAAATATTGGCCATCGGCTTCTACAAACTTCTTCCATCCTTCAGGTAGGTTATGAATACCATGCCAGAAAAACTGCTTGTCTTTTGCGGCAAACAATTCCTCAAGCCATTTTCTAACTTCTTCGAAATTGCTGAAGTGTTGCTCTGCGAGAGGGTTCCCCATTGATATGAAGAGGTGACAGATGGTGCCAGGTCGGGGGAAGTATAGCGGGTGCGGAAGAATGTCCCATCCAAGCGATTTCAAAGTCCCGTTTTGCTGTGTGAGACGGCGCGTTGTTGTGTAACAAAATCGTTGGCGATAGCGTTGTGCGTTCACGGTTTAGCCGAGTTTCAAGAGTTCAAAATACACAGTACCGCTCTGGTCCGACCAGATACAAAGCATGGTCTTCTTGCCCAAGAGATTTACCGAAACCCTGTCTCAAATTTTCTAATCGATGGAGCGTATTCACCATATGTTTCTACCAGGAAGCGATGAATTTCCACAGCATTTTCCTTTCGATTAAATAAGAAAAGCAATGCGTGCCGCAAATGTTCCTTTTCAGGCACAAACGTCGACATGATCACTGAACGATACAACACAGACGCTAGTGTTTGGCGGACTCAACTTGTGTGGGTTGGTAGGTTGATGTCAGGCAAACAAACTGACATATGTGTCGAATTCATACGCTGCGTACTGTTCACTGGCGCCATCTCCTAGCGCAACTGAAAAAGACTTATGCATACACCTTGTATCACCTGGACGTAACGAAAGCTGGCTGGTGTGGATGTCCCTGAACAGGATACGATCAGGAGAGGGAAGATCTAGGGATAACTTGAAGAATTGGGGGTTCAGGACAAGTGATACAAGATGTGAATGAGGACAAGAACAAACCTCGAGCCACATGCTTCAATGCTCTATATGCCCAACATCTTGTACATAGGATGATCTCATACAAGCCACTTAGAGTTCATTGGACATTGTAACATTCTCGGCATGTGTAATATGATTTCACATGTTTTGTTTTGTATACTTCAAACTGACGTGTGTATGAACTGTAAATTTGTATGTTTTGCACTCGAATATAGTATAATAATTATTAACAAAATGTCTCACTGAAGTCAACCCTATGAAAATGCAGCCGCCATAAGGAATCAGTAACTCAATGAGACTAGAACCTCCTTAGTCAATTAGTTTTTAAAATGTAGCAGTTTCAACTAAAGTATGGTAAAACCGTAAGGCATAGGCTATATATTTAGAGACATGCCTGGAATGATTGGAAATGAGGTCGAAAAAGCCAGTTATCTACGCTTTGCAACCATGGAGCAGGATCTCGGTGAACAAATAGAACGTTTATTTGGCTGGAGCCGAAATCTTGGACTGGCAATTAACTTTAATAAGACGAAACTGATGATTATCATAGAGGCGTAAGCGTAAGACATATCACTCCCTTAGGTTCAGTGGTAGATGACACCAACGACTGCGAGAAAGAGATTTCGGGACGCATTATCATGGGACGAGCAACCATGGAGAGAATTAATGGAATATGGCAAAACAGAGCAACGCCGTTCGTGAGCAGGATACGTAATATTACTGTTCTCCCACGGAAAATTACCACTTTTTAAGCTGACGATCATCAAGAATGGCACCAAATCACTGGAGTTTCACGGTAAAATAAAATGAAATGGCGTATGCCTTTAGTGCCGGGAGTGTCAGGCGAGAAGTTCGGCTGGCCGGATGCAGGTCTTTTTGATTTGACACCCGTAGGCGACCTGCGCGTCATGATGACGATGAAATGATGATGAACACGACAAATACACCCAGCCCCAGTGCCAGCGCAATTAACCAATTAAAGTTAAAATTCACGACCCTGCTGGGAATCGAGCCCGGGACCCCTGTGACCATAGGCCAGCAAGCTAACAATTTAGCCACGGAGCCGGACAGTTTCATGGTACTCAGATATGACTGGGGGGAGAGAGATATAACGTAGCAGACGTAAACGATTTGTTTCTAAAATGAGTTTCGGACACCAATTTCGAATTTCAATTAAATTTAAATTACAAAAATCTAAAAGTAACGAAATATTTTATTTTTAGAGCTGTATCCCTCCTCAAGGTACGCGCTCCCAGCTGAAATGGCGAGTACGTGTTGACGTAATAGAATCTTTTGAGCTCAAAAAATCATCGCATCTTCCAAATATCAATATGTTCCGTAAAGGGAAATCTCTAATGAAGGTCTCTCTTTCTGAAATACCAATAGAGGGGGGAGTATTTGTACATGGGGAAGGCCGGCCGTCAGAAGAATGAGATCAAAACTCCTCGTAGCCGCCGGCTAATTCCTTTGATTACTACCGTGGTTTGCTGTGGCTCGTGTAGCCTACTGCCGAAGGGCATTTAATGAGCTCTCTAGCCAAAGATTCATGGTGGAATGCGTTTATCGCCACTCGTGAATATTGAACCTCTACTTGACGGATGATTAGCACAGCTCAGCTACAGATTAAACAGTCAAATCCCGAGAAAAGTTAGTTGACAATTGTCTTTAACCACTAATCACTACCACCTCCTAGTGTTCTGTTTCAAACTGTGGCCGCCTCAATGAGAAGTTAAAAACTAGGACCTTCTGTTATGTTTTGATTGCTTGGTTTTAATTTCCGTAAAATATCAATTTTTAATATTTGTCTTTTTTCACTTTTCGTAGATCATTGAAAGCCATGAAAGACATTAATGTTGATAATTAGGCTGCAGCGAGAATTCACGGTAGAATGGGTTCGTGGTCCGAGGTACTTACAGGGGTTACTCACCTTGTTGTTCATAATTGAGATGGATCATCTACTGAAAGGTATTAAGTAGCAGGGAGGGATTCAGTTTGCTAGAAATTAGTAAGTAATCTGACCTATACTGAGCAACTTGGCCTTAATGCCAGATTTTGTCGAAAGCCTGTCATCTAATATCTTGGAACTTGAAAATAGATTCAGTGAGTATGATATGAAAGTTGGCCTCTCGACAACTAATGCGATGTCAGTAGAGAAGAAACCTAAGAGAAATGAATATCGGGTTTGGAATAAAAATCTGGAACAGGTAGATCATTTCAAGTATTTAAGATGTGTATTCTCCCAGGATGGTAGTATAGTAAGTGAGATTGAATCAAGGTGCAGTAAAGCTAATGCAGTCAGCTCGCAGTTGCCATCAACAGTATTCTGCAAGAAGGAAGTCAGCTCCCTAAGCCTACAATTCTTTACAATTAACAGGCATGAAGGAAGCGAGAATGATCGCTGATACAATCGAGTGGGAACAATGGTAGGAATGTACTTGGAATGAGGAAATAAAGGCTAAGTTATGAATAAACTCGAGTGATGAAACTGTATATACCAACCAGCTTCGGTAGTGGGGTCATGTGTCACGAAGGGAGGAGGATGGGTTAACTAAGAGAGTAATGGACTCAGTCGTGGAGACTAAGACGACAATGGTTAGACTCATTTTCTAATGATTTAGAGAGGTACAGAACTAAACGAGTACACAGAACTAGTTAAAAATAGAAGTTAGTGGCGGCGTTTAGTTAATCATGGGGGCTGAAAGTTATAACAGTCTATAATGAAGATGTATATATGTTGCCGGGTTGAGTGACTCAAACGGTTGAGGCGCTGGCCTTCTGACCCCAATATGGCCGGTTCGATCCTATTTCAGCCCGGTGGTATTTGAAGGTGTTGTTATACGTCAGCCTCGTATCGGTAGATTTACTAGCACCTCGGCACCTCCGAAAAGCGTAAAAGTAGTTAGTGGGACGCAAAGCCAATATTATTATTATTATTATTATTATTATTATTATTATTATTATTATTATTATTAGTATTAAATCTACTTACACATAAAATAATGTTCTTGTTATTACGTCATACTAACTACTTTGGCGGTAATTCAAGAATTATGATGCCCTCGCACCTTAATGCGTGTTATTCTGGACACTAGATATGTCGAGGTGGACCAATTTCTTGGCCACCATGCTGTCCTGACTTGACTTCATTTCCCTTATATAAGCCTAGAGAGATTTTTCTTCTCTCTGTATAAGGAATCTATTTCTGAAAATTTTCTATTGAGTATTGATACATTCTGTATATAACAGTATGGCTCCATTCTTCCTCTGAAGTGGTGCCACCTAGGCGGCGTCTTTACCAATTTCGACATCGCGATTGTGCTGCCACCTAGCAACGAAATTGAAATTCTACCACAACTGGGTTAATTTTGTGACGTAACACTGCGTGCGGGACTAGAGATATTTAATATGCCAACAGCAACGACATGTAGTGTCAAGATTTTTGGCCATCCTTTAAAAATTCGATTACCTCAGCCAGGATCGAACCCACGAGCTTGCGATCATCAGTCGGACACGTTACCACTGATCAAGCGATGCAGTTTCTCAACATATAAATGAGGATTGATGAAAACGACTGTATTTACTGGAATAAGTTTTAAAACTCTCCAATTTTGACACACACTATTATTGTAACCCGTACTGTACAAATGTATCCGATTTAAAAGACTGGAAATTATATTTTCTACACATATATTTATGCACGCGTTTTAGCTATAATTCAAATTTCCAGAGATATTTGTAAGTTTCCGATCAATGCTATAATCGCGAATAGGCTCTCGAATATTAAAAAAACCAGGCGAGTTAGCCGTGCGGCTAGGGGGGCGCAGCTGAGAGCTTGCATCCAGGAGATAGTGGGTTCGAACCCCACTGTCAGCAGGCCTGAAGATTGTTTTCCGTGGTTTCCCATTTTCACACCAGGCAAGTGTTGGGGCTGTACGTTAATTAAGGCCACGGCCGCTTCCTTCCCATTCCTAGGCCTTTGCTATCCCATCGTCGCCATAAGATCTATCTGTGTCATTGCAACGTAAAGCAGATAGCAAGAAAAAATATGAAAAATATAAGGCGCGATAAAAACCTTTCCGTTTGAGGGCGTTGATGCAGCGGACATGCAACGTAGCGCGACTTTTTTGCGGGTATACAAGCAAGGACATATAGACAAAGGTATTAGTGTGTCAGTCGTGTCGTGCTGAAGTGCGTGCCTTAAATGCGGCCACGTGAACTAGGACGACATTTTTACCAAATGCGTCCAAACAGGACCAACGTTCTGTTATTGGCTGCCGGAGGACAAACACCGGTGGCCATCCATCGGAGACTAAAGACGGTGTATGGGGCAGCATGCTGTCTAAAACCACCGTTGTGGAATGGTGCACCAAGTTCCGTGCTGGTCGCGTTTCGCCACAAGACGCCGATCGATCCTCATCCATTACGGACAACAACAAGCGGATGGAGGATGAGGCAGTTAGGGCGGCCCTCTTGTCCTGAACTCTCCGTATGCGATTATCACGCCTTCAATCCCCTTAAAAAGGCCTTGAGGGGTCGACGCTTCCTATCGGACGAGGATGTGCAGCAGGGGGTTACGGACTTCTTCAGGCATCAAGAGCAAGAGTGAGAATAGGAGATGAGTTGAGTGAAGAAATTGCTCTTTATCACCGACACTGTTCAACATCTATCTCGAAGAAATAATCAATGAAAGTTTTAATGGAAATAGTGGAGTTTGTGTTGGAGGTAGGAGAGTAGAATGTATAAGATTTGCAGATGATATGGTTGTGATGGGAGAAAGCGAACGTGAAATGATACAAATGTTAGATAAACTCAACATGAAACTAGAAGAATATGGAATGAGAATTAATAAGAAGAAGACCAAAAGTATGATAATTGGAGGAAAAGGTAGAAGTTGTCATATTAGTATAGGAGGAGAAAAAATAGAGCAAGTCAGTAACTTCAAGTATTTGGGAAGTATGATCAGAGATGATATGTATTACACAACAGAAATTAAGAAAAGAATTGCCATAGCAAAAGAAGGCTTTAGGAAAAAATCAAAATTATTTTGTGGACCACTAAACAAAGATTTGAGGAAAAGACTTGCTAAGTGTTACATTTGGAGCATAGCGCTGTATGGCGCAGAGACTTGGATATTGAGAAAGAAAGATGAGAGAAGATTGGAGGCCCTACAGATGTGGGTATGGAGGAGATTAGAACGAGTGAAATGGGAAGACCGGGTAAGGAATGAGGAGGTATTGCGAAGAGTTGGAGAAGAACGAACTATGTTACACACCATTAGAAGGAGAAAAATGAACTGGATCGGACATTGTTTGAGGAGGGACTGTCTACTGAAAGAAGGAATGATGAAAGGCAAACGAGGAAGAGGAAGGAAAAAATATCAAATGTTGGACAATATCCAAGGAAATAAATATTCGGACATGAAAAACTTGGCGCAGGACAGGCAACAGTGGAAGAGGTTCATCCCATGACAAGGCCCGCCATAAGGCAGAACACCTAGAGAGATCAGTTATCAGGACACAATGTTTTAACACCCGGGGAGCTTCAATCTGATGCGTCGGAGGGATGAGTGAGTCAATGCTCGCAGGCCTGATTAGCATCCCGATTCAGGACTGTACGGCAGTCGAACGGAAATTTTTGATTACCTCTTATAGGTTCTTCTTTTATTTTTATTTTTTTACAAGCTGCACCGACACAGACAAGGTCTTATGGCAACGACGGGATAGGAAAGACTTAGGAGTGGAAAGGAAGTGGCCGTAGTCTTAATTAAGGTACAGCCCCCGCATTTGCCTGTTGTGAAAATGGGTAACCACGGAAAACCATCTTCAGTGCTGTCGACAGTGGCGCTCGAACCCACTATCTCCCGGATGCAAGCTCTCAGCTACGCGGCCCTAACCGCACGGCCACCTCGCCCGGTGTTATAGGTTCTAAAATATATATTTATGCAGCTTCAACTTTTCGTATTTTAATAAGCAATAATTAATTAAAATACCATTCTTGTTTTGCCTGATTGGCATCCCGATTCAGGACTGTACGGCAGTCGAACGGAAATGTTTACCATCCGATGTGAAGAGGGGAGAACTCCTGTAACCTTTTAATTAAAGTCTACTTGGAAGCTGACACTTTCGGCAAAGTACACCACATTGAACGAACAGACAGGTGGAATTTTCTTAGATAATGAAATAGAGTGTTATTTCCAGTAGGTCAAAAGACACGCAAGATATGGGCATGTTTACTGCATGAAGTTGTTACGGACTTCCAGGGAGTGTGTTTCACGGAAATATCAAACCCCATGGCACTACAGCCATTGAAGGGCCTTGGCCTACCAAGCGACCGCTGCTCATCCCGAAGGCCTGCAGACTACGAGGTGTCTTTTGGTCAGCACGAGAATCCTCTTGGCCGTTATTCTTGGCTTTCTAGACCGGGGCCGCTGTCTCAACGTCAGATAGCTCCTCAATTATAATCACGTAGGCTGAATGGACCTCGAACCAGGTCTCAGGTCCAGGAAAAATCCCTTACCTGGCCGGGAATCGAACACGGGGCCCCCGGATAAGCAGGCACGCTACCCCTACACCATGGGGCCGACTCAGTGTGGTTCACAGCATCCATATTATACTTTCCTTTTTTTTTTTTTTTTTTTTTGCAAGTTGCTTTACGTCACACCGAACAGACAGGTCAAGGGATAGGAGTGGGAAGAAGCAGCCATGGCCATAAGTAAGGTACAACCCTAGCATTTGCCTGGTGTGAAAATGAGAAACCACGGAAAACCATCTTCAGGGCTTCCGAGAGTGCGGTTCGAACCCACTATCTCCCTGAATATGGTTTCCTTCGATTTTAAGATTTTGTTTGATTTTACTTATTTCGATTTCCCCAACTTGTGATTGCCGCTGAGGACAAGGTATACAAAAAGACAAGATGGATATTAAATGTAATTGCGAGTTAGCTAGCACATTTTATATAATGTATTTTGTTGCATTAAAAAGTTTGTGATGCACGGTCCTTCAGGATTTGCGTGGAATATTCCAAGGCAGTCACTGCAATTTATTTTATTAATGCCTCATTGCGATTAAATAATTTGCAGAACTGGGAGAAAAGAGAGTAATGGTTCCTCTAGCACCAACCATTAATCCTATAGCTTCGACATCATCCAGCTGGTATTCTTGTTGACAGAAAGGGACGGCTGATTCATATGTTCTCTTTTACTCATGTACCTCATTGGGTTGTGTTTCGAATCTGATCGTACTTCAAGGATGGAAAACGAGTCGGCAAATATTTTAGTTTCTTTGAATTTATTAAAAGCATTTTTAATCGATTTAGTGATAAAATATAGGAATTGTAGGAATTTATAAGTTCTACCGTCGATTTTCGGTACTATAGAACCACCGTTTCTAATCCTAAAAATAGATTAAACGCGAAAATACAACTTCATTTTAAGTTATCTCTGCAGGAACAAAATAGAATTTTGCCCAAATTCCGAGGTCTTGTCTGATAAAGACGTAGTTGTGGCACTTACAACATCAACCCCCAGGACCATCTCGGAATTTAATTGGCAATAGGGACAGATGTTCAAATTTGTGGTCGCAAATAGATCAGTGCGGAGCTCCGGTATGGGACCATTCTTTTGATGTGGGATTCTTTGAATTGCTGGTCCTGTGTCGAATAATTAGAGCATTTTATTTTGGTATTTACTGCGTTGTTGTGGAAAGAATTGAAACGGAATGAATGTTCCAAAAACCCAGGTCATCGATAAAAGAGAGGAAAATCCGAAACAAAATCATCCCTCTGATTGTCGTAGGAAACCTTTGAATAATTAAAAAAAATTGGACATTCCTACTTTATTTATACGTCGGCACTAAGCGGGATAAATGTGAATATGACAAGGTGATTATCGCTGACTTCTTAGCAAGAGAGTACTAATTCATATCCCGCACAATGCACGTGGAATTTTTGAAATCAGAAATCATGTTTTTGTTGTTGTTGTTGTTGTTGTTGTTGTTCCATGTAAAATGGGGGGATCCCGTGGCTATGATCTCGATGTCAGGAATTACTACAACTAGAACTTTTTCGAAACTATCTTTACATCGGTCTGTTTTCAGACCAACTTTGCTTTACGGGAGCGAAAGCTGGGTGGACTCATGATATATTTTTCATAAATTAGAAGTAACAGACATGAATAGCAAGAATGATTGCTGGTACAAACTGGTGCCAATGACAGGAGGGTACTCGGAATGAGGAGATAAAGGCTAATGTAGGAATGAACTCGATGGTTGAAACTGTACGCATAAACCGGTACGGCGGTGGGTCATGTGAGGTGAATGGAGGAGGATAGGTTACCTAGGAGAATAGTGGATTCTGTTATGGAGGGTAAGATAAGTAGAGGGAGACCAAGACGACGATGGTTATACTCAATTTCTAACGATTTAAAGATAAGAGGTGTAGAACTAAATGTGGCCACAGCAATAGTTGCAAATAGAGGATTTTGGCTACGTTTAGTAAATTCACAGAGGCTTGAAGACTGACCCCTGAAAGGCATAACAGTCTTTAATGACAATGTATGTATGTTGAATTTGGTTGTACGTCATCAGATCGCTTTTTCCTGTAGGAACTGGCTTCTTTTTTTTTCAGTAAGAAGAATGAGCCCTAGAACCATATGCCTTTCCGGAAATCAAAGGTTGGTTTCCAAAATTGCCATCAAAAAGTCGACCCACTTACTTTGGGGTGAAATAATCATGCATTTACAAATTCGATTTTTCCACATCCTAATAATAATAATAATAATAATAATAATAATAATAATAATAATAATTGTTCCGAGGTATCTGTGGAACAGCAGATGTGAAAGAAGGTGCGAGCTGGAATGGGTCTAACTACAAGTCCAAAAGATGAATTAAAGGTTTAAATAAAGGTTATATTTTCAATAGACAACAAAATTTTACAAATTTTTTGCATAGAATTTGAAAACTTAACGAGTACAACAAGTCAACAGCTATCCAATAATCAGGTACAAGACCAGAAAAGCAAGGATTTAGAGACAAATTAATGATCTGGGCTTCAAGCCCCACCTTTTACAATCTCTGAGCTCTGAGCTCACAATCACAAATTACCAAAGGGCAGAAAACTCCTCATTACATGGAGCACTTGCTCCCACCTAGTAATTTCAAGCCTCCTAGAGGCACCTTTCAAAACACCATAAAGAGCTGACCGCTCTCAATTTTTCCAGCCTATTAAAGGCCACAACAACTTTCGCATTGCCTGCCTCTCAAGGCACACTTACAAATGAACAGGGGTACGTGGTACCCATTCTACTGGACCTTAAATGTTTAAAAAAAAGCTTAATTTAAACGGACCTAAATACAAAAGCAATGGAGGCGAGAACTTACACTCCTACATGAAACTAGTTAAAACCTAAGTGGCGCTAGGCCAATTCAACAGGGGCTATTCCCACACTAGGGAGGTGACTCGTATAAGAAAATTTTAATAAATTAGGAAAGAGAAGAAAATCGGTTATGAAAACGTAGTCACCTCAGATCAAAATGCAGGGGAGCTCGATAGGGTAAATCACTCTCTATCCCCGATTTACAGTTAAAGTAACATGAAAATTTTACATCCAAATGGTACAGGTTACATCAAAAACGGTTTCGGGCCTTCCCCGAGGATTAAACTGCTGAGCTAGCAAGAAAACAAAGATGTTGAACGGCCATTACCTTTTGAAAGGCTGCTGACTGATGAAAGAGGCGCTTCCCGCCTCCTGCTATTCTTCCATACACTAAGCTAGATGTTGTACGAGTGGCCGAGAGCCAGGAAAATCAGTAGTTTTTATACTCTCGGGGAAGATTCGAGACTTTTCATGAATGATTAAGATGATTGGATAGCTTACAGTTACACATACACATTTGTAAAGAAAGACGCTTTTGGCTGAAAATTAATGACAGAAATTTACGATTGGCTAATTTCAAAACTGGCGGAAAGAAAAGATTTATATTGCCAACCTACAAATGAAAGAACGAAATTTAGTTATAGGAAAACTTATGAGTATAAAATATCTTCAAGAAAAGTTCCATCAGTTCGCACCAGGGTGCATGATCATAGTTTTTGGTAGAGACATCTGTGAGAGAATGTCCACACTGCTTGATAATTAGTAAAAAAAATAATTCGAAACTAACTCAGTGACATCTTCTGGTAAACGGTTGAATTAATTCAGTTTTAAAGTTCAGAGTTTCAGCTGTAGAGGAGTACTTTAAGGCGGGAAATTCAAATGTGCGGCGTATAGGAGTACCAACCGGTACAGTAATATTAATAATAATAATTTATGATCTCAACTACCTGTTCAGGGCTGTGGTTTGATGCGATTTAGGTTGCGGGCATGGCAATTTTCAGATTGCAATTACTTTATCAGATCTTACAAGAAGCGTACCTCTGTTTGGTGACCTGTGAGTGTATTCTAATTAATTTTGTCGCATAATGACTCGATTTGTCATGAGAAATTATCATCTACCTAGCAATCTGGCTGAGCGGTTTAGGCCATCGAGCTTCTACATTTGCATTCAGAAGATGTTCAGTTCCAGTCCCACCATGCAAATCCCGTCAATGCACTCAGACTTCTGAGTCACTTCCTTCCTAATCCTAGTCCGCTATTATTCCATCGTCGCCATAATACCTGCCTGTGTCGTTACGACGTAAGACAGAGAAGTAGCCAAAAAAGGAAGAACGATCTACTTGACAACATTGCATACCACGGAGTGCCAAATGGACTTTTCCTGGCCTTTACAATTCTGATTGTATTTACGGGGTTTCGAACCTGCGTTCTTGGAATCCGGAGACCAGTACTCTACCACTAACTTGGGAATATGTGAAAGGAATATAATCCATAATAATATAACCAGAACATTGAAATGAACTACATAGAATATGGAATACCAGTTGTACTTACTTTGACTATTTAGCAAATAAGTGTAAAATTAAGAACTATTGATAATTTCCTGCTTAAATGGAATATTTGGGTATTAATAATATGTATCGAGAACAAACCTTTCATCACAAAAAATATACTGTTTTATAGTTTTACTCCTTGGGCTTCACTCTTCCAATATGTTGGTTGTCGGCTCCACAAGTATAACGCATTTAAGATCTGTTAATTTTGCCGTCTGTGGTCAAATTTATTATTGAAGAGGCTTCAGTTTTCCCTGAGGATAAAAGGCTATTAAAACGGGGTCAATGCACAACAGTTATGCTTTGATATTTTTATAAACAGTAGGGATATCGCCTATTAGAACCCCCTAGAAATGATTTTACTGACGCTGCTTTATGGAAGGGAGCGTTAGACGACACTACCTGACATTGGAGCGTGGCATATCGATCATGGTTCCTCTACATGAGTCTGGAATTTCTACCCCTTACTTGTGCCAGGATCCTCACTTCCATCTTTCCCATCCAACCTCCCTTCGTGAACTCCTGACCACGACAGTATTAGGTTCGCGAAGTCTAGGGCGTCTTTCATTTTCACGCCCTTTGTGGACCTTCCTCTTTTATTTCGGTAGCACCCTCAATCTTCGCAGAATCTGACCTCTTCCTCTTCCCTCTGATTTGTGTTAATAGACGGTGGTTGCCCAGTTGAACTTCCTCTTAAAACAATAATCACCGAGCTCGATAGCTGTAGTCGCTTAAGTGCGGCCAGTATCCAGTAATCGAGAGATCGTGGGTTCGAGCCCCACTGTCGGCAGCCATGAAGATGGTTTTCCGTGGTTTCCCCATTTTCACACTAGGTAAATGCTGGGGCTGTACCTTAATTAAGGCCACGGCCGCTTCCTTCCCATTCCTAGGCCTTTCCTATCCCATCGTCGCCATAAGGCATATCTGTGTCGGTGCGACGTAAAGCAAATAGCAAAAAAAAATAATAATCACCACCACTACTACAAACTGCGTTGTTCTGATGAAATTCTATAAAAACAAGTGTGATAATGAAAAGGTGGTTACTAGAGCCCTAATGATTAGACATCAATAGGCTTTTTTTAATTTTTGTTTTTGGCTTTCGGTCTTTTCGACCAGGTAGCCAGCTACAATTTTGTTTTTTTCTTCTTAATTATAAATTGACTTCATGAATTGAACTTCCACAGTAACATAAACATCCCGCCCCCAAGCCAGCGAAATTAAGCAGACGAAGTTAAAATCCCCGACCTAGCCGGGAATCGAACCCGGGGACACTATGCTGTCCACACAGTCAAGGAGCTGGACCATTAATCGTTTAGAAAGCAAACTTATTAAAGCGAGTATCAAGCATATTCTACCTTACACAATAGTTCTGCTATGAGGGGTGCGGCCTATCAGAACCCCTAGAAATTATGTTACTATTGCTACACAACGGAAGAACGGGCTGCCTAAACATCCGGGCTCTAGTGATAACACGAAAACGTCAATATTGCAGTGAGAGACATCTGTTGATTGGCAGAAGTTCCTGACATTCTTACATCGGACTGGCCATTAGAACCATGAGTTAAATAGTCAGATAACAGGCATTATTCTAGTAGACGTTTTGGTCTAATGAACAAAGACTGGGTGTTTTATGTATGAAGTCTCTAGTAACTGTAGAATAAATATTTTGTTAGGTAAAAAGACGTGCAGCTACAAACTTCAAACAAACAAGAAAATGACGTAGCTCATTACCATTAAAAAATACGACGCAAAAGAAGAACAAGTTGATATTACATGCAAACTGGAGCAGTTTCATTATATTGGAACATCAGCTACATAATTACCATGCTGTGTATTACACTCCACCTTGTAAGAGATGAGGTGGGTTAATAAGCCTATTTAGTGGTCTTCTGTAAATTATTACCACCACCGTGCACTTTAGGTGGGATGGAAAACAGGCTACTAACTTTAGTTTCTGACCAGGTGTAACAAAATTCAGTATTCGAGCTTCTAGGTGTGACGGAGGAGAGTAAAACATACAGTGTATGTTGTAATGTACAACCATCGTTTGGAGATACTCAAACCCATTCTAAGATCAGTCGGCTCAATCAGTCCAACTTGCTAGAGTCTATCTGTTTATCTGGGCAAACCAAGCTTGGTTATGCTCATTGTTCTCTGAACCTGTTCACATCTCCATCGCCGTTAGATCCCATGCCCATACATGAGCGGAACGCTGATTTTTGTAGGTGCTAAAATGTTATTTTAGGTACCTATTATAGGTTCTTATTTATGAAAAAATAGGTTCTAAAATATATATTTTAGGTAGATTCAATTTTATGTATTTTAATAGGCATGAATTAAAATATCACTTTCATTTTGCTAAATAGATATTAACTCGTTAGGAGGAAAGCTAAAACAGTTTCTTTTTCTACAAGTTGACTTATACCGCACCAACACAAATTGGTCTTATGGCAACGATGGGACAGCAAAGGGCTAGGAGTGCGAAGGAAGTGGCCATGGCCTTAATAAGTTACAGCCCTATCATTTGCCTGGTGTCAACATAGGAAAACACAGAAAAGCATCTTCAGGGCTGCTGACAGTGGGGTTTGAACCCACTATCTCCCGAATACTGGTTACTGGCCGCACTTAAGCGTTTTCAGCTATGGAGATCGCTAATATATATATATTGTAACAGGAACGCCCGTACTTCAGTTTATCGGAGAGCATAAGGAACGACAAGGCGTGTACGGCCCATGCTAAGAGAGTGAGAGAGAAGGGTAGTGAAAAAAAAAAATTCATGATTAAGTGGATCCTTCAGTTTATTCAATAGATATGCAAAGAATTATGTCACCTTTTACAGCTGAATCGTGGAGTTGTCCCTGAAGGCGTGGAGAGGACGTCGTCCTGCGGCGGCTGCGTCGTCTTGCGGTCGGCGTCGGCGTTGTCTTCCGTCGTTGGTGTTTTCTCTGTATTAGTGTTGATGACTCGAACCTGAGGCAGGAACGGGGAAATGTGGAGCTTCCACATTGGACGTCATGGGGCACTGGTGTGACACTTCTCTAAGGCGAAGCACGCCGAAATAGTTCCCACAGTCAATGATGTTGAACGCACTTTAGCAGCAAGGATAAAGTTAGAGTCACAGTTCCACGAGGACAAGATGGAAGGAATTATCGTATTTGGAATAATAAACAAACGAAAACAATCTAGGACCTTCCGAGGTGCAGTGATTAAGCACTTCATAAAGAAAATTAAATTTACCGGGTACAGTCTCTGCACTGTACTCCATCAGCACAATACACTTGTTGAAAGAAATGACAGTCCAAGTTCCATTACGTCGTAAATTTTAGAAGATTGGCACTTAAGATCATACGTGATTCTGAACAGGTTATGATGGGAATTGACATGGTTCCTCGGAAAGAAATCACGATACTGCATTCCACTGTCTTTAAGAGGGAATGTTGACACAGTTTATTATAAACACAGTTCAACGGATAGACACAGTCTTTAAATGAAATGAAGATCGGCACAGTCTATGCTAGAAACACTGTCGCTGTTTTCACACAGTCTTTAAATGAAATCAAGGCTGGCACAGTTTATGCGAGAACACAGTCTTTAAATGAAATCAAGGCTGGCTAGAAACACTACCGCTGTTTTCACACAGTCTTTAAATGAAATCAAGGCTGGCACAGTTTATGCGAGAAACACAGTCTTTAAATGAAATCAAGGCTGGCTAGAAACACTACCGCTGTTTTCACACAGTCTTTAAATGAAATCAAGGCTGGCACAGTTTATGCGAGAAACACAGTCTTTAAATGAAATCAAGGCTGGCTAGAAACACTACCGCTGTTTTCACACAGTCTTTAAATGAAATCAAGGCTGCGGAGAAAGTTCTTAACACGAACGTTCTGAACTCAAGTATACAGCCGGACCGAGTGACGATTATGTCGCGACGTGCTTACTTGCACACACTCACTAAACTCACGGCTTACTGCCGACTCCATTCACTCACTGCCTACAGCACACTGCCGCTGCGTACCGCACACTCTCTCTGCTTTACCCCAGGCTGGCGACTCGCTTATATTGCCGAAGGCCGGTGGGCGTGGCTACACATGTGGGCCCCAAGAAATTTTTTTATCTTGGCCATCTTCACACCGATTGACACGAAATTTCGGCTAGCAGCGTTCATTATTCCTGCCTGCAAGGTGACGTTATTGAAATATTGATATTATATTTCGTTCATGCAGCAATGCTATGGAACACGAAGGAACCTTCTGCGTGACGTCGCTTGTCCTTGGCCGGTGTTCTAGAACATCGCGAGCTTGTTTGCAGCTCCCACTATGCCTGTGCGCTCGGCGCAAGTTTTAAATGCTTACGGCCGGGTGTTAGCGAGCTCCTCATAATAAAAGAATGAAACGTGAATGCTCGTAGGGCGTTCCCATTTCAATATATATATATATATATATATATATATATATATCACTCACCTCTAGTTGCAAACGTCACAGACTATAATTTTACCATCCGATGTGAAATGTGAGAAACTCGTGGAACCACTGCTTAATTAAAGACGACTTGAATGTTGCTACTTTAGGCATAACGCATACACTGACGAAATGGAAACACTGAAATGTTTTCACAGAATGAAATGAAGAGTTTGGTTTCCAGCAGGTCAACGGGTACTGTCTTGTGCCTCGTGACATAGACTACGGGCTTGTTTACTGCAGGATATTTTTAAGGACTTCCAAGAGTGTGGTTTCCAGCTTCCCGGTTTAAAGATTTTTCTTTGTTAAGTATTTCAAGATACAGAAAACGAATCAGCAAATATTTTGCTTCTCGGCATAAATTAAAAGCATTTTAAATTTATTTAAGGATAAAAAGTAGGAATAACGACATTATATATATATATATTATATATAGGCTCTAATGACAATTTAGGCTTTTTAGGCGCTATGTGACCACCGTTTCTAAACTTATAAATATATTAAACTTACAAGTTATAAATCTCATTTTCCAACCGTATTGGAGTTCAGAGTATCAAATTATTATAATTAATGAACCACCTTTCCAATACACAAAATCCTTATATTTAGGATGAAACCATTTAATCACAAGAACAATTTCAACATATTACTGCATAAAATAATGGCAGAAATTACAACGCAAAGAGTCCCATAAAGGCTAAATTACGCCGATCTGGACGACATTTTATCACCAGTGAACTCGTTTTTCAACCATCATGTGCGATTTTAGCGTTTCTCATCATGTTTATTCTTAAAAAATAGCAACATAGTCTATAATAAGAACTCACCCTGATATGAAAAACTGATGTTATTATAAACAGTCTAATATAATCGAGCGTAGATATGTTGGACAACGATTTTTAAGAACATCTAATTACCATATACCATTTCTAACATTTAAGCCATCCATTCCGTTTTACATTTTAAACAATTTGAATGAAAAAATTTTTGTTTTAATAGACATAAATAATCTTATTGATTATTTTAAAGTGTTAAATTTATATATTTTTATCAATGTATATTAGACATTCTTTTGTGATATACACCAGGATCAGGGCCCTGACCCACCAATGATTTATGTTAACTATTGCTGATGATGCTCACAAAGTTGAGTGAAACATGTCCAATTTGTGATTAAATGGTTTCATCCTAAATATAAGGATTTTGTGTATTGGAAAGGTGGTTCATTAATTATAATAATTTGATATATTAAACTTGTCAATACAACTTCATTTTACGAACAAAATAGGTTTTGCCTAAAATGCGAGGTTCACTCATGAGCTTGTGAGGCAGGCTGGAAGTGAGTCGCCGTCATGGGTAAGGAACCACTTTCAGACTTATTTACGGCTCAGTACACAACTGTATTGACAATTTCTTCAACCGTATTACTTAAACAATTCTCTCTGTGGGTCAGTGGTAGAGTATCATCTTTCAGTTATCACATCGTCGCTTCTTGACCTACAACGTCGGCATCTTAAAAATCTGTAGTGGCACATTCGTTGCATACCTGACAAAATTAATTAACACTTAGTAATAGATCGTACAATAATATTTAGTTCCTTTGCCATCTGGTAAGGTAAAACGGAACGATATAATTGATACGCAAGCAACCTAATGATCCTCAGCTAAAAATGTCCGTTCGCCGTTGCTGGGGCCGTATTATTTTAGAATATCCAGTATAGCAAGGAGCCCTATTTTACAAAAGTACATTAGGGCTGGTGTAGTGGTTAGTGTGATTAGCTGCCACCCCCTCCCCGGAGGCCCGGGTTCGATTCCCGGCTCTACCACGAAATTTGAAAAGTGGTACGAGGACTGGAACGGCGTCCACTCAGCTTCGGGAGGCCAAATGAGTAGGGGTGGGTTCCATTCCCACCTCAGCCATCCTGGAAGTGGTTTTCCGTGGTTTCCCACTTCTCCTCCAGGCAAATGCTGGGATAGTACCTAACTTAAGGTCACGGCCGCTTCCTTACCTCTTCCTTGTCTATCCCTTCTAGTCTTCCCCATCCCCTCCCCAAGGCCCCTGTTCAGTATAACAGGTGAGGCCGCCTGGGCGAGGCACTGGTCATTCTCTCCAGTTGTATCCCCCGACCCAATGTCTCACGCTCCAGGACACTGCCCGTGCGGCGGTAGAGGTGGGATCCCTCGCTGAGTCCGAGAGAAAATCCAACCCTGGAGAGTAAACAGATTAAGAAGAAGAAGACATTAGGGTGTAGTTTAATATCACGAAGTATTTCAGAACAAGACAATTAATAATTCAATCTGTTAGATGTACTGAATGAATGTTAGGAACTGCATATAACAAGAAGTTTCTTAAAAATGAAATGCAATGGTTTAGAAAATTCCAGATCACAATTATTATTCTGGTCACATTCAAATGTCATCCTTCCGAACGCGGAGGAGGAAAATATTAGATGATGTACTGTCTGAGGAGATCCACACAAGCATAATTATTCATCTGTAATTTGAATTTTAAATGGCTCAAAATGAGATTTTGAATTCTCCATGTCGTGGTAGGAAAAGGTTTGGCACTGGCATTTTACTGTGAAGTCGATGGGAAAATATTCCTCTTATAACTTATTCTTTTAATCCAGAGGTCCAGATATTATTCCATTGATGTTGTGCATGCGTCTTGATATGTTTCTTAACATAGCGTATTGGAGATTTATCAAGTTTACGTAAATCTAGTGGTCGATATAGCATCTGATTTCGCTATTGATTGTCAGATATTCGGGTGTGACGTAGTTTGGTGATTTCCCCTATTGTAATACACCTGTTATTGAATGGTAGAGCATCATCTTGTGATTATGATATTATTATTGTTATTATTCAGCGGGGTCGAAGCATTTTCTTCTAATCTAGGCCCAGTTGTGAAAACTAGGCACTTCCATAATATAAATACAGGAACATGCATAGGTCTACATATTTTGGCCTTAAATTGTATTTACTGGTATAAACAGTACAAACGTGGTATACAGGCTACCACTCCAAGATTGCAGAAAATGAGGGAAATATAATTGAAATTTTACGAAGCAGCAGTGTGTTTGGTGTGCTTTATGTTCACGCACATGTCTTGTAATTTGAGCGACGAAATTCCAATTTTTCACTGATCTGGGTGGATCAAAATTTTGTCTCAATGTTAAATTATTGCGGTTGTCCGGGCCCAATGTTGACTTCAAGATGTTATTTGTTAGGTTTATTAAACTAAACCCTCTCCTATAAGAATCACTCGAAGATAACATTGACACAACACGAAGCAAGTTGCCTAAAATCGGAAATCTATATTTTCTGAGACAACTTTGATCAAAAGCTCGCTTAACTTCATCTCCTTGCCAAGCACAATGAATTCATATCATTACAAAAGCATATAGATCCTTCCCTCCTGGTCAGGTTAAAGTATCGAACACACTGGTGCACATTTCAAAGTGTCAAATTTCAAATATTGGATTTCGATTGATGAAGCCTTTACAAGTGACGGTAAAATCGTGCTATGCAAAGTGTGTGACAAACATATTGGGTATTCCATGCAGTCACAATTAGAACAGTATTTAGAAGCTGATCTTCATGTAAGATATTTAAAACTTCCTCCGTCGAAACAAGGGGCGCTGGAACCATCTTCGTCTTCTGTCAGTGAATTTATTAAAGATTTGTGCATGGAAATGGTCACTGCAAACATACCATGGTGTAAACTTGTGATTCTGAAATTTCAAGGATTCTTACGCAAATATTGCAACTTCAATATTCCAGATGAATCAATACTCCGGAAAAACTATTTGAACTCCTGATACATGTGATATAATTCCTTTAGTTTGCCAATTGCCACCTTTTCAATACAAGTAGATCTTCAATACGGACGAGGAAAATGAAGTTTATAACCTGCAACTCCTGATACATTGTCACGATCATAACGATTAGAGCTGAACTTTGCGATTCATACATGATGAATCGATCGATGCCTTTGGAAATTTCCTAGAAAGTAGATTGGATTCAGAGGCCTCGTGTGAGTCGTATTTAATTTACTGAAAACCTCTGGAACAGACAAATAATGCTACAGTTTCGCGATTCATCAACAACGGACTTAAAGAGCTAGGTATTAACGAAGAAAAAGTGTTGGTGATACAGTCAGATGCTACATCCTATATGATAAAAGCTGCGCTTGCGTTGTCTGTGTTTTACTCCAATATGGTCCACTTCACAGGTCTGACACGTGGTTTACATCGAGTAGCTGAGACAATAAGAGAAACATTTGCTGAAGTGAATGGTTTAGTATCAGCAACAAGAAACGTTTCCTACAATCTCCCTATCGCGTGCAGTGCTACAAGAAATTGTGCCTTTACCTCCACAGCCTGTGGTCACCAGATGGGGAATGTGGACAGAAGCTGTGAACTTCTTCAATTAATATTTTGACGCAGTGAAGTCAGTGGTGGAAACATATCCTCGAGAAAGTGCATACCGAGCTCGATAGCTGCAGTCGCTTAAGTGCGGCCAGTATCCAGTGATCGGGAGATAGTGGGTTCGAACCCCACTGTCGGCAGCTCTGAAAATGGTTTTCCGTGGTTTCCTATTTTCACACCAGGCAAATGCTGGGGCTGTACGTTAATTAAGGCCACGGCCGCTTCCTTCCCATTCCTAGGCCTTTCCTATCCCATCATCGCCATAAGACATATCTGTGTCGGTGCGACGTAAAGCAAAATAGCAAAAAAGAGAAAGTGCAGCGTATGTGCGTGAGTGTATGAGTGCCTTTCAAGATTCGAAGGTGGCTTCATCGATTGCATACATCACAAACCATTTTAGTTGGATTCCGAACAGCATTACAAAGCTGGAAACTTCTGGACTGCCCCTCCATGAATCTTTGTCCATAGAGGAGGTTGA
This sequence comes from Anabrus simplex, assembly GCF_040414725.1. NCBI lineage: Eukaryota > Metazoa > Arthropoda > Insecta > Orthoptera > Tettigoniidae > Anabrus > Anabrus simplex. The sequence continues at coordinate 43,497,774 of NC_090275.1, forward strand.
AATCACTAAATTGAGTGTTGTGCGGCGAGCAATCAGTAAGTGTGTTTCAGTAAAATTCAATGATGTATTGAAAAAAGAATCCAGGATTAAAAAAATTCAAATGGATGCCAGATACTTAACAGTGGGTCTGTGCAGCTCCCTGAGAATGAAAACGCACCTTCCAGTATCATTCCTCATTTCAAATACGCGGCAGTAACTTCATGTGAAGTTGAAAAGTCTTTTTTTATACAAGAACATCATAACAGACAGAAGGTATTCAATCACCTCAGAAAATTTGGAAACATATTTAGTTATTGATTGCTCCTCCAGATGAACTTTTTCGGTTTTGTGTGCTTTTCTGTGAACAAGAATACATCAAATAAAGCTTCTTAGATATTAATTCATATATTTTTTATTGATTACATATTTAACTACATATTTTGTCAATTTTAGCTACATATTTATATAATTATTTCTCATTTCACTATTACATACGTTGTATAATCCGGGCTCTAGTCATTAGGCATAGCTATCGGCCATTGTAAACAAAATTCCCCAACTGTAATGTGACTAGCAGTAGGAAGATGTGCCTCTATATAATTCTATTGTAACTGGTAATAGGCAAGGGGGCCTGCTATTTTAATGAAAGCACCCCAACTCGATTGTGAGTGGCATTATGCGAGGACGTCTGTCATTGTAATCAAAACTCCCAAACTCGATCGCGAAAAACATTAGGAAAAGGGGACTCTCATTATGATGAAAACTCCCCAACTTCATTGTGAAAGGCAGTATGGAAGTGAACCTGTCATTGTAGAAGAAACTCCAAAACTTGTTTGTGAATGGCAGTAAGAAACATATCCTGCCATTATCATCAAAATTCCCCAACGCGCACCTTCCATCGGGAAGAACCTCTCTGTGTTGTTTCTCGGATAACCATAAGAGGGAAAATTTAATAAAATCTTAATCTCTGCGTGTACAGTAATTTACGCAGAAGTCCGTATATAATGTAGAATGCCTTAGCGAAACCCAAGTACATTTGCTAGTAATAACAATAAACAGGGATCGAAAAATCCGGGGCGTCAGTTCACCTCAGCGACTGGAAATATGAGACTGGCGCTTATTTTTTTCTGACTTATCAGTCTTCTTTCCCGCAGACAAGAATTTAAAACGTTAGATGATGCGGGAGTGCTGAAGAGAAGAGCATGTAACATGAAATAATTGGTGAGTTGTAAGAAATGCCGGCGACCACAAAGAGAAGCTAGCACGAGCAATCTATGAGGAGGATGGGTGAGTGGCGCTGGAGTGCGCTGATGAATAAGATACAGTGTCCTCTTTAATAATGGAGGAGGCAATTCGTACTCTGCTGTCTTATTTACCGGAGTAATTCCCTTCCCTTCCTGCCTTCCTGCAGCGAGCCTGTAAGAGATTTGTGTTGGTGTACAAGCTAATACCTCCAGTACCTGCTCCACAAGTCGATACGCAGCAAGCCAACATGTAGACGTATTCACTATTAGCTTCTATTTCTGCTGGAAAACTATTCCTTCATTTTCCAGAAGCGATAAGTGTGTTGTTAGGTTTGGGCTGTTTTACGATATAGGAATATAATAATTTCCGTAATGCCATGTCTCTTAAATGGCGGTCTTAAAACCCTAGAACTCCGAAGTTATAACATGGATATATTTTTGGGTTGGTGGTCTCTCTGGAATTAGCGTCGTAAGCTTCCAGACACCATTGTACCCATGGCAACTATTGTTCGTCTATTTATACTAGATCAGGAGCGTCATCTCCTTACTGTCCGCTACAGCCAATTTTTCTTATAGCCAAGCACATTAATTAATGAATAGCGATACAGACATAATTAAAGTGTTAGGTACTTATTGGTTCATACTTTCACATAACAGACAGTAAAGAAACATTTAGCCATACATATGTCTTAAGGCTGGGGATCATCCGAAAATTCTTTTAGCGTAAGGCGACAAAATGCGTAACGGAAGTGTTACCATAGCAACCGTGCATGTTGTGATATAAGGTGTTGATGGATGGTCAGGCAATGTTACCTAGCAAACGTGCAGGTTGTGATGTAATGTACGGATGGATGGTCAGGCAGTGTTACCTAGCAACCGTGCAAGTAATGTCTTATGACTCATGGCCATCCGAAATTAGCAGCCGTTGAAAAAATGAAATGGCGTATGGCTTTTAATGCCGGGAGATCCCAGGACGGTTTCGGCTCACCAGGTGAAGGTATTTTTATTTGACTCCCGTAGGTGACCTGCGCGTCGTGACGAGGATGAAATTATGGTGAAGACAACACATACACCCAGCCCCCGTGCCAGAGAAATTAACCAATGGTGATTCAAATTCCCACCCTGTCGGGAATCGAACCCGGGACCCCTGTGACCAAAGACCAGCACTTAACCATTTAGACATGGAGCCGGACGTTGATGGATGGCCATAAATAAGAATAATTCCGTTTGGCTATTTCTAGCCCGGTGCAGCCCTTGTAAGGCAGACCCTCCGATGAGGGTGGGTGACATTGCTATGTGTAGGTAATTGCGTATTATTGTGGTGGAGGATAGTATTAGTGTGGTGTGTGAGTTGCAGGGATAGCACAAACACCCAGTCTCCGAGCCAATGGAATTAACCATTTAAGGCTAAACACTCCGACCCGGCTGGGAATCCAACGCGGGGCCTCTCAAGGGAAGAGCACTGCCCAGACCAATCAGCCAATGGGGCGGACATGGACGACAATGACCGAGAGAGTAATGGTGGTGTTGGTGATTATTCATTTAAGAGGAAGTACAAATAGGCAATCATCCTCTATATAACAGTAATCAGAGACAAAAAATGGAAGGAAGATGAAGGCCTTGAAGGGCGTGAAAATGAAAGACTCCTTAGGCCTCGCTACCTAGTACCGTCAGGGCCGGAAATGAACAAGAGTTGACCAAGGGAGGTCGAATAGGATAGATGGAAGTAAAAAGCCTGGTACAAGTAAATGGAAGCAATGCCAGAACTCAGCTAAGAGCCCCGTGGTCACTAACCCACGCTCCAAAGTTCAAAGCCCCTGGGAGCCGTTTTAGTCACCTCTTATGACAGGCGGGGGATAACGTGGCTATGACGGAGAGCCATATAAGATATGTTTATGATAATTTCATTTTTCCATAGGGAAATATAACACCATTTTAAAGTTACGCTCTGTTACGTACAGTTGTGAAATTAAACGAGGGCTGCTAATAAATTAGTGGCAATATAGTCCAGACATTCGCAGGAGATCGGGCATGGGAGCGGTCATGTGGCGCAGTTATCCATGTGTAATGTGCATTTGACGGGCATCCAGTTGGCAGTGTTGTTGCTGTGTGTCGTTGAAGTGAAGAGTGTCGATATCACCGCTCTAAAGCATGTTTTCAAAAGGTGATCAACGTTCGTGGATTAAAATTGAGGTTGTCTGTGGCAAAAATGCATCCTAATGCTATCTAGGATTATGTCAAGCATGTGGCGAGAATGCATTACCGTACAGGACGGTGGGTTAAGGCGTCAAGCACTTATTGCAGCAGTTCATTGTGTGGCCTTGGAACACCCTCCGTACTCACCAGACATGAGTCCTTGTAACTTCGTCCTGTTTCCGAAGTTGAAGGAACCCCTTGAAGGGCGCCGATTTCCTGACGTGATAACTGTACTCCGCGCAGTAGTGCCGTCGCTGCCATTAACAGAGAATGCTTTGCCAACGGTCCCAAACTACTTAGCAAAAGGTAACAGGCTTTGCGAGTGACTACACTACAGGAATGTAATGCAATTGTACTTCTTAGTTCTTTAATATTACCACTACTTTATTAACAGCCATCGTAGAAGTATTCTAGATTTAAATGAATTGGAAGAATGGAAGGTTAATACAGGTATTATACCTGAAACAAGAAGATATGGACTAACTTCGTCTTTGTCAAAATAAATCGATGTGCATTAGTTTTGGAATGACTCTAGGAACATTTATTAGAACGTACAGTACAGCCCGAAGTTGCAGAGGCTATGCCTATTGTACAGAGGGGGTGACTAAATGATAAATAATAAATGCCAAAAAATGTGTTAAGAATTTAGAGGTTTAAAACATTTTAGTCACCCCATACCAAGTTGAACGGGAATCAATAGAGGGTAATCACACTTTTTCCCCTTAGTTTACATGTTTCCCAGCCGGGATTCCAACAGAGTTCTCATACTTGCTGAAAATCTGCATTTAAACCATGAAATGAAAACTATGAATAAAAGAAGTTTAAAACCTTCTCCTCAGGCTATCTGTCTGGAGAAATCACATGCTAAATTTCTGCCATTACCTTGAGTATTTAGGCTTTCCAAACGCCAACCTGCGGCCCCTGCCTTCGAATAACACGCCGCTCTCACAAAACCGGAGCGATAAATATGCGAATACGGCCTTAAAGCGCCCAGCTTTTACAGCATTTCCGAGGGGAAGTTTCCAGAACTCTTCACAGATAGGCTGGATGCCTGTACACAACTTAAATTTTAATTGGGTAGAAAAATATTCACAAAATTTGTGATTGGTTGCTAGATACGGGAGTTTGATGGGGTCAGAAGTGTTGACAACCTTGACATAAGAACTAAACAATCTTCACAAATTTAAGGTTTGCCACCTCTTCACCGTCTTCTACGTCCGACTCGTTGGCTGAATGGTCAGCGTTCTGGCCTTCTGTTTAGAGGGTCCCGGGTTCGATTCCCGGCCGGGTCGGGGATTTTAACCTTCATTGGTTAATTCGAATGGCTCGGGGGCTAGGTGTTTGTGCCGTCCCCAACATCCCTGCAACTCACACACCACACATAACACTATCCTCCACCACAACAACACGCAGTTACCTACACATGGCAGATGCCGCCCACCCTCATCGGAGGGTCTGCCTTACAAGGGCTGCACCCGGCTATAAATAGTCACACGAAATTAAAAAAAATACCGTCTTCTACGCCTTTGATGCCTTTGTACGGCGTATATACAGTTCTGAAACTGTATTTGTCATTTAATGCTACTACCATAGCGCAAAGTACCTCAACAGCTCAGGTTGCAGTGCGCCGGCATCTCCCCACTGGGTGTCGTGATTCAAATCCCAGTCACTCCATGTGAGATTTGTGCTTAACAAAGCGGAGGCGGGACAGGTTTCCTTCGGGTGCTCCAGATTTTCCTGTAGTCTTTCATTCTAGCAACACTCTTCAATATCATTCAATTTCATCTATAAGTCATTAACCATTGCCCCAGAGGAGTGCGACAGGCTTCGGCTGACGGCACAATTCCTATCCTCACCGCCAGACTACAAATTCATTCATTCCATTCCTGGCACGGTCGAATGACTGGGAAACAGAATGTGGATTACATTTCATTTGACCATAGAATATTTTTTGTTAACTGTTAACAAAAGGTTATTCTGTGGTCGAACGTTTGTTCAAGATAACCATCACTGTCATTATATCTATAACTCTGAATGAACTGACGAGGTTTTATAATATGTAAATGCGTCAGATAAATCTACAATATGATAATATCGGGGTTTACCGTCAGTTTTTTCATTGATACAATAGTGTCATATTCGCCATTCTCCGTGGATATATAAATAAATAAACTTTCATAGAACAGACTGAAATGAGAGGGATTATCATAGTTTTGACAATAAATATTCATAATAACATAACATGTTTAATTATTGCAAACAATAGTTCATATTAATGTCCTTGTTTTATTTCGTGTTAGCTATATAAAATGCATAATTTATTATTTCCCCACGAGAGGTAATGAGCTAAAATTCTATATAAATATCGCGTCATAATATTGTAGTGGTATTTTATTTTTTAAACGACTTTATTTAACGAGATTGATTTTAGAAGGAAAAAGAAACCTATTATTATTGTTTCGGGAATATCGTGGAACGTACAGGGGTAAGAAGGTGTCAGGATGAATGGGCGACAATGAAACGACCGGAGCATAAACTAAAGCACTAAATTTTGAAATTCTCTCTCTTTCCTCTTTTAAAAAATTATAGAAGATATGAATAAACAGCAACAATACAATAATGATTTAATCAGCTCCCACAACAGAAATGACTTAAAGTCGAAAATCAGGTACAAAATTAGAGAGATTTATCAGCATGATAATATACGAGGGGAGCCCGAAGTTGTAGAGGCTATGCTTATACTACAGAGGGGTGACTAAATGAGAAATATTAAATTCCAAAAGCGTGTTAAGAATTTAGAGGTTTAGAACATTTTAGTCACCCCATACCAAGTTGAACGAGAATCAATAGAGGGTAATCACACTTTCTTTCCTTAGTTTACATGTTTCCCAGCCGGGATTCCAACAGAGTTCTCATACTTGCCAAAAATCTGCATTTAAACCATGAAATGAAAACTATGAATAAGAGAAGTTTGAAATCTTCCACTCAATCTATCTGCCTGGACAAATCACATGTTAAAAATTTCTGCCATTACCTTGAGAATTTAGGCTTTCCGAATGCCGACCTGCGGCCCCTGCCTCCGAATAAAACGCCGCACTCACAAAACCGGAGCGACGAAGATGCCAATACCGCCGTATATTGTCCAGCTTTTATAGCATTTCCGAGAGGAAATTTCCAAAATTCTTTGCAGATAGGCTGGATGCCTGTACACACCCCCAGTTTTAATTGGCTAGATAAAATATTCACAAATTTTGTAATTGGTTGCTAGATACGGGAGTTTGAGGGGGTCAGAAGTGTTGACAACCGTGGCATGAGAACAACACAGTCTTCACAAATGTAAGTTCTGGTGGTGAATACAGCTTTAAGCGGAAGTTCATATAGGCAACCATCCTCTATTAACACTAATCGGAAGAAAAATTGAAGGAATCCCATACTTCCAAAAATGAAGATATTTGCCAAAGCAGTGCCAGGACTCACCTAAGAGTCCCCGTTGTCGTCAACCTACGCTCCCAAGTCCAGAGATCCTGAGGCCCATTTTAGTTGCCTCTTACGACAGACTGGGGACACCATGGGTGTTACTGTATAGCCTCCACACACGGGGGACCTTGGAGGAGTGGGAGATAAATATTTGTACTATTCGCTACCTCGACACTAAGCTTGGAAGAATGATTAGCTCTAAGACTGGCCACATTTTACCCCCAGGAATTTAACTGATACCCAGTTTTGATGGAGGCTGAGTGAAATTCAGGGCCTTGGCATTTTCAGTCAGGGGAATTTTCGTTTCTACTTCTTCAACTTTCTGACTAAGGATCGAACCCAAGTCGTGTCTTGTGATCCGAGCACGCCTTTACCGTCTGAAATGGGCAGTCCTTTCATCTATAACCCTTTGGAATACCGCAGGATGGGCAGGAAACCAATAGACCTTGAGAATACAGCAGAAGTAGCAGGTACTATTACCTGTAGGTTTTAATGATAATAGAGAAGGGAGTGGGGGAGACACAGATCATAACTTCAGTGATATTTGTTTACTAATTTAAAGCATTCTGATACTCCAATCCAGTGTTGTATGTTTTAAATTCTACCTTGTTTGAATGTAAATCTTCTGTTTGAAGTACTGTTTATTTTATCCTGACAACGCTTCTATCCCTCACGAATGTATTTGTCTGCACATTCCTATGTAAATCCTTTCTAATCCTGGATTATAGTCTTGAGCATTGGGAAGCAAAAGGTTTTCGTCTGCTCCCTCAGGGAGTGGGGGCACAATATTGTAACAAATCTTGTCTGCCCTTTTAACGCCAAGCGCTGGTGTTACTCAGCGTTTCATTTCTTTGTGAATAATAAGTGAGAATATTGTCCATATATAAAGAAAATAAACACGTTTTTATTTCGATCACTTTGAAACCCTTTCTTAAAAGAAAGAGATTGAAAATAAATTGGAGCAATAGGACAGGTATTGGGAAACTCGATGGCTCCAGTCGAACAATGGGGGCACTCTATCAATCTGACCTATAGTTATCTTCTGTCTTTTCTCTGGCAGCACAGAGACAATAATACCCTGCCATACTTCTTTGTGATCTCCATCTAGGTACTGAAATAATTCTATCCTACTCTGGAACGCAGTGGAAATTGAGTTCCATGGCTTCACACATCATCACATGGCGGAACAAGCTTCAGTCCCTTCATTTTCAATTAATTACGACTGCTCACGTACGTATATGTAGAATCTATATAATAATTTCTTGTGGCTATTTCTAGCCGGGTGTAGCCCTTGTAAGGCTGACCCTCCGATGAGGGTGGGCGGAATCTGCCATGTGTAAGTAACTGCGTGTTATTGTGGTGGAGGATAGTGTTATGTGTGGTGTGTGTGTGCGGTGCAGGGTTTTTGGGGACAGCACGAGCACCCAGTCCCCGAGCTTAGGGAATTAACCTTTGAAGGTAAAAATCTATGATCTGGCCGGGAATCGAACCCGGGACCACAGTAACCAAAGGCCAGCACGCTAACCATTTAGCCATGGAGCCGGACTAAACTCGTGTCCTCATCCTGAGGTGGTGCAGCTCTTGTCAGGCACACCCCCAATGGAGGAGAGCTGCATGAACCATTTCAACCACACACCAAGGTCTCCTGCAAGTTTTAAATTTCTGACAGTACCGGTAATCGAACCCGGGGCGCCAATGACCGAAGGTCAAGACGCTGACCAGTTAACCATGGAACCAGAACCCCGTAATATTTCTGATAATCTGACCACAATTCTTCTTCTTCTTCTTCTTCTCCTTCTTATATTCTTCTATTGTTATTACACAAGCCTCCATGGTTCATGCGGCTGCATGCCGGCCTCTTACCGCTTGGTCCCATCGTTCAAATCCCGGTAACTCCTTGTGAGGTTAATGCTGGACAGAGCGGAGGTGAGGCAGGTTTTTCTCCGGGTACTCCGGTGTCCCTGCCATCTTTCATCCCAGCAACACTCTCCAGTAACATTTCATTTCATCTGCCAGTCATTAATCATTGCCCCCGAGAAGTGCAAAAGGCTTCGGCAGCCGGCACAATTCCTATCTTCGCCGCTAGAAGGGAGCCTTCATTCATTCCATTCCTGACCCGGTCAAAGGACTGGAAACGGACAGTGTATTCTCATTATTCAAAAAGTCGAGGTGACGAAAGCAACAAGTGTGATGAATTAAGAATTAATGGCTTATTTATTGTAAAATCACCCTCAATATACGGCCGCTTCAAAAAAGGTATGGGCACACGGTATTTTATAAGTTCCTCGCAAGAACAATTGAATTTATAGATTTAGTGTTTATTGTTGGTATGTAGAGTGTTTATGTCAACATGGGGGTGAATTATATTTTTAAAATCAGTTAAAATGAAGTCCGATTAATATCTATACTAATATTATGAAGAGAAAAGGATGTGTATGTTTGTTTGTAATGGATGAACTCTAAAACTAGTGAACCGAGTTTAAAAATTCTTTCAGCTATAGAAAGCTACATTACCACTGAGTAATATGGGCTGCATTTTATTTTCAAAGCAACTAGAGATCCCTTCAAAAATTGAAATAATGTAATCCAAGGTATCAAAAATTTGCCTACAAAAGTCATTTTAGACCAATGTAGGCGAAATACCGAATGCGTCACACAAGGACTAGATAAAGCTCATTTTAAGCCTCAGGAAGCGAAGAATAAAACTCGGTAAGGCCCTATGTGCTCCGAAAAGTATCCTTTAAGGGCATAAAACCAACCGTTATGGAGATATTGCCATCACACTACCCCGCTGTAGGAATCGAATGAAGGAATTGGGCAAGCTGGGCGTACGGTTAGCGGCGCGCGGTTGTGAGCATGCATCCGGGATAGTGGGTTCGAATCCCACTGTTGGCAGCCCTGAAGGTGGTTTTCCGTGCTTTCCCATTTTCACACCAGGAAAATGCTGGAGCTGTACCTTAATTAAGGCCACGGCCGCTTCCTTCCAACTTCCAGGCCTTTCCTATCCCATCGTCGCCATAAGACCTATCTGTGTCGTTGCGACGTAAAACCACTAGAAAAAAAATCGGACGAAGAAATGACCAGCCGTAACCATGGCAACGTGAGCTCAAGGATTCTACAGTAGACAGGCCTGGTGTTCAAAGTAGGTACGTACGTAAATGCAGTTTATACCAAGGAGAGATTCTGCTACACATATGACTGTCTGGAAAAAAGCACTGAAGGGGTAAACCACCCGTATAGGTGGAAGTGGGAAGGGGGTGGCATATACAAATAATCAAAAATATTGTAAAATCCATAGGTTTCGAGGTCGCTGAGATGAATAGTGACACTCTGCATGTCGTTTAAGTCCAAGTTCAGCCCCCAACAGCACAGAGGGTGAGTAGGGATGAAAAAGGTCCAAAATGGCCGAGATTATGGATTTGTGTGTGTGCACTCCTCTGGGCAGGGGTCAAAAGGGGGTGAAGTATTAGTCACAATAACGAACTCAACAAAAATTAGCTCCACACATCATTAAAAGGGCATAAAATAACTGAAAATAAACAATCAATAAAGTGCCCAGGCAGCGCCGGGTAAATATAGCTAGTATTAGATATGAGAAACATACGAGGAGGTGCCCAAAAATAACCGGAATAACATTGCCGTGGGCGAAGCTTGTGTAGTATGAATTTCACCCGTTAGGTGTGTATAACTCAACTCATTGCCAGTTCAGTGCAGACTTTGTTGTCGACATGGCTTGTTCTGGTCATCTGCAGTGATTGTTTATGCTAGCGTTGTTTTTTTTTCCTTTTTTATGATGGCAAATTTAAGTGAACAACGTGCAAACCTTTTATTTGTAGGTTTTAAGATTTCCCAACAGTGTTCGTCAAAAAAGACCCGATTTGTGTCAGAGAAGAGACTTTTACATTCACCTCGATAACGCATATGCACACACACACACACACACACACACACACGCACACACAGCCATCTCTGTTAGACATTTTTTGACAAAAAATGGCATGGTTCTGCTGCTCCGCGCCTAAGCTAACTCCGTGCGACTTTTGATAATATCCACGCATGGAAAGGGACATGAAAGGACACCGTTTTGACAACATTGAAGACATGACATACATGTTGATTCCCATAGGTAACCTGAAATATTTGTCCCGAACGAGTAAATTTACAATACCAATATAAATGGTCCGTTATTGGACATTATAAATTTTCCAGAGATGGAGATAATTTTCCCGAATGAGTAAATTTATAATACCAATATAAATGGTCCGTTGTTGGACATTATCAATTTTCCAGCTAACTCATTGCTGGTTGCCAGCGTTTCGCCCCCATGTTCTATGTTTCTGCTTTCCAGAGTTGGAAAATTTGTAATGTCCAATAACGGACCATTTATATTGGTATTAATATTGAAGAGGTCAAGATAAAAACGAGGGAGGAACTGGCAGCCATTTCTAAAGTTGACTACAAGAAATGTTTCGAACAGTGGAAGCACCTGTGGGACAAATTTATTAGTTGTAATGGAGAGTATTTTGAAGGGGATAAGGTCGTTTTGTAAAAAAAAAAATGAAAATATATGGCTTTTTAAAATATTTCCTGTTTTTTTTCTTTTGGGGGTACTCCCTCGTACAATACCATGCGCTTATTATGCTAGAGGGAATAGACATCGTTTATGGATTTCTTTTAGTCATGAAAAATGTGGCCTAATCCACTTTTCAAAACAAAATTAATAACAAACTTCACGCTTGAGTTATTCGACAAAAGTCTTTCAGAAGTATGGCAAGGCATGACAAGAAAAAAAAAGTAGAGCACAGGGTTATTTTTCTTCGTCTTACCACTTTAGCCTGTAGAAGACTACGTTTTCTCATGTCTTTCATTCATCCATTGCATCTGCTATCCTTCTCTGTTTCTGACATGTGTGTATGTTTGTGTATGTGGCGGTGTCTGGAGCGAACGAAACAAATGAAATCGTCTCAGCAGCTGATTTATCGCCGAGTTTACTGTCGACTGTTTTGATGAATAGCATCAGAGTCCCTAGGATCCTGCATTTTGCTTCCTTGTCTCGAACATGTGAAGACATCAAGGTAAGAAAGACGCAAGGTTTACTCTAGCGCGTTCCTCAGAGCATCATAAAAGAATCGTCGAAAAAAGTTTTTCGAAAACTTAGTAAAAGGAAGATTTATCAATATTACATCTTTACTAGGATTCATATAATAATAATAATAATAATAATAATAATAATAATAATAATAATAATAATAATAATAATAATAATAATAATAAGTTATCAGACTCACTTGGAGCAGATATAATTAAAAAATCTATATCCTGAAATGCAAAATTAAGACACTTTAATATTGTAATGAAGCCTGAAGCACTATGCGCATCTGAAACACTGATCATTGGGGAATATCATTGATTAAAAATGTAAATAAGCAAGAAAGAAATATCTTAAGGAAATTGTTTGTACCTGTCCGTACAGGGAGAATTGGGTTGGTAAGGAAATCTCATCACCTGTGCCAGCACTCAGAGAAAATCTCAGACACATTTATGTAAAGACGTTTGAAATTTTATGGACATATTCTCAGAATGAGTAATCAGAGATTGGCCAAAAGAATTCTGAACCTAGCCCAATAATAATAATAATAATAATAATAATAATAATAATAATAATAATAATAATAATATGGCCTCAGCTACCGTGTGCAGACATTTCGATTTTATGCCATCTGGCTGTCTGCTCGTCAATTTCGACGTTCCGTTTTACTCTAGGCCCACTAGATGGCAGACAGAGTAAACCGGATCTCTCATGGGCGTCTATGGCTGAGATTTAATTATTTTTTTCGGGTAAATACCAAATGTATCACCTGATATCGTTTACATGCCGACATCGTACGACATGGAGTGTCGAATGGAATTTTTTCCGCCCTTCAAAAATCCGACTACCTCTGCCGGGTTTGAACCCGCTATCTTGGGATCCGGAGGCCGACACTCTACCACGGATCCACAGAGTAAAAAACAGTTGGCTGCTGGAAGTTCGAAAAGATGTTCAGGAAATAAGCATCACAGATGACATTGTGATGGACAGATCTAAGTTCAGGAAATTAGTCGACAATCACTGGTTTAAACATCAACCAAACACTACCACCAACGAAACCTGGTTAGAAGATCGCATGAAAAGCCACAGCGAGAAGATGAAGAGATTTTGGGAGAAGAAAAAGGCAATGAAATCAGCAAAATAAGTTCAATCGCACTCCTTAGTTGGGCATAACGAAGAAAAGAGAAAGAAAAAGTTATCAGGACATGGGGAAAGTGACACAAGGGGAATGACTGATGGTCGACTATTCAAAAATAAAATTAATCTGCAGTGTTTGGCATTTGCAGATAATCAAGCTATTCTTTGTAACAACAGAAAAGGGACAGTTCAGGTCCTTGAGAAGTTTCATGAAATTGCAGCTAAGACTGGGCTCCAATTATCGTATGAGAAAGCTCAGTACATGGAAGGATCCGCTCGTTAACCAAGTTAATATGTTCAAGTACTTAAGAGAAGTAATTCAGCCATCAGGCTTGAATCTTGAAGCAAATAAGGAAAGGATCTCAGAATTACAGAAGGCCTATAGCAGGGCCTCGCAGGATACATGCACCGGTGAATTGTGCGGCGCAAGGTGCAAAAGACGACTTGGCTATGATGACCGGAGTGCAAACCCCCACTACTCGATTTTGAGCAATAACACTGTCCCTCTCTTTCTCTATGAGTGTCTCGCTCGCTCCGCTGGTCTCCCCATGCCTCTCTTGCTCTGCAGCGCTCCACCACCCGAGCAGAGTTGAGCCGGGCTTAGCCGAGATTAGCCGAGTCGCCCCGAGACAAAACGCTGGTCCAAACGGAGCCGAGTAGGACCGATGCACTGTGCACAGAACCTCAGCACCTCGGTTTGCACGCGTGAGATTTTTGGGTGTTTGAGAGCCCTGACCTATATACTCAACTTAATAATTAATTTCGTGTGGCTATTTCTAGCCGAGTGCAGCCCTCGTAAGGCAGACCCTTCAATGAGGGTGGGTGGCATCTGCCATGAGTTGGTAACTGCGTGTTATTGTGGTGGAGGATAGTGTCGTGTGTGGTGTGTGAGTTGCAGGGATGTTGGGGATACCACAAACACCCAGCCTCGAGCCACTAGAATTAACCAATGAAGGTTAAAATACCCGACCCGGCAGGGAATCGAACCCGGGACCCTATGAACCGAAGGCCAGTACGCTGACCATTCAGCCAACGAGTAGTACATAGACTCAACTGGAACAGATACATAGGTCGAGTCAAAAGTCATCGCAATTTTTTCCTTCTCGCGAACAGGAGACAAGACGGAAAATCTAAGATATCCATTTGGAAACGTACGGTATGTACTTACGTATGATGCCACTAGATGGTGTATGTAAACAACAGTGTGGGTCTATCCATGCCCCCCAAGTTCAGTGTGTGAGTGAGAGCGTCACAAAATTGAAGTCAGCAAGCAGGAGCCGCCTTATTCACCTGATCTGACCCCATGTGACTATGACCTAATCCCCAAAGTCAAGAATCTATTACATGGATAACGGTTTGCTAACAAAGAGGACATCGTAGCAGCATTTCGGAGAGAGGTGTCACACGTTACCGATACACATGCGGAGAACTGTATTCAGCGCCCGCCCCACTGCTGGCAACGAACAGTAGAAACCTTGGGTGATTATTTCGAAGGTCTGTAACCAGTAGAGACCTGTCCTCTGTACGTAGTCTTGTGTATTTGCTGTCTATACCATAATAAAACAATGTTTACCAATGGCCTGTGTTCTGTCACTTTCCCACGAGAATCTCCTGATATCAGAATATGTCTTCAGGCACTATGTTTAAGTACATGCCCTATATTTCCAAATGCATATCTTAGATTTTCCGTGTTGCCTCTTGTTCGCGAGAAAAAAATAGTTGCCATGACATATGACTCGACCCTCGTATAACAAAAATTCAATACTCAGAAACGCAAAATTAAGACATTACAACATAGTTATCAAACCTGGAGCACTATACGCCTCAGAAACCTTGATCATTGAAGGCGGAACACTTATTAAAGATACTAAGAAACAGTAGAGATACAGTCGTCTGCCAAATGATTACACTCACAAAGAGAAAAATATATTTTCTATTTATTTTGAAATATATAATGTATTCGTAGACTACTGGCGAAAGATTACACTTCCTGATTGCATGAATATTTAACATGGTTTACAATGAGTTTCCTAGACAAAAGCAATTTGACAATCAACAATTTTCTTCACACTGAACTAGCTACAGTATCCAGTACTTTGTGAAGTCGGCCTTATCTGCACTCACTTGAAATGCATTTTCTTGTTAGATCCCTGGATTTTCCAAGACCCAATTACTCTTTCTATCAGCATTTTCTAGTTGGTAATAACTCCTTTTGTCTTTATTTTGTTTCTTCTGTGCCATGCAAATATTTTTCTATTTGGATCAAGGCAAGAGAATTTGTTGGCCAGTCCTAGATATTAATTTCATGATTCTATGGGATAGCTTTCGCTCAAAATTAACTTGTGTTGATCCCTCTCCGATGTTCCTTCAACAAAATACGGACGTCTTAGAAATGTAGCATCTACCAGTGAGTATAATAATTTGGCAGGCCACTGTAATCTTTGGTCCAGTCTACTCAGAAGGCATCTGGATGAAATGGAAGTCTCGGAAGCTTTATCAGCATTCAGGAAAGATCACCGACACCATCAGGAAAAAGCGATTAAAGTTCTTTGGGCACATTCTCAGAATGAACAATGACAGGCTCACCAAAAGCATTCTCAACCTTTGCTCTCTCAGTGAAAGTCAGAACATCTGGCTTAGTGAAATAGAAAAATACCTTCAGGAAATTATTCAAGATCGGATCCACCTCAAGAAAGCAGTCAACAACAATAATTTTGCTGAGAAAACGAGGACCAATAAATCATGGACTGAAGAACGGAGGAATATTTTCAGTGCCCAGAAGCAGCATGAGCTAAATAAGTTCTATCGCGCTCCACAGATGGGCACAACGCTGTAAAAATGGATAAGATCAAAGGTTTGGCGAGGGATGAACTCACATCAGGCTGACTAACCTGCTAGAAGAATAAGACGATTAAATACCTGCAGGAACTGGATATGACACGAACTGACGTCAGCTGGCACCGTAGAAACTCGGGCGTTCTCTGGATGAGGAAGAGAAAATAGTGGCATGGCTAGGGAATAAGCAGTTACGAGTAAATCTCAAGGTAAACAACAAGTTTGAATGTTGCAGTCCTTTGTTGGCTTATTCGTAAGAAATAATAATAATAATAATAATTTCAAAACACAGCTTCAGTACATCGATGAAGACTTTAAAAAAATCCAAGGGACTGCAAGTCATTCAAACAATATACGCAGAAATACGATGCCCAAACTTACACTTTCCGATTGGTAAGGTAGACTATAACTGCCATGAGAATTGCCACTTGCTTGCCAACTACTTTGGAAAACTTCCGAACTTTGAACCACCAATTGTGACCATGGAAAGTGCTAATACTGCAACAGTCAACCCAGAATCTCAACTACCATGCAAAGATGAAGTACGCCAAATCATTTCCCTTTTAAAGAATAATGAAGTCCCTGGTGATGACTCAATTGTGTCAGAGATATGAAAGAAGGCTGATGAGGCTTCGACTGAGATATTAACGAAGATCTTTGAAGAGATCCGGCAAACCACTAAGGTGTCTGTTGACAGAAAATCAGTCCTCATCTACGCTCTCTGTAAGAAAGGATCTAAAAAACTTATTAAGAAGTATAGAGGAATTTCACTTTTATCTATAACCTTCAAGATTCTTCCTAAAGCTCTCCTTTTACGAGCTGAAAAACAACTTGATCCACACCTTGGTGTATATCAGGGAGGATTCAGGGAGGGGCGACCATGCACTGAACAGGTCCTAAACATAAAAACTGTAATTGAATTTGCCAACTTTATGAAAATTATCACTAGGTATTCTTTCCTTGACTTCCAGAATGCCTATGATTCGATCGACAGTAGGGCATTGATAAACGTCCTGGAAAAGTTTGGGACGAAAAATAAGACTAGAAACATCATCAATGAAACCCTTACTAATATCAAATCAAAGGTTAAGTTTCTAGGTGAAGTTTATGAACCCTTTGACATGATAAATGTAGTCCGACAAGGGTATGGTTTATCACTTATTCTTTTTAATTGTGCCTTAGCGTATTCCATCATGGAATGGATAAACTCTCTCGAAGGAAAGGAAATTCGAAGTGGACTCAGTTTTACGGGATCCAAAATTAAACTTCATATAGACTGCCTAGCTTTTTCAGATGATCTTACAATCCTAGAATCATCCGCTGAAGCAGCTATACAACAGATTGATGAACTTTATCATTAGGCAGGCAAAATAGGTCTCAAAGTCTCAATTGGAGAAACAAAATATATGGCCAATATTAAGAACTGTCCATTCAGAAAAAAAACGACATAGGACAGTGTTCAAGAGGTTGAATCTTTCAAATATTCAGGAGAGTGGCTAGATATGAAGAACAAAGAAAAATAAGGTGTGGAGGCAAAATTAATGAAAATGAAGGCAGCCTACATGAATATTCTTGAGTTATACAGTAAGAGAGCATTATCATGGAAAGCTAAGGTCCGACACTACCGGACAGTTGTAAGACCCGAAGTTTTATTTGCATCAGAAACACCGAGCCTGAGAAATAAAACCTCAGAAAGAGAACTGGAGGAACTAGAACGAAGGACAGGGAGAAAGATCTTAGGAATCATTAAAAAGGAAGGAACACGGAAGCTCAGAAAAAAATAAGAAGTGCATAACAAGGTGGGCAAAGTAACAGCCGTCATCAGGAAAACGAGGCTGACTTTCTTCGGTCATGTGTTCCGTATGTCTGACAAGCAGACTGACGAAACAAATCCTAATACAAGTTTGGAATCTGAAAGGTAAACCCAGATGGCAGCAAGGAGTGACTGATGATTTGAGTCCGAGCTGGTTAACTGAAATGTATGCTCTACATAGACGGATCTTTAAACAAAAAATATTGGATTGGAGGTTACCTGAAGATAAGGTCAAATCAGCGAAACGACTTCCCTGGTCGGAGGACAGAAAAAATGCTCACATTGAGAGACTGAAAGACGTGTGGGCAAGGATACGTGAACATGTTTGGAAACCTAAATAAATGCGGTACAGTGAGGCCGTAACGATGTTAAGAAGAAGAAGAAAAAATTAGAACACCTTAAAAATGTGCGACGGAGCGAGTGGCTGCGAGGTTTGTGGCGCGAAGCTGTCAGCTTGCATTCGGGAGAAAGTGGGTTCGAATCACATTGTCGGCAGCCTTGAAGGTGTTTTTCCGTGGTTTCCCATTTTCATACCACGCAAATGCTTGGGCTGTACATTAATTAAGGCTAATGAAGTTACTTTCCCGCTCCTAACCTTTTCCTATCGCATCGTTGCCATAAGACCTATCTGTATCGGTGCGACTTAACGCAAATTCTAAAAATAAAAAAAACATGCGGCCAAAATAGAATTACAATTTTCATATGAAAAAGCAGAATTGTTCACAAGTAATCAAAAATGCATGTGCAGAAAATATAATATCCAAACAGAAAGAATCACGAGAGTCAATACACCGGTGAAATAATGACAGTAACGGCTGTAGAGAAGAGCATGAAGGCACGAATTCACAAAATTTAATTATTTTAAATATTAGAGGACCTCCAGAGTCAAGGAGAAAGTGTCCTGTTACTATGGAGTGACAATTGCAACTAAAATCTTTGTTGTTGCTCTAAAGACGATTCTGGATGCAGGTTTTTTTTTTTCAATTTACTTTACGTTGCACCGACACAGACAGGTCTTATGGCGACGATAGGATAGGAAAAGGCTAGGAGAGGGAAGGAAGCGGTCATGGACTTTATTAAGGTAGAGCCACAGCATTTGCCTGGTGTGAAGATGGGAAACCACGGAAAACCATCTTGAGGACTGCCGACAGCGGAGTTCAATCCCACTATTTCCCGAATGCAAGCTTACAACTGCGGGCTACTAACCTTAGAGTCAACTCGCTCGGTTCGTCAGCTTATAATTAGTAATACATGACCTAACAACCCCAAAATTATTATTATTATTATTATTATTATTATTATTATTATTATTATTATTATTGTTACCGAGTTATTGTGGTAGTTATGCGTGAAAGAAGGTGCGGGGTGGTGAACGGGTCTCAAGCTACTAAAGTAAAGTTAATTTAAAATTTAACAAGGTTATATTTTCCTTTCAAAACAAAGAAATAACAAGCATGGCAGGTACAAAGTAGCAAGTCCAAAGGGTAGTTACAATATTTACAGGATTTGGGCTTCGCGCCCTGATTTCACAATGCTAGGGCAATCAGCTCAGTTTTACCCCCAAACACAAGTTTCAACAGAGGGGCAGAAAACCCCATTCATGCCTAGGAGCCCTTGCTCCAAATTACACTGAAAAGCCTCCACGAGGCGTACAACACTCAATTTTCAAAAGAGCCACTCGCTCTCAAATTTAAGCCTCTCCCAGGCCACACCAAACTCCACCTTCAAGTTGTCCTCAACGGACATAAACACAGGGGTAAAATACCCAATCTACTGAGGTCTATTAAATGAAAAGAAGGTTAATTAAATGACCTCTAAAATAACAATTTGAGAGGAGGCGAACTTGCACTCCTAATACACTTTGATTAAGACCTACTTGGCACTAGGCCGTTAATACAAGGGCTAATCCCATACTAAAGAGGTGACTTAAGAAGAGAACAATTTGTTTTACGTTAACGAAGAATAGGTTGAGAAAAATAAGTTCACCTCAAAACAATATGAGTGGGAGCTCGAGAGGGTTAGCACTCTCTATCCCAGTATGAAGCATTAAAAGAGAATATATGAAAGGAGTAGTTACATTTAGGAAAAGGTTACATGGTGGAACGCTTCGAACCTGCTCCGAGAGTTAAACTGCTGAGCTAGCCAAGAAAGAAGTTATTAATTGGCCATTACCTTGTTGTTGACCGCTGCGAAGGAAAGAGGCGCTTCCCGCCTCCTGCTATGTACTTAATACACTGAAAGATGGAACAGAAGTGGCCCGGAGACCCTAAAATCAGCAGTTTAAATACTCTCGCGGAAGGTTCTAGGCGTTAGGGGAATGAGAACACCTTCCCACGAGGATTTTATTGGTCCATCAATAAACCCCCTACACAATACTAAGAAGAAACACATAATTGGTGGAAAATTAATTTAAGAAATTCGGGATAGGCTAGATTAAAAACAAGGGGAAAGAAGGGGTTAATATTGCCAACTTAACCAATGACTGAAAAAAATTTAGCATAGAACAAACATTTGAAATAAAAATTTCTCCAACAAAATAGTTCTTTGACTTCGCACTAGGGTGCACTATTGTTGATCTTCAGTAGTGTCCTCTAGAAGAGAAAGTTCACACTTCTTACTTGAAGCGAAACAAAAACACATCAAAAATGACACATTTCAAAAACTCAAAATTTTCCACGTGGTGACATCTTCTGAGAAAGTAGAGAATTAATAGCGTATATAAAGTTCAGACTTCCTCCAGCAGAGGAGTTTCAACTGGCGCAAATTTTAAATTAGCGGCGTGGAGGTGTACCGCCCGGTACAGACCTCCCCCCCTAAAAGTACCTCCAGGGGTGACACATGAAATCTGTTTGAAACAAGGTCCAAGTTATGCTGTGGATATGAAGATTGATTGCAGAAACATTTATAAGCTTTTCTTAATTTGGTTTGATTCAGTTTCAAAATTTTGTTGTTGCAGGTGAAGTAAAGTCTTTATAGTTGTAGAAGTTGAATTTCTGAAGATAAACTTTTAATACTTAGAGCTGAAGAAAAATTTTGCAATTGCCACCAAATATTGCTGTTGAATTCCCAAGTGTAGTCATTGCTTATCGTAACTGTCCATGTAGTTGATGTTGATTAAGTTGAATGGCCAGACCGGTCGTTGCAGCTTGCGTCCAAAAGGAGGCCGCTCGGACCCCTCAAGTACCCTGAGATACCGCTCGCCCGCACTATGAGGGGAGCAGAGGTGTTGAAACACGCCGCGCCCGCGGTGAACATATACAGGCTGCGGGCAAGTAGCAGGTCGTGCGCCGCGCATCAGCCTTGGCCGGGAGGAGAGCTTCGGCTCGCCGTGCACCTGACGTACTCGCTGGAGGAGAGGGGGCCCGTCCTCTGCCCCAGTTGCTGCACGGCGCCGCGCGGCTGCGGGGGCACTGAAACATTAAAGCTAGGCGGCAGAATTGTGTTGGACCATCATCTTTTTGAGGGCACAGGCTTGGTGAAGAGGTTGAGGGGTCAGCGGCGTGCAGATGTCCATGGCATTTAATATAATCCAGCCACAGTGTGTATTGGAGCAGGAGACGGGAGCGTGGTAATGGCCGAGGCAAGGACAGGATGGCAGTTTAACAAATCGGGGGAGGTTTCACACAAATGCTTACATATAAAACAAAATATTATAGAAGGGGCAGAATGCCTAGAAATTGAAAACTCAAAAAAAATATAACCTTCATATCCCCTTTCACAATAATATGAAGCAAGTTAACCCAGAAATTACACCGGTTTCACCTGTGACAGGTGAACCCTAAATATCCTCTCGGTGGCTGGATTGCTTACTAACAACGTAACTGGCGTAAGAAAATCGAGAATAATACAAGGCCCATGAAATCTGGGGGCAAGCTTGCCCGCGGGAACAAAGTTCTTGACCATCACCTGGTCACCTACATTCAAAGTGGTGGGTCTCCGTCCACGATCATACCTTTCCCTAACCTTTTCATGAGATACCTTAAGATTGGCTTTAGCCTTCTTCCAAAGATCTTTAATATTATCCGGATCTATTGTCTCGGGTAGAATGTCACTCAGAGACCAGAGGTTAGAGAGCGGCGAGTTGGGAACAAACTTGAACATCATAGAAGCTGGAGTAAATTTATGTGATTCATGAACCGCCGAATTCAAAGCAAAAGCTAACCAATGCAGGGACGTGTCCCACCTGGAATGATCTTCATGATGATAGGCAATAAGTGCGGACCTGAGATTACGATTAACCCGTTCAGCCAGAGATGGTTGAGGGTAATAAGCAGAAGTAGTTACATGAGAGATGGATAAGTCAAAACAGAATTTACGAAATAAATTAGATGTAAAAGCCTTAGCATTATCAGATACAATATATTGGCACGGACCAAAAGAAGCAAAAAAAAAATTTAAGCAAGTAATGGTAGACTGAGCGGTAGCCAGCTTAGTCGGAAATAACCAAGAAAATCTGGTAAAACCATCTACGCATACAAAGATGAACTTGTTAGCATTACCCTTTGACTGGGGGAAGGGTCCTACATAATCAATGTACAGGCGTTCCATGGGGCGTGACGCTTGATGGGAAGACAAAAGGCCTACCTTGGTGGACATGGTTGGTTTACTAATCAAACAGGATTTACAAGCCTTTACTAGTTCACGGATTTCACCGTCCATACCTTTCCAGATGAACATTTCACGAATCTTTTCACGGGTTTTAAAGATTCCAAGATGCCCTCCTAATGGGGTCTCATGATAATATTTGACGATCATAGGCACGAGAACAGCTGGAACGACAACCTTCATCATCTTGTCATGCCTCGATGGGCAACATAAAACACCATTCCTCAGAACATAAGGGACAACATGTTCCCCAGAAGAAAGGGTTTCCATTATCGGAGCCAGCGGCGGATCTTCACGTTGGTATTTCTCAATATCCCTAAAAAGCATGGGAGCATCAGTTAAGATGGTATTAACATCAGATAGTGTGGGCTCCGAAGGTGATAAACTGTCGACCGGTTCATGGATCTCAACGTCGTTTGAAAACATACGGCTGAGTCTATCAGCGACAATATTTTCGGTACCTCTGATATGCCTGACATCGAATTGGAAGGCAGAAATACGGATGGCCCAACGGGCTATACGACCAGTACGACGCGGCCTACCTAAGACCCAGCTTAAGGCTTGATTATCTGTCTCCAGGTCGAATTTGACGTGTTCCAGATAGAGACGGAACTTCTCTAAGGCGAATAAGACTGCCAAACCTTCGAGCTCATAGATGGAATACTTGGCTTCTTGAGCCGACAACGTCCTAGATGCATAGGCGATGGGTCGCCTCCCTAGTTCAGTCTCTTGAAGAAGGACTGCCGCTACTGCTGACGACGACGCGTCGGTTTGGACGATGAATTTCTTCGAGAAATCAGGCATAGCAAGTACAGGGGCATTACAAAGAGCTAATTTAAGGTCTTCAAAAGCGGCTTGTTGAGAGGGTCCCCACTCGAATTTGATGCCTTTCCTACGAAGAAGGTTTAAGGGCGCCGCTCTATTAGCGAAGTTAGGAATAAACTTCCTGAAGAAATTCACCATACCAATGAACCTGGCGATACCTTTAATGTCCTTGGGAGGTTTAAATTCACGGATGGCCTGTGTTCTAGAATGATCGACGGCTACACCATCAGATGACACAATATGCCCTAGGAAAGACATAGAGGGCTTAGCAAAGGCGACGTTGGACAACTTAACAGTTAACCCAGCCTTACGAAGGCGATCGAGAACTTCTCGCAGATGATCTAGATGCTCTTCAAAAGTCTCTGAAAATACGACGACATCATCCAAGTAGTGGTACAAGTACTCAAATTTGATGTCGGAGAAGACCCTATCTAGTAGCCTAGTGAGTACAGCTGCTCCCGTGGGGAGCCCGAAAGGCACGCGGTTGTATTCGTATAAGTTCCAGTCCGTAGCAAACGCTGTAAGTTGTTTAGACTCTTCGGCAAGGGGAATTTGATTGTAGGCCTGATTCAAGTCCAAGATAGTAAAGAACTTGGCCTTACGAAACCATGAAAAACAAGAATGAAGGTCGGGAAGGGGCACAGATTGTAACACCACCTTCCGATTGAGAGCCCTATAATCAATGACAATCCTGAAGCCTCCTTGGGGTTTCGGAACTAGAAAAATAGGCGAAGAATACGCCGACTTAGAGGGCCTAATAATACCATCCTTCAACATCTGATCGATAATTTCTTTCAGAGCCTTCATTTTAGGTGGAGATAGCCTATACGGTGGAAAACGGACAGGAATCGAATCCGTGACCTCAATTTTGTATTCAATAAGGTCAGTAACACCAAGAGTATCAGAGAACACCTCTGGGAAGGACTGACACAGCTTATGAATACTATCAGCCTGCTCCTCAGGTAGATGTCTAAGGTCTAACAACATCTCATCCTGGGTAGGCGAAATAGAAGAACATGATGCAGAATTACACTTTAATAGAGGGATATTACAATTAGAGGCAAATTTGAAAGTGCAAGACCTACTCTGAAGATCGAGCACAAGACCAGTGTGAGAAATAAAGTCCGCTCCCAATATAATGGGGCAAGACAAGAGCTTGGCCACAAACAATTTAACTTTCCATGTGAATTTAAAAATACGAATTTTGACCAATAAGGAACCTAGAATTTCTAATGGGGATGAATTAGCCGAAACATATTGAACAGGAGATGAGACATAGTCAGGGAGTTTACAAACAAACTTCAATTTAGAATACCATTCAGCCGAAATAATCGAACAAACACTGCCTGAATCTAAGAGAGCTGTTATAGGCTCGTTATTTAACTCAACCTTAAGAAAAGGAACCGGTGCGGGGGAATCCGCCGCAATCCTAAGACACTCTTTGGGACCTTCAAAAGATAAATTTGAAAATTGCTCGTTCCCTGAATTTACAACCTGTTTACTAGGGGCTGAGTCTCGGGAAGATGGATTAGTCGACTCAGCCGAAGCCACTAGTCACTTTTTATTATTGGCATAGGTAGAATTTGCACCAGAAGTTGAGCAGGAGGGGGTGCTATTCGAGTTTGGGCAATTCTTGGCAATATGTGAGAAAGCCCCACATTTAAAACAGCCTTGTGCTGAACCAGCTCCGTTATTTGCCCTACTAGTTTTGACCAATGGACATTTATTGCGAAGATGGTCAGGCGACCCGCAAGCATAACATTTACGGGGTGTGACTGGTCGGCGAGGTGGAGGCCGAGTATTACTAAACGAAGGAGGAGGTTCTTTTGCCACACGCAAAGAGTCAGCGTACCTAACTCCTTCCGCTGAGACGGCCAACGCTTCAAGTTCAGAGAAAGTTTGCGGGCACGCCGCGAAACACAAGTATGACCTATAAGATGGTGAAATGCCTTCTACAATAGCCTGTACAATCTGATCTTCAGGAAAATGAAGGGCAAACACCCTAGTATAAAACTTAATGTCTTGTATGAAATCAGCCAAGTTCTCATCCAAGCGCTGTACACGATAATAGTACTTCTGAATCACAGAAGACCTCGCGCGGGCGGGAATAAAATTTGCAAGCAAGTGTGCATGAAAATCTTCAATAGATGACTGTTCGGCTATGGCTCTTACTATTTTGTCAGAAAGAATACCAATTGCATAAGGATAGATGATTTGCAAAATTTGACATGGGGAAAGAGAAAACACAAGGGCATGATCCTGAAATTCAACCAGAAATCTTAAAAATGAAATTACTTCACTGGTGGTATTAACCGAAAACTTAGAGATACCTCTGAGCAACATTGCCAATGGGTGAGGCAAGCTGCTAAACCCGGGTGACATAGTAGGTAAAGGTTTCAATGGCAAGGAAGTTAATTCCGAACGGATGTTACTCAACGATGCACGGCGTTCAGATTCGTTGTCCAATGGGGCAGAGATAGTTTGAGCAGCAACGGTTATCCTATTGACTTCTCCCTTATGAGGCTCTTCCTCGCTACCTACATTCACTGTGGTGGGTAGATCGCTTTTGGGAGGAACCTCCCCTGTTAACAATTGAGTGACCTTGCTAGATAATTCAGACATATTTTCAAGCAGCGTACTAGCTTCCTTCTTCTGAACGTCATTCAACTTTAGAGACAACAGATCGTTAACTCTATTTGAAAAATGAAACAGCCTAGCTTGCACACGCTTAATTTGATTAGGAGAAGGATCATTTTCATCAAAAAAACTAACTACAGAAGCTAGCCCAGTAATATTCTCCGTGATCGTGGAAAGAGAGTCGTCAATTTCTTTCTCTCCCAAATTGGGGATGGAAATGGGCAAATCTAGGGACTCTCTAAGCTTGTTTGTGTCTACTGCAACCGTGCCTCCAGATTGTTCATTTCTAATAGTCAATTCATAAATCAACTCCTCCTTGCGCAAATAGTTAAGATGGAGAACATCGCGAGGGCCGGGCATGATGACAGAACAATTTTGAAAAACTCAAAAATTCCAGCAACTGAAAAAATGGTTAGGGTTCGGAACAAACAATGTTTAGCCGTCAAAAGGGGCTAAATTGAGACCCATTCAACCACGCTCTGCTACCACTTGTTACCGAGTTTTTGTGGTAGTTATGCGTGAAAGAAGGTGCGGGGTGGTGAACGGGTCTCAAGCTACTAAAGTAAAGTTAATTTAAAATTTAACAAGGTTATATTTTCTTTTCAAAACAAAGAAATAACAATCATGGCAGGTACAAAGTAGCAAGTCCAAAGGGTAGTTACAATATTTACAGGATTTGGGCTTCGCGCCCTGATTTCACAATGCTAGGGCAATCAGCTCAGTTTTACCCCCAAACACAAGTTTCAACAGAGGGGCAGAAAACCCCATTCATGCCTAGGATCCCTTGCTCCAAATTACACTGAAAAGCCTCCACGAGGCGTACAACACTCAATTTTCAAAAGAGCCACTCGCTCTCAAATTTAAGCCTCTCCCAGGCCACACCAAACTCCACCTTCAAGTTGTCCTCAACGGACATAAACACAGGGGTAAAATACCCAATCTACTGAGGTCTATTAAATGAAAAGAAGGTTAATTAAATGACCTCTAAAATAACAATTTGAGAGGAGGCGAACTTGCACTTCTAATACACTTTGATTAAGACCTACTTGGCACTAGGCCGTTAATACAAGGGCTAATCCCATACTAAAGAGGTGACTTAAGAAGAGAACAATTTGTTTTACGTTAACGAAGAATAGGTTGAGAAAAATAAGTTCACCTCAAAACAATATGAGTGGGAGCTCGAGAGGGTTAGCACTCTCTATCCCAGTATGTAGCATTAAAAGAGAATATATGAAAGGAGTAGTTACATTTAGGAAAAGGTTACATGGTGGAACGCTTCGAACCTGCTCCGAGAGTTAAACTGCTGAGCTAGCCAAGAAAGAAGTTATTAATTGGCCATTACCTTGTTGTTGACCGCTGCGAAGGAAAGAGGCGCTTCCCGCCTCCTGCTATGTACTTAATACACTGAAAGATGGAACAGAAGTGGCCCGGAGACCCTAAAATCAGCAGTTTAAATACTCTCGCGGAAGGTTCTAGGCGTTAGGGGAATGAGAACACCTTCCCACGAGGATTTTATTGGTCCATCAATAAACCCCCTACACAATACTAAGAAGAAACACATAATTGGTGGAAAATTAATTTAAGAAATTCGGGATAGGCTAGATTAAAAACAAGGGGAAAGAAGGGGTTAATATTGCCAACTTAACCAATGACTGATAAAATTTAGCATTGAACAAACATTTGAAATAAAAATTTCTCCAACAAAATAGTTCTTTGACTTCGCACTAGGGTGCACTATTGTTGATCTTCAGTAGTGTCCTCTAGAAGAGAAAGTTCACACTTCTTACTTCAAGCGAAACAAAAACACATCAAAAATGACACAGTTCAAAAACTCAACATTTTCCACGTGGTGACATCTTCTGAGAAAGTAGAGAATTAATAGCGTATATAAAGTTCAGACTTCCTCCAGCAGAGGAGTTTCAACTGGCGCAAATTTTAAATTAGCGGCGTGGAGGTGTACCGCCCGGTACAATTATTATTATTGTTATTATTATTATTATTACAACAACATTGCCTTACGGGAGCGAAATCTGGGTGCATTCAGGATATATTATCCATAAGATGGCAGTAACAGACATGAACGTATTTTTGATACTAGTGATCAATTCTGCTTTTTTCATATGAAAATGGTAATTCTATTTTGGCCGCACACTTTTTTTAATGTTTAGAATTTGCGTTGCGTCGCACCGATACAAATAGGTCTTATGGTAACGGTACGAAGGTTAGGAGCGGGAAAGGAGCTTCACTGGCCTTAATTAATGTACAGCCCCAGCATTTGCCTGGTGTGAAAATGAGAAACCACGAAAACTACCTTCAGGGCTGCCGACAATGGGATTCGGCAGGAGGATACTCGGAATAAGGAGATAAAAGATAAATTAGGAATTAACTCGATGGATGAAGCTGTACGCATCAACCGGCTTCGGTGGTGGGGTCATGTGAGGCGAATGGAGGAGGATAGGTTACCTAGGAGAATAATGGACTGTTATGGAGGGTAAGAAAAGTATAGGGTGACCAACACGACGATTGTTATATTCACTTTCTAACTATTGAAAGATAAGAGGTATAGAAGTAAATGAGGTCACAGCACTTGTTGCAAATAAAGGATTGTGGCGATGTTTAGTACATACACAAAGGCTTGCTGACTGAACGCTGAAAGACATATCGATCTATAATGATGATGTATGTATGTTATTATTATTGGTATTATTATGGTTGTTATGATTAAAGGTAGCTTGTAGCTTTGAAGTTTTATTTCACTGTCGATCATAAACAGGGGATTGCAGTTTTGCATAAAATCCTAACCATACGACATGACACTTTATCTCAAAAGTCCCATATGCGTTGGCTGGTATTTGAACTATGGTCACCATGGCGATAAGCCAGTGATTATACCTCCGAAATAAAGTCTCCAGATGTTTCTGTAGCGGGAACTAGACGTGAGAGCGGCTCGGGTTTTGCTTTGCCTTTTCTCGCTTACCAGGCAACCAGCAAAACAGAAGTCAGTTCTTCGTTCCCCCACCATGTAGAGCTGGGATCAAGAGCTTACACGAGTCGACGCGTCGGTTCAGCCTGCAACTTGCACTGCATACATCTCAGACTCTCTAGAGGCACTTACTAGTTTAGCACGTATAGCGAAGAAAATTACCTGTGTTCCAGCCGCTCGTGCACCCAGCGAACGCACATTCAGTACAGCGGAAGTTTTACTCAATGAGAGTAGTGAAACAAAGTTCCTTGGACACGTACTGAGACATGACTCTCCTCTCCAAACTATCATTGAAGGTAAAGTACAGGAAAAGAGATCCAGGGGACGACCAAGAATATCGTACATCAGGAACTCCGTCGGTGAACTGGCATGTTGCTAGCACACGATCGTCAGATGTGACTACAGCGACCAGGCATTGCCTTTAGTAGGTTTACATGATGATGATGATGATGATGATGATGATGATGATGAAAGACGTTCATGGTTGCACCTTTATAATGTTAATGATTTACTTATCTTTTCAGCATTCTTTCTGTTCATGAGGATTCGACATTGAAGTTCATGCATTGACATCTAATGTTCCAAGGTTAAGTTCTTTATTGTTATTATTGTTACCGTGTATTTGCGGTAGGTAGAGGTGAAAGAAGGTGAGGGCTTGAACGGGTCTCAAACTACGAAATTAAAGTTAATGTAAAATTAAACAAGGTTATATTTTCTTTTCAAAATTAAGAAATAACAAGCATGGCAGGTACAGAGTAGCAAGGCAACAAAAGTATAGTTACAATATTTACCGGATTTGGGCTTCGCGCCCGGACTTCACAATTCTTGGGCAATCAGCCCAACCTTACTCCAAAATAAGTTTAAACAGAGGGGCAGGAAACCCCATTCATGCTCAGGAGCACTTGCTCCAAATTACACAGAAAAGCCTCCTCGAGGCATACAACACTCAATTTTCAAGAAAGAGCTACTCGCTCTCAAACTTTAGGCCTCTCAAAGGCCACACCAAACTCCACCTTCAATCTGTCCTCTAAGGACGTAAACACAGGGGTAAAATACCCAACCTACTAAGGTCTATTAAATGAAAAAGGTTAATTACATGACCTCTAAAATAACAATTTGAGAGGAGGCGATCTGCACTCCTAATGTATTTGTTTCAAAACCTAATTTGGCTCTAGGCCATTAATGCAAGGGCTAATCCCATACTAAAGAGGTGACTTTAGAAAGGAACAATTTACATTACGTTAAAGAAGAATAGGTTGAGGAAAAAAGTTCATCTCAAAACAATATGAGTGGGAGCTCGAGAGGGTTAAGCACTCTCTATCCCAATATGCAATTTAAAAGATAGAATAGATACTAAGTGTCTTTACATTCTAAGGAAGGTTACATTATGGAAAAACTTCGGACCCGCCCCGAGAGTTAAACTGCTGAGCTAGCAGAGAAAGAAGTTATTAATCGGCCATTACCTTGTTGTTGACCGCTGCCGAAGAAAGAGGCGCTTCCCGCCCCCTGCTATGTACTTTACACACTAAAAGATGGAACAGAAGTGGCGCAGAGACCCAAAAATCAGCAGTTTATATACTCTCGCGGAAAGTTCGAGGCGTTTTTGGAAAGAAAACACCCGCCCACAATCACTTTATTGGTTAGGGATACGCAGCATATTCAAGTTGGGGGAAGATACATCAGATTGGTCAGAAATTAATTAAAGAAATTCGGGATTGGCTAAATACAAAACAAGGGGAAAGAGAGGGGTATACAGCCAACTTAAACAATAACAGAAAGAAATTTAACAAGAAACAAACTTTTGAAATAAAAATTTCTCAAAAAAACAGTTCTTTCACATCGCACTAGGGTGCACCATTGTAGTTTTTCAGTAGTGTCCTCTAGAAGAGAAAGTTCACACTTCTTACTACCGGTAAAACAAAAATACATCAAAAGTGGCACAGTTCAAAAACTCCAAAATTTCCAAGTAGTGACATCTTCTGAGAAACTTAAAAATTAATACCGTCAATAAAGTTCAGACTTCCTCCAGCAGAGGAGTTTCAACTGGCGCAAATTTTAAATTAGCGGCGTGGAGGTGTACCGCCCGGTACAATTATCATTGTGAAATATTCCTCTATAATTATTAATTATAATAATTTATGCTTTTATTTAAGTTTAATAGGAATGACATAACTTTCTTATAGTATTTTAAATTTTTCGTTGCATTTATGAATGTGAAAAATATTATTTAATTGATGAAACTCTAGGTTGAAAGAATTTCCACAAAATTGTTCAGTTAAGAGCCTCTTTTGATGATGTTGTTTGTTGTTTAAAAGTAGCTAATAGCTAGGTCCCCGGCCGCTAATAGTAAGAAATGCAACGAAATAACACGATGATAAAAAAACTCAAAACTTCAAACTATGAAGAAATGACTATGATTTAAAAACGGTCCAAGGATCCAATTCACAATTCCTTATTCAGAGATGATGCTCCTTGTCCAAAGGGGTCCATAATCCAGGTCATCGGCCCCTCATAATAGTAATCACTGGTAAGGCAGAAACATGGTGTTCCTTCTATAGTGGTACGAATCACAAGTAACGTAGACGCAGCATGGTGTTTCTCGAATGGTGGTACTAATCACAGGTAATGT
Source organism: Anabrus simplex (assembly GCF_040414725.1). Classification (NCBI taxonomy): domain Eukaryota; kingdom Metazoa; phylum Arthropoda; class Insecta; order Orthoptera; family Tettigoniidae; genus Anabrus; species Anabrus simplex. Next base: position 43,529,223 of record NC_090275.1, read on the forward strand.
AGAGACGCATGGTATTTACACACAATGGCACCCCTCACAGGCAAGAAAAACCTATAGTGTTTTGCACATAATGGTACTAATCACAAGCAACTCCGACCCATGGTGTTTGCTCACATAGTGAGAATAATCAAGGGCACCGGTATTCCTGTGGTGTTCCTCACATGGTGGACGTAATCACAGGCCACATATACTCATGGTGTTGCTCACATAGTGCTACTATTGATAGACAGTGTAGAACCACGGTGTACCACACATTATGGTAATGCCCACTACTAATCTCAGGCAGATCCATGGTTTTCCTTACATAGTGGTACTAATCACCGGAGCCAGCCAAACCCGCGGTGTGTCCACATAGTTGTACCAATATTACAAACTAAGTAGACTCATGGTGTTCCTCATAAAGTGGTACTACTCATAGGTGGAATGTACAGATGACACGTTACAAGCAACGACCAGACTCGTAATGTTCCTCGCATTATTTTACTGTTCCCATGTAACGAAGACCTATGGATTTCCTCGCAAGGTGGTACTAGTCGCAAATAAAATCGACCCAGGGTGTTCCGCACATAATGGTTCTAATCACAGGTAGTTCTAATAGTTCTAATTGTATCATCCCTTGTTGCTCTTTTATTCGCCTCTTACGATAGACAGGGGATACCACGGGTGTATTCTTCGTCTGTATCCCCCACCCTCGGGGGGTAAGAGCCACTTTTGGAATATGGAACGAGTAGTGTACTACTTCTGGGAAAAGTAATTTATTTTCATTCATATGATTGTCGAAGTAGAAAGATTCAGCTACAGTACATAACTTTCCTACCAGATTGACTTGACTTAATTCCTCTCGTTCCCACTGGAACATAGGGCATCCGTGAAACGTCTCCATTGTGGTCGTCTACTTGCCAATGCTTTAACTTCCAAGTCTTCCCTGCTTCAAGAGCCTCCTCCTCTACAGTCCTCCTCCAGGTCTTCCTAGGACGACCTCTCCTCCGTGCCCCTTGCGGATTCTATTCCAGTGCTGTGCGTTCTATAGATCCCGCTGGCTTTCTCAAAGTATGACCTATCCATTTCCATTTCCTCCTCTTGATTTCCACTGCGACTGGAACTTGGTTTCTTGTTCTCCATAGCTCCTCATTGGATATAATTTCAGGCCATCTGATGTTCATAATGCGCCCAAAGCAAGGGAAACGTGCGGTGGCGAACCAATTGGAGCGTGGAGTGGAGGAGGTGCAGAGGCGTGTCTCCAGATACGCAGTGGGCCAGCTTAGCATTGGCCAGCAGGTATTCATCGCTAATCGCGCGGAATTTGAAATGTTGCAACTTTTAGGCCCCGTAGTTAACGCTGTAATGAATGTTGGCACCCAACATTGATACCGACATCGTTTTTACGTGTACCTCCATGTATTTTCCAAGTTTCATCGCGATCGGCGACTTAACCATTGCCGATGTTCCCTTGTGAGAATTTTCCCTCCTGTACTACTTTACATCTATACCCTACATACATTGCCTTCATGAGATTCAAGATCTTTGTCAGATTACTTTTTAATATTTTATTTCGAAATTCGCATTAATGGCTTCTAAGTATATTAGAAAATACATATATAGATGCGAGGTAAGCTTATATGAAGTACACTCAACGGGGAAAAACGGCGATGCATGTATGATTTTCTTTCAAAATCCCTTTGTCTGGTATAGAATGTATGTATTTTTCCCATTTCGAGAGTTTATAAAATAAAATATTTCTTTGCCACCCCAGTTTTGTTTGGTTGAGAGTACATGAATTCATTTGGCTAGAGCTCGGGCTTATGCTTATTCAGGGATAAAAGCTGGGAGAAAGACCAATAGCGTTGCTTTCTCATCTCTACCGAGAACGATCAGTGTATATACTCGAATTCAATTAATATTGATAGCTCCCAATCGAATTATATTTATTTTCTTTCTTTTTTTACAAGCCGTTTTACGTCGCTCCGATACAGACAGGTCTTGTGGCGACGATGGGATAGGAAAGGGCTAGGAGTGCAACGGAAGCGGTCGTAGCCTTAATTAAGGTACAGCCCCAGAATTTGCTTGGCGTGAAAATGGGAAACCACGTTAAAACATCTTCAGGGCTCACGACAGTGCGGTTAGAACCCACTATCTCCCGAGTGCAAGCTCACAGATGCGCGCCCCTAACCGCACGGGCAACTCGCTCGTTGAATTATATTTCGTTCGCCAAGTTGTTTCCAAGGAGTTCCACCCGGTCAGTCAGTCCCACATGCCTTTTCTAGCATCCCATACACAACAATTTAAAAGTTCTCAAATTGCTAACTTAAGGCAATCAGTATGAAGTACTTTTCGAAGTTTTGCCGGTTTTCGAAGGCAGTGATAATTCTGGGCAACATGGATTAAGAATATTAACTGTATCCGTACTGGAAAAGAAGAAGTGTTGATAAATACAGATTTGTGTTCGTACAAATCGGAAGATGTTGGCGTTTGCACAGAGAGATTGAAACCCTTGCTCTTGTTCTGGGAGCCTACCCACATGATGAACTGTGAAGTATAAGGGACGATAAAAACGTCTCCGTTCGACGGCCGTACAGTCCAGAATCGGGGTGCCAATCAGCAAATCGCAGTGAGCATTGGGGCACGCATCCCACCGACGCATCAGTTTGAAGATCCCGTGTGGTAAAACACCGTATCCTGGTGCACATCCTCGTCCGAGAGGAAGCGTCGACCATTCAAGGCCTTTTTGAAGGGACCGAGGGCGTGATAATCGCGTGGGGAGAGATCAGGACAATAGCATGAGTTTGGCCTCCTAGATCAACCGGCTTCTTGTGTCAAAACGCGATTTGCACCGAACTTGGTGCACCATTCCACAATGGCGGTTTTCGACAGACATGCTGTTGCATACACGGTCTTTATTCTTCGATGGATATCCACCGGTGTTTGTCCTTTGGCAGCCAAGAACAGAATAACAGCACGTTGGTCCTGTTTGGACGCATTTGGTAATAACGTCGCAGCATTCACTTGGCAGCATTTAACGCACGCACCTCGACATGACACGACTGCCACACTAATACCTTTGCATACATTTCCGTGCTTACATATCCTCATGGGAGTCGCGCTACGCTTCATGTCCGCTGTAGCAACGCCCTCAAATGGAAACTTTTTGATCACCCCTTATAACTCGCGTCATCATACAGTCAGATTATCCGTAGCTAGTGCATTGAAGGAGAAAGGGTTTAACGTGGCCGAAAATGTTCATGATCTCTCAATAAATAGCTGAGATGAATACACTTTCAGCCAGATTCTCCCCAAGATCATATTCTAGACCCCTGAAACCCAACCTGAAGAAGTTGACGCAGAAAAGAAACCTTTATCCAAACTTGCTATTATATACTTCCGAGAAAAATAGCATCCTGCGCTCTTCAGCCTTAGCACTGATTTTCTTTGCTGCTGACTATTGTGCTTCAGTGTGGATTAATAGCCCGTATACAAAGTATATTGACCCACAATTGAATACCAGCCGGCATCTTATCTGGCACCATGAGATCAACTCCAGTTCACTGGCTCCCACTGTTGTCTGGAATAATGCCACCTGACTTACGAAGATCCAGTGCTCTTGTTCGAGAGTACAACAAGACCTGCAAGAATCCTCTGCTACGTGTTCTAAATGACATACCAGCTCTTAGTCTCCAAAGACTGAAATCACGACACCCACCGCTTTGTGATGCTGCTCTGAAGACGTCCACCAACTTCATTGCTTTGAAGGAGTGGAAAGGCCGCTGGGATAACACTCTAGACTTGCCCCTGCATAACATCTTCAGGGGAAAACAAGCTGCAAATGGATCACAACTGCCACGTGCAACTTGATCCAGACTGAACAGGATCAGGACAGGTCATGGAAGGTGCAGGGATTCTCTCTACAAGTGGAACTTTGTACCATCTCCAGAATGTGACTGTGGAGCCCCTCACCAGAGTATTCCCCACATTGTACGCGAGTGTCAATTACGGGCTTATCCATGTAGATTGGAAGACTTCCTATCTCCAACAGCGTAAGCATTACAGTGGATTGAAAAGTTGGACATTCAGATATAACAGATCACACTAATGCCTGAAGTGAATCAATGTTTTTTTTGTTTTTGTGTATATATTGTGTATTATGTATATAATTTCCTTGCCATACGTCAATAATAATAATATAATAATAATAATAATAATAATAATAATTGATTTGATATAGGATCCATAGGCACTATCCCTAAATCTTTTGCTAATTTATGTAAAAGACTTGGCTTCACTAAATCTTTTGTTGCATCAGTTGTTTTAATAGAGATTCTATTTGCACCGTATGAACAAAATGAAACTGGCTTAGAAAATGCTTACACTAGGACTGATGCGAGACTCACCCTTGCTGATGAACATCACAGAAGATGGTGAGAATAGCCTCATATGGGGAAAGGAAAAACTGTGGTTCCAAAAGTCCTGATTCCACTTCACTCAGAAAGCACCGGCAAAACTCAACTCGCGAAGGTTCGTCTGGATGCTTCAACGCATGCGCAACAGTAAATTTGTAAGAATACAGATGCAGGTCCTTTTCTGATCATGTTTGACACGACGGTCCCTTAATTCCCAGTTGCACAGATAAACGGCGTTGAGCTTTCGTCGGACTTCGCTCCAGACTTTCCTTCACTCGACAAATCTTTCCTGGTGTTCCAACTCTTTTGGGATAGTTACGGTTTTAAGCGATATTTTGCCACTAAGTTTTGAATTGTAGAACTTGCTGGAGTATTTTCCAAAACACTACCAGTCTTGAACTGTTGCTCAAACAGTTCCGCACACGTTTTCCACCAATCGTGTTTCGCATAACACTCGACAATGAAATCCTGCTGTTTTATCGTGAGCAAAATTTCGTGTTGCTTTGAATTGGTCCTTAAACACGTCTGCTCTTCTCACTCACTCACTCACTCACTCACTCACTCACTCACACGTAATGGCACAGCGACGTACTCCGCGCAGAGCATGCGGGAGATGCGCATGCGTCGACATGTGAGAGCAACCGATTGGTGCATCGAAATCATGGTTTCCAGCATTTCCTGTGATGTGCAGTTCTCCTGTTAATCAACGAGGGTCAATTCCATGTCGTTATTTTCCGAGCAAAATTTATTTTTTCCACCACGTATAAATACGAATCATTCTTATAGACCTTACGGGAACTGGTCCTTAAATGTATATCTGTTTCATTTATCTATTTCAAATGATTTTAGTACATATAGCTGAGTATTTATTTATTTATTTATTTATTTATTTATTTATTCATTCCTTGTCTTCATGACCATCTGTAAATGCTACAGGAAGGTTTTTAAATTTGAGAAAATGCTCAAATGAAGTTGCTGGTAAGCAGTCACTTTTCATATACCTCCTCGCGTGAACCAAACTTGCAAGCTACAAAAATGAACCAAGAGGAATTGGGACAGTATCGATCTACCTAGCATATTTGTGTTTTCACAACTGCTTACAAAGGAATGTATAGGTAGGCTATACAAGAGGGATGAATTGTTTATTAATGCCATACTTGAAGGAGAAGTTTTCTCCGTCCAAGTGATTCAGAAACTTGCCTCGTTAGATGCTAGTGGAAGTCGAGTGGTGCCTTTGAAAAGCTTTTCGGCCAATGGAAATACACTGGCTGGCCGGCCACTGGTGTGTATCGAACGAGCGATGTACAAACTAACATAGATTTCCAGAGTAATATTCCTGGCTAGACAGAAGGGGGAAAACTAATTATTCGTGAATTTTAGTGTAGAATGAGTCAATGCTGATTAATATATATGATGACACCGTATCAAAAACAAAAATCATAGTATTTAGCTAGCAGAAGGTCACCAAAGGTGTAATCACCCTGAAGGAAAGCACCACTGAAAGCAGATCACATTTAAAGTAACAAAATAACGGGAACGGGGTGTAAAAATCAAAACCAGAGTCGATATTGTAAGAAATGTGCGGAACCGTGATTTAAAATTCTAAAGTCGTTGACGTGTCGTCAGGTGTTATGCGCAGACTTAGGATATTTAGGCAGTAACAGGTTAGAATGTAAACTAATTTGGTTATCAGGAAGTGTCGTCCAGCCCGTTCTTCCGTTATGCAGCGACAGTAACATAAATTCTAGGGGTTCTAATGGGCCTTACCCCTAATGCTTATGCAAGGCTCGTAACATAGTCGTTGTGCAGTTTAGACTATATTTGTAAGTTTTCATTTTAGCCTACACTGCTAAATATATCGCCCCAAGTTATTGCTTCCACAGTTACTTTATGGTGTTGAAGGATGGACGCTAAATGCCTCCCTTAATGAAACGAATAGGGGCGTTTGAAATGAGCCTGTACAGTAGAATATTCAAGATCCCATGGGTATACCACGTGACCAACGACAAAGTACTCCCTTGAGCCAAAAACGTCAGGTGAATTCTCAACTTTGAAAACCGCAGGGAATGTAAGTTCTGCTCTACGCTCTTCTTGAATTTTGCCTTGTCATCAAACCCGCTGTGACCCTTATCTAAAGGTTGATCTCTTATTCTGTGGCTTCCATTTAAATTCGCATTTTGTGACTGTCATGTTCAAGTATCAAATCTTTAACTGTACATTTTGTTCAAGTATCAAAATTTGCAGTACAGATAGGCCCTACATTTTATATTATTTGTGCATCTGAAAGAAGAAACTAGAGTTCTTTGGCCATATCATTCGAAATGATGAGTATAGACTCCTTCACCTTATCTTACAAGGCAAAGTTGAAGGAAGGAGAATATCTTGGCTACGGAATCTACAAGAACGGTACGGGCTCAGTACCCCCCACTTTTTCCTGAATTGCTGAGAACAAGATTGAGATCGCCGTGATGACACCCAATATCCGATGAGTACAACAAGGAGATGATATAATTCATCGTGATTGACTAGGTATGCTGTGACTTCGAGCAACTTGTGTTATATTCATGGAGAGAGAAATGGGGCGATGCAGAGAAGCAATCTCCCAGGCGATAGGGAATCAAACTTATAACTTGTTGTATTATATTAAGAGATTCATATCGATACTACGCCGGAGACAACCGAGTTCCACTTCAAAAATGGTTTACGTCAAAACCTAATATTAGCAGGTTAGCATTCAAGAAGTGCAAACTGACGTATGTTTATGTTTTCGTCTCTATCGGAAGATTCCCTGCGGATGGGAGTGGTAGTATAACATCCACTGTATCTTAAGTTGGGAGCGTGGGTTAGCCACCTCGGACCCTTAGCTGAGTGCTGGCATTGTTTCCACTTACCTGTGCCAGGCTCCTCACTTCCATCTCTTCTATCTGATCTCCATTGGCCAATTCTTGTTCTTAGCGTCTTAGCTTTGTGAGGCCCAGGGAGTCTTTCATTTTCACGCCTTTCTTTTGACGACACCTTCATTTCTCTCTGATTAATGTTAATAGAGAATGTTCGGCCAGTTTTACTTCCTCTTAGAACAGTACCAGTACCGCTGCCACCGCCACCACCACCACCACCACCACCTTATCGCAAAGCACAGAGTTTTATGAATTTCCACACATCGATTTTCCCGTGTTGGTATAACAGCCGGACACCAAGTAAGCAAAGCCCGATATAGGCGATCATTTGTCCTGAATCAATTATGACGTGAATATTTTAAAAGCACATACTGACGATGTTATTATTATTATTATTATTATTATTATTATTATTATTATTATTATTATTATTATTTAACAATGTTGTGCCCAACTAATCAGCACGATTGAACGTATTTAGCAGATATACGTTCGCTTTATTTTCTCCCCAGAATCTCTTCACCCTTTCACTGTGTTTTTTCTTCCGTTCTGCCGTGAATGCAGTCGCTGTTCTCATCGTGGGTTTTTCAGCAAAATGATGTTTGCTCGCCGACGTTCTAAAGCTAGGCCTGTTCCATATAATTTCACCTGTTATGCTGATTTCTTGGATGGCTTTTTCAATTTCTATTATATAATTATTCTTGACTTTTAGTGAGGAGGCTGAATTAAATATATTTTTACTAAGTCTTTCGTTGCCCATGCTTTGAATATGGCCATAAACTTTCTGTCGTCCTTTTCTAATAGTGGCTGATATTTGCTCAGAAATTTGGTACAATTCAGGTGATCTCATTTTCGTCCACACTCCATCTATGCATACTGCGCCAAATATTTTCCTAAGGCTTCTTTTTTCTTGTTTATCTAAAGTTTTAGTTAGTAATCTGCCTGCAATGATCAAGGTTTCTGATGCGTGCAATACTTCAGACTTAATTTACAGCGTTATAGCGTTTTAATTTAACATTCCGAGATATTGATATTGTGTTGAACCTGTTCTATATGATTCTGTAGGCTTTTCGTAATTTAGAAATTCTCTCCCTGTTTGCTTTACGATTTAATCCGGTTAGTTGCATGATTTCCCCTAAGTAATTGGAATTATTTACTTGGGGATTTTGCAGAACTGATTTATTTATTTATTTATTTATTTATTTATTTATTTATTTATTTATTTATTTATTTATTTATTTATTTATTTATTTATTTATTTAGATGGACTGAAATATATAAATACGAACATCAACCTTTCATTGCATTTACATGCCGTAAAAAGCAGATACACACAGTATACGCTATTGGACGTAAAATAAAAGGTCATTTGTTCAAGAACTCGCTTTAGCAATGGGTTATTAATTCTCAACTACAGGGATGAGGTATTCAAACAGAGAGCACTTCTTGCGTAAGTGTATTTGCATCGGTGGATGTTTATTCACCGGAAGGTAAGTGGAAAATAGTTTCCAGTATAGACAATAATTAAATGAATAGTGTTCGCAGGTAATTGCTGTTACAAGCTTGAGGCTTGAGTGCTTCTCCAATCATGAAGTGGAGAACGGAATGCCGAGTGGTATTTTTCCCCAGGTGTGCTGCACAAAGCAGTGAGTCAGAATTAATTACGCTTCGCCTAGTAGTTTGTAAAGCACTCATATTCCCGAGGTTATCGAGATGCATTTCTGGCGTGCTCTTCTTCTCCTCATGCTTTATCCGCTCTTGATGGTGGCGATCATAAGTGTATTGTAATTTGATTTATAAATATTCGGAACAGCTCGGCAGATGTCATTTCAAACCACTGATAGAGGTTTTTTAAGCTAGGATATCCAGCAACATCCATGTCCTCCTTATGCGAATGTCTTATCTTGTGCGATGAGTTGGATTATTCGATGTTTCTCCCCGTTACTCATGACGTGTCCGAAAATTCTAGATTCAGCATCTTTATGATTTTTCACCAGCTCTTCATCGTTGCCGACGCACTGAAGCAGTGCAATTTTGATCAAGAGGTCCATCCAAAATATTCTGACCACATCTACATTTCGAACGTAACTATTCTGAGTATTCTCCTCTCAGTTGCTTGTGTTAATGCCCACGTCTCTATTCCATAGAACAGAACACGGCATACATAACACTTGATGATGCGCAGTTATTTCGATAGGGTGAAATCTCTGGAGCATAGCAGGAATCTAATTTAATGAAGGTCGACCTGGTGGTTGCTATTCGGGCTTTGCTTTCTACGTCGAGTTTCCGCTGTGTGTTGGGACTGCTTCCCAGGGAAACGAATTTGACAAGTCTTTCAATTTCTTCGATTCCTGCTATTAGCGCGCGAGCGAGTCCTGTTGCGGTTCATCACCATGAATTTGATCTTTTGATATAAATACGTCCTATGGCTGAGGGTCATCTGATAATTTGCGTTAAGGAAGTTTGTATGACGGACGTATAACCCTAGGAACCGTCCAGGCTGCGATATATGCTATGAATGGCTGGCCAGACAATGTTACCTAACAACTGTCCAGGCTGCGATGTAAGGTATGGATGGCTGGTCAGACAATGTTACCTACCAACCGTCCAGGCTGCGATGTATGGTATAGATGGATGGTCAGACAGTGTTACCTAGCAACCGTCCAGGCTGCGATGTAAGGTATGGATGGCTGGTCAGACAATGTTACCTAGCAACCGTCCAGGCTGCGATGTATGCTATAGATGGATGGTCAGACAATGTTACCTAACAACTGTCTAGGCTGCGATGTAAGGTATGGATGGCTGGTCAGACAATATTACCTAGCAACTGTCCAGGCTACGATGTATGCTATAGATGGATGGTCAGACAATGTTACCTAACAACTGTCTAGGCTGCGATGTAAGGTATGGATGGCTGGTCAGACAATGTTACCTAGCAACTGTCCAGGCTACGATGTATGCTATAGATGGATGGCCAGACAATGTTACCTAACAACCGTCCAGGCTGCGATGTAAGGTATGGATGGATGGCCAGACAATGTTACCTAGCAACCGTCCAGGCTGCGATGTAAGGTATGGATGGATGGCCAGACAATGTTACCTAGCAACTGTCCAAGCTGCGATGTATGGTATGGATGGACGGCCAGACGATGTTATCTTACAACCGTCCAAGCTGCGATGTATGGTATGGTTGGATTCGTCTGTCGCTCGCTCATCGTTTTCTTCCCCCTCCAACTATATGCGTCATCCAGCTATCAACTATATTATTACACGTATTTCCTTCTTTACATGAGACAGTTCTCTCTGTTTATCTTTGCTTTGTCCCTACCAGTCATCATCTAGATGTCCGGTTCCATGGCTAAATGGTTAGCGTGCTGGCCTTTGGTCACAGAGACCCGGGTTCGATTGCCGGAAAGGTCGTGAATTTTAACCACCATTGGTTAATTTCGCTGGCACGGGGACTGGATGTATGTCTCGCCTTCATCATAATTTCGTCGTCAACACGACGCGCAGGTCGCCTAGGGGAGTCAAGTCAAAAGACCTGCAGCTGGCGAGGCGAACTTGTCGTCGAACACTCCCGGTACTAAAAGCCATACGCCATATCATTTCATCATCTGGAAATCTAGATGCTGTAAGCGGGTAACCCAAGGGGTAGCTCTGTCATCTGGTGGTAATATTGTTCAGTAATATGAAGCTGTATGAGATGAGTGAGTGAGACACTGTGAATGAAGTTGCTGCCGAATGACACAGTGTGCAGCTTCAACAGGCTTCTTTACTTCATGGACGAACTACTTCATTTTGTGAATGAGTGAAGAAGTTCGTACAAATGAACTGGTTCGACTCATCGCTAGTTCACTGGCCCTGGCGCACTGGACGTACTCGCGCCTGAAGCTCCTCGTTGGTGTTTACACTGACGATATTCCTATGATCCCTGCGCACTCGATTTTGGTTCTTCAGAGATATTTTGATCTCATTTTGTTCTAAATTTAGTCATATCAACGGTGGAGTAATCGGACGTTTTCACTTGCTTTTACTATCAATCAATCAATCAATCAATCAATCAATCAATCAATCAATCAATCAATCAATCAATCAATCAATCAATCAATCAATCAATCAATCAATCAATCAATCAATCAATCAATCTCCACTGATCTGCATTTAGGACAGTCGTCTAGGTAGCAGATCCCCTTCTGTTCTTTACCAAGTCTTTTCTTAATTAATTTTAAAAGAAATTGGAAATTTATTGAACATCTCCCTGTAAATAAAGGGTACAGATCTCTGCACATGGTTATGAGGGTGTTTAGGGGTTTTAGTAAGGATGTAAAGGAGAGGGCATATAAGTCTCTGGTAAGACCCCAACTAGAGTATGATTCCAGTGTATGAGAACCTCACCGGGATTACTGGATTCAAGAACTGGAAAAAAATTCAAAGAAAAGCAGCTCGATTTGTTCTGAGTGATTTACCACGAGAGAGTAGCGTTACAAAAATGCTGCAAAGTTTGGCTGAGAATACTTCGGAGCAAGCAGACGAGCTGCTCGACTAAGTGGTATGTTCCGAGCTGTCAGTGGAGAGATGGCGTGGAATGACATCAATAGAGGAATAAATTTGAGTAGTGTCTTTAAAAGTAGGAAAGATCACACAATGATGATAAAGTTGGAATTCAAAAGGACATATTTGGGCAAATATTCGTTCATAGGAAGGGAAGTTAGGGATTGGAATAACTTACCAAGGGAGATGTTCAATAAATTTCCGATTTCTTTGAAATCATTTAAGAAAAGTCTAGGAAAACAACAGATAGGAAATCTGCCACTTTGGGCGACTGCCCTAAGTGCAGATCAGTATTGACTGATTGATTGATTGATTGATTGATTGATTGATTGATTGATTGATTGATTGATTGATTGATTGATTGATTGATTGATTGATTGATTGATTGATTGATTGATTGATTGATTGATTGATTGATTGATTGATTGATTGATTGATTGATTGATTGATTGATTGATTGATTGATTGATTGATTGATTGATTGATTGATTGATTGATTGATTGATTGATTGATTGATTGATTGATTGATTGATTGATTGATTGATTGATTGATTGATTGATTGATTGATTGATTGATTGATTGATTGATTGATTGATTGATTGATTGATTGATTGATTGATTGATTGATTGATTGATTGATTGATTGATTGATTGATTGATTGATTGATTGATTGATTGATTGATTGATTGATTGATTGATTGATTGATTGATTGATTATAGAATACCGTCAAGGGTATCCCCCGTCTGTCGTAAGAGGAGGCGACTAAAAGGTGGAACAGGGCCTCTCAACTTGGGAGTGTGGGTTAGCGACCACGGTTTCCCTAGGTGAGTCTGACGTTTCTTACACGTACTTGTGTCAGGTTCCTCTCCCTTACCTTTCCTGTCTGACGTCCCTTGGTCAACTCTTGTTCTTTTCCGACCCCGACGGCGTTAGATTTGCGAGCCCTGGGGAGTCTACCGTTTTCACGATCTTCGTGTGCCTTTCATTTCTTCTGCCGATACCTGCATTTTCGAGGTATCGGAGCTCTTCCATTTTCCTTCTGATTAGTATTAGTAGACGAAGGTTACCTAGTTGTTGTTCCTCTTAAAATAATAATCACCACCAGCATTTAATTTTATGTAGCAAGCGCGGGATCTGGCAACCCTCCCGACCATTTGGCTTGTGGAGTTTTCAGTAGAGATTTGTGTAAATGAAAATATAGTTTGTGTAAATGTTATTTTTTCTCCATTAAGTTAAAATGAATTTTCCTTTATTATGAATATAGTACATTGGAATTACATATTTTTTTCTTTCCATTGATTCATTTTAATACATAAATAACAGCAGAAAATATCCACAACAAGTTTAACAAGGTAAAAAGGCATTAAAGTATCAAAGAGGCTACGGAATCTAAAATAGGCAAAATAATAAGTGGTCCTACCGAAACATATTTGTCTCTGTGTGACACTTCGAATATCGACCAGATAAAAGAGGCATTTTCCTAACTTCCGGGCCCTAGTTATAACTGAACAATGATCCTCTCTTACTAATACAAGGAAAACTTAAAGAGGTCTGCCACTCGAAGAATGAAGGTGTCAACGAAACAAAGGGAAGAACCACGTAGAGCGTGATATTGAAAGTACCATTAGGCCTGGAAAGTCTGTAACACCGTGAGAGTCGGAAGAGGAGAAGAGTTGACCAAGGAAGGTTGGACTGGAAAGAAGAATGTTGGAAGCCTGTCACAAATAATTGAAAATGATCGAGATGCAGCAAGAGGGGTTGTAGTCGCCAACCCACGCTCCCAGGTTGGTACTGTCTGTTTCTTCTTTTAAACGGCAGATCCTGCTAGAGACATATCAGTGCGCTCTCGCGGCGACTTCGTTAGATACTGTAATCAAAAGATGTCGTGGGTGTATTCTACCCTCCCACCTTGAGGCGTTAAAGACCAAAGGCGAAAAAACGGATACACATATGTCTATTATTGAAGTAGACAAACCTCCAGAAGTTCGAACGAAACCGGTGATCCCATACCCGAGACCTCCCGTTGTTGGCCATCTATTCCTAAAGTAATGTTTCGTTCATTTGTTGCTTCAAGCCTATTCTTAACTTGTATGTATATTGAGTATTCATCCCGAAGGCTGGTTGTATCCTCAACAGCTCCACTATCAGCTGCCATAGCTAACCTAGAAATTACCGAAGAAGCGTATGAGGGAAATGAGGAGTGAGGTGGTTTTCCATTGTTTTCCTCATGGAGCCAGAAGTTGCTATTACATGTCAGTGTGTTGTGCCCACTGAAATGCACGCACCAACCAACCTTATGAACAATACTTTCACACCATTCATAACAGGGACTCTCTGCATAGGAATGGCATTATTAGCGTTTCTCATATCTCAGTCAGTTTCATATTGTCAAAGCCAAGGATGAGACTGCGGCAGGTCAATAAAAGTAACAAATTTACGTAAATATGTATTATATCTGAGAGTGATCTGAAAATTTTCCGAAGCTGACTTGAATATTCGACGTACACTCGAAGCGACTGCGTGGATGGAGTATCTCCAGTTGCTTAAAAGTGAAAAATCCACACCCTGTTTCCAGTCATTCGACAGGGTCATGAATGAAATGAATGAAGCCTCATCTAGCGGCAGAGATCGGAATTGTACCGGCTGCCGAGGCCTGTCGCATTCCTCTGGGGCAATGATTAATGAATGACAGATGAAATGAAATGATTTTGGAGTGTGTTGCTGGAATGAAAGATGACAGGAAAACACCGGACTACCCGGAGAAAAACCTGTCCCGCCTCCGCTTTTTCCAACACAAATCTCACATGGAGTGATGGGTATTTGAACCACGGAACCCAGTAGTGAGAGGCCGGTGTGCTGCCACCTGAGCTACTTAGGCCCATCTCCAGTTGCTTCTGCTTTCCAAAAGGCTTTTCAGATATTGCAAGGACATATCCATTGCAATTTTGATAATATCCATCTCAATGCCCGCCGTCTTCGCCTTCGAGTCCCTTCCACCATTCGAAGCATGACTGCCTTTTTATGGATTCAGACTGTCTCATAATATCCCCAAAATAAGATACCTGTAACTTTGTAATGAATGCCTCAAGAGATACATCTGGGCTGATGTTTTGAATGAGCTACTTGTTCGTCTTCCTCTCTGTCCAATGTATACGAAACATCCTTTTCTGTCACCCTATCTCAGATGCATCAATATGCTTTTGTATTAGAATGTACAGATACATTTGATGACCGGAAGATTTTTTGTGGGGCTCAGGATACCTTCCTGCCAAGTACTATTCATGGGCGGATCTCTGAACTGCTCGAGTCATTATTACTTAAGGTTGAACCCAGCAAACAAAAATGATCTACCACTTTGATGACTTCATCATGTATCATAATATCTGAAGGTGTACCTGTCTTGGGAATCTTCACCTTGTCAATATTTAGCTCGAGTCCCATTTTCTCACCTTGCTCTTTCGCTTTCAGTTAGCGTGGCGGAAGTGTAACCCTAGCAACCGTGCAGTCTGTGACGTAATGTGTGGAAGGATGGTCAGACAATATTACCTAGCAACTGTGCAGGCTGTGTGTTATGGCTGATTGTCATCTGAAATTAGCAGCCGTTGATATTTCGCCATGGTCGAGAGACATATTAATGATCATTTGATTTCTGCGAAGGAAAATGTGGTTTTTTTTCTATTCTGTTAACACTACGTCTCGCCAGCAAAAGTATATTCTTTACTTAATTTACATAAATTGACCCACTCACTGGGAATTACTTGACTGTTCTTGAGTAACATTGCAAAGGGACAACTCGCAGTTAACAAAGCCTGTTAGCCATTATGTTATGAAAGCCCTTTCTTTTAAAACTACTAAGCCCATAAACAAAAGGGCGTTTTTTATTGTATGATGTGTACAGTGCTCCTGCTTAATTACATTGTTTCACTGCACATGAACACGATACTCTACTGTTGGGCTAAATGAAATGTGTTGTGACATAATGAGGCAGAAAGAAAAGCTGTACTCGACAGAAATGAAGACTCCTGTAATGATAACTTCTGAAGTACAGTTGTTACATGCATGACTAATAATTTACTAGACGTGAGATTGTATATTTGCCAGCCCCGGGGTGTAGCGGTAGCGTGCCTGTCTCTTACCCGGAGGCACCGTGTTCGATTCCGGGCCACGTGAGGGATTTTTACCCGCATACGAGGGATGGTTCAAGGTTCACTCAGCCTACGTGATTACAATTGAGGAGCTATCTGACGGTGAGAAGGCGGCCCCGGTCAAGAAAGCTAACATAACGGCCGAGAGGATCCGTCGTGCTGATCACACGACACGTCGTAATCTGAAGGTATTCGGGCTGAGCAGCGGTCGCTTGGTAGGCCATGGCCCTTCGGGGATGTTCCGCCATGGGGTTTGGTTTGGAGATTGTATATTTACCAGTCGATACCTTAGAGTGCACGGTAAGACAAAATGAATGTTTTAAGTTCATTCAACATGATTTATTCATCAAGAAATCTGATCAAATCAGTACAATACTTTTTAATACTCTTCGGAGCAAGAAAGCACCGTAACTTGAAGGAATTCCAGTAGAACTCTAGAAAGCAGGTGAGCAACCTTTGTTCGAACAGCTAACGTAGCTCTTCAATAGCTGATGGCAACGAAATAGTCCCAGAAGATAGGAGAGGCATCATTGTAAGGTTGACCAAGGAAGGTGAGATCTCTTGACTGCCCAGGACAATACTCTCCTTTCTGTACCTGAGAAAGTGTTTTGGACAATCCTACGGTGACTACTGCACAATGTCACTGACAGGCGACTAAGGGAAGAGCAGGCTGTTTTTAGACGAGGCAGAGAATTCTGTGAACTGACCTTCAGAGCAACAGAGGCTGTTGAAGGTACAGCACACCAAAACTGGCTTTGGCGAGAGAGAGATAGTGAATAGCTCTGGAGAGTGGATGACATCATGAGAGGAACTTTTTCTTTGTTTTTTTTTTTACAGATGGATAGTTGACATGACAAGAGCTGAAAGGACTGAGTCGAATGTTACAAGATGCACTTGAAGTGAGATTTTCATGTAGACTCATTGATATGCGAATGTGGGTCACCACAGACAACACTTCATCTTCTTCAATGCAGATTGTATCCAAAAACAATCACTGAATGCAACACCTGACTCTCTAAACGTCTCTAATTTCTGTTCGGCAGCTATATGAGATTAATCCACCATAATTTCGGTTTTTTTAAAATCCCTTTTGTCGGAATGGGACACCTCCGAAGGCAGGTCTCACGTTAAGGAGTCGACGCAGCATCTTGTTCTCCAAGCGCTGTAATCGACACAGAATCACCTACTTTGCCAAGATCCGCCACTCTGGGTTTCCTTTCTTCTTTCTTTTCACTTGCGTTTTGTTGTTATAAATATGCATATCCTCTAAGCATTTGTATTTTATATCTAGCATATTTAAGTGCTTCTGATACGACAAATTTATATATCAAGGGCCAAGAGAAAAAAACAAGAAAGTCAACTTTCTTCAAAACTCATAGGAAAGGAAGGAAATTTTATCTTCAAAGCGCTACCAGGTAAACAAATGTAAAAGTTACAAAATCGTATGCTTTGAATGATTAACTGAATTAAGCATGGTACATGTCCAGTATATTAACAATAATTTTATTACAACAAGAAATTAACTTACCTGTTTTTCCCCTGACCTTTCATATAGTCACCATGCGTACGATCATTGAACAGTGCATGCATTAACGCTAGTCACTCTCAGTATTTTTAATATATTTCAAACTGGCATTCGGCAACGTCCCACTTGAGTCACTGGGAGCAGCATGCATAATTTATGGTGTACCACAAAGTTTCACGACGTTCCTTATCATCTCTACTCCTGTTGTGTGAAAGCCCATGTGGGACATAGAGTCTTCGCTGAAATACACCGGACTTTGGCAAGGATACATCGTCTCATCACTTCTGTTCATCATTGTGTTATACTGAGTCATGAGGAAGGCGATGACACATGTGAGAGCCGGCATCAGCTGGGCTGATCATAGTCGGCTAGTAGATGGATGACATTGCATTTCTGGCGAAAAACCCTAAACCCTAAACGATCATCACAGGGCTCGGCCTTGAAGCCAGCAGAATTGGTCAACATATGAACTCTGGAGGTTGGAGGTATGTAAGCCAAAATAAACAATTATATCTCTCGGATGATGACTGTCAATAAATCATTCATGATGGTGGCGCAAAAACCGAAGCTCATATCAGAAAGTATACAGTTGTATTTCAACGACTCTTACCAATTCGGGCTGCAGGTTCCATTTCACTTAGCATTAAATTACGTCTGTACTACACGACCGTTGTTCTATGCGCAATATATGCAAACGAAACATGGAAGATGACAGCTAGTATCCTGAAAAGGAAAAATAGAGTGGATTCTTCCCTCCTTTTATATTTTTCCTGTGTTCCTAATCTCTTACCTCCTGTATTTATCATTATTTTATTTTCCTTCCTCTTCAGTGCCAGATCTGTTACATCCGTCTGTTCTCAGCCCCGACAAACTCGTTTCTTCTTTGTCAGGAGGGTGGACTTCAGAACTCACCAAAAGGACCTCTCCGATGATGTTCTTATCTCCCCATTTTCTGTCTCCTTATTCTCTATTTTAAAATGTGGAGATTCTCCTTGTGCTTTAGTGTTTTACCCTCTTCTTATTGCTCGCCCTTCCCAAAGTGGACTGTCATTGTCCCTATCTGCAATATATTATCTTCCACTTCAGAAGCAAATGACTTTTCCATCGGGTATGGTATTTCCATTATTACCAACTATTGCACAGGTGAACTAGATTTCAGTGTTTTGCTTTGCCGACCTGCACGTGGAAGATGTTCCTCGACAGGTAGTTATTCTCCTTCGTACAGTCCCCCACGTCAATACACCCTCCTTGACAACCACAATCTCACTCTTAACGAGGATGTAGAAAATGGATAATAGTTGATTTTATGCTAAATGTTTCCCTTCATAAATGTCAAACATCTTTCTAACCTAAGAATATTGAAGGGTGAATGGTGATTATTGGTTCAGAATGAAGTAGAACTAGGCAAACCTTCTTAATGTGGTGTAAATCTTATGGCCTTGCTTTGTAAACAGAGTTCCATTTCTTTCGTCGCGGGTAGTCACTGCCACGTTCAGTACACTTGCGACCGTGTACTCGACACATTCTTTCCCATTTTATTTTGTTAGGATGTAAACAAATCAGTGCTGAGGTATTGTGCCTGAACTACTTGGCTTTGATCAATTGTTGAGGTGATTGTTCCTCATTCCACTATAAACACTGACGATGTGAGGGTAATTGATAAGGTGTGTGATTTTCGAATAGGAGGTCCATTTCCTGTCAACTGTGAGTGCTGCAATCCAGATCACTCATAGGCTGATCGTGTAGTCTGTTTGAACCGTGAGAAATTCACCACCCTGAGTGACCATGTTACTGAGCTATTTGTCCCAATCTGTTCACCAGAATAATTACATGTGTTTCTGATCAACATTAACCCTCTTGATGATCATCAAATGCCTGACACACTGGATTGTCGAAATTAGAACAGAAACCAACGCAACGCACCAAATATCCCGATAATATCTGTTCGCAAACATTTCTGTTTGAACAATAGTAAATATTTGTAAAAATACCCTCTCCTTGACAACCACAATCTCACGTTTAAGAAGGACGTGAAAAATTGATGAAAGTTAATTTTATGCTAAATATTTGCCTTCCTAAATGTTAAACATCTTTCTAACTTAAGAATACTGAATGGTGTTAGTGGTGGTGATCATTGATTTAGGAAGTAGTACAACTAGGCAACCCTTCTTCCTTTGGTGTAAATCTTATTGCGTTCATTTGAAAATAGAGTTTCACTCCTTTCCATCGGGTATCCGTCCAAGCATTCACTATTTATGTTTGTATGTCAAGGAAATTAGATATGTCGAATGTTAGGTTTAACTTGTGATTTGTTGTTAAAAATATGTACAGTAAATATGTATTGTAAAATGTGTATGTTATATCTAACAGAATTCAATGCTTCTGACACGACATATACATATAATGTTCAGAAAGCATATAAGGATCATTGAACAACGCATGAAATATCGTTAAACACGCTCAATAATTGTTTTCGATTTCACAAAGGCATTCGACTACATCCACCTTGAGTCACTGTGGGCGATTTTCAGAATGCATTCATTGAAATTACCTGTTCATATATATTCTTCTGTAGAAGGAAATAAGCACGTGCGTATAGCTGTGAGTGATGGAAGATTAAAACAACGTAGATCGATATCAATTTATTTGATTACCACACTGGTCAGTAGTGGAAATTGCACGGATTTAACCCACTTATTTGCTGTCTTTCCTCTTGTCCTACCCGTGTTCCTTCTTGTTGACGAGAACAGCAGCTGTCTCCAGCGTAAGGACCGGTATGTACTCGGAGAAACAATCTGTCCTTGCTGTAAGGCGCGCCTCGCTCAATTGGCTAGAAATTGTTGGCTGGTTGTTGTAGATCGCCCATAACAATCCGTAAGGAAGCATTTCCAGCGGTGAGAGAAACTGAAATCGATTCAGTGTTGTCTGATCATTACCCTCCACAAGCATTCTTCCTTTCTTTTGACATAAATATTTCTTATGGCTGGAGGTCATCCGAAAGTCTCTGTGACGTAACGCGACAAAATGTGTGATGGAAGTGTAACCATAGCAAAAGCGCAGACAGTGATGTAACGTACGGATGGATGGTCAGACAGTGTTTCCTAGCAACTGCGCAGACAGTGATGTAAGGTATGGATAGATGGTCAGACAGTGTTTCCTAGCAACTGCGCAGACAGTGATGTAAGGTATGGATGGATGGTCAGACAGTGTTTCCTAGCAACTGCGCAGACAGTGATGTAAGGTACGGATGGATGGTCAGACAGTGCTTCCTAGCAACTGCGCAGACAGTGATGTAAGGTATGGATGGATGGTCAGACAGTGTTTCCTAGCAACTGCGCAGACAGTGATGTAAGGTATGGATGGATGGTCAGACAGTGCTTCCTAGCAACTGCGCAGACAGTGATGTAAGGTATGGATGGATGATCAGACAGTGTTTCCTAGCAACTGCGCAGACAGTGATGTAAGGTATGGCTGGATGGTCAGACAGTGCTTCCTAGCAACTGCGCAGACAGTGATGTAAGGTATGGATGGATGGTCAGACAGTGCTTCCTAGCAACTGCGCAGGCAGTGATGTAAGGTATGGATGGATGGTCAGACAGTGCTTCCTAGCAACTGCGCAGGCAGTGATGTAAGGTATGGCTGGATGGTCAGGCAGTGCTTCCTAGCAACTGCGCAGACAGTGATGTAAGGTATGGATGGATGGTCAGACAGTGCTTCCTAGCAACTGCGCAGGCAGTGATGTAAGGTATGGATGGATGGTCAGACAGTGCTTCCTAGCAACTGCGCAGACAGTGATGTAAGGTATGGCTGGATGGTCAGACAGTGCTTCCTAGCAACTGCGCAGACAGTGATGTAAGGTATGGATGGATGGTCAGACAGTGTTTCCTAGCAACTGCGCAGGATGTGATGTAAGGTACGGATGGATGGTCAGACAGTGCTTCCTAGTAACTGCGCAGGATGTGATGTAAGGTACGGATGGATGGTCAGACAGTGCTTCCTAGCAACTGCGCAGGATGTGATGTAAGGTATGGATGGATGGTCAGACAGTGCTTCCTAGCAACTGCGCAGGCAGTGATGTAAGGTATGGATGGATGGTCAGACAGTGCTTCCTAGCAACTGCGCAGACAGTGATGTAAGGTACGGATGGATGATCAGACAGTGTTTCCTAGCAACCGTGCAAACTATGTCTCATGGCTGGTTGACATCTGAAACTAGTAGCCATTTATCACTGGCCATGACCGGGAGATATATTTATGATCATTTGATTTTAGAAACGGGAAAAGTTTGTCTAATTTTATTTTTCTTCTTCTTCATCTTCTTATTCTTGTTCCGTATAGGCAAATAAAGGACCACGATATTCAACTATTGTGTTTGGGGTGAGTTTTGATGTTTCCCCAGTAATTGCGCATCCTCTGGCAGTGTTGTTCTTTCCTCCCCTTTGTCAAGAGGGTACTTGCCTTCTTTCTTGGTGGTTTGTCCTCGAATCTCATTTATTTAAGCATACTCTTTTGAGAATTTTAGTATATTAAGTCTTATTCTGTTTTTACCAGTTCCTGGAGATCTTTACTTGCTTCCATCAACCATAATGACCCGTAAACGACCAATAAACGAGACGCTGATTGGCCAACCTGGCATAATACACCTGTAGATGCGTCCTTAGAATGCTGTAGAGTTCTTGATTGGGTCACCTTTTGTATTTCCTCCCTTACTTGACTGGTCATAATATCTTCCACAATATTTTTGTCTCCTGGATTTCGAGCTGGTCCGTTAGTCGATTTCGTGTTAAATATTATACATTTTATTTATTTATTTTTAATATTAGTATATACGAGACCTTTCCATGATTGCAGAAAATTGTAATCATGTCGCTTATCATACATTTCCCTTTCAGCATCGAGCACAGTACGTGTGGTGATAAATATATTGGAAATATTTTCAATTATTCACAGGGGCAAATAAAAATGACTTGCCTAAAGGGATAACAATAATATAAATAAGGTTGGAAAATAGAAATAATATTTACGTAGCGAAGTTCATATGTTTATTCTCAGCCAGGTCGCAGTGAGAAATATGTAAAACAGGCATTAATGTTCCATATGAACTTTTGAACTAGCTCACTCTCTGCGTACAGACTCCACAGTGTGCGGTCTGCCCCAGGCAGGGTACAAACAACGGTAACCACTCAACAGAGCCAAGTTCAAAAATTCGCCCACATACATTATTCAACAAATAGAATACAAACTTCTATCCAGGAGCTTCGCAACCGGAATTGGAACATTCAAGAAAATGCACTTCACCTTGATGAATATTAATTACCTATGATCATTTTTGACCTTAGATCAATCGCGTTGTTCCATGGAAACAAATATGTGCGATAGCTGTAGTACCCGACTCTGTCCGGGCAATTTCGTAGACCTTTTAACTTTAGGATTTGTATTAACTGTTTGATATTTTTTGTAGATTTCTATATTGTGACGTTGGGTGACAATTTACGGGCACTTCAGTAAATTTAGAGTTATTGTTATGTGTTTAATTTTTAATTTGAGAAAAATAATTTAGCGTTAAACTATTTCCTTGTAGCAGCCCAGATCGTCAGCAAAGTAGCTGAAACTTTCAAACAAATAATAAAAGTTGGTTAACTGTTAGTATTTACTCCTCACGATAAAGTTTTAGGTACACCATTCTTAAGTGTCACTGGGACTGTTACCAACCAGCTCAGGGTCCCCGGAAACTGTGGACCCAACACAAATATCGGCCATTTTGGACATATTCGTTTCCAACGCTTCTCATGCCCTATGCCGACGGGGGCTGAACTTTGACTTACGCGGCATGGACAATTCATCTCAGCGACAAGGAAAGTCATGGATTGGACACTAATACTGGTTATTTTTACATATCGACCCCCTCCCCTAGCGCTGCTAGTGATATCTTGCCCTCAGAGTACCTTTTCCAGATACTAAGTCATGTGTGGACCAAGTTTGATCGAGAGCTGTGCTGGAACCTACTCACATTAATCCGTAATTTCGGTAATTTTGGACATTATATTTTTCACCCCTTGTAGCCTCCATCCTGATTGGGGATGATCTTTAGATAGGTTCAACCAACAGGCAACGTTCTTCATTGCGGAGGGCATACGAGGGTTGGGGGCAAAATAAGGAGGAGAAGAAGATGATAATCCACAGTCTGTTTCCAGTCATTCGACCGGGTCAGAATGGAATGAATGAAACCCCATCTAGCGGCGAGGATAGGAATTGTGCCGGCTGCCGAAGGCTGTCGCACTCTTCTGGAGCAATGATTAATGAATGACAGATGAAATGAAATGATATTGGAGAGTGTTGGTGGAATGAAACATGACAGCGAAAACCGAAGTACCCGGAGATATACCTGTTCCGTCTCCGCTTTGTCGAGCACAAATCTCATATGTAGTGACCGGGATTTGAACCACGGAACCCAGTGGTGAGAGGCCTGCGCGCTGCCACCAGAGCCATAGAGACTCTCCGGGAGTCCCAAAAGTAACCGGACGTAATTCACGGCGCGTCGCTCTTGTAGTTCGGGCTTCTCCCTCTATGTGGGTGTTTAGTAAACCCTCAATATGCCAAGCGGCGTAGCTTGAGACCGTTGTAGCGAGCCCTTGTGTCAGTTTTCGTGCCTCATGCTTCTCGACCTCATTGATTATTGTGATTTTGTGAACGGTGAACCAGGTCTTGTATCTCAGAGTTTTGAGGCCGTTGCGCGAGTGTGTTCGGTTCAAACGGCCCAGTATGTGGCAGATTGCGGACTGGTTCTTCCAACATGACAACACCCCAGCTCACATACCCTTTTTGTTTTGGTTGTTCTTGACGAAAACCCGCATGACACCGCTTCCTCAACCACCCTACTCGC
Organism: Anabrus simplex; assembly: GCF_040414725.1. Classification (NCBI taxonomy): domain Eukaryota; kingdom Metazoa; phylum Arthropoda; class Insecta; order Orthoptera; family Tettigoniidae; genus Anabrus; species Anabrus simplex. The sequence goes on from NC_090275.1 coordinate 43,553,621, forward strand.
CAGATCTCGCACCTTGTGATTTCATTTTGTTTTCCCGGATGAAGAGAGAAACGTCTTGCAGACATTTCGGAAGTGCAAAGAGAATCGAAGGCGGTGCTGCATCGACGAGCACGAAAAGTGTTTCGCGCAGTGGAAGAAACGTTTGACAAATGTATTAATGCTGATAATCTTAACCATAATAGGTATTGTGTTTGATCCTGTATTGACTTGTCTGAATCTATTACAGAACCTTTTAAAATAGTTTTACTTGAGTCCGCGTTGTCAGTACACCTTATAATGATCGAAAAACTATTTACTTTATCATACATGTTTCGGGAAAATCATCCATTCCCTTCATCAGTGATGTCAGTTCAAAGAATAAAACAATATAACATTATCTTTGGTGTTTTGAAATTTAAAGAAGCATTGTGTCCTAATTCACCATATCAATGAATAAAGAAACTAAAGAAATATTGTGAAAATGATCATTACACAAAATTTTGTTGAACTGAATGAGAATAACTTTATAAATTTAAGATTTTCAAGTTTTCCTATTTTTTTCTTCTTTTTGTTCCTTAAATGATCAAATGCTAGTTTATACAATGGGTTATCTTCTGTACTTCTCTCATTTAAACTTGATTCAAAATCATTTTTGTCCAAGATACGTTTCTGAACTTTCTAAAACATTCATAAATTTTCTCTTTTTGGCCCAATGTATTAATTCTATGTCATTAGAAATGTCCGTAAATGTATTATTCTTTTTAAACATATGTTCTCCCATTGCCGAATATATTTTAAGTTCGACTGCATTAACATGTTCTTTGTACTTTATATCCAAACTTCTTCCAGACTGTCCTATGTATCTTTGTTTACATGTTTGGCAAGTCAGTTTGTAAATTCCTGATTTATTAAATATACATTTATTCTCTATCTTTAAGGCAGGTCGAATGGACAGTTCTGATCATGGTAAGAGCCAGTACAATAAGGAGTGCGACGAGTAACATAAGGTTGAATAGATTTATTCGTATCAGAAGCAATACATCATGTATAAATTATTAGTTAAGAATGAGAGCAATGATTAGGTAACTGGTAAAAGCGCATTAGAGGTACATTCAATGTAACAATTATGTCATATCATATCGGACCAGAATTTGGCGAGATCTCGATCATTTCGTGTGGCCTTCACTAACTTTTGCATAGTGCAAGCGAGAGTGTAGGAGTTGCAATGAAGGAGGTGCGCCATGGTTTGTTCTTCTCAGCAGCAAAGAGGGTTGACTCATCAGTATACCTCGGATTTGTAGGTGGTAATAGGTTAGATTGCAAAGTTATATGGTTTTGTAGGAATTGTCATGCAACCCGTTGTACCATAGTGTAGGAAGAGTAGCATAAATTCCAGAAGTTCTATAGGCTGTACCCCTAATATCTATGCAAATCTCATAGCATAACCGTTGTACAGTGTAGGGTACACTTGTTACTGGCTTAAGTAAGTTAGCATTCTAACCTATCAGCATCTGATAATCCGGACTCTACTCATCAGACAGACCACACTTCTTCATACTGATCTTAGATCGACAGACCCCAAACCGCAGCCTGTTCATACTCTTCCATGTAGACCACGGATCTTCATAACCGGCTGGAAGAATTTCAGATGGATCCATCCATCCATATAGATGACGGTTTTTGGATCTCCAGGAAGTGGTGCCCTTGCATAGGTAGTCGGAATTGCATTTCCGTTACTAAACTGAACGTCAGCATTCCAGAAGCATCAGAAACTATCGTATGATCACTTACCATTGTTTATCGCTGGGTTCTCCTTGCACATACGGTAGTATCACATAGCTATTCTTCATTCCTGCGAAATATAGAATAACGTACCCATAAGAAGAGACGACAAAAACAAGTCAGATGCGATAAAAATGTTAAAATCGTCGTTTTTTTCTTTCACGATAGCTTACCTCTGACGTCCAGCATTGTACAACCCGTAGATTATCTGTAGAATTTATCAAACTACCATTTTTATTCTGTCCTTTGGTATGTAATATATGTTGTCCAGTGCATACAGGATGAGTTTATATACAAGAGTCACTGTTTCAATTGTAAAACCCTTATACATCGATCCTGTCTCAGACCAGTGGTATTTGAAGGTACTAAAATACACATATGACCTGGAGGTTGACTACAGAGCAACAATATAGGGACCGGGCAAGTTGGCTGTGAATGTCATATGTTACGTACACATGTAATGCGACCCTCTTACACTGATTCTGATGGTTTGGTCAGCTTCCCATTCAAACGCTAGCTCTGTGCCAAGTCCGGGGAGCCATCTGGTAACGAATGAACGCACCATTTCCACTTCTATTATTCCGTCTAAATTTCTATAAGTCATTGTTTAAGAAGCTTTTTCTCGTGGACAGTCAAGATTTTCTTCTGGTGACGCAGAGCACAGTTCTCGGCGAAACGTCAAGAATTTCACCTTATTTTCTCGACACAGCACAAGCCCAAAATCCTATACAGTATCACGATCACAAATCTGTCTCCCACCGGGCGAGTTGGCCGTGTGGTTAGGAGCGCGTAAGCTTACATCCGGGAGATAGTGGGTTCGAACCCCACTTTCCGCATCCCTGAATACGGTTTTCCATGGTTTCCCATTTTCACACCAGTAAAATGCTGGGGTACCTTAATTAAGGCCACGGCCGCTTCCTTCACACTCCTAGCCCTTTCCTGTCCCATCGTCGCCATAAGACCTATCTGTGTCAGTGCGATGTAAAGTTAATTGCAAGGAAAAAGCAATGAAGGGTGGTCGGTAACAACGTGAACCAGATACATGAGCATTACAGGGTTGGTCATACTGATGAATAATTGGAAAAAAAATAGTTCGACGTCTCGCGCCGTTGCTGCTTTATCAGCAGCTGAAGTCAGCCAATCGGATCACTTGGCAGGCGAAATCGTACGGTCTTTTCTTTGTTGAAACACCGGATCTCGTAAGATGTCCGAAGTTAAGCAACATTGGTCGTGATCAAGATTTGGATGGGTTGCCACGCGCTGTTGGTGGAGGGTTAGGGAATGGACGAGTGGAAAGGAGCTGGCCACCCTACCGCACGTAAACTCCGGCTCAGGCACACCTCTGCCTTCGGAAAGAACACACCCTTACCTTACCTTTGTTTGACGGTGTTGCCAAGTCTACACGTGGCTTAATACCGGCTTTGGAGTACTAGTCAAGGGAATAACCTCACCAGGGGAGGGATTTGAATACGGAGCGCCGCGTTGACTGGATCGCGCCATAGCAAGTGACACCGGCTGAAACCAACGGTGTGTTAGTGTTGAAGCCGATGGTTCTCAAGCTTGTATTATGCATCGTGCAGATTTGGCAACACCGCCTCGCAAATCCAATTTAAAATCGCCCGCGAAGCGATCTGATTGGCTAATAAAATAACAACTGTGGAAGATACCGGATTATTTTTTTCAAACTATTTATCAGCATGATCACCCTTCATTTCTCTTCGTTTAAGATACTTATATTTCAAAATTCTCCTCAAGAGCACGCCCGTGAAGAAAATTCTCAATTAATGTCCTCATCTGGAAAGCCGTCTATGTCTGAGCAACTCAGTGGATAAATTCTGGCTCACATCCCTAGTATTAAGTTTATCACATCTACCTCGCAGATGGAATCTTTCTGCGATTGTTTCCTTATCTCTCCCTTCCACAATATTTCTTCCTCATTCCGTTACGCCCGCACGAGCAGGAGATTGAAAGTTGCGTCCACCAATTCTCCTTGATTCACTCGACGCGAAGGGATTTTATAGCCTCTCCACCTGTCTAGCACTTACTAGTAAAGAGAATTCGTTCGATACAGTATGAGAATCCAGCTGCTTTAAATTCCAAGCACAAATAACTGGCAAATAGTATAAGAAAGAAAGGTTGCCCATAAATGTTGAACAGAAACGCCTTTCTCCTGTAACGGCGTGTAAAGTAAGACTGTAGCCAACTTTACGCTCCGGTCGATTCCTGGTGAGATATTGTATTTACAGTGCACTGGGCCTTCTGGTATGGGCTCTAAGAACTTTATTGCTTTCTTTGACCTGTCTCAGTCTCAGTATGAAAGTAACTGATATGAACGACGCTAATAATGAAATTCCTTATGTAGCGAATTCCTGTTGTGAATGGTGTGAAAATGTCGACCATAGAGTCTGTTTGTGCATGCTTTTCAGTGGGCTTTGGATAATGTTACCCTATAGCAAGTTCTGGCTTGGCTAGGAACCAACGGGAAACTACCTCACTCCTGATTTCCCTAGTATGCCTCTTCAATGCCGCTTAGCTGATGGTGAAGCTGTTGAGAATCAAACCAGCCTACGTGCTGATTATGCCTGTAGCGGAGAACGAGTTAGCTGATAGGGCTGCCAAAGAGGTGGTCACATTACCCCCGTTGCCTTACAAGATTCCAGCCACTGATATTCGTTCTCACCTGAGACGTTTTATGATGTCCCGTTGGGAAACGGAGTGGCAGGCCACTCCTGTTTCAAATAAGCTGAGAACGATAAAAGGAACTATGAACACTTCCCTTTGGATTTCTCGAAAAGAAGCAGCGGTATTATGTCGTCTTAGGATCGGCTACGCATTCTTACTTACTGAAGGAAGAAGCTCCCATGGTGTGTACTTGCGGTGGTCATCTTACCGTGGTACACATCCTTACGGTGCGCGTAGACCTGGCCGATCTGTGCACCAGACTAAAACTTCTCAGTACCATCTCTCTTATTCTACAAGACGACGAACAGTCAGTAGAACTTGTCATCCGTTTTATGGGGGACAGTGGTCTTTTTTCCTGTTTATCGTGATTAAAAGTCAAATCTACAAAGGTACAGGGTTTAAGTGTACAAGCTACGATTTACAATTCCTTCAATGGAAAAGACAGTATTTCAATTTTTAAAATTAAAAATTTATGTTTTTCATTAAGAATATAATTACATAATGCAACAATGATTTTTCACAGTGTTGTGTGACTTCCAATGTTCACTGAAGTTCTGAAAATAGCATTTAAAATTTAACAGGCGTCCAGTGATAATAGCTAGCCTCTAAATAGCGAGAGAGAGTTCCATCACGAGTGAGGATATAAATATTTACTATCCAAGATTAAAGTACAACAGTTTAAATATATATACCAGATAGATATACATTATGCCTTCAAATAAATAACCTAACTGATGTTTTTTTCCCGGTACGCATGACTGGATTGCTGGTGAATTTATCAGATAATTTAAACCCAAACTATCACAAACCACAGCTTATCCACTTTAACGCCGCAGTGATCGAGAGTGACGGGGAGAACTTCGCCCTACACGGTCTGTGACGTAACCACAACGTCACTGTGGTTGAACAGCACACACACGCTGCGCTCATCGCCTTCCAGTCCGCCCGATTACAGTCTAGGCACCCGCAGGACGGAATGCCCAGCGTGAGCACCTCTAATCTAAACAAATATATTTTAAAAACAAAACAGGAATACCACAACGAAAGAATAAATTAACTAAAAATTCCGTGACAGCCAATCACCTCCCAGCAACTGGCGGCTATGTGATTCATTTTTTCAAAATACGTAAAACAGGATTCGTAGTGTATCTTCTTTTCAGAATCAACTTCTTTGGCCTGCGAAATGTTAGTGAATAACAACGTCGAGGTTTCTCATCCTGACAATCGCGACAATATCTGCACGTTTACTGGATCCATTGCACTTCTTCAAAGACTTCAAGTCTGCCAGATTTCTTTTTGAAAAGTTCTAGAGTATTACTATTGATACTCAATAGTTGTAAAAGTATTTAATAAAATTTGACCAATTATTTTGTTGGAGATTTTGTAAAAGTGCTTGTCAAATTACTTCCCGGTTTGTTGAAGATTTCACAAAAGAATTTCACAAAATTCCATCAGTAACTTTATCCGATATTTTGTAACAGTACTTTTCAAAATTCTGTCAGTTGTCTTGTCAAGAATATTTCCAAAAAAACGTAACAAAATTTTTTCATATAATTTGCCGAATATTTTACTAAAGTATTTGACAATCTTCTGTTAGTTATTTTGTCAAAGATCTAATAAAATACGTGACAAAATTTCATCAGTTATTTTGTGAGAGATTTTACAGGTATATCTCATAAAGTTCTATCAAATATTGTGTCAGAGATTTTATAAAATTATTTTAAGACATTTTTGACGGTGTAGAGCCTTAAATTATGTTCCTTACTAACTGCGAGAGAATGCGTTAGTTGAACGTAAGTCAGATACATATTTTCCAACCCACTTTGTGTGTCTTCTTTATCTGTTACATTAAACTTCGTCCTACATCTTTCCTTTATTTCCATAAACGTCAGCTGGACCTTAATTTACATGTACGTGTCCTGCGATTTAAGTCTCTCTGGTTTTTCTCTCTTCTTCCCCTTCTTTTTCATCATCGTTTTCTCTCGCGGAATGAAACTTAATTATAACCAATGGTACACCTGGCCTTTAAGGATGCGAATTGCTCGCCGGAACATTTCAAGATTATTAACTCTCCTTTCTTATTGCAGTCCCTTCGTGTTAATGAATGGCATGTATAATTCTTAATGAGGTCATTTGGAAAGACATTTTCTTCTTATTCTTCTTCATCTTACTCTACTTCTTGCACTACTTCCTCGAAGGAATAAACACTGCTGCCAACATGGAGGATTATAACACAACTTTCTTGTTTCAAGCTTCCTTAGACTCTTCAGTGTACGCGTCTTGTATTATCTAAACGAAGAAGGCTTATCTTACCCTCAGGGGATTTCGCAAGGATTAAGGGTATCTATTTCTTTATCCGAGAGAAGTGATTTATTCTGATGAGCAGTGCTTAGGCTGTAGATAACCCTGTACAAGCCTGGAGGCGTGGAATAAATTTCCCCGTACGTGAACCTCTTTTCATGTGTGGCTGAACAAGACTTGAAATGATATACCTTGGATACCTGACAGGCATGAAGGTAACGAGAGTGGTTGTTCCGTAATAAAGAGAGAAAGATCAATCTTTATTTATAATGTTGTGAATATAATCCATCTTCGGTAGTGAGATCATGTCAGGCAATCGGTAAATGTACAATATACATATTGTTCTGCTATTTTTTCAGTTCAAATTAGTTAACAGTTCCATGTATTTTAGCCGTGACTTAGAACCCTAAAAATCAAAATTTTGGAGACTTATCATTTCTTAAATAATTGTAAATATTCTTACAGACCAGCATTGCTAATTAGTAATTATTTAATCCATAACCCCATGGCACTACAGCCCTGAAGGGCCTTGTCCTATCAAGGGACCGCTGCTCAGCCCGAGGCCTGCAGATTACGAGGTGTCGAGTGGTTATCACGAAGGGTCCTCTCGGCCGTTATTTTTTGCTTTCTGGACCGGCGCCGTTATCTCACCATCAGATAGCTCCTCAATTTTAATCACGTAGGCTGAGTGGACCTCGAACCACCCTCAGACCCAGTAAAAAATCCTTGACCTGCCCGGGAATCTATTCTAATTAGAAATTCTTTTAACATATAATTTTTTGTGGCGATTGTCGAAAGAATTATACACTGAGAAAGCCTTTACAAAAGGAAAAACATGTATGCTTAAATAAGTTATTAAGCAGTGTTGGATATTTGTATTTTTTTCACAATTTCCATACCAGGAAAATACAGGGCTGTACCTTAATTAAAGTCATGTCCTCTTCTTTTTCACTCTCAACCCTTTCCTATCCTATAGTATCCATAACACTTATCTATGTCGCTCCGACGTAAAGGAAATTGTGTATATACATATAAACAAGCTCTGAGATAATAGGTTATTAGCTGATAAATAAATAAATAAATGAATAAATAAATAAATTAATAAATAAATAAACAAATAAATAAATAAATAAATAAATAAATAAATAAACATATACATAAATCAGTAAATAAATAACCTCAGAGAAATCAATAAAGAGGATAAATACAGAATCAGGCACAATAAGGAACTCGACCAACAAGTAGAAAACAATAAAACAGCCATAATAATTTCGTGTGGCTGTTTATAGCCGAGTACAGCCCTTGTAAGGCAGACCATCCGATAAGGGTGGGCGGCTTCTGCAATGTGTAGGTAATTGCGCGTTGTTGTGGGGGAGGATAGTGTTATGTGTGGTGTGTGAGATGCAGGAATGTTGGGGACGGCACAAACACCCAGCCTCCGAGACATTGGAATTAACCAATGACGGTTAAAATCCCCGACCTGGTTGGGAATCGAACCCGCCAGCCTCTGAATCGAAGGCCAGTACGCTGATCATTCAGCCAACGAGTCGAGCAGTTAAACAGCCATGACAGATGATGATGATGATTGTTTAAAGAGGCCTAACATCTAGGTCATCGTCCCCGTACAGCTATTAGAAGTAGGAGGCTAATCCTGTACGGTTATGTAGTCAGGATAGATAACCAGAGACTGAAATCGGGAGTCTTATTATATCTAGAGTGAAGGCGACTAACGCCAAGTGGACAAGACTAATAAGATAAGACTTAAAACAACAAAAATTTCCCGCCTCCGTAGCATAACGGTTAGCGCTATTAGCTGCTGTGCTCGGAGATCCGCGCTGGATTCCAGGTACTGCCAGAGATGTAAGAATGTTTGGAGGGCTTTGTACATGCAGCTCACCTCCAATGGGGTTGTGTGACCACAGCTGCACCGCCTTAGTACAAGGACAAGATTTTACTTACATTATTAAAAATTGACCCCAAGGAGGTCTACAACAGAGCTAAGTACATAACCCTGATCAGAACCGCAAACTCTCTCCTGTCACTAGCAAGCAAAACACTGTGCGTTAGAATAGGGATGCAATGGGTACAAAAACAAAAATACATTCATAGCGTAAGGATGAGAGCAGTGGGTTGATAAGGTCCACCAAAGTTACGAACCACACGATCCGTAGTGGGCCTAAACGAACCACCAACAACCCCACCACCAATAAAAGAAGAAAACCTTTATAGGCATAACTGAAATTAATTGCATTTCTTTGTTCAATTACTCTAATCGCTTTTCTCCAGTCAGCCCTCCTTCTTAATACTCTTCTATGGCAATGCTTAAAGTACAGATAATGTAAATACACTTGGAAGATATTTACGAAATAAACCTGTCTAGATTTATTGCTGTCTGGTGTGTATAAAACTCGCTGAGGAGCTTGAAGATGACACCAGTGAGCGATCTACCTTACTTTCTGTGACAGATTTAAGCTCGTTAGAAAGGGGTGACGTCAGCTTGCAATTCCCAGCGGAGTTAAGGTTATGTTCTTATTTGGAAAAGGACAAGACAGAAGAGAGGATCCTATTCCTCTGGAGTTCGATCATTATGCATCCACAAGAAGTACTACACGAAGTGTTTAGAAAGATGTAGGTAAATACCTCTCAACAGAATGTGAATTAAGGATAGTGATACTCAGGCTCTCCAAAGCAGGTTCTAGTATTGCCTGGGTACTATTTTGTTTAAATGTTTCAGTCTATATTATTTTGATCACGAAGAAGATGAGTAAAAACCAATTATTTAGAAATATTCAAACTAACACAGAATGTAAAACAGTTAAGATAGTGATTGAAAATAAATTGTACCTTATGTAATGGCTGTGATAAAAATGACATATGAATACCGATTTAAAGGAGCTAGCTTATATTTAGGCGTGCTCCAAAATATCCACCAATTTGAAAGGGAGGAATTTTCTTACAGTTAATATGAATGTGCTCCCTTCTCTTAAATAAAATAACATACTTGTTTTTGTTGTTGTTGTTGTTGTTATTGTTGTTGTTGTTGTTGTTTGAGTCATCAGTTCATAGACCGGTTTGATGCAGCTCTCAATGCCCACCCTATCCTGTGCTAGTCTTTTCAGTTCTACGTAACTGCTGCATCCTACATCTGCTCTAATCTGCTTGTAATTTTCATACCTTGGTCTACTCCTACCGTTCTTATCCACCTGAACTTTCCTCAAAAACCAACTGAACACGTCCTGGGTTTCTTAAGATGTGTCCTAGCATTCTATCCATTCTTCTTGTCAAATTTAGTCAGATCTATCTCCTCTAACCGATTCCTTTCAGTATATCTTCATTTGTGATTCGTTCTATTCCATCTCACCTTAAGTATTCTCCTGTAACACCACATTTCAAAAGCTTGTTTGTGCTAGTCTGCATTTTATATCCTCCTTACTTCTGCCATCGGTTGTTATTTCACTACCCAAGTAACAATATTCATCTACTTCCTTGAAGACTTCATTTCTAAAGATAATATTGCCTGCATCACCTGACTTTGTTAAACTGTGCTCCATTATTTTTGTTTTCTTTTAATTATATTTTAGTTAAAGACTATTATTTAGTATTCGAGAAAAGTTCTGTCATTTAAAACTATATAATATCCATCTCCAATAATCATCGTTCCTTATGTTTTGATGCTTGCAGTTTACAAAAATTTTATCTCGTCCCTGTTCTGCCAAAACGGCGAATGTTACAATGCTCTTCCTATCCATTATTTCCCTTAAGACTGGTCACGCCTTCCAGCTATATATTGATATGCGGTCCATCAGAACAATTTTCGTTGAGTTCATTTTCCTATGCGCGTGTGTAAAGGAAAATGAACCTTAATACATCACACTCTAGGAGTGGGTTAATGTCATGCAAACATACATTTCTTCACTATGGTACAGCAAGGTTCATTTTCCTTTACACACTCACATAGGAAAATGAGCTCAACGGAAATTGTTCTGATGGACCGAATATCAATATGTGGCTGGAAGGCGTGACCAATCTTAAGGGAAATAATGGATAGGAAGAACATTGTAACATTCGCCGTTTTGGCAGAACAGGGACGATATCATATGGAATACTCGTAGTTGAAAAATATGCAGTAGAAGGACAAAAAAAATTAAGTGTCAAGAAAACACCATTAACCAAAATTTAACATGTGTAAGATATTTAGAGATTGAAGAGAGAAGGGATGGCCTGAAAGGAGTATTGGAGACATTATTATAAGAAGTGAAACTTCTCGGACACACTGTAAAGGTCTACGTCAGTCCTTACATACCACGTCCGACACCTAGAATGTTCGTATTGTATGTCCGTATTAACTGTCAGAAAATATGCAGAGTAATTAGACTAGGACAGTAAATTATTTTTTATATGCTGCAACAATAGTCTATGTACCTGACTGCTCTAGAATTGAACAAGTGGGTTTCATTGCCAATTTTTCTCATATCTTCCTCATTCATAAATTCCCCTCTTGCTTCCCTTGTCTCTAAACAATGTTTTATAAGATGTACAAACCCCATTTATTTACAATATTTTAAATAATTATTTTCATATATATTGTGTCTATATGTGTTCTTTTCGAGTATGTATCCTATTGTCGAAACATGATTATAAGGTTAATAATAATAATAATAATAATAATAATAATAATAATAATAATAATAATAATAATAATAATAATAATAATGCAGTGAGCTCGCAGTTACGATCAACAGTATTCTGTAAGAAGGAAGTCAGCTCCCAGATGAAACTATCTCTACATCGGTCTGTTTTCAGACCAACTTTGCTTTACGGGAGCGAAAGCTGGGTGGACTCAGGATATCTTATTCATAAGTTAGAAGTAACAGACATGAAAGTAGCAAGAATGATTTCTGGTACAAACAGGTGGGAACAATGGCAGGATGGTACTCGGAATGAGGAGACAAAGGCTAATCTAGGGATGAACTCGATGGATGAAGCTGTACGCATAAACCGGCTTAGGTGGTGGGGTCATGTGAGGCGAATGGAGGAGGATAGGTTACCTAGGAGAATAATGGACTCTGCTATGGAGGGTAAGAGAAGTAGAGGTAGACCAAGACGACGATGGTTAGACTCGGTTTCTAAAGATTTAAAGATAAGAGGTATAGAACTAAATGAGGCCACAACACTAGTTGCCAATCGAGGATTGTGGCGACGTTTAGTAAATTCGCAGAGGCTTGCAGACTGAACGCTGAAAGGCATAACAGTCTATAATGATAATGTATAATAATAATAATAATAATAATAATAATAATAATAATAATAATAATAACAATAATAATAATAATATGATGATGATGATGATGATGATGAAGAGGAAGCAGCAGCAGCTTGGTTTACATACCACTATCTACTTTTATGGTTTACGGAGACATCGAGGTACCGGAATTTTGTCCCGCTGGAGTTCTTTTACGTACTAATAAATATACCAACACGGCGGGGTGTTGTATTTCAGTGATTCCAAATACGATCGAACTGAGCTGGGATCGAACTTACCAAGTAGAGCTCAGATGACTAAATTTCCACCGTCTGAAATAGTCAGCGCGGCAGCTTTAAGGTCACACGTTCTGGATGATAGGAAATTTGGTTGATGTAGTTGTTTGCAATGCGAAGTACGAAGTTCGTCCACGTACTTAAAGCCTTCTATTAATATCATTAACATTATGGGAGTTATTCCTCTCCTGAAGAATGGGACATTTTAAAAAATTGATTTTATTGGCAATGGTGAAAAGAGCCTGAAATTCTGCCCATTGTTTTTCCTCTTATGAAGGCTTAGGTGGTTTCAGAACCTCTACAACTTCAGCATGATAACAGTTCTTAAATACGAGGAAAATTTTGAAATATATTGTATCTGACACGTAGAGTTTAAAAGACCTACTTTATTGTAAATTTATAACTTCGTACATCAGACGGTTTTGCGGGGAGAATTAATTTTTTCATCAGTCTTTTTTCTCAGTCAAAACTCCTTAGACCACTCTTTATTTAAAAATCTAAGACTCAGCGGAGCAAGCATCATACGAAATTTTGTCTTCGTGAGTGGAATGGTTTCAGAGGAATGAATATATTTGTTTTTTGATATTAGCCACCAGTTAACCCCTTAAAGAGATAACATTTTTCTAAACGTATCTCATATAACATCTAGTTCGTAAAGGTGCAAACACTGTGTGAAATTTCAAGTTTGTCCGGTGAATAGTTTTGGAGGAATGCATGTTTTGGTTTTCACGATTTTACCCCCCTTTCATCTGCTTAGGGGGTGGAATTGTTTGAAACTTAATTTTAGTGGACACCCAAAGCATAGGACCAAACACCGTGTGAAATTTGAACTTCCTACATTTTGCATGTCTAGAGAAACAGCGATCAGTGAGTGAGTGAGTGCTTTCACAGGACTGTCTGTAACATCCGGAACAAGTCATCCTCTTTTCAGTGGGATGGTAGGTGGATTTTAGTGGTTACTGTGATTTCACGTCATAGCACTGCTGTCATGGTTCGATGTAATCCTAATAGCCTATTGTTCTGTATCAGCACGCCATCTCCGGCTGCCAAGCTGGTTGATTGACTACCAGATCGATGACGTAATAACAGATCGCGAGCTGGATCTGACCAACCACTTTGTAGCGACCTCTACAATTAATTAACTTGTTTCACCTCTCACATTCCTCGTGTTCCTCTCTGAGACCACTTAACTCTCTCGAAGTTCTTTGGTTAATCTGAACTCCCGCGTAGTTGAGGGTAGGAACACGAATGTCTGAACACTTCCTCCTGAAGGCAGCTACGCCACAAACATCTGCATTAATAACATTGAAATTGTATGTCTGTCTCTTTCACCTGGTTGTAAGGGGCATACATTACTCGTAAGGGAACTTTCTGATTTGGATCGGATAGATTTCAATGAAATGTGTATGAGCGATCAGTTAACATATCATAAATTTAATTATTGTATTACTCATGTCAATTATGTATAGAATATGATCCTGCAGAAACAAGTTTAGACTCTGCTGGACTTCAACTGGCCCGAGAATATGATAGACGTTGTTCTCGGACGATGATTTCGAAGCTAACCGATCTCATCACTGTGAACTCTGTAGCTCTGGAAATAACACCGTGTAGCTAAATGTGGCGGTTCAGTATCTCTTAACTAACACTGACAACTACGCTCAAACAATATTATCATTATCGGACTTGTAGAGCCCGGATATTCAAGTATTAATAGGTAGGAATGTAAACTTGGTGAAGCGAGTAACTACTATACTCCAGCCTCTACAACAGTTCTGCAATGAGATTTGCCTAAATATTAGAGGTACTGATTATTATGTTACTCTCGCTACATTAGGGAAGAACGAGCTAGGATACACTTGCTATTAGCCAAGTTAGTTCGCATATAAACTGCCCCAGGAGCCGATATGTTTTTATTTTCCTGCTGTTAGTCAGAAGTTAGTAGATGATAGCTTTAAAATAACAAGTGAAGTTTTTATATGTAGACATGGAATCGATGAGAACGATATACAATCTGTGACAATAAAGTTCGGTGAATGAAGTCAGAACGGTCGATCCGAAAACACTGGCGACACGCAACTCTGCACCTGCGTAGCAGCAGGTTTTGACCACCTGCTCCCAACGTTGTTCAGTTGAGCCTTATGTTGTGCTGTGTAAGACCTGTTTGATACAGTTCGTATTTATTGCGTTGATTGTTAACTGCGAACAGGAATATGAACGACCAAACGATCAATCCACAGTTGTGTTTTAAGCTTGGCAAGGCACCGAAAGAAACACATGCGATGCTGGTATGTGTTTATGAAGACCAAAGCACTGTCCTTGAAGTGTGTGTACGAGTGGTTCGCCCGTTTTCGAGGAGGCTGGGAAAGTGTTTCTGAAAATCCCCGTAGCGGAAGACCGGCGACCGCCGTCAGTGACGAAAACATTGAGAAGGTGAGGACATTAATCATGAACGATCGGCGATTAACTGTGCTCATGATAGGGGCTGAACTGCAGATTAACCGTGACCATACGACAAATCGTTACTCAGAAGTTAGGGAAGAGGAAAACGTATTCTTGTCTTGTGCCACATCACTTGATTAACGATCAGAAGCAGGCACGTTTAGAGGCGGATGCGACAACAAATTTCTTGAACTGTATTGTCACTGAGGATGAAACCTGGTGTCTCAGGTACGACTCTGAAACGAAACGGCAAAGCATGGAATGGCCTTCTCCGGAATTCTCTCGTCGGAAAAAGGTCAGAGGGGAAAAGTCACGCATCAAACTCGCATTGAAAGGAAAGAGATTTGAGGATATTCCCGACATCCAACGAATCATGGCAAGGCTTTTGAATACCGTCCCAAAGGAAGCTTTCTTGCAAACTTTCCAGGACATGTATCGCCGATCTCAGCAGTGCGTAGTTATGGGAGGAGACTATTTCGAAGGACAGGAAGGTCACTGTCGTGCATTGTTCATCTATGTTGATAGTACAGGACTATTCACCGAACTTCGTTGTCACAGGTTGTAATATCCTGCATGCCGGTGCGTCATCAATGTGCGTGTTATTAATACAGCATGTTTATATTGCATTGTAACAAATGATTTTACATTGTTATGTAATAATTTTCCATACCAAGTGTACCGGGCGGTACACCTCCGCGCCGCTAATTTAAAATTTGCGCCAGTTGAAACTCTCCTACTGGAGGAAGCCTGAACTTTAACTACAGTGCTAATTTTCAAGTTTTTCAGAAGATGTCACTACTTGTAAATTTTGAAGTGTTCTGAACAGTGTCATTTTCGATGTATTTTTGTTTTTCCTGTAGTAAGAAGTGTGAACATTCTCTTCTAGAGGACACTACTGAAGAACTACAATGGTGCACCCTAGTGTGAAGTGAAATAACTGTGTTTTTGGAGAAATTTTGGATTCAAAAGTTTGTTCTTTGTTAAATTTCTTTCAGTCCTTATTTAAGTTGGCAATATTAACCCTTTCTTTCCCCTTGTTTTGAATTTGTCCAATCAGGAATTTCTGTAATTAATTTTTCCACCAATAATGTGTTTCTTCTTCATCTAGTGTAGGGGTTTTCGTTATTAACCAATAAATGATTGTGGGCGGGTGTTCTCATTCCTGAAACGCCTCGAACTTTCCACGAGGGTATATAAACTGCTGATTTTCGGGTCTCCGTGCCACTTCAGTAACAGCTATCAGTGTGTAAATTATGTAGCAGGGGGCGGGTAGCGCCTCTTTCTTCGGGCAGCAGTTCAACCACCAGGTAATGGCCGTTTAATAACTTCTTTTCTTGCTAGCTCAGCAGTTTAACTCTCGGGGCAGGTCCGAAGCCTTTTACCATGTAACTTTCCCCTAAAATGTAAAAACACTTGGTATCTATTCTATCTTTTTAAACTACAAGTTGGGATAGAGAGTGCTTAACCCTCTCGAGCTCCCACTCATATTGCTTTGAGGTGAACTTACTTTCACAACCGTTTCTTCCTTTCTAATGTAATGTAAATCATTTTCTTATATAAGTCACCTCTTTAGTATGGGATTAGCCCTTGCATAAGCGGCCTAGTGCCAAGTAGGTTTTAGTAAAATATATTAGGAGTGCAGTTGTGCCTCCTCTCAAGTTGGTGTTATCGAGGCCATGTAATATTTCTGTTTCTTCACTTAATAGGCCTCAGTAGGTTGGGTATTTGTACCCCTGTGTTTATGTCCTTGGAGGTCAGCTTGAAGGTGGAATTTGGTGTGGCCTTTGATAGGCTAGAATTTTGAGAGCGGGTTGCTCTTTCCAAAATAAAAATTTGTTTTTGCGTGCCTCGAGGAGGCTTTACTGTGTAAAGGGGAGCAAGTGCTCCTAGGCATGATTGGGGTTTTCTGCCCCTTTGTTGAACCTTGTATAGAAGGAAAGTTGGGCTCATTGCTCAAGAATTGGGTGTCTGGCTCTCGGAGCCCAAATCCTGTAACTCTGTAATTGTACATTCTCGAATAGTTGCTTTGCTACTCTGTACCTGCCATTCTTGTTATTTCTTGATTTTGAAAAGAAAATATAACCTTGTTAAATTTTAAATTAACTTTAATTTCGTAGCTTGAGACCTGTTCATCCCAGCACCTTCTTTCACCTCTACCTACCACGGACAACTCCGTAACACCAAGAATGTTCAGTTTTGAAATAGAATAGGTGGTAAAGGAAATCAAAGAGGAATTTTCTGATGATATTGTTATTTTAGTTGAGTCTGCAGAAGATCTGAATAAACTGATGAATTTTATCGTCTGAGACTTGGGAAAGGAGTCCAAGATGAAAAACACGTCCAAAACAAAAGTAACGGAGTGCAGCCGAACGAAGTCAGGCAATGCAGGAAATATTAGATCAGGTAATGAAGTCTTGGAAGAAGTGATGAATATTGTTACTTGGGTAGAAAAATAACTAACGATGGCAGAATTAAGGAGGACATAAAATTCAGACTAGCACAAACAAGGAAGGCCTTCCTTAAGAAAAGAAATTTCGTCACTTCGAACACTAACTTAGGAATTAGAACAACGTTTTTGAAGATTATCGTCTGGGCGTGGCATTGTATGGAAGCGAAACGTGAAACATGGATGATAACCAGCATATAAAGGAAGAGAACAGAAGCTTTTGAAATGTGGTGTTACAGGAGAATACTTAAGGTGAGATGGAATAGAACGAATCACAAATGAAGATATACTGCGACTAGGTATTTTAAAAATTTAATCTTTCGCCATCCCTCCAGGAATTTAACACACTCACTGCCGCGTTAATTAAACTTATAAATCGCCCCCGGAGCGGACATGATTTTTTTCTTCTGTTAGTTAGAAGGTGCTATTTTTAAAACTAAAAATGAAATGTTTACACATACACACGAAATATCATCGATGTCGCATATGTGCGTCATCGTGTTGCCGGTTATTAATACATTTCCGTGGTTTCCCATTTTTTACACCAGGCAACTGCTGGGGATGTACGTTGGTAAAGGCCACGCACGTTTCCTTCCCATTCCTAGGCCTTTCCTATCCTACCGTCGCCATAAAACCTATCTGTGTCGTTGCGACGTAAAGCAAATAGCAAACAGTTATTAATACAGCATATTTACATTGCGTTGTAACAGATGATGACAGAATATTATGTAATAATCGTTCGTACCAAGAATATGCTTTAGTAACTCTTTTTGATGCGGTAGTGAATATTATTGTAGCCGCGTCATGTATAGCACTAGTGGTAAATCCAAAAGCCTGAGGACAATAATGTTCAGCATAATTAAGAATTTGGCCTATATGTTAATCCTTCCAAAACAAAAATTATGGTGATTTGTGAACAATCAATACGAGCAAATCTCACAATGAAAATGTCTTCTTTCAAATACTTGGGCACCATTCTGAACACCCAATATGATTCCAAACGAGAAACTAAATCTAGAATTGAGCAGGCCAGGAAAGAATTCGTTACCATGAAGAAATTCTTTATACGGTCAGATCTCAGTCTGCAGCTACGAATCCGCATGATTTGCTGCTACATGTTCCCTATTATCTCATATGAATGTGAAAGCTGGACCCTGAACCCAAGCACTGAAAAACATATAGATGCCTCTGAAATGTATCTGTATCGCCGTCTCCTGCGCATACCTTGGATACTAAAAATTTCAATTGTCAAGGTCTTTCATCGGATGAAAAGCAAAAAAGAACTGTTACTTATTACAAAACAAAGTAAAATACAATACCTAGGGCATGTTGTGAGGGGCGAGTGGTACGAATTATCACAGATAATTATTGAAGGAAGGATACAAGTGAAACGGCCCGTTGGTAGACGGAGAAATTCATGACTAAAGCACATTCGAAGATGGCACAGATATACACCAGAAGAAGCTTTTGACGTTGCATTGTCAAGATCAGAGATGGTTACGTGAGTCGCCAACCTCCGTATGGAGACGGCATCTTAAAAAGAAAAGAAGACAATAATAAATGAGTCTATTCTTTTCCTCGTTTGTGGTCTCATCGGTTTGTTTCTTGCATATACTTTTTGTGTTGGACTTGAACGACGAGTAGAATACAAAATGAGTTAAAATAATAGAGCACCATATCCAGTGTATTCGATTTGCAGATGACATAGCAATTATATCAAACTCCAAGGAGGAGTTGTCCAAGATTGTATTGTCATCAGCATTGGCACATTCGCACTTCAACGTCAATGTTAAGAAGACCAAGGTATTAGTTGTGAGTAAAAACCTGAATGAATTCACACCAACATCAAGCTTACTGACAAGAAAGTGGAACAAGTCACCAGTTTCTCTTATCTAGGAAGTCTGATCACCAATGACAACAGGAGCAACAAAGAGGTCAGAAGGCGAATAGCGCTTTCAGAACAGAAGTTTAGTATGAAGAGAAGTCTTTGATAAGCGCAAATTTAGATTTTGGAATTAGGAATAAATTTGTGATGTATGCTACACAGTGTGCTATTGTATGATTGTGAATCGTGAACAATCAGAGATCAGGATTGGAAAAGACTTGAAGAGTTTGAGATGTGGGTTTAGAGCCGAATGCTACGGATTAAATGGATTGAAAATAGAACAAATAAAAGCGTTCTACAAGAAATTCAAGGAAATAGAGATCTGATGTTAACGATACAGAGAAGAAGAGCTAAATTCACCGGGCACATCTTGCTACATAATACTATTCGTACCAATCTGCTGGAAGGGATAATCGCTGTGAAGAAAGGCCGAGGACGGCCGACGAAAACATTCCTTCAAGACTTGGCACAGTGTCTTCATTATGGTTCCTGCAGTGAAATGAAACGTGGAGCTGAAGACAGAGAACAGTGATTGTATAGACAAGGCTTGCATTTTGACGATGACGATGATGATGATGATGATGATGATGATAAAATTGTCATGGCCATTGGAATCCTTATTACCCCTTGTTTGAAAGCAGCAGGTCACGAACTAATGAACCGAACAGGTAACTCGAACCTCAGTCTAACTGCACCTACAGAAAAAATAAGTCCAATCATTATGACGACCAGTCAAGACAGGCAAAACCGGATCATATGCACTGAAGACAGCCAACGTGTTAATTCACGTTTTCTTAACCGCAGAGTGGGTTTGGCTATACTCTGATTCAATGTGGTATTCGTGCCCCATTGGGTGATGTTCTTTGGGGAATTTATGTAACATTGAACCCCTAACCTTTTGCTGTCCTTTTTAGAATTATTATTTGTTCTTCTTGTGTAAATTTTCATATCCCAAATAAGATTTCATTTCCGAACTGTCGGGAATTACCCATTTCTAACCACTCGCTCTCCCGGTCACTCTGTGTTAAACATGGATTCTGAGCTCACTGCATGTTAAGGTCTTCTCATTATCTGAGCTTTTATTGCCCTGCAAGCTTTAGTTTCACGTTGATATGTAGATTTGTTTTTAGACGCGTTCCTGAACTTTCAGAATTATTATTGGCTCAATATTATATTTTCCTTATTATGGTAGTATTTTATTTAATTGTTATCCAGTTCAGATTAATTAATTGTTATTGTTGTATATCTATACTAACATATGTTCCCGCTCTTCGCTCGGGAATTGGTAATGGATTACACGATTTTTTCATGAATTTATGCGAAGTTACATGTCTGTATTCAAACTTTTAAGACAGCATGTTAAAGGTGATATTTATGAACGGAAAAAACGTGGCAGGAACATTTCTTTCCTTCTGTCATGATATTTGTCATATAACTTGATTTTCCTTCTTGTTCTTTCTTGTTCTTCTCCTGTATTTAGTGCAAATGTATTTTCTTTTGTTAACGTCGTTGTTTATATAAATTATATATTACTTATGATTGTACAGTTTTATTGTGTATATTTCTGTCCTTTGTAAATATTTATACTTCTTTCATTTTAGATTAATATATATTTTACATAGCTCGTATCTTTGTAATTCGGCGTTATTCTGTTGCTGATCCTAAATAAATAAATAAATAAATAAATTACTTGAAGCTGAACAAAGTGGATACAGAATAAGGGAGATCACAGAGTGTATTGAACGCTACAGTTCCTGGTCCGAGGTTGTGTAATATTCTCCCTACTTCTCAGTTATATATTGTTGGGTGGCGCTGTAACTGTACACTCATGAAAAAAAAGAATATTTGGCGAGAACCTATCTTATTTTCAGTTCTATAGAAAATAGTAAAATGGCTCTTCAGTTAATCCCGTTAACACACCTTGAAGTGATATGACTTAGCCAATAAAATTGTCCATTAATATCTCCCTTATTAATCGTCCTATCAAAAAAGTGCACGTGAGAAAAAGTTTTAGAAATCTATTTTCTATCATTGTTGGTAGATTTTCATTCAGGTTGGCTTTGTACATTTAGTGGGAGAGTAAAATCGCTGTTTCGGTTTACTACAAACCCCCAGTTCTTTCCGGGAATTTGAAATGCTACGGACCTTGAAAACTACCTTTGGACAAGTGAATGCTAAATATGAAGTTTGTTTGAATAATTTCCAAATATTTTGCAGTTATAAGAAATATGCTTTACACTCAACCGATTTTAGGCGAAGTCCGCTGGAATACAGAATGAAAATCGGCTCATTAATGATATCTCCCTTATTAATCCTCGTATCGAAAAAGTGCACACCAGAAAAAAAATGTTTTAGAAATTGATTACCGTTAACGCTTAATAGATTTCCAGTAAGGTCGGTCATGTATATTGTGTGGAAGAGAAATTCAGTTTCATCTTCCTATAAATCCACAGTCCATTCAGGGATTTAGAAATAATATTGGTCCTAAAACCTTCCCAAGGCCAGTTGTTTCCCACGTATAAGAACTCAAACAGACAAACCGACGAACAGTCATCAAAGCTAAAACTATGCAGATGGTCATTATTAAACCTAAAATGGATAACTGTACGAACATTTCGCCAAAATATTCAGTGTACAGACACACGGCGGTCACGATTTTACTTACTGTATGCTATATAGATTTCGTTACGTATCAAAGCTAAAAATTTGAAAAATCCTTTTTATAAATGGAAGTGTTGATTTCTTCTCGTAATTACCTTAGACAGCCCCAAGGCCAGCTTACATTGACACCTGTCGAGATGCAAAATAGGTTCAATGAGGTAAAACATTATTGTAGGGAATGGAATATAAAAGTTAATCCCCTGAAAGTCAGAGTTACTGTGTCCAGGTAGGGTGATGGCCCCTTTAAAGGGACCGATCATCTCGTACTATTTTTAACTCAACAGCAATAAATCACCACCACCTCGCCCATATCAATCAACATTTGGATTGGATCTATTTGACGTGCCAAATTGCATATCATTTATTCGATGAACCATCTCATTTCTCAGTTTATATAGCGTTCATCTCTTTGGCTATGCAATCTAGTTGGGAGTGTAACAGTTTTCTACCACAATTCACTACTACTGTTATTCACGGTTACGCATGCACACATAAATTGAGAGCATTAAACCGAGAAAGTCACGTAGTATTGTGCGCCTGTTGCATTCACGGCACGAAAAGATTTATGGTTTGAGGAGAGAAAAAACGAGAGGAAAAGAGAACTAAAATGGCTACAAAGTAGATGTATACAATTCAATAAAGAAAGTTTCTTGTAGGTCTGCGATCAAGTGCACAGAGTGTGTTGAGTTCCTCGTTTTTTTCTTCCGTGTGTCATCTGTACTTGAACCGTCGTCAAATCGTATCACAGACTTTCTAACTTGTATTTGTGGTAAATCGAGTGACTAAGTATCTTGTATAACCATCACCTTATCGGAGAATCGAAGTTGATACTGGCACCGGGTCTCGAATTGAGTCCCTCTCCTAGTTATCTTTTAAGTTTGCAACGATACGTAATTATACAGATTAATGAAGAATTATTCATTTATTTATGTAATATAATATATTGATGTTTCATTAATGAAACTTGACAGTATTTTTAGTATTTTTAAGTTCTGTGTAAGTCGTTTCTTAACGCGTTTTCATGGTTTTGGATATGGTTTTTCTACGTTTTAATTTATTTGTATACTTTCATTAACTTGTCGAAACCGGTCCCATACGACAGGACCCCTTGTTTCTTCCCTTAGCAGATTTGGACTTGTAGAAATTCAGTAATATTATGGACAAGACTAGAAATCGGTATATTTATATATATTACTGAATTTATACATTTGCTGGCGGGACCTAGTGTATACAGTGTCTTCTGGTATAGGCTAGAGTAATTTTGTTACTTTCATTGACCTGTCTCAGTCTCATCCTTGGCTTTGACAATATGAAAGTGACTGAGGTATGAGTGATGCTAGTAATTCCATTCCTTGTTGTTGCTACGGGCTTTACGCCGCACCGACACAGACAGATCTTACGGCGACGATAATTCCATTCCTTATGCAGCCAGTCCCCGCTATGAATGGTATGAAAATGTTGCTCATAGGGTCAGTTGATGCATACATTTCAGTGGGATTGGCAGACTGATATGTAATAGCAACTTCTGGCTCAGTAAGGAAAGCAACGGGAAAGTATTTCACTCCTCACTTCCCTAGTATGCCTTTTCAGTGATGCCTAGGCCATCTATGACAGCTGATGGTGAGCTGTTGAGGATCCAACCAGCCTTAGGACTGAGGACTGAACATACACATACAATTTACTGAATTTATTCTCCACTTACGGGCAAGTTACAACGAAACTATTATAACGTAAGGTCGTCAGTATTTGACATAAATATAAATTCTACAAAAACTGAACTACCAAAACTGTGTTCGTAATTTCGTCCCTCACCAAATTTATGAAAAGTGTAATTAATTTTAATATATATATATATTCCTTTCTAACCTTTCCAAACATTTTCTTTATAATGAATTACTTGAAGGCCATTTATGAAAAACGTGTACTTGGCATTCTTTTTAACACGGACTTTCATCGTTGCTCGTGGGATGTTGAAAGCTTTACTTGCAACTTTTGTGACCCATTGTCTTGTCTCTCACTGGCTTAATAGTCTTTTTCATAGCCTCCTTACCCCACTGCTTGCGTTTACCCATCTAAAAAATACAATTAAATTCATAAATAACAAATAAAATTAAGGGGGACGAAATTACGAACATTCCCTGATTTAATATAATGGACGCTACAGTAACTCACGCCAACCACCTCACTGTAGTGATTACACACCAGGAACTACACCACACGACTGAAATACAGTCTAGCATTTCAAACACATATCAGTGCTCACTCTAGAAATAACAGGCTCTTAATTTGAATGCTGCACTAACTCAGCTCAGCATAAAAAATTAATCCTCCTTGTACACGGAAACTAAACGTGGTGCACACAACCAAATCCCACAACAAGACAATGGGATGAGGCTACGCGTGCGCGCGCAGCTAAACATTAGGTACCAACCGTGCAAACTGGAAATTCCCAGGGGGACAGAATTAGGGGACGGGATAATTCCTCTCCTATTCTCCTGGACGTGATAATTAGTTAGGAACTCTATATTGAATGATAGTAAAGAGTATGATAATTTATTGTGTAAGTAATAGGACATTGACATGAAATTCTACAGACTCTTTTCAGCCATTTCACCGGGTCTGAAGACGAGGATAGGAATTGTGCTGGCTGCCAAAGCCTGTCGCACTTCTCTCGGGCAGTGATTAGTGACTGATAGATAAAATGAAATGATATTGGAGAGTTTTGCTAGAATGAACGGTGACAGGGGAAAACATGAGAACCCGGAGGAAAACCTGTCCCGCCTCCATTTTGCCCAGCGAAATCTCACATGGAGTGACTGGGATTAGAACCACAGAACTCAGTGGTGAGAGGCCGATGCACTGCAGCCTGAGCTATGGAGGCTTACAAGTAATACGATATAATTCGTTAAAAAGGAAAACACCTTAAGGCGGAAAAAATAAAGTGACATTTATTAGGAAATCATTTTAGTCTATAAATGATATACTATAAAGAGATGCAGTAAAGAATATTATTACTTCTGAATGAAGTCGGCTTAAAGAAAGAGAGATATTTATTGAAGAATAAGGGAAATAACTCTGAAATAACTCTAGGTGTGAAGTATTTCGGTAATGATACCGGTGTTATTGGAGATGGAACGACAAGAGTTTCTGTTGAAATTCACGGGTGGGTGAATTGGGATAGGAGCAATTGATGGGTATTGCACAAAGAGATTATATTGACTTTTATAACATAAGGAGTATCGAAGGTTAAGAGCTTTCTTGATGCGTGTTAAGAGGCAATGTACTGCCGTCAGTAATGAGAATTACAACTAGGAGAAATACCTCTGACAACTGTCAATAATGAGAATTACAACTAGGAGAAATACCTCTGACAACTGTCAATAATGAGAATTACAACTAGGAGAAATACCTCTGACAACTATCAATAATGAGAATTACAACTAGGAGAAATACCTCTGACAACTATCAATAATGAGAATTACAACTAGGAGAAATACCTCTGAAAACTATCAATAATGAGAATTACAACTAGGAGAAATACCTCTGAAAGCTATCAATAATGAGAATTACAACTAGGAGAAATACTCTGAAAGCTATCAATAATGAGAATTACAACTAGGAGAAATACCTCTGAAAGCTATCAATAATGAGAATTACAACTAGGAGAAATACCTCTGACAACTATCAATAATGAGAATTACAACTAGGAGAAATACCTCTGAAAGCTATCAATAATGAGAATTACAACTAGGAGAAATACCTCTGACAACTATCAATAATGAGAATTACAACTAGGAGAAATACCTCTCAGAACCATCAGTACTAAGAAGTACAATCACGAGAAGTAACATTTCAGTCCCGTCCATGTACCCCGAGAGGTACGCGTACCCGTGATTGAGAAACAGTAGTCTAGACCGCCAACGTTCGTTGATAAAGATTAGTTCAAGTGTCACGGAACAATCACACCCGCCACAGAATTGCTCCGACCTGGCTGGGCTATACTGTAAGCCTTCGAAAGAAAGCGGGCTTGGAATTCACCAAATTCCTTTCTGGGTAGCCTCATGATTGCGGCAGAACACAAGAAACCATTCTAGTCATGATGTATTTCTCCGTAAATCCAGTAGAGAACAATATAGAGCAGTAACTGAAGCTACCAGAAGATCACTGTTCAAATGGCTGTAGGCCCATTACCGAAGAACATTCCCAGGATATATAACGACGTGCTCGTAATATTGGACGAAGCGGGATGAGGGTGAACAAACTATCAGTAAAAGATAGCTCTATTCCGTAAGATTTATGACTGTAGAAGAGTTGTGGGATTACTGTTGATAGGCAACGAAGTGCCGAACAATGAGCCGTCGAGCACTGTGCGAGCACTGTGGTTTAGAATCTAGTTCCCCAATTTGTTGGCCAGAGTTCGTTGCATGGTTCTGTCCTTACATTAAGGAACAAACCCTAACAGGTTACACACTTCTTTGGAAAAATAACGTATAAGAAATGAACACACAAATCTGAATCAAATCGAATTTATTATGAAAACGGCGGAATATGTGTATTCATATGGGTTAAAACTATTCAAAATATGGAATAAAATATGTGCGGGTTTTCTAATAGTTGTGGAAAATAATGTAAAGAATAATATCTGTATTGTATAAAATTTACTTTCTTAAATTTCTTGTTTGAACGGAAAAGGCACAGAATAAGAATTGAAAATAAAGCACGGAAAAAAGCGTATTTTTTAAAAATATAAATCATAGCAGTTTGAGTGAGGATGCGTAGAAAAGAGCTTGCTTTCCAAACAGACATTTCAGAATCCAGGTTTGAAATACTACTGTTAATAAATTGTAAATTATATTCTTACAAGAATAACTTTAAAACCATAACATTTGGAAAATGTTTAAGGTAAAATGTTATGTAAATTATGTCAGTTTTAGTCAAATATGAAAGGAAACATTTACTACACAGCGGAATAGAAACAAATGTGGAAAATGAGATGTGAGTTTAATCTCTCCAAATATACTAATGCGTAAACATATGCCAAAATTTAACTGTAGCAAATGAAAAATACAAAATTGTATTTAGAAGTATGTGAGATTTTTTATATCAGAGTAAACTGTTACCGTGCAAAACACAGCGTCATACCAGTAAATTGGATTGCATGTTGCGTAACCCAAGTTGCCGGGTTGGATTTCGGCTGAGACTGGTGGTACTTAAAGGTGGTCAAATACGGCAGCTTGGTTTAAGGGATAGTATAACAAAGTAAACATCCTGTCTGGAAACTAATCAGAAGTAAAAGTAGAGGAGGTCAGAAATTCTAGCACGAATTCACGGTTACACACAGGAAACACCATTTTCCTCTTCATTCAAGCTTTGACCCTGTTAAATGGAGTCGGCTGTACTGGACGTTCTCTTTCAGTACTTCTTGTCTTGGACCTCGCATTGGAATTTTCCGGGTCCTTCATAATTCTTTCTCCCCACTACACTCTTGGCTGTCCCAGGAACAGTTCACTCTTTACTGTCATCCCATCAACTCGGTGCACTACATAATCTTGTGGTCTTCTTTTGGTATGACTAAACGACCTGAGTCGACATTCTTTTATATTTTATGGGGAACCGAATAAGTCCAAAAAGTCTGTAGCAAAGCGTACCAGATGTACCGGTTGTGTAAGAAAGAGGTGGTGTCGGGTGTACTGCCCAGCACTTCTACTACGCCTCTTGAACCTGTGGACTGAGAGTCGGCTGTAGATGACGAAGCAGTCGCTCTCGCAAAACATCTCCTACCACCAGCAACTCGTCGGGGATGTCCAGCTCCAATGGGGCGAGGGGCATCGGGTGGCCGAATTTAACAGTATTTGTCAAATTCCCACTAAGCAATGACAATGAGTTTATGAGGTATGTGGACAGACTGTGTTACGTGCAATTTTCCGTAACTCTGACGTCAGAATGTTCTTCCGGTGGAACTGCGTTATGTCAGTTCCTTCAGTTCTCAACGCCAATGAGCCAGTGACATTGCCACAGAGACAAGTCTAAAATATTTTTTGAAGGGCGAATCCTCAAAATTTAAACACTTTCCTAGAAAACCGCATGTCAACCTCCCCTTTTGAGTAACGCTGGTTAAGTGCAAGTGGGGTGCCTGCTAGTAGACGAACAGGTCGAAAAGCTTTGGACAGAAATGTGCTCCAGAAATGATTAACTCTTCCTTATGGACTCCGTTGGTTACTATTTCTATGTAATTAGGTATTTCTTTCATCAGTAGCTACCGTTAAAATTTTGTCATGTTCACGAATTAGAATATTTGGAGTGATTTGAAACATTTTTAAAATAAATCAGGGAAGTGCACTGTCGCCATTATTGTTTATTGTATTAATGGATGAAATCATCATCATTTCATCCCCATCACAACGCGCAGGTCGCCTACGGGAGTCAAATGAAAAGACCTGCACCTGGCGAGCCGAAGTCCTCAGACACAAACCGGCACTAAAGCCATATCCCATTTCATTTTCAGGAGCCTTGTGGGGGATGGGAAGATCGAAAGGGCCAGACAAGGAAGAGGGGAAGGAAGCGTCCGTGACCTTAAGTTACGAACCATCCCGGCCTTTGCCTGGAGAAGTAGGAAACCTCTTCGAGGATGGCTGAGGTGGGAATCGGTCCCTCCTCTACTCGGTTGACCTACTGGGGCTGAGCGGAACCCGTTACAGTTCTCGTACCACTTTTCAAATTTCGTGGCAGAGCCGGGAATCAAAACCGGACTTTCGGGAGTGGCAGCTAATAACAATAACCACTACACCACAGAGGCGGACTATAAGAAGAAACATTTGAGAAATACAATTTTACACTATTTTGCACCATATTTATAAAAGCTCTTCTTTTGAATGTTCTTAGCCCGTATTTATGTACTTATTTAGGCATTTTTATAACATAAAAATCCTAGTCCTGTTTATCACAAAGTTTAGGTGCAGAAAATGGGGTTTTTCACGAAAAATATGAGTAGGAGTCACTATAGCCAGGATCGCCACTTGTTCGGGGAAATGAAGGAAGATGTTGATGGATATTTCACGAATGTAAGAATGAGTCTAGAAACGTATAACTATGTTTTAAACAAGATAGAGTATCGTCTACTGAAGCAATGGTGACTTTGTTCCATAGCCAGGTCGAAATACAGAACAACCTCTTGAACACTATGTATTAATGCTAGCCTTTTGATCCAGCGTGCAGGTAAGTTAGAACTTAAACATGCCTCTAGCGGGCATGCACCGACAACCTGCTCGGGAAAACCAACTCCAGCGTTCACTGTGAACTGGGTAACTTATAAACAGAGTTTAAATCCTGCTAGCAAGGTACCACTTGTCTTCACTGGTAGCCAGCAAGCAGATAACCAGCTCTCATATTCGCGTACCCTAACAGTCGATTGGAACCAATTGGATCGCAGATGCGCTACTTGTCATACCCTCGACCTGTCATCAACAAGACAGCTGTCCTCTTAATCGATTTGTGCATTACCGTCTACTCAATAATAGATACATTAAGTTAAACTCATTGTAAGTTTAAATATATATATTCGTTTACGGCCATTAGAGACCATGTTAGATAACAGTTACATGTTTCTGGAAGCCTTCTTCGCAGCCTAAAACTTTAGCATCCTTTCTCTGGCAGCCTGTCTTCTTTCTTCCATCCACCCTCGGTTAAGTTTTGGTTCGTCATGGAATCCCTCGAATTTGACGATCACTGACCTGAACTTTGTTTGGTTTGAGATGTCTCCTGAATTTAGTCCCACCTGTTTGAGATCCTTTATCTCCTCTCTGAACCGTTTGTCCGACACTTTAGTTCAGCTGTCTAGTATTGTGAAACTCTTTTACGTTAGTCTCTTCTAATCCATTCTGAATATATGCCCATATAATTTAAGTCTCCGTTTTCTCATGGACTCAGTTAGCCTTTCATTGTCACGGTAAAGTTCTTCCCTTCCTCGCAACCTCTATCCACAATCTTTGGACCCATTATTTTGTG
The DNA here is from genome assembly GCF_040414725.1 of Anabrus simplex. Classification (NCBI taxonomy): domain Eukaryota; kingdom Metazoa; phylum Arthropoda; class Insecta; order Orthoptera; family Tettigoniidae; genus Anabrus; species Anabrus simplex. The sequence goes on from NC_090275.1 coordinate 43,583,341, forward strand.
AAGGATCTTTCTTTCGAATTCCTCAGCTTCTCTCAGTTCCGTTTTCCCTGTCATTTAGAGGCATTCACTAGCGTACAGACATTCCGTTTTAATCGCTGTATTGTAGTGCCTTAGTTTAGCTCGTCTGGAGATGGTTTTCGTAGGAAATGCCCTACGAAAAGCCGCAGCAGCCATCTTATCCCGTCTGGTGTTATTTGCTTCTCTTTTATTAGTTTTCAATTGCACTATTTCACCCAAGTATTTAACGCTATCAACTCTTTCTGTTTTACCGTGTTATGTCTTCAGATCCGAGGGGCTATTTTGATGTTTGTTATATATTTAGGTTTTTTTTTTCGAAAGAAATCTCTAGTCCTGCTTTTTCTGCTTGAAGATTTAGTACATTCAGCAGTTCTATTGATGTGTCAGTGTTTAAAATCATATACAATAAGTATTTTTTACCTCTAATTCAGTCTACTTCATTTCCGTCAAAAAAAGGAGTACCCTACCGAGCGAGTTGGGCGTGCGGTTAGGGGCGCGCAGCTTTGAGCATGCCTTCGGAAGATAGTGCGTTCGAACTCCACTGTCCGCAGCCCTGATGATTGTTTTCCATGGTTTCCAATTTTCATACCAGGCAAATGTTGGGGTTGTACCTTAATTAAGACCACGGCCACTTCATTCCCACCCCTAGTCCGTTTCCTATCCCATCCTGGCCATAAGACCTGTGACGGTGCGACGTAATGGAACATAAAAAAGTGTTCTTGTTTTATTTTATTTTTGATTCCTGAAAACTCATTCTATTCAAAGGATCTGAAAATCAAATTATGGACCTTCTATGACATTTCAAATCCATGTTCCATTCTGAACAGAACACCTTTCTTTCAGAGTGTCATACCCACCTTAATGAATCTTGTTCACCAACTTCCTCTTCCCTGATTTCGAATCTTCGGGAGAAATCCCTCAGCTACAGAAAATGGGTAAAGCCTTCTTCTTTAAATCTGAAACGTTTAACATGCTCTCTTAATTACCACTTTTTTCTTCTCCCCTCGGCTCATTCCAATGTTGAATACTTCATTCGCTTTTGTCGTCAATTTTTTAATACCTTTTTTTTTATGTTACTAGGCAACGTCACGCGCCTGTCTCGTCCCTTCTTTTCACACCTCACCTACCAAGATTTACCTCGGAACACTGCTGTCGTCACAGCGATAACAGATAGGCAGCAAGCTGAGCCTGCTATCACACTATTGGAGGACCAGGCACTTTAAAAATAGCTCACCGTTCATCTGCCGACTGACAGGATGACGAGGTGGGGAAAGAAATTATACAGTCCCGTTATACATCACCCAGAGTCCGCTGCAGATGTTCTTCCTCTCATTCGTTGGAATTGTAAACCTGTTATCTCATGGATTAAATTGAGATGGTACTCACCGGTACATTGTACTGGCAACTTTTCTGTAATTAAATTTTGGGTACCGGGATTTTCAGAGTAGTTTTTCTTCATTCTCAATGATGTTTTGAATTTAAGAAAGCTTTACCATTGGCCTATAGTAAGTGGTACTGTCGTTCGTCACTAGATGTCTCACTGTCGCTAGCCTTCCGAGCTCCAATTAAGACGTTTCTTATTCTTAAATTCAAAACTTTATTATTAGAGAAGTCGTGCTCGTAAATAGCCGAGAATTTCTTCTGAAGATTCGGAGCAAAATTCTCTGCGAAACGTAAAGAATTTCACCTTGTTTTCTAACACGACAAAAGCCTAAAAACTTATTATCATGCTTACCTTTTTTCAGTACGTTTGTTTTGTGAGAGCGTGCCGCTCATGATAGGAAAGACGGCTATGCTAGTCACAGAAATAATAATAATAATAATAATAATAATAATAATAATAATAATAATAATAATAATAATAATAATAAGTCCGCCTCTGTGGTGTAGTGGTTAGCGTGATTAGCTGCCACCCCCGGAGGTCCAGGTTCGATTCCCAGCTCTGCCACGAAATTTGAAAAGTGGTACGAGGGCTGGAACGGGGTCCACTCAGCCTCGGGAGGTCAAATGAGTAGAGGTGGGTTCGATTCCCACCTCAGCCATCCTGGAAGTGGTTTTCCGTGGTTTCCCACTTCTCCTCCAGGCAAATGCCGGGATGGTACCTAACTTAAGGCCACGGCCGCTTCCTTCCCTCTTCCTTGTCTATCCCTTCCAATCTTCCCCATCCCCCGCAAGGCCCCTGTTCAGCATAGCAGGTGAGGCCGCCTGGGTGTGGTACTGGTCATTCTCCCCAGTTGTATCCCCCGACCAAGGGTCTGAAGCTCCAGAACACTGCCCTTGAGGCGGTAGAGGTGGGATCCCTCGCTGAGTCCGAGTGAAAAACCGAACCTGGAGGGTAAATAGATGATGATAATAATAATAATAATAATAATAATAATAATAATAATAATAATAATAATAATAATAATAATAATAATAATAATAATAATAATAATATGTATGTACGTTCAGTCCTCAGCCCTAAGGCTGGTTGGATCCTCAACAGCTCTGCCATTATCTGTCATAGATGGCCTAGGCATCACTAAGGGGGCGTGCTAGGGAAATAAGAAGTGAGGTAGTTTCCCGTTGCTTTCTTCACTGAGCCAGAAGTTGCTATTAGATATCAATCTACCAAGCCCACTGAAATGCATGCACAAACCGACTCTATGAGTAACATTTTTACACCATTCATAGCAGGGACTGTCTGCAGAAGGAATGGGATTACTAGCATCGCTCATATGCCAAGTATAAGACTGAGAAACGTCAATTGCTCTAGCCTATACCAGAACACACAGTGCACTGTAAACACTAGATCCCAGCAGCAAAGGCATAATAATAATAATTATAATATTATATAATATTATATTATATTATTATTATTATTATTATTATTATTATTATTATTATAGTGGAGCTTCGTGCATTCACTATAACGTGCTCCAAATGTTTCTACTATTGTACGTGATTCTACGTCTGCTACGCTCGACATGCTGCTACTAACCTCTGTGTGTGTGTGTGTGTGTGCTCTCTTCGCCCGTCCAGTTCGTACTGTTCCTGCTGTTGCCCTCCCTCCTTTCCTCCCCTACCGCCTCGCTGTGCATTGTGTACTTTCTGCTCTCGTCTTTTCTGGACGTTTCCATCGTAATATAAATAAGGCCTGCTCTGGGCTCGATCGGCGAGTTGGATGAAGAACACGACTTGTGTGGAGGGAGGACTTTCTTTTATTTGCGCTAGCGGCTGGTCCGTGTGCAATGTTTTTTTAAATAGTGTTTATTGTTCATGATTGAAGCTCAAGGACTGCTGGACGGGTGAGCGAACTTTAAATTTATATTCCCTTGCCATACTTGAATTTATTTTTAAAGCTACACTTCCTTATTTCATCATGCCGAAACGGCTGCTAATGACTGTTCACGCTAAAAATATTGCTAGTCTGAGCTGTTGACAGTGGTGTTTTTCTTGGAACTGCATTACGATCCTTTTTCAAAATTTGGCTTTCTATTACGTGAATAATTACTGTGATATGAACCATTGGATTCTAAAAGACTTCGTGAATAAACGCAAGAATAGGACTAATTGTATTCATATTAACGCCTAGCTTCTGTTCGAAATTTTCAATTCTATTAATGCTTGTAGGTTCCATCTTTCCTATTTCCTGTTGCCAGCCTTAGGTACTGTTCTCTTGCACATCCTTCCCTTTTTCCCCACGTTCCTGTCCCGGGTTTTTTCTTTTCTTCTATTTTTGCGATTGTACAGTGGCCTAATGTCTTTTTAAATTCTCTTAAAATTTTTGTATTAATGGGTAATATCTGTTTACCGTTTTGTAGGATACTCCCAATGAAAACTATTGTAAAATTCATCTTGTTTCGAGTGTAGCTGTTTTTAAATAGCAAATAGTGTTGTTAAATGGTCGTCCCATTTATTTTTGAAAATCGGAAGTATCTAATCTTTAAAATATTGTTGGTTTCTTTAATTATCTGTTTCACTTTCTTTGGCTTGTAAAAATCCTTCTTGGTGTTTGTGGTAATATATTATTATTATGAAAAAACTGTTCCTTCTTTTTCCCTGATTTTTATCACACGCATTTCCATGTCCTTTAATTATCTGTACTTACCTCGGGTCCCTCTAAAAAAAATGGACACAGGAAAATGCTTCCCTATGCGCTCTGCTAAAACCCTTCACTTTGAAACTGGAATCTGAGTACTTGTATACGTATGGATTTTTCTGGAGAGCTGTAAATCTTTTTCGTGGCATGCCATACTTGCATAGACTGCTGTTTATGTTACTGCGTTAGTCGGACTAGTGTCCAAGTTCATGACTTAGTTATATTCTTCTATGATCGTGTTTGTTTTGTTGGTATATCGAATTACCATTTCCTCTCTGGTGTATTGCGAGATTATTCTGAGTGTACATACTTACCCAAAATACGACCCCATACCATAAAAAAATAGTAACGTCACATCACCTGGTATCTATTCACGATTTGTAAATACAGTCTTAACAATCCATTAAACAAAATCATCGTTATCTAACTTTTTTGTTCAGAATGGCATTCGGGTGAAATTAACTATTTATTTAATCATTCGCTGGGGTCATTGTTACATTTGGCAATGAACTTTTTTTTGAGCCCAGAATTCCCTCCTTAATTCTGAGTGGGCCTGCTTGCGTTTCTCTGTCCAAGGGACACCATGTCTTCTTTTCGGTTGTTCGTTTAGGTTTAGCCCGTTCGTCACTATATCTTTTTTTTAAATATTTCTGTCAAGAACAAGGTATCGTGATTATAGGTTTTGAATCCAACAAGTGAAAGGTCTGTTTGGTCAACATGTTTCCGTCCATTTTCGTTTGAGGTGACAGTTAAATTGTGGCCGTCTTTTGCGGATCGCGTCTGTAATTTTCTGCATTTTGTGTTATACTTCCTTGTTGGATCTCTCTTTATTTGTATTGTGTTTCTTTATTATGTAAAAGAAATTTTGTTCAATATTGAAAACATTTATTAACAGACAAATTAGGGATCACCATACTACGAAAAACGTAAAATTAAGCAATTTCCTCAATTTTGCCGAACGTTGAAGGAAGGTTTCAAATTGTGACTCCTGGATAGTTGCATCAAACAAAATGAAACAAATTTTGAAAACCAATTCAGGCCTAAATGCAGTTCCGGAAAAACAGCCTAATATCGCTTGTTTCTTTACTCGTTTTCTTTTTGATTCAAATCCTTGCCAAGTTAAGTTATTTATACTAGTCTTTCTGCAATGTGTTCCTTGGTTCAATGCCCTCAGGTATTCTTTTGATTTTTTTTAATGTTCACATAGAATGGATTTATATGGGCTTAGGTGAAACGCTGCATTGACTCACATTCGCGCTCGTAGTGTCGCTTAAATGAAACGCTGCATTGACTCGCATTAGCGCTCGTAGTGTTGCTTAAATGAAACGCTGCATTGACTCGCATTATCACTCATAGTGTTGTTTAAATAAAACGCTGAATTGACTCGCATTAGCGCTCGTAGTGTTGCTCAAATGAAACGTTGCATTGACTCGCATTAGCTCTCGTAGTATTGCTTAAATGAAACGCTGCATTGACTCACATTAGCGCTCGTAGTATTGCTTAAATGAAACCCTGCATTGACTCACATTAGCGCTCGTAGTGTTGCTTAAATGAAACGCTGCATTGACTCATATTCGCGCTCGTAGTGTCGCTTAAATGAAACGCTGCATTGGCTCACATTAGCGCTCGTAGTAGCAGGAAAAGGCAAACTGCTAATCTAATCGACCGGATAACAATGATTAAGAAAAGGATTGTAAATTTTTAGGATAAATAAACAATACTCGTAAATTCTCACAATTTATTATATTTTATTTAACTAAAATTCGTAGTTCATTTCCCTAGGATGTTTACAACATTTACTTGCTTGCCTGATGGGGTTGAACTGTGAATTTTTATGAGCTTATTAAAATGGCTTAGGAAGGCTAATACAAGTACTTGTGAAGTGCGCAGTGATGAGATACCAGATACAAGGGCTGGTCAAGTGCAGAGCGATGAAATATCCGAAAATGAAAACCCGACAGGTAGTATTAATCCACCGGTTTTGAAATTTTGGTTGAGTATAGGAACGGTAATTTTCATTTGAATCCCTGTGTTTCATGGTGTCATACGATATTCATTAATAGAAAATTAAGAAAGGTCAAAAATAAAATGTAACCGCTTAAAACTATGAATGTGTCTATTCAGTCATCTGGATGCACTTTATGGGTGTTCAGAAGATTCGTGGGACATCGTATAGGCTGTGCACCAGAGCATTATCTTCCAGAAGCAGTATGAAAGTAATAAATTATAGTTATCGGAGAGTATATCTCCCTATTCACTTGAATATTGTATTTTACAGTTACTAGCTACTCAATGCAAGCGCTTGGTTGCACTCGAAATGTGAGTGTACAAACGGATATTCTGCATTTTAAGGAGTGAATCCGAAATTCCCAGGTTTTGGATCGACCGGTAATCAAGGGTGAAATCATGTTTATCATGAACAAGCGGAACCTGGAATATTTTGGCATTGTATTGCCCTTATACAAAACAGACGATAAAGGAAATTAAAGAGAAATTCTGAAAGATAATAATTATCAAAGGATAGGAAATGAAAACCTCTCACTTTTACTGATGATTATGTGCAGTGCAACGAAGGCAGGTGATACAGGAAATATTAGATTAGGAAATGAAGTCTTAAGGGAAGTAGACGAATATTGTTACTTGGATGGTAGAATAACTGGCGATAGGAGAATGAGGGGAACATAAAATGCAGACTAGCGAAAGCAAGGAAGGCCTTCCTTAAGATAATAAATTTGCTTCCTTCGTGTGTTGATACACGAATTAGGAAGATGTTCCTGAAGACTTTCTTCTGGAGCGTGGCGTTGTATGGCAGTGAAACATGTACCGAGCTCATAAAGAATGACTAGAAGTCTTTGAAAAGTGGTCCTACAGGAGAATGTCGAAAGTAATATGGGTAGATTGAATCAAGATTGAAGAAATACTGAATGGAATTGGTGAGATGATAACGACTTGGAAAAACTTTGCAAGAAGAAGTGATAGAACGATAGAAAATATCTTAAGACATCCAAGACTTGTTCAGCTAGTTTTTGAGGGAATCGTATGCGGTATGAATTGTAGGGATAGACCAAGGCATGATTATGACAAACAGATTAGAGTGGATGTAATACGTACGCCTAGTAATTACGGAGAAATGAAAAGGTTAGCACAGGGTAGGATGCTATCAAGCCAGTCTGTAGATTGGTGACCCAAGAAATAACAATGTGGAACAGTAAATACAAACTCCTGCAACTTCTTATGCAAGCAAGGATGTAGGAGACTTGGCAGACGACGAACTTTGTGGCTGAAGAATCTCGTGGACCGATATGAGTTGAGCACAGTGTCCCTGTTCCACGCCGCGCCGCTGCATCCAAACTGAAGAATGTCATGTTTAAAGAAAACCTTCGCTAGAATATGGCACATTAAGAAGAAGAAGTTGATAGTTGTCTAATATATTCAAAATGGCAAGCATTCGTATAAGGACAGCATGCTTATCTCTTTTCCGGATCCTCCGGATACCAAGATTGCAGGTTCCAATCTGCCAACTGTGGTCTCATCTCCGTACAGCTTTCGGCATGCAAAAGAAGTCCGGTGACACATTTGGTGTCTACCTGACAAAACTAATTTAAGCCCAAGCGTAGATCACCAAGAAGAGACCCGTTTCTCTGACATTTGGTTGGACACTTTACACGCGAACAGCCTTAATATCATTGAATCAAAATGCCTGTACACACGACCTGAAGACAAACTCTATTATTATTTTATTTCTTGAATCAGTTTTGGCCATCTATGGAACACATAGGTTGTAATTTTCATTGGCGCCAGTATGTCTTCATTCCCTTGCTGTTAGTTAGTTGTTAGCTCTTGGGCGCTGTTTCTGATTCCTGGAATCCCTCAAGCGTATTGTTTTTAAATATGATTCTGTCATGGATGTCTTCTTCCATTATGTTCAATTCTTGCAGGCCCTACTTCATCTTAATAAACCATTTTTATATGAAGTGCTAGTAGTATAATTGGATGGTTCTGCGGCCTCCTCCTCCGGCTCCCAGGTGCCTTCCCAGGGGCCTCCTCCTCCTCCCGAGGGGCCTTCCCAGAGGCCCACTCCTCCTCCTCCTCCTCCTCCCGGGAGCCTTCTCAGGGGCCTGCTCCTCCTACCGCGGGAAATTTGAATTTGTAAACAAAGCCACGTGCTTTTTGACAGCTGTCATCGATAACAACGCATCGCTAACCTCAGTACTGCCATCTCGACGGGCCTAAACCTCAGTGCTACCAACTTAACCTCACTAGCGCGAAATTTGAATTTGTAAACAAATCCACGTGTTTTTGACAGCCACGTGCTTTTTGACAGACAACAACTCATCGCTAACCTCAGTACTGCCATCTTGACGGGCCTAAACCTCAGTAGTACCAACTTAACCTAACTAGCGCGAGATTTGAATCGGTAAACAAAGCCACGTGCTTTTTTGACAACCACATGCTTTTTGACAGCTATCATCGACAACAACGCATCGCTAACTTCAGCGTTACCATCTTGACGGGCCTAAATCTTAGTGGTACCAACTTAACCTAACTACTGCGAGATTTGAATCGGTAAACAAATCCACGTACTTTTTGACAGCTGACATCCGCCATCTTTTATCAACAGAGCACAGTGCTACCCTCTTTAGCTACTTACCTTTGAAATGTGGTGGTGGATAATTTGAAAAATGCTTTTTGATAGCAGCCATCTTAATCGACAGAGCACCGTGCTGCACTCTGGTGACAGGCAATTTCACGTGACAGCAGCCATCTTTAATCAAGAGAGCACAGGGCTGCACTCTATGTGGTGGCGGCAATTTGAGAAATTTCACATGCTCTTGTTTGGAAACAAAGCCACGTGCTTTTTTGACAACTACCATCCGCCATCTTTAATCAAGAGAGCATCGTGCTGCACTCTCTAGTTGAAATGTGGTGGCGGCAATTTGAAAAATTCTACGTGCTCTTGTTTGGAAACAATGCTACATGCTTATTTGACAGCTACTATCCGCCATGTTTAATCAAGAGAGCACTGTGCTCCACTCTCTAGTTGAAATGTGGTGGCGGCAATTTGAAAAATTCCACGTGCTTTACAAACCCACGTGCTTTTTTTGACAGCTGCCATCCGCCATCTTTAATCTAAAGAGCACAGTGCTGCCCTCTTTAGCTGAAACGTGGTGGCGGATAATTTGAAAAATCCTTTTTGACAGCAGCCATCTTTGAGCACCGTGCTGCCCTCTTTAGCTAGATACCTTTGAAATGTGGTGGCAGGCAATTCCACGTGACAGCAGCCATCTTTAAACAAGAGAGCACCGTGCTGCCCTCTTTGTGGCGGTGGCAAATTCCACGTGCTCTTGTTTGAAAACAAACTCACGTGCTTTTTTCTGACAGCTTTCATCCGCCATCTTGCATCACAAACCTCAGTGCTGCACTTTATAGCTAGATACCTTTGAAATGTGGTGGCGGTAATTTGAAAAATTCTATGTGCTCTTGTTTGGAAACAAAGCTACGTGCTTTTTTGACAGCTGCCATCCGCCATCTTTAATCAATAGAGCACTGTGCTGCTATCATGAGCGCAATTTCGTCAGCTGTCATCCGCCACCTTTAATCTACAGAGCACCGTGTTGCCCTCTTTATGACATGTAGTAGCGGGCAATTTGAAAAGTTCTGTTAGCTGTCATCCGCCATCTTTACTCAAGAGAGCACCGTGCTGCCATCTTTAGCTAGATACCTTTGAAATGTGCTGGTGGCAAATTGAAAAATTCCACGTGCTCTTGTTTAGTAAACAAACTCACGCGCTTTTTGTCAGCTGTCGTCCGCCATATTACATCGCAAACCTCAGTACTACACTCTTTAGGTACATACCTTTGAAATATGGTGGCGGATAATTTAAAAAGAAAAATTCTACAGCAGCCATCTCTCGACGCTAATTGCACAAGATGACTCCTTAAAGGTGCTTGCGCAAGATGGCGGTTATACAAGGCTCCTTATGAGACTCCCTTGGGATGCTTGCGCAAGATGGCGGTTATACAAGGCTCCTTATGAGACGTCCTAGGGATGCTTGCGCAAGATGGCTGCTGCTCTTATCAAGAAAGCTAGCTTAGAGGCTAACGTGTCATGCTAGTTCGATTCATTCAATTTGGGGCTTAAATATAAAATGCTATATATATCTCGAAAACGGTGCATCGTAGAGCAAAACGGACAAAAATTTTCTGCCCAATACCTCGGTTCGCAGTATGAGGAACATGATAGCATAAGAAAAACATAGTCTAATGATGAGATCGACGGTTCGATTTCTACTTAGGCCCTTCGGCATTGGCAGCTATCTAATTCTACAAGATGGCGGCTATACATAGCTTTTATGAGACAGCTTAAGCGCGCTTGCACAAGATGGCTGCTGCTGTTATGAGACGCCCTAGGGGTGCTTGCGCAAGGTAGCAGCGACAAGACGGTGACTATACACAGCTCCTTATGATACGGCCTAGAGGTGCTCACACAAGATGGTGGCTGCTCTGATGAAGAAAGCTAGCTTTGCATCGTGCAGGTATCTTTACAGCACTAAACCTCATACCTTTGAAATGTGGTGCCGGGTTATTTGAAAAATTCTACGTGCTTTTTCTTAACAGCAGCTATCTTTAAACAATAGCGGCTATACATAAGCTGTTAAGGCCTCCTCTTATGTCAAGACATAGCTCTATCGAACAAGTTTAAACCTGCATTGGGGTAGCTAGAGTAAGCACGTGCAGCAGTAATGACGTCATTATGCATGTTTAGACTTGCAAATCACAAAAGAAACATAACAAGACTAGAATCGAACACTGCACTCTATGCCGTTAACTTTATCATGTGATCGGAACATTGATTGAAGTGTTTAGAACACTAAATAAGTGATCAAGACTAAAATAGAACACTGTACTCGATACAACATGTGTTTAGAACATGTCAGGGGATACCTCTGTTCTAAGAAGATTAGATTACCGCACTTTCCTTGTAGGGCTAATAGGCTAAAGGGCTAATGGGCAAAAGGGCTAAAGTGCTAAAGAGCTAATGGGCTAAAGGGCTAGGGTGCCTCTCCTCTCTTTATCCGGGCTTGAGACCGGCTCTACAACTAGAGGCGGAGTTAACACCCTATGGAAGGGAGAATGTTGGGGAAATAATCTATACGAATATAGCTACTCGATCGACTATATACTACAGATGGATGACTTAGGTGAGGATAAGCGCTTACTTAATAATACCTACACGTCGTAATTCATGCTCTATTTCAAAAAATATCCTCTTTGTACTGTGTGTAACCAGCATCATGATAGGCTCTTAGCAGTTGTAAACGTTTTACGACTACGTTGAGGTCTTTACAGTATCTTATATCTACAGAGGGTAACAGAGGCTTGTTGTGAACTTTGAGTCTATATGCAGATAGTTGATGTGTAGGGACTTGTTTTGATGTAATACGTGCTTCAGCAGTAGCGTTTCTAGGTACAAACTTAAATTGTTTCGATAGCGATGAAGCGTTGAAATTTCCTTCTTCTTTACCTTGCATCTCTTCTTCAGATGTTTGCACTGCGACAGAACGTGTTGTAGGCTTAGGAAATGAAGTAAAATCATCAAGCTGTAATGGCAATGAAACATTAAGATTTTCTTCTTCTTCTACTTTCCCTTTACTACTGTTTTGATCAACATCATTATCCTTATTATCATAATCATGATCTTGCCTCTCTTTACCTTGAAGTTCGTGATTAGTAACAGAACTTGTAACAGGCCTAGACAACAAGGGAGAATTAAAAATCTCTCGCAGAGGTTGTACTTTTTAAACATAAATCAGTGTTTCCCATTTTCACGAAAAGCAAATCTGGGGCTGTACCTTAATTAAGGCAACGGCCGCTTCCAGCCCACTCCCAGCCCTTCCCTATCCTATCGTCGCCATAAGACCTATCTGTGTTGGTGCTACATGTAATAAATAGCAGTTAATTCTTCTGTGAAGTTAATTTCTTGCAGGTCGGCCTTTTTTTACTCCGGCTAGAGTATCTTGGATCTGTGTGAGTTTATTACATTGAATAAACCTTTGGTAGATTTGGTCTTTATTCAGTATATACGTCATAGACTTCCAAACGTTTCTTGCGCAGAATGTTAATGAACCTGTCTGTTAGCCTCCAGAAACCTGCAGTTTTCCTCTTGACACAGATTCCCTTTTCCTGTGTCCGGCCAACAACAACTGTTCTGAATTATTATTATTATTATTATTATTATTATTATTATTATTATTATTATTATTATTATTATTATTATTTATGCGAATAAGCCCATTACTACTGCGCAAAGAATTTAGGGGCGTGCATTTGCTTTCTTTGTGTCCATATTTCCCGTATTAATATTAATGAAAGGCATGTACACAGAATAATCGTTCTAGAGAGCACATCTGTCCATTCACATGAATATGGTATATTTCATTTACCAGTTCACAAATATATTTAATGTATAGGGAAACAATCAAACCATCACCAGTGCGTTTTGGGCAGTCACCAAGATGGCATATTCTCTATCAATTGTTTAATTAGTCTTTTCTCAGATAATTTGAAAGAAGTTTGAAATTTATTGAACATCTCCCTTGGTAAGTTATTCCAATCACTAATTCCTCTTCCTATAAACGAATATTTGCCCCAAATTTCCCCCCTGAAGTCCAACTTCATCTATATTTTCCACCTTTCGAAGCTCCACTCAAACTTATTCTTCTACTACTGTCATTCCACGCAATTTCTACACTGACATCTCGGAACGTACCGCTTAGTCGAATAGCTCGTCTCCTTACTCCACAGTCTTTCCAGCTAAAGTTCGCAAGATTTTTGTTACACTACTCTTTTGCCGGAAATCCCGCATAACAAATCGGCCTGCTTTCCTTTGGATTTGTTTTAGTCCTCGAAACAAGTAGTCCTGGTGAATGTCCCATCTGCAACTTAGTTCAACATAGACAGGGTAATTTTCGAGAAAATTTGTGATCGCCAGTAGTGATGTTAACATTGTAAATATATGTACTATATGTAATATTTTATGAATACGGCATAGACCATTTTTTATGCTGACAAGGAATTCAATTTAAAGTAAAATGTACACTTTTATTATTTCGTTTCTAGCATGCTAACTTTCTTCCACCGTAATGTGAACAAATCAACAACGAAAATCCGTGTAGGTACAGTTATTCATAAACAATATTTTCGAATGTACGCCTCAAGCAATACCTACTCTGAATAATTTCCTTCCCATGTCAGAACTTCCCATCTGTTATAAACGCGGCGAAATAAGCTCTCCAGGCAACACTCATAACACATCAGTGTAGCAGGTGTCTGTACAACATTTACAGCGCTCTCCAATTCGTGAGCTGAGCACATCGAAAGAATCACTTAGCTGGCATACGTATGGTCTGCTTCTAAAATTGTAGCCATTTCGTTTACAAAACTCTCTTTGTCACTTTGAATGAAATTCGAAGTGACTGATAAAAGAAGAATACGAACTCTGCCATTCACTTCAAGAGAGTTCCTTATGATGTTTAAATTTGCTGTTCAGTATACAGGCACTGCCATAAGATGGAATTTTAGGCAGTAATAGATTAGAATGCTCTTCCATAATGTAGTGAGAGTAACATAAATCGTAGGGGTTCTGATGGCCCCTACCCCTCAAGTTTATGCAAGACTAATAGTACAACCGTTGTACAGGGTAGACTATACTTGTTTCCCGCTTCAATAAGTTTGCATTCTAACCTATTACTGCCTAAAAATCAGGACTTAAGTAATGAGGTACAGATATAACGCAAGTTGTATCGGTATGTTTCTGTCCTACAGTACTGCATTCTCATTATGTGTTATTTAAGGAAACCTGAAGCGCTATCATTTCATCAGTAGTAAAATTTTGGATCCTAAGATCGCGTGTTCAAACCTGTCAGAAGTAGTCGGTTTTTCGAAGGGCGGTAAAAATCCATTCTAAACTCCAAGTTACACGATGTTGGCGTGTAAAATATTTATGGTGACACATTTGGTGTTAATAGATCTGATTACCGGGCGAGTCGACCGTGCGGTTAGGGGCACGCAGCTGTGAGCTCGTATCCGGGAGATAGTGGATTCGAATCCCACTGTCGGCAGCCCTGAATATGGTTTTCCGTGGTTTCCCATTTTCACACCAGGCAAATGCTGGGGCTGTACCTTTAATAAGGCCACGGCTGCTTCCTTCCCATTCCCAGGCCTTACATCTCCCATCGTCGCCATAAGACCTATCTGTGTCGGTGCGACGTAAAGCAAATAGAAAAAAATAGATCAGATTAATGAAAACTCGGCCATATATCGTCCAATATAATCCGTTTCTCTGTCATCTGGTAGAGATAAACTGAACGTCGAAATTGACACGCAGGCGGGGTATATTGCATTAAATTAAAATGTCTGCACATGCTCACTGAGACCATGCGATCATTATTATCAACATTATTATTCATTCGACTTCGCTAATCGGCCAACTAGGGACCACTTTACATTCTGGCATTTGTTCATTTTTCGCTTGATCCAATTCGTCTTCATTAGCTCACTGTGTTTAGCACGACGTTCTTCTGTCCATTTAGCACCATTTGCCCGTTTTTCGTCCCGGAAAGTCCCAAAATGCTTGATGGCTGCTCTGAAAACATTTCGGTCTTGTTCAGCTGCTGCGTGTATGCCCAGTTCTTTAAAACCTTTCTTGACATTAACGTACCGTGGCATCGCCGTTTTTTGTTTTGAGTCAAATATACTGAAGATACGTTTCGTCCATCGTATATGACCATAGAAGTGAACTCTGCCTTTACGCATTGTGTCCGTGATCTTCTCTATCTTAGAGTATTCTTCTTGCCTGGATTTTCTAATATAGATGCCATTTTTGTAGTTTGGGCTAAGTATGGTGTGTAGGGTATTTCAATCTTTCTTTCTTTCTCTTGTCTCTAAATCCGCAAGCAAACATTTATTCGACAGGATGAGGCATTCAGATGCGTATTACTATTACAGTATACTAAAAAATTTACTAAAACAGCTTGGTCCAGTACGTTCGGCCGTTCTACTGGACCGATTTGCCTCATTATTTTTTATTCTTTCCGGAAATACGTGCTGGTGAATCATTAGATATTGATAGGTCTCTAACATAAGTCAACTTTAAGTAGTCCTAAAATCAAATCAGTAAATGAACATTCAAATAATTTCAGGTGAAGGGCCTACCCTAGCCTGCAATACATTCTGTATTTAGCGGGTCACTAAGGGATTAACACCTTCATTAACATTATGTACTTCCTCTGATAATGGAAGAATACTGTTCTCTGCTATATGTTCTTTGATTCTCTGACCTTCTCCAGCTTCTAAATATACTCAACAGATGGCAGAACGTTCGTAATAACTTAAATGCTGCTAAAAGAAAACAGTCGACATACGCACAGGCGGGAATATATCAAGTTAACTGCCCTTCTGTACAACCAGTCATAAAACGCAGGGGCAAACTCTTGAAAAAGTGGGTGTCTATAAACCCGTACCAGCATTCATTCGCGGCCAATTGTATGTTGCACTATCTCGGGTACGTTCGAGATAAGATGCAGATACGCTTGAATGATCGAAGTACAGTGAATATTGTATTGAAAGAAGGGTTATAAACTACATTGCGAATGAATCAGTTATTATGTACCCGTATTAAATGTTTATATAAATACTGAGAAGGACAGTTAAAACAATATGACTACGATGATTATCTGATCTCCTTATAACGAATTCTGTAGCGCAGCACCGGCCTACGGATTATTATATTATTAATGACACTTTAATAGCATGGCCTCATAACATCCAGTTTTTACCTTTCAGACAGGATGATTTTAAAGGAAATATGAGCCAGGATTGCAGCAAAGGAAGCTTTTAGAGTGAAAAGAAGGCTGCGGAATAAGTGAAGTATTAGCTTAGGTTAAAGGAAACGGCTGTCTTTATGTTATATCTGTAGTAGAGAGTGAATCTGTAAGGATAGGATAGATCAAGAAAAGGGAAATACCGAGACTAGAAGCCTTTGAGGTGTGGGTGATGAGAAGAATGCTTATAATAAAATGGAAATACAGAGTAACGAGTGAGAGATTTCAGTTTCAAGCAGCGGAGGAGAGGAGGTTAATAAGAACAGTGACCAAGAGGAGGCCGGACTGAATTGGACACAACTTGAGAAGAAAGAGTTTGTGGAAGAAACTGTTGACCGGGATGGAAGACAAAATACAATCTACTTCTTCTGAGTTTTCTTCTTCTCATTATCTCCAAAGGACTGGCTTCTTGGAGTTGAAAGATGCCTTGACTTGACTTGTTCGATTCGGCATCATATTTCGATTAAGTGATTCGAAGTTTCATCTATTGGACTCTACAGATATTTGTAGTTGTATATTAGAGGGATTCTTCGTAGACATGTATGCCCGTGTTAGGAATGGGATGATTACCGACTTGGGACGTTCAGAAGTGATTGGCACATCAATTTTTTCGTGTTTACAGGAACCATTTAATGAGAAACGAATATATATTACTTTATAGGTATTCTCTGCCAATGTCTATGTACATTTTCCATCGATTTGGCAGCTTCGGTATTTTCGTGGTAAACCATTCTTTGGGTGTATCCCGGAGCTGCTGGTGGACAACTGCATGAAGTTCTTAATCGGTGGTGAACTTCTACACGAATAGTCCCGTACGTATCTTTTTGGAACGAGGGCTCCCAGTATTGTTCTACTCCATAGACCGGCGTTTCTTTTCTGGAGTTTCGAGGAAGAGCTATGACACGTCGACGGTGACCAGACAGTCAAAGAACTCCGATGGAGCTGCACTGTACTGTTGCACCAACCGCAGGCATATCTCCACACGATTCTGTTTCTGCGCAATGGTGAGGGAATGGGTCCCCCACTATGCACACACCTTCTTCATCTTCAAAATCTCATGGATGATTGTGGAGGGTTCCCCATGACAGACCTGTAGCCTTCTCTAGTTCCTCAAACCTGATTCCCCTGTGCCCCATTATCAAGTCAGTGACACGATGTGCATTGCTTTGGTTTGCGTCCAGTTGATGGACGCCCAGTTCTTTAGCGTTTTTCAGCACAGTCCCTGCCATCTCTGAACTCTGATACCCAATGAAACACAGATCTGCGGCATGGTGCTGTGTCCCCACAAATGGCTACTAACCTCTTGTGGATGTCTGAAAGCATTACTTTCTTCCCTTCACAGAAACCACCATTGCCATGTTTGTCTGCTTCCATGTTATCGATGTCCACCAGCGTACTCGCAAGCCGTAACAAGTGCTGCTCCAATGCGCCACCTATGGGAAGCAGCAACACCATCTGGTGGCGGTAGACAGTACTAGAGTGTATCTTCACGCATACATTGCCACACATTTCGTAATGCTACTTTTCAAGAGTCATAGGGAGAGTGCCAATGAATATTGTACGTACTAAATAATATAGTTTATGTTTTTCGACTGAGGACGTGTTTCCCCCAGGCATCCACTATGTGGTTTACTAGCAGTTGCAGACTACCGACAATAAACATTGTGTCATATGCACATCTAACATTGCCAAGGATTGTGCTGTTCACAAAAATCCCTTCTAGGATGTCTGCTACTGATTCTCTGAAGATTTCTTCTGAACATATGCTAAAGATTGTGGGTTAGAGAATGCAACATTGTCGTTTTCCTCGCTGAACGTCGATATACCTTATCAGCTGATCATCTACTGTGACGTTCCAGCAATTGGTGGGAGCTCTTCATCATCGATTCCAGTATCAACAAAATTCATAAGTGACCTGAAAGAAGAAAGATACGAGAATATGAAAAACACATGTGGGAATCAAAGGAAGGGAACATTGCACTCTGAACCATAATTTTACGGAACACATTCGTCATAATAATAATAATAATAATTGTAACGGGCGAAACACCCCCTGCGCCGTTAATTCAAACTTTGCGCCAGTTGGAACTCCTCTACTGGAGGAAACCTGAACTTTAACTGCTGTGTTAATTCTCAAGTTTCTCAGAAGATGTCCCTACTTGTAAATTTTGAAGTTTCTGAACTGTGTCGATTTCGATGTATTTTTGTTTTGCCTGTAGTAAGAAGTGCGAACATTCTCTTCTAGAGGACACTACTGAAGAATTACAATGGTGCACCCTAGTGCGAAGTGAAAGAACTGTTTTTTGGAGAAATTTTGAATTCATAAGTTTGTTCTTTGTTAAATTTCTTTCAGTCATTGTTTAAGTTGGCAATATTAACCCTTTTTTTCCCCTTGTTTTGAATTTACCAATCCCGAATTTCTCGAATTAATTTTCCACCAATAATGTGTTTCTTCTTCATCTTGTGTAGGGGTTCTCTTGGTTAGCCAATAAAATTCTTGTGGGAGGGTGTTCTCATTCTTGAAACGCCTCGAACTTTCCGCGAGAGCATATAAACTGCTGATTTTCGGGTCTCCGCGCCACTTCAGTAACAGCTATCAGTGTGTAAATTACGTAGCAGGGGGCGGGGAGCGCCTCTTTCTTCGGGCAGCAGTTCAACCACCAGGTAATGGCCGTTTAATAACTTCTTTTCTTGCTAGCTCAGCAGTTTAACTCTCGGGGCAGGTCCGAAGCGTTTTACCATGTAACTTTCACCTAAAATGTAAAGACACTTAGCATCAATTCTATCTTTTTAAACTACATATTGGGATAGAGAGTGCTTAACCCTCTCGAGCTCCCACTCATATTGCATTGAAGTGAGCTTATTTTCACTACCGTTTCTTCCTTAACATAATGTAAATTGTCTCCTTCTATAAGTCACCTCTTTAGTATGGGATTAGCCCTTGCAGTAACGGCCTAGTGCCAAGTAGGTTTTATATAAAATGTATTAGGAGTGCAGCTTCGCCTCCTCTCAAATTCGTATTGTCGAGGCCAAGTAATATTTCTGTTTTTTCACTTAATAGGCCTCAGTAGGTTGGGTATCTTTTTACCCCTGTGTCTATGTCTTTGGAGGACAGCTTGAAAGTCGAGTTTGGTGTGGCCTTTGATAGGCTCAAACTTTGAGAGCGGATTGCTCTTTTGAAATTGATTTTGGGTGCCTCGAGGAGGCTTTATTTTGTAATTGGGAGCAAGTGCTCCTGAACATGATTGGGGTCTTCTGCCCATTTGTCGAATCTTGTTTTTGGGTAAAGTTGGGCTAATTGCTCAAGAATTCTGAGTCCGGGGCTCGAAGCCCAAATCCTGTGAATACTGTAATTGTACATTTGTTGCCTTGCTACTCTGTACCTGCCATTCTTGTTATTTCTTGATTTTGCTAAGAAAATGTAACCTTGTTAAATTTTATCTTAACTTTAATTTCGTATTTTGAGACCTGTTCACCCCCGCACCTTCTTTCACCTCTGCAAATCCACGATACTCCGTAACAATAATAATAATAATAATAATAATAATAATAATAATAATAATAATAATAATAATAATAATAATAATACTAATAATAATAATAATAATAATAATAATAATAATAATAATAATAATATGTTTAACTTTTTCTGGCAATTAATGGCGTGTGGCCTCCGAAGAGGAGGCCTGGTGCAGGTCCTCCGAGATGACGCCGTATAGGCGACCTATTCTGGCAATGTTAGAGATGTACTCGCTTTCGAACACTCAAACAGTCTTAAACTAGAACACTGTTATTAATAACTACCGATGACACTAGTATGAAAACAATATTAACAATAACTAGAAGACCATTGCTGCTCCGCTATCCTCGTTATAAATAAGGTCAGATAACTCTTCTTGATATACCCATCGTAGTCGTATTGCATTACCTGCCCCTTTCAATGGTTTAGTGAACATTTAATAAGAAACGCGTAAACGTATGCCACAGTTCGTAGTCAAGATTCATCCATTCTGACGTCATCGTGCTATGTGTTTGGTAGAAATCTATCCATATAGTAGTCGCTCAATGTGTGAACCGCCGGCAGCTCACTTCTGTAGTCATGTACAGTATTTATTTGTTGCGTCGGTTTTCCAGCCTTTATTGCCTGGAGAAATTTATTAAATGCAATTAAACGCATTTTTCACCCCTCGAGCCCATAATAATTATTTGTCTATTTTCTCCCCCAATTTGCCTTACACTTCAATCCCAAGGTTTTTTATGTGCCGTAGTTTACCTCTGATTCTGTACAAACCAAAAATAGCCCATGTAAAACCCCCATCCCCTTTAGTTCATAAAAATAATTTGTAGGTTGTTTTCTCCCACTTTTTGTCTTGAACTTAAATACTGAATTTGACAAATGTATGTGCTGCCGTTTTCACGTGATTGTGTTGACCAGAGCCATTCGATATGGAAACCCTGTTGTTATAAGGGTATAACTGAAACACATGTAAATATTTGTCACTGTAATTGGGATTAGACATCCTGTATTGCGCAATAAATAAATAAATCAATTAATTAATTAACATGGAGTGAGCTATAGTAAAAAAATTTATAAATGAGTGAGTTGGCTACGCGGTTTGAGTCACGTGGCTGTTAGCCTGTATTCGCGGGATGGTGATCTGGAACCCCGCTTTCGGTAGCCCTGAATATGGTTCACTGTAGCTACCCATTTCCAGACCATACACAGTTGCTTCCTCCTTAATCAGTGTCGTATTCCGTGATCAGCATGAGAACTTTCTGTATCGTTGCGACGTAAAACAAATAGCAAAAATAATGGAGCTAACAGAAAAATGAGAGTTTTTCAATGATTCTTAAAATGGATCCTAAGTCAAGATCTCATTCACGTTATTTTTTCTCTCGAAGATATTTTGTTTCTCTCTGACATTAACTCATTGTTTAACAGACTTCACCAAATTTGATTAATGTTAAAAATGAGTAACAATTATGATTATGATGAAGAATAAAGGGGATTCGGTATTGAAATATTGAATTTTTTGCTACAATATTCTACTGCAAATTGCTGTGGATCCTCTTAAATCTGTGATATCTCTATTACACTTTATCCTGTCCCTTTTAAACCTATCTCGCCCTGCCTTCCTCCCTCTTTGTTCGGTTCTCCGTGATCTACTTCCTTCCTTATTAACCTCCACGGCAGCTGTCACAGGCCACTCTATAAATCCTTGCCATCACCTTGCGTCCGATCGCAGCACACCTGCAGCCATTCTCACAGGTTTCAGAAAGAGGACGTAGCGTCGTGGGAATAAAAATCCTTCCCTCTTAGCTTTAAGTCGTGTTCTGATAACAGCCTCTCGAATGATCTCCGCGAAGAGGAGCGTTCTGCCCCGTCAACCTGATAAAATTCTGGACAGTGTTCATAACGAAATGACACAAAGAAGTAAAGGGAGAATTTTTACCACTCACTCCATTTGGCGTGATGTCTTCACCCGAAACATTGTGCAGTGAAGACAGGCCTCAGAATAAAAACTTACTGCTGTGTCACTACCTTCCCAGTTCCATCCCTTTTCCATTTTTCCGTCGCGGAAAACCTCTGGTGTATTAAATGTGACGTTAAATAATTATCAAAAAGAAAATTTCCGGTAATATTATTTTCCGATAAATTACACAGCCTTGGTTCAGTATGCTTCACCTTTACAATATTTTTAACATTTCTTATTCTTATTCTTCTTATTATTATTTTTTTGCTATTTGTTTTACGTCGCACCGACACAGATAGGTCTTATGGCGACGATGGGACAGGAAAAGCCTACGAATGGGAATGAAGCGGCCGTGGCCTTAATTAATGTACAGTCCGCAGCATTTGCTTGGTGTGAAAATGGGAAACCACGGAAAACCATCTTCAGGGCTGCCGACAGTGGGGTTCGAACCCACTATCTCCCGGATGCGAGCTCACAGCTGCGCGCTCCAAACCGCACGGCCAAGTCGCCCGGTATATTCTTATTCTTATTCTTATTCTTATTCTTATTCTTATTCTTGTTCTTGTTCTTGTTCTTGTTCTTGTTCTTGTTCTTGTTCTTGTTCTTATTCTTATTCTTATTCTTATTCTTATTCTTATTCTTATTCTTATTCTTATTCTTATTCTTATTCTTATTCTTATTCCTATTCTTATTCTTCAAGTGTTACATCCTCTCAGAAGGTCGGCTACCATCATAGAGATTCTTGCTTTAGATGATGCAGGGGGAAACAGCTCAATAGTGGAACAGTTAAAGCAAGTTTTCAGATCACCCCTTGTCGGTGAAGGACGCAGAGAAAGAATACACCCACGGTATCGCCTGCGTTTCGTAAGAGGCGACTAAAAGGGGCGACCGAGGGATGATTGCATTAGAACCATGAATCTACTTGTGTATAATTTCGTGTGGCTAATTCTAGCCGAGTGCAGCCCTTGTAAGGCAGACCCTCCGTTGAGGGTGGGCGGCATCTGCCATGTATAGGTAACTGCGTGTTATTGTGGTGGAGGATAAAAACGCAGCGGTTCTTTCCCTTAGCATATTTGTCTTCCTTCAACAAGGACCGTACTCTCACTTCTTCATTTTTCGGTACTGCCGGGATATCCCAGGACGGGTTCGGCTCGCCAGGTGCAGGTCTTTCTATCCGACGCTCGTAGGCGACCTGCGCGTCATGATGATGATGACAACACATACACCCAGCCCCCGTGCCGTTGTAATCAACCAATTAAGGTTAAAATCACCGACCCGGCCGGGAATCGAACCCGGGACCCTCTGAACCGAAGGCCAGTACACTGACCGTTCAGCCAAGGAGTCGGACAATCTACTTGTGATTAGTACCATCTCGCGAGGAACACCATGCGTCACCTTTGCTTGCGAGTAGTAGTACCACTACGTTGGGTACACAATAGGTGCCTTTAGATGACAGGCCTCTTTAAACAAGAAGCATCATCAATATTAGAACACCTATGTGGGGAACACCATGGGGTTTTCGTGGCCTATGAGTGGTGCCATTATGTGAGAAACTCCATAGGTCTGCGTTACCTGTGCCACATATAATAGTTGTGAGTAGTGCCATAATGTGTGGAACACCGTGATTCTGCGCTACATTTGATTAGTAGCGCAACTTGAGAAATACCGTGATTCTACTATTCTAGCGGTGTATGTGGGTCCGTTGACGTGTATTTTGGACCCCTGTAGACAACAAGCCTCATCGAATTAGGATTGTGCTTTGGAAGGAGTCCTTTGGTCAGTAATACTATTGTTTCATGATGGTTTCTGGGAAGGTGAGGCATTGCGAGTCAAATCCACTGATTGTTTTGTCTTCATAATCATTGTTCTTCGTCTTATTTTTGAATTCTAGTCAGCGGACCGATTTTGGAATTATTTTTAACTTTCTGTATTGTGAGTTGGATTTGCTGATTAGTTTAAATTCATATTCATCCATTCATTCTTCATCAGTTTTGAATTCTGGTCAGTGGATGAATTTTGGACTTTTAATTTGTCACTAAATTTAGTACCATTAGGGGCCGTTGACATAGATGTTAGGCCCTTTAAACTATAAGCATCATCATCATCATCATCAAGTTTATCAGCATAAGAAATGCATCTTCTTGCTAGTCTTCTCTTGCCTTTTATCTTCCCTTGAATGACCAGGTGCAGTAGATGATAATTCTCTCCTCGCATCACATGACCCGAGATAATGTAGCTTTCTTATTTTGACAGTATTCAATATTTACTTTCTCTTTCCCATCCGCCTCATCACCTCATCCTTTGTAACCTTATCTATTCAACTCAACCGCAGTGTATTTTTGTACGTCCATACCTCTAATGCCTCTAATCTGTCCATTTCTCTTCCCTTGTGGTCCATAGAATAAGATGGAGAGGAAGTAACATCTCAGAAGTCTAATTCTTAGATTAAACAAACAAAACACTCTCCTAATGTTAGTAAATGCATTTCTAGCGTGGCCGATCCTGGACTTTATTTCCTTAGCACGCTCATTGTTGTAGTTCGCATTTGTTCCTAAGTACTTATATTTTGTCACTTGCTGTAATGTTTCCCCATTGATCACCAAACTCTCTTGGTGTTGCTTTCGGGATGCTACTATAAAACGTGTCTTGTGTTAAGCCCCTTCTTTACACTTGCGCATTACTCGTTCTTCAATGTCCTTTTCCTCCACCAAACTCGCATAAAACAGATGTTAATAAATTCATAATAAATATCGCAAAACAGTTCTAAAATGCAAATACTGAGTAGTGAGTTGATGTAGGAGTAACAACTGTGCTTCTTGACTGAAGGATACAGATTTTCGATGCTTTGACTTTTATGCGAACTTTTATCCTATTCTAAGTGTTGAAATGGGTTTCACGTATCCTCCTCAAATGAGGACGTTCCAGAACTTGCAAAATATCCGACCAAGTTCCTTAATAGTTTGTATGTTCCACAGATTTAGACTTATTTGGAGTAAGAAATTGGCGATTATTAATTGATTACATTGGAAATTTAAAGAGTATATTGGATGATAGAATCATCGTAATCATCATCATTGTTCTGGGGTTTCCGTGATTCACAGAGGCATAAGAAGTATCTGGGTTGAATGGCTGGACAAAGAATTAACCAGAACAGAACTAAACACAACAAATTTGGAAATGTTATTTCTTTCCTTTTGTTAACATTGAGAGATAGATAGTTTGAATGAATACCCAGCAAATATAGCAGGTTATTAATGAGCTCGTCATCTCAGAAAATCAGATAAAAAATCTTGTGATAATACCAGGCAGTTTATTTACATAGAAATGAGCCTTATTGCTCTTGACAGCTACAATATTTTACAAGAGCGGGATTTGTTCCAAGAAGTTACAATACTCAGGAGTCTGAGCTCCTAAATACCACAGTCTAGCCTCGCAGAGTCAATCAGTTGCTTTTGCTACACAGATATTCACTAGGAAACCCATCAGGTGACCTCACTTTAGAATGTTCAGCAATAACTCTACACTGACATTAACACTAACATTAAGCACTGTTTCTGAAGGGAACCAAGACGCAGAAACTGTTACTACTAAATAAACAGGGGGCATAATTGCCCATACTACATGGCCTAATGGAAGAAAGAAAAGTTTTGCACATAACCGGCCATAAACAAAGTTCAAGGAGGCGAAATACCTGCACTCCTTACAGAAATTGTTAAAACCTAAAGTGGGCTTATGGCCCCATAATACAGCGGCAGGCAGTGACAAGATTAATGAAATTTTTAAGTTTTGAAAACTTTAGTCACCCAGTGCTAGGTTGAATGGGAAACGACAGAGGATCATCACACTTTTTTCTTTCCTTATATTATATATTTCCCAGTAGGGAATAAAACCAGAGTCCTCAGACTCGCCGAAAATTCTACATTGAAACCACCAATTTACAAAATTACGTTAGAAGATAAGCGGTTGAAACACTCCCCTCAACTACCCGCAGGAACTATCACTTTCTCATTCTCCTCGACCTGATGGTTGGTGGGTGGCATGACTGTCCTCGTCCAACGACCTTCTATCCTGAGCCAGCTGCTTGATTAGTTGATATGGACGCCACCCTTCAATGCCATCGAGGAACCCTAATCTTAATCGTCCTCTTCTAGTCTTTCCTTCCAGTTTCCCTTCAAGCACCACCATGATGAATGCCGGAGTAAATGACCTATCAAACTAAATCGTCTTTTCGCGGTCATTCTCTCTAGACTCATGGTTTCCTCAGCTCTCTTGAGAACTTCTTCATTTGTTAGCCTGTGAGTCCAGGGAATTCGTAACATTCGACGCCAGCACCACATTTCAAATGCATTTATTCTTTTCTTGTCAGCTATCACATGTGTAGGTAAATTATGCCATTACCTTGTGCCGCTAGATCTTCCTCACGCAGGCCTCACCCCTGCTTCCCTTCGGACAAGTCGCACTCCCAAGCACTAGAGCCATTCAGACAAGACAGTCCTAAAGTGCTCATCTTTTATGGTACCATAAGGGGAAGACTTTTCTTTTATTTCTTTTTCTTTTTTTGTTTGCTGTTTGTTTTACGTCGTACCCACACAGATAGGTCTTATGGCGACGATTAAGGTGGGGGGGGGGGTAGATTCCAGAACTCTTTAATGATAGGCTGGATTCCTGTACACACCCCTGATTTAATTGAGTAGAAAACATATTTCCAAGTATCTGACAGGCTGATTACAATCCAGGAGGAACCAGCTGAAGTGTTGATAATTTCGGTGCATTAAAAAAACAATCCTCAGAACCAAGGTTTTCAAACTTCAAAATAAGAATTATTCTATCAAGTAATTCCTCATGGTACAGTGGAAATATGAGCTTCTGGAACGTTAAAGAACTCCTGCGGGACAAAATTCCGACACCCTAGATTTTGTCAAGAACTATCATTTATTATTTTCAGTGTAATACAGATACAAAGCTAACTGGACAACAAACCAAACGACATAAAATTACCCTATAACCAGCCCCCAGAGACCATGGATCCCTTATATCAGTATACTCAGAAGGTATCGCTGAACAACCTCCGAAAGTCTGTTGGTGGAATCCGGGTTCACTGTGTATAATTGACGCATTTTTTCCTCTACTGCCTTGTAGTTCGTCCCGCATAGAAACATAACACTTCAGTCAACTACACATTATGCATGAGTGAAAAAATTGGCGGTAGGCTGTCGCAATTGTAACGTCCGTACGGTTTTGAAAGCTTCGTAAACTTACTTTCTTTTGCAACATTTTGCCAAATCATAATAAAACCTTTCTTTTCTATTATTAAATTTGTTATTCTATACAAATCACCACGATGTATTCACGACAGCTAACCTCCAACTGAGCGCGCGAGTCAACACAGGGCCATCTTCTAACAGAGTATGCGTGTGACGTCACATACTGAGCACATTTTTTTCTTTTTTTTGAAGCGCTATTTCATAAAAAAGTACGGTTCAGATCTTGAATTATTATTTATGTTTTTCCTTGTTTTTGCATCACGTATCCGCCTCTTTTATCTGTCAATTGAGACATTCAACATAATCGTAAATACTCTCGGCGATATACGCGTTCCATCTAAACACTAAAAGTGTCTTAAATTTTTTCGTTCCGTGTGCGTGTTGTTGGGGAACTTAAGTCTACGTTTAAACATCTATATATTAAAAAATTAAGAAAACTAAAGTCAGTCGGTCCGGCCATTCTATATGGTCGATTTCCTTCCTTCTTCTTTTAACTGAAAGGTATTCATGCGCAGATCTGTCATCAGGTACTATAAATCACTTAACTTCCGCCTTCCTCATATTATTTGATTTTTCAATGCTTTGTCATATTGAAGCAATCATATCTTTGGTTCTAATTGAGGTACGGAGTTTGTTTTGGCCTAAGAACAATCAGTGTATCAAGTTCTTTCCTTTCAGTTTTTAACTATTCACATTGGTTGATTCTGAGGAAAGTTATAAGTGCACATTCAATTTGACGTCGCATTTCTTCAACATTTTTTCTCATTGAAGCAATCATATCTTTTGATCTAATTGAGGTACGAAGTTCGTTTTGGTCTAAAAACGCTCAGTGGACCAAGCGCTTTCCTTTGAGGTAATAATTACTTAAATGGGTAAATTCTTAGAAAAGTTATTAGTACAGTTGTCTCCATGACGAAGATCTTTGAAGGACTTTTTAACAGTTCGGCGCGTAGTGTTGTTCCAAGGAACGTTTAATTCAATTTCTTTATGTGATGTATTTTCAAGTGTTTTGTTGACATAATATTACATTCTATTAGCACAGCAGATCATGTGCTTTATTTCATGAACTCGAAACTTTGCAAATACATCCGTGAAGATAGTAACGAACAACACCATACTTTGTACATTACGGGCGGAGCCAGCGGGAAACTGCTAGTTAAAATACTAACGAAAAATGGGAATGAATATTAGTCGTAAAATGCTAAGGATGTTTAACTGCAAATTATCATATTCCAATACAGGGGGAAGTGAAAAATTAAAACTCTTCTTCTGCTTCTTCCTCTTCATTCTTCCCTTCATTTCCCAAACGTATGGGATCGCGGGAGTAAACTGTGTTCCACATGTGGATGTGGCCCTGTATTACGGCCGGATGCCCTTCCGGACGCCAACACTATGTGGAGGAATATAATCACTTTTGCACCTAGTCACCGAGCCAGCGAATTAATCAAACGCGATTAAAGTCCCCGACACGGCCGGGAATCAAACTGGGGATCCTATGAACCGAAGGCCTCAACGCAGACCATTCATCCAGGGAGTTGGACTTAAGATTAAAACCCATATCCCAATATATTTTATCAATAGCCTTGTCAAACTAAGCAAAAATTAAAGTTACGGCTTTTAAACAAACAATACGTTCATGAATTTCAAAATCAATTAAGATTTCCTATTGTCAAACTGTAAAGTCATTGCACGAAGAGTTGTGCATTTAATACCAGTATATTTACTGTTATATTGGATAAACGAGCAGTATTGTATCCGATTCCACCTTGCCAGCACGATGTCATGTAAAGCAGATCAGACACTTGTATTCTATAGATAGAGAT
Source organism: Anabrus simplex (assembly GCF_040414725.1). NCBI lineage: Eukaryota > Metazoa > Arthropoda > Insecta > Orthoptera > Tettigoniidae > Anabrus > Anabrus simplex. The sequence continues at coordinate 43,611,882 of NC_090275.1, forward strand.
GGCTATATATGTTAATGCCCTGGGTGAGTCCTTTTGTTCCTTCCACATGTTGCGTAATCTGTCGTCCAGTCAATGAATGGTGTCAGATTGAAGCAGTGAAAATGAACAGTTTGCTTTCAGTTAATACCAGGCAGGAGAGACGGTAGCATTTCAATAGGTAACGCAGCTATATACGTTGATATATTGGTCAACATTAGTGAAAGAATTGTCGGACAATAATTAGTTAGAATGCAAACTTATTTAAACTAGGCGTAAGTTTTATCTTGTTGCTCTATATTTCTGTAGGTGAGTTGCATAAATTTTAGGGGTTCTGATAGTTCATACCGCTAATATTTATAAATCACAACATTCCGTTCATAGAAACAAAAATGTTAAAACTATTTAGGAATTAAATTTCAAAATAATTTCCAATGATCCCATCATCTTCTAGAAATCTACAATAAAGCAATACGTAGATTTCGAATCCTGCGAACCCTTACTGGATACACCTGGGGACTCAAAGCCAAACAAATAATAAACATATATAAATCCTTCATTATACCAGTAATAACATACGCCTCCTTAACGTGGATCAATACCCACCCGACCGACTACGCCAAAGTACATTGACTTGACCGACATGCAATAAGAATAGCATACCATCTCCACCTCGACACTCCCTCAGGTAACTTCCTACCACTATATACATTCCCTTCCATCCTGACACATATCCACTCACTACCCATAAAATACCGTACCAAAGGTACTCTCCTCAACAATCAACTTACACAAGAAGCCCTCACGCTTTCACTCCTAGCTAAAGAAATTCTGAACGAGCACCTGGACAATGATAAAAGTATCCTCTTTCATAATGAAAAGTATTCCAAAGTTTCTCTTACGCTAGTATTCATAAGTTATCACTATTACAAATTCTATACATTATGTCCTCAAGGAAATAATTATAATATTTCCTCTGACAGTCAGCATGTTTTAGGGTGCGAAGACAATGGGGATAATCTTTTTTCTCTTTGGACCACTGTCACAGGAACTATAATATGCCCTCTTCATCCTAATCTACTGTTGCCAGATTTCTGTAGACCTCATGTTGAATACGAGGGATGTACTTCAGTAGCTCTAATAGGTCAGTCAGTCCTTTTTGCAGTCGTTATCCTGTGCCCTTTAGTATACAAGAGTGGGATTGTGCCTCTAAATTCACTTGAGCGACCAACTGTTCTCTTACTCGTATCAACGGTCACTGAAACAAGTTCTTGGAAGTTGTAGAAAGCTGTGAACTTAAGTGGACTCTCTTTGTGGAGAACAATGTGTTGAATCTGAAACCACTGCACGTTTTGTACTGAAATAGATATTTTCCTGTTAGTGATCTCATTTTGGAGTTGTTTGCTGGAATAGAACATGCTGCTTCCCATGTGAGTGACGTGGAAATAAGGTTTCTTCTTTTTTGCTGATGCAATGACAATCAACCAGTTATCTGGAGTAAAGACATCGGGCATACCTGATTCATTAGTAGAAGTATTTTCATCTGGCTGATATGTCCTTTCATCGTCGCTAACAGTAGATAAGTCGGATACCAATGAGCTCTTACGCAAAATCACCACCATCTCAGAACTTAGTCGCGTATGGTGCACACACCACAGTTGTCTTTATGATGTCTGACTTGCACACTGGTGGCAGCACGTTACAGGAACAATATCGTTGTTAGTCGTATGTGGCATAGATAGAATACCATATTTTCTACTCATTACACTAAAAATGTCAAAATGAGCGGCGATGGCGCCTAGTCATCTCTGGCACTGAGCCATTCAGTTGTAATTAGGGAATGATTCGAGAATGCAGTGATGAGTTATATACATTAGTGATTTATAATGGGAACTTAGATTGTTGAAAGTAATATTCGACTTTGGATCACATCCATGCATTGCAACAGTAGCATATGGTGAAGAATGTACTTGTATTTTTTTATTTATTTACCGGGCGAGTTGGCCGTGCGGTTAGGGCCGAGCAGCTGTAAGCTTGCATCCGGGAGATAGTGGGTTCGAACCCCACTGTCGGCAGCCCTGAAGAAAATTTTCTGTGGTTTCCCAATTTCACACCAAGAAAATGCTGGGGATGTACATTAATTAAGGCTGCGGTCGCTTCCTTCCCAGTCCTAGGCCTTTCCTATCCCATCGTCGCCATAAGACCTATCTGTGTCGGTGCGACGTAAAACAGATAGCAAAAAAATATTTGTTTACTATATTTCCTGATATTTTTATGTTCGCATGTCATACTGTATCCTTATCGTGCTATACTAATAAATAATTATCCTGAATATTTATTTCGCATATCTTGAATTTACGTTATAAGGTGATTCGCAAAGAAAAAAATCATCTCGTCCGTTCACTTACATAACATTATGTTTATGTGTGTATTACTTCGATATATGTCACACACCGAGCTCGATAGCTGCAGTCGCTTAAGTTCGGCCAGTATCCATTAATCGGGAGAAAGTGGGCTCGAACCCCACTGCCAGCAGCCCTTAAGAGTGTTTTCCGCGGTTTCCCATTTTCACACCAGACAAATTCTGGGGCTGTACTTCAATTAAGGCCGCGGCCGCTTCCTTCCCAGTCCTAGCTCTTTCCTATCCCATTGTTCCCATGTGACCTATCTGTGTGAGTGCGACGTAAAGCAACTTGTAAATAAAGAGATATATGTCAAACGGTGCATAGTTCCAGTTTTTGACTCGATTTATTAATGGAATTTTCCATAGTATAAGAGTTTATAGAGGTCTGTCAGACAGGATCTGGGTACGTATATTCTTGAAATATGACTTGGGTAAGTGAAGTTGATAACCGCTAAATATTAAACTGAATTTAAGAAAAATCGCATCGTATCTGCACAGGCCCGAGTGTTCCTGCTACAGAGGACCCCAAACCGTACACCATTCGAATGTAGAGAAGTGAAAAGTGAGAGAGAAATTTTGACAAACAATACTGTTATGGAGGGCAACTGGCCAATACAAAAATCTGTCCTAATCAAAAAGTATTCAACACCATTTGTAAAATTTGTGAACTCTTTAAACTTTCAAGCATTGAGAAATAGGCAAGAACAATAGTCTGCCATAAGAGCGATCTGTGTCGGTGCGACGTAAAACCGCTAGCAAAAAGAGAGAACAACAGTCATCACCAAATATGTACGCTAAAATGTAATCAATGTTTTTCACATAAATATGGAAGATCGCTTAGCTACTACACATTTAGTGAAGGATGCAGAGCGTGTAATAATAATAATAATAATAATAATAATAATAATAATAATAATAATAATAATAAAGTTAAATATGTCTATAAAATAACTTATCAATTGTGGCACTCGAAAATATTATTATTATTCTGGTGCTTCTCAGAGACAGTTGATTGACATTTATTTTTATTTTGTTTTCCTAATTTCGTCGACGTCAAACCACTGTTAAAGATTCTATTCCCAGAATTCCTTTCTGCTAGCAATTGTGTACCGAGTTCGATAGCTGCAGTCGGTTAAGTGTGGCCAGTATCCAGTAATCGGGAGATAGTGGGTTCGAACCCACTCTCGGCAGCCCTGAAGGTGGTTTTCCGTGGTTTCCCATTTTCACACCAGGCAAATGCTGGGTCTGTACCTTAATTAAGGCCACGGCCGCTTCTTTGCCATTCCTAGGGCTTTCCTATCCCATCGTCGCCATAAGACATATCTGTGTCAGTGTGACTTAAAGCCAATAGCAAACAAAAAAAAAGCAATTGTGTGTTTTAGGGTGTATTTGTATGCTTGGAAGTTGTGACCGAAATAGGCAGCTTTCAAGCATTTTGTGAAGGTTATGACTTTGTATAATTTACGAGGACAACGGAGAACCTTCTCGCTGGGGATGTGATCTTCTCATGGGATGTTGAACTTGGTGGTACATCAACACTTCAAAGCTCTTCAGTCCGTTCACTGACGAAGCATTTTGTGTCCATTTTTCAGCACCGTAAAGCAGCACAAATAACTCATAACTTCAGTGGAAATTTTTAGGCCGTGATAGATTAGAATGCAAACTCATCTGGCTAGTAGGAAGTGTAGTATAGCCCGCTCTTTTGTAATGCAGCGAGTGTAACATAATTTGTAGGGGTTCTAATAGACCGGCCCCTAACTTTTATGCAAATCTCAAAGCAGAATTGTTGCCCGGGCTAGTATATATTTACTATTCGCTTCATTAAGTTTGCATTCTAACATTCACACACCGAAATGCCCGTATTGGTTATGCAAAACTCAATTCAGGATTGTTGCCCGGGCTAGTATATACGTGTTAGTTGCTTCATTAAGTTTACGTCCTAACCTATAAATATAGTCCTGCACGGATACGGATATCCGCTGATATCAGCTAAGCAAGTGTCTTGGTGGATGCAAACTGGATGGCTGTGCGGATAATTTTGCTGATAATTTATCAATAATGAAGTTTATTTATTTTCCACTCAAGTATACTCTTATTTTTGCTTGTGGATAGGCGGCCCTTGACATTGGTGTGGGAGAAGGGCGATATATAAAGAGCCTTGAGAACATAAATCCGTAAATCTGACGTAAGCTTAATTGGCTCCTGCCCGCAATTAATAGAAGGAAGGAACAAAGGTCAATACGTCGGTAGTTGTCACAAGAGAAAATCCCTCATAAACCTGTGACTAGGGTTTATGGTTTCAGGTGTCAGGCCTATTATATTATGTTAACACATCTATCCGTTTCAATACCTCAAGTTTAATATACTGTTGTTATATATTTCCATTATCCACGGTTAACCATTTGCGGATTCGGATAACCATTCGCGGATGCGGGTGAGGATGAAGGAGGTGCGGATACGGAGCGGATGCAGATAATATTTTGTTTATCCACGCAGGGCTCATTTTCTCTCCAGTTTCATAGCAGAATTGGTAATTTTTCTTTCTTTCTGTCGTAGTGATCTACTTTTTTTGCATCGCCTTTTCCTTTTATTCAAGGCATAGTGATGCATATTATGCTTCACCCTGCTTAATGGTTTGGCAGTACCATCACAGTGATGTAACGCTTCAATCACTTATTCGCCGTAGTTTTCAAGTTCACTAAGATATGTCATCAGGGTCCTTATGCTCATATGTGCACTTAGAGGGAAATAACTGAGGTCTGAATGTTGTGTCACCAATGTGCGTTTGCTGTGGAACAAGAGTAGTGCCTTCCGCAATGTGCAGGAAAGTGTTTCAAACCAAATTCTTGATTACTTCGCTGATGCTGTTGAAAAAGAATTGAAATTCTTTAAATTGGCTGTAAATATCACGGTTTCATCTGAATAGTGGATGCTGTTTATTTACTCCCTTCATTAACTTTAAATGCTATTCGATAAATAACTTCAAACGCCTTGAAACGACTATTCAACCTTGTTGCAAACCTCCTGTACCTCGTTCTCTTCAGTAATGAGGTCCCCTCTTTGCCTAGTTCAAACACAGCTTCGTCATGATGTTCACAACCATACTTTCAAACCTTATATGTTTTAGCTTATGTGCAAGGATATCGTCAGAACTTGTCAAATATTGTCAGAACTTGAAAATAGAACTCCATATAAACATGATACACATTCAGACTTTAGGCTTCAAACTACGAAAGAAATTTGGGCCAGAAACAACTTTTTCAATTCTTGAAAGAGAATCACATTAATCTTGATTATTGTGTGAGAATTGCGTCTATTTTTAATTTACCTCACACATATTTTGAATAAACAACCTCCCAGTGGTATGAAGTTACACTGACTGTTAATCTCATTGCCTCCAGGTAATTGAATGTAATGGCGAACCAACCACCCTTGTATTCAGTAATGGAGTTACTCTCAGTTCAGCAGATGAAAATACCCTACTCTAACTATGTTTTCTACCTCACTAGACGTCCACAACCAGACCACCAGCCTCTAGTCCTCCGGGAAAGATACCCATTCAAGCATAGCGTAAACTGTTAAATACAGAGTCTCTCCTCGTCACTGTAATTAGATCATATGCATATTACTTGGAACTCCTGATGTTTTGAAATCATTGCTTCACTTCACTCACCCTGCATAAGACACAGCCTTATAAAATTAATGTGAACGTTATAAAGAAATGTCCACTGCTACTCATAAGCATTCAAACTCTGTGAAATAAAAAGGGTAAGTGTCTGAGTTTCATAACTGTACTGTATAGAGTGAAATGGATTCTTGTATCGCGATCATACTGGATATTTGTAAGGCATAATTAAAAGCCATTTATATTTTCAGGACATTCTGTAGATGCTCAGATAATAATATCATAATACTTATAATGGCAATCCACAGCCGGTTTACATTTCAACCGCGTCAGGAATGGAATGAATGAAGCCCTCGTCTAACGGCGAGGATAGGAACTGTGCCGGCTGCCTAAGCCTGTCACACTCCTCTGGGGCAATGATTAATGACTGACAAATAAAATGATACTGGAGAGTGTTGCTGGAATATAAGCAGGCAGACTAAATCAGAGTACCCGGAGAAAAATTAGTCCCACATCTACTTTATCCAGCACACAACTTACATGGAGTGAGCGGGAGCTACGAAACCCAGTGGTGAGAGGCTGCCGCTAGAGCTACGGAGACTTAATAATAGATCATATAATTTTCGAGTGCAGTGAAGTGAAAAATATTAGGCAATTCTTGATAAATAGTGTTAATAGAAGTGATAATTGGCCAATGCAGAAATCTGTGCTATTAAAAAGAATTTAAAGGAATTTTCCAAATTTTTTAATGCTCTGGACTTTCGAGCTCTCAGGAAAAAGGAAGACTGATATTGATTGATATTGGTAAGATTAACAGTCATCTAGAAATTTAATTATTCAAATGTAATTAATGTTTGTGCATTTGTAAGGAAATGTATTGTTAGTGCATGTGTGCTATTCATGTAGTGGAGCATGGAGAGAGTATGTACAGTAAATGAAAATAATAATAATAATAATAATAATAATTACCGGGCGAGTTGGTCGTGCGGTTACGGGAGCGCAGCTGTGAGCTTGCATCCGGGAGATAGTGGGTTCGAACCACACTGTCGGCAACCCTGAAGATGGTTTCCCGTGGTTTCCCCATTTTCACACCAGGCAAATGCTGGGGCTGTACCTTAAGGCCACGGCCGCTTCCTTCCCTCTCCTAGCTCTTCCCTATCCCATCGTTGCCATAAGTCCTATCTCTGCCGGTGCGACGTAAAGCAACTAGTAAATAATAATAAGAAGAAGGAGAAGAAGAAGAGGAAGAAGACACTATAATACAGTAATAAAACCAGAATGCCTCTATGGATCAGAGACACTAATTTTGAACAGGAAAACTGATCTAGAAAATATTCAGAAAAAGGAACGCAAGATCATTAGAAAAATTTTAGGCCCAAAACTCGTAGATGAACAGTACCGCCTTAGAGGGAAACAGGAAATCAAACAATTTTCTAACATTCACAGCGACATCAGAAAACGCAGATTAAGATTCTTTGGACATATAAAAAGGATGAACCCAGATAGACTTACCAAGCAAATAGTTGAATTTTATGAAAACCGAAGTAAACCCAAAACGGACACAATAAAATGGATTGGCGAAATTAAAACAGATCTCAAACTGGCAGGAATTACACCTGAAGACATCCAAAGCCGGGTTATCTTCAGAGCCAAAGTTCATAGGTGGCAAGTTGACCAAGAGGAGGAACCAAGGAAGAAGACCGGAACAACATGGTCTCGAGAGAGAAAAGAAGCACACAGCAAACAAATGAAGGAAGTGTGGGCACAAAGAAAGGCAAATGCCTGTCTCTAAGTACTTTGCGTAGTCCTAATGGGCTCATTCGCAAATAAATAATAATAATAATAATAATAATAATAATAATAATAATAATAATAATAATAATAATAATAATAATGCCTCGTCTACCGAGTGAAATCATTTTAACTTGACACCATGTGGCTGCTTGTTAGTCAATTCTGACATTGCGTTTTAATTTAGACTCACTAGATCGCAGAGTAAACTGAATCTCTCTGTGGCGTCTATGGCTGTGTTTTTATGAATTTTGTCGGGTGAACATCAAATATATTACCAGAGATCTTTTACATGCCGACGTCGTACGACATGGAGTGTCAAGTGGACCTTTTTCTGACCTTCAAAAATCCGGTTGAACCTGCTCTCTTGGGATCCGGAAGCTGATATTCTACCACTGATTCACACAGGGAACTAAACTCACGTCCTTGTCCCGAGGTGGTGCAGCTTCTTTCAGACACAACTCCAATGGAGGTGAGCTGCATGTACTGTTTAAATTGTATACAAGCCCTCGTGCCGTTCCTAAATTTCTGGCAGTACCGGAGATCGAACCCAGTTCTCAGAGGATGGCAGTTAATAGTGCTGGCAGTTACGCTACGGAGACGGGCGATACTGGATACTGTCATCGTAAGCTGTGAAAGACAATTTTTTTCTGTAAGGTAATACAAAAGGTAAAGGCACGCCCACAGTACAGTGGCTTGGTTCCGTATGCCGCGAATCAGTGCAGTCTCAAGGGCAAGCGGCCTGTTGTGACAAACACAACATACAAGGACAAAATTCATAGTCGAGTGAAGTATACCAGGCAGAAAACCTGCTTATGTAACTCTATGTTTACAAACACTCACCATGCGTGTGACGTAGAGCCATTGTTTTCCAATGTCGTCTCAGGCGTTATATTGTGTCAGTCTTATCAAAACACGAATTATAACGCTTAGAACACAATAACGTATCTGTAAAAGTGCCTAATAGTAAATGTATATGTTTAGTTCTACAAGAATATCCTCAGATTGTTTTAAAACAGTTGTAGCTTTGCGCATATGTGTTCAATATTATTTACGTTGCCGGAAGTTATTGATGATTGTGAATCTGTTGTCGAAACGGACATGAAGATACATTCAGAGCTAATTTTTTTCAATTTGCTTTACGTCGCACCGACACAGATATATCTTATGGCGACGATGGGAAAGAGCTAGGAATGGAAGTAAGCGGCTGTGGTCTTAATTAAGTTGCATTCTCTGAATTTGTTTAGTCTGAAATTAGAAAACCACGGAGAACTCTCTTCAGGGCTGCCGACAGTGGGGTTCAAACACATTACCTCCCGGATGAAAGCTCACAGCTGCGCGCCCCTAATCGCACGGGCAACTAACCCGTTACAGCTGGTTTTAAGATAAGTTCAAAACATCTCGTATTTACTGAAGCGTCAATAACAGACTTCTATATTCATGTAATTTATCTCGCTTCTTTATAATATCACCAATGTATTTGTACCGGGCGGTACACCTCCATGCCGCTTATTTAAAATTTGCGCCAGTTGAAACTCCTCTGCTGGAGGAAATCTGAACTTTATCTACGGTATTAATTTTCTACTTTCTCAGAAGATGTCACTACCTGGAAATTTTGGAGTTTTTGAACTGTGTCATTTTCGACGTATTTTTGTTTTGCTTGTAATAAGAAGTGTGAACTTTCTCTTCTAGAGGACACTACTGAAGATCAACAATAGTACACCCTAGTGCGGAGTGAAAGAACTGTTTTTTTGGAGAAAATTTAATTTCAAAAGTTTGTTCCTTGCTAAATTTCTTTCAGTCATTGTTTAAGTTGGCAATATTAACCCTTTCTTTTCCCTTCTTTTGAATTTAGCCAATCCCGAATTTCTTGAATTAATTTTCCACCAATTATGTGTTTCTTCTTCATATTGTGTAGGGGTTTTCTTGGTTAGCCAATAAAGTTTTTGTGGGAGGGTGTTCTCATTCCCCAAACGCCTCGAACTTTCCGCGAGAGTATATAAACTGCTGATTTTAGGGTCTCCGGGCCACTTCTGTTCCATCTTTTCGTGTGTAAAGTACATAGCAGGGGGCGGGAAGCGCCTCTTTCTTCGGCGGCAGTCAACAACCAGCTAATGGCCGATTAATTACTTCTTTTCTTGCTTGCTCAGCAGTTTAACTCTCGGGGCGGGTCCGAAGTTTTTCCATTATGTAACCTTCCTTAAAATGTAAAGAAACTTGTACCTATTCTATCTTTTAAACTACATATTGGGATAGAGAGTGCTTAACCCTCTCGAGCTCCCACTCATATTGTTTTGAGGTGAACTTATTTTCTCAACCTATTCTTCCTTAACATTATGTAAATTTGTTTCTTTTCTAAAGTCACCTCCGTAGTATGGGATTAGCCCTTGCATCAGTGGCCTAGAGCCAAATTAGGTTTTGAAACAAATACATTAGGAGTGCAGATCGCCTCCTCTCAAATTGTTATTTTAGAGGTCATGTAATTACCCTTTTTCATTTAATAGACCTCAGTAGGTTGGGTATGTTACCCCTGTGTCTATGTCCTGAGAGGACAACTTGAAGGTGGAGTTTGGTGTGGCCTTTGAGAGGCTTAAAGTTTGAGAGCGTGTGGCTCTTTCTTGAAAATTAAGTGTTGTATGCCTCGAGGAGGCTTTTCTGTGTAATTTGGAGCAAGTGCTCTTGAACATGAATGGGGTTTTCGGCCCCTCTGGTAAAACTTATTTTGGAGTAAAGTTGGGCTAATTGCCCTAGAAGTGTGAATTCGGGGCTCGAAGCCCAAATACTGTAAATACTGTAATTGCACCTTTTGTTGCCTTGCTACTCTGTACCTGCCGTAATTGTTATTTGTTAATTTTGAAAAGAAAATATAACCTTGTTAAATTTTAAATTAATTTTACTTTCGTAGCTTGAGACCTGTTCACCAGCCCGCACCTTCTTTCACCTCTAACTACCACAAAAACACGGTAACAGTATTATTTCACAATCTTCACAAGTTTAAGCAATGGAAACATTGTACAGCAGATTGGCAAAACGTGTGTTTAACCATGTTAGAAGTACAATAATGGCATAGATTTGGATCCAAGGACAGAAAGATAAAGACAGAAAAACTTTCAGAAGATTGATACAAAATATCAAGGGATTCCAGGAGAAGGAGAAGAGAAACAGTACTAACATCTGGACACATGAGAGGAGGAAACAGCAAAGTGAAAGGATGAAGAACTATTCTAAGTCAAGGAAAGAAGGAACAAGATAAATAAAATGGCGTGTGACCTTCGGAGAAGCCTGGTGCAGGTCTTTTGATTTGACGCCAGCGAAATTAACCAATGATTCTTAAAATTCCCGACCCTTCCGGGAATCGAACTCGGGACCCCTGTCACCAAAGGCCAACACGTTATCCATTTACCCATGGAGCTGGACAACTTCGTGGTAACTTCTCTGTGCAACAGTAATAACAAATGTTATTACTTTATTGTAAAACTCAATGTCCGACTCTATGGTGTAGTGGTTATTGTGATTAGCTGCCAACCCCGGAGTCCCGGGTTCGATTCCCGGCTCTGCCACGAAATTAGAAATGTAGGACTAGGACTGGAACTGGGTCTACTCAGTCTCGGGAGATCAACTGAGTAGAGGGTGTTCGATTCCCACCTCAGCCATCCTCGAAGTGGTTTTCCGTGGTTTCCTACTTCTTCCCTGGCAATTGCTGGGATGGTACCTAACTTAAGGTCTTGAATATCCCTTCCAGTATTCCCATCCCCCACAAGGCCCCTCTTCAGCATAGCAGTGAGGCCGCCCGAGAGAGGTACTGGTCTTCCTCTGCATTTGTATCTCCGATCAAATATCTCATGCTCCAGGACACTGCACTTGAGGTGGTAAAATGGGATCTCTCCGGGGGTAAAATTAACCCTATAGCGTAATCGTATTAAATAATAATGATAATAAAATAACAATGTAATAATAATAATAATAATACGGCCGCACAGCTGTGAGCTTGCATACGGGAGGTAATGGAATCTAACCCCATTGTCGGCAGCAATGAAGAATGTTTTCCGTGGTTTCCAATTTTCACACCAGACAAAATGCTGTGGCTTTAACTTAATCAAGGCCACGGCCGCTTCCTTTCATCTCCTAGGCTTTCCTATGGCGTAGTCGCCAAAAGACCTATCTGTGTCGGTGCGACGTAAAGCAAGTTGTAATAATAATAATAATAATAATAATAATAATAATAATAATAATAATAATAATAATAATAATAATAATAATAATAATAATAATAATAATTCAATCTATTCAAATTATGAATCTGGATTTTCCATGTTACGTTTTAATAAAACAACTAATTTGTAACATTCTTTAGAATAATACGATGAAAAAATTGTGTCGAAGTAACTTTTCGTACTGTACACAAAATTTCAGGACTGGCGGGTTTTAACTTTTCATAAGTACTGTAAACATTAATTATTTATTAAGTGAGTTTGTAAGTTTCTCTTTTTGTTGTATTGAAAATGTTCGTGGCACTTTGCTCCAAAACAAAACACAGCAGCGTTTTAGTGAACTTTCCTTTTATCATGTCTACAAGTAGTCAGAAAGCATTAAAGCCAAGTAATGGTTGTGGCTGACCTATTTTCTTTCTTACAGTAGTACCAACCTCCCTATATAAATCCTATGTGGTGTAGCAGCGGAGCTATCTCATTTGAATGAGAAATGGGGTACATTCCCAGAGCGACCGTGGACGGTGACTCAAGTATGCCAAGCGAGGAACTGCGTGGCCATTGCCCTTCCAACTCTAACTGCTACATCTTACGATGCCATTTAGCCTTTTTATACTGCAGCTAGGAGGAGAATGTTATGTCATATATCTCGTCACAATCCAGTTACATCTTCTCCAGATAAATGAGCTAAACAAGCAGAACTCGTTCCTACAGCCAAGATGACTGACGACCACGGGTGACTTGGAGTTTCAATTTTTAGAATTGATGATAGAATTGAATTATTTCTTCACAATATATTATTGCGTACAGTAATCGAGAAATGTTTCGAGATGAACAGTTACGTTTATTTTTAGTTTTCTTCCTGGTTGAGCCGTGTTGTTGTTTCCTATGCATTCCGACAATTTGCCGCCGTTTCGAATACATTGCAGCATTCTTTGTCAAGGTGACTGAAATGCCCCTATGCGATCCGAAATAATCATTCTCCCAGGCAGCAATCACACTAGGAAAGTAGTTACTGACCTTGGCCTTATATATCCTAACCTCTCTGGCTGACGTAAGCACCGTCGCGGTCTCGTGAGAATTCTGGAACTTTATGTGTCACAGTCAGGTAGAAATGGACCGTCTGATCTCTATCCAACTTAAAGAACATATTCGCCACGCCAAGAACCTAGGCACAGATATTTTAGCTGTAGTCAAGCATTCCTGCGAAACATAACACGAAATATATTTTGACAGAACCAAGATTTTAGCAGCTATCCTCTTCAATCTCGAAAGGAAAATTCACGAAGCAATCAAAATTAAGAAACATCAAACCAATTTTGAATTTAGAAGAAGGATATAAAATCAGCAATCAGTCCGACTCATTGTCTGCATGGTTAGCGTTAAGGCCTTCGGTTCAGAGGGTCCCGGATTCGATTCTCGGCCGGGTTGGGGATTTTAATCACCTCTGATTAATTCTTCTGGCCCAGGGATTGGGTGTTTGTGTTTTTTCCAACACTTTCCTCTTCATATTCACCCAACACACTATACTACCAACCACCACAGAAACATGAAATAGTGATTACGTCCCTCCATATAGAGTTGGCGTCAGGACGGGCATCTGGCCGTAAAACAAGGCCACATACACATGTGTGACATAGTTTGCACCCGCGACCCCACATATGTGGTAAAAGCGGTATAAAAGGAAGAAGAAGAAGAAGATGTAAAATCAGCAATTCTTGGATGCCTATCATACATAGATTAAGAGATGCATATCACAACATAAACACGTAGGATGAACCTCAAATTATGTAACAACACGAGCTATTCCCACCACCTGGATCCTGGGGAAACCACCTGGTATTGGTCATGCCAGATCGATATGGACGACCTAAAACTGAATCATGACTTTCCATGAAAATTTGCAGATTCCATGTATAAAGTGTGCGAAATGTAACTGTGGTGACGAGAAGTAAACTGTTCGACATATATTGACAGAATGCAAAAACTGGGCGTATTTTAAAAGACTTTGATGATATTGTGGCAATCGCAGCTAGGGAAGAAATACTGTCCCGGAGCACATGTATCACAAAACGAAAATTAGTTGTTACAGCTTAGTTCGTGCAATACTGGACCTTTCTAGTCGGAGTTCCAAGCTGAATAATAATAATAATAATAATAATAATAATAATAATAATAATAATAATAATAATAATAATAATAATAATAATGATAATAAGGAAAGGTTATTATCAGGAATCAAATGAATCATTTTCGAATGTGGTAAATAAATAAAATAATAAAATAATATCATTCTTACTTCTTTTCACTCTCGTGTCTTCAACCTTGTTGTTTCAACGCCCCATCCCCTCCGACTCTCACTCATATTTCTCCTTTTTCCGCAATGCTCTTTTCTTTGACTCGTCTAATGACCGCGCTGTTTACTTCGCAACGCAAATACGATTGAACGAAAAACATCTTAATTGGAGCTAAATGGTCTCGTCACCTCCAACTTCAAAGGCCAAGGCACAGTGAGCCATCTAGTGACGAACGAGAGTACCACATAAAATAGACTAACGATAAAGTATTCTTTAATTCAAACCGTCATTATTAGAGTTGGCGGTGGTGGTGATTACTGCTTTAAGAGCCAGTACAACTGAGCAACCATACTCTATTAATACTAATCAGAGGGAAAAGAGAGAATGGTCCAACATTTTGAAAAATGAAGGTATCATCCAACGGAAGACAAGGACCACGAAAGGCTTGAACATGAATTACTCCCTAGTCCTATACACCAGTAACCTACGGGTCAGAAAACAACAAGAGTCGACCAAGGGAGGTCGAACAGGAGAGATCAAAAGGAGCCTGGCCCAAGTAAGTGGAAGGAATACCAGGACTCAGAAAAGGGAGCCGTGGTCGCTAACCCACGTTCCCAAATTAAGAGCCCATGTTAATGCTCCTTAACGAGAGGCAGGGGACACGGCAGTTGTTATTCTACCAGCCACAGGGGAGATATTAATTAGAGAAGTCTTCCTCGTGAATAGAGGAGATTTTCTCCTGAAGACGCGGAGTAAATTTCTCTGTGAATCGTAAAGAATTATTTTCACCTTGTTTCCTTGACACGGAGCTCAAAAGCCTATTATCATGTCAGTAATTTTACAAAATTACATTGCATAATACATTAGAGAGGACATGGGAAAGTAATTCCTTGCACTGGCAAACCATTCTGTAGTCCCTGATGGTATGATATCTCTATGATATTTAAAAACAAGCTAGGCTCATAAACAATCGTTTAACCTCACTGTCGGCAGGCCTGAAGATGGTTTTCCTTGCATCTTCACACCAAGTAAATGCTGGGGCTGTACCTTAATTAAGGCCACGGCCACTTTCTTCCCACTCCTAGCCCTTTCCTATCCCATCGTCGCCATAAGACCTATCTGTGTTGGTGCGACGTAAAGAAACTTGTAAACAAATTAATCAATCGTTCAACACAGTAAAAAAAATGAAATGTCGTATGGCTTTTAGTGCCGGGATATCCCAGAACGGGTTCGGCTTGCCAGGTGCAGGTCTTTGTATTTGACTCCCGTAGGCGACCTGCGCGTCATGATGAGGATGAAATGATGATGAAGACAACACATACACACAGCCCCCGTGCCATTGGAATTAACCAATTAAGGTTAAAATCCCCGACCCGGCCGGGGTTCTACACAGTTATAAGTTCACATATACTAACAAGAGCTGTCAGAAGGCTACTAGAATATACGTACTTCAAAAACGCGACACCCGCAGCGAGCAGAGCTATGAACTTGCAATAATGTGACTTTCACGGAGCAAGGCACCTGGTATGATGTGGATAAATGCGACCATAACAGCGAAAGATTGAATCATCAACAACTAAAAAATGTGAACAATGAACCACTTCAATAATGTTGGAAGAGCGTAAGGATTTTTGCAGATGAACGAAACTAACACAGAGGAGGAGTAAGCTTAATTCTATCTTCTAAGCCATTTCACTAGCACCATTCTGCTTATTCATTCTGAAGTACACTAATACATTGTGAAGTGGGGTAAATGTACGTATAAAATAAAGAACAAAGAAAACTTGTCTGTGCACAATAACTCTTTAAAGTTTGGAGCGAGAGCTCGAGATTCCAGGAGAGCAAGCTGTCTGCAGCAGACAGCTCGCACCTTACATCTTTGTACCAACTTGCCTTCTTATTCTTGGCTTCTTTAAGGGAGGGCGACATGTGTCAAACACTTCGATTGCTAGTGGAGAAACGTTTTCTCGTCTTTACTGATGTACCTCGTTTGCAGACGTATGTTCTGTAAGAATGTAGGGAAGAGTTTGTAATAAATTATCAGATAGAAGAAGAACGTAACATGAAGGTGATGTGTGCTGTGGGTAGAAATAAAACAACTTGGAGTTAATTTAGTGTAGTGAAAAAGAAAATAATCTACGAACAATTGCATTCTAATATTTTATGGATTCCTAATCTTATTCTGCCACTGGTTATGTGGCTGTGTCACACATTTCTAAGTGGACATTTTCTGTGGCAGCATGCCTTCTTGACGCCAACCCCTTGTAAAGGATGTATTTGCGATTGTATGTGTCTACGGTTGTGAATGGCTGGTGGTGAGCCTTTTGTTGGTGAAGAGGCTTGTATTGAGACAAACACGAAAACCCAGTCCTGAGTCAGACAAATAAAGGAAAACATGGCTAAAATCCCTTATACGCCGTGGAATTGAACCAGAGAACCTATGATCCAAAGCTGGGATACTGATTATTAAGCCATGGAACCGGTCCCTTCATAAACACAAAAATTTATTTATATTTTATTTATTTATTTACATATTGACTGACCTGACCTGACCTGACCTGACCTGACCTGACCTGACCTGACCTGACCTGACCTGACCTGACCTGACCTGACCTGACCGACTGACTGACTGACTGACTGACTGACTGACTGACTGACTGACTGACTGACCGACTGACTGACTGACCGACTGACTGACTGACCGACTGACTGACCGACTGACTGACCGACTGACTGACTGACTGACTGACTGACTGACTGACTGACTGACTGACTGACTGACTGACTGACTGACTGACTGACTGACTGACTGACTGACTGACTGACTGACTGACTGACTGACTGACTGACTGACTGACTGACTGACTGACTGACTGACTGACTGACTGACTGACTGACTGACTGACTGACTGACTGACTGACTGACTGACTGACTGACTGACTGACTGACTGACTGACTGACTGACTGACTGACTGACTGACTGACTGACTGACTGACTGACTGACTGACTGACTGACTGACTGACTGACTGACTGACTGACTGACTGACTGACTGACTGACTGACTGACTGACTGACTGACTGACTGACTGACTGACTGACTGACTGACTGACTGACTGACTGACTGACTGACTGACTGACTGACTGACTGACTGACTGACTGACTGACTGACTGACTGACTGACTGACTGACTGACTGACTGACTGACTGACTGACTGACTGACTGACTGACTGACTGACTGACTGACTGACTGACTGACTGACTGACTGACTGACTGACTGACTGACTGACTGACTGACTGACTGACTGACTGACTGACTGACTGACTGACTGACTGACTGACTGACTGACTGACTGACTGACTGACTGACTGACTGACTGACTGACTGACTGACTGACTGACTGACTGACTGACTGACTGACTGACTGACTGACTGACTGACTGACTGACTGACTGACTGACTGACTGACTGACTGACTGACTGACTGACTGACTGACTGACTGACTGACTGACTGACTGACTGACTGACTGACTGACTGACTGACTGACTGACTGACTGACTGACTGACTGACTGACTGACTGACTGACTGACTGACTGACTGACTGACTGACTGACTGACTGACTGACTGACTGACTGACTGACTGACTGACTGACTGACTGACTGACTGACTGACTGACTGACTGACTGACTGACTGACTGACTGACTGACTGACTGACTGACTGACTGACTGACTGACTGACTGACTGACTGACTGACTGACTGACTGACTGACTGACTGACTGACTGACTGACTGACTGACTGACTGACTGACTGACTGACTGACTGACTGACTGACTGACTGACTGACTGACTGACTGACTGACTGACTGACTGACTGACTGACTGACTGACTGACTGACTGACTGACTGACTGACTGACTGACTGACTGACTGACTGACTGACTGACTGACTGACTGACTGACTGACTGACTGACTGACTGACTGACTGACTGACTGACTGACTGACTGACTGACTGATTTGAAAGCACCCAGACAATAGGCCCTATACTGTACGTTCCACACATACCAATACTTACAAAGATGAGGAAAATTCAGACTAGGAAGAATATTAAAGAGAAGACTAAAATAGACATGCAATGGAAATAACGATCTGAAAAACAGGAATGATTTATTTTTATTTGCTTCAAATCGCACCGACTCAGATAGGTCTTACGATGACGATGGGATTTGAAGGGGCTAGGAGTGGGAAAGAAGAGGCCGTGGCTTAATTGCCTGGTGTGCGAAAATGAGAAACCAAGAAGACTATCTTCATGGTTGCCGACAGTGGGGTTCGAACCTACTCTCAGCTACGCGACACTAACCGCATGGCCAAATTGCTCGGTACGTCAAGGATTTTTCCACGCTATTCAAAAATAAAAAATAAATATAATAGTAAAGTAATAATTGATTAAAAGACTACAATAACATTAAAGGACACCTATATTAGGGAAAAGGATGATGATAATAATATTTGAATTGTTAAGTTAGAAACACATCCCTGTGTCTGTGATTATGAAAATTAATCCGTTCTTGCAACAAGGCGTCGTAACAACATAGAATGTTTATGAATGGTGAATTCAAATGAATGAGATGTTCTGTATCTTTGAACGTGACATACTGTGTCTTGAGAGGTCTAACTTGTGGAACATGGAGGAAGATAAAATTCAACAGTCCCTCGGAATCAAATTTATTGTTTGCAATTTTGTTTTACAGTTTTTAACGAAGTAATAATTATTCTGTTACGCAGCAATACGAGGTTAAAATTGAATACCATGTTGATATATTAAAGGGCAAAATATTGTGTTCGATTCATAGTACAAATACCGTAAAGAGTACGGGTTTTTACATCCCCAATAACAAGCATTTGTTCGTTGGAACGCGGAATCCAAATTACTCCCAAAAGGGCTAATGAATAACAGAACAACTAATGATGATTGAGTAAAGATGTGTGTAATCAGTAGGAATGAGTTCTGTTCATCAGTATTTATCACTACATTAAACGAAAACCACCTGATTCTTCAAAGCGGACGTGTCATCGTAGCTGATCACAAAGATGTGCCTTTGATAAGCTTTGATTGTACACCGACTGTTACTACTGCCATGACGAGTCGTCATGCTACTGCTACTACACCTTCTGCGCCGTGATGTAGCTTATATAGGCAACCTTTAATATTGCTCTCCTTAGCAGGTTGCATCATTCCCCTGATACGTTTGAGATTGTCCGGAAGGCCATTGCAGTGCATTTCTATTGGACACAGGGTAGGTATAGAAACGGAGCTGTCCTTAGGTTACAGATTACCAGGGAACGGATTTATATGTAAATACATATCTCTTTAGGAAGCTAAAATTAATTATATTTTGCATTATATTTACGAATCATGACGTGTGGAGTTGAAAAATGGAGTATTCATTTTCCATATATTTCCATATTTTGGAGTTTAGATTGGATGTTCCATATTCTTCGTCATTAAAATCAATATAGTCCATATTTCGACTAAAAAGTAGTCCTTTCAATAACGCAGGAATAAATTAAAAATCTATATTCGAAAAATTAATATTTTAACTGGTGTGCAGGTCATTATCACGCCTGTCTATGTCTGGGCTGATAAAATAAGCTCATAAGCGGTGCAAACAAAGAGAGGGGTTGAGCCCGGAAGTGGTGATCATCCGGTCAGTACCGTGACTACCTGAATCACACTTACAGCACTGATAAGCTGCATTACATAACATCGACTGTGTCTGTGACGTAATTTTGTAACTAGGGAAATCTCATTCATCGACGATGTGCTAGTGGTTTCCGGATTAGTTCGTAATTCTGGCATTCCCTTTGATTGCTTCATAACTCCATCTAGTTCACTACCAGTCATTCACAGTCTGAATTAGCAGTGAGACCGATCATAGTGTTCTTGTACGTTCATTGTGTGCAGTTGTATATTGATATTCATTGAAGACATTAACGTTGTTACAATATGCCTAAAGTAGCTCAGTCAACCAGTTTAAAATTTAAAAGTTACGTATCAGAATTTAAAGAAGATGGTTTATCAATTGACAGTAAGATATTATTTTATAATATGTGTCATTGTACAGTGACATCTACTCAAAGGTTCCTTGTGCAACAGCACGTTTCAACTAGTAAACACCAGGCTAACAAACAACGAGATTCCAAGCAGAGACAGTTGTTTCCGACACAACCAGCAACTTCCAGTGTAACGACCGAGTTCAACACCGACCTCTGCCGTGCTCTCATCTCTGCTGACATACCTCTCTTCAAACTGAATAATCAGTGCTTCAGGGAATTCCTCGAGAAATGTACTAAACGATCCATCCCGGATGAGTCAACGTTCAGAAAAACGTATTGTTCAGCCATATACGATGAAACTGTTCGGAAGATAAGGCAACAGATTAAAGACGGTCCAATTTGGGTTTCCATTGATGAGGCAACAGACAAAGAAGGCAGGCTAATTGGCAACGTAATCATTGGTTTGTTAAGCGAAGATTATTGTAAACGGATTCTCTTACACTGCGATGCTCTAGAAAAGTGCGATAACAAAACTATAGCAAAACTGTTCAATGAGGCAATGGGTATCCCCTGGCCACAGGGCGTTAAGTATAATAAAGTGTTACTTTTTGTTAGCGATGCCGCACCTTATATGATAAAAGCCAGAGAAGCATTATGTGTTGTATATCCTAAGATGACTCATTTAACATGTGTAGCACATGCCTTTCATCTTGTGGCAGAAGTGATAAGAGGCAGTTACCCCAAAGTTGATTTATTGATTTACTCAGTGAAAAATGTTCTTCTCAAAGCCCACAGAAGAGTTCATCTTTTGAAAGAAATGTACCCAGAGATTCCATTGCCGCCTAAGCCGATTCTAACTAGGTGGGGTGTGGTTGTGTGGGGTATGTGGTTGCAAGCGGTTGAATATTATGTTGAATATATAGACTGTATTAAGAACGTTCTGCATGCCATGGACTCTGAAGATGCAGCCTCACTTGAAGCCGCGAAAACAGTTGTCTGCGATACTAGTGTGAGAAATGACATTCAGCATAATTTTTCATGCATCACAAAAATACTGAAAAGGCTCCAAAACTCGCATCTCTCACTTTCTGAAAGTTGTGAAATTGTGAATAAAACTGTGGAACAACTAAATCGTGGTACAGGTAAAGTTGCGGATGTAGCAAACATGAAGATGGCCCCTGTACTTTCAAAGAACCCTGGATATGAACAAAATGGCAAAGGTTTCTGCAATGCTGTGTGGAGAATTAAGTGTAAAATTAACATTGGATTTAACCCCAGCAGATTTTGTGAAAGTGAATTATGCCCCCATTACCTCTTCCAATGTTGAACGCAGTTTCACTCAATATAAATCTGTCCTTAGAGATAATAGAAGAAGATTCACTTTCCAGCACTTAAAAGGACATTTTGTAATCCATTGTTTTGGTAATTGAGAATAAATGATTGTGTGTTCTTCAAATATATTAAAATGAGAAATGCAACATTATGTTGCAAGTAGATCTACGTTGTTTAGCTTCTTCGAACTTTGATATTAAATAGAAATTAATGTTATATGTGTAATTTTAAGTCCATATATAATTCCATATTTCAATAAAAATAACAAAATATATATGTACATATTTCAATAATTATTAGTACATATAAATCTGTTCCCTGCAGATTACATTTGACAATGCTATATTATTTTCATGCTATAAATGCTATCTGACAATCGTAGCTCCCCTAATAATATATTGAAAGAATTCAAGGGATTTCGTACCGGGGAAACTTCATTACAAACAACGTGAATTCCACCCTCTTCAATAACTTATTGGAACTTGGACCTACTCAAAATGTAATTAATTTCAAGAGGATTTTCTCAACAAATGAAACTTTTTGCTTGACTCTCACAAATCTGGAACACTCATTATAAATATTTCCTTTTCCATTTTTGTGTTAAATATCATTGATATACAGTAAATAGTCTGACGTTTCTTGGAAGAAATTGTGTTTACGGTCCGCTCTATATTCCGGTATGGACTAGGGAAAGATCATTACTTACATTGATTTTTCTCATTCCCATCCTTGGTTTTGACCATATCATATTAGATGAAGTATGAGCAATGTTAGTAATGCCATTCCTTTTCCACCAGTCCCTGTTATGAACGGTGTGAAAATGTCGCTCATAGGTGCGGTTGGTGCTTGCATTTCAATAGGCATCGCATGTTGAAATCTAATAGCTAGTGAGGTAAACAACGGGGAAAATCTTCATATCCGTAACGATGTTCTTCTATAACGCCTAGCAAAACTATGACAGCTGATGGACGAGTAGTTTTTAGATCATTTAAATGTTAACGTAATTTCCAACAGATCCATATTACGTAACCAGCTGTCCGGCTCCATGGCTAAATGGTTAGCGTGTTGGCTTTCGGTCACCGGGTTCCTGGGTTCGATTCCCGGCAGGACCGGGAATTTTAACCATCATTGGTTAATTTTGCTGACACGGGGACTGGGTGTATGTGCCGTCTTCTTCATCATTTCATCCTCATCATGACGCGCAGGTCGCCTACGGGAGTCAACTCAAAATACCTGCACCTGGCGAGCCGAACATGTCCTCGGACACTCCCGGCACTCAAAACCATACGTCATTTCATTTCAACGGGAATGGGGAGATTAATGTACTTTCGTTTGTAAATTGTCAGTTTTACAAGAATTCAAAGAGAAAATTTGTTACAGTATTGACATACCAGTAGCTATCCTAACATAAAGCTATTTAAATAGTCCTTACTAAGACGGTAATATACACACATATAAGCTAGCAAAGTCAAAGCAAAGTCATCTCCGTACAGGCCATGAAGGCCCTTGGAGCGGTGGAAGGTAAAGGCTTCCACTATCCGTAACCTCGGCACATGATGGGGTAGAGTGGTTAGCTCTACGCCCGGCCGCCTTTGCCCCCAGGAATTAACCTGGTACTCATTTTTGGTGTAGGCTGAGTGAACCTCAGAGCCATATGCACTCCGGAAGTGGAAGTCTCATTTCTTAAATTTTACGACTTCCTGACGGGGATTCGAACCCACGTCCTTCCGGGCGAGCCGAGCACGCCTTTACCGCCTCGGCCAGGCAGCCCCTACACATATAAGCTATCGGCTTACATTCGGGAGATAGTGGGTTCAAAACCCAATGTCGGCAGCCCTGAAGATGCGTTTCCCGTGGTTTCCCATTTTTAATAATAATAATGTTATTTGCTTTACGTCCCACTAACTACTTTTTAAGGTCTTCGGAGACGCCGAGGTGCCGGAATTTAGTCCCGCAGGAGTTCTTTTACGTACCAGTAAATCTACCGACACGGGGCTGTCGTATTTGAGCACCTTCAAATACCACCGGACTGAGCCAGGATCGAACGGTTTCCCATTTTCACACCATGTAAATGCCAAGGCTGTGCCATAATTAAGGGTGGTCGGAAACAACGTGAACCTGGAATGTGGGCGCCAGAGGGTTGATTTTGCTGGTAAATAATTAAAAAAAATACATCGATATCTCTCGCTATTGTAGTTTTATCAGCTGCTGAAGTTAGTCAATCAGATCGCTACGCGAGCGAATTCAAATGGGCTTTGCGAGGCGGTATTGCTAAATCTACACATGACCGGCTTAAGAGCAACAATAGAAAAATCTTCACCAGGGGAGGGATTTCAACAAGAATCTCCGCGCTGAAAATTCGGGCCATAGCAAGTAAGCTGAAACCCACGGTGTGTTTGAGATTGATACAGATTTATCCGCATTGTTTCCGTGATTTTTTCAGTGTACTTGTAGAGCTCCTCATTTTTTTTCCGTCAGTAGCCTTCTGCGGTTCCAGAATTTTCCTCAGCATTTTCCTTTTCTTCTTCTAGAGTTCTTGCACTTCCCCTTTATTTTTATTTAAAATCAGGCACTGTGAAGCAGAAAATCCTTCTGGTATTATTACTGAGTTTTAATGTCGGATTTTGGCCATGTTGGATATTGCACGTTTGTTATACCTGTTCTGTGTTATCTTCATATTATTATTATTATTATTATTATTATTATTATTATTATTATTATTATTATTATTATTATTATTATAACATATAACCCAGCAAGAGACTGCGCGGCTTGGATCACGTAACTATCTGCTTATATTTGAGAGATAGAGGGTTCGAACCCCGCTGTCAGCAGCCGTGAAGATGTTTTTTCCCGTGGTTTCCCATTTTCACACCAGGTAAATTAGGGTTGTGCCTTAATTGAGGCCACGATCACTTCCTTCTCACTCCTAACCTTTTGCTTTCCCATCGCCGCTTCAAGGCCTATCTGTGTCGGTGAAATATAAAATAAATTGTAAAAAGACATGGCGTTGGCCTGTCAGTATTGTTTTATTTTTTATTTTATTTTTTGGCTACTGGCTTTACTTCGCACCGACAGAGATAGTTCTTATGGCGACGGTGGGATAGGAAAGGGCTAGACGTTTTAAGAAAGCGGCCGTGGCCTTAATTAAGGTACAGCCCCATCATTTGCCTGGTGTGTGAATGAGCTGCCGACAGTGGGATTCGAACCCACTATCTCCCGGATGCAAGCTCACAGCAGTGCGCCCTTAACCGCACAACTAACTCTCCCGGTGTCACTATTGTAGCGGTCGCAGTGTTTCGGGAGTTTCGTAGACGTACTTATTTAGTAGAAACTTACTAGAAACTGACCACGATGTATTCACAGTGACACTTAAGCTTCAACTTATCGCGCGAATCAACACGGCGCGATCTTATAACAGAGTATGCTTGTGACGTTATATACAGGGTGAAGCGAAATTCGCGCACTCGGGCATCGCAGCACGACTCCTCGCATGCCAGCAATAAAAAAATTATCTCTCACAAAAGTTCGTCCTGCGAGTATATCCGGGAGAAAAAGGACGTTGAAGAGTGGCAATCTGGCAACACTGTAACCACATGTAGGGTAACTACCTCTGTCAGCACATATTAGTCGTGCTGTACAGTTGGTGCAGTGGATAGAGTTTTGGATTAGCATGCAGGAGGTCGAGGGGTCGATCCCGGTTTGAGGCGTATGTTTTTTATTTCGTAAATGTAGTCCAGGTGGTATGGTATCTGGCATCTTAATCGTCAACAGCGATTGCAGCTGGTCCTCTATAAACCATTTACACTTACATACTACGATCCTAGAAAGGCACGATCATTCGTTTTCATTGGTCACCTTTGAAAGACGCACTTTCCACGTCGTGGGCGTGAATTTATTCGCACCATTTCATCTACTAGGTGCGTTACAACGTGTTCAGCGTTGCTAAATTTTGTAAATGTAGGATACATTTGACCTAAGAAACGGTGTCTTACTGTATTACAGTATGTAATGTCCGATGGAAGTTAGCAAATAAAAAACTGCGCCTCAACCCCGGGATCGAACCCTCGAGCTCCTGCACGCCAACCCATAACTCTATCCACTGCACCAACTGTACATAACGACTAGTATGTGCTGACAGAAATACTTATCCTACATGTGGTTACAGTGTTGCCAGATTGCCACTTTTCAACGTTCTTTTTCTGCCGGATATACTCGCAGGACGAACTTTTGTGAGATATATTTTTTGTTGCTGACATGTGAGGAGTCGCGCTGCGACGCCCGAGTGCGCGAATTTCGCTTCACTCTGTATATAGCACACATTTTGCCTCACTTTCAAGCACTATTTCATAAAAATTTTGTTTCAGATTTTCAAATATATTATTATTATTATTATTATTATTATTATTATTATTATTATTATTATTATTCTCTCGTGGAGAACTCAACCCTCTAAACCAAATTGGCCTCTTCTACTGTATTATCTGTCAATTGTTTCATTAAACATAATTGTAAGTGTACCGGGCGGTACACCTCCGCGCCGCTAATTCAAACTTTGCGCCAGTTGAAACTCCTCTACTGGAGGAAGCCTGAACTTTAACTATCGTGTTAATTCTCAAGTTTCTCAGAAGATGTCGCTATCTGTAAATTTTGAAGAGTTCTGAACTGTGTCCTTTTCGATTTATTTTTGTTTTCTCTGTAGTGAGAAGTGTGAACATTCTCTTCTAGATGGCACTACTGAAGAAATACAACGGTGCACCCTAGTGCGAAATGAAAGAACTTTTTTTGAAGAATTTTAGTATGCATAAGTTTGTTCTTTGTTAAATTTCTTTTAGTCATTGTTTAGGTTGGCTGTATAACCCTTCTCTTTCCGCCAGTTTTGAATTCGACCAATGAGTAATTTTTGTCATTAATTTTCCACCAATCCTAGATGTCTTCTTCAGTTTTGACTTGTAATCTTTTGGCCGTCCAATAAAATGCTTGTGGGCGGGTGTTATCATTCATGAAAGGTCTCAAATGTTCCGCGAGGGTATATAAACTGCTGATTTTCGTGTCTCTGCGCCACTTCAGTAACATCTATCATTGTGTAAATTATGTAGCAGGGGACGGGAAGCGCCTCTTTCCTCGGGCAGCAGTTCTTCAATAAGGTAATGGCCTTTTAATAACTTCTTTTCTTGCTAGCTCAGCAGTTTAACTCTCGGGGCAGGTTCGACACCTCTTACCATGTATCTTTCCTCTAAAATGTAAAAGACTCTTGGTATAAATTCTATCTCTTTAAACTACAAATTGGGATAGAGAGTCCCTAACCCTCTCGAGCTCCCTTTCATATTGTTTTTGAGGTGACCACGTTTTCTCAACCATTTTTCTTCGTTTCGTAATGTAATAAGTTTTCCTATCGTGTCACCTCTTTAGTATGGGATTAGCCCTTGCATATGCGGACTAGTGCCAAATAGGTTTTAAATAAAGTGTATTAGGAGTGCAAGGACGCCTCCTCTCAAGTTGGTATTTTGGAGGCCATGTAATTGTCCTGTTTCTTTATTGAGTAGGCCTCAGTAGGTTGGGTATTTTTACCCCTGTTTTCATGTGCTTGGAGGTCAACTTGAAGGTGGAGTTTGGTGTGGCCTTTGATAGGCTGGAACTTTGAAAGCGTGTTGCTCTTCCCAAAAAAAATCCTATCTGCCTGCCTCGAGGAGGCTTTACTGTGTAATTGGGAGCAAGAACTCCTGGGCATGATTGGGGTTTTCTGCCCCTTTGTCAAGCCTGGTATCTGGCTAAAGTTGGGCTAATTGCTCAAGAATTATGTGTCTGGCTCTTGGAGTCCAAATCCTGTAACATTGTAATTGTACTTGCTCGAATTGTTGCTAGGTTACTGAGTACCTGTTATTTTATTTTTTTTTTTTTTTGCTATGGGCTTTACGTCGCACCGACACAGATAGGTCTTTTGGCGACGATGGGAGAGGAAAGGCCTAGGAGTTGGAAGGAAGCGGCCGTGGCCTTAATTAAGGTACAGCCCCAGCATTTGCCTGGTGTGAAAATGGGAAACCACGGAAAACCATCTTCAGGGCTGTCGATAGTGGGATTCGAACCTACTATCTCCCGGATGCAAGCTCACAGCCGCGCGCCTCTACACGCACGGCCAACTCGCCCGGTACCTGTTATATTTGTTATTTCTTGATCTTGAAAAGAAAGTATAACCTTGTTAAATTTTTAAATTAACTTTAATTTCGTAGATTGAGACCTATTCATCCCAGCACCTTCTTTCACCTCTAACTACCACGGATAACTCCGTAACAGTAAGTTAAATACTAACACTAAGAGCGTCTTCAATTTGTATTTCAATGTACGTCTACGTAAGTCTACGTTAAAAAACGTGTATTGACTTTACGTGAAGCTACGTCCACCGCGAAGCGCACACACATTCTATCTTTCTGAGAAGGGCACCTCCGAATCTGTTTTTTCTCTCGTATACGAAGGCCTATTTTCTATCGTCAGTAAACGTAGCAATGAGTCAACATAAAAATAGAACTATTAAAAATTCCTTCCGTCATGTTAAGTGTAGCAAACTGCTAAAAACATTTATTTGTAACAAGCACACTAGGGCACATATGTATTTGCACCTCGTCTACCGTGGAGAACCCTTGAAACCACATCGGACTCTACTGGAAACAATTGTTCGTTCTCTTCCCATTTCTTGCGCTAGTTTTCCTTCCTCTACTCACCCAGGGTCTGTCTCTCCTTCCACCTCTTCACTCCCCACATTCTGTTCTCATTTCATTCCCCACACCCCTGCACTAGTTATTTATCTTATCTCGTCATCAACCCCTGTGAATGTATCATCTTCTTATGGCCATTCTCCCCTCTCTACCCGATTTCATTCCACAGATAGCTCTCAGTCTGGCTTCGTCTCATCTCTGATGTATAAGGTTTTGCTGCCTCACATTTGGCACGTTTCCTATTCACGTCATTATAAGAAATATTTTACTCACCACCGTTTCACTTCACTTTTCCTTAACTTCCACTTTTCTGAGTTTTTATTGGTTGGACTGGGAAACTAGTAAACATTTTCTGGTACCTGCTACTCCCTTACCTGTTAAAATCAGCACATAATTGCCTTAGGACACTTTCCGTCTTGGATGTCGATCACTTACAAGTAAGCTGTTGCATGAGAAGTTTGGAAATAAGGAAATTATAATGATAAGAAGAAGAAGCTGCTTACATCCTGCTCTGGTCATTGCCCTCAAGAAACACATTTATGCTGCTTTCAGCTTATTCTCTTCTTGTATAAGGTGTAATCAAAAAGGATCGGTTTGAGGGCGTTGTGCAACTGACAAGCAATTTAGCGCTAATCCGATGTATTACTGTGGAAGTCGTGTCTTGCTGAGGTGCACGCGTTAAAATGCGGCCACATGAACTATGGCGACGTTATTACCAACTGCGTCCAAACAGGACCAATATGCAGTTATTCCGTTCTTGCCCGCCGAAGGACAAACACCGGCGGACATCCATCGGAGAATGAAGACTGTGTGTGGGGCAGCATGTCTGTAGGAAACGACCGTTGTGGAATGGTGCACCAAGTTGCGTGCAGGTCGCGTTTCGACGCAAGACGCCGGTCGATCTGCGAGGCCAGCTTCATCCATTACAGAATTCGAGCACCCGCCCTATAGTCCTAATCTCTCCCCATGCGATTATCATATCTTCGATCCCCTCAAAAATGTCTCGGAGGGCCGACGCTTCCTGTCGACCTAGGACGTGCAGCAAGACACGGTGTTTGACCACATGGGGATGTTCAAGCTGGTGCAGCGGAGGGATGAGTATCTCAATGCTCACGGCTATTTTGAATGTTTGGTATCCCTATTCAGGACTGTAGGGCCGTCAAACGGTAACTTTTTCATCGTCCCTTATAAATCTAAGGGCCACATTTTACTTCCGCGTTTAAGCACACATCAAAAATAGGACTCTACAAATTTCTGCCCAATATGCATAAACAAGTTTCAACAAAATTAAACGGGAAAATATGTAAAATTACTTTCAGGACAGCCAACTGTTGAAGTTATTTTCCACTAGATCCACTCAAAACTCGACTAGAAACATGTAGATTATTTAATGTTTCTCGCTTTTGTTCGTTATTAGGGACTTTCTAGATTATAATGCTTTCTTTGCAACTCTATTCTCTTTTTGACTTCCTTCATGCATTTATTATTATTGGTACGTGCAATAATGCTTCCAAGAGAGCAGAATTGTTTTAACTGTTCCTGTTGTGCATTTCGTATTATTACTTGTGCAGCGATCTCCTGTTTTTCCGTTCGCTTTTATTCGTTTGAAGTTATCTTTCCGGAACTGCAATAACTCTTGTATAATTAATAACACATTTTTAAAACTGGTCTTTAGTTCACTATGGCTAGGGGCATGATTTTTTCGCATTAATTTATATTCGATTTCGCGAAAGGAAAACATTTTTTCGCGTTATTTCGCAAAATAGGGCTAACCCCATCGCTTTAATTTCTCGTTAATCATTTCCTAAAATTAATCATAAAAAGTTGAATTCGTGAGATTTGTGAATTATTTGCGAAAGATAGATATATAAAGAGAAACAATATTGTTAAACATTATTCCTTATGTGATCTTGATTAGAACTAAAATATAATCCTAATCAAGATTACAAAACAAATTACCCTTTCACCCTGCATGGGCGTAGCTTTCACCCTATATGGCCATACTATTAAGGAATTTTATTATTAGTATTTATTTTTTGTTAGTGACTTTACGTCGCACCGACACAGATAGGTCCTATGGCGACGATGGGATCGGGAAGGCCTAGGAGTGGGAAGGAAGCGGCCGTGGCCTTAATTAAGGTACAGCCCCAGCATTTGCCTGGTGTGAAAATGGGAAACCACGGAAAACCATCTTCAGGGCTGCCGACAGTGGAATTCAAACCCACTATCTCCAGGATGCAAGCTCACAGCCGCGCGCCCCTAACCGCACGGCAAACTCGCCCGGTAAGGAATTTTATAGAATATTAATACGAAGAGATACTTCTGTAGAAATGAGAAATCCTTATTCTGTCTTCTGTTTCCCTTCAAACACGTGATATTTGAATACAATTTCAAGATCGTTATTTTCCACGAATTTCGCTGCATTTTCGCACGTATCGCAAAATAAGTCTATTTCGCTTTAAACTGGCATTGTAGCCTTAATTCGCTGTAATTCGCGAAAATAAAATCACTACTTTTTAATCAGAATCATATGATTCGCTAAGATATCTCAAAATCGCTTCAAAATATTTCTTGTCGCGCTTATCGTTAATGCGAAAAAATCATGCCTCTAACTGGCTTTACACCGGTGAATTCATGTTCAAAAATAGACTTATACTACTATAACCCACAGATGAAGTCTATGGTCGTCCCATTCAGTTGTTGGATAATAATTGGCTGGAATAGTTTTCAAATGTCATTGTCACACACATCTGTTACCTAATGGTTTCCTTTTGGGAATGGGGTCAGGTACTTGTGTCATATTCCATCCAGTGTGGCGAACTCGTGCTTGCAGTAAAGTCGCCTCTCAGCCTGTTATGACAGGGACACGTCTCCTGGGGACTGCTGTGTGCGGCGGGCAGTGTGTACAGTATTCCCGTAGAAGCGGTAGATGTCTCCCATGAGGGGACAACACACATCAAACTGATGTTGCAGGACAATCAAAACTACAGGCAACTGGAAATTTAATATGCAGATAAAAGTTTTTAAAAAATTAAAAGGGACAAAAATGGATTGTTGAAAATCTGGTTGACTTTCAGTTGTTGAAACTATTCACGATAGATTCACTCAAAACTCGAATAAAAAAATGAGTATTAATTATTTATGTATATGCTTACTAATTTATTCATGAAAGCGAAATTAAGGCTCTTTTGGAAATTTACACAGATTACCGTATTTTAAATAGCACGGTAATGGATTGTGACAAGGATTTCTAGTAAAGGTGTGACAAACGGTTATTTTTGTGTAACTGCTACATCTGTCACTGCTTTAATAAAGTAACTGTGAAAAGTAAGAGTTAAAATAACGTCCAACGTTACTCACCTTTTATTGATCACAGTCTGGTCACGGCTTCAAGCTTGTCTTTTTACAGCTGTGTTGCGAAGTCCCATTCGTTCACTCGCACATGCGCGCACGCATCACTACACTGTTGAAAGTCGGTGCAGCAAAACACGCATTCCTATTTGCTATAAAGTTAACGAGAAGCAGACAACGGATGAAATGTGAAGACAACATAGCGTCTCTTCTGAAATCTAGAGGAGTGAGTTTGACAACGCCCCGATCAAGGATAGAAGACTAGAAAACATGATGATCTGGGCTAAACCTCGACACAAACCGGTACAAGAGGATCGATTAAGTAAAATGAAGTAATGTTATTTTATCTATAATATGACATCTATAATATCAATATGGAAAATTAGCATACTAATTTATTTATGGTACAAGAAAAATTATAGGGTGAAACTCATAATAATATTATAACGTAGGGAGCCCTGCGCGATGTCTGAGTGAACGATTACCCCTGAGCAGTTCAATGTGTCATCACAGTTTACACTTGAGTTACCAGATGACAGCAGGAACCTAAACAAATACACTGTAGAGTATATTATCCACTATGGTGTATTTGACTTCATGCAATCTCCTACGAAAGCGCTCTCACTCGGAAGACATCCGTACTATGTGAACTCTGAAGGTCACATCCTGTGTCAGTAAATTGCTACCAGTGACAGTTCTCACTTCCCAGTTACTGTTTTCACTAGTACGTTTTTCTGTTGTCGTTACTTGGAAACCTGTTAATTTTTGTCCTCGTTACATTTGTAACAGTGACAAGCATGTAAATGTGACAAAGTAACTACTACGTTATTTTTCAGCCGTCTCTAATTTCCAGTCACTATTCCAAACTGCTCTGCTCCGGGAAAGTTACTGTGACAAAAACTTGTGATTCGTCACAGTTGTGATTACACGTAACGTTGTTTCGTGTACATAAACACCTAGTAATCAGCACCCACTCCATATTTAGTTACTGAGTTTATAGTCATATTTTCATACATACATACATACATACTTAGGCTATAACATTAAAATGAAAAAACATTTACTTCATGTATGAATTATGCCATTTTGTGTCCATGTGTCACTAAGCTTCAGACTGACATTAAACGTAATAACTGTCGACGCTTGAGGCGCTGGCCTTCTGAACCGAACTTGGCAGGTTCGATTTTGGGTCAGTCCGGTGGTATTTGAAGGTTTTCAGATACGTCAACCTCGTTTCGGTAGATTTACTGGCACGTAAAAGAAATCGGCGGGACTGAATTCTTGCACCTCAGCGTCTCCGAAAACTGTGAAAGTAGTTAGTGGGACGTAAATCCAATAACATTATTTGTTACTAAATCACAACAGTCACGGTGTTAGAACAGCATGTTATTTTGAGTAAAGATAAGTGGACCTATGAAATAGAAGTTCATGATACAGGGTTTGCAAATAATTTTGGAGATGTATGCGTATGCACCAGCAGCAGTTCCACATGGTTTGACCCCACACAGACGAGAAAAGCGCCGAGCGAATATGTTGCGACTGCAGCAGTGCTAGTCCCGATAGATGATAGACTCTCAGAGTGCGCGCGCGTGTAGCACTCGTCAGAGTCGGTCTTCGGAATGGTGATTTCGTGAGTTCCGTCACAGGTGTACACACCTCCAACCAAATCACGGTGATAAAATCATAGGTCGTGAGATCACAACCCATCCCTAAATCAGCTACAACTTGTGCCAAAACATATAAGTTACAGATGGGGAACACAATAATAAAACGATATCTCAGTTAATAAAAGTAAGATCCCTTTATTTAATACTACAGTATCTGGTAGATAGGATTAATCGAACACTTCATATTTCGTATTCCTGCCCCTCTCTTGTTCAAAGGACATTATTTATCCGCATTCCAACCCTCCTTAACTCTTTATCATCTGACAAGAACTTGGACGTTTTTTCTTCGTATGCCTCCTTTAATCGATTCTTCGTTAACCTAGCTCATTTTCTTCATATTCCTTTTTTTATCTTCTCATTGCTGTCCCCTCTATTTTATATAATTTAATATTTATTTATGTATTTTTAGTGTACTATACCGTTACTTATGTTTTATCTGTATTTATCTTACTGTGCCTACCTATAAGTTCTTCCCTTCGTTTTACTTTCAGTCTTTAATTTTCCTCATTGTTTCTTTTGCCTTTGTATTTTGTTGTTAATTGTTGTGTCTCTACAGTAATATTGTTAGTTTTTTAATTTTTCCTCCATTTTTATCATTAGATAATTTTTCCTCTTTCTTCCATTTATTTTTTTATGTTTGCATTGTGCTCCTGCATTATAAATATGTTTTCATTGCGAAACTCTGCAGTTCGACTCTCGCTGTTTTGGTTTCCCAAATAAATAAATAAATAAATAAATAAATAAATAAATAAATAAATAAATAAATAAATAAATAAATAAATAAAATCTTGTTACCTAATGGATATGGGTAACATCACAGGGATCTGCTTCATGTGATATTGCATATCATAATTCCCACGTAATCATTTTACACCACCATGAGACAGTTTGTTTCTTGAATGCTTTTCGAGATCTGATGGAGCAAGAAACGCTAGAAGCTAAGGAGATGAGTGCGAAAGATTAATTTCGTTTAGCAGCGATCAGGCTACAATTGTATGAAGTCCATCTTCCTCATTGTCCTTACTGTAAAGAATTGGGTCTACAGTGAAAAGAATTGAAATTGAATTAACGCCCCCCCCCCAAAAAAAACTAGATGCATGGTCATCTCAACTACTTAAACAGGATAGCAACTTAAAGCGAGCTAAGAGATAAATTACCTGAGTTAGATAATTATTTCAATGAAGCATTTGAATGTTTTTTTTTTAAACTGGATGAGGATAGGAACAGAAGAGTGAGATATACCACCTGCCGAATGCCGACATAACTCGTACCGACCGGGTAGCTGCGCGGTTTGGGTCACGTGGCTGTCAGATTTTATTCTGGAGACAGTGGGTTAGAATCCCGCTGTCGGCAGCTCTGAAGATAGTTTTCCGTTTTCACAACGGAAATTGCTGCGGCTGTACCTTAATTAAGGTCATGGTGTGCATGGGCACATCAGGGCATCTGAAAATCTTATCGAGAGTTTGGAACGCTGCCTTTCCAAGAGTTACTTTACGACGAACCGCTGCTATTTATGGTTGGTACTTGAAGATAGAAACTGTCCACCACTTTGGTTACATCAACGCTGATGATGATGATGATGATGATGATGATGATGATATTAATAATAATCTTATTTTCCTTCTTTCTTTCTTTCTTTCTTAATCTGTTTACTTTACAGGGTTGGTTTTTCCCTCGGACTTAGTGAGGTATCCATTCTCTACCGCCACAAAGGCAGTGTACTGGAGCGTGAGACTTTGGGTCGGGGATAGAACTGGGAAGGAGGACTAGTACCTCGCCCAGGCGTCCTCAACTGCTATACTGAACAGGGGCTTTGTGGGAAGATGGGAGGATTGGAAGGGATAGAGAAGGAAGAGTAAAGGAAGCGGCCGTTGCCTTAAGTTAGGTAGCATCCCGGCATTTGCCTGGAGGAGAAGTGGGAATCCACAGAAAACCCACGTTGAAGATGTCTGAGGGAGAAGTTGAACACACGTCTACTCATTTGACCTCCCGAGGCTGAATGGACCCAGTTCCAGTCCTCGAATCACTTTTCAAATTTCGTGGCAGAGCCGGAATCGAACCCGGGCTTCCGGGGATGGCAGCTAATCACGCTAACCACTACACCACAAAAGCGAAATAATAATAATGGCGTGTGGTCTTCGAAGAAGCTTGCTGCTGGTCTATCGAGTTGAAACCGGATAGGCAACCTGCATGCCTGCGAGGATGGGTTCCCACCTAACATGAATAGTAATGGTGAAGAAAGCACAAACACCCAGTCCCCAAGCCATGCTAATGGTAATCGTATACAATAACAACGTTTAGCTGGAGAAGAAAATAATTTTGTATTCTATTTTAGCCGCCTGAAGCTAGGAATTAAAAGAAAAGAAGAAATTTTCATTAAACCTGTTGTTTTATCTGTAATTCTTTTCGTTGGTTTATATTATTATTAAGGAAAATACTTGGCGGAAATACGCACAATATGTTGTTCGTTGCGGCTAACCGATCTGTACAACGCCACAGCAAATAGTGGAGACTCGCGTATCAGCGTGTAGCGTGTGCTGTGAGGAAAGGGAGCAGGGGTATATATTTGCCTAGGGCCTGGACACTGAAGTATTATTCACCCATTTGCCGCGCGCGTTGATCAGTCTGGTAGTCTCACTCATTCAATGTGTGTATTACTTTGTTACTCTATAGTCAATTATAAATGAGTATTTAATAGTATAATCAGGCCACACTTCTATTTAATTGTAATTCATGTGTAACTATTCTTACCTTGGTGAAAGTTCGATTGTATATTTTTGAATCAAAATCTCAATAATTATTGTTGTCTAAAAATTTGACTCCCGCCCCTCACCCCCACACTTCTAATTCCCAATCGCCGCTACTGTTCCTGTAGTTAGTACCTTGGTCTTACTAATATTATTAATATTATTATATTATACGGTCCCATACTTTAACTCTGTTCTTTAGGTATGGAATTTTTTTGACGATTCACTTTAACGTCGCACCGACACAGATATGTCTCATAGCGACGATGGGACAGGAAAGGCCTAGGAGCGGGAAGGAAGCGGCCGTGGCCTTAATTAAGATACAGCCCCAGCATTTGCCTGGTGTGAAAATAGAAAACCACGGAAAAACATCTTCAGTGCTGCCGACAGTGGGGTTCGAACCCAATATCTCCCGAATACTGGATACTGGCCGCACTTAAGCGACTGCAGCTATCGAGCTCGGTAGTTTGAACAAATAAGGGGAGAGTATGGAACCTTGTGTTACACGTATGCTGACTCCGAATCACTCACTGTCAAAATGCTCAGTTCTAACCGTGGCTTCTTGTCCCGAATATCATGCTTACTGGTACATTAAAAGTAAACATAAAATTAAATTTATATGGAAAAAGAATCCAAAATTAAATTAATCAAAGCATAGCAAAGCAGATATTGTTGATTACGGAATATGGTTAGTTTATCTTTAGCTGTTAATCACAATTTGTTAAATCATCCCTGATTGAGCAAGGAACTTGAGTATGGATAAAGATATTCTGATAAACATCTCCGTGTCCTTTTCAGATTGTGGCGATCAGTGGGAAGCTCAACGTGGTAGCCAGGTGTTCCATCGACCAGCTTTTTAACGTCGCTGAAGGCGTAAAGCCCATTGCTTTTGAAAGATTAAAGGGAAGGGTGCCAGATGAACTTCTCGTAAACTTATATAAAATGTGCAGGGTGCTAGTCTCTTCAGCGTATCAGACACGCATCACCAATACTTAGTCAATTCGAATGTTGAACATAGATATATGTATGACGTATGTGTATATGAGTGGCTCACACGGTTGAGGAGCTGGCGTTCTGACTCCTACCTGTCAGGTTCGATCCTGGCTCAGTCTGGTGGTATTTGAAGGTGCTCAAATACGTCAGCCTCGTGTCGGTATCTTTACTGACACGTACAAGAACTCCTGCGAGGCAAAATTCCGGCACCTCAGCATCTCCTAAAACCGTTTAAAGTAGTTAGTGGGACGTAATAACAATAACATTTTTATAGATCTTTATTCTCTTTGTATTGCTTTGTTTATGTTACTAAATTATAGTCTGGTTCGAACCCCACTGTCGGCATCCCTGAAGATGGTTTTCCGTGGTTTCCCATTTACACACCAGGCAAATGCTGGGGCTGTACCTTAATTAAGGCCACGGACGCTTCCTTCCCAGTCCTAGCCCTTTCCTGTCCCATAGTCGCCATAAGACCTATCTGTGTCGATGCGACATAAAGCCAATAGCAAAACAAAAAATTATAGTCTTAACCCTTGCGCCGCTACATTCCATTTTAGTCGAATGCGATAACTGTCTCTTGCTGCGACTAGCAAAGAACTGTTATAACAACATCCCGTGATGCAAACTCTGCGCTATAGCGACCACAGCGACACTATACGGCCAGTCCACGAACTTTATGACTCTACTACGTTTGTCTCTCGATCGTGGCCATCTATGAACGGTTGCTAGGTAACATCATGTTGCACACTTTTTATCTCAAGTTAAGATGACCTCCAGCCATAATAATAATTTCGTGTGGCTATTTCTAGCCGAGTACAGCCCTTGTAAGGCAGACCCTCCGATGAGGGTGGGCGCCATCTGCCATGTGTAGGTAACTGCGTGTTATTGTGGTGGAGAATAGTATTATGTGTGGTGTGTGAGTTGCAGGGATGTTGGGGACAGCACAAACACCCAGCCCCCGAGCCACTGGAATTAACCAATGAAGGTTAAAATTCTCCACCCGGCCAGGAATCGAACCCGGGACCCTCCGAACCGAAGGCCAGTACTCTGACCGTTCAGCCAACGAGTCGGACACCTCCAGCCATAAGACTTATTTACGTTAATAAAATTGTCCTTTTTCTGAATTAAGGTCGACACCTGATATTTCTTGGATTTCACCAGCTTTTTGAAGCCAGAGTATATTGTTGGAGGAGAACAAATGTGTGAGCTTGCTTCCAACGCAACATCTGGCAAACATGACATGGCTTTTTCGTTTATCCGGATTCAAAACCAAGAATATATGTTCGCAAAAGTATGTAGAGTCATAGTAACGAATTTGCATCCAAGTTCTTACAAAGTGTAAGGAGGCTATGTGGTATAGTGAAATACTTCTCTGAGTTTTTTCTTTCTTAAACAACTGCCTCCCAATAGAGGTAGCACTAAAGGACTCAGTTTACCCATATGACAATTTTAATTATCATTACTATTATAATTGCAATATTAAAATATTAATAAATAATCTGTAAAATTCCAATCAACACCTAGAGATGTGGATCAAGATGGTGATTCAGAATTTGACAACTCTTCTTTAGCACTATCGTGACTATCTCATCTCATCTCATTCGGAAGTTGGAATGTGATATTTTTTCGAAATTCCTCCAAGTAAAAGGTATATCAGCTCCTGCTCCTTTCAGTAGACCTATTAAATCAACACATTTGAGCTTATATCTGCCTTTGAAATTGTACCAGGCGGTACACCTCCACGCCGTTAATTTAAAATGTGCGCCAATTGAAACTCCTCTGCTGGAGGAAGTCTGAACTTTATCTACGCTATTAATTCTCTACTTTCTCAGAAGATGTCACTACCTGTAAATTTTGGAGTTTTAGAACTGTGTCACTTTTGATATGTTTTTGTTTCGCTTGAAGTAAGAAGTGTGAACTTTCTCTTCTAGAGGACACTACTGAAGATCTACAATAGTGCAATCTAGTGCGGAGTCAAAGAACTATTTTTTTTTTTTTGGAGAAAATTTAATTTCAAGAGTTTGTTCTTTGTTAAATTTCTTTCTGTCATTGTTTAAGTTGGCAATATTTACCCCTTTCTTCCCCTTGTTATGAATGTATCCAATCCCGAATTTCTTCTATTAATTTCTGACCAATCTGGTGTATCTTCCCCCAACTTGAATCTGTTGCGGGGTCCTACCCAATAAAGTGTTTGTGGGAGGGTGTTTTCATTCCCCTAACGCCTAGAAACTTCCGCGAGAGTATTTAAACTGCTGATTTTTGGGTCTCTCGGCCACTTCTGTTCCATCTTTCAGTGTGCTAAGTACATAGCAGGGGGCGAAAAGCGCCTCTTACTTCGGCAGCGGTCAACAACAAGGTAATGGCCGATTAATAACTTCTTTCTTTGCTAGCTCAGCAGTTTAACTTTCGGGGCGGGTTCTAGGCCTTCCACCATGTAACTTTCCTTTAAAATGTAAAAACTACTGGTATCTATTCTATCTTTCAAACGACATATCGGGATAGAGAGTGCTTAACCCTCTCGAGCTCCCAATCACATCGTCTTGAGGTGAACTTATTTTTCCCAACCAATTCTTCCGTAATGTAATGTAAATTGTTATTAAGTCACCTCTGTAGTATGGGATTAGCCCTTGTATTAATGGCCTAGTGCCAAGTAGGTCTTAAGCAAAGTGTATTAGGAGTGCAAATTCGCCTCCTCTCAAATTGTATTTTAGAGGTCATGTATTAACTTTCTTGTTATTTAACGGACCTCAGTAGGTTGGGTATTTTACCCCTGTGTATACGTCCTTGGAGGACAGCTTAAAAGTGGAGTTTGGAGTGGCCTATGATAGGCTTGGATTTTAAGGGGAAGTTGCCCTTTCTTGAAAATTGTGTTTCTGCCTCAAGGAGGCTTTTGGGTGTAATTGGAAGCAAACGTTTCTGGCATGTTTGGGGGTTTTCGGCCCCTTTGTTGTATGGTGTTCATTGTAAGGTTGGGCTCATTGCTCAAGAATTATGTTTCTGACTTTTGAAGCCCCAAATGGGGTACCTATGTAAATGTATTTTTCAATCGTGTTTCGGCTACTAAGTACCTGTTCTATTTGTTGTTACCTAATTTTGAAAAGAAAATATAACCTTGTTAAATTTTAAAATTAATTTCACTTTAGTAGCTTGAGACCTATTCACCACCCAGCACCTTCTTTCATGCATAACTACCACCAAAACACGGTAACAAGTGGTAGCAGAGCGTGGTTGAATGGGTCTCAATTTAGCCCCTTTTGACGGCTAGACATTGTTTTGATCCGAACTCTAACCATTTTCTCAGCTGCTGGAATTTTTTGACTTTTTCAAAATTGTTCTGTCACCATGCCCGGCCCTCGCGATGTTCTCCATCTTAATTATTTGCGCAAAGAGGAGTTGATCTATGAATTAAATATCAGAAATGTGCAATCTGGAGGCACGGTTGCAGTAGACACTAACAAGCTTAGAGAGTCCCTTGATTTGCCCATTTCCATCCCCAATTTGGGAGAGAAAGAAATTGACGACTCTCTTTCCACGATCACGGAGAATATTACTGGGCTAGCTTCTGTAGTTAGTTTTTTTGATGAAAATGATCCGTCTCCTAATCAAATTAAGCGTGTGCAAGGCAGGCTATATCATTTTTCGAATAGGGTTAACGATCTGTTGTCTCTAAAACTGAATGACGTTCAGAGGAAGGAAGCTAGTACGCTCCTGGAAAATATTTCCGAATTATCTAGTAAGGTCACTCAATTGTTAACTGGGGAAGTTCCTCCCAAATCTGATCAGCCCACCATAGTGAATGTAGGCAGCGAGGAAGAACCTGCTAAGGGAGAAGTAAATAGGAAAACCATCGCTGCTCAAACTATCTCTGCCCCATTGGACAACGAGTCTGAACGCCGTGCATCGCTGAGTAACATCCGTTCTGAATTAACTTCTTTGCCATTGAAACCTTTACCTACTATGTCACCCGGGTTTAGTAGCTTGCCTCATCCATTGGCAATGTTGCTCAGAGGTATATCTAAGTTTTCCGTTAATACCACCAGTGATGTAATTTCATTTTTAAGATTTCTAGTTGAATTTCAGGATCATGCCCTTGTGTTTTCTCTGTCCCCATGTCAAATTTTGCAAATTATCTATCCGTATGCTATAGGTATTCTCTCAGACAAAATAGTTAGAGCCATTGCCGAGCAATCATCTATTGAGGATTTCCATGCCCATTTGCTAGCTAACTTCATCCCGGCTAGGGCCAGGTCCTCCCTTCTTCAGAAGTACTATTATCGTGTACAGCGCTTGGATGAAAACTTGGCTGATTTCATACAGGACATTAAGTTTTATACTAGGGTGTTTGCCCTTCATTTTCCTGAAGATCAGATTGTACAGGCTATTGTAGAGGGAATTTCACCTCCCTATAGGTCATATTTGTGTTTCGCGGCGTGCCCGCAAACCTTCTCTGAACTTGAAGCATTGGCGTCTCAGCGGAAGGAGTTAGATACGCCGATTCTTTGCGTGTCGCGAAAGAACCCCCGCCTTCCATTAGTAATACTCGGCCTCCACCTCGCCGATCAGTCACCCCTCGTAAATGTTATGCTTGCGGGTCGCCTGACCATCTGCGCAATAAGTGTCCTCTGATCAAGTCTAGTAGGGCAAATAATGGAGCGGGTTCATCACAAGGCTGTTTTAAATGTGGGGCTTTCTCACATATCGCAAAGAATTGTCCCAATTCGAATAGCACCCCCTCCTGCTCAACTTTTGGTGTAACTTCCAACAACAATCAAAAGTGACTAGTGGCTTCGGCTGAGTCAACTAATTCTGCTTCCCAAGGCTCAGCCCCTGGCAAAAAGGTCGAGAATTCAGGGAACGATAAGTCTTCGAATACATCTTTTGAATGCCCCAAAGAGTGTCTTAGGATTGCGGCGGATACCCCCGCACCTGTTCCTTTTCTTAAGATTGAGTTAAATAACGAGCCTATAACAGCTCTCTTAGATTCAGGCAGTGTTTGTTCGATTATTTCGGCTGAATGGTATTCTAAA
Source organism: Anabrus simplex (assembly GCF_040414725.1). NCBI lineage: Eukaryota > Metazoa > Arthropoda > Insecta > Orthoptera > Tettigoniidae > Anabrus > Anabrus simplex. The sequence goes on from NC_090275.1 coordinate 43,654,083, forward strand.
TTGAAATCGGTTTGTAAACTTCCTGACTATGTCTCTTCTCCTGTTCAATACGTTTCGGCTAATTCATCTCCATTAGAAATTCTAGGTTCCTTACTGGTCAAGATTCGTATTTTTAAGTTTACATGGAAAATTAAATTGTTTGTGGCCAAGCAATTGTCTTGCCCCATTATATTGGGAGCTGACTTTATTTCTCACACTGGTCTTGTGCTCGATCTCCAGTCTAGGTCGTGCACATTCAAATTTGCTTCTAGTTGTAAAATACCACTATTAAAGTGTAATTCTGTGTCATGTTCTTCTATTTCGCCTACCCAGGATGAGATGTTGTTAGACCTTAGACATCTACCTGAGGAGCAGGCTGATAGTATTCGCAAACTGTGTCAGTCGTTTCCCGAGGTGTTCTCTGATACTCTTGGTGTTACTGACCTTATTGAATACAAAATTGAGGTCACGGATTCGATTCCTGTCCGTTTTCCACCTTATAGGCTATCTCCACCTAAAATGAAGGCTCTGAAAGAAATTATCGATCAGATGTTGAAGGATGGTATTATTAGGCCCTCTAAGTCGGCGTATTCATCGCCTATTTTTCTAGTCCCGAAACCCCAAGGAGGCTTCAGGCCTGTCATTGATTACAGGGCTCTCAATCGGAAGGTGGTGTTGCAATCTGTGCCCCTTCCTGACCTTCATTCTTGTTTTTCATGGTTTCGTAAGGCCAAGTTCTTCACCATCTTGGACTTGAATCAGGCCTATAATCAAATTCCCCTTGCCGAAGAGTCTAAACACCTTACAGCGTTTGCCACGGACTGGAATTTATACGAATACAACCGCGTGCCTTTCGGGCTCCCCACCGGAGCAGCTGTACTCACTAGGCTACTAGATAGGGTCTTCTCCGACATCAAATTTGAGTACTTATATCACTACTTGGATGATGTCGTCGTATTTTCAGAGACTTTTGAAGAACATCTAGATCATCTGCGAGAAGTTCTCGACCGCCTTCGTAAGGCTGGGTTAACGGTTAAGTTGTCCAAGGTTGCCTTTGCTAAGCCCTCTATGTCTTTCCTAGGGCATATTGTGTCACCTGATGGTGTAGCAGTCGATCATTCTAGAACACAGGCCATCCGTGATTTTAAACCTCCCAAGGACATTAAAGGTATCGCCAGGTTCATTGGTATGGTGAATTTCTTCAGAAAGTTCATTCCTAACTTTGCTAATAGAGCGGCGCCCTTAAACCTTCTTCGTAGGAAAGGCATCAAATTCGAGTGGGGATCTTCTCAACAAGCCGCTTTTGAAGATCTGAAATTAGCTCTCTGTAATGCCCCTGTACTTGCTATGCCTGATTTCTCAAAGAAATTCATCGTCCAAACGGACGCGTCATCGTCAGCTGTAGCTGCAGTCCTTCTTCAAGAGACTGAACTAGGGAGGCGACCCATCGCCTATGCATCTAGGACTCTATCGGCTCAAGAAGCCAAGTATTCCATCTATGAGCTCGAAGGGTTGGCAGTCTTATTCGCCTTAGAGAAGTTCCGCCTCTATCTGGAGCATGTCAAATTCGACCTGGAGACAGATAATCAAGCCCTAAGCTGGGTCTTAGGTAGGCCGCGTCGTACTGGTCGTATAGCCCGTTGGGCCATCCGTATTTCTGCCTTCCAATTTGATGTCAGGCATATCAGAGGTACCGAAAATGTTGTTGCTGATGGACTCAGCCGTATGTTTTCTAACGACGTCGAGACCCAGGAACCGGTCGACTGTTCATCACCTCCCGAGTCCATACTATCTGGTGTTAATGCCATCTTAACAGATGCTCCCATGCTTTTTAGGGATATTGAGAAATACCAACGTGAAGATCCGACGCTGGCTCCGATAATGGAAACCCTTGCTTCTGGGGAACATGTCGTCCCTTATGTTCTGAGGAATGGTGTTCTATGTTGCCCTTCGAGGCATGATAAGATGATGAAGGTTGTTGTTCCAGCGGTTCTTGTACCTATGATCTTCAAGTATTATCATGAGACCCCATTAGGAGGGCATCTTGGTATCTTTAAAACTCGTGAAAAGATTCGGGAAATGTTCATCTGGAAAGGTATGGACGGCGAAATTCGTGAACTTGTAAAAGCTTGTAAATCTTGTTTGCTCAGTAAACCGACCATGTCCACCAAGGTAGGCCTCTTGTCTTCTCAGCAAGCGTCGCGCCCCATGGAACGCCTGTATATTGATTATGTAGGACCCTTCCCCCAGTCGAAGGGAAATGCCAACAAATTCATCTTTGTATGTGTAGATGGTTTTACCAGATTTTCTTGGTTATGCCCGACTAAGCTGGCTACCGCTCAGTCTACCATTACTTGCCTAAATTCTATTTTTGCTTCGTTTGGTCCGTGCCAATATATTGTATCTGATAATGCTAAGGCTTTTACATCTAATTTATTTCGTAAATTCTGTTTTGACTTATCCATCTCTCATGTAACTACTTCTGCGTATTACCCTCAACCATCTCTGGCTGAACGGGTTAATCGTAATCTCAGGTCCGCACTGATTGCCTATCATCATGATGATCATTCCAGGTGGGACACGTCCCTGCATTGGTTAGCTTTTGCTTTGAATTCGGCGGTTCATGAATCACATAAATTCACTCCAGCTTCTTTGATGTTCAAGTTTGTTCCCAACTCGCCGCTCTCTAACCTCTGGTCTCTGAGTGACATTCTACCCGAGACAATAGATCCGGATAATATTAAAGATCTTTGGAAGAAGGCTAAAGCTAATCTTAAAGTATCTCATGAAAAGGTTAGAGAAAAGTATGATCGTGGACGGAGACCCACCACTTTGAAGGTAGGTGACCAGGTGATGGTTAAGAATTTTGTTCCCGCGGGCAAGCTTGCCCCCAGATTTCATGGGCCTTGTATCATTCTCGATTTTCTTACGCCAGTTACGTTGTTAGTAAGCAATCCAGCCACCGAGAGGATATTTAGGACTCACCTGTCACAGGTGAAACCAGTGTAAATTTTGTGTCAACTTGCTTCATATAATTTGAAAGGAATATGAAGGTTATATTTTTTTTTTTGAGTTCAACTTTTAAGGCTTTCTGCCCCTTCTATAATATTTTGTCTTATATGTAAGCCTCTTGTAAAACCTTCCCCGATCCGTTAAACTGCCATTCTGTCCTTGCCTCGGCCATTACCACGCTCCCGTCTCCTGCTTCAATACACACTGTGGCTTGATTTGAGTAAATGCCATGGATATCTGCACGCCGCTGACCCCTCAACCTCCTCACCAAGCCTGTGCCCCTAAAAAAAAAGATGATGGTCCAACACAATTCTGCCGCCAAGCTTTAATGTTTCAGTGCCCCCGCAGCCGCGCGGCGCCGTGCAGCAACTGGAGCAGAGGACGGGCCCCCTCGGCCCCAGCGAGGACGACGTGTGCACGGCGAGCCGGAGCTCTCCTCCCGGCCAAGGCTGATGTGCGGCGCACGACCTGCTACTTGCCCGCAGCCTGTATATGTTCACCGCGGGCGCGGCGTGCTTCAACACCTCTGCTCCCCTCATAGTGCGGGCGAGCGGTATCTCAGGGTACTTGAGGGGTCCGAGCGGCCTCCTTTGGACGCAAGCCGCAACGGCCGGTCTGGCCATCCCACTTCATCACTATCTACTACATGAACAGTTACTATAAGTAATGACTACACTTGGGAATTCAACTGCAATATTTGGTGGACTTTGAAAATTTTTTTTTCCTTCACTTTCAAGTATAAAAAGTTATCTTCAGAAATTCAACTTCTACAAATATAAAGACTTTACTTCATCTGCAACAACAAAATTTTGAAACTAAATCAAACCAAATTAAGAAATCTTATAAAGGCTTCTGCAATCAATCTTCATATCCACAGCATAACTTGGACCTTGTTTCAAACTGGTTTCATATATCACCCCTGGTGGAACTTTTGGGGGGGGGGGAGGTCTGTACCAGGCGGTACACCTCCACGCCGTTAATTTAAAATGTGCGCCAATTGAAACTCCTCTGCTGGAGGAAGTCTGAACTTTATCTACGCTATTAATTCTCTACTTTCTCAGAAGATGTCACTACCTGTAAATTTTGGAGTTTTAGAACTGTGTCACTTTTGATATGTTTTTGTTTCGCTTGAAGTAAGAAGTGTGAACTTTCTCTTCTAGAGGACACTACTGAAGATCTACAATAGTGCAATCTAGTGCGGAGTCAAAGAACTATTTTTTTTTTTTTGGAGAAAATTTAATTTCAAGAGTTTGTTCTTTGTTAAATTTCTTTCTGTCATTGTTTAAGTTGGCAATATTTACCCCTTTCTTCCCCTTGTTATGAATGTATCCAATCCCGAATTTCTTCTATTAATTTCTGACCAATCTGGTGTATCTTCCCCCAACTTGAATCTGTTGCGGGGTCCTACCCAATAAAGTGTTTGTGGGAGGGTGTTTTCATTCCCCTAACGCCTAGAAACTTCCGCGAGAGTATTTAAACTGCTGATTTTTGGGTCTCTCGGCCACTTCTGTTCCATCTTTCAGTGTGCTAAGTACATAGCAGGGGGCGGGAAGCGCCTCTTTCTTCGGCAGCGGTCAACAACAAGGTAATGGCCGATTAATAACTTCTTTCTTTGCTAGCTCAGCAGTTTAACTTTCGGGGCGGGTTCTAGGCCTTCCACCATGTAACTTTCCTTTAAAATGTAAAAACTACTGGTATCTATTCTATCTTTCAAACGACATATCGGGATAGAGAGTGCTTAACCCTCTCGAGCTCCCAATCACATCGTCTTGAGGTGAACTTATTTTTCTCAACCAATTCTTCCGTAATGTAATGTAAATTGTTATTAAGTCACCTCTGTAGTATGGGATTAGCCCTTGTATTAATGGCCTAGTGCCAAGTAGGTCTTAAGCAAAGTGTATTAGGAGTGCAAATTCGCCTCCTCTCAAATTGTATTTTAGAGGTCATGTATTAACTTTCTTGTTATTTAACGGACCTCAGTAGGTTGGGTATTTTACCCCTGTGTATACGTCCTTGGAGGACAGCTTAAAAGTGGAGTTTGGAGTGGCCTATGATAGGCTTGGATTTTAAGGGGAAGTTGCCCTTTCTTGAAAATTGTGTTTCTGCCTCAAGGAGGCTTTTGGGTGTAATTGGAAGCAAATGTTTCTGGCATGTTTGGGGGTTTTCGGCCCCTTTGTTGTATGGTGTTCATTGTAAGGTTGGGCTCATTGCTCAAGAATTATGTTTCTGACTTTTGAAGCCCCAAATGGGGTACCTATGTAAATGTATTTTTCAATCGTGTTTCGGCTACTAAGTACCTGTTCTATTTGTTGTTACCTAATTTTGAAAAGAAAATATAACCTTGTTAAATTTTAAAATTAATTTCACTTGAGTAGCTTGTGACCTATTCACCACCCAGCACCTTCTTTCATGCATAACTACCACCAAAACACGGTAACAGAAATAATTACCGGTACGTGCGTGGGTAGTTTTATTTTCTTTATCCACCTTGTTGAAGACCATCTGGAATCGCACAGCAGAGTCAATAATTATGCCATGCGTAGAGGTGTCAGAATATGCAATACTATAAACCCTTCTAGTTGACTCCTCTGAGGAAATGCATCGGATTTCTTCGTGCACTTGCCACCCTTTCTACGGTAAAGCATTAGCGATCTTAGGCCTCAACATGTGATGGTGTGAATTACGTAGTAATATTCCTCTATCACGGAATCCTAGGACGTGTCCAAGTGGCTTGTTCTCGGTGCACTGCCTGCATGGGGTACCTACCGAAAATCCGCCTGGAGTGGTCCAGACAACCACCACGTTTGCGTTCATTTTAAGGCAGGTGATACATTCAGGTGTGGATAATCCAGCTCTATTATAAATTCACTTGTTAGTCAGACATATCCGTAAAGACTTCAACACCCCTACTTTTGAAATCTAAATGCACAACATTTGTAGGAAAGGGCGTCAGACAATTATTATTCAGACACGCTGACAATACGATTTCTCGTTATTTCTAAACGAATATCGAATTGTTTAAGGGCTCCACAGTTGATATCAGAGTTACAATCGGACGAGTCTCATAGTTTTAGAGATGGGAATTCTACAAAAATATTATTGTAATTGTTTTGTCATGAAAATGTCGTATCGCTGGGGGGGGGGGGTCATCCGATCATTTGTGCATCGCAGTGGTTCTCAAACCCTTAGGGGTACGGCTGAGACTTTTGGTGGGGTACGCAGGCATCCTTAAGGAAAAAATGAAGAAAACTGAAATATTGAGATAAATAAGAAGGGGGTTAAATACGTATATATGGAGCCACGCTTCACTTGCATGTTCCAACTGGACTACAACACATCAGCAGACTGTCACGTCATGCACCCACAACCATTCCATTGAAATTTTGATTGTTCGAAGTGTCTAAATTCCAGAATTAAGATCGAAAATTTTTCATCCTTATTTATTAATTTGATATTGAGGCTAAAATCTAGAGTTTTGTGAAACTGGCTCGGGGACTGGGTGTTTGTACTGTCTCCAACATTCCTATAGCTCACACACCGCTCACAAGACTATCCTCTACTACAGTAACACGCACTTCCTGTACACGAAGGATGACGCCCACCCTCGTTGGAGAGTCTGCCTTACAAAGGCAGCAGCAATCACACGAAATAATAATAATAATAATAATAATAATAATAATAATAATAATAATAATAATAATAATAATAATAGTAATAATAATAATAATAATAATAATAACTCTCAGTATCTCTTCATCCGCTCGCTGTGTTCGTTTATACGTTGTTCAATCCATCCTGTATTTAGTCGGGTGGGCTTTACAGAAAATTTGTGTTTGTGAATTAAGGTTCTGAATTTTATTCTATCTGGTATGGTTACTTCATTAATGCCTAATTATTTAGGTCACTGATTTCTGTTAGCCAATCATTGTGATTTTTCATTGATAGGACTAGGTTTAAATTTTTCTTTGTGAGCCTGTTATAATCTATTGTATACAAGTGATCACAAAATTGTAATCGTCGTTTTCTGATTGTATCTGTGACGTCTATGCAACTTGATAGATCTCATGTGAATTCTTTTTAATCCAATTTCCGTTTTCGCACTATGTTCCTAAGATTTTTCTTAACCGAGCTCGATAGCTGCAGTCGCTTAAATTGCGCCAGTATCCAGTAATCGGGAGATAGTGGGTTCGAACCCCACTCTCGGCAGCCCTGAAGATGGTTTTCCGTGGTTTCCCATCTTCACACCAGGCAAATGCTGGGACTGTACCTTAAATATGGCCACGGCCGCTTCCTTCCCATTCCTAGGCCTTTCCTGTCCCATCGTCGCTATAAGACATATCTGTGTCGGTGCGACGTAAAGCAAATAGCAAAAAAAAAATTTTCTTACGATTTTCCGATCATCATTATTCGGAATTTGCCACCAATTATAATAGTTTCAGATGCATAAAGTGCTTGTGATAAATTACTGTGCTACAATGTTGTAATTTTGCCTTTTTTGATATACTGTAGTTCTCTCGTTGTACCTGTTCGAAGTTTATCAAATCTTTACTTGTTAGCTTGCTGATTTAACCCTGTTGGTTCAATAATTTCACCTAGATACTTAAATTTGTCTACTTGAGCGATATTTACTTATTCGGTGATGAAAGGTTTATTATTATTATTATTATTATTATTATTATTATTATTATTATTATTATTATTATTATTATTATTATTATTATTATTCAGAATATTCGCTGATGCTGCGCGATTTACAATACTTTTTTATTTAACATTGTGAAGACGCCTTCTGATTTCCAACCATCCGAGAGATAAGTGATTATTTATTTCTAACATTTATTTCTTGTCCACAGTTGTTCGTAAACATCTTTAGCTCTTTTTAATCTCCGTCTGCTGTGTAAAGTTCTTCTCACCAGCATGCGACACAGATCTCTAATTCACTTTCCGGTGTGAGAATAAAATACTGTTCCATTCCGTAGTAAAGCACATCGCTGAAATTGGCGAGACATTTCGTTTTTCCGCCTTGTGAATGGGAGTTGTGTTTGCTGCCGGTTAAGCTCTCGTGTATTCATCAATCAATCAAACAAGGAATGTTTCTGACAGATGGTTGTAGAGGGCGCTTGTTTCTTGCCGAGTTCCACAAAATTTTATCGATGCGACCACAATGTAGCTCACTCACTCTCGCTTCCCAACTGACACATATACACGGTCCATCCCGAGTGATCCGTTGATCTCACATCGCTGTCAGACACTGCACCTTTCCTCCATTCATATTACTAGGGCCCGGATGTTTATGCAGTAATGGGTTAGAATGCAAAACTTCCTGAAGCGAGTAACAAGTATAGTCTACCTTCACAACGACTATGCTACGGGGTTTGCATAAACAATAGGGGTACGGCCCATCAAAACCCCTGTAATTTATGTTACTCTTGCTACATTATGGAAGAACGGGTGGCCGACACTTCCTACTAACCAAATTAGTTTGCAATCTAAGCGGTTACTGCATAAAAATCCGGGCTCTACATGTTACACATCAAGCTGATCGGCTGTGTATGTGTCACCTCCTTTGCTCAAAACTGAGGGTCCGAATTGTGGCTCAGCCGCTCGATGATGGTGAAGCCCACCTGCTGGTCATGTTCGTTAAGGTGCCAAGTCTAAATGCTCAAAAACTGTGGTTAGCCAGTTCGAATCCCGTTGGTCGTTGGAAGGCAGGGTAGGAAAGGTGGGGGTATTCAATTTCTAATCACTAGACTGCGTGCCAAAAGAAGGGATTCAATTCAATTCCAAACCTTTCCGCAGTGTTCATATCGAGTGAGGGCATATGATGATGTTGATGGTGATTACTCCGTCGTACAGGGATGTTAAGCTTTGAGGAAACCCCTTGGTGATATTAGACAGGACTAAGTTATGTGCCGGCACCAGGTTTCACACTCTTCCTTCACCCTATCACGTATCATGTCATTCATTTCATCTCATTAACTCCTTTGATATGGTTGACGTCAGGAAGGACACACTTGGTGGTGGTGGTGATTATTGCTTTACAGAGGGTTAAGGGGTGGTTTGTAACCACAAATAGGCCTACATCACTAGATTTTAAAATACACAGAACCCACAGATACAGAAAATTATAACCTTGCTCAATTACCAAAAGAGTTTTTACATACTTTGTGTTAGAGTACAGTCATATCAATTAACTAAATGGTACCACAGAAAGTCTTCTCTGTCCTGAAATAGATGCACATGACGCCATAACTACTGATATTATGAGACTGTTATTTGGCAAGCTTGGATTATACATAATATGTTATCTTAAACATGAGGATTTATCAAAGTATAGGCAAAAATAACGTTTCTCTTGTTATTACAATTTTGTAGACAGTGAGACATTGTATGATAACACTATAAATGGCCTGAAAAGTCTAAATAAATCCGCAAGTCCTCACAAAACATATCCACCAACTCATTATTTACAATCATTGACAATTTCAATGCATCATAACTTACAAGTGTACTTATGTGAAGCCGGCCCCACGGTGTAGCGCTAGCGTGCCTGTCTCTTACCCGAAGCCCCGGGTTCGATTCCCGGCCAGATCAGGGAATTTTACCTGGATCTGAGGTCTGGTTCGAGGTCCAGTCAACCTACGTGATTACAATTAAGGAGCTATCTGATGGTGAGATAGCGTACGCAGTCTAGAAGCCAAGAATAACGGCCGAGAGAATTCGTCGTGCTGACTACATGTCACCTCATAATCTGAAGGCCTTCGGTTCATGGCCGTTCGGAGCTGTTTCACCATGAGTCTGGCTTGGGTTTGGTACCATTATGAAAATAATTGAAAACTAATGATATGGTCATATTAACGCAGCAACAACATAAGGTAATTTTTTAATCGTTCCTGTTGAACTAGTATGGTGAATCTTCACACTAAATAAAGGTAACGTCTGTAATTCAGAAAACATAATTCTACATGTTACAAATTCTTGACCCATGAATGGTTTTAAAACCGCTTATGATGGCTGATATCGTGATCCTGTTGATGCAGACACAAAAATAATACAAATATTTCAAATTACTTCCCGTTGAATTACAAGACTAAAATGTTTACGCAATGCAAAGAAATTTTCTCTAATTCAGAAAACTTAATTTTCAAAGCGTTGAACTTTCGGCCCCTTGATTGGTTACACCCACCATTACGAGGAACTACAACTGAACATGCATTCTCCCTCAATACTTATCAGGAAAGAAAGAGTAAGAAGTCAGAAAAGTGAGGGTATCGGAAAAAGAAAGAGAAACACCATGAAAGGGTGAAAAATTAAAATATACTCTTATCAACGTGAATCGGAGTTGGAAAAGAACAAGAGATGGATGACAATGGACGTCAGACAGGAGAGATGAAAGATGCTTTACACACGAAACAAAACTGCGCCTTAATTCAGGCCCATTGTCGCCACAACACCTATCTGAATTAGAGTTGGCTACTGAGTGTATAATTCGAAGCAGTGCATCGATTTATTCAAGTGTCCGAGTGAACGGCGAGCTCACGGCACACGATTTAGTTGACTCGCAGCAGACAGTGCTGAGTGGTTCACTCACGATTCATTGAGACGCAACACACACACGGGTCAATATCGGTACGTTGGACATTGGCGGGGAACCGAACTTCCGCTGCGGGCAAGACATACAGAGCCATCGCACACTGAAAGAATCGTACGCAATCACGGCTCAGTGAGACACAACACACACACGGTTCAATATCGCCACAGCGGACATTGGTGGGGAGCCGAACTTCCACTGCAACGAGACATAACAGAGCCATAGCACACTGAAAAAAAATAGTACTCTAGACGGGCTCTCACTCAGAGCTCATTTTAAAGTAATACCCATTTTCATTCACTGTCCTCTTCTTTCAGGGAGGTTTAAATAATATATGGATATATTTTCAGTGTTAAAAAAGGTAGTCAAAACATAATTCCGAAGTAACTAGTAACTAACTACCTAGTAAATACAAAGTAGGTAGGCTATTATGATCTTTTATTTATTATTTTAATGAACCAGTATTATAACTTAGTTGATATTCAACAATTAATTCAACTCAACTCTCTAGCCTACCTTATGACTATAAGTAATGCTCGTGACCACTCGAAATTGGTTGTTTTATATTGGGAAGAACCGCTCAGTATTTTTTCAGTCCGTATATCACATCATTGCACAAGACTTCAATAATCGAATCACGAGATCACCGGTGTACATAGACAGTGGTAAGTGAGCCGACTAACGCAATAACTTAAATAAAAAGATGTTGAACCAGAAAACCACAGGGCTACTTACTCCGCATCTCGGGTAGCCTATACAAAATACGACGATTTAAAAATCCTCTACTCATAGAAAGACACATATTTTCAAAGATTATCGAGCGAGTTGCCCATGCAGTCAGGGTCGCGTAGCTATGAGCATGCATTCGGGGGGTGGTGGGTTTGAATCCTACCGTCGGCAGCCGTTAAGATGGTTTTCCGTGGTTTCCTATTTTCACACCAGGCAAATCTTCCTTTGCACTCCAATCCCATCGTCGCCATAAGGCATGTCTGTGCCGATGCGAGGTAAAGAAACTTATTTAATTTACATTTAATATGTAGGATACTTATTGCGAACAGAGGTATTTTTACATCTAAACCTGGATACATAATAGAGTTGTGATTTTCAGAGAATTGAGGAAAAACCATAAGTCAGTGTATAAAATTTGAGTTATGTCAGTTCTTCTTCCTCTTCTTCTTCTTATTATTATTAACTACGTATGTCTTGTATTGTAATATAACGAGCATGTATAGTACCGCACAAGAAAAGACTAGGCAAACAATTGATAGGGAATCTCCCATCTGGGCGACAACTCTAAATGTAGATCACTGATGATTGTGCGTACAGATCATTTTTCATCTAATTCTATATACTTATTTAATGGAGTTGTCACTGTGGGGGAAAGGCATTGTAACATTAAGATTTGATGCGGAGATGTGGCTGCCAGGGGAACCCTGAATCTGAAAGCTAGATGACGCGTAGGAAAGCAGTTCATAGAATTAAGACCAGATGGCAGCAGCAAGCTTCGAATGTTGTTGCTGCTGTCTTATCAGTAGACACTACACAGATGTAATAGGGACGGTGACTCTAATGTACCGTGAATCGGATCGTTGTAACGATTCAGTAACCTGTACGGAATCAAATAAATCGATGCAGTAAAATTAAAAGAAGCGCCTTAAGAAACACTATCTATCGAACAACTCTTGAAACAGCTAATGCGTAAAGTAGGGACATAAATCAGAAGATGTCACTACTGTATAACTGAGTAATATATTATTTTAAAGTTTCCTAAACTGATTGCATTTATTAGTTTTGTTTTGTTTTGGTGTACATCAAAAAGTTTGAACTTTTCTCCATAGATGTCTCTACAAAAACTGAGGTCATGCACTCTGGTGCAAGGTGGAAGAATGAGTGATTTAAAGAAGTTTTGTGTATATAGGTTTTCTCAACTAGATTGACTTTCATTTATTTTGGTACTTCAAGGTTTGCAACACTTCCTTCTCTTCCCGCCAGCTTTTGAGTCTGGCCAATGACAAATTTTCTGTAATTATTTTTCAGCCAATTATAGGCTTCTTGTTACTTCTTGTTCTGCCAATAAAAATGTGAGGGTGTGTGCGGATTTAGTCCAGAGCCTTCTCAAACACTTCCCTCGGGTATATAAGCTGCGGATTTTTCGAGCTACCTTGTCTTATAGATCGTCGAGTTACTTAGAGTGTGTGTTAAGACAGGAGGCGTGGTGCCTCATTCTTCGGCAGGCAGAACATCAGCCCAGGTAATGGCCACCAGTTTTATATCTCTGTAGCTATCTCCGCAGACTTACCCGAGGGGAAGGTTATAATTTCTAACTATGTAACCATCCGTTTCCTAAGAATGTAAACTACTTCTTTTCATGTAAAATTTCATTAAGACTTAAACTGTAAATCGGGGATAGAGAGTGCGTTACCCTCTCGAGTTCCCCTTCAGTTTATCGTGAGGTGACTACGATTTTGTAACTGTTTCTCTTTCTGTAAAGCATTAATTAACCTTTCTTTCTACTCACCTCAGTAGCTTGGGATTAGCCTCTGTGTCATCGGGCCGCGTGCCCAAGTAGGGTTTCATTCTTGGTTTTCTTGGAGCGCAAGTGTACGCCTCCATACATTTTGAGTTTGGGCCAGTAATATTAACCTGTTCTTTCTTTCCACGAAGGCCCAGTAGCAGGGGAACTAGATACCCCTGTGTAAACTGCATGGTATTGTAAATGGTAGGTTGCGCCTAGAGAGACCTGAGATTGTAAGGTTTTGTGTAAAGTTGCCTTGTGTAAGCTGTACGGGATTGGGAGCTCAGTCTCCTTGGTAACATTTGGAGATCATGTAAGCTATTTTCTGACATCTGTGTAATTTTTTTTTTTGCTAGGGGCTTTACGTCGCACCGACACAGATAGGTCTTATGGCGACGATGGGATAGGAAAGGCCTAGGAGTTGGAAGGAAGAGGCCGTGGCCTTAATTAAGGTACAGCCCCAGCATTTGCCTGGTGTGAAAATGGGAAACCACGGAAAACCATCTTCAGGGACATCTGTGTAATAATGAGTGGTGCCTTTGGAAGGCCTTAAATTGTATCGGTTGGAGCAATGTGCTCTGGAATTTTGTGTCTAATTAAAACGCTACTTTGGCGACATTTGTAAATTTGAGGCTTGAACCCCATAACTGTTAAATTCCCTATTCTGGGGTTTTCTATTCTGGTATCAAAATTTTCATTGTATCTGATACATTGGTTTCTCTTCACAAAGTTAAGAATGTTGTTAAGTTTAAGATCTGAAAAGAAATATAACCTTTGTTTGAAGTTTTAAATTAATTTTTGATATCGTAGTTAGACCCATTCAAGCCCACAGATTCTTTCACCTCTCTCTGTTCCACGGAAACTCTGTAACAAGAACAACAACAATAATAATGATCTTATTATCTCATCAACTGTGCGCAAGCACCTTCATTTGACGTCATTTAGGCTATCCGTGTGTCAATTACAACGTTCCATTTTACTCCTCCAGATGGTAAAGTGAATGAGATCCCTGTTTGGAGAACTATATTTCAATTCCAATTTAATCTTCCGGGTAAACACCAAATATTCCACCATGTATCTTTTCAATGCGATCTGCGTACAACGTAGTGTCTAAGGGCTTTCCCCACCCTTCCAAAATCCGATTACCTCTGCCGGATATGAACCCGCAGTCTTGAGTTCTCCGAGAAAGACACTCTATTTCTCATCCGCAGAGGGAGCTATATTAAAATTTAATTTTTTTTTTTTGCTATGGGCTTTACGTCGCACCGACACAGATAGGTCTTATGGCGACGATGGGATAGGAAAGGCCTAGGAGTTGGAAGGAAGCGGCCGTGGCCTTAATTAAGGTACAGCCCCAGCATTTGCCTGGTGTGAAAATGGGAAACCACGGAAAACCATTTTCAGGGCTGCCGATAGTGGGATTCGAACCTACTATCTCCCGGATGCAAGCTCACAGCCGCGCGCCTCTACGCGCACGGCCAACTCGCCCGGTAAATTTAAAATTATTATTAGGCCTATGTTGTTTTTGTTCTGTAGTATGGTGTCACCCTGCGTTACTCTTCATTAAGTTTATGAATCAATGATACGGTAAATATCAAACATAATATTGAAGGAATGTTTGAAAGAAATAGATTGCATGAAAGAAGGGCTGCCCAAACGGGGGACGAAAGGAGGAAAATAATACAAACGAAAGTACCTCTCATCAAAAGTCAAAAGGAGGTGGAGACAGCTTGCGCAGAAGGGATAACGGCGTACAGCACAGAACCCAGTAGTGCCAAAATATGCAAGAATATTAGGAAGACGGAAATCTCCGTGGCTCAAGCGGCAGGGCACCTGTCCCGCATCGCCGGGTTCCATGGTTCAAATTTCGGTCACTCCATCTAAGATTTGTGCTAGACAAACCGAAGGTGGGACAGATTTTCCTCTGGGTACTCTAGTTTCTCCTGGCATCTCACATTCCAGCAACACTCTCCAATATTATTCCATCAGTCAGTCATTAATCATTGCCCAGAAGGACTGCCACAGGTTTCGGCAGGCTTCTGCAACCGGTACGATTCCTAACCTCGCCGCTAAATGGGAGATTCATTCATCCCATACCTGATGCAGTCGAATGACTGGAAACAGGCTGTGGATTTTCACTTTCGTTGGAAGAAAAGGATCTACCGTAATTCCTGCGCAAATAAAGACTCAATCGGGAACAACTAATCATTGCCAGATTCAGGTGCGGTTTCGAAGCTCTGGCCAGCAGGTATTGAGGTGAAGAATATCAATAGAAGTATAGAATCTGTGGAAAAATTGAAGAGACAATGGGACACCACTTATACGAGTGTACACGGACAAGCAGGAGAGAAGAAGGAATAATTCGTCAAGAGCACGTATCGAACGAAAGAGGGGATGGAGAAACCATCGAAAAACAACCAGTGTATAAATAATTTGAATTTAAATATATAAGCATTGCGTTAAACATTAAGTGCCAAATTTGCTTCGCCATGAGCTCTGTTAATATTGTAATTGGAATATTTGCAAATCCGAAAGGCAAGAAATAAAAATACTGCTGTTGCTTCTACAGTTTTTTGAATAAGTAATTGCACGCTCGAATATCTGTTATAGATGGTTTGATGGCAGCCACAATGCTGCGGTGAATGGCACTCTGGGTGGATACTATGTTACCATTTATCAGAAGTGTTCTACCTGTTCAAGCCAGGCTGTGGGAATACCGCACGCAGCAATTTGTATCTGCTGATGTATGGTTACGATACACACACGTGCGTCTGACTGCGTCACAATACACACAATGTGGAGAAATATTGGGAAACAATAATTGATACAGCTCAATTCACTTGTATACAGTAGTTGTCAGATATATTCACCTGTTTCATTCATTCCCTTTGGCTCTGCACAGATAAGTAATTTAATAGAGCAAATCGCTTCAGAATATCTTATTTTAAACATAACAGGGGAGCTGCAAGACTCGAGAAGAAGGAAGGGTAGATTCTGAGGAAAATTTTGGAACCTCAGAAGACTACTGATGGGAGTTGGAAGAAAAGGAGAAATGAAATGTTCTACAAGAGCACTGGAAAAATCACGGACACAATGCAGAAATGAAGGCTGAATTCTAGCGAAAGGACTTCTAGGCACGAATAGGTTAAAATAAAAACGAATTTGAACAAGGCGTAAGTATCTTCTAGGTGCTCTACAATTATGTCGGTGAGCTGCATAAATTTTAGGGGTTTCTGATAGTTCAGATCGCTAATAGTTACGCAAATATCACTGCAGATCTGTAATACGGGTAGGAAACACTTGCTCCTTGGTTAAATAAGTCCATTTTAACCAATTAATGCCTAAAAATACCTTCTCTAATCATGGGATTGAAGGCCACTTCGAAGTGGGTAAAAGAGGTCACGATAGTTGCAGAAGAAGTTGGAATTTCACGATTGAGAAGAATTCAGAGGAAGAGTTGACAGTCTAAAGTCATTTGAAGAGATACCATTAAGACCAAAACTGATATTTTCCGAACGGAAAACGAAGATGAGAAGAGAAAGAATGAAGAGGTTATGGGAGGAGAAGAAAGGCCAAAAATCCTATGCGGTTATATGCGGCCCACGGTGGGCTAAATTCGGAAAAAAATAATCCAACCCAAAGTTGCGAACAGGCTCAATTTCAGTATCAGATTTTCGTCAATTTGCATTTTAAAAAACCTGTGTTGCTCGTTATTTTTCTTGTCACACTATGCTATGTGGGAATGACAGAAAAAAATGCCCGGAAAGAGAGATTATGGACTAGATTCCACTTGACGTTCAAACGTTATCAGGACCATAGCTGGGTTTAGTACATCTGGCTGAGAACCGTGAGATTTGGAAAACAATAGAACAGGAATCTCCTCTTCTACCACGCTATTGGAATTTGGGGAAAAGTAAGGAAGAGATAATATTTGTTATTGGTTTCTTCGTAATAACATAATCTTCTTTTGTATTTTAAAGAGAAATTTTTAAAATCCACAACGCTAGGGTAATAAGACTGATGTTTCTGAACTGGCTGTCACGATGAAATATGTCATCCGGACTATCTCTCAATATTTTTGAGGGTTAGCTCTCAAAGAGAATAATTTACGTTAAAAAAATTGTATTGAACTTCTCAAATTTTGACTTAATTGCTTACAAATCGAAGATAATTTCCAGAAATGCAAAATGTATCAATGTGTTTGCAATAGTTCCACATCTTCCGTTCAGTAAGCCAAAGATAGAGACATTCTCCAATGCGTATTTTATTTTGAACTTAATTTTTAACAATCTGTTTTACATCACACCGACACAGATAGGTCTTAGAGCGACGATGGGATATGAAGGGCTTGAGAGTGGTTGGAAGCGGTCGTGGCCTTAATTAAGATATAGCCCCAGCATTTGCCTGGCGTGAAATTCGGAAACACAGTTTATTTTTTATATTTTTACTATTTGCTTTACGTCGCACCGACACAGACAGGTCTTATGGCGACGATGGGACAGGAAAGGCCTAGGAATGGGAAGGAAGCGACCGTGGCCTTAATTAAGGTAAGCCTCAGCATTTGCCTGGTATGAAAATTGGAAACCTCGGAAAACTATCCTCAGGGCTGCCAACAGTGGGGTTCGAACCCACTATCTCCCGTATGCGAGCTCACAGCTGCACAACCCTAACAGCACGGCCAACTCGTCCGGTTAAAAATAAGATAAAATGAACTGTGCAAACTCATTCAGAGCCATCACAAAGAATTTCAACAGTATGTAATAATTGGTACATAATTTAAGCAATTTATTATGCACCTCAACGGCTTTTAAACCTCTGTCCCTCCGTACATACTGTATAACTTATAGAAGAAATAGTCAATAATTGTTAATCTAAATTATAACCTTATCCTGTAATGTGTATGCCTATTTCTTGAAATCTATTCTTTAATTTTCCAAACCGTATTATTATAATATCATATATTACTGCTTTTTGTAATTGTAGTAAAACTCTGTTGCAGGCATATATAATAAATATATAAATAAATAAACCAGGGAAAACCATCTTCAGGGCTGCCGACAGTATAGTTCATGCCCACTATCTTCCGAATGTAGGTTCACATCTGCGCGCCGGTAACCACAGGCGAACTCAATCTGTCATTTTGAACTATTCTGCTGTCGGTTCATAAATGTTTTTCTTCTCGCAGTCAACATGTGAGCACATGGCTTCGTTAGACTAAGGTTCGAATATGTGTACCAAACCCCCCAAACCCCATGGCACTACAACCGTTGAAGGGCCTTTGCCTACCAAACGACCGCTGCTCAGCCCGAAGGCCTGCAGATTACGAGGCGTCGTGCAGTCAGCACGACGAATCCTCTAGGCCGTTATCCTTGGCTTTCTAGACCGGGGCCGCTATCTCACTGCCAGATAGCTCCTCAACTCTAATCACGTTTTCTGAGTGGACCTCGAACCAGTCCAGGTAAACATCTCTGACCTGGCCTGGAATCAAATCCGGGGCATCCGGATAAGAGACAGGCTAGCTACCCCTACACCACGGCGCCGGCTCGAATATATATAGTCTGATTTTATGGACACTGTCACTTCAAAATGATCATCAACGTTCGCTAAACGGGTAGGAAAAGTATTAATGTTATTGGCTTTACGTCCCACCAACTACTTGAACGGTTTTCGGAGACGCCGAGGTGTCGGAACTTAGTCTCCCGGCAGTTCTTTTACTTGCCACTAAATCTAACGACACGAGGCTGATGTACTTAAGCACCTTCAAATACCACCGGACTGAGCCAGGATCGAACCTGCCAAGCTGGGGTCAAAAGGCCAGCGCCTCAACCGCCCGAGGCACTCAGTCCGGCTAAGCGGGTACGGCAACAGACAGAAGTAGCAGTACAATTTACTGACCGATGGTGGCAATTGTCTTTTCAAGGAGGCAAAACAACTTGATGATCTACCCATTAGAGTTAACGAGATGTCAACTGGTCCGTAGACGTGTTGTGTCGCACACTGATCTGTCTTATTGCGTAAGTTGAACTAATGTCATTAGTCCATACGTGACCAATGCCAAGGCGTTCGTCATGATGCTCCTTGTTCTATGTCCGGCCAACATAGGCAGGTCTTACGGCGACGATTTGAAGGAAGGGGCCTTGGTCTTAATTAGGGTATATTCTCATTATTTGGATGTAGTGAGAATGGGAAGCTACGATAAAGCATTTTCAGGGCTGCTGACAATGGGAGATGAACCGTCATGATGGATACGTCGAAAAGGATTAGGTCACAAATACCAGATGAATCATGGAAAAGACCCGGGAGAACCACACAGATACATACATGTGCTTTATTGATTACAGTAAACCACTTGATAGTGTGAGACTTGAAAGGCTGTGTCTATGTGGCCTCGCAGTTTGGGTCAAGTAGCTGTCAGCTTGCATTCTGGAGATAGTGGGTCCGAATCCCACTTTCGGCAGCCCTGAAGATGGTTTTCCGTTTCCCATTTTCACACCAGGCCAATGCTGGGTCTGTACCTGAATTAAGACCACGGCTGCTTCCTTTCCAGCCTTAACCCTATCCTATCTTTTCAGTCTTTGATACATATCCTTCCGGTATCAAAACGTTTAAGAAGATCATCAGTAAAAGTGAAAAGTAAAAGCTCGTAAATGACGGACACTGAATTTGTGATTACCTACATATTTTTCAATGTCTGGCTGTTTTTCATCTGATCCTGTTAAAGCATACGAAGACCGTGATATAAAATGATATTATATAATACTTTAATTATGCGACCATGCCTTGATACTCCAGACAGACCACTGACACATTCGATGGAATGTATACAATTTTATTTCAACTTAGTTATCAGTAGTATTGTTATTTCATTGATATCAACTTAATTTATTATTACGGTTTTTGTTATTATGACTATTATAGTTATACCTACTATTTTATTATTGTTATTATTAGTGATACTTCATTATTACAATTGATGTTTATTACTAAGATTACTATTTTTATTATTATTATGGAAATACGGTGGTTTAATTTAATTCTGAATTTACTGGCTTAATAGGATTTTGTTAATGTTTTCTTACACTTAAGAAAAATGGAAATTACAACACCATGAAGGTATTGGTCGTTTGTGTTGATTTTCAAGGTATGGAACGATGTTATGTAGGTATGTAAACGATCAAAGTTTCAGACCCATTGGATTGTTGCTACAAGTCTCCCCACGTGATTGGTCGCGGAGGAATCAACTCCAGTATACGGACTCTGGTGTAGCGTAGTTGACTTGCAGTCTGTGCAGTGAAGTGTTCCCCGTCAAACATGCCTCGACGACAGAGAAGAGCACGTTATCAACAACTGTCGCCGTTTGAGAGGGCTCGGATAATTGGGCTGTGTGAGGCTGGATTATCGCTAAGGACTGTCGCTGCACGTGTTGGCCGACAGGCATCTACGGTACAACGTGTATGGTAGCAGTGGTTAAATGAAGGTACCCACAGTCGTAGACCTGGCACAGGCCCAGCGCGACGGACAAGTGTGAGAGAGGATCGCCGCATCATTCGGATGGCCCGGATGGAACCCCATGCAACTGCAGCGCAAATTCGAGCAGCTGTGGCACCCCACGTTACACAACAAACAGTTGGTAATCGCCTGCGTACAGCTGGCTTACGAGCCCGTGTCCCTGCAGAAGGTGTTCCATTGACCCCACAACAGCAACGTGTAAGGCTGGCCTGGTGTCGAGAAAGATCGACGTGGGTCGACGAATGGCATAGGGTCGTCTTCAGTGATGAATCGCGCTTCTGTCTTGCCTGCAGTGATCGCCGGAATCGTGTGCGCCGACGTACCGGGGAGAGCGGCCGCCCAGATCTTATTGTCGAGAGGCACACAGGGCCAACACCAAGCATTATGGTCTGGGGAGCTATTGGCTTTAATGTGAAATCACAATTTGTGCTTGTTGAGGGCACTATGACTACTCGACAGTACGTTGATAGGGTACTCAATCCAGTGGTTGTCCCTATGATGGCGAACATTGCTAATGGGATGTTTCAGCAGGACAATGCCCGAGTTCACACTGCACGCATCTCCAGAGAAGCTCCCCACTACATCACAACCTTAGAATGGCCCGCCAGAGCCCCGGACCTTAGTCCTATTGAGCATGTGTGGGACACGATGGGTCGACAACTGGCCAACAGTCCTCAGCCACCCACAACTCCGGAGCAACTGACCCGTGCAGTGCAGCAAGCATGGGGCACAATTCCTCAGGAAGCGATCCAGACCTTATTGACTCCATGCCTCGACGAATTCATCAATGTATTGCAGCTCGTGGTGGGCACATACTGTATTGATTGTTGTCCAAACTTTCGGTCAGAGAGACCTGACAGTGTAATCATCGAATCACAACCGAACACTCATCCTGGATGTTCATTTGCAGCAATGTAGCACCACTCCTTCTGTGTGTTGCAATTTCCATTTTCTTCAGTATATGTTTATCGTTAACAAAATAATATTGGAAACATCTTTAATATCAATTTCATATCAGCGGTCGTTATCATTATTACTTTTATTTTCGCTTGACTTCCAGGATCAGTATAGTGTAGTTTATTCGTTTCATTTTATTGTATACTTCTTTGTATAGTGCATTTTATGCTGTCACCGGCTGTAGGCCACTTTTAGCAGACTTACTTAATTACTTACTTACTTACTTACTTACCTATCGTTGCCATATGACCTCTGTGTGTCGGCGCGACCTAAAGCAAATTTAAAAAAATCCCCAAAATCTGCTGTGGCTCTTAAAACCATGTTACATGTGTCAAGAAAGTACAATAATAACTGTGTTTGTCAATACCGAAGTGGGAAAAGTGAAAATCAGGGTTGCATTTTACTAGCGGTTTAATACAGTGTATAAGTAGATAAGGTCATGAGCAGGTGCCACCTTCACTATACTGATTTCTAAGTGAAATGTAGAGGCAGAAATATCAGGAGCCTCCGATACACCGATGACACAACTTGCTTGCTCTAAGGTTGGATATCTTCAGGTCTGGCAGATCTTAGTCAAGAAAATGCATGTATCTGAATATCAAGTAAACAAAACTCGTGATGACAGCTTTAATGGTATCAAAATCATCAAAATTAATTATGGGATCATTGAAACGCTCTAGGATTTAACCTTCCTGGAATCTAAAACCTATTGTGAAAGAGAATTCCTACCTGATATAAAGCATCTAATACCACATGACAGTGCTAAATTTTAATAAGATATGGAAAAGAAAAGAAATCTGCATTGTAAGAAATACACCAATAGCCAATGCCATAGTATTCCCCATTAAAACTTACGCTTCTGAAACCTGGACACTAAAGGAAGCTGACTGGAAGAATACAGACACGTTTGTTTTGTGGTGCTTGAGGAAGTTTTTGCTCATTCCGTAGATCGCAAGGAACGTAGATGGGATAACTTAAGATATTTTTAAAAGTAATATTTTATTTCATTCACTCGTACAGTGCGAGCCCAGTCGAATTGCCGGTTAATCCCTTGTGCCGGGTTTGGGCGAAAGGATAATTCAATAGCCGCCTGCTTCATATAGATCACCTAGTGATTTGATGGTCTCAGCTGGTCTGCGATAAACTTCCGTATAGTGCGCGACTTGATGGCTTCTTATACAGCGGTAACTGATCTGTTTACTGCGTTTTGTGACTCTCTAATCGTGTTGGACAGTTATTTTTCATGTGCTATGGATTTTAAATGCAATTCACACAGAAATTTTGGACATTCATGAGGCAGAATTGCAGACGCTACAACGCTTGCATACAGCCTAAGTGTTATTGCTTTTAGGTCTTTATTTTAATCTATCTGCTGAGAAACTTTATTGCCTGGCTGAAATCGCTCCGCCTAATATTCGGAGGGAAGAGGTGGCAAATATGAGAGGAAAAAGGCGGAGAACAACAGGAGTCACGCACTATATGGACTTCGATCGCCTCCTAAATATCAAAATCAAGAAAGAGCTTCCTCAACATCTCTACCACTTTAAACCAATCACCAGCAACAGGACGCCGGTACCTGTGGTGAAGTAGAACACAGCACCTTTCGGAGTGGATGGTGCCTCATGAAACACCACTTAATGGACAGCAGCTCATCTGGGCTACTTGAATATCACTTAATTGTTTGAGGATTGGTATTGGAATATCTAGCGGCAATCTCAAGAGGTGGGGTTATTTTGAAAAACAGGCATAACATTGTGATTGCGAGGAAATACAAACTACCCCGCACAAGTATAACTGTCAACTACTCCCTGTCCAATGTACACTCCATGATCTCGTTCAAACGACCAAAGAGGGAATTGCTGCCGCTGATTATTGGATGAACTCAGTGTGACAGCATGAATTATATATGTAAAGGGCCATGCATGCTGTGTAATTGTAACGTGCATGTTAGGTTTATGTATATTTTTATTTTATGAATGCTCTGACACGAAATAATAATCTAACTATCCATTCACAGAAGTTGATAACTTTTCTTTGGGCATACGAGAACAGTCTGACTGTGATCGCGCTCTTGCCTACCGACAGGTGGCATTCGGGAAGGGCGGCAACGCTTACGGGACTCGCCTTGTACATCCATTAATTTCAACTCTGTATATTCTGGAAGAATTTACGGCAGACTTTTTTAAACGCTCTGGATGATGAAGAGTAGGGGCAGGTTCTATAGCATGGAATCAATGGCGAGGAAGGAGTGGTTGTAGGTATTTGTTTGATGCAGTGCTTAAAATTGTGCATGTCCTTCGAAGTCGGCTTCTTACACCGGGGTTGAACCCAAGAACCTGAAATCTCGAGTGAAACAGTCTTCCTCTGTTCCCCCAAGCCAACTGGTCACATCTGCAAAATCCTTAAGTTGCGAATTGAGTTCCGGTAAAGGGCAAACGTGCTATTCCCATTGCATGGGGACAATTTGAAGGACCCTAGTATCCGACCTTTCAGTGCTAGAGAGACATTTAAATTAAAATAAAATATGATTTTATTATTATATAAACTAAATGACATAAATGTAATATCTTAGAACATGAAAATAGGTGCAGTGAGTAAGATATGAAAATTAGCCTTTCCAATATTAAAGTGATATCAGTAGGTAAGAAACCGAAGATATTTCAGTGTCACGTTGGAAATACACGACTGGAACAGATAGATAATTTCACCTATTTAGAATGGTAATATAGTAAGTGACTTTCAATCAAGGTGCAGTAAAGCTAATGCAGTGAGCTCGCAGTTGCGATCAACTGTATTCTGTAGGAAAGAAGTCAGCTCGTGGACGAATCTATCTTTAAACCGGATTGTTTTCAGACCAGCTTTGCTTTATGGGAGTGAAAGCTGGGTATGCTCAGGATATCTTATTCATAAGTTAGAAGTAACAAACATGAACGTAATGAGAATGTCCGCTGGTAAAAACAGGTGGGAACGATGGCAGGAGGGTGCTCGGAACGAAGAAGTAAAGGCCGAGTAAGGCATGAATTCAATTTATGAAGCTGTGCGCATACACCAGCTTCGGTGGTGGGGTCATGTGAGGCAAATGGATGAGGATAAGTTACCTAGGAGAATAATGGACTCGGCTGTGCAAGGGTAAGATAAGTAGAGGGAGACCAAGACGACGATGGTTAAACTCAAATGAACTGGCGTATAGCTTTTAGTGCCGGCAGTGTCCGAGAACATGTTTGGCTAGCCACGTGCACGTCTTTTGATTTGAGGTCTGTAGGTGACCTGCGCGTCAGCCCCCTCGACAGTAAAATTAAGCAATGATGGTTAAAATTCCCGATCTTTCCGGGAATCGAACCCGAGGCCCCACTAACCGTTTAGCCATGGAGCGGGACGGTTAAACTAAGTTTCTAAAAAAATAGGAGGTTTAGAACTAAACGAGGCCTCATAATTAGTTACAAATAGAGGATTGTGACGGAGAATAGTAAAACCACAGAGGCTTGAAGACTGAATAATATTTTTACTTGATTTACTTCCCACCAACTAATTTTATGGTTTAGGGAGACACTGAGGTACCGTGATTTTATCCCACAGGAAATATTTTACGTGCCAGTAAATCTACCAAAACGAGGCTGACGTATTTGAGCATCTTCAAATACCACTGAACTGAGGCAGGATCGAACCTGTCAAGTTGGAGTCAGAAGGCCAAACGTCTGAGCCACTCAGACCGGCTCTTGCAGACTGAACGGTGAAAGCTTGTAACAGATTATAATGTATGTAAAAACTTAATTTATTCTCGTCCATTTTATCAGCACAATTGTTCATATCGGTCTCCTCCCTCTAATGATTTATTTTATAACAATCTGTTTTACATGGCACCGACACAGATAGGTCTTTTATCGACGATGGGACAGGAAAGGGCTAGGAGTCGGAAGGAAGCAACCATGGCCCTGATCCATCATTTGCCTGGTGTGAAAATGGAAAGCCACGTAAAAACCATATTTAGGACTGCCTATAGTGGGGTTCAAATCCACTATCTCCCACAGTCACTTATTGGGTTCTAAATTTTGTAATCCGACCCCTGTTCCATTAGAGTCTTACACATTATCTTTAGAGAAACTCATCTTGCGTTGTTTTGTCGGTTTCCAATATTTTTTTTTTCTTTTTCCTTTCATTTCGCCCCAGTCTTCTGTAATGAAATGATCTAGCCCTAGAGAGATTATTTGCTAGTTCTCCAAAATTCAGCGCCGAGTTGTAATTGAATGTGCATATCAAAACAGAGTTCCCCGTGTAAGTAATTTAAAATGTTCAACATGAAACCCGAGCATGTGCGGCCACAAAGGAACTCATTAAGCATCTGTTTTGTCTTTATAGTGAGGGATGTATATTTACAAGTCAATGCTTAGATTTACATCAAGGAAATAATATTCATACTTGATGCTGGAAAACATTCGGGTAGTTTATCAGTGTTTGAGGCTGTAGTTATGTTTAGTATCTCTTGAACTTCCTTCCTACAAGTTAAGGTTTCCAATTTGCTACCAGAACTATCAGTACATAGGCTTGTTTGTCTGAGTAAGTTAGCTTCGCAGTTTGGACCATACAGCTGCTTAGCTTGCATTCACTCCTTTACTCTTTCCCTCGTCGGAAACCGCTTTCATAGCAGTTACATGCTGCAGCTGTACTGATGAAGTAAAGTCCTTCTTCCAAGACCAACCCTGCTGACTTAGTTTTAACAATATTTTCATGTATGATACCATCGTTAAAAGTAAGACAATAATAATAATTGTACCAGCGGTACACCTTCCCCGACTGGTTAAACTGCGCGCCTCCTCTATGGCCATCAAAATGTTAGTACACACGAACTTTTAAAACCTTTTAAAAACCTTCTTCCCCGATAGTTAGATGGCTCTGCTGCCTATTTTCTAGCGACCTCCAATGCCTAAAAAGAAACTGATTGCTGAAGGCATGTTTGTTTTTGTAGTAGGTAGACCTTTTCTTCTGTTGACTGTTTTTTTATGTACCGAAATTATCAACACTTCACCTGGTTCTTCATCTAATGTAATCTACCTATCACATGCCTATAACTATGTTCTCTATCCAACCATCCCCGGGGGTGTGTATGGAATTTAGCCTATGGGCGCTTTGTATTTTAATTTAATCTGGAACTTTCCCATGCGGATTTATACAAGGAGAGCGCTGTAGGGCCTTCTTGTCTGATTTGCTCCGAATATTGAGAATGTAACCTGACGGAGGGCAAGAGGCAGTGTACGGCCAGCGCTATAAGGTAATGGCAGAATTTACCTAAACATGTGATTGTGCGGGCGGGTATTTTGAGGGGAAGTATTCACCAGTTTTCCTAATATCTAATATGTAATCTTTTGCTTTTGGGATGAAATGTAGAACCTTCTGCGCGGTCTTCGGACTCTATATTCCCTACCGGGAAAACGATAACTGTACGAACATTTTGCCAAAATAGTCAATGTACAGACATATGGTTGTTACGATTTTATTTATATTCATAAGGAATCTGCTCCACGGACAGCTTTTGGGCTATGTACGCTGGACTTAGCCTGCAAAACTGACCGTTCATGATATCTCCCTTATTAATCCTCCTATCGAAAAGATGCACATGAGAAACAAGTTTTAGAAATGGATTTCCATCAAGGTTGGTCGACTTTCAGTCAGGTTGGTCGAGTATATATTTTGGGAGAGTAAAATCACTGTATCTGTTCCTTATAAACCCCCATTCCATTCCGGGAATTTTACATGGTATGGACCTAAAAGCCTACATTTGGACAGCTGGATGCTAAATATGAAGACTGGTTGAAATATACCCAGTAGTTTTCTAATTTAAAGAAATATGCTTTACACGCACCCGCTTTTGAAGTAAGTTCGGTGGGACTTGTACTGATAAACGGTCCGTTAATGATATCTCCCTTATAAATTCTCGTATCGAAATGATGCAAATGAGAAAAAAGTTTAGAAATTGATTTCCATTTAAGGCGGGTAGATTTCCATTAAGTTTGGGTGTGTGTAGTTTGTGGGAGGGCAAAACCACCGCTTCGGTTTTGTATACACCCCCAGTCGGTTCAGGGGTTTAGAAGCAATATTGGTTCTAAAAGCTACCAAAATACAGGTGGATTATAGATATGAAGTTTGGTAAAAATATATCACGTAGTTTTCAAGTTATAAGAACTCAGAAAAACAAACACCAAAGCTAAAAAGAATGCAGATGGTCATTATTACACCTGAAACGGATAACTGAATGAAAATTTCACCAAAATAGTCATTGTACAGACACACGGTCGTTTCAGTTATATTTATATAAAAATATTATTATTATTATTATTATTATTATTATTATTATTATTATTATCATCATCATCATCATACGACGCGCATGTCGACTACGGGTGTCAAATCTTAAGACCTGCACCTGGTGAGCCGAACATGTCTACGGACACTCCCAGCACTAAAAGCCATACGCCATATGTTGTTATTATTATTATTATTATTATTATTATTATTATTATTATTATTATTATTATTATTATTATTATTATCATTATTTTAGTTCAACTCAGGTTATTCACCTTACATTATATTCCCAATCTCACTTCGCACATTAAAATGTTATTTGCTACAAATTATACATGATTATTTACGTAGTATGTCAGTAAATTTTAACATGTTTGAGACTTAAATATATTTTACTAATTCCTGCTTATTACAAATTCGCTTATATATTTCCTACAATAAGTGATTTGAGCGACTACGCAGCAAATAGTTATGTGGTTTGGGTCATATAGCTAATAACTTGCATTCGGGAGATAGTAGGTTCGAACTTCGCTGTCGGCAGCACTGAAAATTTTTTCCGTGGTTTCCCATTTTTAATTAAGAAGACGATCGCTTCTTTCCCTCCCCTAGCCCTTCTATATCCGTAATACCTAAGTGTCGCAGATTGTTGAGGCGCTGGCCTTCAGAGTCCAAATTGGCAGGTTCGATCCTGGGTCAGTCTGGTGGTATTTGAAGGTAGTCAGATACGTCAGCCTCGTATCGGTAGATTTGCTGCCATGTAAAATAACTCTTGAAGGACTAAATTCCGGCACCTCGGCGTCTCTGAAAACGCTAAAAGTAGTTAGTGGGACGTAAAAACCTATCGCATTATTATTAGACCTATCTGTGTCGGTGCTACATAAAAAAGATTGTAAAAAGAGAAGTGATTTGAGCAATTCCATTCTTGTTTTTAATTCAGAGTTTTAAAATTATTTGGTAATTCGCTTAGTATTTTTTACTGGGAGGACTTGTAAATAAAATGCAGAATTTTAGCCAACCCATTATAAAAGCAACTTCCCTGAAATAAAGTATTAAAAGGTGCATGATATTGCATATCACACACATTTAAGTAAATTACTAATTCATATCTACGTCTTTAGAAAATGGCAGGGTCAAATAAAAGGTGATGACTAGTTTGTGGCATTTCACTGATACAAGGACCGGGCGAGTTGGCCTCGCGGATAGAGGCGCGCGGCTGTGAGCTTGCATCCGGGAGATATTGGGTTCGAATCCCACTGTCGGCAGCCCTGAAGATGGTTTTCCGTGGTTTCCCATTTTCACACCAGGAAAATGCTGGGGCTGTACCTTAATAAAGGCATGGCCGATTCCTTCCAACTCCCAGGCCTTTTCAATCCCATCGTTGCCATAAGACCTATCTGTGTCGGTGCGACGTAAAGCCACTAGTAAAAAAAGTTGATGAAAGGGTGGGTGGGTTGGTTGGTTGGTTGGTTGGTTGGTTGGTTGGTAGGTAGTCTCTTACACTTAACTATTGTAGTGATACATCAATGGGAGCACAGTTTGAGTACATAATACTATATAGTAGGATTTAAGGGAGAAGGCATAAGTCTCTAGTTAGACCCCAACTAGAGTATGGTTCCAGCGTATGAGACCCTCACCAGGATTACTTGATTCAAGAACTGGAAAAAAAAATCCAAAGAAGAGCAGCTCGATTTGTTCTGGGTGATTTATGACAAAAGAGTAGCGTTACAAGAATGTTGCAAAATTTTGGCTGGGAAAACTTGGGGGAAGGGAGACGAGCTGCCCGACTAAGTGGTATGTTCCGAGCTGTCAGTGGATAGATGGCATGGAATGACATCAGTAGACGAATAAGTTTGAGTGGTGTCTTTAAAAGTAGGAAAGATCACGATATGAAGATAAAGCTGAAATTCAAGAGGACGAATTGGGGCAAATATTCGTTTTTGTGAAGGGCGATAACTTACCAAGGGAGATGTTCAATAAATTTCCAATTTCTTTGCAATCATTTAAGAAAAGGATAGGAAAGCAGCAGAGAGGGAATCTGCCACCTGCCCTAAATGCAGATCAGTAGTGATTGATTGATATATTCTCCGTATATGTTTTCAGTTCCTTTTTATACAAATGACACTTGTCATTTATTACAAAAAAAACATTCAACTCAAAATCGTCACTTTTTTAAGTGAGACCCACGTCCTCTCCCGTCCCACATTGTCGATCAAACGCTACCTCAAGCAGTGGGATCGGTTGTTTAGCTCCGGAGTTAAAAGATCTAATGGTTGAATACATGTTCGTTACACTAAGTTTCAGATATTTACCTTTACCCCTTAATCCTACTTCCTGATACAGGTGTTTGGGATGAGGCGAGATGATATTTTATGCCATGCTTTTTACGGCTGGATGTCGCTCCTGAAGCCAACCTACAAATAAAGATGAAACGGATGATGAACGAAATGAGATAAGGAGGCAGAAGGAATAGACTGTGGCCTATGAATAGGGACTCGCCCGGCATTTGCCTTCAAGTGAACATGGGAACCACAGAAAACCATTTTCAGGTGGGGTTCGAACCCGCTCTCCGCACGATTTCAGAGCTTGGCTCCATAGCTGTAGTGCGACAAAACGTGCTGCCACTCTGCTCGAATGTATGCAGCCTAATTTTATAGACTTTCTCACGTCATGAAACTACTTTATAGATTTTGTATTTCAATTCAGGTGGCACGCTCCCTTGTCAGCTGTCCCCATTTTTCATCCCCGATCACAAGGAACACCTAGGTCATAAAATTGTAAATCAGCTCCCTATCGAGTGTCACAAGTTGAAAGTCTCTCCCTCGCCTAGTTCGTCAAACGAGGGACGGCAAATTCCTTCCCCTGTCGCAGCTTTGAGACCTCGTGATCCACTTTGAGAATTCAAAATACTGTTCCATTTTAATGGAGGTCTCACTCACGTTGCTTTCATAGCTTTTGTTTTCTTAAGTGAAGAAGTTAGTCTTTTACCCCCTTCTTTTTTCGTCTCCTACTTTCTCTATTGATCTTCCTCATCCCTCCTTCTAAAGTATATTCCATTTGTCCTTCTTCTTCCTGCAATGAACGAAGAGTCATCAGTCATTTTGGTGGAGATAAAGAGGGTGAATACGGAGGTTCAAGGAAGGAATTGCTCTTAGAGTGGTCCCTATCTTCAGCACTCTCCTTTGTTATTTCCGTCGATAAAAGAAACCTTTTGTCTTCTATGAATTTCGATATGTTCTTATATGATCTCGGATGTGCGATACTCGGAAATATAACAAGTTTGTCCCTCTTACGGATAATGCGCTCAGATCCTTTTACGGTCATTCCATTCTTGAAGCTCTACTGATTTTTCTTCCTTTCTTTTTCTTTGTGAATTCTTTTATACAGTGCGTGGCAAAACTGACTCCGCAGAGAACTCGCAGGCGCGGCTGATGCGGTTAAGTTTGCAACAACGAGTCAAAGAAGGAATGGCGTTGCGGCTCGAACAGGTAATTTTCATGAACTAAAGAATATTCCAGGTGAGAATGAAAGTTGTGCTTTTAACAAATAATTGTGATTCCGAAGTCAATATGTGAACGATTGAAATGCGTGTTTTTAGTGGAGTACATCCTCCGTCCGCCTGTTGCCATTTTTTGGTGAGTACAATATACAAGAACCTCGTGTCAATGTGCATGGACTCATTACTTTAGCTATCGATATCCTGCACTCGTACGAGGCCGGACGGGGATTTTGCACTTATTTTTATTCCTTTCCCTATAGCAGTGTGCCAACGGCCGTAGCCGTGTTGAAACACCGGATCCCGTGAGATCTCCGAAGTTAAGCAACATTTGACGTTGTCAAGATATGGATGGGTTGCCACGCGCTGTTGGTGGGGGTAAGGGAGTGGAGGAGCGGAAAGGAACTGGCCATCCTACCGTTCGTAAACTCCGGCTCAGGCACACCTCTGCGGAGGTTCGGACCTTCCTTCATGCAGCATACACTCTTACCTTACCTTACCATACCTTACCTTACCTATAGCAGTGTCAACTAAGTGGCGGACGTGTGACGTAAGATCGCAGAGTGATCAGGCGCTTCAGTCGTAGTGTGTGACGAAGGGACAGCCTCGCTTTGTCACACAACATACAGCACTAACAAATTTTAACATTCTTCTTCTTAATATGTATACCCTCCAGGGTTGGCTTTTCCCTCGCACTCAGCGAGGGATCGCACCTCTACCGCCCCTAGGGCAGTGTACCGGAGCGTGAGACATTGGGTCGGGGATACAACTGGGGAGGATGGCCAGTACCTCGCCCAGGCGGCCTCACCTGCTATGCTGAACAGGGGCCTCGCGGGGTATGGGAAGATAAGAAGGGATAGACAAGGAAGAGGGAAAGAAGCAGCTGTTGCTTTAAGTTGGTACCATCCCGGCATTTGCCTGGAGTAGAAGTGGGAAAACACGGAAAACAACTTCCAGGATGGCTGAGGTGGGAATCGAACCCACCTCTACTCATTTGACCTCCCGAGGCTGAGTGGACCCCGTTCCAGGCCTCGTACCACTTTTCAAATTTCGTGGCAGAGCCGGGAAACGAATCCGGGCCTCCGGGGGTGGCAGATAATCACACTAACCACTACACCACATAGGCGGACATATTTTAACATAACGTTCTAAAAAGAAATGCTGTATGTTACAATTATTTCTGCAGCCATATTTTTTTTTACAAATTTCATTTGGTTAAAGCGGAGCCTCCGTGGTTCAGGCGGCAGCACGCCGGTCTCCCATCACTGAATTCCGTGGTTCGAAACCCGCGAGATTTGTGCTGGACAAAGCGGAGGCAGGACAGATTGTTCACTGGGAACTCCGGTTTGCTCTGGCATATTTAATTCTAGCAAAATTCTCCAATATAATTTCATCTGTCAGTCATGAATCAATGCCCTAGAGAAGTGCGAAACGCTTCGGCAGACGGCACAATTTCTACTTACACCGCTAGATGGCGGGCTTCATTTCTTCCATTCTTGACCCAGTCGAATGACTGGAAACATACTGTTGATTTTCATTTTAGTTAGATTAAAACAAAAATATATTGTAATTTAAAAAGGTACCTGTTTTTATAATTTAATTTTTAGTGATGTTTGCAAAACAAAATCATTAAACTTCCAGTTGAATGGATTTATATAGTATGTAATGCAATCTAACACCTGAAATGTGAGAAAGGATGTGGTTTCATGATTACTTCTTAAAGGAATGTAACCGATGGCTCACTAGACAATAGAAAATAATAGGCACGATCTTAATGGGCACACTAGTCGAAAAAGGTTTGCCATCCCTGCCTCATTGGAACCCTCAGAAGAAACGGGCACTCGCTACACAACACACTTTTTAGTAAAATAGAACAAATTGGAGGAAAGGTGATGGTGGAAGGGAATAGACAGGAAGAGGAACGGACCTGTCTTCTGAAGACAGCGATACTTCCAAGGTAAGATTGGGAAGATATTAAGGAAGTACATTAAATGAAGACATTAGAAGTCATCGGGAGGTGAAAACTGTTATCGCTATAGCGAAGGAAGCGCTCAATAGGAAGAGGAGGTGATTATGCATCAAATTAGATAATGATGTGAGGAAAGACTTGGTTCAAATTGTTTGTTTGGAGTGTGACATTGTATGGGGCAGAGACATGGACATTGAGAAGAGAAAATAGAAAAAAAAACGGCTAGAAGCGTTTGAGATGTGGATATAGAGAGAATAAGCTGGATGGGAAGAGTGAGAAATGGAAAAGTATCAGAAATGGTTGGTGAGAAGAGAAAAGATTGCTGCAAGTTATAAAAGGAAGGAAGAAGAACTGGATGGGACACTTGCTGGCACCGGAATCTTTGTTACCGGTAGCAGGGGAAGGATTAGTTTATGGAAAGAGACTGAGAGGAAGGAAATGTATCAGATGACAGATGACATCCAAGAAGGAGAAACTTTCAAGGATCTGAAGAGGATGGCGGATGGCAGGAGAGCATCGAGAGATGCCGGGTAAAATCCTGCATGTGGGCAGAACACATGATGATGATGATGATGATGATGATGATGATTGAAATAAGACATTAAGAACATCTAAAAACCACACAAGAAGTTGGTTCGTTATCTGCAACCAGCCAAAAGCACAGTAGAATTATAAGCCCATGAAGTCTACCACATTCAATGCAGCCGCGGTATTCGTGACGGAGATGAAAAGAAAAGTGTAATTCCTTCCTTACTTAAAGAACATACTAAGAACCAAAACGCGTAAATTTCAGTTGTAGCCAAATATTCCTCCGAAATAAAACAGGAAATTTAATTTGACAGAAGCAAGATTTTAGCAGCTGTTCCCAGGAATTTCGAAAGAAAAATCCCAAGAGGCTATAGAAATTAAAAAAATGCATACCCGAAACTTTAGAAATAATAGAAATGCTACAAAATCAACAAGTTTATTATTGCATTCACATATTACAGACATGCAGGACAAAGCATTAAAATACAGGACGAACCTCTCTGGTTACGTACGAGCACCAGTAACTCCCAGATGACTGTCGAGGTAGAGGTATGTTCCAGGAGTTCAAAGATGTCCCTCGGGGCTTGCGGTAGCCCGGGGGAGGGGGGCGGGAGGGGGAGAAAGGAGGAGAGACTATTTACGGCGAGGCACAGTGATCACTCGACTTCGGATTTTTAGGCAGTAAAAGGTTAGAATGCAAACTTATTGAAGCTGGTAAAAAATATAGTCTACCCTACACAACGGTTATGTTATGAATCTTGCATAAACTTTAGGAGCACGGCCCATCAGAAAACCTACAATTTATGTTACTCTTGCTACCTAAAGGAATAATGGGATAGACTACAATTCCAGTAATAATAATAATAATAATAATAATAATAATAATAATAATAATAATAATAATAATAATAATAATAATAATAATAATAATTGTACCGGGAGGTTCACCTCAACCCCGCACATTTAAAAGAAGCGCCTTAAGGAACGCTATCTATCAGACTAATCTTGAAACAGCTAAGGTATAGAGTTGGGACATTGTTCAGAAGATGTCACTACTGAATAGCTGCGCAGTATTTTATTTTAAAGTTTCCTAGACTGATTGCATTTATTTGTTTTGTTTTGGTATACATCAAGAAGTTTGAACTTTTCTCCATAGATGTCTCTACAAAAACGGAAGCCATGCACACTGGTGCAAGGTGGAAGAATGAGGGATTTAAAGAAGTTTTGTGTGTATAGGTTTTCTCAACAGAACTGACTTTCATTTATTTAGGTACTTCAAGGTTTGCAACACTTCCTTCTCATCCCGCCAGCTTTTGAATCTGGCCAATAACAAATTTTCTGTAATTATGATTCAACCAATCACAGACTTCTTGTAGTTTTTTGGTTTATCCAATAAAAATGAGAAGGTGTGCCCGGATTTAGTCCAGAACTTTCTCGAACCCTCCCCTCGGATATATAAACTGCTTCTTTTCCAAGTTACCTTGTCTTATAGATCGTCAAGTTATTGAGAGTGTGTGTTAAGACAGGAGGCGGGGTGCCTCATTCTTCGGCAGGCAGAACATCAGCCCAGATAATGGCCACCAGTTTTATATTTCCGTAGCTATCTCCGCAAACTTACCCGAGGGGAAGGTTCTAATTTCTAACTATGTAACCATCTGTTTCCTAAAAATGTAAACTACTCCATCCGTCTTCAGGAGATGCATCAGCTCAAGGTAATGGCAGTTTCAACTTAACTATATGATAGTCTTTGATATCTAACTCGAGAGGAAGGTTTCAAATTTTAGTAATGTAACTTTATTTTCTAAAATATAAATTTCTGTAATAATAATTGTTACCGAGTTTTTGTGGTAGTTATGCGTGAAAGAAGGTGCGGGGTGGTGAACAGGTCTCAAGCTACTAAAGTAAAATTAATTTAAAATTTAACAAGGTTATATTTTCTTTTTGAAACAAAGAAATAACAAGCATGGCAGGTACAAAGTAGCAAGTCCAAAAGGGTAGTTACAATATTTACAGGATTTGGGCTTCGCGCCCTGACTTCACACTGCTAGGGCAATCCGCTCAGTTTTACCCCAAACACAAGCTTCAACAGAGGGGCAGAAAACCCCGTTCATGCCTAGGAGCCCTTGCTCCAATTTACACAGACAAGCCTCCACGAGGCATACAACACTCAATTTTCAAAAGAGCCACTCGCTCTCAAATTTAAGCCTCTCCCAGGCCACACCAAACTCCACCTTCAAGTTGTCCTCAACGGACGTAAACACAGGGGTAAAATACCCAATCTACTGAGGTCTATTAAATGAAAAGAGGGTTAATTAAATGACCTCTAATATAACAATTTGAGAGGAGGCAACCTTGCACTCCTAATACACTTTGATTAAGACCTACTTGGCACTAGGCCGTTAATACAAGGGCTAATCCCATACTAAAGAGGTGACTTAAGAAGAGAACAATTGTTTTACATTAACGAAGAATAGGTTGAGAAAACTAAGTTCACCTCACAACAATATGAGGGGGAGGTCGAGAGGTTTAGCACTCTCTATCCCAGTATGTAGCTTTAAAAGAGAATATATGAAAAGAGTAGTTACATTTAGGAAAAGGTTACATGGTGGAACGCTTCGAACCCGCCCCGAGAGTTAAACTGCTGAGCTAGCAAAGAAAGAAGTTATTAATCGGCCATTACCTTGTTGTTGACCGCTGCCGAGGAAAGAGGCGCTTCCCGCCCCCTGCTATGTACTTTACACACTGAAAGATGGAACAGAAGTGGCGCAGAGACCCAAAAATCAGCAGTTTATATCCTCTCGCGGAAGGTTCTAGGCGTTAGGGGAATGAAAACACCCGCCCACAATTACTTTATTGGCTAGGGTACAGAAACATATCCAAGTTGGAGGAAGATACATCGGATTGGTCGGAAATTACTAAAAGAAATTCGGGATTGGATAAATCTAAAACAAGGGGGAAAAGAGGGGTATACAGCCAACTTAAACAATAACAGAAAGAAATTTAACAAGAAACAAACATTTGAAATAAAAATTTCTCCAACAAAATAGTTCTTTGACTCCGCACTAGGGTGCACTATTGTTGATCTTCAGTAGTGTCCTCTAGAAGAGAAAGTTCACACTTCTTACTTCAAGCGAAACAAAAACACATCAAAAATGACACAGTTCAAAAACTCAAAATTTTCCACGTGGTGACATCTTCTGAGAAGGTAAAGAATTAATAGCGTAGATAAAGTTCAGACTTCCTCCAGCAGAGGAGTTTCAACTGGCGCAATTTTTTAAATTAGCGGCGTGGAGGTGTACCGCCCGGTACAATAATAATAATAATAATAATAATAATAATAATAATACAAAGTGAGGAATTAGATTCCAGGATAAGATCGGATTGTTAGTCCGAAATTTGATTTTTGTTCGTGGTTCACTCCACTAGGCTCTTCCATTCTCTCCACCGTTCGGAACTAAAGCAGAGTTCCTCTTCCGCCTTCAAGACCGTTGGCCAGGTTTCACCTGTAACCCTAGGAAAAGGAGACTTATGTTTTTTGGACATTTATATCGAATGCAAGATAGTAGATTAACCAGTAAGATTTTCAGATATTTGTGGGATAAGAAATCAACGACAAGCTGGGTCAATGAAGTAAGAAAGGATTTAGAAAAAACAATATAACAACAGAAGAAATAAATAATAGAGAAGGCTTTCGGGAAAAAGTATTGAAAATAGAAGGATTCCAAGGTAGGAAAGTAAAAAAGACTGGTTCAAAGTGGTCTGAAGACAGAAAGAAGAAACATAGTGAACAGATGAAAGCGTACTGGAAGAAAAGGAAAGAACAAAGAAGAAGGAATTGAAATTGGCACGTGGTCCTCTGGTGGCCCATTCGAAAGAAGAATAATAATAATAATAATAATAATAATAATAATAATAATAATAATAATAATAATAATAATAATTGTATCGGCTTTACGTCCCTCTATAAACGTTTATGGTTTTCGGAGACGCAAAGGTGCCGGAATTTAGCTCTGCAGGAGTTCTTTTACGTGCTAGTAAATCTACTGACATGAGGCTGACGTACTTGAGAACTTTAAGATAGCACCGGATTGAGCCACGGTCGCACCTGCCAAGATGGGGTCAGAAGGCCAGCGCCTCAACCGGCTGATCCACTCAGCGTGGCTAATTGACCTCTTTGTTTACAATCTGCTTTACCTCGTACCGACACAGATAGGTTTTACGCCGACGATAGAATAGGAAAGGACTAGGTGTGGGAACGAGCAGCAGTGGCCTTAATTAAGGTACAGAAAATCTGCAAATCATTGAGAAAACTATTTCTGCAAAATGATTCACAGGTATATCCTGCTACTTCACGGCTTTAAGCAAAATATCTTGATATTAACTGGTGAAATGAAATGGCGTATGGCTTTTAGTGCCGGGAGTGTCCGAGGACTTGTTAGGCTCGCCAAGTGCAGGTCTTTTGACTTCAGTCCCTTAGGCGACCTGCGCGTTCCCGAAAACTCTGGATTCCTGCTCCTCCCTGTCCAAAGGTGTACTAGGGGTGGCTCGTCTCACCTCTACAGTATTTTTTCAGGTAGTAAGTTAAGTCTAATATGTACCAAGTTTGGTTGAAATCACTTCACGTGATCCCGAGCTATGTCAGAATATACACGCACATACATTATAAATAGATATAAGTATTACTGACACGCTGTTACATCAATCATAATTTACCAGTTTTGAGCTTCAGGCTCCAAATTTACAATTCGCAAATGTTGCGTTTATTTAGATAAGGAGAGATATCTCCCAATACACAGCGTTCACGAGCACTTGGCTCCAACAGTAACAAATTACGTCCTTCGAAAGGCACCACTCAAAATTTACATAAATCTTAGAAAAGAGTTTACATGCTCTACAAATTCAACAAAGGAAACTGCGCTTCCAGTTTCTTACAGCCTACTCCAAAGCAACTTGAGAATAATAGTGACACTCCGAGTGCCTTTTAAATGTCTAAATTCAGGCCTCATCGGCTTTAGGATGAGAAGGGGTGAGAAAGAAAAATGTCCTAAACAACTGAGACCTTGGATGTACTTGTGTATGTTCCAGCACAGCTCTCAATAAATCTTGGCACACATTTGATTTAAGATACGAAACAAGAGTAAGATACTCCTAGCACCCGGCAGGGTGGGCGTAGAGAGGGGGTGACATGTAGAAAAAAATCCAAATAATTATGAACTCTTCATACAATAATGAAATTATTTACATTATTCAACACCATCTTCCAAACATTTTACTCCATATTTTTAACAAGTTTAGCCCATACGCTAGGGGTCCATGTGGAATTAGTATCATCAATTTCCACGACATCATTGTAACCATGGCAACCAGTGTTCTTCTATGTATACTAGGTCAGTAGCACCATTTTCTACTGTGCGCTTTCTTCCTGTAAATAAGAGCTTAATAAAAGCTCGTATCAAGTGAACCCCGTTCTAATCCTCAGTCCAGAATTAAGATCCTTGAACTGGCCAGAAAATATTTAGATTTACGAGGTCCAGGATGTCTTTCATCTTCTTGCAGTCCATGAGCACTGCCATTTGTCTGTTGACACTCTCATTTTTCTTTCGATTCATCAGAACTCCTTTATCTCCCCTGTGGGTACAGACAAGGGATGCGTTCATTATCTTCACTCCGTGCATGTCGTAAGATACTACTAAGAGGGGCACAACCTAAGAATCCTTTCTTGGATGTTCTAGTGAGAAAAAAACCGGACGGCTCCTTAGGACATACCGTCTATCGTAAGTCTACCCACACTAATCGCTACCTTCATGCAGATTCTCCCCACCATCCAGCACAAAAATAAGGCACCCTCATGAAACTCGCCAAGAGGGCGAGACGAGTTTGTGAGCCATCAAATATCCAGGTGGAGATAGACACGCTCAAAGTCACATTCAAGGGTAATGGTTACAGCGATTTGCAGATTCATAGATCCCCACATCCCAGAGAAACGATCAAGGCAATCTCACAGAAGGAAGAAGTGAAGGGAACTGCCTACTTGCCTTACATTCACAACAACACAGATCGAATTGCCAAGGTCCTCCGCAAACACAATATAAAAACCGTGTTTGGCACCGCCACTAAAACTGCTCACAGTCTAAGTAAAACCAAGGACAATTTGTTCCCACTTTTACGTCCTGAGGTATACGAAATTTACTGTACTTTCGGTAAGGTATACATCGGCCAAACATGCCGGTCCATTGGTACCCCTACCGAGAAACATGAACGTAATATTGGTCACAACGAGCCAGACAAATGAGCAATAGCTGAGCACGCTCTATCGTCAGGTCATGATGTCATGTTCCAGAATGCACGAGCTCTTACCCACACTAGACACTACAGGTCCACGATTATACGGGAAGCTGTGGAAATACGTAGAAATCCTAACAATTTCAACAGGGACACTGGCTATCAATTAAGTAATACCTGGTTGCCAGCAATTAAGGATTTACGTCACTTCCCTGTCCCTTCACTATTGTTATTTCGTCTCGGTGTTTTCCAAATTTGTACGTTACTCATCGCCAGATTATTCATTCCAGGCTGTGTCAATGTCATACACCTGTCAATGTCATATGTAACGTACACATGTTATGTGACCCTCTTAGACTGATTTTGATGGTTCGGTCAACTTCCGCTTCGAACGCTAGCGCTGTGCCGCGTCCGGGAGCTATCTGGTGACAAATGAACGTACCATTTCTACTTCTGTTATAATGTATAAATTTCAAAGCCTTTCTCGTGGACAGTCGAGATTTTCTTCTGATGACGCAGAGCACAATTCTCTGCGAAACGTAAAGAATTTCACCTTATATTCTTGACACGACATAAGCCCAAAAGCCTGAACAGTATCATGTCTATAAGTACGGGCCGTGAAAGCATTAATGGCAACCAAAGAATCTGTATTCCCTCTCTCGTATTCTAAGAGCAAAAACCACATCCATGTTTCTATGGTTTTTAAACCATTTTCTTCTTCTTCTTGGTCTTCTCATTACCATAAATGCAGATGAACTTCAGCCGCTCTCTATCCGCTATCCAGAACGTAAACTAAAGTTATGACATGGCTCTTCAAGTGTCCTATCAGAGCGAAGACAGTAATTGACAATCAACCAGTAGAACAAGTCTCAGATTTTAAGTACCTTGGTTGTGAAATATCTTTTAATGATGATGAAGTGAAGAAGATTTCATCGATTTCAATATACACTGACTGACAGAGCAAATGCAACACCAAGAAGGAGTAGTTCGAAAGGGATGAAAGTTGGGGAAAAAACAGAGACGGCACGGACGAATAATTGATGTTTATTTCAAACCGATATGCAGGTTACACAATGCGCACGGCATCGACTCAGTAGGATGTAGGACCACCGCGAGCGGCGATGCACGCAGAAACACGTCGAGGTACAGAGTCAATAAGAGTGCGGATGGTGTCCTGAGGGATGGTTCTCCATTCTCTGTCAACCATTTGCCACAGTTGGTCGTCCGTACGAGGCTGGGGCAGAGTTTGCAAACGGCGTCCAATGAGATCCCACACGTGTTCGATTGGTGAGAGATCCGGAGAGTACGCTGGCCACGGAAGCATCTGTACACCTCGTAGAGCCTGTTGGGAGATGCGAGCTGTGTGTGGGCGGGCATTATCCTGCTGAAACACAGCATTGGGCAGCCCCTGAAGGTACGGGAGTGCCACCGGCCGCAGCACATGCTGCACGTAGCGGTGGGCATTTAACGTGCCTTGAATACGCACTAGAGGTGACGTGGAATCATACGCAATAGCGCCCCAAACCATGATGCCGCGTTGTCTAGCGGTAGGGCGCTCCACAGTTACTGCCGGATTTGACCTTTCTCCACGCCGACGCCACACTCGTCTGCGGTGACTATCACTGACAGAACAGAAGCGTGACTCATCGGAGAACACGACGTTCCGCCATTCCCTCATCCAAGTCGCTCTAGCCCGGCACCATGCCAGGCGTGCACGTCTATGCTGTGGAGTCAATGGTAGTCTTCTGAGCGGACGCCGGGAGTGCAGGCCTCCTTCAACCAATCGACGGGAAATTGTTCTGGTCGATATTGGAACAGCCAGGGTGTCTTGCACATGCTGAAGAATGGCGGTTGACGTGGCGTGCGGGGGTGCCACCGCTTGGCGGCGGATGCGCCGATCCTCGCGTGCTGACGTCACTCGGGCTGCGCCTGGACCCCTCGCACGTGCCACATGTCCCTGCGCCAACCATCTTCGCCACAGGCGCTGCACCGTGGACACATCCCTATGGGTATCGGCTGCGATTTGACGAAGCGACCAACCTGCCCTTCTCAGCCCGATCACCATACTCCTCGTAAAGTCGTCTGTCTGCTGGAAATGCCTCCGTTGACGGCGGCCTGGCATTCTTAGCTATACACGTGTCCTGTGGCACACGACAACACGTTCTACAATGACTGTCGGCTGAGAAATCACGGTACGAAGTGGGCCATTCGCCAACGCCGTGTCCCATTTATCGTTCGCTACGTGCGCAGCACAGCGGCGCATTTCACATCATGAGCATACCTCAGTGACGTCAGTCTACCCTGCAATTGGCATAAAGTTCTGACCACTCCTTCTTGGTGTTGCATTTGCTCTGTCAG
This sequence comes from Anabrus simplex, assembly GCF_040414725.1. Lineage (NCBI taxonomy): Eukaryota > Metazoa > Arthropoda > Insecta > Orthoptera > Tettigoniidae > Anabrus > Anabrus simplex. The sequence continues at coordinate 43,696,576 of NC_090275.1, forward strand.
TCAGTGTATGTGTAGGACAATTCGCCGAACACTGAAAGGAAAAGTAAGAGAAGATACTCAAATTCTATAAGATTATGGCCGTACCAACTATGTTATATGGAAGTGAGTCAAGGGTGGATAAAACAAGCTATGGGGACTTAATACAATCATCTGAAAGGATATTCTTAAGATCAGTGAAAGTATACTCCCTAATGGATAAAATACGAAGTGAAAAGATAAGACTACAAATAAATATAATCTCAGCGAATGAAAGGTCCTCCTCTGTGGTGTAGTGGTTAGTGTGATTAGCTGCTACCCCCGGAAGCCCGGGTTCGATTCCCAGCTCTGCCACGAAAATTGAAAAGTGGTGCGACGGCTCGAATGGGGTCCATTCAGCCCCGAGAAGTCAACTGAGTAGAGTTAGGTTCGATTCGCACCTTAGCCATCCTGGAAGTGGTTTTCCGTGGTTTTCTACTTCTCCTCCAGGCAAATGCCGGGATTGTACCTAACTTAAGGATACGGCCGCTTCCTTCCGTCTTCCTTGTATATCCCTTCCGATCTTCCCATCACCCCCACAAGGCCCGTGTTCAGCATAGCAGGTAAAGCTGCCTAGACGAGGTACTGGTCCTCCTCCCCAGTTTAATCCCCGACCCAAACTCTCATGCTCCAGGACACTGCTTTGTAGCGGTAGAGATGGGATCCGTCGCAGAGTCCCAGGGAAAAACCAACCCTGGAAGGTGAGTAGGTTAAGAAAGAAGAAAAGAAAGCTTAACAATCTATAAATGGTACCAATGTCAGCTGTTTAAACCTTCTTGTCTTCTCAATATCGCTGTGAATAACAGACAGAATTTGGGATTTTATACAGATAGATAAATCCTAGCCCTGGAAATCAGTGTCACTTTCTTTAGAGTGAAATATTGTTTCTGTCACACGTGTCGTAAATTTTTCCATTCACTCTTCCGCTCCTACCATTTACCTCTAGCATTCACGACGAGAATATTATCACGAACGTTTCAGCACAGGTACGACGGTAATTTTCAACTCGACGTCTAGTTAGCAGCATTTAGAGAAATGAGCGCACTGCCGAGACATACTCTAGGAGGGCAGATGTGATCAATATCTATGCCGCCTCATCTCCTCACGCGTTGATGGCTCTGTGACGTCATTTGTGCTGATGACTCTGACACACGAGTGGCAGACAAAGCGTCTGTCTACCTCTAAACTTCTCGAACCTTCTGGACAAGTTCACTAATGTCACATTATTTTTTAAGACACTTTGACATCTGAATACATCAAAAAGAAATGCGTAATATAAAAATCAAAGCAAACTTGTAGTTTCTGGGATTATTTGTCTATCATTTACATTTCTTCGTGGCCTTCTCCAATTACATTGTATGGATAAGGCTAGTTTTACGGCCGAATGCCCTTCCATACGCCAATTCTGCTGGAAGCGATGTAATCACTGTTGCGTATTTCTGTGGTGGTGTTGCTAGTGTGATGTGTTGTATGTAAACGGAGGTGAGTATTACGACAAACACGAACACCCAATCCCCATGCTGAAGGAATTAACTAGATGAAGTAAAAATTCCTGGCCTGACCGGGAATCGAACCCATGGTCGTCTGAACTGAATGCCACTACGCTGATCATTAAGCCAATCAACTACCGGGCGAGTTGGCCGTGCGCGTAGAGGCGCGCGGCTGTGAGCTTGCATCCAGGAGATAGTAGGTTCGAATCCCACTATCGGCAGCCCTGAAGATGGTTTTCCGTGGTTTCCCATTTTCACACCAGGCAAATGCTGGGGCTGTACCTTAATTAAGGCCACGGCCGCTTCCTTCCAACCCCTTGGCCTTTCCTATCCCATCGTCGCCATAAGACCTATCTGTGTCGGTGCGACGTAAAGCCCCTAGCAAAAAAAAAGCCAAGGAACTAGAGCGTTTAGGTTGTACATTATTTACACTTAATTTACGGTTATTTTTACGTCTATTTACATTTAGTAAATACAGTAATGTCCGCCTCCATTGTGTGGTGATTAGCTGCCACCGCCGAAGGCCCGGATTCGATTCCGACTCTGCCACAAAAATGTGAAAAGTGATACGAGGTCTGAAACGGGGTCCAATCATCCTCAAGAGGTCAACTGAGTAGGTGGGGGCGGAAGGGGGGGGGGTCGATTCCCACCTCAGTCATCCTCGATGTTTCCCCCTCCTCCTCCTCCAGGCAAATGACGGGATGGTTCCTAACATCAGGACACGGCTGCTTCCTTCCCTTTTCCTTGCCTATCTCTTCCAATCTTCCCATCCTCCGGCAAGGCCCCTGTGTAGCATACCAGGTGAGGCAGCCTGGTCGAGGTACTGGTCCTCGTCCCCAGTTTTGTCTCTCTACCCAAAGTCTCACGCTCCAGGGCAATGCCCCTGAAGCGGTGGAGGTGGGATTCGTCGCTGATTACGAGGGAAATCCAAGCCTGGAAGGTAAACTAATTAGGAAAGAAAAATAAAATTTAAATAACTATCCAATACCATATTATTTACGAAACAAATTAGCTGTAAATAATCCGGAAGAAAAGTAATGGTGATAATCAGTGCATTTTTATCATGCGCTACGCAACTGTACGCACTTCCGGCATATTATTTTCCCAATATTTTGGAAGAACTGCTATTTATTGACAACCATTTATTATAAATATTCTAACAAATGGTATTGTTTTCACGAATTGAATTTTCAGTTTTGGTTCTCACAAGTTGGTACCAAGGTTATATGTTTCATAGGTTGGTAACGCATCCGGAAACAGGAAGTTGTGTTCACTTTCCGATTGTTTCCAATGTTTGAATATCAGTTCTACATCCACTCTGCGACATGCCAGTGTTGACGCGAGTTCTGAATAAATCTACGCTAACTTAAATCTGTGCAAACATTGTTAAAAATGAGTAAATTAAATAGGAAATTACTTTCAGTCAATGAACAAAAAATCCACTGTTCTAGCCCTTCAGGCAAGCAAATCAATGTTGAAAACATCCTAGAGATATGAGCTACGAATTTTAGGTAAATAAAATATAATAAAGTATAAGAATATATTCTTTATTTATTCCTAAAATTCACAATCCTTTTCTTAATCATCTTTATCACGTCGATTAGATTAGCAGTTTGCCTTTTTCTACCACTAGGAGCGCTAATGTAAGTCAATGCAGAGATTCACTTAAGCCCTTATAACTACATTCGGTGTAGAAAGATTCAAAAAACGCCTGAGGTTATTGATCCAAGGAGCGCATAGTAAATCCACTAATTTGGCTAGGATGTGAAAAAAAGAAAGCGAACAAAGAAACAAGATATTTTAGGCTGTTTTTCCTGAACTGCATTTAGGCCGAAAGCGATTTTTGAAATTTTTTCTTTTAGTTTGATATAACTATCGAAGACTCACAAAATTGAAACCTTTCCAGGCGCTTCAGCCCTTCAACATTCGCAATAAATCAATCAAAACAAAAATCGCCTGTGAATATGGAACGAAGGAACACATTACAGAAATATTTATATAAATAAGTTCATTTGACTAGGAATTGAATAAAAAAAGGGAAACGATTAAAGAAACAAGCGAGTTCAGTCAGTTTTGTCTGGTCTGCATTTAGGCCGAAAGTGATTTTCGATTTTTTTTTAGTTTGATATAGATATTTAAGACTCACAATTTGAAACCTTTTCTCATTCACAGGGTTCTTTAATAGTCTACGGTAAGGCAAACTTCGTTGACGGTCACAAAAAATGGCCTGTCATGGATATTTTACAGAAGTGGTGAAATGATCAAACAGTGTTTTTTTTTACGTATAAAAGTATACATATAATATGTTCCGAGGTATCTGTGGAACAGCAGAGGTGAAAGAAGGTGCGGGTTGGAATGGGTCTAAACTACAAGGCCAAAAGATTAATCTAAAATTTCAATAAAGGTTATATTTTCGATATTCAACAATGGGGACATAGAATTTTGAGCGTACAACAAATAACAACAAATTAAATTCAGGTACCCGACCAAGAAGTCCAAGATTTGGAGAAAATGTTAACCAGTTTCCACTAGGGGAAATAACAAAATCAGGTACAAGAGTCGATTTACAAGGAAAGCCCGAGTTTCGGGTTCCTACAAGTCCTGGGGTCCGAGCCCCAATCTGACAATCTTTGAACTTTAGCTCAACAATACCAAGTTACAGAATTACTTTTCAAAGGGCAGAAAACCCCTTCATTACCGGGAGCGTTAGCTCCAAAGACACATATTGGGCCTCCTAGAGGCACATCTATCACATCAGGAAGAGCTAACCTGCTCTCAGTTTCGCACGCCTGTTAAAAGCAACAACAAACTTTCCTCTAAACTGTCTCTCAAGGCACAATTATAAGGACACAGGGTTATCTAGTACCCAACCTACGAGGCCTGAATAGCAAATTGAAGGTTAATTAAATGGCCCAAACACAAAGATGAATGGAGGCGAGTTCTTGAACTCCTACACTAAAGCTTGTTAAAACCTCTGTGGCGCTAGGCCGATAATACAGGGGCTAATCCCAATCTATAGAGGTGACTAGTCTGCAAAATAAATTTAACATATTAAGAAGGAAGTGAAAAACGGTTACGAAAATGTAGTCACCTCAAATTCCAAAAATGAAAGGAAGCTCGATAGGGTAAAGCACTCTCTATCACCGAATTACAGTTCAAGTTAAGTGGAGTTTTCACAAGTATTGAAAAGGCTTACATATTTAAAGATATAGGTTACATACTAAAGGTTTCGAACCTTCCCCGCGAGTTAAACTGCTGAGCTAGCAAGAAATAAAGATGTTAAGAGGCTGCTACCTTGTTGACGAGCTGCTGCCTGAAGAACGAGGCGCTTCCCGCCCCCTGCTACATATTCACACACTGAGCAAGATGTTATTCGAGTGGCCCGGGGACAAGAAAATCAGCAGTTTTATACCCTCGTGGAAAGTTCGAGACCTTTCATGAATGATAACAACCCGCCCTCAATCTCTTATTGGCTACAGTACACAGTTACATACAACATTGAAGAAGAAAGCCCCGATTGGCCGAAAATTAATTACAGAAATTCCTGATTGGCTACTTTCAAAACAGGCGGAAAGAAAGGATTAATATTGCCAACCCACAAATGACAGAACAAAATTTAGTAAAGACAAAACTTATGAACACAAAATTTCTCCAAGAAAGTTCATTCCTTTGCACCAGAGTGCGTTATCATAGTTTTTGGTAGAGACATCTGTTAGAGAATGTCCACACTTCTTGATCAATGAAAAACAAAAGCAAATCAAAAACACACAGTGACATCTTCTGATAACCAGTAGAGTTAGTTCAGTTGTTAAAGATCAGGTTTCTCCAGTGGAGAAGTACTTTAAGGCGGAAAATTTAAATGTGCGGCGTAGAGGTGTACCAATCGGTACATAATAGAATACGTACAAACGTGTATAATAATAATTTACTTGCAATGCAGATAACGTAGAACGTATGTGATTGAAAGAAAACATTTACTCCTGTACGATTTTTTTCAGAATCCTTTTCCTGCTAAAAAGTAATTTATTGGAATTGATTCCAAAATGAACATTATTGAAGAATATTTGTAGGAAATGTGAAATATTTGGTAGAATATCGTCCATCAGCGGGATTCGATCCAGCGATCCCACGCTTACGAAGCGGAGCGCTTGCCGCTACGCCACGAGCTCGTGCACTTCGCAAACTTTGCTTGCACATAAGCGCACTGCAATATTTCATTAATTAGTTTCTCGGAAACGGCTGAGAATTGCGCCTTACTGCTTGCACCTGTTATACTCCTGGTCATGCCCTACACGTGTACCAAAGATGAATCGAATCGGTCGCCCAAGCGCCATGGCTTCCACTTGTAAGCTGTGTAGGGTTAATTCGTTATAGTATTCAACATGGAATGTGTTCTTAAGATGAAATTAAATTGCATATGGCATTTAGTGCCGGGAGTGTCCGAGGACATGTTCGACTCACGAAGTGCAGCTCTTTCAATTTGACTCCCCTAGGCGACCTGCGCGTCATGATAAGGATGAAATGATGATGAAGACAACACATACAGCCAGCCCCCATGCCAGCGAAATTAACCGATGGTGACTAAGTTCCAGGTCCGCCTCTGTGGTGTAGTGGTTAGCGTGATTAGCTGCCACCCCCGGAGGCCCGGGTTCGATTCCCGGCTCTGCCACGAAAATTTTAAAAGTGGTATGAGGGCTGGAATGGGGTCCACTCAGCCTCGGGAGGTCAACTGAGTAGAGGTGGGTTCCATTCCCACCTCAGCCATCCTGGAAGTGGTTTTCCGTGGTTTCCCACTTCTCCTCCAGGCGAATGCCGGGATGGTACCTAACATAAGGCCACGGCCGCTTCCTTATCTCTTCCTTGCCTATCCCTTCCAATCTTCCCATCCCTCCACAAGGCCCCTGTTCAGCATAACAGGTGAGGCCGCCTGGGAGAGGTACTGGTCATTTTCCCCAGTTGTCCAAGAGTCTGAAGCTCCAGGACACTGCCCTCGAGGTGGTAGAGGTTGGATCCCTCGCTGTGTCCGAGGGAAAAGCCGACCCTGGAGGGTAAACAGATGATGATGATGATGATGATGATGATGATGATGATGACTAAATTCCATACCCTGCCGGGAATCGAAGCCGGGACCCCTGTGACCAAAGGCCAGCGCGCTAGCCATTTAGCTATGAAACCGGGCGTTCTTAATATGATGTGCGTTATGACAACACAGTAAAAATTTATCATGAAGTTTTATTTAGAGGACATTGAAGTATTCCACATTAATTTAATTTAATTTAATTTAATTTAACGTAATTTAATTTAATTTAATTTATTTTCTGTTTTTTCTTTTTTCCAGGTACAGCCGAGCTATGAAGAAGGGTCACCCAGGAAGGTAAGACTCTAACATGCAATAGACAAATAATATATTATCTTGTATTTACTTGTACCTTTCTAATATTCAGGACTTTTGAGATAATTATATGCCATGAATATACGAGTTCTGTACTAGAATATCCTATTCTTTAGTTTCTATGAAATACATCCGGCTTGCCTACTTATAAAACAAACTCCCCAACGATTATGTCGTTAAAAGTTTGACAGATTCCACTTCTTGGGAAAGGATGAGCACTTTACGGAGTGCGTTTTGTTATTTTAGAAAACTGGCTTTAGTCCATTGTGTTCCGTCATTATCCTAGGTGCAGGGTTACCAATTGGAGGTATTTGGTAGGACTTGTCCATATTTTCGGATGTTGTTTTTGAACAAATTTGCATATGTATATCCCTACTCAAAAGAGTATTGTAATTGTAATTGTCTTCGGCACTGTTTCATTAGAAGAAATTAGCACTTGTAGCCCTGAAAGGATCGTTTGCAATACTCAGAAGCCACCTACATCAACAATGACTTCTTCCATTGCAAGCCACAAGAGGCAACACCATGTTGAGCTATCAGCATCCTACATTGCTTGGATATAAATGTCAAATTGTCTGTAGCTATTTTGTTATGTCTCAGTTTCCGTTACAGTATACGTCTATACACTTCGTCCAATACGGTAGCCCATCATTGTGGAATGCAAACAAAATCAATAATCCAGGGAAAATTATGGGACTGCAGAAGACTACCGAATGTATACCTCCCCGGGAATGATATTTTGGTTGAGTGTATGCTTTAGCTGCCGGCCCCGTGGTGTAGGGGTAGCGTGCCTGCCTCTAACCCGGAGGCCCCGGGTTCGATTCCTGGCCAGGTCAGGGATTTTTACCTGGACCTGAGGGCTGGTTCGAGGTCCACTCAGCCTACGTGATTAGAATTGAGGAGCTATCTGACGGTGGGATGGCGGCCCCGGTCTAGAAAGCAAGAATAACGGCCGAGAGGATTCGTCGTGCTGACCACACGACACCTCGTAATCTGCAGGCCTTCTGGCTGAGCGGCTGTCACTTGATAGGCCAAGGCCCTCCAAGGGCTGTAGTGCAATGGGTTTGGTTTGGTTTTGATATGCTTCAGCTCATGACCACACTACCACCACCAACACAGAAATATACAATAGTGAATACGAAATGTCTGTGAACATAAAACGGAGACAAATACGTATGTCCGACATATTTGGCACTCACGACCCCAGCCGAGTGCAAGATAATGGCAGAAGGAAGAATAAAGAAGAAATACAAGTATAAGGGCATTATTTTTGCTATGTACACAAGAGAGGATAGTGCTCTGTTAATAACATATATTTACTCGATCCAAAGCGGATAGCAACAACAAAGGAATGGAGGACGAGCAAGAGTGAATTCTTCCCTCTCTTCTCTTTGTTCTGATGTTTAGCCAGGTCGTGCTACCGCTCTTTGACCTCACACCCTATCTGCAATCACACCCTGTTGAATATTATTCGCAGTTAACAGCACTTTATATATACAGCCTTTACATGTGCTTCGCAGCACGCCCAACTTTGCTTAACATTTAGTGCTCGTGCTGCTGCCGGGGGTTTGGGGGTAATTTTAAACTCCCTCCTTGTCTCCACCTTAATGTTATTTTATCTTTATATTGTGCCATACAGTACTACGCTTTCATACCTTCCCTCCGTGTCCCACTCCCCTTCCCTCTGCTGTGCTTCTCGCGTACAGCTGCTTACCGTATCCATAGTGTTCAAAAGGAGATAGATGAATGTTGCTACCAGTGATGGCGGAATCAAGGTGAAAGAAAAGTGAAGTGATGGTGGTGATTACTGTTTTAAGAGGGCAATCATGCTTTATAAACACTACTCAGAGGGAAAAATCTACAGTTCTAGCCCTTAAGGCAAGCAACTGAATGTTGGAAACATCCTAGGGATATGAGCTACGTATTTTAGATAAACAAACTATATGAGAATGTATTTATTCTTCCCAAACAAATTACAATATTTCTCCTAATCATCATTTTCCGGTTGATTAGAATAGCAGTTAGCCTTTTTCTACCAATGCGAGCGCTAATGTAAGTCAATGCAGAGATTCACTTAAGCCCTTATAACTACATTCAGTGTAGAAATATTCAAAAAACGCCTGAGGTTATTGATCCAAGGAGCGCATTGTAAATCCACTAATTTGGCTAGGATGTGAAAAAAAGAAAGCGAGCAAAGAAACAAGATATCTTAGGCTGTTTTTCCTGAACTGCATTTAGGCCGAAAGCGATTTTTGAAATTTCTTCTTTTAGTTTGATATAACTATCGAAGACTCACAAATAGAAACCTTTCCAGGCGCTTCAGCCCTTCAACTTTCGCAATAATTCAGGAAATTGCTTAATTTTACATTTTTTAACACTTTGTCTGCTAAAAAATGATTTCAACATTAAAATGGAAGGGGGTCCGCCGCTGTAATGTAGTGGTTAGTGTGATTAGCTGCTACTCCAGGAGTCCCGGCTTCGATTCCCGGCTCTGCCACGAAATATTAAGAGTGGTACGAGGGCTGGAATGGGGTCCATTCATCCTCGGGAGGTCAACTGAGTAGAAGTGGGTTCGATTCCCATCTCTTCTATTCTCGCAGTGGTTTTCCCTGATTTCCCACTTCTCCACCAGGCAAATGCCGGGATGGTACCTAAATTAAGGCAATGGCTGCTTCCTTTCCTCTTCCTGGTCTATCCCTTCCAGTCTTCCCCTGTTCAGCATAGCAGGTGAGGCCGCCTGGGCGAGGTACTGGTCATTCTCTCCAATTGTATCCCCAGACCCAGAGTCTGAAGCTCCAGGACACTGCCCTTGAGGGGTAGAAGTGGAATCCCTCGCTGAGTCCGAGTGAAAACCGACTCTGGAGGGTAAACAGATAAAGAAGAAGAAGAAAATGGAAGGGATGTGATACTTTGGAAAATCAAGGTATCGGTCACAGAATGACAAGGGTCACGAAGAGCGTGAAAATGAAAGACTCCCTAGGCCTCGAATGATCTAATACCATCGGAGTCTGAAAGAACAAGAGTTGGCCAAGGGAGGTCGGATAGGAACCTGGCACAAGTAAGTGGAAACAATGCCAGGACTCTGGTAAAGGCCCCGGATAAGTCCAAGAAGGGTAGAGAATACTATATTATACTAATTCCTCAAACAGATTTGCATTTCGATGGTTTTCGTGTCGGAACTTTCACTTGGTGTCAGAAAAGGCATCCAGCTTTAAAAGATAAGCTGTGGTAGTGATCAATGTTTTGAGAAAAACTGACAACCATCCTACTCCCACATTAATGAGGCAGGCTGAGTAGCTCAGACGGTTACGGCTCTGGCTTCCTAAGTCAGAGTGGACAGGTTCGATCCTGGCTCAGTCCGGTGGTTTTTTGAAGTTTCTGAAATACGTCAACCTCGTATCGGTAGACTTATCAGCACGTAAAAGAAGTGCAGCGGGACAAAATTCCGGCACTACGGTTTCTAACTAAAATAGTTTTTATTATTATTATCAGCTGATGAAGAGGAAAAGCCGGACTCACCGGCTCAGATGGTATAGCACTGGCTTTCCGAATCCAAGTTAGTGTGTACGATCCCTGGTCGTTCAGGTGGTATTTGAAGATGCTCAGTATTTACTAACATGTAAAGGAACTCCTGCGGGACAGAATTCCGGCACGTAAGCGTCTTCAGAAACCATCAAAGTAGTTCGTGACCAAGCGACTTTGCCGTGCGCTTAGGGTCGCGTAGCCGAGAGCATGCATTCGAGAGATGGTGGGTTCGAATCCCACCGTCGGCAGCCCTGAAGATAGTTTCCCAATTTCACACTAGAAAAATGCTGGGGCTTCCTAACTAAGTTCACGGCTGTTTACTTCCCAGTCCTAGCCCTTTCCCTTCCTTTTGTCGCCGAAAACCTTCAAAGAGCGACGCTAGATGGCTCCGGGAAACATTAGTTCGTGAGATGAATAACCAACAATTTACTAGAGTACTCTTAAAAAGGGGAGATGTTCCAACACTTCGAAGAAACAGACGATCACAAAAAGAAGCGGAAGTTAACAAAGAGATCGAAAATGAATGCAATCCTATTCTGTGATTGACAGAGTGTGGGCAATGGGATGACGTGCTGAGGATCATCAACATTCTGCGATGCAACCACATTTCAAAGACTTGGAGCCTGTTCATTGTCGAAATCTTCATTGCTCGTCCTTCGACATAACACAGCAGCACTGGTAGCACATAATAGTTGACGAAAATACGACAATGAGTTTCAAGTCGGAGGAGCTCGTTACGCACAAAATACACTGACTGACAGAGCAAATGCAACACCAAGGAGGAGTGGTTCGAAAGGGATGAAAGTTGGGGAAAAACAGAGTCGGCACGGAAGAATAATTGATGTTTATTTCAAACCGATATGCAGGTTACACAATGCGCACGGCATTGACTCAGTAGGATGTAGGACCACCGCGAGCGGCGATGCACGCAGAAACACGTCGAGGTACAGAGTCAATAAGAGTGCGGATGGTGTCCTGAGGGATAGTTCTCCATTCTCTGTCAACCATTTGCCACAGTTGGTCGTCCGTACGAGGCTGGGGCAGAGTTTGCAAACGGCGTCCAATGAGATCCCACACGTGTTCGATTGGTGAGAGATCCGGAGAGTACGCTGGCCACGGAAGCATCTGTACACCTCGTAGAGCCTGTTGGGAGATGCGAGCAGTGTGTGGGTGGGCATTATCCTGCTGAAACAGAGCATTGGGCAGCCCCTGAAGGTACGGGAGTGCCACCGGCCGCAGCACATGCTGCACGTAGCGGTGGGCATTTAACGTGCCTTGAATACGCACTAGAGGTGACGTGGAATCATACGCAATAGCGCCCCAAACCATGATGCCGCGTTGTCGAGCGGTAGGGCGCTCCACAGTTACTGCCGGATTTGACCTTTCTCCACGCCGACGCCACACTCGTCTGCGGTGACTATCACTGACAGAACAGAAGCGTGACTCATCGGAGAACACGACGTTCCGCCATTCTCTCATCCAAGTCGCTCTAGCCCGGCACCATGCCAGGCGTGCACGTCTATGCTGTGGAGTCAATGGTAGTCTTCTGAGCGGACGCCGGGAGTGCAGGCCTCCTTCAACCAATCGACGGGAAATTGTTCTGGTCGATATTGGAACAGCCAGGGTGTCTTGCACATGCTGAAGAATGGCGGTTGACGTGGCGTGCGGGGCTGCCACCGCTTGGCGGCGGATGCGCCGATCCTCGCGTGCTGACGTCACTCGGGCTGCGCCTGGACCCCTCGCACGTGCTACATGTCCCTGCGCCAACCATCTTCGCCACAGGCGCTGCACCGTGGACACATCCCTATGGATATCGGCTGCGATTTGACGAAGCGACCAACCTGCCCTTCTCAGCCCGATCACCATACCCCTCGTAAAGTCGTCTGTCTGCTGGAAATGCCTCCGTTGACGGCGGCCTGGCATTCTTAGCTATACACGTGTCCTGTGGCACACGACAACACGTTCTACAATGACTGTCGGCTGAGAAATCACGGTACGAAGTGGGCCATTCGCCAACGCCGTGTCCCATTTATAGTTCGCTACGTGCGCAGCACAGCGGCGCATTTCACATCATGAGCATACCTCAGTGACGTCAGTCTACCCTGCAATTGGCATAAAGTTCTGACCACTCCTTCTTGGTGTTGCATTTGCTTTGTCAGTCAGTGCATTTTAAATTATTTTTTTAATTATTCCAGGAACGCACTTTTTGCTGTGCCGAATCAGGGTTTTCTTTCTACATTCTTGTGTAGTTGAAGTCAGACACCTTTTGAATGATGGTAACGTGAGGGCTGTTAACAGCGTTACCGATTTTCTGTTTGCTAATGACCAGAATCCGGATTTTAAGGGAGTAATAGGTTAGAATGAAAACTTACTAAAGCGGGAAACAAGCACCGGTATACCATAATCTGCATAACGGATATGCCCTGAGTTTTGCATACACATTAGGAGTTCGGTCGATCAGAACCCCTAGAATTTACGTTATTCTCGCTACATACATCACTGAAGAGTGGCCTAGATCATACCTTCTAATAAACAAATTAGTTTACATTCCAACCTATAACTTCATATAAATCCGAGGTCCGCTAATGACCATAATTTCCTTTCCAGAATATTTATTTTTCTCTCTCCTATTTCTTTCTTGTTTCTTCTTCTTTTCAAAACTCCACGGAAATAAACACTCTGCATTAATCTTGACCCTTCTTCTCTTTCCTTCCAATAGTCCTTCATCCTTTCACTTTCCTGTTTCCTCCTCTCGTGTCCAGATATTATCTCCTTTCCTCTTCTCTTTCTCCTGGAAAATGTTGAAATTGTGTATTATGCCTTCTGTTATTCCAGTCGCTGCAATATGTTTTCCTTTGTGTATTTGTTACCCATCCTCATTATGAAGCAAAAAATTAATTATCCTTTTTCTGATCGTATCTGATATCCTTTCATTTTCTTCATCAGTGTGAAGATTTTATTTCTCCTGTGTCGAAACTCTCCTTCTTCCGTTTCCACTGGTCCCAGATTTTCTTCACTACTTTCCTTTATTTATTTCTCTCCGATATTTAGCCGGTTTTCTGTAAGTCCGACTTGTTGTCTGAATTGTTAGCGTACTGGCCTTCGGTTGAAAGGGTCCCGGGTTCGATTCGCGGCCGGCTCGGGGATTTTAACCTTCATTGGTTAATTCCAGTGCCTCGGGGCTTGGTAGTTGTGCTGTCCTCAACTTCCCTGCAACTCACACACCACGCATAACACTATCCTCCACCACAATAACACGCAGTTACCTACACATGGCAGATGCCACCCACCCTCATCGGAGGGTCTGCCTTACAGGGGCTGCACTCGGCTAGAAATAGTCACAAGAAATTATAATTATATGCATTCTGTAGCATACATACACTCTAGTTTTATTATTGTGTTATAGTGTTTGATGTAATTTTTCCTTGAGCTATTCTTCGTATTGTAGGTGTCTTTTGTCACTTGGTAAGATAGCTTCAGTTTTCTTGCTCTTAAGATCCGTTTGCTTCCTTATCTAATCCATTAATCTGAATTATTTCACCTAGGCATTTACAGTTTTTAACCTTTATTAACCATACTTAGTTGTTACTGCAGTCAGTGAATCCTTAGGGTAAGGGTTATTCTGCCCGATCTCCGCAGAGATTTTCCTGAGCAGGAGTTTACGTGCGGTAGGGTGGCCAGTTCCTTTCCGCTCCTCCATTTCCTTACCCCCCACCAACAGCGCGTGGCAACCCATCCAACTCCTGACCACGCCCAATGTTGCTTAACTTCGGAGATCTCACGGGATCCGGTGTTTCAACACGGCTACGGCCGTTGACAGTGAATCCTTAATATTGGTTAATATGCATTTATTTATTTCAGGTAATCAACACTCCTTGCTTTCTTCCGGACACTCTTAAAATGGAATTGAAGTTATTCTGAATTGTCGGTAAGCACCACGGTGTTTCTTTCGCTCCTCAGCCAAGTATTACGTGTTTATGAAATGGGAGATGTTGACTTTTTTTGTGAAGGGAACTCGAGTGAGAAATACAGTACAGTATCGCTCCACGAGAGAGGAAATTCTCCGCAAAATAAACTGTCACACGCACTTGGCATGGAGAATTCTCTCTCTCTCTTGCACACTCTCGCTTTCTCCTTACCAACACTGATAAATCATTTACGATTATTTGGCTTCTTGATAAATTGTAAGTGCAGTGCCGAGATTCATGATCATCCGAGTTGAAAAACGACATAAAGTTCCATCCATTCACCCAAAATAAAATAATATACATTGCCAAGCTGTAAGTGTTTTTGCTGTTTCTGCAATACAGGAATTCCGCGAGAACAGGATTACACTCAACAAAAACGTTTCGTTTATGATTAATCATGGATGGCATCGCTTTGTGAATTTATTTGGTATAAACACATATTTTGTTATAACAAATTCTCACGGATTATGAATTTTTAGTAAAATAGGGAATTTAAGAATTGCTCCTCTGCTAATCCCACCTGAATGAAATGATTTATATCGTAGATGATGAAGATGAAAGAAATTTGCATATCTACATTTATTCCGTTACACGAAAAAGCATAAATACTTTTTTTCTTTTTCTACTATATTCTTTGCGTCACACCAACACAGACAGGTGTTATTGTGACGATGGGATAGGAAAGGCTTAGGAGTGGGCAGAAAGCGGCCGCGGTGTCTAAGGTACAGCCCCAGCATTTTACGTAGTTTGAAATTGGGAAACGTGAGGTTTGTGGTGCGCAGCTGTGAGCTCGCATCCGGGAGATAGTGGGTTCGAATCCCACTGTTCGCAGCCCTGAAGATGGTTTCCCATGGTTTCCCATTTTCACACCAGTCAAATGCTGGGACTGTACCTTAATTAAGGCCACGACCGCTTCCTTCCCATTCCTAGGCCTTTCCTGTCCCATCGTCACGATAAGACCTATCTGTGTCGGTGCAACGTTAAGCGAATAGGAAAAAAAAACGGAATTGGGAAGCGACGGATAACCATCTTCAGGGCTGCCGACAGAGGAGGGTTCGAACCTACTATTTCACCGATGCAAACACAAAGCTGCGCGGCCCTAACCACACGGCCAACTCGCTCGGAAAGCGTGGAATCATGGAAATGGATGGGCTTACAACAGGAGAGTGCGAGTCCAGATTCTTTGTTCGTATCTTTCTTAGTAGCCTCTTAGGGCGTCCAAGAGGGAATTTTGACTCAGCCCACAGGACAGATAAACCGGTCCGACAAATCAAAAGGAAAATCAGTATATCCAAAAATAAATAGTAAGGCTCATGCATGTGAGAAAATGAAGGACATGTCTGACCTCGTAAGTATGTTATTATTATTATTATTATTATTATTATTATTATTATTATTATTATTATTATTATTATTATTATTATTATTTATTCGCTGGGGCCATCGAGGACCACATCAATTCTTGTTATATTTGGCAGTGAACTTTGCTTTCTTTTGAGCCCAGAATTCGTCATTCTTTCTGAGTGGGCCTTCTTGCGTTCCTCTGACCAAGGGTTGTTCGTCACTATCTTTTTTTTGAAACGATCTCTGTCAAAGGCATCTTCCAGTTAGATCTGTAAAACTTGAAGGGCTCCTTTGGTGTTTCTAAACTAAGGCATCGTGGTTTTACGTTTTGAATCAAATGGGTGAATAATCTGCTTGGTCAAGCTGTTTCCGTCCATTCGTTTGAGGCGACCATTATTATTATTTTACGTCCTACGTTTGGAGACGCCGAAGTGCCGGAATTTTGTCCCAGAGGAGCTCTTCCACTTGCCAGTAAATCTACCAACACGAGGCTGACGTATTTGTGCACCTTCAAATACCACTGCACCGATCCAGAATCGAAAATGCCAAGTTGGAGGTCAGAAGATCAGCGCCTGAACCATCTGGGCCACTCAGCCCGGTGACATTATTATTATTGTTAAGGAAATATGGTGGATGACAGAGTGATAAGAAGCGCCTGGTTTGAATGACTGGACAAGGAATTAAATAGAGTGGAACTTAACACAATAAATTTTGAAATTTTTTTCTCTCCTTTTCTCTTTTCAAGTTCAAAAACTGATAAATATAGAATCTCAGTGAATAACATCAATATTAATAAGCTCAGTTCTAGCAATAACGTGGACTTAGAAGTCCGAAAATCAGGTACAAAATTGTCTATTGTTAACTGTTTAGTTGATTTACATAGAAAAGAGCGGTATTGCTCTTGAAAGAAACAATATTTTACAAAAGCATATTTTGTTCCGATCATTTACGAACATAGGAGTCTGCGCTCCAAAAATATCATAGTCCCGCCCCGCAGGGGCAGGAGTTTCTTATGACGTACTCCAAAACCGCCTAATAACCTATCTGTAGGCCTCGATTAAAATACTTGTACACAGTTACCCCGATGTGGGCTTATCTATTGCTCAACAGCTATATAATTCACTATTCCTAAAGGGAACTAACAGCAGAAACAATTACGCAATAAACAGGGGCATGATTGCCCATACTAAATGGCCTTAATGCCAAAAGAAAAAGGTTGCTTGTAATCGGACATAAACAAAATTCAAGGAAGCGAAACACCTGCACTCCTTCTAGAAATAGTTAAAATCCTAAGTGGGCTTATGGCCCAACGATACAGAGGCTAGTCCTATACTACACATTGGGTGACAAATAGGTTTAAGGAAATTTAGAGATTTTGAAAACTTGAGTCACCCCATGCCAAGTTGAATGGGAGCAGACAGAGGGTGATTACTCTTTGTTCCCTTATATCACATATTTCCCAGTAGGGAATAGAACAGAGTCCTCAGATTTGCCAACATTTTTACATTTAAATCACCAAATTTAGAAATTTACATTAAATAAAAGAGGTTGAAACCTTCCCCTCACATTAGCAGTAGGATCTAGCACATATCTATGAAAACACTGCAATTACCTTGAGTGGCTGGGCCTTCCTCACGCAGGCCGCGCCCCTGCCTCCCTATGGACATGCCGCACTCACATTACCTGGAACAATTCAAGCAATACAGCTCTAAAGCGCCTTGCGTTTATAGTATTTTAAGGGGAAGCTTCCAGAACTCTTTACTCATAGGATGGATTCCTGTACACATCCCCAATTTTAATTGGCTACAGAAAATATTTATAAGTTTCTGATAGATGGATTACAATTTAAGAAGGAACCATCTGAAGTGTTGACAACTTCAATAAATAAACAAAACAATCCTCAAAACCTAAGGTTTGCTAACTTTAATAATAAACATTCCTTTATGATATAATTTGAGTTCATTCCGCTGGAGGGAGCAATTAAGCTGATGGTAGAGACATCTAACTGTTGTAGAGTAAAGTATCTTGTAGTACACCAGTTCAAGTTTGTTTACACAGATAGTCTTTGAGAAGGCGCGCAGTTTAACTGGCAGGGGACGGTGTACCCTCGGTACAATTATTATTATTATTATTATTATTATTATTATTATTATTATTATTATTATTATTGTTATTATTATTATTATTATTATTATTATTATTATTATTATTATTATTATTATTATTATTATTATTATTCCCTGCGGTGAAGGGGTAGAGTGTCTGTCTCTTATTCCAAAGCCCTGTGTTCGTCTGTATGTCAGTACAAGGATTTAAGGAGTTGTAGATCGGGATTGAGTGGATAGAGTATTTTGTCAAGCTTTCAGTTAGCCTACAGGAAGAAAGCGCAGGGTGACAAGTTGACACTGATGACCTAGTATGCGTAGACGAACACTGGTTGCCATCATGGTTAGAATGGTGTTGCGAAATTGATTACAATAATTCCAGGTAAGCCATCAGCCCAAAACAATGAGATCATGACTATACGGGCGAAATCTGAGGTCCATCATTTGCATTCTATGTACACCGTGGCGCTAAAGTATATTTTGGTCTTTATATATACATATTTATTTATTTATTTATTTATTTATTTATTTATTTATTTATTTATTTATTTATTTATTTATTTATTTATTTAAGTCTTAAGCAGGGGCGAATTTAGGATTTCAGGTCTTTTCAACTCTTAGATTATTCTTTTTTGCTTTTTTTACCACTTTTCCCATACCTGTGGGGCCGCGGGTACGAACTGGTTAGCACATGTTTATTTGGCCTGTTTTACGGCCGAGTGCCCTTTCTGACGCTAACCCTATATGGGTGGATGTAATCATTATTGCGTGTTTCTGTGCTCATGGGTAGTGTAGTGTTTTGTCTAAATATGAAGAGGAGAGTGTTGGTACATACTCAAACACACTGTGAATAGGAAGAATTAATCAGAAATTATTGTAATCCCCGACCAGGCCACGAATCGAACCCTGGACCCTCTGAACCGAAGGAAAGCATGCTTACCATTCAGCCAACGAGTCAGACTCTACACTTAACTTAGATTAAAACATTATAATACATTAACATTAACAAGCAGGTACAGAACCACTCATATCTATGCAAGATAATTATTTGATGACATCAGCGATGTCTAAAATAACGAATAAACTGAAGTCAATTTATGAAATCCAAGATTGCAACACAGTAAGCTCAGGTACAATATAGACACTGCGGGAACTCTTTCAGATATCGTTAAATGAAGCTACACTCATGATCATAAAAAACAGAACACCTTAAAAGACCAGAGATACGAAGTTCATATTCACAGGACATGTTCATTAGTATGTTCTGCAGAATCGGTTGGCGTCTGGGGTGTCGTGCAGAAAGGGTATGGCTAGGGGTCGCAGGATGTCGTTCACGTAGGTCAAACTGGTCACAGTGCCCTGGACACGCACCAACTGTGATTTGTGGTTGTACCCAATAGCAGCCCACAGCATAAGGCCTTGAGTTGGCGCTGTATGTCTTGTGCGAATGCAGTCAATGTGATGCCTCTCCCCCTGTCTGCGGCGAACCAAAATGCGGCCATTCGTCCTAAAACACTGTCTGCTGCCATTCCTGTCCCAGAGTGACGCTGTTCCATACACCATTTCAGTCAAAGGTAGGCAGGGAAATGGACGACGCGCCGGTAACCCAGACCGTAATAAACGGCGACTGACTGTCCCTCCTGATAGTATACGATGTGTTACACTCTCCCACTGTTGCGCCAGAGCGAGGAGGATGCAAATCTGTCCTGCGATGCCATCCGGGTGAGGTTTCGATCTTCTCGGGGGGATGGTCTGGGTGGTGCGACTAGACACATATCGTCGTATTCTACGGCCTTCTGTGAACCATTCTGTACACACCCGTTGCACTGCCGACACACTTCGTCTCATATGATCAGCAATCTCCCGTTCTCTCATGCCAATAATGCGCCCTCGTTCAAACTCGCTCATTTGTCGGTACGATTCTCGCATACGTCTGCGAGGCATCTTGCACGTCTGCTCAAGTCACACTGATCCATTACCTTCCGTTCATAGCGACAACGGCAGATGCAGGGACAGTTTCCTGTCGGTGGCGGAGCACCGAGATACCGATGTGGACCTTCAACTTGAGGGCCAACATGATTCAAATGCTAATCATGTTTTCATAACATACTAAAGCACATGTCATGTGAATAAGAACTTCCTATCTCTAGTCTTTCAAGGTGTTATGGTTTTTATGAACATGAGTGTATTTGAAGAAAGTCATAGCTGTTACAGACTTAGGAATTCCATAATCATTTACAAAAGGTTTGACGAGCTGTACACCATGCAATATTTCCACATTTATTTCTAAGGTTTGTAATTTTTTTCTTTTTCGCTATTTCCATTTGGCACATTCTAACAAATGCACCAGTGTCGAGGAAGACATATCATTTGGTAGTCAATATACTTTGTCCTTGTGACAGTTGTATTGATAGAATACATCCACCAAACAGGTTTGTTAAATGATATAGTACATTTTCTAATAATAATAATGTTATTTGTTTTACGTCCCACTAACTACTCTTTTACGGTTTTCGGAGACGCCGAGGTGCCGGAATTTAGTCCCGCAGGAGTTCTTTTTACGTGCCAGTAAATTTACCGACACGAGGCTGACGTATTTGAGCACCTTCAAATACCACCGGACTGAGCCAGGATCGAACCTGCCAAGTTGCGGTCAGAAGGCCAGCGCCATAACCGTCTGAGCCACTCAGCCCGGCTAGTACATTTTCTTGCATTGTAATAAATGGCGACTCCAGATCATGGATCATTCCACGTTTCTTCACACAGTATATGTAGCTGTCAGTTTCTATGCAGCTACACGATCCGCTGTGTGCATGAAGTCACAACAGTCTTATATTGCGTGTCTGTCTCCTGCCGGACGTAAACATCTATATGGTTGCCAATTCTTCGTTTATCTGTGACTACACCAGAGTAAGTTGTAGAAGTTAATCTGGCAACCTTGTCTCTTGTTATATCAAAATACGGATTTCATCCCCCATCCTTTAATGCCATAGTTAAATGCTACAAAAACTACCGTACGCCTGTCTGGATTAATTGATATTACACAACTCTCTAATGACAGGGCATGCGTAATTGCGGTAGCGAATGGGACTCAATGAAATTAATATGATCTTCATGCCATTATTATGTAAATTTCAAACAAACGAACTTTTCGGATAATTTTTCATATATAGTCAGCGATTAAATCTGCCTTTCATACAAATAATTTAATAGTAATTAAATAGTTCCTGTACTGTAAGCAAGAATAGTACTCGTAAATTCCTAGAGTGTGCACATTTATTTTATTTAATCGAAGCACAGATTATTATGATGACAGTAATATTTCAACGCTTCATTCCATTGATACACCGTTCATGTTGTTACGAATAAAACATTGTATGTTTTATCGATTCAGCTTAATTCAACATGACACGGTTAGTATAAACACATACGAATGACCAAGGTAGTACACACACAGTACTCCAATCGCTGTCTGTGTACATGTTTCTCACGGCAGCTGTGCAGTCTTTACCTGTTACAGGCTATAATCCTTATTGACATGCTGCAACATTCACTTTCCGCTCAGTCACTTCAGTCAACAGCTGCACACAGACGGGTTTGAACACAGGGCGGTTGACTGTCACAATATATGAGTTTAACATTTTTTACAATATGCACCAACATAGATAGGTCTTACGGTGATGGTGGGACAGGAAACGGCTAAGAGTGAGAACGAATCTACCGTGTGCTAAATTCAGGTACAGTCCGAGCATTTGCCTCGTGTGAAAGTGGAAAAACCATGAGAAACCATCTTCAGGACTGCTGACAGTGTGGTTTGAATGTACTATCTCCCAAACGCAAGCTGAGAGCTATGTGACCCACCCACCCATACCGCGCATTCGGTGGTTCGGTACGCAACGAGTGTTCCTTTGTTCGTCTCCGAATAAAGTACGCCACTCACACTGTAAACACAGTCTACTCATGTGGCCGCTTTGCATAGAGGACTACTCAGCAATGACAAACTAGTTGGTCCAGACACACAGTACTCCAATGCAGTATATAGACAGCATTCCGCTCAGTACTCCAAGACAGTACACAAAATACTACGTTCTGTAATCCAAGACGGTACACTCAGTACTCTAAGGAAGTACACAAAGTACTCCAACCAGTACTCCAAGGCAGTACACATAGTACTCCTCTCAGCACACGACGATACACTGACTCCGGTGGTAAACCGACGACTGCTAACGTCCCACTCCCATACTGGTCTAAGCCATATGTTTAGTTCAGAATGATCATTGTTTCACTAATGCTATATTCCAGTCAGTTCCCATTTTCACACCAGACAAATGCTAGGGCTGTAGCCTAATTGAGCCCACGGTCGCTTCCTTCCCACTCCTAACCCGTTCCTATCCCATCGTCGCTATAAAACCTATGCAGCCGGACTGAGTGGCTCAGACGGTTAAGGTTATGGCCCTCTAACCCGAACTTGGCAGGTTCGATCCTGGCTCAGTCCTGTGGTATTTGAAGGCGCTCAAATACGACAGCCTCGTGACGGTAGATTTACTGGCACGTAAAAGAACTTCTGCGGGACTAAATTCCAGCACCTCGGCGTCTCGGAAGACTGTAATAGTAATTAGTGGGACGTAAAGCAAATAACATTATTTATTATTATTAAACCTATGCAGGTCGGTGCGCTGTAAAGCCACTTGAAAGAAAAACTCCCAATCAGATTTCTATTTCAACAGTTTGTGAACTACTTGTTAATTGGGTAGTCCTTGTTACCTAAGCATGGTGTGGGGTAGAACTCAGGATCTGTCAAATATACACGCTGCTATTTCACGTTAACGGTTATCATGTCCATCAAGTCACGCATTGTTCACAAGCTTGGAGGTAACACCTGTGCTGTACAAATCATCACACAGCCACAACCACGCCAGGCATACCTTAGAAGATTTTCTCACAAGTATTTTATCACCTTAGTTCTATTACAAGATTGTGAAGTCTCTATGAAAATAATATTCAATAAAGAAGAATTACTGTATAAATGTTCAGAGGACGTAAGTTAAGACAGTCGCGTTGTGTAGGAAAGGAACTAGGGAAAAATGTATGGTTCAAGGCGTGGCTGGTAGAGAAAATAAAGTTTGGCCGCAGGACAGAAACGAAAAGAAAGTGCAAGATATAAATAAGAATGAGCAACAAAGCGGAGTTCTTGTTCTAGAGAAAGATGGGAAGGGGTATTGTACTGCAGGAGGAAAAGTAAGAATGGTTTACAACGTCGAGGTTGGAGCCGGGGAGGGAAAGGGGAAGAAGGGGTGGTGTCGTAACTCCGAGCGAAATGTGCACATGTGACTTTTGTGAATGAGGACTGGAAGAAACGAAGCGTGTACGATGTATTTTTAAAATGAAGAGTAGGTACGTAAAGAGGGAAACGAGATTGAAATTGAATTATATCTAAAACATGGTCTGAAGTTATTTATAAGTTTACGAAGTAATTGCTGACATATGTAATGGACAAGTAAAAAATTCAGTCTTCGGTATACAGATGCCTTCATAAAAGAGTAATTATACATCGAAAGAATTGGGAATATTTCTCGCTTGTGTCAACCTCAAAAAAGTGTACGTTAAAGAACACACATCCAAAGGATTAGGTTCGAACTTGGATGGCTGTCACATATTCAGCCATTCCCTGTCATTCTGTCATTAGCTAGAGTCCGAAGTTTTAGGCGGTGATACGTGAGAATGCAAACTTATTGAAGCGGGTAACAACTATAGAGTACACTACACAGCGGTTATGTTATGAGTATTGTATAAACCTTCGGGGCAATACCCATCTTATCCCCTTTAATGTATGTTACTCTTGCTACACAACGGAGGAACGGTTCAGACTACACTTCCTAATAACCAAATTAATTCGTATTCTAACCTTTTACTGTCTAAACATCCTGAGTCTACTCATCACTAGGATACTGCTGTTAAGCAGAAAATAATTAATGCGGAAATTAAGCCTTAAGGGAAATACAGGAATATCGTCACGTCGATAGTAATATTATTTGTACATCACCTACACTCAATCTGTCAATCAATCACCAAATAATTACATTGAGGGTTATCACCACCACCACCACCACCACCACCCTGCTTTTCTTAACACTTACAGGTTCCTCAAATCTAGCGAAGTGTATCTCTGGATGTTTCCAGATGCCTCCTGTCGGTGTATGTCATATTCTACTCGAATGTCTCCACATCGTTCGTCTTTCATCAACCTGATTCAGCATTTGTTCATACGGAGCAAGTGACTTCGCGGTTTGGGTCACGTAGCTGTCAGATTCCATTCGGGAGATTGTGGTTAAGAACCACACTATCGGCAGCCCTGAAGATGGCCTTGCGTGGTTTTCCATTTTCACACAAGGTAAATGCTGGCGCTGTACCTTAATTAAGGCCATAGTCGCTTCCATCACACTCCTAGCACTTTCCTATCCAATCGTCGCCATAAGACCTATCTTCTGTGTCAGTGTCACATGAAGCAAAGTATAAAAAAAATCCCTGCCCAAACAAGTTGCTACTGCTGCTGCTGTTGTTATTGTTTTTGTTGTTGTTGCTGCAAATTCACTTAAAGGACTGAAATACTTGGACCGGAAATATAGTGTAGCCTACCTATTAAGTGTGTAACTCTATTTATTTATTTATTTATTTATTTATTTATTTATTTATTTATGTATGTATGTATGTATGTGTGTATTTATTTATTTATTTATTTATTTATTTATTTATTTATTTATTTATTTATTTATTTATTTATTTATTTATTTATTTATTTATTTATTTATTTATTTATTTATTTATTTAAAGGTCAAAATAATGTCAATATTTGGTCCCGGTTTACAAATCTCTGAAGAACAGTGACAAAAATCCGATCATTTCGAGTTCTTCGATTAGGAAAAATCTCGATACATTAGTGTCCCTTTGCTCTATTACATCTTGCCTCAACATAAATTAAAATCATCATCACACATTTCAGGGTTTGATAAAGCCATTTCACCTGTACTCCGAGCTCGTCTGCAGGTCGCTGTACACTGACATTGAGGCACATTGATATATATAGCAGAGCCTTGGAGGGGAGGGCGACCTTGAGAAACCACAGCTGTACTGATGTTCTGTTCAGCATAGTGGAGTATCCAGTGCCTATTGACTTCTGAAGAACATTGACCAACGACGGTGTTAAGTTCTCGAGACCTAGAGGGTCTGTCATTTTCACACCCTTCTGCTTCTTCTGTACGATGAGGCCTACTAGGAACTACGTGTCAATTCATCCTTCCCTGTTCTTTCCACTTACGCTCTTTTCATCGTTGCACTACGCTTTATTCTTCTCATCTCAGACCACTTTTGACCGGGTTTCCTTTTCACTGTTCCTTGTAAACCTTCCATTCTTAAAAAAATTCTTAATCTCTCCTTCTGAAGTTCTACGCCCTTAGTTTTTCGAAGGATTGGACTTATTCTTTTATTCTAACTGATTTCTATTAATAGAGGATTTTTGCCCAGTTTTACTGCCCCTTAAAGCAATAATGACAACCACCACCAACATCAACCGATATTTTGTGATGTACCTTCCCCTACATTAATAAGACAGAAGGAAATTTTTTGAAGATGCTAGTTTAGAATATTCGCTTGAGATGACTTACCTTATTTCAATTACATCCTGTATTGACCGAGCTCGATAGCTGCAGTCCCTTAAGTGCTGCCAGTATCCAGTATTCGGGAGATAGGTGGTTCGAATCCCACTGTCGGCAGCTCTGAAGATGGTTTTCCGTGGTTTCCCATTTTCACACCAGGCAAATGCTGGGGATCTACCTTAATAAAGGCCACGGCCGCTTCCTTCCCAGTCCTATCCCTTTCCTTTCCCATCGTCGCCATAAGACCTATATGTGTCGGTGCGACGTAAAGCCAATAGCAAAGAAAAAAACATCCTGTATTCTGTGTGTAATGAACACGAATTAATACGCTGAGAGTTTATTTCGAGTGCAATGCGGTCGTGAAAACGAAAATATTCATTATAAAACGTTTCCTTCAAATAGCCATGATTTATCGACACTTCCACGTAATTTGCAATAATGGCCTCGCCTGGCTACCCCTGCTGCGAAGCATGGCATGTCCAATACTTCATGAGAGTAATGACGTGTCAGATATTGCCCAGCGCTGTTTCCCTACAAGCAGTAGTTATTCTTTAAGTACTGTAAATAACACTTTGCTGTACACGAATGACGTTTCATGTAGCATGTTGTACCGCTCCATTCATTACGAATATTGCCATAAAGATTATAGGGTAAAGATACAGCGGCTATAAACATCATTAATAACGGGCATGTCCACCCCTTGTTTTACATAATTATCATCCCTTACACCAAGGCAGAGAGAAGCGGGGTCCAGCAGGACTTTGCGTCAGTGACAGAGCTTGAATCGTAAACGTTTTCTCAGAGTAAATGAAGGAAACTCAAAATTCAGGTATTTTAAATTCAGATCATTATTTTCTATAATAACGTAGGGGTGGGAAAAGGATAAAAGTTGAACAATGGAGATCAGATAGGATAGATGAAAATTAGCAGTCTGGCACAAGTAAATGGAAACAATGCCCGGACTCAGATAAAGACTCCGTGGTCTTCAACCCACGCTCCTAAGTTCAGAGCCCCTAGGACCCCTCTTGGTCGTATTTTACGACAGGCAGGGGATATCGCGGATGTATTCTATCGCCCCGACGCACTGGGGGAAGGGGGTTGTAGTTGAGGTGAGTTGAAATTTTATGACATGTTTTTACAGATTGATACATTTCCCGATGCCAATCTCGGTTGAGGAGCTAATGAAGATGAAAGTAATGAAAATGGGTAAGGAGAGGGAAGGAATCATCATTGGCCTATGACTAGGAACTGTCTCGGGAAACCACACGAAACGGTGTGGGTTCAAACCACTCGCCTCCCGAATGCAGAACGTTAACAACTTGACCACTGCAACGCTGCTTGAAGAACATATTGTGTAGTTCTGTACCTGAAATTCCTCATAATTGCACTAAGGTTAACCTCCAAGTCTATCGTTTTATATGTACAATTATATTCGGCCTAAAATTAGCTAACATTGCATTAATATTGGTCGAATACCACTTTAATCGTAACTTGACGATCAATTTCCAACAATCTTTAAAACATTCACTCAAACCATTAGCTGACAGCTATTTTCAGTGGTCCATTACCCCTTACTTTAAGAATAGAATATGAAAGCCCATTATGTCTACTAAAGACTCTACAGTAACCTACTTAATAAAAAGTAAAATGATCCGGTTATAACTCGCAGCGAAGTGCTGAAATATGTCTATCAATTCATGAAATAGTGTAATATAAACAAAATAGAAAAAGGCAGTTTGAGTTATATAAAGAAATGTAAATGAGGATGTTTACACCTAAGATGATCCGTATACGATCGCGTGGGATAAATTCATTTATAATAAATAGGCCTTTTAAAGTGTACTTCCAGAGATACAGTGAATATTACCGGCCAAATGATTGTAAATTTGTATTGTTCTAGTAGGCCATTTCCATTTTCATTAAATTGCAGCATTGTATACTAGTGATATAATACTGTGTATTTTTAATAATGTAGATAATAATAAGAAGGAGAAGAAGAAGAAGTTGGTTTTTTTTTATAGTTGCTTTACGTCGCACCGACACAGATATGTCTTATGGCGACGATAGGACAAAGAAGGGCTAGGAGTTGGAAGGAAGCGACCGTGGCCTTAATGAAGGTACAGCCCCAGCATTTGCCTGGTGTGAAAATGGGAAACCACGGAAAACCATTTTCAGGGCTGCCGACAGTGGGGTTCGAACCTACTATCTCCCGAATACTGGATACTGGCCGCATTTAAGCGACTGCAGCTATCGAGCTCGGTAGAAGAAGTAGTAGAGGAAGAAGAAGAATATCTAGAATACCCGTGCTGCCCTGCAGCATTCGTTATAAACAGGTCGGAAAACTCGTCTTTATATGCCTGTCATTGTCATATTGTTCTGCAAGCCCATTTGAAAGGTTTTATGAACATATAATAGAAAGCTCGTTATGGTATGCCGCATTTCGTATTCAGTATTAATCCATGCTGACGTCATAATGCTGTCTATTTTGTAAAAATCGGTCCATTCAATCGCACATTTTATCCTACAGTTCTTGATGTAAAACTTGGTATTGTGTCGTTAATTTTTAATAGCAGTTCTTCTGTATAGAACGATTGTTTTGTCAGCTCATAGGTTATTTTCGAAGGAAAGTTTTTTGACCGACAGAAAACTTTTGAAGATTCGTGGCGTTCAAACTTTCTAGTTTACATAAGTTATCCTTCGAGAGGTGTTCCCGGACAATATGTAAGGCAATTGTCATGATGGGTTCTGTTTGTACGTAGACTTTTTTCTCTCAGCAGCATATATGTTATTAAGAACGCTTTGCCATCTGCTGAATATATTTAGAAGCTGGGAAAGGTTAGAGAATGAAACAGTATCTAGCAGGGGATATTATTCCGTGATTAGAGTAAGTGTATTCTCTCTGGTTTGACAGGCAGTAATCAAACATGGCTGCTTGCACAGACATTACTAAGGATGAAATTCACATATATCAGAATAAAAAGTCACTTAGTAACCTGATAAGTATAGAATGTATAGCGGGTTAGGGTAATCATTCGCCAGCAATTATTCGATCATTTAATGATTTGATTTTATGATTATTGAAAATTGGCTGAAATTAGAGATCTATCAATGTCTCATGATTCACCGGTAGGCCTATGCAATTCCGGGGAGAACAAAACCAAAATGAAACAATTTGGTTCAGTAGAGCTTTCGGACGAATTTACCAAACCTGTTTTTAGTACACTCTTTTAATATACAGATAATACATTGTATAAAATTATATTTACTGTATCCATTCCTAAGTTTTATTCACTCACAAGTCATCGAAAACAAATTCTTTAACATGACCTCCTCCATACGTTAACTACGTTTATGCGAAAAGAAAGGCAATAAACATAGGCAAGTCTTACTCTTCTATGTTTTTGTCGAAATCTGAGACGAAGATTAACGGTGATACAACGGACTACTTGTGAATTGGACGAAGAGTTCATCTGAGCTATATTTTATATCTGATAAATGTTCAACACCAATTCGGAAGATTATAATTAATCAAATATTGACGTGGAAATTAAAGTAAACGGAGAATTCATTAATAGGTTGAAATATACAGACGACAGTGATCCTTTTTCGGAGTGTGGAACGCTTGTAGTTATTTTTGGACAAACATACTATAGTTCGGTAAACGGAGGGTATAAACATCGACACCTGAAAAGAAAACAATGGTTGTTTTCTTCAGAGAAAGAGACCTGCTCTGAAATTCAAAGGCCAGTAAATCTAACAAGTGACTTAATTTTAATAACTGGGTTATTGGATTATATATTATTTGAATGCAGACCGACAAATTAGAAGAAGAATATTAATTAAGAGACCACATGAATAAGCTACATGCTCTGAGTCACATAAATGCATGGTGGGGTTCGAACCCATCCCTGAAGATGGCTTTTCTGGTTTCTTATTTTCACACCAGGTAAATTTTGGGACTGTACTTTAACCTATCTCCATACAAAGACTGATACAAACACTGGATGTATATCAGAAACGTACGTAGTATTATAATTAGTGAGTGTTAATTTACTTCGATTGTGATTATTACAGGTTAATATTTCGTATAGAGGCATCGCTTGGATATAAATGGGCTGTATTATCACTCAACACTACCTCTCCAAGGAATACGTTGCTCTATAAACCTGGGCATCTATTTTATACGATGCCCGTTTCCATCTTGCATCAGATTTTGGGAATAATTATAATAATAATAATAATAATAATAATAATAATAATAATAATAATAATAATAACCCTGGTGCTAAAACGATAATAGAATGGAATGCCAAACTAACTTGGCTAGCTGGACGTATTGACTAACCCGCTCCTCGGCCGTGTTGGGAGGGTAACATAACTTTTAGGGATTCTAATACATCGGACCCCAAATGTTTAAGGAAATCTTCGAGCAGAACTGTTGTCGTGGCTGTAATATACTTGTTACTCGTATTCTGTCCTATAAATGCATATAAACATCCAGGAAATAATAATAATAATAATAATAAGAAGAAGAAGAAGAAGAAGAAGAAGAAGAAGAAGAAGAAGAATATCATTTAGACTTTCATGGTCAGTGTAACTATTCATGAAAGTATATTCTGGACTTATGCCGTGTAATTAATTATAAACACACTATACGCGTTTCAAAAGGAACCTTGCCTTTCTTCATCAGGAGACAACAGAGAAATTAAACGACGGATTATAGGTTGCTAGGAGAAAGCAACAAGGAATGTAAAATGCTGCCCTAAGATATTAAAGGGTCGCCATTTTAGCCCCATGCTAGAGACAGCGAATAGCAATAGTAAAGCATTACTCTCTAATGGTTCTGGTAATAGGTAGCCATGATTCACTGAGGTTGTAGCCTGTATCGCGGTTGAAATTGTCTGGGTGTTTACGTATTTCAACCGCCTCCCTGATAATCCTTCGGCGATATTGATTTATAGGGCAAGAACATCCACTTCTTGGAACAAGACATCATGACCAGGTGTTATGGCATGATCAGCAAGAGCTGATTCATCAGGTTGGTTGAGTCTGATACATCTGGTATGTTCTTTGATGCAAGTACATACCGTTCTCGTAGTCTGCCCTGTACTTGCGGCAAGGTTTATATTGGGCAGACTTCTAGAACGGTATGAACCTGCATCAAAGAACATACCAGGTATATCAGATTCAACCAACCTGATGAATCAGCTATTGCTGATCATGCCATAACACCTGGTCATGATGTATTTTTCCAAGAAGTGAATGCTCTTGCCTTATAAAGCAATACCGCCGAAGGATGATCAGGGAGGCGGTTGAAATACGTAAACACCCAGATGATTTCAACCGCGATACAGGCTACAACCTCAGTGAACCATGGCTACCTATTACCAGAACCATTAGAGAGTAATGCTTTATTATTGCTATTCGCTGTCTCTAGCATGGGGCTAAAATGGCGACCCTTTTATATCTTAGGGCAGCATTTTACATTCCTTGTTGCTTTCTCCTAGCAACCTCTAATGCGTCGTTTAATTTCTCTGTTGTCTCCTGATGAAGAAAGGCAAGGTTCCTTTTGAAATGCGTAGAGTGTGTTTATAATTAATTACATGGCATAAGTCCTAAATATACTTCATAAATAATAATAATAATAATAATAATAATAATAATAATAATAATAATAATAATAATAATAATTCAACTGCCTTAACATCGAGATTAGAGAAACTAAATGTAAAAGAACAATTCCATTCAGCGGCACTTTTACATGTGAATTAATTGTATGTCAGTGGGTTAATAATACATCTCTGAAACTTGTTTTTAGCACTTAGCTCCTCTTAAATATCAAGTATTAGATAGTCAGGCATCTTTAGTTAAAATTTACATCTGAAGCGTTAACTCATTTCAACTCTAATCCACTGGTTAAAATCTACGATGATGGAAAGTAGCGCTGCTATTTTCAGCCTCTCTTTATATATTTTTAAAATATCACTTCTGGCGATGTTTTTTATATGATATGAATTTAGATCAAAACGTTGTATGGGTACGTTAATACGATATAAATACGGAAGCTCCCTCGGCTACGTGTGTGTTCAAGAGCTAGTCATGAGAACATTTTTTCAATAATCACTTACAGTGTGTTATATCTTTCCTTTCTCAGCGAGCTGGATACAAGCTATGAGCTTGCATTCTTGAGTTCAAACGCCCCTTTTGGAAACTCCAACGATTGCCTATTTTTCCCACCAGGCATAAGTTGGGGGAGAGTGTGCTAATTAAATCCACGATCGCAATCTTCCAAATTGTACCATCGTCGCCATAAAGACTTAGCTGAGTCGATGCGATATAAAACAATAGCAAAAACGGGATTGCGGGATAAAAATTGAATATGATAATATTATTAATGGTGTGTGGGTTCCGGAGAAGTCTGGTGCAGGTCTTTCGATTTGACACCTTACGGGCGACCTGCGAGTCTGTGACGATGGGGCCCTACCTAAGATGAAATGTAATTCTGCAGACGTCACAAACATCCAGCCCCAAAGCATAGGAATTAATTAAAGTTAAATTCCCCACCCGACCGGTAATCAATCCCAGGAATCCTAGAACCAAAGGCCAAAATGCTAACCATTTAGCCATCGAGCCGCACTTAATGCAGACTCGTATCCTCATCCTGAGGTGATGTGCATGTACCATTTCAATCTAATTCCAGCCCTCCTGACATTCTTAAATTTCCGGCGGTACTGACAATCGAACCAGGGCCCCCGAGAACAGCAGCTAATAGAGCTAACCGTTATGCTAAAGAGGTGGACATTGAAAATTATGAAAATGTTATTATTTGAAGACGGCTTGTATTTAGAAAATTAACTACTGACGTTAACAATTTGTGCGTAGTTGCAGACGCGATGTCACACAGACCACTACTGGAAATATTGGTTAGAAAGTTCCAAAATATTAAGTTCTTTTATTTAATTCTTTATTAATCTGTTTACCCTCCATGGTTGCTTTTTCTCTCGGACTCAGCGAGTTATCCCACCTCAACCACCACAAAGGCCGTGTCCTGGAGCTTGAGCGTCTGGGTCGGGTATACAACTGGGGAGGTGAACCAGTACCTCGCCCAGCTGGCCACACCTGCTATGCTGAACAGGGGACTTGTGGGGGGGATGGGAAGATTGGAAGGAATAGACAAGTAACAGGGAAGGAAGCGGCCGTGGCCTTAAGTTAGGTACCATCCCAACATTTGCCTGGAGGAGAATTGGTAAACCACGGAAAAGCACTTTGAGGATGGCTGAGGTGGAAATCAAACCCACCTCTACTCAGTTGACCTCCTGAGACTGAGTGGATCCCGATCCAGCCCTCGTACCACTTTTCAAATTTCGTGGGAGAGCCGGGAATCGCTAACCACTAAACCACAGAGGCGGACAAGTATTAATTTCGATGTGTTATAATTAAACATACTTTACTGGATTAAAATACATAAAAGATAAGCACCGGGCGAGTGAGCCGTGCGGTTAGGGGCGGGGAGGTGTGAGCTCGCACCCGGGAGATAGTGGGTTCGAATCCCACTGTTCACAGCCCTGAAGATAATTTTCCGTAGTTTCCCTTTTTCATACCAGGCAAATGCTGGGGCTGTACCTTAATTAAGGCCACGGCAGCTTCCTTCCCATTCCTAGGCCTTTCCTGGTCCTTCGTCGCCGTAAGACCTGTCTGTGTCGGTGCGACGTAAAGCAAATAGCAATAATAATAATAATAATAATAATAATAATAATAATAATAATAATAATAATAATAATAATAATAAAGCAGATAATAGCAAGATTGAAGCAACAAAAACTAATATTACTTGTAAGTCTGCATCTTTTATGCTGCAAAGCAAGAAGTTTTGGAAATGTCTGAGTATCCACAGCGTGTAACACATATTTTCATAAGAGAATACTAAACGTAGAGCTCACATAACGGAACAAATTAAAATATACATATTACATGCAAGAGAAAAATATGTGCAAGACTTTATTTCAAGTCTTGTCCGCCTCTGTGGTGTAGGGGTTAGATTGATTAGCTGCCACTCCGGGATGCCCGGGTTCGTTTCCCGGCTCTGCCACGAAATTTGAAAAGTGGTGCGAGGGCTGGAACGGGGTCCACTCAGCCTCGGGCGGTCAACTGAGTAGAGATGGGTTCGATTCCCACCTCGGCCATCCTGGAAGTGTTTTTTCGTGGATTCCCACTTCTTCCCAATGTAGATGCCGGTATGGTACCTAACTTAAGGCCACGGCTGCTTCCTTCCCTCTTTCTTGTCTATTCCTTCCAATCTTCTCATCCCCCATCAAGGTCCCTGTTCAGCATAGCAGGTGAGGCCACCTGGCGTGGTACTGGTCATCCTCCTCAGTTGTATACCCCGACCCAATATCTCACGCTCCAGAACACTGCCCTTGAGGCGGTAGTGGTAGGATCCCTCACTGAGTCCGAGGGAAAAACCAACCCTGGAGGGTAAACAGATGAAGAAAAATTAAAGACTTGCGCTTTAATTTGAATGTTCCTGTTTTTCTCTATCAGATGGAAGAGTAAACCAGATCTCTGCTTGATGATCTAAGGCTGAGTTTCAATTAATATTTCGGGTAAACAACAAATGTATCACCATATCCACAATCTAGGAGACGTACGCTCTAACACTGAGTAGAGAGGCAGGACTACTTCATGTCCATGAACACATATTGCGGAACACACTGTACCTTAAATCCCCTTCAAAAATAACACAGAGCTTTTACTTTCACATGTTTTTCGCCTTTTTTATTCTTCATCTGTTTTTATGGGAGTACTTCCAATTCTTTTACCCTCCCTTGCTTTACGCAAGCGCACTATTGTGTTGAAAATGTGATCCAGATCTTCCTGCTTTTCTTTTCACACAAGAGAAATTACAACTTCTGGTGTCTAACACAATGACACTCTTAGTGGCAATGAAAACAAGATTTAGCATCAAAAGGTGGGGAGTGGTAATTGTGGCCCGTGGAGGGTGTCGTGTGTTGACAGCCGCGACAAAAGAGAGAAACTGGTACAATGGAACAGCTGGTGGTGTGAACATCCGTCACACGGTCCAAGCTGCCCCTTACATGGAGATATAATGTACTTAAGTAAATACATTCATGGATGGGTGGGCTTATAGACGGCGTATAAAGCGGCCGTCGAGGGAATTCGACAGATAGGAAATGTCAGTCTTATTCCGAAAATCTGCCTCACGTTCCTCCCCTGTTCACTTAGTTTTGAGTGAAGGATGAAGTAAGCTAGTGGCTTTATGTCGCACCGACACAGACAGGTCTTATGGCGACGATGGGATAGGAGAAGCCTAGGAGATGAAAGGAAGTGGCTGTGGCCTTAATTAAGGTACAGCTCCAGCATTTGCCTGGTGTGAAAAATGGAAACCACGGAAAACCATCTTCAGGGCTGCCGACAGTGGGATTCGATCCCACTAACTCCCGGGCGCAAGCCCCTAACCGCACGGCTAACTCGCCCGGTGACAAACGTATGAACGGTAGGGATACGCCAATGTATGTCTATGACAAGCAGATTAGAGTAGATCTAGGTAGGATGAAGTAGTGACGTAGAATTGAAAGGATTAGCTCTGAATAGGGTAGCATGGAGTGCTGCATCAAACCACTCTATGGACTGATGACTTAACAACAACAACAAGAATATGTTTTTGTGTTGGTGGTCATTCTGGAAATGAAGATCCGCAGCCTGTTTCCAGTTCTTTGGACGGGTCAGGAATGGAATGAATGAATGAAGCAGCCACTAGCCGGCGAGAATAGGAACTGTGCTGGCTACCGAAGCCCGTCGCACTCCTCTGGGGCAGTGATTAATGACTGAGAAATGGAACGAAATGATATTGGAGAGTGTTGATGGAATGAAAGGTGACAGGGTAAACCGGAGTGCCCGGAGAAAAACCTGTCGCACATCTGCTTTGTCCATCACAAATATCACATGGAGTGACCGGGTTTTGAACAACGGAACCCAGCCGTGGGTCTCTCTGGAATTAGCGTCATCAATTTCCAGACACCGTTGTAACCATGGCAACCAGTGTTCGTCTATGTACACTAGGTCAGTAGCGTCATCTTCTCACAGTGCGCTTTCTTCATGTAACTAAGAACTTGAGAAAATCTCGCATCAAGTGAAACCCATTCTCCTCTTCAGTCTAGAATTAAAAATCTTAAACCTGAGTGAATCCAGGGCCTTGGAATTCTACACACATTCCTCTTCATATTCAAACAAATCAGCACACTACCAGCCACATCCCTCCACATACTGTTGGGAGATAAGAAGAATGCACATGCCCGGTGAGGCACGGGGCGAAGGGGTTTTCACCAGCAGAGCCAGTGACGCAAGGGTTACCATAGCAACTCCGCTACTATCCAGGCGACTTTATATTATCTTCTACTGGCAGCTCTTCGCTCTTGTCAGTTGTAATTCAGCAAACTGCAAAGTGTGAGTCAATGTTCTCGTGTAGCAGATATGAGAAGGTAAGAGCCGATCTGTCTAGGCAGAACAGGAAGTTCGTGCTTGCAGGCCACATTCCTCATTCCTGCATTCTTCTCATCTCTACACAGTAGGTTTGGCGTCAGTATGAGCATCCCACCATAAAACAGGGCCAAATCCACATGTGCGACACACTGCAACCCGTAACCCCATATGGTGTGGGGAAAGCGGTAGAGGAAAAGAGGAAGAAGAGAAGTTTTATATTTGCCAGGTATAGAATGACTTTCATTTACTCACAGTTTATGTGTCATACAAGTCTTTTGTCGATACACTAACTTTTCCTTCTAGCTATCGGAACTCATTATCTTCCCATTGTCCTGGAGATGGCTTTCCGTGGTTTCCCAGTTTCACACCGGGTAAATGTTGCGGGTTGTACCTTAACGGAACCTATATGTGAAATTTTCAACCTCTACAATTTTGAAGATAACGGCATGAATTTTTGTGAGCAAATTCATGAAGTAAGTATTACCTATTTTACCAAGATTCAAATCCGTGGGTTGGTTCAATCTTCATCAATTATTAATGTACCGGGCGGTACACCTCCACGCCGCTAATTTAAAATGTGCGCCAATTGAAACTCCTCTGCTGGAGGAAGTCTGAACTTTATTGATGGTATTAATTTTCAAGTTTCTCAGAAGATGTCACTACGTGGAAAATTAGGAGTTTTTGAACTATGTCATTTTCGACGTATTTTTGTTTTGCTTGTAGTAAGAAGTGTGAACTTTCTCTTCTAGAGGACACTACTGAAGATCAACAATAGTGCACCCTAGTGCGGAGTGAAAGAACTGGGGTTTTTTTTGGAGAAATTTTTATTTCAAAAGTTTGTTTCTTGTTAAATTTCTTTCTGTTATTGCTTAAGTTGGCTGTATACCCCTCTCTTTCACCTTGTTTTGTATTTAGCCTATCCCGAATTTCTTTAATTTATTTCTGACCAATTGAATGTAGCTTCCCCCAACTGGAATATGTTGCGGTATCCTACCCAATAAAAGTTTTTGTGGGAGGATGTTCTCATTCCCCCAACGCCTCGAACCTTCCGCGAGAGGATATAAACTGCTGATTTTTGGGTCTCCGGGCCACTTCTGTTCCATCTTTCAGTGTGTAAAGTACATAGCAGGGGGCGGGAAGCGCCTCTTTCTTCGGCGACAGTCAACAACCAGGTAATGGCCGACTAATTACTTCTTTTCTTGCTTGCTCAGCAGTTTAACTCTCGGGGCGGGTCCGAAGTTTTTCCATTATGTAACCTTCCTTAAAATGTAAAGAAACTTCTATCTATTCTATCTTTTAAACTACATATTGGGATAGAGAGTGCTTAACCCTCTCGAGCTCCCACTC
The DNA here is from genome assembly GCF_040414725.1 of Anabrus simplex. Lineage (NCBI taxonomy): Eukaryota > Metazoa > Arthropoda > Insecta > Orthoptera > Tettigoniidae > Anabrus > Anabrus simplex. The sequence continues at coordinate 43,733,914 of NC_090275.1, forward strand.
ATATTTTTTGAGGTGAACTTATATTTTTCTCAACCTATTCTTCTTCGACTTAATGTAAATTATTTCCTTATTAAGTCACCTCTTTAGTATGGGATTAGCCCTTGTATTAACGGCCTAGTGCCAAGTAGGTTTTAAACAAAGCGTATTAGGAGCGCAAGATCGCCTCCTCTCAAATTGTTATTTTAGAAGTCATGTAATTACACTTTTTCATTTAATAGACCTCAGTAGGTTGGGTATTTTACCCCTGTGTCTATGTCCCGAGAGGACAACTTGAAGGTGGAGTTTGGTGTGGCCTTTGAGAGGCTTAAAGTTGAGAGCGAGTGGCTCTTTTCGAAAATTGAGTGTTGTATGCCTCGAGGAGGCTTTTCTGTGTAATTTGGAGCAAGTGCTCTGGGACATGAATGGGGTTTTCGGCCCCTCTGGTAAAACTTATTTTGGAGTAAGGTTGGGCTAATTGCCCTAGAAATGTGAATTCGGGGCTCGAAGCCCAAATCCTGTAAATATTGTAACTACCTTTTGACTTGCTACTCTGTACCTGCCATGCTTGTTATTTCTTTATTTTGAAAGAAAAATATAACCTTGTTAAATTTTAAATTAATTTTACTTTCGTAGCTTGAGACCTATTCACCATCCCGCACCTTCTTTCACGCATAACTACCGCAAAAACACGGTAACAAGTGGTAGCAGAGCGTGGTTGAATGGGTCTCATTTTAGCCCCTTTTGACGGCTAAACATTGTTTTGATCCGAACTCTAGCCATTTTCTCAGTTGCTTGAATTTTTTGAGTTTTTCAAAATTGTTCTGTCATCATGCCCGGCCCTCGCGATGTTCTCCATCTTAACTACTTGCGCAAGGAGGAGTTGATCTATGAATTGACTATTAGAAATGTGCAATCTGGAGGCACGGTTGCGGTAGACACAAACAAGCTTAGAGAGTCCCTTGAATTACCAATTTCCATCCCCAACTTGGGAGAGAAAGAAATTGACGACTCTCTTTCCACGATCGTCGAGAATATTACTGGGCTAGCCTCTGCAGTTTGTTTTTTTTATGAAAATGATCCTTCTCCTAATCAAATTAAGCGTGTGCAAGCCAGGCTATATCACTTTTCAAATAGAGTTAACGATCTGTTGTCTCTGAAGTTGAATGACGTTCAGAAGAAGGAAGCTAGTACGCTACTTGAAAATATTTCTGAGTTATCTAGCAAGGTCACTCAATTGTTAACTGAGGAAATTCCTCCCAAAATTGATCAACCCACCACGATGAATGCAGGTTCCGAGGAAAAGCCTCCTAAGGGAGAAGTTAATAGGATAACCGTTGCTGCTCAAACTATCTCTGCCCCATTGGACAACGAGTCTGGACGCCGGGCATCGTTGAATAATATACGTTCGGAATTAACTTCCTTGCCATTGAAACCTTTACCTACTATGTCACCCGGGTTCAGCAGTTTGCCTCATCCATTGGCAACGTTGCTCAGACGTATTTCTAAGTTTTCCGTTAATACCACTAGTGAAGTAATTTCCTTTTTAAGATTTTTAGTTGAATTTCAGGATCATGCCCTTGTGTTTTCTCTTTCTCCATGTCAAAGTTTGCAAATTACCTATCCCTATGCAATTGGTATTCTCTCTGATAAAATAGTAAGAGCCATTGCCGAGCAATCATCTATTGAGGATTTCCACGCCCACTTGCTAGCTAACTTCATCCTGGCTAGGGCCAGGTCCTCCCTTATTCAGAAGTACTATTATCGTGTACAGCGTTTGGATGAAAACTTGGCTGACTTTATCCAAGATATTAAATTTTATACTAGGGTGTTTGCCCTTCATTTTCCTGAAGATCAAATTGTACAGGCTATTGTAGAAGGAATTTCACCTCCCTATAGGTCATATTTGTGTTTCGCGGCGTGCCCGCAAACTTTCTCCGAACGTGAAGCGTTGGCCGTCTCAGCGGAAGGAGTGAGATACGCTGATTCCTTGCGTGTCGCGAAAGAACCCCCGCCTTCTTTTAGTAATACTCGGCCTCCACCTCGCCGATCAGTCACACCTCGTAAATGTTATGCTTGCGGGTCGCCTGACCATCTTCGCAATAAGTGTCCACTGATCAAGTCTAGTAGGGCAAATAATGGAGCTGGTTCATCACAAGGCTGTTTTAAATGTGGGGCTTTCTCACATATCGTCAAGAATTGTCCAAACTCAAATAGCACCCCCTCCTGCTCAACTTCTGGTGCAAATTCCACCAATGCCAATAATAACATGTGACTAGCGGCTTCGGCTGAGTCGACTCAATCGGCTTCTCAAGGCTCAGCCCCTGGCAAAAAGGTCGTGAATTCAGGGAACGTTCAATTTGCAAATCCATCTTTTGAATGCCCCAAAGAGTGTCTTAGGATTGCGGCGGATACCCCCGCACCTGTTCCTTTTCTTAAGATTGAGTTAAATAACGAGCCTATAACAGCTCTATTAGATTCAGGCAGTGTTTGTTCAATTATTTCGGACCAATGGTATTTAAAATTGAAGTCTGTTTGTAAATTACCTGACTATGGCTCATCTACCGTTCAATATGTTTCGGCTAATTCATCTCCATTAGAAATTTTAGGTTCTGTACAGGTCAAAATTCGTATTTTTAAATTCACATGGAAAACCAAACTGTTTGCGGCTAAGCACTTGTCTTGCCCCATCATACTGGGAGCGGACTTCATTTCTCGCACTGGTCTTGTGCTCGATCTTCAGAGTAAGTCGTGCACGTTCAAATTTGCGTCCAATTGTAAAATTCCCTTGCTAAAGTGTAATTCTGTATCATGTTCATCTATTTCGCCTACCCAGGATGAGATGTTGTTAGACCTTAGACATCTACCTGAGGAGCAGGCTGATAGTATTCGTAAATTATGTCAGTCATTTCCAGAGGTGTTCTCTGATACTCTTGGTGTTACTGACCTTACTGAATACAAAATTGAGGTCACGGATTCGATTCCTGTCCGTTTTCCACCATATAGGCTATCTCCACCTAAAATGAAGGCATTGAAAGAAATCATTGATCAGATGTTGAAGGATGGTATTATTAGGCCCTCTAAGTCGGCGTATTTGTCACCTATTTTTCTAGTCCCGAAACCCCAAGGAGGCTTCAGGCCTGTCATTGATTATAGGACTCTCAATCGGAAGGTGGTGTTACAATCTGTGCCCCTTCCCGACCTTCATTCTTGTTTTTCATGGTTCCGTAAGGCCAAGTTCTTTACTATCTTGGACTTGAATCAGGCCTATAATCAGATTCCCCTTGCCGAAGAGTCTAAACATCTTACAGCGTTTGCCACGGACTGGAACTTATACGAATACAACCGCGTGCCTTTCGTGCTCCCCACGGGAGTAGCTGTACTCACTAGGCTACTAGATAGGGTCTTCTCCGACATCAAATTTGAGTACTTATATCATTACTTGGATGATGTCGTCGTATTTTCAGAGACTTTTGAAGAACATCTAGATCATCTGCGAGAAGTTCTCGATCGCCTTCGTAAGGCTGGGTTAACTGTCAAGTTGTCCAAGGTTGCCTTTGCTAAGCCCTCTATGTCGTTCCTAGGGCATATTGTGTCACCTGATGGTGTAACGGTCGATCATTCTAGAACACAGGCCATCCGTGATTTTAAACCTCCCAATGACATTAAAGGTATCGCCAGGTTTATTGGTATGGTGAATTTCTTCAGGAAGTTCATTCCTAACTTTGCTAATAGAGCGGCGCCCTTGAACCTTCTTCGTAGGAAAGGCATCAAATTCGAGTGGGGACCTTCTCAACAAGCCGCTTTTGAAGATCTTAAATTATCTCTCTGTAATGCCCCTGTACTTGCTATGCCTGATTTCTCGAAGAAATTCATCGTCCAAACCGATGCGTCGTCGTCAGCAGTAGCTGCAGTCCTTCTTCAAGAGACTGATCTAGGGAGGCGACCCATCGCCTATGCATCTAGGACTCTATCGGCTCAAGAAGCCAAGTATTCTATCTATGCGCTCGAAGGGTTGGCAGTCTTATTTGCCTTAGAGAAGTTCCGTCTCTATCTGGAACATGTCAAATTCGACCTGGAGACAGATAATCAAGCCTTAAGCTGGGTCTTAAGTAGGCCGCGTCGTACTGGTCGTATAGCCCGTTGGGCCATCCGTATTTCTGCCTTCCAATTCGATGTCCGGCATATCAGAGGTACCGAAAATGTTGTCGCTGATGGACTCAGCCGTATGTTTTCCAACGACGTCGAGACCCACAAACCGGCCGACAGTTCATCACCTCCCGAGTCCATACTATCTGGTGTCAATGCCATCTTAACTGAAGCTCCCATGCTCTTTAGGGATATCGAGAAATACCAACGTGAAGATCCGACGCTGGCTCCGATAATGGAAACCCTTTCTTCTGGGGAACATGTTGTCCCTTATGTTCTGAGGAATGGTGTTCTATGTTGCCCTTCGAGGCATGATAAGATGATGAAGGTTGTCGTTCCAGCTGTTCTTGTGCCTATGATCTTCAAATACTATCATGAGACCCCATTAGGAGGGCATCTTGGAATCTTTAAAACTCGTGAGAAGATTCGTGAAATGTTCATCTGGAAGGGTATGGACGGTGAAATCCGTGAACTAGTAAAAGCTTGTAAATCTTGTTTGCTCAGTAAACCCACCATGTCCACCAAGGTAGGCCTTTTGTCTTCGCATCAAGCGTCGCGTCCCATGGAACGCCTGTATATCGATTATGTAGGACCCTTCCCCAGTCAAAGGGAAATGCCAACAAGTTCATCTTTGTATGCGTAGATGGCTTTACTAGATTTTCCTGGTTATTTCCGACTAAGCTGGCTACCGCTCAGTCCACCATTACTTGCCTAAATTCTATTTTTGCTTCTTTCGGTCCGTGCCAATATATTGTATCTGATAATGCTAAGGCTTTTACATCTAATCTATTTCGTAAGTTCTGCTTTGACGTGTCTATCTCTCATGTGACAACTTCTGCTTATTAACCTCAACCATCTCTGGCTGAACGGGTTAACCGTAATCTCAGGTCCGCGCTTATTGCCTATCACCATGAAGATCATTCCAGGTGGGACACGTCCCTGCATTGGTTAGCTTTTGCTTTGAATTCGGCGGTTCATGAATCACATAAATTTACTCCAGCCTCTTTGATGTTCAAGTTTGTTCCCAACACCCCGCTCTCTAACCTCTGGTCTCTGAGTGACATTCTACCTGAGACAATAGATCCGGACAACATTAAAGATCTTTGGAAGAAGGCTAAAGCCAATCTTATAGTGTCTCATGAAAAGGTTAGGGAAAGGTATGATCGTGGACGGAGACCCACCAATTTGAAGGTAGGCGACCAAGTGATGGTCAAGAATTTTGTTCCCGCGGGCAAGCTTGCCCCCAGATTTCATGGGCCATGTGTCATTCTCGATTTCCTGACGCCGGTTACGTTATTATTAAGTAATCCAGCTACCGAGAGGATATTTAGGGTTCACCTGTCACAGGTGAAACCGGTGTAATTTCTGGGTTAACTTGCTTCCTATAATCGTGAAAGGAATATGAAGGTTATATTTTTTTTTTTGAGTTTTCTTTTTTATGGCATTCTGCCCCTTCTATAATATTTTGTTTCATATGTAAGTTTCTGTAAACCCCTCCCGCACGGTTAAACTGCCATCCTGTCCTTGCCACGGCCATTACCACGCTCCCGCCTCCTGCTGCACTCTACACAGTGGCTTAATTAAGGCCATGGATTTCTGCACGCCGCTGGCCCCTCAACCTCTCCACCAAGCCTGTGCCCTCAAAAAAAGATGATGGTCCAACAATTCTGCCGCCTAGCTTTAATGTTTCAGTGCCCCCGCAGCCGCGCGGCGCCGTGCTGCGACTGGGTCAGAGGAAGGGCCCCCTCTGCCCAGCGAGGACCACATGGCCACGGCGAGCCGGAGCTCTCCTCCCGGCTAAGGCTGATGTGCGGCGCACGACCTGCTACTGGACCGCAGCCTGTATATGTTCACCGCGGGTGCGGCGTGCTTCAACACCACTGCTCCCCTCATAGTGCGGGCGAGCTGTATCTCAGGGTACTTGAGGGGTCCGAGCGGCCTCCTCTGGTCGCAAGCTGCAACGGCCGGTCTGGCCATCCAACTTAATCAACATTAACTACATGAACTATTACTATCAGCAATTACTGCACTTGGGAATTCAACAGCAATATTTGGTGGACCTTGCAAAATTTTTCTTCACTTTCAAGTATTAAAAGTTTATCTTCTGAATTCAACTTCTACAACCATAAAAACTTTACTTCTTCTGTTACCACAAAAATTTTGAAACTGAATCAAACCACATTAAGAAAATCTTATAAATTCTTCGGCAATTAATCTCCATATCTACATCAAAACTTGGACCTTGTTTGCAAACAAATTTCATGTGTCACCCCTGGAGGAACTTTTGGGGGGGGGAGGTCTGTACCGGGCGGTACACCTCCACGCCGCTAATTTAAAATGTGCGCCAATTGAAACTCCTCTGCTGGAGGAAGTCTGAACTTTATTGACGGTATTAATTTTCAAGTTTCTCAGAAGATGTCACTACGTGGAAAATTTGGAGTTTTTGAACTGTGTCATTTTCGACGTATTTTTGTTTTGCTTGTAGTAAGAAGTGTGAACTTTCTCTTCTAGAGGACACTACTGAAGATCAACAATAGTGCACCCTAGTGCGGAGTGAAAGAACTGTTTTTTTTTTTTTTTAGAAATTTTTATTTCAAAAGTTTGTTTCTTGTTAAATTTCTTTCTGTTATTGCTTAAGTTGGCTGTATACCCCTCTCTTTCCCCTTGTTTTGTATTTAGCCTATCCCGAATTTCTTTAATTTATTTCTGACCAATTGAATGTAGCTTCCCCCAACTGGAATATGTTGCGGTATCCTACCCAATAAAAGTTTTTGTGGGAGGGTGTTCTCATTTCCCTAACGCCTCGAACCTTCCGCGAGAGGATATAAACTGCTGATTTTTGGGTCTCCGGGCCACTTCTGTTCCATCTTTCAGTGTGTAAAGTACATAGCAGGGGGCGGGAAGCGCCTCTTTCTTCGGCGACAGTCAACAACCAGGTAATGGCCGACTAATTACTTCTTTTCTTGCTTGCTCAGCAGTTTAACTCTCGGGGCGGGTCTGAAGTTTTTCCATTATGTAACCTTCCTTAAAATGTAAAGAAACTTCTATCTATTCTATCTTTTAAACTACATATTGGGATAGAGAGTGCTTAACCCTCTCGAGCTCCCACTCATATTTTTTGAGGTGAACTTATATTTTTCTCAACCTATTCTTCTTCGACTTAATGTAAATTATTTCCTTATTAAGTCACCTCTTTAGTATGGGATTAGCCCTTGTATTAACGGCCTAGTGCCAAGTAGGTTTTAAACAAAGCGTATTAGGAGCGCAAGATCGCCTCCTCTCAAATTGTTATTTTAGAAGTCATGTAATTACCCTTTTTCATTTAATAGACCTCAGTAGGTTGGGTATTTTACCCCTGTGTCTATGTCCCGAGAGGACAACTTGAAGGTGGAGTTTGGTGTGGCCTTTGAGAGGCTTAAAGTTGAGAGCGAGTGGCTCTTTTCGAAAATTGAGTGTTGTATGCCTCGAGGAGGCTTTTCTGTGTAATTTGGAGCAAGTGCTCTGGGACATGAATGGGGTTTTCGGCCCCTCTGGTAAAACTTATTTTCGAGTAAGGTTGGGCTAATTGCCCTAGAAATGTGAATTCGGGGCTCGAAGCCCAAATCCTGTAAATATTGTAACTACCTTTTGACTTGCTACTCTGTACCTGCCATGCTTGTTATTTCTTTATTTTGAAAGAAAAATATAACCTTGTTAAATTTTAAATTAATTTTACTTTCGTATTCACCACCCCGCACCTTCTTTCACGCATAACTACCGCAAAAACACGGTAACAATTAAAATTTTTGATATTTAGTTTTGAGTTACTGAATGTTCCTGAGACACAATTTTGGTTTCTAATGACTTCAAAATTTGATAATGGTGTTTACATATATACTGTGTAGAAACATAATTTACATTTTAAATGTATTTCTCCGCAAATATGTATCAGACTAGAAATTATTGAATTTCTGATTTGCTAATATATATAGAAAAAGTTTAGTTTAGTAATGTTTTATTTTACCTGGAAAGTTTAAAGCCTTTCTGCCTTCTCTTCCATCTAACCAGACACTTAAATATACATATATTACATTGTGTTACTTAGCACAAATTCAATTAAAACAAACGAAATTAATGAAAATACAAAAATGATGAGTGGTGAGATTAAGTTAAGATGAAATAAATTCCATCCATTAACACGAAAAATTCTTAAAACTAACATCTTACATGTAAAAAAGAGGTAGTATATAAAATTTAGTAACATTTGAAAAACAAAACGGTTAAGAATTTTAAACTAATCTTCTGCGAGGACATCCATGACAATAGAATGCTTGCGAGCAGCAGTATCAGGTTTACAGATAATCCTTACTGGTGCATAAAATGTATCCGAAGAGCCCCTTTGAAAGTGCAAATAGCGCTTAACCATCTGATACTTTCGGGAAGGAGGTTCTACTCACGGCAGGCGAGTACTGTGAATGATTTGTGGTAGATGGTATTTCTAGGGGTAGCTAGAGGTAAGGTAAGGGTGTATTCTGCCCTCTCACCTCCACAGAGGTGTGCCTGAGCCGGAGTTTACGTACGGTAGGCTGGCCAGGTCCTTTCCGCCCCTCCATTCCCCCGCAACATCAGCGCGTGGCAACCCACCCAAATCTTGACCACGCCCAATGTTGCTTAACTCTGAAGATCTCACGGGATTCGGTGTTTCAACACGGCTACGGCCATTGGCGGTAGATAAAGCAAGGATGGAATTATTAGTAGATCTGGTGTTAAGACTGTGATAAGACGAGAGGTGTTTGAAATATGAAGTAAGATAAAAAGTCCGTGGAGAATGGAGAATTTTATGGAGATGGCATAGGGTATGCACAGTGTGTCGGATTTCTAGTTGGGGCCAATATAGGTAGATATATGAAGGAGTTACATGGTCATAGTACCGTAGGTTACAGACGTATCTCACACATGCATTTTGACCACGTTGTAATCTGCTCAATAACTTGCACCCAGCGTCTCTATAATATATTGTCGTAATCAAATGTATGTAACGTCGCTTCCAATCAAAAAATAAATTTCTTTATATGTATATTTTGTTAGTTAAAGACATTACTATAACTCCAGAAAGTTGCATATCAATCAGACAAGAACTGCAACACATGGAGATTTTCACAGCAAGGAAAGCATTGAAGAAAATGAATAAAAGGCACCTGAATTATTGAATGCACCTGTTATTTTTAAAGATTATGAGGTTAACAGCGGAACCTTGTAAAGCGATGACGCCATACCACTGTCATTTGTCAAACCTTGGAGCAAAATTCGAACAGAAATGGCAAAATACTGCCACAATTATGCTATAAAGTGCCATCAGTGGGTGTGGCAGAGATACCCACATGGCAGCCCATTGAAATGTCCGTACGGCCTTTAAAATTGGCGGAACTTGAAATAGTCTGCCATTTTCTGATAATAGAAGGATTGATGTTTCTTTTTAAAAATATTTTCAAAAATAAAATTTTGTAAACCCCGCATGGTGCAACAGCCCCGAAGGGCCATGGCATACAAAGCTACCGCTGCACAGCCCGAAGGCCTGCAGATTAAGAGGTGCCATGTGGTCAGCACGACGAATCCCCTCGGCTGTTTTTCTTGGCTTCCTAAATCGGGGCCGCTATCTCACCGTCAGATAGATCCTCAATTGTAATCACGTAAGTCGAGTGCAGTGCACCTCGAACCAGATACAGGTAAAAATCCCTGACCTGGCCTGGAATCAAACCCGGGACCTCCGGGTAAGAGACAGGCACGCTACCTCCTACACCACGTGGCCCGATATTTTTTGTAAGGAAATCACGAAATTTCCGTCATCGGTACTGTTAATTAAGGCCACGGTCGCTTCCACCCGACTCAAACCCTTTCCTATCCCATCGTCACCTATCTGTGTCGGTTGCGACGTAAATCCAGTTGTAATGTACAAATATGAAGGTCATTAACTCCAGAGCTGTAAGGTGGAGAGTAGGCACATGATTTCGTTACTGTAAAGCTCGAATATATGTAATCTTATTTTATTAATTTAATTAATTTAATTTAATTTTGCACAATGTGCATAATTAGAGGACATACTCTTAAGCATTTTCACAGAATTTTTTCAGAGATATTTCTCTGCCTTTACATGTCATTACGTGATATCTGTCACATGGGTTATCACAAAGTTTGCACACGCATAGTTCATCCGGTTGGTGGTAGATGTCTCTCATGCAGATACCGTGGTGAAAACCATGAACAGCAAAACGCGTCATAAAGTGTCTCAATGCGTAATTGGCTTTTATCCATTCTCTGTTGACCATAGCATCTGTAGCTTAAAATTCAGGAAATATTTCTTCTCTTTTTCCTTACAGTTCACGCAGTAGACTCTGGTATGCTTCTGTTGATGGCAGGCATAAGTCGTATCTTAAATATAGCCATTTCAAAACGCTTTTCTGAAATACATCTGAGTTCCAGGACATTCCTTATCGCCGGTAAACACAATTTGTACTAAGCTTCTTATTTTCTCTGTAAAGGAATTACTGAGTTGTGCTCCGTGGTGTGAGAAGCGCCGTAAGCTGACCGGGTTTGAGGGTAGGAGGCGAGTGTCAGAAGGCGACAGTGAGAGTAGATTCGATTATCGAGAAGCGAGGGCAGGCAATAAGAAAGACTCGTGCCATGAGTATTGTGTTCGGCCTCGGTATCGCATTTCCGGTTGGTTGGAGACCGTAATTGCATCCGTCATCCTCTAGACAAGGAGAAATTAGTTCAACAAAGTCAGGCTCCGCATCAGAGGAAAGAGAAACCCATTACTTTTATAGAATGAGACAGGTTAACCATAGTACGCCAATGTAAATGTATTTTTCTTGAATGGTACTTCCACCTACCCACCTCAGCTACTAACGAAATATCGTGGACCGGTTGAAACTGGCTATAGACAGCCAGGAACCGAATCCGGGCCTCTTACACTAATGACTAAAAGAACAAAAGGCGTGAACTCAAAGCAGAGATTAGGTAAAGATAAATAGGATTTACTATCATAAGGTTGCCCGAACAAATAAAAGATGAGCACAAAATAAACAAAATCATAAATCTTTTTCGTAGTACCATTTTAAAGATACGAGAATCATCTCGTAGCCTTGCATCTTCATCATTTTTACCAAAGCCTTCGTCTTATCTTAGAGTCAGAGAGCATGCAAAGCAAGTTTTAGATTAAAAGAAATGCTTTGGCAATACATGTGGTGCCATCTGTTTCAACGGCAAGAAGTAGACGTCAAGTTAGAGAACATATGCCATGTTCAGTTAACAGACTTATGACATTGATATCACAAAATAAAATATGAAAACAGTTAGATGTGGGTGTGGCACATACTTCACATACCTAGAAGGGATTATCATTCCTTCATTCACACAGGGTGTTCCAGGAGGAATGATCAATATTGAAGGATTGTTTTACAATTCGTTTTACGTTGCACCGACACAGATAGGCCTTACGGCGACGATGGGATAAGAAAGGCTTAAAAGTGGGAAGGAAACGGCCGTGCTCTTTAAAATTAAGATACAGCTCCAGCATTTGCCTGGTGTGAAAATGGGAAACCACAGAAAACCATCTTCAGGGCTGCCGACAGTGGGGTTGGAACCTACTATCTCCCGGATGGAAGCTCACAGCTGCGCGCCCCTAACCGCACCACCAACTCGCCCGGTTTTCACATATGACTCAGTCTCTGCGAAACGTAAAGTATTTCAGCTAATTTTCTTGACACGGCATAAGCCCAAAACAAAAAGCCTACATCTTGTCTACATTAAATGTGTTGTATCTCGGAAACTATTTGGAATAGGGCATATGTTTTGTTCATATGAAGACTGTTCCTCAAATAATCGTTCCTGTCATATCCCTGAATATTGACCATTCCTCCTGGGACATCTGTACAAGCATACATGCGTTTATAAATATACACACACATAAGAAAAGTTATGCATGACCCCTGTATGTCATGCAATTGTGTTGTAATGTCGGTCAATCCTATGCAAACGGATATGAATCCTGAAGGTTCAAAGAGAGGAGATTCAAAATGAATTTTAGACGAAAGTCTCAAACGGGGAAACTGGAGACATATATTTTTATCATATCGAAATGTACTGAAACCCGTGACAAAATTCTGACAAAAATTGTGTAAATATTTTCAAATTAAAATTTGTAAATGATCAAGGTTGTTCATATCTGACAAAGCAATTGCTGCATTTTAAAGAATCGACTACACATAACTTTGTAGGCTGCACGGTTTTGCATATACGACAAAGCATTTTAACAAATGGGACTAGGCCTAACTTGGCATTGGTACATGGTGTCTGTCTGTCTACTGACCCCCAACGTATATATATTTTGTGCGAGTGTATGTGGCAGACACACCTCAAGATTGAGGTACCATTATAGAAGAGGGCAAGCAGCCTCAGTCGTGCTAACAATGAACCTTTTTGCACCCTTTTGTATTGGGAATTTGACATTAATTAAAGATAGGATAATAACTGAGGACAGTCGGATTGGACAAAGATATAAATTCCAAGGGAATATATTCAAAAAAATTAACATCCCTCACTAAATTTCGATGATGTGCGTTACGTTTTTAAGAAAGCGGTAAGAGAAGAGAAATTTAGCCGCAAGTATTTTAGGCATTCAGATAAGATGACAACTTATGGTGTCATTACTTAAGCCTGAAGAGCCTAAGGATAAATATAGTAAAAATCATAGCAAATGTCATAAAACACCTTGCGGTGTGAAATAAATACGACTGTTCAAATTTTATTAGCCACGCTTGGTACTGATCGAACACGATTGTAACCTCCAACGGTATTCGCTAAATATCCGGCAGACTGGCAGCTTGACGTCTCTCTCGCCTTCTACCCAAGGATCAACCACAAGTTTAAGGAAATTATAATGACGAAAATGCCATTACGCTAGTTCCCTGCTGGCAAGCTGTTACTCATATCATCAGAATATAGTGAGGGATATTAATGTTTTCCAATACATCCACCAACATAGCGTATTTTAACATTACGCTGCAATACAGAAATTATGTCACAATTAATTCTATGGCCATATATTTTTATAAATTTTACTAGGTTAAAGCAAACATCTATCTTATTCATAAATTTACCTGTATTTTGAAATGTAATGTTCAGAGATGTTTCGAAAATAATATCATGAAACATTTTAATCCCATAATGATGGTCATTGCTCGTTTTTTAACCTATCTTAGGCAGCATCGTGCCTGATAAACATTTCCATTAATATCTTATAAACATTAATAATAATTGTGCCTTAGGAAAGGTAACATTTAGACACTAACAGGTTAGAATGTAAACGTGTTTAACCAAGGCACAATGCCCAAATGAAGTCAAATGAGGGGGTTTCATGATGATTTGAAAGGGAAATAACCGATAGAGCACTAGACAATTAAAAGTAATACACAAGACCTTAATTGATACGCGAGTCGGTAAAGGTTGTCATACCTGTCCTAGACTATACAACAAGGTCAACGTCTAGAACAAAAATAAAAATCTTAGAAACTACAGTTCAGAGATCGGGTATAATTAGTGAGGAGGCGTAATTGTTAAGGTAGTAACTGTAAAAAAATTCTGCATGTATCAAAATAATTTGTATTGCAATAAATCATTTCAATAATAAATGATTCAGGCGATCCGGAATTAGAGGATGGGAGTATTCGATTCTATTTATTTAATAAATGAAAATTAACTACGAAAACCTATGTTCTGTAACTTGGACATTATTTGAGTTAGGATCATGAAGGTTTGCACACTTATTTAAAATGCATTGCCCTTAGCTATGAACAGTGATCAGTTAATTTCAATAAAATATCCTTCATAAAAGTTTCTAGTTTCAATATTGGTCATATTCGCGTAATTTTCTCTCACCAACGCGGAGGTCCAGGGTTTTGTAATTTTCTTTAATGATTTCCAAGAATATGATAATTTAACGCCTGCGGGCGTTTTTAATTCCACGCCTATTTGAACCTTCAAAAAATGACCTTTTCAATTTGAAAACTTAACAAAAGTGCATACATATTTAACTCTCAAGTTCATAAAATGAAATATTTTGTAATTTTCTTGCAGGAAAATTTGTAACATTATTTATCCTGCCTGTCTATCAAGTTTCAGATTGATACCTTTAGTAGTTCTGGAGAAAAAGGTATATCATGGAAAAAGGAAGTCTACAAAATGATGATTTAATTTCACACCAGGAAACTTCGCAATCCATCTCCCAAATCAAAGCAAACTTTTCGCGGTGATCGTCATGCTTAACCAACGAGAAATGACGCTTCAGAGCCTCCTTCAATACTCCTATGTGTGACATCTTAAACTGACTGACAAAATTGACATAAATAGTTTAGCGAAAATGACAAAAGGAATGCATGAAAAAGAGTGCATGGCACCTGATGCACATATTTTAGGAATTTAATGCACTTAGGTAGTAAATTAAACTAAGTCCTTTCAGATTAGATTCCCTACATAATAAGCTAGCAATTTCAGCAAAAAATAGTAAGTGAAAGTTTTGAAGAATTTCGTGCACGTGTCCCCTTGATTGTAACTCCATAGTTTACTTAGACAGCTACTGCAGAGGAACCATTCAGCCAAACAAATGAGAACTGAACGTGCTCCGAGCATGACAGCTTCTTCTGTCACCGCTCCTACCTCTACCGTGCATTTTACTATTTTATGGGTGACACGGAGTTATTCAACTCGTTTCCCAAGTGCTCAAGATTTTGTAAGTAATTCCAATGAACTCCTCCCAAGCTATTCCTTGTTTAGCAGCAGGCTTGACAGCTCGGCAGTAATCCCGTGACGTCACGACACTCAGCACTTGTCATTCCAAGGAGATTCATTAGACCGTCTTTCTTTCCCTTTTTTCCTTCTTTCTCAGCTCGTTTATTGATTCCCACTTTTTGAACTCTCTTGTTCCTCCGTGTATTTCATTCTTTACCTTATGAACAGAAAAGAGAATGTTGTTCTTCCTGTCCACGCCTTGTTACTGCTCTTAACTTTTAATCCCATAATGATGTACATCGCTCTTTTTTTTTTAACCTACCTTAGGCAGCATCGTGCCTGATAAATATTTCCATTAATATCTTATAACACGTTAATAATAACTGTGTCTCAGGAAAGGTGACATTTAGACACTAACAGGTTAGAATGTAAACGTGTTTTACTAAGGCGCAAAAGTTTTCTACCCGCACAACAGTTCTGCGGTGAGATTTATATAAATATTAGCGATCGGAACTATCTGAATCCGTAAAATGTATGCAACTCGCCCACAGAACTGTAGAGCGGCTAGCTGACACTTCCGCCTTGTTCATATACGTTTGCAGTCTAACCTGTCGGTGTGTGAAAGTATCCTTAGTCATCAGAGAATGGTTTGTTTTTTTATTTTTTATTTTTTTTGCTAGTTGCTTTACGTCGCACCGACACAGATAGGTCTTACGGCGACGATGGGACAGGGAAGGGCTAGGAGTGGGAAGGAAGCGGCCGTGGCCTTAATTAAGGTACAGCCCCAGCATTTGCCTGGTGTGAAAATGGGAAACCACGGAAAACCATTTTCAGGGCTGCCGACAGTGGGGTTCGAACCTACTATCTCCCGAATACTGGATACTGGCCGCAATTAAGCGACTGCAGCTATCGAGCTCGGTATCAGAGAATGTAAAAAAAAGGTCTCGGACGGAACGACTGAAGAAACGCTCGCATTAAAGCACTGAAGGACATGCGGGCAAATATACGTAAACATGATTTTCCGTGGTTTTCCCTTTTCATAATAGGCAAATGCTGAGGCTGTACTTCAATAATTAAGGCCACGGCCTCTGCTTTCCGATCCTTTCGTCGCCGAAAACCTCTGATGCGCTAGTGAAAAGTTAAACCGCTAGCAAAAATTTATTGTGATTATTATTATTGTACCGGGCGGTACACCTCTACGCGACGCAAGTTCAAATCTTGCGCCAACTGAAACTTCTCTACTGGAGAAACCCGGAACTTTAACCACTGAACTAATTCTACTAGTTATCAGAAGAGGTCACTGAGTGTTTTTGATTTGCTTTTGTTTTTCATTGATCAAGAAGTGTGAACATTCTCTAACAGATGTCTCTACCCAAAAAAACTATGGTAATACACTCTGGTGTAATGGAATGAACTTTCCTGAAGAAATTTAGTATTCATAAGTTCATAAGTCTTCGGGTTGGCAACATTAATCTTTTCTATCCGCCTGTTTTGAATTTACACAATCCCAAATTTCTTTAATTTATTTCCAACCAATCATGTATGTCTTCTTCGACATAGATATGTTGCTCTAAGCTATCCAATAAAATTGAGGGGGTGTGTCTACTCATTCTTGAAAGGTCTCGAATTTTCCACGATGGTATAAAAACTGCTGATTTTCTTGTCTCGGTGCCACTTCAGTAACATCTAACTTAGTGTGTGGATATGTAGCAGGGGGCGGGAAGCGCCTCTTTCTACAAGCATCAGCTCTTCAACAAGGTAATGGCCTTTTAACATCTTTATTTCTTGCTAGCTCAGCAGTCTAACTCTCGGGGAGGGTTCGAAACCTTTAATATGTGACCCATCTCTTTAAAATGTAAATTCCTTTCAATCTATGTAAAAACTACAAATATATTTTACTGTAAAGCGGGGATAGAGAGTGTTTTACCCTCTCGAGCTCCCCTTCATTTTGAAATTAAGGTGACCACGTTTTCGTAACCGTTTCTTCTCTTCGTTAATGTGTTAAAGTTTTTTCATACGGGTCACCTCCCTAGCTTGGGATTAGCCCCTGTATTATCGGCCTAGCGCCACATAGGTTTTAAAACAAAACTTTACTGCAGGAGTGCAAGTAATCGCCTTCATCCTTTTGTTTTGGGCCATTTAAATTAACCTAGTTTTGCACACTAAGGCCCAGTAGATTGGGTACAAGTTGCCCCTGTTGATTTATAAGTTTGCCTTAAGGGCAGTTGAGTGTAAGGTCTGCGTATGGCCTCCTGGTAGGCTTGAACTATTGAGAGCAGGTCTGCTCTTTCCTACATTTTAGTCCTGTGCGCCTCTAGGCGGCTTAACATTGTAATTAGGAGCAAGTGCTCCTTGGCATGATGGGGTTTTCTGCCCCTTTGTTTAATTATGTACCTTGGTAAAGTTGGGCTTATAGCTCAAGGATTGTAATTGTGGGGCTCGAAGCCCAGATCTTGTAATCATCCCCTAACACTTATAATTTCTTTGTACCTGATTTTGGCTTGTTGTTGACTTGTTAAGTTTTCAAATTCTATGTCACCACTGTTAAGTTTTGAAAATATAACCTTTGTTGAAATTTTAATTCATCTTTCGAACTTGTAGTTAGACCCATTCCAGCCTGCACCTTCTTTCACCTCTGCTGATCCATCATACTCCATAACAATTATCATTATTATTCCTTAGCGCATGAAACTTTGGGCTATAATTAAGGCGACACTCCGGAGATAAAAATATATTCTTACCTAATGCATGGATTTTTACGAAACTTTGTGGGAATGCCACCTACGTAAAAGTAGAGACATCGCGAACATTTTTTTCATATACCATTAATAGTTTTTCCGAAATCATTTTTTTCGAATGCTTATTCCATTTTTTCATGAAATTTAATTAACATGTTAATGTAAATTCGTATTTTGTTAGATAATACTTCTTTTAAGAGCACTGCGTATCGATTTTTCTGTACATAATTTATTACGTAGAAGGAGATATATCGTACTAACGTTTGTGTAAATAATACGTTCTAAAATTTTGGACTTAAAAATTCCTACTACTTGAAAAATTCTGCAATAAAAAATTCCAAGCGCAGGTTTCTTACCGTAATATAGATGTGATGCATATACCATACAAGTTTTGTTACATTTGGCAGAATATTATGGGAAAGAGGGATTTAAATGTAAAATTTCAATTGACAAACAAAGCATTATTTTAATGATAAATTGTTTCAATTCAGCGGAATAACTTAGTGACAAGAAACTCAATCCTTTCTATTTTAGTCATACAAATATTTCACCAAAATGACCGAAATATTGATTTTTATCTCCGGAGTGTCGCCTTAAACATTACCTAGCGAATACCCAGGAATCCTGTAATGTGTAACCTAAAGGACAGCTTTTAGGAGATTTTAGCACGGATATATTTTTGACTCTATCTATCCGGAATGGACATCATCGATTTCTCTATACCATTGTAACCATGGTGACCAGTTTTCGTCTATGTGCACTAGGTCACTAGCGTCATGTAAAGGATGTTATAAGAACGCAAGCTTCGTGAGAACGAGCACCATTCACTACCTATCGTACTTGGTGGTGATTTTAACACTGACCATAAGTCAGCACCTGGTTAACAGTTTCTCTCTTTCATGCGTGGTACGTTCGCCCTCGAATGGAAATTCGACCCAGCCACATCTACTACGTGGCGTAGTGCGTGCACCAAGATTATGTTCGGCCACAACCTAACGCCCTTAACAACCCAACAGTACGTTTCGAACTTTTCCTATCACCGTCCATTACTCGGTATAACTGATCTACTTAATGTGTCAATGCATTTTTTTCTTTCCATCAGTATTGTTTTTTTTCTTCGCGAATAAGCTTTATTAAACCTCTAAGCTCTTAACGGGTAACAAGTGTACGAGTAGTCTACCGTACACAACGGTTGTGTTAAGAGTCCTGCATAAACTTTAGGTGTACGGCCCGTTCGGGCCTCTCAAACGACCAAAATCTCACGCGTGCGAATCGAGGCGCAAGGGCTCCGTGCACTGTGCATCGCTCCCGCTCGGCACGGCTCGGCTCGGACCAACGCTTCGTCTCCGGGCTACTCGGCTAAGCTCGGCTCAATTCGGCTCGGATTTGGAGTGCTAGGCAGCAAGTGTGGAAGAGGGAGACAGGGGGAGCGAGCGAGACAGGCGTGGGGGAAGAGAGAGACAGCGCTATTTCTCCAAATCGAGGAGTGGGGGATCTGTACTCTGGTCAAACAAGCGAAGTCGTCTTTTGCACCGTGCACAGTGCATGCACCCCGAGAGGCCCTGCTCTAGAATGTACTGTATGTTACTCTTGCTTCATAATGGAAGAACGGGCTAGACGACACTTTCTAATAACCAAATTAGTTTACATTCTAACCTATTACTGCCTAACATTCCACAGCCTATAGCCTGCTACACACACTAGTCCATTTTTACGCTAAAAGTGTAGAATTGTGGATATGAACTTTCTGTCGCGGAGAACATATATATGAGTGCGAAGTTGATTTTTTCGTAAAAGTGTTCAGTGTAGCCTTCTAGAATCCTTAACAAATCAACTTGATGTACGTAATACCCTGCCCTTTTACTGATCATTATTGACCACACATGTAGAACATCGAACCTCTGTTAATATGTACTACTTTTGATCTGGAGGCATAACAGGCGAGTGGCATCACATGGTCCCCTCCGACCCTACTGAGTTTAGTAAATCTTAGAATGTTCATCCGATATTCACAATATTTTGTGAATTCATATGTTACTATAAAACTTGGAACATTTTGGTAACGTAGCTTTAGATGGATGACACATTTTATAAACATAATTGTATAAATTTCGAAAAGGCCCATAAGTACCAATTTTCTATTTTTTTCCTGGAAACATGTTTGTGATAGGTATTCAAGTTATGTGAACATAAGTATCATTATTTCAAAAATTACATCAATCACGTTATTAGAGTATTTTTGCTCTCATATTTGACTCAGGATATCTCTGTCAGATATCTTTATTTTTCAAAATGGATACCAAAATTTATGCATATCGAATGGCACTATAGGCATGCCAAGTTTGAAAACAATTAGTCAAAAACGGTTGCACTTAAAACACTTTGAATAATGAAAAATAAAGTTTTGAGAAAAAGCTACTACAGTAATTGAAAAAATAAAATTACAGAAGCTGCATCATAACTTCCCAGCACCATATATTTATCTTTTCTTGGCCTTTTCCTTCCCTTCAGCAACAGTTTTTTTTTTTTTTTGCTAGGGGCTTTACGTCGCACCGACACAGATAGGTCTTATGGCGACGATAGTACAGGGAAGGACTAGGAGTGGGAAGGAAGCGGCCGTGGTCTTAATTAAGGTACAGCCCCAGCATTTGCCTGGTGTGAAAATGGGAAACCACGGAAAACCATTTTCAGGGCTGCCGACAGTGGGGTTCGAACCTACTATCTCTCGAATACTGGACACTGGCCGCACTTAAGCGACTGCAGCTATCGAGCTCGGTGAAACAGTTTTTAATAACATTCTACTCTACTTATTAAGTCAGTAGATATATATAAAAATTCGTACACATAGCAGTAATGATCGATCTTTAAATGTTGAAAGATTAGAATATTTTGTATATTCCATTATGGTATGCCACATGATATACCAGTGTTACCGGGCGAGTTGGCCGTGCGCGTAGAGGCGCGCGGCTGTGAGCTTGCATCCGGGAGATAGTAGGTTCGAATCCCACTATCGGCAGCCCTGAAGATGGTTTTCCGTGGTTTCCCATTTTCACACCAGGCAAATGCTGGGGCTGTACCTTAGTTAAGGCCACGGCCACTTCCTTCCAACTCCTAGGCCTTTCCTATCCCATCGTCGCCATAAGACCTATCTGTGTCGGTGCGACGTAAAGCCCCTAGCAAAAAAAAAATACCAGTGTTAAATTATTCATTTAGTAATTCTAGTTAATTTTTATTGGTAAATCTAATACGCTAAACCGAAGCTCAACTTTGAAATATTCTCCAGCAAACGTGGACTAAAATACTGGGCACATGCCGTGGGCATTTTCTGCTCGACATGATTTGTCGTGGTTAGCAGGGAACGGGTTAATTTGCCTGTTTTAATGTTCCTCCTTGCACTCCACCGATGACAACACAGAGCAGTACATCAGGAATCGCAGGAAATTCGAACCGGAAATATGAAATACAGTGAAAATCCGTAAGTATTATCAAAAAAAGTGGGCCTGGCTTTCCGAGGGGATTTTTGAATACCTTATCTTGACATTTAAAAATGGGCATACGCGAAAACTTTTTTTATCACAATGTGCCCCAAGGAACAGGGTAACTTTAAGGGCAATACCTTTATTTTAATTTTTGGACCATTATGGCTTAATAACTCAGTAGGGTCTTCCCAGGTATGTCTAAGAGGTGAGTGGCATCTTTACCAGCATCTCGCAAAGATGACTGCGGTTCGAATCCCTGACATTGGAAGTGGAGTATTTGCAATGAAAACTCATATCCTTCTGCTTCTGAATTAGCGAAACTTCAGATCCTACGGATACTATCGGAACACTCATGAAAAATTTTCCTTCTCTCCTACCTTCCTTCTTTCCTTCCTTTTAAATCAAAGTGAAACATAACTCTCTCAAATGGGATATATTTCATGGTCGACATTGGTTACTTGCGGGATACAGTGATGACATCTCCACAGCCTGAGGTTATACTGTAAACTAAACATCGTACAGAACGCATCCCTATCTGTAATCCTCAATTGATTACATTCCGCAGGGTCACGGCGGGTGGGAAACACTGCTTTAGGGTTCCAGGTTGGAATGCAGCGAGGGTGAAGTAAATAACATTATTACCACATATTTCTTGCACCTGGTGACGAGTAATCTCACTAATAGACTATAATATGAATGCAATGCCTGTTCGTACATTCATTTCTGTTTTCTCACAGTTTTATAGGGCCATGCGGAGATGAGAGGAACCTTCCTTATCTTGTTAAGTTTTGTCTGCCTTTAAAATTTGGTTTGGATAAAATAAATGTAAAAAATCTGCTAACCTGCTCATCGTTAATCCTACCAGTATTAAAGTAGAGATGCACAAAATTTCCCTGCGCTATTTCTTTGCATACATTCATTCTATGAAATTACTGGAATATTTATTTTATTTTATGATATATGCAGTAAAATAATTAAAATAGGTATTTCAAAATGACTAAAATTAGCACTGAAATAATAAAAAAGTTTCATGTTAGTTACTTAATACATCACATAGGCATCACATTTCAGTACATAGCAGGTACGGGGCCCGTTTTGCACTGACGCAGATACGTCTTATGGCGACGATGGGACGGGAAAGGGCTAGGAGTGGGAAGGTAGTGCCCGTGGCCTTAATTAAGTTACAGCATTTGTCTGGTGTGAAAATGACAAACCACGGAAAACCATCTTCAGAGATGTGGGCAGTGGGGGTTCTAATCCACTATCTCCAGAATGCAAGCTCACAGCTTCTTACTAAATGTTCATAAATCTATTGAAAAGGGCAGGCAAATCATTATGAATACGACAGTCATAGCAACAAGAGTTATCTGACCTATGTATAACGAACGATGCACAGGAGCCCGGCTCTTCTGGTTATTATTATTATTATTATTATTATTATTATTATTATTATTATTATTATTATTATTATTATTATTATTATTACAGATCATTTTGAATACCTGAAGAATCGTTCCAATATGTGTCTGTGACGGACCCACTTCAAGATTTTACCTGATGGAACCCGTGGCGGAGTTTTAAATCATACATTTTAAATCTGTCAAAAGACACCCTGCTGTGGAGGAGATTACCACCAACCATGTGACCCAAAACCGAGTAGCCAACTCACTCTTAATTTTGCTAGCATTTTTATTTTCAAAATTATATTGTACACGTTTCTGGGACACAATACTTTTTTTTTACCAAAGTTGCAAGTACTGGAATCAAATGATAGAAGTATTCTAGTTCAAAACATACTGTTATTTTTATATTTTATACAATATTTGTTGGCAAGAAGGGCTTCACTCAGGCTAGACTAGATCATTATGAAAGTTATCAAACTGCTGTATATAATTGAACTAATACTAGAGAAGGTTACTAATTAGGTGCACAAGATGCTGGTAGGGCAAGGTTTCATCTGACAACTTCTCTCATTACAGACGTCTAGGTCAATACTACAATCTCTCTCTGCTGCTACCTCCAAGATTTCTCATTAAAAATATCTTTATCTTACCCACTGCATTGTGCGGGTCTCCAACTTACTGCTCCCTCTTAATAAGAGAAAAGAGAGCTGACCCTTCGTTAAGCAGAATCGTTCTCAAGACAGCTGAACTGAAAATACTGAACTCGAACCTGGAAATTGCTACTCCTCTAAACCTGTAAAAGTTTCCCTAAATAAGACGCATGAATTCTGGAGAATAATGGTGATCGTTCGAGCTTGGTTGTTGGACAAAATGTCTATGTTTGATTTTTACAAATACATTACCAACGATTTATAGTATATCAAAGGGAATCACTTGCCAGGTGGAAGGAGTATTTTGAGAAGGTTCTCAAGGTGAAAGAAAACTTTCTGATAACGTCATGAACAACCAAGCTCGCGGGGTTGAAGACAAAGATGTTAGTGAACTAAAGCTTGCGGAATTTAAAAGGATTGTAAATAACTTCACTGACAGAAAACTGCAGGAATAGATTAAATTAGCCCAGAAATGGTGAAATACAGAGTGTAACAATAAGATGGGACCAAATATTCAGGGTGCTTTTCTGAGGAAAACGTTCATGCGAGAAAGTTTCCGTTCGGCTGCCGTACAGTCCTGAATCGGGTGCCAATCAGGCGAAATTGCCGTGACCATTGAGGCACTCATCCCTCCGACGCACCAGGTGGTAACACACCGTATCCTGCTGCTTCAAGAAGTCCGTAACCGCCTGCTGCATATCCTCTTGCGACAGGAAGCGTCAAACATTCAAGGTGTTTTTGATGGGACCGAAAGTGTGATAATCATATGGGGACAGATCAGGTTATGCGCCGGTCTGCCCTAATCGCCTCATCCACCACCCGCTTGTTGTTGTCCGGCGTCTTGTGTCGAAACGCGACACGCACTGAACTTGGTCCACCATTCCACAACGGTGCTTTTCGACAGACTTGCTGCCCCATACACAGTCTCCACTCTCCGATGGATGTTCAGCGGAATTTGTCCTTCGTTAGCCAAGGACAGAATAACAGCACGTTGGTCCTGTTTGGACGCATTTGGTAATAACGTCGCCATAGTTCACGTGGCTGCACGCATCTCGGCACAACAAGACTGCCACAATAATCCCTTTCCCTGCATGTCCGTGCTTATACACCCACATCGGAGTCATGCTACGTTGCGTGTTCGCTCTTATAACGCCCTCAAACGTAAACTATTTGCTCATGCCTAATAATACCATACCATGCGTTCAATCATACTTTTCGAGGGACTGTACATGTATGTTGTTTTATTGTTTTATAATTTTCGAAATAATTTTTTGTAGATTATGTTTAAGATGGCCGTTCGGCTTTTATATGTTAAAAATTTCAGTATTTTAATACTGTAATTTGACGTGAAATGACTTTCGTATAACACTTTCCACGAATTCATAAAACTCGACACACACTGTGAACATAAGGTCGAGTTTCTGAGACCCTGCTGTATCCAGAATCGTCACTTTTCCCACATGGCCTGATTACCTGCATGGCATAGGAGAAATTATGTATGACACGGAAATTTCAAATCGACCCACTGTTTCCATTTTCAACGAATAGATGACTCCTATGAAGCGTGTAAACATTTAGCGTTTACTTCAACAAATAATTGGTCACTTTTAAATCAAACAGCTGGGAAATGCTTCACATTTCCATTCCCATCACATTTCACTGAATTCTTCTCATCAATTCATGCGTGATGTGGGTTTAAACAAACATGTAGCCAGATGTCCGTCCCTCTTTATTTATTACATATTCTCCCACAGTACGTAAACCTCAAACTACTGCAACTCCCGGTGCGCCGCATTTAGAAATACAACATGGCAACTGATGTGAAGATGCCACCTCGCACTTCCCGGAGATTCAACATCATATAGGATTTTGGTAATTTAATATTTTTGTTCATTTTTTATTGGTTTCATATTGCAATCCGAAAGCAAAACACGCAAGAGGGGGTGACATACTAGAGACCGGATAAAATCGAGAATATTTGAACAAATAGGAAATTCTTTACACATGAATATACAACATGTAAATATGAGTTATTATCAAATTTCGCATACTGCAAAAAATTATCGTAAAATAAATGCATATACATGATGGTTATAACGCATAAATACACTGACTGACAGAGCAAATGCAACACCAAGAAGGAGTGGTCAGAACTTTATGCCAATTGCAGGGTAGGCTGACGTCACTGAGGTATGCTCATGATGTGAAATGCGCCGCTGTGCTGCGCACGTAGCGAACGATAAATGGGACACGGCGTTGGCGAATGGCCCACTTCGTACCGTGATTTCTCAGCCAACAGTCATTGTAGAACGTGTTGTCGTGTGCCACAGGACACGTGTATAGCTAAGAATGCCAGGCCGCCGTCAACGGAGGCATTTCCAGCAGACAGACGACTTTACTAGGGGTATGGTGATCGGGCTGAGAAGGGCAGGTTGGTCGCTTCGTCAAATCACAGCCGATACCCATAGGGATGTGTCCACGGTGCAGCGCCTGTGGCGAAGATGGTTGGCGCAGGGACATGTGGCACGTGCGAGGGGTCCAGGCGCAGCCCGAGTGACGTCAGCACGCGAGGATCGGCGCATCCGCCGCCAAGCGGTGGCAGCCCCGCACGCCACGTCAACCGCCATTCTTCAGCATGTGCAAGACACCCTGGCTGTTCCAATATCGACCAGAACAATTTCCCGTCGATTGGTTGAAGGAGGCCTGCACTCCCGGCGTCCGCTCAGAAGACTACCATTGACTCCACAGCATAGACGTGCACGCCTGGCATGGTGCCGGGATAGAGCGATTTGGATGAGGGAATGGCGGAACGTCGTGTTCTCCGATGAGTCACGCTTCTGTTCTGTCAGTGATAGTCACCGCAGACGAGTGTGGCGTCGGCGTGGAGAAAGGTCAAATCCGGCAGTAACTGTAGAGCGCCCTACCGCTAGACAACGCGGCATCATGGTTTGGGGCGCTATTGCGTATGATTCCACGTCACCTCTAGTGCGTATTCAAGGCACGTTAAATGCCCACCGCTACGTGCAGAATGTGCTGCGGCCGGTGGCACTCCCGTACCTTCAGGGGCTGCCCAATGCTCTGTTTCAGCAGGATAATGCCCGCCCACACACTGCTCGCATCTCCCAACAGGCTCTACGAGGTGTACAGATGCTTCCGTGGCCAGCGTACTCTCCGGATCTCTCACCAATCGAACACGTGTGGGATCTCATTGGACGCCGTTTGCAAACTCTGCCCCAGCCTCGTACGGACGACCAACTGTGGCAAATGGTTGACAGAGAATGGAGAACCATCCCTCAGGACACCATCCGCACTCTTATTGACTCTGTACCTCGACGTGTTTCTGCGTGCATCGCCACTCGCGGTGGTCCTACATCCTACTGAGTCGATGCCGTGCGCATTGTGTAACCTGCATATCGGTTTGAAATAAACATCAATTATTCATCCGTGCCGTCTCTGTTTTTTCCCCAACTTTCATCCCTTTCGAACCACTCCTTCTTGGTGTTGCATTTGCTCTGTCAGTCAGTGTATTATAGAAAATACTAAATTCCGCAAGATAATTAGACAAGACATATTGCAGTTTATTTCTTTTAAATTGTCATAAATACTATGTTAAAACTAAATCAGGTAACCGTGATAGCATTGAGTAGTATTCCGTCCAGACCAACTTTGGTAATTCTTAGTGTGTTACATTGTATTTGATTTTATTTTGCATTCGGGATATAGTGGGTTCGAACCACACTGTCGGCAGCACTGAAGATGATTCTTTGGTGGTTTCCCATTTTCACACCAGGCTGGGGCTGTACCTTAATCAACGCCACGGCCGCTTCCTTCCCACTCCTAGTTCTTTCCTCTCCCATAGTCACTATAAGACTACCTGTGTTTGTGCGACTTAAAGCAAATTGTAAAAATTGATTTTATAAGAAGGTTTTTAACAGAGTGCAGGTGATTGACAATAGTCATATTAATACAGACATAAATATTCTTAGGGCTTATTTATTTATGGCTTTATCAGTGGCAAACATAGGGTTCGTGGCCCTTTCCTACAGTTAACCACGTAATTTACAGTATAATATGAATAAATATATTATTCTGTTATAAAATCGAAGATAACTAACAAGGAGAGATCGTCATGTGATTTTCTAGAAAAGTGTTTAAATTTTAAGGATTTGTCCTTCATTAAATAAATGTGTTAGCCCTTTTCGAGCTTTTTTGCCAGTTGGCCTTATTTTGTTCAGAACTTAACGTTTAAAGCCTATCCTCAAACATTTGTTGTTTATTACCGCAGATATGTGTCTCCGTGCGTATGTTGTTTGGAAACTGAGGTTTCGGAGTTCGAATGCGTACAAATTGAAAACAAAAACCAGTGCCTAAGCAAAACACAATTCGTAATAACCAAAAGGAAAACTAGTACTACAATAAACAGTGATATTACTTAAACTCTGTGTACACGAGGTAAAACCTAACTATCACGTGCATTTACACTATTGTAATACTGTAATAATAATAATAATAATAATAATAATAATAATAATAATAATAATAATAATAATAATAATAATAATAATAATAATATCATATTACTTATAAGAAATAAATAATTTCGGGCTGAGTGGCTCAGACTGTTGAGGCGCTGGCCTTCTGACACCAACTTGACAGGTTCGATTCGAGTTCAGACCGGTGGTATTTGAAGGTGCTTGAATACCTCAGCCCCATGTCGGTACATTTCCTGACACATGAAAGAACTCCTGTGGGACTAAATTCTGGCATCTGCCGAGGTATGGGTGATACCGCGAAATGATCAGGGAGCGGATATCCCCGCAGTTAGATTTAAATAAGTAGAAAGCTTCTGCTATCGCAAACGGAAGTTCAGTAGGAAAAGTAGTATAAATAGTAAGAGGTTTAAAAAGCTGTGCCCGTACTATTTGTGTTACTCTCTAATTATGAGCGTTGTGCGGCCTTCGCGAAGCTTTCTGCTTATTGAAATCTAAGCGAATCCTGGTCGCAAAACCACTCCATACAAATGACATTCAGAGAACAACGAGTGCGTCTGAGTGTTACGAAAAGTTCCACTAATAAAGTCAGTAGCGCTGCAATAGCACCTTCTGGCTCAATGGGGAAAGCAATGGCAAACTACCTTACTCCCCATCTTCCCTTTTACTCCTCGTTATAACATTACCATCAGTTTTTACGATTTCCCTGTAATCGTATAACCTTTGGTGGTACTATTTGAGGATCAAACCAGCCTTCGGGTCGTTGACAGAAAGAAAGGAAAAAAGAAAGAAACAAACAAACAAACAAACAAACAAAACCAACCAACCAACCAACCAACCAACCAACCAACCAACCAACCAACCAACCAACCAACCAACCAACCAACGTACCTTTTTGTTAATTCAAAGAAAATACTGCGAGAATACAAAAGTGCAATTTTTAAATTATTTAGCCGGACTGAGTGGCTTAGACGCTTGAGGCGCTGACCTTCTGACCCTAATGTGGCAGGTTCGATCCTGGCTCAGTCCTGTGATATTTGAAGGTGCTAAAATACGTCAGCCTTGTGACAGTAGATTTACTGGCACGTAAATGTACTCCGGCATCTCCGAAAATCATAAAATAATAGTTAGTGGAACGTAAAGCAAATTAAATTATTATTATTATTATTGTTATTATTATTAAGTTATAGCATTAATCTTACAGTTATGAGAAACGAACTGGACATGCCTACGGACACGATCTATATCGTAACTTGATTATCACTACTTCGTAATGTAAACTGCAAATTCTTTACAACCACGTTGAGGAGGAAAGCAAATAAAACTGTGAAACTGAACCAGGTATCGTAGGATTCGGTAAAATGAAATGAAATGGCGTATGGCTTTTAGTGCCGGGAGTGTCCGAAGACATGTTCGGCTCGCCAAGTGCAGGTCTTTCGAGTTGACGCCCGTAGGCGACCTGCGCGTCGTGATGAGGATGAAACGATGATGAAGACAATACATACACCCAGCCCCCGTGCCATTGGAAGTAACCAATTAAGGTTAAAATCCCCGACCCGGCCGGGAATCGAACCCGGGACCCTCTGAACCGAAGGCCAGTACGCTGACCGTTCAGCCAACGAGTCGGACGTAGGATTCGGTCTCTTATAATGAAATAGCTCAGATAATTTTTACATTTTAAGTAAGAAAGAACGTCATTTCCGTACGAGTTTGTCAAACAGGCTAATTTCAGTTATGTGTTACATTTTAGTTTCCATAGTTCGTTTCATCTAACAAAATTAATAATTTCAGTTCTAAATTGGACTTGCTGGTTCGTGTATTCAAGGGAGATTATTAGCGGAAATTGATTTGTTTCTAAATTGAAATGCATGCAGGTGATGTGAATTACAATGAACTAGAAGTTGTCCGTACGTATTACACTGCAGGCAGGCTGTAACAGTATTGATCGCCCCCCACTGTTTGATCACTTCAATCATTCGTACATAAAATATCCATATTACGTAACGTTTCATTAAATCTAGGAATATACTTAAACGTTTTCTTAAAGAAAATAGGTCAGTTAACTTCAAACATGGTTTAGAAATATGTATATTTCGTCACATTGACTCTAACTAGAAGCATTTGGGTATGCAGAAGGATGATATAGGGGTTCTGGGAAAGGAAAATACTCGGAATGTTCATACTTCGGTTTTTAACCCTATAGAAGGTGCAGGCATTTTGAGAACACGAATGGTCTTGTGGGAGATAGGTGTCACGCAAAGTGTTCATGGTATTTCGCAATGAAGTAGTTCGATGCATATATTACT
The DNA here is from genome assembly GCF_040414725.1 of Anabrus simplex. NCBI lineage: Eukaryota > Metazoa > Arthropoda > Insecta > Orthoptera > Tettigoniidae > Anabrus > Anabrus simplex. Next base: position 43,763,869 of record NC_090275.1, read on the forward strand.
TCATGGTTAAATTGATTGATTAGATATTTATTCAGACTTCAAGACAAAATTATACTTAAAAATTCATTTATTTTAACCCTAAAATTATTAACAAACATCACATTACTTGAACGTCTGGTAAATGTGATATTATACCTACCGATTCTAATAATGAGGTTAGGAGTTTCTTTCCAGTATAAAATCTAGGCAATTGATCCTGCACAATTAATCAAGTGCTTCGTCTTCTTTCCCCTCCTCATCTTCCTGTTCAGGTTCCGTTTCATAGCCACGAACAATAACTGTTTGAACCGCTCCACTTCTGCTGTTTGCATCTTCAAAATGAATTTCATCCTCATCACTAAACGATTCATTTAACCATCCACTTATGACTGAGGAATCCAAGATTCTTGTTTTCTTAGGTGTTGACATGATAGGCTGTGCGAATATTGCTGATGCCGTTGCAAAAACATCCGAGCTTATGTTTCCAAAGAAAGAAAAGAACAACCATAGCATTTATATTTATGAGATACAATAGATACATAGGCATTCTCTTAAACTTATCACAGATATCCAGTGAAACAATATAAAACTTACTGTGATTAAAAAAGAAATGTTGCAACACGAATAGGTGCGCGGGGGACACCCATCACCCAAAGATGTTCAACTTCTTCTGGTTCTGGTAAGAATGCAGCAATTAACAGTTTAATCATCAGATATTATTGGCGAGAATGTCCTTAAAGGGTAGTGAAAGACGCACGAACATGGAGTGAGTGAACTAGCAACAAAATAAAGAAAAGTGTATGTGGGTGATAGTGTTCCCTACGCGCCTGTTCCGGGGTTAAGTATTATAAATAGAGGCCGGATGTCTACGCAGTAATAGGTGAGAATTCAAACCAATTTGGCAGGTAAGAAGTCTAGTCTACTCTGCTCTTTCGTAATGTAGCGATAGTATTGTTGGGAGATCAGAAGAATGCACGTGCGCGGTGAGGAACGGGGCGAAGGGGTTTTCACCAGCAGAGCCAGTGACGCAATGGTTACTATAGCAACTCCACTACTACCCAGACGACTTTATATCGTTTTCTACTGGCAGCTCTTCGCTCTTGTCAGTTGTAATCCAGCAAACTGCGAAGTGTGAGTCAATGTTTTTGTGTAGCAGATAAGAGCAGATAAGAGCCGATCTGTCTGGACAGAACAGGAAGTTCGTGCTTGCAGGCCACATTCCTCGCTCTTGCATTCTTCTCATCTCTACACAGTACCGTAACTTCGAAGGGTCTAATAGGCCTGGCCCCTGTTGTTTATGCAAATATCAAAACAGTACTGTTGTCCGGGGTAGTATATATTGTTACTCCCTTCGAAAACTTTGCATTCAAACTCATATATACCTGAACATCCGGACTCTAATCATAAAACTATGATATAGTGATATACAAAATACGTATCGTTATCTACTTCGTAAACACTTTTAAGAACAGTTATAAAACACGAAAAAACAAGGAGTGCATTTCGAAGAACGTCAAAATATGCCATTACAAAACGGTTGTCAAACCTAACTTCTATATGCTGCGTAGACCTTAATGATGAACAGGAAAGACACCGTGGATGACCTGGAAAATTTTGAAATACGTATCCTCTGGAAAATTCATGGGCCAAGAGTGTTCCCGGATGGAACCTACTGACTGAAAGCGAACTCTGAACTGTACCAAGAGTTGGAAACGACTAACGGCATGTGACGTAGGCGACTGAAGTTTTACGGGCACCTTCTGAAAATGCACATCAGCAGGCTTACGAACATGACCTTCTCACTCATCAAAAGCTACAAGACTGGAAGCATGTGGCTCGAAGAAGTTAAAACAAAAACTTAGCTACCGTTGTTATTTCTGCTACCGATGTCTCAGACTGCTCTAAATTTTGTAAATTAGTATATTCGTGATCTCTACCAAAGTTTGATAAATCTTGCAAACGTCTTTCACTGGAAAGGAAAATCTAATAGTAGGATTGAAGAGGTATTGAGAAAGAAAGCGAGCATCCACAAAAATCTAGTCATAAACGCTCAATTGCGGGCTTAAATCATGAATAATGAACTGTAGGATTTAGCCTCATGAGGAACAATCATATGACATATGAAAAATGTATTTTGTTCTAAAGCTCTTTTTGTGTGCATAGGAGCATTGATTTGTGTGTGTGTGTGTTTTTTTTAACTTCAACAGTGGTAGTACAGAAAGATGTAAAGTGTTCGAAAGTTTGGGGCTAAATGGCGGTGTTAACATGGTGCAGTCAATGATATCGACAGACAAGGAATGTTTTTTGTTTGTTTGCTTTTTGTACAAGCTGCTTTACGTCGCAGCGATGCAGATAGGTATTAGGGCGACGATGAGATAAGGAAGGGACAGGAGTTGGAAGTAAGCGACCATAGTCTTCATTAAGGTACACCCTCATTTTTCCTTGGTGTGAAAGTAATATGTTACCACTGTTGATGTTTGAAGTATCGAGGAAAAAATAACAGAAATGAAGCTGGCAGAAGATCAGTATTACCCATCACATGTCGATCGAATATACTAAAATACGTAATCTCTTGCCAAGCAAGTTGGCCATGCAGTTTGGGTGTCCCAGCTGTGCGCTTTGCATTCGGAAGATAGTTGGTTCGAATCCCACCTTCGGCAGCTCTAAAGATGTTTTTTTACGTGGTTTACCTTAATTAAGGCTGTACCGGGCGGTACACCTCCACGCTGCTTATTTAAACTTTGCGCCAGTTGAAACTCCCCTACTGGAAGAAGCCTGAACTTTGTCTTATGTGTTAATTTTCAAGTTACCCTGAAGATGCCACTACTTGGAAATTTTGAAGTTTCTGAACTGTGTTGTTTTCGATGTATTTTTGTTCTGCTTGTAGTAAGAAGTGTGAACATTCTCTTCTAGAGGACACTACTAAAGAACTACAACGGTGCACCCTAGTGCGAAGTGAAAGAACTGTTTTTTGGAGAAAATTTAATTTCAAAAGTTTGTTCTTTGCTAAATTTCTTTCAGTCATTGTTTAAGTTGGCAATATTAACCCTTTCTTTCCCCTTGTTTTGAATTTAGCCAATCCCGAATTTCTTTAATTAATTTTCCACCAATAATATGTTTCTTCTTCGTATTGTCTAGGGGGTTTCTTGGTGAACCAATAAAATCCTTGTGGGTGGGTGTTCTCATTCCAAAAACGCCTCGAACTTTCCGCGAGAGTATATAAACTGCTGATTTTCGGGTCTCGGGGCCACTTCTGTACCATCTTTCAGTGTGTAAAGTATATAGCAGGGGGCGGGAAGCGCCTCTTTCTTCGGGGAGCAGTTCAACACCAAGGTAATGGCCTTTTAATAACTTCTTTTCTTGCTAGCTCAGCAGTTTAACTCTCGGGGCGGGTCCGAAGCGTTTCTACCATGTAACTTTCCCTACAATGTAAAGACTCTTAGCATCTATTCTGTTTTAAAGCTACATATTGGGATAGAGAGTGCTTAACCCTCTCGTGCTCCCACTCATATTGCTTTGAGGTGAACTTATTTCTCACAACCGATTCTTCCTTAATGTAATGTAAATTGTTCTTTTCTAAAGTCACCTCCGTAGTATGGGATTAGCCCTTGCGTTAGCGGCCTAGAGCCAGATTAAGTTTTAAACAAAATGTATTAGGAGTGCAGATCGCCTCCTCTCAAATTGTTATTTTAGAGGTCATGTACTTAACCTTTTTCTCACTTAATAGACCTCAGTAGGTTGGGTATGTTACCCCTGTGTCCATGTCCTTAGAGGACAACTTGAAGGTGGAGTTTGGTGTGGCCTTTGATAGGCTTAAAGTTGAGAGCGAGTGGCTCTTTTTCGAAAATTGAGTGTTGTATGCCTCGAGGAGGCTTTACTGTGTAATTTGGAGCAAGTGCTCCTGTGCATGAATGGGGTTTTCTGCCCCTTTGTTGAATTCTGTATATCGTAAAGTTGGGCTAATTGCTCAAGAATTGTGTGTCTGGCTCTCGGAGCCCCAAATCCTGTAATTGTACATTCTCGATTAGTGGTTTTGCTACTCTGTACCTGCCATTATTGTTATTTCTTGTTTTTGCTAAGAAAATGTAACCTTGTTAAATTTTAAATTCACTTTAATTTCGTAGCCTGAGACCCGTTCACCCCCCGCACCTTCTTTCACCTCTAACTACCACGGAAAACTCCGTAACAAAGGCCACGGCCACTTCCTTCCTATTACTAGTCCTTTCTCATCCTTCCGTCGCCTAAAACATTTCTCTGTGTTAGTGCGACGTTAAACATGTAGCAACAAAAATGTATCTCGAATTTTTTCCCTTGATTCCTAAAAACTTACATTTTGTTGTAAGAAGAATACTTTTCTCGAGATCTATGCAGTGGATTTGTTTCAAATCTTTCGTTTTGCTATTTTGCTTTACGTCGCACCGACATAGATAGGTCTTACGGCGACGATGGGACGGGAAAGTCCTACGAATGCGAAGGAAGCTGCCGTGGCCTTAATTAAGGTACAGCCCCAGCATTTGCCTAGTGTGAAAATGGGGAAACCACGGGAAACATCCTTCAGGGCTGCCGACAATGGGATTAATAATAATAATTTTTGTACCGTGAATTATCACTGGCGAAACCTACAGAAGGTGCGGCCTCCATAGGATCTGGACCTTACGAGAATATAGTACCACCCAGAGGGCAAGAACACAGATAGCCGAGGAAATCATGTTAACAAAGTTTATTAAACAAATAGGTAAACACCAAGAAAAGTAAAAAAGGATTAAAGAATTTGAACACCAACATCACTCAGGTTCCTCCGACACGTGCCCTATTGTAATTTACAGGGATCCAGCCCCTGTTCACAGTTCATCACCAAAAAACAGTGTAAAAGGTAATTCTGGATAAGACTTATTGATAAAGCGCCACCTCAGGTGGCTCAAGGAGGAGCACAATTTTCCCTTAACATGACATACCATGATACCATATACATATATATACTTTCAACCACTAAGGGCACAAGCGCCCAATAAGTTAAGTTGCAGTAAGACTGCAATAAACGATCCCAAGAGGTTCACACATACTTTACGATTTAGAGGCAACTCTGCTTTTATAACAACTTGAAACAACTCTAGCGCCTATTCAGTGGTTTACAATCAAATAATGTCCTCCCATAGTCTGTGATCGTTTTGCAAGTTCAGGGTGCTTACCTCCCATACCCCCTAGCGGTCCGGGGTTCGAAGGCGGTGCGTGAGATGCTCAAGTCAGACAGCGAGGCAAGAATGACACTTCCTCCCAGCCAGGCCGCACAGCCTGGCCAAGAGTAGCCGTGACGCGAGACCACGTGACGCAAGGCGACACGGGGAGTCTGCGTAAAAGAGCTCGGCGCATCAGCAGGGGTACGGGAGGGAAGGCAGAGGGGAGGCAGCACAGGCCGGGCCGTTCCCAGGGCGGAAATAGTTCCTTTACCCTGGGAGCATCTTTTAGGAATAATTTTGTTATTATTATTTGCCGAAGGGGACAACAACGGGCGAAAAAACACAATAATGTACCAAAATTGAAAAGCATTAAAACAGGCAAAATAAATAGTATAAGAGGGGAGAGGATATCAAATACATGGCTCAGATCTCCCCCCCCTAAAGCACCAACCAGGGTGAGCAATAAATTTTCATCAATAAAATACTCTTGCAGTATAGTCCATTCAGTGGCTCACAGGCTAATAATATAATAGAATTCTTGCCTTACATTTAATAAGCTATATAAATTACTTGGAGTACAATAGAAGAAATTCTTGTAGTATAATAGACGACAGTTCTTGTAGTATAATAGACGAAAGTTCTTGTAGTATAATAGACGAAAGTTCTTGTAGTATAATAGACGAAAGTTCTTGTAGTATAATAGACGAAAGTTCTTGTCATATAATAGACGGAAGTTCTTGTCATAATATCCCGGGATGTAGACAAGTAACAGCTTCAGCTTAATTCAGTTAGTTAATTAATAGCTTCACCAAGTGACATCTCAGTAAATTTTCGAGACCAGACCGGCCTCACACACCATCACCAATACAACCAAACATATCTTCTCAAACAGCTGGACAGTTCTCGTGGCAGACACACGCCACGTGACGAAAGGCTGTAGCGACCTGCACAAACTAGGTCAGCAGTAGGCTGGCAGTAGATAGTCCAACAAGAGCAAGGCCGAAGGGCTCGGGAACTGGAGACGAGGCACACCAAGGCAGCCCACACGGGGGGCCCTTTCCATGCAGGCACGGGCGAAGATAGTCACTCCAGAACACTGTAAAACAAATCAAGCGCCAGCAATTGTGTCGAATAGATGCCCAGCACATTGGGGAGATGCAGGCAAGATATGGTTCGAACAACCGGACCGGGGTATGGGAGTGATAAGGGAGAAACAGGACTCCGGGAGGACTCACATAATCATTAAGCATACCACTAAAATGTTAAATCTAAAGAAAATAGCTCCCCTTTTGGCAGAACACGTGGCAAGGGAACCGAAGGGAAGGTAAACACAAGAATAAGAATAACAGAGAAAATACTCATAGCAAGCAAAATGCCTCAAAACCTAGATAACACTAGGCAGCCTTAACCTGGGACAAATGGACTCGGAACACTCTCTCCGTATCCGGATCTTTCACCAACAGGGTGACTGGTGTCAAGAAATCAATAATTTCGCAGGGCCCGCGAAACCGAGGAGCGAGTTTCCCAGAAGGAACGAAATTCTTAACAAACACCTTGTCACCGACGGCAAGATCGGTAGGACGGCGCCCTTTATCATAGCGTTCCCGTTTCTTCTCATACGAGACCTTCAGATTTTGCTTAGCCTTCCTCCAAATGGCCCTGATGTTAGGGGGGTCAATCTTTTCAGCCAACAACTCATTTATATTCCACAAGTTGGTGAGCGGAGAGTTAGGAACGAAAGAAAACATGATAGAATTAGGGGGAAATTTATGAGCCTCGTGTACCGCAGAATTGAAAGCAAATGCAAGCCAGGGCAACGACGTATCCCACCTCAAAACATCGTCGTGGTGAAAAGCAATGAGAGCAGACCGCAAGTTTCGGTTAACCCTCTCAGCGTAAGAAGGTTGTGGGTAATAGGGGGATGTGGTAACATGAGAAATGGACAAGCTGAAACAAAATTTCTTAAACAGGTTCGATGTAAAGGCCTTGGCGTTGTCAGAGACCAAGTACTGGCAAGGACCAAAGGACGAAAATATGGACTTCAAACATCTAATAGTGGTCTCAGAAGTGGCTAACCTCGTCGGAATCAACCAGGAAAAACGGGTAAAACCATCCACACAAACGAAAACAAACCTATTACCATCAGTCCTAGTTTTCGGCAAAGGACCTACACAATCGATATAGAGCCGCTGCATAGGGAGAGTAGCTCGGCTGGAAGACAGTAAGCCGACACGGGTGTTAGGAGAAGGCTTACTGAGCGCACAAATTTTACATGCTTTAACAAGTTCACGTACTTCAGCGTCCAACCCTTTCCAAATAAAATTTTCCCTAATCTTCTCCCTGGTCTTAAATACTCCTAGGTGGCCACCGAGAGGAGTTTCATGAAAGTATTTAAAAATCATAGGCACCAGGACTGAGGGAATAACGACCTTCATTTTATGATCGTGACGGGCGGGACAACACAGTACGCCATTCCTTAACACATAAGGATCAATAATTTTCCCTTCCTTAAGATCTTGGACAATAGGTCCCAAAATAGGGTCCTCCACTTGAAACTTAGCAACGTCATGATACAGTAATGGAGTATCAGACAAGATAACCCCCGCTAAGGGTAAGGACAAGGGAACCTCAGCACTTGACGATTCGCCCTCCTGAGAAGGCTGATCCGAAAACATGCGACTGAGAGAGTCGGCGACTACGTTGTCCGAACCACGGATATGACGTACGGTGAACTGGAAAGCTGAAATCCTAATGGCCCAACGGGCCAGACGTCCGGTTTTCCTAGGTTTCCCCAAAACCCAACTCAGAGCCTGGTTGTCAGTCTCGAGTTCGAACCTTTCATGCTCAAGGTAAATACGAAACATTTCTAAGGCGAACAATACCGCCAATCCTTCTAGCTCGTATACAGAATACTTGGCTTCAACAGAAGACAAGGTCCTAGAGGCATATGCAATGGGACGTCTCCCCAATTCCGAGTCCTGCAAAAGGACGGCCGCAACGGCAGACGCCGACGCATCGGTCTGAACAATGAAAGGCTTGGAAAAGTCTGGCATAGCCAACACCGGAGCGTTAGATATGGCCAACTTTAGATCATCAAACGCAGCTTGTTGGGAGGGCCCCCATTCAAATTTAACCCCTTTACGGCGGAGGGCGTTAAGAGGCCCGGCTCGATTGGCAAAATTTGGAATGAATTTTCGAAAAAAATTCTCCATCCCAACAAAGCGAGCCACACCCTTAACATCCCGAGGAGGTTTGAACTGGCGAATGGCCTCGGTGCGAGAATGATCAACAGAGACGCCATTGGATGACACAATATGTCCCAAGAAGGACATTTGGGGCTTGGCAAAGGATACCTTAGAAAGTTTGACCGTAAGACCGGCCTTGCGAAGACGGGACAACACTTCCCTCAAATGGCGGAGATGATCCTCAAAGGTTTCGGAAAAAATTACGACATCGTCTAGATAGTGATAAAGATAGTTGAACTTGATGTCCGAAAACAGTTGATCGAGCAACCTAGTGAGGACAGCAGCGCCAGTGGAAATACCGAAGGGCAAACGGCAAAATTCGTAAAGATTCCAGTCCGTAGCGAAGGCTGTCAAGTGACGAGACTCTTCAGCTAACGGAATCTGGTAATACGCCTGATTTAAATCTAAAACTGTAAAATATCTAGCCTTCTTGAACCATGAGAAGCAAGAATGCAGATCAGGGAGAGGAACTGACTGCAATACGACTTTCTTATTCAAAGCCCTATAGTCCAACACAGGACGATAACCACCTTGAGGCTTCGGGACAAGGAAGATGGGGGAGGAGTAGGCAGAAGTAGACGGCCGAATAATGCCCTGATCCAACATTTTATTAACTATCTCCTTTAACGCTTGCATTTTGGGAGGAGCCAAGCGATAGGGCGGTGACCTAACCGGAACCGAGTCCGTGACCTCGATCTTGTACTCTAGAAGATTCGTCATCCCCAATTCTTCGGTGAAAACGTCCGGGAAGTCATCACATATTTCCCTAATACATTCAGCTTGATTCTCGGACAAATGACTAAGGTCTAATGCCATTTGGTCTTGAGGAGGTGAGGCAACACATGAAGACAGAGAATTACACATAAATAAGGGTATCTTAGTAGCCTTGCAGAATTTAAACCAGCAGGAGCCTTCCTGTATATCCAACAGGAGCCCCGTATGTGCCAAAAAATTAGAGCCGAGGATTATAGGATATGGCAAATTCTTAGTTACATAAAGGGGAAATTTCCAAGAGAAATTAGCCAGTCGAATTTTGCACTTTACCAGGCCGGAAACGTCCACTCTCGAAGAATTTGCAGCAACAAACGACAGAGAAACAGGCAGTACATCGGAAAATTTACAAACAGAACTATTGAGAGCAAACCACTTCTCACTGATAAACGAGACTACGCTTCCCGAGTCCAAAAGGGCCGATACCGGTTCATTATTTATCTCTACCTTGACGAAGGGGGCTAATCCCTTGACCTCGGTGGATATGGCTAAACACTGATCAGGACACCCAAGAGAATATTCGCGGGAAGAAGGGCGAGCATAACCTGGTTCTACAGGCGCTAGATCGGGGAGGCCAACACTTCCCGCTTCCCGATCTAGTCAACTAACATTTGGCTTACACGAACACTGCCGCGCCACGTGACCAGGAACCCCACACCTGAAACATACAACATTAGAAGGCTTAGACTGAACTCTGGTGCCCGAACTGGCACCCGACACCTGCGCGCCAGTAGAACGAGCAGGGCACTTATTTCGAAGATGATCAGAAGCCCCGCAACCAAAACATCTTTTTAATGGGGCAGGTTTATTAACCAACGAAGAAGCAGAATTATCACAGGGCAAGGAAGAAGTATTCTCAACTCGAAGTGAATCAGCATGCCGAAAACCCTCCGCGGACACAACCATCGCTTCCAACTCGTCAAAATTACGAGGCTGGGACGCGAAGCATAAACATGAACGGTATAAGGGAGAAATGCCCTCCACAATTGTAGCTACAATTTGCTCTTCAGTGAAATTCAGCGCAAAAACCTTGGCATAAAACTTGATATCCGAAATAAACTCCGATAGAGACTCATCCAGGCGCTGCACTCTGAAATAAAATTTCTGGACTAACGAATGAAGAGCCCTAGGAGGAATGAACTGAGCCAATAAATGAGCATGAAACTGATGTAGTGAGGATTGACTCGAAATAGCATTTACTATTTTATTTGAAAAAACCCCAACCGTATATGGATAAATAATCTGTAGAATTTGAGCATGCGTTAACCCAAAGACTAAGGCATGATCCAAAAATTCAACCAGAAACCGAAGAAAAGAAACCACATCGCTTGCCGAGTTTACTGAGTAACGAGGGGCACCTCTCAACATTATATTCAAAGGGTGAGGCATATTCGAAAAGGGTGAGCTCAAAGATGGCACAGTTGACTGTTGATTCAACGGGCGACAATCAGAAGGAACATTTAAACGAACAGACTGCTGCGGTGGAAGCGAAGCTCTCTCCTCGTCAAGCTCACAGCTACGAGACTGTTGATTCAACTCGCCTTCCACCTGGACAGGTGGGGGAAGAACGGGCTTAGATTTAATGGAAAGCCCTGCCGACCAAGCCTCCACCTTCTCTAAAAGGTCAAATGATGTGTCCTTTACTTCGATAACCTGACCCGATATTTCTTCCTTCAATTCCAGGGAAAGGAGATCTTCCACTCGTTGACAATAATGATTTAATCTACCCTGTAGTCTCTTGAGTTGATGAGGAGAAGCCACGTCATTCTCCAGAAAATCCATCACAGATGCAATATTAGAAAGGTTAGCCTGAATAAGGGACAGCGCGCTAGCGACCTCACCTTCAGTATAATGGGGTACCGTAATCGGTCTATTTAAGTTATTCCGTAACAAAATTTAATCGGCCTTGACGGTGCCTTTAGACTCTAAGTTACGTATCCCAAGTTCATACAAAAGCTCCTCCTTCCGCAGGGAACCCGGATAAGGTATGTCTCGAATGGACATGGTTGAATTGATATAAACCACACAACGACTAGAGAAATCCCGGAAACGGAAAGAATGTTACGGGCTCAAATTCCTCGGCTAATCGAAAACAAGTCCAGATCCAACGAACGCTCTGCTACCAGTTTTTGTACCGTGAATTATCACTGGCGAAACCTACAGAAGGTGCGGCCTCTATAGGATCTGGACCTTACGAGAATATAGTACCACCCAGAGGGCAAGAACAGAGATAGCCGAGAAAATCAGGTTAACAAAGTTTATTAAACAAATAGGTAAACACCAAGAAAAGTAAAAAAGGATTAAAGAATTTAAACACCAACATCACTCAGGTTCCTCCGACACGTGCCCTATTGTAATTTACAGGGATCCAGCCCCTGTTCACAGTTCATCGCCAAAAAACAGTGTAAAAGGTAATTCTGGATAAGACTTATTGATAAAGCGCCACCTCAGGTGGCTCAAGGAGGAGCGCAATTTTCCCTTAACATGACATACCATGATACCATATACATATATATACTTTCAACCACTAAGGGCACAAGCGCCCAATAAGTTAAGTTGCAGTAAGACTGCAATAAACGATCCCAAGAGGTTCACACATACTTTACGATTTAGAGGCAACTCTGCTTTTATAACAACTTGAAACAACTCTAGCGCCTATTCAGTGGTTTACAATCAAATAATGTCCTCCCATAGTCTGTGATCGTTTTGCAAGTTCAGGGTGCTTACCTCCCATACCCCCTAGCGGTCCGGGGTTCGAAGGCGGTGCGTGAGATGCTCAAGTCAGAGAGCGAGGCAAGAATGACACTTTTGTCCCAGCCAGGCCGCACGGCCTGGCCAAGAGTAGCCGTGACGCGAGACCACGTGACGCAAGGCGACACGGGGAGTCTGCGTAAAAGAGCTCGGCGCATCAGCAGGGGTACGGGAGGGAAGGCAGAGGGGAGGCAGCACAGGCCGGGCCGTTCCCAGGGCGGAAATAGTTCCTTTACCCTGGGAGCATCTTTTAGGAATAATTTTGTTATTATTATTTGCCGAATGGGACAACAACGGGCGAAAAAACACAATAATGTACCAAAATTGAAAAGCATTAAAACAGGCACAATAAATAGTATAAGAGGGGAGAGGATATCAAATACATGGCTCAATTTTATTTGTTTTACGTCCCACTAACTACTTTTTAAGGTCTTCGGAGACGCCGAGGTGCCGGAATTTAGTCCCGCAGGAGTTCTTTTACGTGCCAGTAAATCTACCGACACGGGGCTGTCGTATTTGAGCACCTTCAAATACAACCGGACTGAGCCAAGATCGAACCTGGCAAGTTGGGGTTAGAAGGCCGGCGCCTTAACCGTCTGAGCCACTCAGCCCGGCAACAATGGGATTTGAAACAACTATCTCCCGAATGCGATTTCAAATCTTTAAGGTATATTTTACATCAATATATGCTTACTTCAATACGCTTTCTAAGAATGAATTATTATTGGAATTGCATGATAAAATGTATCACTAGAGTTTTTGCAAAAATCGTCATGCAAAAGCAAATTCCTGTATAAAATTATGGTTAGGTCATCCATCTGCAACGTGTAAAATTTATTTCCCAAATTCCCAATACTTTTCGAGGAAACGTGGACTTTGTAAGTACCATTTTTATATTGTTAGAATAGGGTCTTCTGTATCCACATAAAGGTTACGAACAAACAGATTCCACGCCAAGTACAGGAAGAGGGGAGTTTACGAGAACAGTGACCAAAAGGAAGAAATTCTGTGTTGGTTTAGAAGACTCAATTTGATGAAGGAAGTGTTGAGGAGGGGAATAGAAGAGCCCGAAGTAGGACAATATTTATAGATGATCTAAACGGATTTATGGAGAGTTACATACGTTTACGATTTCGCGAGACGTTCTACCATCTCAGGCTATTCAGTATGACAAGAAGGAAGTTGAGAAATCTGAGAGGAAAAGGACATGACAGGGAACGAAGTAGCAGAGATAGCACACTAAACCTGCAATTGTGCATAACACCTGATTATGATGTTGATTATTGTTATTACTACTATTATTATTTCCGTATGCCAAGTCATTTCAACTCAGCGTTTGAGGACTAGGGAGCGCTGCCTGTTGCGTGTGTCTTCCCTGTCACTACTGCTGTGTTGAAGTAAAAACGTACGCACTGAAATGCTATGCTTGATTTGTGCTACGTGGGTCAGAATTTGAGCTTACGTGATTTCAAGCTGCGTTACTGTGTGCTTTTCGCGCAACCTAGCGATCTGCGAGGTAGGTGGCCACACTTACGTTTTGTCACGCTGGATTTGTGCGGGTTTTCTCACGCAGCTGAACGACACGGTGCTTGCTTGCACGACGTGATTTTATTTCTTTCTTGTATATTGTAAAGTAGTAAAGCATCGCCGTTGCTCTGCATATGGAAGGAATTTCAGTAAATAATAACTCCGTTGTTGCGTTATGTGCTGCGTTGGTTGTTCCTCGTCGTCGTCAAAGAAAATATTGTATCCATAAGTGACAGGTCAAGTGAAAAATGTTAGCTCGTACACAGTAAACTAAAAATCAACCAAGAGATATGTTTGGCTATTACAGAATGTCCGTGAACTCACTTGAAATGCTTCCCTGTTTGTTGAAAAGTACTGTCAGCAAAAGAAACAAAACGTATCCCCAAACACAGCGCCCCTTACTGATAACCACGCATCTGTCTTCATGTCTCTGTTTTTGAATCCTTTGTCCTTTGTATCTTAAAGGCACGGGTATTTTTGTACCTAAAATGTTATTAATTCACTGCCTAGTCTAATCCCATCTTCCAAAGTGAAGGTAAAAGCCGAACGCAGATGGACGACGCGCAGTATTCAAACTATCAGCAGTGTAGCCAGGCACTGACTGGAAAACACGCAAACAAAATGGACCTCGGCCCATTCTCGTGCGGGCGACCTTGAAGACGCGCCTTGTTCCGTACCCTGCGGCGGTAAATCACGCTGTATGTGGTCGGTCCCGTACAAATTAGTGCTGTGCCTTTTTGACGCGAGATTTTATGCAGTAACGCAAGTGTGTCCCTGGACTGAGATGGAACTTTCACTGATTGAAAGAAAACGCACGCAAATTTTCTCCCGTCCACAGGAAAGCATTGAATCGTGGATATGGTTTTGTGCTTAGAATTCGAGAGAGCGAGTCGGGATGATTTGGTTGTTAACCTTTTAGTAGCCTCTTACGACATGCAGGGGGTTCAGACAATGCACCGTTTGACTCCACCCACAGTGGAGATTAAGGTATCCAATACCGGGCGAGTTTGGCTATGTGGTTATGGGCGCGCAACTGTGAGATATTGAGTTCGAACCCCAATGTCGGCAGCCCTGAAGATGGCTTTCCGTGCTTTCCCGTTTTCACAAGACGCAAATGCTGAGGCTGTATCTTACTGAAGACCATAATCGCTTCCTTCTCATTCCTAGGCCTTTCCTATCCCATCGCCGCCATAAGACCTATCTGTGTCTGTGCGACGTAAAGCAAATAGAAAGAAATATATCCAATAGATGAAAAAGTGAATGTATCCACAAAAGAATGGTAAGGCTTATGAATTGTGAGAAAATGAAAGACCTTCTAGACGAAGGTACTGAGTTCATTTTCAGGCCAGTTCAAGGATTTGAATACTGGACTGAGGAGTAGAACGGGGATTACTTGGTACGATAATGTCTTAAACTCTTAGTTACAGAAACAAAGCGCACAGCGAGAAGATGGCGCTACTAACCTAGTATACATAGACGAACACTGGTTGCCATGGTTACAGCGGTGTCGGGAAATTGATGACGTTAATTCCAGATAGACCCCCAGTCCATAAAATATTTCTATGTTAAAACAATTAGAGGGGAAATATTCTTGAAGAATTATCTTCAAAATCATGTAACGTATCCGATTGTTACACCTATACTCACTGTGAAAACCTTAAATAGTTCGGCAATGGTTTAGAAATAACAAAGAAATGAGGCCTGATTCGTTTTTATGAAACCCTATTCTGTACCCCTAAAACTTATGCAAGACTCATAACACAATCGTTGTGCAGGTGGACTATACTTGTTACTCACTTCAATAAATACCTCTTTTAATGTTATTTATTTTACGTCCCACTAACTACTCTTTTACGGTTTTCGGAGACGCCGAGGTGCCGGAATTTAGTCCCGCAGGAGTTCTTTTACATGCCAGTAAATCTACCGACACGAGGCTGACGTATTTGAGCACCTTCAAATACCACCGGACTGAGCCAGGATCGAACCTGCCAAGTTGGGGTCAGAAGGCCAGCGCCTCAACCGTCTGAGTCACTCAGCCCGGCACAATAAATACCTGTTAACATAATTTTGAAATAGGCCTACAGGTATTAAAATACACCAGGCGGCCTCCTTGCATTTTATTAAAAAAACTGAAGTAAGATTTTCCGCGTATCCACGCACTGGCATAAAATTAGTTACTGTTTGACATTACATATGTGTGCTAACACCAAGTCTCTCTCATGAATCAGAGTATGAGTATAACTATGTTATATTTGTCCAATGTTGCTTTGGAAGCAAAAAAAAGTAAATTCTCTGAGATCAGTAAGTTGGTAAAATCAAATGAATGTTAGTTGTCGTCCTAAATGGAGAAAACTATTTTATTTTGTTGTGTTATTCTTTAAAGGCTGATGTTCATAATTCTTCAATTGTTTCTATGTTTCATATAACGTGCCGTCCATTCACCTCACTCCCCTCAGTCTCTTTACCAGTCGCTCGCTACCTTTCTCCTTCGGGGCTCGCTCCGAGCGCTGAAAGCCCGGGGCTGTTACGGAACACGGGAGCTGCTGAATTGGAATGACCGGCAGTATGCTGTTTGGATCGCCAGACCGTAGACTGCTTTGATGGAACACTCCATGTGCCAATAACAGAATTCTCTATCTACAATAATATTTCAGTCCCATGTTCTGTTTTAACTATCTCGTACTCTGTGTGTAGGCTATTTGACCAAGTTTGTGAAAGATATGTTCAGAAGTGTTCCTCGAGGCCCTGTTCGATTAGTGAGTTTATCAACGACTAATACTTATGCAGAGCACATTAGTCGTTACGTTATTATATCGAATTGTGATCTTCTATGCACATTGTGCGCAATCAATTTTATTATTAATAATAATCAATAGAGCTGTAGCTGCCTCTGTGGATCCGTGGTAGAGTGTCGGCTTCCGGTTCCCAAGATAGCGGGTTCAAACCCGGCAGAGGTAGTCGAATTTTTGAAGGGCGGAAAAAAGTCCATTGGACACTCCATGTCGTACGATGTCGGCATGTAAAAGATCTCTAGTGATACATTTGGTATTTCATCATCATCATCATCATCTGTTTACCCTCCAGGTTCGGCTTTTCCCTCGGACTCAGCGAGGGATCCCACCTCTACCGCCTCAAGGGCAGTGTCCTGGAGCTTCAGACTCTTGGTCGGGGGATACAACTGGGGAGTATGACCAGTACCTCGCCCAGGCGGCCTCACCTGCTATGCTGAACAGGGGCCTTGTAGGGGGATGGGAAGATTGGAAGGGATAGGCAAGGATGAGGGAAGGAAGCGGCCATGGCCTTAAGTTAGGGACCATTCCGGCATTCGCCTGGAGGTGAAGTGGGAAACCACGGAAAACCACTTCGAGGATGGCTGAGGTGGGAATCGAACCCACCTCTACTCAGTTGACCTCCCGAGGCTGAGTGGACCCCGTTCCAACCCTCATACCACTTTTCAAATTTCGTGGCAGAGCCGGGTATCGAACCCGGGCCTCCGGGGGTGGCAGGTAATCACGCTAACCACTAACATTTGGTATTTACCCGACAAAATTAATTGAATCTCAGCAATAGACGCCCTAGAGAGATCCGGTTTACACTGTCTGCCATCTAGTGGGCCTAGAGTTATTTATTTATTTATTTGGCGTATGATGAATAATGACAACCTATAAACTATTTACACAACCAGTGAAAGATGAGTACAAAGTAAATACAAATTATCATATCTATACAGTCAAAGAAAGCAATTTACAAAGTTTGAAAGTACAAGAAGAAAACACAATATATTTACATCGCTATCCACCTATCAACTCTGACAGTTCATATATACACACTGAGTGCGAGTGATGAATATCTCACTAAATGTGAATGTCCAAACCCGCCACCCACTTCACTGCTTCGGGTGTTGCTGAGTTGAGGTCTTCCATGGTGCCAGTGAAAGCACGGAGTGGACATTCCTGCACTACATGTTTCATTGTTTGTCGAACCTCCCCACAGTCACAGTATGGAGAAACTGACCAGCCCCAGGTGTGTAAAGTAGATGCTGTTCTACCTACTCCACATCTCTACTCCAGGTGCCACGTGGCAGATCAAAGCCTGCCAGCTTTGTGGATGGGTTATTAATATCCACTATTGCCCGAGGTGGGGATAAAGACCACTCTGTTAACCATTTAGAGGTGGGGTTTAATTCGCTAGATGTTATCTTCACGGCTGTCTTCCAAGCAGGCTGGCGAGACTTCAGGCGTGTGCATTTCTGTCTGATATCCTCATGAACAGGTAGACGTTCATTCTTTAGCATTCTGGTCCATAGCTGAAAAAGGGCCTTCTGTCTCCTGATATGTGGCGGTAGTATATTGCTGAGAACCGGTAACCATTGGGTCGGTGTAGCACGAAGTGTACCAGTTATGATTCGCATGGTTTGACGAGAACACAGCCAGATGGCGTCAAATTGAAAAGTCTGCACACGGTAGCTGAGACCATACGATTATTATTATTATTATTATTATTATTATTATTATTATTATTATTATTATTATTATTATTATTATTAATAGAGCTGTGATGTTTATACGTTAGAGAGCAAATTTACTCAAGCGAAGAACAAGTATACGCTAGTCCGGACAACAGTTCTGCTATGAGATTTGCATAACATTATGGTCTTGTCCTGTTTGAAACCATGGATGTTATGCTACTCTCGCTACATAACAGAAGAGTGGGTTGCATTCTAGCCTATTACTGCCGAAATATCTGGGCTTTACAGTTATCAAATACATTTTCTTCTAAAACCAATAGAAGTCATTTTGGTTTTCTCAAGATGCCTCGTATCAATCTATTTCTTATCCTGGTCAAATCTTGGCAAAATTTTGGGGCAAAATTTAAAAAAAACGAGTCAAAAATTGGAATTTGTATTCAGGAAATACTGAACTCACTACCATCTTATTTGGAGAGAACCAATGTTTAATAAGAACAAAAACTTGTAACCTGTATCCCCGTTAGTAATAATAATAATAATAATAATAATAATAATAATAATAATGGCGCACAGCCCCCGAGAAGGGCTGGTACCGGTGTTTCGAGTTGAATCCTATATGCGACCACCGCGTCTGTGAGGGTGAGTTCCTACCATGGGATGACATCTAATGCTGATTACTGTAAACATGCCCAGGCCCCAAGCAGAGAATTTAAAAATTAACGTTTAAGTCTACGAATAGGTCTCAAATCAAACCTAGGACTCTTTGGATCATTGGGCAGGATGATCAGTTTGCCCTGTTTTACGGCTGGAAGCCCTTCCTGACGGCAAACCTATGTGAAGATATATATTCACTATTGCGTGTTTCTTTTGTGGTTTTTAGTGAAATGCGTCGTGTATATGAGGAGGAGATTATTGGGGTCAAACTCCTACTCACATAGTTAGAGGAATTAATCATCCCATACTGAAGTCCCTGGCCCATCTGGGAATCGAACGGAGAACCCAGACGCCTCAAGGTTGACCATTCAGCCCAAATTACATTTCCTTTATTGGTACAAAATAAAATCATGCAAACTATTAAATCGTACATTCACAACTCCGCTCTCAAATGACTCTTTCTTTCTTTCTTTCTTTCTTTCTTTCTTTCTTTCTTTCTTTCTTTCTTTCTTTCTTTCTTTCTTTCTTTCAAATGTCCTTTAACAGTTCTTCATTGGGAAAACATGTATAAAAATAGTGCTCATGCATAGTCACAAAAGTAATTGTATCATAAAACAAGATCACTTGCAATACCTTCTAATGATTTTTTTGTGGGTTTTTCACCACTATTCGAATAAACCTGGCTATGTTCCATGCTATCAACCTTGAACTTAAAAGATTTTAGCCAATAAAGTGACTGATTTAAAATAATTCCTGCGATAGAGTAATTGATGTAATAATTTGCCTTCATTACATCTAATAGACTTCAACTACCCCCTAAAGTATCAAAATATTTTGTGTTTCATACACCGAAATAAACAAATACACATAAACAAAAAGTTAATCTGAATATAAGCTAATGGGTTCATACTCCGCAAAATAGGATTGTCCTCCTTTTTAATCGTTAATCCTACTGTATATATGTGTGTGTGTGTAAATATATCACTACGTTAATGTTAATTACTATTAATACCGTTACATCCATTTCATAGCTCGGGGTTCGACTAGTATTATACATCAACTTATTATCCATTATCCTTTTAATAACTAATACAAAACATAGCAAGACAAGCATCGCTAAAATTGGTGCAAATAATGTTTTAATGGAAGAAGAGGCCATTGATGCTGTCACGGCCCGTACTTATATGGGCTTATGCCGTTTCAAAAAATAAGGTGAAATTCTTTAAGTTTCGCAGACAACTTTGCTCAGCGTCTTCAGAGGAAAATCTCGCCTGTCCATGAGAAAAGCTTCTTAACACGTTCGCGGCCGATGACGACACATATGCGTCACATTCCGCGCCAAATATTAAAGCTCGTATTTCTGCCAATATATATGTAAACAAACAGACCTCTTATCTGTGCATTATTAAGGTGTTATTAAACATATGCGCCATCCGGGCATCATATCAATTGTTAGTTACAATCTCTGTAGCCATTACAAGTTGGCATACATTTCCGTTATGTCAAGAGGGAACAGTGAAGTTTCAGTACCTTCTCACGGGAAGAAACCCCGTCTTAGCGGGATAAACAGGCAATTTGCAATTAATGATGATAGTCTGGAAGCTCTCCTGAACGCTAGTGACAGTGACAGCAATGATAGTGACGACAGCGATGACAGTGCGAAAAGTGACTGTAGCCACCTGAGTGAGAATTTTAATCACGGATGTGTGTGTCGAGTGTCTACTCCCAATTCTCACATTACAGAAGATTAGGAAGACCTAACTAATATCTCATCTCCAAATCTCCCGCCAAATAACATGGGCAATATTTCAGGGGCCATTTCTTGGAGTTCAGATTCGTCCTCAATGAAACAAATAAACTTTATTCGTCGGCCGGGAATGAAGGTTCCACAGCCAAGTGACGCGAAACCTATTGATTGTTTTTGCTTGATTGCAGATGACAACTTGCTGAATAACACTGTAACTGAATGTAACGCATTTGCAGAAGAGTTATTTTTGCGAGGAAATGTCACTGTAGCACACTGTATGGACTACTGTAATTACATTGTACAGCTTATGGAGTAATGCAAGTATACATTGTTCACACAGCAATAAGATTCTACTGCGCAGTATTTTTGTGTGAAATGTTCAAAAACTTATTTTTCTGCTGTAACGAAATTCTACAATCGAACAAAACATTATTTTCCTCGTTCCACTTCATTACCAGTCATGACGCACACGCTGCGTCAAACGGCACCGAAGGTGAAAAACTCATCGGTAGTGCCTCTAACGCAGCGTGTGCGTCATGACTCGTATGAACATAAATAATATTGAAATAATTAAAATAATAATCTAAAATGCATAAGGACACAGAAATGAACTCCTTTAAACAAAAAAAAGTATTACGGTACCACGGTAATGGTTTCCGATATCCGAGCGGCCGCGAACGTGTTAAGCAATGAGATTTGAATTTACACGTTGTAGTAGAAGTGGAATTGGTACATTCCTCCGTCACCAGATGGCCCCGCGGACGCAGTACAGCGCTAGCGTTTGAAGAGGAATCTGACGGAACCATCAGAATCAGTCTGAGAGGGACACATAAGAGGTGTACTCACGAATGAAGGTATGACATTGACACAAGCCTGGAATGAAACATCTGGCGATAAGGAACGTACGAATTTGGAAAACACCGACACGAAATAACAATATTGAAGGGACGGGGAAGGGAACTACCTATGTAAATCCTTAATGGCTGGCAACCAGGTATTACTTAATTGATAGCCAGTGTCCCTGTTGAAATTGTTAGAATTCCTACGTAGTTCCACAGCTTTCCGTATAAACCTGATTATGTAGTGCCTAGTGTGAGTAAGAGCTCGTGCATCTTGGAACATGACATCATGACCTGACGATAGAGCGTGCTCAGCTATTTCTGGTTTGTCTGACTGGTTGAGACGAATATTTCGTTCATGTTCCTGGATACGAATACCAATGGACCAGCATGTTTGGCCAATGTATATCTTACAGCAAGTACAGCGAATTTCGTATGCCCAAAGATGTAAAAGTGGGGACAATTTGTCTTTGGTTTCACTCAGACTGTGAGCAATTTTAGTGACGGTGCCAACGGTTTTTATGTTGTGTTTGCGGAGGACCTTGGCAATTCGATCTGTGGTGTTGTGAATGTAAGGCAGGTAGGCAGTTCCCTTCACTTACTCCTTCTGTGAGCTTTGTTTGGTCGTTTCCCTGGGATGCAGGGCTCTATCAATCTGTAAATCGCTGCAACCATTACCCTTCAAAGTGACTTTGAGTGTGTCCATCTCAACCTGGATATTTGATGGCTCACAATTTCATCTCGCCTTCTTGGTGAGTGTCGTGAGAACGCCTTGCATTTGTGCTGGATAATGGTGAGAATCTGCTTGAAGATAGCGATTTGTGTGGGTAGGCTTACAATAGACGGTATGTCCTAATGAGCCGTCTGGTTTCTTTCTTACCAGAACACCCAAAAAAGAAAGGCATCCGTTAGACTACATCTCCCTAGTGAATTTAATTAAAGGTTGCTGTTGATTTAGGTGGTTTAGAAGTTGATGAAATTTCTCAGGACCTTCTGCCCAGACCATAAATGTATCATCAACATACCTCAACCATATCATAGGTTTGACGGACGCCGAAGCAATAGCCTCCTTCTCAAGATGCTCCATAAAGGAATTAGCCACTACGGGCGAAAGTGGACTTCCAATAGGCACCCCGTCCATCTGTTCGTAAACATTCTCACCCCACAAGAAATAGAAATAGCTGGAAGTCATGCAGTAGTAAAATAGCTTAGTAATGTCCTCAGGGAACAGGTGTTCAATGAGAGACATGACCGAGTCAATCGGCACTTTTGTGAACAAGGACTCCACATCGGCCGTAGCACTGAATCCCTGATGTATCCCCGCACTATTGCGAATGCGATGTGTTAGTGCGAAGTTAAACCACTACCAAAAATAATTTGTCCCGGGTTATATGTAATAGTTCAAATACAGTAATATTTCAAATGTGATGGTTGACAACTTCCGCTTTAAACAATAATGACCAAGTAGTTCAACGTGTTCACCTTCAATTAGGACCAACCAGCCTCTAGTGTACTACAGATAGGCGTTGCAAAGTAGACGGTTCTACCCTCTTTATAAGGCCATGATGATTTTCGTAATACAGCAGGATATGCACTTCTAATCCCACAGCCCCTCGTTCAACCCTCCCTCCTGTAGGTTGACAAGTTAAACGACAGTTTTCCAGCAGGGATGCTTCTTCAGACTTGTAAAGTTCAAAGAGGCTTACGTCACGAGATTTATTGTATCACTGAAACCCCAGGAACAACGGGGAATCTGGGGCATATTTTGTTTATGATGGGGTGTTACAGTATAAAGGCGTGTATGTGAACTTTATGGATGAATAGAACGTAATACCATTAACATCCATTTGGAACTTTTAACACAAACGTCCATTTTCCACGAGTGTGGATTCTATGGAGATGCGAGGGGAGAGTTTAGATATAAGAATTATAGTCATGTTTTTCTGCACCTCTTATGTTGCCTCGAAGGGGGGTGAATATAAAAGCACGCTTTTACTTTTGTTCGGGGGTGAGGAGGTGGGTCACGAGTGACAACAGTTGTGGAGAGGTTGAAAGGAATAATAGTGGAGGGGTAGAAATGTTTTTGTTGGGAACAAACCCAGCATGTTCTTCCCTATAATATGCCTTTTAAGAGTAATACAGGAAAGTGTGCTCAAAGTAAGAACTCCCACGGTGCTTGATATAGGTTGGAAACAGTTTTTATTTTGTGAGTGGCTTATACAAATAAGCGAACTAGACTATTAACTTCAGCATGTATAATTTGGATGGAGACGTGCCGTTAATATGAGAGTAAGTTTATCTAACAATCTAGACGGTTATTTTCTCACTCGCTGTGAGCTTGCACTCGGGAGATAGTGGGTTCGAACCCCACAGTCGGCAGCTCTGCAGATTGTTTTCCGTGTCCACCTCCCAGTCCTGGGTCTTTCTTATCCTATCGTCGCTGTAAGGCCTATCTGTATCGGTGCGACGTGAAGCAAATTGTAGGAAAAATGAATCTCACTCTGTACACGATGTCTTGTTACACGATGTCTTGTTACACGATGTCATGTTACACGATGTCATGTTACACGATGTCTTATTACTCGATGTCTTGTTACACGATGTCTTGTTACACGATGTCATGTTACACGATGTCTTGTTACACGATGTCATGTTACTCGATGTCTTGTTACACGATGTATTGTTACACGATGTCTTGTTACACGATGTCTTGTTACATGATGTCATGTTACTCGATGTCTTGTTACACGAAGTCTTGTTACACGATGTCTTGTTACACGATGGCTTGTTACACGATGTCATGTTACACTATGTCTTGTTACACGATGTCTTGTTACACGATGTCTTGTTACACGATGTCTTGTTACACGATGTCATGTTACTCGATGTCTTGTTACACGATGTATTGTTACACGATGTCTTGTTACACGATGTCATGTTACACGATGTCATGTTACACGATGTCTTGTTACACGATGTCTTGTTACACGATGTCATGTTACACGATGTATTGTTACACGATGTCATGTTACACGATGTCTTGTTACACGATGTCATGTTACACGATGTCTTGTTACACGATGTCATGTTACACGATGTCTTGTTACACGATGTCATGTTACACGATGTCATGTTACACGATGTCTTGTTACACGATGTCTTGTTACACGATGTCATGTTACTCGATGTCTTGTTACACGATGTCTTGTTACACGATGTCATGTTACACGATGTCTTGTTACACGATGTCATGTTACTCGATGTCTTGTTACACGATGTATTGTTACACGATGTCTTGTTACACGATGTCTTGTTACATGATGTCATGTTACTCGATGTCTTGTTACACGAAGTCTTGTTACACGATGTCTTGTTACACGATGGCTTGTTACACGATGTCATGTTACACTATGTCTTGTTACACGATGTCTTGTTACACGATGTCTTGTTACACGATGTCTTGTTACACGATGTCATGTTACTCGATGTCTTGTTACACGATGTATTGTTACACGATGTCTTGTTACACGATGTCATGTTACACGATGTCATGTTACACGATGTCTTGTTACACGATGTCTTGTTACACGATGTCATGTTACACGATGTATTGTTACACGATGTCATGTTACACGATGTCTTGTTACACGATGTCATGTTACACGATGTCTTGTTACACGATGTCATGTTACACGATGTCTTGTTACACGATGTCATGTTACACGATGTCATGTTACACGATGTCTTGTTACACGATGTCTTGTTACACGATGTCATGTTACACGATGTCATGTTACACGATGTCTTGTTACACGATGTCTTGTTACACGATGTCATGTTACACGATCTCTTGTTACACGATGTATTGTTACACGATGTCTTGTTACACGATGTCATGTTACTCGATGTCTTGTTACACGATGTCTTGTTACACGATGTCTTGTTACACGATGGCTTGTTACACGATGACTTGTTACACGATGTCTTGTTCCTCGATGTCTTGTTACACGATGTCTTGTTACACATGGTTCTAACAACGGATTAACAAATGAACACATTATCCATGCTCCAAAACTATCAGCGAATGGTAGTAAAATGTACACCGTTTAGGGGGTGTGTTTATGAGAGATCATGTCCTGAACTCTATGATAACGATCATACGGGATGTTCAAAAGAAGATACAGTCCAAGGAAAAATAAGCTGGGCTGGTTTTGTCCGGAAATAATACTCGTGATCGGGAAATCAGGGGAACCAATTAACAGGTTTGAGGACAACCTCCGTCCCAGCCATGGCAACACGAAACCACTGAGAATCTTTCCAGCTGCTGCTATATGTAGCTCTCGTATTGCTTGTCACTCCCTCTGTACATACGTTCGAATGTGCATGCGAGGTGTTTCACAGTGTTTTCTCACTTAACATTAACAATAAAAATATTTTAGATGTTGTAATTCGAACACAAAAGTGCGCATATATCAAAACTGAATGACATAAAACATACTAATGGAGTCAATCCGAAAGATAAAAGAATGAGTACAATACATAGAGGAGCTTATCCTCACAACAGACAAGGAAATATTATTATCCTCAAATACTTTCGATATTATGATTATTAAAAACATAACAATTAATTATGTTCAAATTTGATTGATTGATTGATTGATTGATTGATTGATTGATTGATTGATTGATTGATTGATTGATTGATTGATTGATTGATTGATTGATTGATTGATTGATTGATTGATTGATTGATTGATTGATTGATTGATTGATTGATTGATTGATTGATTGATTGATTGATTGATTGATTGATTGATTGATTGATTGATTGATTGATTGATTGATTGATTGATTGATTGATTGATTGATTGATTGATTGATTGATTGATTGATTGATTGATTGATTGATTGATTGATTGATTGATTGATTGATTGATTGATTGATTGATTGATTGATTGATTGATTTATTTATTTATTTATTTATTTATTTATTCCTGGGGGTGATACAAAAGTGTGACGCGATATTATCTAGCAATCGTTGAGGCTGTAATGTGAAGTACTGATGGATGGCCATGACTTATTCTTTTATCAAAGAGGCCTCATCTCATAATACACTCCAGAACTGATTATTTCATTCGTGATAGTTTCATAGACCATGAGTCACTTTCCCCCTTTGGATGCATTGAATCCCACACTTGTCGACCCCAAATTCCATACAGATGTCTCTCAAAACCGATTAATTAGATGCAAATAAATCAATCGTTATCGATTTGAGTTTGGTTTATTGAAAGGCATAATTATGGTCATTTGACTTTCTGAAAATGGAAATTTGTCGTCTTTTTAATACTCTTTGACGAATACCAACTTACTGGTACTTGGAAAAGCTGCCGGACTGGATGGAATTCATCCTGAATTTTTGGCTCATTGCGGACCAGCCACAATAAAATGGTTAGCCAACTTCTTCTTTAATATTCTGCAAACCGGAAACATCCCACCTTTGATTAATAGAACGAAAATACTTTGAAGAGTGCAAGGTTAAGCGTACAAACAGCGCTTTTGAGCATACCTTTTGGTTGGTATAAAACTCCTCTTCGGAGAACTCTAAATTTCTATAAAACAAAAAGGAAAAGGCTACCTCGTAGAAGTTAACCACCAGACGCAACACATGTATACAGAATTTTGACCACCGGGGGCAACTGATGTACACAAAAAAATTACCACCGGCCTGAACCGATGTATACCCAAATTTGATTGCCCGGTCCAACTGAAGAACACCTAAATTTGACCACCGATTGGAATCTATCTATAAC
Organism: Anabrus simplex; assembly: GCF_040414725.1. Classification (NCBI taxonomy): domain Eukaryota; kingdom Metazoa; phylum Arthropoda; class Insecta; order Orthoptera; family Tettigoniidae; genus Anabrus; species Anabrus simplex. The sequence continues at coordinate 43,790,838 of NC_090275.1, forward strand.
CAATTTTTATTACCGGCGCGAACTCGTGAATACCCAAATTTGACCACCGGGCGGAACCAATGTATACCTACATTTTACCTCCAAGTACAACTATTATATAACTTTATTTGACCGCCAGGTGGAAATAATGTGAGTTGTGGCGTTCGGCCACCTCGGTTTTCTAACGTTGAACACAGGCTGTCTTACGCCCAGTCTCAGTCATAGTGGACTAGTTCGATCCGTTTTGGTTGATTATACTGGCCAACGATGAAAACAATTTTTAGTAAATTTTCCAGTCCGCCACTATGGTGTAGTGGTTAGTGCGATTAGCGCCACCGCTGGAGGCCCGGGTTCGATTCCCGGCTCTGCCACGAAATTTGAAAAGTGGTACGAGGGTTGGAACGGGGTCTACTCAATCTCGGGATGTCAACTGGGTGGAGGTAGGTTCGATTCCCACCTCAGCCATCCTGGAAGTGGTTTTCCGTGGTTTCCCACTTCTCCTCCAGGCAAATGCCGGGAAGGTACCTAACTTAGGCCACGGCCGCTTCCTTCCCTCTTCCTTGTATATTCCTTCCAATCTTCCCATCCTCCGACAAGGGCACTGTTCAGCATAGCAGGTGAGGCCGCCTGGGCGAGGTACAGGTCTTTCTCCGCAGTTGTATCCCCCTACCCAATGTCTCACGCTCCAGGACACTGACCTTGGGGTGGCAGAGTTGGGATCCCTTGCTGAATTCGAGGGAAAACCAATCCTGGAGGGTAAGCTGATTAAGAAAGAAAGAATGAATTTTCCATATTCTTACCGTTTTTAGAGGAGTGCTGAATCCGAATGTGGCAATAAAAATGCTGTATCACCCACCATTTTGATTTCACATTTCAAAATTAAATATTTAAGGGAATGAAATTTGTAACAAATTTGCAGTTATTTTGTACATTATCGACATTGTTAAAAATGTGTTTAAATTAAGATGGCCGTGGATGAACTGGTCTGCAGTATACAGTGTGATTCAGTAGTCCCTTCGAATGTCGTTTGCCGCATCCCAACTAACGTGCACATGATTTTAGGCGTACTGTACGGTATTAATGTTCAGTGACTGAGCTCGAGAGCTGCAGTCACTTAAGTGCGGCCAGTATCTAGTAATCGGGAGATAGTGGGTTCAAGCCCCACTGTCGGCAGCCCTGAAGATGAATTTCCGTGGTTTCCCATTTTCACACCAGGCAGTTGCCGCTTCCTTCCAATACCTAGGCCTTTCCTATCCCATCGCCGCCGTAAGACATATCTGTGTCGGTACGACTTAAAGCAAATGCAAAAAAATATTCAGTGAGCACATTTTTCACACGATTCTGAACGCTAGCGAAATGTTATAGCATCCGTTCGCAAAAAATGACGCTTTGAAATCATGTAGGAACGTCCTTTCACTATGTAAATATGTTAATGTGTCGTGCCTCGTGACCGGGTGTAACGAAGAGGGGAATCAATGCATAAAACTAGGTAACAGTGCAGTAACTATTGTCTTCAACACCGAACCGAATGGCGTATGTAGTCTGCTCTCTTCGCACTACCAGCATGTTTCCAGTAGTGTAGCGTAGCGGATGTGGTTAGGCGTCCGCCTAGTGATCACCGGAATATGCCAGCGGCGGTTCGAATTTTACATCGTTCAAATATGTTTGCATCGGTATGATGTTTGAAGACGTAAACACAGACCCACGTTTGCCACGTTCAAATGACACTGTAATTCATCTCGTGCCCTGCGCATATTTTGCTGGTTAGGGCCTGAATATACTGTAATATCTGCTGTTATTCGGCATGTTTTCCACAGAAGAATACGTTGACATGCTTCTCATTTATGGGGAAGAAAGACAGAACGCGTGTGAAGGTACTACGTCTGTACCAGAAACGGTATCCCGACAGGCAACACCCGGCTGCTACGACATTCTGCCGTGTTGAAAGACGCCTATGGACAACAGGCGCGATTCCCAACTCGCCACCAGTCCGCAATAGGCCCGTTAAATCGAGTGAAACAGAAGAGGCCGTTCTGGAGGCAGCTCGTAATAATCCACACTTCAGTACAAGGGCGATTGCATGACAGGTGAACACCAGCCAGCCGTCCGTCTGGCGAATACTGCATGAACATAAATATCACCCATACCATCTTCAGATACACCAAGAGCTTCATGAGCGAGATTTCGAAGCTCCAATGGAGTTCTGTCGGTGGCTGTTCGGCAGGCTGGACAATGACGCACCATTAGTATCGCATATCTTGTTCTCGGACGAATCCCGCTTCCACAATAATGGGAACGCCAATCGCCACAACATGCACTATTGGAGTCCGGACAATCCTCACTGGGTGCGACAGGTGGCCGATCAAGTACGATGAGGAGTGAATGTTTGGTGTCGAATCTTGGGGGATCGCCTGATTGGACCTTATTTATTTGAGGGCCACTGGACGGGCCCACGCTACCTGCACTCTCTACGTCAGGAACCTCCACTGCTGCGGGAGAATGTGCCCTTGCATGATCGTTTGACTATGTGGTTGCAACAGGATGGAGCTCCACCCCATTCGACTTTGACCGTTCGTAACCATCTGAACGAGGAACTGCCAGGGAAATGTGTAGGTCGAGGAGGCCCTGTTTCTTGGCCCACCAGATCACCGGATTTAACACCATTAGACTTCTTCTTGTAGGGCATTTGAAGAACGTCGTTTACATTCAAGCGCCGGAAAACCAGTACCAGCTCCGGATGCCTGCCGGACAAATACACCTGGAATGCTTCAGCACGCAAGACGAACTACTGGACACCGGGACCGAATGTGCATAAACCAAAACGGTCATCACATCGAGCATTTGCTGCGATAAAACATTATCAGGGCAGTTGTGTTCCTATTATTTCCGGCCTGTATGTGTCCGGCCAGCTAACTAATCGGCCCTTCTTAGGGCCACAAACACATTCATTCACACACAATTTGTATGAAAGCGGGTATTGAACTTACATTGCGTGCGGTACGTATTAAACAAATATTTCAAAAATGTGTAATCTTTGCCCCGGACTCGAACCTCCCACCTGACACGCAAGCCCCCTTCGCCACGCCTTTACCAACTACACTACGGTTCCGTACGGCACACTGGGCAGCTTATAGCAAGTATTAGGTTTACTGCGGTCACAATACCAATTTAGTGTTTTGCCGCCCTGTCAGGTTCATATGATCTAGAAGGCACACGCATGTCTTCCAGTGATTAGTACGAGTATAACATTATGGCATCCTATCATAGTGAGGTGGTAAATACCAAAATATCCGGTTGTGTTGTCTGAGCATACCGACAGGGTAGATGTTTTCAGGACGGAATGAATATTGTGGGTTGCATAAAACTATATTGGAAAGGACGGCTGAATCACGCTCTATATGGACAGTTAGATCGCGGCCGTCTTCATTCTTATTTTTCTTATTTTTGCTCAAGAACCTTGTGGATCCGGGAGACATTCTGCTGCCAATTCTACGCATCAAATTAGGCCTAATGAAACAGTTCGTGAAAGCCTTACAGAAAAATGGACAACGTTTCAGGAATCTCTGCGAGAATTTTCCTCATTTATCAGGAGTAAAATTGGAAGAAGGCGTGTTTGTTGGACCTGATATCCAATAAATGATGTTCGATTCCAACTTGGAATCAAAAATGAAAGTCAATGAGAGGAAGGGTTGGATACCATTCAAGCGAATTTGTTATCATGTTGTCGGTTAGCAAAAAAGGGCCCACATTATATTTCTATTATGGCCGAAATCTGGGTAAGTTCAGAAGGTTAGGGTGTTTAATGGGCCTGGAGATTCACATTTTTCACGGTCAAAACAAACAATTTGTGGGATGTGAGTGAGGAGCTAGGTGAGCGTTTCCATAAAGATATTAAAGTGGTGGAGAGAAGTTATCAGGACCGCTGGAATACCAATACGATGGGAGGCTACTGCATTACAAGTAATGAAAATCATTTTATTTTCCGTATTGAAAGAATCTCAATAATAATAATACAAGAGAATTTATTGGACTCCAACCTATTCAATACATTACAGGATGTTAACATTTTTAGTTAAACATCATTAAAATGGAGACATGTTTCGCCCCCCATGTGGGCCATCATCAGTCATATCAAAGCACCTCAAAATTAAACCAGACGTCTGGTTGAAAATTATGAACATAATATGTAAGAAAGAATACATTAAAAAACACGTACAAGGTCCTATCTTAAACGAAATAACAATAGACTAGTTACACATAGTAAAATGGCCTCATTTTAATATTAAGAAACCACTAGCGTATTTTACTATGTGTAACTAGTGTATTGTTATTTCGTTTAAGATAGGACTTTGTACGTGTTTTCTAATGTATTCTTTCTTACGTATTATGTTCATAATTTCCAACCAGACGTCTAGTTTAATTTTGAGGTGCTTTGATATGAGTGATGATCCCCCACACGGGGGGGGGGGGGCGAAACATGTCTCCATTTTAATGATGTTTAACTAAAAATGTTAACATCCTGTAATGTATTGAATAGGTTGGAGTCCAATAAATTCTCTTATATTATTATTGAGACTACTGCATGTCACTTCACCGAGAAGTTCACCAAGCGACGCACAGGAGAAAAGGCCATACCAGAAGCCTTAATGGGAAAAGGGAAAGGAAGTGTAAGAAAATGGACATATAAACATATATAATAAGAATATTTCCATGTTTGAAAATGATAAAAAAGATTTGTACCTATTGTAACATTAATTTCTATAGTATGTTCCGCTAATTGTCTGATTTGTAACTAAGTCATATTGTGACGAAACCGTGGGTGATAGAAAACAATTGAAGTCAGATCCGGAATCAGCAACAATAAAACCATAAGTTTCACATATTAACGTTATTTTTTATTTTATTTTTGTTTGTTGGCCTGTGTTATTTCTACTTGAAATGTGGTTGTACCTACCTTAAATTAAGATATTAAAACATTCACGAAATGTTCCCGAAATTCTCAAGGATTTCAATTTTTTTCACGCACTTAGTGAAGTTTTCTCTATTTTTTACTTATGTCGATAAGTTTTGAGGAGCGGTTTGTTCCTAAAGTTACATTGTTTACCACGCGCTCCATTTATCTGGTTAGACTCTGAACCTTTCTCTTTACAGCTCAGTTATTAAAATTTTTCTAGATTTTATAGTTTCAAAATTATTGGAGGAATTTATCTACATAAATTTTATGATTTTTACCTAGGGTCCTAGTACTGGAGCGAAACGATACAATTCTAACTACCTTAGTCTCCAAGGAACTTCATGGCCTCTACGCAGATAACTTCTTTGCTTTGACTTTGCTTAGGTTTCCACAAGGAGCCTTCATATTGTTCGTCAGTCTGGCTGTAGACTACTAGTCCTGATTAAGCCATGAAAGCCGAATAGATCTCTTCTCTCTTTCATCTTGACATTATTTTGGCGAGTTTATTTCCTCACTTCACCGTAGGAACGAGCCAAAGAGTCTGTCTGTAATTTATCCCTCTGCAGATGTTAAATACTTGCCGTATTATATACGCAAACACAACTCGTCAGCACACAGGGATGCTAAAACCTTCCCTTTCTCCCTTTCTTCCGCGCGAGGACAGTTACACAAAGTTGAGAAAACAAAGAGCGTTTTACACCTACTGCACTACTTCCAGCAAAGGGAAACTTTCCCCTTTGATTTGAGACGCGTAAACTGTATCTGTTGTAAGGCCTGTTATTTCGAGATATCTATTCTCAGACGTAGAAGTACGATTTTGTAACAAAAACGCCTTCATTTCCGAAGACAACTTCTCGTAAAGTTCAGATGAGGGAAGGAATTTGAAGGAATGTCCAACCTACACGAGGAATATGAAGTAATCTTTAGAGATCCAAACGACGTATTGAGGAAATATCTCCATAGAGCTAACGAATGCAGTGATTTTAACTGAAGGTAGTGGATGTTGGGGTCATCAGTCCATATCTGAGTTTTCGGAAGCTCTGAAGACATTGCTGAGCAGTATGGACAGTCTTGGGATGGAGTACAAGATGAAAATAAGTAATTCCAAAACAACAGTACTGTAATGTACCGAAATATGTAGGTCGTATGGAAACGAGAGGATAGGAGTAGCAGTGAGAAGGAAGCAGCCCTGGCCTTAATTAAGGTACATCCCCAGCATTTGCCTTGTGGGAAGATAGGAAACCACGGAAAATCATCTTCAGTGCTGCAGACAGTGGCGTTCGAACTCCGCATCTCCCGAATGCAAGCTCACAGCTACGTGCCCCTAAACGCACGGCCAACTCCCTTGGTATGAAAGAGAGCAACCATGGCCTTAATTATAGTCGCAGCATTTTCCTGGTGAGAAAATGGGAAAACACGGAAAAGCATCTTGAGGGCTGACAACAGCCGGATTCGAAACCACTATCTCCCAAACGAAAACTGATACCTACGTGAATCAAACCATGCAGCCACTTGCCTGCGGGTAGTAGAAAAAGAAGTTGGCCTAGCTATACTTTCTTTCTTTCTTTCTTTCTTTCTTTCTTTCTTTCTTTCTTTCTTTCTTTCTTTCTTAATCCGCTTACCGTCTAAGGTTGGCTTTTCTCTCGGATTCAGCGAGGAATCCCACCTCAAACACCTCAAAGTGGTAGTGTCCTAAAACGTGAGACTTGGGGTCAGGGTATGAAAATGGGGAAGAGGACCAGTACCTCGTCCAGGTGGCCTCGTCTGCTATTCTGAATAGGGAACCCGTGGGGTATGGGAAGAATAGAAGTAATTGTCATGGAAGAGGAAAGGAAGCGGCCTACGCACCATCCGGGCATTCCCTGGAGGAAAAGTGGGAAACCACGAAAAAGCACTTCGAGAATGGCTGAGGAGGGAATCGGACCCTCTCTACTCAACTGACCGCCCGAGACTAAGTGGACCCCGTTCCAGTCCTCGTACCACGTTTAAAATTTCTAACCCGGGCTTTCGGGGGTGGCAGCTAATCACACTACCCACTGCATCACAGAGGCGGACCTTGTTATATTTACACCTTAAAATAGCCATCACCACAAACATGTAGACGTGAGATGATGCCCCTTCGTCATCAATGCAAAGAGTATTGTCTTGAACTAGGCTGTAGAGAGAGGTAATAAAGGGGAACATATTGCAAGTTAATCATAATACAAGTGTGGCATTACTCAGCCACTCATGAAGTGTTTATTGCTGGGGCCAGCACAGGATGTAAGTGGTCACGACGTGACCTGAGTACAGAAGGCAGCCCGCATATAACACACTACTTACTGGAGAGAGAGATCACTTTACCACAGAGTCTCTTTCAAGGGAAAGAGTATTCTTCATCAATCAGATCTACCAAACCTTCAGTTCTTCTCACTGTCCGATCGGAGTTTAAAGCAGTAGTTACTTAGAATGCAAACTTACTGAAGCTAGTAACAAGTATAGACTACCCTGCACAACAGTTGTGCTATGACATGTGTATAAACGTTAGGGGTACGGTCTATGTGAACCCCTAGAATTTATGCTATTCTTGCTACATGATGGAAGAGCGGGCTAGTCAACACTTCCTAATAACTACTTTTCATTCTAACCTACAACTGCCTATTAATCCCAATCTACGTACACATGACGTGTGACTGTAGCTCGCATGGTAGGGGAATTCAGAGAGTAGAGCGCTGGCCTTCGGAGCTCAAAAGCGCTGATTCGATCCTGGCTCAGTCTGCTGGTATTTGAAGGTGTATGAGCACAAGTTGGTAGATTTACTGGCATATAACGCGGGACAAAATTCCGGCAATTCGGCATCTCGGCAACTCGCCAAATTACGTTCTTATATAAAAGTTGCAACAGCAGAAGGTAGATCGTCGACCGTGTATTATCAGAACGGCAAATGAAATTTGTAAAACGACTGGGAAGTAATGAGTTATGCTGTATGAAATAATAATAATAATAATAATAATAATAATAATAATAACTATGTATGACTAGAGTGTCTGACTCCTTCCCGGATTTCATGGGTTTGATTGCCGACCGGTGCAGTTATTTTAAATTTGAAATGAGCCTTATAAGGTTACATAAGGAGCTGAATAATAATAATGATAATAATAATAATAATAAATATAGGATCCCAGCTATGGTGTGCAGGAATTTGGCGCATATTAGGCTGCCCGAGTGTCAATTTGGACGTTCTGTTTTACTCTGTCAGATATTTGAATAAGCCGGCCCGCGGTGTAGAGGCAGCGTGCCTGCCTCCTCCCCGAGGGCTCCGGGTTCAATTCACGACCAGGTCAGGGATTTTTTATTTGAATCTGAGGGTTGGTTCAAGGTCCACTCAACCTACGTGATTATAATTGAGGACATCTAATAATCTGCAGGCAGCGAGCTGAGCAGAAGTCGCTTTGTAGGCCTTGAGCCTTCAGGGCTGCCGCGCCATTGAGTTTGGGTTAGATGGCAAAATAAACCGAATCTCTCTTGGGCGTCTAAGTCTGAGTTTTAAGTAATTTAGTCGGGTGAGCACCAAATGTGCTGCCAGATAATATTTACATGCCGACATCGCACGACATGTGGTGCTCGCATGGACCTCTTTTTTATAAATGTTATTGTATTTTGTAAATTAAATTTTTTTGCTAGGGGCTTTACGTCGCACCGACACAGATAGGTCTTATGGCGACGATGGGATAGGAAAGGCTTAGGAGTTGGAAGGAAGCGGCCGTGGCCTTAATTAAGGTACAGCCCCAGCATTTGCCTGGTATGAAAATGGGAAACCACGGAAAATCTTTTTCAGGGCTGCCGATAGTGGGATTCGAACCTACTATCTTCCGGATGCAAGCTCACGGCTGCGCGCCTCTACGCGCACGGCCAACTCGCCCGGTTGTAAATTAATAGATAACCAATTGAGAAATATTCTTTTTCGTTTCGACATGAAAATGCGTGCACGAAATGGTAGAAACACACCCAGTAGAATTGAATTAAATTGGTATATGGAGCAAAGTATTGACGAAATAGCTTCGCTAAGCCGGAGAAAGAGAAATATTCACGCATTTAATCTATCTTATGCTAATTCTCAACGGAATTCCAGATGAAAATTACTTATAAGTATGTATTAGTTCTTCACTGGAGAGATGTATTGAGGTGTGTAAAACAATTCCTTGTATTCCGGCCTTCGAAGCAGATGTGAAATTGAGTACAGAAGCCAGCAAACGACGGAAATTTTATGGCAGTTCTTTTAATAGTGCTCTTCATAGCTATGAAATTATGGACTTAGGCCTGCATTCACTTGATGCTGAAGATGTCGAGTATTTCCACAAAAATCCCAAGCATTCACAGCACAAATTCTTGACTACTAAGCCATTAATAACAATCTACAGTGTTGACAGAAAGTTTATGGCGCACGGTAATTGAATGGTTGAAAACCATAACGATATAAGTGACATTTTAAAAAATGAGTCAAGTGCAGGATGTAACTCCGGGGGGATGTATCCTTTCACCAGCAAAGGGATACAAGTGATAGCGTTCTATTAAACGTGCAATATCTATTTTTTGTTTTATTCCATACCCGACTTTATACGAGTGTTAAGATATTTAAATGACTTTTTCACTGAATGATCAAAATGCTACTTATACCGTTATGGTTTACATCCATTCAATTTGAACATACTTGAACACGTCGCTATATTATTAGGCTAAATAACAATAGGAAACGATTATTTGTTTGGCGCCTAACTAGGCGCTTCTCTGACCTTCTATAACAGGTTATAGATTTTTAAAGAAACAATTTTTTTAGTATTTTGATAATAAATTGCGAAATAACTGAATAACTGTGGTGCAGTTTTGATTTATTACTTGATTGTTTTTAACGTATTATATTTGGAATTAGCAAGGATGTAATATTTATTGAAGAATTATTTCGGAAACGGCGAATCATTTTCTGAGTTTTTCTAGATAAGGGAGGGGGGAATCATGGTATACGTTGTCTAAAATAACTCTTGATTGGAAGCACCTAGCACAGGCGAAACATGTCTCGTTCACCGAGTGAATTCCAAGAAACACTGCTGTGCAACCCGCAGCACGCTAAGACGCTTCAATTCAGAAGGTACATCAAATCAAATATACCATGATTTCCCCTAACTTGTCTAGAAAAAGAATCTCAGAAAATGTTTACCCGTTTGCGAAATAATTTTTCAAGGCATATTTCAACCTTGATAATTTAAAATGTAATAAGATGAAAACAATCCAGCAATAAATAAAAATTTCATCACAGTTATTCAGTAATTTTGGATTTTATCGTCAAAATGTCAAAATTTTCGTTTGCTTAAAATATTTGTAAATTATCTGGAAGGGGTAACCATTGTCACAGAAACGCCTTGTTTGACCGAAACAAATAATCGCTTCCATTGTTTAATAATTGATATTGAACGTAATAATATAGCGACAGGGTCGCCCGTGTTAAAATGGCAGTGTGTCCTTAAACTTACCAGCAAAACTGTAGTTATTTCTGTGATTATTTCGAGCCAAGTTTCAGACCCTCCGACAAGTGTGGGTAGTATCTACAGTGAAGGGATAACTGCTTTACATAGTTGTATAGGATAGTGTTGTGTGTGGTGAGTGAGAGCAAGAAACATTAAAAATGCCCAGTCCTCGAGACAACGGAGTTAACTGTTCAAGATTGTCTCTCGACCTGACAGTAAGTCGAACCTGGGTCCTGAGGACAGAAGACCAAGTATCTGACAATTCAGCCATGCAGTTGGACACGAATAATAATAACAATAATAATACTAATCATCTCAGATAAAACTTCAAATACTTTGGTGACAATGTAGAACCAGCATGGTTAGAAAAGGAAGCATAGGAAGTTCGTCTCCAGAAACTCAAGAAAGTGCACTGGAGAACATGCGGCATTTACAACACAGAAATGCATGCCCACACATACAAATGTCACGCTTTACAATTGTGTGATCAAACCTGAAGTTCTATACGTGAGCGAAACGCTGGTACTGAATAGAAAAGGGGATCTAGAGAACATGCTAAAGGAAGAACGAAAAAACATGAGGAAAATTCTTGGTCCAGAAAAGAACTGAAGACGGGTGCAAATTTAAATCTCGTATAGCAACAGAGAAACTGTCCAACCTGGCAGCAGATATTAGAAAACGAAGACTGGCATTTTATTGACCAACAAGGCTTACACACAACATCATGACATACAGCAGAAAATTGAAGTCTACCATGGATTCGAGAAGTCAAAGAGGACCTGGAGGAAGCCCATAGAGATATACCAGAAATATTATACAGAATTATATTCCGTGTGAACATATTGGTAGTACAGACAAAGAATGATATTCCAAGGAGACCAAGGACCAGGTGAAGAAAAGAAGAGAGCCCACGGAGAAAAATGAAAGCCATATTGAAGACTAGAAGGGCGAATCATAAAATCACGCAAATAATATTAATAATAATTATAGTCCAGATTTTTAGGCAGTAATAGGTTAGAATGCAAAAATTATTGAAGCCGGTAACAAGTCTAGACTACCCTACACAACGGTCATGTTATGAGGCTTGCATAAACTATAAGGGTATGGCACATCGGACCCCTATAATTTATGTTACTCTTGCTACATGACGGAAGAACGCTCTAGACTACACCTCCTAATAACCAAATTAGTTTGCATTCTAACCTGTTACTGCCTAAAAATCCGAAGTCTAATAATAATAATAATAATAATAATAATAATAATAATAATAATAATAATCTCAGCTAATGTGTACGGATATTTTGATTTCACGTCACTAAGATTGCATGCGTGTTGAATCCGACGTTCCGTTTTACAGTGAAAATGAAAACCTACAACCTGTTTTCCAGTCAATGACCGGGTCAGGGATGGAATGAATGAAGCAGATATAGGCTATTAGTACGATGGGGTCGCCACTCCCAAAGTGATTTATTAAGGACTGATAGATGCTATGAAATGAGAATGGAGAGTGTTGCTGGAATGAAAGATGACAGGGAAAACCGGAGTACCCGGAGAAAAACCTGTCCCGCCTCCGCTTTGTCCAGCACAAATCTCACATGGAGTGACCGGGATTTGAACCACGGTATCCAGCGGTGAGAGGCCGACGCGCTGCCTCTTCATTTTTATGGAATTCTTAGTGGATAGTCTCCTCGTTTGTGTTATACATCTAAATGTTTCTAAATCACATCGGCAGAGGGGCGATCCACCAGCTGTTGTCGGAAGAGGTGAAAGAATACAGGATAAGAGGCAAACTCCTTGTTCCGTTCATGGCACAGAGGTTGTAACCACCCGTAGTCACGAAAGGGATCGTGTTGAGCGATAAGCATGCCGCAGTGTATAATCGAATTCCGTACCGATAATAGTTCCCCGTAACTAGAATATTAAATTACTTAAGTGAGTCCAATTACTGCAGGCAGACATAATTTAATAGTAATTTCAAAAACATATGTTCTGCAAATAAATCTTCACAATGTGACACACTCCAAGTCTCGCTGAAAAGGTACGGGGGACCTAAGTGGTACGTTTTCCATTTCTCCAAGGAAGAATTTAATTGTTTATTCTTATGTTAGAAAATTAGTGCCCTAATCTCTTGAGAAGAACCGAGAAACATGTAGAATACTTACCTCTGTAAACTCAGGGTTTACCGAGCTCGATAGCTGCAGTCACCTAAGTGCAGCCAGTATCCAGTATTCGGGAGATAGTGGGTTCGAACCCCACTGTCGGCAGTCCTGAAAATGGTATTGCGTGGTTTCCCATATTCACACCAGGCAAATGCTGGGGCTGTACCTTAATTATGGCCACGGCCGCTTTTCTCCCACTCCTAGCCCCTTTCTATCCCATCGTTGCCATAAGACCTATCTGTGTCGGTGCGACGTAAAGCAACTTGTGAAACAAAACTCAGGGTTTCACATCTAACAAAGACGATAATGGAATCTAGTCCGTATCTAGGATTAGTTCGACCTTACCGTATCTTATCTATCCCGATCTCAGCTGTTCAACTTGTATTCTCTACCGACACAAAGGTGGTAGATTTGCCAGCCTTAATGAATCTTTTAATTTCTCCCTTCTGGAACGCTCTGCTTTCTTTAACTGATGCCTTACCTTCAATGATTGGACCTCTTCTCCTTTCTTCTATGATTAGTGCCAAGAATGGGTGATGAATTTTTAGTATTTTGCCTCATAAAGAATCACTACCACCTCCGTAATTGGATTCTTCATCCTTTCCATTAGTTCTGAAATTAATTCTTACTTCACTCTGTTCACATATCAAAACAATCCCGTCTCCACTCTCTCTCTCTCTCAACATTTTCACTTCTCTTTCCCGCTATCTGACTCCATCTGTCCTTGAATTCCGGCGCATACTTTTCATCCGGTCTGAATGACTGAGCTCAGGATGGCTGGTTCGATCGTTGCTGAGTACGGGTGCATCAGATATGCTATCTTTATTTAAATAGATTTATCTAGATCATATGCAAGCAAAGCTATTTAAAATAAGTCCTTAAATAAAAAATTGTACATAAAATACCTAGCAAGTAACGTAAGTAAATTAAATCCCTGAATCAAGAGATAATTCTATCCTGTTATTAAACTTTCAGTTCATTTCTTACCCAACTCCTTCCTTCATCGCGACTCGATACCCAGCCCACGATAAACGGAATATTTGAGATATATCGATCAGATTTCCTAACCTGCTGGGCTGGAGCCAACTTTTTACACGTAAGTTACATTGTCCAAAGAAATCTGACAGGTGGGTTATCAGTTTCTTAATGTACAAGTTAAAGGGTAAATCCAGCTCCATAAGGGGTACTGTCACACTTGGAGAAGTAGAAGCTAAAGGTATTGCTACTCCTAAATTAGGCAATATTTATATCAGTGTAGTTAGCTACATACCCGACATCCTTTACGCCTGGGAATCAAGAGAGTGCGCATTTCTGAAAGAATACCAGAACCCTGAACCACTCAAGAAGTGAAAGACTCGTTTCTCAATTAATTGACTTCCTGATGGGGAATTTATGCCCGCAGACTTCGATATGATCCGACGAGTACGACGGGAGCAATGTCATAATCCTGTCCTGGTTTGCAGGAGTAACGATGTGGTCTCTGTCTCCATTGTGTAAGACTGCAATATCAGTTAAAAATATCTGTCACTATTTCATTTTTATTTTCAAGACTACTTCCCACCTTTCTCGTTTGTTTATATTCGATAAATGGCTGCAGAACGTGATAATAAACAATTTGTGTGTGAGAAAGAGAGAGAGAGAGAGAGAGAGAGAGAGACGGAGATCTCGCCTTATACGAAGGAAACCATGAAACCACAAAAGCTCGTCTTACTGATGAATGTGTGAGGACAATAGAATTTGAAGTACATTTCATTTATTTCCGGTGATATTTAAATAATGTTAATCGTGGTATTCATAACATTCGGGCCGATGCACCCGGATGTGGAAATTACTTGTACAACTTGTACAGATGGATCCGTACAATTTGAAGAGAAACTTACAAGATCGTAATTGACATAACTTGCCGAATATTCGTGTGGAGTTGAAAGTGTTGGAAAATAGTCACGAATAAATTTGTGTTTTTTCCGCGCTCATCGAGAAACATAAAAATTATTAGTTAGTTAGTCAGTCAGTCAGTCAGTCAGCCAGTCAGTCAGTCAGTCAGTCAGTTTGATATGGTTAAGGAAGCGCAGTTGGTATCAGTACATAACAAGAAAACAAACTTTGATTCAAAATGTGACATGGGTTGTAATTCAGGAAATTGGTCATTTGCCAAAAGTTTGAAATTCGTGAGATACCCCTTTAAGTTTAGAACAGCAGAGTAGTCTTAGCCAGGGATCTCGTCCTCATTACTAAACTTATTTTTTTGAAAGTACCGTTGTTTTGAAAGCAAGGTGACTAAATAAATTTCGCCGGGACGATCGTATTCGATTTTCTTTGCAATTCGCCAGATAGCTCGTATGGCGACGATGGGATAGGGAAGGGCTAGGAGTGGGAAGGAAGCGGCCGTGGCCTTAATTAAAGTACATCCCTGCACTTGCCGTGTTAAATTGGGAAAGGGATGCCGATAGTGGGGTTCTGATCCAATATCTCCCGAACATAAGCTCACAGCGCGAATCAGATTGATGCTCAAACGATAGGCCTAAGTGGCATTTATTCTCGAATGTGGACATTAAATTTAACGAGGCTAAAATTCCATACGGAGCACTCAATAGTTAGAATTAATTTACATTCCACAACAGATAGAGGTATAGAGGTTTAACCATAACATTTTCATGAGTATTGCCCTCTGTGAACGTTGATCAGTTTCTCCTGGCTCGCTGAACAGGGTAGGCCACTGGAATATACATGCATGTTTTTGGTCACGCCAATCACCGTTTACATACAATAACAGTACAGATCAATGGCATTCGTTGACCTGTGTGTGTCTGTATGGATGTGCTCACTGTTTTGGGGTTGAATTTTAATCATTTGACCAATGCTGGTGCGAAGTTTTTCATTTGTCTTTTTTGTTTCCGTGGTTTGATTAGTATCGAACATATTTCAGTGCCTTCCCAAGCACGCGATCTCTATCATTCTCTGACATTTGTGTGGAATCGGAACTGTTTGAACATATTGACGGACAAATTTGTTGTTGTTCGGCGTGCATTAAATATGCGTATAAAGGTCAGTTCTATCATGAAAATTAAGTGTTTCTGGATCCATGTCCATATGCCATATTTTCTTCTTCCACTTATGGGGAATGAGGCCTGAAATTTTGGCTGTACCATTGTACTATGGTTGTATATAAAGTAGTTACAACGTAGTTCAGCCACTCGCAGGAGATCAGGCATGAGGAAATAGGATATGGGAGCGGTCAAGTGGAGCTGTTGTCGATGTGCGGTGTTGAATTGAAGAATGTCAATTTCACCGGCATAAAGCAAGTTTTCAAAAGGTGATTAGCGTTTGTGTATTAAAATCAAGGTTTTCCGTGGCAAAAAAGCATCAGAATGTTATCAAAGATTACGTGAAGCCTGTGGCGAGAATATATTACCGTACAGGACGTTTGCATGATGGGTCAAGCCGTTTCGTGAGGTTTGAAATGAGACTGTGGATTTTCAGCGCACAGGTTAGCCGTCCATTCCTCAAAATCAAATTGAGATCGTGAGTGACCTCTTTTCCGTACACCATCCATGGACTCTCCAGCAATTATACGTAGTTGTTGGTTTCAGTCATCAAACGGTGCCACATACTGACGAAATGTCAGAAGAAGATATCCTACATGAACTTGGTCCGGAATCTCCTTATTTCCATGTTAGAACTAATTTTCCACAACTCTACATAGTGCATTCATTATGGCAAACACACAACAGCATAACTTGCCAGCATACGACATGAAAAAAGCGAGTTAGTCCATTCATACAATTCCTGCTACTCCTATTCTTGGATGTTGAAAGCGATCTCAAGAAACTCTCAATATCAGATGTCAATGGACTCAAATTGCTTGCGCTCCGCCCATTCTTGAGCCGCCTACAGAAAGGAACATATTGTACTCTATTCCATTCAGATACACAGAGAATGTTATTGAATGAACAAAGAATACGGGCAGACGAAACAATTTCATTTTTTATAAAGGGAAGTAGTATTCGTGTTGCATTCAAACGGGTAACATATATATTCACCTCTGTGATGTTGAGTCCGGAATAAATAAATAAATAAATAAATAAATAAATAAATACTAATATCCCTTTTCCGTAATTCCTTGGGGAAGCCGCTTCAGGCAGATTTGTCCCAGTCTTTTGGTCTGAAGACTTTCCTGATTTGAACCCTTTCTGGGGGGATGGATTCACTATTGTGTGTTTCAGGGTTGTAATGATGATATATGAGTTTCATGGAAGGGTTCCTGTGCCTTGAATCCCTGTCCTTGAAATTCTCGGCGCACGGTCATAGAGATAGCTGGACAATTCGCGGCACTAGATAATTCACCGGTGATAGTACCAAAAAATGCCATGACCGAGCTCGATAGCTGCAGTCGCTTAAGTGCGTCCAGTATCCAGTATTCGGGAGATAGTAGGTTCGAACCCCATTGTCGACGGCCCTGAAAATGGTTTTCCGTGGTTTCCCATTTTCACACCAGGCAAATGCTGGGGCTATACCTTAATTAAGGCCACGGCCGTTTCCTTCCCACTCCCAGCCCTTTCTTGTCCCATCGTCGCCATAAGACCTATCTGTGTCGGTGCGACGTAAAGCAACTAGCAAAAAAAATATATATATATATATATTGCCATGCGATTTTCCTGAACCATCTTGTCGAACGTTCGACGGTCCCCTATACGTCAATACGCTTCGCCTATCAAAGCGTGGTTTTGTTGTGATTGTCTAGTGGAGTTTCTACTTCTCAATCAGATTCCTGATACTGGCCTAGAATCATTAATCATGTTTTTTTTTATTATTATTTTTTTTTTTTGCAATTTGCTTTACGTTGCACCGACACAGATAGGTTTTATGTCGACAATGGGACAGGAAAGGGCTAGAAGTCGGAAGGAATCGGCCATAGCCTTATTTAAGGTACAACCCCAGCATTTGCCTGGTGTAAGAATGGGAAACCACGGAAAACCATCTTCACGGCTGCCGACAGTGGGGCTCGAACCCACTATCTCTCGAATACTGTATACCGGCCGAGCTTAAGCGACTGCAGCTATCGAGCTCCGTATTCATGATATTATGTTGTTTGTTTGTTTGTTTTGTTGGGTTATTTTTGCCTTGCGTATGACAAGTTTCAGATCATGTGAGTCGGGATGTTTAGGCAGCAATAGGTCAGAATGGAAACTAGTTTGGTTATTATGTGGTGAAAACTAGCCCGCTCTTCCTTAAAGTGGCGAGAGTAACATAAATTCTAGGGGTTCTGATGGACGAACCCCTAATGTTTATGCAACGCGAAGGCTAGAGCATACTTGCTACTCGCTTCTGTAACTTTCCTTTCTAACCTATTACTGCCTAAATATCTGGAGTCTAATAATCAGAGAACCACTATTATTCTGTTCGTCACCAACTTTGTGGTGGACATCCTTGTGGCAGTGCTGACTTGGTGGGGTTTCTGAGAGCTGGGGAGTGTGGGTCATCCGATCTCGAGGACTAGGGCTGGGGGAATTCGCTGTGTCATCACAGAGTGGAGTGTGGAGGGTGGATGTGTCAGACAACTCCCACTGTCGGCTCTTCGGTGACTACTGGCTTCCACTGCGTGAATTTTTGTAGTTATATGCCATCTTCTTAGAATCTTGCATGTAAAGTAGTGATTTTCTGAACACTCAATTTATTTCTCGTCTCAGATGCATTTTTTTTTTTTTTGCTGGTTGCTTTACGTCGCACCGACACAGATAGGTCTTATGGCGACGATGGGAAAGGGAAGGGCTGTGAGTGGGAAGGAAGCGGCCGTAGCCTTAATTAAGGTACAGACCCAGCATTTGCCTGGTGTGAAAATGGGAAATTACGGAAAACCATCTTCAGGGCTGCCGACAGTGGGGTTTGAACCTACTATCTCCCGAATACTGGATACTGGCCGCACTTAAGCGACTGCAGCTATCGAGCTCGGTTATACAAAAATTAGAATGAATGCAAGGTAAATATAAAAGTGATGTTAATAGCATGTCATTGTTTGGCGAATAGGGGTTCAATACATCAAGCGCCTCCCCGAATGATGCATTTTCCCAGTTGAACTAGTTACACCCGCGCGTCCTCTGGACAGCAGACTAGGACATTTCCTAGACGACCGATTCCCTAGCACCAAAGATCAGCGATCACACCCTATGATTAAGCTAGAATTATATGTTCTGGGACATAGCGAGTCATAAATGCTGTAAATGCTTTGGACTCGAAATCAACGAACTGTGCTGACAGCAGAAATCATTATTTCGAAATAAATGATGAGGTCTACCGTATGGTTTGTTATGTCTAGAGCAGGGATCTTCAGGCAGTAATAAGCAAATTTACTGCAGTGAGTAACAAGCATAGTCTATCCTGCACAACGGGTATGCTGTACGATTTGCATAAACGTAAGTTGGACGAACCCCTAATGTTAATGCAAAACTGGTAGCATAATCGTTACGTGGCATTTTTTTTTTTCCATGTTCAACGCAGAAAGACATGAGATTGCAGTTGTAACTCTTCATTTAACGACGATGTATTCGCCTGCCTTTCTTCGCATTCGCCAGCAGCCTTCAGTTCGCATGGCTCTTTTTTTTAAAATATTGCTGACGACTGGTTCGTCTAGCCGCCAGTGAAGATCTGTTCACCCGGCTTCTTTTCTTCTGATAGTCATCGAAGTTTTACAGCTGAAGGCTCTAAATGCTGATAAATGGTATTTAAGCATTTTATTGTACTTCCCTCTTTCTCCCTGGAGGAGAGCTACTAATTACGGAAAATATATCCTTTCAAGATCCTGCCATCTAGTTAAATAGTCTTTTTTGAACTTTTGTCAATCAATTATATTCCCTGTTTAAATTTAAAGATTTCTGATAATCTTTCATTCACTTTAATATTTTCTTGTTGTTAAAACTTTTTTTACTTAAATTATGGTTTACATTGGTCATCCTGCAATGTAGTTTACATGGTTTTCTTTCGGCTTGTACTGATTTTTTCTAGTTTCAATGAGACATCAGTCTTATTTACATTCAATATTCAATGTACCGTATCGGTAGCTGTGCGACCGTTTTATCCGTGTTGCTGTAAACACATAAAATCTAGATTTTATAAAAATAATTTTCACCTTAGCATCTCTCCCCCATTTATCATGAAATTAAGTACTGACTTTCACCTATATATGCGCCACCGTTTTCCCGTGATGCTGTTGAGTCGTTCGATATGGCAACCTTGTTGTTTCTTAATATGGAATGACCGTTAGACCGTTTTCCCTTCTCCTGTAATATTTAGAGATTGTCAGAAGTCCCCTTTTAACATCAAGCGTTTCAAATTTATATCTGAAAAAATGTAAATGCTGAAGTTTCAAATATCTACTCTGGCAGGTGCTTTCACACTCTCAGGTTACTTGCCAATTCTCTCATTCACGGAGAAAAAGGATGTTCATGCTGTAGAATGATGAAAAATCCATTAAATACCACCCTCTACATTACTATGCAAAGAAAAAGGATGGAAAGATAAATGCCCGGTCGGAAGTTAGGACATCAGCTGAAATGTGACGTCATTTTATCCGTCACGCCAGGAAATGGACGAGAAAGAAAGGAAATTAGGAGGGTCACATAGAATACATCAAAACCAGTGGGCCTGAGAACAGCAAGTTAAAGGAGAGAGGAAAGAAAATACAAAAAAAGAATAGAATGGTATGATTTGCATTACAAAGAGAAAGATTTTTTTTCATTCCTCTTTCTGCATTCCTTGAGAGAAATTCGAACACACCGAGCAAGTGGCTGCCCGGTTTGGGTCACGAAGCTATCAGCTTGTGCATTTGGGAGGTAGTGGGTTCGAACCCCACTGTCGACAACCCTGAAGGTGGTTTCCGCGGTTTCCAATTTTCACACCAGACATATGATGGGGCCACGGTCACTTTCTTCCTACTCTTACCCCATGGTCGCCATAATATCTGTATGTTTCGGTGCGAAGTAACGTGGATTTTTTTGTAATATCTGAAGCCATCTCTCCTCAGTTTCGAATAATTTATAACTAGACTCCAAATTTTTACGCAGTAATAGGTTAGAATGCAAACTTACTGAAGCGGGTAACAAGTATAGTCTACTTGCACAACGGATATGCTGTGAGTCTTGCGTACATTTAAAGGGTACTGTCCATTAGAACCCCTAGAATGTTTTTTTTTTCACTATACTATACGTCACACCGGCCTAGGAATAGGAAAGAAGTGGCCGTGACCTTAATTAAGGTACAGCCCCAGCATTTGCCTAGTGTGCAAATGGGAAACCACGGAAAACCAGCTTAAGAGCTGCCGACAGTGGGATTCAAACCCACTATCTCCCGGATGCGAGCTCACAGCTGCGCGCCCCTAACCGCACGGCCAACTCGCCCGGTCCTAGAATGTTTCTTACGCTTGCTACATAATGAAACAACGGGCGACACGACACTTGATAATAACCGAATTAGTTTGCATTCCAACCTTATACTGCCTAAAAATCGAAGTCCATTTATAACTGTTCGGTTCTTCAGTCTGCCGAAATGAACTTTGAATGAATGAATTGATAAACTACCCGAAAAAACTTACTTAAAATAGAATGATATATGTCGTTCTTGGAAGGACATCATCAGAACCTATCGATCCATATTCAAAAATATTTATAAACTTATAAACATTCACATTTAAATTCTTTCTTTATTCGTTTACAATTCAGAGTCAGTTTTTCCCTCTGATTCAGGGAGGGATCCCACCTGACCGCCTCTAGTGCAGTGTCTTACTGTAGAGCGTGAGACTTTGAGTCGGAGGATACAACTGGCAGGGATGACTAGTACCTAGCCCACGCGGCTTCAACTGCTATGCTGAACAAAACCTTGCGGAGGGGTGGAAAGATTGAAAGGGACAGACTAGGAAGAGGAAAGGAAACGGCCGTGGCCTTAAGTCAGATAGCATCCCGGCATTTGCCTGGACGAGAAGTGAGAAACCACGCAAAAACCACTTCGGGGATGTCTGGGGTGGGAATCGAAGCCACCTCTACTCAGTTGACCTCCCGAGGCTGAGTGGACCCCGATCCAGCCTTCGTGTTATTTTTCAAATTTCATGGCAGAAGCGGGAATCGAACCCGGGCATCCTGGGTTGGCAGCTAATCACGCAAATCACTACACTACAGAGTCGGGCTTAATTATTTTTAAATCCTAAAAATGTTGAAATTTGTAAGTTAGAATAACGAAGCCTTTATTTTTCTCTCTCTAGAATGCCTTTGAAAGATTCGAGTTTGTTGGCTTCGTAATTTGCCTGACTGGCTGAATAATTTCTGAGATCTGAAGCCATCTCCCTTCAGTTTAGACTCAGTTAATTTACAACTGTCATGCTATTCTAGAGTGGAGAGGAGTGAGTTGTTCATTTGGCTCACAGGATCCAGCTATCGAAGCCGGTTTTTGCACTTTGAGAGCACCTTTGCTTTACAGGGGTGAAAGGTTGATGGAACCAGGATATCTTATTCCTAAGTTAGAAGTAGAGAGCATGAAGGTATCGAGAATGATCGCTGGTACGAAACACTGGGAATAAGGGGAGAAAGGTACTCGGAATGAGTTAGGAATGACTTCGATGGACGTAAAATAGCTCCTTGAATTGTGTTCTCTAGCTACCTCATATACGTTGCCTCGCGACAGTGACCCTATGCATATAATCGCGGTGACAGCACGTTGGATTGTCATATCCCAATACACATTTCCCAATGGTTTTTCTTTTATAACTTGCCAACGAAAGCGAAAATGAAAATTCCGGCTTCGAGGTGCATTCGGACCCCCTTTTATCTACCTATGTTCAACATTTCAGATCTCTGCGTGCTATATATTTTGATGGACATCTCGCACAGAGAGACAGGCAGACAAACAAACACTTCCGTTTATTATTATATAGATAGAATGGAAGAAACCAAGGGAGCTACAAACCTCTGCAGAATGATCAGAGAAATGAGAGAAAATAGGGGTTAAAGCAAAGAAGCAGCATGTATTTACTGTAGTAAAAAATATGTGCATGTGGAGGTATCCTTGACACTATGATATATTTAAACTCTAGGTAAAACTTCAAAAGAGATTAATAATTAATGGTATGTCGAAGAAGCAATTATGCTGTCAGTGTGTGTCTAACAGTTGTCACGTTTATTACTAGGACGTGCATGAACTGAGATGAATTTTCGTGGCGATATTTTACGACCGGATGCCCTTCCTGACGTCAACCTCATCAGAGAAGTTAATGAGGTGAAATGAATGACGGAATGTAAGATAGTGAGAAGGAAGCGGGTGAAGCCAGGTTAGAGCAAATAGCCTGCTCCTGTTGAATAACACCAGAGGGTCTGTTAAGGGCTTCATGTACGGACGAATCGCTATCAGCAGCGTCATATACCCTCACTCCATATGAACAATGAGAATTAGAATTTACTCACCAGGCTTAGTGGGCGAGATGATTAAGGCTGTAGCTTTCTAAGCCCATGTTTTTAGGTTCCGGATCAGTCCGGTACTGTTGGAAAGCGCTCAAATACGTGAGGCCACTGTCGGTAAATTTACCGCCACATAAAATAACTCCGGCGGGTCAAAATTCCGGCCCCTCGGCGATTCCGGAAACCTCAACAAAGTAGTTAGTGGGACGCAAACCAATAACAAGATTACTGTCGGAATTTACTCCAGACCAGGGTCTCTCACACTCCAAAAATCTCACGCGTGAAAACTGAGGTGCAGAGGTCCTTGCACAGTGCATCGGTCCCATCGGCTCGGCTCGGACCAGCGCGTCGTCTCGGGGTGACTCGGCTAAGCTCGGCTCGGATTTGGAGCGCTACGGAGCAAGTGGGGAAGAGGGAGACAGGCGGAGCGAGCGAGACAGGCGTGGGGAAAGAGAGAGACAGCGCTATTGCTCCAAATCAAGGAGTGGGTGTCTGCACTCTGGTCAACCAAGCGAAGTCGTCTTTTGCATCGTGCACAGCGCAATGCACTGGTGCATGCACCCTGAGAGGCCCTGCTCCAGACTTGCGGTACACAATCTATTGATTCGAAGTTTTATATCACCATCTCTCCTACCCTGCAGCCAACACTCTGATGGTGAACATTATTTCGACTGACGGGACTCAAACCGGCTAACCTTGGTTTCAGATCATTTTCACTTGACGCCTTTACGTTCATGGCGTATAGGTCAATATTCTATTCTAATTGTGTTAGTTGGAAAATCAGATGTATGGTTTTATGCGGATGATGTAATATTGTACGCAGTATTGATTAAGTTACAAGATTGTAACTGCAAAAAAAAAAAAAAAAATCAACAATCTTGTGAAATGGACAGAAGGCAGTGGTATTATGATAACGGGGTTAAACGTTAGGTTGTGAGTTTCACTAACAGGGAAATTCTTCTCAGTTTTAATTACTGCGTTGATGGGATGAAATTGAACACTAGTTGTTTATATAAGGAAAGATTTTCATTGTGGTAATCACGTAAACGGGATTGTAAATAAAGGGTACAGATCTCTGCACATGGTTATGAGAGTATTTAGGTATTGTAGTAAGGATGTAAAGGAGAGGGCATATATGTCTCTGGTAAAACCCCAACGAGAATATGGTTCGAGTGTGTGGGACCCTCACCAGGATTAGTAGAAACGAGAACTGGAAAACATACAAAAGAAAGCAGCTCGATTTATTCTGGGTGATTTCCGACTAAAGCCGGCCCCGTGGTGTAAGGGTAGCGTGACTGCCTCTTACCAGGAGGCCCCGGGTTCGGTTCCCGGCCAGGTAAGGGATTTTTACCTGGACCTGAGAGCTGGTTCGAGATCCACTCAACCTACGTGATTAGAATTGAGGAGCAATCTGACGGTGAGATAGCGGCCCCGGTCTAGAAAGCCAAGAATAACGGCCGAGAGCATTCGTCGTGCTGAACACACGACACCTCGTAATCTGCAAGCTTTCAGGCTAAGCAGCGGTCGCTTGGTAGGCCAAAGCCCTTCAAGGGCTGTAGTGCCATGGGGTGTGGTTTGGCTTGCTTTTGATTTCTGACAAAAGAGTAGTGTTCCTGAAATGTTGCAAAGTTTGAGCTGGGAAGACTTGGGACTAAAGAGACGAGCTGCTCTACTAAACGGTATATTCCGAGCTTTTATGGCGTGGAATAACATTAGTATACGAATAAGTTTGAGCGGAGCGTTTAGATGTAGGAAAGATCATAAACTAAATAAAGTTGTAGAGGGTCCGCTGTCTCAATTTTCGTTTGTTTTGACAATTCTTCAGGTATTTGTCCGTTTTAGGTACACTCAAGACCGTATCAGTAGTTTCTATTTTTCGTGTCTGTTTATTTGTTCCACCATCACGGCGAAACGGCTGGATATATCTCGCCCAGACTGCATATTAAGAGTATACCCATCCAAGGGAATGTTTTGATATGCATATTATTTTAAAAGTCACTGAACAAACTGGGACCGAGCTCGATAGCTGCAGTCGCTTAAGTGCGGCCAGTATCCAGTATTCGGGAGATAGTAGGTTCGAACCCCACTGTCGGCAGCCCTGAAAATTGTTTTCCGTGGTTTCCCATTTTCACACCAGCAAATGCTGGGGCTGTACCTTAATCAAGGCCACTGCCGCTTCCTTCCCACTCCTAGCCCTTCCTTGTCCCATCGTCGCCATAAGACCTATCTGTGTCGGTGCGACGTAAAGCAACTAGCAAGAAAAAAGAACAAACTGGGCGTTTTATAGAATAACCAGAACAGTTTTCTTCCATTTTCTCTAAAATCCATACGCTATATGTGAAACGTCCCCTCGTTTTAAGCAACTTTTGTTATGCACATAATTTCGCTTACTCCTCAAACGACGGAGAAAATGGTTATTTTCTATGGCTTTCATGCTTTGCATTGAGTGACCGACAACGAACCTACCGGTTACTATGGCAACGTCCCTGGCTGCTTGCCTGCAGGGAAGTGGCTTAATGCCATTTTAGTTATCATTCCTGTTAACTCGTCGTTGTTCGTTGTGTAAAAAGCGAGACATACGTCAAGCTGCAATTCTAACGGATATTTGCGGAATACCGCAATCGTCCTCGAATAGCAATGAGCAAGGCTGTTAATGTTTAAAGCGTACCGTGGAGAGTAACCCTTTATTTTACACCCCAAGGTGTTTTCTGGCATTTGCTATAATTTTGCTTTATTTCCCTTCTACTTCTGTTTTCCACTTTAACTTCTTCCTTCTGCCTTGCCTCTTTAGGCTTAAGTAATAACAATATAAGTCATCTTCTCATGTGTTTACCTAAGAATCCCTGCGTCTAAATTTCTCCCCTTCGTTTCTGGGCAACTGCTGGCTAAACAGTATCGTATAACAGAACAGATTACACAATCGCCAGTCAATTTTTAGAGATCTTCAACTTTGGGCTTATGACATTTTGTCGTATGTTGATTCTTTATGCGTTAAATAGCGATGCATTTCTCGATTATAGTCAAATATCTCCAACTCGATTGTAATTGTCATTAGGAAAAGGGACCTTTATTTGTAATGAAAACTCTCTACTGTGAATGACAGTTGGCATGTGGGCCTGCCGTTATAGGAGGAACTCCCGAACGCGATTGTGAACGGCAGTAGGAAATGTGGCCTGCCATTATAATCAAAACACCCCCAGTGCCCACCTTACATCGGTAACAACGTATGGCGTCCTTCTTGTTTCGATTGTCGGATAGACCTAAGAGACATGCAATTGAATATTCCTTGCGCTTGCAGTAATTTACGTAGAAGTCCGTATACATGGTAGAATACCGCAGTGAAGCACGGGTACATTTCCTAGTATGAAGATATAAAGTTGGAATTCAAGAGGACAAACTGGGACAAGAGATTGGAAAAAGTTATCAAGGAAAATGTTCGATAAATTTTCAAGTACTGTACTTCGAAAATGTTTAAGAAAAGCTTGGTAAGCAATAGACAGTAATCTGCCACCCGACCGATAGCACTAATTGCAGATCGTTAATTGATTGATTGATTGATTGATTGATTGATTGATTGATTGATTGATTGATTGATTGATTGATTGATTGATTGATTGATTGATTGATTGATTGATTGATTGATTGATTGATTGATTGATTGATTGATTGATTGATTGATTGATTGATTGATTGATTGATTGATTGATTGATTGATTGATTGATTGATTGATTGATTGATTGATTGATTGATTGATTGATTGATTGATTGATTGATTGATTGATTGATTGATTGATTGATTGATTGATTGATTGATTGATTGATTGATTGATTGATTGATTGATTGATTGATTGATTGATTGATTGATTGATTGATTGATTGATTGATTGATTGATTGATTGATTGATTGATTGATTGATTGATTGATTGATTGATTGATTGATTGATTGATTGATTGATTGATTGATTGATTGATTGATTGATTGATTGATTGATTGATTGATTGATTGATTGATTGATTGATTGATTGATTGATTGATTGATTGATTGATTGATTGATTGATTGATTGATTGATTGATTGATTGATTGATTGATTGATTGATTGATTGATTGATTGATTGATTGATTGATTGATTGATTGATTGATTGATTGATTGATTGATTGATTGATTGATTGATTGATTGTAATCACTCAGCCCACTAGATGGCGGTGCCGCATGTACGAAACTGACCATAGGATACAATAAGGATTAAACTATCGAAGAAGGGGCGCCGATAACATTGAAATTGCCATAGCGAATTAAAATCAGAAGCAGGGTTCAACTAAGTTTCTTCTTTTAATTTATTTGTATTTCTCCCATTAATTATGGGTTCACGTATAAATACTGTTTCTATGCAACGTTAGTTTAACAAAACAATTAGTGTTTAGTGAGGTTTAATTTGAATTTTAATGCTGAATAACTGAATTAATTGCGGCTAATGGAGTATGCTGTTGTCATGAGAACGAAGTGAATCAATATCAGAAATGAAATTTTCTGGTAGAAATGCTGCTGTTGTTATTGCAATTAAACGTAAAATGCGTGTTCATTTGAAATGAGTGCGAAATTCATTGTTACTTGGATAGTTCGGTGTTCAGGCTTCAGTGAGCTTGCCAGTTATTGTCCATAAATAAGGCTCTAGCTTGGAATGACACTTTTGCCGGGTTGAGTGACTCAGGCGATTGAGGCGCTGGCCTTCTGACGCCAGCTGTAGTTTCCACCCTGGTTCAGTCCGGTGGTATATGAAGGTGCTCAAATATATCAGGCCCATGTCGGTAGATTTACTGGCAATTAAAGGAACTCCTGCGGTACTGATTCCGGCACTCAGTCTGTCCATGAACCGTCAGAAGTAGTTAGTGGGGCGTAAAAATCAATAACGTTACTTGCTCACTTGCTTGCTTACTTACTTACCTACTCACTTGCTCGCTTGCTTGCTTGCTTGCTGGCCTACTTACTTACTTACTTACTTGCTCGCTTTTGGCTTGCTTGCTTGCTTGCTTGCTTGCTGTTAGTGACAAGAGTGTCCAAGAACATGTTCGGCTCACCTGGTGCAGTTCTTTCTATTTGACGCTCATAGGCGACCTGCGCATCTGGATGTGGGAATGATGACGATAATGAGCTAGGGAGAGGGTAAAACCCGGTGTGGCGAGTTGGCCGTACGCGTAGAGGGGCGCGGCTGTGAGCTTGCATCCGGGAGATAGTAGGTTCGAATCCCACTATCGGCAACCCTGAAAATGGTTTTCCGTGGTTTCCCATTTTCACACCAGGCAAGTGCTGGGGCTGTACCTTAATTAAGGCCACGGCCGCTTCCATCCAACTCCTAGGCCTTTCCTATCCCATCGTCGCTATAAAACCTATCTGTGTCGGTGCGACGTAAAGCCCCAAGCAAAAAATACGGTGTTGGCACGTATCCTACTCCTATGAAATAATACAAAGTGATCTGCTCAAGGCTTAACGTCGCCACTCGACGGACGAATCACCATCAACAGCGTCATATGCCCTCACTCCATATGAGCACTGCGGAGAGATTTGGAATTTAATCCAGGCTTTTGGCACTCAATCTACTGATTAGAAATTGTATACCACCACCTCCTATCCTACCCTGTAGGTCAACATTTTGATGGCAAAATTTTTTCGATCAACGGAAGTCGAACCGGCTAAACATGGTGTCAGATCATAGGTAGACTTGACGTCTTAATGAACTAGACCACCAAGCGGGCTGATCTAGCTAGGAATGAACATATCTATATAAATAAAGTTGTAGGGGGTTCGCTGTCTGCAATTTCGTATGTTTTGCCAATTTTTTAAACATTGATCCGTTTTAGGTCAACTCAGTACCAAATAGGTGTTTTTTTTTATTTTTCGTGTCTGTCCGTTTGTCTGTCTGTTTATCTGTTTGTTCCACCATCACGGTGAAACGGCTGGATAGATCTCGTCCAAACGTCATATTTAGTGTGTACACATCCCGGGGAAGGTTTTGATATGCATATCATTTTACAATTTTTGAACAGACTGGGTGTTTATAGGAAAACCCTAACGGTTTTCCTCCATTTTCTCTTATACTATTGTCTTTCTGTAAACGCCGTGGACTGTATGTGAAACACCTCTTCATTATAAACAACTTTTGTTATGTTCATAATTTACCTTACTCTAGAAATGACGGAGAAAATTACTATTTTCTGCGGGTATCATGCTCTGCATTGAGTGACCGACAGACCGACAACGAATATATGGGTTACCATGGCAACGTCTCTGACTGCTTGCCAGAAGGGAAGTAACGTATTGCCATTTTAGTCATCATTCCTATTAATTCGTGGTTGTTCCTTGGGTAGAAAGCAAGAGCGACGTCAATCGGCCATTCTGCGGGATATTGGTGGAATATCGTTAGAGGTTATAACCGTCCTAGAATAGCTTAAGTAATAACACCATTAGTCATCTTCTTATCTGTTTACCTAAGAATCCATGCGCCTTAATTGCTCCTCTGTTACTGCTTTCTTATATCCTTAACTCGTATCAGCATAATTTATTGAGGGGCATTTGATTTTCCAATACATTCACTTGGTATTTACATATTATTGTCATACCCAGCTGTCCTCAGATATAAACCTATTTTCTATTGATTTAAACAATCTTAACTGTATTATTTTTTTCCTTAATTACTCCGTACATATGTGAATGCTAATCCCGAAACCTAGACACACTTTTCTCTGAGGAAATATCCTAAGCTATGCAAATGTAGGACTTTTGGCCCCGGAAAATATCGGAATATTTTTCAGAGGTCTACAACTTTGGTCCTATGAGATTTGCCGAATGTCTATCCCCTAAACGTTATATAGAGCTGTAAGTTCTCCATTTCAAGTTAATTTTGTACATTTTACACGTATATTTTATCGTTCAGCTTACTTATAGGAAAGATCAATCATGGCATTGGGCACGCACATTGACGTAACCAGTGGCCATATGTTCCCCAAATGTTATGATTCCAGTGTCACATGGGTATCAAAAATATAAAGTAGTATGTGAAAACTGTACCTAATTGCACCCCATTCAATGACTTACTGAATGTAACCCACAGATATAGGAGATACGAGAAAATGTTGTAACTAATAAATAAAATCATGAATAATATGTAAATAAATGACATTACTCAAAAACTTTATAAAATACTTGAAATAAATTAAATTAATAAAAATATTTAATCGAAATGTCCCTAGTATGGGCGCCAGAGTTCACCAGAATGGATCCCTCGAATTTTGATAGAGCATGATAATTCTTTACATCCCAGGGCGTGTACATAATGCTGCGTACTGGTACATCTGCTGCAGGCCTTACCTAACCTCCTGAAAACGACTAAATACGTAGGAACTGCAACTATGTTCATCAATGATTCCACTGATTCTAAAATAGCTAACTATATTCTTAACAAAATCCATGCACGAGCACCTCATCAACACACAGAATTATACATATAATACACACACAAAAGATTGCTGGAAGACTCCATATTTACAACAACAACAACAACAACAACAATAATGAAAACAGTGGGAAAACGAAAGTGAGAACTAAGCTACCATTTGTAGATAGTCCGATGAACAATGTACATATATGTAGATAAATACCCTTCACTGTCTCTGTATCAATACGACTGGTGGATTCTCATAATCGGCAGTTATAACATCACACAGATACTGTACCACGTAATACTGTGTTCACGGGCTTAAACACTTGCTGTAAAGATATATACATTTGAGTAACACACGCTTGTCGATCCTGAACATAAATTATGGAAAGCTTTCACCAACATATAATGCCAAGCCGCCACAAGTGCTACAATACTTAATGCGTGAACACTCCACAATTTGTCGATCAGTCACTTTCCATGAACGTAACAAGACTACGTTCCACGAACGTTTGAAGTCCAGTTCATTGTAGCCGTGTCACTCCAGTACCGTGTATCAGCGCTACTTCCTTCCCGTACAGTCTGTTCGCACTACTTCCTTCTCGTACAGCGTCAGCACTCCTTCTTGTCAGTACCGAGTGTCTGTTGTAGTTCTAGTAGTTCCCTTTAGCTGTGATGTCGAAGGATATAAAGACTTCGGCATTCCCCTTCCTCTCACATGATACGTCTGGATTGGTCCTTGCCAGCCAATCATGATAGATCCTCTTGTCAAGACCATGCCCTGAACTACTTCTTGGTCCCAAGACATAAACAAACTCTTGTGTGTTTTGCATGAGTCATAGAACGTTCCTAGTACAACAACAAACTCAACTCATTAGACTGGGATGCCCGCATGAGTCATCCAAATTACCAGAGTCCAATATAGCAATGTTTTCCCACTCGTGCAAAACAAATTACTCATACTACATATATGGATACCTTCCAGCTTACAAAGATTAATGACAAAATATACAAACGAAATACTGATGATAATAATAATAACAATAATAATAATAAATCGAATACTGACAATAATATCTCACACTTCTGCATGTAGTGTGAGGGTGTGTTATATGTACTATCACAATGTCATAGGACCAACCATGCAGAAAACTGAACGAGGCGTCCCATAGTGAAATCCGTTTGTACATGCAATTTAATATAATCTTACTCACTGCCTTTACATTAATTTACGGAGAAATAAAATACTTCCCTTCTCCCCTGTCTTCAGAACTGTGACAGCGTACTTGTTGATGTAACCTGGTGAAGAAACAACGAAACTGCAGCATGTAACACTATACTACATAAATTTATTTAGACTGATACTTTCACGTCCCGTGTTTATATATACATAATAAGCTTTTGGGCTTTCCCAGTGTCAAGAAAACAAGGTGAAATTCTTTAGGTTTCGCAAAGAGCTTATCTGTGCGTCTTCAGAAGAAAATCTCGGCAGTTTGTGAGGAAGATTTCTACAAAAATGAAGTTTTGTATTTTAAGAATGCTTTAGCCTTCGTCTTCTTTCTTCTTTCTTTCGTTTTGGCCAACTGTGGACCACGTTAATTCGATTTCAGCTGCTTCTGGGCTTTGATCTGCGCCCAGCAATCCTTCATTCTTTCACACTGCAACCTTCTTCTTCTCTCTTCCGTCCATGGTGTTTGCATCCGCAAACCAACTTTTTCTTGGAAACTCTTTGTGTTCTTTATTTCCGATTTGTAAGTTTCCCTGTTGCTTATCTCCGATCCTTGTATACCTATTTCTCTCAGGTACTGCTTCACTTCCTGATGCCAGCGTACCACAGTTTTCCTGGTCTCAAAAACCTTACTGTCTGGTTGGTCAGTCTTCCCGGGTCCATTCTGTAGATGTGTCCAAAGAACATGGCTCTCCTCTTCCGGATGGTGTCTGAGATCTTTTCTATCTTGCGGTACAGTTCTCGATTTCCATTTTTTCTGTATGATCCACCCTCTGTTCCTTGCGCTCCCAGTATCTTCCTCAGAATGTTTCGCTCCACCAGTTCTAACTTCCTGACCATCCCACCTTTGTCAGGTTCAAACATTCAGCTGCATTTAAGGCTTCTGGACGGATCACTGTCTGGTAATGTCTGAGTTTTGCATTGATTGAGATCTTCTTCTTGGTATAGGTGTTCATACTTAGCTTGTATACCAAGTTCATTTTGTTGATTCTCAATATCAGTGTCTCTTTCTCTGGCATCTATCAACTCTCCCAGATATTTAAACTCCTCTACTTTTCGAATCCTCCCTCCCCCCACTGTCATCACTCTGGGTGCTGTTTCGATGTTGGTCATGTACTGTGTCTTCTCGAAGAGATCCGTAAGCCTGCCTTACTTGCTTGTTCCTGGAGCTGGGCAATCTGGTTCCTCCTCTATTGACTCTGACAGAATAACAATGTCATCCGCAAAGGCTAGGCAGTCGACAACAATCCCCCTATTATCCCATTCCTATACCACCTTTTCCTTGCATTTTCTTACGCCACTCTCTAATGTTGTCAATAACACAGTTGAATAGAAGGGGAGAAAACCAATCTCCCTGTCTGGCTCCTGTTTTAATCTTAAATGATTCTAATAGTAACCCCCTGAACGTGACCTTGGATGTTGTGTTAGACACGGTCTGTTTAATGAGCTCTCTGCTCTTACTATCTAGACCCATTTCTTCTAGGATACGGATCAGTGTTTCTCTATCTACCGAATCGTAGGCCATCTTGAAGTCCACAAATGTGAGCACGAATTTCTTGCTCCTCTGTTTCTGGTATGCTGTGATCAACTTCAGGTTCAGGATCTGTTCCACACATGACCTGCCCATTCTAAAATCTCCTTGATACTCACCAATTTGCGGATCCAATTGTTTTTCTGCTCTATCTAGCAGTGCCTTTGAAAAGATCTTATGTCTCTGGCAGTAGCGATATTCCCCTGTAATTGTTGACGTCTGCCTTATCACCTTTCTTGTGAAGAGGGAGTATTTACGCTGATGTCCATCCATCTGGCAGCTTCTACTCTTCCCAGATATTGTGTAGGATTCTTGTCAGTTCGACGATCGCTCTGTTGTCAGCATATTTCCAAAGTTCTTGGTCTATTGTAAGTAGTACTGTCCTTTGTCACCAGATGGCTCACTGTGCGCTGCATTCTTAGTAGGAGGTGATAACGTCATCTTAGCTCCACTTAAGATGTTTCCGTTCAATCGTGTGTACACAGTTTTCATTCCATCTTCAGTTCTATCTTTGTCACTTTCCTAGCACTTAATTTTAACATTTAATTTCCTTCTACCACATTCGTTCGATGACCTTGCTATCTGCTTTAATGAAAATGTGTTACTTTATTTTTAGTCTGAATATCCTTTACTCAAAATGTCTAGAGAGAAGAGTTGCAAAAAGTACTTCCTAATCAATGGGTGTTAAGTAATTGTGATTATTCAATAATCCTCCTACCGAAAAGGTGTGAAAAAAGCTGTAGAAGTTGATTTCCATTAAAGTTGGTAATGTATATTTTGTGTAAGGATAAATATCACTGTTTCGATCTTCCTATAAACCCCCAGCACATTCAGGGATTTAGAATTATAAAGGTGGCCATTAGTACACATGAAACGGATAACAGAATTGAAAATTTCGCCAAAATATTCAGTGCACAGACACACGGTCGTTACGATTTTATTAATAAGCATTACCGCTGTTTTAAACGCAATTTGATGCATACATTTTCGAAAGTTTATCTCCCTGTCTCCAACGTTCGTTTTATATTTTGTATTGTCACAATATCTCTTATGAGAGCACTAAAAGCAATAATCTCTTCTGTCCTTGGACTGCAGTATTTTTCCGTATGTACTGTATCTAACGATCCTACTTTTTAATGATGTGAATGTGGCTACATAATTAATGACAAAGTCCCTAATGGTTGTCTCAACTCAGTTTTCTAACAACTTTCTCTGTTTTTGTTGGAGTACCGCCCGTGGCTGAATATTTTACCGCCAAAACTGCAGAGATAATATCATGTACGTATATCCCTGAGGCTGGAACTCCACTAACCTGACAAAGTTACTTGAACACGACCACTAGTGACTGTGCGACGACATAAAAATGGCAATAAATTTTGCAAGCCTCCCGCGAAACAGTTGATTATAACTTTAGGGATTCGTTTGGGATTAAGCTCTATGAACTGGTTTAAAACAAAATTAGCAAAATCCGGGCTGAGTGGCTCAGGCGGTTAAGGCGCTGGTCTTCTGACCCCAACTGCACAGGTTCGATCCTGGCTCAGTACGGTGGTATTTGAAAGTACTCAAATACGTCAGCCTCGTGTCGGTAAATTTACTGGCAGGCAAAAGAACTCCTGCGGAACTAAATTCCCGCACCTCGGCGTCTCCGAAAATCGTAAAAGTAGTTAGTGAGGCATTAAGCCAATAACATTATTATTATTATTAAAACTAGCACAAGAAATCTGCCTCATTCCTTCGCAACAATTACATATAGAGTGTATTTCTTTTATTTAACTGCGAAAGCAAAACATGTACACATAAAATTTTGTTACCGGAGCGAGTTGGCCTTGCCGTTAGGGGCGCGCAGCTGTGAACTTGCATTCGGGAGATGGTGGGTTCGAACCCCAATGTCGGCAGCCCTGAAGATGGTTTCCCGTATTTTCCCATTTTCACGTGAGGCTAAAGCTCGGGCTGTACATTAATTAAGGCCACAGCTGTTTCCTTCCCACTCAAAGCCCTTTCCATCCCATTGTCGACATAAGATCTATCTGTGCCGGTGCAACGTAAAGCAAAATGTAAAAGAAAAATGACTATAAGAGTACAAGAAGAAGACAGGCCAACACACGCGCAGCAATCATCGTATTAAAATTTGCATCCTTCCCCGCTTAGACATGCCGGTGGTTTCTCTTCGAGCATTCTTTTATATTCTGGCACCGCTTCAGCATACATTGATTCTCCATCTACCCACGGTCTAGACTTCGTGTCTGCTGGCTGCCTGTCTATCTGGAAGCGTTCTCGCAAGAAAAGTAGGTTTAGTCATCGGTGACGAGGAAACTTGTGGGCGTGTGGTCCATTGTGTACGTGAGGAGTCAACATTTCTCAGTATCGAAAAAAGTTGTTGATTTGTTACTGGAAGATTCAAGGGAGTGTGGGTGTAGTTTGTAGTAATTCAGGGAACATTTTTTTCTACGAAGCAACTTCGTCTCACTGCACCGTTAATTCGCCAGTGAGAGATGTTTTTCTCCTATTAGTCATTGGTCTGAAGCCCGCCTGGTGGCGTCAAGTCCAAAATAATAGTCCGACACCGTGGTTATCCGGTTCAAGTCCCGTTGGTGGAAAAAAATAATCACCATCAGAATGTTGGCCGGCAGGGTAGGATAGGTGGTGGTATAGAATTTCGAATCGCTATATTGTGTGCCAAAAGTTTGGATTCAATTTCAAACCTCTCCACAGTGCTCGTATGGAGTTAGGGCATATGATGATTCGTTCGTCGGATGGGAACATTAATCCTTGAGCAGACCCCATGATGTTATTCGATAGGAGTAGGCTACATGCCGGGACAGGGTTTTGCCCTCTCGCTACCTCATTATCATCATCTCGTATCTAGATGTGCAATTCGCCCAAGGGACGTGAAATACAAAGAATTCGACGAGGCAAGCCGAAGGTGTCTTTGTCTAAGTAAATAATTCTAACCGCATGACACTACAGCCCCGATGGGCCATGGCCTACCAAGCAACCGTTGCTCAGCCCGAAGGCCTGCAGATTACGAGGTGTCGTGTGGTTAGCACGACGAATCCTCTCGGCGGTTTTAATTGGCTTTCTAGACCGGGGCCGCCATCTCACCGTCAGATACCTCCTCAATTCTAATCCCGCCCGACTCGTTGGCTGAACGGTCAGCATACTGTCCTTCGGTTCAGAGGGTCCTGGGTTTGATTCCCGGCCGGGTCGCGATTTTAACCTTCGTTGGTTAATTCCGTTGGCGCTGGCGCTGGATGTTTCTGCTGTCCCCAACATCCCTGCAACTCACACACCACACATAACACTATCCTCCACCACAATAACACGTAGTTACCTACACATGGTAGATGCCGCCCACCCTCATGGGAGGGTCTTCCTTACAAGGACTGCACTCGGCTAGAAATAACCACACGAAATTAATTCTAATCACGTAGGCTGAGTGGACCACGAACCAGCCCTCATATCCAGATAAAAATCCCTGACCTGGCTGGAAATCGAACCCGGGGCCTCCGCAACCCCTACACCACGGAGACGGCTAAGTAAGTAAATAATAGGTAAAATAAATAAATACGTACATGGAATTCGTAGATCTAGAAAATGCATTCGATAATGTTTATTGGACCTATCTCTTAAGAGATTCTGAAGATGATCGGAATCAGATACCGAGAATTATCGATTTTCTTCTTCTTCCTCCTCTTCATTTCTGGCCGTATGTGTGCCTACAATGGACACTCCCAAGTATCACTTAGGGTCGGCTCTTCTGATCCTTAGAGAGTCCTCCCTGCGGTTGGATGTATCCGCCACTGGAATGCCGTTTCTATTCAAGTCCTTTTCGGCTGTATGCCACCATGTTGCTATCACACGCCCGCGTCCTCACGTTGCTTCCTCGACTGCAAGAGCTCTCTTAACCCTAGAACTGCCAAATGTCGCGCTCGACTTTATAGAGTGTCACTAGAATGCCAACGTCGCACGCGCAACGCATAGTACGTGCATTCGCTTAATCAGTCATAATATAATTTATCTTTCACTTACGCTATTTTAATAAGTAAGACATTGAAGAGGAAGCTTAAAGTTTTTCATCACACATTCCTCAATAGCCATAAATGACTCAGTCAAGGTCAGGGTAGGTATAAATTCAGCTACTCTTTCCTCATCCCCCTGTCGTCTCAGATGCTATGTAACTTCGCGCTCACTCGCTTTTCCTGTTAGTTTCTGTCAATATCTTTAGTTATCTTTCAACAGATTGAGTTTATTCTTAAATTGTTTCTTTTGAAGGGTAAACTTTCATCATGGATGATGAGCTAAGTGATTCAAGTGATATTCACAAAGTTCTTGAAATGATTGGGATGCTTCCTCTTCCAGCGATATATTTTCTTTAGCTGATGATTCTTCTGAGAGCGGAGAAGAATATATTCCAGAATCTGAAGTTGAAAGTGATTCCGATGAAGAGAACAGGCCAGCCGACGTTTCACTGGTTGATACTGTTTCCATAACACCAAAGTGGTGCAGGGTTTATCCACCCGAACCGGAGTTCGATGTTTCCGAGAAGTTCCGCGTAAGGGATCCTGGCATTAGGATCTGTCCGCCCCGAAACATTACACCTATTATGTATTTCTACTTGTTCCTTACGGATTTGATTTGGATGCTCTTGGAGCAAGAAAGTAATGACTATGCAGGGAAAAAAAGAAACTAAAAGACATTCTGCAGAAATGAAGGCCTTTTCTCGTATGCGAACCTGGTTTGATGTAAATGTCTCCGAAATGTAAAAGTAAATTGGAATTCTAATAAATATAGGGTGCACCGTGAATGTTTTCATAAATTGCAGCATTTATGGAGGCCTATGAGGCGTGGCAGGAAAAGAAAACTCCGAGAATGATTCCCAGTAGTACTCGGCGCCTGACGGAACTGTGTAGAAGAAGAAATTTCGCGTGTTTTGTATATAGTGATTTTTTTAAAGAGTTGTTATTTGTTACTAATGGTGAACTTGAAAATATGAAAAACTTTTTCTTTTCCAAATTTTTGATCGCCTCATACGCACATGATAAGCAAGTGAATGATCTAATACTTACATAAGCATCTTAAATAAAACTTTATGAGTAATATGGTGTGCTGCGTGCCTAACTTTTCTGCAGGTAAACGTGCTTAAATTTGTTAAAAACATAAATGTGTAAAACATGCGAAAATGGCCTGGCATTTAGGGAAAAATACTCGGCACTTCTAGGGTTAACGGGATGATCTCATCTCGACGTTGTACTTGTCCGTACCAGCGCAACTGCCGCTCCTCAATTTCTCACTGATAGGGACCGTACTAAATAATGATCCTCGTATATGCTCATTGCGCACTCGGTCCAAGAGGTGACACCCGCTGACCATCGCAGCATCCGCATTTCCGTTACATGCATTGGCTGATCATGCTTCTTCTGCCTTGTCCAACATTTGGAGGCGTTAGTGAGGGTAGGGCGAACAACAGTCTTGTATATCTTGTATTTGTGCTTTATAGCCATCCGTCTGTCACATAAGACGCCTGTCGTCGAACGCCATTTGGTCCATTCAACGTTGATGCTATGTTTCACCTCGTCATCAATAGTTGTATCGGTGGTAACAATTGAGCCCAGGTACTTGAACTGCCAGTGATTCGCCCGCTAAAAAAAATTGTATTGAGTGGACCTGGAATCTACAATTAGTATAAAAATCAGTCTGCAGTGATAAGAATCGAAGGCTATGAAAAACGCAGCAGCAATCCAGAAAGGAGTGAAGCAATGCTGAAGTTTGTTCCCTCCCCTTTTCACAGTTTACATAGAACAGGCAAGATAAAGGAAAGTCGGGCTGAGTGGCGCAGATGGTTGAGGCTCTGGCCTTCTGACCCCAACTTGGCAGGTTGATCCTGACTCAGTCCGGTGGTATTTGGAGGTGCTCAAATACGACAGCCTCGTGTCGATTGCCACGCCGGGGGAGCGGGCTACGGTGGCCCCCGTAAAAAATGTCGGTAGGTTTACTGGCACGTAAAAGAACTTCTGTGGGACCAAAATCCGGCACCTCGGCGTCTTCGAAAACCTAAAAGTAGTTTGTGGGACGTAAAGCCAATAACATTACTGTTATTAGAAAAGGAAGCCAAAGAGGAATGCGGAAAAGGAATCACAATCCAAGGAGAAGAAATCGAAACTCTGAGATTCGCGGAATATATCGTTATTTTGTCTCAGTCTGCAGAAGATCTGGAGAAATTACTGAATGGTCTGGGCATAGACTTGGAGAAGGAATACAAGATGAAGATAAATAAACCCAAAAACAAAGGTAATGGAGTGCAGTCGAATAATAAATAATTTCGTGTGGCTATTTCTAGCCGGGTGCAGTTCTTGTAAGGCAGACCCTCCGATGAGGGTGGGCGGCATTTGCCACGTGTTGGTAACTGCGTGTTATTGTGGTGTAGGATAGTGTTATGTGTGGTGTGTGAGTTGCAGGGATGTTGGCAACAGCACAAACACACAGGCCCCGAGCCAATGGAATTAACCATTGAAGGTTAAAATCCCCGACCCGTCCGGGAATAGAACTCGGGACCCTCTGGAGCAAAGGCCAGCACGCTAACCATTTAGCCATGGAGTCGAACTGCAGTCGAATGCAGTCTTAAAGGGAGTAGATGAATATTGTTACTTGGGTAGTAAAATAACTAACGATGGAAGAAGAAAGGAGGTCATAAAATGCAGACTAGCACAAGCAAGAAAGGCCTTTCTAAGGAAAAGAAATTTGCTCACCTCCAACATTGATGTAGGAATTCTATTTTTCTTAACCCTATTTTGTTTCCATCGCGACCGCTGCTCAGCCCGAAGGCCTCCAGAATACGTGGTATCGTGTTGTCAGTACGACGGATCCTCTCGGCCGTTATTCTTGGCACCCTAGACCGGGGCCTCCATCTTTCCGTCAGACAGCTACTCAATTGTTATCGCGTAGACGGAGTGAACCTCGAACAAGCCCTCAGATCCAGGTAAAAATCCCTAACTTGGCCGGGAATCGAATGCGGGACCTCCGGGTAAGAGTCAGACACGGTACCCCTACACCGCGGGGCCGGCTTCTATCGCGAAAGTAGACCTAAATAAGAAATGACAGCCTGGTATTTTCTCTTTCTGAAAGCTGCTATTTTAGGCCTCTGCTGGGTTATACTAGGGGTGTACAGAAAGTAATGCCAACGTTGTCCGGACACTCGCAAAAGTTCGGGCATGCGCAAAGAGGATATCGGGGTGGTAAGGTGGCGCTGTTGTCGATGTGTATTGGGCATTTGACGGGCATCTAGTTGGGTGTATTGTTACTGTGTGGCGTTGAAGTGAAGAGTGCCGATTTCACCGCTCTAAAGCATGTTTTCAAACGGTGATCAGCGCTCGTGGATTAAATTCGAGGTTGTCCGTGGCAAAAATGCATCAGAATATTATCGAGGATTACGTGATGTGAGAATTCATTATCGTATATGACGATGGCTCAAGGCCATCCATTCCTCAAGATCAGATTGACATTGTTTCTGTAAACCATCATGGACTGTCCTTGAATTATCCGTAGAGGTTGGTCTCAGTCATCAGATGATGTAATTGGGTGGTCCTGGAACACCCTCCGTACTCATTAGACGTGAGTCTTTGTGACTTCGACCTGTTTCTGAAGTCAGAGGAACCCATTCCAAAGCCGCCTATTCCCTGAAGTGGCATTTGTTCTCCGCGCAGTAGGGGGCTCCGTCGCTGTCATCAGAGAACGCCTTTGCAAAGGTCCCCAACAGCTTCCTGACATTCGGAAAAATGTAAATAGACTTTGTGGGTGACTTCATTGAAGGAATGTAATTCAATTGTGTCTTGTTTGTACTTTACGCAGCCCTCGTACCAATGGATTAGATAGACGTTAATGGCTTGAGAAATATGTCATCATTGTCGAGGTATACAATTAGTGCACACAGCTTTACGACATTATCTTGGAAGCTTAATTTTAGCACTTAACTACTCCGCAATGCTACAGTGGTTAGCCAGATTATTATACTCACTGGTAGGTACTACGTTTTCTTAAAGACATCTGCATGTTGTTCAAGGAACAATGGTGAGGGATCATCACGAGTTAATTTTGAGCAGGTAACTAACATCTTTCTCGAAAATTACACAGTCATGCTTGATGCTGCAGTATGACATAAGGCAAAATCTCTTACGGCTATCCCACAGAATCAGGAAATTGTCTGACACTGGCTAACATATTCTCTTGACTTGAACCCAAATAAAATCACTTGGATGGAGCAGAAGAAATAAAATGACAGGAGGAGTTATTACCAACTAGAATATATTCATGGAAAGAGTAAACGAGGCTTGGAGAAACACAGGAAAAGGCAAGAAAATACACCTACGGCTGACTTCACAAAGTACTAACACTGTAGTTAGTCCAACGTGAAGAAAATTGCCAATTATTAACTTTTTTTGACTTGTAATCCATGTGCAATTTCCATACAACAAAAGTGTAATCTTTCTCCAGTCCGTATATACTTATATCCACCCCCACTCCCCCCCCCCCCCCAAAAGGTCAGAAAATATATTATTCTCCTTGTGAGTATAATAACTTTTCAGACAACTGTAAGTCTTACAACATCGGGAAGTTATAGTTGAAATAAATCTAAAGCGATCATTCATCTGAACTGCACATCTACTGTTTAAAATATACGATGATGGAAAGTAGCGCAGCTATTTCCAGTCGCTGGGTTTATTTTTAAAATATCGCTACTGGCGATGTGGTTTTATATGAGATGGATTTAAATCAAACCGATATATAGATACATGAATATAAATACCTACCCTGCTTCTGCTGTATATATGAGTTTCATGAGCTCCAGTCATGAAAAACACCGTATTTTCAATCGTCGCTCATATTTGTCCTACTTCTCAGTACTTGGGTGATGGAAGTCATCTCAGGTTTTGTCATTATTATTATTATTATTTCATTGTACATGTACCTAACAAGTACACACCTGTTTTTATTTTATGGAATCCTTCCTCTGATGCAGAGGCTGCCTTATGAGAAAGTATACTTTTACGTTAATTTTTAGGAAATAGATACAGTTGAAAAATTTAAATGGCAACCTAATTGTAACAATGATTTCTTCGAATAATTAATGAACCCCTTAAGGCAATGGTGGCCGTTTCCCCTAACGTTGTCACTGGCAGACACACCTGTTTCCAAAAATTGGCGGTAAAAACGGGAATTGTTTCCCTCGCTCCAACCATCACATCCAATATGTCGCTTTTGAATATATGTTATTTATCTTTTTAGAAAGGATTTCTTGGTAAGTAAATTTTCCTTTTCTCGAGGTTGGCATCTGAGGGAGGCGACTTCTGGCGTTCAAAGTGGACAGTTCGCTCGATGATGCAACCTATCTTCTTAATTTGGAGGCGGTTATGTCGATCCTTCTGTAGCTTCCATTGTCCGCCAAGCCATGAACCTCTTCATATGCGTGGAAACCATTGTCTTTGAGCATTGTCGCAGTTAACGTGCGGATGTTCTGACAACGCGTATTTCTTAAAAGTTCACCATGAGGACAAGATCTCAGAACATGCGCAAGAGTTTCAATCTCCTTGAGAGAGCGCCTACAAAGCGAATTGTGCTGAGATCTTCCTGGTACCCATCTAACTGCTGAAATGTTTTCTGTCATTCTAACTGCCTCAAACATTCACTACATGACAAGCCTTGATGGTCTCTAATCCAGGAGTGTGTAAACATACAACTTTTCCTTTCTGCTGCAAGTTAAATCATTAACTGAATGCCCTTTCCCTTAAAAAATCTTCTGACTTTGATGGCGTCAGCTATTTCTAAGCCAGGATATTGCAAATTGTCAGATGGAGGAACACTGAGGGATTGTATTTAGAGAGTTACTTCTTCTTTCAGATTTCTTGCAACATGAATATATTTGTCACCTGTGTCTTAATACTACATTTCAGTTGTTAATGTACTGAGAGATGCGCTTCCCAAGTGGCGTAGAAGAGTTCCAACCCTTCAGAGAAGTTAGTGTGTTTAACAATTATATTCCTAATTTTTATAGAAAACATATTACAGGCAAACCTGTTAAAACCGTATTGATGACACGAGCGTCCATAATCAATATGGGCACAGACTTATATCGTCTTTACGCCAGCAAAAACTGCTATGTAATAATATGTTTGGAAAAATACTGACCCGCGCCGCATATCTTATAAAGAGCGAGAATTCCTCGGCAAGTTCTAAGCTAACATATTTCACATGGCACTTTTTTGAGGCGCAAGGACGATATTAGTATTTTATTTAATTTTTTTAGTATTATAACGCTCTCTCCTTTGCTGTCAACTAACGGAATCACTTTTATGGAGTTTCCTTTATTACTTCCTT
This sequence comes from Anabrus simplex, assembly GCF_040414725.1. Lineage (NCBI taxonomy): Eukaryota > Metazoa > Arthropoda > Insecta > Orthoptera > Tettigoniidae > Anabrus > Anabrus simplex. The sequence goes on from NC_090275.1 coordinate 43,834,434, forward strand.
AATATCTCGAAATTTTTCCCTAAACTCTCATAGTGTATGTTGGAAGCTAACTTGAACTTCTAGGAAACGTTTAAGCCCAAGTAAACTAGAGAATCACAAACGTCCCATTTTATCCCATTCTTATGAATTTTATCCTGGCGTCCCATCAAGTCTAACTGGGACAAAAAGCGAGCAGTTTTTTTATTAAAAGAGCTGCGATGTTTAATACGTGCTTTTTAAAAATTCCTGGCCTCTCCAGTCCGTATCCAGTTATGCGCTATTAAGTAAGAAAACTTGTACAGTAAAAACAACATTCAAGTGTTGTTACCTTGTGCTTGAATATACCTCGCTCAAGTACTCCCAGAGAGATAATTTTCTCGCAGATGAATCAAGCAGAAAAATAGGCTCCAAGTAAAGACCATCGAGTTAATTTTGTTGTTGGAAACAGTTTACAATAATGTTTCTTGCGCGAAGTTTTATGAAATGTTATTTCATGGCAGATGTCATCAAGTAGTAGGTCCAGGGAACAGGCGCTACCTGCGCCTCTCGGGAAGGCTGGCTGTCACGTCAGAAGAGAGCAGCGGACAGGCGGGTCGCATACCGTGGAGGTACTTGCAGTAACCGCACGCAGATGTTACTATATGAACAATAATAATAATAATAATAATAATAATAATAATAATAATAATAATAATAATAATTTGAAGGAAGGGTCATACGGAACGAACAGGACACATTTAACAGAGTATATCAGGGCAAGAAAAAGAAAAATATGTGTTCAATATGTCCTGAATAAATAAATTCTAACGATCAGCTAAAGTTCTGGGAGATACGTGCACTTATTGAAAGAAAATATAGGCTCCAATGTCGTGTAATCTGAGAACAACGTGCATCCCCACTGGCCTTCAGTGCGTATTACGTCATGCACTTCCCCTCCATGCTCGCCCAGCTGCTCTCGTTCCACCACAGCGGTGAGCAAACTGGCTCTGAGTTGACGCTGTTTTATGATCCCGAAATACTGAAAGATCTCCAATTTTATGAAAAGTCAGCTAATTTATCTGAATCTGAGGATTGACTTTCTGATGGGTAGCTAATACTGAAAGTGATAATAATAACGACGCATTTTCTTACGATTTGCTTTACGTCGCACCAACAAAAATAGATCTTAAGAAGATGATAGGATAGGAAAGGTGTAGGAGTGAGAAGAAAGTGACCATGGCCTTAATTAAGGTGCAGCCACCAGCATTTGTCTCGTGTGAAAATGGGAAACCACGGAAAACCATGTTCAGGGCTGACGGCAGTGGAGTTCGAACCCACTGTCTCCCGAACACAAGCGATCATAAAGGGACAGTATCATATTGTTCATAAAATTAAATATTATTTGTTTAAAATTTTGAGCTAAAGTTGAAAATAAACATATAATAAGGGAATTACGTCTGGTGAGGACGTTTCCTACGTTCTGGTTTTCGTTCACCATCTGTCGATGACAGCGTTTGGTGTGTAAAAGTCTTGGGTTCATGTTTCTTCTCTCTAATCTCGTCAAGTGTCCTCGCTGGCTTGGTGGATGCAAGGGATAACTGAAGCCGTAGTTCCTCTTAATAGAATAACCTTAAAGAATTAGTATTGCAGAAGCCGTAAAGCATTTTGCTGACAGTCCGTCTGTTTGAAAATCTGGGATCCGTATCAAACTTGCGAACTTTTACCAGCGAAGTGAGCACGAGGGAGAAGAAGCTGGTTAAAGTATTACAGCCGGATGTCGTGCACACGTGTAGGCGGGCCAGCACGTGAACCCAAAGTACTTGTGCCCGTCCCTTACGCAGCTGTTGACGGCCATTCATCCTGTCACGACCAGGTCCGCGGCAGCCAATTACAGGCCTGCCCTCCACAATAGCGGCCCCGGCCACCTAGGAGAAACGACAAATACATCGCTAGAATAAGGCAGGACACGTGGATGCTCAGATAAGCGACAAATAATCTGTGAGAAATGGTCATAACCTCAACAGTTTGCTTTGTAATCCTCTTCTTCTTTTTATTATTATTATTATTATATTATTATTATTTTATTATTATTTGCGAATGAGCCCATTAGGACTACGCAAAGTACTTAGAGACAGGCATTTGCCTTTCTTTGTGCCCACACTTCCTTCATTCGTTTGCTGTGTGCTTCTTTTCTCTCTTGAGACCATGTTGTTCCGGTCTTCTTCCTTGGTTCCTCCTCTTGGTCAACTTGCCACTTATGAACTTTGGCTCTGAGGATAACCCGGCTTTGGATGTCTTCAGGTGTAATTCCTGCCAGTTTGAGATCTGTTTTAATTTCGCCAATCCATTTTATTGTGTCCGTTTTGGCTTTAGTTCGGTTTTCATAAAATTCAACTATTTGCTTGGTAAGTCTATCTGGGTTCATCCTTTTTATATGTCCAAAGAATCTTAATCTGCGTTTTCTGATGTCGCTGTGAATGTTAGAAAATTGTTTTGATTTCCTGTTTCCCTCTAAGGAGGTACTGTTCATCTACGAGTTTTGGGCCTAAAATTTTTCTAATGATCTTGCGTTCCTTTTGCTGAATATTTTCTAGATCAGTTTTCCTGTTCAAAATTAGTGTCTCTGATCCATAGAGGCGTTCTGGTTTTATTACTGTATTATAGTGTCTTAGTTTTGCATGCTTGGAGAGACACTTTTTGTTGTAGATATTTTGGGTGAGTCTATATGCAGTTTCCATTTTTTGGCATCTAACTTCGTTGACTTTTGTTTCTATTCCATTCTCCTGAATTATTTCACCGAGATATTTGAATTGCTGGACCCGATTTATTTTGCCATATTTTGTCTCTATGAATTTAGGGGCTTCTTTGCTGCAGGTCATGTATTCAGTTTTTTCAAACGATATTTGGAGGCCGACTTTTTCCGCTGTTTCTTTCAGGAGTTCGATCTGGTTTATGGCTGTTGAAACGTCACGAGTTAAGATTGCCAGATCGTCCGCAAATGCCAGGCAGTCTACTGCTAATTTGCCCATACCAAGAGTGATTGGTTGGTCAATCTTGAGGACATACTTCTGTTTGCGCCATTCCTGTATTACCTTTTCAAGGACGCAGTTGAAGAGTAGTGGAGAGAGCCCATCTCCCTGTCTTACTCCTGGTTTGATCGGAAAAGGGTCTGAGATTTCCCCCATGAATTTAACCGTAGATTTTGTGTCTGTCAATGTCTCTTTTACAATTGCGAGTGTTTTTCGGTCTAGACCCTGTTCTTTTAATATCTGAAACAGTGATTGACGATCAACTGAATCATAGGCCGTTTTGAAATCAACAAAAGTACAAACTACATTTTTGCTACAAATTCTCTGATGCCTTAGGATTAACTTTAGGTTCAAAATTTGCTCTGGACATGAACGGCCTGGTCTGAAACCTGCTTGATATTCTCCAATTTTTGGTTCTAGTTGCTGTTGGGCTCTATCGAGAAGGCACTGAGATAAAATTTTGTAGGCAACAGATACCAATGAGATTCCTCTGTAGTTATTTACGTCTGTTCTATCTCTTTTCTGTTATTATTATTATTATTATTATTATTATTATTATTATTATTATTATTATTATTATTATTATTATTATTATTGGATCCGGTGCTGAAAAGAAGAATTATATGCAAATTGCCCAAAAATCAATTTGCAGTGAAAGGAATCGGGCTCTCGAATTCAGAAAGGAGTGTGCCCAGGTTGGATGGGGTCTGTCTCCTCTCCCCTTTTCAAACCTTCATTATTGTAGAAGACTTCCTCGAGAACAGTCAAGATTTTCTTCTGACGAAGCGGAGAAAATTTCTCTGCGAAACATAAAGAGTTTCACCTTGTTTTCTTGACACGGCATAAGCCCAAAAGCCCATGTCATGTCCACAAGTCCACGGTATTGTTAAGAGTCGACGCCAGCACGTCATCTCAAAGGTCTTGAGTTTGGGCTTTTCCGCTGTTCTCAGGGTCAATATTTCTGACCCAAGTCTGTACTAACATTGAAGACCATCGGCATGCAGGTACAGCATGAAGACTCCCTACATCTTATACCGCGATTCAGTGCGACGGTGGATTGATGCTTGCATCAGTGCTAACACAGGGCACATTGAACATTTCATGTAACAAAGTGTTTCGCATGGTATGTTGGTAGGTTCTATTCCTGTGTGTTTCCCATGATTAGAGTGTTGAACCATAGAAAATAAGTTCTTACATGGAAATAAAGCGTTTCCGCACCCATATCCAGCAGGCAATGGTATGATGATCAACGGGGTTAAAAGTCACCTTGTGAGAGATTGTGAGGAAAAGTCCTCTCAGTTTTCATTACTGCGTTGATGGTATGAACCTTATGGGGATCATTATAAGTACCTAGGTATTAACATAAGGAAACATTTTCATTAGGGCAATCACATAAATTGGATTGTAAACAAAGGGTAAAGATCTCTGCGCATGGTTATGAGGGTATTCTGGGGTTGTAGTAAGGATATAAAGGAGAGGGCATATAAGTCTCTGGTAAGACTCCAACTAAAGTATGGTCCTAGTGTATGGGACCCTCACCAGGAATACTTGATTCAAGAACTGGAAAAAATCCAAAGGAAAGCAGCTCGATTTGTTTTGCGTGATCTCCGAAAAAGTAGCGTTACAAAAATGTTGCAAATTTCGGGCTGAGTAGACTGAGTGGTATGTTCGGAGCTGTCAGTGGAGAGATGGCATGGAATGACATTAGTAGACGAATAAGTTTGAGTGGTGACTTTAAAAGTAGGAACAGTCACAATATGAAGATAAAGTTGCTATTCAAGAAGACAAATTGGGGCAAATATTCGTTTATAGAAAGGGGAGTTAGGGATTGGAATAACTTACCAAAGGAGGTGTTCGATAAATTTTCAGCTTATTTGGAATCATTTAAGAAAGGTCCGAAAAATAACAGATAGGGAATCTTTCACCTGGTGACTGCGACCGCCTTCACAACCTTGTCACGAATGTGTGAGGTATTCGGTGAGGAAGGGACAATCAGCAGAGGCAGTTCAAACAAGTGGCCACTTCGATCGCCTGATCTCTCTCCTTTTTTACGTGTGAGGAATGTCCACTGAAATGCTGACCTACAGTATTGTTACACTTTATATTTGCTTTCATATTAGAAGTGTTTTCACAACGTGTAATATAATATGATATACCGGGTGGGCAAAATAAACTTGGCCCAGAAAATATTTATAAGACTCACGCGGAATTCACCCTTGTTAATGAACATGAGAACTGCCAATCACAAGAAGTGCTGGAAACAGTGATTTCGATGCTCCAAGCGTCTGCTGTCCGCGCGTGCACAACTCCCGCATGCTCTGTCCCCAGTATGTCACCATTATACATCAGAAAGTCCCCATAAGTACGTCGAAAAGTTGTTGCATAATCTAAAGATTTGTGTGTGGTGCGCAATGTCTGGTGTCCGCATCGCAACACGATTCATTCACGAAACTGTTAATGTTAACCGGTACGTCCAGACACTGCTTAATCCATATGTGGATCAATTCACAGAAGATGAACGACTCTATGGATATTTCCAGCAAGACGGAGCAACAGCACACACAGCCTTGATGACCTTGTCACGAGTGCGTGAGGTATTATGTGAGGAGAGAACAATCAGCAGAGGCAGTATAATCAATTGGCCACCTCGATCGCCTGATCTCTCTCCCTGTGATTTTTACCTGTGGGGCAAGTTGAAGGAGCAAGTGTACTCCAATAATCATCATATACTGTAAGAGCTACAGCAGTACATTGAAAACGCTATTACTGCTATCACTCGGGCAGAGCTAACAGATCTATCGATCAATCGAGCGTGACTCACAGTGTGATAAATCGAGCACAGCGTTGCATCGACGTCGACGGTGGCCATTTCCAGCACTTAAAGTGATCATTAAGAAGGAATAATCCCGTGTCAGTCGTATTGTAAATATTTTCCAGTCTTGTTTTAATTTGCTCACCCGTTAGTTTCATATAATATAAAATATAGTGCCAATGCCTAGAAATCCTGTTGGGTTTATTCATTTTATGTGGGGAACTTTACTCGTCTTGATGAAAAAATGTTCAACACACTTTTTAGAGCAAATTAATGGATATAGTATAAATCAATCATATGCTGATAATACTTCACTTTCGTCAGTCTCACGGTATGTTATTCATTTTACCTTTCCTGAGACTCGGCAAGGAAAAGCAAAATATTTCCACACACACATTACTGTGGATAATTAAATCCCAAGGCTATTGATTTGCCCCGCAGGTGTAGTGTAGTTCTAAACTGCTTTCCACGCAGCCGCCGAGGTGGGAAGTTGGGCTCATTGTATGGTAATCAACTTACAAGCGGAAGCGCGACTCACTTTGGGAAATGAAATCAAAGCCGCACAGTGCGTCAAGCAGAAAATAATATTAGATAAATATTTGCATGGGAAGTTGCAAAAAGACAAATTCTTCCATCTAGAATGGAAAACAAAATTATTGTCAATCTTATTCTCTATCCTATTTGAGTCAAAAAGTGAGGAAATAGTGTTGGGACTGTTAAAAAAGCCTGTTTTTCACCCATTGTTGATTTCTGTATTGTTGCACCAATAATGGTTATCTAACAGCGATGAGTGGCGTAATCAGTTAATAACTGAGGACCAAATATGAAAAAGGCTGAAGGTGCCAAAATAAGAAAAATGTGTTTCTTTGTAATAAGGGGATGTGTTAGCCATGCCGCATATGGTGGCAACGTATGCGTGTGCCTGAGGTTTGAGTTTAATTTGCAGATAATTCAGTAGGCAGAGTCACAGTCCAGGGTGCCCAGCTGAGTTTGGTGGAGAAGGGTGAATGTGCCAGCGTCTCGCACTGAAATTCTTCTGTGCTGTCCACTGTGTCAGTGTGCTATCACATCACTCATGTATTTTTTAATTTCTGAGCCCCTTAATTATTATTTTCCTCCTTCTTCTTTTTCTACAGTTCTTCCCACAGCTGTGGGGTTGCGGGTGCGAACTGTGTCGCACATGTGGATTTGGCCATGTTTTACACCCAGATGCCCTTCCTGACACTAACCCTATATGGAGGTATGTAATCATTATTGCGTGTTTCTGTAGAGATTGGTAGTGTAGTGTGTTGTCTGCGTATGAAGAGGAAAGTGTTCGGACAAACACAAACACCCAGTCCCCGGACCAAAAGAATTAATCAGAGGCGATTAAAATCCCCGACCCGGCTGGGAATCGAACTCGGAACTCTCTGAAACGAAGGCCTCAACACTGACCTTTCATCCAATGAGTCGGAATTATGAGCCACTTAATTACAGAAATGAATTTTATAGAAGCTAAATACTGTTGTGTAATGATATCAGATTATTGGCGGTCGTATACTTGCAATTCAACGTTGGCAGGTAATCATTAATTGCTGGTCTCCTTTGGTAGAGAATGGTGAAAGTGCCATGATGCTTGAGAACTCGATTACTGGCGTTTAATCGAAAACATGTTTGTGGCACTTTCAGCCTTTTCCATCTTTGGTCCTCAATCGTGTACCTGCAACCAGCGATAAAAACCCGTTGCATGGAAAATAATGCAACAGGCTTTAGAAATAAATGGCATTTCTGTAATTGATAACCGAAAATGTACAAGTGATTGCAGGTCTTCCCAATGAGGAAGAAAGAGTGGATCTCTTCCCAAGATTTTCCGATCTATTCTTCCAGTTTTAAACTAATTTACATTATTTGTATGTCTTTTTCTTGGAATTGCTTGGTTCTTAGCTCTTAAAACTGAAACCATTGCAAATAGTAGACTATCCTAGTCTAAGCAAATTCAAACCACTGTTGTTCCTGTAGACATGATGTAGGTTTATTGGTTAAAGAGTACTTCCTCTTTTCCGACGGGTATTCCCAGAAACACGTCACTTTAAGACTTTCGTTCTGAATCCTCTTAGCCAAAGCTTTTCAGACTTAATAATTGGACGAGGGAGTGGAAAATGGATAATATTCCAATCGAGCTTCAATAATATGATTGGCATTGGCATTTTGGTTGAGTGGAAGAGAGAGAGAATATTCCAGTAATGTTATCCTTTTTCAACTCAAAGATGCATTATTATTTTAGGTGTTTAGAAATACCGGGAAACTGAGTTGACAGTGAGAGTTGAATTTGTTGACAGCTTCTGTAACAATGCAAGTTGGAGCTCTTGTAAAATCGCAATCACACATTAATCCTTCGTCCGACTCGTTGGCCGAATGGTCAGAGTACTGGCCTTCGGTTCAGAGGAACCCGGGTTCGATTCCCGGCCGGGTCGGGTATTTTAACCTTCATTGGTTAATTCCGATGGGCCGGGGGCCGGGTGTTTGTGCTGTCCACAATATCCCTGCAACCCACAAACCACACATAACACTATCCCCTACCACAATAACACGCAGTTACCTACACATGGCAGATGCCGCCCAACCTCATCGGAGGGTCTGCCTTACAAGAGCTGCACTCGGCTAGAAATAGTCACACGAATAAAAATTAAATTAACCCTCCAGTTCTCGCGCGGTGTTTTTTCACGCCAGTGCTCGCGCGGGGTAAAAACCCCATTCTGTCATGAAAAATTATCTGAACGTAAAAATAAAATTGTTAGTTATTTCTGAATAAGCACGCTATAAATTTAAAAAAATCACAATTCAAATAACTCCTAGTATTGCCATTAATGAAGTGAAATGAAATGGCGTATGGCTTCTAGTGCAGGGAGTGTCCGAGGACAATTGCCATTAATAATTACACTATACATATCAAGGCAGACAAATCTCGTCAATAACAACGCATATGTCCATGCACTCCTAATAATTAAAACTGTGAAAATCGATTACTCGTCATTACGGTTTGAACACGGAAGTTTAGTCTGTTTTACTCACTTTAGGTTTCCTTATTGAGGAATCCTTCAGGCACGGTATTCAAATGGTCTTGGCAGACACACTTTTCACACAGCACACAAGAATTTCTGTTTTTCTGCCCCGATTTCTAGGACATACAGCGTATCATCCAGATGATACTGTCATCGAAGAGCCCTGGGGAATTTCTTCTTTACCATTTGAACTCATTCGCAAGTCTACCTCTCTGATACTGCGAGACAAACCTGTTTGTGTCGCTCAGGAATATTCTTCTAGAGAGAATATTTTCAAGGTTGTTTCCAACATAAGCAACATAGTTATTAATTTCTCGTAATAAAAACACAAACAAGAACGGAAACTGACAAACCACGATGTTGCCAATTTAGTTTCACCGGTGCTCGCTGCTTTGTCTAACTGTTGAAAACGTACCGACGTCCGAAGATTTGACAAACAAATTGGAAGGAGCCACACAGTGTCCTTGAAAGGTACACAACAGCCCATGATATAGTCACATATAGAAAAAATTGCTTTTGTTTTCCAAGAAATTGGGTAATCACGCGAGTACTGGCGGATTAACAAGGCTGTTTTGACACCCACCATCAATGTGACATTCTTGGTCATCAACCATTAATATACGATTTGAGAACCTAATTACTTGCCCTGTGAGGGGAACGTTTCAACCGTCAATGTTGTTCAAAGTTTGGATCGGATTTATTCGCCAGAAGAGTATGAGGGAATAATTCGAACTGCAAGTAGTTACGAGCGTCCAAAGTGACGAAGAGCTGAACTTCAATGATTGGTGGCTTCGCTGTTTCAAGAAGACATCCAAGGACAATGAAAATAGTGTTTTTCGTTCAACATTAGTACATACAGACATCTGGAATACACTAATAAATTGAAAGGTAAAGTGAACGCTTCTGAATTCATCGATGGCTTTTCTTGAAGCTAATGAAAGATGAGGGTGTGGTACTCCAGAAAGCCAAGGCGGATGATGGGGAAAGTGCCTACCGATTCTAAGAAGCTGCAGGTGATCTGCAAGGTTAAACACCATGTACCTGAAAAACACAGGTCATTTTACGGCGATTCCTCAGTGGCCAACTTCTAACATAATGATCAGTGACACTGATGAGTGAACTATCTCGAAATTACATTGTGAACTTCAAAGGCCTACTTTTATTACGTTTTCTCAGTAAATAATTGTCCAATAACAACTGTTAGTAGTAATTTTTATGTTCAGTATTTCTTTTTGGACCATTTTATCCAAATAACCTTATTCATCACTATTTCTCAAAGTGTTCTAACAATGAGTGGAAAAGGGATAATATTCCGGCGTTTTTAATCATTGACAGACTAACAGCTCTCGTATTAAGACATTTTGAGGCACAACTATTTACTAACAGTAGCACAATTACCTAATAGTGGGTATATCAATACGAAGTATAGTTTGGGCTGAAAGCAGATTCTTTTCTCGTTTTCTCAAAACCTTAGTAAATGGAATTTTGTCCTTTTCTTCATTCAGCTGTTCAATTGTTATAATGGGTCCGGCAGAATTCTAGAAATACGTGTTAATGTATAAAACCTTAGCCATTTACGTATATACACTGCATAGTGATAACTGATTATTCATTTTAGGGGTTTTGGACATTGGAAGCCGCCATCTGTATTGTAAGCCAATTTCGCAATGTAACGTCAAATTTGGAATGTAGTTGCATCTTCCTGTCCACTGCAAATCAGAAATGGAGCCGTTTTGAAAAACTATCACAATATTCAGTAGCTCATCCTCTCTTTCTTAGCATTAATCCCGACTTGCAGGATCTGCTGCTTTGCTACATCTCCTCCATTTCTGTCTGTCGTTGACATCTGGTGTTAAGCCAACACTGTGCATGTCTGCCCTGATGTTGTCAGTCCATCTCTTTGCCGGTCTTCCTCGTGGTCTTGTTCCCTCTGGGTTGATGTGGAGCGCTGTTTTGGTTGTTTTGAGATTAAAACAGTTTCTAACTATTTCAGCTGCTGGACAGGTACACCAGCTAAGCATTTACTCAGACATGTGCCAACTATTGAACATAAGAATACCCAAATTTTTCTTTGTGTGTGCCATTTTTTGGAGCAGAGGAACAAACCAGAATAATGTGTGAGAAATCACAACTCGTCCTCTATCTGTGAACCTCCTAACTTGTCCAATTAGCAGGAGAGAGGACGGTTCCGATCCCGGAACATTTAAATCTCGGTGCAACCTCACCGCACCACAGGGCCCTGGTAACAACGAAACACACAGCAGCACAGAGCCTCTCGCTAAATACGCTGAATAATAGAGCAGGTGAAACAAGGCCCGCTCGTGCGCCTGCCAGGCCTCATTACTAACCCAAGAGGGACCGTGTGTGGCATACAGCACGGGGACAACGGCAGATCAGGAAGTAGAACAGACCCATTTCTTGAAAAATGAATATCCTCGGCCTGTTTCCAGTCATTCGACCGGATCAGGAATGGAATGAATCAAGCCCCAACTAGCGGCGAGGACAGGAATTGTGCCGGCCGCCTAAGCCTGTCGCACTCCTTTGGAGCAATGATTAATGACTGACAGAGAGAAATTAGACTGGAGTGTGTTTCTGGAATGAAGGATAACGGGAAAAACCCGGGAGAAAAACCTGTCCCCACCTCCGCTTTGTCCAGCATAAATCTCACATGGAGCGACCGGGATTTGAACGACGGAACACGGCGGTGGGAGGCCACCGTGCTGCCGCACAAGCCACGAAGGTTCAAAATTCAGTCCTTATATTGGTTGAATATTTCAGTAATAATAATAATAATAATAATAACAACAATAATAATAATAATAATAATAATAATAATATTTTTTGCTAGGGGCTTTACGTCGCACCGACACAGATAGGTCTTATGGCGACGATGGGATAGGAAAGGCCTAGGAGTTGGAAGGAAGCGGCCGTGGCCTTATTTAAGGTACAGCCCCAGCATTTGCCTGGTGTGAAAATGGGAAACCACGGAAAACCATCTTCAGGGCTGCCGATAGTGGGATTCGAACCTACTATCTCCCGGATGCAAGCTCACAGCCGCGCGCCTCTACGCGCACGGCCAACTCGCCCGGTAATAATAATAATAATAATAATAATAATAATAATAATAATAATAATAATAATAATAATAATAATAATAATAATGGCGTATGGCCTCCGGAGAGGCCTGGTGCAGGTCTTTTCCTAGTAGACGGCCTATTAGGCGACCTGCATGTCTGTGAAGATGAGGGCCCTACCTAGGATGATTTCTAATGTTGAATGCGCCACACACACCCAGCCCTTGAGCCATTGGAATTAACCAATTAAGGTTAAAATCCCCGATCGGGCCGGGAATCGAACAAGGGACCCTCCTGAACCGAAGACCAGTACGCTGACCATTCAGCCAACGAGTCGGACATTAAACATTATAAAACAGTGATTAAAGCAGAAGAACTATACGCAGCAGAAACACAAAACAAGAATATCAAAGGCCAGATGGAAGATGGAGCTAACTGAAAGGAAAATTTTAAGAAAGATTATAGGACCAAAATATCAGGTTAATAAGAGAATATACATCAAGAATGAAACACTCTACAAGAAAATCGGAAAACTTTCAGATACTACGCGGGAAAGGATAAATTTTTACGGTCATCTTCTCAGAACGAACTCTAATAGATTAACGGAACAAAGCTTTGACTTCTTTCGTAACCGTAAAACAAAACCCAACTAGTTTAAAGAAACTGAAAAAGGACTTCCAGAATTGAAAATCACAGAAAATTCACTATTCGATCGAACAGCTAAAATAATGACTAAAGACGAAAATATATGGTTCCAAGACAAACCTACATTAAAAGCCAAGCCTATTATCTCGGAATACAAAGACCAGAAATAATGAAGAAATACTGGGCACTGAGAAAAGAACAACTCACAGAGAAAAGATTAATTCAACGTACCCCAGAAAGGGTGAAACGGAAGAATAATAATAAAAATATTACGCACATATGAATTCGTTTGATAGCATTGTCCCTGTAGAGTTATTGAGGTATCCACGAAGTATATATGCTGCTCGATTCTCCCTCGGTGCCAGTCACCGGAGCGGAGCAAGAACAACGAACTGATGACCTGTGCTCTAGGACGTTACTTGAACTTCTTCATGACGAACATTTCAAAGGACTTACAGATCGACAAACACAGGCATGAACGAACTGAATGAGAAACCATTCTGTCTTGTCTCAACACGTTTGCAAATTGTTTTTCACGAGAGCAAACTATTACAGTTCTCTAAAGGTAACAGCCGAGCTCTTCCAATTTAACAGAGCAGTACAGTGTAGCTAATTCTAATGAGAATGTAGATAAGTTTCCTCTATCCTGTTGGATGTAGCCGGCTGTAAATTGTAATTGCCTGTCTTTCTCTTCTCAAACAATGTTCCTCTTTTAATTGTGCAGATGAACCATCAAAATGTGTATAAATAGATCATTAATATCGTTCTTCTTCTTGTTCTTCTCCTTCTTAGCGTTTTCCCCGCTTATATACAGAGTTTGTTCAAAGGCATTGCTTGCTCCTCTTAAAACGGTGTAGTGCATCTCCCTTCTGCATCACCACATTTCAAAAGTTTATTTCTCTTTCTCTCTGAACCACGCTACAGACGAAAGTCTTCGAGAAACATCTACATAATTCCTATGCCAATGTTCAGAGTGAATAAATATTTAATTTCCAAATAAAAGCCTTCCTTGTTTGTGCCAATCTGCAGCATGTTACGTCCTCTCTACTTCCGACGTCATTAGTTATTCTTTTACCCAAGAGCGATATTCATCTAGCTCAGGGCCTCTCAAACGCCCAAAATCTCACGCGTGCAGACAGCGGCGCAGAGTTCCTGTGCCCAGTGCATCGGTCCCACTCGGCTCGGCTCGGACCAACGCTTCGTCTCTGGGCTACTCGGCTAAGCTCGGCTCAACTCGACTCGGATTTGGAACGCTACGGAGCAAGTGAGGCAGAGGGAGACAGTGGGGAGCGAACGAGACAGACATGGGGAAGGTGACAGCGCTATTGATCCAAATCGAGGAGTGGGGGTCTGCAATCTGGTCAATCAAGCGAAGTCTTCTTTTGCACCGTGAACAGTGCATGCTCCGGGCGCATGCACCCTGAGAGGCCCTGCTAGCTCCTTGAAGATTTATTTCCTAATCTAATATTTCTTGCATCACCTGACTTCGTCCGACTGCACTCCATTATTTTTCTTTTAGATTGATTTATTTTCATCTTGAACTCCTTCTCCGAGACTCATTCTATACTATTCAGCAATTTCTCCAGATCTTCTGCAGACACAGATAAAACAACAATATCGAAATTAACTTCCTACCCATTAGGGCCAAAGTCGTGTTCCAAACAAATAGTAAGTATTAAAAACAAAGCGGGATACTGTAGATTCGGATCTCACTGGCGTCCGTTTGGTCTTTTTTTACCCTGTACTTAACATCTTCAACGCGTACTATATGTACGGAACACGACTTAATAGGTAACAGAAAATATCGGTTACAATGCGGTCGTGAAAATTCAATATTCAAAATAATAATATTATCGCCAAATATCAGAATTTTGATTCCCCTCCTTTGATTTGTTTTATTTATTTACTGTACATACTCTCTGCATGCTCCACTACATTTTATTACAAATGCACAAACATAAATTACATTTGAATAATTAAATTTCTAGATGACTGATAATCTTGTTATTATCAATATCAATCAATATCAGTCTTCCTTTTTCCTGAGAGCTTCAAAGTCCAGAGCATTAACAAATTTAGAAAATCCCTTTAAATACGTTTTTAATAGCACCAATTTCAGCATTGGCCAATTATCACCTCTATTAACACTATTTGTCAAGAATTGCCTAATATTTTTCACTTCACTGCACACGAAAATTATGTTCTATTGTCTGAGGGCTACTGTTACAGGAACGCTCGGGGTTACGTATAATTTGAAATCTGTATAAGTACGAAGCAATATTTCCATGTCCAGTCAGTATTGTAGTCATATTTGGTGTTAAATTGATTGTGATTCCATTTCTAAATTCCTCTTTGATTTCCTTCACTGTCTGCTCTGTATAAATATTGAAAAGGAGAGGGGACAATCTGCAAACTTGCCTCTCTCCTTTATGGATTGCTGCTGCTTTTTCATAGCATTCCATTCTTATCGCTGCAGCTTGATTTGTGTACAGATTGAGGATAATTCTCCTTTCTCGGTATCTGATCTCGATCACCTTCAGAATCTCAAATAGCTTGTAATATGAAGAACACACCCAACGATATCCACTGTCTGTCGTAAGAGGCGAATAAAAGGGGCAACCAAGAGGTGATAGATCTTGAAACATGAGATTACCTGTGATTAGTACTGTGCCATTTTCATTGTCCCGATTAGTAAAATACGGAATTTAAAAGTCGTCATCTCCCGTGAATAACGCTAAAACGTTCGTATGTCAAACGGCAGAAAAATACAAGTCAAATGATACGAGCAATAGGAATCAGAGTGGCCGTGACCGACATAAGTGCATTATTTTGAAATTGTTAAAGAGAGAACAATAGAACACTGAATTGAAATAAACTGCCGTGAGGATCCAAAGAGTATTCTCGTAAAAATATAACATATTCTAAAGATAGAATATCAAATTTACGCTAAAAACGGAATATATTACGAGAACTTATTTCCGTGCATATCATACGTATGAAATTTTAAAACGAAATACGAAGGAAGAGATGAAATACAATAGGATTCACCTTGGGATTGCATGGATGAAAAGAGAAAGTTTCTTTAGGAAACGCATTTTTAAGAAAACGGTAGCATTTGAAGTAAAATACCATTAAATTAGACTATTATAAGCTACCATAAACATCTTCGAAATCTGTATAGCAGATAAATTGACGTCACATTTTACTGTACAAAGCAAAATTATAGTACAAGAAGGCTTTGCAACTAAGAAGAAAATGTTATTAATATTGTCCTTTTGCCGGGCTGAGTGGCTCAGACGGTTAAGGCGCTGGCCTTCTAACCCCAACTTGGCAGATTCGATCCTGGCTCAGTCCGGTGGTATTTGAAGGTGCTCAAATACGACAGCCCCGTGTCGGTACATTTACTGGCACGTTAAAGAACTCCTGCGGGACTAAATTCCGGCACCTCGGCGTCTCCGAAGACCTTAAAAAGTAGTTAGTGGGGCGTAAATCAAATAACATTCATTATTAATATTGTCTTTCAATATGTTTTTCATGCATGCACTCGAGAACGACGCCATGAATTGCCAAATTAAAGATGGGATTGACGACTGATGGAAGCCAGCTGACAGCACCGGTGAATACTTAGCTCAGTTATTGCCGAGACTCGCAGCGATATCCAGAGAAGAACATACCCGAAGAATAATGTGTCAGTACAACAACTATACCGGCCACAAGCAGACGCAAAATAAGATGAATTTCACAATTTTATTTTAAAATCATGTATATTTTCCTTCTTGTAGTTAGTTGTTGATTGATGATGTTTGGAAGGAATAGGTCGTTATATCTTCGTGAAACGTTTAATATCACGTAGTTTCGACGCGAGTGATTCAATAGTGTTGCATTATGGAAGGTTATAGGTAGTCTTCCGTAAGATTTAAATACATCCAAATGTAGGACAGTGTACATATCTCAGTGAGGTGTTATGTTAGCAATATGTCAGTTAAATCTCAACAAGCCATGCCAGAGATAGGGAGCTGTGATGAAAATAAAGTATGATACATGTTTATATCAAGTCGTAAGTTACCAAATTCGTAAATATTGACGATTAATTGCCAAGTTTAATCCAGTATAGGTTTAATGTGAATATATATGGATAAGTGAGTTGCGTATTGTTATGCATGTGATTAGTTGTTGATCCATAAAATATTAATTGTAAGTAATTGAGAAGTGAATTGAGCTATGCGTTACATAGAATCGAATAAATGATATTCGCACATGCGGCGGTATAAATATATGAAGAAAATATGTGGAAAGGAATGCGAGAGTATGTTGTCTACAAGTGAGTAGTTGTTGAATTATGATAAATATGAAGACGCATGAGGAAAAATTTTCATATAAGGTTAAGTAATGAATTATTAGGTAACGCAAATATGGATCAAGGTTATAGTGAATGGTAGTAATGATGTTTAAATATGGAATAACCTGTTTTACGTATTAATGGCAATTTGTTAATAAACCTACGAGTCAATAATAGATAGTCATCAAAATAACTTCAGGTAACCAATAATTAACACTCATATGGCTATTTCGAAGAGAATTTCATATTATGTGTATGGTTTAAACTGATTTCAGCTAAAACAGCAGATCATTGATAGGATATACGATCTTAGTGTCTTCATTATCACAACTTATCACTAGTGAGGAATTAGGAATGTCATCCATGGTATTCCTTATCAACTAGCAGTCAAATGATTGAATTTCATGAAGTGATATGACATAATTGCAACCTGACGAAGAAGTTATTGAATCTATTTAGAAAAATTTCACCTATTTCTAAGGAAAATATTTTGAATGGAATTATTTATTATTAATAATACTTTTTAATATTATTGTAGGTAG
Source organism: Anabrus simplex (assembly GCF_040414725.1). Lineage (NCBI taxonomy): Eukaryota > Metazoa > Arthropoda > Insecta > Orthoptera > Tettigoniidae > Anabrus > Anabrus simplex. The sequence continues at coordinate 43,851,874 of NC_090275.1, forward strand.
CCATTGTAAGCTACAAAATAGTGAAACTAATCTTATTTTGTATTTGCTTAAGCAAACATTTGCGTGTGCTTCAAAATGAAAGAAGAGATAAGAATTGATTATTCTTAGTAACGCGGTCAGATATTTTATTTTCTTATTATGTGATTTTAAAACTTTCAAACATGTTAATCAAGTTATTTATTTATTTTTGTCATAATGAACACTTGAATATTTCATTTTTTATTAAGTTACCTAGAATATTAGAAAATTAACTTATGTTAGGTCAAGATAATTTTCATTTAATTCAAAAAAATACTTATTTATAGGAGATGAATTATATTTCTTTATGAAATCGAGTTTGGAAAAGCTGACATTTATATTTTTTTATTTAAGGCTATGACATCCAGGAAGAAGAAAATGAATTTAAACCGATGCTTTCGAAGAAATATCATTGTAAATAGTGATGAATATTTGGACTTTTGATTTAAATCATCCAGCATATACTATATTATTTTGAATAAATAATAGTTATTAACTTTTAATCTATTATTATTATTTATAGATTATAATAGTAGTATATATAAAATGATATCTTAGTTGATAAGAAATTTCAGATCGTGCGGTTGATTTTAAGCTCAAATGTCCATAAAACTTGCATAACATAAATAGAAGAAAGATACTGAATAACTCTCAGTCAAAGTCACGTAAAATGTTTATATTTAAATAATCTCTGAGATGTTCACCGACCTTAGCTGCGGATTTTCTTGAACGCCCCGAAATACGGATTCGGAATGGCGCAGTACCATCACGTGAGTAACGCCTTGGGTTAACTTTACATGCGATTAGTACCATTATGAGGGGCCTGTGATCTGGATTTTAACCCTTTTAAACAACAAGCATCATCGATTTAGGGTTCTACTTTGGAAGTAGTCTCTTGTTCAGTTTACACTATATTTTTAAATTATTGTATGGGAAAGTGGGGCATTGCGGATCGGATCCACTAATTGTTTTATGTTCATAAATTGTTCATCGTTTTCTTTTTGAATTCAAGTCAATGTATGTTTTATGGAATAACTTTAAGTTACAATATTGTGTGTTGGAGCCACTGATTACTTTTAAATTCATATTTATTCATCCATTCTTCATGATCATGTTTTGAATTCTGGTCAGTGGGTGAAATTTTGAATTTTAATTCTCAATATATTTCTTCTAATCTCTTACCATTAGGGGTCGATGAACTAGATGTTAGGTCCCTTTAAACAGCAACCATCATCATCATCAACATCAGCAGCTTGTAATATAATACAAACAAAAATGATAAGGAGGTGGACGCCCTGTCAATGTAATTAGGGATATTGCTCAGTTTCCCCACTTCGTACGAAATATTTGTCGACACAGTTGTGAGCTTGTTATACCCATTGCTCGCTGTTAACCCTCCCCTTCACCCACGTTCCCCCTCAGGCCAGCTGATGTCATCATTTAATTACGCTACAACAGATACCAAATGCGAAATTCCTGGCCTGACTCTTCACCTCATATTTCTCTATGGCGGCGAGACTAAACGTCAACATACATTTCATCCGAGGCCGTCGCTTCGAATTCCGCCCGCTTATATTCTGCTCGTTCATTTAAGAATGAGTAAGCATATAATGTGAGTCAAAATTTATCTCACAATGTCTCTAGGAAGTAAAACTAATATACAGAACAATTATTTAGTTTTTGCGGACAATTTAATACAGTGTTAATTACTATTCTCGGTACAAACAAACAAAGTTACAAACAAAGTTAAAATAATTCTGAAAAACATCCATATATCCAGCGTACTGTCTGAAGCCTGAGGCCTGATAACGACGACCATCACATGGCGAGGTGAAATACTTCATTGATTTTCACTAAAGCTTCCGTCCGGCTCCATGGTTAAATGGTTGGCGTGCTGGCCTTTGGTCCAGAGGGTCCCGGGTTCCATTCCCGGCGGGGACGAAGATTTTAACCAGCATTGGTTACTTCCAGTGGCTGTGTGTGTGTGTGTGTGTGTGTGTGCAGTCTTAAGCATTAGAATGCATCATAAGTGGGTCGCGCAGGTCGCCAATAAGGAGTCAACTTATAAGATCTGCTCCAGGCCTTTGCGAAGGCCACACGACATTATTATTATTATTATTATTATTATTATTATTATTATTATTATTATTATTATTATTATTAAAACTTCCTCGTGGAACACTCGGCCAAAATCTGCTTTCAAACCGCATTGCCTGAACATCAAGACGTTATAATAGAAGTGGAAATGTTATGTTCATTCGTCACCAGATGGCTCCCCGGACGTTGCACAGCGCTAGCGTTCGAAGCGAAAGCTGACCGAACCATCAGCATCAGTCTAAGAGGGTCATATAACATGTGTACGTAACATATGACATTGACAGGTATATAACATTGACACAAGCTTGGAATTTCTAAATTTCTGTCTACATTTCAAAAAGTCATTGTTTAAGAAGCCTTTCTCGTGGAAAGTCGAGATTTTCTTCTGACGGTGCAGAGCATAGTTCACTGCGAAACGTAAAGAATTCCACCTTATTTTTTTGACACGGCATAAGCCCAAAAGCCTATACAATATCATGTCTATTCTTTATTTAATCCTAAAAATTTCAATCCTTGTCTTAATCATCGTTATCCGGTCGATTAGATTTTAGCAGTTTGCCTTTTTTTTTACCACAACCAGGGCTAATGTGAGTCAATGCAGAGTTTCACTTAAGGCCTTATAACTACATTTGGTGTGGACATTTTACGAACAAACAAAAAACGGCTGAGGGTATTGAACCACGGAACACATTACAGAAAGAATTATGTAAGTAAGTTAATTTGGCTAGGATTTGAATCAAAAAGAAACAAGTAAAGAAACTGCGATTTTAGGCTGTTTTCCCGGAACTGCATTTAAGCTGAAGTGATTTTCTAGATTTGTTTTTCTAGTTTGTTAGATCTATCCAAGACTAACAGTTCAAAACATGATAATGTATAGGCTTTTGGGCTTATGCCGTGTCAAGAAAATAAGGTGAAATTCTTTACGTTTCGCAGATAACTGTGCTGTGCGTCATCAGAGGAAAATCTCAGATGTCCACGATAAAGGCTTCCTAAACAATTACTTTTTGAAATTTAGGCATTACAATAAAAGTGGGAATGGTACGTTTATTCGTCACCAGATGGCTCCCAGGACGTGGCACAGCGAAAGCTGACCGAGTCCTTTATCCTTTCAACTTTCGGCACAACTGAGGAAATTGCTTAACTATACGCTTTTCCGTAGTATGGGGAGCCCTACTTTGTCTGCTAAGAAATATTTTCAATGTTAAAATTGCTCGACCAGCGGAAGATTAAATGCCATGAACAACTGTATACTTCAAAACTAGCTTCAAGTGTCATTAAATCGTACCACGGGGGTGAAGTGTATGCGCTGACAACCGCGTTAAATGGACCTTTTATCTCATTATGTTAGCAACGTGTTTAAAATTAGCCTTGTATCAGAATTAGCCCCACTTCACGTAAGTCCTGTCCAGCTGACTGTTACGTAATGGAGTAACCGGAGACCGGGAGAGAGAGAGTGTACGGAGCGTCTAGAGTCAGACAGGTCACAGGAAATGGGCTTTGGACAGCGCCACGGGTTAGAGAGCACACAGGACTTCACTGTGCTTAATACGCACGTAGGTATCGGAGGGTTTTACATGAGGGAGGGAGAAAAATACCAGGTAGGATTATCAACAATGGAACAAGAGATGGAGCAGTAAGCTTAAAGGGGAATGTAAATAGTGTACAGTGTGAACCAAAAGTAAAGAACCACCCTGGAGAGCTTCATTGAGCTAACAGTGGTGGTTCAACAACACGCTACTTACCAATTGAATTTATAATTGTGATCGTTCTTTAACTCCCCAACAACTAGAGAAAAGGTATGGTAAGACTGAAAGAGATAACAGCATAAATATCTCCCACTTATCACTGTCAAAGAACTTCCAGTTGTCTGAAATTCAGATGCTGAGAGGAAGTTGAAATTCTCTGCTGCTCTGTTATTATTATTATTATTATTATTATTATTATTATTATTATTATTATTATTATTATTATTATTATTATTATTATTATTATTATTATTATTGGGGAGCCTCCGTGGCTCAGGTGGCAGCGCGCCGGCCTCTCACGTCTGAGTTCCGTGGTTCAAATCCCCGTCACTCCCTGTGAGATTTGTGCTGGACAAACAAGGGGCGAGACAGGTTGTTCTCCGGGTACTCCGGTTTTCTCTGTCATCTTTCATTCCAGAAACACCCTCCATTTTCGTTTCGTATCATCTATCAGTCATTAATCATTGCCCCAGAGGAGTGCGACAGGCTTCGGCAGCCGGAACAATTCCTATCTTCGCCGCTAGATGGGTGCTTTATTCATCCCATTTCTGACCCCAGGTCGAACGACTGGATACATGCTGTGGATTATTATTATTATTATTATTATTATTATTATTATTATTATTATTATTATTATTATTAGGCAGCCATGTAGTGTAGAGGTAGCGTGTTTGTTTCTTATTCCAAGCCGTTGGGTTAGTTTTCCGGTCAGTTCAAGGATTTCAATTCTGAATTGAATTAATACGCACGTAGGTATCGGAGGGTTTTACATGAAGGAGGGAGAAAAATACCAGGTAGGATTATCAACAATGGAACAAGAGATGGAGCAGTAAGCTTAAAGGACCGAGCTCGATAGCTGCAGTCGCTTAATTGCGGCCAGTATCCAGTATTCGGGAGATAGTAGGTTCGAACCCCACTGTCGGCAGCCCTGAAAATGGTTTTCCGTGGTTTCCCATTTTCACACCAGGCAAATGCTGGGGCTGTACCTTAATTAAGGCCACGGCCGTTTCCTTCCCACTCCTAGCCCTTTCCTGTCCCGTTGTCGCCATAAGACCTATCTGTGTCGGCGCGACGTAAAGCAAATATCAAAAAAAAAAAAGAAAATAAGCTTAAAGGGGAATGTAAATAGTGTACAGTGTGAACCAAAAGTAAAGAACCACCCTGGAGAGCTTCATTGAGCTGAACATGATCATCATCATCTGTTTACCCTCTAGGTCCGGCTTTTCCCTCGGACTCAGCGAGGGATCCCACCTCTACCGCCTCAAGGGCAGTGTCCTAGAGCTTTAGACTCTTGGTCGGGGATACAACTGGGGAGAATGACCAGTACCTCGCCTAGGCGGCCTCAGCTGCTATGCTGAACAGGAGCCTTGTGGAGGGATGGGAAGATTGGAGGGGATAGGCAAGGAAGAGGGAAGGAAGCGGCCGTGGCCTCAAGTTAGGTACCATCCCGGTATTCGCCTGGAGGAGAAGCGGGAAACCACGGAAAACCACTTCCAGGATGGCTGAGGTGGGAATCGAACCCACCTCTACTCAGTTGACCTCCCGAAGCTGAGTGGACCCCGTTCCAGCCCTCGTACCACTTTTCAAATTTCGTGGCAGAGCCGGGAATCGAACCCGGACCTCCAAGGGTGGCAGCTAATCACACTAACCACTAGACCACAGAGGCGGACCACTTATTATTATTATTATTATTATTATTATTATTATTATTATTATTATTATTATTATTAGGCAGCCATGTATTGTAGAGGTAGCGTGTTTGTTTCTTATTCCAAGCCCTTGGGTTAGTTTTCCGGTCAGTTCAAGGATTTCAATTCTGAACTGAGGAGTTGAACGGCGTTCACTTGATAAGAGATTTTCTCAAGCTCCTTGTTACAGGAAACAAGCGCACAGTGGGGAGGTGACACTACTGTACTAGTATACGTAGGCGAACTCGGGTTGCCATGGTTACACTGGCGTCGGAAAATTGGTGACCCTAATTCCAGAGAGACCACCAGCCCAAAAATATATATGGCCATGTTAATTCACATCCCTTTTCACTGATGAACAACTTTTGGTGCAGCTACAAATACTTTGCATTGCATAAACCGAGATATTTTAAAAAGTAGACATCACATAGGCTTTTGGGCTTATGCCGTGTCGAGCAAACAAGTTTATCCACCCACTTTCTTTCCATCCTTCAGTTCTGTTCTATTCTATCTTGGGTATCTTCTGTAGCACTTTATTTTTTCTTTCTTTCTTAATCTGTTTACCCTCCAGGGTTGGTTTCTCCCTCGGACTGAGCGAGGGATCCGACCTCTGCCGCCTCAAGGGCAGTGTCTTGGAGCGTGAGACACTAGGTCGAGGTTACAACTGGGGAAGATGACCAGTATCCCGCCCAGGCAGCCTCACCTGCTATGCTGAACAGGAGCCTTGGTGGGGGATGGAAAAATTGGAAGGGATAGGCAAAGAAGAGGGAAGGAAGCGGCCGTGACCTTATGTTAAGTACCATCCCGGCATTTGCCTGGAGGAGAAGTGGGAAACCATGGAAAACCATTTCCAGGATGGCTGAGGTGGGAATCGAACCCACCTCTATTCAGTTGACCTCCCGAGGCTGAGTGGACCCCATTCCAGCCCTCGTACGACATTTCAAATTTCTTGGCAGAGCCGGGAATCGAACACGGGCCTCCAGGAGTGGCAGGTAATCACACTAACCAGTACACCACAGAGGCGGACATTTTATTTTTTTACTTTATTTTATTTTATTAACAAGCAGCAAGCATTTTATTTTATTATTTTCTGTTTATTTCTTCCACCACATTCATCCCTGTTTCGTCTGATGACCTCTCCGTTACTTCTGACGTACACACGATATGAGTAAACATATAATGGGAGCTTAATGGTGTCGTCATCTTCCGCTTGGAGTGCTAGCGCTGTGCCAGTATACAGCGAGCCATCTGGTGACGAATGAGCGTACCACTTACAGCGACGAACGGTAAAGCATTCTTAAATTCAAACCATCATTATTGTAGAAGTCTTCCTCGTGAACAATCGATATCTTCTTTTGAAGACGCCGAGCAATTTCTCTGCGAAAAGAGTTTCACCTTGTTTTCTTTACACGTCATAAGCCCAAAAGTACATGTACAGTTTTCTCACGATAAATGTACACTAAGTGATAGTAAGGAGTAGATGGTAAGGGAGTGCAGGACATTCCCGTAAGAGGATGGGGTAGGACGGGCCCACCCCACAGAAATAAAAGAGAGAGATAAGCTGAACGAGGAGGAGAGGGGTGGGGTACAGAAGGAGAGCGTTTTCAGCCTCACAAGGTCGACTGCTAATGGAATTGTGAGAAAGCTGCGCTGTCATCTGGTAGGAGTGATTGGGGGCTTCTTTTGGCCCCACGGATAGGGCCGGTAGTGTCATCAATGGGAGGGCGGTCTTTTTTCTCAAGAGGGATGATGATATAGCCGGACAGCAGTAGTAGTAGTACGGTAGGTTATTTTTAACCTTTTGCTATTTGTTTATTTATTTTATATCCAATGGGGTCGATGGACGTGGCATGTAGGGACTTAGGATGAGTGCTGTGGTGATCCTCCCTAGGAAGTGTCACGTTTCCGGAGTATATGATGGACCTCATGACATGCCCAAGGAGTCTCGTGTTTTTTTCCATTTTTCCTTTTTTGTAAGTTGTTTTCATTGTGAACATGTATTTGGGCTGAACGTCTGTTATGTTCAAAAATAAATACAAATAAATACATAAGCCCAAAAGTCTGTAGCATGTCTACTACGGGCCGTGAAGCATCAATTTTGACATTTTAACAAACTAATTAGAAAATGTGAAATATTGTAACCGTACAACAGGGTTACAGATTCCATTCAGTATTTATTATTATTATTATTATTATTATTATTAATATTATTATTATTAACCCGATTCATTAGATTTTATATATTCTGTTTCTAATCATTTAGACTGTAATAATTAGGTATCACGTATATTATTGTATTTAATCATAGGTTAAGTGAAATTTATTTGTAATTATTCTGTATTGTAGTAAGTGAGATTTGTTGGTTTCATATTGTCATGCTGTGGCTTGTAACTCTGGCTGGATGAGCTGGCATAGTATTTTGCAATCGAGGCTATGTTTAACTGTGCAAGTAGATTTTCCGGTGACGCATTCAGCTTAGTCATTCTCAAGCCGCTTGGGTACGCTTAGACAACACTTGACTGATGACATCAGTGCGTGGGCACGTGATTGCGACCAAGTGTCAGTATTCGCCAGCTACTGTATGTTGAAGTGGAAGGGATGGACAGTGAGTAGGGAGAGGAGTCGTCATCGCGAGGTTATATAAGTCAAGGCGACGGTGGGGAGAGGTATTCTGTTCTTATTCAGTTCATAGTACTCAGGTCATATCTACTCAGTTCATAGTATTCAGATCATATTGTGCAGATCATATGAAACAGTCAGATGTATCAAATGGAAGAAGTGGTCTTCGAGTGATGGTCAGAGCTAAGAGTTGTGTTTGAAGAAGTAATAATCGAGGAAGTCTACAAGTGGTGGTTGTATCCGAGCAGAGAGGGGTACTATGCTGATAAAGAAACATCATCTTCTTGTGAGGATGGACTTCACAAGATGTTTCAATAATATTTTCCAATTACTTATAATATATTGAGTGGACGTAATTACATTGGAGCTCCCTACACGCGTACATGGTATGTAGACGGCTCCCGACTTCAGCTCAGAGGTTTTCCCAAGAATTTCAAGTTCAACAGCGGTGTATGCCGACATCAGGTAATTAAAGCATCAGACATGTTATGCATTCATAACATGAAGAAGAATGTAATCAGCGGCGATATCACATCTCACTTCAAGTTCATGCCAATAGCTTTTTTGTTTAAATTAAATTTTCCTTTTATTAGTACCGCAAATCTCACGATATATTTTTTGTTAAATTAAAAGACGTCAATGCTTGTTCATTGTGACGTAAATTATAGTCATAAACTCAGTTTTATTTTAATTATAATAAGTGATTCCAGTTCCATGTACAATCCTCAATTGTGGAAATGCAACAGTAATTTAATATTTTCCTGATCCATATCCCTGTATATTGCCAGATATGTGAGTTTATCACCTCACGCCTTGAGATAATTGATATAAGAGGTATGCTCTACCGAATTTTGTTGTTTTTCTTAAAAAAGCAACTGGCGCTCAAACAAATGTTGTTTATATTGTGTGGAAGATATGAAGGTATAAAAATAGTGGTTGGAGTAGCCACAATATGTGTATTTGAAAATAAGAGCTTGCCACTTATTATTTGTTCGTGAAAGTGTAAAACAGACATAAATCGTAATAAGTATTTGTCTTAAGAATCAGTAACTACTACTGCTCTCAGTGTGTGTTTATACCTGCATCTACCAAATGATTCCGTATTATATGGTGTTTGCTGGCTTTGCGGGTCACTTATCAAGTAGTCGGGGTTTGTTCGTATATGCTTGAATGACTCGAGCCAGGCACTGAGACAATATCAACCAAATTGCAATTAAAATTAATTCTTAATTTGATCAGCTCGTCACTTTGAAGAATCACCTCAAAATGTACCCATACATACATACATACATACATATCTTTATTACCCACCCTAGAATACACCATCGGCTTTACAGGTAATAAAGACAGACAGAGCGAAACCCAGAAACAAAAAGAACAAACAAACAAACACTAGGCACTACATCTCTCCTAAAACTACTTAGCAAAATTATTTACCTCTAAATCTACTCAGTGTCCTCCCACACGCACGCGGATAGCCGGCAAACGTGCAGGAAGCACCGCACTACAAATTACCCTATTTCCCTATTCCCCTATTCCTACCAACCACCTAGAAAAAAATATATATATAGTAGACCGGTCTCTGCGTCAGCCCTGGTATGGAATACATGCCCACCAACCCGTTGATCGCAGGGACCAGCCTCGCCACGTGAGAACTGATCTTATTTCTCACCTACACCTGCTGACAATGTATTCCTTACCTACCATGTGTGCCAAGCCAGCTTGGCGGAAACCGGACCCATCACATGGCTTGTCACACACTTCCGCTATATACGTCACACCTTCTCTGTTCATTGTCAGCTCACTACCTTCCCTCTTCTTTTTCTTTTCTTGCCGTGCAGACATGCTAAAGCCTAGCTTCTTTGGGTTGGGTCAAGCCCCAACCCGTCCCTCTTCCCTTGATACGCCACCTTCTCCTCTCTCGCACTATTCCCGCCCACTACATCTCACCTTCTTGAACTTAAGACTTAAACATCAACAATTTTTTTTTTCACTTACACACACACAGACAGTTTCCATTCCAAGTCCATCAGTTCACTCAGTCTTCACAATCTACAACACCACACTTGCCTCAAACCGTTGGACTTAATTTTTATACTTCCAACATTTTCTCCTTAACTACAGTCCCCCTTAATCTATCTAAATTACTATTACACATTAAACTTAATACATAAACATCAAGAATCCCTCAATTTTACACCCTTCATCAAGGCATCTACACCATTTAATTTTTATTTATTTTTTTACCTACTTTCATAATTTCCATACTGCCAACATTTTCTCCTTAATTACATTCCCACTTAATCTATCTCAATTCTATCACATATACCTTCTTTATACTTCTTCCTCACAAACAATCCCTTTTTTTTTTCACTCCTCATTTACACACCAACAGACAGTACTCCATTCCAAGTCCATTAGTTCACTCAGTCAACTCGCTTTTTTTTTTTTTTTACTAAGCTTTACACTACCCTCAAACCTACTCAACCTCCCCTTTTCTCAACGCTTACCTAATTTTCTCAGGCTTTCCCTTTGCCCCGGGCGGATCACCTTTCCACAGGGCAAGGTGCTCTCCCCCTTTCCCCTAACACTAAAGCCCCCTCTTCTGATATCATGATTACCATAATACCCTTCCCGCCTTTGCTCAGGGCGGATATCCATTCCTCTGAGCAGAATGCCTTCCCCCTTTCTCCCTCAGCACAAACCACATTATCTGCACAACCCCTGTTACTCCCTCAATTTCTTTATAAATATAGCTCTGGCCACATTTAAGAATTTCGTTATATTCGTTCCTTTCTCCCACTCTCTACATAACCAAGATGTTATCTTATAGCTTTCCCCTACCATATGCAGCTCCTTCTTACTTAGTAGTTTGATCTTTATCTCCGCCAAAGGTCGGCATTGATTAAAAATATGCAGGTCCTCCCACTTCTCTCCACATAACACACATCTATCCCTATTCTCACTACCTACCCAACCCCTATTCCTCGGAACACCCAATAACCACCAATACAAACCTCTCTTATCCCTTCTACCCTCAAACTCCGTTTTCGGGTTTATTACTTCCACCAATTTATTTAAAACTGATAAAGAGACTCTCTCTCTACATTCCCCTATTAAGCTCTGTCTTTCCATATCTAGTAGTCTTCCCTTTATCCTTTCCCATACCCATTTATTCCTACCATCCCCCCAGACCTCTCCATATACCCCCAATCCAATCTTTTGTAACCATTTTTTGCACTTATTCACCCAGTAACCTTCATTCGTCATACTTTTCTGAAAATTAAACGTTTCTTGTACTAACGCCCCACCCTTCCCTTCCTCCAATCTAATCCAGTACTTGAACACCCTCTTAGCTATTTCAACCTCTATCGATTCTTTACAAACTAATCTGGCCCCGGCATTGGCTGTACAATTCGGTAGGTCCATCATGATCTTGCTAAATTTCGCCACCACCTGGTTTAGTTCACTCCTATCTTCCTCCATTCCCCATACTTCAACCCCAAATAGCATTTTGCCCATTACCAGTGATTTAAACACCGTTTTCTGAATTTTGTATTTAACGTATGGAAATTTCTTTTCTAATGCCCCTACTACCGCAAGCGCTCCTCTTCCTTTAAGTTTTGCCTTCTTACACTGATTTTTCCAAGAAGCATTCTTACTAATTATTACACCTAGGTACTCAATTTTTCCCCCTGGTTTAATTTCTTCCTGCTCCAGCCTCCAGACTTCCTTATTCTTTCTCCCACCCCTTTTCCTACACACCAATATCTGAGTCTTTCTTACATTTACTCTGAGAGACCATTTCCTAGTATATTCAACTACCTTGTCCAACCCATTTTGCAAACCATTTGCCGTCAAAGCCAAAATCAATAGGTCATCCGCGAATAGCAACCCCGGAACCTCCATTTTCCCTACCCAAGGGCAATGCCATGCATCTCCACCATGACCCTCTAAAATATTATTTATAAATAATATAAATAATATCGGGGATAGCTTACATCCCTGTCTCACCCCGCTTTTCGATTCAAAACACTTACTCAACCTTCCATCCTGCAATTTAATCATCACAAACACTTCCTCATAAATAGTTTCAATTGCCACCCTCATTTTTTTCGACATTCCAACCTCCCCTAATCTCAAAAATAGCGCCTCCCTACTGACCGTATCAAAGGCTTTTTCTAAGTCAATCGCTGCTATAAATAATTTACGCCCTGCTATCCTCACATACTTTGTAATCAAAGTGTCCAGAATCCAAACATTATCAACTGTATTACATCCTTTCCTAAATCCATTTTGGAACTGAGATATCCTACCGTACTGTTCCGCCCAATTTGTTATCCTATTCGCCAAAACCCCTGTGTACACCTTTGACAGCGAGTCTAGGAGTGTAATTCCTCTATAGTTGTTTGGATCACTACTAGCTCCTTTATTTTTATAAATAGGGCATAATACCCCCTTCCTCCATTCTCTAGGAAATTTCCCCGTTTCCAGCAACCTATTAAAGAATTTCACAATCCCTCTCAACATCGGTTCATTTGCCCCTACCTCTTTCCATACACTATTGGAAATACCATTCACACCTCCTGCAGCCTTGGGTCTAGCATTTTTTAATACTGTAATTACCTCCTGCCTTGTTATCTCCCCATCCAATATTGTAATGCCTACTTCCAGTTCCCTTCCAATTTGTGACTTGTCTATTTCTCTACCCAATTTCCTCTCCCCTTCTAAAAGCCTTTTAAAATGCCTAACCCACTCGTTTTCTCCTATTTTATCTCCCTTCCCCTCCGGTTTCGTTCTTCTGATCTTGTTTATTGACTCCCAAATCCTCTCAAATTTCTTCTCTCTGCAATATATATTTATTTTTTCAGCTTCCGCCTCCTTCCATCCTCTCTTCTTCTCATTCAATACCTCTTTATATTCCCTTCTCAATTTACAATATTCCTTCCTTTTTTCTTGCGTACCCTCCTTCCTAAACTCCGCTAGGGCTCTCATTACAACCTCACGTTTTCTCCTACAGTCTTCATCAAACCATCCATTCATTTTATTCTTTTTTCCCTCTACACTTCTCCTCACTTTCTTCCCCACCCTCCATACAGGGAGTTCAATTAATTTTAACACGTTATCCATATCATTCCCTTCTACCGCCCTTTCAATTCCTACCCTTAATATATCTCCCTCCTCTTTCAAATGCCGTCTTAATTTCTCTTTGGTATTATCATCCCATACATACTTCCATCCTCCATTCCTATACCTCTCCTTACTTTCCTCCATCTTTCCCTTCTCATCAGCAACCAAAGTTCTCAATTTTATTTTGATAGGCATATGTTCTGTCAACCCATATTCTAACACCTCAAAACTTATTATTCTCCTTAACGCTATCTCTGAGCTTATTCCTATGTCCACCACACTCCCTCCATTTGTTGTAATATACGTCAAATCACCCACACTATCCCCCTTCATCCACCCATTTAAAATAAATAAATGTTCTAGAGCACATAACTCTAATAACCTTTCTCCATAACTATTTACAACATTATCCTTGCTCTTCCTTTGCAGTATCCCGTCTACTTTTACTTCTTTCCCGTATACCGGTACTCTATTGCTCACTCTCGCATTCCAATCCCCCAATAAAATCATCCCATCTTCTACATACATTCCTTTAATTGTGTTTATTTCTTCAATCAGTTCGTCAAAAAAATGTTTATTTGCATACACTGAATCGCTCGGATGGTTATAAAGCAGTGCCAGACAAATTGCTTCCGCTGCCCCCTTCCCCATTTTTACTCTCAACCACACTACCCCTTCTACCCTAGTCTGTAACGTCTCCACCCATTCATCTATCTCATTCCTTATTAAAACTACTATGCCCCCTGGGTTTCGGCCCCTCTTCCCTATTTTTTCCCTTAACACGTTAACTACTCTATAACCGTCCCATGTAATTTCAACCCCCTTCCCTAACCACGTCTCTACTAGAGCAATAATCTCAAAATCTTTCACTAAATCCACAATTTCCTTATTCCCTAACTTCCCCATCAACCCCTCAATATTCAGCATCCCTATCACCATATCTAGTTATTTATTTCCTCCCCCTCCCTCCCTATACTTCTGCATTTCACCACTTCCCCCCTTACTTCTCGTGATTCTTCCTTTTGGCTCCACCCCATCCCTCTCTTTCTTCTCACCCCCATCCTTCCCCTTTTCCGTGCCAGAGCCTTTTTTCCCACCCCATAGATCTTTTAAACTTAAGGATCTCGCCTTATTTAACGCCTGCTTTCTCTCCAGGTTTCTTTCTGCATTATTCCTATTTGGGGAGGTTAAGTCACTACCCTGACTCCTTTCCCTTCCCGTCACCTCTTCACTACCTGTGTCCACTTCACTTCGGTCTAGTGTCCTACTTGTTGATTCACTCCTTCCTGGGCTGTTCTGACTCACCAAGGACTCTGCTGTCTTCGCTACCTGCCCGCTGACACCGCAGTCCCCTCTTCTCTCTTCCTTCTCCGTACTGATGTCGCCCTGCTCTCGATTTCTGCAACTCATTTCCTCCTCACATTTTTCCATCCTCAGCAGTTCCTCCTGTGTCCACGATCGCGACCAATTTCTGCCTGAAGTAACCAGACACCTCCCCACTATCTTGACTCGCAATCCCTCCGCTCTAGCACGCCACATATGCCGCTTATAGACCTCCAACCGCATCCTATCTTCTTTCTCTATCTCAGCCTTCAAATAAATGTTCGATCCTTTCAAATTTCCAGCATTCCTCAGAAGTATATCAGCCATCAGGGTTGATATTAATCTTAACTTCACCGGCCTATGTCCCTTGTTCCTTCCCACTCTATATATATCATCTATATCAACTTCAGAAAAGTTTATCTTCATTTTGTTCGAAACTATGTCCACCACTTTCAATACTAATTCCACTTTTGATTCTGTTCCTTCCTCAGGTACACCATACACAAACACATTTTTTCTTGCCGATTCGTTTCTCGCTAACCTCACTTCTCTCTTCATTGCTGTTAATTCCTCTTCCAGTACCACCACCTTCTTTTTCAAGCTCTCTACCTCATCTTCTATCTCCGCTAACTTGTCATTTACACCTCCAATTTCTTCTTTTATAAAACTTTTTAAGTCCTTCATCTCCTTCATTTGGGTTGCCTGGTGTTCCTGCATCATTTCCTTAATTTCTTCTCCTTTGCTTGCTTCCTTCACCACTCTCTTGATCTCTTCAAGCTCCTCCCAGCCGAACGGTCCCTGGTTTGGACCCGGATTCTTTTCTATACCTCCTACCACCAGCAGCGTCGCAATAACCGTCGCACACAACATAATCTCCAACAGTCCTTTATAACCACTAATTTCTCTTCCTCTCTCAACTCCACCTTCCTTCCAACACTGCCTTGCACCATGCCATCTTCCAATTCTTAGCCTGTATTGCTGTATCGTTATTCCCATATTGCGCACCTCAGCTCATTCACACGTCTGCACTTCCCGATGTCTCGCTCGTAACTGTCAAAATGTACCCAATAACTGCTCAGAAAGGAAGCTAGATGCTGCTGGTGTTGCTGGTTAGGCCTACGTTGGAGCCGTCGACGAGATTGTTGCTTGAGGCTCTTACAGACCTCCTGTGAGCTCAAAGAAAGAAGGTAGGCGAGTGTGATCCGATTACTTGAGATTTTACACAAGAACGAAACGAGACGCATCGTGCAAGAAAAAATAAACTGTGTCACTGTGCTGGAGGCAATGTAATAGGAGCTCGATATTCTAAGTCTCCTCTTCATTCGACCAAACGTTTGCCGCTAATAAGATCCGCATCCGAGAAATTATTTATGTTGTTTCCCACATTTTCTATCCAATTCTAGCCAATTTTATCGGACCAAACATTAACTAACACTTGTATGAATATTTCTTTAAAAAACAATTAACCTTTAAGTGGTTGGTGCAACATAAATATTGCAAAAACTTTCTTTTAAAAATGATTTCAAAATTACATTTCTGCCAATCAAATGGTCAATAATTCACATCATAGTCTGCAAAGTCACATCGACCATCTGTACTAAGTTAGGAATGAACCTGATTGATGGAACTATACATATATATAAACCGACTTCGGCGATGGGGTCAGTGAGACGAATGGAAAATGTCAGATTACCTAGGAATTCGGGCTAAATGGTTCAGACGTTAGAGGCGCTGGTCTTCTGACCCCAACTTGGCAGGTTTGATCCTGGCTCAGTCCTGTGGTGTTTGAACTGCTCAAATACGTCAGCCTCGTGTCGGTAGATTTATTGGCACGTTAATGAACTCTGCGGACAAAATTCCTGCACCTCGGCGTCTACGAAAACCGTCAAAGCAGTTAGTGGGACGTAAAAAAATAACATGAATTACCTAGGAGAATAATGGACGGGGTCATGGAGGGTAAGATGAGTAGAGGGAGACCAAGACGACAATGGTTACACTCATTTTCTAACGATTTAAAGATAAGAGGTATAGAACTAAATGAGGCCATAGAACTAGTAATAAATAGAGAATTGTGGTGGATTTTAGTAAATTCACGGAGGCTTGCAGACTGAACGCTGAAAGCTAGAACACTCTATAATGAAGAGATATGAATGTATTTTTTAGAGGTTGGACACAGAAAACTCATGTTTTTTTTACCAAATCTCAAAATTAATTTGCAACTCTTCTTGGTAATATGCCTCTCACTCATGGCCATTCATCAATACTTCATTCACATCACAGCCTGCACGGTTGCTAAGTAACACCGCGTCACACATTTTGTATCGCTAATTTTATGACGCAAATTTTTCAGATGCCCCCAGCCATAAAGCATATTTACAACCTGTGACAATAAAGTTCGGTGAATGAAGTCAGAACGGTCGATCCGACAACGCTAGCAAGACACAGCTCTGCATCTGCATAGCAGCAGGTTTTGACCACCTGCTCCCAACGTTGTTCAGTTGAGCATCGTGTGTGTGTCGTGTAAGACCTGTTTAACACAATGCGTGTTTAGTGTGTTGGTTCTGATCTGCGAACAGGAACATGAACGACCAAAGGATCAATGGACAGTTTTGTTTTAAGCTTGGCAAGACACCGAAAGAAACGCATGCGATGTTGGTACGTGTTTATGAAGATCATGCACTGTCCTTGAAGTGTGTGTACGAGTGGTTAGCCGGTTTTCGAGGAGGCCGGGAAAGTGTTTCTGACAACCCCCGTAGCGGAAGACCGGCGACCGCCGTCAGTGACGAAAACATTCAGAAGGTGAGGGCATTAATCACGAACGATCGGCGATTAACTGTGCGCATGATAGCGGATGAACTGCAGATTAACCGTGAATTCGTTTGTTACCCAGAAGTTATAGAAGAGGAAAACTTGTTCTCGTCTTGTGCCACATCACTTGACTGACGATCAGAAGTAGGCACGTTTAGATGCTTCACAGGATTTTGTCGAAACGGCGGATGCGACACCAAATTTCTTGAACTGTATTGTCACTGAGGATGAAACCTTGTGTCTCAGGTACAACCCTAAAACCAAACGGCAAAGCCTGGAATGGCGTTCTCCGGGATCTGCTCGTCGGAAAAAGGTCAGAGCCGAAAAGTCACGCATCAAACTCACTTTGAAAGGAAAGAGATTTGACGATATTCCTGACATCCAACGGAACGTGACGAGGCTTTTGAACATCATCCCAAAGGAAGCCTTCTTGCAAAGCTTCCAGGACATGTATCGCCGACCCCAGCAGTGCATAGTTATGGGAGGAGTCAATTTCGAAGGACAGTAAGGTCACTGTCGTGCATTGTTCATCTATGTTGATAGTACAGGACTATTCACCGAACTTTATTGTCATAGGTTGAATGTAAAAATGATCTGGAGGACAAGTTAAGGACTGACCCGCTAGGAATTCATGATACTGTCCCGCGACACAAGTCTGTACTATCCGGTTGCCTAGAGAAATTTTAGTAAAGACCGAGCACGATATATTACAAACCATTTAGTAATCTACGAAATATTGTATATCATGTAATTTTATGCCTTAATTGATGTAAGTCTACAGCAATTGTAGCGTTATGTCGGAAGGAATATTCCCTTTTCAATAACATACCTCTAACGGGTCGGAATTTTCATTCACTTGAAATGATGCAAATTGAGAAATTGTCAGATTTTCACATCCCCCACATACCTTTGTTCCTAAGGATTTCATGGCGACCATTCTGGTACCCCTAGGGTTGCCAGGTTTTTGAAATGCTAGTAAGGGACACGTCATGCCGACACGACACAACGACATTTGCTCATTAAAACATTGATATATAATTCACTCCACTATAATTACATTGTAGGCAAAACTTTCTTACAGAATTTTTCCGTTTCATTTCCTTCATAAAAAGTTTAAAAGCCATATTCACTTCTGGTCTTTTTTTCAACATTGTTTAATCTGCTTTAACCGCACGTTATAACAACACTACTGTGAACAGTCTTACTCTCACCCCACCACAGCACAACACAAACTGCTAGCTTTAACAATTTCTGCTAAAATAATTTGAAAATGAAAAAATGCAAGGTTTCGTTAATTGTTGCGTTACATAAACCAAATGCCGCGGTGCGTTTGGGCTCGGCACCGGCGGTTCGCTCGCCGACTACATTTTCAATCCTAGTACAGAATCGCTAGATGAAGGATTTACTGAAATGCGCGTGTGGTAAATGTTACTGTAATAGATAATTTTAACCATGGCAGAAGTGAGTTGTTTAAATATGAAATTAAAACTAGGGCGTCCCGTATGCTTTTCAAACGAGACAGTACTTCATAACTTTATATAGGGAAATCCCGTATAATACGGAACACCTGGCATCCCTAGGTACCACCATCTCGGGTTCAAAGATAGCTTTATGAAGGTACCCCATATGAAGGATCTAAATTGATAGATGATCCAACAGTCGATTTTTCAATTAATTTTCCAACTTGGTGTAAAATTCTCTCTCTCTCTCTCTCTCTCGATGACGTAACCATCTTCGCATGCCTCTATCACGAATAAGTTTACTGTACGTGAAAAATGAAAATACGAAAGTACAGGCCTACAGCCTTTAAAAGCATTTCTCGTAATATAGTTGGTAGAAAACAATCACCAGGCTGTAATAGTATAAGAGAAAACATGAAATAATTGTCTTGGTCTTCCCGTAAACCCCCAATCATTCGAGCGGTTTTAAAATCGCATGTATCTTATGACCTCCTCCATAATGAGTAGATTCTAAATATGCAGTCTGGTTGAGATACATTCAGCCTTATCCCCGTGATGGTGGAACAAACAAACAAACAAACAAACAAACAAACAAACAAAAAAATATTTGAAAACTAAAAACCACTGATTGGATCTGAAACAGATAAATATCCTACAAAAAATTGAATACTAAACGTATATACAGACAGTAAAACATTACAGTTTTATTTGTTTAGTCAATTAAGATTATAATTTTGATTGATTGATTGATTGATTGATTGATTGATTGATTGATTGATTGATTGATTGATTGATTGATTGATTGATTGATTGATTGATTGATTGATTGATTGATTGATTGATTGATTGATTGATTGATTGATTGATTGATTGATTGATTGATTGATTGATTGATTGATTGATTGATTGATTGATTGATTGATTGATTGATTGATTGATTGATTGATTGATTGATTGATTGATTGATTGATTGATTGATTGATTGATTGATTGATTGATTGATTGATTGATTGATTGATTGATTGATTGATTGATTGATTGATTGATTGATTGATTGATTGATTGATTGATTGATTGATTGATTGATTGATTTTTACATATATTAATAATAATAATTTAATCTGACATTAAATTGTACTGGCCATTAGATACAGATTAATTCACATGTATTTTTAATAGATTTCAGATACGGTATAGGTTTTTAGTGAAATTTTAAGTGCTATGGGGTCCGTTGATACATTGTTATAATGCGACCTTGAAGACGTTTTTCCAATTTGTATTTTTCCCTCCACTTTACAAATCCTTTGGGTATCGTTCCTCTGGCTTCAAGAATTAGGCCTTTTATGGTCATTCTGTCGACATTATACGATCTTCGAAAGAAGGGAATTACTGGTTCATATATACTTTTCTTTTCTCTGTCGACCGCCTCAGTTTGCGAAATAGAGTCTTCAAATCTAAAAGTGGGATCTGCTATTTCAGCTGAACGTTTGTTCGGGTTAATGGTGTTTATATCTATGTGATGATCGCTATCACCATCTGCTATGCAATGGACTTCTTCGTAGACCCCAAGTTTCTTGGCTCTCAGACTGCTGGCTATCATGGCTCTGAAAGAGTTGTGACGTTTGATGCGTAGTAATCCCCCTGAGGGCATATCCCGAGCACGTGTGGGAGGGTTTCACACTCTCTACAGTGTCTGCAGTGGGCTGTGCCCGTGGAGTGTCCAGGGAGGGAGCGCACCGGAATGACCGTCACCGTCATTTTTAACATGTCGTGCCATTGAGAGCTCGAGAGTCCATTATGATTTATTACCCAAGAGTTAGCTGATGGGACTTGCGAAAACAATGGAACCCTTCTTCCTTTATGAGGATAGTTATCACGCCGCAAAAATTTTATTTGCTTTTTTACCCCCACAGACTCCGTTCTTCTTGTACTTGCATCAGGATTTCTTTGTTTCTCATCTTCTCTGTCCAGCTAATTTTGAGCATTCGCCTGTAACAGCAGACCTCGAAAGCTTCAAACCCGCACTTTTCATACTTCTTCCAAATCTCACATCCATCAAGACTATGCTCCAGATATACCATGTTTTGTGGAACGAATTCCTTAACTGAACTTCCAACAGACAGCCGCCCCTGGTAGGAAATCAGACTGATCGGCCACCCTGTCAGTTCACACAGATGAATAATTATGGAAATGAACTGTGTAGTTATTCTATGTTTTACTGCTGTTTGGTGGTGGAAGCTTCTTCATCGAGGATGACAGTTATCTATTGCATTTACTGTCTTCTAGTTTAAAATATTAAGAATTTTATAACATTATAAATAGTCTTGAATATGAGTAAAAATATTAACTTTACTGTTTAATCCCTTCGTACTAGGATAGTGGAAATCGGACAGTAAGGAAGGGGGGCTAAATTCCGTCCCGACACTTAATTTTGTCCCCCTAGAGATTTCCAGTTTGCACAGTTGGTACTTAATATTTAACCGCGCACACGCGTATCTTCATCCCGATGTCTTCCGTGTACAAGGAGGATTCATTTTTCATGATGAGCTGAGTTAATGCAGCATTCAAATTAAGAGCCTGCCATTCCTACATTGAGCACTGATATGCGTATGAAACACTGGACTGCATTTTAGTCGTGTGGTGTAGTTCCCGGCGTGTAATCACTGCAGTGAGGTGAGTGGCGTGAGTTACTGTAGCGGCCATTACAAAAATCAGGGAATGTTCGTTATTTCGTCCCCCTTCAATTTATTTGTAATTTATGAATTGTATTCTTATTTTCATATGGGAAAACGCAAGAGGCTATGAAAAGAGCTATTAAGGTAGTGAGGAACAAGATAATCGGTTACAAACGTGCAAGTAAATCGTTGTAAAAAAGAATACCAAGAATTATTTTTCATCAATGGCCTTCAAGTAATTCATTATAGGGAAAGTGTTTGGTACAGTTACACAGGAAAGAAATGTTCAAATTAATTGTAATTTTCATAAATTTCGTGGGGAACGAAATTACGAACACATTTTTGGTAGTTTAATTTTTATAAGTTAGTGTTTATGTCACATATTGACTACCTTACGTTATAATAGATGCATCGTAACTTGCCCGTAGGTGGAGAATATATTCAGTAATATAACAATCTCTAGCCTTCTCCCTTATATTTCTGAATTTCTACAAGTCTAAATCTGCTAATGAGGCGAAATATTGGCCTCCTACTTTAATGTCCTATAGTTTATCATTTTAAGAACTTTATAACATTATAAATAGTCTTGAATATGAATCAGCCCTCAACGTCCCCGTTTAATACCTTCGTACTGGGATAGTGGAAGTTCCCCTCAAAAGGAACGATTACAGTGGGATAGTACTTTTCTTTAATTGCATGTTAGTGTCATTTCAATTGTATGAACAAAACTTATTTTGCTCATCTTCCATGAAATCTTTTAAATTTAAGTTTGTTTTTTCTGTGAACATATCATCCTTGATATTACTGCGTGCTTATGTAAGAGTATGATAGCATTATACCTCCAATTTCCGGTGCAACAATCTTGTAATAAGTTCTGTCTAAATTTTAATTCAATACAAATGGCATCCAATTTCAATTCGCTCCTTTTCTTTAATAACTAGAATTAATTAATTATAACGTTCACGAAATGAGATATTGAGTGTCTCATTGAATTGCTGTAATTCCACTACATTGAATTTCTGTGACAGGGTTTCTGTAACCTTACATGTAACACCGCCCCAGTGAGATAGATTTGAATCGGGTTGAGAATGCCTGTAATGCAATTAACATAGATGGAAAGCAATCAACGAGTCAACATGAGAATTCTACGTCACGGATTTACAGAGAGGAGAAACCAAGCATTTCAGTCTGAAGTAGAGAACTCTTGAGCCATGCATAGAAATAGAGATTTTGTGCTCCATCAACTGAAATTTTGTGTTCCCAAATCTGAAATGTTATTACACTATTTGCAGTTCAATATCTTCTGTTTACTCAACGAAGTAATAGAATTATTTTGTATTTTTTAATAACAGTTTGGGGGTTGATTATGAATTTAATATTCTACGGAGAGAAAAATCCAATGTTTGACGTGACTTGGGATCGTACCGCACATGACCCGTAGTTCATTGTAGTGAAGGATCGTAATCACGGAGATATGACGTGCAGTTTAAATATTTAACATTGTTTGAAGACGTCCTGCGGTTTTAGTGAAAAGTTAGTAACAATATTTTCCGAGTGTATGTACAGTGCCGTTCAAAAGTATGAGAGGTAGGCCTGTTTACTGGGAAGTAGAAACAAAGCAAAAATCCACAGTTCTAGCCCTTCAGGAAAGCAATTCAATGTTGAAAACATCCTAGGGATATAAGCTAAGAATTTTAGGCGAATAAAATATAATAATATATGAGAATATATTGTTTATTTATTCCTGAAAATTACAATCATTTACTTAATCATTGTTATCTGGTCGATTAGATTAGCAGTTTGCTTTTTTCAACCACTACGAGCGCTACTGTGAGTCAATGCATTGTTTCACTTAAGCACCACTACGGGCGCTAATGTGAGTCAATGCATTGTTTCACTTAAGCACCACTACGAGCACTAATGTGAGTCAATGCATTGTTTCACTTAAGCACCACTACGAGCGCTAATGTGAGTCAATGCATTGTTTCACTTAAGCACCACTACGAGCACTAATGTGAGTCAATGCATTGTTTCACTTAAGCACCACTACGAGCGCTATTGTGAGTCAATGCATTGTTTCACTTAAGCACCACTACGAGCGCTAATGTGAGTCAATGCATTGTTTCACTTAAGCACCACTACGAGCGCTACTGTGAGTCAATGCATTGTTTCACTTAAGCACCACTACGAGCGCTAATGTGAGTCAATGCATTGTTTCACTTAAGCACCACTACGAGCGCTAATGTGAGTCAATGCATTGTTTCACTTAAGCACCACTACGAGCGCTAATGTGAGTCAATGCATTGTTTCACTTAAGCACCACTACGAGCACTAATGTGAGTCAATGTAGAGTTTCACTTAAGCCCTTATACCTATATTCGTGTGGACATTTTTCAAAAAATTAAATGCTTGAGGATATTGAACCGAGAAACGCATTACAGAAATAATTATGTAAATAGGTTAATTTGGATAGGATTTGAATTTAAAATGACCGAGGGAGTTGGCCGTGCGGTTAGGGGCGCGCAACTGTGAGCTCGCATCTGGGAGATAGTGGTTTCGAATCCCGCTTTTGGCAGCCCTGAAGATGGTTCCCCGTGGTTTCCCATTTTCACACCAGGCAAATGCTGGGACTGTACCTAAATTAATGCCATTGGTGCTTCGTTCCCACTTCCAGGACTTTCCTGTCCCAGCGTCGTCATAAGACCTATCCGTGTCGGTGAGACGTAAAAAGCAAATAGCGAAAAGAAAACGACTAGAGAAACATTGATTTTAAGCTGTTTTCTTTTTCAGGAACTGCGTTTAGGCCGGAAGTGATTTTCGAATTATTTATTTTTAGCTTGATAAAGCTATCTAAGACTCATAATTTGAAACCTTTTCGGGCCCTTTAGCCTCTCTTGTTTCGGTACAATTGAGGAAATTGCTCAATTTTACCTTTTTCGTAGTGTGGTGACCCCTAATTTCTCTACTACAGTACCGGTCAAATGTTTAGAACCACATAAAGAAATCACGAAATGTCATCTAGAACCTAAAATTGTGCCACTAGACCTCTGTAATTTTCTTTCTGATCTCTCGCATCTTATAGGATATATGTCGCCTGATTTCATTGAGTTGGTTCAAGTACTGTAGAAGGTCACAACAAAAAATCAAAAATTTTGGTAATATAATGTACTGAATACTCTAATTGGTTGCGCAAGTATCACTACCAAGATTTTTCTGTAGACTCAGGAATAGGTGGAGGCCATTTTAGTATAAAATTAAAAATTCCGAAAATATGCGGCACCGGTTTTTTTCGTGTTTTATTTTTTTGAACCAGGGCCAAAATTGTTGATTTTTCTTTGCCTTTTTCATGTATGGCCCAAGGTCTCAGTGTGAGCTATCGGCGTCAAACTTATCTTCCCTGATAGTTTCATTTGCACTCTGTGGATGGCATTCAAGAATACGTTTCTGATGTCGATAGTCACACTGAGACCTATTACAAGAACAAAAAATATATGAACCTACAAAAATGGGTGCGGCATTTTTTTGGTATTTTCATACTTATACTAAAATGACCCCTAACTATTGCTAAGTCTCTACAAGAATCTTGATGGTGATACTTGAAACCAATGAGAAGATACAGTACATAATATTTCCAAAAATGTTGACTTTCTGATGTGACCTTATAACATTTAAAATTGTATAACTTATACAATACTTGGCGTAAATCACTGATACCAGGCGATGTATATCATATTAGATGCAGGAGCTCAGGAAAAAAATACAGAGGTCTAGTAGCAAAATTGTAGGTTCTAGATGGAACTTCGTGATTTTTAAATGTGGTTTTGACCGGTACTGTAAGAAATATTTTCATCATTAAAAGTGAACTGTTTATTCAGACAACAGGCGGCTCTCCGCTGGTGAAGGTACTGGTGTTGAATGCCGTTAGGCATTCCTGTTATGAATCACCAATCGTGAAATGCTAACTCATAAGTATCCTGTAGAGTTGTACACACATACATCCTATGTATTTCACAGACATTTTAGCGTGAATATTTCACATTAATATTCTTCTAATTTTCTTCCTTCTTTTCCTTTCTGGCATTTTTCCTCTGGTGCAGTGTTCGCTGTTTTAATCTTGGCTCACCTCTTTGTACGATCTTGAGCATCGTCTGATCTTACGCTCTGAGTCTTCGTACCAGCATTTACTGTGTCATGCCACCGCTTCTTTGGACCCCCACGTGGACGTTGCCCATTCATCTGAAAGAAGTGGGGGAAACTGGCAACCGTTCCAGGTGCTGCGGCACGCAGAATATGATTATACCATTGGAGGTAGTATTCTTAAACTTCCTCGGTGATGGGTGAAATGCACATTTGCTGGTGAACGGTATCGAATTTTACATTAGACAAGAGTGCGATGCGGAGCGTACGCATTTCCATGGTGTGTAATTGGCGCCCCGTAGCTTTGTCCGCTGTTCGGCATTCAACACCTATGAAGCAACAGGGCGTGCTCTCATGCGGTATATTTTGGACTTCAGATGTAGTGGTATAATACGCCTGTGACTTCCCTCCATCACGTCCATGCTGCCTTCATCGCCTATCCCACCATCTGATCAGCCTTTAGACGAGATGGTAGGTACCTGAAGCTTACAGTCTTCGTTAAGGTCTCTCCATCAACCTGGATGGAGCAATAGCTTGGGATGGTTTCCATGTATTCGTTTTGTTCAGTCCAAGACTGTCCTAAGAGGGACGGTTGTTCCAATCTTCAACTTGACGCTGCGATCCTCTTCTGATGGTATCATTAAGGACGACTTCATCTGCATATGATGGTGTCCAAAGTTCCGTGTGATTGTGTCCATGACGAGAACAAAGAGCAATGGGGACAGTGCGGAGCCTTGGGGTACACCTACTTTCACTGGGAAGCTCTCCGACGTGCCTACCGACTTGTAGTGTTTGTGAATATCGTCTTGATCCAGTAGACAAGCACTTCTGGAATACCATGGCCACGAAGAGCATACCAGATGTGGAACACAGTCGTAAGCTTTTCAAGTTCAAGGAAGGCACTAAGCACTGGCTGTTGTTTCTCTCTGTGTTTTTCAATGAGCATTCTGGCAGCAAAGATTCTTTGTTATCGTTCTGAAGATGATCCTGGTAGCAGTTTCGAAACGTGTCAGTTTATAGTAAGTATTACACGACCTAACATCCCCTAAATTACTATATGATACTAGTGCTAATAATAACCGGGCGAGTTGGCCGTGTGGTTACTGGCGCGCAGCTGTGAGCTTGCATCCGGGAGATAGTGGGTTCCAACCCCACTGTCGGCAGCCCTGAAGATCTTTTGCCGTTTTTACACTAGGCAAATGCTGGGGTGTACCTTAAATAAGGCCACGACCGCTTCCTTCCCACTCCTAGGCCTTTCTTATCCCATCGTCGCCCTAAGACCTATCCACTTCGGTGCGATTTTAAAAGATATAAAAAAGATTAATTATAATAATATGTAGAAAAGCCAAATTTATGAGAAATAAAAAATGCTCCACAATATCTAATAACAGAAAGGTAAGGAAAGAATTTCAGAAATTTGGGTGAAACAATTCAAGAATATTGTTTGAAAATGTCCGCTGAAGAAAAAAAAAAGATAAACAAGGTGGTAAGTACATACGGTATAACTAGGAATATCTATAACAAAAAGGGTTTATTTTAAAACTTCAAAATACAACACTCCAACACAGTAGACAAACCGGAATGCCTATACGTGAGTGAATGCCTAGTACTGAATTACAAGCTGAGTAACTTAGAAGTACTAAATCTGGAAATCAAGAAGTAATGATGAAATATACCGGAACATAGAAAACATTTATACAGAATGGATGACAACAGCTTAACCAAACAGATCTTGAAATATGTTTGGAACAACCTGGATTCAAAAAGTCAAGAATGATTGGGAAAGAAAATATATAAGAGAAGAAGCTGTAACAGGGACACAGATTTATAAGAAGAAAGTGTTAAAAATAATTGAATGATTCCTAAGTCTGGAGGGAAAGAAAACAGGCTGAAAATTGTCCGACGAGAGGAAAAGGAGACAGTGAACATATGATCGAGTATTGGAGGAGGAAGAGGGAACAACAAAGGATGAAGAATTGAAATTGTCTCGTGGTCCGTAGAAGGCACGAACGTAGAAAGATAAGGTAAAGTAAGGGTTATTCTGCCCGAAGGCAGGTCCGAACATCCGCAAAGGTGTTCCTGAGCCGGAGCTTACGTGCGGTAGGGTGGCCAGTTCCTTTCCGCTCCTCCATTTCCTTACCCCCACCAACAGCGCATGGCAACCCATCCTACTCCTGACCAAGCCCAATGTTGCTTAACTTCCGAGATCTCACGGGATCCGGTGTTTCAACACGGCTACGGCCGTTGGCAACGTAGAAATAAATAAATAAATAAATAAATAAATAAATAATAATAATAATAATAATAATAATAATCCCGTTATTTTTCTATTTAAAACACCTGTCACTGCTCGGGCCTTCTTATTTCTTTTTCTTCTTTACAATTTGCTTTACGTCGCACCGGCGCAGGTAGATCTTATGGCGACGATGGGATAGGAAAGGCCTAGGAGTGCAAAGAAAGTGGCCGTGGCCTTAATTAAGACACAGCGCCAGAATTTGCCTGGTATGAAAATGGTAAACCATGCAAAACGGCTGTCAACAATGGGGTTCGAACCCACTATCTCCCGGATGCAAGCTCACGGCAGTGCACCCCAATCCGCACGGCCAACTAGTCCGGTGCTCGGGCTTTTAATAGTTTCTCTCCGTATTAAATAGAATTGTCGGTAAGCTCACTTTAAGTCATGGTAGAATAGAATGTCACTTCTTATTCTATCTCTTTAAAATATATTCGCTCACGTGTGTTTTGATCTCTCGAGCTATTTTCTTTTTCCCATCTTTAGTCTTTCTCCGCGATGACATTTAAAATTTGAATACAAACCGATATTCTGTGATATCTCGAATGATTTGGTGAAGTCTGGCTGTGTATAAAATTCCCAAGAGAGAATTGTGATCTGACTGCTGAGAGACTGGTTGAATTTTTTAGTGTAAAGGAGATATTCTGCATGCATTGACGTTGTCTGCGGGGAATTCTGCGAAGACTCGTGTGACGTATAGACAGACTAAATCTGATTTACGACGTGTTCATTTATAAATCCTGGCCACATTTCATCCCTGGCAAACGTGGAGTCCTACCTGTCGTTCTCAAAACGGGCCTCGTGCTGATCGCATGTCCCCGTTGACAATAGGATACAGGAAATCATGTTTAAACCGTTACACAGTTTTCGCTGCTGCAGGTAGTGGTGGTGGTGGTGATTGTTTTATTGAACGATGTACAACTAGACACACATCCCTTGTTGAACCCCTATAGGATACCGGCAGAATGCACGCAACGTATTCTCTGAGACGCAAGTGTAACGGGTATGCCCAGAGGATCCCAAATTGGGAGGGTAATTTGGTGACCATAGGTGTCGTACCTGAGTCTGAAATTACTTCTAATTCTTTGTTCCATATTCTAGTTTCATACGTTAATAATAATAATAATAATAATAATAATAATAATAATAATAATAATAATAATAATAATAATAATAATTTGGTCACAGGTGCTACGTTCAGGATTTTTTTATCTGAAGCCGTTTATTCGGTATTCCTGTCAATTACAACGTTCAACCAGATAGCAGAAAATCCACAATAATTCTAATCGGCGACCTATTACTAAAGTATAATTAATTTTTGATGCATACATACCGAATGTTATCATCATCATCATCATCATCATCATCATCATCATCATCATCATCATCATCATCATCATCTCAAGGTGTTTTGCCTATTGACAGGTTTCTGACGCCATAGCTGCCCCTGTCCCAGATCAACTGTTTGGTAGCCTGGCATCTTCCCATTTTCGCCTGGGCAGCATTGTTATTCTTCTCCTTTCTAGTTCCTTTTCCCCTTCCATTGTACTTTCAAGAACTGTTGTTAGAAGTCATTTTTCTCTCAACGCATGCCCTATACAGTTCGCTTTCCGTTTCCTTTAATCAGGGTTAGGAGAATTTCTAATTCCTTGATTGTTTTCCAGTTCCAAGCCTGTGCTGGCGAGACCTACTGTTTACAGTGCACTATGTCTTCTGGTATAGGCTAGGGCAATTTTGTTACTTTCATTGATCTGTCTCTGTCTTACCATTGGCTTTGACAGTATGAAAGTGACTGAGGTATGAGCAATGCTAGTAATGCTATTCAGTTGGTGCATGCATTTCAGTGGGCTTGGCTGACAGAAATGTAGTAGCAACTTCTGGCTCAATGAGGAAAGCAACGGAAAACTACCTCACTCCCTATTTGCCTAGTAAGCCTATTCACTGAAGCCTAGGCCATCTAAGACAACTAATGGTGAAGCTGTTGAGGATGCAACCAGCCTTCGGGATGAGCTCTGAGTATGTATACATACTGAATATTCTTCTCTTTATCCACCCACTTTATTTTACCCTTTATCCTCTAAACCTACGTACATCTGGAATGTTACTACACATCTTCTATATGCGTGCAGCATGGAACGTCGAATAAACTCTTTCCTTTTTTATTTGCCCCTTTGAAAATCCGATTATTTCTGACGGGTCTGAATTCGCGATATTGTGGCCTCGAGATCGATACTGAGAGACCTACGTTCACTATCTTTATAACTTTAAATGGCTAACTTCATGTTCGTATGCTGTAAATCTATTCCCAAAGACAGCCAAGCTGAAAGTGGTTGGAACATCTCAAAGGAAGTAGATAATTTATAAAATTTCACTCACGTCTTTTTTTTTAATATAAATAAAGTCATACATCATGAAATATCGTCTGGACTGAAATATTACCGTGATTTTTTTTTCTGGAACACTTTCCAGAAACACAGTGAAATCAATGCTAATAGTGAAATTATTCTTTCAAAAATAATGTGTAGATTATGTAGGCCCGGATTCGATTCCCAGTGGCATACTTCCAGTAATTTAATATGAGCAGGAAGGCTGATATGTTGTGAAAATGGAACATGGAGCTCACTTCCATTGGAGATGCCTGGAATGAGCTGCGATACCTCTAATTTACTTTGTTATCTGTAAAATATGGAAGACGAAGAGTTACTTGGAAGTATACAATTTTACGTTCCTCAAAAGTCTGACAGGTTCAAGAATTTATTTATCATTAAGAAGTGCCACACAGAAGCCCGTAAGAATTCTTCTCTTAATAAAATTCCGAAACTATAATAAATTAAGTACTTATAATGTGGATATATTTTCTGTGAATCAAATCAGCTCTGAATTGGCGTGTGATACTTTCCTATAAAATAAATACTGTTGAATACGTTCGTTAATCTAGCCCAGCCCCTTCTTGGTGTTTGGATATTTTTTCTGCCAATGGATTTTATTTGTTTGTATTCACTTAATGTTTCATTGTATAATGTGAACATTGTAATTGGGCGAAAGGCTGTTACGCTCATCCTTCAATAAACAAAAAAAGAGAAGTAACGACATAAAATAAGCATGAACAACCTGCAAAGAGCAATAAACCAACTTGAGAAGTGGGCACAGGAAAACAACATGGAAATTAACACCGAGAAAACTGTACAGATGACATTCCGCAACGGAGGCCGAGAAGCTGCGGAAGACAGGATATATCTAGGACCGAAACCTCTTGTGACAGTCAACAGCTTCAAATACCTGGCAGTAACTCTGCAAACCACCGCCAGATCTTTCAGAATACACGTGAAATCCCGTGCAGCATCTGCCACCAAAGCAATTTTTGACATCAAAGAGTTATCCAGATTATCATTAACAAACGCTATGGCCTTATTCAACGCAAAAATATTTCCCATTGCAACATACGGAATAGATATTTTTTGGGATAAGTTAAGTCTAAAAGATCTAATGACTTTGGAAGCAGTTAAATCAAGATCCTTGAAAGCCGCTCTAGGTGTTTCGAAACACACAAAGTCGAGGCTAGTGTACGAGCTAGCGAGAGAACCGTTCTTTGTAGAAGAACTGCGTATGAGACTCCCATCTACCGACAGCTCGAATAAACTGCTCCTCGAAAGACAAAAGAAACGAAGAGAAATCTGGCTGGACTTTTATACTACAGAAGCCATGGTAAATAGATCCTGGGCCAACACGAATCAAGACCTGCGACACCTGGTGACATGAATAGCTGTGCATGGGTACCACCACAAAGTATGCAAGAACAAGCGTTTTCACGACCCCGGAAATAACTGTATATGTAAGTTGTGCGATCAACCTTGTGATCGTTACCATATTACCGCTTGTAAAAAACGAGTAATACCCCTGATAGACTATTGTGCTTAATTACTTATGTAACTTATGTACTGTAACATATATACACAACTTGTGTGCATTTCTTAATAATAATTGTACCGGGCGGTACACCTCCACGCCGCTAATTCAAACATTGCGCCTGTTGAAACTCCTCTGCTGGAGGAAGTCTGAACTGTATCTACTGTATTAATTTTCAAGTTTCTCAGAAGATGTCACTACTTGGAAATTTTGAAGTTTCTGAACTGGGTCGTTTTCGACGTATTTTTGTTTTACCTGTAGTAAGAAGTGTGAACTTTCTCTTCTAGAGGACACTACTGAAGAACTACAAAAGTGCACCCTGGTGCGAAGTGAAAAAACTGTTTTTTTGAGAAATTTTTATTTCAAAAGTTTGTTTCTTGTTAAATTTCTTTCGGTTATTGTTTAAGTTGGCTGTATAACCCCTTCTTTCCCCTTGTTTTGAATTTAGCCAATCCCGAATTTCTTTAATTAATTTATAACCAATCAGGTGTATCTTCCCCAGAGGGGATATATATTGCTTAACCCTAGCCAATAAAGTTTTTGTGGGAGGGTGTTCTCATTCCTCAAACGCCTCGAACTTTCCGCGAGAGTATATAAACTGCTGATTTTAGGGTCTCCGGGCCACTTCAGTACCATCTTTCAGTGTGTAAAGTACATAGCAGGGGGCGGGAAGCGCCTCTTTCTTCGGGCAGCAGTTCAACAACAAGGTAATGGCCGTTTAAGAACTTGTTTTCTTGCTAGCTCAGCAGTTTAACTCTCGGGGCGGGTCCGAAACCTTTCACCATGTAATTTTCCTTTAAAATGTAAAGACACTTAGTTTCAATTCTATCTTTTTAAACTAAAAATTTGGGATAGAGAGTGCTTTACCCTCTTGAACTCCCACGCATATTGTTTTGAGGTGAACTTATTTTTCTCAACCGATTCTTCCTTAACGTAATGTAAATTGTTTCTTTCTAAAGTCACCTCTTTAGTATGGGATTAGCCCTTGCATTAGCGGCCTAGAGCCAGTTCAGGTTTTAAACAAATGCATTAGGAGTGCAGATCGCCTCCTCTCAAGTTGGTATTTTAGAGGCCATGTAATTTACCTTTTCTCACTTAATAGGCCTCAGTAGGTTGGGTATTTTACCCCTGTGTTTATGTCCTTAGAGGGCAGCTTGAAGGTGGAATTTGGTGTGGCCTTTGACAGGCTTAAATTTTGAGAGCGAGTTGCTCTTTCTTGAAAATTTTGTTTTCTGCGCGCCTCAAGGAGGCTTTACTGTGTAATTTGGAGCAAGTGCTCCTGGGTATGAATGGGGTTTTCTGCCCCTCTGTTGAAACTTGTGTTGGGGTAAAACTGGGCTAATTGCTCAAGAATTGTGAATTCGGGGCTCGAAGCCCAAATCCTGTAAATACTGTAGTTGTACCTTTGTTGCCTTGCTACTCTGTACCTGCCATGCTTGTTATTTCTTGATTTTGCAAAGAAAATATAACCTTGTTAAATTTCATCTTAACTTTAATTTCGTATTTTGAGGCCCGTTCACCCCCACACCTTCTTTCACCTCTGCAAGTCCACGAAATTCCGTAACAATAATAATAATAATAATAATAATAATAATAATAATAATAATAATAAATAAAAAATTCGTGTGGTTATTTCCAGCCGAGTGCAGCAGCCCTTGCAAGGCAGACCCTCCGGTGAGGGTGGGCGGCAACTGCCATATTTAAGTACCTGCATGTTACTGTGATGGAGGATAGTGTTATGTGTGGTGTGTGAGTTGCAGAGATGTTGGTGACGGCACAAACAGTCAGTCCCCGAGCCAAGGGAATTAACTATTGAAGATTAAAACCTCTGACCCGGCTGGGAAACGAACCCGGGACCCTCTGACCTGAAGGGCTGCACGCTAACCACTTAGCCATGGAGCCGCACGGTATGAACAATACTATTGTAAGTGATTTTTTAAACACGTTAATGTAAGTTATCTTTTGAATGATTTGGCCTCTATGATAATAAAATTAAACACATATAAGTTGACAGTAAGGTGTTCTGTTTTTACATGATTCCTTTAAGGACCTCTTATACCTATGTTACAAATTGGGAATATCCTGTATTTTTCGAAAGGAATCTGTGGATCCTTATTCTAAAATGCATAGCTATAGAACCCAGATTTCTGTTCCACTGCTGGCTTGCATCCACGTGGGCCGTCTGTTGCCTCGCTAGTAATCCACTGGTACCCATGAAGCTTTATGAGAAGCACTTCAGTGATGTAGCAGGAGAATTCCCTTTGAAATCCATTGCCGAGGATAACCGTAAAAAAGTGCAATATAACATATCACGACTTCGTTTATAATATAGGAGAGGGAGAAGGAGAGATAGAGATGAGTGTTTGCGTCAGGATTGGAAATCAATGCGACCGGCGGGCTGTTGGCGAGTGACGCTACCTCCTGGGGCATCTTGAAACGTCACGGTACCGTGTGATCTCCGGCCGTGAATGGGTGATCTTCACAGTACGTGCGGAGTTAGGACAGCTCAGTCCTTTCCCTAGGAGTGCTATTAGTAGACTCCTGATCCTTAAGCAGCATTAAGTTAGAGTGCGAACTAAATGGGTTATTAGAAAGTGTCGCCTAGTACGCTCTATCGTAATGTAGCGAGAATAACATACACTCTAAAGCGCGAATAGCGAACCTATCATACGTGCGCCACTAGGTGACGCGCGAGCACAACGTCTGTGATAGGTCAGACAACATGCTAACAAATTTTAATGTTTTAACCATGTAATAAATAGGTCGAAAA
The DNA here is from genome assembly GCF_040414725.1 of Anabrus simplex. Classification (NCBI taxonomy): domain Eukaryota; kingdom Metazoa; phylum Arthropoda; class Insecta; order Orthoptera; family Tettigoniidae; genus Anabrus; species Anabrus simplex. The sequence goes on from NC_090275.1 coordinate 43,886,543, forward strand.
TCTAGCAACACAACATATTTTAACATTACGCTTGAATAAAGAAAGACGTCTCAATTATATGGCCATTTAAAAAAAAAGTTTTGTTATGTTAAAGAAAAAATATGTCTTATTACATTGACTTGTTTCTTAAAATGTAATTTCAGTGATGGTCCGCCTCTGTGGTGTAGTGGTTAGTGTGATTAGCTGCCAGCCCAGGAGGTCCGGGCTCGATTCCCGGCCCTGTCTCGAAATTTGAAAAGAGGTAAGAGGACTGGAACAGAGTTCACTCGCCTCGGGAGCCGAGGGGGGTTCTATTCCCACCTCAGCCATCCTCGAAGTGGTTTCCCGCGGTTTTCCACTTCTCCTCCAGGCAAATGGCAGTATGATACATAACTTAGGCCAAGGCCGATTCCTTCCCTCTTCCTTGTCTATTCCTTCCACATTTCCCATCCCCCCGCAAGGCGCCTATTCAGCATAGCAGGTGAGGCCGCCTGGACGAGGTACTAGCCCTCCGTATCAGTTGTATCACCCGACCCAAAGTCTCACGTTCCAGGACACTGCACTTGTAGCCGTAGATTTGGGATCCCTCGCTCAGTCCGAGAGGAAAATCAACCCTGGAGGGTAAAGGGATTAAGGAAGAAAGAAAGAAAGAAAGAAAGAAAGAAAGAAAGAAAGAAAGAAAGAAAGAATTTTCAGTGATATTTGCAAAATAAAATAATGAAAATTCAGTCGAATGGATTTAAATGTAATGCAATCTAATACCTAAATTATGTCAAATGAGGGGTTTTATGATGATTTTAAAGGAAAATAACCGATGGTACACTAGTCCGACTCGTTGGCTGACCGGTCAGCGTACTAACCTTTGGTTCAGAGGGTCCCGGGTTCGATTACCGGCAGGGTTGGTGATCTTAATCGTTTCTGATTAATTCTTCTGGCTCAGGGACTGGGTGTATGTGTCCGTCCCAATACTCACCTCTTCAAATTCAGATATACCACATTACCAACAACCACTGTAACACTCACTCGTGATCACATCCCTCCATATAGGGTTGGCGTCAGGAAGGGCATCCGGCCATAAAAGCAGGGCCAAATCCACATGTGCGACGCAGTTCGCACCCGCGACCCCACAGGTGTGGGAAAAAGCTTTGGGAAAATAATAATAATAAGAAAAGCTGATGGCACACTAGACAGTAAAAAGTAATAAACAAGACCTTAATTGACACGCTGGGTGTAAAAGTTTGCCATCCCTGCTCTAGGGGTTCTGATGGGCCGTACCCCTAATGCTTATGTGAAGCTCATAGCAAAACCGTTGTGCAGGCTAGTATATACTTTGTACCCCTTCAGTAAATTTGCATTCTACCCTATTACTGAGTAATTATCCAGGCTCTAGCTATCAGCAACAGAGTACACATTCTGCCAACCTCTGCATTTAAACAGACATATCATTCGGATGCTAAAATAGTGACAATTCCGTGACTACATCCCCAGGAAGAATGACTGTGAATTAATTGTATGGTAGCAAATGCGGCGAATATAGAGGAAGTATAAAAGAAGGAATACGATGTTTATCCAATTATTCCTATACCAATACAACAGGGTTTTATCAAAGAACCACTACTCTGACCCAAGAAGGAAACTCTTTTTTTTTCTATTTGTGTTACGTCGCATCATCACAGACAAGTTTTACGGCGACGATGGGATAGGAAAGGTCTAGGAGTGGGAAGGAAACGGCCGTGGCCTTAATTAAGGTATAACCCAGTATTTGCCTGGTGGGAAAATGGAAAACCACGGAAAACCATCTTCAAGGCTGCCGACAGTGTGGTTCGAACCCAGTATCTCCCGTATGCAAGCTCACAGCGTCGCGCTCCTAACCGCACGTCCAACTCGCCCGGTCAAGGAAACTCTGTGGCGTTGAAATATCTCGTCATATTCATGATACAACACACTGCTTGCATCATAGATTGCGAGCAACATTGTTTCTGACCTTGCCCTCACTATTCGTCAGTGTACCAATTCATTTGAAGGTCATATTCCTACCAGTAATTTTCATATTCAGTAATTATGTTGAACATGAATATTGGGTCTTTTCAGGCCCTTTCAAATTATGCATTAAGGTTTTTCTTTAATTATGTACCCAGTAGTAAAGTTTGGTGGCAGGCATCTTTTTCCAAAGTGTAATTCATCTGATATCATGCAATCAGCAACCCCGTAAAGTGTACTTCTGTATCACATCCAATTTGCATCTTTCAGTATCGGTTGTTTGAAAATTCAAAATTCACAGCACTCATATTTAACCTGGGTGAAGTCACATTACGTTTTTAATCGAGAAGACCGCCCCCATACAGATCTCCTATAACGTTTCAACCGTGCAAAAATCGTGACTACATCCCCAGGAAGAGTGATCGTCATCCGTCGCCCGTATTCCAGGTCATACCAGTTTATGACGCATTTCGAATCTTCTCACCGCCATTTGACTTCTTCTAGGTCGAGTAACAAATATCTTAGTCATCGTCAGGTGATTTTAATCTAACATTAATAAAATACAAAACGCATTCTTTTAAGATAAATTACAAGGCTGTCTCCTTGACTGAATGCACAGCCAGTAGTTCAGAAGGCACCGGGTTTGATTCCCGGCCTGGTTGGCGATTTAAGTTTGTCTTTCTTTTCTCCAGCTCGGAGACTGAGTGTTTGTGTTCTTCTTAATGCGCATCTTCATTTACAAACAACGTACCGCCACTACGAACCATCACAGAAACACTTAATATTAAATACAGCCCTCCACACTGGTTTGGCGTCAGGATGGGCATCCGGCAGAAAAAGTTGGCATAATTCCAACGAAGCGCTGACTCCAGTTAACTGGAAAAATGCCAGGATGATGATGATGACGATGACGACGATGATGATGATGATTATGATTATTGTTTAAAATGGCCCAACAACTAGGTCATCGGCCCCTAATGCTATGAGGTGCAACGAAATGATACGACAATTGAAACGTCAGTATGTATCCACTGACTAGAATTTAAAACGAATGATTATGATAAAATGACCATGAATCCAAAACAATCAGTGGATCCGACTCACAATGCCTTTTTTTCTGAGATGGCATTTGCTGTTTAAAAGGATCCAAAATCCAGGCTGTCCAGAAGGGTCCAAAATCCAGGCCACCGGTTCCTCACAATAATACAAATCACTGGTAAAGCAGAAGTATGTTGTTCCTCCTATAGTGTTACTAACCACAGATAACGTAGACTCACGGTGTTCATCGCAAGGTGGTATGAATTACAGGTAACGTAGACCCATACTATGTCACACCTAATGGCACCACTCACAGGTAACACAAACATATGGTGTTCCTCACATTAGAGTAGTACTCACAAGAAACGCAGACCCATGATGTTCCTCACTTAGTGGGACTAATCGTGAGCTATGTAGACCGACTGTGCATCACACATTATGGTACTACTCTCAGGTATCGCAGACTCATGGTATTCCTCACGTAATGGTACTAATAGGTAACGTGGAACCATGGTGTTCCTCGCGTAATGGTACTCTTAGGGAACGTGGACCCGTGGTTTTCCTCACGTAATGGTACTCCTAGGTAAAGCAGATCTTTGGTGTTCATCACGCGATGGTACTCCTAAGTAAAGTAGACCCATGATATTCCTCACGTAATGGTACTCCTAGGTTACATCGACGCGTAATGTTCCTCTCGTAATGGTACTTCTAGGTAACGTAGACTCATGGTGTTCCTCACGTAATGGTACTCCTAGGTAACGTAGACACGTGTTTTTCCTCACGTAATGGTACTCCTAGGTAATTTTGACCCGTGGTTTTGCTCACGTAATGGTACTTCTAGGTAACGTAGACCCGTGGTTTTCTTCACGTAATGGTACTCGTAAGTAACGTAGATCCATGGTGTTCCTCACGTAATGGTACTCTTAAGTAACTTAGACCCGTGGTTTTCTTCACGTGATGGTACTCCTAGCTAACGTAGGCCAGTGGTTTTCCTCACGTAGTAGTATTGCTAGGTAAAGTAGACCCATGGTGTTCCTCACGTAACAGTACTCCCAGCTTACGTCGACCCATGGTGTTCCTCACGTAATGGTACTCCTAGGTAACGTAGACCCATGGTGTTCCTCACGTAATGGTACTATTCACCAGTAGTCTCATGGTTATAACGCCATCATCCTTTGGTCGCTGCTTTTAGTCACCTGTTACGACAGGCAGGACATACCGTGGGTGTTTTCGTCGGTTGCACCCCCACAGGGGGTTGAAGTAGAAGGGGCAGCAAATAAAAGATACCATTCAGGAACATGTCGGTCGCGACAAACACGACGTATCCAGAAATATCAGTAGGTGACTTGTAGATGCTGCGTTATTGTGGTTGTATGAACTGAATTTTAAAAAAGGACTGAGATATTATTCCCTCAGGCGTTTATCTGTATACGTAGTAGTGTTAGTAGTAGTAGTATTTGATGACATTCATTAACTGCAATCACTTCATGACTAGTTAAAGGTAGTGTGGATGGTGCAAATATTTAATATTTTGGGTAACTATTAATTTCCCTTCATGGTTTTGGAAAATTTACTCGCTCTTTTAAGTGATTTTTAGTACTTTAGGTAATTATATTGGTACATTTTTGTCATTTATAAGGACATCAAATTCCATGTCCTTGTTGTCAACTTCCTGCACCTCAATGTGAATTAAAATAGCATTATATGTATATGTACATAAATTGCTTTCAAGGAAATTGATGAATATCCTAAAGTCAAATACATCATTAGGCTAGTATGATATAGGAGAGTGGACGCTATAACATGTGACATTGTTACTGTTATCTCAGCAACACGACCGTGATTTCAAATTCCGCCCAAAGCATGTAGAAATTTTGAGATATACGGTGTGTTTGAAAAAGGACTCCCTAGTTTTAATGTGTCCTAGAATATGTACAAAGTGAGATACTCTATTCTAGTTTGTGGAGTGTGATTCATCAACTCTCCAAGTTTGGCTCCCCTGGAGTTGGCAGGTCTGCTTGACCTTGAGATGGCGCCAGTGTTGTTTGTTTCCTCTGTTCCCTCAGTTCAGTCCAGGCGTGCGCGCAGTGCAGTGCAGAGCAGAGGAAACAACAAACAGCACTGGCGCCATCTCAAGGTCAAGCAGACCTGCCAACTGCAGGGGAGGCAAACTTGGAGAGTTGATGAATCACACACCACAAACTAGAATAGAGTATCTCACTTTTTACAGATTATAGGACACATTAAAACTAGGGAGTTTTTTTTCAAACACCCTGTGCAGTTACTTGTGATGCATGTTTTATACCAGGCGACTCGCGAGCGCCGTACTTTCTACTTACAACTGTCCCGCATGCACTAGTGATACATGGGATGCCTAATCACTTGTTTTCTAAGGAGTGTATCAGCGTGCTCTATTGTCGATGTTACAAAACGAATAACAGTAATTTTACTGTACACGTTCCATAACAGGGTGCATTTGCAAATACGCCAAAGGTGCAGAAGAAAATGTAATATCGGGCGAGTTGGCCGTGCAGTTAGGGGGGCGCGGCTGTGAGTTTGCATCCGGGAGATAGTGAGTTAGAATCCCGCTGTCATCAGCTCTGAGGATGGTTTTCCGTGGTTTCCCATTTTCACACCAGGCAAATGCTGAGGTTGTACCTTAATTAAGGCCACGGCCGCTTCCTTCCAACTCCTAGGCCTTCCCCATCCCATCGTCGCCGTAAGACCTATCTGTGTCGGTGCGACGTAAAGCCACTAGCAAAAGAAATGTAGTAACTTATTAATTTATACACGTTTAGACACCCCACTCTATAAAAGAGTTGTTTGTATGAAACAAAAGCTAATACTCTTCGGCGAAATACGTGTGTAGAAGGCAGACGTATGTTTGGAGCTTCGGCTGCATTCTCACCAGATTCTCCACAGATTCAAATGCCGTCTGTGTATTCGTTGTTGCTGAACACACTAGCCATTGCCGATATGCAGACAGCAAATGTAGTGCTGCTGTGCTCTAGTTCATACACCAGCCAAGTACTATGCGGCCGTAAACGAGGTTTATTAATCCAAGGGGTTGCAGTAGACGGGTAGCGATAATGAACATGCTGCGAAGGACCGTCCGATTGTTATCTCTTCATATTCTGATGTAACCTGCCTGCCGACAGTATTGCCCCTATGGAAATCAGTTAATAGATATCCCATTCGTCATTTGTGCATGCGGGACATTTATAAGTTGTCGCCTGTTGAAAACCTCGACGACAAGTTGCTATAATTTCTATATCAATAAGTAATTAAAATTTCTAGCTAGTTCGCGTGAGTTTTGTTTTGCTATTTTTTAAGAGAGTAAATTAGATTATTTGAGTGGGACAATGTTTCTATGTTTGAACTTGAGAGGATTATACCATGTTATCTACCCGCGCTGCTCTGTAATGATGAGGCTCTAATTTTGGGAAGGTAAATTTATTAAGATCGTAATGAACACGATAATAATAGGATATGTACTTTTTTAGAATTTCTGTTAGTTTTTGCGTGTGGAAATGGGATTGGAATCTACAAATACTTCCGTAATACGTTTATATCACATTAAATAGCGATAACAGATACTCTAATAATCAGTGCGAAGTTATCAAGATTAAATATCGAGCAGTGGAGTAAAATATACGGGCATTTGATAATTATCAGCATTACCTCATCACTAGCATTAGAGGAGATTATCAGATCGGCTCAGTATTTTGATTCACACATCAACTGCTGGAAACAGCTAGCATATCCTATGTAATAAAAACTGACATTTACTAGAGACGAGATAATTTTCAGATCTGGAACAACATAGCAATCGAAATATATGTATCATGTACTCATAATAATTTAGAGACCTTCCTGTCCTACGTTTTTCTTCTTCTCCTTATATTGGCTTATCCAGATGATTGAAAATCGTTCTGTAGGTCTATACTCCACATTATAAACTGCCACGTACCACTAAAACTCCGTTTGTTTTATGACTAATTTATTTCAAAATAACTCAGTAAATTCACAAATATACATGGTTATTCAGGTAAGTTGTCCACCTGAAAGAACTTGTGAACGGTTAAAGATATTGATATTCTGTTTTCCCTTTCAGTAGGCTAATGGTACTAAGGGACTCATAATCGGAATCACAGTACTTTTTCGTGGCGTCGATGTCTTCTGAGATAATGATATTAACATTTTTCTGAAATAGTGTTTGGTGACAACAGACTTAACATCGGCAGTCTAGATAAATACGTAAGTTTTTCACTATATTATAATTGTATATAATTTATTTTTTGTCATTACTGTTTCATGTTATCACTTATCTCTCTATCATTGACAAGTTTACGCTACGTAAACAATACTGTACATATATAAGCTTATTTTAAGTGATTTGATAGAATCTGAGGATGTTCTTGTAGAACGAAACATGTCATTCTTTGTATGTTAGTGTGTGTTTTACAGATATGCTTTTAGTGTTTTAATTTACATTGTACTTGCTATGTGTTTGACAGACTGAAAAGCCTTTGCTACATTTTTCTTAAAAGAAGTACACTTTTTGCTACGCATAGCATTAAACTTACAAATTTTACAAATACAGCATAGTGATTATTTTGAAAATCGTAGAAGAACTTCTCGATAAAATGTGATGTGTTCTAATCTGATTAAGGTCATATGGCCTTCTTTTACATCAAACAAGTTGAATTCATTATTTACATAGTTTTTCACGACTATGTACATGCAAATGCCTATATAAAAATTGTACGTTAACTGAAATTATTTAAATATATATATATAAATAAACATGAATATTGCACCTTAACTATTAAACAATTTAAAATGATTATTTGTAGCAAAATAGTTAGTAATAAAATCAGTAACTATTTAGTAAGAAATAACTTAAATTTCCGACCCCGTGGTGTAGGTGTAGCGTATCCCGAGTTCGATTCCCGACCAGGTCTGGGATTTTTACCTGGATCTGAGGGCTGGTTCGAGCTCCACTCAGCCTGCGTGATTAGAATTGAGGAGCCATGTGACTGTGAGATAGCTGCCCCGGTCTAGAAAACCAAGAATAACAGCCGAGAGGATTCATCGTGCTGACCACACGACACCTCGTAATCTGCAAGCCTTCGGGCTGAGCAGCGGTCGCTTGGTAGATCAAGTCCCTTCGGGGCTGTAGTGCCATGCGGTTAGTTAATGACTAAATTCTTCTTCTTTCCGATGAGGCCTGCAAGGATCACGTGCCAATTTCAGTTCAATGTTTCATACTTTGTTGTTTACACGTCCGTTCCTTCCAATATTCTTTCATCCTTTCACTATGCTGTTTCTTTCTCCCCTCGGACCACTTCGCACTAGGTTCCTTGATCATTCTTCCTTGGAATCCTTCCATACCTACTACCCTTTTTCTAAGTATCTCTCTGTTCATTGTTTCTTCTTATTTTGTATTATATCTTTCTAAATCTTTCTTTACTTCTTGAATCCAGCTAGTTGATGCCTGGGTTGATGCCTGGAACATCCTTTTTTGTTAATCTGGACTCATCCATTCTGTAAATATGTCTAAAAAATTGCAATCTCCTTTTTCTTATGGTTTCTGTTACGTGTTATATGTTACTGTATATTTCATAATTAGATCTTAATTTCCATACTTCTGTTGTTTTCACAGGGCCTAAGATTTTTCTCAAGATTCTCCTTTCTAGCACCTCAAGTTTATCTAATCTGTAGTTTAGCACAAAGCATTCACTTGCATATAGGCATTCCGGTTTCACCACTCTAGTGTAGTGCCTTATTTTAAAAATTGTAGATAGACACATTTTGTTATAAAAATTATTTGTGATACCATATGCTCTTTCCATCTTGTGTATCATTTCTTCTACTGCAGATTTGTCCTAACCAATTTCTTGAATTATTTCTCCCAGATATTTGAATTTCGTTACTCTTTCCACTGGACAAAAATCTATTGCAAAAAATAGATCAGTTTGAGTTATGACTGAGTATGAATTCAGTTATACAAATACACATAAGTGTAAAATAAAACTGATAATAATTAATAAGCAATTTAATGTAGGCAATGAATTACTAACTATATAGTTTATAACTAACTAACTAAAAAGTTGAAAAAATATAAATAAAACCATTTGAGTTATTAATTATTGATTTAACATTTATACAAATATACATGATGTCCTTGAAAAAGGATCCAATAATTACAGAGGAGGCAGCACGGAACAAACGAAGAAAAAAGGTTCTATAAGCATTGGCCACAAACACAATATCTTCGGAGTTATGGTCCGCTACCATTAATGTTCTCTATGTCTTTAATCTGTTCTTCACAACAAGTGCTCGGTGTTACCGACATCCCTCGCAATGCAACGTTCCACCTTTCGTCGCATGGAATCACGCATTCAATTGAACGTCCCTGGCTGCTGGCGGATTGCATCAAAGATTTTTAGCATGCATTCTCGTAGTGTATCTATATCAATTTTTGGGAACCACATTCACGATGGTTTTTACATATCCCCAAAGCCAAACATCTACAGGGTTAAGGTCAGGAGAACGGGCAGGCAAGGAATTGCTCTCCCTGACCAAACCATCGCTAGTGGAAAACCCGTGTTAGGTGTCCTATCATAAGAAGAGAATAGCACAACACGCTATTAGGTTCACGGCCAATGTTTACGTAAGAACCTATTTCCATCTTTTGTTGCATATAAAAACTAAACTCCATGGCGCAACATCCCTTGAAGTGCCTTGACCTGCCAAGCGAACGCTGCACATCCCTAAGGCCTGTAGATTACTAGGTGACGTGTGGTCAGCACAACGAATTCTCTCGGCCGTTATTCCTGGCTCTCAAGACCGGGGCCGCCATTTCACCGTCAGATAGCTCCTAAATTGTAGGCTGAGTGGAACTCGAATCAGCCCTCAGATCCAGGTTAAAATTCCTAGCCTGGCCGGGAATAGAACCCGGGACCTCCGGATAAGAGGCAGACACGCTACACCTACACCACGGGGCCAGCTTTGTTGCATGTGACTCTCCGTAAATTATTCAAACATCGGGATAATTGATGGTAGCGGACGATAACATCGAAGATATTGTGTTTGAGGTCAATGTTTATATAACTTGTTTTCCTTCGCCTGTGTCCGGCTCCATGGCTAAATGGTAAGCGTGCTGGTCTTTGGCCACAGGGGTCCCGGGTTCGATTCCCGGTAGGGTCGGGAACTTTAACCATCATTGGTTAATTTTGCTGGCACGGGTGCTGGGTGTATGTGTTGTGTTCATCATCATTTCATCCTCACCACGACGCGCAGGTCGCCTATGGGAGTCAAATAGTAAGACCTGCACCTGGCGAGCCGAGCTTGTCCTCGAACACTCCCGGCACTAAAAAAGCCATACGCCATTTCACTTCATTTCCTTCTTCTGTTGCGTGCCGCCTTCTCTGAAAATACAGAGTGGTCCAAAAATGTACTCACTGTTTGATAGTCCATATCTTCTGACAAATTTGACTTGCAGGTACAAATTTTGGCGCTGAGAGGGGGTAATATTATATGTTTGAAACGACTACGAGCAGTTTCTAAACAACGCTGATGGTACCGAACTGCAGACCAAATTACAGCTGTCCGTATATCTGGCGCAATGGCAGCACACGAGGCTACGATTTCTTCACATGAACCAGTAGACACGTATTGAGACGAACAGTTCGTTAAGTTCGAATTGCGCCTTGTTAGACCGCACAAATTTCCCTGCAAATTCCTCATCCTATGTGCTAAAACCATTCATATCATAGCGTCATGTGCTGCCATTACCCAAGATACGCTGACAGATGTAGTTCGGCTGCAGTTCGGTGCCATCGGAGTTGTTCAGAAGCTGATGATGGCCACTTCAAACATATAACATTACTCTCTCTCAATGCTAAAAATTTTACCTGCAAGTTAAATTTGTCAGAAGATATGGACTGTCAAAGAGTGACTACAGTTTTTGGACACCTCTGTATTGGAAACTTTTTCACGGACACCGTGTATATACGAGTTTAAAATGAAAGGATTATAATTTTAATGAAATGAAAATCTGGGATACCTACGTAAGGGAACATGCTGTGTTTTACTACCTTGTAGTTATAAATTTAATAATGTCAGGAGTACGCGTAAAACAAGGATGCAAGTTTTAGTTTGAAAATAACAGCAAAGTTAACAAGCATGCTAGAAGGTCAAATGTGCATGTGGTTAACGAGGTTGCAAAGCTTCACCTGAAAACATATTCCCGGATGGAATTTTGTATTTGTTTGTATGGCTTCTCTCTCTTGATTAGATCAGTCAATCCCTTGTTTCCCTTCTCTGTGGAATTTGCAAAGTAGTCAGTTGAATTTTCTGTTCCTGTTGGTTGTAATTCGCCTCACTGAGTTCTGCAAAAAGCAAATCACGTCATCATTCATTGTATTAATTAACCTTGGAGAATGTGCACTGTAATCTGAGTAAATACGTATTTCCTCAACAAACAAAAGACAATTGTGTGTGTGTGTTTTAATCCTCAACCTCTGTTCTCTTTAAGATGCTTCCCCTTTCTTCTACAAGAGCGCGGAAAGAGAGAGAAAGAGTATAAAATACTCCCCGTCAGCGCGCCAGCTACTTGCTGACGTAACAATCGCCACCCCCTTCTTTATCCTTTGTCTTACGAACTACAGGGTGGCAACCAAACAGACAAGTGCTAAAAGTCTGTTTTACACTGCACGACCATAAGACATCTATCAAATTAAAATCTGATCAAAGACAGCATTAACAGCGCCTAAAGAGAAAGCTAATTAATTGTTTGTGAGAAATGTAAACCTTACAGATTAGACTCGACAGCATTATCCTTCAACACATTTACAACTACAGTTGTGGAATTTCTGGCTCGATAGTTTATCTGTTTGTACATTTTAAATCTCATTCAATTACTTCATTCTTTGCTTGCCACGATTTTACTACAACTTAGAATGCTTTCTTACATGTTCATTTAGTTGCTATGAAACAATGTTATTCATCCATGAGACCTGGGATGAAGCATTTCACTGGTTAAAAACGCTTGACGTTGAACTATGAAAATTTTGATCACAGACTCAAATTTGTACTTTTATTCTACTTTTAATGCACTTACGGTAATAAATAATATGGCATTTAATTTCTATCCTTATGACATACGAAATAATAATTTTCGTCGCCATAAGACCTATCTGTGTCGGTGCGACGTAAAGCCACTAGCAAAAAACTTGCTTTACGTCGCACCGACACAGATAGGTCTTATGGCGACGATGGGACAGGAAAAGGGCTGGAAGTCGGAAGGAAGCGGCCGTGGCCTTAATTAAGGTACAGCCCCAGCATTTTCCTGGTGTGAAAATTGGAAACCACGTACAACCATCTCCAGGGCTGCCGACAGTGGGGCTCGAACCAACTATCTCTCGAATGCAAGCTCTTAGCTGCGCGCCCGTAGTCACACGGCAAACTCGCTCGGTAAACAGTGTTTAATGAAGATTTAAAATCTATTGTTCACAGGTTTACAACGTGTTAAGGTCCATTGTTAGCACATGTCCTGTGAATATGAACATCCTGTATGTAGTCTTTTGAGGTGTTCCGCTTTTTATGAACATGGGTGTATTTGCCCCAGAGGAGTGCCTCAGACTTCGGCAACCGGCACAATTCCTATCCTCGCCGGTAGATGGGGCTTTATTGAGTCCATTCCTGACGGGAAACAGGCTTAGGATTTTCATTTTCTTACAATTGTAACGTCTGACTTTTCTGCTTCTTTCTTCAAATCTTTACACTGTATTTTATCCAGCACTGAGTTCAATCGGTGGTTCCACCCTTCAACCGTATTATCTGCCCTGTGTCTCCTTCGGTGGAAGTCCCACGCATCAATTGAGGCTTGACTCAAGTACCTTCGTTCCGTCCCTTCCATCCCTGTTGGGTTGCCCATAGCTCTGACGGTACGCAGTTCACTATCCTATTACTGATCCTTAAAACAATCCTGGATGAACTACCGACATTTTTCTACGACTTTCGCCTTCAGACAAACGGCAACTCTGAGAAAACGCTACGTAAGCAATTGTTTTCTCGCATAATTGCCTACTTGCTTGCTCACTTACAGTTGTCCTTGCTGGTTACTCTCCTGATTATACCCTTATGTGTTTACTTGAATGTTTCTTTGTTTGTTTGTTTGTTTGTTTGTTTGTTTTTCTTCAATTTTGCAGGCTTAGGTGCTGTTATTCTCACAATATTGCTATTGGCTCGCTTACATGTTTGTATCTTTGTTCACATATACATTGATTCTTTGATTGTTCGTTTGTCTGGGTGCTTGCTTGTTGGTCTGTTTTCAATCCTGTTTACAATTTTTCTTGATTGCTTACTCATCTGCCTAATAAGGTAGGGGTTCCATATTTCGTCCCCTTAGCGGATTTGGACTTGTAGAAAATCGGGAATATTATGGACAATGCTACAAATTGGTATATAGCCTATATTATTGAATATATTCTCCACATACCAGCAAGTTACAATGAGAAAGTGTTATAACGTAAAGTAGTCAGAGTGTGACATAAACATGAACACTAAAAAAATTAAACTACCAAAAATTTGTTCGTAATTTCGACCCCTGCCGAATTGATTTCAATATATTTTTCCTTTCTAACCTTACTCAACACTTTCCCTATAATGAATTACTTGAAGGCCATTTATGAAAAATGTGTACTTTGCATTATTTTTAACATGTCTTTCAGTGTTGCCCGTGGAATGTCAAACGATTTACTTGTACGTTTGTAACCCATTATCTTGTCCCTCACTGCCTTAATAGCCTTTCTCGCAGCCTCCTTATCCCACTGCTTGCGTTTTCCCACCAGAAATAATATCATAAATAACAAATAAAATGAAAGGGGACGAAATTACGAACATTCCCTGATTTATTATAATGGCCGCTACAATAATTCACACCAAACATCTCACTGTAGTGATTACACGCCAGGAACTATACCACACGACCGAAATGCAGTCCAGTATCTGTACACATATCAGGAAGAACAGGCTCTTAATTTGAATGCTGCACTAACTCAGCTCAGCGGGAAAAATTAATCCCCCACCCTGCACACGGAAACTAAACGTGGTGCACACAACCAACTCTCACAACAGAATAACGGGATGTGGCTACGCATGTGCGCGCGGCTAAACATAAGGAACCAATCTTGCAAAGTGGAAATCCCTACGTGGACGAAATTAGGTGCGGTGACGGAATTTGGCTCACAATTTAATTATTTAAAAAATACCCCTTTATATGCAGATGTTTGTATCCTCGCTTAAAATGTCTTTGATAGTTTGTTTCGGTACACTTTTGCTTGATCAGCTTTTTCTTTAGGTTATCTTGCTTGTAATATTTCCTGATTGCTAGTATACATTTATTCTTCTTTCCAGCAATCCCTGTACAATATTTAGACACAATTGTCTGTCCTGTGAACGTAATCCGTCACTAGAGAATTGACAGTTATTCCATTTGGTTAATTCTAACTTGTGTTAATACGTCAGATGATCAGTCATCTATTTTGACAGCTTATTCTAGAGCCCACACAACGAAGTGTGGCTGGCTGGCTGACTGTCCACGTTTATGTAGCGTTGTGTGCAGAGCAAATGTAGTGAACACCATCTTCCATCTCAGTAATCTGTGTTGTCTTTTTGAACATACGCAAAGTGTTACATACAGTAACCCACAAAACAAAGGAAACATTCTTGGAACTCGGTAGAAAATGAATAGAACGTTTTAATAAGTTAAAATGCCTGGGAAATAAAATTCCTGAAAATCTAGATTCTATCACAAGGCTCAGAACGTCCGACCTCTAAATTCACCACTGCCGGGCTGCGTGGCTTAGACGGTTGAGGCGCTGGCCTTCTGCACCAAACTTGGCAGGTTCGATCCTGGCTCAGTCCGGTGGTTTTTGAAGGTGCTCTCAAATACGTCAGCCTTGTGTCGGTAAATTTATTGGCACATGAAAGAACTCCTGCGGGACTAAATTCTGGGACCTCGGCGTCTCCAAAAACCGTAAAAGTAGTTGGTGGGACGTAAAAATAACATTATTATTATTATTATTATTATTATTATTATTATTATTATTATTATTATTATTATTATTAAATTGAAAACACAACAGCGATAACGCTTAGTATGTCTCGTGGGAAGGTAATTATTATTATTATTATTATTATTATTATTATTATTATTATTATTATTATTATTATTATTATTAAATTGAAAACACAACAGCGATAACGCTTAGTATGTCTCGTGGGAAGGTAATTATTATTATTATTATTATTATTATTATTATTATTATTATTATTATTATTATTAAATTGAAAACACAACAGCGATAACGCTTAGTATGTCTCGTGGGAAGGTAAACTGATCATATTTCAAGAGGGAGGCTCATATCCTGAAATTAATGTTTCGGGTACTGTGGCGGCGTCAAAACTTGACAAAACTTCGGATATTATGGTCGGATTTGGTTCCATATATTCATTATAATCATCATCATTATCTACAACCAGACTGGTATTATGCCAAGTGACCTTTAACGGTCTCGATCCGTCTCTTATCTGGACGTACAATAGAGCGATTTCCTCTGAGTTCTTAACCTAAGACATATTTTGGGCTTTTATTTATTTATTTATTTATTTATTTATTTATTTATTTATTTATTTATTTATTTATTTATTTATTTATTTATTTATTTTATTTATTTATTTATTTAAGCTGCTTTACGTCGCACAGACACAGGCAGGTCTTATGGCGACGATGGGTTAGATGAGGGAAGGAAGCGACCGTTACCTTTGTTCACGTACAATCTCCAGTCTTTTATATTATGAGTGCTCATGTATGTTGTGAAAAGTAGTGGGGATAGGCCGAAACCCTGTGGTCCACCTCTGTTTATCCCTTTATCATTCTGATAATTGAAGGGTTTCGTCTGAGATAGTCATATGTCTGATGTGAAAATAGGAAACCAAAGAAAACCCTCTTCAGGGCAGCCGTTAGTGAGGTTCGACCCCACTATCTCCTGAATGCAAGCTGATAGTTACGTGACCCAAAGCGCACGGCCACTTGCTCGGTGGGATCCGTGCCTTCGCCAATCTGTTCACGTGGTCCTTCCAGTACTAACGGCATCTTCATACGAATTTTAATATGGGTTCTTCCTTCAGGCTAATATCGCCTCTTCGTTCCTCCTGTGGTCCCATCGCGTCTATCCCGAATCCCATCTCAGCTCCGCTGAGTTTCCGATGGTCCATGCATTATTCCTTACAAGATAACTGATCTGGCTAGTGTTGTATAAATGTGCAGAGATGTATTTCTCTGCACTATAGACTATGACTGATTTTTTAAAATTACACTGACTGACAGAGCAAATGCAACACCAAGAAGGAGTGGTCAGAACGTTATGCCAATTGCAGGGTAGACTGACGTCACTGAGGTATGCTTATGATGTGAAATGCGCCGCTGTGCTGCGCACGTACCGAACGATAAATGGGACACGGCGTTGGCGAATGGCCCACTTCGTACCGTGATTTCTCAGCCGACAGTCATTGTAGAACGTGTTGTCGTGTGCCACAGGACACGTGTATAGCTAAGAATGCCAGGCCGCCGTCAACGGAGGCATTTCCAGCAGACAGACGACTTTACGAGGGGTATGGTGATCGGGCTGAGAAGGGCAGGTTGGTCGCTTCGTCAAATCGCAGCCGATACCCATAGGGATGTGTCCACGGTGCAGCGCCTGTGGCGAAGATGGTTGGCGCAGGGACATGTGGCACGTGCGAGGGGTCCAGGCGCAGCCCGAGTGACGTCAGCACGCGAGGATCGGCGCATCCGCCGCCAAGTGGTGGCAGCCCCGCACGCCACGTCAACCGCCATTCTTCAGCATGTGCAAGACACCCTGGCTGTTCCAATATCGACCAGAACAATTTCCCGTCGATTGGTTGAAGGAGGCCTGCACTCCCGGCGTCCGCTCAGAAGACTACCATTGACTCCACAGCATAGACGTGCACGCCTGGCATGGTGCCGGGCTAGAGCGACTTGGATGAGGGAATGGCGGAACGTCGTGTTCTCCGATGAGTCATGCTTCTGTTCTGTCAGTGATAGTCACCGCAGACGAGTGTGACGTCGGCGTGGAGAAAGGTCAAATCCGGCAGTAACTGTAGAGCGCCCTACCGCTAGACAACGCGGCATCATGGTTTGGGGCGCTATTGCGTATGATTCCACGTCACCTCTAGTGCGTATTCAAGGCACGTTAAATGCCCACCGCTACGTGCAGCATGTGCTGCGGCCGGTGGCACTACCGTACCTTCAGGGGCTGCCCAATGCTCTGTTTCAGCAGGATAATGCCCGCCCACACACTGCTGGCATCTCCCAACAGGCTCTACGAGGTGTACAGATGCTTCCGTGGCCAGCGTACTCTCCGGATCTCTCACCAATCGAACACGTGTGGGATCTCATTGGACGCCGTTTGCAAACTCTGCCCCAGCCTCGTAAGGACGACCAACTGTGGCAAATGGTTGACAGAGAATGGAGAACCATCCCTCAGGACACCATCCGCACTCTTATTGACTCTGTACCTCGACGTGTTTCTGCGTGCATCGCCGCTCGCGGTGGTCCTACATCCTACTGAGTCGATGCCGTGCGCATTGTGTAACCTGCACATCGGTTTGAAATAAACATCAATTATTCATCCGTGCCGTCTCTGTTTTGTCCCCAACTTGCATCCCTTTCGAACCACTCCTCCTTGGTGTTGCATTGTCACTGTCAGTCAGTGTATATTAAATTACATTTTAAATTAAAATGTAATTTTGTAATTTTTAGTTTAAATTATTTGTTTTTAAAATAAATTTCGCAATGTTATTATCGATATCGGTATTGTTCTCCAATGATAGGAAGTACCCGACGTAGTTGAAGGAATTAGTTGTTTCTACTGGCTTATTATTCAGTATAATTTTACAGGGAACTGTTTTATTAACTTTTGAAGGAGAACGATTGTTTTTGTTTTTCCAGTACATATCTACATGTAATATTCAACAGCTATTCTATTACTATGGTGTACAGAGCGTTGCAAATCATCCTCTGATCACGCAAATACTACCTGGTCATCAGTATCCAGCAGCGTATCCAGTTATATGTGTTAAATTATGGTGATGCTGCCGCGTGAAAGAAGTCTCCAATCTTTTATATGAGTGCTCGTATAGAATATGAAAAGCAGAGGGGATAGTCTGTAACCCTGTGGTACACCCATAATGATCGCTTATCATTCTAATAACTGAAGAGTTTCGTCAGAGATATACTAATATGCTTTTCTTGCAGGAGAACATTTTCAATGTTAGATAAAATCCTAAAATTGAGAGGCAAGCAGGATAGCAGATAACAATTTTTGGTAAAAATATCTTAACTTGAAAACAGATATCACCCGAACATATATACAGTATATAGATACATTTGCTGAAAAGCCTCACAGCCATTAATAAAACTTAAAATCACTAACAATGTGACTTGTGACTATCTCTGACGAAATATTTCAATGTTGTCCTTAACCCCTATGGTGAATGAGTGTTAGAGGGTTGGTCGTACTGATCAATAATTTGGAAATAGTAATACAATTTCTCGTGCCGGTGTCATTTTAGTAGCTGCTGAAGTTAGCCAATCAAATCACTACGTGTGTGAATGGAAATGGGCTTTATGAGGCGGGGTTATGAAGTCTTCACGTAGCTTAAGACAGACTTGAGAACCATGCTAAGAAATAAATATCAAACACAAAGACGCCGTAGGTTCAGCCAGTGTCGACGTAACGTACTTGCTAGGGCGCAATCGTGTCAGTTCGGAGCTTCATGTTGAAATCCCTAACTTAGCGATGTTTTTTTTTTTTCGATTGGTGCTCTCAAGCCCATTTGAATTCGCCCGCAAAGCGATATAATTGGCTAAATTCAGCAGCTGATAAAATGACTTCGAATTATTTTGTTGACATTGATGATTTTTACGGCCCGTACTTGTAGACATGATATGGCGTTTGGGCTTATGCCATGTCGAGAAAAGAAGGTAAAACTCTATACGTTTCACAGAGAACGTTGTTCCGTGTCTTCAGAAGTAAATCTCGGCTATTCCTGATGAAGTCCTCTACAATAATGAGGGTTTGAATTTAAGAATAATATACAGTTGGAGAATTGTAGTGGTACGCTCGTTCGTCACCAGGTGTCTCGCTGTATGCTGGCACAGCGCTCCAAGCGGGAGCTGATAACAACATTAAGCCCCAAATGAGATGATATTTTGGTTTGCTATTTGCTTTACGTCGCACCGACACAGATAGGTTTTATGGTGAAAATGGGATAGGAATGCCAGCATTTGCTGGTGTGAAAATGGGGAAAAACAGAAAACCACCTTCAGGCTGCCGACAGTGGGGTTCAAATCCACTATCTCTCAGATGCAACCTCACAGCTGTGCGACCCTAAATGCACGGCCAACTCGCCCAGTAAATGAGAAGTTCTGTCACACCGTGCGTGCTTAAGAAGTATCAGAGAGGACAACAGACGAATCAGGGACAAATATGGTAGAAGAAATAGAAACTAATAAAATAAAATTAATGAAAGGCACCAGGATAGAATGGAACAGAGGTGAGGAATGGAAAGAATGTATGTGGAGAAAACCGTGCTAATGTGAGATGATGTGAGAGGGGGGGTTCATTTCAAGCTCGTGAACAGTCGAGATTTTCTTCTGAAGATGCAGAGCAAAGTTCTCTGCGAAACCTAAAGAGTTTCACATTGTTTTCTTGACACGCCATAAGCCCAAAAGCCCATGCCATGTCTATCGATTTATTTGTTTTTCAAAATATGCGTTAGTATCAGCAACCCTCTAACGCTCACATACCTGGCTCACGTTGTTCCCGAACACTCTGTATATAATTTGTATATTGCTAGGATCACCTGTACTGGGACGTCATCATTTTGCAGTATCTTTAAACATTTTGCTCTGCTCTGCGTTCCACATTTGGTTAAAAACCCTCCAACCGGGCGAGTTGGCCGTGCACGTAGAGGCGCGCGGCTGTGAGCTTGCATCCGGGAGATAGCAGGTTCGAATCCCACTATCGGCAGCCCTGAAGATGGTTTTCCGTGGTTTCCCATTTTCACACCAGGCAAATGCTGGGGCTGTACCTTAATTAAGGCCACGGCCGCTTCCTTCCAACTCCTAAGCCTTTCCTATCCCATCGTCGCCATAAGACCTATCTGTGTCGGTGCGACGTAAAGCCCCTAGCAAAAAAAAAAAACCCTCCACAACCAAACATGAGCATCACACTGTGTATTAAATTACTAAAAAGGGGTGTGAATTATCGACCTCCAACTTGATTACAGGCAGAGACTGGCGCTCCTCATCGAGGACGTTTTTGTTTATGGTACTATCAAGCATATCGAGTACGGTACTTATCACACGAATAGGCATAGGGTCTTAAATACTGATCGGTCAATACAGCCAACTCTTGCGGTCATTTAACCTCAAACTGGTAAGGGAGAGTATCATACATTTGAGCAGATGTTTACCATCAATGTAACAGCAGCATATATTCTACTGTTAATCCTTTGGTGAGAAATAAAGACGCAGAATACAGCAGTTTTCTGCTATGAATAATAATAATAATAATAATAATAATAATAATAATAAGAATAATAATAATAATAATAATAATAATAATAAGCTTTACGTCCGGCAAGAACGATCAATGATTCAATAACGTGAATTCCTCAGACGTAGAGCTGAAGGATAAATTCCATGAACGGAGATCACGTTGAACATTTGAAGTAGTACATTTATTATTTTTCTTTCTTTCTTTCTTTCTTTCTTTCTTTCTTTCTTTCTTTCTTTCTTTCCTAATCCGTTTACACTCCAGCGTTGGTTTCTCCCTCTGACTCAGCGGGGAATCCCACCTCTACTGCCTCTAGGGTAGTGTCCTGGAGCGTGAGACTTTGGGTTAGGTGGATACCACCGGACAGAAGGATCTGTTCATCGCCCAGGCGGCCTCACCTGCTATATTGAACGGGAGTATGGTGGGGGATGGGAAGATCGGAAGGGATAGACAAGGAAGAGGGAAGGAAGCAGCCGTGACCTTAAGTTAGGTACTGTACCATCGTGGCAGTTGCCTAGAAGATGAAGTGGGAAATCACGGAAAACCACTTCGAGGATGGCTGAGGTGGGAATCGAATGCCCCTTTAATCGGTCGAACTCCCGAGGCTGAGTGGTCCCGTTCCAGCCATCGTACCACTTTTCAAATTTCGTCGCATAGCCGGGAATCGAACTCGGACCTCCGGCGATGGCAGCTAATCACACTAAACACTACACCACAGATCCAGACAGTAAATATTTACCGTGCAAATAATTCATTGTATCACTAAAGTCTGGTTAATTTCTCAGAAAATCTACATAAGGATCTATGTTTTCACAAATTTTATTTCTTGCTATCGGTCCATGCCACCTCCTCTGAAATACTGGAACATCTTTCAGAACGTTATGAGTAATGTGCGTAAAACATTTCTCCATTATCTACTAAATAGTAGTACTAGAAAGAAAACTCGGCTAGTAAATTTGCTCTATGTAATTTATAGAACTGGAGTTCTTTTCTTCTCAAAGTAACTTGATAATCTTAGAAACATTAATAAAAATTATTAGCCAATTAATGAGATCAAAATTTAACGTAAAATATCTGAGGGAAATCACTGGAGTCTGTATTTCTTTTTTCGTCAGTTGGATCTAGTTCATTACGACCATCTCTCTAAAGAAAATCAGAAAGCTCTCACCCAAATGTGAGTTTATAGATAAATTTAGTTCTCTTGCAATGTCAACCAGATAGGTTGAACATCGCATTTCACGGGGAAATACGTCACAAGGGGTAGAACAAACATGGAGTTCAAAGCAACTAAGGTTCAGTTCCTCCAAATCATCGAAATGGAACCGATCTTGTCATTCATTGGCCACTAATCAAAACAATTCATTACAATAGGTTTTATAATACCCTCATCTTCGTTATTTGATGTAAACAGAGGGAGTAATTCGAATAACGTCTGTCCATCTAACAGGTGAGAGTAAAAATGTTCTAATAATTTAAATTTAGAATTAAATATTCAAAAGTTAATGTTTGTAGGATTTCACTAACTCTTCAGCCAACACTGGAGAAGTGCTTGATTAATCCAAGCATGAGTTTGCTTATTGGAAATGAAGAGGAGGGAAGGAGTCAGCTGACAAGCGAATAGAGGTGCCTGTCTTGTAAAATCCGTACGTAAAAATATTGTTTTCGTTACAGCCTCCCACAAAGGACTGGGATATTGGACTAGTAGAATTGCATAACCTACCTAGTATTGATTGATTGATTGATTTGTTTGTTTGTTTGTTTGTTTGTTTGTTTGTTTGTTTGTTTGTTTGTTTGTTTGTTATTTATTTATTTATTTATTTATTTATTTATTTATTTATTTATTTATTTATTTATTTATTTATTTATTTATTTATTTATTTTATTTATTTATTTATTTATTTATTTATTTATTTATTTAAAGGACAAATCAATTTCGATTATTAGCCCCGGATGCAAGTCTCTGGAGAACAGCGACAAAAGCCCGATCACTTGAGTATCTTCGGTTAAGAAAACGTCCCCGGTACATTCGCCCGTCCCTTGTCCTCTTACATTTTTCCATATCGTAAATTAAAACCATACCACATATTTCATAATTTGATAAAAACCATTGCGCTTTTACTCAGAGCTCGTGTACCGGTTCCAGTGCACTGATCTCGAGACACATTGATCTGCATTGCACAGACTTGGAGGGGAGGGCGACCTGGGGAAATTACAATAATAACGTTATTTGTCTCATATCCCACTAACTATTTCTATGGCTTTCGGAGAAGCTGAGTTGCCTGAATTTAGTCCTGCAGGAGTTCTTTTACGTGCCAGTAAATCTACTGATACGAGGCTGACGTATGTGAGCACCTTCAAATACCACCAGCCGAGGGCCAGGATCGAAACAGCCAAGTTTGGGCTCAGAAGGCCAGCGCCACAACCGACTGAGCCACTCAGCCCGGCGGGGGAAATTACGGCTGTGTTCTGTTTAGCAGAGGGAAGCATCCAGTGCCTTCTCAAAAACATTGACCAAATTTGGGTGATTCCTACAGTAATTAAGATAGGAGTATAATTTGTGAAGATGTTTGCTTAGAATACGATCTTCCACCAGTATTTCAATAACTATTTCAATTAAGCCCTGTATTTTTAGAGTAGCATAAAGCCTTCGTGGCTCAGGCGGCAGCGCTCCGGCCTCTCACCGCTGGATACCGTGGTTCAAATCCCGGTCACTCCATTTGAGATTTGTGCTCGACAAAGTGGAGGCGGGAGAGGTTTTTATCCGGGTACTCCAGTTTTTTCTATCATCTTTCGTCCAGAAAAACTCTCCAATATCATTTTATTTCACCTGTCAGTCATTAATCATTGCCCCAGAGGAGTGCAACAGGCCTCGGCAGCCGACACAATTCCTATCCTCGCCGCAAGTTGGGGGGATTCATTCATCCCATCCTTGACCCGGTCTCTAACTGGAAAACAGGTTGTAGGTTTTCATTCAATTTCACAGTAGCAGAATGTGAAAATCATGACGTATAGATTACCATGTTGATTTTATATTCATATGTCATTATACTACTTTTAAATTCTTTGACTACAGGTAATAGAAAGTTTTTACTCTTTCATATTTCCCTTCATTTTACTTGATGTCCACGGTTTTATTTAATACTTGCTTTTTAGTCTTGTTCTTGGTCTTTGTAGGATTAAGTTGCATGCTCCATCTTTAATCTTGCATCTCACTAGTATTAAAATCAGTTGCTCGGTGTGATTCCATACCTTGAGTTCCCACCTCAAACGTGAAACCTTTGTCTTCTTTGTTGAATTTTCACGTAGACTTACGCTCCTCGACAACGAGTGCATTCAAAGAAAATTTTACGACGCGTTTAGTGTCTGTGTGGAACGAGTATATCGCCAAGAGTATTTAAATAACGATTATATTTAATATCTCAAGTGACAAATAAAAGAGGATGCCACTTGTTGCAGAAAAAAGATAATCTGCAGCGTAGTTTTCTTGAAATAACGCACTGAGCTCGATAGCTGCAGTCGCTTAAGTGCGGCCAGTATCCAGTATTCGGGAGATAGTAGGTTCGAACCCCACTGTCGGCAGCCCTGAAAATGATTTTCCGTGGTTTCCCATTTTCACACCAGGTAAATGCTGGGACTGTACCTTAATTAAGGCCACGGCCGCTTCCTTCCAACTCCTAGCCCTTCCCTGTCCCATCGTCGCCATAAGACCTATCTGTGTCGGTGCGACGTAAAGCAACTAGCAAAAAAAAAAAAGAATTTAAATAGCGCTTCGATGTAAGGCAAAATTTGTGCTAAATATGTGACATTACACGTATAATCTGTTATAAGATGTCTCTGTGTTGACTCTCGCGCTCAGCTGGAGGTTACCTGTCGCTGTGAATACATCGTTGTTAGTTGTATAGAATAACAAATTTGATTGACTGACGGATATGATATTGATGTTGATGTGCGAATCATCATGATGGCCGATTTTAATATAGACATCCAAGGAAAGGAAAAGGCATTTGATTTTCTCAAACATCATTTCAATTTGAATGTTGTGCCGACCAACTTTCCCAGCACATTGAGCATTTCATTTATTGATCTTACTTTCACTCGTAATATTACTTCCGAACTCTTACATTTTGTCTCTTATTTCTCATATCACAGACTCATACTTAAACGAGTTACTGCCCACATTCCAAGTGTCTCGCGCTCTGTTGAATAAAATGTATTATCCACATAATATTTTTAAAATTTGTTGCAATAGTGACATCCTACCACCATTATTTTTACTTGCGTTGTCTTCGGGGTTAGAATGCATTTTGATTACATATTATTTTCCAAATTTCCTTACTAATTCTCTCTAATATCAAGTCCATGGCTGGACAGTATCCTGTACAATATATTACCCCAGGTACAGTCTCCCTTGAGCCCTGTCAGTTTAACGGAGCAAGTGTTCTTAGGGCCCCCTGGGGAGCTACTAGCAGAGCTAAGTACACAAGAGCTGGTCCGCTCCCTTGATCTTGTATGCACTACATCCTGTGTCATCCTCACAAGGAACCGTTCATTTCCCGCTGAAAATGATCATTTACAACAATAAAATCTGTGCGGAAAATTCGTGTAATCGGTGTCATTCATTGTAAAATATTTACGGAAGTATACAATTGAAACACAGAGGAATTCTCGGTGTATGCACGCGCTATGATCCCTATCAAATTAGCGGGCTGAGGAACGTATATCATTCGTCAATGAATTAAGTTCATTGACGTCTTATATTTCTTAGAATGCCATCTTCCACCGCCATTTCAATGAAGTACTGTACCTTATTTCAAATACACACTGTACTGTATTTTTACTGTATCGTCTTGTGAAAAGTAAGATTAACAACGGTGATTTTGTCTTTATATGTCACTATGCTATTTTAAAATTATTTTACTCGAGATATTTGAAATTTTCGACTATTTCATTTTCCCTAAATTTTACTTCCTAGGTTCCTCTTTTATTTAGAAATAAAAGTTTGTATGTCCTTTTTTTATCTATCAGACCGATATTCACTTCATAAGTGGGGCTTCCGGAGCTCCCCTGAGTGTGATTATGGATGTACCGATGTTATCAATATCAGTAAATATCGACATTTTCTATCGATATTCGATATTTCAGTATCTATATTTTTCGATATTTTCCATAGTTTTCGATATTATTCTGTTTCGATATTTCGATATTTTTGATGTATCAGTACTATGTTTTGGCATTATCGATATTGGACAGATGGGTAGAGAAAATGAAGCGATGGTTGTATTAATCTAACAATACGTATAACGTTATAATATAACTTCATGATTAGTCGATTACTATAAAAGAAAGACACGATGTATTTTAATATAAAAAAGGTAGTCACTGAAAACTAGAACTGTGTCCTTTTATTCTTCGCTATTCATTAATTTTTCTGTGTTCTTTACGTGTCTTGCGAAAGTTTAGATGCTGTTGGCCTGTTGCATGTTATAGACATTTTTACTTTGCGGGTAAATCTGTATTTTACATTGCATAAATAAGTTTGCATCGTTCTTTTCCCGTGAAGGTTACTTTCAGTTGCCAAAATGCCTCCTCCGACCAGTATGCTAGAATGTGGATATACAGTAGTCTACCTGACACAGTGTGTAAACTATGTTCATAATGTGTCAATTCCAGTGGAAATACAACAGACTTTGAACATGATTTTACACATAATATTTTGATAGTTAGGAGGGCCCGTGGCCCAGGCGGCAGCGTGACGGCCTCTAACCTCAGGGTTTTGTGGTTGAAATCTTGGTCACTGCATGTGAGATTTGTGCTAGACAATGCCGAGGCGAGACAGGTTTTTCTCCGGGTAGTCCGGTTTTTCCTGTCAGGAACACTCTTCATTAACATTTCCAGAGGGATGCGCCAGGTTTCGGCAGCCAGCATAATTCCTATCCTCGCCGCTGGATGGGGGCTTCATTCATTCCATTCCTGACCCGGTCAAATGACTGGAACAGCCTGTGGATTTTCATTTCACTTTGATAGTTATATTTCGTTCCATTAATTGATTTGTTTCTCTTGAAACTGTCGCGATACCATATTTAATGGAATCTATATATACCGTGTGATTCACCCGCCCCGTCCAATGTAGTTTTATGCAACCCGCAATATTAATTCCGTCCTAAAAACATCTGCCCTGCTGTTATGCTCAGACAATACAAAGGATATCTTGGTATTTACCGCCTCAATTTCCGGGAATCGAATTAAGACCTCTTTGGTGAGAAATCAGTGACATCCCCATAAAACAAAAGTAATATCTAACAAAGTGTTACGCGTTCGGCTCTCGTTGTTGACAATTTTGGTTCTGTAAATAACATCTATCGGCACGTACTCAGTACGACTTTGCCGGGTTTGAACTAGCGATCTTTGGACCCGGAGGCCGATATTCCACCACTGATTCACAGATGTACCTTATCCTACACTGCAGACGCATCACATGGCTACAATAGACATGATGGTACTTTGGAGATTACGCGTGCGAAACTAGACCATCAGCTCTAAAATGCCCCGATAAATGAATTCGCCGATACATATTTCAAGAAGCATTCTATCTAAAAAAAAGAAGGTTGTCAAATTCCCCTTTGGGAAAATGAAGTGATCATAAATATTCCTCTCAGCAAATGAATCTCAAACTGATAACGATTAATATATTTGTATCTAAGGAATCCTTTTCAAGAGACATCTGTGTGTACATTGGAGAAGACAAGTGTAGTATTCAGCGCATCGAAAAAGGAAACTGACTCAGGCTCTATGAAACTACCAGAAATAGAATACTCTAGAATATGATGAGGTGAGGCTCTTTTCATAAAACAACCTTCTATGAGTCTGAGTCATAGTCATCCTTCACATCACAACCTGCACGGTTGCTGGGTGACATCACGTCATGTATTTTGTATCGCTAATTTCATGACGAAAATTTTCAGATGAATCCCAGCCATCAGACATGTTAGGCATGATACGAGGCGTTGACTGGCGAAACACCCTATCATTGGACAAAAATTGATGGAAAAGTTTTAAACGTATTGGCCAAAGCCTTACTCACATTTTTTCTTGTTCTCCTTCTGGTACTATATCCGGTCTTGGTTGTTGTGATCACCATAGCTATATGTCTCTATTGTCAGCCCCTGTGAAGAGTTCCATGGATAGATTCATAGGTAGACAGATATGGTTTATTTGAACAGACAAAGTGAGAGACTTGTGTCCCTGTCTTACACTTAACCAGTGAATGTATAAATAACATAAAATAGAAATATTAAAATTCAAACTAAAATATTAAAATGAAAAAACCAAACCAAACCCCATGGCGCAACAGCCCGGAAGGGCCATGGCCTACCAAGCGACCGCTGCTCAGCCCGAAGGCCTGCAGATTATAAGGTGTCGTGTGGTCAGCACGACTAATCCTCTCGGCCGTTATTTTTTGCTTCCTAGACCGGGGCCGCTATCTCACTGTCGGATAGCTCCTCAATTGTAATCACGTAGGCTGAGTGGACGTTGAACCAGCCGTCAGGTCCAGGTAAAAATCCCTGACGTGGCCGGTAATCGAACCTGGGACCTGAGGGTAAGAGGCAGACACGCTACCCCTACACCACGGAACAGGCAAAATGAAAAAAAAGACTGAAACAAATTACTATGCTACCTAACTTTAAATAAAGTATCTTTACAATACAGAAATAAATGAATATTTTCCTTTCTAAGTACAATAATATAATACATAGGAAGAAATTTAAAAAATGAACTAAAGTAATAATAATGATAAATCTAATATCATTTACAATCTAATGTGCAATTCTAGAAATTTCTCACACTGATGAAAGTTACAGTTTTCATGTTATGACTGTGGGCGGAAAAAAGTACAAAATGAGGATCGGTATAAGGTTAACTGTCCAGGGGACAATAGTTGAGTACTACTACTACTGATATAACAGCATCGATGGATGACAGAAGAAGAAGAAGAAGAAGAAGAAGAAGAAGAGGAAGAAGAAGAAGAAGAAGAAGAAAAGTGTCACACTATGAGCTCGTGTCATGGAGATACTTTGCGCACTCCATGGTTTGATGCCCCTCTGACCTCCTGCGAAAAGAAGTTCCACACACGGCTAGCCACAACAGTGGAGAAATTGTTGCTGGTTGAGGATTTCCGCTTAGAAATAGCAAGCAATGTCGTATTGGCTCTTTGGTGTTTTTATTATGGTGTTCATAAAGCAGGTAAATTGAAGATTGTAAGGAAAGGATTTGGTGCAGTGAAGTCAGGGTATGAAACTTGCGTCTGTCTTCAAGGCGTAGCCATCCGAGGTCAACGTAATTCTGGGTAACACGATCTGAAAATTTCAAAATACATATAAATCAGCTAAAACCACTGATTGGGGCATTCCAACCACGAAATCCGGCAACGTCTTGGACCTCTTTTCCCAAATATCTTCCCTTGCATCACTAGCTGTAGGATGCGATACATCTCTTCATTGCGAGTTTCTTATCCGAAATATTCTAATCTCCGCTGCTTGTTCAACAGTTATTTATTATTACCGATCCTCTGTAAGACTGCGGAATTGGTCATATTCTCAGTAGTCTTCTTCGGATCCCCATTTCAAATGCGTCAGTTTTCTTTTCGGATGATTGAGCTACTGTCCAAAGTATAGCTCCGTATAGTAATACTGGATAAACTCTTCACCCTACTAAGTTCGATGGGATGGCTCAGTTCTTTGCTGCACAGACGGTGTTTCATTCTGGAGGAGGTGGACTTTGCATTTGTTATTACAGCCCTGATTTCAACCTCATCGTCCCATTGTTCATCGAAGCTTCTTCCCAAGTAAATGAAATTCTTGACTCTCTATTTCTTTACTTTTAGCCACGAGTGCTCAATCTCTGAGCGATTTCTTACTATAAACATTGTCCTTTTAATATTTAATTCCAAGCTGTGCATCTCACTGGCTCTTTGTCTTTACTTTGACCTTAAGAAGGTGTATAAATTATCTCTTTAGATTAAATGCTCTAAATAAGCGTTCTTAATCGATAATTTACGGGAAAGTAATTGACTCGTAAATATTTTGGAATGACTACTTAAATCACAACGAAAAGTTTAATAATAATTTTAAAAATACACGTTTTTACAATTCCTTAGAAGGCAGCGAAACAAGTCCAAATATAACCCAAGAGGAAGTACTGTATGCAATCAAACTCCAGAAGAATGGAAAAGCTGTAGGTCCGGACAAGATTCATGCAGAAACTCTCAAACTCATTTCTGAAGGCCATGACAGAGGACTAGAGCTGCAAACTACATTATTCAACGCAATATATACATCTGGTAGAATTCCATCTGACTGGCTAAGATGTACTTTTGTCACCATACCTAAAAAGGCTAGTGCATCACATTGTGATGATTATCGTATGATCAGCCTTATGTCCCATGTGCTAAAGGTATTTCTGCGTATTATCCACA
The DNA here is from genome assembly GCF_040414725.1 of Anabrus simplex. Taxonomy (NCBI): domain Eukaryota; kingdom Metazoa; phylum Arthropoda; class Insecta; order Orthoptera; family Tettigoniidae; genus Anabrus; species Anabrus simplex. The sequence goes on from NC_090275.1 coordinate 43,916,663, forward strand.
CTCGATTCTACCTCAAATGCGAACACCAAGTTGGACATACTCAGTTTGGCTTTAGTAATTGACTGGGTACTCGTGAGGCTCTTTTCTCCTTGAATGTTTTGACCCAGAGATGCCTAGATATGAATGTATATGTGCACGCTCGTTCCATCTCTTCAAGTTTAAGCATTTGATTGCGTATCTCATGCAAAACTTGTTGAGATTTTAAAATCTACTGGTGTAGATGTTGGTGATCTTCGTATCATTTCCCATCTGTACTGGAATCAAACGGCAGACGTCAAAATAGAAGGAACTACTATTGAAGACATAGCTATACGAAGAGGTGTCCGCCAGGGATGTGTCCTGTCCTCACTCCTTTTCAACATCTACTCTGAAGCTGTGTTCAGAGAGGCTATGAAAGATGTTAATCTAGGTATCAAGATCAATGGCTTTGTCATTAATAACATCCGATTTGCTGATGACACGATTGTGTTAGCCAGTAACCCTAGTGATCTTCAAATCATTATAAAGAACATCGTGAGCACCAGTGAAATCTACGGTTTATCCTTGAATATTAACAAGACCAAGCTGATCGTATTCTCGAAAACACCAAAACAGGCCTCCCTTTACATCAACAACAACATCGTCCAACAAGTATCTTCTATCAAATATCTTGGAACTCCAGTTAACCAGCATTGTGATTCAAAATGCGAAATCTTATCCAGGATCGGACAAGTAAAAAATATGTTCAATACCATGAGGACCTTATTCACCAGCCGGGAACTCAACCTCCAGCTCAGAGTTCGAATGCTGCGGTGTTATGTCTTTCCTGTCCTTCTGTATGGTTTCGAAAGGTGGACGCTCAGCCCTTTGTTGGAGAAGCGTATTGAATCTTTTGAAATGTACGTATACAGAAGAATACTCCGAATATCTAGGGTAGAAAAGAAGACAAATGAAGAAGTCCTCTAAATCTTGAAAAAGAAGAAAGAGCTTCTCATAACCATCAAGGATCGTAAGCTCAGCTACCTCGGGCACATCATGAGAGATGAACGATACGATCTTCTCCAAATAATCATTCAAGGGAAGATTGATGGGAAAAGATCTGTGGGAAGACGGAGAAATTCCTGGCTGAAAGACTTACGGCGGTGGTATGGACATACGTCGACAGAAATCTTCCGTGCTGCCGTTTCGCGTGTGATCGTAATCAAAAGGATTGCCAACCTTCGAAGGGAGATGGCGTCATAACAAGAAGAATAAGAAGAAGCATAGAATGTTTAATATGCAAATTCCTTATCAGTAAAACACTTTACAGCATATTTTTGTGACAGCAGAGTTGAAAATTAAAGAGCAGTAATTCCTTAGTTTGGGCGATGTATTTGTGAAAAGAACCAACTCCTTAATTTACCAAATATTTTCAAACATTTTACTCTTTCTTATTTAATAAAAAGAGCAAGATAAGTAACTAAATATGAATATATAATGCCGATAACAAGTCAATAATTACGTAAATATAATGAACTGAACAATTAATTTAATAACAAAAATTAATATCATAATAGGTTGAGAATATAGGGAAGCAAGCCTTAACAATCAATCAAATAACAACGTGAAATTAAGTTCACAGAGCAATAAAAGGTATAATAAGGGAAGTGGGCTTAAGAGCCCGTTTTGACACGGTAGAGCTGGTGATTTCACACACCGCAAAAGAATATTCGAGTATTGACGCTCGATTACTTCAGAATCGGGAACTTCAAAAGATTCCAGTAATCAAATCCTCAGTGGGATTTCCGCCGTAGTATTCAAGAGCTAATTTCACACTTAGTGCTTATACCAGAACAAGAAGGAATCAGAAAATAGCAAAAGGATAGAGGTTCAGCTTTCCATAAAATCCCAACGAAGGATACAAAAAAATAGACCTAATAGGTTAATAAAAGTTTACATCTTGAAAATCGCTAGTCGCAGTAAAAGAAGAGATGAGACACCGAGGGTAAACATTCTGAGACACTTCCTAACACCTACCGAGCTCGATAGCTGCAGTCGCTTAAGTGCGGCCAGTATTCAGTAATCGGTAGATAGTGGGTTCGAGCCCCACTGTCGGCAGCCCTGAAGATGGTTTTCCGTGTTTTCCCATTTTCATACCTTAATTAAGTCCACGGCCGCTTCATTCCAATTCCCAGACCTTTCCTATCCCATCGTCGCCACAAGACCTATCTGTGTCAGTGCGACGTAAAGCAAATAGCAAAAAAAACTTCCTAACACCTACATTCAGGCCCCCATGACCGAAATTTATCCTGCCCTATACTACTTTAAATGACAGAATATTTCCTGCGTAATTTTGCAGGCGTTTCCACTTATCAGCAGGTGCCTATTTTCAGGATCCACATATTCTTATTCTGCCAGCCTTCTTCGGATAGACCTTTCGTCTCCATGGCTTCAGTTATTGTTCCCCTCCAGGTTTCTCTTCGTCTCCCTCGACATCATCTCTGGTGGGGACCAGTTGACCAACACTGTAGTATTGTGTAGGAAGGGTAGGGAACTTAGAGTGAAGGTTGTAAATCAATCCCTACGCGTGGTAGCACAAAATTTACAAATGGCGATATGAGATGACGCAAAAAGGGTAGGCTAAACATAAGGGAGGGTGTACTTTCGTGTCAAATTTGAAAGTCTTATAATGGATTACAATTTAAATTTAATATGTATTTGTAAATATTAAAATCTAAACGGGCTGACAAAATCGCCTTTGATCCATTTTCTCCCTGTGGATTCATAATGGTCCCCACCGTCGGATACGAGACCCAAGAAAGCCAACCTGAAGAAGTTAACTCAGAAAAGAGTCGTATCTATAAAATTTCTATGACATGTTTTCGAGTCTCGAGTCTGTAAGTGTCCTTGTACTAATGAAAGGAGTTGGAGAGACAATCCTTGAATTCATTGCTGATTTTTTGCAGAAGGTTCGGCCTCACCAAAGCCTTCATTGTATTAGGTGCTTTAATTGCACTCTGAGGTTCTATTTTTACCAGGAATTTTTCTTTATTAGTGGCAACACCGTTGCATGTACACCAGGAAACGCTGGCAGTGTTTCTCACAGTACACTGTGGCGAAGTAACAATCGAACACAAGGACGACGAACAACTGACGCGATAAGACTGCAAACTCAATTCCGATTGCCAGTACTACCACTAAAGAGACTAGAGGCCAACCCAGCGCGAAATCACGCCAACTACATAGAGTAGGCCTCGATAAAAAACACAGATATAGGACTGGGAAGCGATGGAATCTGGGCAGAACCAAAGGTCATAAAGGAACTTCAAAAGAGGGTGGATCAAGGGGAATAGGATAGAGAAAAATGAAAACTTACAACCTGTTTTCCACTCATTGACCGGGTCAGGAATGAAATGAGTGAATCATAAATAGGCTATTAGTGCGATGGGGTCGCCACTCCCAAAGTGATTTATTGATGACTGATAGATGCTATGAAATTAGAATGGAGAGTGTTGCTGGAATGAAAGATAACAGGGAAAACCGGAGTACCCGGAGAAAAACCTGTCCCGCCTCCGCTTTGTCCACCACAAATCTCACATGGAGTGACCGGGATTTGAACCACGGTATCCAGAGGTGAGAGGCCGACGCGCTGCCGTGCGAGCCACGGAGGCTCTAGGATAGAAAAAATCATGTGAATTACCATGAAACACTAAATAGTTTTAACCATATAAAAATTTAATAAATCAGAATATTAAAAACTAGAGAAACACCAATAAATAAATCATAAAACTAAATAAATTTAATAACGAATAAGAAGAAATCAATTCATTCACAGAAACCATATTAAATCAAAATCGTGTACCTTAAAAATATTTACACACGAACTGCAGTTCTTTTTTTTGGTAAGACGAAAACCTTTAAATCAATGGTCATAGGACTATACTGAGTTGAGAGCTCTCAATAAAACTTTTTAAAGAACGGGGTAACCCTTTTAGTAGACAAAATGTTTCTACTACTATACTGAAGAGCATTGAAAATAAAAACACCATTCTAAGGTCACCCAAGGAATAAAATTAAGAAGATAAACCGGAAGGGAAGAAGACACATCCCAACCAATTTAAAATACCACAAGTGGTAGAAGGCGAAGTAGGAAACTAGAAAATTCACAACTCGGCGACATGTCAAAACACGACATATTGACACCGAAAATAATTAATTTCATAAAATCACATCACACATTAAACGGTAGAAATATCGTAGCTCTCACATTCCTTAAATCACATCGCCAATGTTATTTAATATGAGGTACAATAAACCACAGTCATCATCAATCAGGTCTTGTCCTCTACACCACACAAGCGTCTGATCCACAACGCTTCTCGAAAGACAATCAATACGTGTCGGTGACGTAATGCTTATCAAATTATGTCATATCTTATCAATACCCACTAGCTTGACATAACAATGGCATAACCGTTGTAAGATGGAGCAACAACAATAGCAGAAAGTAGAATAAATCTGTAAAGTTAAAGAAAATTAAGCACCAAAAGGATAATAGCACCATCGATATTATATAGAAAATAAATGAGTTCCAAGAAAACCTGTTAATAATAAAAAATAATCCAAGAAAATTAAGTTAAGTAGAACACAATTCCCCCGCGAAGTGGTCTGATTGGCTAAATTCAGCAGCAGATGAAACGACAGCGGTGAAAGATATCGAATTATTGTTTTTAAATCATAAATCAGCATAACCAACCCTGTGACGCTCAAATACCCGGTTCACGTTATTTACGATTATCCTTTATTTAGGAACCATATTTTGGACCTTAATACAACTGTTCCTTAATGGTTTAGTCACGTAGATTATCTATTTATTTCAAACTACAACCTGTGACGGTAGGTGAATAGTCCTGTACTATCAACACAGATGAACAATGCACGACAGTGACCTTACTGTCTTTCGAAATAGTCTCCTCCCATAACTACGCACTGCTGAGATCGGCGATACATGTCCTGGACACTTTGCAAGAAGGCTTTCTTTGGGATGGTGTTCAAAAGCCTCGTCACATTTCTTGGATGTCAGGAATATCGTCAAAGTTGGTGTCGCATCTTCGACAAAATTCTTTGGAGCCTCTAAACGTGCCTGCTTCTGATCGACAGTCAAGTGATAAGGAACAAGACGAGAACACGTTTTCCTCTTCCCTAGCTTCTGAGTAACGATTTGTTGCACGGATTCACGGTTTATATGCAGTTTATCCGCTATCGTGCGCACAGATATTCGCCGATCGTTCGTGATTAATGTCCTCACGTTCTCAATGTTTTCGGCACTGACGGCGGTCGCAGGTCTTCCGCTACCGGGGTTGTCAGGAACACTTTCCCGGGCTCCTCGAAAACGGGCGAACCACTCGTACACACACTTCAAGGATAGTGCTTGATCTTCATAAACACGTACCAGCATCGCATGCGTTTCTTTCGGTGTATTTCCAATCTTAAAACAAAATTGCACATTGATCCTTTGGTTGTTCGTGTTCCTGTTCGGAGTTCGGAACCAACGCACTAAACACGCACTGTGTCAAACAGGTCTTACACGTCACACACGATGCTCAACTGAACAACGTTGGGAGCAGGTGGTCAAAACCTGCTGCTACGCAGGTGCAGCGTTGTGTGACGCCAGTGTTGCCGGATCGACCGTCCTGACTTCATTCACCGAACTTTATTGTCACAGGTTGTATTTACGTACACGTAATTGTTTTGGTTGATTTTTGTCATCATTGTCGCCTGTAAATGATAGAGAAAGGTTTTGGAATAAATAATCAAAATGTGATAATGAAGACTCTACTATTGCAAATCGTTCACAACATCGGTCCTTAGAAAGTGACTATTTTAAGATACGAGCAGACAAAAACTGAAAGGTTTTCAAAGATATTCAGGCCAAAATTAAACAATAGTATATGAGAAAAATACTTTATCTTCATCAGACATGTTGACCTCGATGTGCCACTTGAGGATAAATACTCATAAGTTTCTAGTTCGTTGTGATTTGAATGGTAGAATAACTATAAAAATCTCAAAGGATTATTATGCTTTAATGAGAAGATAGTTCTTCCTCCAGGATAAAGATTTGTCTATGTTTATGCTGCTCCTTCCTCTTCTACTTAAGTACGCTGTATAAGATTTTCTTGATTATATCACAAGGCCTCATTTCAGTAGCAGTACCGTAAAAGGCAGTGCTCTTCTGCAATGCTTGTGCACTATCATTTAATCCAATTCTCTTCCTGTTTATCTCTACCTCTCTTATGATTGATAATATCTGCCCAGTGAATTCAGGCCTCTTCTTTTAGCAGTCAGACTTCTCATACATAAATTCCCTTTTGATACCACTTTCCAGCTATCATACAGCAACAGTGATTATATTTAAGATACAATAATAAGGAAATAGAAATATAAAAGGCATTGAACCAGAAAGGCTCTCCAGCAGGATTGTCACTTTCCAGGAGAACAGGGAAACACAAGTCACATGGGCAGAAGAAGTCCATCGGGATCTGGAAAAGTGTATAATCAGGACAGATCATCCACATAAAGTAAAAGGTAGATTTCATAAAACTAACTATGGTAAATATCCGTTTGTAAATCGGGGAATTGATGATTAGAATGCATTACCTGCAACTGTATTAGAGCCTTGCCGAAAAATGTAAGATGCTTCATGAATAGACTCCAGCATTCTGTAAGTTGTGTGTAAATTTCTATGTGAGGTGTCATATTTTAATGCAACGCTCAAACCGCTGCAAACTGTAGTATTAAGGCATTTGAATTATTTAAGGTACGTGTGAATTTATATATGATGGTGTTGTAATATTAAGCTGGTAGTAAGCTCTACCTATGGTATTGCAAGTCGTAGTGTTAGGCACTGCAAATACTTAAGTTGTGTGTGAATTTGTATATGGTGATGCCGGATTGAGAATGTTAAACTAGTAGCAATTATTGTAATATTTTTTCCATGGAATTGGTTGTTGTTGTTGTTGTTGTTGTTGCTGTTGTTGTTGTTGTTGTTGTTGTTGTTGTTGTTGTTGTTGTTGTTGTTGTTGTTGTTGTTGTTGTTGTTGTTGTTGTTGTTGTTGTTGTTGTTGTTGTTGTTGTGAACATTGCCACCGAGATATTTCCCAATTGCGATGTATTTGATAATAATTATTATTATAAAGTAATTGCGGATTTGGAGGATCTGTTTGACGAGAAAACGAGAAAGAACGCAGTATTCTCGGAGTAAGAATGAGCACGAGAACCCTACAGATGAAGGAGCACTGGCTAAGGAGGAAAAAGATAGAGAACTTGAGAAAATTATGGAAGTTGTGTTATCGCGGCCCACAGGGGGATGAAACAAAATGAAGAAGAATCAGCTCAGGGTGCAAACAAGAAAGCAGCAGAAACACCACCAGCAACACGAGAAGCGACAAACAATGGCAACAACAACACAGCGAAGTACAAGTACCGTCTTCAGGCATTTTGACTTCACGGCATTTAGGTACCTGCGTGTTAGTTTCGACGTTCTATTTTACTCTTCCAAATGACACAACAGATAGAAGTCTCTTAGACTTCCTATTTCTGAGTTTTAACTAATCATGATGCGTTAATTTGGTAAACATCACTTGTGTCATAAGAGATCCTTTAAAATCCGACAAATAGGTTTTTAATCTTTCAAAAATATGACTGCATCTTCCGGATTATATCTCATGTTCATGGGTTCCAGAGATCGAAACCCTACCGCTGATCCACAGAGAGAGCTGTATAGTATAAATATCCTGATATAATAATATTCGTATTATAATGTTATTTGCTTTACGTCCCACTAACAACTTTTACGGTTTTCGGAGACGCCGAGGTGCCGGAATTTAGTCCCACAGGAGTTATTTTACTTGCCAGTATATCTACCGACAGGGGGCTCACGTATTCGAGCACCTTCAAATGCTAACGGACTGAGCCAGGATTGAACCTGCCAAGTTGGAGTGAGTAGGCCAGCGCCCCGACCGTACGAGCCACTCAACCCGGCTCTGATATCGATAGTAAATATAAATGTTATAACTTTTCCATTGTGCTTAATTTTATATTTTTATTTTTGTCATATCTCGGATTACGTAAATAAAAGGGGGAAATTCTTCTAACAGCATTCTTAAAGAATCTCACTGGAAAAGAGCGAAATTATTTTTATTGAAATCATAATTTATGTTCGAGAAAGATATGTACAAAAATGGGCTAACTACCCACACTGTTTCCCAGGTTGCCATAAAGTAGAAAGCTTTAACAGCAACATTCTCTGACCTAGCGGAAACTGATACCGTGTTACAGAGCCTGATCTACTGGTTCTTATTCACATGTGGCTGAGAAACCTCCCAAAGGTGACAATATAAAGGTGACACGATCCGGCTAGAAGTTCATTAGTATGCTGCATGAACAGGAAATTGGAAAATCGGAAGTTCGTGGGTTTGGAGCCCACTGGTGTTTGGTTGGCAATTCTTGTTCCGTACTTAACATCTCTTCTTTATTTACTGAACATGACCTAATCCGTTGAAAGTTTCTTTAGAATTACCTTTAATTCTCGAACAATTAACACAGGAAATATCTTGGTAAACCGGATTCGACTACATACTGCTTTTGTGATTATTTAGTTATGAGACGGCATGAAGATATTTCTCTCTTTAGGGTAGTATCTGTGTCATCTGTAGAAAGATGTATATCTATGTTCAGTCCTCAGCCCGTAGGCTTTCATATTGTCAAAGCCAATGATAAGACTGAGACAGATCAATGAAAGTAATAAAATTGTTCTAGCTCACACCAGAAGACACAGTGCAGTGTAAACACTAGGTCTCGCCAGCAAAGTTATAGAAAGGCGTAGCGGGGAGAATATATTAACTCATAGGAATGCACTGCAGTAATGGCGGTGAACTGCGATACAACTCCTTCTTCTGTTTCTTTACGATGAGACATGCTAGGGACTAAATATCAATTTCAATTCATCCTTCCTTGTTGTTTCCTCTTTGGGCGGGGGTTCCTTTTCATTCTTAAACTTTCATTTTAAAAATCCCTTTCTACAGTTCCCTCCTCTCTTATTTTATTTCTTCTAATCTTTCTTGACTATCCACCTCGTCATTGAATTCTTCTCCCAAAGGTAGTTGAATATCAGTTTTATCAACCTCCTTTTTCTTATTTTTCTGTTATACTTTCTGTGTTCTGGTATATTTCCTTATTACTTCCTCATTTCCATTGTTCTGTTGTTTTATTGGACCTAAGATTTTTCTCATGATTCTTCTTTCTAGTACTTTCAGTTTATCTAAACTGTAGTTCAAAACTAGACATTCACTTTTCTAAGGACATTTTGGTTTCACCACGGTCTTGTAGTGCCTAATTTTAAGTTTTCATAGATAAGAATTTCTTGTTGTTAAAATTCTTAGTGATGTTATATGCTCTTTCCATCTTTTGTAATATTTCTTCTACAACAGATTTTTCTAAATCATTTCCTAGAATTATTTCTCCCAGGTATTTGAATTTCTTTACTTTCTCTATTCGACCAATATGTGTTGTGAAAAAGTTTGGAGCGTTTTCCTTGATTCTAAAAAAAAATTTCTACGGAGATTCTCAAACCTGTTTTGTTGGCTATTTCTTCATGATATCGTTTTGTGTTGTTGTATCTGCCAGGCTCTCTGAAAGTTTTATCTTTCAACATTAGTTCCGTTCTCTCACCACCATTTAGTTTCCATTTTTTAAATATAAACAAACAATACTATGTAAGTATGGAAATGATAATTATCTTTCCACCAGTGCGTATCGACACCGTCGATTGTTTGTCCTCCCCATTCTCTTCTCGTGGTCTGGAAAAGCTTTGTCTTTACGGCTACTGTGGTACACAATGACATGCAAATTAACACGCACAAAACTGCGTGTCAGTAACGTGTGTGTCACCGGTGGCATAAGGTTATGAACAGATCTAGGCATCTACAGTGTAGAAACCAAATTTACTGAAGCGAATAACAAATATACTCCAGCCCGGACAACAGTTCTGCTGTGAGGTTTGCATAAGCATAAGGGGCCCCGCACTATTACAACCCCTAGAAGTTATGTAACTCTTGCTACATTAGGGAAGAACGAGCTGGACCACACTTCCTAGAACATAAATTAGTTTTGCATTGTAAGCTATTTCTGCCTAAACATATGGGCTCTAGTTACCTCAACCAGACGAGAATTATAAGATGCGAAATACAGACTCGAACAACACGTATATAACTGTGAGTGACTTCTTTCTCTCCCAGACGGTTGAGTCGCTGGTCTTCTGACCCCTACTTAGGAGGTTCGATCCTGGCAGAGTCCGCTGGTATTGAAGGTGCTCAAATACGTCAGTCTCGTGATTTACTGGCACGTAAAAGAACTCCTGCGGGACTGGCACCTCGGTGTCTCCGAAAACCGTAAAATCACTTTATTTTAGTTGCTTTACGTCGCACCGACACAGATAGGTCTTACGGCAACGATGGGACAGGAAAAGGCTAGGAATGGGAAGGAAGCGGCCATGGCCTCAATTTAGGTACATCCCCAGCATGTTCCTCGTTTGAAAGTGGGAAACCGCGGAAAACCATCTTTAGGGCTGCCGACAGAGGGGTTCTAACACACCATCTACCGAATACTGGATACTGGCCGCACTTACGTGACTGCAGCTATCGAGCTCGGTATTATTACTTTCTCTCCCAGCGAATAGCACGTAATTGTTATTTCGAATAGGATTATCTTTCACTAAAGTCTCTAAATACATTATGTGTATCATTCCTCGGTTGTCTGACATACTCGAAAATCTTACCCTTCATTGTTTATGGTATACCCATCTAAAGAGATAATCATATTAGTAGTTTACCCGCCAGTGACTAATATTTATTTATTTTAAGTTACATGGTAACTACGTTGTTTAAATCTTGGCAACCCTGCCTTCTTATCAGCAAGGGCATTCGATGCACGACTGGTAAACATATCCAGTAAGGTAGAGTTCGGGTGACGTCCAAGCAAGCTTGCCAGTATGCCTGGCTTCTATGTACTGAACTAAAATCCCTCGTTGTACGCTGTCCATGGTAAATCGCAGCAAAATCATCACTTTGATGCAACAGAACATGAGACAGGTTGATGTTGTCAACATTGTTCAGGTAAAACAATTCATTGTCTCCAGGTTGTGTAAAGAATTTTGTAGCAATTCGACATTGCGCTAGCCGTCCACAAAAAACAACACACCAGGATATATGAATATATCTGCGCATAGATACCCTACACGGTCAATTACTATGCGCCACGAGCTTTAAGTTGCTACAGGATTTACTGTAAGTGCCCAGACTGTACACAGTATACTCTATGATGGGGGACTGTATTCAAGAACACCCCGAAGGACTCCTCCAATTAGACATCACAGGATTGCTCGCGTTCGATAGGCTAGAGCACATCAGACTTGGACTCGAGATCATTGGTCTAGAACTACGTTCACCGATGACATGCGAATTGGTTCACATCTGGCGACGACTGTCTGCGCATATGGAGAGCAATAGGGGAACGTTACAATGAATCATTCTCTGTAGAACCTCACCAACAGCTTGCAGGTTCACCACTAACCTGACAGGTACCATGTTCAGCCGCCATACACCACTGGTCCATACTCAAGGGAACATTACGGCCACAGTACCCGAATATACGAATATACATTCTCCGACTAATAGTAAATTGTTTGTAGGAGATGGTTTTACTCTATACGAATATAACGCTCGTCCACATCGTGTAGCAACTGTGAATGGATACCTTGAGGGACGTGGGACCATCCAGCGTCTTTCCCGGAGATTAAATGCGTAGTGTATGCATGGACCTTTCCTTAAAAGAGCAGTTTCCAGTTTACCAACATCCACTACTAACAATTCAGGTTCCAAAAGGTGCTGCCACCGAGGAGTGGAAACATTTGCCTCAAGAAATGCTCTATGATTTAGTAATGAGCATGCCTCGTCGCATTGAAGGGTGCCTCAGGGTTCGTGGAGTACCAACGCGTTATTGGCTCATGCGATGATTGCTTTAATTTGTGGTGTTTTAAGAGAGGAGGTTTCTTAATTTGTTTGGTTAAGTCACGTACTGCGAGTTTTTCTTTTCATACTGGGTCCAAAGTTTCCGAGAAATTTACGTTTTTTTGCATTTGCCGTTCTGAGCATAACATTACATCATATGATATCGGTTCCAGCTCAACACAATAGAATTTTATATATGCCTTTTTATGGGGTATTTTTCCAGCAGTTTTCTTTCAACGACGGAACATGATTGCCTGACAACGTTCCAATGCTCCGTTATGTATCTGGAATTTCTTCACCCAATTCTCCAAACCTTACTTTCCTTGGATGGATATTTCAACACTGCTCTTTGTATCTCTCATGAAACAAGCAGTCCTTTTTCGATGCTCTAGACTCCAATGATTTTTTTTTATGTTACAAACTCAAATAATCTTGGTTCGATGTTTTAAATTTCAATGATATTTCTCCAGTATTCCATATTTCTATGATCTTTGTTCGGTACCTATTTCATATTTTATTGATCGTTGCTCGATTTTCAAGTTTCGATTATCTATGTTCGATAGTTAAAACTCAATTGTCTTTGTTTAATATGTCAGTTCGTATTCTCTTCTGATATTTCAACTCCGATCTTTCAAAATCAAGTTATCATTGTCTGATGTTTTTAACTATAATGATCTTTGTAACTACAATAATTAGTATTCGCTGCTGTAAAGATCAAGGTATGTTCCTCAATAATGTGACCTTTAAAAACCTTCCTTCAATTTATGATTTCCATTCTTATTAAAATACATAAATATTATAAATTAAAATATTATAAATCTCATTACTGTAACTTTCGTTGTGAACGCTTACATTCAGTGTTCTGTATGGTGAGGATTGTGATGATATATCTAGAAATGGATATGTAAAGGTTATTAAAATATACTCGCATGACCTCAGCTACCGTGTGCAGACATTTTATGGTAACAACGTCTGGCTGGATGTTCGTCAATTTCGACGTTCCATTTTACCCTAGGCTTACTAGATGGCAGAGACAAGTGAATCTCTCTTGGGTGTCCATGGCTGATGTTTAATTAATTTTTTCAGGTAAATATCAGAGATCTTTTATATGCGGACATCGTACGACACGGAGTTTTGAATGCATTTTATCCGTCCTTCAACAATCCGACAACCTCTGCCGGGTTTGAACGCGCTATCTTGGGATCCGGAGACCGACACTCTACCACTGAACAACAGAGGCAGCTATGGTTCATTGATACAGTACAAGGTGTTCAAGAATGTGGAAAGTAGTCGGATCGTGTGTAGTACACTCCAAAAAAAGCACAAAACATCCCTAAGAACACACGTCTTATGGTTGATGGTTTACGAGTTACGCTTCTTTGTCATCAATTGGGATGGGTGGGATATTTTTAATTCATATTTGGTTAGGAATTCTATCTGGGATTCTACCATATAATCATTACGGTAACTTAAAATATTGTATGTCTGCCAAACACACAATTTTAATATAAATATTACACTACAACATACCTGTAAAATTTATTTTAATCAATGAATAAAAATACACACTACTAAAAAAAGAATGGCATTTTTCGTCCTTAAAAGAACATCATCAGGTTCTGGACATGTTTATGTTTACTGTGTATTTCAGTCCAAATTTGGAACTGGTCTTAATGAAGCACTGCATTGTCACCACTTATTAAGATAAGTTTAAAATGCATACGTGTTTGAACAGAAATAAACATAAAGATTTCCAAATATTGAATATACTTGCTTGAGTCTGATGAAGATCTCACCATTATTGTTCAACTTATATCTCTCTGACCTTCCTGACACTTCATCCAGAAAATTCTGCTATGCCGACGACTTGGCTCTAGCCGTACAAGATCAGGTAATGGAGACGACTCAAGAGATTACAACCAAAGACCTGTCTTTACTGGAAAACTACTTCAAAATCTGGAGACTTCAACCTAGTGTGAGTAAAACAGAAGTGCCTTGCTTCCATTTAAATAATTTTTGGCGAACATGAAACTGAAGGTTAGTTTCAGAGGCAGAATTCTTCATCATAATTGAAACCCAAAATACCTTGGTGTCATCTTTGACCGTACACTATCCTTCAAATACCACCCCTTGAACTGAGCACAGAGTTGAAGTCTCGAAACAACATCCTCCATAAACTGTGTGGAATTACCTTGTAATCTTCAGCCTTGGGTTTGATGTATTAAGTGCTGAGTATTGTGCATCTCTTTGGTTGAACAGTCATCATACAAGGGTTGTTGACACCCAGCTTAATACCACAATGCGCATCATATCTGGTGCAATCACATCTACTCCAATTCATTGGCTTCCACTGCTAACTTGCATAATGTCACCCGGTTTACGCCGACCTAATGCCCTTATGAAGGAATTCCACAAGATCTCCAGAAATCCTAGTCTACCCGTGAATAGTGACCTACCACTTCTGAATCTTAATAGACTAAAATCACGCCATTCAACTCTGCGTGATGTCTCTAACATGGATGCTAAGGATTTTAAATCTCTTGATGAGTGGAAAAGTAGATGTGAAGCGGCAACGGATGTGCGCCTTCATACGTTCTCCTCAGGTCCTAGACTTAAAAGCGGATCCCACCTACCACGCAAGACCTGGACTGCCCTGAATAGAATCAGAACAGGACATGGCCGGTGCAGAACCGCACTCCATAAGTGGAAAAAGCTACCTAATACAGACTGTGACTGCGGAGCTCCACTTCAGACTATTCATCATATCGTCAGGGAATGTAAGATTCGAGCCTATCACGGTGATGAAGCTGACTTCTTGCTGGTAACTTCAGATGCTGTACGCTGGATTTTAGAACTAGATATTCAATTGTGAAGCACAAATTATTTTGTTTCTCGTCTCCAAATATATATTACTGATATTCCCTGTATTAGCCATGCGCTAAATAATAAGAAATAAACATGTTGTTCTTTGTATAATAGTGTGTATGTTTATTCCTTGTTTTATAATGTGTTTTTACGGGTATGTTATCGTGTAATATTTACATTGAACTTGTGTGTACTCGAGAGACTGAAAAAATCTTTTAAGTTACATTAACTGAGTCGACACACAAAAGTACGGCCCACTTCTTAAGAGATGAGCATTATGGGCTCAAGTACGTCTGAACTTTCTCCATGGCCAAAATATAGTACGATTCTCTTATTGATAATGGATAGCCCAATCCTGAACAATACTCGAAAATGTTCAGTTCAATAGCCGAAAAGCCATCAAACTAGTGACATATTTTGAGCACTACTACATAAATATGACTACATCTACTCCAAGTAAAATTACCGATAATTCTCTCACAGCTTTGAAATGGCATTAACTCGCAAGACGCTCGACGGTAGAACATGTGTTAGCAGGGAAGTTGTATGCTGTTTCGGGATGTACTAAACACACCACGAATACTTCCCACATTTTTGGAAGCACCCTGTATACTTCGATTCTACAACACTCCCAACTCCCTCTCCTTTTAGTCGCGTAAACCCGGTTTGGCTCGGTCGTTTGTCCCTGGAAATCAATTCCACTTGACTGTACTCCAAAAAGCCAAGGGGTTAAAAACGATGTCTTTTGTAGCGAAAATAGAAACGTTTAATCGACTTTTGCGTGAGATTGTGAAAGGAAACTTGTGCCTGCGTTAGGGGGTCTTTAATTACAGTGAGGGGAAGAGAGGGCTGCCGTGCTGAGAGGAGTTGGGGATCGTATAACTACAGCCACCAATACTCTTGTGAGCGAAGACAACTTGGCAAAGTTTCACGTGGATTAAAGCATGTAGTTCAAATTGCCCGCTGTTAGATTTTCAAATAAGCTTAACACTCTGAGAAGAAATTACTGTTCTCCTTAACAATCAGCCTTAATGGTATCAGTCAAATTCAATGGACAGGCATTTCAAATTTCAAATCCTACGTTCATCATTTGTGGAAGAGTATGTGTGTCTGACCAAGTTTTCTCTCGAGTAACTGTTGTGAATGAATTGAGCTTGCAGAAGAGAAATTTCGCGTGTAGGACATTTGTCGATATATTTATTTAGACAATCAATGCAGCCAACTACTGTGCAAGCCGACTACAGTGACGCAGTGGCGCTAGCCCTCTCTTTTCAAGCAAGGAGTTCGATTCTCACTCAGGTCTGAGATATTTTTGTGTCTCGGCTATCAGCATATTCAAGAACTAATGCGGGACAAGATTCCTTTATTCTGTAGTTTCTTGAAATCTCTAACAACGGAATGAACGTTAAAAATTATTATTATTATTATTATTATTATTATTATTATTATTATTATTATTATTATTATTATTATTATTATTATTATTATTATTATTATTATTATTATACACTCGTTATGCCCGAATAAGGAGCGTGATTGATATATTTTCCTTTTTCTCCCCGAATCTCTTCATCTTCTCACTGTGGAGTTTCTTGAGATCTTCCGACCAGGTTTCGTTGGTGGTAATGGTTTGATGGTGTATAAAGCGGTGATTGTCAACTAATTTTCTGAACTTAGATCTGTCTAACACAATGTCACCTTTGATGCCGCATTTCCTGAAGATCATTTCCAACTTCGAGCAGCCAATTGTTTTTTACTTTCATTGATAGGACAAGGTTCAGAATTATTTTGGGCAATCACTGATTACTCATTCTGAGAATATGACCGACAAATTTCAAGTGTTTTCGTAATGAGCCTGAGATTTCTCTGAGTGTTGGTGCAGTTCACGAGATTTCTTTATCATTCGAATCTCCCTGTACAGACTGGTCCAAATATTTTCCTGAAGATTTTTATTTCTTACTGTTCTGCATCGTTAATCAATGATCCCCCCCCCCCAGTGATCACTGTTTCAGATGCATTTGAGGCTTGATTAAAATGATGTAATGCCTTAATTTTGAATTTCGGGATGTGGACTTTTTTGTTGCAAACTGACCACTGAGGATCACGCTACAATTTCATTTTTCGTTGCCTGAAGTTTCTTCTTCCTCCTGTGCTCCTTCATATGGGCGCTATGCCGTTTCTTCTGTTCATCCGTCCAGGCTCTTCCCGTCTTTACAGTTCTTTCTAATTGAAACCCTTCCAAATTTTCAATCATGGTCCAAAATGTTTTCCTGTCTAACATCTGAACATCATGGATGCTGGACTTCTCTACATCTTTTACGAACTTCTGTAATCCATGCCGTCGTTGTCTTATTATTATTATTATTATTATTATTATTATTATTATTATTATTATTATTATTATTATTATTACAAGCGAATTGATCACTTGATATCACGCTACAACTTTACTTCTTTTCTTTGTGCGGAGTTTTCTCTGTGTCCAGTACTCCTTCATACATTCGCTGTCCTGCTTCCGTTGTTCTTCTGTCCAGACTCTTCCGCTCATCTTAGTTCTTTCATCAGCTTGAAACCCTTCTCAGTTTTACACTGTATTCTGTCTAACACCTGGGCTTCCTAAATACTAAACCTTTCTATATCTTTTCGCGTTTGCTTAATTCACACTGAATTGGTCTTTTTTCTTTTTTTTTTTTTCAGAAGTAATCAATCAAATGTCTGTTAAGTCTCTTTCCGTCCATTCTCTACAAATGTCCCAGAAACGCCATCCTCCTCCTCCTTCATGTTCTCTGAGATTCTCTCCACTTTCTGGTAAACTACTTTCTTGCTCCCAAGTTTTCATCTGCCTTAATTCTGGACAGCACTCAACATTTTTCAGAGGATTCTTCGTTCTCAGATCTCTAGCTGCTCCAAATTGTGGTTCATGGACAGACATTCACAGACATTCAGGTATTCTGTTTTGACAACGGTGTTGTAGTCTTTTATTTTGGCATTTCGCGATATGGACTTAATATATTTTGGTTTTACGTCCTAAAACCAATTTGACGTTTTAAGGACGTGTTGAGGTATCGGAAGTACGCGAGGATCGAGCATTGGAGAGCTTTAAATAGCACCGGAGTGAGCCGGATCGAATGCACGAACTTGAGCCCAGATGGCCAACACAGTACCGGCTGAGCTACTCAGCCTGGTTATTAATAACTTTTCAGATTGGTTTGTCCTATCGAGGATCATGTTTGGGCAAATTTATCTAATCTTTTCGTTGACATTTTTCCTACGTTCTCCTGTCCAGGTTATGTTGTCCAAGTTTTGAGTTTGTCTACAAACAAGTGATAGCGTCAAGTAGGAAGCGTTTTGGTCTAAGGAGGCTATTCAGAACTTTTATGTTGGCACGTTACTCAATGCGTTGCGCTCCACGAAAAATTTCACTGCATTTATTAATACCACTTGCGCTAGGCCAAAATATGTTTACTTCATACGAGTGATACGAGCGACCGCAATAGAAACAACTTTCCACTTGGCACAGACTATAGGGTTCCTTTGGATTCCATTGAACAATCTATCATTATACATTCTGATAAATTGACCTAAGAATTTCAGTTGCATTTTCCTGAATGTTCCAGATATTTTTTTCGGAATGCAGGTAAGAGCTCATGAGATTTCCTTTACATCCAGATTCCTCTTATGCAGGATGGACCAAAATTTTCCTTAGGATTTTCCTTCCTTGCTTTTCCTTCTGCGTCTGTTCACGTTTATTAGTAATAAAATATACGTACAATTTAACTTAAAACATTTTCAGTATGTCAAACACACAAGTTCAATAAAAAAATAACACTATAACGTGCCTGTAAAAAATACACACTATTACACAAAGAATGACATGCTTCGTTCTATATGGACATCATGAACATCCTCAGATTCCATAAAATCACTTAAATCATGCGTATATACGAATAGAGTATTGTTTACGTTGTGTAAACTTGACAATGCATGAGAGTTTAATGACAATATGAACAAGCATTGACAAGTAATGATTCTATTACTGTTCAGTCGTCACCGTATTAACTTTTCTGAACTTATCTAAGCTGCCGATGTGCAGTCCGTTGTCTTCAAACACTGTTTCCGCACTGTGGTAGAGATGGGGAGATTCTGAACGAGTGATTCATAATGAACGAATCATTGCACTGAACGATTGAATCATGATTCAGTGAACGAAATGAATCGACTCGTTTGTGAATCGAAAGCTGAATCGAGAGATGGCAGTCGCAACTCGTTCCTTGGTCCCTCGTTCCTCGTTCGTTCTGATTCATATCGCCAAATCGGGTATCCACCATTTTTGAATCAATGGCAACTTGTGAAGAACGACTCTGTTATTTTTTACTTAACCTGAACTAAAAGTTCGGTTGACAAGTCAAATACTCCTAACCTAACCTTCCAGGTAAAAATATTTTATTTTTATAAAAATGAGAAATTATCACGTTGTTTCAAGTCACACACTTCACGGAACTGTAATATACACTCAACTTTCAGCTCGTTGCAAAATGTTAGGTTAAGTTTGCTTCAAGGTTCCCGTTCCCATTCTCGTTCTCATGAACTACTCTGAACTAATAGTGTGGAACGTGGCCACAAAAATGTTGGAATCTACTATAAATTTCAAATTCGATTGTCGTATTTAGAATGGTAGCTACTTAAGTTTGAAAAGGATTAGTCGGACAGCTGTGTAGCATTTTTCGACTAAAACCTCTAAAAAGAATATTACTCTTGTTAAAATGCTAGCAGTTACCTTGGACATTTCACTTCTCGTAACTTGTAAACTTGTAAGGCAGTAGCAGTTATAAAGAACATAACGGAATAATTCATCTGAGATCATGGTTTCGCTTTCGGCTCTCCGTCACGTGGTAATCGAATGAACGAATCAATTGAAGGAATCAAATGAACGAATCATTTTGGTGAATCGTTTCAAATGAATCGGTTCTTTTGAATGAATCAGATTCCCCATCTCTACGCTGTGGTAAGGAGGGACTCAGTGGAACGTTTTTGTGGGCGTTGCATACTGTTCCATGGAGAGGGGAAAGGGAAGTAGGGGAGGAGCGAGGAGTTCTGCCTTCTATCCATTTCCTTACAAGTATGTTCAGTGTTATATTTTTTTTGAACTTGTGTTTTTTACAGACTGAAAAGTTTTATGTTACATTTAACCAAGCCGACACCGGAAAATATGGCTTCCTTCTTAACAAAATATACATAAAGAGCGGAGAACGCAGAGTGATACTTGATGCCAAAAAATCACAGCGATTAAATGGGATTCTGTATAGTCTTCAATGGCATATTATATTTAATTAAAATATACATCACGGTCCAAGGAAATGTTAATGGCGGAAGGATTACAGGACGTGCCGTAAAACGATGGATTCATCAGATTCACAACACTCGGTTTCCATGGAGACTTACTGTCCGGAAGCCAGAAGACTGCGAGTACATACTGATGAGAATTGTTTGAAGGAGAAGTACCACTGGACAACCATCCCGACTTTGAGTGTAGGTGCTTTTGGGGTCAACATACTAAGTTTCAACTAAAACGCTGGTGAGATAGCGAGACCAATTTTCAGAATATGGAGGTAACTAACATGACCAAAATCAATCTCGTAAACTACACTACTGTTATGTGAACCAGTATCTTGACATAAGGCCAAGTTTTAAAGTGAAGACACTGTATAAAACCAACAAGTTTCACATATGACGCCAAGACAGTATCGAACGAGGACTTCGTCTTCAAGAATCTGGAACGTCTCCAAATGCACTTTCTGCAGCAACATAAAGATACATCATTCATTTCTGAGCTTCTATTCCCATCTAGCTTTAAAATGTTTCCAAATAAATAATACATCCATGAATCATACCTTCAGAAATGTATTTTTCTACTAAAATTCATCTTAGTAGAGCGTAGCAAAAGATATGACATAACTCAATCCAGGTCTATTTTATCTGTTAAGAAGATGAAACAGCGTTTACCCGGGATTCAAAACATCAAAAGAATTATTTTGATTTACGTCTTCACCATCCAGTCAAATACATAACTTCAATATACAAGATTCAGAAAAATTTTGTTTCGTAAATTAAAGGAATGTTAGATGGTACAAATGCATGTTTTGTGAACACTGGAACGGTAGGTCTGCGGTGATTAAATTCGGAGCTACGCGTGCTGAAGGATCTCAGTTCGGCTGCCAATCTCCCAGGTGGTCGAGAGTACACGTGACACACTGCAGCAGACAATGGCATGAATGTAAATGGCAAGAAAATCAAGTCGTAAGTTTAACCAAGGGAAAAATAATAATACCTCTTGGGGATCACTGTAACTACCTCGGTGTTAATGTAAGGAATGATATTCACTGGTGGTAGTAGTAGTAGTGTTTATTCACTCATTACGTTGTTTACATGTTTACAGGACTCTGTTTAGTATATACATAACGCTTCTAATAACATTAATACTTGGAAAAAAATTCTTGTAACTAACACTTACATATATATTACAGGAGTAGTATTATTATTAACATATGAATACTTAAAATAAATTGAACTTGCAACTATCTCTTTCACGCATTAAATATATTATTATTATTATTATTATTATTATTATTATTATTATTATTATTGTTATTATTATTATTATTATTATTATTATTATTACTATTATTATTATTATTATTATTATTAACATTAATAATGTTATTATGCATAAAAAATCACACCAACCTCAACAGAGTCGAGTCAAGATATCAGTAGAACACCACGTAAGGTAAAACCTTCAGTGTGGTCATGTAGAATATTAATTATATAGAGAGAAATATATTTTAAAATGATGCCTGAAGTGCAAGTACGGGTACGAGTGAATGATAAGTATGATCAACAGCAATTGTGGAGCATCGAATATAAATTGAATATGATATCGTGATATTTTCATTTAATTATTTCGTCAATAACAGTTTTATTATCCATGACAAAGGATTTGAGACACTTCAGACTCATTTTCTGGCTTAATGAAGTAGTTTGTAAAGAACCTTAAATAATTATGGAATGAAGTACAAAGAATTTCGTTTTGTTATGCTAAGTATGGGTCTGTATAATATACAACGGTGGTACATCTTACTGCGTGCTGAATATTCAATTTTAATGTACTCAATTATAGTTTTGTTTCTGTAAATATATTTGTATATTTCAAGGGCATAGAGCTACTTTACATGAAATATATTTGCTTCAGCATATAATTGACTACTTGGGTATAATCTTTCTTGCTGGTACATTATTCGTAATATAAGGTTCTGAACAACATGTATTTTATTTATAAAAGTTTTGTAGGCTCCTCGCCGTGCCAGTATTCCGTAGCTAAGAATAGACCGAACTAAAACGTAATAAACCTCTCTTAACAGTTTCATACTGGATGTGTATGTTAAATTGTGAAACATATAAATAGTTCTTCTGACTTTACTTTATTGAATCGATAATGGCGCAATCATATTCACGAGGTTGTTAAGGAAGGTTATAGTTCTCTTCACATGGTTATGAGGATGTAAAGGAGAGGGCATATACGTTTCTGATCAGACCACAGTGATGTATGGCTCCAGTGTAGGGGACTCTTACCAGGGCTGTGTGATAAGAGAACTAGAACAAATTCACAAGATATTAGCACGGTTTGTCCTGGGTGGTTTCCCACAAACGGGTAGTGTTACGAAAATATTGGAAAGTTTGGGCTGGGAAGACTTGGGATTAAGGAAAAGAGATTCTTGACTATGTGGTATGTTTCGATTTGTCAGTAGACAGTTGGCGTGGAATGACATATATAGAAGAATAATCCTGAGTGGAGCTTGAAAGTAGGAATGATCATAATATAAAGTTGGAATTCAAGAGGACAAATTTGTGCAAATATTCATGTATAGGACGAGGGGTAAGGGATTGCATTAACTACCCAAGGAATTCTTGGATAGATTTCTAAGATTTTGAAAATGTTTAAGAAAAAATAGGTAAACAACTGATATGGAACCTCCCACCTGGGTGATAGCTCTAATGCAGATCATTGATGATTGATTGATGCATTTGGTTTACATTATAGGTGCAGACAATGAAAATAAACAATACATCAGAGTAAATGTCTCCCTCCAACTTGGCGGCACAATTCACATGAACTGCAACAATGATTCACGTATTATATGGAAAATTCCCGGCGCTTCTCGGATACGATGTGCAGGATTGACAGACGGAAGGACACAAGGAAGGTCTCGCGAACAGCGCCTCAGCAAAAACAGTGGGGCTCGATAACGCCCAAGCGTCTGGGATGTAGGCAGTCGAAACTAATCACCGCAGACCTATGGTTCCTATGTTCACAGAACTCGTATTTTTACTGTCTAAACCACCTTTAATTCACAAAACAATGTTTTTCTGAACCCTGTGTAAAAGAACAGGGTGGCCCAAAAATCCGTTAACATTTCACGGAATATTGGTGGTAGAAAGGTAATAACTGACACACATGATTTGCATGACATGGCGTTTTATTGACACCAAAATAAAGTAAATTAAGCTTCACTAACAGTGTCTTTTCTGGTAACGTCAACATGCCGCGATTGCAGGCGCATATGAGGCCCTCTCTAACGACAGCTCCATTCATGCCGTACACGGATCTCATGCGGCATTACTGAAATGTTGCTGTCCAGCGCCATCTGTTGGTCATTTTGTGTGCTTTGTTTCGGTGCCAATAAAACCCCATGTCATGCCAATCATGTGTGTTAATTATTACCTCTCTACCTCCAATATTCCATGAAGTATTGCTTCGTCAAATGTTAACGGACTGTTGGGCCATCCTGGACAAAGGGGCGGGGGAACACATAAATAACCGAACACCATTTTTTAATATGGTACAGAATTTATTATTTCGAGTTACAAACGTTAGTCACTTTAAGAGTATTTTCCATTAACACTTATAAATTTTTTCAAACTTTTTTCTTCCACTGCGCGAAACATCTTTAATACTCGTCCTTTCGGATGCCTTGCAGCACCTCCTTCGATTCTCTTTCACCTCCGGAACGTCTGCAAAACGTTTCAATTTCAGCTCCCTTGTTACCCGGGGAACAAAAAGAGAAATCGCAAGGTGCTAGATCTGGTGAATAGGGTGGATGAAGAAGCAGTATCATGCGGATTCTCGCCAAAAAAAAAAAAATCACGCACAGAAATGGCTGTGTGAGGTGGAGCATTGTCATGGAGGAAGAACCAGTCCCACTCTGCCACATATCGGGCCGTTTCAACCAAACATTCTCGCGCAACCGACTCAAAAAGTCGAGTTTACCATTCACAAAATCACAAACATCGAGGAAGTCGAAAAAACGTCACACGAAAGCTGTCACGAGGGCTCGCTGCAGCTATCTCAAATCATGTCGGTTGGCATAGTGACTAAGGAGGGGTTACTAAATACCCATCTAGAAGGAGAAATTACGAGAGTGACGCCAAGCGAATTGCGTCCGCTTATTTTAGTTATATATCACATTCTACTGTACTAAAAATACATACTCCCAGTTTCTTACAACTTGACTACAATTGATAACAATGATTTTTTTATTTCCTGTTTGATTTTGAACAGTCATCCGATTCTCCGCAGCAGCGAAATAACATCTTCAGGCTAAAGTTACTGGCATAACAACAGGTCCTCCCACCGCTATTTCAGCACCATCATCAGTAACATAACATTTTAGCTGGATTAGCTCCAAGAAACCAAAACAATTCTCAAAATTCAGCGGAAGTCTGCTTCGAGAATTTCAAAGATCACTATGCCTTTGCGGGCAGGACCTAGTGTTTACAGTGCACTATGTCTTCTGGTATAGGCTAGAGCAATTTTGTTACTTTCATAGATCTGTCTCTGTCTCATCCTTGGCTTTGGCAATATGAAAGTGACTGAGGTATGAGCGATGCCAGTAATGACATTCCTTATGCAGCCAGTTCCTGCTATGAATGGTGTGAAAATGTTGCTCATAGGGTCGGTTGGTGCATGCATTTCAGTGGGCTTGGCAGACTGATATGTAATAGCAACTCTGGCTCGGTGAGAAAAGCAACGGGAAACTACCTCACTCCTCATTTCCCTAGTACGCCTCTTCAGTGATGCCTAGGGCATCTATGACAGCTGATGGCAGAGCTGTTGAGGATCCCACCAGCGGCATCGCTGACGGGCTGAACATACATACTGTGTTAAATGTGAAAAGGTTGAAGTAGTTAAATGTGGATTTTGTTCGGAGAACATACCTTTTTGTGAATCATCACTTTTACAGTCGCAGTCGGAAATGTCTTATGAACCCAACGAAACATACATTCATGTAAGGACGTTGATTGCTTCTTGTTACCAAAAAATTCTTACTCTCGGTCACATCATTCTTAAACTCCAGTTATGTGTCACAGTTATTTCGCGCTCGCACTCCTCTGGGGCTATGACTAATGACTGACAGAAGAAATGAAATAGAGAATGTTGCTGGAATGAAGGATGACAAGAAAACAAGAGTACCCGGAGAAAACCTGTCCCACCTCCACTTTGTCCAGCACAACTCTCACATGGAGTGACCGGGAATTGAACCACGAAAGCCAGCGATGAGAGCCCGGTGCGCTGCTGCCTGAGCCACGGATAATAAAATTGATTTCACAATTAAAATGAAATATTATTCAGAGATTTGAAAAGGCTAACATGCGGTCGTCTATTTAATATTCTCTATACAGTTTAATAAAGTAAACTTCTAGCTCGTTTAAAATACGATACTGGTCTAGATTCTGGGCGTCTTCCGTGTCGTTTTATACTTTTACAATCATTTACGGAGAAGATGTGGGTTTTTCTGCTTGCTGACTACGTATGGCATTAAAGTTGGTGGTTATGAATGAACATAAGATGCAAAAGATGAAAGATATTGCTTCTCGTAAAACTACGGTATTACCAGAAACGTTTTACTGCGCCATAATACATTCTGGAAAGATGTTGAAGAAGTTTGCGTTTGTCGTAGGACCATAGTTCTAGGACAAAGAGAGAAATATAATAGAATTTTAAACTAATAGCATTTCTTGTAATATATTTTTATCTCATGGAACTGCTTGTTGTACTGTTGTTGTTGTTGTTGTTGTTGTTGTGTAATTCTGTTTTGATTATTTAGTCATCACTTGTAATGCTAAGCTAGTAGTTTTCTTTTTTTTTTTTTTTGCTAGTTGCTTTACGTCGCACCGACACACATAGGTCTTATGGCGACGATGGGACAGGAAAGGGCTAGGAGTGGGAAGGAATGCGGCCGTGGCCTTAATTAAGGTACAGCCCCAGCATTTGCCTGGTATGAAAATGGGAAACCACGGAAAACCATTTTCAGGGCTGCCGACAGTGGGGTTCGAACCCACTATCTCCCGAATTCTAGATACTGGCCGCACTTAAGCGACTGCGGCTAGTAGTAAACACAACCTTGTAGAATTACAATGCTGTAAGTGGTCATTGCCGCCGAGATATTTCCCAATTGCGATGTATTTGATAATAATAATAATAATAATAATAATAATAATAATAATAATAATAATAATACATACAGACAAAAGATCAACAGCCATAAATTTGCACCGAAGAATCCATCTGCGAAAAGCTTGAAACTCAAAAACTCATGGACACAAGAAAGACGGCAGGACCATAGTGAAAGGATAAGGAAGTTTTGGGAAGATAAGAAGAACAAGAAGATGAAGAATACCAGTGCTATTTAATGGTTCCACGTGCTCCTTAAGGGGCTAAACGAATATATATATATAATAATAATAATAATAATAATAATAATAATAATAATAATAATAATAATAATAATACATGGCAAATGACTGTCGGCAGCCCTGAATATTGTTTTCCGTGGTTTCCCATTTCCATACTAGGCAAATGCTGGGGCTATACCTTAATTAAGGCCACGGTTACTTCCTTCCCACTCATAGCCCGTCGTCGCCATAAAACCGATCTGTGTCTGTGTGACATCAAGCCGAACATAACAAGAAAGAAATATTTGACTAAATTCAATGATTTGGTGTCTGTTTGTCACAAGGTAGTAAAGTAACTCAAGAAATTATCATAGAGCAATATGTAGTAAAATAAACAACACAGAAATTATTGGTAATTTTCTGTCCACGTTTTCTCAACAATGAAGTATTATTATTGTATATACAGTAGTAGTGTGACATACTGTGGATTATTTGTTTAAGACAGACCAGAAAGTGAGAATGTTCCCCTGAAGATTCTACGTGTTACAGAAAATTGTGCCATAGCGTTCAGTCTACTGCAGACCTTAACAGAGTTAACATAATTTACGAGCAGCGAGCTAGTCCTGACCTCTTATGATCGCGAGCAATGGTGCTTCACGCTGCTTCGATTTCATTTTTCACTTGTTCTTTCCTATCAAACAGGAATGTCAGAGTGTGTCAAGCCGTCGTACAAGCTAAACCTCACCCGTTACTACCGGGTGAGCAAAATATATCTGGCCCAGGAAATATTTACAATAGGACTGACGCGGGATTGGTACTTGTTAATGAACACCACAGAAGGTCCTGGAAATGGCCGTATTTAAAGAAATTAAAAACTGAAGATCCAAAAGTCCTGACTCAACATAACTCAGAAACCACAGGCAGAAGTCAACACGCGAAGGTTCAACTGGACGCTTTAACACATAAAGAATATAGGTGTAGGACCTTTTTGATAATGTTACGGCACGACGAACACTTAATCCTCTTCTTATTCTTCTTCTTCTTCTTCTTCTTATCCTTCTCCTTTATCTGTTTACCCTCCAGGGTTGGTTTTTCCCTCAGATTCAGCGAGGTATCCCACCTGTACCACCTCAAGGGCAGTGTCCTGGAGCTTCAGACTCTGGGTCGGGGGATGAAACCGGGGAGGACGACCAGTACCCCGCCCAGGCTGCCTCATCTGCTATGCTGAATAGGGGCCTTGGGGGGGAATGGTAAGATTAAGAGGGATAGACAAGGAAGAGGGAAGGAAGCGGCCATGGACTTAAGTTAGGTACCTTCCCAGCATTTGCCTGGAGGAGAAGTGGGAAACCACGGAAAACCACGTCCAGGATGGCTGAGATGGGAATCGAACCCATCACTACTCAGCTGACCTCCCGAGGCTGAATGGACCCCGTTCCAGTCCTCGTACCACTTTTCAAACTTCATGGCAGAGCGGGGAATCGATCCCAGGCTCCGGGGTTGGCAGCTAATCACACTAACCACTACACCACAGAGGCGAATACACTTAATCCTCACTTGCACAAATAAACGGCGTTTAGATGTCGTC
This sequence comes from Anabrus simplex, assembly GCF_040414725.1. NCBI lineage: Eukaryota > Metazoa > Arthropoda > Insecta > Orthoptera > Tettigoniidae > Anabrus > Anabrus simplex. The sequence continues at coordinate 43,944,869 of NC_090275.1, forward strand.
AGACATCAATCCAGGCTTTCCTTCACTCGAGCAATATTTTCTGGTGTTCGAACTATTTTGGGAGTTACCGATTTTATTCGCTACACAACTCGTTTCATGCTATTTTGCTACTAAGTTTTGCATTGCAGACTTTGCTGGAGGTTTTACCAAACCACTTCCAGTCTTAAACACCTGGCCAAACAGTTCTGCACAATTTTTCCACGTATCGTGCTTCGCATAACACTCGTCAATGAACAGGCGCTCTCTTATTGTGAGCACCATTTTGTGTTGCATTCAGCTGGTTACTAAACATGTCTGGTCTTCTCACTCATTCACATGCAATGACACAGTGACGTACTCGGGAGATGCGCAGCAACCGATTAGTGCATCGAAATCACGGTTTCCAGCATTTCCTGTCATGGGCAGTTGTCCTGTTCCCAGTTTGTTTGAGTTTTTTTGCCCGCCCTGTACAAGGACATCTCCACAGCGCGCCCGCCAGTATGAGAATGAAATATTGCAACTGACTTTCTTAAATGGGAATAATTATAGGGCGGTCGGAAACAACGTGGACTGCATATAAGATCATTAGAAGATTGGCCATACTGATAAATAATTTAAAAACACAATTCGAGATAGACATGATACTGTAGAGGCTTTTGCGCTTATGCCGTGTCAAGAAAATACGATGAAATTCTTTACGTTTCGCAGAGAATTTTGCTCTGCGTCATCAAAAGAAAATCTCGACTGTCCACGAGAAAGGCTTCTTAAACCATGAACTTTGAAATATAGACGTTATAATAGAAGTGGAAATGGCACATTCATTCGTCACCAGATGGCTCCCCGGGCGCTGGACAGCGCTAGCGTTCAAAGCGGAAGCTGACCGAACTATCAGAATCAGTTTAAGAGGGTAACATAACATAGCATGGCAACATAATTCGAGATATTCCGCGTCATTGTCACTTTATTAGTTGCTGAAGTTAGCCAATGAGATTGCTTCAAATAGGCTTTGAAGGTCGGTGTTTCTAAATCTGCACGTGGCATAAGACCGGCTTGAGAGCGCCAATGGAAGGAAAAAAACTTCGACAGAGGAGCGATTTCAATACGTACCTCCGAGCTGACAGGATCGCGCCATGGAAAGATTACACTACGGTGACACTAACTAAAATCTGTTTTATGCTGATTTCTCGGCATGCCTCTCAAGGCAGTCTTAAGCTACATGCAGATTTGGCAACAGTGCCTCACAAGGTCGATCTGAATTCACCCGCAAAGCGATCGGATTGGCTAAATTCAGCAGCAGATAAAATGGCAACGAGACGAGATATCGAATTAATTTTTTTCAAATTATTTATCAGTATCGCGAACCCTCTGAGCCTCCGTGACCCAGGTGGCAGCGCACCGGCCTCTTACCACGGGGTTCCGTGGTTCAAACCCCGGTCACTCCATGTGGGATTTGTGCTGTACAAAGCGGAGGTGCGACAGCTTTTCCTTCGGGGTCTTCGGTTTTCCCTGTAATCTTTCATTCTAGCAACACACTCCAACATTATTTACCCTGTCAGTCATTAATAATTGCACCAGAGAAGTGCGACAGGCTTCGGCAGCCGGCACAGTTCCTATCATCGACGCTAGATGGGGCTTCATTCACTTCATTCCTGACCCGGACGAATGACTGGCAACAGGTTTTTCATCACGAACCCTCTAACGCCGGTTCACTTTTTAATGTTTGCCTGTTGGCGAGGGAGTACGATTGTTGGTTTCTGCGCGCGGCCCAGTTCCTTCTATCAGCCTTTAGCTCAGACGCTGAGCGTTGATTTCTGACCTGAAGTTGTCGGTTCTATTCTGGATTAGTCCGGGAGTACTTGAAAGTACTGAAATACGACAGCCTGTTTCGTTAGATTTATATTTGTTTGAATAGGTAGTTTGGCTGGGAAACCATCCTCCCTTAACACTAAATAGAAGAAAAATAGAAGGCATATCGAATAATGAAGGTATCGGAAGAAAGAAAAGGGCCGCTAAATGCATGAAACTAAAATACACGCTAGATTTCGCAAACGTAATACCGTCGAGGCCGGAGGAGAACTAGAGGTTTTTTTCTTCTAGTGGCTTTACGCCGCACCGACATAGATAGGTCTTATGGCGACGATGGGATAGGAAAGGCCTAGGAGTTGGAAGGAAGCGGCCGTGGCTTTAATCAAGGTACAGCCCCAGCATTTTCCTGGTGTAAAAATGGGAAACCACGGAAAACCATCTTCAGGGCTGCCGACAGTAGGATTCGAACCCAGTATCAACCGGATGCAAGGTCACAGTCGCACGCCTCTAACCGCACGGCCCACTCGCCCGGTGAGAACTAGAGTTCACCAGTGAAGATCAAGAAGTAATATCAAAACGAGAAGACAACAGCAGGCTTAGTTAAGAGTCCCGTGGTTGCCAACACACAAAATTCCAAGTTATGAGCACCTGAGGGTTCCACTTGTAGTCACCTCTAACAACCGTGGATGCAATTTTCAGCCTCATCCACAGGGGGATCTATAAATTTACTAGCACGTAAAATAACTCACGTGGCACACAATGATGGTACCTCGGCGCCTCTGAAATATGTGAAGTAATTTGTATAACGTACAACTATTATATTATTATTATTATTATTATTATTATTATTATTATTATTATTATTATTATTATTTTTGATTCGTTGTGCCCAGCTGTGGAGCGCGTTTGAACTTATTTTGCACAATGTTTCTTCTTCTTTTCTTCCCAATATCTCTTCATTTTTTCACTGTGTTCCTTTCTGCGTGTTTCTGTCCAGCCTGTATTTTTTCTTGTTGGTTTCTCTGCAAATTTATTATTATTATTATTATTATTATTATTATTATTATTATTATTATTATTATTATTATTATTATTTCTTCGTTATGCTCTTTCAAAGAGCGCATTTGTACTTGTCCGTTAGCTTGTTGATTTTTACCTTCTTATCCTCCCAAAATCTCTTCATGAATGCACTGTGTTTATCTTGCGTTCCGTGGACCACTTCCTAGCAGTTTTCTTTTTATCTTTCTCCACGAATTAGTGCTTGTCTACTATTGTACTAAAGGCTCCACGATCTTCTATGATGTCCGTGATTTTAATTTCTAGGAGGTTCACCTTAGTTTCTTCTAGTCAGTTTAGTTTGACCTATTTTGAGTTTCTTAGTTCAAATAATCTTTTGGGGAGTCTATCGCTGTCCATTCTGTAGATATTGCCATAGAATTTCAGGAGTCTCTTGCGTACGACTTCATTGAACCTGTCAGTTAATGAGTAGAGGTTCGCTGTTCTTCTATTGATCCACATTCAATTTGCTCTTGTGGGACCATAAATTTTCCGGATAATTTTCCTTTCTTGCTTTTGAATTTCTATAAGTTTAGAGTTACCTCCAAGAGATATGGTTTCTGGGGCGTATAAAGCTTCCGGCAAAACAGCTGTCCTGTAGTGCCGTAATTCTTCGTAGTGATCCCGCGTTAGTTTGTGTTGTTATTATTATTATTATTATTATTATTATTATTATTATTATTATTATTATTATTATTATTATTATCACTCGGCGTTTGCCAGGAGAAAGCCTAGATATACTATTCATTTACGATGCTCATAGTCAGGTAGATATAGGGAGAACGAAATGGTGAAGTCTATCTCAACGAATGTGCACCAGTATTATGTGAAGAGAAAGATCATATTGATGAAGTGGAATCACACCACCATTTTTGAAATACTGTCTGCATATTAATGTTCAGCAAGTACTGGTGTAATGATAAGAGCTCCGCGTGTTGTTGATGAGAAGTGTACATAGTTGTCTCAAGAATACCTGCACGGTGACTTAAGTGTTCCGTAAAGTGCGATTAAATTTGTTTCACGTATTAATTAAAATGAACTGAGAGCCCGTTCTCCAATTACGGTGGGGCCAAATTGATTAATTCGCGCCGCGGAAGTATCGTAGTTCAAACAGAACTGGAACTCGATTACAGAGAAACTTTGCGAATTATATGGTGCAAGAAATAAGTTGCTCGGTGAACGATGAGACTTTCCGATGGAGTTTTAAAGAACTCTGTAGTACAGTCGCGGGGATTAACTCCGCAGATTGAGGTCAAGAGATCGCGACACACACACGCAAAACAAACGTAATGCAAAACTCTCATTCTTTCCGTGCAGCCCAGGAACCCTTAGGGGCGGGGGAGGGGGTGCGAGGGGGTCATATATACAAATTAACGAAAATACTGTCGAATCCATACTTTTTGGGGTCGCTGAGATGAATAGTGACACTCCGGATTTTTTTAAGTCCAAGTTCAACCCCCTATGGGGTGGGGGCGAGGGAGACGTGATATATAAAATTAAACTACTCTTGTGCTGTAATATGACAGTATCATTGAAATGTACAACACAATATTAAATTCTGCAATCCCGATCCCTCCAGAATACGAGCAGCTCCCACAAACTGTCCCCAGTTCCATCTGTCAGGTATTTCACCAGGTTGTCCATCTAGCGTGGTCCTAGTCATCGTATGGGGTCACCTGGTTTACGGCTTCATCACTAAACTCTCTTTGGACTTACGGGCTGCATGGCCGGCCCACTTTATTCTTCTGCTCATCTCTCTCCGCAGGGTAGTTGGCTGCTATATCAGGGGATAGATTACTTTATTCCTCCTCCTCATCCTCCTCCATGTTCCATTCTCCACAACAGGACCCCAAACCTTCCTCATAACTAGAATCCAAATGTTTGGGCAGTAATAGGATAGAATGCAAACTAATATGGCTGGTAGGGGAAGTGTTTTCCAGCCCGCTCTTCCGAAGTGTAGTAAGAGTAACATAACTTGTAGGGGTTATAATAATTCTCATACTAAAACTGATTGTCCAGACTAGGCTGTACTGCTTTCTAACCTATAAATGATCGAACTACGAAGGGCTAGCCTATGTATATGAAATCTGTAGATAAAGAAAAAGCATTTTGATGGCAGAAAGCTATTTCAGATTCTGAAGGTAATCTGGGTCAAATATCTGGAAAGGGTGCTTATCTGCTATCGGTACCAAATTCACTCTGCAGTGATATGAATCGATGGCTAGAATATGCAGCTATCTAGAAAGGAGTGAGGCAGACTGGTGTTTTTCACCACTCCTCTTAGATGTTGATATACAACAAACGGTGAAGGAAATCAAGGAGGAATTTGGGGAAAGGAATCATAATTCATGGAGAGGTACTTTAAACCCTGACGCTTGCCGATGATATTGTTACGTTATCAGACTCTGGAGAAACTGCTGATATAGTTTGTTGTTTTTTTAAGTTGTTTTATATCGCATTGACACAGAGAGGTCTTATAGCGGCGATGGGATAGGAAAGGGATAGGAGTGGGAAGGAAGCATCTGTGGCCATTATTGAGGTCCTAGCATTCGTCTGGTGTGAAAATGGGAAACCGCGGAAAAATATCTTCAGGGCTACCGACAATAGCGTTCGAACCCACTATCTCACGAATTCAAGCTCAGAGCTGCGCCCCCTAACCGCACGGCCAACTCGCTCGGTGCTGCTGACATAGACTTGGAGAAGCAGTAGAAAATGGAAATAAATGAATCCAAAATAAAAGTAATGCAATTCAATCGAATAAAAGTCAGGTTACGCTGGAAATATTGGATTGGGAAATGCGCTCCTAAGAGAAGTATGTGCAAATTGCTGCTTGGATGGTAGAATAGCATATGATGACGGAAGTAAGGAGGACAAGCACACTAGTCAAAAAAGGAAAGCCTTTCTTCTCTTCCGCCTGTATCAAGAGGCGACTGAAAGGGGCTCCTAGGACTTCTAACTTCGGAGCGTCAGTTGGCAACTACGGCGCCGTTAGCTGAGTCCTGACATTGCTTCCACTTACTTGTGCCAGTCTCCTCACTTTCATCTATCTTATTTGTTGGTCAATTGTTGTTCCTTTCCGCCCCTGACGGTATTAGATCCGCGAATCCTACGCAGTCTTTCATTTTCACGCCCTTTGTCCCTTGTTTTTCTTTGACCGATGCCTTCATTTTTGGAAGTGTCGGACCCTTTTTATTTTTCCCATTGATTAGTGTTATATAGAGGATGGTTGCCTACTGTCGATTTTTTTATTATGGATACTCGAGTTTAGACTTTAGTTACAAACAAACCGATAAGCCTATTGCAAGGTGAGTTGTACCAATATTGTCCTTGTTTAATTGTGCATTAGGGTATATAAGACACATTGTTTTCAAAGTTATTAAATATCTTTTATTCGCGGTTGTAGTAAATATTGTTCGGGACTTTGGGTTCTTCTCTAGGATTTGGTCACGTAGGAATATATACAGGGAAAACTACTCGTCTGATGGTAATGAAATTTTTATATGTTATAACGACATATATTTGTAGTGTAATACTCAACTTACATTTTTTCAACCAGCCCAGAAAAGTTCTTATCACTTTTCATGGTGGTTTTACTTCCTTTTAAAACAATAATCACCGCCATCATATACTCAGCTCGGTGCAATGCCGTAGCTATGCTTGCGCTTTGACTCCGCATATCGCCATCACTAGTCTTTAGAGCACGAGCTATTAGATAGACGTCAGCTGCTCCCGCCTCCTCGGCTCTGCTCACACTCATAGAGTTGGCTCAAGGAGCTGGCTCTCTCATTGGCCACCTGTGCTCTAAATTATCAGTTAAGTGTTAATAATGAATGAGGTGGCTGTACTTAGAAAAACAGGAGAACTTTGTGATTGCAGGCAAATGCAAACTACCCTACATATGTAGAACTGTTAAATATGCCCTGTCCAGTGTACACATGTATGTTATGTTTATTCTGTACGCTTACCGCTAACCATGCATTGCCTGACCGCGCACTCTATCCCCACCACCCGGGTCAAGGTAAGCACTTCCCCAGTTCACCTGCGGGGTAGCACTGGTTAAACAGCCGCTAACATTTCCTTGCTTCTCCCTTACGTAATGTCTAAGGATAGTTCTCTTTATCGAAGCTCACGCACAATAGAGAAATAATTATCATAATTACATTTATATCGGCGGAATAATTTATTGCATTTATGTCAGCGTTTGTGGTAACCTAATTTCGTTATAGTTACATTTTTGTTTGACTATTTGGATGCTTTACGGTTAACTGCCACATTCCGCAATTATAGGATATAATAGAATTAATATTACACAATGGAAATACATTATAATTCTTTTACATTTCCATTATTTGTTATACAAATAGTTTATGCAAACTAGAGTTGATTTCATGTCAGACACACAGAGGTGCTATTTATTATACACATAGCAGTGACATTTGAAAACCATGGGGATTCAATGAAAAGAGATGCACGTCTCCATCTCTGTACAAGCCATGGAGGTTGGTGATGAAGTGGATAGTAATGGTTCCCCATTGTTGATAACCTTCACGTTAAATCGGATAAAGTAGTTATCTCTTCGTTAATCAGCCTAGAATTGACATGATAATATTTTATATTTAATGTAATAAGAACATAAAAGAAGGTATTGCCATGGGTACTTTGTTGTTGTTGTTTTTGTTGTTGTTGTTGTTGTTGTTGTTGTTGTTGTTGTGCATGATTTCCGTGCTTTCAATTAGTCATGAAATTAGCATGCTTGGAGCAGATTAGTCTATTCAAGTTAAATGTAAATTTATTGTTGAATGTAAAGTAACTTCGATTTGTGATGACGTCCAGGTTGACGATTATATCTGTTACGTGTTCTTTCTGCTCTCCGTTCCTTATTAGTAAAGCGCAGATATTTAGGCATTTATGGTTTAAAATGCAAATTTTATGAAGTGAATAACAAGTACAGCCTACCCCGGTTAACAGTTCTGTTATGAGATTTGCATAAACAGTAGGAGTCCAGTCTGTTAGAACCCCTGGAAGTTATGTTACAAAAATTATCTCTAATGATCATATGACATGAATGCAGCAAACAAGACGGACCAACTCCATCATTACCTTCCTTCAGCAGAAGAAAACCAAAGGGGCTTGGTTCATTGAGGCGGATAAAGACCTTGAGGTGCGAATTACACATAATGAGATCCAGGAGCGTGTGCCACTTAAGAAGAAACTTCAAGCGTTCCAGGTTTGCGAGACAAGCCAAAATTAAAATCGGGAAAGGCATGGACGCAGAAAAGGAAAGAACGACACCGAGAATACATGCGGAAGAACTGGGCAGACATCAAAACCAGAAGTAGCCAGTTGAAATGACGTGGTCCGAAGTTGGCCTCTGCGGCATGAATGAATGAATGATTATAATGATTATTATCATTAGTAGTAGTAGTAGTAGTAGTATCCATCCGAAGAGAAGCCAAGGAGAAGTAATAGTGTGTTCTTGGAAGAAAGACTGAGCCAGAAAATGAAGGAATACTGGTGAAAACTGAAAGAATGTAATAATAATAATAATAATAATAATAATAATAATAATAATAATAATAATAATAATAATAATGAACGTGGTTCATACAAGTAGAACTTATACCAGGGTGAGTTAGAGGTCCTATCGTACGTCTCACAAGTAGTTGACGGCAGACAAACGATCAGAAAGCAGCAGCTCCTCAAACAAAGGTTAAACCCTCTCACCTATTTACCCAGAGATATACAACTCCACATCGTGTGCTATTGTTCCATTATGCCACTGGAATGCCTCATGCAAAGGCACCGCACAAAGTAACAGGAAACAAAGGCATCTTCGCCATGCAATTTACTCATTTCCTAGCAGTGTAACAACACAGGAACGGAGGGTGGATGCGATGCGTTCTAATGGGCGTTCTCATTAGGTGTGACAACAGAAACGAAGACATTGCGTCCACCCAGGGTGTGCAAACGAGCCTTACTCATGCGAATGAGACAGAACTGGGGCGTTCACGACCTTTAGCGACACCTGGCGTGTTGAAAACATAGATACAGTTCTGGTAATAATAGTAAACAGTGAATCTGTTTGAAGCGGTGGTTAATGTCTAGAGTCCTCAGGGTCCCCTATTCGACACTGCAGTTCTGTGGCAATATCTATACATATTTCTAGATTGAAATATGTCACCAAGAGTTATAAAATGGTGGGATCAAGACGTAAGACATAGCAAACAGAGAAGTGTTCAGAAGGGAAATTTGATGTAAAGGATCTATCCGAAGAACCCCAACATGGCAGGTTCGATTCTGGCTCAGTCCGATTATATTTGAAGGTGCTTAAATAGGTCAGCCTCGCGTCGGTAGATTTAGTGGCACGTAAAAGAAATTCTGCGGAACTAAATTCCGGCACTTCGGTGTCTCCGAAAACCGAAAAGAGATAGCGCTTTTTGCAGACGATGTTATTCTGTACAGAGTAATAATTAAGTAAAAAGATTGTGATCAACTACAAGATGACCTCGATAATGTTGTGAAATGGAGAATAGGCAATGGATCTCCTATTCGACACTGAAGTCTGTGGCAATATGTATACATACATCTATCAAATCGTGTTAACTGGCGATGTTTTTTATCATGATAGTCTTAAGATATAAAACCACGTGGTCACCGGTCGATATCGACAAGAAAGTTGTGAAGATGAGTATAAAAATGCTTAGATTTTTAAAGTGGCATTTCTGTATCCGTCGTGTCCACATTAACAAGGAAATGCATTTTTTTATTTTCCCGTCATGTCTGTCTGTCTGTCTGTCTGTCTGTCTGTCTGTCTGTCTGTCTGTCTGTCTGTCTGTCTGTCTGTCTGTCTGTCTGTCTGTCTGTCTGTCTGTCTGTCTGTCTGTCTGTCTGTCTGTCTGTCTGTCTGTCTGTCTGTCTGTCTGTCTGTCTGTCTGTACGCTCATCAGCGTGAGAAAGTGGCTGAAGAGAATATAATGAGAATCGGTATGTCAAGCCGAATAATGAAGCACTGCAATCTAGGCTACAAATAATTTTATTCCTGCTGAGTGAAATGGTAGTTTAGGGGAAGACCTAAAATTTAACTCTGAAATATCTATGTTACTAGGTATATTACCCGGCGCTGCCCGGGCATTTTATTGAATGCTTACCTTTAGGTATTTTATTACTTGTTAATTATGTGTGAAGATAATTTTTGTAGATTTCCTTATTGTGACGTTCACTGATTAAGAACTATTTTGTAGTTTAGAAGTTATTGTTATGTGTTCAATTTCAAGTCTTATAGATCACTTTGTTTCTCGTTAGTTAAACGAATTTCGGTAAGTTTGAACATTTTCTTCATCACCAATTTCCACCATGCCTATGCAGCTGAACTGGTGCTTAAACGGCATCTAGAGAGCCACAATACAACTCAGCGACCGCGGAAACTATGGATTCGACGTTAATATTACACGTTTTCGATTATTCTTGCACGTCATTCCATCCCCTAGATTTGCTAGAAGGTGTTTTACTCCTCCAGTAACTTTTTGAGACAGTAATTCGTCTTTGTACGAAGTTTGGTTGAGAACTAGGGGCTGCCTGGCCAAGGCGGTAAAGGCGTGCTCGGTTCGTCCGGAAGGACGTGGGATCGAATCCCCGTCAGGAAGTCGTAAAATTTAAGAAACGAGATTTCCACTTCCGGAGGTGCATTTGGCCCTGAGGTTCACTCAGCCTACAACAAAAATGAGCACCAGGTTAATTCCTGGGGGCAAAGGCGGCCGGGCATAAAGCTAACCACTTACCCCGTCACGAACCGAGATTAACAATGGTGGAAGCCTTTACCTTCCACTCCTCCAAGGGCCTTCATGGCTTGTACGGAGGTGATTTGCTTTACTTTGGTTAAGAACTATTCTGGAATCTACAATTTTGGTAATTTCCTCTTTCGCACCTTTCACTTTTAGAATTTGTATTAGCTATTTAAAGTGGCTTTTATAAGTTTTCTTAATTGTGGCGTTGATTGATTGTTTATGAACTCTTTTAAATATTTGTACAATGTATAAATATTCCTATGTGTATAATTGTACGTTATAGCTTAATATTATTTTGTTTCGCCTTAAAGTATTTCCTCCTGGCAGCCCAGATAGTCTGGGAAGTAGTTGATCCTTTCAAAAAAATACAAGTTATAACGTAATATTAATTATAACGTAATATATTTAGGTCGAATTATAGATATGATGTACACGATTCCAGCTGTAACAGGGACTGCCACCAATCAGCAGATCTACACCGAAAACCGTGTAAAAAAACCGTAATCTCGGTGAATTCGGACATTTGAATTTTGGCGGGAAATTTGAATTTTGGCGGGAGATTTGAATTTGTAAACAAAGCCACGTGCTTTTTGACAGCTGTCATCGACAACAACGCATCGCTAACCTCAGTACTGCCATCTTGACGGGCCTAAACCTCACTAGTGCCAACTTAACCTAACTAGCATGAGGTAAACAAACCCACGTGTTTTTTGACAGCCACGTGCTTTTTGACAGACAACAACGCATCGCTAACCTCAGTACTGCCATCTTGACGGGCCTAAACCTCAGTAGTGCCAACTTAACCTCACTAGCTCGAGATAAACAAAGCCACGTGTTTTTTGACAGCCACGTGCTTTTTGACAGATTTGTAAACCAAGCCACGTGCTTTTTGACAGCTGTCATCGACAACAACGCATCGCAAACCTCAGTACTGCCATCTTGACGGGCCTAAACCTCAGTAGTGCCAACTTAACCTCACTAGCATGAGGTAAACAAAGCCACGTGTTTTTTGACAGCCACGTGCTTTTTGACAGATTTGTAAACAAAGCCACGTGCTTTTTGACAGACAACAACGCATCGCTAACCTCAGTACTGCCATCTTGACGGGAATAAACCTCAGTAGTGCCAACTTAACCTAACTAGCTCGAGATAAACAAAGCCACGTGCTTTTTGACAGCCACATGCTTTTTGACAGCTGCCATCCGCCATCTTTAAACTACAGAGCGCTGTGCTGCCCTCTTGCGTCACCTGTCATCGGCAGTGCTGCCATCTTGGCGGGCCTAAACCTTAGTGCTACCAACTTAACCTCACTAGCTCGAGATAAACAAATCCACGTGCTTTTTGACAGCCACGTGCTTTTTTGACAGCTGTCATCCGCCATCTTTAATCCATAGAGCACAGTGCTGCCCTCTTTAGCTACTTACCTTTGAAATGTGGTGGCGGATAATTTGAAAAATGCTTTTTGACAGCAGCCATATTGCATCGCAAACCTCAGTGCTGCCCTCTTTAGCTAGATACCTGTGGTAGCAGACAATTCCACGTGACAGCAGCCATCTTTAATCAAGAGAGCACCGTGCTGCCCTCTATGTGGTGGCGGCAAATTCCACGTGCTCTTGTTTGGAAACAAACTCACGTGCTTTTTTGACAGCTACCATCCACCATCTTTAATCAACAGAGCACAGTGCTGTACTCTTTAGCTAGATACCTTTGAAATGTGGTGGCGGCAATTTGAAAAATTCTATGTGCTCTTGTTGGGAAACAAAGCCACGTGCTTTTTTGACAGCTGTCATCCGCCATCTTTAATCAATAGAGCACCGTGCTGCTATCATGCGGGCAATTTCATCACCTATCACCCGCCATCTTTAATCTACAGAACACCGTGCTGCCCTCTTTATGGCTACTACCTTAAGCATGTAGTAGCGGGCAATTTGAAAAGTTCTGTTAGCTATCATCCGCCATCTTTAATCAAGAGAGCACCGTGCTGCCATCTTTAGCTAGATACCTTTGAAATGTGGTGGCGGCAAATTGAAAAATTCCACATGCTCTTGTTTGGAAACAAACTCACGTGCTTTTTGACAGCTACCATCCGCCATCTTTAATCAACAGAGCATAGTGCTGCCCTCTTTAGTTTGAAATGTGGTGGCGGCAAATTCCACATGCTCTTGTTTGGTAAACATAGCCACGTGCTTTTTTGACAGCTATCATCCGCCATCTTTAATCCAGAGAGCGCCGTGCTGCCCTCTTTATCGCAGTAGATGTAAATTCGTCACCTGTCATACGCAGTGCTGCTATCTTTAGCTAGATACCTTTGAAATGTGGTGGTGGATAATTTAAAAAGAAAAATTCTACAGCAGTCCTCTCTCGACGCTTATTGCATAAGATGGTGGCTATACATGACTCCTTAAGGGTGCTTACGCAAGATGGCTGCTATACACAGGTTCTTATGAGACTCCCTTGGGATGCTTGCGCAAGATGGCTAGAGACGCCCTAAGGATGCTTGCGCAAGATGGCGGACACAAGATGGCGGCTATACACGTCTCCTTATGAGACGCCTTAAGGGTGCTTGCGCAAGATGGCTGCTGCTCTTAGCTTAGAGGCTAACGTGTCGTGCTAGTTCGATTCATTAAATTTAGGGCTTAAATGCAAAATGTTAAATATCTCGAAAGCAGTGCACCGTAGAGCAAAACGGACAAAATTTTTCTGCCTAATACCTAGGTTCGCAGTATGAGGAACAAGAAAATCATAGTCTAATGATGGGATCAACGGTTCGGTTCCTACTTAGGCCCTTTGGCATTTGCTCTGTTTTAGCTTGTATTGAAGCGAGTTTAGCTATGGTAGAGAGTATAACGTGCCGTGCAGGTTCGATTCATTAAATTTGGAGGCTTAAATGCAAAATGTTAAATATCTCGAAAACGATGCATCGTAGAGCAAAACGGACAAAATTTTTCCGCCTAATACGTAGGTTCGTAGTATCAGGAACAAGAAAAAACATAGTCTAATGATGAGATCAACGGTTCGATTCCTACTTAAGCCCTTTGCCATTCGCAGCTATCTATTTCTACAAGATGGTGGCTGCTCTTATGAGAAACAAGATGCCTTGAGACGTCCTAGGGATGCTTACGCAAGATGGCAGACACAAAATGGTGACTATACATAGCTCCTTATGAGACGGCCTAGGGGTGCTCGCACAAGATGGCGGCTACTCTTATGAAGAAAGCTAGCTTAGAGGCTACTGCGCAAGATAACAGCTGCTGTTATGCATGTGGTGGAGGGCAATTTGAAATTCTATGTGCTTAATCAACAGAGCACCCTGCTGCCCTCTTTAGCTGAAATGTGGTGGTGGATAATTTGAAAAATTCTTTTGACAGCTATCATCTTTAAACAAAGGCGACTATACATAGGCTGTTAAGGCCTTATCATTCTCCTCCTCCTCCTCCTCCTCCTCCTCCTCCTCCTCCTCCTTCTCTACCTCCTCCTCCGCCTCTTATGTCAAGGCATAGCTTTATATCGAACAAGTTTAAACCTGCATCGCGAAGGCAAGCGTGTGCAGCGATAACATTATTGTGCATGTTTAGACTTTCGAAACATAAGAAGAGTAGAATCAAACGCTGTACTCGATACGACATGTGATCAGAACATTGATTGATGCGTTCAGAAAACAAAATAAGTGATCAAGACTGGAATCGAACAATGTACTCAATACATCATGTGTTTAGAATATGTCAGGGGATACGCTTGTTCTAAGAAGATCAGATTGAAACATAACAAGACTAGAATAGAACACTGTAATCGATGTTGTTAACTTCAACATGTGATCAGAACATTGATTGATGTGTTCAGAACACAAAATAAGTGATCATGACTAGAATCGAACACTGTACTCGATACAACATGTGATCAGAACATTGATCGATGTGTTCAGAACACGAAATAAGTGATCAAGACTAGAATCGAACACTGTACTCAATACAACATGTGTTTAGAACATGTTAGGGGGTACCCTCGTTCTAAGAAGATCAGAATGAAACATAACAAGACTAGAATCGAACACTGTAATCGATGTTGTTAACCTCAACATATGATCAGAACATTGTTTGATGTGTTCAGAGCAAAAGTACAATTTTGATGATTTGCGCAGCTAACTCGCTCGGTAAACGATATAGCCAAAGTATAACTTCAAATTATTTACCTTCCATCATTCGTCTTGTGTGTAAAAATCAGTCGAACAAGTTATCGCATAAACATGGCTGAAAAAAAATCGTGATAGGGTATGGAACCCAGGGGTTACATCTTATCAGAAGGGCAAAAAGGATGAAAGGACTCTTCCTCCTCCTTACCGCACATTCCTTGGCTAAAGGGCTAATGGGCTAAAGGGCTAATGGGCTAAAGGGCTAATGGGCTAAAGGGCTAAAGGGCTAAAGGTGCAACAACCTCATCGATCGCTATCAGCAAGAACGCTTGTACTTTGTTAAGTGTAGAAAATTAATCTTTATTGGTAAATGGTTTTATGTTCAGAACAAGGAATGGAACCTAGGGGTTACGTCTTACCTAATAAAATCCCCGAGGTGCGATGAGTTACGTTTTTCGAACTAGTGTTTGGAACACTGAACTTTTCAAGATGGCAAGAGTGAGGTTAGCAATGTTCTGTTGTTGGATTTTAAATTCCGCGCTACAACATGCATAAGGTGGCAGCCCTTGAGGTTTACTCCCGTAAAGATGGCAAGAGTGAGGTTAGCAATGTTCCGTTGTTGGATTTTTAAAATTCCCCGCTATAACATGCAAAAGGTGGCAGCCTTGAGGTTTACCGCCGTAAAGATGGCAGCAGTGAGGTTAGCGACGCTCCATTGTCCTTCAAAGTGAGGTTAGGGTTCGTCAAGAAGACAGCTGTCAAAAAAGCACGTGGCTATGTTTACCAAACAAGAGCACGTGGTCGTGACGTCACGGTCACGTAGTATGCTGCCTCAGCATGTAAAGTTCAATGTCTACACCTACGTAGTTAACACTCTGCTATGTTCACAAGATTTTTATACATCACTATTCTTTAAGCTTTAAGTTCATTCACATAGGCTATGCTAAGATAGCAGGACAAACACATGCGAACTTTGTACATTCTAATGGAATAAGTTTAGTATTGTGTGCGTCATGGATACATGATGTGTGCACGCATTTAATCTTAACTATACGTAATGCTGCTGCTTTGTTTACAAGATTTTTATACATTGCTATTCTTTATGCTTTAAGTTCGTGCACGCACAAGCGATACTCGTACGCTCTAGCAGGAGAAGTTTAGTACGATAGTCGATACATACATTATCGATAGGTGATGTGTACACGCTTTAGAACATAGCTCATCCTTATGCTTTAAGTTCATGCACATGGGTTAGGGATACTCAAAAGCGATTGCTACATGCTCTAGCGGAAGAAGTCTAGTACGATAGTAGATGCATGTAAAATCGATAGGTTATGCTAAGAAAGCAGCACACTTACATGATTTTAGCACAATCTAGTGGGAAATGTTTAGTATGATAGTCGTTTCGTGCAAAATCATTAGGTAATGTGTAAACGCTTCGAAACAAGGCTATTCTTTGTACTTTAAGTTCATGCGTACAGGTTATGCTAAGATAGCGGCACAATCTAGCGCAAGAGGTTTAGTACGAGAGTCGATGTATGTAAAATCGATAAGTAATGAGTACACGCTTTATAACATAGTTATTCTTCGTACTTTCAGTTCATGCATCTTAGTTATGCTAAGATAGCAGCACAATCTAGCGGAAGAAGTTTAGTACGATATTTGTTGCATGCAAATCGATAGGTGATGTGTACACACTTTGAAACATGGCTATTCTTTTTACTTTAAGGTCATGCGTATAGGTTATGCTAGGATAGCAGCACAATCTAGCGGGAGGAGATTAGTACGAGAGTCAATGCATGCAAAATCCATAGGTAATATGTACATGCTTTGAAACATGGCTATTCTTTGTACTTTTAAGTTCATGTGTATAAGTTATGCTAAGATGTCAGCACAATCTAGCGGAAGAAGTTTAGTACGAGAGTCAATGCATGCAAAATCGATAGGTAATGTGTACACGCTTTGAAACATGGCTATTCTTTGTACCTTATGGCCATGCGTATATGTTATGCTAAGATACCAGCACAATCTAGCGGAAGAAGTTTAGTACGAGAGTCGATGCTTGTAAAATCGATAGGTAATGTGTACATGCTTTGAGACATAGCTATTCTTTGTACTTTAAGTTCATGCGTCTTAGTTATGCTAAGATTGCAGCACAATCTACCTGCAGAAGTTTAGTACGAGAGTCGATACATGCAAATTCGATAGTTGATGTGTACACGCTTTGAAACATGACTAATCATTGTACTTTAAGTTCATTGGTATAGGTTATGCTAAGATAGCAGCACAATCTAGCGGAATAAATTTAGTACGAGATTTGATGCATGCAAAATCAATAAGTAATGTGTACACGCTTTGAAACATGGCTATTCTTTGTACTTTTAAGTTCATGTGTATAAGTTATGCTAAGATACCAGCACAATCTAGCGGACGAAGTTCAGTACGAGATTCGATGCATGCAAAATCGATAGGTGATGTGTACACACCTTTTTACTTTAAGGTCATGCGTATAGGTTATGTTAAGATAGCAGCACAATCTAGCGGAAGGAGTTTAGTACGATATTTGATGCATGCAAAATCAGTAAGTAATGTGTACACGCTTTGAAACATGGCTATTCTTTCTACTTTTAAGTTCATGTGTATAAGTTATGCTAAGATAGCAGTACAATCTAGAGGAAGAAGTTTAGTACGATATTTGTTGCATGCAAAATCAATAAGTAATGTGTACACGCTTTGAGACATAGCTATTCTCTGTACTTTAAGTTCATGCGTATAAGTTATGCTAAGATAGCAGCACAATCTACCTGCAGAAGTTTAGTACGAGAGTCGATACATACAAAGTCGATAGGTAATGTGTACACGCTTTAAAACATGGTTATTCTTCGTACTTTCAGTTCATGCATCTTAGTCATGCTAAGATAGCAGCACAATCTAGTGGGAGAAGTTTAGTACGAGAGTCGATGCGTGCAAAATCGATAGGTAATGTGTACACGCTTTGAAACATGGCTATTCATTGTACTCTAAAGTCATGCTAAGATAGCAGCACGATCTAGCGGATGAAGTTTAGTTCGATGGTCGATGTATGTAAAATCGATAGGTGATGTGTACACGCTTTGAAACATAGCAATTCATACTGCTGCTCTGTTCCCAA
Organism: Anabrus simplex; assembly: GCF_040414725.1. Taxonomy (NCBI): domain Eukaryota; kingdom Metazoa; phylum Arthropoda; class Insecta; order Orthoptera; family Tettigoniidae; genus Anabrus; species Anabrus simplex. The sequence continues at coordinate 43,962,774 of NC_090275.1, forward strand.
GACTTTTAAGCATAGCTAATCCTAATGCTGCTCTTAGCGACGTCGAGCTAAGGATTGATTACGTGACCGTGACGTCACGACCACGTGCTCTTGTTTGGTAAACATAGCCACGTGCTTTTTTGACAGCTGTCTTCTTGACGAACCCTAACCTCACTTTGAAGGACAATGGAGCGTCGCTAACCTCACTGCTGCCATCTTTACGGCGGTAAACCTCAAGGCTGCCACCTTTTGCATGTTATAGCGGGGAATTTTAAAAATCCAACAACGGAACATTGCTAACCTCACTCTTGCCATCTTTACGGGAGTAAACCTCAAGGGCTGCCACCTTATGCATGTTGTAGCGCGGAATTTAAAATCCAACAACAGAACATTGCTAACCTCACTCTTGCCATCTTGAAAAGTTCAGTGTTCCAAACACTAGTTCGAAAAACGTAACTCATCGCACCTCGGGGATTTTATTAGGTAAGACGTAACCCCTAGGTTCCATTCCTTGTTCTGAACATAAAACCATTTACCAATAAAGATTAATTTTCTACACTTAACAAAGTACAAGCGTTCTTGCTGATAGCGATCGATGAGGTTGTTGCACCTTTAGCCCTTTAGCCCTTTAGCCCATTAGCCCTTTAGCCCATTAGCCCTTTAGCCCATTAGCCCTTTAGCCAAGGAATGTGCGGTAAGGAGGAGGAAGAGTCCTTTCATCCTTTTTGCCCTTCTGATAAGATGTAACCCCTGGGTTCCATACCCTATCACGATTTTTTTTCAGCCATGTTTATGCGATAACTTGTTCGACTGATTTTTACACACAAGGCGAATGATGGAAGGTAAATAATTTGAAGATATACTTTGGCTATATCGTTTACCGAGCGAGTTAGCTGCGCAAATCATCAAAATTGTACTTTTGCTCTGAACACATCAAACAATGTTCTGATCATATGTTGAGGTTAACAACATCGATTACAGTGTTCGATTCTAGTCTTGTTATGTTTCATTCTGATCTTCTTAGAACGAGGGTACCCCCTAACATGTTCTAAACACATGTTGTATTGAGTACAGTGTTCGATTCTAGTCTTGATCACTTATTTCGTGTTCTGAACACATCGATCAATGTTCTGATCACATGTTGTATCGAGTACAGTGTTCGATTCTAGTCATGATCACTTATTTTGTGTTCTGAACACATCAATCAATGTTCTGATCACATGTTGAAGTTAACAACATCGATTACAGTGTTCTATTCTAGTCTTGTTATGTTTCAATCTGATCTTCTTAGAACAAGCGTATCCCCTGACATATTCTAAACACATGATGTATTGAGTACATTGTTCGATTCCAGTCTTGATCACTTATTTTGTTTTCTGAACGCATCAATCAATGTTCTGATCACATGTCGTATCGAGTACAGCGTTTGATTCTACTCTTCTTATGTTTCGAAAGTCTAAACATGCACAATAATGTTATCGCTGCACACGCTTGCCTTCGCGATGCAGGTTTAAACTTGTTCGATATAAAGCTATGCCTTGACATAAGAGGCGGAGGAGGAGGTAGAGAAGGAGGAGGAGGAGGAGGAGGAGGAGGAGGAGGAGAATGATAAGGCCTTAACAGCCTATGTATAGTCGCCTTTGTTTAAAGATGATAGCTGTCAAAAGAATTTTTCAAATTATCCACCACCACATTTCAGCTAAAGAGGGCAGCAGGGTGCTCTGTTGATTAAGCACATAGAATTTCAAATTGCCCTCCACCACATGCATAACAGCAGCTGTTATCTTGCGCAGTAGCCTCTAAGCTAGCTTTCTTCATAAGAGTAGCCGCCATCTTGTGCGAGCACCCCTAGGCCGTCTCATAAGGAGCTATGTATAGTCACCATTTTGTGTCTGCCATCTTGCGTAAGCATCCCTAGGACGTCTCAAGGCATCTTGTTTCTCATAAGAGCAGCCACCATCTTGTAGAAATAGATAGCTGCGAATGGCAAAGGGCTTAAGTAGGAATCGAACCGTTGATCTCATCATTAGACTATGTTTTTTCTTGTTCCTGATACTACGAACCTACGTATTAGGCGGAAAAATTTTGTCCGTTTTGCTCTACGATGCATCGTTTTCGAGATATTTAACATTTTGCATTTAAGCCTCCAAATTTAATGAATCGAACCTGCACGGCACGTTATACTCTCTACCATAGCTAAACTCGCTTCAATACAAGCTAAAACAGAGCAAATGCCAAAGGGCCTAAGTAGGAACCGAACCGTTGATCCCATCATTAGACTATGATTTTCTTGTTCCTCATACTGCGAACCTAGATATTAGGCAGAAAAATTTTGTCCGTTTTGCTCTACGGTGCACTGCTTTCGAGATATTTAACATTTTGCATTTAAGCCCTAAATTTAATGAATCGAACTAGCACGACACGTTAGCCTCTAAGCTAAGAGCAGCAGCCATCTTGCGCAAGCACCCTTAAGGCGTCTCATAAGGAGACGTGTATAGCCGCCATCTTGTGTCCGCCATCTTGCGCAAGCATCCTTAGGGCGTCTCTAGCCATCTTGCGCAAGCATCCCAAGGGCGTCTCATAAGAACCTGTGTATAGCAGCCATCTTGCGTAAGCACCCTTAAGGAGTCATGTATAGCCACCATCTTATGCAATTAGCGTCGAGAGAGGACTGCTGTAGAATTTTTCTTTTTAAATTATCCACCACCACATTTCAAAGGTATCTAGCTAAAGATAGCAGCACTGCGTATGACAGGTGACGAATTTACATCTACTGCGATAAAGAGGGCAGCACGGCGCTCTCTGGATTAAAGATGGCGGATGATAGCTGTCAAAAAAGCACGTGGCTATGTTTACCAAACAAGAGCATGTGGAATTTGCCGCCACCACATTTCAAACTAAAGAGGGCAGCACTATGCTCTGTTGATTAAAGATGGCGGATGGTAGCTGTCAAAAAGCACGTGAGTTTGTTTCCAAACAAGAGCATGTGGAATTTTTCAATTTGCCGCCACCACATTTCAAAGGTATCTAGCTAAAGATGGCAGCACGGTGCTCTCTTGATTAAAGATGGCGGATGATAGCTAACAGAACTTTTCAAATTGCCCGCTACTACATGCTTAAGGTAGTAGCCATAAAGAGGGCAGCACGGTGTTCTGTAGATTAAAGATGGCGGGTGATAGGTGATGAAATTGCCCGCATGATAGCAGCACGGTGCTCTATTGATTAAAGATGGCGGATGACAGCTGTCAAAAAAGCACGTGGCTTTGTTTCCCAACAAGAGCACATAGAATTTTTCAAATTGCCGCCACCACATTTCAAAGGTATCTAGCTAAAGAGTACAGCACTGTGCTCTGTTGATTAAAGATGGTGGATGGTAGCTGTCAAAAAAGCACGTGAGTTTGTTTCCAAACAAGAGCACGTGGAATTTGCCGCCACCACATAGAGGGCAGCACGGTGCTCTCTTGATTAAAGATGGCTGCTGTCACGTGGAATTGTCTGCTACCACAGGTATCTAGCTAAAGAGGGCAGCACTGAGGTTTGCGATGCAATATGGCTGCTGTCAAAAAGCATTTTTCAAATTATCCGCCACCACATTTCAAAGGTAAGTAGCTAAAGAGGGCAGCACTGTGCTCTATGGATTAAAGATGGCGGATGACAGCTGTCAAAAAAGCACGTGGCTGTCAAAAAGCACGTGGATTTGTTTATCTCGAGCTAGTGAGGTTAAGTTGGTAGCACTAAGGTTTAGGCCCGCCAAGATGGCAGCACTGCCGATGACAGGTGACGCAAGAGGGCAGCACAGCGCTCTGTAGTTTAAAGATGGCGGATGGCAGCTGTCAAAAAGCATGTGGCTGTCAAAAAGCACGTGGCTTTGTTTATCTCGAGCTAGTTAGGTTAAGTTGGCACTACTGAGGTTTATTCCCGTCAAGATGGCAGTACTGAGGTTAGCGATGCGTTGTTGTCTGTCAAAAAGCACGTGGCTTTGTTTACAAATCTGTCAAAAAGCACGTGGCTGTCAAAAAACACGTGGCTTTGTTTACCTCATGCTAGTGAGGTTAAGTTGGCACTACTGAGGTTTAGGCCCGTCAAGATGGCAGTACTGAGGTTTGCGATGCGTTGTTGTCGATGACAGCTGTCAAAAAGCACGTGGCTTGGTTTACAAATCTGTCAAAAAGCACGTGGCTGTCAAAAAACACGTGGCTTTGTTTATCTCGAGCTAGTGAGGTTAAGTTGGCACTACTGAGGTTTAGGCCCGTCAAGATGGCAGTACTGAGGTTAGCGATGCGTTGTTGTCTGTCAAAAAGCACGTGGCTGTCAAAAAACACGTGGGTTTGTTTACCTCATGCTAGTTAGGTTAAGTTGGCACTAGTGAGGTTTAGGCCCGTCAAGATGGCAGTACTGAGGTTAGCGATGCGTTGTTGTCGATGACAGCTGTCAAAAAGCACGTGGCTTTGTTTACAAATTCAAATCTCCCGCCAAAATTCAAATTTCCCGCCAAAATTCAAATTTCCCGCGGGAGGAGGAGGCCTCTCCCGAGAGCCGGAGGAGGAGGAGGCGGCAGAACCCGTCTATTATACTACTCTCGTGTAAATCCTTGGGTGTGTTCCTGTTAGCAGTGAGTCTTGTTCACAGCCTCAACTTGTAATATCGCAGTAGAATGTAGATGCTTCAACAGAAACTAGTGTGTTGAGGACTCATTATTAGGGAAAGTACATTTAAGAACTAACAGATTAGAATACAAACGTATTTGAACAAGGCGCAAGTTTCTTCTACCCGCACAGCGGTACTGCAGTGAGATTTGCATTTGAACAATCAGAACCCCTAAGACTTGTGCGACTCACAAATATAGATGTAGATCGGCTATATAACACTTGCGCCTTGTTTAAATACGTCTGTATTCTAACACAGGGTTTCCCAAACTTTCTGTGTCTGAGACCCTCTCAGCATATCGTATTCATGTCCAAGGACCCCTTAGCCATAGAACGTCGTACAAAATATAGTGGACAAAAAACATAAATTTGTAATGTTACCATGTTTGTCTGTATTCGTATAATTCAGGGATCATATTTAATTTCCGTTAAATTTAAATTTAACTTCATTTACATAAAAATAATGTATATATGCATAGACATTGAAAAACATCCTGACACCCGGCAGATAACTACAACAGTCTGGACCTAGAAACGTATTGGAGGAAACTCACTTGACACGGTTGTTTGATCAATGGAACGGATGGTATTGTCATCTAAACACCAATCGGTTTGCAAGGGAAGCCACCCGAACCGGAGATCAGCCACTACATTAGTTCTATTTCTGTATTCCATTTTAATTTATGTGAGAGCAGGAAAGGTATGCTCACACAGGTATGTTGTCATGAAAGGCATTAAACGAAGTTTTTCCTGTCTAGAAATTGTAGGGTATAGGGGATGTCATGACCACAAAAGTCTATCAGAGACATGGGGTTGTGAGATACTGACAACTTGCACCATTTACCGCCCAAGAATTGTATGTACTGTACGTAAGTATTACAACAATGATGACGTAGTTCCTAAATTTAGAAAATGTTCTACTGTATAAGTTCTGTGTGTACAATAAAACTTTGCTCTTTAAATATTTAACCCCTAACCCCATGGTAGACTAATTCCCTGAAGAGCCTTGGCCTACCGAGCGACCGCTGCTCAGCGAGAAGGCCTGTAGATTACGAGGTGTCGCGTGGTCAGCCAGACGAATCCTCTCGGCCGTTATTCTTGGATTTCTAGACCAGGGCCGCTATCTCACCGTAAGGTAGCTCCTTAATTCTAATCACGTAGGCTGAGTGGACCTGGAAACAACCCTCAGATCCAGGTAAAAATCCCTGACCTGGCCGGTAGTCGAACCCGGGGCCTCCGGGTAAGAGGCAGGCACGCTACTCCTACACCGCGGGGCCGGCCTTTAAATACTTACAACTTATATTATTATTATTATGAACACCTTGGATTATCGTCATGGCCCCGCAGGGTTCCGCGAACCACAGTTTGGGAATGGCTGTTCTAACCTATTAGTGTCTAAAAATTCTTTCCCTACTCACCAAGCATAGCTGATTTTTATTTTTGTTTCCATTTCGTTCCGTCCGTGTACTGAGCCCCGCGTAGAATTTCGAGCGGCACGTGGGAATGTATAGTAAATTCGGCTTCACAAATTTGCAAGTGGAAGTACTAAATGGCTAATATGAGGTAAAGTAAATTCGTGCACATATCGTAAGGCTATGCTGCTTTTTTCGCACACACCCCGAATGGAGGTGAGCTGCATGTACCCATTTAACCTCCTGTCAATCTTAAATGGAGGACGTACACCCAATCTTTACATTGTTAATTTTGCCAAGTTAATGTTCCTAATTCTCAAAAACAATTGTACAGAAATCAATAAATTTTGGCACTCTGAAGAAATGAAGTTTTATGCATACATTGACAAATTTTTGCAAATATTTACCCACAACTAATTTCTTTAGAAGTCAATTCAAACAATTAAAAATTATTTGCATTGCCATAATGTTTAAAATATGTAGGAAGTATTAAAACTTGTCAGTATATTTTCAACCCCAAGAAGAAGATATGGTGCAAGGTTTATCTTCCTAACATTTGTTGTTCTAGATTTTTTTTTTTGCCGAACATACATTGTTTTAAATAGGTATATTAAGATAAATTTAAGCTAAGGTGAAGGATTACTCAGTGCATTCCTGCCCCATATTCTGGATCATCCGGATTTACACAAAGGATCTGAAATCAGTTGTAAGCGTGTTATAGTATTACCACTCTTTACACCATTGCCGCCAATTACTAGGCACAGAAATATCCCTTCTTGTAATACAAGGACTTACAATAGGAATTTCTGTCACACTCTTACTTGGTGTTGAAACTTCATTATCTAACCTGTCAATCCGTGGTACTTCATTATCAATATGATTTAAACCTTCAATACCGGCCTCCCGTTTACTAACAATTTCACATGAACGGCTTTTTATTCCAGAAGTGTCTTACATACTCCAGTAGACCGAGGCATTCTGGATAAATGTTTGATTCACTACCAAAACAAACGAGCACAAAACACGTCCTTCTGTAAACAACGTCAAACGAACAAGTGACGAGCGGAAACCGTTGCTACACAATGTAACGACAGGTGTTCCACCAGACCGCAGCGTTTGAAATTAGGGATTTTATTATTTTTAAATATGCACACCTAGGCGAAAAGGTGGGCGTAACCTCAGATGTCAACTTGACATTTAAATACGATATGGGCCGTTAGAAACGACTTTCATCAAGATAACTACTGAAATCTTATTAAGCATACTTTAATAACTAAAATTCCTAAACAAACAAAAAGTTGTTTTTTTTACCATTATTGGTGGACCACCTCCACTTAAATCTATATAGAGTGTAACAAAAATGTACAGCACAAATTGCAGGACACATTCCTTACCAGTGTTGCCAACTTAGCGGATTTTCCGCTAAATTTGGCGGAATTAGAAGACTGCCGGCGGAGAAATATATAATTTAGCGGACAGCGCATTTTTTGGCGGAATTCTAGATTTATTATAGCGGAACTTAGTGTTTTATCCATTATAGGTTTTTTTGATTTGTACTCCATTTCCAAGCTATTCCGTATTTCTTATCAGGAGTCACATGAAGAAAACATGTTATTTGGATTTGATGTTGTGAGATCATGTTGTCATAAATTTGTAATGCGTGGGGAAATGGTGCTTTTATCTCAGTTGACGAATGACGACAGATGATGAAACTGTGAGAGAGTAGCATTTATATTTATGCTATGAAGAAAGACTGTTTAATGAACTGGCCTGTTCTGTGTGTGGTCCTTGAAGTAGGGGATTCACCTAGTTTGCACCCGGCACTAAAACGCCTACAAGTTTTAGCTCACCGGCAAGGGGTTAACCCCAGTGAAACTCACAGATCAGGTGAGTGCAGAAATTTATTATTATTATTATTATTATTATTATTATTATTATTATTATTATTATTATTATTATTATTATTATTATTATTATTATTTGAGATCGGATTTCTTGGCGGAATTTTAGCTGATTTTTAGTATTATTTAGCGGATCTTGAAAATATAAGTTGGCAACACTGTTCCTTACACGTAGACTAAGAAATTAGGTTATATGAACATGGGTCCAGAAACGCTTTGTTTCCATGTTACACCTCATTGTATCCAACTCAATATTCATGGGAAATGCACGGAAATAGAACGTTACAATCATGGTAAACGTTCACTCTTGATTACGTCTGGTTACGGTGCCATTATCGTAGGTGTACCGCCCGTGTTTTTGTTTTGTTTTACCTGTCCACGTTGCCATGCGACTTACGTACAGGTAACATCCACTTTTCCAGTGATCACTACGACCTTAGTAAGCATGTATCAAAGCTCACGTAGAGCATACTGAACGTCTCCTGAGAGAAATAGTTGCATGTGGCATGCTGGTACGTTTGGTTCTTGTGTGTTTCACATGATTAAGGAGTTGGGGACATTGAGGTGTAACATGGAAACAAAGCGTTTCCGGACCCATGTTCATATAACCGAATTTCTTTGTCTATGTGTAAGGAATGTGTCCTGCAATTTGTGCCGTACATTTTTGTTACACCCTATATATTAAGAAAAGTTTTCTAAAAACAGGTTGTCCAGTCCGTTCGTGCGTTCTACTCGACCGAATTGCTTTATTTTTGTTTTATTCTCTCGGAATTACCTGAGGGCGAATTCAGGCATTACATGTCTCTTTAATTCAGTCAACTTTGAGTAATCCTAAAATCAAATCACTAAATGAGCTCTTCATTAATTGCAGGCGCTGCGTTAGCCTAACCCGCAATGCATTCTGTACTTAGCGGGTTGCATACACTTTACGTATAGATAGATATCGGTGAAGCTAAACGATTAAAAATGACGGTGACTATATTTTTTTTTGCTATGGGCTTTACGTCGCACCGACACAGATAGGTCTTATGGCGACGATGGGATGGGAAAGGCCTAGGAGTTGGAAGGAAGCGGCCGTGGCCTTAATTACGGTGACTATAGAGAGACGTGCAGTTTCAACCAAACCTTGTACACATATGACTTAATACTATCGGGAGAAAAATATTGTGGAGGAAAGACACGCCTAGCACGGCTAGGAGTGAGTGGGAAGGGAATAACATGTGAAAATAATCGAAAACGACTTATATTGGTGTTGAATCTACGGTTTTCGGGGCCACTGAGATGATTAGTGAGACTCAGGATTATAAGTCCCAGTTCAGCCACCATCCGCATGGCGGGTGAGAGGTGTAAAAAATGAAACTGTCCAAAATGACCAAGATTAGTGTTGAATCTACAGTTTCCGGGTTCGCTAGGCTGATTATTGACAATCCCAATGACCGTTGGAAACATGTACATCATATCTATAGCGCGAAGCGTAAATATATAGAGTTATCACTTACTTTTATTATTTATCTGAAAGGATCTACTTCTTCCCAGACAATATGGATTACAACGAGAACGAAGTTCCACGGGGAAAAAAATAATCCAGAACTTAAAACGAAACACAAAATAACTTTAAAACTACAAAATAATTCGAAAATATTAATCAACGGCACAATAAAGAAATTACAAAATCCATTTGACACAAAACAGGTAATACAATCCTAAAAGTAAACTTTGAAAAAAGTACCCGGGCAGCTAATGGAGAAATTCCATACCAAGCACGTTTTTGACCTATTTATAAAAAATTCTGCGGTACAGCACGCATCCTCTTGTATACGATTAAAAAGCTGCAGAATAAAAATAGTATTTGAAATTAGTTTCATTAATCGCTTACATCATGGCGAGTGGTGGGGACTTCACCATTTAGTGTTGAAATCTAGATCACTGTAGCTCGCGATTCCGCGATATGCAGAACTATAACTGGTTTATTTATTTATTTATTTATTTATTTATTTATTTATTTATTTATTTATTTATTTATTTATTTATCCCTTTTCCAAATTTAGAAGAAATATGTGTATGGTGGCATTAGTGGGAACTTAGGGCACACTGCAATGTGATATTTTTTTGTTTAGAATTCCCAAAATAAAAACCTGATATGATGTTATTTTCTCTTTGTATCATCACGGGATCCGCCTCTGGGGTGTAGTGGTTAGTGCAATTAGATGCCACCCCCGGAGGCTCGACTTCGATTCCGGCTCTGTCACGAAAATTTTAAAAGTAATACGAGGGCTGAAACTAGGTTCAGTGAGCCTTAGTAGAGGGGTGTTCGTATCCCATCTCCTCCATCCTCGAAGTGGTTTTCCCTGGTTTCCCACTTCTCCTCCAGGCAAATGCCGAGATGGTACCTAACATAAGGTCACGGTCGCTTCCTTCCCTCTTCCTTGTCTATCCGTTCCAACCTCCCCTCCCCTCCCCCTCCCACAAAGCCACTGTTCAGCATAGCAGTTAAGGCCGCCTTGGCGAGGTACTGATCCTTATCTCCAGTCGTATCCCCCGATGGTAAACGGATTAAGAAAGAAAAGAAGAAATGCGTTGTATGTTGACATTAGCGGGAACTTACTGCACGGTACTAAGTTAAGTGATTTTGTTTAGCATTCCCAAAAAGAAACATCTGATGTGAAGTTATTTTCCGTTGTAGCATCACGGGAATAGCAAAAAAAAAAAAAGTTGTGTTTCTGAAGGGTGGAGCCGTATGCATCGTTTACCCAGCACAAACACGTAATATCTGTTACCACTCGGGGCGGTAACACTACTTTGCCTTTTGACGAAAATACCATCCGCTCGGGGTGAGTTGGGTGGGTGGATGAAGGATATCCGGCGCGGGAGGTGGGTGTGGCCTATTAAGTGCGGCCCGTTGTTTAACTTAACGTGGAGTTTAAGGGAAATTAAACACTGATAGAAAGGTATAGTCTCGGGCATATCGCTACAGACTCATGATAAAAATGAGGGATATCGTCTGGAGAATGTGATGATACAGGATACGGATCTGCGTGCCTCACATTCCCCTGTAGGTGGGGCGGTTGAAAACATGCATGATATACCCTGAGTGAGCGGGTTGGCGACCACGGTTTTCTTAGCTGAATCTGACATTCTTATGCTCTTCACATTCATGTTTCCTATCTGGCCTCACTTGGTTAGCTCTTGTTCTTTTCCGACCCCCACGGTATTACTTTTCTGAGGCCTATATAATCTTTCATTTTCACTTCTTTCGTTATCTTTCCCTGTTATTTGACTACTCCTTCATCCTTTGAGGGGTCCGGCCTCTTCCGTATTCCTTCTGATTTTTGTTAGGGGAGAATGCTTGCTCAGTTGTACTTCCTCTTATAACAATAATCACCACTACCACACTGCTCCCCAGCATTCATTCCGCTGTGGGTGGTATCCCCTCAGTGTCGTGAGAATCGAATGAAAGGGGCTTCAAGTTCTCCCAATTTAGAGCTAGCCGGCCTGAATGTCTCAGACGGTTAAAGCGCTGGTTTTCTGACCCCCAACTTGACAGGTTCGATCCTGGCACAGTCCGGTGATATTCTAAGGCGCTTAAATACATCAGCCTCGTATCGGTGGATTCACTGGCACGTAAAATAACACCTATGGGACTAAATTCCGGCAGCTCGACGTCTCCAATAACCATATAGAAGTAGTTAGTGGGACGTAAAGCCAATAACATTATTATTAATATAGAGTTGATCTGGCATCGTTTTCACTTACTTGTCATAATATCCTCATGTTTCCGATCTGTCCTCCCTTGATCAACACTCGTTCTCTTCCGATCCCATCGGTATTAGGTTAGCGAGACTATTTCCTTTGCCGGTACCTACATTTTTCAATTGGATTGGACCTCTCCCTCTCTGATTTGTGTTAATAGAGGATGGTTTCTGAGTTGTACTTCCTTTTTAAATAATACTACGACACATAAGTACATACACAGACAGACAGAGCAGAGCTCTGAGTTCTCAGTGGTGAACCTCACTGTTTCAGAGTAATTTGACCACAATAATACAATCTTTATTTATGTAATACTCCATGTAACAACTTCCCAGCACCACGAAGTACCTACTCTTTGATGGAATCTTGTGCGATATATCCACATTTCAAAGGCCTGCCCAGGTGGCTCGTTGCTGAAGCCTCTAATGTCCATCCTAAACACCGTAAAAAAGGCTCGATAATTCATAGCACAGCATAACTGAATCCGATGGGCAGATTTATTTTATTTTATTTTATTTTATTTTATTTTATTTTATTTTATTTTATTTTATTTTAGGAGAGGCCTACTAAAGACCACATGTCAGTTTCAATTCATTCTTCCGTGTTGTTTCCTCTTGAGTTCTTTTCAGTATTTAACATATTGGAAGTGCGCACAAATGTGCATAGTACAACAAAAGAAATAATTTAAATATTATTTCTATTAATACTTAGTTTTGCGTATTCACTTATGGTTTTTGTTCGCTTTGTACACAGTTCGATGTGGTAACGATGACACGTCTTTTCACACAGTTGGCATATGCAAGCCTTCATCGGATTGTGGTACACCTTGTTTTTGCAGAGGTGATGATGGAAGCCGTGCACTGACAGTCTCGTTAGTACATGTCTCATCTCGAAGTTTGCTGACGTCCAGGTCCTATCGATCATCGCACCCGTGCTGTAGAATTCTGGCCAAATTTCTAGGCGGCGGTCCCTTAAACTTTGTAATTCTTGATCTGCTGCTATGGTAGATGGGAGCACGAAGGTTTTTTCAAATCCTCTAGCAGAAATGATTCAGTATTCCTTCATCATTGCACTAGGCTTTATTCTTCTCTCTTCAGACCTCTTTGGACCGGGTTTCCCTTTCATTCTTCCTCGCAATCCCTCCATTCTTAAATTTTCTTTTTAAAAATCTCTCTATCCACAGTTTCCCCTTCTCCTATATTACTTCTTTCTAAATCCTTCTTAACCTCTTGTATCCACTCGTTCTTGACTTTTTCTCCCAGAGGTACCTGAATATTTGTTTTGACAATATGTTATCATCCATTCTATAGATATGTCCAAAACAATAGCAATCTCCTTTTCAATACTGTTTCTCTTATGTTTTCTACGCTTTGGTATATTTCCTTATTACTTATTATTTTGCATTGTTCTGTTGTTTATATTGGTACTAAGATTTTTCCCATGATTCTTCTTTTTATTACTTCCAGTTTATCTAAACTATAGTTCAGAATTAGACATTCACCTGCGTAAAGACATTCTGGTTTCATCATTGTACTGCACAGACTTAATTTCTAGATAAATATTTCTGTTTGTAAAACTTCTCAATGATGCCATACGGTTTTTCCATCTTGTGTTACCTTACTTTTACAGCAGATTTTTCTAAACCATTGTCATGAATTATTTCTCCCAGGTATTTGAAATTCTCTACTTTCTCTATTCAACCAATATCTGTGATCAAAATTTTTGGAGCCTTTTATTTATTTATTTATTTATTTATTTATTTATTTATTTATTTATTTATTTATTTATTTATTTATTTATTTATTTTTGTATGTATGTATTTATTTAGTTATTTATTTATTTATTTATTTATTTATTTATTTATTTATTTATTTATTTATTTATTTATTTATTTATTTATTTATTTATTTATTTATTTATTTATTTATTTATTTATTTATTTATTTATTTATTTATTTATTTATTTATTATTTTACATTCGGGAATCAACGACGTGTGTTCTGCATTTTATCACCATTATATTGGCCTGATTTTGACGGAATTTAACCCTCTATTTTAGAAATAGGAGAGAGATTAACCAAGTGAGCAATAGAGGTACTCTTGTATAAAATCTTTGATCAATATGTATCTAACATTCTCTATAAGAATATGTTGGCCGTCCTTCTATAATTACAAGTATTAAGTTTCGGTTCTTTGTAGAGTCTAAATTATGACTTACCAATATTTTTACATTATGGACATTTAATTGAATAAATGCATTTTGAAGTCCTCTTTGCTAGGGACTGGTTTGATGCAAGGCAGCCTTTATAAGCTTCAGAGACCGATCGTGAAAGACTTTTCAATTAGCCAAAATCATATTCTGGAATTAAAAGGACATGCTTCATTCACCCAAAGGAATGCACATTTTCATCTGAATGGATCATTTCCTAAGCAAAAGAAATAATATGAGGATATTTCGTCTGACCGTGCATTCAATGACCTTTTATCGGCAGAGGAAGTAGTTAACCGCAGTCAGAGAACTTCTACTTGAGCAAACCTTCGATAGCATGACCTGTAATCGTGGTAATCGCTATTTAATTAGGTCTTCACATCAAACCACCAACATATACAGAGTGCCCCACTTAAAATTTCACCGCAAATATATCTGGAACAACGAGAGATATTGAAAAATGATTTTCATGGGTATGAAGGCGGGGAAATGTTTAATTAAAGTAAGTAAATCGCGAGGAACGTGAGGTTCGCGTTTGAATCTCGGGATGTGCAAGTCCTGAGCGTTTCATTTATCTCAAGTGTCAACTTCACGTAATTCATGTAATTGACCTACTGCGATGAAACAAAAGCTATTCCTTATGTGATTTGTCATGTTAACGATTGCGCAAAATAAATACAGGGTGTCGATGAAAAAAGGAAGTTTATGTTGAAAATCATATTTTCTTACGCTTTTGAGTGGCTCATAGTATTTACTTTAATTAGCCACTTCCCTGCGTTTATACCCGTGAAAGTCATTTTTCAGTATCTCTTGTTCCAGATATATTTGCGGTTTTAAATGGACCACTCTCTATACTATTATCCGGTTTATTTCAATACGACTGAATTTGTATTTCACAGCCTAACTTTCGTATCATGCGCACTGTACTTCATGTCAGAAATCCAATTAATGATATTGTTAATATTCGATCACGATCGAGCTAAAAATGACACCCGTCCATTCTGTGCTCTCTTACGAATGGCCTCTTTAAATTATGAAAAGTAAGGTGCAAATTTGTAGTTCTGCGTAACTCCTCTCTATACAAATTATGAGTTTCACCTCACCACCTCACTTGACAATAACAACTTCGAGGCTGGAATACAGGACATTTGTCATAATCAAGAAGATTATTAGAAGTTAGTCAGTTTATCTATATGCTATTAATATTTCCGAATTGGGAACATTATCTAATAGATCGCCACAGGAAACTAGGCAAGGTTCTAAATGCCCAATGCTTCCAGTCATATCACGATTGGCATTCATCACAATAACATGCCAGCATTTTATTAGATTGACGCCTTTATTCGATCTGCGTTGTAGAATTTACTAGAACATTCTCTATCTCACAGATCAATAAAGAAACATCCGTAAAAATCTGACACTCATTTTATTTCAAAATCAATGTGTAATTTTAACATGTTTGTTTTTAATGTTCGCAATTACATTTCACTTTTTATGTGTTTGGAACAATTTTGTTTACAGCCAAATATGATAGGCCGAAACGTGTCCAAATGCTTTAAAGAAATTGTATTAAAATCAACACGATAAGTATTGAACAGATAGACCTATTAATAAATAATTTTAAAAGAATTGAATCGCCCCTTTCTATACATTATTGTCCACACAAATGACTGGCAAGAAAAAGAATAGAGTAAAGGTACGATTACTGGCTAATTTTTTTATCTAATTCAGAAGTAATAAGAGCCTCCGTGGCTCAGATGGCAGCGCGTCGGCCTCTCATCGCTGGATACCGTGGTTCAAATCTCGGTCATTCCATGTGAGATTTGTGCTGGACAAAGCGGAGGCGGGACAGGTTTTTCTGCGGGTACTCCGGTTTTCCCCGTCATCTTTCATTCCAACAACACTCTCCATTCTCATTTCGTAGCATTTATCATTCATTAACATATCACTTTGGGAGTGGCGACCCCATCGTAATAATTGCCTATATATGATGCATTCATTACATCCCTGACCCGGTCACTGACTGGAAAACAGGTTGTAGGTTTTCATTTTCATTTTCATTTTCAGAAGTAATAGTATGCCACTTGATCTCATTATTCTCCCACGACTGTACAACGGTTTTTATCTCCTTAAATTTAGTTGTGACTGAAGAGTACATACTGTTATGAGCTAGAATACTTTTGACTTCTGTAATCAATCACACTGTAACTCGTATCTTTGGATATTTATTGACCCGATCCCAATAATCCTATAAATGGAACCGGGCGAGTTGGCCGTGCGGTTAAGGCCGCGAAGCTGTGAGCTTTCATCCTGGAGATAGAGGGTTCGAACCACACTGTCGCAGCCCTTGAAGAAGGTTTTCCGTGGTTTCCCATTTTAACACCAGGCAAATGCTGGGGCTGTACCTTAATTAAGGCTACAGCCGCTTCCTTCGCACTCCTAGACATTTCCTATCCCTTCGTCACCAAAAGACCTATCTGTGTCGGTGCGACGTTAAGCAAATAGCCTATAAATGGATTTATTTATATCCTACCATGAATATTTGAACAGACAAGTGTTTTTGGTTCATTTCGATATCGAGGTATTCATAAATTAGACAACAACTTATGGATGGCACATGCTCCTGGTTTTGACTCAGCCAAAACTATAACCATGTGCCGGGTTAAATTTCGTAGAACTAAGCATTCTATCCCTTGTACTACCGAGGTTAGAGACTGAAATTTTCTTTCTTATTAGCCGTCAGTGTCTTTATTGAGATTACGTTGCATTTGTTACCTTAATTTGATAGTAACTATAAAGTCTCAAAATTATTAATTTGGAATGTTATTATATTATTATTATTATTATTATTATTATTATTATTATTATTATTATTATTATTATTATTATTATTATTATTATTATTATTCAATGAACATCATATTCCCGGAGAAGCCGGTCCTACGAAATATATCTTTTAACTTTAAGAATGCAGTATAATGTTGCCAGTATAATTGCGTATTTACGTATGTTCTGTCCGGTCAGCTCCTGTTCTTTGGTCGCTCATTTATAGGATGTTTAGTTTCTCTTCCTTGAATTTTAAAGTCGTCATTTCCTTCTCTCCTGTTCGCCCTCTTAAGCCTCCTCATTATTTTTATATCACACGGCTTTAACAGTCGAGGTTTTGTGTGCGATAACCTTCTTTGTGTAATGTTATTTGCGATACCTTACTCGGATTTCCAATCTGTTTCTTTTGCTCCTGTCGTTCTTATTATGCATACCGTCTCATTTACTCTCACCCCGAGCGGTATTGACTAACTATCAGGGTGGCCACGGCTCGTATCGGCATCAATTGAAGTAAGCTTTACAAAATACAATGTCACCTAAGTCCTGAAGTTTATTGTCACAAGAATTTAGTTTTACATAAAGAAACTTTGTCATCATCATCATCATCATCTGTTTACCCTCCAGGTTCGGTTTTTCCCTCGGACTTAGCGAGGGATCCCACCTCTACCGCCTCAAGGGCAGTGTCCTGGAGCTTCAGACTCTTGGTCGGGGATACAACTGGGGAGTATGACCAGTACCTCGCCCAGGCGGCCTCACCTGCTATGCTGAACAGGGGCCTTGTGGAGGGATGGGAAGAATGGAAGGGATAGGCAAGGAAGAGGGAAGGAAGCGGCCGTGGCCTTAAGTTAGGTACCATCCCGGCATTCGCCTGGAGGAGAAGTGGGGAAACCTCGGAAAACCACTTCCAGGATGGCTGAGGTGGGAATCGAACCCACCTCTACTCAGTTGACCTCCCGAGGCTGAGTGGACCCCGTTCCAGCCCTCGTACCACTTTTCAAATTTAGTGGCAGAGCCGGGAATCGAACCCGGGCCTCCGGGGGTGGCAGCTAATCACGCTAACCACTACACCACAGAGGCGGACAAGAAACTTTGTATTCCTTGGAAATGACTTCTTTTCTACCACTTTTCTTGAAATTACGTGCAGTAAAATCTTGAAGACTTGAAGGGACGCAGCAGGATTCTGTTTTGTACAACTGGGTTATAACGGAAAATATTTCAGATATAAAGCAAAGCAAAGCTTTCCGTGTGCAGACAATGAAGGTCCTTGAATAGTTCGTAGATAAAGGCTTCCACTGTTCATTACCTCGCCATGTTCTAGGAAAAAGTGTTTAGTATTATTCCAGGCCGTATTTGCTCCCAGGAATTAACTACTTACCCCTTTTCGTTCCTCTGAAGGTCAGGGTTTCAAAGCAATGACATACCCCACAATGTAAATTTTTCACACGCATAAACAAACCGCTTTATAAAATACTTTACAGGCGTATGATACACGGTATTTTTATATTGTTTACTTATGCATGACAACAAAAAAAATCACCAAATCACACGATGTACATTGTTAATAATGCTTTCTTGTGTGGTATTACTCAAAATATGGTGCTGGACTCAGTATATTGGTACAGTATTTGCACCGGTATAGGGTGCGCTTTCTTCTTGTAACTAAGAGCTTGAGAAAATCTCGTAATAAGTGAACCACGCTCCACTCCTGAGTCCAGAATTAAAATTATTGTACCGGCCTGGAAAGCAACCAAGAGCCTTGGAATAAGAGAGAGGCACGCTACCTCTACACCACTGGGCTGGATAATAATAATAATAATAATAATAATAATAATAATAATAATAATAATAATAATAATAATAATAATAATAATAAATGTGCCTTTACTGGCGAGATGTAGTGTTTACAGTGCACTGTGTCTTCTGGTATGGGCTATATCAAATTTGTTACTTTCATTGACCTGTCTCAGTCTTATCCCTGGCTTTGACAATATGAAAGTGACGAAGTATGAGTGATGCTAGTAATACCATTGCTTATGCAGCCAGTCCCTGTTATGAATGGTGTGAAAATATCGCTCATAGGGTCGGTTGGTGCATGCATTTCAGTGGGCTTGGCAGACTGATATGTAATAGCAACGGCTGGCTCGGTGAGGAAAGCAATGGGAAACTACCTCACTCATTTCCCTAGTACGCCTCTTCAGTGACGCCTAGGCTATTTATGACAGCTGTTGGCGGCGCTGCAGAGGATCAAACCAGCCTTCGGGCTGAATACCCAACATACAGCCAGTGGCTGTGTGATTTGGTCCAGGCAGCTCACAGCTTGAATTCGGGAGATAGTGGGTTCGAACCCCACCATCCGCAGCCCTGAAGATGATTTTCCATATTTTCCTCTTGTTACACCAAGCACTGTACCTTAATTAAGGCCATGGGCGTTTCCTTCCCACTCCTAGCCCTTTCCTATGTTATCGTCGCCTTAAGACCTATCTGTGTCGGTACGACGTAAACCAAAATGTGAACAATAATGTTTGTCCAACCCTAGCCCGTTTCTCTACGCGGTCGGGTATGAGGTGAGATTAATCTGTCATGGCGGGTTTTTATGACCGGATGCTCTTCCTAACGTCAGCCTCATCAGAGGAGTTAGTGAAATGAAATGAATGACGTGATATATGATAGCAGGAAGGGAGAGAGTGAAACCCAGTGCCGGCACTTAGCCTACTCCTGTCGAATAGCACCAGGGGGTCTGCTCAAGACTTAGCATCCCCATCTGACGATCGAATCACCATCAACAGCGTCATATGACCTCACTCTATATGAGCACTGCGGAGAGATTTGGGATTTATCGCAGGATTTTGGCACGATATTTAGAGATTAGAAATTGAATACCTCCACCTCCCCTACCCTGCCGGCAAACATCATGATGGTGAATATTTTTTTCCAACAACGGGACTCGAACCGGCTAACCACTGTGTCAGACCGTTTAGACTTCAACTCCTTAACGATCATGGCCACTAGTTTGGCTTAAATTGTGAATAATAATAATAATAATAATAATAATAATAATAATAATAATAATAATAATAATAATAATAATAATAATAATAATAATAATAATAATAATATACCGAGCTCGATAGCTGTAGTCGCTTAAGTGCGGCCAATATCCAGTATTCGGGAGATAGTAGGTTCGAACCCCACTGTCGGCAGCCCTGAAAATGGTTTTCCGTGGTTTCCCATTTTCACACCAGGCAAATGCTGGGGCTGTACCTTAATTAAGGCCACGGCCGCTTCCTTCCCACTCCTAGCCCTTCCCTGTCCCATCGTCGCCATAAGACCTATCTGTGTCGGAGTGACGTAAAGCAACTAGCAAAATAATAATAATAATAATAATAATAATGATTAGGGCCCAGGTGTTTATGACGTCATATTTTATTTCTTTATATTATTTCTATGGAAAATACCGGTTAAGCATGATTTTATCTATTCTGACTGAAATTATGCAATTTTTATCGGGTTATATAAAGTCATATTTTGGCTCTCTTAACGTTTTTGTCATTTCCGGTATTTTTTTTCATATTATGGTCATATTTCCCCGGAAATGTTCGTGTGTTTGTCATAATTTTTATCTTTTTGTTCCATTTTCGCATACCGGTACCTGCTTTCAGTTGTCTCATCTCCTAATTGTTGTTTGTAATTCCATACAGTTATCTTCCTTAGAAGTATGTATTTATGGGAATTAAGAGGTAAGCTGTATAGAAAGTGACATATTCCGATAAAACGACCGAATATTGAGCCACATTTGAATTCTAAAATCTAATAAATAATCTAATAATCTAATAATCTAATAATTCTAATAAATTGTACGCGTACCAAATTCGGCAGGAATAATGTCCAGGTTATAATCTGCAAGTATTTTCATAGTCCACCGTATCTGAAAGAGTCCTTATCGGGGGAATGTTCACACGTGTGCTTATCTGAAGAGAAGCATATCAAGAGAGATATCAGGTACATCCATATAGATGCTTCGCACAGCCGTGCATCAGGCTCTCCTACGATTTCAGACTGTTCAGGACAACGGTGGACACGATTTCGAACACACTTTGTGGTCTGATGGATGATACGTCGTTAATAACCATTCACTTTCTGTGACATGGCAATGCATTAAAAGTACTTGTTGATATCATGCTTCTCTTCTGCATGTCCTTGGCAATGTTAGAATTTAGTTTCACCTTCATAAACCACTGTTTTTTTTCTTACAGAGTCAATTAAGACACATTTATAACAATAACCATAGCTTTTTAGGGATCGAAAAGGACATGAAGTTAATTTTTAAAGGTAATTATGGATTTGAATTAAATACACGTGAAAACATTGAGATATTTTTAGCGCAGACTAGGGAACCAGATAAAATTTTAAATGAAACAGCCGCAAGCAACATCTTGTTTACAATCTTGAGTTGACGTAAACATCAGGTGCTCACTACGTAACCTTGAGGTGACGTAACATCATGTGCTTGCAGTGCGGTTCCGTAGTTAAAGCTGAACGCTCGTTAGTACTCGACCAACAGCCTGAGCACGAAGGAAAGCCAGCCTTAACATGGTATGTCCATAATTTTTACAACAACATTGTAAGTTTACATGTATTGATTTCATAATTTTAACACTTGGTTTCTTTTTTCTCATTTTACAGTTGATGTCAACAGGGCTACAAATTTAAACTCATTTTTAACTCATTTTGACGACACACTTATGTGAAATTAAATTTAAATATTAACACTGATGATGGACCTTAGTGTCCGAAAACCGGTTATGTTTTAAAAACGTGTGTGCTGATACGACTGTATATATCAATAATAATAATAAAATAATTATATCAGCACTGTCAAAATGGCTTTGATATTTTATAATGATTATAATTCGTCATTCATAGGTCGAGAAACATCCAAAGCCTTTAAATTTAGGAACATAAAATTGAAAATTTTAACTATCAATGAGGACATTAAGTTCAATCACGAATGCTTAAAGCAAAGCTTAACACCGAATTTTGTTAATGTGAAAAGCAATAACACATCAATATCTTGCCAACGAGCTGTCAAAATAGCACGGACAACATGGTTAAAAAGTGAAATCAAGAGTCTACATGCAAAGAAGGACCAGTTAAATGAAGAAGCGTTTCAACTTCAACTTCAACTTATGAACACATTCAATAAACTGGAATGGACATGTCTCGCAACACACATTCACGAATACATAAGAATTAGACTTGAGAAAAAACGAAAAACAATTCAGAATAAATTAAATAAACTTAAGAACAAATATACACGTGATGATTCCAATAATTTAACTGAACACGAATTTTGTGAACCTGTTGTCAACATTTCGGACACACCTTTAACCCAAAATGAAACCAACCTATTAAAACTAGGTTACAAACACAGTTTTAAACAAAACATGAACAATGCCGCATTAAAACAACTAATAACAGAAACTGAATCAGCTATCCAAATAGTCCCTGACAATAAAAAAGAAACTGTAAGACACTTAGTAGCAAATCAAATTGAAAACATCAAAAACAAACCTATTACAGAAAATAAAGAAAGTAGTACACAACAAAAAGTAATAACTAATCTAAAGACTAAAATCAAAAATAATAACTTGATTGTAACTAACGCAGATAAGGGTAACGTCACAGTCATCATAAATAAAGACGACTACATCCAAAAAACAATTGATTTCATAGAAACAAATGGCATAAAGGAAATAAAGAAGGACCCCACCAAGAACTTAAACACAAAAATAAAAGAAACTCTAAAGGACACACAGTTCATAATAAATGAAAAAGAGAAACAAAAATTAGTCCTGATGAACCCAAGATGCCCAACTTTAATGTCTCTCCCAAAAATTCACAAAGAGAATTACCCTGTTAGACCTATAATTAATTGTCGTAACAGTCCCACATTTCAATTATCAAAATATTTACTTAAACACTTACAAAACCACATTACACTAGAAAATAGTAATTCAATATCGAATTCTCTGGAAGCTATTTCCAAAATACAATCAACAGAAATAAACGAAGAAACTATAATGGTATCATATGACGTGACCAACATGTATTCCAACATTCCTATTAAAGAGACCATAAACTTAATAGAAGAAAACTTAAAGAATCAAGATAGACTAAGTCACATAGAAATTAATGAAACGATAAACTTATTAACTCTAATATTAGAAAATAATTACTTTACATTTAACGGGAAGTACTATCAGCAAAACACAGGTTTACCAATGGGCAGCCCACTATCAGGTTTCTTAGCCAATATTTATTTAAATAATCTTGAGAAAACCATTTTGAACACATATCAGAAAGAAATAAAATTATGGGTCCGTTTTGTTGACGACACGGTGGTATTTTTAAATGGAGACCTCATTACTCCCGAAACATTTCTGGGTTGTTTGAATTTGCTTGACAGCAACATTAAATTCACTATGGAGAAAGAAATCGATAAAAAGTTAAATTTCTTGGACCTCACATTAACAAAAACCAACAATAGGATAGATTTCGATATTTTTAGGAAACCCACACAGGCCATCACTACCATCAATAAAGATTCCAACCACCCAGGAACCCACAAACAATCAGCTTACAACAGCTACATTAGTAGATTACTAAAACTTCCCTTGAGTAATGAAAACAAACTGAAAGAAATTAGAATAATAAAACAAATTGCTAAAGCAAATGGCTACAACCCAGAAATGATAGACAATATTATACGTAAGAAAGAAAATGGAGAAAAAAAGAAAAACCATGAGAAAAGAAAGAAAATCCATGAACATAATAAATTTGTGACATTTACATATTTTGGAAGTCAAGTTTTTAAAATCGCGAATATATTTAAGAAATTTCAACTAAAAACAGCTTTCCGAACCAGAAATAAAATATCAGAACATATATATAATGCACACAGTGTCAATAAAAAAGATATATATACTAATTCGGGAGTATACAGGCTCACTTGTAACGACTGTAAAAAGTTTTATATAGGTAGAACCGGGCGAACCTTAAATCAAAGATATCAAGAACATTTTAAGGCAATAAAGTACAACAAGTATTCAGCTTTTGCGGAACACATTTATAACAATAACCATAGCTTTTTAGGGATCGAAAAGGACATGAAGTTAATTTTTAAAGGTAATTATGGATTTGAATTAAATACACGTGAAAACATTGAGATATTTTTAGCGCAGACTAGGGAACCAGATAAAATTTTAAATGAAACAGCCGCAAGCAACATCTTGTTTACAATCTTGAGTTGACGTAAACATCAGGTGCTCACTACGTAACCTTGAGGTGACGTAACATCATGTGCTTGCAGTGCGGTTCCGTAGTTAAAGCTGAACGCTTGTTAGTACTCGACCAACAGCCTGAGCACGAAGGAAAGCCAGCCTTAACATGGTATGTCCATAATTTTTACAACAACATTGTAAGTTTACATGTATTGATTTCATAATTTTAACACTTGGTTTCTTTTTTCTCATTTTACAGTTGATGTCAACAGGGCTACAAATTTAAACTCATTTTTAACTCATTTTGACGACACACTTATGTGAAATTAAATTTAAATATTAACACTGATGATGGACCTTAGTGTCCGAAAACCGGTTATGTTTTAAAAACGTGTGTGCTGATACGACTGTATATATCAATAATAATAATAATTATATCAGCACTGTCAAAATGGCTTTGATATTTTATAATGATTATAAGAAAGAAAAGTTTAATTACTGAATCACAACCCGGTACATACATGCATCTTCATTATAGATGTTTTCTATTCAGAGTTTATTCTGTAGTACTATGTAAATGAATAATGAATATAATCATCTATTTGAAATTAGTTCACTAGTCTCGTTTGGTTTATTCTAATCATCAATTAATCTCCTCAATAAATAACTCTTCCTCATTTGCCTCACATGACCCCACCACCGAAGCCATTTTATTCCCAATTTATCCATCTAGTTCATTCAGATCATAACATTTGTCTCCTAATTCTGAGTATCATTCTGCTATTGTTCTCACCTGTATTTACCCGCAACCATTCCCGCTCCTTTGATGTCTGTTACTTCCAACTTATGAGTAAAATATTCTGAGTCCACCTCGCCTTCATTCACGAAGGCAAAGTTGATCTGAAAATAGACCTATGAGAGTATACGAGGGCTGTGAATAAAGTAGGGGCAATATTGATTGAACGCTATATTTAATGAACCAGCAAGTAGAATTGCATTACAGTATATTCCTTCAGTGCAGTCACTGGAACCGAATATCTCCTGGTATAAGGAGATAAAGTGCCAAACGTCTGTCTGGGGAAAAGAAGTTGTCTCAAAAATCGGAGGAATCAAATTTTTGTCAAAGGCATTAGGATGCTGAAGCCAAGAGGTAACCACTGCATTCACGATCATCAAGGATATCCCTATAAATTCACATAGTAATGGCTCAATACAATGCAAAGGTCAGAGCTGGATACGTGGATCGCCAACCTCCATATGGAGAAGGCATCTTAAGAGGAAGAAGAATGTAGTCGCCCGCAAAGTCTATTACCTTTTGCCAAATGTCGGGAAGCCGTTGGGGACCGTTGTCAAGGCGTTCTCTCTCGATGACAGCGACGGAGCGTCCTACTGCTTGGAGTACAGATGCCTCTACGTACAAAATAACATATTACGCGAGATCAGTAAGATAACAATGAACCCAAATCTTCCCAATCATGAAGACATGATTGTTAGGTATGGACGTCTGAAATCAACATCTCCGCCCATTCAGACTGCAAGGGAACTCATCAATAGGAACTTTAACAGTTCTGATGAATGGCAATTGGAGTGGACCAACACAGCTCCAGATGAATGCCAGACCCTCTTCAGTCTTCAAAACCCACCACCTGGTTTTAATCTCCCATAAGAACTTTGGTTCTTCTCAACAGACTCCGTACCAATCATGGACCATGTGTGTCATTTTGTTGCATAAGTGGAGTATGCGCTCCTCCCGTGAGTGCGACCGTGGTGAGAAGAAGCAGACCATCCGTCATATTGTCATTGAATGTCCAAGGAGGTCATACTCCGGTGGCCTTAATTAAGGTACAGCCCCAGCATTTGCCTGGTGTGAAAATGGGAAACCACGCAAAACCATCTTCAGGGCTGCCGACAGGTGAACTGTGTTTGAGAACAGTTGATTGCTTGAAGTGTTATATTGTTTGCTATATTTTTAAATAAATAAGGAAACATGGATAGTTCGCGGAGAGCCCATCGCTGGTCTATGGAAATGAGGCCACTCACGATGTCAATCTGATCTGATCTTGAGGAATGCACGGCCGACCTGCGCGGTACCAAACCGCAGTCTCACTCCCAACCGCACGAAACACCTTGACCCATCATGCAACCTGGAAAAACATTCTCCTCACAGGATTCACGTAATCCACGATAACATTCTGATGCATTTTTGCCACTGGCAACCTGGATTTTAATCCATGAACACTGATCACCTTTTGAAAACATGCTGTAGAGCGGTGAAATCGACACTCATCACTTCAACGCCACACAGCAACAACACTCCCAACACTCAAATGCACACTACACATCGACAAGAGCGCCACCTGACCGCTCCCATATCCTATTTGCGCATGCCCGATATCCTGCGTTGCTACTACTTTATTTACATCCCTCGTAGTATCATTCGAGAGCTGATTTCTTTCTTACCGAAATGATTCAGTAATAACTTTCAGACTAGCGATCAGTCCTTTAAGGTATCTCTCCTACTGATATCACTTTAGTTTTGGAAATATTAATTTTCATAACGTACTCACTGCATCTCCTTCCAAGCCCTATGATATTAGATTGTTGGCTTTCAGTGTCATCTACCGTAAAGACCAAGTCATAGGCATAGATCAAACTGCTTCTTCCCCAAAAGATACCTCCAAATACGTAGCTCGAGTCATAAGTCATGGTAACTACTTTTTTTTTTCTCGCGAACAGGAGACAACACGGAAAATCTAAGATATGCATTTGGAAACGTACGGTATGAACTTGCGTATGATGCCACTAGATGGAGTATGTAAACAAGAGTGTGGGTCTAAGCATGACCCCAAGTTCAGCGTGTAAGTGAGCGTCACAAAATGGAAGTCGCATTATTGCAGTCGATGAAACATGGGCATGAACCCGAACTGAAGAGACAGTCAAGTGAATGGCGTCGTCAGGGGTCACGGAGACACAAAGTTCGACAAAATCAGCCGCCCAATAAGGTTACTGTAATCCTGGCATACGATGTTCAAGGTGTTCTTGTGTGTCATCCAGTGCGTGAGGTGCACACTGCCAATGCAGTTTATTACAATTCCTTTTTGTTGTACCAATTGCGCCGTGCAGTGCGAACCAAACGTCCAGATCTTTTGGACAACGCCATAATCCTACACGATAACGCGACAGCTCACATAGCAGCCATCGTTCGGCGTCGCTTACAACGGTGGGGATGGGAGGTTCTTCCACACCCGCCTTATTCGCCTGATCTGAGCCCATATGACTACTATGATCCAGTCCCCAAAGTCAAGAAGCCATTAGGTGGACAACGGTTTGCTAACAAAGAGGACTTCGGAACAGCATTTCGGAGAGAGGTGTCACAAGTCAGCGATACACACGCAGCGAATGGTATTCAGCGCCTGCCCCACCGCTGGCAACGCACAGTGGAAACCTTGGGTGATGCTTTCGAAGGGCTGAACCAGTGGAGACCTGTCCTTTGTATGCAGTCTTATGTATTCACTGTCTATACCATAGTAAAACAATGTTTGCCAATAGGCTGTGTTCTGTCACTTCTCCGGAGGGAGAATTTGTCTTCAGGCACTATGCATAACTACATGCCCTATATTTCCAAATGCATATCTTAGATTTTCCGTGTTGTCTCCTCTTCGCGAGAAAAAAAATAGTGCCATGACTTACGACTCGACCCTTGTATATAAATGAGTTAGTGAGTAATTAAATAAGAACTAACTTCGCCACTTGAAACAAGTCAAATAAAAAAAATAATGAAACCCTGGTTTTCCTAAACATTAGGACAGTACGCTCGGTGTCAGGGGCAAGGCTGCCTCCAGCATAGCACGGCGGGCAGGAGGGCAGCCTACACCACACCACACCACACCACACTCTCGCTCGCTGTGTATTGATCAGCTATAAGTAGGTAAGTGGAGCCCGGCGGGAACAGATGAAGGTCGGGACCGCACTGCATCACACCGTGCCTGCGGTGTAAGACTTCCCTCAAACAAGACAGACATCGAGTGTGAAACGTGATAAAACTGTAAAGAAAAAAGAAATAAAAGTGCAAAGTTGTGGTGGATTGGCCGAATGCTGTCGAGAAATTTCACCTCGTAGGTACGAGAAGATAAAAGATTGCAAATTTGTGAGATGAAACGGTTGTGAAGGATTTCCTTTCAGTATTTCACCCTTGTTGTTGTTTGAGTCAGCAGTCCATAGACTGGTTTGATGCAACCTGCCATGGCAGCCTACCCTGTGAAATGTTCATGTTTGCATAACTACTGCTTCCTACATCTGCTCAGATCTGCTTGTCATATTCGTACCTTGATCTACGCGTAACGTCCTTACCACCGACACTTCATTCAAAAACCAACTGATAAAGTCTTTTTCTTTTATTAATTTTTTTTTATTTTTTGCTATTTGCTATACGTTGCACCAACACAGATAGGTCTTATGCAATGATGGGATAGGAAAGGCCTAGTATTGGGAAGGAAGCTGTCGTGGACTTAATTAAGGTACAGCCCCAGCATTTGGCTGGTGTGAAAATGGCAAAACCACGTAAAACCATCTTCAGGGCTGCCGACAGTGGGATTCAAACCACTATCTCCCGGATGCAAGCTCACAGCTGTGCGCTCCTAACCGCACGGCCAACTCGTCCGGTGATCAAGTCCTGGGTGTCTTAAGATGTGTTCTATCATTCTATCTCTTCTTCTCGCCAAATTTAGCCATATCGATCTCCCCTCACAAATTCGATTCAGTACCTCTTCATTAGTGATTCTTTCTGTACATCTCACCTTCAGCATTCTTCTGTAACACCACAGTTCAAAAGATTCTATTCTCTTTCTTTCTTTCTTTCCGATGTTTCACTTCCTTGCAATGACATGTTCCATACGAAATTCTTCAAACTATCTTCCTAATTCCTATATTAATGTTCGAAAGTAGACAAATTTATTTTCTTAAGAATGGACTTTCTTGTTTGTGCTGGTCTGCATTTTATGTCCTCCTTACTTCTTCCATCGTTAATTATTTTCTAACCAAGTAACCATACTTCTTAAGGTGTAAGGAGAAAAAAAAGGTAACTGCAAGTAAACATAAGAGAAAATCATTTCTTAGAAAAGACGAACCAACTGAAATCCTGTCACAGATAAATTTTCCATACTTGTCTGCAATTCTCGGGTTTCTAAAACTCACTGTACGGGGCGAGTTGCTATGAAACCGTAGGGATGTTTTTCCGTGGTTTCCCATTTTCACACCAGACTGTTCCTCTATTCTGGCCGTGGTCGCTTCCTTCCCACTCCCAGCCCTCTCCTATCCCATTGTCACCATAAAACCTATCTGTGTCGGTGCGACGTAGGGCTAAATTGTAAATCAATATTGTAAAAAAAAGCACTCTTCGTGCCTTCCGTTGTCCTTCAAATGAACTATTTTCCCCTTATCTTTGAAATTCTAATGGCTTTGGCTTTCCTGTCATGCTATTTGTCCAATGCATCCGATTTTTCACTGCTATTAAATTTGAAGAATAGCATAATGATTTGGAAACTATCAATCCCAAACAGCAGAAATTAATCGCTAAATTTCTAAAAATTCATAAAACTGCTTCAGTGTTGTTATCCATTTCTTGAGGGCGAAACAATCCCGCGATAATAAACATAATTTCTGCGTAGCCATTGCGGCTGAGAAAGTCATTGCAGATAGTAGATTGGAGCGCTTCGATCGAAAGCTCTTTGCGAAGATGACTGACTTACATCGTAAGATATTAGTGAAATGGTGTTCATTTCTTATTCCATTCCCTTTTATACAACATTTGGTCCTGAATCTGAACGTGGTCGAGTATAAAGTGCTTGAAAATGCTTCAACGAAACCATTCATTTGCCGTTATTATAAGGCTGTAGTGTAATTGCTGACAATTGCCGCAAAGGATGTATTTAAAATCACCCGAGTGGAATTATGAATTTACAGTAAAGTCAAGATAATAGTCCAGTTCATAAGGTTGGCAGAACAGAAAGTGTTTGAGAATATATAAGTGAATTTATTAAATAGAGGGCACTTTCTGAGAACGGCTCTATCGAAAGCTGCGTAAGACACTTCATCAGTTGTCCAGTTGTTGAGGTCTGACGTGCAGAAAGTGAACGAAACCTCCCAGTACACTGTATATGGAATAAGCTGAAAGAATAGTTATTGGATTATTTTGGACTAATGTAATAGGACCCAGTGCCAAAAAAGAATTGATGTACAAAGTAGCCTATATACATTCTCTATATTTAGTTGGAGTGGTGGACTGGGTGAGTAAATAAATTCATTCCATGCAACCACGATGAAGCTCCTTACCCGCTACACAACCGAGAAAGATAGGCTGCCGAAATTACCATAAACAAGAGTGCAACAACATTGGCAGCTATTATTTCGGTTTGTACCCATGATGATATCACAATCACTTTCGAATTAAAAGGCAGCAATTTTTGACGTGTTTCAATTGATACAATGTGGGCTGGTGTTGTCATGATGGAAAACGATTTCAGTTACGGTGCAAATGTCTTCGTTGTTATCAATGGGTTGCCTTTAACACATTCAGACTTTCTACGTCAGTACTCATAGATTTGCTGGTACGTAATTTTTGTTTCAAATAAAACATTCCAGACCGAATTCTTGGAAATCACTTCTAGCCTGTCCTATCAGTTACATCATCTTCGCCATAAATAGAACAAATCTTCCTCTGAGTTATTTCATCGTTCTGTCCTTGTGAACTTAAAGTAGTTTAAGGGGCCTAAAATACCCTTTGAAACACTGGATATTGAGAAAACTAAACTATCAATCAGTCATTACTGATCTGCATTTAGGGCAGTCGCCCAGTTGGCAGATTTCCTATGTTGTTTCCCTAGCCTTTTCTTAACTGACTTCAAAGAAATTTATTTAACATCTCCAGTTTCTAATTCCCCTTCCTATAAACGAATATTTGCCACAATTTGTCCTCTTAAATTCCAGCTTTATCCCCATATTGTGAAATTTCCTACTTTTAAAGACATCACTCAGACTGATTCGTCTACTGATATCACTCACGCCATCTCTCCGCCGACAGGTGTTTGACATTTCACAGTAGTTATAAACCGAATGAACAGAAGTTGTTGAACCCCTGGTTATGGTGATCACCACAATGCCTCTACCTGAGATTTACTGAATAGCAGGTGTGCAGCTTCATCTGGCGAACATTCATGATTGCACAAAATGAATATATCCCCTCATTCCAAATACTTCCATTGGTCCATCGTCCTTAGTTTGAGAAATAATAATCGAAGATAAGAGAGAATAATCCCCTTAGTGCAGTAAAAGAGAATTGTAATGAGCTAAAAATAAATTGGGTTGTGTCGCCGAACCATTCTGGAATATTTAATACTTATAAAAGCTTTGAAAGTAAAGAGCTTTGTAAAAAACTGCCTCCATACCCCGTAATGGACAAGATCTTCTCTTCGATCAGCCTGGACTCGTATGAAATGTAAATGAGGATTATCTGATGGCGATTGATTAGATTTTGAAAGTGGAAACGCGCAACCAGTAGAGAAAACTGGAAGTGCTTAACGGAATACTGTTTTATATATAGATTCCTCCTGATTACGGGAATGAGTCCTCCATTGATCTCCGAGGTACATAAAAACGATGTGATCTTGAACTGTTTCAGTAAGAAGAAGAAGATCATATAGTAATTTAAACATTTTAATGGGAATACGAATAAAATAAAAACGACCAAAATTATTGTATGAGAATAAAATTCAGTAGTCTGTTAAGAGTCGTGAACTAAGAGGTTAGTGTGTGGATCCTTCAAATAAGTTGATAGTGCAAGTTGTCGGTGTTGTCTGGAGTCGAGCCAAGAGTACAGAAAGTTTGCGGTGTGATAAACAGAGAACGTGCGCTCGAACCCGATTGTGCATGAAGCGGCTGTGTGAACTGACAGTGGTGCGTGCGCAGTAAAATAAAAGGTGAGAATTGTCGGTCAAGATTACGATGGATCGCCAGTTCCATGTAAAGACTGCAGGCCGAGGACTCATGTTGAGGACAAGAGACTTCTGTAAATAGCAAGTAATTATTAGTTGCTGTCATTCACTGTCGAGTATAATAGTCTGTGTACTGACTGATCATCCTTGATTAAATGATTTCAAAGAAACGATCATTATTGTCTACGAAACCCGTAAAAAGTACTTGGTGGAATATAAAGCAAATAGCATTACTATTATTATTCCAAGGTGTAGGGTCTCGGATCTGAAGGCTGGTTCGAGGTCCACTCAGCCCATGTGATTACGATTACACTTGAGGAACTATTTGACGGGGAGATAGCAGCCCCGATCTAGAAAGCCAAGAATAACGTCCGAGAGGATTAGTCGTGCTGACCACACGGCACTTCGTATATCTCCAGGCTTCCGGGCTGAGCAGCGGTCGCTTGGTAGGCCATGGCCATTCGGGGATGTTGCTCCATAGAGTTTAGTTTTCGTGTTACTGCTATTATTACTATTATTATTAGTTTGTGCTTATTATTATTATTGTTTTTATTTTTTATTTAATCCGCTTACTCTACAAGGTTGTTATTTCCCGGGACTAAGAAAGGTATTCCACCAGTGTCCTGGAGCGTAAGACATTTGGTCGTGGATACAACTGGGTAGTAAGGCCAGTAGCTCGCCCAGGTGAACTCATGCTGAACAGGAGCATTGATGGGGTGTAAATTTTGTAAGGGATAGTCGAGGAAGACGGATGGAAGCAGCCGTGGCCTTAAGTTAAATACCATCCTGTCATTTGCCCGGAGCAGAAGTGGGAAACAACGTAAAACCATTTCAAGGATTTCTGAGGTGGTAATCGAACCCCCTCTACTTAGTTGACTTCCCGAGGCTGAGTGGACCCCGTTCCAGTCTCCGTACTTTTCAAATTTCGTGGTAGAGCCAGGAATCGGACCCGAACCCGCGGGCGTGGCGGCTAATTACACTAACCACTACACTACAAGGGCGGACGTCATTGACTTTATTATTATTACTATTATTATTGTTACGGTGTTTCCGTGGCTCACAGAGGAATAGAAAGCGCCTGGGTTCAATGGCTGGACAAGTAATTACTTAGAGCAGCAATTAATATAACAAATTTTGAAATTTTATTTCTTAATTTTTTGAAAATTGAGAGATAGAAAATCTGAATGAATGACGAAAAATAAAACAGGTTATTAACTAGCTCGTCAGCTCTAACAATATCGGGGACTTAGAAGTCCGAACATCAGGTACGAAAACTTGCGATAATTATAAGTTGTAAAATTTACGCACGGTAGAACTTAATTGCTCCGTACAGGTACAATATCTTACAAGAGCAAAATTTGCTACTAGAAGTTACATTCCACAGAAGTCTGAGCTCCAAAATACCGTAGTCTAGCTTCTCAGAGGCAATCAGCGGCAAGTGTTCATACCACGATTGCCCCATGTTGGGCTTATCAATTGCTCCACAATAAGCGAACCAGAATGAAGAAACGTTGTAGAATAAACAAGGGCATAATTGCCCATACTACATGGCCTTAATCGTAAAAAGGAAAGGTTGCATAAACAGGCCATAAAACAAAAGGCAAGGAGACGAAACACTTCCACTCCTTATAGTAATTAATAAAAACGTAAGTGGGCTTATAGCCCAATGATACAGAGGCTAACCCTATACTACACTACAAGAAGTCACTAAAGGAGGAATACATAAGGCCGAGACAAAACTTTAGTCACCCAATGCAATGTTTACTGGGAAACGACGGATGGTCATCACTCTTTGTTCCCTTACATTGTTTCTATTTCCTCCTGGAAAATATGTAGAGTCCTCAGACTTCACCGATAATCTTACATTGACCAGTTTTCAAAATTGCGTTAAAAGAAACCTTTCCCTCAAACTACCCGCAGGTGCTATCCCATGTCCAGGTAAATTCTTCCATTACCTTGTGTCTCTGCATCTTCTTCAAGCAGGCCTCGCCCCTGCCTCCTGGGCTTCCGTCAAGTCGTACTCCCGAGCACTAGAGCAATTCAGACAAGGTAGCCCTGAAGTGCCCTGCTATTATATTATCGTAAGGGGTAGCTTCAAGAACACTTTGCTGATAGGTTGGATTCTTGTACACACCTCCCGGTCTTAATTGGCTAGAGAACACATTCCCAAGCATCTGATAGGTAGGCAACAATCGGGGCGGAACCAGCTGAAGTGTTGACAACATCAGTACAATAAAAAAAGGATACCTCTGGAAAAGGTTAACCAACTCCTGAAATAAGCATTACTCTACCAAGTATTGAGTTTTTAGTCCGGTAGAGGGAGGAAAAAGTCGATGTTCGAGCCATCTGTCTGTAGAAGACGAAATTTTTTCGTAGTTTACAAGTTCAAGTCCATTGGCATAGATGGCCGTAAATAAGGCGCGTAACTCGGGACGTACCCCTAGTACAATAATAATAATAATAATAATAATAATAATAATAATAATAATAATAATAATAATACGATTTACCACCACAGAAACTCTCAATAGTACAGAAAAAACATCCTTCCTCTTAGAGTTGGTGCCAGGACAGCCATCCGACCGTACAGTAAAATTGTTTTTTATCAACATCCACGGACGCCAAGTAATTGAGAAAATGCCAGAAAGAAGAAGAATTCATAAAAATTAAATTCGTGTCTCCGCCCCGTATTGTTATTTAATTGTTAATTAGAAAAAGCCCCCAACGCACTCCGTGTAATACTGTCACGGAAACAGTCTGCTGTTGGGTGTAAGTTCAGAGACCATCAGGTACTATTGGAGCCTGGGGAGTTTAAAACTTTCCTAAGCACTTAAGACGTGGTCTTCTTCTTTTTCGTGAAGTAGACTGAACCACCAGTTGTATCCCGTCCGTGTGGCGAAACTAGTGTGAAATAAAAAACGTCTACACACTGTAACTTCTCTCTAGTAACAGGAGCAGAAGTTAGGCCCCTTTAAACGATAATAATAATCATCATCATCATCAGTAACAAGAATATTAGTTACCAACAAGTCGATATTTATGGCAATCCCGAATGCCAAGGTCGAACAATTTGTATGTTAAGTTAGACAGCGCATTGAGCTTTTATTATTTTCCAATACAAATCTCGCTTTTCCAAGCTAATTGGAAAGAGATTATCTCTGGCAGAAAAATACCTGAATAAGACGGAACGTCTAGAAAACCGTGCTTTCAGGTTCAAAATAACGAAATTGTTGCTACTGAAATAAAGGAAATAATTAACTAATTCAACTTGCCTTATATAAATGGGAATTGTACGT
Organism: Anabrus simplex; assembly: GCF_040414725.1. Taxonomy (NCBI): domain Eukaryota; kingdom Metazoa; phylum Arthropoda; class Insecta; order Orthoptera; family Tettigoniidae; genus Anabrus; species Anabrus simplex. Next base: position 43,998,061 of record NC_090275.1, read on the forward strand.
AAAATATCGAAGGAAATCTTGCCCTAATAATCTTTTTGCTAAGTCCCGTAATCAGTGCTGTTTTAGACTTACTCTCTTGGTCGCCCCTTGCTACGCCACTGTCCAAACTAAAGCAAACCATGCTTCGTAGAATGTAGACCAGAACTCCTTCGATCACATGTAGGCCATCTGTGTGATAAGTATGGTTTTCCGTGGTTTTCCATTTTCACACCAGGCAAATGCTGGTCACTTCCTTCCCACTCGTAGCCCTTTCCTGTCCCATCGTCGCCATAAGATCAATCGGTATCAGTGCAAAGTAAAGCAACTTGTAAAAAAATTGGGAAATATAGTGGTGGTAGAAATAATAAAAATGAGGACGTCCATTCGATTCTTTTAAAAGTCATAAGGAAATATGTTAATGTTTTCCGTAACCAAACTTTGCAGATTGATACAACGACCATTATGGTGTATTGTAAATAAGTCTGCTTTGTTCTTCATATTTCATAAATACATCATCACAGGTTTTTACAAAAACTATCTAATAAAAAACTATAAAACTGTCACAAACATGAGGAAAAACGAAAAAAAGCAAAACTGACCACATCTGTTTCAGGTCAGTATTTGGTAGCATCTCCTTGAACCTTCGATTCATGTAGTTCACTAAGCCTTTGGAATAGTGTTCTTAGCTTTCTGGACCTCTTACCACAACTGATTTTAATAGGTAACTTTTCCATCGGTATAGCATTTTACTCTTTTCAACGGGGTTTAAGTAAGGCGACTGTGGTGACCAATTCATAACACCTGGTTGTCTTCAAGCCATTTCGAGACGTGCTTCGGATCGTTATCCTGCTGATGAACACAATTGGTAGGCATGTTGCCCCTCGCACATGGCGCCATCACATCTTCAATACAAAATTTGGAGCCTACACCATTACGGGAAAAGCATCCACAAGCCATTGTTTCCTCCTCCAAACTGGTCTGTTTTATTTGTATATTTAGGATCATATTTCGGCATTTTAGGCCTTCTCCCGTGCATTTTTCCGGCAGCTCCAAATAAATTTTACATAGATTCATCACTGACGTTCTGAAGGAGATGTCTGGTGGGGACTTGGAATACATCCACAGTAGCCTATTTGTTGTATCTTAACATGGAAGCGTGGCTTAGAACAAGGAGTCTGGCAGTGGTTACACTTACTTGCGTCAGCCTCCTTACTTTCATATCTCCTATCAGACCTGCCTTGTTAATTCTCTTTCAATTTCGACTCCGACAGTATTATGTTTAACAGATCTAGTCTGCTTTTCATTTTCCCACCCTTCGTGAAATTTTCCACTTTTTCCTGATATTTTCATTGTTGGAAGGGCCGGGCCTCTTCCATTTTTCCTAAGATTAGTTTAGAAGACTATGGTTACCCAGTTGTACTAATTCTTAAAACAATAATCACGACCAAATCATTCAGATCGAATCCCTCTGGTTTATTGTCTAATGTAGAATAAGTTACCACGCGTGATGGAAGAGAAATAATTCCATTCCTACGCTTAAGCGTAAAGAAAATTTAAGTTCTGTCTCTCTTTTTCTCGCAGTGTGAATGGATGATTGTCCCGATCTAAGCTTGGCAATTGCAAGGGTCCGTGTTAGATGAGTAAAGGAATGAGAAAGGAGATTATTTCTGGTAAGCGAAGAATTATATTACAAAAATATGAAGTTGCTTATTATCTTTAGAGATGAGTCTAACGCCTTGAATCTCATGTCTCTCTAGTTTAACTTCTTCAAAGTTTACACATTCTTCTTTCGAATATCCTGTCTTTATGATAACCACTCGAGTTTCGGGAGACAATTTTCACATCCATAATATCACTTCATATCCTTGATTCAACTCGTATTCCAACATCTGGTAAATACGTGTCTATTAAATTACTGAACTCATCTCTCCTTTTTTATTCACATCACTTCTACAGTTTACCGTAACAGACATCCGGTAGTTGAATTCAAGATGACTGTACTCTAATCACAGTTCCCTAGTCCATCCCGTTTCACTGAATATACTTTCCAATAACTCGTTTAAACAAACCTTCTAAAAGATACGTATCAGAGCATTTCAAGTGAAGTCCATCTGAGCGCCGATCATTACCTCTTACACATTAATTAGGATCTACAAATATTACTTCCAGTTTCCAACATACGCCTCCATAGTCGCGTTTAAATCCCCGATTACCCTCCTACACAGTATCTCTGCCCCTTGAAACTCGCTTTCTTCTGCTAGTCGTGACATTCCCACATTGGATTCGCATTCACGTCGTCAATGATTTTATTAACGATGTTTTGTGATTTCTCCACCTTTCCCTCCAAAACATTCACCGCAAAGGTGTTGTACATGTACAAGTATCCGATAAACGAATCTCTTCGTTTCCCTCACTGCGCTAGGCTGTTGAATACCGTCCCTGCTAACATGGGGGATTTGTATTCTCGTAGGAGATTTAACTTGAAGTGTGAAGTGAAATGAGTGAAGTGCGAACGAGTCCCTGAATGAGCATATTTTCACAAAAAATTAGAAATGTATTTGGTAGTTATAGAATTTTACTATATTTCCTTCTTTTATTATTATTTATAGTTTCACAAATTATCATATTCATATATATTCTCATGTTTTACATTCTGTAATAAATTCTTTGTATTATTACTACCACCATATTTGCTATTAGTACCACTATATAATTATTTTTAAATGTTTTCTTGGATTCTTTTACATTTCTCTGTACATCATTTTTAAATGTTGTGGTGAAGCGTAATAGAGGGCCATGAACCCAAACTTCGCCACGAATAAAGATGAATTAATTACTTACATACGTACGTACGTCCAAAGACTTATCTTTTCACTAACTCAAGTAAGGTTAGGTAAGACAGAAAAATAACTACTAAGCCTCGCAATCCCATGTCTGGTAGAGACGAGAGTTACTGAATGTCTCGCTAAGCGTATAATTTCCTAGACTATTATTCTCATTGCGATGCCGGCTTTCACATCTCCGTTAGCTTGCCAACTCTGTTCTGACTAACCTGTATAAGCTTTTCGTGAAGTGGCACGTCTATGATATTCTGAATATCAAATGTTCTCTGAAGCATCTTGGTGATCTTATACTAAATCCTTTTCCGTACATGTAGCTGAATATTAGGAGGTTAAATCTACGTTTACACGACGTGATATTGAAGAGAAGTATACAGAAAACCTGCCTTAAGCGAAACCTATATGAATCGCAAAACTGGCCATATCGAAATATTTTCCCGGACCAGCGAATTGTGGTTTAATATTTATGTAAGTCTACATGTATTCAGTGGAACCTATTTGACGCGGAAGCGAAAGGAAATGTTGTTACTCTAACGGAAAAAAGTATGTAAATTATCATCCCAGTCCTTTTCAGTACATGTGTATTCCGAATGGATCGAAGATGGCCAAGGTAGCATTCGCCCAGGAAAAGAACTCGGACCGTCTGGTTGTAAGGTGGCAACTCTATCTGGTTATGGCAATGAGAGTATTTAGGGATTGTAGTAAGGATGTAAAGCCGGCCCCATGGTGTAGGGGTAGCGTGCCTGCCTCTCACCCGGAGACCCCCGGCTTCGATTCCCGGCCAGATCAGGGACATTTACCTGGACCTGAGGGCTGGTTCGAGGCCCACTCAGCCTACGTGATTAGAATTGAAAAGCTATCTGACGGTGAGATAGCGGCCCCGGTCTAGAAAGCCAAGAATAACGGCCGAGAGGATTCGTCTTGCTGACCACACGACACCTCGTAATCTGCAGGCCTTCGGGCTGAGCAGCAGTCGCTTGGTAGGCCAAGGCCCTTCAAGGGCTGTAGTGCCATGGGGATTTGTTTGTTTTAGAAAGGATGTAAAGGACATGGCGTATAAATCTCTGATAAGAGCGCAGTTAGAGTATGGCTCCAGTGTATTGTACCCCTGTCCGCCATTTTTCCTAGGTCTGCATAGAAGCTGCGTGGAACGTCCCGACATAAAGTATGGGTCTAAAAGTCTATATAAGATTAACTTAAAATCATAGGAACGGTTCTAGAATACATTATTCGTAAATGAGAACTCGAATAAATAAATAAATAAATAAATAAATAAATAAATAAATAAATAAATAAATAAATCGGTGGAAAAGTTTATTAACAATATGAATGAAAAAGAATGATAATCTTCCCGAATTAAAAAATAATAACTTACAAAAATACAACAATAAAATTCGCCTTCACAAATAAATAGAAACATGGGTCTCTAACCCAAATTACAATTATTACTGTGGAATACGGTGGTATTATTTCGTTTTGACGTAGGATTCAAATAAATTAAACTGCACGTGGCACATAGCCTCAATCTGAATCGTCTGTTTACATGAAATATAATTATTGATTCGCACATCTCTGCCTGATTAAACAAATCCGAACTAGTTGGTAAATAAACACTTGCTTTGGACTGGCATATACCCCCAAAAAGACACTGAATTTACAATCACGGGATCCGCCCGGAACAAGATGGAGAGGGAACAGAACCTCACAACCGCAAAATCAGCATGTGCTCTTAATCCCTTGATCAACGATGCGTACAATAATAATGGACAAAAACATATCGGACAAACACACACAAGGTCAACATAAACACATCCTGAAAAATAAAACAGATGTGTATATATTGGACGTCATCGCCGGGGGTCCCTGGCCTCGAACGCAAAACCTCGAGGGCTCTGGATGTCAGTTGCTGTGTATTGCGGACGGTGGGTGATCGCCGGCTTTCTTATCAACCCCTGGTCAGTTGTAGAGAGTGAAAGTGAACGGCGAAATATTTTTACACGCAAACATAACTAACCTACCTCGGTCTGCATAACGGTTTCTGTACACCCCATGCATTCACTGCGGTGCTACGGCCAACGTCGACAATCATTACCTGCGTTTGGTGACAAAAGAACTTTCTCCTCTCGGCTTTTGAAAGCATTCTCGTCTTTCAACGCGTTCTCAGAGAGGCGGGTCTCTGAGCTAAACTTGCATCTCAATATGACACATCAAGCTGTGTCCCAATATTATGCCGCAATTAGGCCTCACATCAGCCTGTACTCAAATACATAATGCTCATCTCTCATGTGGATAGCCTGTTCTCTTTACGGTTTCCCACGCCTCGCATCTCTAGAGTACACAGATTCGAATCTAGGCTCTCTCTCTTGGCTTATTCTCGCATCTAAGCCTCCTCGGGCTACTTTCCCTAAAGCACGGAGTTCGGACACTGCATGGTGCTATATTCGAATATTTTATTAACGTAAAATGAATATTTGGACCGTAATATGGTGATACGGCATAGTATGGAACCCTCACCAGAACTACATGATACGAGAACTGAAATAAATTGGAATTCTAGAGGACAGATTGGGGCAAATATTCATTTACAGGAGGAGGAGTGAGGGATTGGAATAAATTATCAAGGGAAATTTCCGATAAATTTCCAAGATAATTAAAAATATTTAAGAAAAAGCTAGGTAAACAATTACAAATAAATGTAAAATGATAGAGAATCTGCCACCTGGGCGACTGTCCTAAATGTAGATCATTGATTGATTGATTGATTGATTGATTGATTGATTGATTGATTGATTGATTGATTGATTGATTGATTGATTGATTGATTGATTGATTGATTGATTGATTGATTGATTGATTGATTGATTGATTGATTGATTGATTGATTGATTGATTGATTGATTGATTGATTGCAGGAGCCTGGCACAAGCAAGTGCAAGTTAAACCAGGCTAAGCTAGGAGCCCCGTGGTCACATCCTCACGCTTTCACTTTGAGAGTCCCTGGGAGATTATCGTTTCAAGTCACCTCTAACGATAGACAGGGGATACAGTTGATGCACCGAGCAAGTGGCTGCATCCTTTGGATCACATTGCTGTCAGCTTGCATTCGCGAGGTAGTGGGTTCGAACTCAACTGTCGGCAGTCCTGATGATGGATTTTTATTTTCACACCAGGCAAAATTTGGGGCTGTGCCTTAATTAAGACAACGGTCATTTTCATCCCACTTCTAGACCTTTCCTATCCCATCGTCGCCGTAAGACCTACACGTGTCGATGCAATACGAATACGATTCAAAAATGAAATAATCCATGCACCAATTCATGCAGTCATTCAACTCATTCAATTCATTCATGAAACTCTCTTTCGATTTTGTGGTTGTCCGTGATTGGGAGAGAGGGATAATCCTTATTTATGTTCTTTTAATATTATTTCTTCTACAGGAACTCAGTCCATTAATTAATTAATTCATTCATTCATTCATTATTTCATACATTCATGTCAGTGCAGTGTAAAGCAGATTGTAAAAAGAAAAATACATTTGATGTACTCTATGTCACCACCAACAGGAGTGACCTACAGTAGCCGTCAAAATTATAGGACCCTATAAAGAAATCATGAAATATTATCTAGAACCTAAAATTGTGTCACTAGACCTCTGTAGTTTTATTTCTGAGCTCTCACGTGTAATACGATACATGTCGCCCTAATTTCAGTGATTTTCGAAAAGTACTGTAGAACTTATGAATTTTTACCTCTTGAAAGGTCACACCAAAAACTCAAAAATTTTGGTAATATAATGTACTGTATACCTTAATTCAGGGCCTCTCAGGGTTCATGCACCAGTGCATTACGCTGTGCACGGAGCAAATGACGACTTTACTTCGTTGACCAGAGTGCAAACCCCCACTCCTCGATTTGGAACAAGGCGGAGTCTCTCTCTTTCCCCTCTCCTGCCTCGCTCGCTCCGCCTGTCTCCCTCTTCCACACTTGCACCGTAGTGCTCCAAATCCTAGTCGAGTTGAGCCGAGCTTAGCCGAGTAGCCCAGAGACGAAGCGTTGGTCCGAGCCGAGCCGAGAGGGACCGATGCACTGTGCACAGGACCTCTGCGCCTCAGTTTGCACGCGTGAGATTTGGGGCGTTTGAGAGGCCCTGCTGTAATTTGTTGCAAGTATCCCCATCAAGACTTTCTTTTGTAGACTTATAAATAGATGGGGGCAATTTTATTATAAATATAAAAATTCCGAAAAATGCTGCACCTTTTTATGCGTGTTTTATTTTTTTCGAACCAGGGCCAAAATGGTTGATTTTTCTTTTCCTTTGTCATGTATGGCCCAAGGTCTCAGGACGAGCTATCGGCGTCAAACTTATCTGCCCTCATAGTTTCATTTTCCCTCTGCGGATGGCATCCAAGAACACATTTCTGATGCCGATAGCTCACACTGCGACCTATGACAAAAACAAGGAAAAATAAGCGCCGCTTTGAAAAAAATAAACGCACAAAAATCGGTGCCGCATTTTTTCGGAACTAAAATGACGTCCCACCTATTGCTAAGTCTATTAAAGAATATTGGTGTTGATACTTGAAACCAATTAGAGTAGCCTATATGGTACATAATATTTCCAAAAATGTTGATTTTCTGATGTGACCTACCAACAGTTAAAAACGTATAACTTATACAATACTTGGCGTTATTCACTGAAATCAGGCGACGTATATCATATTAGATTCGAGAGCTCAGGAAAAAAATACAGAGGTCTAGTAGCACAATTTTATTTATTTATTTATTTATTTATTTATTTATTTATTTATTTATTTATTTATTTATTTATTTATTTATTTATTTATTTATTTATTTATTTATTTATTTATTTATTTATTTATTTATTTATTTATTTATTTATTTATTTATTTATTTATTTATTTATTTATTTATTTATTTATTTATTTATTTATTTATTTATTTATTTATTTATTTATTTATTTATTTATTTATTTATTTATTTATTTATTTATTTATTTATTTATTTATTTATTTATTTATTTATTTATTTATTTATTTATTTATTTATTTATTTATTTATTTATTTATTTATTTATTTATTTATTTATTTATTTATTTATTTATTTATTTATTTATTTATTTATTTATTTATTTATTTATTTATTTATTTATTTATTTATTTATTTATTTATTTATTTATTTATTTATTTATTTATTTATTTATTTATTTATTTATTTATTTATTTATTTATTTATTTATTTATTTATTTATTTATTTATTTATTTATTTATTTATTTATTTATTTATTTATTTATTTATTTATTTATTTATTTATTTATTTATTTATTTATTTATTTATTTATTTATTTATTTATTTATTTATTTATTTATTTATTTATTTATTTATTTATTTATTTATTTATTTATTTATTTATTTATTTATTTATTTATTTATTTATTTATTTATTTATTTATTTATTTATTTATTTATTTATTTATTTATTTATTTATTTATTTATTTATTTATTTATTTATTTATTTGCAAGTACACAGGTTTTACACCCAATTAAGTACCTTCTTGACATTCAGTAACAATCTGTATCTATGAAGATAAAGTTTAACAAAAACAAAGTTAAAAAAGAACAAAAAACAAAATAGAACAAAATAAACATTATATATGATACCATTTACAGTTATTAAATAAAAAATTCACTAAGAAATCACACAGTAATACAAATCAAAAGACAATGCAAAAACAAAGAAACTTAAAACATGAATGAGTACACTGGGAAATATGGTGAGTACCAGAAAGAAGGAATTATCAAAAATTTACAAATTGTAAAGGCAGGCTTCTAGTTTCTTACTGAATTCTTTATCCGATTTGGTGAATATATCGACTTCTGTTGTTACGGTGTTATAAAGCGTTGTCATTTTTACGAAAGGTGAATTTGACTGATGCAATGTTCTTGACGTTTGAACGTGAAATAATTGGTGCTGACGTGATCTTGTCTGCGGAACATGGAATGAGATGCGTCGTAACAGGTCCAAGGAATCAAATCGTCCTATTACAATTTTTCTTAGTATTTGTATAGAAATTAGGGACCGTCTGGTTTTCAATGAAGTAAATTGGAAAATATTCCTTAATAACTGGGTTGATTGTGTCGAAAGGGCAAAAATTCCTGAAAGTTTTGAAATAAAGGTAACGTAGGAATTTGTTTTGTATAATTTCAATGGCATTCACTTGTTGTTTTGTATACGGGTTCCAGATTATTACAGAATATTCCAGTATGCTTCGTTCTAGGTTCTAGTTGGAACTTCATGATTATTCAGTGTGGTCCTAAACTTTTGACCGGTACTTTATATGTTATCGAAAATGAAAACAGCATCAAATCTGTTTACATGTTACGATTGCTCAATGCTTTGTTTTTGAATGACATTGCAGCATGGAGTTGGCTGTATGTCTCTCCGTAACGTACCGTGAGATATGACACCACATTTGTGGTATTCGGGAGTATTTTCTAGCACCATTTACAATATGCGTTAAATGAATAGTGCGTGAGAGCGCGGTTGGTACGTCTGAGTTTAGCGGACGTCACTGCACATCACGTGGTGTATGGGATTCACCACAACGAGATGGCTGGTTGGACTGTTCGACAGTGAGTAATAAAGTTTGGGTGAACATCAACCAGAACAAGGGGTCACGAACCACAGTTCTAATTTATGATTAATTTAGAATTTGTGTGATGTATACACAACGTAAAAATGAACATTATGAGTGGCACTTTTTATACTCAGCATTACGGTGCTTAATTTATGGAATAATAAGTAGATTGGTATTTTTCACGCAAGGAAAGACATTCATCTGGAATTTGTAACTGTATAGCTCTAACAGAAAGCCTCCGTGGCTTAGGCGGGAGCACGTCAGCCGCTCGCCGCTGGGTTCCGCGTTTAAAATCCCGGCCACTCCATGTGAGATTTGTGCTGGACAAGCTGAGGCGGGACAGGTTTGTCTCCAGGTACTCCGATTTTCCTCGTCTTCTTTCATTTCAGCAACACTCTCCTATTCATTTCATTTCATCTGTTAGTCATTACTGTAACTCATTGCCCAGGAGGAAAGCGATAGGCTTCGGCAGCCGGTATAATTCCTATCCTCGCCGCTATTCCATTCCTGACTCGATCGAATGACTGGAAACAGGCTGTGTATTTCATTTCTAAAGCTCTGAAACGTAGTTCTTGTTCTAAGGAAAGATCAAAGACGTTTGAGATTGTTATTTTCTAAAGGTTACGAATCCAAAACATGAAGAATGAAATGATAATTATGATAAATGAAATGGAATGGCGTATGGCTTTTAGTGTCGTGGTTCGACTCGCAGGTCTTTTGATTTGACTCCCGTAGGCGATCTGCGCGTCGTGATGAAATGATGATGAAGAAAACACCTATACCCAGCCCCCATGTCAGCGAAATTAACCACTTAGGTTAAAATTCCCGACCCTGCGGGTAATCGAACCCGGGACCCCTGAGACCAATGGCCAGTACGCTAACAATTTAGCCATTGAATGATTATGATGGGGATGTACAACATGCGTTGGTAGGAACCTCCATAGTATGAAAGAAAGATTAATTGTCAAAACGGTCTAAATCCATGTCCAACAAGGCGTTGAGAATCACTTTTGTTGCCAATAATTACTAAATTCCACGGGGTGAATTGGTGAAAACATAACCAAGCAGCCAATGAGGAGCCATTTCCGGGGCACGTGACCAAAGAGCACTTGGTTTAATATACATTGTTGTGTTCGATGTCTTCATTTAATATTATTTAACTCATCTCTGCCTTCAAGTAAATAACTTAGGATTTATGATTGTACATTTAAATACAATAAGTTTTCTGAAAACTGGAGTGAAATTTATACATTTAGAAATTCAGTGCCTAAAAGTACCAAATCAAGCCTGTTTTCTTGAATAATTGTTCGAATGCAAACGGTTTATCAGAAATGCTTCGTATTATAATTCAATTATTCTACCTGAACACAACAAAAGTCCTAAAATAAATTTTCAATTGGAAATAATAAATATTGTTATTTGCTTTTGCGCCCCACTAACTAAATTAGAAAGTTTTCGGAGACATCCAGGTGCCGGAATTCGGCCACGAAGAATTTCTCTTATGTGCCAGTAAATCTACCGACACGAATCTGACGTATTTTGAGCACCTTGAGTCAGGATCGAAGCTGCCAAGTTGAGATCAGAAGGCCTCAACAGTCTAAGCCACTCAACCCGGCATTTTCAGTTGAAATTTTACACTGAGAGATTTTTCATCTCTCCTGTAAAATTTTCCTTTTGTATTTGGTCTCTTTTGTAAACAAACTCCCCGGTTAGAAATATCGGTGAAGTATAATTTAAAGAGGGACAGAAACAAAGATATATGAGGTGTGTATACATGCAGTCCAAAACCTTCTGACAAAAGTAAATAATCAGACCACCTTGTTTATTTATTTATTTATTTATTTATTTATTTATTTATTTATTTATTTATTTATTTATTTATTTATTTATTTATTTATTTATAAACAACAGAACAACACTTATAATATATAACTAATACATGCGGAACACTGGTAGAGTGGCAGCCTCGGAATCTCCAAGATCGCGATATCAGTTCCGGTAGACATAGCTGGATATTTGAAGGATCCATTTGACCCTCCACGTTGTATGGTATCGGCATGTAAAATATCTCTGCTGAAACATTTGGTGTTTACTCGATAAAAATATTTAAAAGACCCATACACCACCCAATAAATTTCTCTACCATCTAACAACGAACTCGTAGTGCATATAAGTAGTTAATGCCTTTGGCCTGTCAAGGCGACTGCTGCTCAGTCAGATGGCCAGCAGATACTTCAGTGACAGTTCGTCAGTGCGACAACGTCCTCAGCCGTTTTGTTTGCCTACCGTGGCCTTTTCCTTTTGCTTCTTTTATCACGCAACTCCTCATTTTCTTCATACGACGCTAAGTTAACATTGTTCTAGCCCTCAGTCCAGAATTGAAGACCCAGGAACTCAGGTAAGAAGTATACATGCTGCATTTTCAAAATTCTCTGTTGTTATTATTATAAAATTCGCAAAAGCTAAGCAGTCGATTTCCCCTCCGTTCTTCTTCATCACAATCCTTAATGGTCTGAACAAGTTTCTACATTGTAGTATCTGATGCCACTCCTGTATTACTTGCTCCAGCAAACATTTGAATAAGTGTGGTGAGAGTCCATATCCCTGTTTAACAACCGTTTTAATTTCAAAGGGTACAGAGAAGTATCCTTGGAATTTTAATTTCAGAATGGTATTAGTTACGGCTGTTTGTATTACCGCAAGCAGCGTTTCGTTAACTCATATTTCTGCAATCATTTCAACAACACATCGTAGTAAGTGGAATTGTATGTCTTTCTGAAGCCTGCAAATAAACACACGTGTTATTATTATTATTATTATTATTATTATTATTATTATTATTATTATTATTATTATTATTATTATTTTCCACCCCTGTGGTGTAGTGGTTAGTATGATTAGCTGCCACCCGCGGAGGCCCGTGTTCGATTCCCTGTTCTGCCACAAGATATGAAAAGTTGTATGAGGGCTGGAACGGGGTTCACTCAGCCTCGGGAGTTCCACTGAGTAGAAGGAGGTTCGATTCCTTCCTCAGCCATCCTCGAAGTTGTTTTTCGTGGTTTCCCAATTCTCTTCCAGGTAACTACCGGGATGATACCAAACTTACGGCCACGGCCGCTTCCTTCCCTCTTCCTTGTCTATCCCTTCCAATCCTCCCATCCCCCCACAAGGCCCCTATTCAGCATAGCAGGTGAGGACTCCCGGGCGAGGTACTGGTTATTCTCTCCAGTTGTATCGCCCGACCCAAAGTCTCACGCTCCAGGACACTGCCCTTGAGGCGGTAGGGGTGGGATCCTTCGCTGAGTCCGAGGGAAAATCCAACCTTGGAGGGTAAACAAATTAAGAAAGGAGAAACAGAAATTATTATTATTATTATTATTATTATTATTATTATTATTATTATTATTATTATTATTATTATTATTAAAATGAAAATATTCTCATGCTTACGTTCCATTAACTGACCTGATCCAGTCCTTCCGCAGGTCTGCATAAAGTCTCTGAATTGGAAAACCTTTGACCTGGAATCGGTAACAAATTCAACCTCCTTCCTCCATTGAATGTCTGGTTTAATCGTATGATTATACTTCATTAGCCAAGGATTTTGGGAAAGGATTTATCATACGAAACCTCTAACAGAACATTATAGGAAATCTAGTGGTGGGGAACCAGGGACTTATTGATTCGTGAGCAATGAACCGTGTAAATCATGTCTAATCAAGAATGCGACGAATATATTTTTTCCCTTCAGTGGAATTGAAATGCTCGAGAGCTCGGGCGGTAAACTGCGATTTTATTGGTCGATATATGAGGGCGCACGGGGCATAATGACAATATGATTGGAGGGCTCGGTCCAAATCTGAAGCTTTATTGTTAGCAGAGCAAGAAGGCAGTGACCTGAAGTAGTGAAAGACTCTTGTAAAAGACGTCTGTCTGTCTGTCTGTCTGTCTGTCTGTCTGTCTGTCTGTCTGTCTGTCTGTCTGTCTGTCTGTCTGTCTGTCTGTCTGTCTGTCTGTCTGTCTGTCTGTCTGTCTGTCTGTCTGTCTGTCTGTCTGTCTTGGAGAAAGCAGGAGCTACTCTTTCCTTACGAGACGCATTAAGTGTTCTATCTAAATCGCAGTGTCTTAAAGAAGTCAATGCAAATAACGCAAAGGATGTAAAGATATAGCTTCGAAATACGAGGGTCGAGTCATAAGTCATGGCAACTATTTTTTTCTCGCGAACAGGAGACAACACGGAAAATCTAAGATATGCATTTGGAAATATAGGGCATGTACTTATGCATAGTGCCTGAAGACAAGTTCTGACTTCAGGAGATTTGCATTTGGAAATATAGGGCATGTACTTATGCATAGTGCCTGAAGACAAATTCTGACTTCAGGAGATTTGCATTTGGAAATATAGGGCATGTACTTATGCATAGTGCCTGAAGACAAATTCTGACTTCAGGAGATTTTCGTAGGAAGGTGACATAACACAGGCCATTGGTAAACATTGTTTTATTATGGTGTAGACAGCAAATACACAAGACTACGTACAAAGGACAGGTCTCCAGTGGTTGCAGACCTTCGAAATAATCACCCAAGATTTCCACTGTGCGTTGCCAGCGGTGGGGCAGGCGCTGAATACCATTCGCTGCATGTGTATCGCTAACGTGTGACACCTCTCTCCGAAATGCTGTTATCATGTCCTCTTTGTTAGCAAACCGTTGTCCACGTAATGGCTTCTTGACTTTGGGGATTCTGCCGCGGAGAACTGCTATTTTAATACACGATCGTTGCTCCTGCTTGTTGACTTTTATTTTTTGACGCTCTTACTCACACCTGAACTTGGAGGCATGCTTAGACCCACATTGTTGTTTACATACACCATCTAGTGGCATCATACGCAAGTACATACCGTACGTTTCGAAATGCATATCTTAGATTTTCTGTGTTGTCTCCTGTTCGCGAGGAAAAAAATAGTTTCCATGATTTATGACTCGACCTACGTTTATTCCAGCTGATTGTTTGTTGTTCTACAATTTGATAGTTTCCACTGGGAGTGATGATGTTGGGGCTGAATAATGATGAACTTCATGTGAACCTTCGTGTACATAAATCTTGTTGCACTGTAACGATATTTACACTCACAGTAAGTTTGCTGTATAATAAAGTATCTTACATTGATAACCCACATGAAACAAGACAGCTCCAGCGATTGTGTGAATAAACTGAGAGGAGTCCAGTAACACAACCCGTATCATTTCCACTTCAGTATGTATGTTACTATTCCTTCTAGGTGGTGTACGTCGATAACCCTTACTGTTTCAACATATAATTATTTCAAGAAGTTTTGTGTGTCTCCTGAAAATGTTTATATTTTGAAGCTGTCTGATTCTTGCACCGGACTCTTCAAATATATTTAATGAGTGTCGGGGTCCAGATATCTACAACACTGTAACACAGCTCTGTGGGAGGAATTGCATAAGCTGTAGGGGTACAAGGCCATCGTAACTCCTAACCTTGGTGCAGTCATAGCTCTATAATAATATTCTAACGCAGAGCCTCTCAAACGCCCAAAATCTCACGCTTGCAGATCGAGGCGCAAGAGCTCCGTGCACTGTGCATCGGTGCCGCTCGGCATGGCTCGGATCAACGCTTCGTCTCTGGGCTACTCGGTTAAGCTCGGCTATACTCGGCTCAACTCAGACCGGATTTGGAGCGCTACGGCGCAAGTGGGGCAGAGGGAGACAGGCGGAGCAAGCGAGACAGGCGTGAAGAAAGAGAAAGTAAGCGCTATTGCTCCAAATCGAGGAGTGGGAGCCTGCACTCTGGTCAACCAAGCGAAGTCGTCTTTTGCACCGTGCACAGTGCATACACCACGCGCATGCACCCTGAGAGGCCCTGTTCTAACGGGTTGACAAAATAAAATTGGCCCGCAAAATATTTTAAGACTGACGCGGAATTGATCCTTGTTAATGAACAGGAGAATTGCTTATCACAGGAAATGCTGGAAAACGTGATTTCGATGCACCAATTGTTTGCTGTCACATGTCTGGGCGTGCGCATCTCCCAAGTACCTTTTTTCGTTCCAGTCCAGCACTAATGGCTGGATGGGCAATCATCGAACCAAAAGAGGTAAATAAAAAATAAAAATAAAATGCTAACGTTTTAGGGACTTGCATAGGCATGTACTGAAAGATCGATGCTAATGGTAAATATACGCAATAAAGAATAACGTTCCCCTTTGTGAAAAGCTATGGATCATGAAAATGAAAATCCGCAGCCTGTTTCCAGTTATTCGACCGGGTCAGGAATGGAATGAATGGAGCCCCCATCTAGCAGCGAGGATAGAAATTTTGCCGGCTTTCGAAGCATGTTGCACTCCTCTGGGGAAACGATTAATGACTGACAGATGAAATGAAATGATATTGGAGAGTGTTGCTAAAATGAAAGATGACAGGGAAAACCGGAGTACGCGGAGAAAAAACCTGTCCCACCTCCGCTTTGTCCAGCACAAATCTCACCTGGAGCGACCGGAATTTGAACCACGGGACTCAGCGGTGAGAGGCCGGCGCGCTGCCATCTGAGCCACGGAGGCTCCTTTAAGGATAATGAATAAGTTTTTTAATAAATGAAAATATAATATCAAAGTGAACTGCTACTTTATGTCAAAGGAACTTCACTTGCAACCGCAGCCTCTCTGGCGACCAAGACCTACGGTGATGACTAATGTGACGTCAATTCCCTCACACATTTTGCCGCTTCAAGTTATACAAATTTTCGGTTGGTCCCCAGCTGTAGGACATATTCATGTCTAAATGCATTTCATTAGTCATCATTTGACTCAAAAACTAATTTTAATGTCGAAAATATTTCTTAGCAGATAAAGTGTGGCACCCCATATTTTAAAAAAAACGTAAAATTAAAAGTTATTTCCTCAATTGTGCCGAAAGGTCAAGGGCTAAAGGGCCCAAAAAGGTTTCAAATTGTGAGTCATCGATAGCTCTATCAATCTAAAAAAGCAAATTTCGAAAATCACTTTCAGCCAATAATACAGTTCAGAAAAAACAGCCTAAAATCACTCGTTTTTTCTCGTTTTATTTGTTGTTCAAATCCTTGCTGAATCAACTTATTTACATTATTAGGTATATTTTGACTTTTTCAAGAATGGCCACACCGAACGGAGTTATAAGGGTTTCAGTGAAACTCTGCATTGACTCACATTAGCGCTCGTAGTGGGATAAAAAGGCAAACTGCTAATCCAATCGACCGGATAACGATGATTAAGAAAAGGCTTGTAATTTTTAGGAATAAATAGAGAATATATTCTCATATTTTACCATATTTTATTTACCTATTTTTAACTAAATATGTGATGATGAAGAAAAGGATTGTAAGTTTGAGGAATAAAGAATATATTTTATATATTGTTCTTCTTCTTTCCAACAACCCATTTGGAGGGTACGATAAAAACGTTGGATATTTTTCATTGTTTTCGATTCCCTTTGTTTCCAAATTTCCCTCATCCTTCGATAGTGTAGTTCTTCCTCCTCTTGAGTCCACTTTCTTCTAGTTGTCGGTTTCTTCCTCTCCTGAAATCCTGCCTTTTGAGTTACTTCTCTAAAAAGGTTTCTGTTTTCTATTGTGTCTGTTTTAATTCCACCGTTCTTCATATCTTTTTCCGTTTCAACAAACTATCTGGGTTTGGATTTGTAACTGTTCAATAAACTGAAGATCTGTTTAGTTGGTCTGTTGCTTTCCATTCTATAAATGTGTCCAAAAAAACTGTAGTCTTCTCTTCCTCATTACATCAGGTACTTTTTCAATTTTTAAACATAGCTCTCTGTTTGGTCTTAACCTGTATTCTGCATTATTATTTCTTTAAGCTCCTAGTATTTTTCTCAAAATGCTCCTTTCAACTTTCTCTACAGTAGTTTTTCTAGATCTCCAGTTCTAGTTAGTTTAAGTGTCTCTGCTACATGTAGAGTTTGGGGTCTGATCACTGTTTTTTGTGACTTAATTTTGTGTTCCAGGATAAGGATTTCTTGTTATATACAATTTTTTCATATGGAACGTCCTTTTCATTTTGTATACTTTGGTTTTAATGGCTAAATGTTAAATTCTAGATCTTTTAATACTATGCATCTGATCAATGACACAAAGTACGTAGCTCCGTATCTCTATTAAACTCGACATCCTATCAATGAGGAGATGTTTTTTCAATCTCTCCTAAATGAGAGTGCGTTTTGGTGATTTATCGTATGTAATGGCAGACCACACAGGGATTAAACTGCAATCATGACTAATGCTCATATAGTGTTCCGGTATTTGTACATTGCCAGGATTAAGCCATGGAGATTCACATATGATATGTCACTCCGAAACTGGGACGGGAGCGAGTTCAATTTTTATTTCCCTCCATGTCATGGACAGAAATCTATTGGAATAATGAAGAGACATGTGGTCCTTCGGAGCATGTTTCAAAACCCAGTGACAATTAGCATGAATATAAATATTTATGTAATTATTTATTTATTTATTTATTTATTTATTTATTTATTCATTCATTCATTCATTCATTCATTCATTCATTCATTCATTCATTCATTCATTCATTCATTCATTCATTCATTCATTCATTCATTCATTCATTCGTTCGTTCGTTCGTTTGTTTGTTTGTTTGTTTGTTTGTTTGTTTGTTTGTTTGTTTGTTTGTTTGTTTGTTTGTTTGTTTGTTTGTTTGTTTGTTTGTTTGTTTGTTTGTTTGTTTGTTTGTTTGTTTGTTTGTTTGTTTGTTTGTTTGTTTGTTTGTTTGTTTGTTTGTTTGTTTGTTTGTTTGTTTGTTTGTTTGTTTGTTTGTTTGTTTGTTTGTTTGTTTGTTTGTTTGTTTGTTTGTTTGTTTGTTTGTTTGTTTGTTTGTTTGTTTGTTTGTTTGTTTGTTTGTTTGTTTGTTTGTTTGTTTGTTTGTTTGTTTGTTTGTTTGTTTGTTTGTTTGTTTGTTTGTTTGTTTGTTTGTTTGTTTGTTTGTTTGTTTGTTTGTTTGTTTGTTTGTTTGTTTGTTTGTTTGTTTGTTTGTTTGTTTGTTTGTTTGTTTATTTATTTATTTATTTATTTATTTATTTATTTATTTATTTATTTATTTATTTATTTATTTATTTATTTATTTATTTATTTATTTATTTATTTATTTATTTATTTATTTATTTATTTATTTATTTATTTATTTATTTATTTATTTATTTATTTATTTATTTATTTATTTATTTATTTATTTATTTATTTATTTATTTATTTATTTATTTATTTATTTATTTATTTATTTATTTATTTATTTATTTATTTATTTATTTATTTATTTATTTATTTTAGCAGTGGCGAAGTTAGGGCTCGTCTCTCTCTCTCTTACACTTAACCACATAATTAATTTACGGATAATACATATTTAAAAGAAATTTACTACGAAAATACTGTACCAACACGAACATTCAGTACAGTATATCCTTTCAGTTCAAAAGTCAAAGGTATTCGAAATATATTTTAAGGGGAACTTTTCAAATAGTCCGGGATCATTGATGTCTTTGTCCGACTCGTTGGATGAATGGTCAGCGTACTGGCTTTAGGTTCAGAGGATCCCTGGTTCGATTCCAGCCGGGTCGGGGATTTTAACCTTCATTGGTTAATTCCAGTGGCCCGGGGGCTGGGTGTTTGTGCTGTCTGCAACATCCCTGCAACTCACACATCACACATAACACTATCCTCCACCACAATAACACGCAGTTAGACTAAACATGACAGATGTCGCCCACCCTCATCGCAGGGTCTGCCTTACAAGGGCTGCACTCGGCTAGAAAAAGCCACACGAAATTATTAATTATTATTACTGATGTCTTTCGTAACATTTCTATAGAAGGTACGATTGAAAAAGAAGGAATAGGAACAAATGTGTACTACATTTTCACGGTCCCTACTTGCTGTAATGATTCGTTTGGTAGCTTATATGGCTGCATTGTTTGTAATTCTCAGCCCTGTCGAAGTCGATAAAAGTAAATTTATCACTTTGGGTCTTATTCTATTTTTGGTTTTAGTTTTAATAATGTTCTACTCGCTACAAAATTCATCCAATCTTACATTTGACCAAGGCGTTACTAGGCGCGGCAGTGCAAACATTGCCAGCTCCTGAAATGGATTGATGTGACTTACATCGCAGTATTTCACCTCCTTATTTCAGAAATGAACGGTTCCATGTTTTGAGACCATTTTACAAAGGACACATTCTTCTAACTAATATATTATTCTTTTCACCGGTGTCCAAATTACCTAGATTTAGTTGGAAAACTACGGTGTTGGCAACACTGCTCCCATCCCCTAGTTCCGGATCACCTGAAACTGGATAGAGAATAATTATTCATTGAAATTTATATTACTCTGATATATGCATGCTTTTCTTATTACACTTAAATTGATCTACTGTTATCTTAAACATTACACATACACCTAATTAATACTTCCACCTGATCTCTAAATTGTAGTTTAAAAAGAAAACTCATTATTTTGTCCTACGCATTAACAGTGTTTTATTGTCTAGGACAACATGAGTATTACTAATTGGCGCGAGTATTTTGTTTGCTATGAGTCCGAACACATTTCTCCTTACCTCAATGGACATTGTGAATTCTCGACCTACAGCTACGGAATTCCAGTAGCTGAGGAAGACACATTTCATCTACTGTAAGCTAAGCAGATTCGCATGCAATGTAACACATTAACAGTGACAATAACAATACAACCATGATTCTAAGCGTTGACTTGGTTCTTGGTTTCCTTTCATACATTTAGTTAGTGCTATTCTTTCTTCATTTCCTTTTGCCACATACTTCTTAAAATACAAAAAAAAGTTGCTATTCGTCCTGGTGTGATCCTTTCTTTGTTTGTTTAACAATTTAGCAATTGTATAGAATTATTTCTATCCTTCTATTTTTGATTTATTTTCACCACCAAAATATTTAATTCTAAGTGCATAAGTTCCCTAACATACTCTCAATAGATGAGCCTCTTCCATTATTTCTCTACAGAGTAAACAATGATTTTCATTATGTTTCCCTCTCAGCTCCTTATTTTGATATACTCCCATTATCCACCACACCACAACTCTTAGTTCTCTATTTAGGAGCCTTTATTTCCTTGTTGACATATTTTGGATAATTTCACAAAATTCTGATAATATTCTTTTTGTCTCACATTCTGTCCTAATCATCTGCTTCTCCATGTCCTTCACTCTGATCGTTAATTTCTTGATGAATCTCTTCTCTTTACTGTGCATCGTTTTATCCCGGTATTCTCCCATTCCTATTCTGTCTAGCATGCATTTTAATTTCATCAGCCAATAATCATCATCTAGATGTTTCATCTGGTGTTGGTATGATAAGCTCAATATTTCCCTCCAATCTCCCCTTCTTAATCTTAAGCAATATTTTACTACTTGCCTAGTCATATCAGATTGGATGCTGATATCTTCCCACAGTCTTCTAGGTCGACTATTTTCTCTACAGGTAAATACCGGATAAATTGCCAGAGATCATTTATACGCCAACATCTTGAGACACGGAGTATCGAATGAACTTATTTGCACCACTCAAAAATCCAGCTACCTTTGTCAGATATGAACCTGCAATCTTGACATCCAGAGGCAATTTAGCACTAATCCACACATAGAGCTACCACTCACTGGCTTTCTTTTCGGAAAATCTCATATTTATTTGCTGTAATCCGAAAAGTGTTCCGTGCTGCCTGCGCTCCAGCGGGATTAATCTACCCACGCCACGGGTTACCCTTTATAAATACCGTCAGGTGAGTGAAGATTATTATGTGAGAGGTTTATGTCACTAAGTGCAGATTTCTTGGCTCACAGATTCAGCTTAGCCTAGCAAGTTTCTTTAAGTAATTACTATTCACTCTGAATTCCCTATATTTACTCATTACTCATAATGGTCTTAGTACCCTCTGGATAAAGATAGGTACCAGTTTACCTTGCTTAGGCTCAACTAGCTTAAAGCGCATCCGATTTAAACATACTGTAGCATCAAACTCGCGGTGAGGAAGCAATTTTGGAATTAGCATACACGATCACGATGTTTGTTGATATTTTCTCATTCCCCCATCTCTTAAGCAGTTATTTGCAAGATAATGTTTTTCCGGAACAGAAACAATTTCGTTCATTTCTAGTATACACATTGTATCTAATCATCTTGCCAGAGAAAGTTATCTAACATAAAAATATATCATCTAATGTTGAAACAAAAGCAGCTACCAAAAGCAGAGTGCAAATACAGCTGCCCCACAACAAGTCTGTCATCAGTAAAGGTACATTGACGAATAGAGGAAAAAATAAGGAGAGATAATTATTTGACCATGTTTGCTATTGTTTCCGGTGGTGGTGGTGATTATTGTTTCACGAGGAAATTCAACATAGAAAGCGTCATCTCTGACACTAATCTTCCTCCCGGGCATTCCCCCAATTATTGAGGTCACGGTATGGATTTGGCCCAGATTTACGGCCAGATGCCCTTCCTGGCACCAACCTTACGTGGAGGGATGTGTTCACTATTTCGTGCTTGTTAGTGTGGTGTGCTGTATGTAGAGATATGTTTTAAGACAAGCACTCAGTCCCCGAGCCAGAGGAATTAACCGTACGCGGTTAAAATCATCGATCCTGCCGGGAAGTGAATCCTTGGCCCTCTGAACTGAAGACCAGTATGCTGAACATTCAGCCAAGATCTGTAACACTAATAAGAAAGCAAAGAAGGAAGAGGTCCAAACCGTTCATGAATGAAGGTATCAGCGAAAGGAAAGGTAGGGCCTTGAAGTGTTCCCTAGGTCCCGCAAAGCTATTACCGTAGTAGTTGGAAGAAAACAATAGTTGGCCAAAGAAGGTCAGCTGGAAAAGAATAATCAGTCAGTGGATCGAGCTTCAATGATCAGCACTTAGGACTGCCTCCCAGGTAGCAGATTTCCTTTAAATTGTTAACCTAATATTTTCTGAAATGTTTTCAAAGAAATATATCGAGCATTTCCTTGGAAAACTACTCCAATCCGTTACTCCTCATAATATAAATGAATCTTTGCCCCAGTTTGTCCTTTTAAATTCCAAATTTTATCTTCATATTCTGATCTTTCCTACTTTTAAAACCTACACTCAAAGTTATTCGCCTAATAATGTCATTCCACGCCATTTCTCCGTAACAGCTGGGAACAAACCGCTTGCTCGAGTTACTCGTCTCCTTACTCCCAAGCAGGATCTCTCAGGGTGCATGCACCAGTGCATTGTGCGGTTTACGGTGCAAAAGACGACTTCACTTGGTTGACCAGAGTGCAGACCCCCACTCCTCGATTTGGAGCAATAGCGTTGTCTCTCTCTTTCCCCACGCCTGTCTCGCTCGCTCCGCCTGTCTCCCTCTTACTCACTTGCACCGTAGTGCTCCAAATCCAAGCCGAGTTGAGCCGAGCTTAGTGGAGTCACCAAGAGACGACGCGCTGGTCCGAGCGGAGCCGAGTGGGACCGATGTGCTGTACACAGGACCTCTGCGCCTCAGTTTGCACGCGTGAGGCTCTTTGTGTTTGAGAGGCCCTGCTCCCAGGTCTTCCCAGCCCAAGCTTGCAAAATTCTCGTAACACTGCTCGTTGGTCGGAAATCACCCAGAGCAAATCATTTTGCTTTCCTTTGGATCTTTTACAGATCTCGTGTCAGCTCATCCTGGCAAGAGCCCCCATACACGGGAGCCGTACTCTGATTGTGTCTTGCCAGATACTGATACGTAATATCCTTTCCATACTTACTGCAACCCTTAAATACCCCCATAACCATGAGAAGAGATATGTAAGCTTTCCTTACAACCTCGTTAATGTGATTACCCCAGTGAAGATTATTCCTTACCGGGCGAGTTGGCCGTGCGCGTAGAGGCGCGCGGCTGTGAGCTTGCATCCGGGAGATAGTAGGTTCGAATCCCACTATCGGCAGCCCTGAAAATGATTTTCCGTGGTTTCCCATTTTCACACCAGGTAAATGCTGGGGCTGTACCTTAATTAAGGCCACGGCCGCTTCCTTCCAACTCCTAGGCCTTTCCTATCCCATCGTCGCCATAAGGCCTATCTGTGTCGGGGCGACGTAAAGCCCCTAGCAAAAAAAAGATTATTCCTTATATTACACCTAATTATTTACAGTGTGCCCCGTGAGGTACTATCACCCCTTCAACACAGTAATTAAATCTGAGAGGATTTTTCCTCTTAGTGAAACTCACAATCTACTTTTCATCCCTTTACAATCATATCATTGTCTGCTGTTCTTCTCACAAAATTGTCTGTCTTTTTTGCAGTTGCTCACAATCCTCGAATTAACGAGGGCTGATCAACAAAGACTGAAGCTGAGTTCTATTTTCACAGATGTGTATCACTTCATTTCAATTTTT
This sequence comes from Anabrus simplex, assembly GCF_040414725.1. Lineage (NCBI taxonomy): Eukaryota > Metazoa > Arthropoda > Insecta > Orthoptera > Tettigoniidae > Anabrus > Anabrus simplex. The sequence goes on from NC_090275.1 coordinate 44,021,989, forward strand.
ACATGTGCGACTTGTTGGCTGAATGGTCAGCGCACTGGCCTTCGGTTCAGAGGGTCCCGGGTTCGATTCCCGGCCGAGTCGGGGATTTTAACCTAATTGGTTAATTCTAATGGCTCGCGGGCTGGGGGTGTGTGGCGTATTCAACATTAGAAATCATCCTAGGTAGGGCCCTCATCTTCACAGGCATGCAGGTCGCCTAATAGGCCATCTACTAGAAAAAGACCTGCACCAGGCCTCTCCGGAGGCCATACGCCATTATTATTAATGTTTACATGATCTTTTTCAAAGTAGGCCCCTCCTACTTCAATCCACATTTTTACTGTCTCTGCCAGTTCTTGAACACATGCTGCAGACCATTCTTTGCCAGGTCCTTGAGAATCGCCTCACTTCCCTTGAGCACTGCTTCAGAGTTCTCAAATCAAATGCCCCTAAGCTTTGCCTTTAGTGATAGGAATATAAAAATATCACAGGGTGCAAGATCAGGGCTATAAGGTGGATGCGGTACAAAGGTAATGTTGAATCAAGCCAGAAACTGCATGACTTGATTTGCGACGTGAGGCCGTGCATTGTTATGATGAATTCGCCACCCAGTCCGAAAAAGCTCTGGTCGTTTCTTTGCAATTTGCTTCCTCAGTGTAGCCAATACTGACATGTAGTAACAGTAGTGTGAGGAGAACTGCATGCTAGTAAATCTTTCCGTTACACTCAAAAAATGTGATCACCATCACTTTCCCTGCAGATGGAACAACTTTTGCCTTTTGGGGAGATTTCCACACTGTACTGGCTTGTTTTCCTTCAGAATCATAATGATGCTTCAGCTTTTCGTAAGTTTCAGTGGTTGGTTGGTTGGTTTAAACGGAAACAGAATTTGATTGGGCTGTACTGCTCCTCTCACGTCACCGCCATTGTCTGGTATGTGAAATGCACGTAGCGTCCACAAAATACAGCATTACTACCAACCTACCGATACGAGAGTGCTGAAACCTACGGGCATTATAGATGAAAACACGCTCCTTTCAAATATTTATGTTACAGATAGGAAACTATCACGGAAGCTACAGGAAAACACCAGTCTCAGTCTTTGTTGATCAGCCCTCGTATTTACTACCCTGTACAGTAAAACATCATCTGCAAGAAACTTTATATATGATTCCAGCTCTTTACTCATACCATTTGTGCATCTTCGTCTTCCCTCTATTTTCCCTAAACCTGGGTTTTTCGTGTTCCAACCGTATCGAACATGTGGATTTGTTCATGTTTTTACGGCTGGATGCTCTTCCTGACGCCAACCCTATGTGGAGGGATGTAATCACTATTGCCTGTTTCTGTGATGGTTGTTAGTGTAGTGTGATGTCTGAATATAAAGAGGAAAGTGTTCGGAGAAACACAAACACGCAGTACCCGAGCCAGAAGAATTAATCAGACGCGATTAAAATCCCCGACCCGGCCGGGAATCGAACCCTGGACTCATAACCGAAGGCTTCAACACTGACAGTTCAGCCAAGGGGTAGGACTACACATACCATTTACACATAAGAAACGTAAAGGTCCAATAATACTGTCCTGTGGGATCTGCCTCTTAATCATTAGAGTAGTAGATAACGTTTCACTTAACTCTTTTTCTCAGAGGAGCAGGAGAAGAAAAAGTGAGGTGGCTCGTGCAAGTAAGTGGAAGCAATGCCAGAATCAGCTGGGGGCCTGAAAGTCACACCGCAAGCCCCGTACGACTAGCGAGGGACAGAATAAATTAACTTCATCCCCTCACCACCCACAGAAGATTGTTGTTTCTTATTCTTCTACCGCTTTACCCACAACATGTGGCATCACGGGTGCGAACTGTGTCGCATATGTGGATTTGGCCGTGTTTTATGTCCGGCTGCCCTTACTGACGCCAACCTTATATGGAGGGATATAATCACTATTGCATGTTTCCAGAGAAGATTTTCATAACTAATAATAATTTAAATAATCTTCAGTTAATTCCGTTTACTTCTTCTTCTACTTCTTCTCCTTCTTCTTCTCCTTAATCAGTTTACCCCCCAGGGTTGCTTTTTCCTCGGACTCAGCGAGGGTTCCCAGCTCTACCGCCTCAAGGCCAGTGTCCTGCAGCGTGAGACATTGGGTCGGGGGATACAACTGAGGAGAATGGCCAATACCTCGTCCAGGTGGCCTCACCTGCTATGCTGAACAGGGGCCTTGTGAGGGGATAGGAAGATTGGAAGGGATAGACAAGGAAGAGGGAAGGAAGCGGCCGTGGCCTTAAGTTAGGTACCATCCCGGCATTTGCCCGGAGGAGAAGTGGGAAACCACAAAAAAACACTTCCAGGATGGCTGAGGTGGGAATCGAACCAGGGCTTCCCGGGGTGGAAGCTAATCACACGAACCACTACACCACAGAGGCGGACAATTCCGTTTACTACAATTTAAAAATAAGTATCCTTTATTCCTCAAACCAGAAATTCCTCTTGATCAGAAATTCTGATTACAAGGCTGTGATAGTTTAATGCAGTATCCACTAAAATATGAGATCCCTATGCGCCTGCCGCTAACCTAGTTTCGTCCAGCTCTTAGCCTGCATTATCACCCTGCTTTAGTTCGTTAATCACATCGGTCGCTTCGCTTCCCTCCCCGCTTCTCACCCCTGAACGAGCAAGGGGGATGTGGAGGTGAATTATTAACGCAGGATAAATAGCTGGGGTGTTCGAGTGTGGACACATCGCCACTGATTGCATTAACTTCTTTTGGTTTGTCTTTTGTATCACCTAGCGAGCGGCTTTAACAGTTCGAAATCTCGCTCTCGGATTAAAACACATACACACTCTCACAGGACACATTAATACCTCGTGGGCGGTCAACCAAATCGCATATAAAATTACACTTACCGCAATCAGTATTCGATATCATTACATTATTATTATTATTATTATTATTATTATTATTATTATTATTATTATTATTATTATTATGCGTGAATGGTCCCTTTCGGAACACACGAAGTTTTATTTATGATTTCGTTTGCGGAGGATCCAGGATGCTTTCATCTGTTTAATAAAGAGATCCTCTTCCTTTCTTCCGTCCACTTGGTACTTCATTCTCTGGAGTAACTTCCGACGTTTCAATTTTCTTTCTATATATATTTCGATTCAAAATTTCTTCAGGTTGGATTTGTGCGTTCTTCATGTCAGCTTTTGCTTATTGTGTCCAACGAAAATTGTTCGGCTTATCAACTCTTTCAAGAATTTATTGGGTTAGTCTGGTTTCTGGAAGCGTCTTAACACGTCCATAAAATTGTAACCTCCTTTTCCTGAGGTGTGCCGCAATATTATATAATTTTTCTGTGGATTTCCGGGATTGGAGGTGGTACCCTTCCTCCGTGTGACTTGGTCCTAAAATTTTCCTCGTAATTTTTGGCTCTTCTCTTAGGATTTTTGGAAACGTTAGAGTTCCCCCTGCATATAAAGACTGAGGTTTGGTTGCAGTATTGTAATGTTTAATCTCAACGTGGAGAGACATACATTTTTGTTGTAGATTTATCTTGTTCTCCCATATGCTCTTCTGAGTTTTTGAACACGGTTGTTTTGGGCTATTTGTTCTTGTCCGGTTGGTTCGAGGATTTCGCCCAGGTATTTGAAGTGAGGAACTCGGTTGATTTGTCCGTATTTTGCATTGAGACTAATTTTGAACAGAAAAATTCAGTTTTCTATTACAGTATTGTTATTATTACTATTGTTATTGTTGTTGTTGTTGTTGTTATTATTATTTTAAAAGGCGAGTAGAAGTAGAATCCAGGGACTCTAACCTTGGGCGCGTGTGTTGGCGACCATGAGGTCCCTAGCTGAGCATGCATGCCATTGTTTCCTCTTACTTGGGTGAAGCTCGTGATTTTCATCCTGATTTTAATCCTTCTTTCCAGTGTTCATAGAAAGGTTTCGAAAGTGACCTCCTATATGTACATCAACGGATCTGTGTGCAGAAATTAGTGATGACTTGTTAAATGTGGACTTTGACGTTAGCATACAAAGGGAGAGGCTTGCTCAGTATTTACCGGGTTAGTTGGAAAAAATCATCGTGTGTAACCTATCTGAACTCTATTCAACACACCACTACAGTCAATGCGCCTTGGAAAACCGTTACGTAACTATGTTGAGGGGAGGAATACTGACCCGCAGCACATGTATCACATAGTAGGCCTACGCGAACCTATTCTTTAGCCCTGAGCTCCATAGGGCTCAATGGGAACTAGGGCTCAAGAAAAGGTTCGCGTAGTATAGAACGAAATTTCGTTGATAAAGTTCATGCAATATTGAATCTTAGATGACAGAACCTTTCTGGTCAGAGTTCAAAGCCGGGCTGAGTGGCTCAGACGGTTGAGGCGCTGGCCTTCTGAACCCAACTTGGCAGGTTCGATCCTGGATCAGTCCGGTGGTATTTGAAGGTCAGCCTCGTGTCGGTAGATTTACTGGCACGTAAAAGAACTCCTGCGGGACAAAATTCCGGCACCTCGGCGTCTCCGAAAACCGTAAAAGAGTAGTTAGTGGGACATAAAACAAATATTAAAAAAAGAGTTCAAAGCTGAAATATTATCACATAGCGGTTTTTCTAGGCACAGTGAAGATATTTTGCAAGTCTTGCTGGTGAAAGAATTCGAAAACTGTGCACGTAGCCAGAATGAAGCAGGCTCCGCGTCTGATTAACATCCAACATACGCGTCGCGTTTGAAAGATTTTTAAATATTTTTAGTCATCTCCGTACAGGCCATGGAGGTCCATGGAGGGATGGAAGGTAAAGGCTACCACCAACAGAAGAAAAAATGTTGGAGACAAAAGTAAAGGCAGAGACGGAGAAATATGAATTACTGACTCTCAAGCATGGTAAATAGATGATCAGAACGAAAAAGTAGAAGGAATAAGTAGATTTTATATCATACTTTAAATTAAATGAAAATAATTCAGTTAAGGATCCTCCGCGGCTCAGACGGCAGCGCGTCGGCCTCTCACCGCTGGATAGCGTGGTTCAAATCCCGGTCACTCCGTGTGAGATTTGTGCTGGACAAAGCGGAGGCGTGACAGGTTTTTCTCCGGGTACTCGGGTTTTCCCTGTCATTTTTCATTCCAGCAACACTCTCCATTCTCATTTCATAGCATCTATCATTCATTAATAAATCACTTTGGGAGTGGCGACCCCATCGTACTAATAGCCTATATCTGCTTCATTCATCACATCCCTGACCCGGTCATTGACTGGAAACTGGTTGTAGGTTTTCATTTTCAATTCAGTTAAGTAAATATTTATTAAAGTATTTTAATAAATTAATCTAAAAATGAAATGAATGAGTGATTATAATAATAGTAATAGCAATAATATAATAATCATTATTATTATTATTATTATTATTATTATTATTATTATTATTATTATTAGTATTATTGTTACCGAGTTTTGTGGTAGGTAGAGGTGAAAGAAGGTGCGGGTGTGAACGGGTCTCAAACTACGAAATTAAAGTTAATGTAAAATTTAACAAGGTTATATTTTCTTGGCAAAAAACAAGAAATAACAATAATGGCAGGTACAGAGTAGCAAAACCACTAATCGAGAATGTACAATTACAGGATTTGGGCTCCGAGAGCCAGACACACAATTCTGAGCAATTAGCCCAACTTTACGATATACAGAATTCAACAAAGGGGCAGAAGACCCCAATCAAGCCTAGGAGCACTTGCTCCAAATTACACAGTAAAGCCTCCTCGAGGCATACAACACTCAATTTTCGAAAAAGAGCCACTCGCTCTCAACTTTAAGCCTATCAAAGGCCACACCAAACTCCACCTTCAAGTTGTCCTCTAAGGACATATACACAGGGGTAACATACCCAACCTACTGAGGTCTATTAAGTGAGAAAAGGTTAATTACTTGACCTCTAAAATAACAATTGAGAGGAGGCGATCTGCACTCCTAATACACTTGTTTAAAACACTAATCTGGCACTAGGCCGCTAATGCAATGGCTAATCCCATACTAAAGAGGTGACTTAAGAAAGAAACAATTTACCATTACTGTTACGGAAGAATCGGTTGAGAAAAATAAGTTCACCTCAGAACAATATGAGTGGGAGCTCGAGAGGGTTAAGCACTCTCTATCCCAATATGTAGTTTTGAAAAAGAATAGAGGCTAAGAGTCTTTATATTTTAGGGAAAGTTACATGGTAGAGACGCTTCGGACCCGCCCCGAGAGTTAAACTGCTGAGCTAGCAAGAAAAGAAGTTATTAAAAGGCCATTACCTGGTTGTTGAACTGCTGCCCGAAGAAAGAGGTGCTTCCCGCCCCCTGCTATGTACTTTATACACTGAAAGATGTTACTGAAGTGGCACCGAGACCCGAAAATCAGCAGTTTATATACTCTCGCGGAAAGTTCGAGGCGTTTTTGAAATGAGAACACCCTCCCACAAGGATTTTATTGGTTCACCAAGAAACCCCCTACACAATACGAAGAAGAAACATATTATTGGTGGAAAATTAATTCGAGAAATTCGGGATTGGCTAAATTCAAAACAAGGGGAAAGAAAGGGTTAATATTGCCAACTTAAACAGTGACTGAAAGAAATTTAGCAAAGAACATACTTTTGAAATTAAATTTTCTCAAAAAAAACAGTTCTTTCACTTCGCACTAGGGTGCACCGTTGTAGTTCTTCAGTAGTGTCCTCTAGAAGAGAATGTTCACACTTCTTACTACAAGCAAAACAAAAATACATCGAAAACAACACAGTTCATAAACTTCAAAATTTCCAAGTAGTGGCATCTTCAGGGTAACTTGAAAATTAACACATAAGACAAAGTTCAGACTTCTTCCAGTAGAGGAGTTTCAACTGGCGCAAAGTTTAAATAAGCGGCGTGGAGGTGTACCGCCCGGTACAATTATTATTATTATTATTATTATTATTATTATTATTATTATTATTATTATTATTATTATTATTATTATTATTATTATTATTATTATTATTATTATTATTATTATTATTATTATTTTGTATGTCTCTAGACGGGTGAAGCCCTTGTAAGGTAGACTATCCGGCGAAAGTGGGCGGCATCTGCCATGTACAGGATCCTGCGTGTTATTGTAGTAGAGGATAGTGTTCAGTGTGGTGTGTGAGATGCAGAGAGGTTGGGGACAGTACAAATACCCAGTCTCTGAGCCAGGGGAATTAACCACTTAGGATTAAAATCTCCGACTCGCCTGGGAATTGAACCCGGGGCTCTATGAACTGAAGAGCACTACGCTGTCCATTCAGCCAAGGGGCTGGGCAATAAAATAAATTATTTACTATAAGATAATTAAATAAATATGTAACCACTTCTATCAAATTAAATCGCGTATAGTTTTCAAGACAAACAGGACATGGGAGAATAAGCTTAAATGCGTGTCTGTGAGTTAGAGAAAATGGTAGAGATATAAAGATGATAACACAGAGTATACGGTGAACTCAGCTGTCTCCCCCCATTTCCTAATCTCTTTTATGCGTACCATTACATCTTTATTTTATCTTTTACGGCCTAACTTGCGGGAAAGAAAGAGAAGAAGATAAGCTCAGTCTCTTCTTTCTCTTGCTGGCAGTCTTCACGACATTCTTGCTTCACTTCTCGTCCAGCAGACGGCAGTGGAGTCACCCGGAGTTTCCGGTGGAATGAGAGAGGCTGGTGACTTTCCGGGAGCTAAGGCCAATGGAATAGCGCTGGCCGGAAACATCGTCCTGGTGCTAAAACACAGACAACATGACCCTTTCCGTTTACAAGAGTGTCGCCCTTTCTTCCCAGCTTTTATTCTTCCCAGTACTGCTACGGTGTTAGACAAAAAAGGATTTGTAACAATGGTCTGGAGAAAATTTATGCAGCCATAGATTCAGATTAGGTAAAGAATAGCAGAGTACTTAGGGATATAATCGAGTGAGAATTCACTGTCCTGGTCGAGGTACTGAAGTTTAAATTTAATAAGGGTTGATGTTTAACACCAGAGACCAGCAATGGGATGCGTAATAGAGACTGTAAAGATGTGTTCTGTTAATTTGGAAGGGCATGCGCTCAATTCTCCGTCAGGGAGTCGAAAATGTTAGAAAGGAGATTTTCCTTTTCCATAGATGCAGATGGCTCTGCGGTTCACTGTGCCTAAACCGAGATTAATCACTCCATCCCACACAATCATGACATTATGGATAATGAATAGAGTCCGGAATTTTGGGCGGTAATAGGTTAGAATGCAAACTTTCTGAAGGGAGTAACAAATATAGACTATACTGCACAACGGCTATGTTATGGGTTTTGCATAAACATAGGGGTACGGCCCATCAGAACCCTTTGAATTTATGTTACTCTTGCTACATAACGGAAGAGCGGGCTCGCCGACATTTCCTACAAACCAAATTAGTTTGCATTCTAACCTATTACTGCCTAATCATCTGGGATCTAATAAAGAAATTTCTTACCATCCACCCTTCGAAGTACCTTTATGGCTTTTTTGGAGATTACTTCCCTTTTCTTGGCCACCAAAACTTTAAATTTTTCATTCTAATATCTACTAATGAAGTGATTTTCTTAAACCTAGCTTTAGTACCATATATGTTTCAGAAAAGAATAGTTACTGGGCATAATATTCTCCATATTTTCCATGACTTTTGTATGACGTATTTTCCCGGCAAAGTTAACATTTCACCCGCATGGAATTGTCACAGAAGTAATTCGTGTTTTCTGAAATGGATATTTTTTCTAAGATAATATTTTGAAGAGCCCAGTCTGATAACCATTCTCCTGTATTGTGATTAGGAGCATGTAAGTGGAGTGGTGTTAGTCGATGTTCTACGGGAAAATACAGTCACTAAAAAAATAAAACGAACTCGAGGTATATTATAAGTTTCTCCCAAGTACAATTTTATCAGAAACAACTGAACATATAGATACACTATTTGTTGTGGGTATACACAGGGTTTTTTACCTACATGGGAGGTAAATTGTATTTTGATAATTAAAATCGAATTCTTGTTTCAAGGTCCTTACAGCACTGAGACAAGGCTGTAATATTTCACTTTCTTGTTCATGTTTTACATCGCAAATCTAGTGAAAGGTAAAAAGTGACAGGGAGGGATTCATTTAGGTGGAAAAGTAGTAAGCATGTTAGCCTAGGCCGACGACCTGGTTTTAATTGCAGACTCTTCCGAATGTCTGCGATACAATATCTTGGAACAGAAAAATAAGTACAGTTAATGTGATATGAAAATTAGTCTTTCCAGGATTAAAGTGACGTTAGTAGGTAAGAAACCTAAGAGAATATTGAATGTCAGGTTGGGAATACAAAACTGGCAAAGTGGATAATTTCAACTATTTATGATTTGTATTCTCACAGAATGGGAGTATAGTAAGCGAGATAGAATCAAGGTGCTGCAAAACTACTTCAGAGAGCTAACACTTGCGTTCAACAGTCGTCTTCTTCTTCTAAGACTTTTCTCGGACTGGTTGGTTCGCGCGTGCGAACTGTGTCACATATGTAGATCTGGACCCGTTTTACGGCGGAATACTCTTTTTGTTGCCAACGCTATATGGAGGTATGTATTTACTACGGCGTGTTTCTGTGCTGGGTGGTAGTTTAGTGTGTTGTGTGCATATGAAGAGGAATGTGTTGAGACAAACACCCAGTCCCAGAGTCGTAGGAACTGACCATACACAGTTAAAATCTCCGTCCCTCTCGGGAATCGAACCCGGGGCCCTCTGAACCGAAGGCCAGTAGGCTGACCATTCAGCCAAGCAGCCAAACTCTTGCAGTCAACAGTATACTGTAAGAAAAAAGTCAGCTACCGAAACCGTCATCACTACCATTGTCATTGGTGCATCGAAAGTTATTATCTCCATTTTTAGGAACCACGAATATGGACCTTAAAAACGATCTTCTTCTTTCCTTCTTCCTTTCTTTCTTTCTCTCTTTCTTAAATTTACTTAAAGAATAGGTTTAAGGTAATCTTTGTCTATGTGACAGCCTGTAGATGCTGTACGGGGGTGTACACTGGGTAGACTCGGGATATCTCATTCATAAGCTAGAAGTCACAGACTCCTTCAGGGTACAGAATGAAAACTTTTGTAGTTAGTTAGTTTTATCCCTTACCAGTGTCTTCGGGAAGTGCGGTATCCAGCCGATGGGCCAATACCGCACTGGAGGTAAACACTGGTAAGTTTTGACGATTAATTTTCTTGAATTTTATAAAACTGTTGGTTTATAGGAGGGCTGTTTTTTCAACCTCTGGCGGGCTGTAAAAAATACACACTGACATAACAAGATGATTTTATCAGCAAAAGTTTCGTGGATTCATACTTATTTTTCCACATAATCGCCAAAACGTTTTAGGCATTCGTCGTATAGTGACACCATCCCTTCGATGCCCTCTGCAAAGAAGTCTACCGCCAGTGAGGTAATGTGCGTCCGGACAGCCTCCTGCTCCATGAAGTCCAAACAACAAGACACCTGTATGGTTCCAAAATACCGCAGCCATTGTTTTCCTGTTCATCAGTGACAGTTTAAGTTTTTGGCTTGTTTGGAGAAGAAGGATGCATCCACTGCTTAGACTGTTCTTTGGACTCTTGAGTGTCATACAGGACCCGAATTTAATCACCAGTGACGATAGGCTTCAAAAACATTACAGCTAACCCCTGAGTTTTTCAAAATTGTTGGGGGGGAATTACGTGAACAAAGTTCCCGGTATCCGAAGTGTTGAATCACAGTTATGTACAGAAAACACCTTGAAATGTCTGGGATTGCTGTAGAAAGTTCACTGATCGAAAAACCTCCATTTTTGGTGGACAAAGGAAGAACTTCAGGAGGCTGTCCAGACGCACATCACCTCACTGGCGGTAGACTTCTTTGCAGAGGGCATCGAAAAGCTGGTGTCACGATACGAAAAATGCCTAAATCGTTTTGGCGATTATGTGGAAAAATAAGTATGAAACTACTAAATTTTTAGTGATAAAATCATTTTTTGTCAATGTGTCTTTTTTATAGCCCACGGGAGGTAAAAAAGAACAGCCTTCGTATGTTTATGCCACTTCATTGTTATTTTTAAGAGCCGTATTTTATACATGACGTTTTTATGAAAATAATTTTCTTCACTGCTTATTGAATTGTTTCAGCACAATCATGGATAAAGAGAAGAAAATCCGTTAAGAAGTAATGCCAGCGTGTTTTGACAGAACGCGGAAGAAGATGGATAGCGCTCTGGGACATAAGGTAAGAACGCGATGCTGTCTGTAGGTAATTGTAAAAACAGGAGAGGTCATGCAACTTAAGAGAGAAGTAAGATAAGTGGTAACACGCAACTGATGAAATATCACTGATTGATGTTCTTGCTTACAAGAAAGAAAATGTATCAGCCCCTCTGCACTTTCTCTAGCCTTCCATAAAGAAATCTTATGTAGCTGACTAGTCGCACCCAATATTCTTTTATATGACGTCTTAGGTTTACTTCCCCCCGTTGACGTGACAGTCTATGGAATCTTTTCAACCTTTGTGTAATAAAATTATCCGCTCACATTCAAGTTTGTAGCACCGGAATTAAAGACTCGATATGAACTGTTGATGTACCGTGTGATTAGAAATTTCCTGAACATGATCTTAAAAACTGAAAGGTTATTTCAATAACAATGTGGTCGTAAAATTAAATATTCAACTTAATAGGTCCACAGCCGGCCCCACGGTGTAGATCTGGCGTGCCTGTTTCTTACCCAGAGGCTCCGGTTTGAATTCCAGCCAGGTCAGGGATATTTACCTGGATCTGAGGGCTGGTTCGAGATCTACTCAGCCTAAGTGTGGAGCTATCTAACGGTGAGATGGTAGCCCTGGTCTAGAAAGCCAAGAAGAACGGCCGAGAAGATCCGTTGTGCTGGCCACACGACAGCTAGTAATCTGCAGGCCTTAGGGCTGAGCAGAGGTCGCTTGGTAGGCCATGGCACTTCAGGCCTGTTGGGCCATGGTTTTGGTGTGGCAACAAACGTGCACTCTACACTGTAATATCAGGAGTAGGAACGAATCTGATCTAGACGATCATACAGTAGCTCATTCCGTAGAGCATCCGACGTGAGATCAGAAGGGTTGTGGGTTCGGATCCTACTGCTGCCTGGTTGGTCATTTTTGTTCTGTACTTAAGATCCCTTCAGCACGCAGTGAACACGACTTAATAAAAGGCATGGAGTTCGGTACAGAATGAAATTATTTGCGAAGAGCGTCGTCTGGTGAGTACTGATGATGATGATGCTTGTTTAAAGGGGCCTAACATCGAGGTTATCGGCCCCCTGGTGAGTACTTACACATCGACGGTGCACGTACAGCACCTCGTATCTCACAATGCTCTTCCGATCTATTATCCCCCTTAAGACTGGTCAGGCCTCCAAACCACAATGGATATGCAGTCTATCGAAACAACGTTTGTTTTGTTCATTTTCCTATGCTAATGTGTAATGGAAAATGAACCTTAAATCCATTATATTGCAGGAGCGCGCAAATACTTCATGAAACCCATTGTGAGTTGGAGATACAGACGAAGACTACACCGAGTGCGGAACACCATGGGTCGACGTTATTTGCAACTAGTACCACCTTGCGAGGAAAATGATGGATCTGTCTTATATAGGAGCAGTACCATTATGTGACTAACAGTATGGGTCTGAGTGTTGCTTGTGTTAGAGGTCATCATGCGTATTCCACTGGTCTGATCCACTGTGTTCAGAATGGGTCTGCGTTACCTATGAGTAGTGCCACTTTATGAGAAACACCATGGGCCTACGTTGCCTGTGAATATTACTATGTGAGAAACACCACGGGTTTAGCCGATGCCCGTGATTAGTACCAAGATATGAGGAAAACCATTAGTCTGAGTTTCCTGACAGCAGTATTATTATATAAGGAACACTGTGGGTTTGTGTTGCCATTGGGTGTTACCATAATGTGTGATACACCGAGGGTCTGCATTGCTTAGGATTAGTACCGGTATGTGAGCGACTCCATGAGTATACGTGGCCTGTGATTAGTTCCTCCAAGTGAGGAACATCACGGGAATACCAGTGCCCGCGGTTAGTCCCACTACGTGAGGAGCACCATGGGTCTACATTGCCTGTGATTAGTACCATTGTGAGGGGCCGGTGATCTGGATTTTGAACCCTTTTATATAATAAGCATCATCCGAGTAAAAAAGACATTTCCCATTTTCACACCAGGCAAATGCTGGGGCTGTACCTTAATTAAGGCCACGGCCGCTTCCTTCCCACTCCTAGCCCCTTCCTGCCCCATCGTCGCCGTAAGACCTATCTGTGTCGGTGCGACGTAAAGCAAATAACAAAAAAAAAAAAAAAGACATTGTGATTTGGATCCGCTGGTTGTTTCTGTTCCACGATCATGTTCTCATCACCATTCGTTTTAGATTATGGTTAGTGGATAAATTTTTGAGGTTTAAATTTACATCTCGTTATATCTCTTACCATTAGGCCCCTTTAAACAACAAACATCATCAGCATCATCATCATACTTCGTGAAAGTATACATTCCTACAGTACGATATGGTAAGATTAATTTTCCTTTACATAGTGGCACAGGAAAGTGAACGCAATGAACATTGTCCTGATGGACTGCATATCCATATGTGGTTTGTAGGCCTGACCAGTCTTAGGGAAAATAATGGATGGGACGATTATTGTGAGTACGAGGTATTGCTCCTGCACCGTTGATGTGCAAGTGAAATTCGGAAAATGGAATTCAAACGTTAGAAGGAGCAGAGATGTGAGTTTGGAGTAGAGTGACCCGAATAAGCTGAATGTTAAGAAGAAATAACGACCACACTCTCAATTAATTTGGTGAAAGAAAGAAATATGATCCATGACTTCGAAACTGCTGAGCACATCTTTAGACGCAGTGACTTTCAAGTTGTTGGAAATCGGGGAAGATCTCCACGAGTGTACTGCTTCAAAAACTTGACTACTGGAATAACCTGCAACTCTTATACGGAGAAAAAAGGAACAGCTCAGGACAGAACTCTGTGAGTAAAGTGGCATGGCTTGGTCTTTAGAGCGTAATGATGATTATGATATTAGATGCCATGGGTCATATTTGCAGAACAGACTTCCTTATGGTAGACACTCGCCTCGTCGTATGCATGTTGTACACCATCAATTTATAATTTCAATTTAGTACTTCACAAGAAAAGTTGTCAAAACTTGTCAAAGATTATTCAGCATTACTGAAGGTTTTACAAGGTTTGAAAAGATTTGGCAAGATTTGATAGAATTATTTTAACATGGAGGAAGGGCAAACTGTAGTTGTGGTTCAAGGACTAGCACTGAGATACATTCTTTTTAAAAAATTAAAAAAAAGGGAATAAATACCATAATTTACATGGGGAAAATATTAACGTGGCTATCCTCAACATAATTTTTGCAATGTATTTGCTGTAATAACATTATTTTCAGAGGTTATGTTATATAGTATTTACTCACATTCATTGAATAAAAATTATAGCACCGTGCTCGATAGCTGCAGTCGCTTAAGTGCGGCCAGTATCCAGTACTCGGGGGATAGTGTGTTCGAACCACACTGTCGGCTGCTCTGAAGATGGTTTAGCGTGGTTTCTCATTTTCACACCAGGCAAATGCTAGGGCTGTACCTTAATTAAGGCCACGGTCGCTGCCTTCCCACTTCTAGCTCTTTCCTGTCCCATCGCCGCCATAAAACGTATCTGTGGCGCTGCCACGTAAAGAAAATTGTGAAAAAATCCATAATAATAATAATAATAATAATAATAATAATAATAATAATATAATAATAATATGCGAAGATCATTAAAAATCGATCATTGCTGATGTGTTAACTTATAGGTTACCGTACGGTGTTGTTGTTTGAGTCATCAGCCCATTTACTGGTTTCATGCTCTAATCTACTTGACACATTCATACATTGGTCTATCCCTACCGTTTTTACCACCTGCACTTCCCTCAAAAACCAACTGCAAAAGTCCTGGGTGTCTTCAGATGTGTCCTATCATTCTATCTCTTCTTCTGGTCAAATTTAGCCAAATCGATGTCCCCTCACCTATTCGATTCAGTATCGCTTCACTAGTGATTCGATTTATCCATCTCACCTTCAGCATTCTTCTGTAACACCACATTTCAAAAGCTTCTATTCTCTGTCTTTCTGAGCTAGTTATCGTCCATATTTCACTTCCATACAATGCCACGCTCCAGACGAAAGTCTTCAAAACATCTTTTTAATTCCTATAATAATGTTCGGATGTGTCCTATCATTCTATCTCTTCTTCTGGTCAAATTTAGCCAAATCGATGTCCCCTCACCTATTCGATTCAGTATCGCTTCACTAGTGATTCGATTTATCCATCTCACCTTCAGCATTCTTCTGTAACACCACATTTCAAAAGCTTCTATTCTCTGTCTTTCTGAGCTAGTTATCGTCCATATTTCACTTCCATACAATGCCACGCTCCAGACGAAAGTCTTCAAAAACATCTTTCTAATTCCTATAACAATGTTCGGAGTGAGCAAACTTGTTTTCTTAAAAGGCCTTCTTTGTTTCTGCTAGTCTGCATTTTATGTTCTCCTTATTTCTGCCATCGTTAGTTATTTTACTACCCAAGTAACTATATTCAGCTATTTCCTTTAAGACTTCATTTCCTAATGTAATATTTCCTGCATCACCTGTCTTCATTGGACTGTGTTCCATTACTTTTGTTTTGGACTTATTTATTTTCATCTTGTAATCCATACCCAAGACTCCGATCACACCATTCATCAATTTCTCTAGATCTTCTGCAGTCTCAGATAAAATAGCAGTATCATCATCAGATCCTAGGGTTTTGATTTCCTCTCCTTGTATTCTGATTCCCTTCCCATCGTACGCCAATAAACATAAAAGCTGTCCACATCCTTGAGATATTTCTCTTGCAATCTCCTCGCTGCCATTTTAATCGTGTTATTTGGGTACTGTAGGGAGACCACCGAATATAAGCAGGGATGTGCCTCATGCTTAGTAATTAATACACATACACATCCTTCGGTCATGAAGAAGACATTTTTGTTGTTTTGATTCCCGTCCCGGCAATCCCAGCATGCCTAGCGGCATAGTGTTCACCGTATAAACTCGAATTCCATTGGTTCAATTCTGTCAAGGTCTTGACAATGCTTTGATCGATTAAAACATGTTCTAATTCCCTTTGAAGATTTTTGAAGACTTCTCAAGACTTGGAAAGTATCGTAAGCTATTAGGCAAATAAATTTGTGAAGTTGAACATTCTTTTGAAGTCTTGAATTTGAATTTGATCGTGTAAAACAGACTTTACGTGCATGACAAGAGACAAGAATTTAACCAGAATTAAAATGAAATGAAGGAGTGCTAATATGTCAATCCCTAGTTCACAGTGGTTGGATGTGAAGGTCTGATGATCTGTTCCACCCTTTGTTGGGAATCTCTGCCACCCTCCCCATATTAACATCTCCTCATAGGATGCACACACGATGTGACGGACAGTTAAAGGCGGAATCGTCTCCATCCCCTTCGAGCTGCTCCACTATAACGTGGGGTGAAGTAAATCTTTTACGAGGCTTAACCCGTCCAGAGGATTAGCTGTCTCCCGCCAATAATCTCCTCCTTGTTAGTCCAATGATGACAGCTGCTTTGGACAGCCCTCGCTGCTACGGACAGGCAATCTTCTTACCCTGCTGACACTCTCGGCGAGTTTGCGGCGTTCAGAACAATAATTGATTCACTAATTAGACACAGATTGCCGTCTCATTTCAGTGGTACGAGTACAGTCCATTCGAAGTGATGAAGTTCAACCGAACTCAAGGAGTTAATTCCCGTTCGAAACTGTAAATCTTAAAATAGAAATCGCAGAAACTAGTGAAACACGCCGGAGGTAATAAATAATGCCTGACCTCGCTAGCAGAGAAGGCTATTCGTTATCTCTCTGTATTATTTCCAATGCAGTTTAATGGCCTCAGTTTATTTATTTATTTATTTATTTATTTATTTATTTATTTATTTATTTATTTATTTATTTATTTATTTATTTATTTATTTATTTATTTATTTATTTATTTATTTATTTATTTATTTATTTATTTATTTATTTATTTATTTATTTATTTATTTATTTATTTATTTATTTATTTATTTATTTATTTATTTATTTATTTATTTATTTATTTATTTATTTATTTATTTACTTATTTATTTATTTATTTGCACTTCCTACAATGATCGGCTGCCTAAATCTGACAAAATATGCCATAACACTTAAATATTAAATGCATGCTTGACCATGGAGAGTTTTCTGGAGTTAGTCCTTCTCGTATGCAGTACTATGGAGGTGATTTCTAACAATTCGGGCGGAGCCTTTAATGGTCAAGACCGCTAAAATCATAGAACAGTTTCTTGAGAATGCCCACACTTTTTTAAAACTCAACTAAATATTTTCCTCTTGCTCCGATGAAAATACTTAAAACCCTCATGCACTATATGTTGTTTGTCTCTCCACCACAGATTTCTTAATACATCATCCCCATCGTAATTTTTAGCGTTTTCATTACTTCTCAAATGCACATAATAGAGATAAAAAGGGCTCGTCATTCGTCGCCGTCGAACCGCCACATATGGCAACTCATTTTCTATGTTCACCGCACGAGAATGGAACCGTTTACCGGATCAAGTCACAGGAATACCAACTACAGTATCATTTAAAATAACGTTGAGAGATACACCATGATACGCTATTACATTACTATCACTAGCTATTAATATTATTCTTGATTCGTTGTGCCCAACAAAGGTGCGCGTTTGAAATTATTAGCACTTTTTGTTTTTACTTCTCCTCTTCCCAATCTCTCTTCATCCTCTCGCTGTGTTCCTTTTTGCGTTGTTCTGTCTATCCTGTATTTAGTCGGGTAGGCTTTACAGAAAATTTGTGTTTGTGAATTAAGGTTCTGAATTTTATTCAGTCTTGGATGGTTTCTTCATTAATGTCACTTTCATTTAGGCCTTCACTGCCCTTTATTAAGCAATTATTGTGAGTTTTCATTGATAAGGCTTGGTTTAACGTTTTCTTTGGAAGCCTGCTGTTATCCATTCTATATAAGTGACCTTAAAATTGTAATTGCCTTTTCCTTATTGTATCTGTGACTTTGTCTGTAACTTGATAGATTTCATATGATTTCTTTTTCATCCAAATTCCATTTTAGCATTTTGGTCCTGAGATTTTCCTGTGGAATTTTCTTTCTTCTTTTTCGATCATCTTTATTGTATATCTGCCACCAATTATATTATTTTGAGATACATAACGTGCTTCTGTTTTAACTACTGTTTTATAATGTCGTATGTTTGACTTTCTTGATATAGTTTTCTTTTCTTGAAATTTGCTTTACGTCGCACCGACACAGATAGCTCTTATGGCGACGATGGGACAGGAAAGGCCTAGGAATGGGAAGGAAGCGGCCGTGGCCTTAATTAAGGTATAGCCCCGGCATTTTCCTAGTGTGAAAATGGGAAACCATGAGATATAGTTCTTTTGTTGTATCTGTTCCAAGTAATTTTGTATGCTCTTTGAAGTTTTACAATTCTTTCCTTGTTAGCTTGCTCATTTAACACTGCTGGTTCAATAATTTCACCTGCATACTTAAGTTTGCCATTTGGCCGCTATTACCATATTTGGTGTTTAATGGTTGACTGTTGAAAGCTGATCTAGTCCCTTCCATATACTTTGTTTCTTCATAAGAAGTTTGAGTCCTGTTTTGGCTGGTATTTCATGGCGTTTCTTTTTGCAGACTGGATTTCTTCCTGTCCGTTGTTAGATATGATAGAAATGTCATCAGCAAACGCTAGGCAATTAGGGTAATTTTGTTTTGGATACAGCAATTATTATTATTATTATTATTATTATTATTATTATTATTATTATTATTATTATTATTATTATTATTATACATGCTTTTGGCCCCCTAAGGAGCACGTAGAGCCATTATTTACCATTGGTATTACTGATCTTATTGTTCTTCTTATCTACCAAAACCTTTCTCATTTGCCGTCGGTTTCTTGGGCGCAAACTTATGGGTGTTGACCTTTTGTCCATATGAATTCCTTGTGGTTTCCAGTGGGTCAATGTCAACTTCTGCGAGATCTTTTTGGTTGTCTACTAGCCAGCGCACTTTGGTTTGTCGTGTTCCATTGATAACGAAAAAGATTTTCTTGGTCAATCGTGAGTCTTTTGAGTGCATGTGAAGTGAATCGCTCAGTCAATGAATAGAGTTCCTCCGAGCATTTTCGCATCCAAATGCCATCTTCAAACTTGGGTCCGAATATTTTCCTCAATATCTGTCGTTCCATTTTCTCAGTGTCTCTAATGTTGATGTTTAATGATTTTCGATTGCGTACAGTGTCTCTGGGAGAACAGCAGTGTTGTAGTGTCGGAGCTTGGCCTTGGTGAAAAGTGATTTCTTGTTGTAAACGTTCCAGGTGATTGTATAGGCTTTACATAATTTTTCAGCGTGGTTTATGTTGGCTTCTCTTTCGTTGCCAGTGCTCCCGATAACTTCACCTAAATGCTTAAACTGTTTTACTTGTGTGACGCTGCCATATTGGGTCACGAGTGGCACCAGGTTTGAGTTCTATTATCATTAATATTATTTTTATTGTAAGTATGTATGTCTCACATGGGTGGAATTTTATTTCTGTTATAAAACAGATTGTGTTTAACTGTGGTTTACCGGGTGAGTTGGCCGTGCTGTTAGGGGCGCGCAGCTATGAGCTTGCATCCGGGAGATAGTGGGTTCGAACACCCCTGTCAGCAGCCCTGAAGATAGTTTTCCGTGGTTTCCCATTTACACACCAGTCAAATGCTGGGCTGTACCTTAATTCAGGCCACGGCCACTTCGTTCACATTCCTCAGCCTTTCCTATCCCTTCCTCGTCATAAGACCTATCTGTGTCGGTGCGATGTAAAACAAATTGTAAAAAAAAATAACTGTGGTTTTACTACTAATTTGGTAGTGTTCATTTGTAATCTAGTGCATATCAATTGGTTGAGTGTAAGAGAAGACATAATGGCCATAACTACGCCAATAAAGATATTTATCTATACTTCTCTCCACCAGGTGACATCACTTCTGTGGGTGTTGGAACGGACTGCACTCGGGCAGATACAGAAACAGACATATCCATGATATCTCTACTGATTTACTCTCTCTCATCACATCCACCGAGTGTTATCTGACATAACACCACGAGAGCCTAGCGCGATCAAACCACTGGATACTAAACGACGTTTATCTCCACGGGCAGGTAACTGATAAAGAGGGGGAGGAATCCTCTTACAATCCCAATTATCCTCTCATTTCGCTAATCAATTGAACATGGAGATTGACAGAATATCTTGTAAATGAGACCAAAGGGAAGCTATAATCTCTCTCCCAGGTGAGCCATGATTACCAGCACTGACTGATATGATTAGAGAGCATATGTTCTCTATGTCAGAGGTTCTGAACCACCAGCTCCTAGGATAATTCCTACCAGGCCGGGGATATTTCGAGATCTGAAACTAGTATTGTAAACTGTAGTTGACTCTGCGAATTGTTGTCAATGACCTCAGTAATGCGGCATTGACATGCACAATTTTATCAAAATCTCAAAGAATTTAGGCTTGTGCTCAAATTTTCTACTGCTACTGCTATTATTGTTCTTATTATTCTCTCTCCCTTTCTTTCTTTGTTGAGCTCTTCTAGGGGCCACGTGACATTTCCAGTGCTTCATCCTTTGTTGTTCCTTTTTCTTCCTTCAATTCTACTCAATCTTCTCACTATGTCTCCTTTTTCTCTCGTCGGACTAATTTGAGCCTGTTCTTTCGCCTTCCGAACTAGAAATCATTCCATTTTTAACACCTTGTTTCTAAAAACACTCTTCTTCTTCTCCTTCTTCTTCTTCTATATTGTTACTTTCCAAATCCAGGGTGTTGTAGACTCCTTTTTCCAAAGATAGTATGGTTAACCTGTTGTCATCCATTCGGTATACAGTAAATGTCCAAAAAGTATCAATCACTCTTCCGTACTGTTTCTGTTGTTTTCTAATGTATATTCCGATATATTTAATTATTATTATTATTATTATTATTATTATTATTATTATTATTATTATTATTATCATCATCATTGTACCGGAGGTACAGCTACTCCGTACATTTAAACTGAGCGCCTTTTAGAATGCCATCTGGACCTTGAACTGTGTATTAGAAGAAGTTTGAACCTTAACCTTCAGATGTCTCTACCATCGAATTATGTGCCCCTTCTGGTGGGAGGATGGACAATTAATTTTCAAAGAAATTTGTAGTTTCTGTGTTTAATAACCTGAAGCGTTTGTAGATTGGTTTTTGTGTTCTAAGGTTACTAGCCCTTCTATCTCTTCCTACTTCATTAAATTATTAGCCAATCAGAAATTTTGGATATTAATTCAATCAGCCAATCAAAATTGAGGGTGTATGTACAGATCTTCGGCCTAGAGAGTTCTGGAACCTTCCCCTTTACTATAAAAGCTGTCATCTTTTGAGCCATGTTGTCTTTACCATCACGCAAGTCTAGAGGTTTAGAGTGCGTACGTAGTGGAGGCAGGGAGAAAGCCTTGCCCACCGTCGGAAGGCCCACCAGCTCAAGGTAATGGCAGACATATTTTAAGTATGTGATAGTTTCAGAGAGCTGGTTTGAGGGGAGGGTTTCGAAATCTATTCTGAACGTAAAATTACAAAGTTTATATAATCTTCTAAATGTAAATTTTCAAGCAAGTCTAAAGACGTTATTCACGTATCTGCGGGGCAGTATGAAACTTAGGGAATAGAGAGTATTCACCCTATTGTAATTCCCATTCAACTTTGGTACTGGGGTGCCCATGATTTTGTAAAACTTTAAAATGTATCTTTTCTTTTGGAACTTAATATTTTTACCCTCTATAGTATAGACTTAGCCTCTGTAACTTAGCACCATAAGCCCAGATAGGATTTAAAGTGTTTCAAGTGTATTTCCAAAGGAGTGCAAATGTTCTCCTTCTGGTATTTTGTTTACTGCCGATATCTTGAACCTTTCCTTTTTGATCACTAAGGCAATCAAAAATGGACACTTATTGCCTCTGTTAAAATTTAACTAGTCATAGTTAAGGGCCAACGGCCGTAGCCGTGTTGAAACACCGGACCCCGTGAGATCTCCGAAGTTAAGCAACATTGGGCGTGGTCAAGACTTGGATGGATTACCGCGCGCTGTTGGTGGGGGCTAAAGGAATGGAGGAGCGGAAAGGAAGTGGCCACCCTACCGTACGTAAACTCCGGCTCAGGCACACCTCTGCGCAGGTTTGGTCCTGCCTTCGGGCAGAATACACCCTTACCTTACCATAGTTAAGGTGGAAATCAGGAGCCTCCGTGGCTCAGGCGGCAGCGCGTCGGCCTCTCACCACTGAGTTTCTTGGTTCAAATCCCGGTCACTCCATGTGAGATTTGTGCTGGAAAAAGCGGAGGCAGGACAGGTTTTTCTCCGGGTACTCCGGTTTTCCCTGTCATCTTTCATTCCGTCCGCCTCGATGGTGTAGTGGTTAGCGTGATTACCTGCCACACCCGGAAGTCCGGGTTCGATTCCCGGCTCTGCCACGAAATTTGAAAAGTGGTACGAGGGCTGGAGCGGGATCCACTCAGCCTCGGGAGGTCAACTGAGTAGAGGTGGGTTCGATTCCCACCTCAGCCATCCTGGAAGTGGTTTTTCCATGGTTTACCACTTCTCCTCCAGGCAAATGCCGGAATGGTACCTAACTTAAGGCCACGGCCGCTTCCTTCTCCCTTCCTTGCCTGCCCCATCCAATCTTCCCATCCCTCCACAAGGCCCTTGTTCAGTACAGCAGGTGAGGCCGCCTGACGAGGTACTGGTCATTCTCCCCAGTTGTATCCCCTACCCAAAGTCTGAAGCTCCAGGACACTGCCCTAGAGGCGGTAGAGGTGGGATCCTTCGCTGAGTCCGAGGGAAAAACCGAACCTGGAGGATAAGTAGATTAAGAAGAGGAAGAAGATCTTTCATTTTCCAGCAACACTCTCCACTATCATTTCATTTCATCTCTCAGTCATTAATCATTGGCCCAGACGAGTGCGACAGGCCTCGGCAGCCGGCACAATTCCTATCCTCGCCGCAAGATAGAGGCTTCATTCATTCCATCCTTGACTCGGTCAATGATTGGAAAACAGGTTGTAGGTTTTCTTTATGTTTATAGTTAAGTGTAAATCAGACTGTCGAGCGGGGAAGAGAGTAAAACTATTTTATTTGATCTAACTGTAAAATTTGAATTAGAAATTTTATGCCTCGGAGTGGCTAGATTGTAATAAGTTTTGGAGAGCAGTCTCCTAGAGTATTAATTGAATGGAGCAATGGTGCTCTTTTGAATAATGTAACTTTGAAGCTACAAGCTTATTCCACAAATTATTGTGTACCTGAACTTCGATCTTTCCTGTTATTATAGCCGACGAGCTCCTGATTTGCTGTTGTTGTTTACCAAAGTTTAAAATCAGAAAAAAAAGAGGAAAGAAATACAATTTTCGATTTTAGTGTTTGAAATTATGCTTTGATCGTTTCTCTGTCCACCCATTCATGCCCGAACCTTCTTACACCTCTGCAACCAACCAAATCACGGAAACAATTATTATTATTATTATTATTATTATTATTATTATTATTATTATTATTATTATTATTATTATTATTACCGTGTTTTGGTGGTAGTTATGCATGAAAGAAGGTGCTGGCTGGTGAATAGGTCTCAAGCTACTAAAGTGAAATTAATTTTAAAATTTAACAAGGTTATATTTTCTTTTCAAAATTAGGTAACAACAAATAGAACAGGTACTTAGTAGCCGAAACACGATTGAAAAATACATTTACATAGGTACCCCATTTGGGGCTTCAAAAGTCAGAAACATAATTCTTGAGCAATGAGCCCAACCTTACAATGAACACCATACAACAAAGGGGACGAAAACCCCCAAACATGCCAGAAACATTTGCTTCCAATTACACCCAAAAGCCTCCTTGAGGCAGAAACACAATGTTCAAGAAAGGGCAACTTCCCCTTAAAATCCAAGCCTATCATAGGCCACTCCAAACTCCACTTTTAAGCTGTCCTCCAAGGACGTATACACAGGGGTAAAATACCCAACCTACTGAGGTCCGTTAAATAACAAGAAAGTTAATACATGACCTCTAAAATACAATTTGAGAGGAGGCGAATTTGCACTCCTAATACACTTTGCTTAAGACCTACTTGGCACTAGGCCGTTAATACAAGGGCTAATTCCATACTACAGAGGTGACTTAATAGCAATTTACATTACATTACGGAAGAATTGGTTGAGAAAAATAAGTTCACCTCAAGACGATGTGAGTGGGAGCTCGAGAGGGTTAAGCACTCTCTATCCCGATATGTCGTTTTAAAAGAGAATATATGAAAAGAGTAGTTACATTTTAGGAAAAGGTTACATGGTTGAACGCTTAGAACCCGCCCCGAAAGTTAAACTGCTGAGCTAGCAAAGAAAGAAGTATTAATCGACCATTACCTTGTTGTTGACCGCTGCCGAAGAAAGAGGCGCTACCCGCCCCCTGCTATGTACTTAACACACTGAAAGATGGAACAGAAGTGGCCCGGAGACCCGAAAATCAGCAGTTTATATCCTCTCGCGGAAGGTTCTAGGCGTTAGGGGAAAGAAAACACCCTCCCACAAACACTTTATTGGGTAGGACCCCGCAACGGATTCAAGTTGGGGGAAGATACACCAGATTGGTCAGAAATTAATAGAAGAAATTCGGGATTGGATACATTCATAACAAGGGGAAGAAAGGGGTAAATATTGCCAACTTAAACAATGACAGAAAGAAATTTAACAAAGAACAAACTCTTGAAATTACATTTTCTCCAAAAAAATAGTTCTTTGACTCCGCAC
The DNA here is from genome assembly GCF_040414725.1 of Anabrus simplex. NCBI lineage: Eukaryota > Metazoa > Arthropoda > Insecta > Orthoptera > Tettigoniidae > Anabrus > Anabrus simplex. The sequence continues at coordinate 44,047,018 of NC_090275.1, forward strand.
TAGGTTGCATTATTGTAGATCTTCAGTAGTGTCCTCTAGAAGAGAAAGTTCACACTTCTTACTTCAAGCGAAACAAAAACACATCAAAAGTGACACAGTTCTAAAACTCCAAAATTTACACGTAGTGACATCTTCTGAGAAAGTAGAGAATTAATAGCGTAGATAAAGTTCAGACTTCCTCCAGCAGAGGAGTTTCAACTGGCGCACATTTTAAATTAGCGGAGTGGAGGTGTACCGCCCGGTACAATTATTATTATTATTAGTAGTAGTAGTAGTAGTAGTAGTAGTAGTAGTAGTAGTAGTATTGCTAGGGGCTTTACGTCGCACCGACACAGATAGGTCTTATGGCGACGATGGGATAGGAAAGGCCTAGGAGTTGGAAGGAAGCAGCCGTGGCCTTAATTAAGGTACAGCCCCAGCATTTGCCTGGTGTGAAAATGGGAAACCACGGAGAACCATTTTCAGGGCTGCCGATAATGGGATTCGAACCTACTATCTCCCGGATGCAAGCTCACAGCCGCGCGCCTCTACAGGCACGGCCAACTCGCCCGGCATATTATTATTATTATTATTATTGTTATTATTATTATTATTATTATTATTATTATCAAAGTCTCTCCTTGGCATGACTCAGGCTATAAAGCCCGCTATTCTGTCAAATCGTATCTTATAATGCAGATCTAGTGTAACAACACACATACAAGGTGCGGTCAAAAAAGTTCGTTGAATGACACCATAACAGAAAGAAAACAGGAGTTGCAAACAAAATACCTTCAGTCCTCTTCAAAGCACTCTCCGTTGGTCACAATACACTTCTGGACGACTTTTAGAATCGATCTAAGTACTGATGTCACACGTCTTTGAATGTCCGGCATGTCAGCATAATGTGTGCCTTGCAGGATACCCTTCAGGAGGGGAACCAAAATGAAGTCTACAAGAGCGAGATCCAGAGAGTACGGTGGATATCCTAGACGTGGTACATCATCAAAAGTTTCTTGCCCACCTCGAAAGCGTTTAAACCAGTCGTAAACGCATTTTCTGCGTACAGCTTGTGTTCCGTACACTTGCACCAACATCGCATGCATCTCCATTGCTGTTTTCACAATTTGTAACAAAGCTTCATGTTATGCGTTGCTCCATTGCACTTTGACACGAGTCTTTACATGCACTACGCAGCAAACTAACCTCCTTCAGTTCCGTGGGTTCAACTCTACATGGCGCTTCTCGAGATGTATTATCCGCACACTTTATCTTGGTGCATTTACACCCTAGTGCTGAATCGGTCGATCTCGGCGATCTTCGAGATTCGTACTGGCAACCTTTGAAACACAAACTATGAATCGCTTAAGCATCGTTGTGCGACATCTGGCGTACACTTTACGTACTAGTACTGTTATTGTTTACACAACAAAGCCAAAGTATACAATTCATGCTAGGAACAAGATTCGCATCGAGAAATGTTGTATAATGTTATATAATGTATATGTGACATAGTTGTTGGCTTAAGATGATAACGGTTTAGAAATTTCATATCGATCGATCATATTCTCGATTCAATTCAGATTTCATTTTCATTCAGTTGGCAGCACTATCGATACCGGGACAGCTCCCTCCTTACTCCTCACCCCCGTACACAAATGCACCAAGATGAAGTGTGCGGATAATATATCTGTTCACATGTGCATACACGCAGTGCTAACACACTCTGCCGTTGCGATATCGCTCCATTCACCGTATTTTCTAGACACACTATGATACTGAACTGACGATATAGTTATAAAGGAAAGAAAGAAAGAAAGAGGTACAAAATAAAGCATAAGAAAGCAAGTCTCCTAATTTGTCATTAAAAGCAAATTTAACATGAAACATAGTAACACACGGAATGAAATAACAAAACGGAATTAATGTTTTTACACTCAACTTAATCCGTCCAAGTACAGCTTCCAATACTTCGTTTTTTCTCTTTTAGAGTTTGTACTCTGTAATATTTGTTCGTTAGAGACATGCTCTTTCCAAGAGATTCTTAGCATTCGTCTATGAAAACACATTTCTAGAGTGTCCAGCCTTTCTATGGTGGTCGTTTTTAACGTCCAAGCTTCAAATCCATAAAACAAAATTGACCAAACGTATCTGTTACGGAGATATCCGTGGAGCAGAAAGAGGTGAAAGAAGGTGCGGGTGTTGAATGGGTCTAACTACGATATCAGAAATTGAGTTAAGTCTTTAAAAGGTTATATTTATTTTCCAAAAACAAACTTAACAATAGTTTTCACTGATTGAACATAACAACATAACAGGTACAAATAGCAATCTTGAAACAAGACTGGGAAAATTCGAGATAAGTGAATTTTACAGATTCTGGGCTTCGAGCCCCTAGTTTACAAATTTACAGTTTCAAAGTGGTATAATTTAGGCAAGGGCAGAACTCCCCCAATTCAAGAGCACTTTGCTCCAACAAATTTACAGCCTTCCAGAGGCTCTCCTCAATATTACAGTAAACTTAGAAAAAACCTTACAGGCTCTCCAACATTCATCCAATTTTAACCACCCGCTTAAGGCAACATTACACAAAACTCTTACACTCTCTGGTCTCTCAAGGCACAATTTACAATTGAAATTACTTTTACAGGGTTATTAATTACCCAACCTACAAGGCCTTCATGGAAAAAGAACAGGTTAGATTACTGGCCCAAACACAAAATTAATGGAGGCGTACACTTGCACTCCTAGATAATGAAGAATAAAATCTTAACGGGGCTCTTGGCCCAGAGATACAGGGGCTAATTCCAAGCTACTGAGGTGACACGAAAAAAGGTTAATTTAATGCATTGCGGAAAGGAAGAAAAACAGTTACAAAGTCGTAGTCACCTCAAACCAAGTTGAAGGGGAACTCGAGAGGGTAACTCACTCTCTATCCCCGACTTACAGTTGGATGCCGTTATGCATCACTAGACCAAGCGCCAAAACTTGGTTGCGAGATAATCGCGTTTAAATTTGGTTCTATGTGTAAATTCGAGCGAACATAATTTTGCTAAATATGGTATTACTGGTGTTGTAGGATAATAGATTGTACCTTCTCACCAAATTTCAACATTTTTATACTTGCACTACATAGATTTTCTTGAAGAAATGGCGCTTAGTCTACTGATACAATTTAAGGTTTTTCTCAAGTGCGAATAATGTATCACGATGCTACACCAATAACCCCCAAATGTTGAGTATCTACTGAGTAAAACTTCAAAAATATAACGTGGCGGCAGACACGATTAAAAACTGAATCTCCTACTGTCTGAAAAGGCCCGCTAAGTGCTTGATCCACCGCGAGCCGCGCCACAACTCCGGTACATTATTCAAGTTTTAGATGGAGAAATTCTAGAAGGGAAGCTATTCTCTAAAGTCGTTGCTATAACGACTTACTGATTTGAGGAATTTCAACTTATCTGAGTCAAATACAAATGGTAAGACATGAGCCATTGTAGTCTGTACAATTTTTGAATGGATTTTCCTTCACGATAGCCCTATTATATTCTGAGAGTACAGTATTGACGGTGATGTTTTTAAGCCTTGTTTTGTTCTGCTTGAGACAGAAAATGTGATTAAAGATATTTTCTCCCATAAATTCACACAAATCACTGGACAGGTAATAAGATTGTTGCTCTCAGTTCATTCAATCTCGAAATCAGGATCTCCATTAATCCTATCTACGTCATCCACGATGTCAGAATCTGCTTGAAGATTCTCGTAAAATTGTTTGGCATCTGCAGGTATTAGGTGCATCAGCGAACCAAAGTCTCTTAGTTTGGCTTCAGAGATAATAGGTTATCCTTTTGGCCAAAAAGGTATTAATGCCTGGTGAAAGGGAACTCTACTTTCCCGTGGTCGTCCCTGTCTTGGCTTATTTAGATTTACTTCCTGAGATTCACCATCAAATTCTAGAGAATGATTCTCAGACGCAACCTTCTTAGCAAACTGGATTATTAGCATTGTCCTTCTCCTTACTTTTGGAAGTACTTGATACATCGCTGAACTTCGTCACTTGATAAACCACTCAATGTATCACCACGTAAAAATGTCAGCACTATCGAAAACGCGGGCTCCCTCGCTGTCCTCCGCGCGCAATGTGAGGAATGTGGCGCTTGGTCTAAAGATGCAATTTACATTTTTACTGATTCCCGCTTTGTCTCTTAGGTTTTCTGTTTACTAACAACTAACGGCCTCTTGTAATGCAGTGGGGAATTTTTATAAATAGTTCAAGCCTTCCTCTACAAGATGGCGCTAAAATCTCAATTTTCGTGAAATGGCGCTTAGTCTACTGATGCATAATGGCATCCAGTTTTAAGAACTTATGAAATTTTACATGAAAAGAAGAAGTTTACATCGAACGGTTACATAGTTAGAAATTCGGACCTTCCCCTCGTGTAAGTCGGCGGAGGTGGCTACAGAGAAGTAAAACTGTTGGCCATTACCTGGGCTGATGAACTGCCTGGAGAAGAATGAGGCGTTGCGCCTCCTGTCTTAACACACACTCTTAGAAATTCGGCGATCAAATGACAAGGTAACCAGAGCAGCCGCAGTTTATATACACCAAGGGAAGGTTCGAGAGGATTCTGGGCTTATCTGGACACATCCTCTCAATTTTATTGGTTAATTCTAAAGTTACACCCAAGAAACCAAGAAGCCTGTAATAGGCTGCAAATTAAATACAGAAAATTAGTGATTGGTCACATTCAAAAACTGAGGAAGGGGAAGTGTTGCAAACCTTGAAATATACAAAAAAAAGTTCATTTACTTGAGAAAACCTTTAAGCACAAAATTTCTTTCCATACAATCTTCTGTTACCTTGCACTAGAGTGCATGACCATAGTTTTTGGTAGTGACATCTATGGAGAAATGTCCAAACTTCTTGAAGTAAACGAACACTGAGCAAATAAGTCCAGTCAGTTTAGGCAACTTCACAATAACACAATTACTTAATACTTCCGTAGTGACATCTTCTGATTAAAGTTCCAACTTCATGTAGTAGCAGTTTCACATTTTGTTGGATAGACAGAGTTCATTAAGGCGCTTCTTTCGAATGCGCGGAGTTGAGGTGTACCTCCCGGTACAACATCATTTAACCATGCGCTGGATCAGTTTTTTTTTTTTTAGTTTAAGGCGTCATCATACAGTAAAGTCTTCATTTTTTGAATGCTGATCTTTCCATTTCTATACGGGTCTTTATTTATAAATCTGGATTTAAATCATCTGGTATCCAGCAACCAAGGTATTGAGATTTGTCAGCTTGTTGCATTTGTTGACCTTTCAGTTTCAGAATAGATTGAACTCTTCGTCGACTGAAAATCATAAGATTACTTTTCTTAGCGTTGATTGTGAGACCCACTTCTTCTCCAAGTGTATTAAGCTTGTCTAAGTACAGTTGTAGGCTTTCAATACTACTCGAACCCCTTGCCTAATTTCCATATAGTCTAAAGTGTCACCATCAATCTTCACCTCAGCTTTTTGATTATAGTATAGGTTTTCTGTGATTCTTATATCTTTATGTCAATTCCAGTTTGTTGGAGTATTCTGAGGAGCTCATCGTGTTTTGCTCTATCAAATGCTTTTTCATCATCTACGAAGCAGTTAAATACATCTCTCCGCTGGTCCCAGCATTCTTGAAGAAGAGTTGTTAATCCAAATAGAGTTCCATAGCCATTTTTAAATCCAAACTGGGTATCTTCTATCTGGTCTTCACATTAATTTAATTGTATGTTATTTAGACTACTATGTACAAATACATTTCAATAGTTTTTTCTGTGATAAAAATAGTGTTATAACTTATAGCACAAACTCTCATCGCGGTCGATTACAAAGCTAATTGCAACGTTCTAAAGGCTCATTTCTCACGCTGGAGGTACGAACCTAAATATTTAGGGTCTTAAGGAGTGCCATGGCGGAAATGACGTGATTCTTGACATAAAAAATAGAATCTTCAATTTAGCCTTAAAAATTCCCCAATTTTTCCTTAAATCGCGTTATTAGTTTTTCCCTGATGCCAGGTTTAAAACTCTAAATGTCAGATTTAAAAGGTAGCGGTACGCCCCTTTATCTCGCGCTGTGAGACAACATTAACCCCAAAGTTCTTTCGGACTACCATTTCATTCATACCACTGAAATATATTTACCTTTCAATTGGCCTACGCTGTGCGTAAGAGGAAAAAGACATCTGATGGAGTAATTTACAGTCCAGGGCAGTTTTAAGCCAAGTATGTTTCTTAAAAATTTTCAATTGATTTTTATCCACCTTAAAAAATATTTAGCTCTTTGCCACGCATAAAATGCTCCTTGCACTAGATCTCTCACCTGATTCAGCAGAAATTTCCAGATAATGTTTGAATATGTACAGGAATTAAAAGTAGTTCAGCATTTTATTACCAGTTGAACATTAACTTCCTATTTTGCATCTCAAATAGCACGAATCTAGATTTCTGCCTATTGAATGAATAATGAAAAAGTGAAAAAAATCATATCTCCAATAGTTTACATCTGACTGCAAAGCCTGGAGTTATTCTTAAATATATTTTTATGTTTGACAAGTCTGCCAAATTATAGCCCAAAATATTACTTTGTCGCAAGGAACATTTTCCATGCAACATATAAAAATGAAAATTATTTGTTAATATCTTTGCAAGCAATTAGCTAACCAACTTCAAATTTTGTGTGGGGCTACATCTTATTAATACGTGCTTGTGTTTTAAATTTGGTTTGATAAGAGGTTCAAAATTCCAGTCATGGCTTCCCTTAAAATTCCTCAAATTGAAACTTGGTTTTAGGGACTTTTGGCCAAGTTTCCGGAATTTGGAACCGCTATGCGAAGTGTGTACATGTCCCTGTACTCTCAGCTATATATACTGTAGAGTGTGTCCCGTGACTTGTAATAAGGATTACATATCTCTACATGCATAATGTATGATCTATTATCACATAGAAGGTATTATACCAATTGGTCGGTTGAATCCTGCCGTGCTTGGAGATTATTGCTCCCTCTGCCTCTTAGGCCCCCTAATCTACCCCTTCGCGCTTGTCCGGCTTAGCAGGTGGGGTGCAATCAATCCTCCCCTCTCGCTGTTTACCTCTCTCTCTGTGACTAAGGGGTGTCGTAATTGAGAAAGGAGGGGGTTATTGGTACCCGCACGTGACCCCCTCCCTCATCTTGATTTGATTCTACCCGTCAGTCACCACTCCTGCAGGTAATTTATTTTAATTATAACTTCCCGTCCTTTTCTCTAACGACAGTCCAAGGGGGTAGACTCATCCTTTCATTTTGTCAGTTTTATTAGCAGTTCGCTGTAATCCGCTCCTAATGACGGAGTGAATACCCTGTTGTTAACGTACGATAATCACAAGGGAGTAACAAATGCCGTAATGCCACTAATGAAATGAGGAAGGGGCCATGATACATCACCGATTCTGAATTTCAAGTACTCCGCTAGTTATGAGTACGTATTATCAAAGTTTTTATGGATCAGCTGCCGCAGAGAATAACAGTGCTAAGCTGGTACAAGTGGCGTGCTCTACACGTAACTCCAATGGCTTATGTATTGAAAATACTCCCACAATATCCCCACTTGAAACAGAAATATCCAGTATAAATTCTTGTGAGACTCCAAGATTGCTGGCGGAGATGGAAATAGAAGAATGTAGCAAAACCCATGGGTGAAAAACTGTTCAGTCATTCAGTCACTCTGGACCGCTTAGTCGAGCAGCTTACTCTGAAGTCTTCCCAGTTGGAAGTTTGCAACATTTTCGTAAAACTACTCGTTTGTCGGAAATCACCCCGAACTAATCAGTCTGCCTTCCTTTGGATTTTTTTCGAGTTCTGGAATGAACTAATCCTGCTGACGATCCCATACACTGGAACAATATTCTATGTAGCCTTACCAGTGACTTTTATGCTCTCCTCTTTACTTCCTCGCTATAGCTGCTAAATACCATCGTAACTATGTGAATTCACCAATGAATTTCCTGATACTAACATCTAGGTACTTACAGGATGTCCATGAGGTACTTTGACCCAGCAAGACAGTAATTAAATTGAGGGTATTTTATCTCCGGGAGAAACAAAGCAACTTGCCTTGCCTGCTGTCCATCTCACAACATTGATGACATCTTTTTGCATTCTTCATATCTTTGATTCCAGTTCTTTATTTTGTACATAGATATTTTTTTTTAAAGGGCCAATACTACTACCTTGAGGAACCTCCCTGCTTAATCATTACAGAATCAGATAATACTTCACCTAAATCATGTCTGTATTTTCCGGGCTTGTAACCGTGGTCCAGGAGCATATGACGGTCCCGACGTTTCACCAAAGACTTTGTTGGGCATTTTCAAGTGTTCCGACTGACTTCGATGGCTGCGAAGCTCATGGTGTCATATTCAACTGTGAGCTTCGTAGCAATGGAAATGAAGGTGCTAAGAGTCACATCACATTAGGAAAGAAGCCATCCGGAAATCTTTTAAAGTGACTCTGATTCAGGTCACGTTGCCCGAGCTGATCCAACATCAACGGCGCGTTAAGCTGTCGCACTTAACTTTGGTGGACGGGGCCCAGAGAACGGCCAAGAAAACGCTGGATGAACTACGCACATGAGTATATGTGGTCTGTGGGCGTACAATATGCTGATGCCATAGACCGGACGAAGAGGAGGCCATGTATAGACCGGGGGACCCCGCATCTTCACGGGAAAACGCCCAGGACAAAGAAGACACCAATCGACTTGGAAAAAAATGTATTGCATTTAAGGGGATCTTCGTAATTTCTTGGTTATTGGCATACATTTCTGTTGTCCTAAAGCAAGCCGTGACTTTTCCATTACATTACGGACACGACCGCGCCGGTGCTACGATTTCAGCATCCTATATAAGGCGTCCCTTGGTCAGTAATACTAATTTTTCAATACAGTTTCTGGGAAGGTGAGGCAATGCGGGTCGGATCCACTGATTGTTTTAAATTCATATTCATTGTACATCGTCATCTTTTTTAATTCTAGCCAGTGGATCGATTTTGGAATTAATTTTAACTTTCAGTATTGTGAGTTGGCTCCAATGATTGTTTTTAATTCATATTTATCTTTTCATTCTTCATCATCACGTTTCAAATTCTAGTCATTGGCTGAATTTTGGAATTTTAAATTGTCATTGCATTTTGTCTCATTTCATACCATTAGGGTCCGATGACCCAGACGTTAGGGCCCTTTAAACAACATCAACATTATCACTATACGGCGTTGAGGAATGGACACTAATTGAGACCATGTGCAAGAGATTGCAAGCATTTGAAATGCGGACGTACCGAAGGATTCTGAAGATACCTTGGACAGTTAAAATGACCAGAATAGAAGTTTTCCACCGTATGAACAAAGAGCCAGACATTCTCACGATCATCAAGAGGAGGAAGTTGGAATACTTTGGTCATATGATGCGCAACAGTAAATACCAACCTCTGTTTGTAATACTCCAAGAGAAAATTAATGGTACACGTGGTCCGGGAAGAAGTGGCTCGACAACTTGAGTCAGTGGTTTGGGGTAACGAGCTTACTCTGTTCAGAACAGCTGCCAACAAACAGCAGATCATGATAGTGATCGCCAACGTTCTGTGAGGGCATAGTACAACAACAAGAAGAAGAAGGAGTAATGTCACTACTAAATCTGGTATTAGAAGTGGAGAATCTGATAGTTAAGCACTGTAAAGACGCGTCTTCTGCACATCTCCTTCGAACAGAGAGAAAGCTCAGAATATTTTGTTGTAAATGTGGTGGCGAAAGGCACGTGATCAGGAGCCGCCGCAGTCCAGATATAATGTGATGTAATGTATTCAGTGTAGCTTGGCAGAATGAATCGAGCAGACCACAACCCACACACATACATCAGGCACCAGATGCACTTGCTACTGTTAATAATCTACGGTCTGACCTACACACTAGATTCATCACGTCACCTACAATAACCCTCTTCATAATTACGTTAATTTATACTCATGAGCGAAGGTGTTAGAGGATAGCGTACACACTGGCAATTGCAAAAAATAGATTTAAGGAAGAAATATGCACTTAAATTTACAATACAGCGATATCAACAGTTATAATTTTGTTTGTAAAATTCAAATGTTTGCCTGTCACTTCCTCTTTATCTCAGGTATATAAATGCCGAAAGAAGGTTCGGCTGAGATTTTGCTTATTTGTTTTTATGTATGTATGTTTGTTTATCGGTTACTTGGTTTGTGGGTTGGTTGGTTTGTTTGTATGCTTGTTTGTGTGTTTTATTTTTATTTCTTGGTTGGTTGGTTGGTTGGTTGGTTGGTTGGTTGGTTGGTTGGTTGGTTGGTTGGTTGGTTGGTTGGTTGGTTGGTTGGTTGGTTGGTTGGTTGGTTGGTTGGTTGGTTGGTTGGTTGGTTGGTTGGTTGGTTGGTTGGTTGGTTGGTTGGTTGGTTGGTTGGTTGGTTGGTTGGTTGGTTGGTTGGTTGGTTGGTTGGTTGGTTGGTTGGTTGGTTGGTTGGTTGGTTGGTTGGTTGGTTGGTTGGTTGGTTGGTTGGTTGGTTGGTTGGTTGGTTGGTTGGTTGGTTGGTTGGTTGGTTGGTTGGTTGGTTGGTTGGTTGGTTGGTTGGTTGGTTGGTTGGTTGGTTGGTTGGTTGGTTGGTTGGTTGGTTGGTTGGTTGGTTGGTTGGTTGGTTGGTTGGTTGGTTGGTTGGTTGGTTGGTTGGTTGGTTGGTTGGTTGGTTGGTTGGTTGGTTGGTTGGTTGGTTGGTTGGTTGGTTGGTTGGTTGGTTGGTTGGTTGGTTGGTTGGTTGGTTGGTTGGTTGGTTGGTTGGTTGGTTGGTTGGTTGGTTGGTTGGTTGGTTGGTTGGTTGGTTGGTTGGTTGGTTGGTTGGTTGGTTGGTTGGTTGGTTGGTTGGTTGGTTGGTTGGTTGGTTGGTTGGTTGGTTGGTTGGTTGGTTGGTTGGTTGGTTGGTTGGTTGGTTGGTTGGTTGGTTGGTTGGTTGGTTGGTTGGTTGGTTGGTTGGTTGGTTGGTTGGTTGGTTGGTTGGTTGGTTGGTTGGTTGGTTGGTTGGTTGGTTGGTTGGTTGGTTGGTTGGTTGGTTGGTTGGTTGGTTGGTTGGTTGGTTGGTTGGTTGGTTGGTTGGTTGGTTGGTTGGTTGGTTGGTTGGTTGGTTGGTTGGTTGGTTGGTTGGTTGGTTGGTTGGTTGGTTGGTTGGTTGGTTGGTTGGTTGGTTGGTTGGTTGGTTGGTTGGTTGGTTGGTTGGTTGGTTGGTTGGTTGGTTGGTTGGTTGGTTGGTTGGTTGGTTGGTTGGTTGGTTGGTTGGTTGGTTGGTTGGTTGGTTGGTTGGTTGGTTGGTTGGTTGGTTGGTTGGTTGGTTGGTTGGTTGGTTGGTTGGTTGGTTGGTTGGTTGGTTGGTTGGTTGGTTGGTTGGTTGGTTGGTTGGTTGGTTGGTTGGTTGGTTGGTTGGTTGGTTGGTTGGTTGGTTGGTTGGTTGGTTGGTTGGTTGGTTGGTTGGTTGGTTGGTTGGTTGGTTGGTTGGTTGGTTGGTTGGTTGGTTGGTTGGTTGGTTGGTTGGTTGGTTGGTTGGTTGGTTGGTTGGTTGGTTGGTAAACAGAATTTGTCGAAATTCGGTGTTTAAAGATCATGTGTAGCCAATTAGTAAATTAGGCTATATATAAGGGGTCGTCAAATGAACACCGAACACCCGCTAAAACGGGACCATGGTATGGTTTTATTCAAAAGAATTTACCAAAAGCGCTAATACATTTATCCCACTGAGAGACGAGATGATCAATTCAAGTTTTGTAGTAAGAGGTAGGTCGTTGGCGGATCCACAACCGCACCCACTCTTGCACTTGCTCGTGTGGATGAAACCGACGTCCACGAATGTCTTCCTTCAGGTCGCCAAAAAAGTGAAAATCACAAGGTGAACGATCAGGGCTGTACGGAGGATGTTGAGGTGTTTCCCAACCAAACGCCTCAAGCGTAGCCTTCGCCAGATTGGAAGTATGGGGGTGAACATTATCATGCAATGGAATGACTCCGTCCGACAGCATTCCATAGCATTTTGACGTTATGGCGCGTCGCATTTTCTGCAGTGTCTTCACAGCGCTATGCCACTAGGCAACGTACCACACTTCTGTGCTCTTCTTTCCTTGCTTCCATTTATACAGCTGCACGAACACACTAGACCAGTCCGCGCACCAACAAAGACGTAACCCAACAACTATGTGCACCTGTGACTGGTCACTGTGCACTTCTCCTACCACAGCGGTGGCATTGTCGATACGTAACAACAATGTTGCTACCTTTCGCGCGGAATGTGTGTTATGGTGGGAGTTTATCTTTAATTTGACTGCCCCTTACATTATTTGATTAATATACAGTGATGTAGCTATGTCAAAATTCCAAAATTGAAACAAATGAAGACATGAGAGGGGAGAATAACGAGGAAGATCCAATTTTTCTGATTTTTAGGTTGAGTAAATCGCGTAGTTTCTTAGTGTGCACTCATTTGGGTTGAATATGGTGAGGGTCCTGAGATATTAACAAATAAAAATAAGTGTAAAGATGGAAGAACGATAAGAATCCTTGTGTTTGATGGGAAAATGACTTGTTCACTCTACTTTTCTTAAGAAAATAAACTTCTTTGATTTATTTCATGTTTTTCGTGTTCAGTTGTTGGAAGTTAGTTTCGTTTGGATTTCATTCCTGACGACGTATGTCGCTAATGTGTTACAGTTTATACCTTCTTCTTTTTCTTCAATTGCCATATCCGGTTCGCCAGACGTTGATGATCACCCTGGAGAAAGCACCCCTTTCTTTAGTTGTTCGGTGTTGTTGATGCAAGTCCAGTCTTTGATATTTTGGAGCCATGACATCGGTAGTCTACCAGCTCCTCACTTGGCTTGTATCTTTCCTTGTAATATGAGTTGTAGAAGTTCGTAAGTTCTACCCCGTAAAGCACGGCTGTTTAGTTGGCTTTGATGTTGTTTTCCAGCTCACGATCAGCCCTAACTCTCGTTAACACTTCATTATTTGGTACAATATCTGTCCAGGCTATTCTGAGCATTTTCCTACGTAATAACATTTCAAAGGCCTCCAATCTGTTCATAGAGGAAGCATTAACAGTCCAGGTCTCTACTCCATAAATCAGAGTTGATCAGACGTAACATCTCAACAGCTTTCGCCTTTGTCTGAGATTTAATTATCATCACAAAAGAACGACCTCATCTTTTGGGAAGATGATCTGGAAATCTACCCTGGAGATTGGTTTGATTTTCTAGAGGCCAATACCGAGGCTCTAGAATGGATAACATCTTTGGACATTAAAATATAATGTACTTGCTTTCTTGTTTCTGTATATACACTGACTGACAGAGCAAATGCAACACCAAGAAGGAGTGGTTCGAAAGGGATGAAAGTTGGGGAAAAAACAGAGACGGCACGGACGAATAATTGATGTTTATTTCAAACCGATATGCAGGTTACACAATGCGCACGGCATCGACTCAGTAGGATGTAGGACCACCGCGAGCGGCGATGCACGCAGAAACACGTCGAGGTACAGAGTCAATAAGAGTGCGGGTGGTGTCCTGAGGGATGGTTCTCCATTCTCTGTCAACCATTTGCCACAGTTGGTCGTCCGTACGAGGCTGGGGCAGAGTTTGCAAACGGCGTCCAATGAGATCCCACACGTGTTCGATTGGTGAGAGATCCGGAGAGTACGCTGGCCACGGAAGCATCTGTACACCTCGTAGAGCCTGTTGGGAGATGCGAGCAGTGTGTGGGCGGGCATTATCCTGCTGAAACAGAGCATTGGGAAGCCCCTGAAGATACGGGAGTGCCACCGGCCGCAGCACATGCTGCACGTAGCGGTGGGCATTTAACGTGCCTTGAATACGCACTAGAGGTGACGTGGAATCATACGCAATAGCGCCCCAAACCATGATGCCGCGTTGTCTAGCGGTAGGGCGCTCCACAGTTACTGCCGGATTTGACCTTTCTCCACGCCGACGCCACACTCGTCTGCGGTGACTATCACTGACAGAACAGAAGCGTGACTCATCGGAGAACACGACGTTCCGCCATTCCCTCATCCAAGTCGCTCTAGCCCGGCACCATGCCAGGCGTGCACGTCTATGCTGTGGAGTCAATGGTAGTCTTCTGAGCGGACGCCGGGAGTGCAGGCCTCCTTCAACCAATCGACGGGAAATTGTTCTGGTCGATATTGGAACAGCCAGGGTGTCTTGCACATGCTGAAGAATGGCGGTTGACGTGGCGTGCGGGGCTGCCACCGCTTGGCGGCGGATGCGCCGATCCTCGCGTGCTGACGTCACTCGGGCTGCGCCTGGACCCCTCGCACGTGCCACATGTCCCTGCGCCAACCATCTTCGCCACAGGCGCTGCACCGTGGACACATCCCTATGGGTATCGGCTGCGATTTGACAAAGCGACCAACCTGCCCTTCTCAGCCCGATCACCATACCCCTCGTAAAGTCGTCTGTCTGCTGGAAATGCCTCCGTTGACGGCGGCCTGGCATTCTTAGCTATACACGTGTCCTGTGGCACACGACAACACGTTCTACAATGACTGTCGGCTGAGAAATCACGGTACGAAGTGGGCCATTCGCCAACGCCGTGTCCCATTTATCGTTCGCTACGTGCGCAGCACAGCGGCGCATTTCACATCGTGAGCATACCTCAGTGACGTCAGTCTACCCTGCAATTGGCATAAAGTTCTGACCACTCCTTCTTGGTGTTGCATTTGCTCTGTCAGTCAGTGTATTTATATGCCATACGATAAATAATAAATAGTGGAAGATTTGTATATAAATGGATCTGGATACAAGTCAGATTGCGAAAAAGAAACGAAAGAATGGTCGAATGTGTGATGCAGCAAGGAAAATAAGAACACCTTTCATGAAACAGATGAGGACTGCCAGTGTACTAGATTAAAGTGTTTCTAACGAGTGAGTGAAGTAGAGAGAATCTCGCTTTCTGTTGACTTGTATGAAGTCATATGAAAAAGCAGACTTAAACCAAGCCCATTCCAAGATCTAAAAAGGCATCAGACATGTTTTTACCTCACCTTACACTTTCGCTCGCACGCTTAGTTTCTTCACACTCAACAGCTGCACGCAGACAGGTTTGAGCACAGGGCTGCTGACCACCACAACACATAATGATTGTCCCTTGGCTCGGCTCCAGAGAAAGTCCGCCACTCACACCGTCGACACAGTCTATCCACGTGGCCGCTTCACACAGTAGCCTAACACTGACAAATCAAATGTTCCACACAGTACTCGAAGGCAGTGCACACACAGTACTTCACGGCAGTACACATGCAGTACTCTGATCAGTACGCCAAAGCAGTAAATACATTACTCTCACCAGAACACGACGATACCCTGACACTGATGGTACCACCGTCCAACTCCAATCGCTCACTCCACGTCGGTACAAACACAATGTTTCACTCATACTCGGACACCGGTGGAACAAACAACGACTCCTGTCATCCGACTTCCACTACTCCAGCTACTGCGGTTAGCCACCTCTTTTTGTATCCTGGTAATCGAGTACTAGAGCCCTTAGGGCTCGGTTAGAGACGGAACATTCTCCTTGCACCTTCGAGAAGGCGCACGGGGAAACCAGATGAAGAGAACAGTAGAAGGAGAGGCCGTGGCATGTCTTCGCTCCGGCTAGGAGGTCCCTGGCCCAGCTTAGTGATGCCTTCCTAGGAAACACCGAAGGAGACTACGGCAGGGCATTTTGTCTGACAATCGCGTCCTTCTATCACACATAATTAAATTATATTTTCACAGAAGACAAAGACAACGTCACCTCCCTACAGGGCATGAAGGCCCTTGGAGGAGTGGAAGGTAAAGGCTTCCACCATTGTTAACCGCGGCACGTGTTGTGGTAGACTGGTTAACTTTACGCCCGGCCGCCTTTGCCCCCAGGAATTAACCTGGTACTCATTTTTGGTGTAGGCTGAGTGAACCTCAGGGCCATATGCACCTCCGGAAGTGGAAATCTCGTTTCTTAAATTTTATGACTTCCTGACGGGGATTCAAACCTACGTCCTTCCGGGCGAACCGAGCACGCCTTTACCGCCTCGGCCAGGCAGCCCCTATTTTCACACAAGACTGTATCTTAATTAAGGCCAAGAAGATAAAGAGTTAAGGACAGTTGGATTGGAGATAAAGTTATTTGAACAAGACAGAGGTGGGAATAGAGAATAAATTATTGTTGTAAATAATTGTTTGTCTCGTACTTGCATCGCATTTAGATATAAATTTCATATTTGCGTAAATTTTGAATTTAATCTAGTTTTTAATGTACATTAAGAATTGGTTTTCACGTTTTGCAAGATTAAAATAAAAGTACAATTTTATCAACATTTCGCGTAATATCACTGTTGCGAAAAATCACCACCAATGACCGTATGGTTAATAATAATAATAATAATCTCTGATTCATTTGACATGACTGTAAAGCAAATTAACCACCTCAAGGCACAGGCGGAAAAGGCAGGCTTCCAGATCTCTTTGTAAAAGACGCAATTCGTAAATAATATCAACCCAACACCAAGAGAGCTAGAACTAAGCCAGGGGGCAATCAAAAGTTCACATAAATTTAAATACCATGGCGAATGGATAGAACCAAGCATTTCTGAAAAAAAAAAGCCTTCTTGTCGCGAATGAATAAAATAGAAATGTCTTCTCAACAGGCCAAAGACGTTTATAACAAAAAGTTCATATCCTTGAACGCAAAATCGGACATTATTGCACTGCCATAAGACCAGAGGCTTTCTTCTCCTTCTTCTTCTTCTTCTTCTTCTTCTTCTTCTTCTTGCGTTACGGCCTCTGTAGGACCACGGACAGCTCCTTCATGGATTGCATTTTCTTCTTCTCCTCCCAGAACCTCTTCATCCTATCTCTTCTTCTCTCCCGCTCTTCTTCCGAGATATTCAGTATCCTCTTCTCTTGTCTACTGCACTGGTGACTCTCAATCCTTTTCCTGTATCCATCCCTATCATTGATCTCTGGCATATTAGTCGGTATGTACTTGCTTCTCCAATTTTCCTTTTCTTCCACCTTGATCCCCAATTCCGACCAATCTTTCCGGAGTTCAACTACCCACTTGGTTCCTGTCTTTCCTCGTATCCTCGCTGTTGTTTCCCATACTCTTTTCGTCATTCTATCCATATTCATCCTGATTACATGTCCCGCAAACCTTGCTCTTTTCAGTCTGATTTCTTCTGAGATTGTCCTTATGTTCCGGTATAGTTCTTCCCTGGATCTCCTCATCCATATCTCACCTCCTCTCTTAGGGCCTAGTATTTTCCTCAATATTTTTCTCTCCTCTTTCTCTAGTTGTTCCGCACCATTTCTTCCTAGTGCTATTGTCTAAGCAGCATATAATACAGCATTTCTCACCGTTGCCTTGCAATGTCTGATCTTTTCGTCTGTAGATATATTATTCTTATTGTATATATCTCTGGTCATACAGAAGGCTGATCGCATCTTCTTTATCCTCTCTGTTATTCCCTCATTGCTTCTATTCCTTCCTGTTATAAATTCTCCTAGGTACTTGAATTTGTCGTCCTTTTGCACGGTGCCTTCCGGTGTTGTCCAATCCTCAGTGGTATTCAATGTCTTTGTCTTGTTGTAGGCGATCCTCAGTCCTACCCTTCCGGCTATATTGCTTAAGTTGTTGAGTTGTGTCTTTGCATCTTCTTCTGTCTCACTTACTGTAGCTAGACCAGAGGCTTTGTATGCAGCGGAATGTCTTCCTGTTAACAAGGAAGGTCCGATAGAAAAAAATTTGGAAATTAAGCAAAGAAAGATCCCACTATCCGTGGTTTCCCATTTTCACACCAGGCAAATGCTGGGGCTGTACCTTAATTAAGGCCACGGCCGCTTCCTTCCAACTCCTAGGCCCATCCCATCGTCGCCATAAGACCTATCTGTGTCGGTGCGACGTAAAGCCCCTAGCAAAAAAAAAAAAGCAAAGAAAGATCTAAAGGAAAATTCTTGGCCCAGTTAAAGACAAAGATGAATATAGACGCCGGCATAACCATGAACTGTATACTCATGTCCAAAAGATCTCTGATGTCATGTGGAGAAGGATCATTGCATTTTATGGCCACTTGCTAAGACTGAAACCCACACGATTATCGAACCAGATCCTTACCTGTTTTAAGGATAAGAAGATCCAGCCAACTTGGTAGAGGGGAGTGTAAAGGGAGCTACAGGAGATGGGAGTCACCAATGAAGATATACTAGAACGCAACTCACTCAGGAGTAGACTAAAAGACCACGAGTGTTTTCAAGAAAGGCCAAAGTTGAAGACGGGAAAGACGTGGATGGAGGAAAGAAAAGAGTGACAGAGGCAACGAGTGAAGGAGCACTGGGCAAAGATCAAAGCCCAGAGAAGACAGATGACATAACATGGTCCTTAGCAGGCCGATACGAACAAAATAATAATAATAATAATAATAATAATAATAATAATAATTGTTACGGAGATCTCCGTGGTAGGTAGAGGTGAAAGAAGGTGCGGGCGTGAATGGGTTTCAAACTACGGAATCAAAGTTAATGTAAAAGTAATTTAAAATTTAACTAGGTTATATTTTCTTTTCAAAAACAAAGCAATAACAGATATGGCAGGTACAATGTAGCAAAACAAGGGGAGATACAATATTTACAGGTTTTGGGCTTCACGCCCTGACTTCTGCGATCAGCTCAGTTTTACCACAAACACAAGTTTTAACAGAGGGGCAGAAAACCCCATTCATCCCTAGGAGCCCCTGGCTCCGAATTACACAGAAAAGCCTCCACAAGGCATATGACACTCCATTTTCAAAAGAGCGATCCGCTCTTAAAATTTAAGCCTCTCAAAGGCCACACCAAACTCTACCTTCAAGCTGTCCTCTAAGGACGTATTCACAGGGGTAAAATACCCAACCTACAGAGGTCTATTACATGAAAAGAAGGTTGATTACATGACCTCTAAAATAACAATTTGAGAGGAGGCGATCTTGCACTCCTAATACACTTTGTTTTTTAAAACCTAATCTGGCTCTGGGCCGCTAACGCAAGGGCTAATCCCATACTACAGAGGTGACTTAGAGAAGAACACTTTACATTACATAAACGAAGAATAGTTTGAGAAAATAAGTTCACCTCCAAACAAATGTGAGTGGGAGCTCGAGAGGGTTAGCACTCTCTATCCCAATATGTAGCTTTACAAGAAAAAGATGAAGAGAGTAATTACGTTTTAGGAAAAGGTTACATGATGGAAATGCTTCGAACCCGCCGCGAGTGTTAAACTGCCGACCTAGCAAGAAAAGAAGTTATTAATAGGCCATTACCTGGTGTTGAACGGCTGAAGAAGAAAGAGGCGCTTCCCGCCTCCTGCTATGTACTTAATACACTGAAAGATGGAACAGAAGTGGCCCGGAGACCCCAAAATCAGCAGTTTATATCCTCTCGCGGAAGATTCTAGGCGTTAGGGGAAATAAAACACCCTCCCTCAAAGTTTTTATTGGCTAGGGAAAAGAAACCCCTACATAGAGGAAGAAGAAACACATTATTGGTGGAAAATTAATTAAAGAAATTCGGGATTGGCTAGATCCAAAATAAGGGGAAAAAGAGGGGTATACAGCCAACTTAAACCATGACAGAAAGAAATTTAACAAAGAACAAACTCTTGAAATAAAAATTTCTCCAACAAAATAGTTCTTTGATTTCGCACTAGGTTGCACTATTGTAATTCTTCAGTAGTGTCCTCTAGAAGAGAAAGTTCACACTTCTTACTTCAAGCGAAACAAAAACACATCAAAAGTGACACAGTTCAAAAACTCAAAATTTTGCACGTGGTGACATCTTCTGAGAAAGTAGAGAATTAATAGAATAGATAAAGTTCAACCTTCCTCCAGAAGAGGAGTTTCAACAGGCGCAACTTTTAAATAAACGGTGTAGAGGTGTACCGCCCGGTACAGACCTCCCCCCCCAAAAGTTCCTCCAAGGGGTAACACAGAAGAACATAAGCTTTGTTTCCAAAATAAGGTCCAAGTTTTGATGTTGATATTAAGATTAATTGCGGAAGCATTTATAAGATTTTAGTAATTTGGTTGGTTTCAATTTCAAAATTTTGTTGTTGCAGGTGCAGTAAAGTCTTTCTGTTTGTAGTAGTTGAATTTCTGAAGATAAACCTTTAATGCTTAAAAGTGAAGAAAAGTTCTGCAATGTCCACCAAATATTGTTGTTAAATTCCCAAATGTAGTTATCTCTTATAGTAACTGTCCATGTAGTTGATGTTGATGAAGTTGGATGGCCGGACCGGCCGTTGCAGCTTGCGTCCAAAAGGAGGCCGCTCGGACCCCTCAAGTACCCTGAGATACCGCTCGCCCGCACTATGAGGGGAGCAGAGGTGTTGGAGTACGCCGCGCCCGCGGTGAACAGATACAGGCTGCGGGCATGTAGCAGGTCGTGCGCCGCACATCAGCCTTGGCCGGGAGGTGAGCTCCGGCTCGCCGTGCACATGTCGTCCTCGCTGGAGAGGAGGGGGCCCATCCCCCTCCCCAGTCGCTGCACGGCGCTGCGCGGCTGCGGGGGCGCTGAAACATTAAAGCTAGGCGGCAGAATTGTGTTGGACAATCATTTTCTTTGAGGGTACAGGCTTGTGGAGAGGTTGAGGGGCCAGCGGCGTGTAGATATCCATGGCATTTACTATTATGAAGCCACAGTGTAAGGTGGAGCAGGAGACGGGAGCGTGGTAATGGCCGTGGCAAGAACAGGATGGCAGTTTAACGGGTCGGGGCAGGTTTTACACCAGGCTTACATCTAAAAACAGAAGGGGCAGAATGCCTTAAAGTGAAACTCAAAAAAAAAAAAAAAAATAAATATAACCTTCATATCCTTTCAAAATAATATGAAGCAAGTTAACACAGAAATTACACCGGTTTCACCTGGGACAGGTGAACTCTAAATATCCTCTCGGTGGCTGGATTACTTAGCAATAAGGTAACCGGCGTAAGAAAATCGAGAATGATACAAGGCCCATGAAATCTGGGGGCAAGCTTGCCCGCGGGAACAAAATTTTTGACCATAACCTGGTCACCTACCTTCAAGGTGGTGGGTCTCCGTCCACGATCATACCTTTCCCTAACCTTTTCATGAGATACTTTAAGATTAGCTTTAGCCTTCTTCCAAAGATCTTTAATGTTGTCCGGATCTATTGTCTCGGGCAGAATGTCATTCAGAGACCAGAGGTTAGAGAGCGGCGTGTTGGGAACGAACTTAAACATCAAAGAAGCTGGAGTAAATTTGTGAGATTCATGAACCGCCGAATTCAAAGCAAAAGCTAACCAATGCAGGGACGTGTCCCACCTAGAATGATCTTCATGATGATAGGCAATAAGTGCGGACCTGAGATTACGGTTAACCCGTTCAGCCAGAGATGGTTGAGGGTAATAAGCAGATGTAGTTACATGAGAGATGGACAAGTCAAAACAGAATTTACGAAACAGATTTGATGTAAAAGCTTTAGCATTATCAGATACAATGTATTGGCACGGACCAAAAGAAGCAAAAATAGAATTTAGGCAAGTAATGGTGGACTGAGCGGTAGCCAGCTTCGTCGGAAATAACCAGGAAAATCTTGTAAAACCATCTACACACACAAAGATGAACTTGTTGGCATTACCCTTTGACTGGGGGAAGGGTCCCACATAATCGATATACAGGCGTTCCATGGGGCGCGACGCTTGATGAGAAGACAAAAGGCCTACTTTAGTGGACATGGTGGGTTTACTGATCAAACAAGATTTACAAGCTTTTACAAGTTCCCGAATTTCACCGTCCATACCTTTCCATATGAACATTTCACGAATCTTTTCACGAGTTTTAAAGATTCCAAGATGCCCCCCCAATGGGGTCTCATGATAGTATTTGAAGATCATAGGTACAAGAACCGCTGGAACAACAACTTTCATCAACTTATCATGCCTCGAAGGGCAACATAGAACACCATTCCTCAGAACATAAGGGACAGCATGTTCCCCAGAAGAAAGGGTTTCCATTATAGGAGCCAGCGTCGGATCTTCACGTTGGTATTTCTCAATATCCCTAAAAAGCATGGGAGCATCTGTTAAGATGGCATTAACACCAGATGGTATGGACTCGGAAGGTGATGAACTATCGACCGGTTCGTGGGTTTCGACGTCGTTATGAAACATACGGCTGAGTCCATCAGCAACAACATTTTCGGTACCTCTGATATGTCGTACATCAAATTGGAAGGCAGAAATACGGATGGCCCAACGGGCTATACGACCAGTACGACGCGGCCTACCTAAGACCCAGCTTAAGGCTTGATTATCTGTCTCCAGGTCGAATTTGACATGTTCCAGATAGAGACGGAACTTTTCTAAGGCGAATAAGACTGCCAACCCTTCGAGCTCATAGATGGAATACTTGGCTTCTTGAACCGATAGAGTCCTAGATGCATAGGCGATGGGACGCCTCCCTAGTTCAGTCTCTTGAAGAAGGACTGCAGCTACAGCTGACGACGACGCGTCCGTTTGGACGATGAATTTCTTCGAGAAATCAGGCATAGCAAGTACAGGGGCATTACAGAGAGCTAATTTAAGATCTTCGAAAGCGGCTTGTTGAGAAGGTCCCCACTCGAATTTGATGCCTTTCCTACGAAGAAGGTTTAAGGGCGCCGCTCTATTAGCAAAGTTAGGAATGAACTTTCTGAAGAAATTCACCATACCAATAAACCTGGCGATGCCTTTAATGTCCTTGGGAGGTTTAAAATCACGGATGGCCTGTGTTCTAGAATGATCGACTGCTACACCATCGGGTGACACAATATGCCCTAGGAATGACATTGAGGGCTTAGCAAAGGCGACCTTGGACAACTTAACAGTTAACCCAGCCTTACGAAGGCGATTCAGAACTTCTCGCAGATGATCTAGATGTTCTTCAAAAGTCTCGGAAAATACGACGACATCATCCAAGTAGTGATATAAGTACTCAAATTTGATGTCGGAGAAGACCCTATCTAGTAGCCTAGTGAGCACAGCTGCCCCCGTGGGGAGCCCGAAAGGCACGCGGTTGTATTCGTATAAATTCCAGTCCGTGGCAAACGCTGTAAGATGTTTAGACTCCTCGGCAAGGGGAATTTGATTATAGGCCTGATTCAAGTCCAAGATGGTGAAGAACTTGGCCTTACGAAACCATGAAAAGCAAGAATGAAGGTCGGGAAGGGGCACAGATTGCAACACCACCTTCCGATTGAGAGCCCTGTAATCAATGACAGGCCTGAAGCCTCCTTGGGGTTTCGGGACTAGAAAAATAGGCGAAGAATACGCTGACTTAGAGGGCCTAATAATACCATCCTTCAACATCTGATCGATGATTTCTTTCAGAGCCTTCATTTTAGGTGGAGATAGCCTATACGGTGGAAAACGGACAGGAATTGAATCCGTGACCTCAATTTTGTATTCAATAAGGTCAGTAACACCAAGAGTATCAGAGAACACCTCGGGAAACGACTGACACAATTTCCGAATACTATCAGCCTGCTCCTCAGGTAGATGTCTAAGGTCTAACAACATCTCATCCTGGGTAGGCGAAATAGATGAACATGATACAGAATTACACTTTAATAGTGGGATTTTATAACTAGAAGCAAATTTGAATGTGCACGACCTAGACCGGAGATCGAGCACAAGACCAGTGTGAGAAATAAAGTCAGCTCCCAATATAATGGGGCAAGACAATTGCTTGGCCACAAACAATTTAACTTTCCATGTAAACTTAAAAACACGAATTTTGACCAGTAAGGAACCTAGAATTTCTAATGGAGATGAATTAGCCGAAACGTATTGAACAGGAGAAGAGACATAGTCAGGGAGTTTACAAACAGATTTCAATTTAGAATACCAATCAGCCGAAATAATGGAACAAACACTGCCTGAATCTAAGAGAGCTGTTATAGGCTCGTTATTTAACTCAATCTTAAGAAAAGGAACAGGTGCGGGGGTATCCGCCGCAATCCTAAGACACTCTTTAGGGCATTCAAAAGATGAATTTGAAGGCTGGTCGTTCTCTGCATTTACAACCTGTTTACTAGGGGCTGAGTCTCGGGAAGATGGATTAGTCGGCTCAGCCGACGCCACTAGTCACTTTTTATTATTGGCATAGCTGGAATTTGCACCAGAAGTTGAGCAGGAGGGGGTGCTATTTGAGTTTGGGCAATTCTTGGCGATATGTGAGAAGGCCCCACACTTAAAACAGCCTTGTGATGACCCTGCTCCATTCCTTGTCCCACTTGACTTGATCAGAGGACACTTATTCCGCAGATGGTCAGGCGACCCGCAAGCATAACATTTACGGGGATTGACTGGTCGGCGAGGTGGAGGCCGAGTGTTACTAAAGGAAGGCGGGGGTTCTTTCGCGACACGCAAAGAATCGGCGTATCTAACTCCTTCCGCTGAGACTGCCAATGCTTCAAGTTCCGAGAACGTTTGCGGGGCCGCCGCGAAACACAAATATGACCTATAGGATGGTGAAATACCTTCCACAATAGCTTGTACAATTTGATCCTCAGGGAAGTGAAGAGCAAACACCCTAGTATAAAACTTAATATCTTGGATGAAGTCTGCCAGGTTTTCATCCAAGCGCTGTACCCGATAATAGTATTTCTGAATAAGGGAGGACCTGGCCCTAGCCGGGATGAAGTTAGCTAGCAAATGGGCATGGAAATCCTCAATAGAAGATTGCTCGGCAATGGCTCTAACTATTTTGTCAGATAGAACACCAATAGCATAAGGATAGATAATTTGCAAAATTTGACATGGGGAAAGAGAAAACACAAGGGCATGATCCTGAAATTCCACTAGAAATCTTAAAAATGAAATTACGTCACTGGTGGTGTTGACGGAAAACTTAGAGATACCTCTAAGCAACATTGCCAATGGATGAGGCAAGCTGCTGAACCCAGGTGACATAGTCGTTAAAGGTTTCAAGGGCAAGGAAGTTAATTCAGAGCGGATGTTACTCAATGACGCACGGCGTTCAGATTCGTTGTTCGATGGGGCAGAGATAGTTTGAGCAGCAACGGTTATCCTATTGACTTCTCCCTGAGGAGGCTCTTCCTCGTTACCTACATTCACCGTGGCGGGTTGATCAGTTTTGGGAGGAGCTTCGCCGGTTAGCAATTGAGTGACCTTATTAGACAATTCAGAAATAGTTTCAAGGAGCGTATTAGCTTGCTTCCTCTGAACGTCATTCACCTTTAGAGACAATAGATCATTAACTCTATTTGCAAAGTGATACAGCCTGCCTTGCACACGCTTAATTTGATTAGGAGATGGATCGTTTTCATCAAAAAAGCTGACTACCGATGCTAGCCCAGTAATATTCTCGACAATCGTGGAAAGAGAGTCATCAATTTCTTTCTCTCCCAAATTGGGGATGGAAATGGGCAAATCAAGGGACTCTCTAAGCTTGTTAGTATCTATTGCAACCGTGCCTCCAGATTGAACGTTTCTGATAGTTAACTCATATATCAACTCCTCTTTGCGCAAGTAGTTAAGGAGGAGAACATCGCGAGGGCCGGGCATGATGACAGAACAATTTTGAAAAACTCAAAAAATTCCAGCAACTGAGAAAATTGTTAGAGTTCGAATTAAAGCAATGTTTAGCCGTCAAAAGGGGCTAAATTGAGACCCATTCAACCACGCTCTGCTACCACTTGTTACGGAGATCTCCGTGGTAGGTAGAGGTGAAAGAAGGTGCGGGCGTGAATGGGTTTCAAACTACGGAATCAAAGTTAATGTAAAAGTAATTTAAAATTTAACTAGGTTATATTTTCTTTTCAAAAACAAAGCAATAACAGATATGGCAGGTACAATGTAGCAAAACAAGGGGAGATACAATATTTACAGGTTTTGGGCTTCACGCCCTGACTTCTGCGATCAGCTCAGTTTTACCACAAACACAAGTTTTAACAGAGGGGCAGAAAACCCCATTCATCCCTAGGAGCCCCTGGCTCCGAATTACACAGAAAAGCCTCCACAAGGCATATGACACTCCATTTTCAAAAGAGCGATCCGCTCTTAAAATTTAAGCCTCTCAAAGGCCACACCAAACTCTACCTTCAAGCTGTCCTCTAAGGACGTATTCACAGGGGTAAAATACCCAACCTACAGAGGTCTATTACATGAAAAGAAGGTTGATTACATGACCTCTAAAATAACAATTTGAGAGGAGGCGATCTTGCACTCCTAATACACTTTGTTTTTTAAAACCTAATCTGGCTCTGGGCCGCTAACGCAAGGGCTAATCCCATACTACAGAGGTGACTTAGAGAAGAACACTTTACATTACATAAACGAAGAATAGTTTGAGAAAATAAGTTCACCTCCAAACAAATGTGAGTGGGAGCTCGAGAGGGTTAGCACTCTCTATCCCAATATGTAGCTTTACAAGAAAAAGATGAAGAGAGTAATTACGTTTTAGGAAAAGGTTACATGATGGAAATGCTTCGAACCCGCCGCGAGTGTTAAACTGCCGACCTAGCAAGAAAAGAAGTTATTAATAGGCCATTACCTGGTGTTGAACGGCTGAAGAAGAAAGAGGCGCTTCCCGCCTCCTGCTATGTACTTAATACACTGAAAGATGGAACAGAAGTGGCCCGGAGACCCCAAAATCAGCAGTTTATATCCTCTCGCGGAAGATTCTAGGCGTTAGGGGAAATAAAACACCCTCCCTCAAAGTTTTTATTGGCTAGGGAAAAGAAACCCCTACATAGAGGAAGAAGAAACACATTATTGGTGGAAAATTAATTAAAGAAATTCGGGATTGGCTAGATCCAAAATAAGGGGAAAAAGAGGGGTATACAGCCAACTTAAACCATGACAGAAAGAAATTTAACAAAGAACAAACTCTTGAAATAAAAATTTCTCCAACAAAATAGTTCTTTGATTTCGCACTAGGTTGCACTATTGTAATTCTTCAGTAGTGTCCTCTAGAAGAGAAAGTTCACACTTCTTACTTCAAGCGAAACAAAAACACATCAAAAGTGACACAGTTCAAAAACTCAAAATTTTGCACGTGGTGACATCTTCTGAGAAAGTAGAGAATTAATAGAATAGATAAAGTTCAACCTTCCTCCAGAAGAGGAGTTTCAACAGGCGCAACTTTTAAATAAACGGTGTAGAGGTGTACCGCCCGGTACAATAATAATAATAATAATAATAATAATAATAATAATAATAATAATTGTTACCGTGTTTTTGTGGTAGTTATGCATGAAAGAAGGTGCTGGGTGGTGAATAGGTCTCAAGCTACTAAAGTGAAATTAATTTTTAAAATTTAACAAGGTTATATTTTCTTTTCAAAATTAGGTAACAACAAATAGAACAGGTACTTAGTAGCCGAAACACGATTGAAAAATACATTTACATAGGTACCCCATTTGGGGCTTCAAAAGTCAGAAACATAATTCTTGAGCAATGAGCCCAACCTTACAATGAACACCATACAATAAAGAGGCCGAAAACCCCCAAACATGCCAGAAACATTTGCTTCCAATTACACCCAAAAGCCTCCTTGAGGCAGAAACATAATTTTCAAGAAAGGGCAACTTCCCCTTAAAATCCAAGCCTATCATAGGCCACTCCAAACTCCACTTTTAAGCTGTCCTCCAAGGACGTATACACAGGGGTAAAATACCCAACCTACTGAGGTCCGTTAAATAACAAGAAAGTTAATACATGACCTCTAAAATACAATTTGAGAGGAGGCGAACTTGCACTCCTAATACACTTGCTTAAGACCTACTTGGCACTAGGCCATTAATACAAGGGCTAATCCCATACTACAGAGGTGACTTAATAGCAATTTACATTACATTACGGAAGAATTGGTTGAGAAAAATAAGTTCACCTCAAGACGATGTGAGTGGGAGCTCGAGAGGGTTAAGCACTCTCTATCCCGATATGTCGTTTGAAAGATAGAATAGATACCAGTAGTTTTTACATTTTAAAGGAAAGTTACATGGTGGAAGGCCTAGAACCCGCCCCGAAAGTTAAACTGCTGAGCTAGCAAAGAAAGAATTTATTAATCGGCCATTACCTCGTGTTGAACGGCTGGAGAAGAAAGAGGCGCTTCCCGCCCCCTGCTGTGTACCTTACGCACTGAAAGATGGAACAGAAGTGGCCCGGAGACCCGAAAATCAGCAGTTTATATCCTCTCGCGGAAGGTTCTAGGCGTTAGGGGATAGAAAACACCCTCCCACAAACTCTTTATTGGGTAGGACCCCGCAACAGATTCAAGTTGGGGGAAGATACACCAGATTGGTCAGAAATTAATAGAAGAAATTCGGGATTGGATACATTCATAACAAGGGGAAGGAGAGGGGTATACAGCCAACTTAAACAATAACTAAAAAAAAATTTTGCAAAGAACAAACATTTGAAATAAAAATTTCTCCAAAAAAAATAGTTCTTTGACTCCGCACTAGGTTGCACTATTGTAGATCTTCAGTAGTGTCCTCTAGAAGAGAAAGTTCACACTTCTTACTTCAAGCGAAACAAAAACACATCAAAAGTGACACAGTTCTAAAACTCCAAAATTTACAGGTAGTGACATCTTCTGAGAAGGTAGAAAATTAATACCGTCAATAAAGTTCAGACTTCCTCCAGCAGAGGAGTTTTAACTGGCGCGCATTTAAATTAGCGGCGTGGAGATGTACCACCCGGTACAATAATAATAATAATAATAATAATAATAATAATAATAATAATAATAATAATAATAATAATAATAATAATAATACCGGGCGAATTGGCCGTGCGATTAGGGGCGCGCGGCTGTGAGCTTGCTTCCGAGCGATAGTGGGTTCGAATCCCACTGTCGGCAGGCCTGAAGAAGGTTTTGCGTGGTTCCCCATGTTTACACCAGGTAAAGGCTGGGACTGTACCTTAATAACAGCCACGGCTGCTTCCTTCCAACTCCTAGGCATTTTCTATCCCATCGTCGCCACAAGAACTATCTGTGTCGGTGCGACGTAAAGCCACTAGCAAAATAATAATAATAATAATAATAATAATAATAATAATAATAATAATAATAATAATAATAATAATAAGACAGAAGTAATGTCAAATATCAAAGATGATACGGCACAACTAAACACCAAATATGGAACGATAAACCGTGTTAGTAAATTTAAATACCTTGGGGAATGGATTCAGCAAAATGGACTTGACAAAGAGGCCATAGCAGCAAGAATCAAGAAAATGGAAGTCACTTTCCAAACCACCCGCAACATTTACAACAAAAAGTGCTTTTCCCTGAACACAAAAATTCGTCACTACAACACTGTCATCAAACCAGTATCACTATATGCATCTGAATGCCTTATCCTGTCCGAGAAATGTTTGCTTGCGGATTTAGAGAGGAAAGAAAGAAAGATCCTACACACCATACTTGGTCCAAACTACAAAAATGACATCTACATTAGAAAATCCAGGCAAGAAGTATACTCTAAGATAGAGAAGATCACGGACACAATGCGTAAAGGCAGAGTTCGCTTCTACGGTCATATACGACGGATGATCGACTCTCGATGAACGAAACGTATCTTCAGTATATTTGACGCAAAACAAAAATCGGCAATGCCATGGTACGTTAATGTCAAGAAAGATCTTAAAGAACTGGGCCTACAAGCAGAAGATGCACTAGACCCAAATCTTTTCAGAGCAGCCATCAAGACTTTTGGGACTTTCCGGGACGAAAAACGGGTAACTGGTGCTAAATGGACAGAAGAACGTCGTGCTAAACACAGTGAGCTAATGAAGACGATGTGGATCAAGCGAAAGATGAACAAATGCCAGAATGTAAAGTGAGGCTTATCGTGGTCCCTAGTTGGCCGATTAGCGAAGTTGAATGAATGAATAATAATAATAATAATAATAATAATAATAATAATAATAATAATAATAATAATAATAATAATAATCATATAATTAGCTACACTTGCATTTTATGGCGACATGAAGGATGCATTGAAGTGCTAAATTGTGTAATCAAAGCACAATAAGCTCTTTAATTCTGCCAGAACTTCTTGTTCTGTGTTGTGAGCTGTAATTGGTACCCTAACACACTGCATTGTGTCTGTCGAGGACTCGCCACGTGGGGATCTCAAGTACTTCTCGTTCTTTGCCGCTCATCCGGTGATTCTCGTATTGAGGTTTGCCACGTTTCGATCGAGTAGAGAGGTTGGGAGTATGAATGCCTGCCTGCCTGGCGTCTATCGATTACGTCTCAACTCAACTCGACGCTGCCACTCAACAGCATCTCCGTGGCGCGTCGCGATGTCTGTACTGCGGGACAGTAGCGCTGAATAGGCGATTATCGTACGTATAATAACCAGTTCCCATGTTTTCTTCTCCACAGTTTTCTTCTTCTTCTTCTTCTTCTTCTTCTTCTTCTTCTTCTTGTTCCTCTCTCATACACTGGTTGGTATGCAGGTAGGAACTGTGAATGTGGCCTTGCCGGAGAGCCGGATGCCCATCCCTACGCCAACCAGTTACAGAGGAATGTATTCCCGATGTCGTGTTCCTGTGGCGGTTGGTAATGCAGATTAAAAGTTGTGTTCTGACACAAACACAAATACCAAGTCCTTGAGGCAGAAGAATTAACCGCACGCCGTTGTGTACAGAAATCGAACCCAGGATTCCCTGTACTGGAGATCACCATTCAGCTAGGGAGCTGGATTGGTTCTGTCTTATGTCCAACTGTACCTCAAACTCTAGAGGTCTAGGAGACTGCAAGTACCGAGCGAGTTGGCCGTGCGGTTAGGGCGCGCAGCCTTGGGCTTTCATTCGGAAGTTGGTTCTAAGCCCACTGTCAGCAGCCCTGAAGATGGTTTTCCGTGGTTTCCCATTTTCACACCAGGCAAAGCTGGGGGCTGTAGCTTAAATCAGGCCAAGGCTACTTCCTTCCCACTCCTAGCGCTTTCTTACCCCCATCGTCGCCGCAAGAACTATCTGTGTCGGTGCGACGTAAAGCAGACTAAAAAAACAGAGACTGCAAATTCATACGTAGCGGATGACCTAACACCGGCCCGTGGTGTAGAGCAGCGTGCCTGCTTCTTACCCAGAGGCCCCGGGTATGATTCCCGGCCAGGTTAGGGATTTTTACCTGGATCTGAGGGTTGTTTTGAGGTCCACTCAGCCTAGGTGATTACAGTTGAGAAGCTATCTGACGGTGAGGTAGCGGGCCCGGTCTAGAAAGCCAAAAATAACGGCCGAGAAGATCCGTCGCGCTGACCAAACGACACCTCGTAATATGTAGGCCTTCGGGCCGAGATGCGGTCCCCTGGTAGGCCATGGACCTTCGGGGCTGTCGCTTCATGAAAGGGGGGTGGGGGTTGACCTAACGCTCAAGGTTGCTGGTGGTGGTGATGATTATTGTTTTAAGAGGAAGTACATCTAGGCAGCTATCCTCTATAAATATTAATCAGCGGGAGAAAATGAAAAGGGTCCTATACTTCAAAAAATGAAGGTATCGGCCAAAGAAAGACAAGAGTACAAAGGGTGTGAAAATGAAATACCACCTAGGCCTCGAAACCCAATCCTGTTGGGGTCTAAAGAGTTGACCAAGGGAGGTCGTATAGGATACATTAAAGTGAGGAGAATTGCACAAGTAAGTGGAAGCAATTCCAGGACTCAGCTAAGGACCCCGTGGTCACCAACCCACGCTTCCATGTTAAGAGCTCCTTGGGCTCCTCTTAATTGCCTTTTACGACAGGCAGTGAATGCAGCTGGTGTTATTCTACTAGCCCCACCCACACCAGGATAAGGATACAAGAATACATACTGATACGGGGTTCCCGAAGAGGAAGAATAGGAGTTTCGGAAAGAATATAAAATTGCATCCTAGGCGGTTGAGGCGCTGGCCTTCTGACTCCAACTTGCCAGGTTCAACCCTGGCTCAGTCGGGTGGTATTTGATGCTGCTCAAATACTTCAACCTCGTGTCGGTATATTTACTGGCACGTAAAAGAACACCTACGGGACTAAACTCTGGCACCTCGGCGTCTCTAAAAACCGCAAAAGTAGTTAATGGGACGAAAAACAAAATAACATTATTATTATTATTATTATTATTATTATTATTATTATTATTATTAGTATTATTATTATTATGCTTTGTATTTATTTATTTATTTATTTATTTATTTATTTATTTATTTATTCATTCATTTATTTATTTATTTATTTATTTATTTATCGAATGTACGAGCACATGTTCGGTTCACCTGGTGCGGTTCCTTCTAGTTGACAACCATGGGCGACTTGCGCGTTTATATGTGGGGAGGGGATGATGCTGATGCGGTATGGAGAGGGTGAAGCACATGGCTTACTCCTGTCGAATAACATCAAGGGGTCTGCTCAAGGCTTAACGTCGCCATCCGACGGACAAATCATCTTCAACTGCGCCACTCCATGGGAACACTGGGGAAGGTTTGGAATTGAATCCGGGCTTTTGGCGAGCAGTTCATCTCTCCTGCCCTGCTGGCCAACATTCCGGTGGTGATTTTTTTCACCAACCAGAATCGAACCGACTAAACACGGGGCCAGATCATATAGACTTGGCGTCTTTGAGCTCAACGACACAGATTTAATGATTTTAATAAGCCTTATTTAGACAGTTCAGAATCATGACTTCAATAGGGGGCGAAATGGGGTGGATGGTCCAAAAAATGAACAAATTATAACAAAAACTAGAAGTTCGCTTGCAGACAAGAGCACCCAAGCGGTCGGACAGGTCATGCTTACTAGCTGAAGAGGACTCAACTAGACGACTACCTTCGTTCGACCGACCGTGAATGAAGAATGCAGATCTTTATTGCACACGGTAGCTGAGGCCATACGATTATTATAATAATTATTATTATTATTATTATTATGGTTATTATTATTTATATAACAAGTTTTTACCCGCAGCTTCGCCGCAGTTATTAATTCAACCGTTAGTTGCTTTTAAATCATTTACTTAAAAGAAAAGAAATGCATTATATATTTTTACACGCATCGTTTTTACATAAATTGCATTAATTACATTATTATTTTTAATCATGTTGCTACTTTCAATGCTTAAGATACTGGGTTGCTGGATGGTACAAATAATATTAAAACAATATAAAAGTCCACATTGTACTGTATGATTTTTTTTGCTAGTGGCTTTACGTCGCTCTGACACAGATAGGTCTTATGGCGACGATAGGATAGGAAAGGGTTAGGATTTGTAAGGAAGCGGCCGTGGCCTTAAGGTAGAGCTCCAGCATTTGCCTGGTGTGAAAATGGGAAACCACGGTAAACCATCTTCAGGGCTGCCGGCGGCAGAATTCGAACCCACATCTCCCGGTGTACTGTATGAAAAACAAACTAAGTTTTCCTTAATGAGCTTCCGTATAAACTATATCAAGTGTATGGAGTGTTTGTCTTTCCAACTCTTGAACTACCCATGTATAGTTGACCGTGGGACGAGCAGCGTTTCCGAAGATCGAATCCTAGAACTTTATGCGCTTGTTCTTGTGCCTTGTTGATGCATATAGCGAAACTCAAACCAACGGGGAACTGCAGACTTCTAACCTGAAACGGTGTAACCGAAGTGATGATTTGAATCCCAGTAATGAATCATGCATCACCCGCGGCATGTCCAGTCATGATGTTAACTTCAATAATATTCGGCATCATTTTCTTGACTGATAGTCGAGTTCCGTTGCAGAGGAGAGATGTTTAAAAGGTAATGCATTTATGACCTTAAAAAATTCTAAAAAGTTCTGATAAGTTAAGAAACGCCGAAAAGACAAAGAGTGGACAAATATAACCCACTATTTTCTGGCCTACAAGGACTCAGAATGAACATTATGTTGGGCCTCGTCTTCGGACACTCGAGAAAAACAAAAGGATTTTTCCTCAACTTCCGAGCCCTAGTTATAACTTTGGTGTCGGCCACGATTGCCAGGTGCATGCATAAGTCTTTTCCTGTTTCACTAGGAGATGGCCCCAACGAACATTACGCAGCGTATGAATTTGACACAGTTGTTCGTCTGGCATTGGCCTACCAACACACACGAGTTGAGTTCGCCAAACACTATCGTTCCGCGATCATGTCGACGTTCGTGCCTGAAAAAAAAAACATTTGCGTCACGCATTGCTTTTCTTTTTTAAACAAAAGAGAGAGGCTGTGGAAAGTCATCGTTTGCTGTTAGAAACATAACACGCTCCATCGATCAGAACATGCAAGACATGGTTTCGACCTATCGCTTTGGCAAGAATACCATGCTTTGTGTCCGGTTGGACCAGAGTGGTAATGTGTATTATGAACTCTTGAAGCCGGGCGAAACCGTCAATGCACAACGCTATCGTCTACAAATGATTAATTAAAATTTCGCATTGATCGAAAGTCGACCTGAATGGGCCAGAAGACATGGAAAAGTGATTTTGTTACACAACAATGCGCCGCCGTCTCGCACGGTAATACCAGGGAAAGACACCTTTAAATCGCTTGGATGGGACATCCTTCCGCACCCGCCGTACTGCCCCGACCTGGCGCCATCTGACTATCACCTCTTCGCAACAATGGGGCACGCGCTCGCAGAGCAACTCTTCAGCAATTTCGAGGAAGTTGGAAAATGGCTCGACGAATGGTTTGCGACACAAGACAAACAGTTTTTCTGGCATGGTATTCGTAACTTTCCTGAAACATGAGCGAAGTGTGTAGAAGCCGCTGGCCAGTATTTTGAATGAACAAAAATCATATTCCCTTGAAAAT
Organism: Anabrus simplex; assembly: GCF_040414725.1. Taxonomy (NCBI): domain Eukaryota; kingdom Metazoa; phylum Arthropoda; class Insecta; order Orthoptera; family Tettigoniidae; genus Anabrus; species Anabrus simplex. Next base: position 44,081,909 of record NC_090275.1, read on the forward strand.
TACGTGTTTTCCTTACCATAAAAACCGGTAAAAACTTATACGTACACCTGTTAACCTTGGTGTTGGCACGATTATCTATGATACAGTACACATGTGCCTAGCACGTGAAGACCGACCGTGGCACTAGTGTTTACTTTCCTAAGTAGCGTACCGTAGTTAACAAGCTTGACACTTTACAAAGAAGTCAAGGCCTGCTAAAGTGATCGCTGTGTCTTACCAGACAATTATAGTCGTGACGGAGATTGGTGGCGCTGCTTGTTCATTATTGAGTTCTGGAGGGAGATGAATGTGGAGACATTAGTCACGCAAATGAGCTCACTTATTAAAACAGATAAGATATCAAACTTGGGGGGGGGGGGGAGCAGCCATTAACCGAATTAACTGACTTAAACTACAGCATACAGCCCTCGCGCTTAGCAAATTGAATTTAAACATGATAGCCTTTTGGCTTAATACAAGAAGAACTGCCTGAAAATCTTTACTTTACTAAAAAGATTTTAGTTTAGCTTCCGTATAAGGATCAAGGAGCGTGATAACCAAATCATATCGTTTCTGGCTCCTCTCAAGGAGCGGTTTGAATTTTTTTAAATAAAGTAATGTCCCTTCTCGACCATCCTCGAAGTGGTTTTCCCGTGGTTTCCCACTTTTCACGATTATTTATTTATATATTTATTTATTTATTTATTTATTTATTTATTTATTTATTTATTTATTTATTTATTTAGTCAAAATTATCATTTTTAACATACTGTAGGTGCTAAACTTAAACATTTCCATGTTCCATGTACAACTGCATTTAAGTATTGTTTATAAGTTCAAGGTAATTTGCTAGCTGGAGGCAATGTGTATGTGAATAAGAAATGGCTATAAGCAAGGTCTTACTTCTACTCAGTTAAGAACAAACCACCAGACTATCTGCGATACAACACTAATTGTTTGAACGGACACAGCAGTCACTTGGGAAGTGCTTCACATCTTTGTTACCGTCAAGCATTGCCACTTCCCAGAATACACACTTGATATGGACGATCCTTATTAGATGGTCAACAGCCAGGTGCAATATACAAGTGTCTACCGGACAGCTGCTGACTCTTGAAAATGTTTCAGATACACTTCAGGGGGAGTTATTTTTTGTTAAAGAGAAAGTAAGCTTTAGTCCGCTTCTGCGTTGTATTGATCAGTGCGATTAGCTGCCACCCCAGGAGGCCCCGGTTCGATTCCAGGCTCTGCCATGAAATTCGAAAAGTGGTACGAGGGACGAAACGGGGTCCACTCAGCCTCGGGAGGTCAACTGAGTAGAGGTGAGTTCGATTCCCACTCAGCCATCCTCGGAGTGGTTTTCCGTGGTTTCCCACTGCTTCTCCAGGCGAATTCCGGGGAAGTAGGCCTACCTAACTTAAGGCCACAGCCGCTTCCTTCCCTCTTCCTTCCAATTTCCCCCATCCTCGCACAAAACCCCTGTTCAGCATAGCATGTGCCGCCTGGGTGAGGTACTGGTCCTCCTACTCAGTTGTATACCTCCGACCCGAAGTCTCACGCTCCAGGACACTGCTCTTGAGCGGTAGAGGTGGGATCCCCCGGTGAGTCCGAGGGAAAAAGCAACCGTGGAGGGTAAACAGATTAAGAATGAAAGAAAGAAAGAAAGAAAGAAAGAAAGAAAGAAATACGTTTTGATAGAGGAAAGAAACGGAAGAATTCTAACATTTGAAGATTGAGGGTATCGGTAAAAAAAAAAGAGAGGGCCACAAGAGACAAGATTTCTTTACAAGTTGTTTTACGTCACACAGACACAGATAGGTCTTATGGCGAGGAAAAAACCGAAAAGACGTATGGTTTTTAGTGCCGGGGTATGTCCGAGATATTGGGTTCGTCACGTGCAGGTCTTTCATTTGACGCCCGTAGGTGACCTGCGCGTCATGATGATGATGATGATGATGATGATGATGATGATGATGATGATGAAATGATGACGAATACGACACATACACCCAATCCCCGTGCCAAGGGAATTAACCATTTATGATTAAAATTCCCGACCCTGCCGGGAATCGAACCCGGAACCCCTGTGAACAATGACCAACACGCTAACCATTTAGCCATCGAGCCGGACTTTTGTGGCGATGATGGGACTGGAAATGGCTAGCAATTGGAAGGAAGCGACCGTGGCCTTAATTCAAGTACAGCCTCAGCATTTGTCTGGTGTAAAAGTAGGAAACCACAGAAAAAATTCTTCAGGGCAACCGACAGTGGGATTCGAACTCACTATCTCCCGAATGCAAGCTGATAGCTACGTGACCCAAACCACGCGGAGACATGAAAATGAAAGACTCCCTAGGCCTCCGAAAGGCTAATACCGTCGGTGCTAGTAGGAAGCACGAGTTGACAAAGGGAGGTCAGATATGAAAAATGAAAATGAGTTACTTGGCACAAGTAAGTGGAAGCCATGCCAGATTCAGCTAGTGGCCCTGTGGTGACAAGCCACGCTCCCAAGATGAGAGTTCTTCCTCCAATCGCCTCTTATGACAGGAAGGGAATAACGTGGATGTATTTTATTGCTCATGTGAAGGGGTGGGGTGGTACTGTGATCTGGAATAGAGTGTACAGCGAGTAGTAAGTCTTTTTGGAAATACTGAGCTGAACTTTAAGAAACAGATGACTGGGAGCTTGGACATCAGACAACTAGAAACAAGTGTACAGCAACGGCCTCAGGAAAGCTGAACCGTTCATGTTCTCTGATCCCTTCAGAGATGTATTTAATTTTATTTAAGTTAACACTTAGCACTCGAATAAATATGTCTGGTTACACACCTCTGATCGTATTTACTCGTGATGATGATGATGATGATGATGATGATGATGATTGTCGTTTAAAGGGGTCTAACATCTAAGGTCATCGGCCCGTATTAATTCTTCTGGAGAAGTATGGGTGTAGAGCCATCTGTCCTTACGGCTAAAACTGAACAAGAACTGAAATGAAATTCCTCACGTGATTACGTAAACCTGGAAATAAAGAATTTGTTTTATTCACTGGATAGAACGTCTCGAAGCAAACATCTTGATGAATCCCTAGATTCAATGTAAGAATTCTGAAGAAGAGGTGGATTTCCCTTCGCCTTTATATGTTCTGTATATTACTGCAGTCGTTTGTAATATTCTGAATGTGTAAAGTGTGTTTCTCCGTTCAGAATCCCCTCACTTTGACTCAAAGAAAAATACATTTCACAGACAGTGAACTGGTACTTTACAGGCATAATACTGCCCAAGAGTTAACTGAAGCTAAAATGATGCCGTTAATACGCGTTGTTCTTCGAATAAACGTTAGTCAGAACATATCCGACATACGAGTTGTAATCCAACCACGGATATCGCACAGTGATCTGACAGAAGAGGAAATGGGCAGGTGACATCGCGATGCAGGACGACAGGTGGACATACAAGGCCATATTTGCGACCCACCTCTAAGCAAACACCATTGAGACAGACCAGGACGGAGATGAGCAGACTTCTACACAGTGCAAGCAGGTACTCAGTGGTCCGACATAACAAGAAAATCAAGTTATCAGAAATGCTTAAACGAAAGAGGTTTCAGAGCAAACCACCAAGAAGGAAGAGAGGTGTCCTCTGTGAAAAGGAGAGGAAAGAACAACAAAGCCAGAGGATGCAAAATTACTGGACAAACATCAAAACCCACTCCGAATGCAATAGTTGAATATCGTGGTTCTTAGTCGGGCTGTAGGAAACAAGAAGGAGGAGGAGAAGAAGAAGAAGAAGAAGAAGAAGAAGAAGAAGAAGAAGATGTGTGACGCGATGTTACATAGCAACCGTACAGACTGTGATGTGAAGTAATGATGATATTTTTTACAAGTTACATTTGTATTGATGACTTACAGATCCATGGCCTGTGCAGCTCTCAAGGTACTGTTGCTAGGTAACAACACCTTACATATTTTCTTACATCACACTATTTCTTTACACAAATTTCCAAATGGCCCCCAGCTATAAGGCATATTTAGGTGAAAAACATTAAAAGGTCGACTTCAAAGTGTGTCGAAAAAAGTTAGAGGCTTTCTTCGAGTAAAAAGAAGTCAAAACGATGATGTTGAAATGTAATGAAAATAACTTGCATACCATACATTACTGAATTTGTATAATTAGTAAGTGAAAAGCAATACAAAGACTGCTTATAACTGCAAACACTGAGTGCAACTCACCGCATTAGAGAAATAAGAGTCACGCGCTAGAAGGCTTTTGACTTTCCAGAGACAGTGAGGTTTTTGAAAATGAAAACCTACAACCTGTTTTCCAGTCTTTGACCGGGTCGGGGATGTAATGAATGAAGCAGATATAGGATGTTATTACGATGGGGTCACCACTCCCAAAGTGATTTATATTAATGAGTGATAGATGCTATGAAATGAAAATGGAGAGTGTTGCTGGAATGAAAGATGACAGGGAAAACCGGAGTACCCGGAGAAAAACCTGTCCCGCCTCCGCTTTGTCCAGCACAAATCTCACATGGAGTGATCGGGATTTGAACCACGGTATCCAGCGGTGAGAGGCCGACGCGCTGCCGTCTGAGCCACGGAGGCTACAGTGATGTTTTTATTAAATTAAATTAAATGTATTTTAATGAAATAGAAATAATCGGACATATAACAGGATAGAAACATCATCAGTTAGAATATACATACACAGACGCATTATAAAAGAAAACGCGAGAAGCTTTTCTAGGAAGAGCCACTAGAGCATCTATCGTGTTCAGAGTTGCCGTTTGTTTTACCTTTCCTTTTTTACAAGAGACGAGCGCTGCAGCTTCTAGTTAGCGACGCTCTTACAGCCGTCTCATTTCTCCTGCAGATCTACTTTTGTCTGTATTTGATCCCTTATTGAGTCTAGTTTCCTCTAACATACCGAGGTTTACCTCCTCATTATTGATAGCCTAAATTTGTTTTTAAAACTAATATTTGAATAATTAAATGTATAATATACTGTACCTGTAAATGAAAACACGGTAACGGATTATACTTGAAGTAAGAAACGGCTTAAAAATGGGTGGGATTAAAAAGAAGATTATTCTACTCGCAGTAGTTGTCATCATCATCATCATCATCATCATCATCTGTTTACCTCCAGGTTCGGCTTTTCCCTCGGACACAGCGAGGGATCCCACCTCTACCGCCTCAAGGGCAGCGTCCTGGAGCTTCAGACTCTTGGTCGGGGGATACAACTGGGGAGAATGACCAGTACCTCGCCCAGGCGGCCTCACCTGCTATGCTGAACAGGGGCCTTGTAGAGGGATGGGAAGATTGGAAGGGATAGACAGGGAAGAGGGAAGGAAGCGGCCGTGGCCTTAAGTTAGGTACCATCCCGGCATTCGCCTGGAGGAGAAGTGGGAAACCACGGAAAACCACTTCCAGGATGGCTGAGGTGGGAATCGAACCCACCTCTACTCAGATGACCTCCCGAGGCTGAGTGGACCCCGTTCCAGCCCTCGTACCACTTTTCAAATTTTCGTGGCAGAGCCGGGAATCGAACCCGGACCTCCGGGGGTGACAGCTAATCACGCTAACCACTACACCACAGAGGCGGACAGTAGTTGTCAGTAAACTAAAAAACTATTACTCAGCTTGAAAAACGTACCATTACATATTTCTTTGTATGTATATTAGTCACCATACTATAATATATATTACCAAGTAGTATCAATATTCTGGCTCCTGGCTCATTTTAAAGTCAATGGAATCTTTTCATTCTCTATCTCACTGGATTTGGAAAAGCGAAGAGTCTACAAAATATTAGGAATTTACGATAGGCCTACTCACTCATCGCAGGTCCCGGTGTGTAGGGGTAGCGTGCCTGCCTCTTACCCGAAGGCCCTGGGTTTTATCCCCGACAAGGTCAGTGATTTTTACCTGGATCTGAGGGTTGGTTCGAGGTCCACTCAGCCTACGTAATTACAATTGAGGAGCTATCTGACGGTGAGATAGCGACCCCGGTCTATAAAGCTAAGAATAACGGCACCTCGTAATCTGCAGGCCTTCGGGCAGAGCAGCGTTCGCTTGGTAGGCCATGGCCCTCCAGGGCTGTTGTGCCATGGGGTTTGGTTTGGTTCTGCTCACTCTTCGAAGGATCAGCTCTCATTCTCTACTGATTAATAGTTTAAAAAGAGCTATTATCGTTCCTTGTAATAATCACCACCATCATTTCGAGTCAACTACAGATATCTCAATTATAATTGAATGGGTGTTTGTGCTTATTTAAAATGAGCTGGCCAAATTTTTTAAGTCCTTAATTTCGTCAGTTAGTACTGTGTGAACACAAAATAAAGGAGTTATCTTTTTTTTTTTTTTGCAATAATGGTAATTTTATCATATTCTCGTAGCGTTACAACATATTGGTTACAAGCTGAGTTTAAGAAGGAAAACATTCAATATTTTCCTTTCAAAACTCTCTCTGAACTTCGCCCTCCAATAGCGCTATAGAAATTCGTTGATTTTTTCCCTTCTTTCCACTTTTTGGTGCGACTGCGTATAAGCTAAATAATGTCTATCTCAGTTTAATTTGACCAAGAAGTGGAATCTTTCCTTTTTCAATCTCACACCCTTTTAATTATAATAGAAAGGGAAAGGAACCACCTTTCCCTTTCCGAAAATCAAATGACCATAAATATCGAACTTAGCTTTCATTCTTCCCCTGAGAGGGGAGGCGGGCCACCTAGTAGGGATCTTAAATATGTTTAGTGGTCATGGCCATCCTTCAACGGCTGTTAATTTCAGATTGCGACCAGCCATAAGACGTAGCCTGCACGGTTGCTATGGTTATACTTCCGTCACACATTTTCAGATAACCCCCAGCCATAAGAAATATTTATGGTCAAAAACACCTATAAGTACAGTTCAGCGTGTAATTGACATAGCATTGCGTGACGGAGGGTTAACAGACTAACTAGCCAGATGGACTCACGCCAAAGACAGAGTACCGGTGTTACACTAACATGCATCCTATGCTAGAGTGGAGAGAAGTGAGGACTTCATTCATAAAGGCCTAATTAAAGAAGTGTATTTGGTTGCTCTATCTTCTTATAGTTCCTGAGATAATTACACACGCTTGTATATTCAGTTTGCAAATATTGAGTATTGCAAAAGATACGCCCAATATTATAACTCATTGCGTATAAATCATTGATCTACATTGGTCTATGCAAATGCGAAATTCTACACACTCGGTCATCACTATAACTCAGGAACAACCGAACTGATGAGAGAGAAATTTGGCACTAGGTTTCTTGCAGGTCATAAGTAATTCACCTATAAGCACCAAAGTAAAAATAATAAAATTAAGCAATACTTCGGAGCGATATGCTACGTTCTGCCACGGCCGACTGAATCCCTCGCTGCACTCCTAGAGATAGCTAGAGCGACGCATCAAGTCAGCCGCGGTTCTGCTAAGATAGTAAACGTTTACGCCTCGTGGTACAGTTCATGAACCTTGTCATACACGATACATTTTTGTCAAATTCAAGAATTCACAAGACTTCACAAGAATTGTCATTACTTCGCAAGTTTACATGTAAGATCGCTTGCAATACTTGGCAAGTCTTGAGAAGTTTTCGAAAATCTTTAAAGTGAATTAGAAGATATTCTAATCGATCAAAGAATTGCCAATTCTTTGACCGAATTGACCAGTGGAATTCGAGTATTAACGGTGCGCGCTAGGCCGCTAGGTATGCTGGGATTGCCGGCGATCAAACAAACAAAAATGGCTTCGTCTTCATGACCGAGGGATGTTATGTCTGTACTACTTGCCAATTATGAGGAAAATCCCTGCTTATATTCATTAGGCTCTGTAGAATACCACAATAAAATAAATAGAATGGCAGCGTACGAGGAGATTGCAAGAGAAATATCTCAAGGAAGTGGACAGTTTTTATATTTATTGTGACCCCCTGTGGGTGGGTGACGCAGACGAAAATACACCCACGGTATGCCCTACCTGTCGTCAGAGGAGACTACAAGGGGCGACCAAGGGATGATTAAGAACCATGAGATTACTTGCGATTAGTACCATCACGCGGGGAACACCATGGGTCGCCTTTACTTGCGAGTAGTACCACCATGTTAGGTACGCAATACGTTTGTGATTAGTAGCAGCAGAGAGTGGTTCACTGTGGGTTTAGAGTATCTGTGATCAGTGCCACTATATGCGGAACACCACGGGCTTACGTTGCCTGTGATTTGTACCATTATGTGAGAAACACCACGGATCTCGTAATTAGTACCACTATATAAGCGACACCGTGGGTCTGCGTTGCCTGTGATTAGTACCCGCTATGTGAGGAACACCACGGGATAGTACGAGTCCCTGTGATTGGTACGATTTTGTGAGGAACCCCATGGGTATATGTTGCCTATGAATGGCGCCATTATGTGAAAAATACCATAGGTCTGCGTTACCTGTGCGACGTGCAATACTTGTGAGTAGTACCATAATGTGTAGAACACTGTGAGTCTACGCTACTTCTGATTAGTACCGCTAAATGAGGAAAACCATCGTTCTACTTTACTAGCGATAAGTACCATTATGTGGGGCCGTTGACCTGGATTTTGGACCCCTTTAGACAACAGGTGTCACTGATTCAGAACTGTGCTTTGGAAGCAGTCCCTTGGTCAGTAATACTATTGTTTTAAGGTAGTGTCTGGGAAGGTAGGGCATTGTGGATCGGATCCACTGATTGTTCTAAGTTCATCATCATTGTTCATCGTCGTCTTTTTTTAATTCTAGTCAGTGGATCAATTTTAGAATTATTTTTAACTTTCAGTATTTTGAGTTGAATCCGCTGATTATTTTAAATTCATATTCATCCATTCATTCTTCATCATCACGTTTTAAATTCTGGTCAGTGGATGAATTTTAGACTTTTAAATTTCCATTACATTTCTTGTCATTAGGGGACGATTACCTAGATATTAGGTCCCTTTAAACAACGATCATCATCATCATCATCATCATCATCATCACCATCATATTTATCACCGTAAGGTAACCTATAAGTAGATGGTCAGCAATGATCAATTTATGCCGATCTTCGCATACTATTATTATTATTATTAATTATTATTATTATTATTATTGAATTCCCAATATGTTTTCATGTAATAATATATGAATATCCGTTGCATTGCTGTCATTTTTATTCAGTTCATGTGAGTAAGTGCTATATAACTTAACCTCTGCAAATGATGTTATGGCAGCGAATACATTGCAAAAATTATGTTGAAGGTAACCACACTAATCTTTTCTCCGTGTAAATTATGGTTTCTTTTCCTTTTAAGAATATAAATTGTTGCTAGTCTAAGAACCATATATGCTGTTCGCCCTTACTCCGTGTTAAAAATAAAATGCTATAAAACCTTGCCAAATCTTTTCAAACCTTCTGCAATGTTGAACAATCTTTGACAAGATTTGAAAACTTTTCTTGTGAAGTGATAAATTGAAAGAAAAGTTTGAGGTAGGGTTGCCACTTTTTGATATAAGAAATATGGGGCGTTTACCTAAAAATACGGGATTTTCCACAAAAATAAGGGACAGTTCATAAATACTTGAAAATTAAACGTTATGTACTTTTTTTTTTTGCAATTTGCTTTACGTCACACCGACACAGCTAGGTATTATGACGTTTGCCTGATGTGAAAATGGGGAAACCATCTTCAGGGCTACCGACAGTAGGGTTCGAACCCACTGTCTCCGGAATGCAAGTACCAATTACAATTAGATTATAATTAGTTTCATTAACAGAATAAGATAATTATTGAAATTCGTAAAAGAAAGTTACTTACACGCTCTTAACCGTACACACAGTACAATGCATTAGGTATGACGAAACATGCAGAAAAAACATTATTAGAAATAGATTTGTCCGCCTCGGTGGTGTAGTGGGTACTGTGATTAGCTGCCACCGCCGGAGGCCCGGGGTCGATTCCACTCAACCTTGGGAGGTCTTCCCACCTTAGCCATCCTGGAAGTGGTTTTCCGTGGTTTCCCACTTCTCCTCCAAGCAAATGCCGGGATTGTACCTAACTTAGGGCCACGGCTGCTTCCTTCCCTCTTCCTTGTCTATCCCTTCCAGTGTTCCTATCCTCCGCAAGGCCCCTGTTCAGCATAGCAGGTGAGGCCGCCTGGGCGAGGTACTGGTCATCCTCCCCAGTTGTACCCCCGACCCAGAGTCTGAAGCTCCAGGGCACTGCCCTTGAAGCGGTAGAGTTGGGATCCCTCGCTGAGTCCGAGGGGAAAGCCAACCCTGGAGGTTAAACAGATTAAGAAGAAGAATAAATATATTTCCTTCTTCTGAGACTCCAAAGAGAAAAAAATTAGTGGAGCTATTCTGAACTTCAATGGCGATCAAATCAAATACGCATTTTAAAATATTTAGGGACAAAAAAAGACAACAAAAGCTCGTTTTTTTACGGGACATCAGTTCATAATATGGGACGCAAAATCATCTCAAGTATGGGGTGTCCCGTACAACAGGCATAAATCTTTCCGTGGGTCGTGTTGCATACACTATCGTGTCATAAATAGTAAATTCCTTGGCGTCCTAAAAGACGGCTACAGGGAATAACAGAGCTACAGTTACAGCTGACATTCTCTACAAACTTCGACCCTTAAACAACTGTCTCGTACCTTATTGTCTGACTTCGTGAGCATAACTTTTCAATGAACAAGAAGTTTAATATTGAAAATGAACTCTGTAGAACAGCAGAAATCTGGTAGATGGAATCTAAACGCAGCCGACATACAGTATTTTAGGCTTTAATAAATGTATGTTAAGGAAGTTGAAATTTGTACAATTTTCTTTTCCTTCTTAATCTGTTTACCCCCCTGGGTCGGTTTTTCCCTCGGACTCAACGAGGGATCTCACCTCTACCTCCTCAAGGGCAGTGTCCTGGAGCTTCAGACTCTGGGTCGGGGAATACAACTAGGGAGGATGACCAGTACCTCGCCCAGGCTGCCTCACCTGCTATCCTGAAGAGGGGCCTTGTGGGGGGGGATGGGAAGTTTGGAAGGGATAGATAAAAAAGATGGAAGGAAGCGGCCTTGGCCTTAAGTTAGGTACCATCTCGGCATTTGCTTTGAGGAGAAGTGGGAAACCACGGAAAACCAATTCCAGGATGGCCGAGGAGGGAATCGAACCCCCCTCTACTCAGTTGACCTCCCGAGGCTGAGTGGACCCCGTTCCAGCCCTCATGTCAGAGCCGGGAATCGAACCCGGGCCTCCAGGGGTGGCAGCTAATCACACTAACCACTACACCACAGAGGCGGACTTCACATTTTTAAGGTATTTTTTTGTTACTTATCAAGACCTGACTTGCTAATTACAGCAGTTGAAATTACGATGCGTCCTATCGGTGGTGCGTGGTGAGGTTTGCTGGGGAGGAAGTAGGGTGGGGGGGGGGACTGCTCGACAGCTGTACAGTTGATCGATGTTCCGAGCATCAGGCAGGGGGACTGCAAACAATAAAACTGATGACGGCGCCAAAATAAAAGGCAGCGCGTTGATTGATCAGTTGGCGAGACTCACCGCTCAGAAAGATGCCATTTGATCCATCACTCCGCGGTTCGAGGATACCTCCCAGCAATAGGGAATTCGAGGAATGTGATTCAGGAGGGTGCAGGCAGAGGGCAATGGAAGGAAGGAATCTCAGGGTGCAAGTGGTTGAAAGATTGATTGAGTACCACTGCCTGGGAAACACGGGGAAATGGTGAACCATGCAAAGAATGAGGGAATAATAAATTACTTGACCGACTGCATAGTGGTTATGCACTCGCCTTCTGAATTGAAGGTTGCGGGTTCATTCTATAGCGAATTCGGCGGCCATTTAAAAGAACATGTGCCTTCTTCTTCTTCTTCTTCTTCTTCTTCTTCTTCTTCTTCTTCTTCTTCTTCTACTACTACTACTACCGCTGCCGGGCTGAGCGGCTCAGACGGTTAAGGCGCTGGCCTTCTGACCCCAACTTGGCAGGTTCGATCCTGGCTCTGTCCGGTGGTATTTGAAGGTGCTCAAATACGTCAGCCTCGTGTCGGTAGATTTACTGGCACGTAAAAGAACTCCTACGGGACTAAATTCCGGCTCCTTGGCGTCTCCGAAAACCGTAAGGGAGTCGTTAGTGGGACGTAAAGCAAATAACATTATTATTATTATTATTATTATTATTATTATTATTATTATTATTATTATTATTATTATTATTATTATTATTATTATTATTATTATTATTATCTTCTACCGCTTTTCCCGCAACTTTGTGTTCGCGGGTGCGAACTATGTCTCACACATGGATTTAGCTTTGTTTTACGACGGGATGCCCTTCCTGACGCCATCCCTATATGTATGTTGTCTGAATATGAAGAGGAAAGTGTTGGGACAAACACAAACACCCAATCTCCGAATCAGAAAATTTAATCAGACGCGATTAAAATCTCCGACGCGGCCGGGAATCGAACCTGGGACTCAATGAATAGAAGGGCTCAACGCTGACCATTCAGCCTATGAAATCTATATGTTTCAAGACCGAATTTGTAGGTTAATATCTAAGAAACTATTTGCTCCAAGACTACCAAACGTTGCAGGTATATCCAATACTTTGAAAATTAGTTTTCAAACATCTGAAATGAATCTCTCGCCCGAGAAATTTTTCCTCATTTTATGAAACTCATTTCTGTACGCCCGTCCGTTTTTAACATATGTCCAACTTAATTGTATATCATTAACTGCGTTACCTGTCCCAAGGTTCACGTAGTCAGTGCTGAACAGGAGGTGGGAGGGAAGGGAACTACAGGTAGACCCAGGAAACGTCGAAAAGAAAAAAATTGAAAAGTCTTAAATAAGATAGTGGCAAACTTCCAAGACGTATTTTATGAAGAATGGTGGAAAAGCAGGCAGAGATGGAGATCAATGATCCACAACCCAATTCAAGATCAAATTTTACAAGGGAAAATATTATTATTCTCATTGTTGATATCATTATTATTATTATTTCGATTCAGCGAACGGCCGTAGCCGTGTTGAAACATCGGATCCCGTGAGATCTCCGAAGTTAAGCAACATTGGGCGTGGTCAGGAGTTGGATGGGTTGCCACGCGCTGTTGGTGGGGGGTAAGGGAATGGAGGAGCGGAAAGGAACTGGCCACCCTACCGCACGTAAACTCCGGCTCAGGAGCACCTCTGCGGAGGTTCGGACCTTCCGTCGGGCAGAATAACCCTTACCTTACCTATTTCGATTCAACCATCTAAGGATCACATCATTTCAACTGTTTCTTGCTGCATCGAGTTTTTACCACGGTAGCTAAAAAGAGACGGTAGCTGTCACGCGCAGCCGGCCAGGAGCGTGTGACGTCAGCAGACCGTGGACCGTCTCCCAGGCGCTGTAACTTACTGCAAACCAGCGTGCCGAGCACCCCGCTTATGTTCCTTATCACAATTACGTTTATGTTGTAATAAAAAAATTCACATGAAAACCACTAAAATATTGCATAGAACTATTATTTTTATTATTTTGTGTGTGTGCTTTCGTAAATATTGCAGATATACTTTGATATCCAGAATAGTAAGATCTTTTGCTAATATGTTTAAAAATCATTTTTAAATGTTTCAGTATACCGAAAATGTTAGTATTTACAGTTACCAATCCTATACAAGTACAGATTAAATAAATCAGAGCTTAACAATCAAGAAATAATATTAACCGAAACAAGTTGTGGATTTTCAAAGTCTAAATAAAGTACACAGGTTTAAATACTGCATGTTGTTATTTTTCCTGAAAATGGTGAGTACATACTAACATTATTGCTTTTTAATTGCTAACAAAATATAATAATAATAATAATAATAATAATAATAATAATAATAATAATAATAATAATAATAATAACGAATATCCAGTAGAGCATGAAGCCCTATTTGACAAAAGTAGGTTAGGGCTGGGATGTTTTGTACAGCCTGCCACTACACAGCACGGCATTTTAACAGCACGAACACGACATATACACCAGAATTCACTTCATTCACGAACGATATGCACAAGTTCACGACTTTCAAAACATTCGCAAGCCTCAAAAGTAGTTAAATAATTAAAGAAACAATGTGCAGACCGCAGACGAACAGCAATACACCGAAATTCACTGCTTAGAATGAAATCCCCGACACCAAAGAGTATGTAGACTGATATTAACGCGCCAAACAATGTGTAGTGTAATGGAAGCGATGGTGCAGTGACGTCATGACCTTGGCAGTCTACTGCGCATCCGCTTCGTGACACCTACCGTCTCTCTTCTAGCTAATGTGGCTTTAACCTCCTCCCAGTACTTTCGCATTAGTTCTCGATGGCGTTGCTTACTTTCTTCAGTCCTCTTCTTGACTGTTGGAAGCTTAGGTTTTCCTTGGAAACATCGGTGTTTTGTTAGTTTCTGTTTAAGTGGGGCACGTTCCCAGATATCGTTGTCTGTAATTCCCACTTCTTGTAAATCTGTGTCCACCTCACTGAAACAAGCTTCCTTGGTTTACTTTTCAAGAATGTAGGTGTAAATCCTATTTCTCAATCGCATTGGGTTCATTCTTGTTATATGGCAGTAAAAGGTAATTCTCCGTTTCCTCATGGTGTCAGTTACTTTTTCCACATGAGTGTAAAGTTCGTGGTTGTGTCGTCTCTTATATTCCCCGTGTTCTTTTACTGGGCACAAGATTTTTCTTAGAATTCTCCTTTCCTTCACTTCCAGTTTCTCTATTAGTCCCTTCCGACGCATTACAAGGCACGCTGCAGCGTACTAGGCCTCTGGGCGGATGACTGCGTGGTAGTGTCTTCTTGACATTTGTAGACATGGATTTCTTGTTGTAAATGGCCTCTGTTAGATTACATGCCATTTCCATTTTCCTGATTCGCAACTCGAAAGCTGCCTTCTCAGAAAGATTGGGGTCTATCCACTCACCCAGATATTTGAACGCTTTTGTTTGCATGATTTTGCCCTGTCCTATATCTATATCTTTGGGCGCTTGCTTGATGTTAGTGATGAATTCTGTTTGGTTTTTTTCTTTTTTACAAAGGAAATCTTAAGGCCCGCTTTTGCTGCTTGAATCTGGAGTTCATTAATTTGCGCTGCGGCTGCATCTGGGGAATCCGAAAAAATTGCGAGGTCATCTGCGAATGCTAGGCAGTCAACTGTCAAGTTCTGTCTTTTTTGTAGCCCAACCCCATTTTCAGTCCTGTTAACGTTCATTACTTTTCGCCACTCTCCGATGACCTTTTTGAGCAAGCAGTTCAAGAACAAAGGTGATAGTTTATCTCCCTGTCTTACACTAGTCCTAATTTCGAAGGGCTTTGAAATGTCTCCCCCGAATTTCACTTTGGAAGTAGTGTTGGTTATTATTATTGTTATTATTATTATTATTGTTATTACTATATTATTATTTTCGTTTCGGCCGTCTATGGACCACGTTTGACAATCTTTGCAGTATTTTTAGCCTTCTCTGCCACTATCTTTTCATCCTTTCTACTACGTCCTGCTTCTGCCCTTCTGTATAGGACCTCCCTTTCCTCACTAGTGTTTCCCCACTCTCCTGGAAAGTACGGAACTTTTTGACGGGTTGTCTAAATTGATTTCTGTCCAGGATATATTCTCCCGGAATCCCCATCTTCGTCAAGTCCAAACTCCCTTCTCGAAACCATTTGAGTTCTGTCTTCCTGAATAATTCATCAGTCATATTACTAATTAGTTTTTTGCTAGTTGTTTTACGTCGCACGGACACAGATAGGTCTTACGGCGACGATGGGACAGGAAAGGGCTAGGAGTGGGAAGGAAGCGACCGTGGCCTTAATTAAGGTACAGCCCCAGCATTTGCCTGGTGTGGAAATGGGAAACCACGGAAAACCGTTTTCAGGGCTGCCGACAGTGGGGTTCGAACCTACTATCTCCCGAATACTGGATACTGGCCGCACTTAAGCGACTGCAGCTATCGAGCTCGATCATATTATTATTATTATTATTATTATTATTATTATTATTATTATTATCATTATCTATTTCTTCGTTATGCACAATTTAAAGAGCGCGATTTATCTTGTTAACTTGGTCTGACGGCTTCTTCTTCTTCTTCCACTTCTTCTACTTCTTCTTCTTCTTATCACAAAATCTCTTCATGAATTCACTGTGACAAATAGCAAGTACTGTATTTCGAAAGCATTACAGTGATCTGTCTTCGTTATTGTAGTGTGCTCGGCCCTAGAAATACGCTTCTATTGACTTTAGGGATGAACTGGAAAGGGATGTTTGCCGTAAGTCTCTTGTTGTGTGAGAAAGCATTGCTGTGCACTGTATAATCCATCTTTACAAGAATTGAGGCAACTTTGAACGTGGACGAGGCTCAACTGGCTGTACAGAATCATAATATCAATATAATCACTGGATCCAATGCTGAAAGAGATCCAAGGAAAAAGAAACTGCTGCTGATACTAAAGCGTAGATCCACATCCGGTGCGATGTGTTGTTAAAGGATCACTGTACCAAATGTCCCTTGCCGAGAAAAACATACTGGTTTATCAAAATAATGTCAACATTTTGCTTTTATGACTATTAGTTAGTGCCACGTAGCTATCAGCTTGCATTCGGGAGATGGTGGGCTCGAAACCAGTGTTGCCAACTTAGCGGATTTTCCGCTAAATTTGGCGGAATTAGAAGACTGTCGGCGGAGAAATATATCATTTGGCGGACAGCGGATTTTTTCACGGAATTCTAGATTTATTATATCGGAATTTAATGTTTTATCCATTTTACGTTTCTTAAAAAAATTTGTACTCTAGTCCGTCTCCAAGCTATTCCGTATTTCTTATCAGGAGATAGCAGTCACATGAGGAAAACATGTTATTTGTATTTGATGTCATGAGATCATTGTATCTTAAATCTGTAATACGTGGGGAAGGGGTACTTATCTCTTAGTTGACGAATGACGACAAATGAAACTGTGAGAGAGCAGCATTTATATTTATGCTATGAAGGAAGACCGTTTAATAAACTGGCCTGTTCTGTGTGTGGCCCTTGAGGTAGGAGATTCACCTAGTTTGCACCCGGCACTAAAACGCCTACAAGTTTTAGCTCGCCGGCTCGCAGGCAGGGGGTTAATCCCAGTGAAACTCACAGATCAGGTGAGTGCAGATATTTATTATTATTATTATTATTATTATTATTATTATTATTATTATTATTATTATTATTATTATTATTATTATTATTATTATTATTATTATTATTATTATTTGAGATCGGATTTCTTGGCGGAATTTTATCGGATTTTTAGTAGTATTTAGTGGATCTTGAAAATATAAGTTGGCAACACTGCTCGAAACCCACTGCCGGCAGCCCTGAAGACGGTTTTCCGTGGTTTCCCATTTTCACAGCAGCAAATGCTGGGGCCGTGCCTTAATTAAGGCCACGGCCGCTTACTTTCCACTCCTAGCCCTTTTCTAATCCATCAATCATCGCCATAAAACCTATCTGTGTCGGTGCGACGTAGAGCAAAAAAAACCTTCCTTGTCTCCGAAAATCATTAAAGTGACTGGTAGGACGTAAAACGTAAAACATCCTTACTTTTGATTTAGAGAGTTAACAACTCTTTATTTCAAACAGGCCGTAAAATTCATGCTTTATGTCTTCTTTGTCGAACACTCTCCTCATGCTCACCTCCCTACTTGTACAGTCAATTTCACCACCTCTCATCCAATCACAGTTTCGGAACACGGTCAAAATCTGATACACTGTTATCTATTCCACCTCACCGCACCACACGATACACAAAATCAGTTGTTATTTCTTCGGCACGACAATGGAATGCACTACCCGTCTCTGTCAGAGGAGCCTCACTTGCTAGTTTTAGGCACCTTTGTCACCGCTACCTACTAAATAATGCTATGGAAATATTGTAGATTTAGCCTTCCTCAAACTATAAACTTTATATAACCCCACTGTTATTACCAAGGATAATAGAAATTAGCTAATTATGTCGTAATTGTGTAAATAATCATCTTCATCATCATCACCATCATTATTCTCCCATTTTTCCTATTTTCATTTTTTATTTTTTATCATAATATTGTATTGTTTAGTGTATTTATTTATTTATTACAATTTTGCATATGTAGGTACTGTATTTTCTGGTTAAATGGAAGAGAGGGTCTAATGGCCTTAATCTTGTCTTGCCAGACGAAATAAATCCATTGTATTGTATTGTATTGTAATATGACATCTTCATCAAATTGTCACTAACTGATAACGGAACGTTCAAAAATTTCTGTTCCATAACACAGATGTCATTGCCAGTTTTCTTGATGGGGAAAGCGAGGAAGATTTATTCTTTACCCTATGCGTAGCTGCTTCCCCCGGCTCGGGCACACAATTAGCGTGTCAGCCTCGTCGGGAGATAAAATGATGGAACGCATAAAAATATCCTCTAATTTGAAAACAGAGGGGAGAATTGAATAAGAGAAGAGAAGGGTGAAAGAAATACCAATGTTATCTCCGGAATAACGAACAGGCTTAACTCAACTCTTTCCCTAGTTCTTTTTTTATTTAAAAATACTAATTGTGATTAAAATAAGGCCTTCCGTCCTCCTTTCAACATTATAACATAAAGAAAGGAATGTTCCTTTTTTCCATACAACATGATGCTCGGTTTAAAAATATGGTCATTAATTACTGTATCAACTTTGCACAAGAGAAAGAATTCTAGCCTTTTTTTAATAATGAATTAGCAAAGACATTTATATTATCACCCGAGACAAAAAAAAAAGACGGGAAGAGAAACATTCTTTGTGTAAAAAATGTTCCATTTGTTCGAAGATGCGTGCCTTAATAGTATTTTTGTGAAGACAAGTGTAAATGATGTTTTGTGTACCGCAAGAATTTATAGTGAGTTTGAAAGCGGAAATTCCGCTTGAAGCAATGTGGCGCTGAATGCTAAAGTTATATGAATAGGGGAATGTTGAGTATGGAAATAATGTGTGATTATTCCTAGAGTTATGGGTACGACTAGATAGTCAGTTGGAGTATATTAAAGCAGAAAGATCTGCTGCTCAACCTAAATGAGACGAAGATGTGTTTTGAATGCCATTCTCATCATCTGCTACGTCTTAACTTACTAATATTAAAAGATTGTAGTGTTCATCCGTTCGTTCCCTTTTGTCATAAATATTAGGCCTGGAAGTCGTGTGAATATTTTCGTCACGAAATTATACACATACAAATGTGTGACGTGATGTTACCTAGCAATCGTGCAGGCTGTGATGTGAAGTACTGATGGATGGCCATGACTGAGAGACATATTATCGAAGAAGGGCGTTAAAGTACAGATGGTAAATGTGATCTTGCAGTATGCAATGTGGAGTATTGATGGATGGCCATGAATGGGAAACATATAGAAGGCTCTTTTATCAAAACTGCCCTATCTCATCACACTCTAGAGAACCAATTATTACATTCCAGGTAGATTCATAGGCCCTGAGTGAGTTTCCTCCTTTCAATGCACTGAATTCTAAAAAGCACAGCCTGTTTCCAGTCACTTGACCGGGTCAGGAATGGAATGAATGAAGCCCCGATCTAGCGACGAGGATAGGAATTTTGCCGGCTGCCGAATCCTGTCGCACTTGTCAGGGACAATGATTAATGACTGACAGATGAAATTATATTGGAGAGTGTTGCTGGAATGAGAGACGACAGGGAAAACCGGAATACCTGAGAAAAACCTGCCCCGCCTCCGCTTTGTCCAACACAAACCTCGCGTGGAGTGACCGGGATTTGAACCACAGAACCCAGCGGTGAGAAGCCGGTGCGCTTTCGCCTGAGACACGGAGGTTTACTGAATCCTACACTTGTTGACTACAAATTCCATGCGGTTGTTTCTCTGTAACGATTCTTTACATGTAAATAAACACTAGTTATCAATTGAAGTTTCTCTTATTGAAAGACATATTTATTTTCATTTGATTTTCCCAAAAGGGAAATATGACATTTTTATCGTTGGTTCACTGATATCTTCAAATTTTGAATTTTATTTCCTTACATTCGTATTTACAGTAACTCTAGTGCCATACATGTTGTTGTTCTGGGACTTTCATGGTTTTGGTTGTTTTCGGAGACGCCAAGGTGCCGTAATATATTCCCGCAGGAATATTTTTAAGTGTCAGTAAATCTATGGACGCGAAACTGGCGTACATGAGCATCTTCAAATACCACTGGACTGAGCCAGGATCGAACCTGCCCAGTTGGAGTCATAAGGCCAGCACCTCAACCGTCAGAGCCACTCAGACAAGTCCTTTGATTTGGACATAAAATATAATGCAAAGCACGATGGATTGACTGTGAAACGCGGAAACTTGTTCTGGCCCCCAACAGATGACGTAGTACACCATACACTTTGTATCGTACCATAGAATGTCTGGGAAGACAAAAAACTGCATGGCGATAATTACCTGGGTAATAGAATGAGTAACGTAACTTGACACAATTCTTGAACATGTATTCACAAGAGCATATTCTTCTTGCCACATTAAGGACGATGTTGTTGTAGCGGAACGGTACGGCACCTCAAAACAACTTCAAGGCTAGACTAACAGACGTCATATTGGAGAAAGATGAACTGGATTCGTCTTCTGCCCATCAAGATTGCAGGATCTCGTCACTTAAGATTTTTTAAATCGAGACACTTTCAAAAATAGAAGGGTATACTATATTGTTTGACACTTTAGTCTTTGCTACCCAAATGAAGTACATTACACATCAGTTGTTACGTCCACCTACTCAACATAATCTCCTTGTAACTGTATGCACTTTTGCTATCGATGTGTCAGTCTCTCCAGATCTTCCTGAAACCATTCTTTCGGAGTGCTTGCGTACCCATGCCTTGGCAGCTGTCTCCAGTTCTGCAAAATCCACAAAACGGTGACCACGCAGAGGTTTCTTCATGTTCCCGAACAGGTGATAATCACTTGGTGCCAAGTCGGGAGAGTATGGTGGGTGTGGCAGCACCGTGAATCTCATTTGATGAATGGCAGCGGTGGTTACTCGGCTCGTCACCAGTCACAAGCCTAGCCTTGAAATCGGCTAGATCTTGATCATCGTGTTGCAAACGTTCTCTGCACACGTCCACACGCCTCTGCTCTTCGTCTGCAGACAAAAGTCTAGGCACCCACGTGGATGACACCTTCCTCAACTGTAAGTGGTCGTGCACGATCCGCTGCGGGGTGTTTCGGCTAATTCCTTTGGCTGCCTCCATTTCCGTAAATGTGACGCATTTTTTCCTTGGATGGCCTGTTCGATCCAAGCAATGTTGGCTGGTGTTGACACTAGCACATCCCTTCCAGAACGGGTCCCCTTGCCCACCGATGTGCGCCCTGCTTTCCAACCTTCCACCCAGTTGTAAACTGTTTTCCGCCACGGCGCATGTTCTCCACAGACTGCCACCAAGCGCCGATGAATTTCTGCAGTGGTTACGTCTAAGAACCAAGTCGTATAGCGCTGTCCCTGACGGTTGATTTCTATGTTGTCTGCTCTTACGCTGACAGTGTTTTTTTGGAATGGCTATAGCTAGTGCCTTCGTTGGCCCCTGTGCGTGTGGTGCTACCAAACAGTGGAACATGACACTAGTTACACGTCACCACCTTCAAAAGTGAAGTGGGAACCATACCCGGACGTACAGAAAATAAAGTATAAAACAATATAGTATGCCCCTCGTACATTTCTATAGAGATGTGTTAAATTTTTTTGAGGATATAATTTTCAACTTCAGGCTGTAACCTTGATGTACTGTTGCAATATACGCAATAAGTTTTTCTGTTGACGCAATTGATGGAAGACAACTTCAACTCCGATAAGGTTTTCCACTTTATTGTATTGCTATTTGTTCGTTGTAATGAATGCATCTTTGCACGATTGCATTGTAATCACTCTAACTAGCGATCATCTGGGATCATCTGAAAATTTGCGTTACGGAAATTAGCGTCACAAAATGTGTGACGGAAGTGCAACCGTTACAACCGTGCAGGCAGTGATGTAAGGTATGGATGGATGACCAGACTATGTTACCTAGCAACCGTGCAGGCAGTGATGTAAGGTATGGATGGATGACCAGACTATGTTACCTAGCAACCGTGCAGGCAGTGATGTAAGGTATGGATGGATGGTCAGACTATGTTACCTAGCAACCGTGTAGGCAGTGATGTAAGGTATGGATGGATGACCAGACTATGTTACCTAGCAACCGTGTAGGCAGTGATGTAAGGTATGGATGGATGACCAGACTATGTTACCTGGCAACCGTGCAGGCTACGTCTCATGGCTGGTTGCCATCTGAAATTAGCAGCCGTTGACGGATGGCCATGACGGAGAGACTTATTCATGATCATTTGATTTTTGCAAACGGTTTCCCTTTTTCTAGTATGTGACCCATTTGAAGTCCGCTATTTCCGTAACAACTCCGATAACTGGTTACGATTCTTATCTTATATTTGCTTCTTATGACAAATTATCTCCTCTCTTTGAGGTAAATACGTTCATATTATCGCACTGTGTATGTTAAGTATCATCCTGGCTTCCGTCGAGAGTTGAAATGGAAAATCATGAAGAAATGAGTATTTTAACGAAATTACACCGAAGATTGACTAGAAAAAAGAAAACATTGATTCGGTGGAATATTTATATTACTGATAAAAATTAAAAAGGCAATCCATTGCGTTATTTGTCTTGTATATGACTAATTTGCTGATGACTCTATCTTTTGCAAAGTGTCTGCTGCTGCTAATGGAGACTTCAAAAGTTCCTCTCCACACCAGCTGTGTGTGCCCACCATCTTGGGAAACATGCTTCACTTTCCTTTTCTCTCTTCTATCCCCCCTCACCTTCATCCACGACATAATAGCTCCACCACGTCCCTCTTTCTCCCTACAGAACTGCCAACTTGACACTAAGTTACAAATCTATCTCAGACCCGAACTTCCCTTCTTGATAGCTGAATTCTCCTCCTGACCTCATTCGTCAATGAACCAGTCTCAACTAGAATAAGCAAACTCTACGGTATGTTAGTTATTTAAAGTAATTAATTCAATAATTTATTTTTCATTTGTTCATAAGATTACCCATTCATAATCAGTGGCAATTTTACACGGAGGCACGTTTATAAACACAAACAATATTGTACAGTACAAACATGGTGTATCAAAAATTAAGTACTGAAACTCCTAGGGACAAAAGATACAAAAAGAGATATTATGTATTAACTGACCATAGGTCATATATACAAAATAATATCCGCATCCGCGAATAGTTATCCGCGGATAATTTAAATATTTAACTACAGTATATGACACCCAAGGTATTGAAACGGATAGATCTGTTAACATAATACAACTCGCCTGATACCTGACACCAGACCCCTACAGTCGCAGGTATAAGAGAGATGTTCTCTTGCCACAACTACCGACGTATTGACCTTTGTCCCTTCCTTCCAATAATTGTGGGCAAGAGCCACTTAGGCATAGGTCAGATTAACGGCTGTATGGTCTCAAGGCTCTGTATATCACTATTCTCCCATATCACTGTCAAAGGTCACCTAACGACAAGCAAAAATAAGAGTATACCTCAGTGAAAAATCAATGTTGTTGTTTGAGTCATCAGTCCATAGACTGGTTTGATGTAGCCCTCCATGCCACCCTATCCTGTGCTAAACTTTTCGTTTCTACGTAACTATTGCATCCTACATCTGCTCTAATCTGCTTGTCATATTCATACCTTGGTCTACCCCTACCGTTCTTACCACCTACACTTCCTTCAAGAACCAACTGAACAAGTCCTGAATGTCTTAAGATGTGTCCTATCATTCTGTCTCTTCTTCTCATCAAATTTAGCCAAATCGATCTCCTCTCACCAATTCGATTCAGTATCTCTTCATTCGCGATTCGATCTATCCATCTCACCTTCAGCATTCTTCTGTAACACCACATTTCAAAAGCTTCTATTCTCTTTCTTTCTGAGCTAGTTATCGTCCATGTTTCACTTCCATACAATGCCACGCTCCACACGAAAGTCTTCAAAAACATCTTTCTAATTCCGATATCAATGTTTGAAGTGAGCAAATTTATTTTCTTACGAAAGCCCTTCCTTCCTTGTGCTAGTCTGCATTTTATGTCCTCCTTACTTCTGCCATCGTAAGTAACAATATTCATCTACTTCCTTTAAGACTTCATTTCCTAATCTAATATTTCCTGCATCACCTACCTTCGTTCGACTGCAGTCCATTACTTTTGTTTTGGACTTATTTATTTTCATCTTGTACTTCTTACCCAAGACTTCATCCATACCATTCAGCAACTACTCGAGATCTTCTGGAGTCTCAGATAAAATAACAATATCATCGGCAAATCTCAAGGTTTTGATTTCCTCTCCTTGGACTGTGATTCCCTTTCCAAATTTCTCTTTGATTTCCTTTACTGCCTGTTCTATGTAAACATTGAAAAGGAGAGGGGACAAACTGCAGCCTTGCCTCACTCCTTTCTGGATTGCTGCTTCTTTTTCAAAGCCCTCGCTTCTTATAAACGTCATTATTTACAAATTATCAGCAGAATTATCCGCACTGCCATACAGATTGTATCCGCCAAGACAGTAACTTCGCGGATATCCGCATCCGTGCAGGGTCGGAAGTCAATAGCTTCAGTATATTTTTTGAAGTGTTTCAGAATAAAACTACTACATGTCAATTTAATTGTTAATATTTTACAAAAATTGCTCAAAAGTGCGTCCTCCTACTTCATTACATGTTCAGCAACGAAGTGTCATAGCCTGTCGTACACGTTAAAAGAGCCCGGGAAAGTGTTGTAAATAGTTCGTCGCTGCATCCGAACGACGAGATCTTCCTCGGACTCAATCGGAGTCCCATACACTCTCTCCCTCTGTTCTAAACGTACTGCGTGTTGTCACAACACGGACATTGCATTCTGACATCATGTCATGACATGTTTAAAGATTATGTAATATTAGATGGGTTTGAAAAATGACAGTCATCTTCTTTAGTCTGACGGCGTTTGTTCTTTTGAAAATCTTAAAATATAAGTAGGCAGATATTTAAGAAGCTTATTTTCAAAACCCGAGCAGGTGGCTCTGCAGTTTGTATCACATAGCTATCAGCTTACATTTGAGAGATAGTGGGTTCAAACCCCATTGTTGGCAGTCCTCGAAATGGTTTTCCGTGGTTTCCCATTTTCACGCCAGGCAAATGCTGCTGCTATATCTTAATTATGGCCACTGCCGTTTACTTCTCAATAATAATAATAATAATAATAATAATAATAATAATAATAATAATAATAATAATAAATCGTGGTTCACGAGAAAGGATTGCTCATTAGTTTCAGTGCGGCATTTTTAATTTCTACAGAATCGCTCCTACTGTTTTACCTATGAGGCACTACTTGTTCATCCTATTAAATGCAAGTCCCGTCCTTTAGATCAGAACAAAGTTTATTCCAGAAGATGTAAAGGAAATCTGTATTTCGTGGCTTTACATACACTTTATAAAATTGGCAAATATTTGTGCTCTAAATTCAGTGGAATGATTGTAAAAGTAATGTAAATAGTAATAACATGATAGAGTGGAAAGAAGTCAATGTTTGCGCGGCTAAAGAGATTTTTTTCCCTTCCTTGTGCGCTTCTTGTAATAGATTTCTTCCCCCTTTGCCTTAATGTATGCACACTGTCACAGTTCTTGCAGATATTTGAAAGAGCTCAGTCGGAGAGTGTGAGGGAAGGAGACTTAAGGTAGGGTAGATGATGAAAAGGAATGAAGACAGATTCTATATACATTATTATTGGGGCGCGAAAGGTGGAAGGAACGTGCGGCTTAATATAGAGCGTCCCTTAAAGAAGATGGAAGATTATACTCAAGGGGCACCCAAGAGCAGGAATAAATGTTATAGAGATGTGCAGGTTGTAATGCAAGCTGGGCCTCATTAAAGTAATAGATGACCTGCGATGGTTTCATTGCCCATATTGCCATCAGAGTGCCACTGACCATACTCCGGCATCATCTGAATAGTTTGCCACTGTAGTGCACTGGTGATTAAGAACAGGATTGTAATTTTTAGAAATAAATAAAAAATATATTCTTTATGTTCTTCCTCCTGTTCGTATTGTACTACCCCTTCATGTACACCATTTATTGTATTTTATTTCGTTTTTCTTTTTGTTGTTGTTGTTGTTGTTGTTGTTAAAAACATTTCTCGGCAGACAAAGTAAGGGTGCCCAAACTACGAAAAACGTAAAATTAGGCGATTTCCCCAATTGTGCCTTACGTTGAAGGGCTAAATGGCCCGGAAAGGTTTCAAATTGAGTCTTAGATAGCTCTATGAAACTAAAAACAAATTTAGAAAATCACTTCCGGCCTAATGCAGTTTCGGAGAAACAGGCTAAAATCGCTTGTTTATTTACTCGTTACCTTTTTTGATTGAAATCCTATCCAAATTAAATTATTTACATTATTCTTTCTGTAATGTGTTCTTGATTCAAGGCCCTCAGGCGTTTTTTTTTATTTTTCGAAGTTATAGGCCTAAGGGCTTAGGTGGAACTCTGCATTGACTCAAATTAGCGCTCGTGGTGGCAGAGAAAGGCAAACTGCTAATCTAATCGACCGGATAACGATGATTAAGAACAGGATTGTAATTTTTAGGAATAAATAAAGAATATATTCTCACCTCTTATTATATTTCATTTACCTAAAATCGCTCATTTGGCCGAAATCGAACCAAGAGCCTCGAGGTAAGAGACAGTCTCGCTATCACTGGATCATGGCGCTGGCATTATAACCTAAACTTGAGCTCATGAAGGGTGTCAGTTACTGCTTGTGCTTGAAGCTGCTCAGAGAGCATATTAACTTCAAGAAACTAGAGTCGTGTAAAACAGGGTTAGATGAGGAATCGGTTGATGTTCATCTGTTGTTTAATATTAAATTCTCTAATTACAAAGTAAGTACTCATCCCTCAGAGTTTGTTAATGCATTATGCATGTTTAACTTAGTGCATAGGTGCGTGAACATTTTGGCTCATCTAAGTGCGCCACCTTACTTCCCTTCGTAAGTTATTCAGCAAGTAATTAGCTGCAAGATGAAGAACTGCCAACAACAAGAGGTAGTAATACCGTGATGAACGTTGAGAAAATGAAGATCTTCTGAGCTAAGGAACAGATCCGGCCACCGATAATGTTTTTAAATCGTGATTGATAACCAAGCACAAGGTTTGTTCAATTGAAACATAGATTAGTGCCTACACTTACATTGTATGGGCCGATTCCAAAAACGACGACTAGTTTTTAAACCTTAGACAAAGTCTACCTAAACAACGTCTAAGTTACGTACGATATTCCATTGCATAAATAATTTTCAGCCGGTGTCTACCTAGACGTTGTTTAAAGTTTCAATATTCGTTCGAAAATGGAAATGGAAGTATCTGCCATGCAACTCTTTGCTTGTCTCAACCAATGAAATTCGACGGTGCGTCCGCCAGTCGTCAGTCAGTTGTTGTCTTCCTACGCTTTACACAAATATGGGCTAAGCATGAGCATGATTTGTTCACGGATATGAATATCGCTTTCAGTGGAATCGAAATCTCATAACATTATCGATACTAGACACGTCACCGTACGAGGAAGTGTAGCTTTGATCACACTGCGGTTACTGTGAGTGTAATCAAAATAGCATCGGTGAAGGGAATATGAAACTATAGTACTGTGTAACCGAATGACGTGAATGGGCCATATAGATGTAGCTTGCATTCTGAAGATCGTAGGTTCCAAACGAACCATCAGCAGCCCTAAAGATTATTTTCCGTATTTTCCCCATTTTTGCACCAGGAAAATACTGGGGCTATCTCACAGTTTCCCAAAACTTATCTGAATTAGCGCGACGATTATCTTAAAAAACAGAAACAAAACCACACACACAACCTAATTTGTAGTGTCTCTATATGAATGCTTACTTCGCAGTAAATGTAGGCCTGTAACTGAATCCCTTCCGGTTGATGTACGGGACAGCCCTCTTGAGATTGGAGCAAGTTATTCTGACATGGATATAGTCGATATGACCTATAATTCCAGAGAAATTATCCAAAATATAATAAATTATATCGGTTGCACGGTCCCTTAGGTCAGGCGCAAGAAACAAGTCCCTTACATCATTTCTAGAAAAGTGAAATCGTACTTTAAACACTGTTCCTTCCCGTACATTTCAAATGAACTACTATTTCGCAGCAGACGATCCACAGGTGGTTGTCGGACTAACCTTTCTTCCCTCAATCGTCTCAATATGATAATACAAATTATGTTTCATGATACATAACTTCTGATTGTAATTCACTCCTAAAATTTGAGGATAAACAGTGTTCTCGACAGTGTTTAAACATGGCCGGTTGAAACATTGGTTTTCAGACAGTGTCTAGGTGATAAATAAGTTCTTTGCGATGCGGCAACCATACTTAGACATCGTTTAACAGCAAACATCGTCTAAATACCGTTTCTGCAATCGGCTCCATGTGTTGGACAACATACAATAAATCAGAACTAGTCTGGAAAGACCTGCATAAACTCGAGGAATAGGAGGATGCGAGGATTTGGATTGTAAATCTCTTCACTTGGTTTTGAGGGTATTTAGGGATGTGAAGGGGAGGTTGTATAATTACTGCTAACACCCCAATTAGAGTATAGTTCGAGTGTATACGACCTTCGCCAGGATTACTTCATTTGAGAGCTGGAAAAGGTCCGACGGAAAGCACCACGGTTTGTTCTGAGTGATATCCGAAAAAAAGTAATTTTAAGAACATGTTGTAACTGTGGGCTGGGAAGACGTAGGAGTAAGGAGACGAGCTTCTCGACTAAGCGGCATATTCCGAGCTGTCAACGGCGAATAGGCACAGTATAACATTAGTATACGAATAAGCTTAAATGGAGTTTTTAGAGGTAGGAAGGCTCATAGTATGAAGATAAAGTTCATTGAATTGAGCGGTGGGATTCTTGAATCTTCTTCTTTTTCTACTGATTTTCCCAGTGGCGAGTGCAAACTGTGTCGCACACGTAGATTTGGCCCTATTTTACGGCTGGATGCCCTTCCTGACGCTAACCCTATATGGAGGGACGTAATCACTATTGCATGTGTATGTGGTGGTAGGTAGTGCAGTGCGTTGTCTGAATATGAAGAGAAAAGTGTTGGGACAAACACAAACACCCAGTCCCCGGCTCAGAAGAATTAATCAAAAGCTATTAAAATCCCCGGCGCGGCTGGGAATTGAATCCGGGACCCTCTGAACCGAAGGCCTCAACGCCGACCACTCAGTCAGTGAGACGAACGGTCGGATTCTTGAATATGTACAGTGAATTGTTCCAAGGTAGTAGGTCTTTGCATCAGTAAATGCATTGCTAAGGTAAAGCTGCTTCCTCTTCCTCACTTCCTCCGCGCAGTAAAGAAAATGTAAGTTATATGTAAATAGAAACCCATATGTGATGTATATAACTTGTATAAATTATAAGTGTATAAAAGATGGGTGCAAGTGGAATTGAAGGTGAGTGAATGTCTATGCGTGCGCGTGTGAGGTGGTTGTGAATGAGTGTGTATACAGAGGTATGAGTGAGAATATAAATGGCTGAGTCTTCTTACTCTAATATTATAGAATAAATCAATATAATAATTATTATTCTAAGAGTACAGTGGTTGGATCGTAAATATGTAAATTTAAAATTGTCTACATATATGTAAAGATTACGTAGAAGTGTTTACGTACACATACATGTGGGTATTGAGGCACTTCTTTGTAAGTGGGGCTTTCCCTTCCTCCATCTACCACCCCTAAATTGTACATGTACAATTTAAGGAAAATTATTAAAGAATAAATTAATAATAATAATAATAATAATAATAATAATAATAATAATAATAATAATTTGATTATTTGTGTTGAGCTGTTGTATAATATGTAGCGCTTTTGCATCATTAAATATATTAATGTCATTGTGTACTTGTAATATTTTTATAATGGTTACTCTTATGCGTACCATGCAAACATTTGTAAAACTCCACACATGTTGCTATGATTTTTGTAGTTGAAATAGTCCATAAGTACCCATAATACACGCTATTGACACTATTCTGTCAGGTGACTGGAGATCTGAAAAGTTATCTGTAGCTCATCGGAGGTCATACTAGCGTTCTTTTATGAGGGTAATGTGAGCGACCAATTCGTTCCTTGTGTTTAATTTTAACACTGAAAATGTTTCTTAGATTACACAATTAAGACCCCACTTTAGCCAAAACGTAAAATTAACTCATTTCACTAAATTTTGACTAATGTGTTGAAGGTACTGTATATTTAATGGTGAAGGTGTCAAAACGCGTGTTTTGGAGAGCTCCAACAAGCGTGAAAAGAAAATTTTGGAAATCATATCCGGTACAAATATTATTCACGGAACTCGTAAAAAGGGCAATATTTAAAAGAAACTTGTTACACAATAGTAACAATCAGTTAAAAAAAGCGGAAAACTTCTTAAAGTGGTGAAATCTAGTGATGAACCAGCACCGAGTGGTCGTTCGGATGAATATGTCGTGATAGTAGAACAATTGATAATCGACCTTCAGGTACGTTCTTTCAAACGAAATCAAAGTGCAGAAGCAACGTAGGCCTCATCAATAACAACAACGAAAACGACAGGATTAAAACACGAAAATTACATCGTACGTAACTAAAATACCTCTGACAAAATATGTATTTATTTGTATATAATTATAATAATATATATACCGGCTGAGTTGGCCATAATGGGAGATAATGGGTTCGAACCCCACTGTCGGCAGCCCTGAAGATGATTTTCCGTTATTTCTCATTTTCACACCAGACAAATGCTGGGGCTGTACCTTAATTAAGGCCACGGCCGCTTCCTTCCCACTCCTAGCCCTTTCCCTATCCCATCGTCGCCATAAAACCTATCTGTGTCGGTGCGACGTAAAACCAATTGCAAAAAACAAAAAAGTAATAAATATTGTGTTCATTGTAAGCAATCTCATGATTTACTTCTTCCTTCATGTCCTAAAATTTCCCTTTTCCACATTTCGTGAAGGACTAGGACTGTGGATTTTTTGTCAAAATACTTCCTTTTTTACCATACCCATTCCTAGTGACAAGAATCTAAATTTATTGGAAAGGACGCAGTTTTCTGCATCAATACATGCGCAAATAAGTCAATTACACAAGTTTTCATTCTTTCCCTGAAGGGAGAGGCGGCCAGGTAGAGGTTAACGCCCTCGCTCTGGCAAGGAAAGTTTGGTACGGTGAAGGGGATGTGTGGTGAAGGTGAGAGTGTTGGCAGCCGTGGGATATAATAAGAACTGCCCCAGCATTCGTCATAGTGCATGAGACTGGAAAAACGCGGAAAACCATTCTCCTAAATGCGGAGTTGTAAAGCATCGGCCAACAGTCCTCACCAATCAATCAGTCACCATGGATATGCATTTCGGGCAGTCGCCCAAGTGGCAGATTTCCTATCAGTTGTTTATCTAGTCTTTTCTCTCCTCGGTTGGTCGGTAGGAATACATAGTTTTAGAGCCAGGGACTCTCCGTGATCACCCGCCCACGTTTGTGTGTCCCATACAAACAGTAGTAATTCTACACACAGTGGAAACTGGACACGTGATTACATGACTTTATTTTTTCAGGTACTCTTTCAGGTACATTTCCCTTCTCTCCCCATCTCCAATTCTCACCCATAATGAAATGAAAATCCACAGCCTGTTTCCAATCATTCAACTGGGTCCGGAATGGAATGGCGAGGATAGGAACGGTGCCAACTGCCGAAGCCTGTCGCACTCCTCTGGGGCAATGATTAATGACTGACAGGTGAAATAAGATGATATTGGAGAGTGTTGCTGGAATGAAAGATGAGAGGGAAAACCGGAGACACCGGGATTTGAACCACGGGACACAGCGGTGAGAGGCCGGCGCGCTACCGCCTGAGCCACGGAGGCTCTCCAATTCTCTCCCATAATACGAGCAACAAATTTCATCGGTAGGGGGGAGACAATTAAATAACGGAATATTTCCATTTCAGCATCTGCACCAGATGACTTTTCTGTATGAAATTAGGTCCGTGGCTGGAGGAATGGCGTCAATATCAGGAGACCATGGATCTGCTGAAGCAAGCCTGAGTATGTATTTGTAAATGAAAGAGGGCCTGATCTTTAGTGGGGGGAGGGGGACATCAAGAAAGTTAAGCACTCTGGATATCTTGTCCCTGTGATTGATGAGACGGGAGATGTGTATATTGCAGAGTTCAATATGGTTAGAGGAATTGGGGAGGGGAGAGAAAATATCGAGAGCTCCGTATGATGAAGAAAATACATCTTGAGTTGAAGGGGAGGGTGTACAAGGCTTTCCTTAGAACATCACAGAAACATTCCCTTCCTACGTTGATTACAAATGAAAAGGTTTTGTTAATGAAAAGAGAATGTTAATTGAGCAGATTACAACGTGGTCAAAATACATGTGTGAGATACTTCTGTAACCTGCGGTACTATAACCATCTAACTCTTCAGACAAACATCTACGATGGATTTAAAAAAAGTAGTGGCAATATTGATAGAACACGATATTTAACGAACTAGCAAGTACAATTGCATTCCTTCAATGAGTCACCCGCAAAGTCTATCATCATTTGCCAAATCTCGGGAAGTCGTTGGGGACCGTTGGCAAGGCGTTCTCTGTTGGTGACAGAGACGAAACACCCTACTGTGCGGAGTACAGATGCCACGTCAAGAAATCGGCAGTCTCAGAGGGATTCCTTCAACTTTGGAAACAGGTCGAAGTCACAAGGGGTAATGTCTGGAGAGTACGGAGGATGTTCCAAAACTTCATTCCGACCCGCACGAAACGCCTTCACCCATTGTGCAACAGTCCTATACGGTATTGCATTCTTACAACAGGCTCCATGTAATCCCCAATAGCATTCTGATGCATTTTTTCCCAAGGGAAACCTCGATTTTAATCCACGAACGCTGATCACCATTTGAAAACATGCTTTAGAGCGGTGAAATCGACACTCTTTACTTCAACGCCACGCAGCAACAACACTCCCAACTGGTTGCCCGTCAAATGCACACTACACATCGACAACCACTCCCATATCCTATGTGCGCATGCCCGATCTCCTGCGAGTGTCTGGACTACGTTACCACTACTTTACACAGCCCTCGTATCTTGGCCCCGACTAGATTGTGCGTACCCTCTACCATCTCCATAAAGTCCTTCATTCTTCACAGCCATTTTACCTAACTTCATATTTCAAATACCTCTCATCATATTACAGTCTTAACACTAGATCTAATAATAATTCCATCCTTGCTTTATCTACTCATAGAACTGCCATGAACGATATATCATTCACAGTAATTGCCTGCCGTGAGTAGAACCTCCTTCCTGAAATTATCAGAGGGATAAGCGCTATTCGCACTTTTAAAGAAGAGCTTTGGAGTATTTTATGCACCAATAAGGATCATATATAAACTTGATGCTGCTACTAACAACCATTATACTGTCATGGATGCCCTGGTAGAAGATTGGTTTAAAATTCTTAATAGATTTATTTTTCAAATTTTATTAAATTTTATGCACTACCTACTTTTTACAAGTAGGATATTAGTTTTAATAACTTGTTCCTCTTATTATATTTAATTTACTTCAAGTTAATTTAATTCCATCACTTATAATTTTTGTATTATTATTATTGTTATTATTATTATTATTGATTTATATTCAGTAGCGACGCTAAGAAGCTCGCCCCCACCGCAATTATTAAAAATGGGACCCTCGTTTCCTGGTAAGGAAATTTACAAGTTTATATCGTTTTTTTTTTTTTTTTTTTTTTTTGGCTAGTTGCTTTACGTCGCACCGACACAGATAGCTCTTATGGCGACGATGGGACAAGGAAGGGCTAGGAGTGGGAAGGAAGCGGCCGTGGCCTTAATAAAGGTACAGCCCCAGCATTTGCCTGGTGTGAAAATGGGAAACCACGGAAAACCATTTTCAGGGCTGCCGATAGTAGGGTTCGAACCTACTATCTCCCGAATACTGGATACTGGCCGCACTTAAGCGACTGCAGCTATCGAGCTCGATCAAGTTTATATCGTATTAAAAAGTTGTATATTATTACAATGAGAAGGGACGACGATAATAATAATAATAAGAAGAAGTTACACAATTTAGTTTTAAAATCTGAAGGAATTAAAATAATACATTTATGGTACACACACACACACACACACACACACACACACAAGAAATACATATTCCAATTATAGTAACCAGAACATGCTGACCTCGCAACTCAACCGTCAATCGCAGGCCTTCTTAGCTACACTAACTGCTGAGAGTTATAAACAGGGTCGAGACTTCAGTATTTAAAGTTTAAATAAGGAGAATGTCTTTGTTATCGCATCTTCGGTAACCACTGGGTTCTCAGAACTGGCTAATTACTTCAAACGCCTTGTTGATTGTTGTGAGTGGAAGCAAGGGATGGTTATTATTGGAACAGGTTGGGAAACTCACATTCTTTCAGAAATAACTAGCGTACTCCTATTGACGAAAAAAGCTCTGCACTTCGATGGCCTAAGTTTAGAATAACCCTCTGTAATACAAATAATACTGCGTTGTGTGCTGTAGCTTTATCAATATGTAAAATCACTCTTCAGCTACTGAATTAAGAAACAGTCATGGGTTCTTCACAAGTCATGCACCCCGCCCGCTGGGTGAGCGGGGTCCTTGTTCCCGCCACTGTTTTTATTTAATCTCATTATAATGTCATCATCATCATCATCAACTGTTTACCCTCCAGGTTCGGTTTTTCCCTCGGACTCAGCGAGGGATACCACCTCTACCGCCTCAAGTGCAGTGACCTGGAGCTTCAGACCCTTGGTCGGGGATACACCTCTACTCAGTTGACCTCCCGAGGCTGAGCGGACCCCGTTCCAGCCCTCGTACCACTTTTCAAATTTCGTGGCAGAGCCGG
This sequence comes from Anabrus simplex, assembly GCF_040414725.1. Lineage (NCBI taxonomy): Eukaryota > Metazoa > Arthropoda > Insecta > Orthoptera > Tettigoniidae > Anabrus > Anabrus simplex. The sequence goes on from NC_090275.1 coordinate 44,117,028, forward strand.
GAATCGAACCCGGACCTCCGGGGGTGGCAGCTAATCACGCTAACCACTACACCACAGAGGCGGACTCATTGTAATGTAATAAATTTAAAATACGTACATGACTTTATTATGAATTTTGTTCTGTTTGTATACTGCTTATGTATTTCGGTTTGTATGTAACTTTTTCATTATGACTTTTCTCATCTTTTCTTTACATTTATGCTCCAAATTTCTTGTTATCTTGTTTTATTTGTTGAGCTTTGTTTCCATTCTTCTGTAATATGTTCTTCATATGTGTTATTTAGTTTAGTTATCCTTGATTTTATAATAGAATAGTAAATCTCTTTTATATATGTATTAAATTGTAATTTACGTGGTTAAGAGTAAGAGAGGGCCACGAGCCCTAACTTCGCCACTGCTAAAGTCAAATAAATAAAATAAATATATTTAAGTGCCTGGTTAGATGGAAGGGGACACCTGAAGGCCTTAATCTTGCCAGGTAAAATAAAACGTCCGCCTCTGTGGTGTAGTGGTTAGCGTGATTAGCTGCCACCCCCGGAGGCCCGGGTTCGATTCCCGGCTCTGCCACGAAATTTGAAAAGTGGTACGAGGGCTGGAACGGGGTCCACTCAGCCTCGGGAGGTCAACTGAGTAGAGGTGGGTTCGATTCCCACCTCAGCCATCCTGGAAGTGGTTTTCCGTGGTTTCCCACTTCTCCTCCAGGCGAATGCCGGGATGGTACCTAACTTAAGGCCACGGCCGCTTCCTTCCCTCTTCCTTGCCTATCCCTTCCAATCTTCCCATCCCCCCACAAGGCCCCTGTTCAGCATAGCAGGTGAGGCAGCCTGGGTGAGGTACTGGTCTTTCTACCCAGTTGTATCCCCCGACCAAGAGTCTGAAGCTCCAGGACACTGCCCTTGAGGCGGTAGAGGTGGGATCCCTCGCTGAGTCCGAGGGAAAAACCGAACCTGGAGGGTAAACAGATGATGATGATGATGATGAAAATAAAACATTACTAACCAACAAATATGAGCATTCCAGGAGGACAGTGAAGATGATCAATTACTTGTAGGAACAGGAGAGAGGTTGTAATGGAAGGCAATATAGAGATGAGTATATATGATGAAAGGGGCTGCCTGGCCGAGGCGATAAAGGCGTGGGTTCGAATCCCCGTCAGGAAGTCGTAAAATTTAAGAAAAGAGATTTCCACTTCCGGAGGTGCATATGGCCCTGAGGTTCACTCAGCCTACACCAAAAATGAGTACCAGGTTAATTCCTGGGGGCAAAGGCGACCGGGCGTAGAGCTAACCACTCTACTCCATCACGTGCCGAGGTTAACAATGGTGGAAGCCTTTACCTTCCACTCGTCCAAGGGCCTTCATGGCCTGTACGGAGGTGACTTTGACTTTGCTTTTGCTTATATATGATGAAGGATAAGGAAGCTGGTATGGGAAGATGAAAATCCAATAGTTACTGAAGATGAAATTTGGAGTGAATCATTTAGAAACTTTTTAGGTACGTGACCGGTTTCCATGCAAGAGATTCATTAAAAACAGTAAGGACATGCAGAAAATGAGAAGTTCCATCAATCACTACTGATCTGCATTTAGAGCTGTCGTCCACGTGTCACATTCCCTATCAGTTATTCACCCAGTCTTTTCTTAACACTTTCAGCCCCAGAGGTATGGAAGGCACATTTCCTCCCAGCCCACGATGTTTTAATTAGCACGTGCTCAGCCCCGTGTGAATCATTCTTATACACACCAAGTTAGGCGCTCAGCCCCATGTGCATCATATTGACACACATGACAGGGCCTTGTTCTTCAAAGTGTGAGGCTTTCAGATTCACACGTACATTGAAATAGCATAGTGTCTTCTTCTCCCTGGGGCTGTGGGACCACAGGACAGTGCTGGGTCGTATATTGGTCAAGGGTTGGCAGCATTGCATAGCCTTTCCTCGTCTGCCAGTCTTGCCTCCAAATAATATTGTTTACATCCAGTGCTGGTGTGTTAATTCAGGAATATGGACTCTGATGAGATAAGAGACGAAATAGAAATGTATTCAGACAGTAGTGGTAGTGAACTTAGTATTTTTAGAAATATGAGTGACCCAGAAGATCCGACAGTGCACTTGTCAGACCTTGATTTCGACAGTAGTGATAGTGATTGTACCGGGCGGTACACCTCCACACCGTTTATTTAAAAGTTGCGCCAGTTAAAACTCCTCTTCTGGAGGAAGTCTGAACTTTATCTACGGTCTTAATTTCCAAATTTCTCAGAAGATGTCACTACCTGGAAATTTTTGAGTTTGTGAACTGTGTCATTTTCGACGTACTTTTGTTTTGCTTGTATTAAGAGGTGTGAACTTTCTCTTCTAGAGGACACTACTGAAGATCAACAATAGTGCAACCTAGTGCGGAGTCAAAGAACTATTTTGTTGGAGAAAATTTAATTTCAGGAGTTTGTTCTTTGTTAAATTTCTTTCTGTCATTGTTTAAGTTGGCAATATTTACCCCTTTCTTCCCCTTGTTTTGAATGTATCCAATCACGAATTTCTTCAATGAATTTCTGACCAATCTGGTGTATCTTTCCCCAACTTGAATCTGTTGCGGGGTCCTACCCAATAAAATCTTTGTGGGAGGGTGTTTTCTTTCCCCTAACGCCTAGAATTTTCTGCGAGAGTATTTAAACTGCTGATTTTAGGGTCTCCGGGCCACTTCTGTTCCATCTTTCAGTGTATTAAGTACATAGCAGGAGGCGGGAAGCGCCTCTTTCCTCGGCTGCGATTTACTACCAGGTAATGGCCTATTAATAACTTCTTTTCTTGCTAGGTCGGCAGTTTAACTCTCGCGGCGGGTTCGAAGCGTTTTCCATCATGTAACCTTTTCCTAAAATGTAACTACTCTTTTCTTCTATTCTCTTGTAAAGCTACATAATGGGATAGAGAGTGCTAACCCTCTCGAGCTCCCACTCATATTGTTTTGAGGTGAACTTATTTTTCACAACCTATTCTTCGATAACGTAAAATTATTGTTCCTTTCTTAAGTCACCTCTGTAGTATGGGATTAGCCCTTGCATCAGTGGCCTAAGAGCCAAAATAGGTCTTAAAAACAAAGTGTATTAGGAGTGCAAGTTCGCCTCCTCTCAAATTGTTATTTTAGAGGTCATTTAATTAACATTCTTTTCGTTTAATAGACCTCAGTAGATTGGGTATTTTACCCCTGTGTTATGTCCGTTGAGGACAGCTTGAAGGTGGAGTTTAGTGTGGCCTGGGAGAGGCTTAAATTGGAGAGCGTGTCGCTCTTTTAAAAATTGTATGTTGTATGCCTCGAGGAGGTTTTTCAGTGTAATTTGGAGCAAGGGCTCCTAGGTATGAATGGGGTTTTCTGCCCCACTGTTAAAATTGTGTTTGGGATAAAACTGAGCTGATTGCCCAAGCATTGTGAATTCGGGGCTCGAAGCCCAACTTCTGTAAATATTGTAACTACCTTTTTTTGACTTGCTACTCTGTAACTGCCATGCTTGTTACTTATTTATTTTTAAAAAAAATATAACCTTATTAAATTTTAAATTTTGTTTACATGCACTATATTTTCGTAGCTTGAGATCCATTCACGCCCGCACCTTCTTTCACCTCTACCTACCACCAAAACACGGTAACAAGTGGTAGCAGAGCGTGGTTGAATGGGTCTCAATTTTGCCCCTCTTGACGGTTAAATATTGCTTTAATTCAAACTCTAACCATTTTCTCAGTTGCTGGCATTTGTGAGTTTTTCAAAATCGTTCTGTCATCATGCCCGGCCCTCGCGATGTTCTCCTCCTTAACTATTTGCGCAAAGAGGAGTTGATATACGAGTTAACTATCAGAAACGTTCAATCTGGGGGCACGGTTGCAATAGACACTAACAAGCTTAGAGAGTCCCTTGATTTGCCCATTTCCATCCCCAATTTGGGAGAGAAAGAAATTGATGACTCTCTTTCCACGATCGTCGAGAATATTACTGGGCTAGCATCTGTAGTTAGTTTTTTTGATGAAAATGATCCGTCTCCTAATCAAATTAAGCGTGTGCAAGGCAGACTATATCACTTTTCAAATAGAGTTAATGATCTGTTGTCTCTAAAGGTGAATGACGTTCAGAGGAAGGAAGCTAATACGCTCCTTGAAACTATTTCTGAATTGTCTAGTAAAGTCACTCTATTGTTAACCGGGGAAATTCCTCCCAAATCTGATCTACCCACCATAGTGAATGTAGGTAGCGAGGAAGAGTCTCCTAAGGGAGAAGTAAATAGGAAAACCCCCACTGCTCAAACTATCTCTGCCCCATTGGACAACGAGTCTGAACGCCGTGCATCGTTGGGTAACATCCGTTCTGAATTAACTTCTTTGCCATTGAAACCTTTACCTACTATGTCACCCGGGTTTAGTAGCTTGCCTCATCCATTGGCAATGTTGCTAAGAGGTATCTCTAAGTTTTCTGTCAACACCACCAGTGAAGTTATTTCATTTTTAAGATTTTTAGTTGAATTTCAGGATCACGCCCTTGTGTTTTCTCTTTCCCCTTGTCAGATTTTGCAAATTATCTATCCGTATGCTATTGGTGTTCTCTCAGATAAAATAGTAAGAGCCATTGCTGAACAGTCATCTATTGAAGATTTTCACGCACACTTGCTTGCAAATTTCATTCCTGCCCGCGCGAGGTCATCTCTGATTCAGAAATACTATTATCGAGTACAGAGGTTGGATGAAAACTTGGCTGATTTCATACAGGACATTAAGTTTTATACTAGGGTGTTTGCCCTTCATTTTCCTGAAGATCAGATTGTACAGGCTATTGTAGAGGGAATTTCACCTCCCTATAGGTCATATTTGTGTTTTGCGGCGTGCCCGCAAACTTTCTCTGAACTTGAAGCATTGGCCGTTTCAGCGGAAGGAGTTAGATACGCCGATTCTTTGCGTGTCGCGAAAGAACCCCCGCCTTCCTTTAGTAATACTCGGCCTCCACCTCGCCGACCAGTCAATCCCCGTAAATGTTATGCTTGCGGGTCGCCTGACCATCTGCGCGACAAGTGTCCACTGATCAAGTCAAGTGGGACAAGGAATGGAGCCGGGTCATCACAAGGCTGTTTTAAGTGCGGGGCCTTCTCACATATCGCCAAGAATTGCCCAAACTCAAATAGCACCCCCTCCTGCTCAACTTCTGGTGCAAATTCCATCTATGCCAATAATAAAAAGTGACTAGTGGCTTCGGCTGAGTCGACTAATCCATCTTCCCGAGACTCAGCCCCTAGTAAACAGGTTGTAAATGCAGAGAACGATCAGCCTTCAAATTCATCTTTTGAATGCCCTAAAGAATGTTTTAGGATTGCGGCGGATACCCCCGCACCTGTTCCTTTTCTTAAGATTGAGTTAAATAACGAGCCTATAACAGCTCTATTAGATTCAGGCAGTGTTTGTTCCATTATTTCGGCTGAATGGTACTCGAAATTGAAATCTGTTTGTAAACTACCTGTCTATGACTCTTCTCCTATTCAATATGTTTCGGCTAATTCATCTCCATTAGAAATTCTAGGTTCCGTACTGGTCAAAATTCGTATTTTTAAGTTTACATGGAAAATTAAATTGTTTGTGGCCAAGCAATTGTCTTGCCCCATTATATTGGGAGCTGACTTTATTTCTCACACTGGTCTTGTGCTCGATCTCCAGTCTAGGTCGTGCACATTCAAATTTGCTTCTAGTTGTAAAATACCACTATTAAAGTGTAATTCTGTGTCATGCTCTTCTATTTCGCCTACCCAGGATGAGATGTTGTTAGACCTTAGACATCTACCTGAGGAGCAGGCTGATAGTATTCGCAAACTGTGTCAGTCATTTCCCGAGGTGTTCTCTGATACTCTTGGTGTTACTGACCTTATTGAATACAAAATTGAGGTCACGGATTCGATTCCTGTCCGTTTTCCACCTTATAGGCTATCTCCACCTAAAATGAAGGCTCTGAAAGAAATTATTGATCAGATGTTGAAGGATGGTATTATTAGGCCCTCTAAGTCGGCGTATTCATCGCCTATTTTTCTAGTCCCGAAACCCCAAGGAGGCTTCAGGCCTGTCATTGATTACAGGGCTCTCAATCGGAAGGTGGTGTTGCAATCTGTGCCCCTTCCTGACCTTCATTCTTGTTTTTCATGGTTTCGTAAGGCCAAGTTCTTCACTATCTTGGACTTAAATCAGGCCTATAATCAAATTCCCCTTGCCGAAGAGTCTAAACATCTTACAGCGTTTGCTACGGACTGGAATTTATACGAATACAACCGCGTGCCTTTCGGGCTCCCCACCGGAGCAGCTGTACTCACTAGGCTACTAGATAGGGTCTTCTCCGACATCAAATTTGAGTACTTATATCACTACTTGGATGATGTCGTCGTATTTTCAGAGACTTTTGAAGAACATCTAGATCATCTGCGCGAAGTTCTCGATCGCCTTCGTAAGGCTGGGTTAACTGTTAAGTTGTCCAAGGTTGCCTTTGCTAAGCCCTCTATGTCATTCCTAGGGCATATTGTGTCACCCGATGGTGTAGCAGTCGATCATTCTAGAACACAGGCCATCCGTGATTTTAAACCTCCCAAGGACATTAAAGGCATCGCCAGGTTTATTGGTATGGTGAATTTCTTCAGAAAGTTCATTCCTAACTTTGCTAATAGAGCGGCGCCCTTAAACCTTCTTCGTAGGAAAGGCATCAAATTCGAGTGGGGACCTTCTCAACAAGCCGCTTTCGAAGATCTTAAATTAGCTCTCTGTAATGCCCCTGTACTTGCTATGCCTGATTTCTCGAAGAAATTCATCGTCCAAACGGACGCGTCGTCGTCAGCTGTAGCTGCAGTCCTTCTTCAAGAGACTGAACTAGGGAGGCGACCCATCGCCTATGCATCTAGGACATTGTCAGCTCAAGAAGCCAAGTATTCCATCTATGAGCTCGAAGGTTTGGCAGTTTTATTTGCCTTAGAAAAGTTCCGTCTCTATCTGGAACATGTCAAATTCGACCTGGAGACAGATAACCAAGCCTTAAGCTGGGTCTTAGGTAGGCCGCGTCGTACTGGTCGTATAGCCCGTTGGGCCATCCGTATTTCTGCCTTCCAATTCAATGTCAGGCATATCAGAGGTACCGAAAATGTTATTGCTGATGGACTCAGCCGTATGTTTTCTAACGACGTCGAGACCCATGAACCGGTCGACAGTTCATCACCTTCCGATTCCATACTATCCGAGGTTAATGCCATCTTAACCGATGCTCCCATGCTCTTTAGGGATATCGAGAAATACCAACGTGAAGATCCTACGCTGGCTCCGATAATGGAAACCCTTTCTTCTGGGGAACATGTCGTCCCTTATGTTCTGAGGAATGGTGTTTTATGTTGCCCTTCGAGGCATGACAAGATGATGAAAGTTGTCGTTCCAGCTGTTCTCGTGCCTATGATCTTCAAATACTATCATGAGACCCCATTGGGGGGGCATCTTGGAATCTTTAAAACTCGTGAAAAGATTCGTGAAAGGTTCATCTGGAAAGGTATGGACGGTGAAATTCGTGAACTTGTAAAAGCCTGTAAATCTTGTTTGCTTAGTAAACCAACCATGTCCACTAAGGTAGGCCTTTTGTCTTCTCATCAAGCGTCGCGCCCCATGGAACGCCTGTATATTGATTATGTGGGACCCTTCCCCCAGTCAAAGGGGAATGCCAACAAGTTCATCTTTGTATGTGTAGATGGTTTTACTAGATTTTCCTGGTTATTTCCGACTAAGCTGGCTACCGCTCAGTCCACCATTACCTGCTTAAATTCTATTTTTGCTTCTTTTGGTCCGTGTCAATATATTGTATCTGATAATGCTAAGGCTTTTACATCTAATTTATTTCGTAAATTCTGTTTTGACTTATCAATATCCCATGTAACTACTTCTGCTTATTACCCGCAACCATCTCTGGCTGAACGGGTTAACCGTAATCTCAGGTCCGCTCTCATTGCTTATCATCATGAAGATCCTTTCAGGTGGGACACGTCCCTGCATTGGTTAGCTTTTGCTTTGAATTCGGCGGTTCATGAATCTCACAAGTTTACTCCAGCTTCTTTGATGTTCAAGTTTGTTCCCAACTCGCCGCTCTCTAACCTCTGGTCTCTGAGTGACATTCTGCCCGAGACAATAGATCCGGACAACATTAAAGATCTTTGGAAGAAGGCTAAAGCCAATCTTAAAGTGTCTCATGAAAAGGTTAGGGAAAGGTATGATCGTGGACGGAGACCCACCCCTTTGAAGGTAGGTGACCAGGTTATGGTCAAAAATTTTGTTCCCGCGGGCAAGCTTGCCCCCAGATTTCATGGGCCTTGTATCATTCTCGATTTTCTTACGCCGGTTACCTTATTGTTAAGTAATCCAGCCACCGAGAGGATATTTAGAGTTCACCTGTCCCAGGTGAAACCAGTGTAATTTCTGTGTTAACTTGCTTCATATTATTTTGAAAGGATATGAAGGTTATATTTTTTTTTTTTGAGTTTCACTTTTAAGGCATTCTGCACTACCTATAATATTTTGTTTCAGATGTAAGCATTTTTGTAAAACCTGTCCCGACCCGTTAAACTGCCATTCTGTCCTTGCCACGGCCATTACCACGCTCCCGTCTCCTGCTCCACCTTACACTGTGGCTTCATAATATTTAATGCCATGGATATCTACACGCCGCTGGCCCCTCAACCTCTCCATAATGCCTGTACCCTCAATGAAGACGATGGTCCAACACAATTCTGCCGCCTAGCTTTAATGTTTCAGTGCCCCCGCAGCCGCGCAGCGCCGTGCAGCAACTGGGGAGGGGGATGGGCCCCCTCCTCTCCAGCGAGGCCGACATGTGCACGGCGAGCCGGAGCTCTCCTCCCGGCCAAGGCGGATGTGCGGCGCACGACCTGCTACTGGCCCGCAGCCTGTATATGTTCACCGCGGGCGCGGCGTGTTTCAACACCTCTGCTCCCCTCATAGTGCGGGCGAGCGGTATCTCAGGGTACTTAAGGGGTCCGAGCGGCCTCCTTTTGGACGCAAGCTGCAACGGCCGGTCTGGCCATCCAACTTCATCAACATCAACTACATGGACAGTTACTATAAGAGATAACTACACTTGGGAATTCAACAGCAATATTTGGTGGACATTGCAAATTTTTCCTTCACTTTTAAGTATTAAAAGCTTATCTTCAGAAATTCAACTTCTATAAACATAAAGACTTTACTTCACCTGCAACAACAAAATTTTGGAACCGAATTAAGAAATTTCTCAAATACTTCTGCAAGTTATCTTAATATCAACATCAAAACTTGGAACTTATTTTCAAACAAAAGTTTATGTTCTTCTGTGTTACCCCTTGGAGGAACTTTTGGGGGGGGAGGTCTGTACCGGGCGGTACACCTCCACACCGTTTATTTAAAAGTTGCGCCAGTTAAAACTCCTCTTCTGGAGGAAGTCTGAACTTTATCTACGGTCTTAATTTCCAAATTTCTCAGAAGATGTCACTACCTGGAAATTTTTGAGTTTGTGAACTGTGTCATTTTCGACGTACTTTTGTTTTGCTTGTATTAAGAGGTGTGAACTTTCTCTTCTAGAGGACACTACTGAAGATCAACAATAGTGCAACCTAGTGCGGAGTCAAAGAACTATTTTGTTGGAGAAAATTTAATTTCAGGAGTTTGTTCTTTGTTAAATTTCTTTCTGTCATTGTTTAAGTTGGCAATATTTACCCCTTTCTTCCCCTTGTTTTGAATGTATCCAATCACGAATTTCTTCAATGAATTTCTGACCAATCTGGTGTATCTTTCCCCAACTTGAATCTGTTGCGGGGTCCTACCCAATAAAATCTTTGTGGGAGGGTGTTTTCTTTCCCCTAACGCCTAGAATTTTCTGCGAGAGTATTTAAACTGCTGATTTTAGGGTCTCCGGGCCACTTCTGTTCCATCTTTCAGTGTATTAAGTACATAGCAGGAGGCGGGAAGCGCCTCTTTCCTCGGCTGCGATCTACTACCAGGTAATGGCCTATTAATAACTTCTTTTCTTGCTAGGTCGGCAGTTTAACTCTCGCGGCGGGTTCGAAGCGTTTTCCATCATGTAACCTTTTCCTAAAATGTAACTACTCTTTTCTTCTATTCTCTTGTAAAGCTACATAATGGGATAGAGAGTGCTAACCCTCTCGAGCTCCCACTCATATTGTTTTGAGGTGAACTTATTTTTCACAACCTATTCTTCGATAACGTAAAATTATTGTTCCTTTCTTAAGTCACCTCTGTAGTATGGGATTAGCCCTTGCATCAGTGGCCTAAGAGCCAAAATAGGTCTTAAAAACAAAGTGTATTAGGAGTGCAAGTTCGCCTCCTCTCAAATTGTTATTTTAGAGGTCATTTAATTAACATTCTTTTCGTTTAATAGACCTCAGTAGATTGGGTATTTTACCCCTGTGTTATGTCCGTTGAGGACAGCTTGAAGGTGGAGTTTAGTGTGGCCTGGGAGAGGCTTAAATTGGAGAGCGTGTCGCTCTTTTAAAAATTGTATGTTGTATGCCTCGAGGAGGTTTTTCAGTGTAATTTGGAGCAAGGGCTCCTAGGTATGAATGGGGTTTTCTGCCCCTCTGTTAAAATTGTGTTTGGGATAAAACTGAGCTGATTGCCCAAGCATTGTGAATTCGGGGCTCGAAGCCCAACTTCTGTAAATATTGTAACTACCTTTTTTTGACTTGCTACTCTGTAACTGCCATGCTTGTTACTTATTTATTTAAAAAAAAATATAACCTTATTAAATTTTAAATTTTGTTTACATGCACTATATTTTCGTAGCTTGAGATCCATTCACGCCCGCACCTTCTTTCACCTCTACCTACCACCAAAACACGGTAACAGTGATAATATTGTGATGGACGAACCTAACCTCAACGACGTGAAGTATTAAAAGAGGAGGAACAGAATCAGACTTGCGTTTTGAAAAGTGATGATGACGAAATATTGATAACAAAAGAAGGTGAAGACATAATTTGGCAGAATGTTGAAGGTAACTTGAATACCTTCGATTTCACTCCTAGAGAGCCACCAGGTGTATCCGAGACAGCTAATAATAAACTGTCCACAAATTCGCCTTTTGAATTTTATTCTCTGTTTGTTGATAATGACATTTTAGATCTGTTGGTCAATGAAACTAATAGGTATGCTGAGCAAAGTATTGTTGATGCCATATTGAAGGGAAAAAAAAGTTCTGTTTTAGAAAAATGGTATGATGTTACAAGGGATGACATGCTAACATTTTTAGGTTTAGTGTTATGGATGGGTCTAGATAAAAAACCTAAACTAAGGAACTATTGGTCCAAAAATGCAATTTACAACAATAAATTATCCAAAGCTATGAGTCGTAATAGATTTGAAATGATTCTTAGTTACTTACACATTTCCAACAACGAGATTGCCCAACCAAATGACCGATTAGCAAAAATAAGACCGCTGGTCAGTGCACTAAATTTTAAATTTCAAAATGCAGTGAACCCACAGGAGGAGTTATGTATTGATGCGTCAATGATTCCGTTTCGTGGTAGGGTCAAATTTCGCCAATACATCCCAAACAAAAGGCATAGGTATGGGATGAAGTTATACAAGTTATGTCTGAAAGGTGGGTACACCTGGCACTTGAAAGTATATGCTGGAAAAGAAAACATCGCACGCGGTCAGTTAGCTTCTGCTAATACAGTTATGGAATTAGTGCGTCCACTGTTAGGAGAAGGACGTACTTTATACACTGACAGTTTTTATACGAGTGTCCCACTGGCCCACCAGCTACATGATAAACACATATCTAGTTGGAACACTTCGTAAAAAAAGAAAAATGAACTCTAAAACAGTCGAGAAAAGTACTCTGCACAGAGGACAGATGATTGTCAGGGAAAGCAACACAGGAGTAATAATTGGAAAATGGAAAGACCAAAGGGACGTGATGTTCTTAACAACGAAACATGTTCCTGAACTGGCTGAAACTACTACCAAACAAGGCGTTACAAGGAAACCATCCACAGTGTTGCAATACAATGGAGGAAAGTCATTCATTGATGTTTCAGATCAACTAGCATCTTATGGTATATCTGTACGTCGAGGTGTAAAATGGTACAGAAAAATTATGTTTGAGCTCTTGACTAATACAGCTGTTGTTAATGCACACACAGTTTACAAGTCTACTGTTTTTGCGCCAAAAGACATTGTATCATTCCTAGAAGAACTTGTAACTTACCTGCTTTTGGAACGTCTTCACAACAATGACAAAGACGACCTACCGAAGAACCACAAACTCAAAACCATTGAAGATAGGCCCAGAGGTAGATGCACTTCTTGCTACCAACTTTTATCAGCACGTGAGGGGAGGAAAATAGCTGCTAAGAGATGCTGTCAAGTAAGAACAATGTGCTTTGGTTGTGCAGAATTCAAGTACATGTGTATGGACTGTTTTTTCAAGAAACATAGATATGTAGCGAAGTAACAGAAAGTAAAATGTTGCTCTTAGTAAAATGTAAAAAAAATCAGTTGAAGTAATCTACTGAGTTTTGTATGTATTTACGCCTAATGCTAATTCCTGTGTCCATTTTTTAAATTTCAAATTCTTGTCACCTAATCTAACCTAGCCTATTCTAACGCAACTTAACCTAACCCTGGTAACATAAAACCATATCCAAATCTGTATGGAAGTGTTTGAAATAAAAATAAATTAATAAATAATATTTTTAAACCATTTTTGTGCGTGTATAAAAATGACGCACGCGAAAAGTGCGTACATAAATTACTCAGAGCCCATGTGCATCATATTGACCCACGCCTTATTTAGGAGAGTTCAAGATGAGAAAATGTTTTTATTTGTTTTAAAACACCTGTAGGCCACCAGAATAACGAGTTCATGCAATAGTAAGCCTTGAGCTGTAGGTGAATTTACCAACTTTCTGGCTGGGTTTAACGGTGTATCAATTTGATACACATAGGGCTGAGCTCATAACTTGCCATGTATCAAATTGATACACATGGGGCTGAAAGTGTTAAATGAGCCAAGAATAACGGCCGAGAGTATTCGTCGTGCTCACCACACGACACCACGTAATCTGCAGGCCTTCGGGCTGAGCAGCGGTCCCGTGGTAGACCAAAGGCTCTTCGAGGCTTTTGCGGAATGCGGTTTGTTTGTTTTGTTTTCTTAAATGATCTCTAAGAATTTGAAAATTTATCGAACATATGCCTTGGTAAATTATTCCATTTCCTAATTCCTCTACCTATAAAGGAATATTTACCACAATTTGTAATCTTGAATTCCAAATTTATTTTCGTATTATGATATTTCCTATTTCTAAAAAATTCGTTCAAGCTTATTCGTCTACAAATGTAATACCACGCCATCTCTCCACTGACAGCTGGGTACATACCACATAGTCGAGAAGCTCGTCTCCTTACTTCCAAGTCTTCTCAGCCCCAACTATCCATTTGTCTGAAATCATCCAGAACAAATCGTGCTGCTTTCCGTTGGACCTTTTCCAGTTCCGAATCAAGTAATCCTGTTGAGAGTCCCATACACTAGAACCATACTCTGATTAGCCTCTTGCCAGTGACTTATATGCCTTCTCCTTTACATCCTTTCTGCAACCCCTAAATACCCTCATAACCATATGAAGAGATATACAATCCTCACATTCCTCGAGTTTGCCAATTTTTTTCAGGCTACGGCTATGGAGCTGAGCCACGTGAACATTTTTAAGCACATATTGCCCCCCTCCCCCACGCCTATCTCAAATATCTGACTGGGCCAAGAATCGAACCTGGCTCTCAGAGGACGGCAGTTGATAGTGGTAACCTTTATGCTACGACCGCATTCATAGAATGACATTCCTTTATAGTATATCGCGTGATTCCATATAAATCCATTCGTAAGTGAGATATGTCTTGTACTTCCTCTGTGCCCTTATTTCTGGAATATTTATACAGTTATTTCTTGTTATTTAAATTTTTTTCCAGCTGAGACTTGTACAATGTTAACTGTAGGTCAAGATTAATTCTACATTTTCAGAATTCTTCACAATATTTTAATCAAAAAGCATTTATATGCTGTTTCCTGCAACGTGAAGAAGCTAGACAAAATACTTTTGAAATGAGATCACAGTGAATGAAACTCAGTTTATGAGAAATTTACATCTTCCTGAAATTCCATTGTTCATTGCAAAATAATTCTCAAATCAGCAGTACAGTCATGCTTTCGATTAGTTATTCGCATTCCTTCCTGTTGTGTTAAAAATATAAGTTTTTAAAGAAAATATGAAGTTATTTTCATGCTTAGCGTGCATATATTTGAATTGCTGCTACTTCAAAATAATTATTTACTGTAATATTTGAGTACTTGCTACAAAAGTTGAGGATCAAATCGCAAAGTATGGAAGATCATTTGTAAATTAATGGCCTGGATGGGATCTCACTCAGCAGTATAGTCTTGTGATATGTTGTTCCGATCAAGTTCTCTAGCACAAAGATTTTGAAAATCCGGTATTTTGTTTAATTGTAGACAGCTGTTCCCGTAGAACATTAATTTGATGCAATATATCTACCTTGCTGGTAGCCCCCGTGGCTCAGGCGGCAGCGCGCCGGCCTCTCACAGCTGGGACCAGGATGGTTACTCCATGTGAGATTTGTACTGGACAAAGCGGAGGCAGGACAGGGTTTACTCTGGGTACTCCAGTTTTCCCTGGCATCTTTCATTCCAGCAACACTCTCCACTATCATTTCATTTCACCTGCCCGCCATTAATCGTTGCCCCAGAGGAGTGCGACAAGCGTTGGCAGCCTATCCTCGCCACTAAATGGGGCTTCATTCATTCCATTTCTGAACCTGTCAAGTGACTGGAAACAGGCTGTAGATTTTCATTTCTACATTGCTGTCCTGATCAACCCACAGTTTTCTTAGCAGCCGTCGGTACATCACGTTTCGAAAGCTACTTTTGACTCATTTGGACTCCGAAATGTTATCTTCAACCCTTCCTTGTTCCTTTCATAATTACATCGAGTCTTGATCATATGTCTCAAGCTGTAAACATATAAGCCAGAAAATGGCTTCATTAAGTAACATTTTTTTCATATTGTTGAGTATTTCGGTTTCATGAAGTTTCTGTGACACTTCTTTCGATCACTGTGTTTCTTGCTTGATTTTGTATCTGTGTGTTGAATAACATTGATGTGTATGCTAGTATCCCTGTTCTTTTTTTTTTTTTGGTCAGGCGTTCTTTTAGAGCCACCCATTGCAGATTTTCTGTGTTCCTCAATATCTTGCGTTTAACCATGACTTCCGTTCTAAAGTGTTATGTGTTGCCGGTACTCCTTCACTGTTTCGAAGGCTGGATGGTAAAGGCTTCATTCATGACCTGAATATGATTGTAAACTACTCTCTGCATGTATTATATTATGATTAACATAAATGAATACTATCCCACCACTTGTTGGTCATCCATGACTAGGAGAGAAGAATATTCATTCATTCATTCATTCATTCATTCATTCATTCATTCATTCTATCATTCATTTCTATAGTCTTATTAGTGAATATTAGTACCAATTGATTAATTCTAGTAGTAGTATATAATTTTATCAGACTCAAGTCATTTCCTTCGTAGATTCACAGACTACAGATCCAAAAATCGAACAACAACTCTGGATCAACATTGTCGTCTGACTCACTTGTCAGAGAGGTTCGTTGCGATGACAGGTGATAAATGATTAATTTCTAGATGGATGATCAGAAGGATAGAAAGGAAGGAATAAATATCGAATGCTGTATGGAGGGAAAATCTACATCGGGTGAAGATTGATGGGTGCTGTGGGACAACGTGTTCATTCATGCGGTGTCTTACAGAGGAAGGTAGTTCATGTTTGAAGAATTGTTCCTCTGGGAAACCTTGTTTAATACCTCTGGTGAAGAACGTGATTCATACAAGAAATGATCGATCCACAGATGAAACAATACCCTTGAGTGTCCCATATAAGAGAATCCGTTTACCTTACAGAGTTACATTTCTCTACAAGACTTACTTCCGATTAGAATTATTATTTCACTGTAGGTAAGGAAGTGCTTTAACTTGAGAGAGTGGAATACAAATTTTCCCAATAGCGATATGTATCAAGTCACGGTATTTGACAGGTAACAAGATTGGCAGATATGAGGTGGTGAACCAGATCGTATATTTGGGAAGCATCGTGAGGAGTGACTGTAGTACGACTTATTGGCTGAATGGTCAGCGTTGAGGCCTTCGGTTCAGAGAGTCCCAGGTTCGATCCCCGGCCGGGTCGGGGATTTTAATCGCGTCTGATAAATTATTCTGCCCGGGGACTGGGTGTTTGTGTCTGTCCCAATACTTTCCTCTTCATATTCAGACAACATACCACACTACCAACCACCACAGAAAATACGCAATAGTAATTACATCCCTCCATAGAGGGTTGGCGTCAGGAACGGCACCCGGCCGTAAAACATGGTCAAATCCACATTTGCGACACAGTTCGCACCCGTGACCCGACATATGTGGGAAAAGTGGTAGAAGAAGAAGAAGAAGAAGAAGTAGTGAGGTGTGACTGTAACTGTGAGCGGAGGTATTGATCAATATCATATACTCAACAGGAAACCAATCCACATTGAAATTAATTGTTTCCATACAACACTTAGAGTTTAGTGTATCAAAATCTTTAACATATTAATTTAATACCTTATATAACATACACATATCAAAGAAAAATAGCACCAAACACAGATAATAGAACCGCCTTCGCTTGGTTATCTACTAGAGTTGCCACCTGTCCTGTATTGTACGGGACATCCCATATTTGATGTGAAAATGTTGCGTCCCGTATTATGAACTTTCGCCCCGTAAAAATGAGTATTTATCTTTTGTCTCTATTATTAAATCCGTATTTGACTTTATCGCCATTGAAGTGTGAAAGTAGCTCCATTATTTTTCTTCTGTTTGGAGGCTCAGAAGAAGGAAATCTGTGTCTAATAATGTGTTTTCTGCATGTTTTGTCATACCTAATGCATTGCACGGTATGTACTGTTAAAAGGGTGTAAGTTATTTTCTCTTACGAATTTCAATTATTATCTTATTCCGTTAATAAAACTAATATTAACGTAATTGAAACTGATACTTTGCATTCCGGAAATGAAATAAAATGGCGTATGGCTTTTAGTGCCGGGAGTGTCCGAGGACATGTTCGGCTCGCCATATGCAGGTCTTTTGATATGACTCCCGTAGGCGACCTGCGCGTCGTGATGAGGATGAAATGATGATGAAGACGACACATACACCCAGCTCCTGTGCCAGCGAAATTAACCAATGATGGTTAAAATTCCCGACCCTGCCAGGAATCGAACCCGGGACTCCTGTGACCAAAGGCCAGCACGCTAACCATTTAGCCATGGAGCATTCCGGAGATAGTGGATTCGAACCCCACTGTCGGCAGCCCTGAAGATGGTTTCCCATTTTCACATCAGGCAAATGCTGATGCTGTACCTTAATTAAGGCCACGGACGCTTCCGTTCCCCTCCTAGTCCTTTCTTATCCCATCGTCGCCATTAGACCTATCTATTTCGGTGCGTCATAAAGCAAAATTTAAAAAAAATAATGCCTCGTAAATCGCAATTTATTATTCAAGGGTGGTAACAGATTTTATTTTCATCATCTACTAAATTCTTCCTCATAATATTATTGGAACCTAGTATCAGTGCGCTTCAAATTTATTCTCGTGTTGTCCAGTCATTCACAGAGGTAACATGAATATTTAGTGTAACCCTGTTATTCTTTCAGTTCACTTTTTTCAATTAACCGCTCAGATGTTCATATCTCCCCTTAAGGTGGACTGAATGAGCGACTGTAACTGTTGCCGGAATGTTACTATTATGAAGTAAGACATATTTTAAACTTCTTCTGTTTGAATCACTGAAGTGCCTTAATATTTTATTGATTACAAATGCTGAAATTATCGAAGAGTGTGCATGTAATATAGGACAAAAATAAGGACATTTTGAATACAAATGTCAAAACCAAGAAAGGAAAATCCTATTGGCCTTTATTTCGAAGCCGCATTTACTTCGATAGGCCGGCCACGTCACCTGCATGTCTAACACACTCCTTCCAAAGCAAAATATTTTGGTCACCCTGTCATTGATGCATGTGTCAATTCTAACGCAGGCAACTTTGAACAGTTCGTGTCAGAAAGAGCTCCATGTGGTATGCTAGTACATTCTGTACCTGTGTATTTTCCTTGATTAATGTACAGAGCCATGTAGAGTTGTAGAAAATGAGTTCTAACATGGAAAAAACGTGTTTCCGGACCCATGTCCATATAACATATTTTCTTATCCTACGTGTCAGGAATGTGACCCGAAAGTGTCACCTTATCTTATTGCAGCAATAATAATAATAATAATAATAATAATAATAATAATAATAATAATAATCTATTTGAGTGACCTGAACTGACGTTTCCATCATGCTAGTAAGTTAAAGAAAATGGGGAGATTGACCATCGTCAACCTCATTGCTACAACTAAGGTGTTGAGCCTTAGAGGCTGCCTCATGATGTTTTCTGGCTGTACCGGCGAGCACCCCGATCCGCCACCTGGGACGCGCCCGATAGAGGAACAGGAAAACCCCCACTGAAAATATCTCAGACACTATCGGGGAAAGGAGGTTGAAATTCTATGGTCATATTCTCAGAATGAACAATGACAGGGTGACCAAAATAATTCAAAATCTTGCCCTCACACTTTAAAATCTAAAACAACTGGCTAAATGAAATTGAATCATATCTTCAGGAAATCAACATCAACCAGGAAGCTGTGAAGAACAGATCTTCTTTCAGAACACTGATTAATAACCATTGTTTCGCGAAGCCAAAAGCTAGAACTAATAAAACCTGGACAGAAGAACGTAAGAAGAATTTCAGTGAGAGGATGAAGAGATTTTGGGAAGAGAATAAGGCAAAATCATCAACTAAATAAGTCCAAGCGTGTTCCTCAGTTGGGCATAACGATGTGAATTTTTGTTATGTATTTTAGCACATTTGTTCTGGCCATCCAAGATCAAGTAATTACTACACGGAACTACCGTAGATTCATCATGAATGATCCAACAGTTGTCACAGACAACTGCCGCCACTGTTCCTGAATTACAGAGAGCATACAGCACGTTATATCTGGCTGCCCACACTTGTCCAACACTGATTATAAGCACAGGCATGATCAGGTAGCCAAAATCATTCACCAGTAACATTCCGTAAAATGTGGATTTCTTCAGTCGTCAACTGCAACAGTACACACCTCCACCCGTTCTCGAAAGCTCTTCATACAGGCTTCTATGAGACCGAGAATTCATAACCGATGTCAATAGGCCAGACATTATTCTAATCGATAAATCAGAAAGATCCGCATCTCTTATAGAAATTGCTTGTCCAAACACCTTCATTCTACAAGATAATGAAAATGCATGGGACTGGCAATAGAAATACAACGCCTGCGAAAATTTACGATCAGTCATCACAGTTCCAGTAGTAATACCATGTACTGGTGTTATTCCGAAAAGCTTGCACAGCTGCCTGGCCGCATTAAACCTGCCTTATAACACCGACGTTGAACTACAGAAAGCCACCCTCCTGAGCACCTGCCACATTGTGAGAAAGCTTCTAGGAACTTTCCGTCTGAGTTACACCAAACAGCTTGAAGTTCCAGGCCGCAGTTCTGGTGATACTGAAGGACAGATTCCAAAACGGGGTGATAACAAGATGTTTAGGGACGTCATGTGTGTACATTTATTATATGTTGTAATTAATTCTGTTGTAAATATTTCTAGGTATCTGTATAGTTTCATAATCAGAAGGATGACTTCTCGTTTAGGCGGAGTCAACCCATTATGTTACTGGCACTAGCCGGACCTTCCTAAATGCATGTAATAATAATAATAATAATAATAATTGTACCGGGCGGTACACCTCCACGCCGCTAATTTAAAATGTGCGCCAATTGAAACTCCTCTGCTGGAGGAAGTCTGAACCTTATTGATGGTATTAATTTTCAAGTTTCTCAGAAGATGTCACTACGTGGAAAATTTGGAGTTTTTGAACTGTGTCATTTTCGACGTATTTTGGTTTTGCTTGTAGTAAGAAGTGTGAACTTTCTCTTCTAGAGGACATTACTGAAGATCAACAATAGTGCACCCTAGTGCGGAGTGAAAGAACTGTTTTTTGGAGAAATTTTTATTTCAAAACTTTGTTTTTTGTTAAATTTCTTTCTGTTATTGTTTAAGTTGGCTGTATACCCCTATCTTTCCCCTTGTTTTGTATGTATCCAATCCCGAATTTCTTCAATTTATTTCTGACCAATCCGAGGTATCTTCCCCCAACTTGAATATGTTGCTGTATCCTACCCAATAAAGTGATTGTGGGCGGGTGTTCTCATTCCCCTAACGCTTAGAACCTTCCGCGAGAGTATATAAACTGCTGATTTTTGGGTCTCTGCGCCACTTCTGTTCCATCTTTCTGTGTGTAAAGTACATAGCAGGGGGCGGGAAGCGCCTCTTTCTCCGGCAGCGGTCAACAACCAGGTAATGGCCGATTAATTACTTCTTTTATTGCTTGCTCAGCAGTTTAACTCTCGGGGCGGGTCCGAAGTTTTTCCATTATGTAACCTTCCTTAAAATGTAAAGAAACTTGTATCTATTCTATCTTTCAATCTACATATTGGGATAGAGAGTGCTTAACCCTCTCGAGCTCCCACTCACATTGTTTTGAGGTGAACTTATTTTCTCAACCTATTCTTCCATAACATTATGTAAATTTGTTTCTTTTCTAAAGTCACCTCCGTAGTATGGGATTAGCCCTTGCATCAGTGGCCTAGAGCCAAATTAGGTTTTGAAACAAATACATTAGGAGTGCAGATCGCCTCCCCTCAAATTGTTATTTTAGAGGTCATGTAATTACCCCCTTTTTTTATCTAATAGACCTCAGCAGGTTGGGTAGTTTACCCCTGTGTCTATGTCCAGAGAGGACAACTTGAAGGTGGAGTTTGGTGTGGCCTTTGATAGGCTTAAAGTTGAGAGCGAGTGGCTCTTTTTCTAAAACTGAGTGTTGTATG
Organism: Anabrus simplex; assembly: GCF_040414725.1. Taxonomy (NCBI): domain Eukaryota; kingdom Metazoa; phylum Arthropoda; class Insecta; order Orthoptera; family Tettigoniidae; genus Anabrus; species Anabrus simplex. Next base: position 44,138,194 of record NC_090275.1, read on the forward strand.
CCTCGAGGAGGCTTTGCTGTGTAATTTGGAGCAAGTGCTCCAGGGTTTGATTGGGGTCTTCTGCACCGTTGTTGAAATTGGTATATCGTAAAGTTGAGCTAGTTGCTCAAGAATTGTGTTTTCAGGGCTCGAAGCCCAAATCCTGCAAATACTGTAATTGTACTTTGTTGCCTTGTTACACCGTACCTGCTATTCTTGTTATTTCTTTATTTTAAAAAGAAAATATAACCTTGTTAAATTTTACATTAACTTTGATTCCGTAGTTTGAGACCCGTTCACGCCCGCACCTTCTTTCACCTCTACCTACCACTAAAACACGGTAACAAGTGGTAGCAGAGCGTGGTTGAATGGGTCTCATTTTAGCCCCTTTTGACGGCTAAACATTGTTTTGATCCGAACTCTAACCATTTTCTCAGTTGCTGGAATTTTTTGAGTTTTTCAAAATTGTTCTGTCATCATGCCCGGCCCTCGCGATGTTCTCCATCTTAACTACTTGCGCAAAGAGGAGTTGATCTATGAGTTGACTATCAGAAATGTGCAATCTGGAGGCACGGTTGCAGTAGACACCAATAAGCTTAGAGAGTCCCTTGATTTGCCCATTTCCATCCCCACCTTGGGAGAGAAAGAAATTGACGACTTTCTTTCCACGATCGTCGAGAATATTACTGGGCTAGCCTCTGTACTTAGTTTTTTTGATGAAAATGATCCTTCTCCTAATCAAATTAAGCGTGTGCAAGCCAGGCTGTTTCATTTTTCAAATAGAGTTAACGATCTGTTGTCTCTAAAGTTGAATGACGTTCAGAAGAAGGAAGCTAGTACGCTGCTTGAAAATATTTCTGAGTTATCTAGCAAGGTCACTCAATTGTTAACTGGCGAAATTCCTCCCAAAAGCGATCAACCCACCACAGTGAATGTAGGTAGTGAGGAAGAGCCTCCTAAGGGAGAAGTCAATAGAATAACCGTTGCTGCTCAAACTATCTCTGCCCCATTGGACAACGAGTCTGAACGCCGCACATCGTTGAATAATGTACGTGCTGAATTAACTTCTTTGCCATTGAAACCTTTACCTACTATGTCACCCGGGTTCAGCAGCTTGCCTCATCCATTGGCAATGTTGCTCAGAGGTATATCGAAGTTTTCCGTTAATACCACCAGTGACGTAATTTCATTTTTAAGATTTCTAGTTGAATTTCAGGATCATGCCCTTGTGTTTTCTCTTTCCCCATGTCAAATTTTGCAAATCATCTATCCTTATGCAATTGGTATTCTCTCCGACAAAATAGTAAGAGCCATTGCTGAACAGTCATCTATTGAAGATTTTCACGCACACTTGCTTGCAAATTTTATTCCTGCTCGCGCGAGGTCATCTCTGATTCAGAAGTACTATTATCGTGTACAGCGCTTGGATGAAAACTTGGCTGATTTCATACAGGACATTAAGTTTTATACTAGGGTGTTTGCTCTTCACTTCCCTGAGGATCAGATTGTACAAGCCATTGTAGAAGGCATTTCACCACTCTATAGGTCATATTTGTGTTTCGCGGCGTGCCCGCAAACCTTCTCCGAACTTGAAGCGTTGGCCGTCTCAGCGGAAGGAGTGAGATACGCCGATTCCTTGCGTGTCGCGAAAGAACCCCCGCCTTCTTTTAGTAATACTCGGCCTCCACCTCGCCGATCAGTCACACCCCGTAAATGTTATGCTTGCGGGTCGCCTGACCATCTTCGCAATAAGTGTCCACTGATCAAGTCGAGTGGGACAAGGAATGGAGCTGGTTCATCACAAGGCTGTTTTAAATGTGGGGCTTTCTCACATATCGCCAAAAATTGCCCAAATTCAAATAGCACCCCCTCCTGCTCAACTTCTGGTGCAACTTCCAACAAGAATCAAAAGTGACTAGTGGTTCCGGCTGAGTCGACTAATTCAGCTTCCCAAGGCTCAGCCCCTGGCAAAAAGGTCGTGAATTCAGGGAACGTTCAATTTGCAAATCCTTCTTTTGAATGCCCCAAAGAATGTCTTAGGATTGCGGCGGATACCCCCGCACCTGTCCCTTTTCTTAAGATTGAGTTAAATAACGAGCCTGTAACCGCTCTATTAGATTCAGGCAGTGTTTGTTCAATTATTTCGGACCAATGGTATTCTAAATTGAAATCGGTTTGTAAACTACCGGACTATGACTCCTCTCCTGTTCAATATGTTTCGGCTAATTCATCCCCATTAGAAATTCTAGGTTCTTTGCAGGTCAAAATTCGTATTTTTAAATTTACATGGAAAACCAAACTGTTTGTGGCTAAGCACTTGTCTTGCCCCATCATACTGGGTGCGGACTTCATTTCTCACACTGGTCTTGTGCTCGATCTTCAGAGTAAGTCGTGCACATTCAAGTTTGCGTCCAATTGTAAAATTCCCTTATTGAAATGTAATTCCGTATCATGTTCATCTATTGCGCCTACCCAGGATGAGATGTTGTTAGACCTTAGACATCTACCTGAGGAGCAGGCTGATAGTATTCGGAAATTGTGTCAGTCGTTTCCCGAGGTGTTCTCTGATACTCTTGGTGTTACTGACCTTATCGAATACAAAATTGAGGTCACGGATTCGATTCCTGTTCGTTTTCCACCATATAGGCTATCTCCACCTAAAATGAAGGCTCTGAAAGAAATCATCGATCAAATGTTGAAGGATGGTATTATTAGGCCCTCTAAATCGGCGTATTCTTCGCCTATTTTTCTAGTCCCTAAACCCCAAGGAGGCTTCAGGCCTGTCATTGATTATAGGGCTCTCAATCGGAAGGTGGTGTTGCAATCTGTGCCCCTTCCCGACCTTCATTCTTGTTTTTCATGGTTCCGTAAGGCCAAGTTCTTTACTATCTTGGACTTGAATCAGGCCTATAATCAGATTCCCCTTGCCGAAGAGTCTAAACATCTTACAGCGTTTGCCACGGACTGGAACTTATACGAATACAACCGCGTTTCTTTCGGGCTCCCCACGGGAGCAGCTGTACTCACTAGGCTACTAGATAGGGTCTTCTCCGACATCAAATTTGAGTACTTATATCATTACTTGGATGATGTCGTCGTATTTTCAGAGACTTTTGAAGAACATCTAGATAATCTGCGAGAAGTTCTCGATCGCCTTCGTAAGGCTGGGTTAACTGTCAAGTTGTCCAAGGTTGCCTTTGCTAAGCCCTCTATGTCGTTCCTAGGGCATATTGTGTCACCTGATGGTGTAGCTGTCGATCATTCTAGAACACAGGCCATCCGTGATTTTAAACCTCCCAAGGACATCAAAGGTATCGCCAGGTTCATTAGTATGGTGAATTTCTTCAGGAAGTTTATTCCTAACTTCGCTAATAGAGCGGCGCCCTTGAACCTTCTTCGTAGGAAAGGCAGCAAATTCGAGTGGGGACCTTCTCAACAGGCCGCTTTTGAAGATCTTAAATTAGCTCTCTGTAATGCCCCTGTTCTTGCTATGCCTGATTTCTCGAAGAAATTCGTTGTCCAAACCGACGCGTCGTCGTCAGCAGTAGCTGCAATCCTTCTTCAAGAGACTGAACTAGGGAGGCGACCCATCGCCTATGCATCTAGGACCTTGTCGGCTCAAGAAGCCAAGTATTCCATCTATGAGCTCGAAGGTTTGGCAGTCTTATTCGCCTTAGAGAAGTTCCGTCTCTATTTGGAACATGTCAAATTCGACCTGGAGACAGATAATCAAGCCTTAAGCTGGGTCTTAGGTAGGCCGCGTCGTACTGGTCGTATAGTCCGTTGGGCCATCCGTATTTCTGCCTTCCAATTCGATGTCAGGCATATCAGAGGTACCAAAAATGTTGTTGCTGATGGACTCAGCCGTATGTTTTCCAACGACGTCGAGACCCACGAACCGGCCAACAGTTCATCACCTCCCGGGTCCATACTATCTGGTGTTAATGCCATCTTAACAGATGCTCCCATGCTCTTTAGGGATATCGAGAAATACCAACGTGAAGATCCGACGCTGGCTCCGATAATGGAAACCCTTTCTTCTGGGGAACATGTTGTCCCTTATGTTTTGAGGAATGGTGTTCTATGTTCCCCTTCGAGGCATGATAAGATGATGAAAGTTGTCGTTCCAGCTGTTCTTGTGCCTATGATCTTCAAATACTATCATGATGCCCCATTAGGGGGGGCATCTTGGAATCTTTAAAACTCGTGAGAAGATTCGTGAAATGTTCATTTGGAAAGGTATGGACGGTGAAATCCGTGAACTTGTAAAAGCTTGTAAACCTTGTTTGCTCAGTAAACCCACCATGTCCACCAAGGTAGGCCTTTTGTCTTCGCATCAAGCGTCGCGCCCCATGGAACGCCTGTATATTGATTATGTAGGACCCTTCCCCCAGTCAAAGGGAAACGCCAACAAGTTCATCTTTGTATGTGTAGATGGTTTTACAAGATTTTCCTGGTTATTACCGACTAAGCTGGCTACCGCTCAGTCCACCATTACTTGCCTAAATTCTATTTTTGCGTCTTTTGGTCTGTGCCAATATATTGTGTCTGATAATGCTAAGGCGTTTACATCAAATCTTTTTCGTAAATTCTGTTTTGACTTGTCCATCTCTCATGTAACTACTTCTGCTTATTACCCTCAACCATCTCTGGCTGAACGGGTTAACCGTAATCTCCGGTCCGCGCTTATTGCCTATCATCATGAAGATCATTCCAGGTGGGACACGTCCCTGCATTGGTTAGCTTTTGCTTTGAATTCGGCGGTTCATGAATCACATAAATTTACTCCAGCCTCTTTGATGTTCAAGTTTGTTTCCAACACGCCGCTCTCTAACCTCTGGTCTCTGAGTGACATTCTACCCGAGACAATAGATCCGGACAACATCAAAGATCTTTGGAAGAAGGCTGAAGCCAATCTTAAAGTGTCTCATGAAAAGGTTAGGGAAAGGTATGATCGTGGACGGAGACCCACCCCTTTGAAGGTAGGTGACCAAGTTATGGTCAAGAATTTTGTTCCCGCGGGCAAGCTTGCCCCCAGATTTCATGGGCCTTGTGTCATTCTCGATTTTCTTACGCCGGTTACGTTGTTATTAAGTAATCCAGCCACCGAGAGGATATTTAGGGTTCATCTGTCACAGGTGAAACCGGTGTAATTTCTGGGTTAACTTGCTTCATATAATCGTGAAAGGAATATGAAGGTTATATTTTTTTGAGTTTTAAATTTGTAGGCATTCTGCCCCTTCTATAATATTTTGTTTTAATATGTAAGTATTTTTGTAAACCCTCCCCGCACCGTTAAGCTGCCATTCTGTCCTTACCTCGGCCATTACCACGCTCCCGTCTCCTGCTATACACACTGTGGCTTGCTTATATTAAATACCATATTAAATGCCATGGATATCTGCACGCCGCTGGCCCCTCAACCTCTCCACAAAGCCTGTGCCCTCAGAAATGATGATGGTCCAACAAATTCTGCCGCCTAGTTTTAATGTTTCAGTGCCCCCGCAGCCGCGCGGCGCCGTGCCGCGACTGGGTTTGAGCAAGGGCCCCCTCGGCCCCAGCGAGGACGACATGTGCACGGCGAGCCGGAGCTCTCCTCCCGGCCTAGGCTGATGTGCGGCGCACGACCTGCTACTTGCCCGCAGCCTGTATATGTTCACCGCGGGCGCGGCGTGTTTCAACACCTCTGCTCCCCTCATAGTGCGGGCGAGCGGTATCTCAGGGTACTGGAGGGGTCCGAGCGGCCTCCTCTGGACGCAAGCTGCAACGGCCGGTCTGGCCATCCAACTTAATCATCATTAACTACATGAACTATTACTATCAGCAATTACTGCCCTTGGGAATTCAACAGCAATATTTGGTGGACCTTGCAAAATTTTTCTTCACTTTCAAGTATTAAAAGTTTATCTTCTGAATTCAACTTCTACAAGCATAAAGACTTTACTTCACCTGCAACAACAAAAATTTTGAAACTGAATCAAACCACATTAAGAAAATCTTATACATTTTTCGGCAATTAATCTCCATATCTACATCAAAACTTGGACCTGGTTTTCAAACAAATTTCATGTGTCACCCCTGGAGGAACTTTTTGGGGGGGGGGGTCTGTACCGGGCGGTACACCTCCACGCCGCTAATTTAAAATGTGCGCCAATTGAAACTCCTCTGCTGGAGGGAGTCTGAACCTTATTGATGGTATTAATTTTCAAGTTTCTCAGAAGATGTCACTACGTGGAAAATTTGGAGTTTTTGAACTGTGTCATTTTCGACGTATTTTGGTTTTGCTTGTAGTAAGAAGTGTGAACTTTCTCTTCTAGAGGACATTACTGAAGATCAACAATAGTGCACCCTAGTGCGGAGTGAAAGAACTGTTTTTTTGGAGAAATTTTTATTTCAAAACTTTGTTTTTTGTTAAATTTCTTTCTGTTATTGTTTAAGTTGGCTGTATACCCCTATCTTTCCCCTTGTTTTGTATGTATCCAATCCCGAATTTCTTCAATTTATTTCTGACCAATCCGAGGTATCTTCCCCCAACTTGAATATGTTGCTGTATCCTACCCAATAAAGTGATTGTGGGCGGGTGTTCTCATTCCCCTAACGCCTAGAACCTTCCGCGAGAGTATATAAACTGCTGATTTTTGGGTCTCTGCGCCACTTCTGTTCCATCTTTCTGTGTGTAAAGTACATAGCAGGGGGCGGGAAGCGCCTCTTTCTCCGGCAGCGGTCAACAACCAGGTAATGGCCGATTAATTACTTCTTTTATTGCTTGCTCAGCAGTTTAACTCTCGGGGCGGGTCCGAAGTTTTTCCATTATGTAACCTTCCTTAAAATGTAAAGAAACTTGTATCTATTCTATCTTTCAATCTACATATTGGGATAGAGAGTGCTTAACCCTCTCGAGCTCCCACTCACATTGTTTTGAGGTGAACTTATTTTCTCAACCTATTCTTCCATAACATTATGTAAATTTGTTTCTTTTCTAAAGTCACCTCCGTAGTATGGGATTAGCCCTTGCATCAGTGGCCTAGAGCCAAATTAGGTTTTGAAACAAATACATTAGGAGTGCAGATCGCCTCCTCTCAAATTGTTATTTTAGAGGTCATGTAATTACCCCCCTTTTTTTATCTAATAGACCTCAGCAGGTTGGGTAGTTTACCCCCTGTGTCTATGTCCAGAGAGGACAACTTGAAGGTGGAGTTTGGTGTGGCCTTTGATAGGCTTAAAGTTGAGAGCGAGTGGCTCTTTTTCTAAAACTGAGTGTTGTATGCCTCGAGGAGGCTTTGCTGTGTAATTTGGAGCAAGTGCTCCAGGGTTTGATTGGGGTCTTCTGCCCCGTTGTTGAAATTGGTATATCGTAAAGTTGAGCTAGTTGCTCATGAATTGTGTTTTCAGGGCTCGAAGCCCAAATCCTGCAAATACTGTAATTGTACTTTGTTGCCTTGTTACACCGTACCTGCTATTCTTGTTATTTCTTTATTTTAAAAAGAAAATATAACCTTGTTAAATTTTACATTAACTTTGATTCCGTAGTTTGAGACCCGTTCACGCCCGCACCTTCTTTCACCTCTACCTACCACTAAAACACGGTAACAATAATAATAATAATAATAATAATAATAATAATAATAATTAATAATAATAATAATAATAATAATAATAATGTTACGTCCCGCTAACTACTTTTACGGTTTTCGGAGACGCCGAGGTGCCAGAATGTTGTCCCGCGGTAGTTCGTTTACGTGCCAGTAAATCTACCGACGCGAGGATGATGTATTTGAGCACATTCAAATAATAGCGAACTCAGCCAGGATCGAACCTACCAACATGGGCTCAGAAAGCCAGCGCCTCAAACGTCTGAGCCCCTCAGCCCTCGTTACACTCTACGTACATACATTTGTCTGCGCGTCCACACTTCCACCCTTCCATCTGCACGTACAGTACAGCCATTCGTGTGTACGTCCGTCTATTCATGCATTCAAACATACATTCCTCCGATCTACCCATTTTTAATTAATAATTCTAATAGTTTTATACCCCACTGACTTCTTTTACGATTTTTCAGAGACTTGTCCTTTACCGAGCGAGTTGGCTGTGCGGTTAGGGCCGCGAAACAATGAGTTTGCATTCGGGAGATTGTGAGTTCGACCCTACATTGTCGGCAGCCCTGAAGATGGTTTTCCGTGGTTTATCATTTCTTGATAGCTGCCTCTGTGGATCAGCGGTAGAGTGTCGGCCTCCGGATCCCAAGATAGCGGGTTCAAACCCGGCAGAGGTAGTCGGATTTTTGAAGGGCGGGAAAAAGTCCATTCGACACTCCATGTCGTACAATGTCGGCATGTAAAAGATCTCTGGTGACACATTTGGTGTTTACCCGACAAAATTCATTAAATCTCAGCCATAGACGCCCAAGAGAGTTTCGGTTTACTCGGTCTGCCATCTAGTAGGGGCCTAGAGTAAAACGGAACGTCGAAATTGACGAGCAGACAGCCAGATGGCGTCAAATTGAAATGTCTGCACACGGTAGCTGAGGCCATACGATTATTATTATTATTATTATTATTATTATTATTATTATTATTATTATTATTATTATTATTATTATTATTATTATTATTATTATTATTATTATTATTATTATTTATCATTTCTTGATGTGGAAACGCTAGGGCTGTACCTTAATTAAGGCCACTGCCGCTTCCTTCCAACTCCTAGCTCTTTCCTATTCCATTGTCGCCATAAAACCTATCTGTGTCAGTGCGATTTGTAAAAGAAAAAGGACACCTGTCCATTTTTCAACCATCTGTCTGTACGTCGACTTCTTCAACCACCCATTCACTCATCCTGCCCTACAAAGAGCTGTACCTACTGCAGTGGGTAAGAAACATATGCGCAGGCTTGGCGTCAAGGGACATATACTGTACAAGCTAAGAAGACAACGCACACACACACAATGCGGAGATATTCTTGGAAGTAAGTTCAATGACTGCAGTAATCTCTTAGATGCAGCGTAAGTTATTTGAAAGCTTTGGGCGGGTCGCCAGATGGGCTTGAAGAAGGAACATTGAATACTTTCATGTCACATTCATTCCTATCGATTGAAGAAACGAGAAGAAAGGGAGGAAACTAGGTTCTCCCAAGCAGGGAATAAAGTGTTCAAAATGGGAAGGAGGAGTTGATCGCAGTCTGTACGAGAAATCTCTTTTGAGCTGTGGTGCCAGGTGTACTGAACGTACAAGAGATCTGAAGTTTTAATGGAGATACTGCATATTGACATTGCTACTTAGGTAGCAGAGTACCCAATGATAGTAGGAGCAAAAAGAAACCTACAACCTGTTTTCCACTCAGTGACCGGGTCTGGGATAGAATTAATGAAGCCCCCATCTTGCGGCGAGGATTGGAATTGGGCCGGCTGCCGAGGCCTCTCGCACTCCTCTGGGGGAATGATTAATGACTGACAGATGAAATGAAATGATAGTGGAGAGTGTTTATGGAATTCAAGATGACAGAGAAAACCCGAGTACCCGGAGAAAAACCTTTCCCGCCTTCACTTTGTCTAGCACAAATCTCACATGGAGTGACCGGGATTTGAACAATGGAACCCAGCAGTGAGAGGCCGACGCGCTGCTGTCTGAACCACGGAGGCTTCAGTAGGAGCAAAGGGGGCATAAAATGTAGGCTAGCCATTGCAAAGAAGTGCTTTCTTAAGTTAAGAATGTTGCTCACCTTAAACGTTAATAAGCATTTTATAAAGGTATTTGTGATGGCGATAGTATCAGTTGAGCAAATTTATTTTCATGAGAAAGTTCCTTCCTTCCTTCCTTCCTTCCTTCCTTCCTTCCTTCCTTCCTTCCTTCCTTCCTTCCTTCCTTCCTTCGGTGTTCTACTAGACATGATAATTACCGTTTGGGCTTTCATCATCATGTCAAGAATACATAGGTGAAATTCTTAACGTTTCCCAGAAAACTTAGCTCGCGTCTTCAGAAGAATATCTGGTTTGTTCATGAGGAAAACTACAACTCCTCTACGAACCTACTACGTTACGGTAGCAGGGGGAGAGGTGATACTCCCACGCGGCGCGGTGCGTCCCAGGTGGCGGATAGCAGGGTCCTAACCGGATTGCCGGCGGACTTGAGCGAAATAAAATAGCTGTCGGGGACCAAAAATACTACCTCTGTGGGTGGGAGGCGCAGGCGAATAATATACCCACGATATCCCCTGCCTGTCGTAAGGGGGCGAGCAAGGGATGCTGAACTTTGAACCATGAGATTACCTATGATTAGTAGCATCACGCGAGGAACTCCATGAATCGACTTTTATTGCGATTAGTACGACTATGATAGGAATACCACTGGTCTGTGGGAGGATCACTGTTATTTTACAGTACCCGTACATAGTATCCACCACTATGATGGAAGCTCCCCTCTGTCCGGGTTCGGTTGGATCACGCCAAGGAGAAAAAAGGAAGCCATACTCACTGGGGTGTTCCAGCATCTCGTTGTGGACATCATGAGTCTGTGTTTCGAGGAACACCACTGGTCTGGGCGTTGCCTGTGATTAGTACCACTATATGAGGAACAGCAGGAGATAGTACGGGTACCTGTGATTAGTACCACTATGTGAGGAACAGCAGGAGATAGTACGGGTACCTGTGATTAGTACCACTATGTGAGGAACAGCAGGAGATAGTACGGGTACCTGTGATTAGTACCACTATGTGAGGAACAGCAGGAGATAGTACGGGTACCTGTGATTAGTACCACTATGTGAGGAACAGCAGGAGATAGTACGGGTACCTGTGATTAGTACCACTATGTGAGGAAAACCATGGGTTCGCGTTGCCTATCAGTGGTGCCATTATGTGAGAAACAGCATAAATCTGCGTTACCTGTGCCTAGTGCATTACGTGTGATTAGCACAGCTACATGAGAAATAGCATGGTTCTACTTTACTAGCGATAAGTACCATTATGAGCGATCGCTGACCTGGATTTTGGAACCCTTTAGACATCAAGCATCATCGATTCAGGGTTGTGCTTTGGAAGCAGCCCCTTCTTCAGTATACATCATTGTTTTAAGTCAGTGTCTGGGGAAGTGGAGCATTGCGGATCGGATCCACTGATTGTTTGGATGTCATAATCAATGTTCATGAATTATAGTCAGTGAATTGATTTTGGAATTTTTTAAAGTTTAGTATTGTGAGTTAGGTCCGCTAATTATTTTATATTCATATGCATCCATTTATTCTTCATTACCAAGTTTTGAATTCTGGTCAGTGGATGGATTTGGGAATTTTAAAATGTCATTACATTCGTCTCATTTCGTACCACTAGGGGCCGATGACCTAGATGTTAGGCCCCTCAGCAAGCATCATCATCGCATCACTACTACTCTTTTTTTCCACAATTGACTTTACATCATATCGACACAGATAGGTCTTATGGTAACGATGGAACAGGAAAGGCCTAGGACTGGGAAGGAAGCAGCCGTGGACGTAATTAAGATACAGCCCCAGCACTTTTCTGGTGTGAAAATGGGAAAAGACAAAAACCATCTTCAGGGCTGCCGACAGCAAGGTTCGAACCCACTACTCCCAAATGCAAGCTCACAGCTGCGCGCCCCTAACCGCACGGCCAACTCGATCAGTAGGAAGACTTCTCTCGCTAAAAATGTCACCTTCTTTCCTTGACATGGCAAAAGCCCAAAAGCTAATTATATCTTTAATCAGGGGCCGTGAAATAATCAACCTTCTTTTTATCTATTTCTTTTTTTTCTTAATCTGTTTACGCTCCAGGGTTGATTTTTCCTCAGACTCGGCGAGGGATTCCACCTCTACCGCCTCAAGGACAGTTTCTTGGAGCGGGAGACTTTGCCTCAGGGATACAACTGGGAAGGCTGACCAGTACATCGCCCAAGCGGCTTCACCTGCTATGCTGAACAGGTGCCTTGCCGGGGGGGGGGGGGGAGAATGGAATGGATAGATAAAGAATAGGGAAGGGATGGCTGAGGTCGGGATCGAACATCCCTCTACTCAGTTGACCTCCCGAAGCTGAGTGTACCCCGTTCTAGCCCTCCTACCCCTTTTTAAATTTCGTGTCAGAACCGGGAATGGAATACGGGCCTCCGGGATGGCAGCTAATCACGTTAACCACTACACCACAGAGGTGGCGAAATTATCAATCTAAGGATACAATTACTTCGTTTGCTTCTTCATTTTTTGTACTTAAAAGAATATTCTGGCTTAATATGATGACAGGAGGAAAGAATGAAACGTTTCACTCGTTCTCAGGTTGTACCTATATTTTTATTGATAAAATAGACGATTTCAATTCACAAGACTCAGTCTCGGATATTATGCAAGTCCACTTGAAGATGGTGTTATCGTTTAAAAAAGTACTTTCCCGGACATTAGGATCCTCGGAGGCAAAATAAGTGGTTTGTGAACTCCTCGTGGAACATACACAGACACCTTACTGCCAAGAAGAAACCCGTCAATTTTTTATTTGTTATCAAAGAATTTCAAAGACCTCTTAAATCTATGTGCACTAGAAATTCTGGATAACAATGAAAAATAAGTACTCTTTACGCTATTTAAATGTCCGCCTCTGTGGTGTAGTAGTTGGTGTGATTAACTACCACCCCTGGAAGCCCGGGTTCGATTTCCGGCTCTGCCACGAAATTGGAAAAGTGGTACGAGGCCTGGAACGGTGCACTCAGCCTCGGGAGGTCAACTGAGTAGAGAGGGGTTTGATTCCCACCTCACCCATCCTCGAAGTGCTTTTTCCTGGTTTTCCACTTCTCCTGAAGAGAAATGCCGATATTATACCTAACCTAAGGCCACGGCCGCTTCCTTCCTCTTCCTTGTATATCCCTTCCGACCTTCCCCCCTCCCCCATAAGGCCCCTGTTCAGCATAGCAGGCGAGGCCGCCTGGGGAATGTACTGTTCCTACTCCGCAGTTGTATCCCCCGACCCAAAGTCTGACGGTCCAGGACTACTGCCCTTGAGGCGGTTGAGGTGGGTTCCCTCGCTGAGTCTGAGCGGAAAGCCAACCCTGGAGGGTAAACGAATTAACAAAGAATGAGAGAACTTAGTTAAATGTGTTAAAGTAAAACAAATGGAAACATATTTACGAATAAATTGTTTTGAAAAGGGCCCTCAACCTGAGAATTTACTGGAACAGAGTCCCTCCAAGTTTGAGCGATCTCTTCGGCGTTGATGTAACGGAATATGCTACAACAGGCTCGCTGTCGGGCAGTTTGTAAAACAATTCCGGTAACTACTGGCACTCCCCTGAGTCAGGCTTAGTTACTCTGCAGAGAAGGAAGTGAGAGAAACAAGCCGGTGTTCGTAGGAAATGCTTACATGTTCCGAATTCATAACACTTTGAGTGGAGCGGTTCAACAAAGGAATTGTTATAACTCATCATATAAGTGTTCTCGGAACAGACTTTCAACGAATTAGACATGTTTAGTAAGAAATGTTAAGTAGGGAAAAAATGGCCAACTGGACATCACTGGGATCCGAATCAATAACCTCTTCAGTTGTGACGCCAGTAATTCCGCACCTGTAGCTTAGATGATTTCCAAAAGAACAAATATGAGCTAGGCCACAATAATTTAACTGGTAAGATCCTTCTGACGTGAATTCGAAAGGTTATAGTTTCGGATCTTATTATGCTTCTCTAAGACTACGTCTGGACAGGATCCGTTCCGCTGCATGCAACACGTCATGATGCGTTTTATACGACACCGTCTTAGTAGTCTTATACGGCGTAGCCACACAGGATCAGTCATACGTTTTGTCACTCTTCACCATCCCACTGAGAAGGATAGGCCGAAGGTTACTGCTTTGTGAAAATGTTGAACTGAAATTAAGTTGGTGTGACGAGAGAATCAGGTGTCAAGAAATAAATAATGACAAAGTTACGGCGAATACCACACCTTGTTTCACACAGTGCTTTTGTTATACCGAGCAAGAAGTTCCATTACAGTACCGTTTAATGTAGAAATAGAACAATAAAGAACTTCAGCTATTACCATGTGCTTGCATTTCGTAAAAATACATTCTGCATCTACTATAATGAATTATTATTTTAAATATTACTTAATATTAAGTAAATACAGTATCAGTATAAAATTAAATGCATTTTAATAACATTATAAGTCAAGTCAATAAGTGTCTGCAATTTTGCTCTAATTGTCTTTAGATTGGCTCTATGGCGTTGTTTGCTTACCAGCCGCTAGATGGCATCGTTGTCTACGTCTGTGGTAGGTTTTAGCGTTATCAGATCAGTACAGGACTCATTATTTAACTATACTAGACTTAACTAAAGTTGGCGTCTGACAGGTAAGGTTGGAGGAAGGAGCACTGCACGTGCCATTTCACGATGTTGCCACATTCCAGCATTCTTTTCTACATGCTCTTACCCCTCGCATCCGGCTCACTTGTTTCCTTCTTCATTCTGACCGCTGTGATCTGCTGGCGGTGTCGTCCCATTTGCGATCACTCTTATACAAACAATCAGGTTCTTATCAGTGACAGTGACAGGTTTGGCAACTCCCAGCAAGACGAGCTGCCCTGAAGTTTTATCTCCATGGCAACCGCAGTCACCTCACCCTCGTTTCCATGGCAACCACACAGCCACTCCCTTTACCCCCCCTCGGCAGGCAGTAAACGGACCTCCCTCTAAGAAATGTTGGACACCAACTCTTATTATTAGCAGTATAATTTTACTTCTCTGTGATTGTGGTTAACGTTCAGTAATGGAGAAGGCAATAATAATAATAATAATAATAATAATAATAATAATAATAATAATAATAATAATAATAATAATAATGGCGTATGACCTCCGGAGAGGCCTGGTGCGGGTCTTTTTCTCGTAGACGGCCTATTAGGCGACCTGCATGTCTGTGAAGAAGAGGGCCCTACCTAGGATGATTTCTAATGCGGAATACGTCACACACACACAGCCCCGAGCCATTGGAATTAACCAGTTTAGGTTAAAATCCCTGACCCTGCCAGGAATCGAACTCAGGGCCCTCGGAATCAAAGGCCAGCACGCGAACCATTTAGCCATGGAGCCGGACGAGAAGGCACTCAAAGATGACGAAGAATTAAACACAACTTGAATACAACTCTACAACTCTAACATCCAAAAATAATAACTTTGTCACATTGTTCTTCTCTCAGATTTAGTGACTTCTTTCGTGATCCTTTCGCCATTCCTCGGTTTAATGTCACATGTGAAGGGGACCTTTCTCTTCATTTTTTTTTCCTTCTTTCGTTCTTTTTCGGTTATTGTCCATGCTTCACTTCCGTAAACGGCTACACTCCATACAAAAGTCTTCAGAAACATTTTTCTAATATGTATACCTGGTTTTCTTTTTTTTTCTGCTAGCTGCTTTACGTCGCACCGATACAGATAGGTCTTATGGCGACGATGGGACAGGAAAGGGGTAGGAGTAGGAAGGAAACGGCCGTGGCCTTAATTAAGGTACAGCCCCAGCATTTGCCTGGTGTGAAAATGGGAAACCACGGAAAACCATTTTCGGGGCTGCCGACAGTGGGGTTCGAACCTACTATTTCCCGAATACTGGATACTGGCCGCACTTAAGTGACTGCAGCTATCGAGCTCGGTATATCTGATTTTCATGATATCAAATTTCTTCTGTCTTCATAAGGACTTCCTTAAATATTTCTTAGCCGGCAATTTGAAATACGTGCCAATGACTTCATGTGAAGCTGAAAGGTCTTTTTCTTTATGTATAAAATCCTAACAGACAGAAGGCACTCGATTGCCCCAGAAAATTTGGAAAAATATTTAGTTAGTATTCTTCCTGAGAATTTTCTTCTCTCTGAATTCCAGCTTCTAGTAGATACGCATTTACTATACAACAGAGGTCTCAGGGCTGCCACCCATGCCGCGGTTCACTGCCAGGTCTGTTCTGCCCTTAGAAATATAAATGGCAATGTCATATGCGCACTGTTGAACCTCCACTCCTTGATGCGTTGAAAGATCATTCACAAATAGGCCATATAGGGTGGAGGACAGAAGTCCAACCTGAGGAACACCGGCTTTGAGGTCCTGTGTCGTCCAGCCTGTTCTTCCATAAAGTAGCGAGAGTAGCATAAATTCTAGGGGTTATGATAGACCGTGCCTCTAATGTTCATGCAAGTCTCATAGCATAATCGTTGTGCGGGCTACAGTGTACTTGTTACTCGCTTCAGCAAGTTTGAATTCTAAGCTATTGCTGCCTAAAATTCTGGATTCTAATCGACTCGATGAAATGGCAACATTCTGGACCTCAACTTTCGGTGAAACTCATGCCGAGTCCATATGAAAATATTACTGTGCTGGGCAGGGCAAACTAAACCATATCTAACTACCTAAAACAGCAGAAACCTGCACTGAAAAGAGATACGTCGTCTCCCCGATACTGTTCACCATCTACACAGGGAAGAAGAACTGATGATTGACGGAAATATGGACGGAAAGAGATCCAGAGGCAGGCAACTGATGAGGTGGGTGGATCAGCTGCAGCCACTCCTTGTGAAGTCTCTTGTTAGGCAACCCAAGCGGCAAGGGCAAGAGACGACTGGAGAGAGAGAGAATAAGATAATTGACAGACTGAAGCGCCACCAAGCCCTGCCAAGAGGAAAGGACTAAGGAGGAGGAGATTGTCATTGAATAAGTTACCATATGTGAGCCAGCGATCCTCAGAAAGTGAATTAATAATGAAGGAAAACAAATCAATTCTCACAAAATTTCCATCATTTTCTCAATTTATCCCATTTCATTCAGCATTGTAAGTACACTTTCCATGCGGTCATGATGTCGGCAGCATTGCTTGCTCACTGTTCTCAATATCTTGTACTCAAATGTAATACGGTTATCGAGCGTGTTATAAAAATGTCAGTAATATACGTGCATATTAATACACCCTAACTCGCCTCAAACACAAACAACGCATATGGAATGTTTTCATGTCATCCGTTGTAAAAATACAGAATTATTCATCATTACCATGTTATCCCCTCTCAAATAACATGTGTATAAAGCTGTTTAGTTGATTACGAAAGCTTCGTGTGTTTTATAATTTAAATAAACAGGAGATATTTATTAGAGAAAATGTAACTAAATGGCATGCTATTTTCATATTAAAACAGTGGAAGCAGAAAACAAAGAAAATTTGATAGCTATCCATCCACCTGCTCATCCACTAATCGATCCAACGCTCCTTCTGTTTTGTTAACTTCTTGTTTCCTTATGTTATATACATGCTTCTTCATTATACACTGTTTTGCCTTTCAGAATTTGGTCTGCAAGCCTCTGCAAATTAACTAACCACTGAGCAAGAGTATGCGCAGTTTGGGTCACATAGCTATCAGCTTGCATTCGGGAGATAGTGGGTTCGAAGCCCACTGTCGGCAGCCCTGAAGATGGCTTTCCGTGGTTCCCATTTTCACACCAGGAAAATGCTGGGGCTGTACCTTAATTAAAGCCATGGTTGCTTTCTTCTCACCAGGCGAGCTGGTCGTGCGGTTAGGGGTGCGCAGCTCTGAGCTTGTATCCGGGAGATAGTGGGTTCGAACCCCACTGTCGGCAGTCCTGAAGATGGCTTTCCGTGGTTCCCATTTTCACACCGGGCAAATGCTGCGGATGTACCTTAATTAAGGCCACGGTTGCTTTCTTCTCACCGGGCGAGTTGGCCGTGCGGTTAGGGGTGCGTAGCTCTGAGCTTGTATTCGGGAGATAGTGGGTTAGAACTCCACTGTCGGCAGCCCTGAAGATGGTTTTCCGTGGTTACCCATTTTCACACGAGGCAAATGCTGGGGCTGTACCTTAAGTAAGGCCACGGATACTTCCTTGCCATTGCTAGACCATCGTCCCCATAAGATCTATCTGTGTCGGTGCGACGTAAAGCAAACAGTAAAAAAAAAAAAATCTCACCATTGCCGTTTGTCAACATAAATGGATTTGATTATCCTAAACAAAGGTAATGAAGTGCAATCAAATGACGTCTCGTGATGCAGGAAATCAGGAAACGAAGTCTTAAGGTAAGTAGATGAATATTGCTACTTGGGTAGCAGAATGGATGTGAAACATGGACGATAACGTGCTCAGAAAGGAAGGGAATAGAAGCTTTTGAAATGTGGTGTTGCAGAAGAATGCTGAAGGTGAGATGGTTAGATCGAGTTACAAATAAAGGGATAGTGAATCGAATTGGTGAGGGGAGAACGATTTAGCTAAATTTGACGAGAAGAAGAGATAGAATGACAGGACACTTCTTAAGACACCTAGGTCTTGCTCAGTTAGGTTTTGAGGGAACTGAAGGTGGTAAAAACGGCAAAGGGTCGACCAAGATATGAATATGACAAGCAGACTAGAGTAGATGTACGATGTAGTAGTTACGTAGAGATGAGAAGGTTAGCACAGGATAGGGTGGCATGGAGAGCTGCATCAAACCAGTCTATGGATTGATGACCAAAACATCATATGTTAATGCTTTCCTTTGGTGTATTTTAATTTTATTGACATAAATATGTCTTAGAGCTGGAGGTCATACACCGGAAAAGTGTCATGTAACTAACTATGTGAAGTGATGTTACCTAGCAACAGTACGGTGAGTTTCTCTCATCTGTTGGCCGCAGGCGCGCCCAGTTTGTCTGCCTCCCGTTGACTCATCACTTCCCGTCACACAGCGCAGCGACAGCTCGGGAATGCCCGCACTTCGCAATTCAGGTCTAGAACATGGATTACGTGTTGTTCTGTCACTCGAACTGTTCTCGAGTTGCGAAGTGTTACGTCGGGGTGTAATATTCATTATGCCTCCACATGCGTACACGGTAGAGGAAGAGGCATTTATGTACGATGATTTATGTGAAAACAGAGTCTTGCAGAGAAGTCGTTAAGCGATGTGCTAACACAATTTCCAAGTGTACGCCTTCCACATAGAGGGGCCGTGCGGAAACTCGTAAACAGATTGAGATGAACTGGTTCTTTACTCGGTAAGAAGCGAAGTGTTAAAAAAAAAGGTTTACTTAACGAAGAAATTGTAATTGAAATCGCAGAAAGATTAGAACATACTCCTACAAAATCCCTAAGACATCTTGGACAAGGAGCTGAGATTTCAACAAGCTCAGTATGGCGAGCTACGAACATGTTAAAATTGAAACCATCCTAAAACGTTGCCAGAAATGTGTGGATAGAGCAGGAGAACATTTCCAACATCTTCTGTCATAAGGTACAAGCTTATTTTCTTAATTATTAATTACTAACTTCCTTAATTCTTATTTTCTTTATTGTAATTGTTATCTCATGTCATGCACGGATAATGTGAGTGAAGTGTTGTCCTTGTTGTTAAGCCGCGGAGCGGGGAGCGTTGAGCCAACGGGAGGTAGATAAACTGGACGCACCTGCCGGCCGACCGACGAGAGAAACTCACTGTACCTTGAGAGCTGCACGGGCCGCGGATTTGTATGTTATGACCATCATCAATACTTCACATCACAGCCTGCACGGTTGCTAGGTAACATCGCGTCACACATTTTATTCAAATACATATTTATGACCATTTGATTTTCCCGAAGGGGAATTTAATCACAATCTGTTTTGTTTCTCTTATAACTATCTGTATGCAGCACTTATCGGTATCTGATTACGATATGAAACTTCTAGTTTCAAGTGGATTGGTTATTGATTTGAAAATCTGACTCTTAAGTTACACCTTGTAAGGGAATACAATTTAGCAACTAACACTCGTGATTTCACTGGAGAATGCATTTGTCTCCTCTTCGTTAGTTGGCACATTGTCTCTGTAATTAGATTATTACCCATGTTCCCTAGTTGTAAACTCAATATACCTCGTAATTAGAAGACAGTTCCCATCCAGAGACAATAAACTAAAACCATGTTCACATGAAACACGCTGTTGGGAATACAAGGTTTGTTTTTAGAATTGGTACACTAATTATTATTCGTATATAGGCCTACTGGAGTAATGAATTTTCACATAATTTACTTTAACTTCGTATATTGTCTATATCCAACATACTAGTATTAATAAGTTTTAAAAAAACACGGTAAACTAGTAAGCTAGTAACATAGCCTCTTTTACTGTACAACTGAAGAGTACAGTTGTCCCTTAAATTATGTAATGTTATGCTAATATTATTGTAATGTTGTAACGTTTCTTGGCAGACAAAGTAGGGTTCCCATACTACGAAAAACGTAAAATTAAGCAATTTCCTCAATTTTGCCCAAAGTTGAAGGGCTAAAGGGCCCAGAAAGATTTCAAATTGTGGTTCTTGGATACCACTATCAAACTAAACAGAAACACATTTCGAAAATCATTTTCGGCCTAAATGCAGTTCCGGAAAATCAGCCTAAATTCGCTTGTTTCTTTACTCGTTTTCTTTCTTATTCAATTCCTAGCCAAATTAACTTATTTACATAACTCTTTCTTTAATGTGTTCCTTGGTTCAGTACCTTCAGGCGTTTTTTGATTTTTTTGAAAAATTGACCACACTGAAGGGCTTTAGTGAAACTCTGCATTGACTCACATTAGCGCTCGAAGTGTTAGAAAGCGGCAAACTACTAATCTAATCGACCGAATAACGATGATTAAGAAAAGAATTGTAATTTTTAGGAATAAATAAAGAATATATTCTCATATCCCTAGGATGTTTTCAACATTGAGTTACTTGCCTGAAGAGCTAGAACTGTGGATTTTTATTGTCACAGTGTAAATGTGCATAATATTTAGCTTTTAACTCATCTGTTCTTTTTTTCATTACTGTATTGTGTCCTGTTTATGCATTGCTTATATGTTTCAGTTTGTATTTTACTTCTTTTTTTTTTCATTATAATTTCTACCTTTCATTTTTACTTTTATGATTCGGATTTCGTTTCTTGTATTTGTCGATTTTTGCTTTCTTTCTTCATTATATGATATCCAAATCTGTTGTTTAGCTTAGTTATCTTTCTTTTTATATTAGAATAGTATATTTCTTTTATATATGTATTATCTTGTTATTTTACGTGGTTAGGTGTAAAAGAGCCCCAAGTGCCCTAACTTCACCACAGCTAGAGTCAAAAATAAACGAATAAATAATATAACAAATTAAACGTACAAAATTGATCAGGACCAGTTCGAATTTAGTACAGGGATGGGAACAAGAGAATCAATCTTGGATCTCTGAACAATTTTTGAAAGGATGTTAAGGAAGAGTAGAACACCTATATAACTTTTATAAATATTGAAAATGCTTTCGTTAACTTGATTTGGGGGAAACTATTAAAGAAATATGAAGTTACAAGCTTGGACTAGAAACGCAGGACGCTGATACTGCGATTATATGAAGGACATGTCAAGATGGTAGATTCGGAGGAAGTATCCAGAATGAAAAAATCAGAAAAGGCGTAAGGCAAGGCTGCTATCTCTCATCGTATCTCTTTATTGTATTCATTGAAGGAGCCAAAGAAGTTTAAGACAAGTACAAAAGGAGTTAAAGTAAATGGGAAAGATATCCAATGCATTTGATTTGCAAATGACTTAGCAACTGTGGCAGACTGGGAGCAGGAGTTGCCCGTGATGCTGAATGTATTCTCATCAGTATTTTCAGATTTACGCTTAAACATTAATATTAATAAGACCAAGTGAGTAAACATCCAGAACGAATCCACACCATCAAGCTTACTGACAATGTAGTGGAATAAGTCACTAGTTTCCTTTATCTAGGAAGTCTGATCACCAATGACAACAGGTACAGCAAAGAGATCAAAAGCGAATATCGTTTGCCAAACAGGCGTTTAGAAATGAGAGAAGTCTTCTGATCAGTACAAATTTAGATGTTGGTATTAGCAAGAAATTTGTGAAATCTTTTGAATTTAGTGTGCTGTTTTATGGGTGTGAATCTTGGACAATCAGAGGTCAAGACTGGAAATGACTGGACGAGTTTGAGACGTGGGTCTGGAGACGAATAATACGGATTAACTGGATTGAAAAGAGAACAAACAAAAGCGTTCTGCAAGAAATTCGAGGGAATAGAGAATTAATACTAATGATACAGAGAAGAGCTAAATTCACTGGCCACAACTTGTGACTTAATATTTTTCTTAACAATCTGCTGGAAGGGAAAATCGCGGTGAAGAAAGGCCGAGAATCACCGAGGAAAAAAAATCCTTCAAGACTTGGCAGAGAATCTTCATTGTGGTTCCTACAGTGAAATGAAACGAGGAACAGAAAACATTGGTTGGATACACAAGGCTTTGTCTTTAGAAATTGATTATGATTGTACTCGTATATTGTCAGCCTTTGTCAGTGTAATAAACAAAACAAAACAAAACAAAACAAAACAAAACAAAACAAAACAAAACAAAACAAAACAAAACAAAACAAAATGTATGAATATTTGATTTTCACGACCATACTGTATTCGAAAATCTTTCAACGTATTTTCGAAGAGATGTTAAGTACAGAACAAAATTGCCAAACAGACACCAGTGGGATCCAAACCCACTACTCTCCGATTTCGTATAGGATGCTCTTATCAAGTGAGCAATTTTTTTGCAAGTTGCCTTTCGTCGCACCAACACAGATAGCTCTTATGGCGACGATGGGACAGGAAAGGGCTAGAACTGGGAAGGAAGCGACCGTGGCCTTATTTAAGGTACAGCCCCAGCATTGCCTGGTGTGAAAATGGGAAACCACGGAAAACCGTCTTCAGGGCTGCCGACAGTGAAGCTCGAACCCACTATCAGCTGAGCTATAGTGGCCTAAGTCATATTTATTTCTGTTCCTACAGGCGTGGCATTACTGCCAGCGCAACTGTAGAATGCGCGCGAGTAGCGTGTTGTGGACCAATTCAATGAATATTGAATTTTCACGACCACATTGTATTTCAACGAAACATATTACTGTATGTGCTGGATACCGTGCTAACAATTTCTGTAGAAAGAAGACAGATTCAATGCGCAGGACGCCGGACGTAAGTCCCTGTGACTTCGATCTGTTCCCCAAACTAAAGAAAGCATTCCGAGAGAAGCGTTCCCATATGCTAGATGCCATACTTCAAGCAATAACGCGCTCCGTCGTAGACATCAACAAAGGCGGTATGATATCCTCCGCGTTCCACACATCTGGTAACAGGTCCAACATGTTGCAGAGGATTATATTGAAGTAAGATGGCTCTACAATAAATGGTTTCGTATACAAGGTGGACGGAAACAACGTGAACGAGGTATATCAGCGTTAGAGGGTTGGTCATACTGATTAAGTATTTGAAAAAATAAATTTCGATATCTCGCACTGTTTTCATTTTATCATCTGCTGTAGTTAGCCAATCAGATCACTTCGCGCGCAAATTCAAATGGGCTTTATGATGCAGTGTTGCTAAATCTGAACGCGGCTTTAAGACTGGCTTCACAGCACCAATCGAAGAAAAAACTGCTCCCCAGTAGGAATTGAAATATGGACCTCCGAGTTGACAGGATCGCGCCATAGTAGAGATGGGGAGATTCTGAACGAGTGATTCATAATGAACGAACCATTGCACTGAACGATTGAATCATGTTTCAGTGAACGCAGTGAATCGACTCGCTTGTGAATCGAAAGGTGAATCGAGGGATGGAAGCCGCAACTCGTTCCTTGGTTCCTCGTTCCTCGTTCGTTCTGATTCATATCGCCAAATCGGGTATCTAGCATTTTTGAATCAATGACAACTTGTGAAGAACAACTCTGTTATTTTTTTATTTAACCTGAACTAAAAGTCCGGTTCACAAGTTGAATCAAGATTTATCAAAGCTGCGCATATTATTCGTACCGAGCTCGATAGCTTCAGTGCGGCCAGTATTCAGTATTCGAGGGACAGTGGGTTCGGAACCCCACTGTGGACAGCCCATGGTTTCCCATTTTCACACCAGGCAAATGGTGAGGCTGTACCGTAATTAAGACCATGGCTATTTCCTTCCCGCTCCAAACCTTTTCTTGTCCCATCGTCGCCATAAGACTTACCTGTGTCGGTGCGACGTAAAGCAAAGTGTGAAAAACAAAAAGGATAATAGCCGTTGTGTATTAAATTGGTAATCCAAGGTGGTTCCCGTGGTGTATTCGCTTACATACATACATACATACATACATACATTATCATTATAGACTGTTATGCCTTTCAGCATTCAGTCGGCAAGCCTCTGAGAATTTACTAAATGTCGCCACAATCCTCGATTTGCAACTAGTGTTGTGGCCTCATTTAGTTCTATACCTCTTATCTTTAAATCGTTAGAAACCGAGTCTAACCATCGTCGTCTTGGTCTCCCTCTGCTTCTCTTACCCTCCATAACAGAGTCCACTATTCTCCTAGGTAACCTATTATCCTCCATTCGCTTCACATGACCCCACCACCGAAACCGGTTTATGCATACAGCTTCATCCATCGAGTTGATTCCTAAATTAGCCTTTATCTCCTCATTCCGAGTACCATCCTGCCATTGTTCCCACCTGTTTGTACCAACAATCATTCTTGCTACTTTCATGTCTGTTACTTCTAACTTATGAATAAGATATCCTGAGTCCACCCAGCTTTCGCTCCCGTAAAGCAAAGTTGGTCTGAAAACGGACCGATGTAAAGATAGTTTCGTCTGGGAGATGACTTCCTTCTTACAGAATACTGCTGATCGCAACTGCGAGCTCACTGCATTAGCTTTACTACACCTTGGTTCAATCTCACTTACTATATTACCATTCTGGGAGAACACACAACCTAAATACTTGAAATTATCGACCTGTTCTAGCTTTGTATCACCAATCTGACATTCAGTTCTGTTGAATTTCTTACCTACTGACATCAATTTAGTCTTCGAGAGGCTAATTTTCATACCATACTCATTGCACCTATTTTCAAGTTCCAAGATATTAGACTGCAGGCTTTCGGCACAGTCTGCCATTAAGACCAAGTCGTCAGCATAGGTCAAACTGCTTACTACATTTCCACCTAACTGAATCCCTCCTTGCCATTTTATACCTTTCAGCAGATGATCCATGTAAACTACGAACAGCAAAGGTGAAAGATTACAGCCTTGTCTGTAACGCGGCCATTATCCAGTATTCGGGAGATAGTGGGTTCGAACCCCACGATGGGATCGGGAAGACCTAGGAATGGGAAGGAAGCGGCTGTGGTCGTAATTAAGGTACAGCCCCAGCATTTGCCTGGTGTGAATATGGAAAACCACGGAAAACCATCTTCAGGGCTGCCGGCAGTGGGGTTCGAACCCACTATCTTCCGATTACTGGATACTGGCCGCACTTAAGCGCCTGCAGCTATCGAGCTCGGTGGCTGTACTTTAATGCCACAGTCAGTTCCTTCTCACTCCTCGGCCTTTCCTCTCCCA
Source organism: Anabrus simplex (assembly GCF_040414725.1). Classification (NCBI taxonomy): domain Eukaryota; kingdom Metazoa; phylum Arthropoda; class Insecta; order Orthoptera; family Tettigoniidae; genus Anabrus; species Anabrus simplex. The sequence goes on from NC_090275.1 coordinate 44,163,561, forward strand.
TCGTCGCCATAAGAGCTATTTGTGTCGGTGCGACGTAAAGCAAATTCAAAAAATTTCCAGCCGATCGGACCGTCTGAAATGAAGATTACTACACTAATCTCTTTCATCCAAGGAGGAGGACAGCCGTAGGCAACCATTATACTGTATTCAAGGAGAGAAATCATCTGTGATATGCAGGTGACTTTTGATGTAGAACACCTTTGCTGTTCTATCGAGATGGATCTCTTTGATGCGAGTGAGTTTATTCACCCGGTAGATGTCGCTATGGTCTCGCAGAGAACAACTCAGTGTGTCAGGCTGTTGTGAAATGACCCTCAAGGTTAAACCTTCCACACGAGTGCCTGCCGTGTTGTGCTCTGTACAGGTAGTTGCAGCGTGTCACTGCTAGGTAGGCAGGTCTACTGTCAGTCGTTCTTTCTAAAATCTATACTTGTCAATTGAAGAACTTTTGTGTGTGATATAAAAGCGGATAGAAAGTCAAGTTTTGATGTACAAAAGGTTTACTGGTGAAAGTGCGGTTGTGTTTAGGAAATAAAGCCGTTCTTGTTACGAGCTGTTGCTTTGTTCGAAATATTTGTAAAAAAGAAAAAAAGTAAAGGATAGGTGTATGTAAGTTAGTGATGGATTGTAGTTAAGTTTTTTCCTTTTATAGTGACGTCCCATCAGAACAAGTGCAGTGCGAGCGAGTGAAAGAGAGGAAGAAATACAAGGCGTGTGGCAGTGGTGGGGAAAAGACGGAGATAGTTGCACTGTGTGCTGTTCCCGCTACCACTAGCGCTCCGAGCGGAATGATCAGAAATTAACAGTTACACAGTGTGGCGGTGCTGGAAGCATACAGTCGCGGCTTCAGCTAGCTGGTGGGCAAGAGAATGCTGTCTGTTTGGTAGTGGTTCGTTGGCGTTGTATGGTGTGAGTGCGCGCGACGGACAGAAAGAAAGAAATAGTTCCAGGTCGCTCAGGGTGGTGGCGCATTGGGTAGAAGCAGCAGAGTTGCATGTAATGCGGACCGCTGTGCTCGATCACAGGGAAGCGAAGTTTTGTTCCAGTTCGTAGCGGGCGGAAAAAGTTTTTAAAAAATCGCCAGGCAGTGTATTGTTAAGAACGCTTGATCTGACGTGAAGTGGATAAATAATAATTAATAAAACAGTGTAGAAAAGAATATTTTATCACTCTTTTTAAGTGCGTGTACGGAAAAAGTGCTACTCTAAAATTTGTCGCCGTATAACAAGTGTTAAATAACAGGTATTTTTACGTACGGTAAAAAGTAATTTCTAGTAAAGTGATAGGCTATATTCCATTTTGAAAATCAACTTATAGTTTTGGAGTTTTACTACTGTGAAACAAAAGAAGTTCAGTTCGCCTTCATCGCTTTTATTCCCCCTGAGATACGTGATCCTCACAACAATGGGAAAGTTCACCAGGAGACAAAGGCTGTTCCATCTAGTCTGCTTTATATCAGCTGTTATAACAGGTGAGTAAACACTTTTATTTCTTTTCCTTCTCATATCTCTGTAGTATTACTGTTTTGTGTTGGAGTTTGGCGTTTTATTCTTTAAAGTAACACAGTCTTGGCGTCGTGTTTCTGGTGCAATTGCACTTAACTCTAAAGAGTATAATACGAGAAATCTCTGAAGAGAGGGGGGGCAAAAAACTGGTCTTCTTCAAGGTCGCTTCATAAGGATTGTCTTCCCGCGCTTACCGGTGAAGGCTGGCTATAATTGGACCGTCTACAGTTCTTTTCAAACTCTCTTGAGAAAGCGGAAACTTCATCTTTAATATTTCTCAAGAAAATCAGTTGAAACTTTAAAGTTAAATTATGCGCAAGATATTATTTATAATTAGTTCTTTTTAATTAAAAATTTGTATCACCCTCTTTATTACAAAAGTCGAGACGTTTTCTGCATAATATGCAATTACAAGTCGGCATTTATATTGACTGAGGTAGACAGAAAACCTACATTCGAAACTGTTCTTTAGAAACTTAGTTCCCCTACGTTATGTACAATTTTAAATTGGTTGGAACACTAAAATTATTATGACACTGCCGGGTTGAGAAGCGCCGACTTTGGAAACGCTGGTTTTCTAAACCTAAGTTGGTAGATACGAACCTGATTCAGTTCGGTGGATTTGAAATTGCTCAAATACGCCAGTCTCGCGCCGGTATATTTATCGGCATATAAAAGAACTCTTATGGGGCGAAATTTTGACACCTAGGCGTCTCCAAAACCATAAAAGCAATTAACGGGCCTTCAGGCCATTGTTATTATTAGCCGAAAGACCAACCTCTTTATTCAGTTAAGTGTGAAGATTTTAGTTCACTCCTACTGTATGGCAAGGACGTGGGTTCGAATCCCCGTCAGGAAGTCGTAAAATTTAAGAAACGAGATTCCCACTTCCGGAGGTGCATATGGTCCTGAGGTTCACTCAGCCTACACCAAAAATGAGTACCAGGTTAATTCCTGGGGGCAAAGGCGGCCGGGCGTAGAGCTAACCACTCTACCCCATCACGTGCCGCGGTTAACAATGGTGGAAGCCTTTACCTTCCACTCCTCCAAGGGCCTTCATGGCCTGTAGGGAGGTGTCTTTGTCTTTTTTTGCCTACTGTATGGCTTACTTGCTATCTGTGCTTTAGAGATAACCGTCAAATCTGCTGAAGCAAAAAATCAAACCTAAATCAGGAGTGATTTGAAAAGGTTGAAGTTGTTGGGACTTGGCTCGAAAACGCTTGGATGCTTAAACCAAGGCGATTTCATACTGAAGGACATTACATTCTCAACTCAGTTTTCGGGTTTGATTCCAAAGAACGTTTCATCTATCTTATTTTGTTAACAATTGTTATAAGTATAATAAGTATAATGAGTTAAAGGAAATACCTGGAGTTCGTACATTATCAGGAGAGAAGTGTAATTGACATGAGAGACGGTAGCTTTTCGTGTTTCTCTGAGAAAGAACTGAACAGTGGTCAAGTTGGGAAACATATCGATAATAATATCCCTCTAACTACTTTTACGGTTTCCGAAGACGCCGAGGTGCCGCAATTTTGTTCCGTGGGAATTCTTTTACGTGCCAAGAAATCTACCGACACTAGTCTGACGTATTTGATCATATTCTAATACCACCGGACTGAACCAGGATCGAACCTGCCTAGTTGGGGTCAGAAGGCCGGCGCCTTAACTGTCTGAGCTACTCAGTCCGTAAAATACGTCGATTAAAAATTTGCTCTTTTTAAATGACGTCGTCTTAAGCCGTATTCTCAGCCTGTACAATAACTCAACAACTAACTTTCCATAAACTGACCAAGGAAGTAGATTTTTCTAAAAATCTATGGTGAATCCAGATCTTGTATTTAAGATTTTGTAATCCCGAAAGCAAAAAGCTTAGCAACTAAAGCTATATGAATCGTTTTCGTTTTACATCGGAGGCCTGTCATACACTTGAAAGAGAAGCGCTACTGTATCTCAAAATATTATTTCTCCGGTTCTTCTGTCTGTTACGAATCATGACCTCTTGATATATTTTCCGCCAGTAATCCTGTTGATCTGTCCATTTTCCATTTTCTTCGTAATTTGCAAACTTGCTTTAACAGAGTTTCTACCGCAGGGGCTTCGGTGCTGGTCCAGCGGTCGCTGGAAATACCCAGCGCCCCCGCTGTTAATCCGCTGGCCGGCTTCATGGTATTATTCGTCCCGTCCCTCCCATGGGTTGGGCTTCCAGAATTATTTTTCTGAAGTGTTATGGCCGGGAAAGCATTAGCCTTCAATATCTGAAGTAGGGGGAGAAGTCCTGTATAGAACAGAATAGAATATAGTACTCCAGCGCCGCCGGATCACCCGAAACCTATTGTAACCCTTTTTTAACAGTGAAAACTATATTTGACCGAAGTTTCAGAATGAAATGCTGTAGATCAATTGAGTTGCACTGTTACCTAACTATACGCTCTCCTTCTGTCCTAAATCCTGAGGGTTGGATTGGCATTCAAGAGTGCTTACATACGTGAAATCTGGGATGGTAGATGTACTGTTACGTTAAAGAATTCCTCATCACCGCACTATTGTGGCTCTTCAACCTCTATTCAAGACCGACCATTGTCAAACCTTTGCATTATTTTTTCTGAAGAAACAAAATGATCGTTATATTATATTTGGATTAATTATTTAGCGTTTGGCGGTACATATCACAAATAATTATAAAATTATGTAAAGTATATTACATGATTTACAATTTAACTTTTAAGTTGTTAATTTAGTCATTATCAGAGTTCCATAAAGTCACTGAAATTGTCTTTCTATGAATGTGATAGACCCTTATGTACGATATGCCGGATAGTCTGCCTGGGAGCACCGCAATATAGAATAAAGACCTAAAGGACGGCCTGTTTCTGAATTAATGAAGGAAAACACCGTTTTCCTGAACCATTTTTCGGAAAGAAATACTAACATAGTCCAGAACTAGAACGCGATACGTTTCTGTATAGGCATATTTGAATTAGGAGACATTTAGACATACACCACTCAGAACAGTGGTCCACAAGAGAAGTTCTAGATTTCAAATATGGAGCGGAGAGACGTTTCATATCTTACGCCGGGATCAGAAAGACGATCTACATACTGAAATAGCAGACGGGAAAAATCCTCCTACATCTGAACTAGAGGTCGGCAAGACCTGAGGTAGGGACAGGAATCAGATCCGAAATAGTGGATTGAAGAATCCGAACGTTCTGTATGCTAATATTTAGCGAAAAACGGGAAGATGAGGAAGGGAGCAGTAAAACGTACAACATTTGACATACTGAACGGTAAAAGTGTCCTAAATATGGACTAGAGTTTGTTTAGCAGAAAGCCGTATCTGAGGTAGGAAACGGGAAGACGTACCATATTTCAAATAGGGGAAGGAAAATAAAAACATCCCATGTCTTAAATACGCTTGGGAAAATACTTTTTTTTATGTTGAGAAGCTGTTTGTTCAGGGCGTCGACGTAGAAAGATCTTTTGCCTCTACTTGCACCGTATGTGAGGAACCTGCGTGTATTTTGTAAATGGTGGAAGTATAAAGTGTTGAATGTGAGGAAAGAAACGTTAAGGACGACACAAACACCCAGTCCCCAGGCCAGGGATATTAATAATTTTCAATTAAAAACACCCTGCCCCCTGATCAGGCCGGGAATCGAACCCGGGGATGCCGGGTGAGAGTCGGACGCGTTGCCCCTACACCGCGGGGCCGGACTTGGGAAAATGCGTTGTACTTACTGTATAGCGAAAAGATGAAAAAGTCTTATATGTGAGATAGGAAACAGAAAGATGTACCGCATCTGAAATATAGAAAGGAAGAAACGTCCTCTATCTGGTTTTGGGGAGATGTTCTTTGCAGCAGAAATATGTGCTGTGTGTAGAGTAGGGAGCAAGAAAACATACCACATCATACTAAGTAGCTCAGCAGAACGCTGAATTTCTGAGCCCTAAGGTGACTGTTTCGATACGAGCTCAGGTCGGTGGTATTTGAAGGGGCTGAAATACGCCAGCCTCATGTCGATAAATTTACCGGAATATAAAAGAGATACTGAGGGACAAAATTCTGGCGTCTACAACCACCGTAAAAAAAATAGTCAGTTGGTCTTAAAACCAACACCCTTAACAAGTTATGGACGCACCAACGTAATGGATAGGAATGCTGTGTCCCTACGTTGAAATTAGTAGTGTTGACTAAATATTTCCCTTTTTCACCCCTTCTGCCTTCTGAGGAACTAATTTTCGAAGTTTCACGCGTGATCTACGAGGACCTCTGATTCAAAGTGATCTATAGAAGCTGAGAAAGGAATCCATTTCCAGACTTTTCACTCGATCCAGCTTGTAGATTGAATTGCCTATGCTTAAATACTCCAGCTCCATGTTGATCCAGTTACCGACACGTAAATGAACTTCCTTGGGACCAAATTCCGACACATCGGCGGTGGGACTAAATGTGGACGAGAGGTGTATTGATCGATTCGTGTGAATCATGCGAGGTCTGTATATGACAGGGCACAGTTCCGAATAGTCTGCATTGTCAAGTTTCAGGAAGAATGATTGTCCAATCTCGTGACTCAGTTCCCAGTTACCACATTGCAGCTATTGACTTGGATGACTGATAAGCGAAGATAATGACTTATCTTCTCTGTGTGATACGATATAGATTTGCACCAACTACCACCTGAATCACTGATAAGTAGACGTCAACCTTCTCCAAGCCTTCAGTTGCCAGTGGAATGTCTCAGCTGTAAATCAACTCTACGTAGAGTTCTGCAAGATTATTCAAGGAACATACCCTCAGGCAGCCGAGAGCTTGAACATTCACTTCGCTTCACAAAAAAAAAGTACAAATCCGTTTGAAGCATTTGTACGTTTCTGTACTATATTTCTCTTCCAGCCAAGCAGCATTCCACCATCCTTAAACCTCAATTTTTGAAATTATGAGAGTTCTAATGCGGTATTTTTTTTTTCGAATTAAACATATAACATTCGAATCAAACACGAATTTTTATCACCTTGTTGTGTAGGAATGTCGACCCCGCGATGTAGGGATAGCGTGTCTACCTCTTACCCGGAGGCCCCGGTTTCGATTCTCGGCCGATCAGGGATTCTTCTCTGGATCTGAGGGCTGGTTCAAGGTCCACTCGGCCTACTTAATTACACGTGAGGAGCTATCTAATGGTGATATGGCGGCCCAGGTCTAGAAAGCCAAGAATAACGGCCGAGAGGATTCGTCGTGTTGACCACATGGCACCTCGTAATATGCAGGCGGGTTGAGCAGCAATCATGGCTCTTCGGGGCTGTTGAACCATGGGGTTTGGTTTGTGTGTGTGTGATTTGTTGTATAGGAATTCCAGGGCAACGTTAAAAAAGTTCGGAATTATTCACGAATTTGAATTAAAATCGTTCGAATTAACCGTGTTCTGCTGTATTATTGAGGGTGGTGCGGCTCCTTCGCTAAATGGTTAGCGTGCTGCGGGACTGCGTGGGTGTGCTGTCTTCATCATTAACTTCATCATAGGTAGGGCCCCATCCTCATGGACCCCTGTACCAAGCCTCTTCTGAGGCCACACGTCAGTATTATTATTATTATTATTATTATTACTATTATTATTATTATTATTATTATTATTTGCAAAGATGATTTTTTTTTTGCAATTGCGATATTACGTGAAGTGCTCTAAAGTCGTGTACTTCCGTATTTTAATTTTTCACGACCCGTAAACCACTATTCAATGTGTTTTAAAAACACGCATTTATGGTAATTTGGGATAAAATGCGATAGCGACGATTTTGACATATATATGTGTTAAGCCGGAGGTCATGTAACAATTTGCATCGGAAAATTAGCGATACAAAATGTGTGACATGATGATTCCCAGCAATCGTGGAAGCTATGATGTGAAATATTAATGGATGACAATGTTTGCGGGACAAATTATCACAGAGGGGCGTTAGGGTACAGATGGTCGATGTGATTTTGCAGGCTGTGATGTGAAGTATTGATAGATGGCCATGACTACGGGACATATCAGAGAGGGGCGTTAGGGTACAGATGGTCGATGTGATCTTCAGGGCTGTGATGTGAAATTTTGATAGATGGCCATGACTGAAAAACATGTAGAAGGCTTCCCTCATCTCATCACACTCTAGAAAACTGATTGTTTCATTCGTGGTAATTTCATAGGCCCTGAATCAGTTTGCCCCTTCCGATGCGCTAAATGCTACACTTGTCGACTCCAAATTCCATACAGATATCTCCCGAACACGATGCATTAGATGCAAATAAATTAATCGTTATTATATTTGAGTTTAATTTATAGGAAGACCTTTATGATCACTCGAAATTTCCAAAGTGAAATTTGACCCCTTTTCTTTAGATAAAAATATCTAATGCTTTTTTATTCCTCTTGTGGAAGCTTAAATTGAAGAATTCTGCCTTCTTGCACTGCCTGCAAATGTCCGTGGTGTCCTACAAAAGTGTAGGTGCTGAAAGAAATGTCGGTAAATACCCTTTAATATTAATATTAATATTAAGCTGTGTATTCGAAACGTCGACAATCTGTTCCTAAGGCACAGAGAAGAACACGGTTCAAACCGGGAAAAAATAAGTAAATAGTTATTTATTAGTACACATAGTAGTACACATACACTCATCTTCTATATAGATTGTTATGCCTTTCAGCGTTCAGTCTACAAGCCTCTTATGAGATAACAAAATATTGAGGTAATTTTATAATTTCCTTCAACAGTATCTCTGATTCATCAACATCTATCTGCCTGGAAAGACTGTTTACCTCGGACCGAGCAAATGGCTGTGCGTTTTGTGTCACGTAGTTACCAGCTTGCATTCGGGAGATAGTGGGTTCGAACTCCACTGCTGGTTGCCCTGAAGAAGGCTTTCTGTGGTTTCCCATTTTCACTCCACTCCAATGCAGGGGCTGCACCTTAACGCCACAGTCGCTTCCCTCCCACTCCTAGCCCTTTCCTATCCCGTAAGACCTATCTATGTCAGTGCGACGAAAAGCAGATTATAAAAAATTATTACCTAGGATCGATAAAAAAATACTGCATTGTATTCGAAACGTCGACAATCTGTTCCTTAGGCACAGAGAATAACACGGTTCAAACCGGAAAAAAATAAGTAAATAGTTATTTATTAGTACACATAGTAGTACACATACACTCATCTTCTATATAGATTGTTATGCCTTTCAGCGTTCAGTCTACAAGCCTCTTATTTATTAATTTATTAAACGCTGCCACAATTCTGTATTTGTAACTAACTCTGTGGCCCATTTTAGTTCCGTAACTTTTATCGTTAAATCGTTAGAAACTGAGTCTAACTCTCGTCGTCTTGGTCTCCCTCTATTTCTCGTAGTTTTCTACCTCCCCTCTTATCCTCCATTACAGATTCCGTTATTCTCCTAGGTAACCTATCCTCCTCCATTCGTCACACATGACCCCACTACCGAAGCCGATTTATGCATACAGCTTCATCAGTCGAGTTCATTTCTAACTTAGCCTTTAACTCTTCATTCCGAGTAGCCTGCTGCCACGATTACCACCTGTTTGTGCCAGCAATCATTCTAGCTCATTTTCATGTCTCTTATCCTGAGTCCACCCAGATTTCACTGTAGTGCAGCAAAGTTGGTCTGAATCAGACCCGTTTGAAGATAGTTTCGCCCGGGTCCTGACTTCCTTTTTACAGGAATACTGTTGATCGTAACTTCGAGGTCACCGCATTAGCTTTGCTGCTTCTGGATTGAATCTCACTTCCTATATTACCATCCTGAGAGAATACACATCCTTAAATACTTGAAATGATCTACCTGTTCCAGTTCCATATTCCCAACCTGAGATTCAGTTCGATTGGGTTTCTTCTGTATCGACGTTTCTTTGGTCTTGGAAACGCTAGTTTTATATCATATTCATTACACCTATTTCGAAGGTCGAAAAATTTAGATTGCAGGCTTTCAACACAGTTAGTAGTAGTAGTAGTAGTAGTAGTAGTAGTAGTAGTAGTAGTCGTCAGTATTCGGGAGATAGTAGGTTCGAACCCCACTGTCGGCAGCCCTGAAAATGGTTTTCCGTGGTTTCCCATTTTCACACCAGGCAAATGCTGGGGCTGTACCTTAATTATGGCCACGGCCGCTTCCTTCCAACTCCTAGCCCTTCCCTGTCCTATCGTCGCCATAAGACCTATCTGTGTCGGTGCGACGTAAAGCAACTGGCAAAAAAGTAGTAGTAGTAGTAGTAGTAGTAGTAGTATCTCACTTGAAACTCTGCCGTCACTGCAGCTTTTGAACAGGTTTCTGTACACCCCCGCGACAACACCGAAAACCTGGGCAAGTGCGTAGGATGTTGCGTCTACGCACATGATAAAAGAGATACCACGAATTGAATACAGTACGTAGGCGTTTGATAAGTAATAACCAGACGGAAGGGCAAAAAAAAATATTCCTACCTGTATTGAAAATGAAAAATTTGCATTGTTGCTGATATTTCAGACATGCCCTCATTATTATTATTATTATTATTATTATTATTATTATTAATATTATTATTATTATTAGCTTAAGGCTTGATTATCTGTCTCCAGGTCGAATTTGACATGTTCCAGATAGAGACGGAACTTCTCTAAGGCAAATAAGACTGCCAACCCTTCGAGCTCATATATAGAATACTTGGCTTCTTGAGCCGATAGAGTCCTAGATGCATAGGCGATGGATCGCCTCCCTAGTTCAGTCTCTTGAAGAAGGACTGCAGCTACTGCTGACGACGACGCGTCGGTTTGGACGATGAATTTCTTCGAGAAATCAGGCATAGCAAGTACAGGGGCATTACAGAGAGCTAATTTAAGATCTTCAAAAGCGGCTTGTTGAGAAGGTCCCCACTCGAATTTGATGCCTTTCTTACGAAGAAGGTTCAAGGGCGCCGCTCTATTAGCGAAGTTAGGAATGAACTTCCTGAAGAAATTCACCATACCAATGAACCTGGCGATACCTTTAATGTCCTTGGGAGGTTTAAAATCACGGATGGCCTGTGTTCTAGAATGATCGACTCCTACACCATCAGGTGACACAATATGCCCTAGGAATGACATAGAGGGCTTAGCAAAGGCAACCTTGGACAACTTGACAGTTAACCCAGCCTTACGAAGGCGATTGAGAACTTCTCGCAGATGATCTAGATGTTCTTCAAAGGTCTCCGAAAATACGACGACATCATCCAAATAGTGATACAAATTCTCAAATTTGATGTCAGAGAAGACCCTATCTAGCAGCCTAGTGAGTACAGCTGCTCCCGTGGGGAGCCCGAAAGGCACGCGGTTGTATTCGTATAAATTCCAGTCCGTGGCAAACGCTGTAAGATGTTTAGACTCTTCCGCCAGGGGAATTTGATTGTAGGCTTGATTCAAGTCCAAGATAGTAAAGAACTTGGCCTTACGAAACCATGAAAAACAAGAATGAAGGTCGGGAAGGGGCACAGATTGCAACACCACCTTCCGATTGAGAGCCCTATAATCAATGACAGGCCTGAAGCCTCCTTGGGGTTTCGGGACTAGAAAAATAGGCGAAGAATACGCCGACTTAGAGGGCCTAATAATACCGTCCTTCAACATCTGATCGATGATTTCTTTCAGAGCCTTCATTTTAGGTGGAGATAGCCTATAAGGTGGAAAACGGACAGGAATCGAATCCGTGACCTCAATTTTGTATTCAATAAGGTCAGTAACACCAAGAGTATCAGAGAACACCTCTGGAAACGACTGACACAACTTACGAATACTATCAGCCTGCTCCTCAGGTAGATGTCTAAGGTCTAACAACATCTCATCCTGGGTAGGCGAAATAGATGAACATGATACAGAATTACACTTTAACAAGGGAATTTTACAATTGGACGCAAATTTGAATGTGCACGACCTACTCTGGAGATCGAGCACAAGACCAGTGTAAGAAATGAAGTCAGCTCCCAATATAATGGGGCAAGACAAGTGCTTAGCCACAAACAATTTGATTTTCCATGTAAATTTAAAAATACGAATTTTGACATTTACAGCACCCAGGATTTCCAATGGAGATGAATTAGCCGAAACATATTGAACAGGAGAAGAGACATAGTCAGGTAGTTTACAAACAGACTTCAATTTTGAATACCATTCAGCCGAAATAATCGAACAAACACTGCCTGAATCTAAGAGAGCTGTTACAGGTTCATTATTTAACTCAATCTTAAGAAAAGGAACAGGCGCGGGGAACCCGCCGCAATCCTAAGACACTCTTTAGGGCATTCAAAAGACGAATTTGAAGACTGATCGTTCCCTGAATTTACAACCTGTTTACCCGGGGCTGAGTCTCGGGAAGATGGATTAGTTGACTCAGCCGAAGCCACTAGTCACTTTTGATTGTTGTTGGAAGTTGCACCAGAAGTTGAGCAGGAGGGGGTGCTATTTGAATTTGGGCAATTTTTGGCGATATGTGAGAAAGCCCCACATTTAAAACAGCCTTGTGATGAACCAGCCCCATTCTTTGTCCCACTCGACTTGATCAGTGGACACTTATTGCGCAGATGGTCGGGCGACCCGCAAGCATAACATTTACGGGGTGTGACTGGTCGGCGAGGTGGAGGCCGAGTATTACTAAAGGAAGGTGGGGGTTCTTTCGCGACACGCAAGGAATCGGCGTACCTCACTCCTTCCGCTGAGACGGCCAACGCTTCAAGTTCAGAGAAAGTTTGCGAGCACGCCGCGAAACACAAATATGACCTATAGGGTGGTGAAATTCCTTCTACAATAGCCTGTACAATCTGATCTTCAGGAAAGTGAAGGGCAAACACCCTAGTATAAAACTTAATGTCTTGTATGAAATCAGCCAGATTTTCATCCAATCTCTGTACTCGATAATAGTACTTCTGAATCAGAGATGACCTCGCGCGGGCGGGAATAAAATTTGCAAGCAAGTGTGCATGAAAATCTTCAATAGATGACTGTTCGGCTATGGCTCTTACTATTTTGTCAGAGAGAATACCAATTGCATAAGGATAGATGATTTACAAAATTTGGCATGGAGAAAGAGAAAACACAAGGGCATGGTCCTGAAATTCAACTAAAAATCTTAAGAATGAAATTACGTCACTGGTGGTATTAACGGAAAACTTAGAGATACCTCTGAGCAACATTGCCAATGGATGAGGCAAGCTGCTAAACCCGGGTGACATAGTAGGTAAAGGTTTCAATGGCAAGGAAGTTAATTCCGAACGTATATTATTCAACGATGCACGGCGTCCAGACTCGTTGTCCAATGGGGCAGAGATGGTTTGAGCAGCAACGGTTATCCTATTAACTTCTCCCTTAGGAGGCTCTTCCTCGGAACCTGCATTCATCGTGGTGGGTTGATCAATTTTGGGAGGAATTTCCCCAGATAACAATTGAGTGACCTTGCTAGATAACTCAGAAATATTTTCAAGTAGCGTACTAGCTTCCTTCTTCTGAACGTCATTCAACTTTAGAGACAACAGATCGTTAACTCTATTTGAAAAATGAAACAGCCTGGCTTGCACACGCTTAATTTGATTAGGAGAAGGGTCATTTTCATCAAAAAAACTAACTACAGATGCTAGCCCAGTAATATTCTCGACGATCGTGGAAAGAGAGTCGTCAATTTCTTTCTCTCCCAAGGTGGGGATGGAAATGGGCAAATCAAGGGACTCTCTAAGCTTGTTTGTGTCTACCGCAACCGTGCCTCCAGATTGCACATTTCTAATAGTCAATTCATAGATCAACTCCTCCTTGCGCAAATAGTTAAGATGGAGAACATCGCGAGGACCGGGCATGATGACAGAACAATTTTGAAAAACTCAAAAAATTCCAGCAACTGAGAAAAATGGTTAGAGTTCGGATCAAAACAATGTTTAGCCGTCAAAATGGGCTAAAATGAGACCCATTCAACCACGCTCTGCTACCACTTGTTACCGTGTTTTTGTGGTAGTTATGCGTGAAAGAAGGTGCGGGGTGGTGAATAGGTCTCAGGCTACGAAATTAAAGTGAATTTAAAATTTAACAAGGTTATATTTTCTTTTCAAAATCAAGAAATAACAAACATGGCAGGTACAGAGTAGCAAGGCAACAAAAGTACAATTACAGTATTTACAGGATTTGGGCTTCGAGCCCCGCGATCACAATCCTTGAGCAATTAGCTCAGTTTTACCCCAAACACAAGTGTCAACAGAGGGGCAGAGAACCCCATTCATGCCTAGGAGCACTTGCTCCAAAATACACAGTAAGGCCTCCTTGAGGCGCGCAGAAAACAAAATTTTCAGAAAAAGAGCAACTTGCTCTCAAAATTCAGGCCTGTCAAAGGCCCCACCTAATTCCACTTTCAAGCTGTCCTTTCAGGACATATACACAGGGGTAAAATACCCAACCTACTGAGGTCTGTTAAATGACAAGAAGGTTAATTACATGACCTCTAAAATAACAATTTGAGAGGAGGCGATCTGCACTCCTAATACACTTGGTTTTAAAACCTAATCTGGCTCTAGGCCACTAATGCAAGGGCTAATCCCATACTACAGAGGTGACTTTAGAAAGGAACAATTTGCTTTACGTTAACGAAGAATAGGTTGAGAAAAGTAAGTTCACCTCAAAACAATATGATTGGGAGCTCGAGAGGGTTAAGCACTCTCTATCCCGATATGCAGTTTAAAAGATGGAATAGATACAAGTTTCTTTACATTTTAAGGAAGGTTACATAATGGAAAAACTTCGGACCCGCCCCGAGAGTTAAACTGCTGAGCAAGCAAGAAAAGAAGTAATTAATCGGCCATTACCTGGTTGTTGACTGCCGCCGAAGAAAGAGGCGCTTCCCGCCCCCTGCTATGTACTTTACACACGAAAAGATGGAACAGAAGTGGCCCGGAGACCCTAAAATCAGCAGTTTATATACTCTCGCGGAAAGTTCGAGGCGTTAGGGGAATGAGAACACCCTCCCACAAACTCTTTATTGGGTAGGATACAGCAATATATTCAAGTTGGCGGAAGATACATCCGATTGGTCAGAAATTAATGAAAGAAATTCGGGATTGGCTAAATTTAAAACAAGGGGAAAGAAAGGGTTAATATTGCCAACTTAAACAATGACAGAAGGAAATTTAACAAAGAACAAACTTTTGAAATTAAATTTTCTCCAAAAGAACAGTTCTTTTTCTTCGCACTAGGGTGCACTATTGTAGTTCTTCAGTAGTGTCCTCTAGAAGAGAAAGTTCACACTTCTTACTACCGGTAAAACAAAAATACATCAAAAGTGGCACAGTTCAAAAACTCCAAACTTTCCAAGTAGTGACATCTTCCGAGAAACTTGAAAATTAATACCGTCGATAAAGTTCAGACTTCCTCCAGCAGAGGAGTTTCAATTGGCGCACATTTTAAATTAGCGGCGTGGAGGTGTACCGCCCGGTACAATTATTATTATTATTATTATTATTATTATTATTATTATTATTATTATTATTATTATTATCATCATCGTCGTTTCCTCATTCCAGAGGATCGTGATCTCTGAGGAGATACACTAATCTTTGCATAAAAGTCCATCCTTTGCTGTCGTCTCCCAAATAGGTTGTTGGTATGAGGGATGTCCTGGTTACATGTTTCGTTCCGTCTTCACAGATTGCAGATCAGAAACAAACTGGGACTTCCAAATACACAAAACACCTGTTTAAATTTAAGTAGTACGGATGTTACTTGATTTAAAAAAAAGTTCACAATTATCAGCACAAGAATGAAAAATAAACTATTCGTTCCAAGGAAGAAGAGTAGGCAAGCGTTCCTATGACACTTGCAACATTCCCTCTCTAGATAGCCGTGCCGATGCGCTGCCCGAGATATTCAGTAGCTTGGGAGTAATCTGCGCTGTCCTGTAGCAGTTTCCCATTATCAGAGAAGAGGTTCTTTGCTTCGGAGCACTGTGGTGCGAACGTTTAACCTTGTTCAGATCATTTAAATGTTAACTAGTTACGTAGTTAATACAAGTAGAGTATGTGCAAAATTTGATAATGCATATAGGAACATTTTGATCCATATTTAGGCTGCCTACACCAGTTTTCCTTTAATGGATGAATACTCTCAGATTCTGTGATCCGGAGTTGACGTGCGGTTGGCCTCTTAATTGGAGTTCATCCTTTTGGGCCATCTATCCAAGTATTGACCACGCCTGGTGTTGCTCAGCTAAAGAGATCTCTGGCAACTCATTCACTTATTTCTTTTAAACCTGCGGTAAGTGAAGATTCCTTATAATACACTGCCAAAATAAAATAGATCATCTACTTTTTCTTCTTCCACCACTTTTCCCACGCCCTCATAGAGCCATGGATGGAAACTGTATCGAACAAAGATTAGGCCTACTTGATTCGAGAACTGGAAAAAAAAAATCCAAAGAGAAGCAGCTCGATTATTCTGGGTAATTTCCGACAAAAGAATAGCGTTACGAAAATGTTGCAAAGTTTGGGCTGGAAAGACATGATGAGAGTAAAGAGAAGAGCTGCTCGGCTAAACGGTATGTTCCTAACTATCAAAGGAGATATGGCGTAGAATGACACTAGCAGATGATTAAGTTTCAGTGGTGTTTCTAAAAGCATGAAAGATCACAATATGAAGATGGAAATTGGATTTCAAGAGGGCAAATTGGAGCAAGTATTATTTTATAGGAAGAGTAGTTCAATAAATTTCCAAATTCTTTGCAATTTTTTAAAGAAAAGAATACCTAAACAACAAATAGGTAATCTGCCACCTGGGCGACTGCCCTAAATAAAGACCAGTGGTGGTTGGAGATTGATTGGACTTTGCTCTGTTTACGGCCGGCTGTCCTTCCTGACACTAATTCTATGTGCAAGAATGCACAGTATTCAGTAGGTTCAGTATTGCTTCTTAACTGTAGTGGTTCGTATTCTGGTGTATACGAAGAAGTATGTGTAGGGAAAAACACCCAGTCCCCAAGTCGGAGGAGTTAGCCGGAAGTGATTAAAATGCTTCAACCCGGAGTCGAAACAGGGACCCTCTAAATCGAAGGCAGCAATGTTGACCATTTCAGCCTATAAGCTGGACATAAATCATGATCAAAATAACAATTAATAAAAATAAATTATATAATAATCATTTCGTGTGGCTTTTTCTAGCCGAGTGCAGCCCTTGTAAGGCAGACCCTCCGATGAGGGCGGGCGGCATCTGCCATGTGTAAGTAACTGCGTGTTATTGTTGTGGAGGATAGTATTATGTGTGGTGAGTGAGTTGCATGGATGTTAGGGACAGTACAAACACCCAGTCCCCGGGTCATTGGAATTAACTAATGAAGGTTAAAATCCCCAACACGGCCGAGAATGGAACCCGGGATCCTCTGAACCGAAGGCCAGTACGCTGACCATTCAGCCAACGAGTCGAACAAAACAAATTATAATGAACGTACTTGTAAAATACTTTTCAGAGACTTAATGTTTCCTACGTGTCTTTTCTGTGGCCGGCAGCGTAAATGACGAATACTACATTCCTTTCGAATTTCATACACGACAGGGCGTGGTCTGAGACTTGATACGTGTGCTGGTTGGGGTGGTGGGTAATGGTGATTATTGTTTTAAGAGGAAATACGACTATAGACTCTTAACACCAATCAGCAGGAAATTAGTAGAGGTCCGACACTTCGAACTATGAAGATATCGGCAGAAGAAAGGCAGGGGTCACGAATAGCGTGAAAATGAGACTCCCTCGCGGGAGAACATGAATTTAACCAAGGGAGGTTGAACGAGGAAATCAACATTAGGAGTCTGGCACATGTAGGTGAAGGTGGGTAGCGAACGTAATGATTGCCAATTGATACTCCAAGTTCTGAGCCCCTGATGGACGGGGGAGGGTTCTCGTTCTAGTCACCGTTTGACAGGTAGGGGACACCATGGATGTTTTTATTATTACTAGTATACACATACATACATCATTATAGACCTTTATGCCTTTCAGCGTTCAGTCTGCAAGCCTCTCTGAATTTACTAAATGTCGCCACAATCCTCTATGTGCAACTAGTGCTGTGGCCTCATGTAGTTCTATACCTCTTATCTTTACATTGTTAGAAACTGGGTCTAACCATCATCGTCTTGGTCTTCCTCTACTTCTCTTACTCTCCATAACAGAGTCCATTATTTTCCTAGGTAGCCTATCTTCCTCCATTCGCCTCACATGACCCCACCACCGAAGCCGGTTTATGCGTACAGCTTCATCCATCGAGTTCATTCCTAAATTAGCCTTCATCTGCTCATTCCAAGTACCTCCTGTAATTGTTCTCACTTGTTTGTACCAAAAAACATGTTACTTCTAACTTCTGAATAAGATATGCTGAGTCCACCCACCTTTCACTCCCGTAAAGCAAAGTTGGTCTAAAAACAGACCTATGTAAAGATAGTTTCGTCCGCGAGCTGATTTCCTTCTTACAGAATACTGTTGATCGCAACTGCGAGCTCAGCGCATTAGTTTTACTGCACGTTGATTCAATCTCACTTACTATGCTGCCATCCTGGAAGAACACACATCCTAAATACTTGGAATTATCTACCTGTTCCAGCTTTGTATTATTATTATTATTATTATTATTATTATTATTATTATTATTATTATTATTATTATTATTATTATTATTATTATTCCTTTATTTCCATGCCGTGACTCATGCTATGAAAGCTGCTATTCTGCCAGATTAAGTCGTACAGTTGTAGGGCCTACATACAGTTTTTCAGTAAATTACACACACGCTTACTGAACTGTACACATACTTATAAAAACACATTAAAGGGAAGAAAAAAGAAATGTATATAAAATTACGTCCGCCTGTGTGGTGTAGTGGTTAGCGTGATTAGCTGCCACCCCCGGAGGCCCGGGTTCGATTCCCGGCTCTGCCACGAAAATTTGAAAAGTGGTACGAGGGCTGGAACGGGGACCACTCAGCCTCGGGAGGTCAACTGAGTAGAGGTGGGTTCGATTCCCACCTCAGCCATCCTGGAAGTGGTTTTCCGTGGTTTCCCACTTCTCCAGGGGAATGCCGGGATGGTACCTAACTTAAGGCCACGGCCGCTTCCTTCCCTCCTCCTTGCCTATCCCTTCCAATCTTCCCATCCCTCCACAAGGCCCCTGTTCAGCATAGCAGGTGAGGCCGCCTGGGCGAGGTACTGGTCATACTCCCCAGTTGTATCCCCCGACCAAGAGTCTGAAGCTCCAGGACACTGCCCTTGAGGCGGTAGAGGTGGGATCCCTCGCTAAGTCCGAGGGAAAAACCGAACCTGGAGGGTAAACAGATGATGATGATGATGATATAAAATTACCCAGAATAAAGAAACTTGTCCTATTGCGTGAATAAAAACAAATTTAGTAAAACTTAGTGATACACGGAACGAAATAACAAACTAGGAAAACACTCAACCTGACCAGTCCAAGTACCGTTGCCAAACATTTCCTTTTAAATACCGGTTCAGATAGGGTGTCCCTTAGGCCACTGGGCAACGAATCATTTCGTATTCGAATTGTACTGACAGCAAAATCATTATTGTAGAGGGTGGATCTGTGATTTGATATTTCTTTGGTTCTTATATCTACAGAGAGAATAAGAGGACTATTTTAATTCTTCAGACGGGTGAACACCGAAGGAGTCGGCTACGCGGTTTGCGTCATATAGTTGTGAACTTGCATTTCGGAGATGGTGTGTTCGAATCTCACTGCCGGTAGCCCTGAACATGGTTTTTATCGCCGTTACACATTTTTATACCAGACAGTTATTTAAGACCATTGTCGCCTCCTCCCCATTCTTCGTCCTGTGTCGGTGCGACGTAAATATAATAATAATAACAATAACAATAATAATAATAATAATAATAATAATAATAATAATGTTATTGGCTTTACATCCCACTAACTACTTTTACGGTTTTTGGAGACGCCAAGATGCCGGAATTTAGTCCCACAGGAGTTGTTTTACGTGCTAGTAAATCTACCGTCACGAGGATGACGTATTTGATCACCTTCGAATACCATCAGACTGAATCATGATCGAACCTGCCAAGTTGGGGTCAGAAGGCCAGCGCCTCTACTGTATGAGCCACTCACCCGGCTAGAATAGAAGACTAATGCTTGTGAACTTGTTAGGAATTAACAAAATGATACCAGTCACTGAATTTTGCGTTGGATTCAAATGGTAATTTTTGAGCAAATCCCCTTTTGGAGTTGGACTGATCATCTACCTATAGATTAGTTGAACACACTTTGAAGTTCACGTTAGATGATGCTACAGTAGGCTATATTGCGGATAAGACTATCACCGGTTTTTGGGTGTCCTCTTGACGTCAATCCTATGCGAGGAAATTTTATTCCCTATTCCGTGTTCCTCTGTTTTTTGGTAGAGAGAGAGAGAGAGAGAGAGAGAGAGAGAGTGTACGACGAGGTGTTTAAACAAACGCAAATACCCAGTCCCCGAGCCAAGGGAATTAACCAGACCAGTTAAAATCCCCGTTGTTAAAGTTAATCAAACTCTGGTTCCTCTGAAATTAAGGTAGCCACGGTGAACGTTCGGTAGATTGTCAGACGCTCTCATTTGTACGGATATATTAATTGGTAAGCATATCATTCACTAACTAGTATTAAACGTATTATAGATACAATTCAGATCTAGTAGCTTATGAAGAGAGAATTTGAAGGCTCATAAAATATTTAAGCCTGCTTTGTGATAGATTACTTTCTAAATGCCGCACGGCGCCTTTATCCAATTGCGCCAATTAAACGATGTGTGCTGTTTCATTTTGGATAGGGATGCCGCCTGACGCAATCAATGAATAATTCTTATAATCGCATTCCATGTACGAACTACATTACTCCTGGTATCATTAGTTAGTACAATCTTCCGAACCCGCTTTTTCTGACTTTCGGAGTAATGTTAACAAAATAGCGATTACAGGCGAAAATATTCGATCTTATACCACCGTTGACTAAGAATTATTTGAAGATATTTGATCAAACTTGTTTGTAATAATTTAAAAGACCAAGAATATCTTATTATATCACAGTACATGCCTATTTCCTTCACCCACTTTATCGTTAGAAATTAGTGAGGAAGTTGTGATAGCAACTCAGGAAATTCTTGCATTAAAAGTTGCAAACTACAAGAAGTTGGGAACAAAGTGAAGAAAATCCCATCAAGAATCCAATTTAAGTAATCGAAAGTGTGTATTAACCTGGGGGTTTATTTAAGCTCTAAGAAAATTGTATCTTGTCTTCATCGTATTCGAGGAGGGTGTCCTGCGAAGCGTGGACTCCCTTGAAGATTTAAAATGTTTCCAGAGCCATGTCTTTATAAGAGAGAGTTAATATCACGGAGTAATTTAGAAGGAGACCTCGGCAGAATCCAACATTGCCTCCACCTAGTTGCGCTATCCTCTTCTTCTTCTTCTTCTTCTTCTTCGTCTTCTTCTTCTGCTTCGTGGGCCTGCTTGGGACCAAGCTTGTTCAACTGTTAGGCTTTGATCTATGCCTAATATTGTCGCATCTTCTCCCGGTGTGGCTTGTTGCCTTCCACCGACCAGAGAGTAAGTACCTTTCGACATAAATATATCTTATGACTGGAAGTCATCTGAAAATTTGTAGTACGGAAGTTAGCTTGACGGAAATGTAACCGTAGCAACCGTACAGGCTGGCCATTTTTGTTCTGTACTTAACATCTCTTCAACACGTACTACATGTACGTAACACGACCTAATACGTTGAAAGTCTGTTTCGATTATGGTATGGATTATTGGCCAGACAGTGTTACCTAGCAACCGTGCAGGCTGTGATGTATGGTATGGATTATTGGCCAGACAGTGTTACCTAGCAACCGTGCAGGCTGTGTCATATGGCTGGTGGTCATTTGAAATTAGCAGCTGTTGATAGATGGCCGTAACCAAGAGACATATTTATGATCACTTGATATTTTCTTCAGTGTTTTCTTTTCTTTCTGAAACCACAGACTTCCTGTTAACCATTTACAATATCTATCCTACCGACCACTTTTGGTCAAATAATCTTCTCTTCTGGCCCCGCCGATATTACTTTGGGAGGCCTTCTTATCCCCCACATTTTCGTCGACATCTTTACTCCTCGAAGGATAGGGCCTGTTTCACTTTCAACTTCGTTCGTTGTTTTTGTTCAGGCGATATATTGCGATAAGACTACCACTGCTTTTTGGGTGTCCTCTTGACGTGAATCGTATGCGGGGAAATTTTATTCCCTATTCCGTGTTCCTCTGTTGTTTGGTAGAGAGAGAGTGTGTGTGTGTGTGTGTGTTTGTGTGTGTGTGTACGACGAGGTGTTTAAACAAACAAGTATCCAATCCCTGAGCCAGATAAATTAACCAGACCAGTTAAAATCCCCGTTCTTTACCTTCCACAAACCACCTTTTCGGTTTTCGGAGACGCCAAGGTGCCGGAATTGTGTCCCACAGGTCTTCAGGCGGGTGAGCACCGAGCGAGCCGGCTACGCGGTTTCCGTCATATAGCTGTGAGCTTGCATTTGGGAGACAGTGTGTTCGAACTTCACTGTCGGTAGCCCTGAACATGGTTTTTCCGTGGTTACCCATTTTCATACCAGGTAATTCTTTAATACCATTGTCGCCTCCTCCCCATTCTTCTTCCTGTGTCGGTGCGGTGTAAATGAAATAATAATAATAAACAATAATGTTTAACAATAACTACTTTTACGGTTTTCGGAGACGCCGAGGTGCTGGAATTTAGTCCCACAGGAGTTCTTTTACGTGCCAGTAAATCTACGGACACGAGGCTGGCGTATTTGAGCACCTGGTAGGCGGGCTATGAGAAAGAAGTGTGGGGAAAGGTTCTGCTCTATGACCCCTCTCCTTTTCAATGTGTATATAGAACAAGTAGTGAAATAAGTCCAAGACGAATTTTAGAAGAGGTTTAAACTTTCAATTCAAGAGAGGAAATGAGCACTGAGATTTCCTGATGGTGTTATTTTATCTGAATCTGCAGAAGATGTGGAGAAATGGCTGGTGGAAAGTTACAGGCTAGGATGAGAAGTAAAGGACGAAAATAAATAACTCCAAAACAAAAAGTAACGAAATAGTCGAATAAAGTCAGTTTATACAGGATCTATCAGATTAGGAAAAGTTTTAAAGGATGTAGGTGAATTTCTTACTTGAAAAGTAGAATAACCAACGCTGGCGCAAAATAAGGTGGATGTAACATCTAGACTGCCACAAATAAGGAAGAGCTTTCTTAAGCTGTGCACAGTAGAAATATGTTATTGAAGAATTTCGTGTGAAGCGTGGCACTGTATGGAAGTGAAACATTGACAGTAACTAGTGCAGAAATAAAGAGAATAGAAGCTTTTGAAATGTGGTGTTACAGAAGAAAGTTTAAGGTAAGATGTGTAGGTCGGATCAGGAATTTGTTGAAAGGAGAACGAACTGGTGAAATTTGACCAAAATAAGAGAGAGATTGGACCCACCTACGCACCTACGACTTGCTCAGTTATTGGGAATGTGGAAAGGGTAGGAGCTGAAAAGGTAGACCAAGGCGTGAATGTGACAAGTTGAGAGTACTGTAGATATAAGATGTGATAGCTCTGTAGAAATGGGAATGCTAGCACAAAATAGGGTGGCATGAACAGCTGTTTCACGTCAGTCGATAGACAGATGACTTAAAGAACAACGGACAAGAAGATAACTGTTTTCGTTTTTAATTGTCATGCTTTAACGAGGAACATGTTATCTAATATAATACTTTGTATAATACTCCTTGCACGAGGTCGTTAAACCCGTTGCGGCCCTTAGTTACAAGTCGGCCATGGATGGGCGCGTCCCGCATTGCGTATCTTGTATACAGGTGTGTCCGTTCTGGTGAATTGATGAAGCATTCTGGTAGGCTTTAAGGAATGCGCTCTTGTCGAGGTACATGATTCGTACGTAATGTTGGCTTGTGGAGACCTTTTGAGTTCCATTAGACATGCTAATATGGACTACCTTTAATTATTGGAATTATAAAATGAAATGGCGTATGTCTTTTAGTGCCGGGAGCGTCCAAGGTAATGTTCGGCTCGCCAGGTGCAGGTCTTTTGATTTGACGCCCGTCGGCGACCTGCGCGTCGTGATGAGGAAGAAATGATGATCAAGACGACACATACACACAACCCCAGTGCCAGCGGAATTAACCAATGATGGTTAAATTTTCCGACCCTGCTGGGAATCGAACGCGGGACCCCTGTGATCAAAGGTCAACACGCTAACCATTTAGCTATGAAGTCGGACGGTTATTACCGTCTAAAATGTGTAACGGAAGTGTAACTTAGCAAGCGTGTAGGCTATGATGTGAAGTGTGGATGGATGGCCAGGCTCTGTTACCTAGCAACCGTGCAGGCTGTGTCTAAAAGCTGGCGGTGATCTGAAATTAACGATACAAAATCCGTGACGCAACCGTCGATGGCTGGCCGTTACCTAGAGAATAATAATAATGTTATTGTCTTTACCTCCCACAAACTACTTTTTCGGTTTTCGGAGATGCCAAGGTGCCGGAATTGTGTCGCACAGGAGTTCTTTTACGTGCCAGTAAATCTACCGACACGAGGCTGGCGTATTAGAGTACCTTCAAATACCACCGGACTGAGCCAGGATCGAACCTGCCAAACTGGCGTCTGAAGGCCAGCGCCTCAACCCTCTGAGCCACTCAGCCCGGCGTTACCTAGAGACATATAAGACATATTTATGCATGCATCTTTGTTATAGACTGTTATGCTTCTCAGCGTTCAGTCTGCAAGCCTTTGTGAATATACAGATTGCCCCCACAATTTTCTACTTGTAACTATTTATGTGGCCTCGTTTACCTCTTATCTTAAAATCGTTAGAAACTGAGTCCTACCATCATCGTCTTGGCCTTCCTCTACTTCTCTTACCCTCCATAACAGAGCCCATTATCTCCTAGGTAACCTATCCACCTCCATTCGCCTCAATGACCCCACCACCGAAGCCGGTTTGTGCGTACAGCTTCATCCATCGAGTTCATTTCTAAATTATCATTTGTATCTCATTGCGAGTACCCTCCTGCCACTGTTCCCACTTGTTTGTACCAACAGTCATTCTTGCTAACTTTCATATCTGTTACTTGTAACTGATCATTCGACATTTCCATTGGGAAATTGGGCACCTTTTTTGTTTGTTTATATTACGTGATCCGAAAATTTTGTAGAACGAAATAGTGCCGTGTAATGTGTGTCGCGATGTTACCTCGCAACAGCATCTTGAGAGCTGCATAGTTCGTGGATCTGTATATCATGGCCATCCATCAGTACTTCACATTACAGCCTGCACGGTTGCTAGGTAACATCGTGTCACGCATTTTATTGAAAGACGTATTTATGATCATTTAATTTTCCCTAAGGGAAATGTAATAATTTTTATTTTTAATGTCCGGCTCCGTGGCTGAATGGTCAGCGTACTTCCCTTATCCCTGTCACTTTTTCTGACTGCGGTGGGACAACTGTGGGTGGGGGCGGCAGAATAACATACACAGTATCCCAAGCCTGTCGTAATAGGCGACTAAAAGGGGCCCCAGGGGCTCTGAACTTTGGAGCGTGGGTTGGCGACTACGGGCTCCTTAGCTGAGTCCTGGCATTGCTTCCACTTTGATGTATCCTGTCTGACCTCCCTTGGTCAACTCTTGTTCTTTTCCGACCCCGACGCTATTAGGTATCGACTGATAGGGAGTCTGTCGTTTTCATGCCCTTCGTGGCCCTTGTCTTTCTTTGGCCGATATCTTCATTTTTCGACGTGTCGCATCCCTTCCAGTTTTTTCCCTCTGATTAGTGTTAATAGAGGATGGTTGCCCAGTCGTACTTCCTCTTAAAACAATAATCACCACCACCACTAATCGCAGAGCTCCAAGACCGGAAAGAAGCGCCTTTCTCCGATAAACCTGCTCTGGAGTTTTTTACAACTTGGTTTTACGTCGCACCGGCACAGATCGGTCATATGGCAACGATGGGACAGGAAAGGGCTAGGAATGCGAAGGAAGCTGCCGTGTCCTTAATTAAGGTACAGCCCCATCATTTTGCTGGTGTGAAAATGGGAAACCACGGAAAACCATCTTCCGGGCTGCCGACAGTCGGGTTGGAACCCACTATCTCCCGAATACTGGATAATGACTTCACTTACGCCACTGCAGCTTTCGAGCTCGGTCAGTTAGAAGTAACAGACATGAAAGCAGCAAGAATGATTGTTGGTACAAACAGGTGGGAACAGTGGCAGGAGGGTACTCGCAATGAGGAGATACAAATGATAATTTAGAAATGAACTCGATGGATGAAGCTGTACGCACAAACCGGCTTCGGTGGTGGGGTCATTGAGGCGAATGGAGGTGGATAGGTTACCTAGGAGATAATGGGCTCTGTTATGGAGGGTAAGAGAAGTAGAGGAAGACCAAGACATTGATGGTAGGATTCAGTTTCTAACAGTTTAAAGATAAGAGGTAAACGGGACATTGTAAATTGAGACAAAATCAACTTGTCAACTAAGACGAACTAACAGTCACTTAAAATGTTCTCTTATGTTCTTCGTTCTTTAAATATTTGATCTGCGGATTGCAGTTGCAGATTTTCTCGGTAAAAGGGCGTCTGAGAAATGTCTAATTTGCTAAGATTTAAAACTGTACTCACAGCAAGATAGAGGACAAATACACTAGTTGAAAATTCATCGTTAAGGGTGACAGTGAGTTTCTGGTGAGTAACGTGCGTATGATGCATCACCTTGCGAACAGCTGACACCCCAGGAGCAGCACGCACATACGCACCCCATCTGTTTCTATCCATCCATGTATAACACGCAATGCCGTTACTAGAGTGGGAAGTTGACATAAATACGGTATGTCTTAGAGCTGGCTGTCATCCGAAAATTTGTGTAACGTAGCGTCATGTAACAAAATGTGTGAGGTGATGTTACCTAGCAACAGTACGTTGAGAGATGCATAGGCCGTGGATCTGTATCTCATGGCCATCCATCAATACTTCACGTTACACCCTGCACAGTTGCTAGGTAACAACGCGTCACTTATTTTATTGAAGTACATACTGTATTTGTGATCGTTTGATTTGATTTTCAGAAAGTAGGACTCTCGACCTAGTCGAAATTCCTTGCGAAATACGTGGGAGAACAATTTGGAGATCTTCAGACCTTTTTATTTCATATTTTGGAGGTTATCTAAGGGGAGCTGCTCAGCCGAGGCGGTGAAGCTGTGATTCCTCGTCAGGAAGTCAAATAATTTTTGAAGAGGCACATGGCCCCGAGGTACACTTAGCCTACAACAGAAATGAGTACAGTTTAATTCCCGGAAGTATAGGCGTCCCGGCATAGGGCTAACCTCCCTATCCCACTTAGTGCCGAGATCATAGTTAGCCTTTACCTTCCATCCTCCGAGAGCCTTCACACTCTGTTCTGAGATTGTTTTGCATTGGTTTCGAGTTTGGCGAAGTATTTATATGCAGCGTGGTCGGAATTGATCGAGCGAACTCACCAAGGTGTGAAAGCTTGCATCGTCGTAAATATAGGGTCAGCTGGGGTAATTTCGATCATGGGATATTTGTGACCTCTTCCCATTTCACCCTAACAGTTTGTATTGTTAAGTTTCTCTAGTCAGTATTCTTCCAATTTAAAACACGGTGGTCCACAAGGAAGCCTTTTCACAGATATTGTAAGGTTGAAAATAGAGATGGGCTGAAATACCCCATGGTCGGGACTACATCATCTGATCCTATTTAAGAAAGGAATCAGTACTCTATCGCCATATTTGTCACCTCGCCACGCTAACGCTTTAGTGTTTAAGTAATATGAAACACAAGTATGTACAGGTACTTCGCCTGCTCAGCATGACATCTAAGCATAAACGTTTCTTTCTACAGTTCCATTAAACTAACTTCGTGACCCTGACATTGAGCGGTAACAGTCCCACTGCACGTGAAGGCGAATAGGCAACGAGATCTGTCCTTGAAGGCAGCCAATCAGCCCATTGCTCCACCTTCCCCTCCCTTCTCCTTCATTCCAAAAATTGCAGCCGGCTCCGCTACACACATACTGTACATACGCGTATCTTTATGAAACACAAAGTTATTTTAAATTCAACTGTTGGTAGTCATATTGGCGTCATTGTACAACCGACAACTTTTTTACAATAGCTGAGTGTGTGTGGGTCCCTATATCCAGTTTACATCTTGTGACATTCCTTTTCATATCCTGCCGTTATTTACTTTATTATGATGACTTCAGAGAGAGCGCTATATATCATTCCACTATACCTATAAGCTCATTCTACGTTAAGAAAACTGCGTTGCTCTTACGGACCTACGAGGAGCGAACACACCCCCTCTTAGACAGCCATAATTCCTCGTGATTAAGAGATATTATACTGTACTTTGTAATGTATTATGAAGGATGGATAAAAAGGACGAGGCATTTTTGCCTGTGAGTTATTAAAATAACTATATAACATTTTATTTTTCATAAATACATTTGTAGGGAGGAAGCACAATGGCAGGAACAGCCATCGCTTCGTTACCTTCCTTCATTTTCCTTCATCTTTATAGCTCTGGTACAAGTCTCGAGTAGTCCCTCACTCTGTGAACCATCACGGGCAGCTCACTTCTGTAGTGAAGTTGTCTACAATATTTATTTGTTGTGTCGGTTTTCTAGCCTTTATTGCATGGAGAAATTTATTAAATGCAATTAAATGCATCCCTCACCCCTGGAGCCCATAAACATTATTTGTCTATTTTCTCCCCCAGTTTGCCTTACACTTCAGTGCTGAGGTTTACCTCTGATTCTCTACAAACACAATATAGGCCCTGTAAACCCCCCGCCCCCTTTAGTTGATAAAAATAATTTGCAGCTTAGTTTCTTCCGCTTTTTGTCTTCAACTTAAATACTGAATTTCACAAATTTATGTGCTGCCGTTTTCGCGTGATGTTGTTGAGGAGATCTGTTCGATATGGCAACCCTGTTGTCATAAGAGCAATTCTGGAATGAGCTATGCGATGTACTGTGCTATCTCTGTTACAGTAACGGATCAGTCAAGTGCAGGAGGATTGGTAGAATTCCAGTATCGAAAACCGATGGATGAATCGATGAGGGGTATTCTGTTATCATTATGGCATGTGAAACCTTGACTAGTTTTATTGGCAGGTCGCAAGTATGTGTGGGCGTGTGCGCTATAATTAGTCAGGAACTTATTAACAGCAAGCACGCTACAGTTCAAGGACGACACATGTTATACGAGAAGCAGTGGGAGGGAAGCTCGCTCTTGAAGTTTTTTCTCTGCGCCTTATAAGAAAGCCACCATACACGTACGGATCACACTGTCAGGTTATGATCTTCAATCCGCCGTGTAATCTGGCCATGTTTTTCGTGCAGAAAATACCATCAGTAGATGAACTGATTGCATATGCAGCAATTCCTGCATACGTCTTAAAGAAGAGAGAACGGAAACAACGCACATTGTGCGGGAAAGTGTGGTTGGACTGGCATAATTACACCCGTAAAGAATTGATGCAAGAGCAACAAGTGTACCCCAACTTTTGTACAAATATTTACTTACGGTTGAACTTACCTTTTACTTTCCACAGCGAAGGGAGTTCTGTGAACCCCTCAATGGATTCAGATAGAATTATCTTCAACCACGTGGGAGAAAGACAGTATTTCACAATCTATGCGAAGACTAAACTGACCGAGCATTTGGCCTGCCGGTCGGCCGAGATTCCCCGATACACGTCTGTTCCGCCTGTCAGGCGCCACGTCCTGCAGTTAGAAATGGCGGAATTGTCCCAGTCCAACAGTCCAAACATTTTGTTGACCGGCAGTCCAAACAAAACAAGTCGGTTTATTCTGTCAGTCTCGAACTGTTCAGGGTAATCGGAAGGCGAAACTGGACGCGTATGGGGTCCGTCGAGAATAACCTCCATGCCTGTAACTACAGTAATTTAGATTTGTGGAAGGGAGCTTGCATTCGGCAAATACGAGGTTCGAATACCACCGCTGGCAGCCCTGAGGATGGTATTCCCTCTGAACCGAAGCCACTAGCAAAAAGAAGAACTTAAGTTGGAGGGAAAACGGAACAAGTTCGGTCCTTTGCTGATAAACGAAAGAGAAGGGCACAAAAATGAGACTCCCTAGGCCTCGAAACGTAACACCGCCGGGGTTGGAAGATAAACAGGGTTGGCCAAGGAATGTTAGGTAGGAAAAAGAGGAGACTAGTACAAGTAAGTAGCATCACTGCCAGGCTCAGCTAAGGTACCCGTGGAACCCCATCTACGCTGTCAGTTCGAGAGCCGTTGGGGTACCACTTTCAGTCGTCTCTTACTACAGACTGGCGATACCGTGGATGTTTTCTACCGTCCGCATCCACAGGAGGTATAAGTGAACTGAACCATATGAAGACAATGATGACACTTGACCTGCAAAATCCACCTCTGGTACCATTGCTGGTATATCATTATGTTCAATTTAAAATTGTGATATACTTGTGCCCACTCTCAGAAATTCCCCAGCAGTCCCAGAAGATATGCGATCACTCCAGCAGGAGGTGACCATCATTAGCTTAATCTTGGGGTAACCCTGCTAACCTGCCTGGGCTCCTGCTCGCTGGCTTCGAGAACAACATTTTTCTCTCGCGGACATTATTTACAGAAATAATGTCTTAAAATCGTTGCATCGTTGACATGTTTAAAAACGGACAATTTTTGCTTCCCATCTGCGATAACAAGTATTTAAATATAAATTACACATTCAAAACCTAAATGACCTAACATGAAATGAAACGAGGAAAATGATAAAAGACAAAGGCATCTCCGTGCAGGCCATTAAGGCCCCTGGAAGAGTGGAAGGTAAAGGCTTCCAATATCCATAACCTCAGCACTTGGTGGGTTAGAGTGATAAACTCTGCACCCGGCCGTCTTTGCCTTCAGGAATTAACCTGGTACTCATTTTTGGTGTAGGCTGAGCGAACCTCAGGGCCATGTGCATTTCCGGAAGTGAAGTGGAAATCTCGTTTCTTAAATTTTACGACTTATTGACGGGGAATCGAACCCACGTCCTTCCGGGTGAACCGAGCCCCTAGGAAAATGGTGTTATTGAATTCTCTGTAAGCCTATTGGTTATTTCATAAACGACCTCCAAACTCGAGTACACATAATATTTTGGTCGACTCGAGTGATAAACGCACTTTTCTAGAGACAGATGCCTCTCGCACGTCTTGCCTCCTCTGTCACCCTAAAATGAGATTTTTCTTTCCCCTTCTGTTCCGTCGCTGCCCGTGAAAATTAGTTCGAAAGTGGATCACTAAAGAGAGATATGTTATCTAAATACCACACCAATACAGATATGCTAGGAACAAAAAGTATTATTTATTTCAACATTTTATGGCATTGAATCAGTATTGGAGTGTACCTTTTTTTCTATCTGTTGTCATACTAATTAGTACAGTGCTATGAAGCTAAAACTATAAATATTGGAACAGAATTCCAGAATGTTTTAGATCAATGAGTCTATTCAACCCTATTTAAAGCCAGTCACCGATTTACTGTCAATTGCGAGGCATTTAAGAGAGAAAATGGGTTAAAAATACATATAACCACACAGTTAGTAATTAAATACAAATCAAGTGACAGTTGCATTCAATCTGATATGCAATGGAAGGGAAGTAAAAACAACATTCCACAACCGACAGTCAATTGGCAAATATATATAATATGGTAGATGCATGTCAAAGAGTAATAAAATAATGCCCTAGTACAATATTCGTGTCTCCAACATGTTGTATGAGACGACACGACAAGTAATTCCCTTGTTTGTTGCTGCTGTTAATTAGTTTAAAATCTGAAGTTCTTCCTCGTAACACGAGTGAATTCAGTTTGTTTTACTGTTGAAAACGTGAAATTGAGCAATTTCCTCAATTGTGCCGAAAGTTGAAGGGCTAAAGGGCCCGGCAAGGATTCAAATTGTTAGTCTTGGATAGCTCCATCAAACTAAAAGAAATAAATTTCGAAACAGCATTGACTCACATTAGCTCTCGTAGCGGTAGAAAAGGGCAAACTGCTAATCTAATCGACCAAATAACGATGATTAAGAAACGTATCGTAAATTTTAGGAATAGATAAAGAATATATTCTCATCCTTTATTATAATTACTTTATTTACCTAAAATTCGTAACTTGGATCGTATCCCTAGGCGTGTTGAAACACCGGATGCCGTGAGATCTCCGAAGTTAAGCAACAACATTTGGCTGGGCTGCCACGCGCTGTTGGTGGGGGGTAAGGGAATGGAGGAGCGGAAAGAAACTGGCCACCGTACCGTACGTAAACTCCGGCTCAGGCACACCTCTCCGGGGGTTCGGACTTGCCTTCGGGCAGAATACACCCTTACCTTTATATCTCTAGGATTTATTCAACATTGAGTTGCTGCCTGAAGGGCAGGAACTGTGCATTTTCTGTTCCATTTACTCAGTGGGAGGGTGAACTATTACTATTTCTTCTATGTGGTGTGCTGAGTGGTTAAGAACCGAGGAAGAACCCGCGAACTTCAGTTTAGAAAGCCACTATAAAACCGTATACATGATTAATGAGAACTTCAGACAGCCCATGTTTTTCAGGCACTTTACTATAAGAAACAAGTTCGCTCTCGTACGAAATGATCATTATATCGGTCTGTTTTCAAACCGAATCTGCTGTGCCGAAGTTAAGGCTGGGTAGGCTCAGGACATCTTTGGCCAGCCATACACGTAGAAGTTTACCTGGCAGGCATACCTGCACAGCCAAAGAACTCACACACGTTACGGTAAACCGCCAGGCTTTGTCATCAGTTGAGATCATGGCATTGGGCCAAGAAAATAACGCGATCCCGCTGGTCAGTTTATTATTTGCTATTAACTGTAAAAAAACAAATATAGAAACGTGAAAAATGGTGCAAAGAATGATTGCTGAAATGAAATCAGTACGCTCATATTAACTTATTTACAAGATCTGCTTTTCTATTGATCAGTGTACAACACAGATATTAATGTAATTAATTACTTGCGGATGAATAATAATAATAATAATAATAATAATAATAATAATAATAATAATAATAATAATAATAATAATAATAATAATCGTATGGCCTCAGCTACCGTGAGCTGACATTTCGATTTGACGCCATCTGGCTGTCTGCTCGTCAATTTAGACGTTCCGTTTTTACTCTAGGTCCGCTAGATGGCAGACAGAGTAAACCGGATCTCTCTTGGGCGTCTATGGCCAAGATTTAATTAATTTTGTCGGGTAAATACCAAATGTATCACCAGAGATCTTTTACATGCCGACATCGTACGACATGGAGTGTCGAATGGACTTTTTTCCGCCCTTCAAAAATCCGACTACCTCTGCCGGGTTTGAACCCGCTATCTTGGGATCCGAAGGCCGACACTCTACCACGGATCCACAAAGGCAGCTGCGGATGAATAAAACAAGTGTACGAAAAATTGCTTTCACTGGTGTCTTCATTAATTCAGAAGAAATATACGGGTTGATTATATTAACCTTTTCACCAATTACGAGGTCCAGCTCCATGGCTAAATGGTTAGCGTGCTGGCCTTTGGTCACAAGGGTCCCGGGTTCGATTCCCGGCAGGGTCGGAAATTTTAACCATCATTGGTTAATTTCACTGGCACAGGGGCTAGGTGTATGTGTCGTCTTCACCATTTCATCCTCATCACGACACGCAGGTCGCCTACGGTAGTCAAATCAAAAGACCTGCACCTGGCGAGCCGAACATGTCTTCGGACACCCCCGGCACTAAAAGTCATACGCCATTTCATTTTACCCATTATGGGTAAGCAGCATCTCTCTTCGCACGATCCTGATACTCCTTGCTTTTCACATCCCAGATACAAGATTCTGATTGATAGATCTCAATGAACTCTTTGATCACTTATTGGGCTTCCGGTTTGTCGACATGTTTTGTACAAAGAACAAAAATCAAAGCGCACCAAAAACAGTGAGTTCTCTAGACACACTTCCTATGGTATGGATCATTCCATGTTAAGACAACATTATTGCTCTTATGACAACAGGATTGTCATATCAAACAACTATGCTCGACAGCATCATAGGTAAACCCCATCGACAAGTTGGCTGCGCGGTTAGGGACGCGCAGCTGTGAGCTTGCTACTCGGGAGATTGTGGGTTCGAATCCCAGTGTCGGTAGCCCTTAAGATGGTTTTCCGTGGTTTCCCATTTTCACACCAGGCAAATACTGGATCTATCTGAATTACGGCCACAGCCGCTTCGTTCCCACTCTTAGGTCTTTCTTATCCCATCGTCGCCATAAGGCCTATCTATGTTTGCGCGACAAAAAACAATTTGTAAAAAAAAAATCCCGGCACATAAATGTGTGAAACTCAGATTTCAAGTTAAAGATGAAAGCGGGAAGAAACTAAGCTGAAAATTACTTTTATGAATTCCCAAGTACATTCATTGGTCAAACTCGTTATTTAAGTTCAAGGTAAGTACGCACTGATATGAAGACTAAACAATATAAGCCTACGCAGCACATAAATAGTTGACTTCTCTACAACAGTCATACGCTGAAATGGAAATGGCGTATGGCTTTTAGTACCGGGTGGGTCTAAGGACAAGTTCGGCTCGCCAGGTGCAGGTCTTTTGAATTGACACCTGTAGGCTGCGTGTCGTGATGAGGATGAGATGATGAAGACGAAACATGCACCCAGTCCCCGTGCCAGGGAAATTAAGCAATTATGGTTGAAATTCCCGACTCTGCCGTGAATCGAACCCGGGACCCCTGTGATCAAAGGCCAGCACGGTAACCATTTAGCCATGGAGCCGGTCACACTACATGTACCAGAGCGACACAGAAAGAAAGTGTAGAAAGGCAACAAAGCGATGGCTGTTCCTGCCATTGTGCTTCCTTCCCGCGAATGTCATTAGGAAATAGAAATTTTTAAGTAGGTATTATAATAACGCACGGAAAAAAGTGCCTAATTCTTCCTTCTTTCTTTCTTTCTTTCTTTCTTTCTTTCTCTCTTTCATAATACTATATAAAATAAATGATAATGTTTCATAATCATGGGTTTCTAAGAGGGAATGTGTTCACTCCTTGTAGGTCCATAAGAGCAATATTGTTTGCTTAACATGGAATGATCTAGTCATAACTTACTGTACAACTGAAACCTGTACAGGTGAGCCGCAGACACGCTCTAATATGCTCCTCTGCGCGAGTACAAAATCAAATTTTTCAATTCCTTCTCGATCACCTGTACAGATAGCGAAACATGTATAGTTCCTCAGGAAGTTGGAAGCATACTCGCATAAACTGTGCAGCTAAACCTGTCGGGTACGGCACAACATGTATAACCGGCCTTACTCAAAAGTTCGAAGTAACAGACATGAATGTAGCGAAAATGATTGTTGTGTGGGAGACTACTTGCAAAGAAGAGATAAAGGGCTCTCCCAAAATGAACTCACTGTACGAAGCTGTGCGTATAATTGGCTTCGATGGTGGGATCATGCGAGGAGGATGGGCTACATAGGAAAATAATGGACATGGAAGGCAAGAGAAGCAAGAGGAAACGTAGGCAATGATGGTTAATATTGATTATAACGATAAATGTTGTGAAACCGAACGGGTCCACAGAGCTAGTTGGAAATAGAGCATTGTAAAGACGCTTAGTTAATTCACTTCAGGCTTGCAGATTGAATTCTGAAAGGCAAAACAAGCTACAATGAAGACGTGTGTGCATGTAATGTATCGATGCAGCCTGTGTATAATTAAACGTAAGTTTTCTTGCGCTAAATGACTGGCTGTGGAAAACACAATTAATAGGGATTTCACATATTGTTCTATTTTTCGAGGACCTAACAAGTTTATGGATGAAGAATTAAATTTATGAGACGTATATTCTGGCTCGTATTCTGTAAGAATTCGTCTCCCCCTTGTTTTCTACGCTGCAGTACGAGTATAACACACTGTCAGGTTCAGTAGAATGCCCAGATAATTTTTTGACGTTTTCAGTTACACTCCACTCAAGAATGCGAAATATTCAGAGCGAAATTAATATTGCGGCAACTGTTAACTTGGGGGTCATGAATATTCAACATCTAACAGAGTCATCCAGAAACATTTAAAAAAAAGTGTGGAAGGAGGTTTTCAAATTAATTCATTAAAACATCCTCGTTGAAAGCTCTACAAGGTTGCGTGGTGCTAGTACACGCCTCTGTGTTAAAATTACAGAAAACAAAACAAAAAAAGGGTCAAAATTAAGACCACTCCAATAAACTACGGGGCAAGATGAAGCCATTCTTAGCTTAGAGTATGCACGGAAAATTAAACTTCTGGGTGAGCCAAATTCCACGTTGAGCACAAAGCTCTTTCAGGATTACTTATTACGGACCAAGTTTTAATGACACTCGATTTGGAAGAATGCCATCTTCAAAAATTATTTTCCTCCCTGACAACGTGCTGAAAGTCGCATAAAAATTTATACTATAAATTTACGGGTTTATCCTATTTATTGTATCTTAAATCACACTAGCAACAAATTATATTTTCCTTCTAGCTACGGAATCAAATGGCTTAATAGTCCACAGTTCAAAAGTTGACAACCAGCTGAATAAAAAAATGAGGATAGTATCGTATACCAGAGCCTCCGTGGCTCAGTCGGCAGCGCGCCAGCCTCTCACTGCTAGGTTTCGTGGTTCAAATCCCGTTCTCTCCATGTGGGATATGCGCTGGACAAAGCGGAGGCGGGGCAGGTTTTTCTCCGGGTACTCCGGTTTTCCCAGTCATCTTTCATTCGAACAACTCATTTCAATATCATTTCACTTCACATGTCGGGTCATTAATCATTGCCCCAGAGGAGTGCGACAGGCTTCGGCAGCCGGCACAGTTCCTATCCTCGCCGCTAGACGGGGGCTTCATTCATTCCATTCCTGACACGGTCGAATGACTGAAAACAGGGTGTGGATTTTCATTTTTCAGTATTGCGTATCATTAATCCCATGTCCCTATAATGGCTGCCAATGATATCCAACCTATCCTCCTCACCTTCGGCAAAAGGAACACCTTTTAAGAAAGAATCCAAAATTGCCTACACACCAGAAAAACATACATATCCGGAAACCAGAGAGATTCGTATTCAGAAATCCCTCCTCATGGAAGCTTCGACGAAGATCAAGCTGTGCTTGAAAAGTGGGCTGCTTTAAAACCTGACCGCCGGCATAAGTGGCTCAGACGGTTGAGGCGCTGGTTTTCAGATCCGAACTTGGCAGGTTCGATCCTGGACCAGTCCGGTGATATTTGAAGGTGCTCAAATACGTCAGTCTCGTGTCGGTAGATTTACTGGCGCGTAAAAGAACTTCTGTGGGACTAAATTCCGACACCTCGGCGTCTGCGAAAACCGTAAAAGTAATTAGTGGGACGTAAAGCAATTATTATTATTATTATTATTATTATTATTATTATTATTATTATTATTATTATTATTGTTGTTACGGAAATTTCCGTGGTAGTTAGAGGTGAAAGAAGGTGCGGGGTGGTGAACAGGTCTCAAGCTACGAAAGTAAAATTAATTAAAAATTTAACAAGGTTATATTTTCTTTTGAAAATAAAGAAATAACAAGTACGGCAGGTACAGAGTAGCAAGTCAACAAAATGTAGTTACAATATTTACTGGATTTGGGCTTCGCGCCCCGACTTCACACTTCTAGGGCAATTAACCCAACTTTACTCCAAAATAAGTTTTACCAGAGGGGCAGAAAACCCCCATTCATGTTCAAGAGCACTTGCCCCAAATTACACAGAAAGGCCTCCTCGAAGACAACACTTAATTTTCAAGAAAGAGCCACACGCTCTCAAACTTTAAGCCTCTCAAAGGCCACACCAAACTCCACCTTCAAGTTGTCCTCTCAGGACATAGACACAGGGGTAACATACCCAACCTACTGAGGTCTATTAAATGAAAAGGGGTAATTACATGACCTCTAAAATAACAATTAGAGAGGAGGCGATCTGCTCTCCTAATGCATTTGTTTTTTAAAACCTAATCTGGCTCTAGGCCACTAATACAAGGGCTAATCCCGTACTACAGAGGTGACTTAAGAAGGAAACAATTTACATTACGTTAAAGAAGAATAGGTAGAGAAAAAAATAAGTTCACCTCAAAGCAATATGAGTGGGAGCTCGAGAGGGTTAAGCACTCTCTATCCCAATATGTAGTTTAAAAGATAGAATAGATACAAGTTTCTTTACATTTTAAGGAAGGTTACATAATGGAACAACTTCGGACCCGCCCCGAGAGTTAAACTGCTGAGCTAGCAAAGAAAGAAGTTATTAATCGGCCATTACTTTGTTGTTGACCGCTGCCGACGAAAGAGGCGCTTCCCGCCCCCTGCTATGTACTTTACACACTGAAAGATGGAACAGAAGTGGCCCGGAGACCCTAAAATCAGCAGTTTATATACTCTCGCGGAAAGTTCGAGGCGTTTGGGGAATGAGAACACCCTCCCACAAAAACTTTATTGGCTAACCAAGAAAACCCCTACACAATATGAAGAAGAAACACCTAATTGGTGAAAAATTAATTCAAGAAATTCGGGATTGGCTAGATACAAAACAAGGGGAAAGAAAGGGATAATATTGCCAACTTAAATAATGACTGAAAGAAATTTAGCAAAGAACAAACTTTTGAATTCAAAATTTCTCCAAAAAAAAAAACAGTTCTTTCACTCCGCACTAGGGTGCACTATTGTTGATCTTCAGTAGTGTCCTCTAGAAGAGAAAGTTCACACTTCTTACTACAAGCAAAACAAAAATACGTCGAAAATGACACAGTTCAAAAACTCCAAAATTTCCAGGTAGTGACATCTTCTGAGAAAGTAGAAAATTAATACCGTAGATAAAGTTCAGACTTCCTCCAGCAGAGGAGTTTCAATTGGCGCACATTTTAAATTAGCGGCGTGGAGGTGTACCGCCCGGTACAATTATTATTATTATTATTATTATTATTATTATTATTATTATTATTTCACATGGGTATGCCCAAGGAACATACTTGAACTTATTTAGCTAATGATTTTGCTTTCTTCTCTTCCCAAAATCTCTTCATCCTCTCACTGAAATTCTTCTTACATTCTTCTGTCCAGCTTTTATAACTTCTAGCTTTTGGCTCCGCGAAACAATGATTATTAATCAGTGTTCTGAAAGCAGATCGGTTCTTTACAGTTTCCTGATTGATGTGTATTTCCGGAAGATCTGATTCTATTTCATTTAGCCAGTTGTTTTTGACTTTCAGTGTGAGGGCAAGATTTAGAATTATTTTGGTCAGTCTATCATTGTTCATTCTGAGAATGTGACCATAGAATATTACGGGTATAGTAACACTCAGCTATTACAATCACAATCTATCCTCACTCTGCCCTTACGATATATATAGTAAACCTTCACTAATTGAGAATTCGTGATAATTAGGAGTGCGTTTCAAATGATCAAACGTAAGGAAAAATATGGACACACTTATCAGTTTTATTGGCATTTACCAGGAGTACTAATCTTACATTAAAACAAGGTGCAACAGCAAGTAGCAAAACAACAGTGCCCAAAAGATGCTCAATAAAGATGAGATTTCTTCTGTAAGTGATCAACAGATGATTGTATAATTGCTATGGCTTTAGCGTGGCATACTGTGTTGAAACATGGACATTAAGGAAGAAGGATACAAAGTATTTACGAAGTTTTGAAATATGGTTGTGGAGAATAATGAAAAAAGTGAAGTGGGGAGATAAAATGGAAAAAAAATGAAGTGCTAGCAAGTGTAGGAGAGAAGAGATACCTGATGAAAACTATAATGTGGAGGCAAATATTCTGGTTATGTAACATACTACGCAGAAATTGTCTTCAACAGAGGATGATGGAGGGAAAAATAGAGGGAAGGGAGGAAGAGGATGAAGAAGGTTGTCTCACACACACTAGGCACTTCGCCGTAATGTTCTTCAGGGCACCACAAGTTCCGGTATGCTTGATTTTGTAGACCGGGGTCGCCATATTACAGTCAGATAGCTTCTCCATTATAATCACATAGACTGAATGGAACTCAAACCAACCCACAGGTCCAGGTAAAAGTCCCTGCCCTGGCCGAAAATCGGATCCGGGACCTCCGGGTGAGAGACAGTAACGCTACCCCTAGACCACGGGGCCGGCTATAAGACGTACAGTCGCATGGTAATATACGTGTATCTCGAAGGTAGATTTTTCTCAGAAACAATTCAACCGATAGATTTTGTTATGAGTAAAATCTGTCTGTTTTAACGATCTAATTTAATGCATGATGAACCAATTATTACACACACATAGGCCATTACTGTATTTGAGAATGCGTGACATTTCCCTAATTTGTGGCTATTTACTAAGTCTCTGTCCTCCTCACAGCAGGTCGTTCAGCTCGCTGGTATTAGCCGGACAGCGATAATCACGATTGTCAAGCCTCATTTTCACTTGGCTCCGTGGCCAGTCGCTTCGCATAGCAGCCGCACAGTTGCTGTTGCTGTTTTGAGTCACCAGTCCATAGAGTGGTTTGATGCAGATGCCACCCTATCCTGTGCTAACCTATTCATTTTTACGTAACTGCTCTATTCTGCTGGTCATATTCTTACCTTGGTCTACTCCTACCGTTCATTCCTTCTCTGACACTTACCTCAAAATCCAAGTGAACAAATCGTGGGTGTTTTGAGATGTGTCCTATCATTCTATCTCTTTTTTCTCGCCAAATTCAGCTAAATCAGTCCCCTCTCACCAATTCGATTCAGTATCTTTTCATTCGTGATTCAATCTTCTTCAGCATTCTTCTGTACCACCACATTTCGAAAGCTTCTATTCTCTTTCTTCCTGAACGAGTTATAATCCATGTTTCACTTCCATAAAATGCCACGCTCCAGACGAAAGACTTCTAATACATCTTTCTAATTTATATATCAGTGTTCCAAGTGAGCATTTTTTTTTTTTTGCTAAGAAAGGCCTTCCTTCACAGTACTCGACCAATAATAATAGTTGGCCAGTTGATGCCGAGTGGGTCTCGGCCCACCATTGGCCACGGCTAGTCTGTGGTCCAACAGCTCTGCACTCTGACCGGCCAAGCGAGAAGAGGGGCTGGTCCTCACCGTCGGCTGTCCTGAGAATGGTTTTCCGTGGTTTTCCACTCTCTTGCAATAAGGCGAATGCCGGACAGTTCCTAGTATAGGCCACGGCCGCCAACCCTCTGCACGTCTTCTTCTCCGATACAAATCTCCTGGCCTGAGAGATTGTCACCGTCCAGGAGGCCCGCCTCCTCCATCTGGGAGGAACTAAAACATTTAATTTTTTCGCACTACCTTCTGTATAAGGTTTTCGGAGACTCCGAGGTGCCGGAATTTTGTCCCGCAGGAGTATTTTTCGTTCCGGTAAATCTTTCGACACGCGGCTAGCGTATTCAAATACCTACCTTCAGACACCACGGGACTGATACGTGATCGATCCCATTTACTTCCGCTCAGAAAGTCAGCACTCTATCGTCTGAGCTACATTTCCCGACGTAGCTACTGAACACTAATGTAACTCTTATGTAAGATGGAAATGGCCTATCGCTTGTATATATTTCAAAACGTATTTAGAAGACCATTATTCCTCTACATCAGCTTGAAATTGTGACGTACCCACTTTGCCCACAGATGTATGACAAATTTATAACGTGGCGGGTCACTTTAATATTAAAATAAATAAATGATATGTCATTGTTTCTCCAGAAACAGTATCCCAAGGGCGCCAGTCTTCAAGCTTATGGCTTGAAAACAAAAGTAGATAATTAATAATAATAATAATAATAATACGTAATGAGACTCAAAAAACTCCCAGGGGTGGGGTGAACGGAACACAAATCATTAAGTACACTAACTTGGAATTTAAGGATCATTAATAATCATTTCATAAAATACAAATTAAAACAGCTATTTATTAAGATGAAAAACGTGACGTAACGGCGTATTAACGAAATCTGAACTTACGGAAGCAAAAGAAAAAGTGAATGAAATTAACTTTAAGAAAATAAACTGTTGCGCGAAGACTTGCAGTAACTTATGCCATAAGCTCACCAAATGTAGACTCTGTTGTCTTGAAGCTGAAGATGGGTGGATCTCTCGTACAGGCTGCCTCATCTGTTGTTGGATTCCAGTCCTACATCCACATTTCCTGTCTTTAACACTTCCTATTGTACTCCTTACATAAAGTCGTAATGAGTCCTAATTTTTAAGTGCAAAACCACCATGGGTTATGTTCATGGAGAGAATACACTTGTATTCTTCCGAATTACGGAACAGTAGCGTAGCTAAACTCATAATAAAAGCTCTCCTGCCCTATACCAGTCAGAACCGGTCTCCCGTTGACTACCTCTCGTCATTGAGATAACAAGTCCCAATGAGAGTAACTTTTGAGTAGAATATACTCCGATGCGAAGTGAACTAAGTTAAAATCTTCTCCGATGTGTAGACGTAGAATCGTAGTAAGAGTATCTTCCAAGCGTGAGAATCAGAATCAGAATGTCCGAATCTCCGAATCTGAATGTGAGTCTGAATGAGGATGTTAGTGTCCTCTCCAGCCCTTGTCGGTGGTATATATTGGTTCAAAAGTCTCCTTCCATCAGCCATATCACATGGTCCAGTAAGATTCGAGGTCTCATCCCTTCTCCCTTGTATAGATGTGCATCCATCACGTTGCTTCATTACGTTCATTCACATAGGCTGAACTTTCCCGCTGAAATAAAGCGTCTCGAAGCTGAGTTTGAAAAGTGGGTGGAGAGGGTAAGGTCTCTCGTAACCTCGATGACGTACTTTTTCTGGAACTGGGCTGAAATTAGCCTGCTGACTCTGGTCACCTCACAACGGCTATTGGAAAATTTACTGCAAGTTATAAATATGCGTGATGTTGAAATACTTTACCCAATAATTTGTTCGTTCAGAATACGTTATAGCCGCGATACAAAGAAATGAAATGATGATTGAAATGGATGATAAAAGCCCTATATATATACATATTAATTTAAAATGACCTATCAGTGATTAAATATATACATATTATCAATTAAATATATAGTTCAATAATTAAAAACATTCAGTTATGTCCCAAACATCACAAAATCACTGGAAAGCTTTTCTGGCTTTACATTTCAGTTAATAAATTGAGACCAACAAATTGAAGATACGGGAGATACTCATCATTAAGAGAGATTACATGTAGCTTTGACATTTGTACAATCGTGCGACACCGCATGAATTCCTCTGTTATATCTAATAAGTACAAAGCGAAAGCGAAAATCATCATTAATTTTACCACGGAATGTGTAAGGAAGGATAGTTTCTCCCTCAGCTAGGAAGTTCCTACCTTTTTTTTGCTCTTCCTGGTTTCATAACAGTATTCTCTAAATTCCATCAACAGGAATTTTATCAGAACGTCGTTTATTATGTAAAGATGAATGGAGCAGAAATAAAATTACATCCGTTCGCACGGAATGTTCATCTATAACAAGGTTGTACGATATGGTGGAAATTCCTTCATTTTTTATTACGACATTCTTCCTCCTCACTGCTCGCAGAAACACTTAATAGGAATACCTGAGTGAAGGATTAACAGTAATCTTTCTCGCTCGTTAAAGAACTATTGACGTTCTGAACATCTTGTATCAAAGGGAAGAGAGTGGTGGATTAAGAACAAAATACTGTCATGTCTTGAAGGTTTCAGTCTGCAAGCCTCCACAATCTTTGTGAACTCGTGTAGTTTCATATCTGTTATAAGTCAGTTTATAATGAGTCATTTATGTCTCCCTATACTTCTCTTAACCCCCAACCTCATAATCATTATTCTCTTAGTTAACCTATCCTCCTCCACTCGCCTCACTTGACTCCACCACTGAAGCCAGTTTATTACATAATTTCATCTATCGAGTTCATTCCTAACTTAGTGTTCAATTCGTCATTCCGAGAACCATCCTGTCATTGTTCTCGCAATTGTGCCAGCAATCATTGTCGCTGCTTTCATGCCCGTTACTTTTAACTTAAGTATACGATATCCTGAGTCCACTTAGTTTCCACTGCCGCACAGCGAAGTCCGATTGAAGACAGACTGTGCGATGCACAGATTGTATCCGTGATCATGATACAAACTTTCAGGGATGATGGAGGACGGCAAATGGATCAATTTGAGATAAGGAACAGTAGTCCGGAAACGATCGAGTCAAAAGTTATTAATAAAGTCCGGATTTTTATGCAGTAACAGGTTAGACTGCAAACTAATTTGGTTAGCAGGAAGTGTCGGCCACGCGCTCTTCCATAATGTAGCAAGAGTAACATAAATTATAGGGTTTATGATGGGCCGTACCCCTGAAGTTTATGCAAACCCCATAGCATAGACGTTGTGAAGGTAGACTATACTTACTACTCTCTTCAGTAAGTTTGCATTCTAACCTATCAATGCATAAAAATCCGGGTTCTAAATAATCTAAGTTGTTTAACGTCTGTCCGTTCAAACGACACCGAGGATAATCGAACAGGTACGCCAGAACTTTGTGCGACGATGTCATGCCTGCACTGACGCAGGGGGACGCCATTTCGAACATTTGTAGTAAATGGAGCTGCTTGTGAAACATGTACAGGTAAGCGGACTTAAATGAGTAGAAATTTGCTTAACTTTTGACTCGATCGTTTCCGGACTACGGTTCCTTATCTCAAATTGATAATCATCCCTGAAAGTTTGTAACATCATTACGGGTACAACCTGTATAGCCTATGTAGTTCCATCCGAGAGCTGACTTCTTTCTTACACAATACATCTGGCTACATTTTGATTCAAAATCATTTTGT
This sequence comes from Anabrus simplex, assembly GCF_040414725.1. Lineage (NCBI taxonomy): Eukaryota > Metazoa > Arthropoda > Insecta > Orthoptera > Tettigoniidae > Anabrus > Anabrus simplex. The sequence continues at coordinate 44,208,046 of NC_090275.1, forward strand.
ATACTACCACCTTAATACACATCCTAAATAATTGAAATGATTCCCCCGCTCTAGTTTTGCGTTTCCAACCTGATATTCAGACATGTTAGGTTTCTTCTCTACTTAGTCTTGGTTATGCCAGTTTTCATATATTTCCAGCACCTCTTTTCTAGTTACAGGATTTTCGAGTACGGGCTTTCCGTCACTAAGATTAAGGAGAGAATTTTTACGCACTAATAGGTTAGAACGCAAACGTATTTGAACAAGGCGCAAGCGCCTTCTACCCGCTCTACAGTTATGTTGGATTAGTTGCATACATGTTAGGAGTTCTGACAGTTCAGATCGCTAATGTTTATGCAAATCTCACTGCAGAACCGTTGTGCGGTTAGAAGACACTTGCGCCTTGATCAAATACGTTTGTATTCTTACCTGTTAGTGCCTAAAAGTCCTTTCCCTAGTTGAAGCCAAAGGCAAACTGCTACTATACTACTACTACTACTTACCGAGAGCTTGGCCGTGTGGTTTAGGCCAAGTAGCTGTCAGCGTGCATTTGGGAGATGTGGGTTCTGTTCTCACTGTCGGCAGCCCTGAATATGGTTTTCCGTGGTTTCCCATTTTCACACCAGGCAAATCTGGGGACTGTACCTTCATTAAGACCACGGGTGCTTCCTTCCCACTCCTAGTTCTTTCCTATGCCGTTGTCGCCATAAGACCTCTCTCTTCAGTGCGATGTAAAGCAAATTGTAAAAAATGCTGTTGTCGTTGTTGTTGTTGTGGGGGTCGTCAATCCATAGACTGGTTTGATGCAGCTTCCCGTGCCATACCTTTTCATTTCTACTTAACTACTACATCTACTCTAATATGTTTGTTATATACATGTCTTGATTTAACCATACGCCTACCATTGTTAAACTGCCTACACTTCTCTCAAAAACTATTGTTTAGGATTTACGAGGGTTACGGCATAAATCATGGCAACTATTTCTTCTTTTCTTTTTTCCCCACAAGTAGTAAGTCACAGTGACAATCAGATTCACGGGGGAATGGTTTTTGCCGATTCACCTGTCTTCTGTGGGGTAAATGTTAAGAAAGGGCATGCTGAATATAATTCCTGATTGAGGTAAACGAAAAATGTATGGATGGAGAATCGAACCCGAAACGTCATGCCCGTGAAGCCGGGACGGAACCGCCTCATCCACCACGGAAGCAGGCCAGCGAATACATGAAGGAGTATTGGACACACAGAAAACTCCGCACGAAGAGAAAACATGGAAGTTTTAGCGTGATCCTAAATGGTCCATTCGCTTATAAATAATAATTAATACTAATAGAAAGGGGAAAATCAACAGGACTAATACATTTAAGTATCTCGGTGAATGAATTGAACCCAAGTTATCAGAAAGAGTATCATTATCTATGAGAGTCAACAGTCAACAAGTTAGAACTGGCCTACCGACTGTCAAAGAACTCTAATAAACAAAAAATGTCTGTCACGCAATCTGAAACTGAAGTACTATACGTCTATCATACGACCAGAAGCTCTGCATGTCATGAAGTGTCTTTCATTGAACCGGAGAGGTCTGATGGATAAACTGGAAGTCAGAGAGAGGAGAATTCTCAGGAAGATCTTAGGTCCGGTAAAGGAAGATGACGAATTCCGTAGACGGCACAATTCCGAGCTCTACGAACATATAGAGAGGCCCTCTGATTGTGCTAAGTAGAGTAGCCTTCTATGGCCATACAGTGAGACTCCCTCCCAGAAGACTGACCAATCGCCTGTTCACCTGCTGGTAGAACAAGAAGATCCGACCTTTGGCGGACAGAAACTGAGCAAGGACATTAAAGAACTGGGAATATCTGATCTTCAAGACAGACGATCTGTACGACGTACCCTGAAGGAAGTCCATGGATTTCAGGAAAACCCCGCGGAAGAAAAGTTCCGCCTGGACAGATGAAAGAAAGGAGTTACACCGGCAGAAAATGCCGCAAAACTGGGTAGAGATCAAAGCCCAACAGTGGTCCAAAGTAAGCCCATTCGAACCAAGAAGAAGAGGACGAATAGTAATAACAATAATAACAATAATGATAATAATAATATTTTTTCGTTTCACTGATTATATTTGTGGAAAACACCGAGGTAACAGTAGTGAAGTTAGATAATTCATTTCATTTATACCGTAGAGGTATTCCACGTCCTCATTCGCAGGGGTGTAATATGAAAGTCTTGAACCTACAATGCACAACACTCTGTTTTAAACAGTTTGCAGCAGTGTTGCGAGTTTCCGTGGTTTTACGACCCTGTCACTTGCTGTGGTATCGGTTAGTGTAAACGAGCTCTGATGTCCATGTAACGAACGGTTCGTATCGACCCTTGTCTGAACATGAACAGAAACTGTAATTGAAACACAATTAACGAGTAGGAAATGCGGGCGGTGAAACCAAACGAGTGAAGTATCGTTGTGATTGATGGTACATAAAAGTTTTGACGGGAAAAAATATGCAACAGTCCGTAATTTGGTTAATTATGTGTGTCAAAAATCATCGGAATTCTTTTGTTATTAAGTGCTTTCGTTGATGGAATCTGTTGCTTGGATACGATTGTGATAATTAATATGTAGTTCAGTGCTGGTTTGAATGTAAAAGTGTTAAATTTATCATCTGATTCTGTTTTTGACAGCTGAAAATAAACTAACTTGCAAATATTCTTCAATTTATAATAATTGTAATCCTAGAATTGGAAAACTTATACTAGGCATTATTATATTTTGTCCCTTAAAATTACTAAATTTTTTTTACATAGTTGTTGTATCATTGTTGATAAGGTGGTGATGGTGATTATTGTTTCAGGAGGAAGTTTTTTTTTGTTTGCTATTTGCTTTACGTCGCACCGACACAGATAGGTCTTATGGCGACGATGGGAAAAGGAAGATCTATGAGTGGGAAAGAAGCGGCTGTGGCCCTAATTAAGGTACAGCCCCAGCATTTGCCAGGTGTGAAAATGGGAAACCACGGAAAACCATTTTCAGGGCTGCCGACAGTGGGTTTCGAACCTACTATTCTCCCGAATACTGGATACTGGCCGCACTTAAGCGACTGCAGCTATCGAGCTCGGTTTAGGAGGAAGTACAACCATCCTCTATTAACACTAATCAGAGAGTAAAAACTGAAGTGGTCCGACACGTAGAAGAGTTATCAGCCGAAAGAGAAAAGGGCCAGGAAGGGCGTGTAAATTAAAGTTTTCCTAGACCTCGCAAAATAATACCGTCGGGGTCGGCATTGTTGTTAAGGCACTCATCCTACAACTACGTTTATGATAAGTAAGGAAGTAAAGGAAAATTGGCTTTTACCATGTATCTTGGTTTCCGTGCATTCATCGTCATGAATTCCTTCCAGCGATCCGGGTAGGATATTTCAGAACGATGTGCCTCTATTTGTTACGGTCTTGATATTCTGCTTCTTCTCCTCCTCTCGAGCATCCCATGTTTCTCCTCACTTCTCTGATCTGGTCTAATCGCCCTTACGTAGGACTTTCAATCGATCTTCCTCCCGCAACGATCTTCTCAAAATAATACCTTGGAATTCGAGTCGACTGCATCCATTTTTAACGTGTCCTAGCAACTTAACACTTTGAAGACGATGTCACCCCATGTGGGGTGACGGACCCTTATACAAAATATAGTATGTCACCCCTCATGGGGTGACACGGCAGTGTGTCCAGGCCTTTCAACTTTAGGCTGTCGCACGAAACTAGCGCTACCATTCGCTGTTGTATTGCATTGCTTGTTCACGTAAGGTGTTCATAGAGTGCAGCGCAGTGGGGTGACATACGCAACCATCAGAATTCAATTATTAATGGCAAGGAAAATGATGTGGATTGGAGTCTATTATTGCTTTATTCTTACATACTGGTTGAGATATAGCACTCTGATGAAATTGTAAACCGGGGCTACGTGTGAATAAAAAAAATGTTTCTGCAAACCTGGGAATATTCCCCAGTAATTGTCACTGGCTGATGATTTGGTTGAATCATTGCCCGATGCAGCACCGGAATCCTTGCTAGTATTCTCACTACACAAACCACTGTTGAATTCTGACTCGGAAAAGGTGGCATCACATTGCAAATCCTAAATGTCAACATCTCATGATTCAACACTCGAACTCTTTTCAGGTTGTTCTTCTATCTCTCTATCGGTAATCATGGCTTACTCAACACAGAAACACATAACATGAATTAATTTCTTATCATAAAATTCTAAATTACAAGGAACTCGTTGAAAGGCGCGTAAATCAACAGCTCACAGTATAGAGCACAGTGTTCCACAACAACAAAGGTAAAAAGGCCGTCACCCCTGTAGGAGTGACATGCGCGTTCTCTGTTGCATAGTCAACCTAATAACCATATGTCACCCCAATGGGGGGACACAAAAATAGTAACTTTGAACATAAAATATGTCTTTGATTATCATCTACGAATGAAATTACCAACATCCGTAGCCCACAACAACCTGAAAAATGTATACGGCATTTCAGCAGTTTACCGCGGAAAAAGCAAATGTACACGTCGACGCTAAAGTGTTAAACCATGCAACATTCAGCCTTTCTTCCAGGCTGAACTGCAGATCTCCTCGTATCTGAACATAAGACGCCGGATTTTTAGCTTATAATAGGCCTGCTGCCGTTTCTTGATGGATACAGTACTTTTGCATGCATCTCATGGCGCAGGCCAGAACAAAATGTAGCTTACACCCAAGTCCCAGCCTCATCCATGGCTGTGACAATATGGAATCAATATCAATCCAATCAATCAATCATCAATCAATCAGTCACTACTGATCTGCATTTAGGCCAATCGCCCAGGTTGCAGATTCCCTATCTGTTGTTTTCCTAGCCTTTTCCTGAATGATTTCAAAGAAATTAGAAATTTATTGAACATCCCCCTTGGTAAGTTATTCCGATCCCTAACTCCCCATCCTATAAACTCAATATTTGCCGCGATTTGTCCTCTTGAGTTCCAACTTTATCTTCATATTGTGATCTTTTCTACTTTTAAAGACACCACTCAAACTTATTTGTCTACTAATGTCATTCCACGCCATCTTTCCTCTGACAGCACGGATCATACCACTTAGTCGAGCAGCTCGTCTTCTTTCTCCCTAGTCTTCCCAGCCCAAACTTTGCAACATTTTTGTAACGCTACTCTTTTGTCAGAAATCACCCAGAACAAATCGAGCTGCTTTTCTATGGATTTTTTTCCCAGTTCTTCAAGTAATCCTGGTGAGGGTCCCATACACTGCTACCATACTCTAGTTGGGGTCTTACCAGAGACTTATATGCCCTCTCCTTTACAACCCCTAAACACCCTCAAAACCATATGCAGAGAGCTATACCCTTTATTTACAACCCCATTTATGTGATTGTCCCAATGAAGATCTTTCCTTATATTAACACCTAGGTACTTACAATGATCCCCATAAGGAACTGTCACCCCCATCAACGCAGTACTTAAAACAGAGAGGATTTTTCTTATTTGTGAAACTCACAACCTGACTTTTATTCCCGTTTATCATCATACCATTGCCTGCTGTCCATCTCACAACATTATCGAGGTCATTTCGCAGTTTCTCACAATCTTGTAACTTATTTATTACCGAGCGGGGTATGGGTGGTGCTGAGTAATGATATTAGAGCACAGCCAGTGCGTCTGATTGTTATGAAAGGTGTTGCTCATAAGGTCATCCGTGCTGCAATGGCACTGTCTGTCCCAGTCTGGCCTCATTTTGTGCTGCTATTGGTTTTTATGGTGTTGCCATAACCGCATAAACTTTGATGGTGCTATTTGAGGACCCAACCAACCTCTGGGCTGATGACCTAACAGACAGACAGTAGGTTAAAATGCAAAGTAATTTGGTCATTAGGAAGTGTCGTCTAGCCCGTTCTTCCGCGATGTAGCGAGAGTAACATAAATTCAAGGGGTTCTGATGTGTCGTACCCCTAATGCTTAAGTAAAACTTGCAGCATAATCGTTGTGCAGTAAGTTGCGCAGTTGTGTATACTAGTTACCCGTTTCAGTAAGTTGGCATTTTATCCTATTACTGCCTAAAAATCCGAAGTTTACTGATCATTCCTAAATCGGTTTTTCCTTGTTTTCTGTACAGTTGATCGAAGGAACTTAATTTCACAAGTTTGCGGTTGACTTTCTTCTATGTAAGACCCAACTCTCCAGATTATGGAATGGAATGGAATGGAATGGAATGGAATGGAATGGAATGGAATGGAATGGAATGGAATGGAATGGCGTATGACTTTTAGTGCCGGGAGTGTCCGAGGACGAGTTCGGCTCGCCAGGTGCAGGTCTTTTGATTTGACGCCCGCAGGCGACCTGAGCGTCGTCATGAGGATGAAATGACGATGAAGACGACAAATACTCCCGGCCCCGTGTCAGCGGAATTAACCTATTATGGTTAAAATCCCCAACCGTGCCTGGAATCGAACCCGGGACCCTTGAGACCAAAGACCAGCACACTAACCATTTAGCCATGGAGATGGACCTCCAGATTATAATGTCATGATGGCAGGATATAAGTTCTGGCGCAAAATTGGTTATTAACCTATAAATAAGATACAATCAACGAATCGATAGAACAGTAATAATAATAATAATAATAATAATAATAATAATAGCAATAATAATTTTCTTGATTTTTACGTCCCACGAACTACTATTACGGTTTTCAGTTTACAAAAAGAACGACCCTATGAGCATGAGATATTTTCTTTCATACTTAACTGATCACTCATTTTTCAACCTTTTACAGTACCGTATTACTTGAATAATACAATAAAGAGTCAATGGAGTTGAACGACACATATTTTTACTTTAAAAAATTGAACAAGGCTTCGTTGGGGTCGAGCTTTGACAAAGAAATACGTCCTGCGCAGTAGCTATTGTTGAAATAAAGTATGGGTTTGACATTTAATTTAACGGTTTATTTTTTTGATTCTGAACCATTTAGAACACCGTCAGTACATCATCATCGTGTGTTCTGCCCACAGGCAGGTTTTCAAACGTCAGCTCTCCATGTTCTGACGGGCTGAGTGGGTCAGACGGGCGAGGCGATGGCCTTCTGACTCCAGGTTCGATCCTGGCTTAGTGCGGCGGTATTTGATGGTGCTCATATACGTCAGCCTCTTGTCGCCAAATTTACTGGCACGTGAAAGAACTCCTGCAGGACATAATGCCAGTACCTCGGCGTTCCGAAAACCGTAAAAGAAATTAATGGGAAGTAAACCTAATACATTATTTATTATTACAAACAACGAGTCCCCGAACCAGAAGAATATATCACACGCCATTCAAATCCCCGACCCGGCCTGGAATCGAACCCGGGACTCTCTGGACGAAGGCCTCATCGCTGACCATTCCGCCAAGGAGTGTTTCTTTCTATCTTTACTATAATTTCTAGTTTTAGGCGGCTAAAATGGAATAAAACTGTATTTTTCTCCCATAAAATAGATGGGGCGACAGCCCCCTCGCATTTCTTCTCACCAAATTTTCTCGATTTTGATTTTCACCGTATACTCGTAGAACTCGTTAAGACGAATCGAACGACACTCCACACGACCGGAGTCCACTAACTGTGAGCGACATAGCATGTCGATTTTTGTACCTCAAAATCGCCGAGTGGTACCATATCAAAGTCATATATTGTTTGCTAGATCATTGGCTTTCCTATTTCAGTTGAGGTATTGAACGTGCGTTTGTTTAGAAATTATTTCAATTTTGAAACTTTAACATTTTTGTTAACGTTCATCGGACCAAGTACGATTCCGAAGCTCCGGACTACGTCAAGACCTATTTAAGACGCCATTTTACTAAGATGGTGGCGCCGCGCCGACAGAAATCTGACGGGATTGCAAATTTAGTAAGTCTTCTGAGTCATTCAAATGTACTTTTTCTTTATTTTAAAAAAACTGCTTGAGTTTTGGCTATCTACTGACTGGACTATAGGGGCCCATTCACATTCGAGCGGGTTCGCCAACTAATCCGTGACCTTGATAGCACTGACCAGCTCGAATCCTATATTGGGGGGGGGGGGGGGGTTCGTGGTTGGTCTCGAAGTTGGGTCCGTTTTGGAGGTTCGGCAGATAAACCGGCGAATCCGACCGGTCTGCCAACCTGTTAGTGTGTGTATGGCCAACTACCCAATCGGATCTTCATGCTTTTTGTCTGTAGTTTCATCTAGTTTTCAAGTATTACTGAGTGAGTTAATTTCTTAATTACCTCGAATAACAGTTGACTTTTGAGGAGAATAAGCAGTTCACTGGGCAAGTCGTTGTTTCCTAATAGCAGAGGAGATATTACACTGTTAAATTTCATGTCTTCATAATTTCTCCCTGTCGCTAGAAATTGCAGTGTTACATTTAACCTTTCTTCAGCACTTATTGTATATCTCATGTGAGTCTCTTGTTTCTCAATGTTTCGCCGAATCACATCCAACAATTCGGAAAAAATGTTTTCCATACGCAGATGTAATCTACAGGCTCTTGTACATGCAGTGTTCTTAAGAGATTAACATGAGAAAATCGTGGTTTATCTCTCAACCTTTACTTCATCCATACGCGTTTCTTCTTTTCTTTATCAACCGACAATAATGCTGCATCCACTTTAGAATGTTTTCCTTGGGCTGTAATGTAAACCTAGGCAGTGGAAATACTATTTTCAAGTCATAGCGAACTTCCTAGTTGGGATATACTTACAGACTGATGGACCGGTTCGCTAAGCGGTACGCTAGTACATGGCATCAGTCGAGCCAGATGGGTTCGAGGCGGGGATTTACAGGGCAATTCTAAAATACTTTTACAAACTTTGGGGACGGGTTCCTTACACCAAAACAAGAAAAAAAGTCATACAAACATATGTCACAAAATCCTTCGTTTCGTTTTCGCGTTATTTATTTATTTATTTATTTATTTATTTATTTATTTATTTATTTATTTATTTATTTATTTATTTATTTTATCTTAAATTTTACATTTACGTTCACCGGCTTTGCAGGTCCAACCCAGCAATTTAATTTTTCGCAGCATGTCTTACAGGTGAGGTCTACAGGAATTTTATTTTATTTTATTCTGAACACACTCTGAGACTTACTAGCAAAAAAGAAGAAACTTGTGGTTTATGCATAGTGGTGCTCCAGCACATGTTAGTTTCATTGTTCGAGACGCATTTGCAGGTATCTATCATGACAAATGGATAAGTAGAGGAGGACCAGTTCCGTAACCTGCACGTTCCCCTGACCTCAATCCTTTGAATTTTAATTTCTGGAGACATCTTTAACAATTGGTTTATTCAGCAGACAAACAGGTTGAAGAAACACTTCTTCGACCTGTCATGGAAGCCTAAGAAACCATTCGACACCGTCAGGGAGTATTTGAATGGGTGCGACAGTCCGTGATTCGACGAGGGCATGCGTGTTAGACGCAAGAGAAGAGCATTTCGAGCTTGTGTTGAAAACTTTCTAACAATTTAACAATGTCAATGTCAAAAACAGATTATCGTCTCACTTTAATATGTTCTTTTACCGAGCTCGATAGCTGCAGTCGCTGAAGTGCGGCCAGTATCAAGTAATCGGGAGATAGTGGGTTCGAGCCCCACTGTCGGTAGCCGTGAAGATGGTTTTCCGCGGTTTCCCATTTTCACACCAGGCAAATGCCGGGACTGTACCTTAATTAAGGCCGCGGCCGCTTCCTTCCAATTCCTAGGCCTTTCCTATCCCATCGTCGCCATAAGACATATCTGTGTCGGTGCGACGTAAAGCAAATAGCAAAAAAAAAAAAAAAAATTATTTCATTAGTAACATTTTGAACTTTAATAGATCGAAAAGGAAGGAGGATTTGGGGACTTGTGTTTATAGGAACTTTTTTCTTACTATGGTGTAAGCAACCCGTCCCAAAAATTTGTAAAAGTATTTTAGAAACACCCTGTATTTCGTGCACCGGCTCGCAACCCGCTGGAATGTGAATGGGCCCCTTAACGTTCCCTGAAAACTAAGATGGAGGAGGACAAGGTCATTTAGAGAACCATGGTGTCATAAAGTAAGTGAGAATACTACTATCTTGCGTCTCTGTTCTAGAAGTTGTGGCCAGGATTTCTCCTGGTAGTGCCTTAAGTAGGCGGCCTACTTGAAAGGCAAGTGGTTTTTGCTCATCTAATTGCTGCGTTGTCTGGCTCACATACAGGGCAAGAGAGAGAAAGTGGCTTGGCATTGAATAACACACACAGTGCCCTCGAACTTGTCGACGTACAGTAGAGCTGTCGTAACATTGAACATGTAACAGGTCGTTACTGCTCAGCCTGTGATAACATGTGGAGCTATCAAATTGTCACCAGGAAGTTCTGTAAGTTTGTTCGTTTAGCAGTTAAGAGAAAGAACAAGTTTTGAGATCCTCATTGCAAAGATTCTGAGTTCGACTATTATATTGTCACCATGTTCATAAAAAACAAATCCTTGTTGACAGTTCTTTTTGAGACACTAACTCCCTCTGTGCGTCAGAGGTAGTGTGTGTGCCTCCTCATCATGAGGTCACAGGTTCAAAGCCAACAGGGGTTTTCCGAATTTTTAAGGGTAGAAAAAGTCCATTCGACATCCCATTTCCTATGTTGTCGACACGTAAAATTCTCTGGTGATACATTTCGTTTGTACCCGATTAAATGAATTAAAATTCTGCTATAGGTCGCCCAACAGATATCCACTTATCTGCCATCTAGTAGAGTAAAACGGAACGTCGAAATTAACAGACAGGCAGAATAAATGGCGTTAAATGAAATTGTCTGTAAAAGGTAGAAGAGGTCATTATTATTATTATTATTATTATTATTATTATTATTATTATTATTATTATTATTATAAGCCGGATTCCGTTGCATTTATTGTAATGCTGCTGATAGATAGTTTGAAATGCACTCAGTACATATTTTGACGAGTTGAAATTGTACTTCTATTTTAGTTGCGTCGTACGTCGCACTAACGTTAAGTATCTAAGTAAGTAGCGCCAACGGTAGGATCGAAAAAGGTTAGGATTGGTAAGGGAATAGAGCACCGGGCGAGTTGGCCGTGCGGTTTGTAGCGCGCAGCTGTGAGATTGCATCCGGGAGATAGTGGGTTCGGACCCACTGTCGGCAGCCCTGAAGATGGTTTTCCGTGGTTTCCCATTTTCACACCAGGAAAATGCTGGGGCTGTACCTTAATTAAGGCCACGGCCGCTTCCTTCCCACTCCTAGGCCTTTGCTATCCCTTTGTCGCTATAAGACCTATCTATGTCGGTGCGACGTAAAGCGAATTGTAAAAAGAATGAATAGCTGCAGTATTTGCCTGGTCCGACTCGTTGGCTGAATGGTCAGCGTACTGGCCTTCGGTTCAGAGGGTCCCAGGTTCGATTCCCAGCCGGGTGGGGATTTTAATCGCTACTGATTAATTATCCTGGCTCGGGGACTGGGTGTTTGTGTCTGTCCAACACACTTCTTCTCTTCATATTCACACAACACACTACACTACCAACCACCACAGAAACACGCAATAGTCAGTACATCCCTCCATATAGGGTTGTGTCAGGAAAGGCATCCGGCCGTAAAACAGGGCCAAATCCACATGTGCGACGCAGTTCGCACCCGCGACCCCACAGGTGTGGGAATGGCTGAAGAAGAAGAAGAAGCCACAATATTTGCCTGATGTGACAATGGGAAGCCAGCGAAACCCATATTCATTTCTGTTTTCGCTGCGGTTCGAAACTACTACTATCTGTACCGAACTGGAGGGCGTTTTACTATCCTTATCCGAAGCCGAGGACGATCCACGTACTTCATACAACCCCAGCCTACGTCCCATATCCACATCAGGGGACATGCCATTGTCCTGATCCGAACTAGGATGCATTTTTGGTAATGTCCGAGCTGGCAGACGTCTTTCGATCCTTATCCAACCTATAGACTCCAATGCAGCCCAAACTAGGATTCTGCTAAGGGTCAGAAGATATTTCACAATCCTCTGCTAAACTGGGCGTCTTCTCGCTATTCTGGCCCGAGCCCGAGAATGATCCATGGGTTTGATCCTAATCCGTATCGGCGGTCATTTCACAATCCTGAACGCAGGCTGATAATGGTCCACAGACTTAATAACAATGCAGCCTACGATCCAATCCAGAATACACTTTACCATCCTGATCCGAGGCGGAGAACAGGACACCGGCTAGATACTAAACCAGTTTACGATTCCGATCCATATTGGAGGACATTTTAAAATTGTAATCCGAGTCAAAAACATTTCACAATCGTGATCTGAACCCGTCAATCCTTGTTATAGTGTCGTCATCTGATTCATAGTATTTTATGGCATAAAGCGAGGGTGGCACAGAATTGAAATTTTAGTATTATAGTGCCATACTTTAAATGTTTTAATATTTTACTTCATTTTATGACATATATAATTTGAAACAAAATAACATAACATACTAACATACTATTCATACTGTAACCATCCCTAACTATTACAGCATACACTGTACAGTAACATAAAATTATCGATAACTCATGGTTATTTTTTGCAGAGGTAGTCTGTGATGGATGACTGTCTCTATATGTTTCCACTTATTTATTTTTTCCACTGCATCAGATGATTAATGGCGGAACAGTCATTTGCATAGTTCTCAGACAACAGTTCGCTCACATCAGTGAAAAAGGCTTTGAAAAGGTCTGATAGAAGCCTCCATGGCTCAGGCGGCAGCGCATCGGCCTCTCATCGTTGAACTCCGTAGTTCAAATTCCGGTCACTCCATGTGAGATTTGTGCTGGACAAAGCGGAGGCGGGACAGATTTTTCTCCTGGTGCTCCGGGTTTCCCTATCATCTTTCATTCCAGCAACATTCTCCAATATAATTTCATTTCATCTGTCAGTCATTAATCATTGCCCCTGAGGAGTAAGACAGGCCTCGGCAGCCGGCACAATTCCTATCCTCGCCGCAAGATCGGGGCTTCATTCATTCCATCCCGGACCCGGTCACTGACTGGAAAACAGGTTGTAGGTTTTTCAAAGGTCTGGTAGCTTAATTTGGAAAAAACTTACTCACTTCTCTTTTCCGGACACAGTACCTATGTTCATTTTGCTTGACATACAGTACTTATGGCACTCTGTTGTTCCATAAATTGTATGAACCGAGGGATTGGAATGTATAAAACCTTGGCCATAAGACAGCGAAATTGGAAGGGTGTTATTTATGTCATTGTTTGCAAGATTAGAGTCCCTTCCCACCCTGCAGCCTAGACAATCAGCTACCTGACTTCAAAAGGTTTTTCATTGTCTCCTGTCGAGGAATTTCTGAAAGTGTAGAAATCCAGTCCTTGCTTTAGTGAACGGTAACTGTGTTGCCACATCTATCACAACTCCAGGAATGACAGAAGTTGTACTTTAGAAGTACAGTATTGTAAATACGTAAACTAGTACGGTTTTACAATGGTTTTAACATAGATATGGTCTTGGACTGGGGATCTACTGTAGATATAATTAGCGTAGACAATGTTTCGTGGACAGAAACCCGATACCTTGTTAATCAGGCAACCAGTGTTCTTCGTCTGTCTGTACTAAGTCTTCGTCATCTTCTTCCTCACATTGTTACCTTGTGCCTGAACACTGCCTATATCGTGTTTTCACTACCTTTGAGTGGAGTTTCGTCTAGGTCAGAGCAAAACCCCTTACGCATGGTAACGTCGCGGAAAACAGCAGAATTGTTCTCATAATACGTCATCATCATACACTGTCCGGCTCCATGGCTAAATGGTTTGCGTGCTGCCCTATTGTCACAGGGGTCCGGGGTTCGATTCCCAGCAGGGTCGGGAATTTTAACCGCAATTGGTTACTTCCACCTACGGGCGTCAAATTAAGACCTGCATCTGGCGAGCCGAACTTGCCCTCGGACACTCCCGGAACTAAAAGCAGTACGCCATTTCATATCATCATACACTAAAGGCTGAGGCCTGGTTTCTTCAACTCTGTGTTCAATTTTACTTAACAAATGTTAACTAACAATTGATATTAATATACAACACTTCGTTTCACTAACACATTTCCAACATTTTTTACGAAATAATTGTTAAAAGGAAATTAACTCGTTCCTGTGAGATTTCTGAACGCGTTTGGCACTGAGCCTCTTTTGTTTCTTTACAGAAAGCGTTCCTAGCGGTGTGTTGGAATAGTATTTTGTCACACATGGCTGACATTATTATAGGTTATGGTTAGCGGAGATCGCTAAGACGTAAACAATGTCAAGTAAGAGGTAACATGCGAGAGAAGTGTTGTTATAGGTTTAATTTGAAAGTATGAGAGTGTGCTTGAAAAATGAAAAAAAAGAAAAACACGTACTGTTAAATGTGTTCTTATAGCCTAATGCAACAATGGCAGCAGGAATTCTTTGCAGAATTCTACACACCCTTGTCTTGCACTCATGAACATAGTCACTTACAATTATACGAAAAGAGTCTGAAGCATAATATCTAAGAACTACAGTGGAACTTCGATATCTCTCGAATCACCTCGGGAGCTAATCGAGTTATCGAATTTTCGAGATATAGAGAATATCGGTTTTGAGCATGTATTGCACATAATTGAATCATATGTATCCACAGGCTTATACTGAATATATTATTTTAACAGTATTAAAAATATACAAAAAAACTCTATTTTACGGCATCACTTAAATTATAACTCTTATTATAGTAACTTATTAGCAAGCAGGATACAGCACATACAGTAGTGAAACGAGAAACATGCCTCAGTTAACACCTTTGAAAAAATCCGTTTCCTCCCTTCTAGTGATGGGACATTCGATTCATTTTACTGAATCGATTCATTTGATTCCGTTCACGTTACTGAATCGATACAGTGATCCGATTCACGGCTCATTGGTCACCGCTCCTACTGCATCTGTGTAGTATCTGCTGGTAAGACAGCAGCAACAGCATTCAGTGCTCGCAGCTGCCATCTGGTCTTCATACTATGAACTCCTTTCTTAGAAAAAATGCGAGTCACTCTAATACATCGAAGGTTTCCGGCGACGCAGGGTGGAAAAGGTTAGGATTAGGAAGGTAGCAGCCATGGCCTGAATTAAGGTACAGTCCCAGCATTTCCTGGTGTGAAAATGGGGAAACTACGGAAAACCATCTTAACGGCTGCCGACGGTGGGATTCGAACCCACCATCCCCCGAATGCAAACGCATAGCCACGCGATATTAACCGCACGACAACTCGCTCAGTCATTTTTGAAAATATGTATTTTTCTATCAGCTGAGGATTTTTTAAATCGTCATATTTTGTATAGGCTGCCCGAGATGTACAGTAGCCCGCTGGTTTTCTGATTCAACATACTGTCATTGCGTCTGTCCACGTATGATTGAAGTCTTGTGCAACGACGTGACATATGAACAGAGAAAATACTGAGCAGTTCTTCCCAATATAAAACAGGTACTTTTGAGTGGTCATGAGCATGACTCATAGTCATAGGGCGGGCTAGAGTTGAGTTTAATTGTCAAGTGTCAACTAAGTTATAATACTAAGATTCCTTAAACTAATAAATAGTATAACCTAATAGCCTACCTACTTACTAGCTACTTCAGAATTATGTTGTGACTACCTTTTTAACACTGCAAATACATCCATCTATTATTTAAACCTCCCTGTAAGAAGAGGACAGTGAATGCAAATGGGTATTATTTTCAAATGAGCTGAGCTCGAGAGTCCATTATGGCATACGATTCTTTCACTGTAGCATGGCTCACTGTATGTCTCGCTGCAGTGAGCCGATAAGGAGCCGTGCGTATCTTGTGTCTCACTGAGCCGGCTCGTTCACGATTCTTTCCGTGTGCCATGGCTCACTGTATGTCTCGCTGCAGCGGAAGCTCGGCTCTCCGCGTGTCCAGTGAGCCGACAAGGAGCCGTGTGTATCATGTGTCTCACTGAGCCGCGCTCGTTCACGATTCTTTCGATGTGCCATGATTCACTGTCTCGCTGCAGCGCAAGCTCGGCTCTCCGCGTGTCCGGTGAGCCGATAAGGAGCCGTGTGTATAATGTGTCTCACTGAGCCGCGCTCGTTCACGATTCTTTCGATGTGCCATGATTCACTGTCTCGCTGCAGCGCAAGCTCGGCTCTCCGCGTGTCCAGTGAGCCGATAAGGAGCCGTGTGTATAATGTGTCTCACTGAGCCGCGCTCGATCACGATTCTTTCGATGTGCCATGATTCACTGTCTCGCTGGTGTGGAAGCTCGGCTCCCCGTCAACGTCCAGTGAGTGCGCCACTCAGCACTGTCCGCTGGGAGTAAGCTGAATCGCGTGCCGTGAGCTCGCCGTTCCTGTGAATCGATTCACTCGGCCACTTGAATGAATCGATACACTACTTCGAATCATGCATTCAGTAGCCAACACTACTCCCTTCACGATGAAAGTTCTCGTCAATACCACGCAGCCGATATTCGTAAATGGAGCTTGTCATCCGCCACTTCGGGGGTTGCTTCCATACGTGACCGGTAATTAATTCACACCTGAGAAACAGCGAGGCTTCGCCGAATTTCCGATATCTAGAAGTTTTAGTTTTTCGGTTCCCGTCATATTAGCTTGCAGCATCACTGTAAACCTTTCTTTACTTGTTAACTGTTCCCCACAAACCACAAGTGCTGTATTGCACAGTTAATGTTGCACAAAATTCGAGTTACGGAGTATTTTTTGCTTCAAGGGAAGAAATGTTTGCTTCGAGAAATCGAGAAATTCGTATAACTGAATTTCGAGGAATAGAGGAATAAATACACGCGAAGAATAGGACAAATGGCTAGGAAATTTTACTTACTTCGAGATTCAGTAAACTCGATTGATATATCGAGATATCGAGGTTCGACTGTAAAAGCAACTGCTGCACTGGAGACACTGATAGGTTAAAATCTGTGGGATACTCTTAACTTACTCCTATTTTCAATTTGTTCTAGTACCTTGTTCATTAGGATTTAGTAATTAGGTAGCTTCGTCGAAAACGTTTTTTTGGCAACTCTAAAGTTGTTTTTTCTTAGAATGGGTCATCCCTTGACCTCTTCAGTTTATAAATAGCCTTCAAACAGCAGTAAGGCTTCAAACTTACGTCTTCGACATGCTACCATTTTTAAATTTTAACACAGGGTTGCCGACATGTTAATTTAACACAAGTATTAACAATTTGTTAGAGTTAACAATATTTGAAGAGACAGCCATTGTTAAATTAAATTGTCCGACTCGTTGGCTGAATGGTCAGCGTCCTGGCCTTTGGTACAGAAGGTCCCGGGTTCGATTCCCGACCGGGTCGGGGATTTTAATTGCTTCTAATTAATTCTTCTGGCTCGGGGACTGGGTATTTCTGTCCGTCCCAATACTCTCCTCTTTATATTCAGATAACATATCACACTACCAACTACCACAGAAACAGTGATTACATCCCTCCATGTAGGGTTGCCGTCACGAAGGGCATCCGGCCGTAAAACAGGGGTAAATCCGCACCTGCGAGGCAGTTCGCATCCGCGACTCAACAGGTGTGGGGAAAAGCGGTAGGAAAATAAGAAGACAACCATTGTTAAATATTATGTTAAGTCTCCTGCTGTTCTCTTCACTTCCTTGTAGCCTTTACTTCCCATCAAGTTTCTCACATCCTCCCAAGTATGTCTTCCTTGGTCTTCCTTTCTTTCTTTTCTAGTACAAAGGGCACTAGGGAAGTTTCGCAATGTGAGTGAACGCTTTAGTCTTTTTCAAGATAATTTCCACCACAGTCAATTCACTTCTCCATACGTCGAAACCAGTCACTGAACCAACTCTGCCACTTTTCTTCGGTTACATTTTCTCACTCTTGATCCCATGCTGCCAGAAGCTCCTCGTCGGATACAAAACGCAGCCCTTTCAGCTTCATATTCACTTCTGGGAAGAGTGCGAAGTCACATGGAGCAAGATCAGGACTGTATGGAGGGTGATCAAGCACAGTCTACCCTGATCTGGCAAGAAAATCCATTGTTACATTAGCACGATGTGCTGCAGCATTGTCCTGATGCAAGAGCCAAGTGTTGAGCCGTGGCCCTGGACGGAGCTGCTTGAGAGACTGGATGACCTGAGGCAGACAAGTCTCACTGTACCACTTCGCAGTAACTGTCCTTTGTGTCTCTAGCACAATCCGAGTCAGGATGCCCCGTTTAGTGAAGAATGCTACAATCATCCTTTTCTTCACTGACCTTGGCTTTCGCACAGTCACAGGAGTACCCTCATCTTCAAACAGCCACAACTTGGGACATTGTAATAATAAAGCTAAGTTTCGTCACCTGTAACGATGCTATTGACGTTACGCGAAGTCCCATTTTCAAACTGTTTTAGCATTTTTCTGTACCATTTCACTCGATGTGCCCTTTGTTCCTCTCAAAGTGAATGGGTCACCCAAAGGAAACAAATCTTTCAAACATGGAGATGGTCTTATAAAATTGAATGAATAGCTGGTGCAGGGATGTGGAGGGTTTCTTCTATCTGCCCATATGTCAACCTCCTCACTTGCTGCAACATTTTCCTCACAGCTTCAACGTTTTCCTCAGTCACTGATCCAGACGGTCGCCCAGAATGTGGATCGTCTTCAACCCCAAAATTTCCCTTCTGGAACTCTGTACCAGCGGAAAATTGTTGTCCGATGTGGACAGTCTTTCCCCAGCATAGGAGTCATTTCCTCCAGGCACTGGTCAACAGTTAATCCACGAGCAAAATTGTAGCGGATAATAGAGCCATATTCACCTTTAGAACACACTGACATCTTAACTTATTTTCAGTCCCACTGCTTGGTAACAACAGGTGTGAAGGTTGCGCCTTGCTGTCTTCTAGACCGGTTTTCACCCCCTTTTTTCATCCCTCAACTTAACAGGGGTGTCCAGCCAACCGCTTTTGCGTATTGCAAAACTTTCCTAGTGCCCTTTGTATTTTTTCCTTCAAATATGTTTACTAGAAAGTCATTATGTCTCAGGATATGACCTACAAATTTTAACTTCCTCCTTTCCATATCCTTTATCAGTCTCCTTTGCTCATTAATTTCCTTTAAAGCATATCTATTCCTCCTTTTGTTTTGTCCAGCATGTCCTCGTCATTTTCCTTCAAATCCACACTTCAGTTGCTTACAATGAATCTTTCCTCACTGTCTCACTGTCCAGACAAAGGATTTTGAAAAAGCCTTTCGTGTTTCTAAACTTATATGGGTATTTGTTTAAAGATTTATTTCATTTTGAAAGAGCTATTTAGCAAAAGCTGTTCTTCTTTTAATTTCCTTGGTCTTCAGTTGGCGGGGCTGAGTGGCTCAGGCGGTTGAGGGGCTGGCTTTCTGACGCAACTTGACAGGTTCGATTCTGTCTCAGTCCTGTGGTATTTCAAGGTGCTGAGATACGTCAACCTCCTGTCGGTAGATTTACTGGCTTGTAAAAGAACTCCTGCGGGGCAAAATTTCAGCAACTCGGCGTCCCCGAAAACCATAAAAATAGTGGGACGTAAAGCCAATAACATAATTATCTCTTTCAGGTATGATGCTTCCAAAGTAAGAGAAATGTTGCACTTGTTCTACTTTGGAATTTCCTATTGTTATGTTTGTATCAAATACGTCTGTTGCGAATATTCAAGGTCATAAAATTGTGTGCCGTTTTGTTGGACAAAGATCTTGATAGATATGTGACATGGCATGGGAATGTTGTGTTCTGGATCAGCTGCCATATTTTTGGACGTAGAACATGATGCTACATATTTTTTGTGATTTAGGTGTAGGAACTGTTGCTCTCTCCTGTGGGTGGAGTGAAAGTATGCATTGTCTGTACCCCTGCATGTCGTATCGTAGAATGCAGACATATTTCAACAAGGCGCAAGTGTCATCTACCCGCATGGCAGTCCTGCAGTGAGTTTAGCATAAATGTTAGCGATGTGAACTGTCAGAACCCCTAAAAGGTGTGCAACTAACTGCCATAACTATAGGGCGGCTAGATTACACCTGCGCCTTGTTCAGATACGTTTGAATTCGAACTCATTTGAGCCTAAAATTTCAATCTCTACATGAGGTTACTAAAAGGGGAGGAACCAAGGAATCCATACTGGCTTTCTTGTCTTCTAAGCCCAAACATATATCTATGATTCTGTTTTCTCCGTGTAGCGGAGACATTTACATTTTTTTTACTTACGATTTCTCTTATGTTCGCTGTTCACATTGACACTAAGCGATTTGGTGCTGTTACACTTGTATTTAACGTACGAGAATATTATTTGTTTGCATGCTTTTATTGCCATAAAGTGAGGTTTGTACTTAATCGGGAGTAATTATAACGAAAGTTAATAATAATAATAATAATAATAATAATAATAATAATAATAATAATTTTTAAAAATCTCCTATAGAGGCAAGGATACACAAAACGTAAAGAGCATTTTATGGTACAACAATAAATACACACAACAAAAAATGTTAAAATAAAGCACACGTTTGTCGCTCCAGAAGCCCCATCGGGAAGTCAAATAAAGAGGACACTAGAGGAGAAACCACGGCATGTCGTCGGGCAGGCTGAGAGGCCCCAGTTTGGCTTAGTGATTCCTTCCAGAAATTGCCGAACGGAACTAAACATAGAGGGTTGGTACGTATTAATCCTCATTTATTGTTCTGATTCCCCTTTTACTGGAGAACATTTTTCTTGCAACCTGTATATTCTTTTTCTTTATTTCATATTTGTATAGGGACGGCATTAACTTCATTAATATTTTTTCTCCATTTATTCAATAACTGATTTAGTGTTAGATCCATCTCTGACATTTTGAAAGAGACATTGAGCAGGATTAGTGATTCCAGAATGCTTATATGCCAGTGAATGCTTAGTACTCAATTATAATGTTGAAAGATGGGAAGTACTAGAAAGAAGAATTATAAGAAAAAAATTAGGCCCTCTAAAAACTACAGAATTTTGGAAATTGAAAAGTAATAACGAAATTGATCAAAACATAGAAAATATATCTATAATAGTACAGAAGAGGATACTGCTGTTTGTTTTGACATATTTACAGAATGGACGACTAGACTAACCAGAAAGATCTCCAGGTATCTTTGGAAGAAAAAGTCAACAACCACTTGGATACAAGAGATCAAAAAAGACTTGGAAAGAAACAACATCAGAGAAGATGTAATGTAAAGAGAAATTTTCAGGAAGAATGTTTTAAAGATGGATGGATTCCAAGGGAGGGAGGCAAAGAAAACCGGCAATAAGTGGTCTAAAGAAAGAAAAAAGAAACACAGTGAAACAGTGAAGGAATATTGGAAGAAAAGGAACGAACAACAACAAAGGATGAAGAATTGAAATTGGAACGTGGTCCCTAGTAGGCCCTAACGCAATAGTAGTAATAATAATAATAATAATAATAATAATAATAATAATTTAAAAAGGATGTTGATCACTGTGAACAAGGACGACACAATCTTCTGTGCACGAACTTGTCTGACATTTAACTTGGCTTCACAACTTCATTTCTTCCCTAGGAATTGGATGGAAATTTATTTTATTCGATTTCCAGGTTTTGTTGCCGGGAAATATTTAATTAAGGCTCGGGATATAATTCAATTTGCTTCGACGAGTTATTGGATATTGAAGGTGAATGCTTTCCCTTAATATACCGTACACTGTTCAGATCTGTCATCGTCTCCCACTGGATTTATATATTGCTTGCTTACAAGAGTACCTCTCGTCGTTGAAATGGAAATAGGAGGGTGGGGTGAAATAATTAAATCGCTAAACGCCGAAAGGAAAAAACACGCCCAGTTTGACAGACTTTAGGGAAACGACAAAAAAATGACGATATTAAATTCCTCCAGTACCGGTACACATTGTTATACTTTACGGCAGTTAGAGATTATAAACATGTTTGGAACTTCCCTAGCTCGAGTTTCAAACATTTTACTTCATGTTGTTACGAACAAAGCACTCTCTTTTACTGACACACACGAACGCAATTATATTCAGCGACGAATGACCACACTCCACTAATTGCTGTGTATTTACAAGTCTGTCACAGCAGGGCTCCAGCTTGGCAGTCTTTACCTGTAGAGGCTATAATCCTTATAGACAGGCTCCACCTTTCAATGTTGTTCCGCACGCTCAGTCGCCTCACTCAACAGGTGCTCGCAGACAGGTTTGAACACAGGGCTGCTGACCACCACGACGCATGACGGTTCCTTGGCTCGACTCCTGAGAAAGTCCGCCACTCACACAGTTAACACAGTCAGTTCACGTGTCCGCTCCACACAGTGAACTACTCAACACTGACGACTAGAAATAGCGGTTACCGGTGCTTATCAGTAACAGCTCAGTAGTGCCAGGAAGCTCTACAACATTTCTTCATTCCTTAAAACAGCGTAACTGCACCACTCTACTCACACCAGCTGTTATCGAGCGCACACACACACACACACACACACACATACACAGAGTACTCGAGGCCAGTACACGATGACACACTGACTCCGATAGAACACTGACGACAGCTAACACTATTGCCGCCCAATTCTAATCACTCCACATCGGTACACATACGGTACTCCAAGGCAGTACACACACAGTTCTCAGCTCAGCATACGACGATATTCTGCTTTCCTTTACTCGTGGCTTTACGTCGCACCGACACAGATAGGTCTTATGGCGACGGTGGGATAGGAAAGGCCTAGGAGTTGGAAGGAAACGGTCGTGGCCTTAATTAAGGTACAGATCCAGCACTTGCCTGGTGTGAAAATGGGAAACAACGGAAAACCATCTTCAGGGCTGCCGACAGTGGGATTCGAACCCACTATCTCCCGGATGCAAGCTCACAGCCGCGCGCACGATATTCTGACTCCGGTCGGACACTGGCTACAACCACCACTATTGCCATCCCAGTCCAGCTACTATACAGCCTGTTCGCGGCTAGCGTCCTTTTTATATCCTATTGATGGACTATTAGAACCTTCGCTCTGCGGCTAGAGAGAAGGTTCACTTTTGCCCCTGCAGAAGGCCTACCAGGAAATCAGATACAGAGGACGGTAGAGTAGAAACCGCGGCATGTCCTCGGGCAGGCTGGGAGGCCCCAAATTGGCTTAGTGGTTCCTTCCAGAAAATGTCGAACGGGACTGATCATAGGGGGTTAGTACGTAATAATCATAATTTATTGTTCTGATTCACCTTTTATTGGAGAACATTTTTCTTACAACCTGTATCTTAGTTTTCTTCATTTCATATTTGTATAGGATGGCATTTCCTTCTTTAATATTTTTGTCTCCATTTATTCAATAACTGCTTTAGTGTTAGTAGATCCAGCTATAACATTTTGAAAGAAATATTGAGCAGGCGATTGATTCAGGTTGACACAAGAAAGATACATTTATGACCATGCCTTCCATATTTAAACAAACATCACAACATCCGACTTGAAAATTGGTCAGTTAAAGGATTGTTATTTGGTAGCAGAGGAGACATTACAAAGTACACTTGGAATATTTCGAACGGGTTTGGTATCCCCTGAAATACACTCAAAAACATCATAATAGGCATTATCAAAGATTCGTTAAGCATTCTGCACCATCACCTTTAGATTTCATGATTGTCAGTCTATTCCATTGTATGTAATGATCACCCTATGAGCGTTTCATTTTTCCTTCATAAATTATGAGTCCAAGGAGTTCTTCATTTGTGCACACGAATAATTTCTTGTGTTGTTTTTTTGTTTTTTTTTCCAAATTGGAACATTAGTCTAAAACCGTTTCTGTAAAATTCAGGATTTTTGTGGTCACACACAGTGCGTGTGTTGATGTTCTCCTGGAAATATATATATATATATATATATATATACGGGTGGAGAGCCGGAACCATGGTCTAGGGGTAGCTTTCCTGCCTCTAACCCGGAGGCCCCGAGTTCGAATCCCGACCAGGTCAGCGAGTTCTACCTGGACCAGAGAGTTCGTTCGAGGTCTACTCAAACCTACGTGGTTACAATTGAGGAACTATCTGATAGTGAGATGGTGACCCCGGATAAGAAATCAAAGAATAACAGCCGAGAGGATTCGTTACACTGACCATGCGTCACCTCGTAATCTGCAGGCCTTCAGGCTGAGCAGCGGTCGCTTGTTAGGCCAAGGCCCGTCAGGGATTTAGTGCCATGGGGTTTATTTTGGTTTTATGCGGTCGGATTCGTAAATTTACTCTTTATTTATTTATTTATTTATTTATTTATTTATTTATTTATTTATTTATTTATTTATTTATACTTTGGAAAACGAGAGAAAAAATACTTTAAATATGTTCATGCCTAATTCAAAATTCAGTGTCACTGAACGAGAAATAATAGCGTTTCGTAAAAGTCGTGGTGGATGCATATAGTGGCTGTGTTCTGAAGTAGGCTAATCGTTCGGTCTTCTCTTTGTGGATGACTGTTCCAAGTACGGTATCTAATTCGCTGGAGATGCACGTCTCTCACCAACCCATGGGAAATTACCGCTCTTGTACCGGTGATTCAATGGTCACACGTACCACTGAGTCTACAGCACTCATAAAACATGAATACACGCGGGCGCCTACAAACGCAAGGTGTTGCCGAGTTACCGCTCGTTCTCAACACACGTGTAGTATGACGGCATGAATCATGACGTGTGAAGGAAAGAGGCGTGTTATCGGGTAATGCACAGTAACGTGTCCCTGGAGCAACATTGCCGGTAATAACACACTGCATTCTCACTACTGTGGAGGGCCATTTCACAGACAGAGCAAGAAAAGAAACCTCGAGATTGCTTTTAAGATGTGTACGCTGCCACCACGAGCGAGTTACTCTAAACTCGTTCTATATCTACCGCCACATAGCAGTGGCGACCAGGGATTATCTGAAGGGTTTATTTCGTAAGTGGCTAAAAATGCAATTTCACAAGAGAGATTCTTCTTCTTCTTCTTCTTAACCCTAAGGTTGGTCTTCCAAGCATTTCCATTCTTTGGCCAATAGCTTCAAGTGGCAAGAAGTGCATTTCCCGATCATGTCGCAGGGTTGAGTGGCTCAGACGGTTTAGGCGCTGGCCTTCGATCCTGGCTCAATCCGGTGGTATTTCAAGGTTATCAAATACGACAGCCTCTTGTCGGTAGATTTACTGGCACGTTAAAGAACTCCTACGGGACTAAATTCCGGCACCTCGGCGTCTCCGAAAACCGTAAAAGAAGATGGTGGGACGTAAAGCAAATATCATTCTTAACACGATTTTTTCGCATTAAATTATGTTCGTTTTCGCGAAAAGGAATCAAATTTTCACGTTATTTCGCGAAATAGGGCTGACCACCTCGCTTTAATTTCGCTTTAATCCTATCTTAAAGTTATTCATAAAAGGTTTAATTAATGAGATTTGTGAATTATTTGTGTGAAAGAGATAAATAAAGAGAAGCAATAGTGATAATCATTCATTATTCCTTATTTAATCTTGATTAGAACTATAATACAGCTCTAATCTAGATTACATAACAAATTGCCCTTTCAGTCTGCGGCGTTTTATACAATATTAATTCGAAGAGATTGTTCTGTCGAAATGAGAAATCCTTATTCTGTCTTCTGTTTCCTCCCATACACATGATATTGTAATACAATATCAAGATCGTTATTTTCCTTGAATTTCGCTTTATTTTCGCACTTACCGCAAAACAAATACTAGCCTTGTCGTTTTAATTTGCCACGAACCTACTACGCTGGCGTAGCAGGGGGAGATGTGATACTCCCACGTGGCGTGTCCCAGGTGGCGGACAGGGGGGTCCTAACCGGGTAGCCGGCGGACTTGTGGGAAATAAAATACCTCTCGCGGAACAAACACAACCCCCGCCCCCTGCGGGTGGAGGACGTAGAGGAAGAATACACCCACGGTATCCCTTGTCTATCGTAAGAGGCGACTAAAAGGGACGACCAAGGGATGATCCAATTACAGCCATGAGTACCATCACGCAGGGAACACCATGGGTCGCATTTACTTGCGCGTATTACCACTATGTTAGGTACGCAATAGGTTTGTGATTAGTAGCGGCAGTGTGTGAATCAGGAGGTGGGTCCTACAGTACCTGTGATTCGTACCCCTATATGAGCGACACCATGGTTCTGCCTTGCCTATGCTCAGTTCCCACTATGTGAGGAATTCCACGGGATAGTACGAGTCCCTGTGGTTAGTCTACTTATGTGAAGAACGCCATAGGTTTGCATTGACTTTATGGGTTTGCGTTGCCTGTAAATAGCGCCGCAATGTGCGAAACACCATAGGTCTGTGTTACATGTACGCATTACACGACCTGTGAATAGTACCATAATGTGTGGAATACCGCGAGTCTACGCTACTTTTGATTAGTACCGCAACATTACACATAGCATGGTTCTACTTTCCGAGCGATCAATACCATTATGAGGGGCCGATGATTTGGATTTTGGACCCGTTTCCACTATAAGCAATTGTTTTGTGCCAGCTTCTGTGTATGTGAGGTACTGTGGGTCGGATCAACTGATCGTTTTGAATTCATATCCGTCCATCCATTCATCCTTCGTCCTCACGCTTTGAATTCTGGTCAGTGGAGGATTTTCGACTTTTGTCATTTTATTTCGTCTCATTTCGTACCATTAGGGGCCGTTGACCTCTATGTTAGGCCCCTTTAAACAACAACCACCAATCAATCAGTCAATCAATCAATCAATCAATCAATCAATCAATCAATCAATCAATCAATCGTTTTAATTTGCTGTAATTCGTGAAAAAATCGCTAATTTCGTAACCAGAATCATATGATTCGTTAAGATATTTCAAAATCGCTTCAAAATATTTTTTGTCTCGTTTATCCTTAATGCGAAAAATCAAGCCTATAGTTATAGCCTACATTCGCGCTATGAACAATCCACAGTTCATAGTTTTCACAAATGCATCTTGATTCCCTTCTAATCTTGTCCTTTACTCCGTGTTTGAAATTTGCCTGAAAATTGACGTTTATATTGAGGGTTTTTACTTTATTTTCTGCATACTGTCAGGATGCCCGATTAAGATGTTAATGTCATTCTGCAAATTTAAATGCTAGCCTAACATCACTCGGTGGTATGGCGAAGGTGTTGATTTTGGGCTATTAATACCTGTATGTCAGGTTGAAAGTTTGTGAGCCATTGGTTTATATAGAATAAGCTACACTACACTTTAACAGATGTAATTATTGTGATATTACCCGAGCATGCTCTGTGAGTGATAAATTTTAAACTTCACCTTACACTTCTTTGCTCTAGTGAGTACTGACGACTCAATACACATCAGGCATACTGATAAGGCACGCGAGCTGACTGATAAATAAAACGCGCGTGGTACAGATAAGCTATACATAGAAGTAACTTTATCACACCTAGTTCCAACATTCGATGGAGTTCCCTTATCACATAATTTATGTACGAATGATAAAGTGGATTTGAACCACACTGGTATGGCTTGAATTTGAAGTAACTTCGACTCCTTTGTAGATCAGTAATCATCAGTAATAATTAGAGAAAGGATTTGAAGGTGGAAAGCATGGCCACAAAAGGGGAAAAACAGGTTCTTGAAAATACATACAAAAAGATGAAGAAAAGAAGGTGTTGATGAAATCATTTTATTAGGGTTTAAAGCAGTTACATGAACCTTATTATCACATTTGCTCGGTTTTTGACAGTAAGTCGCGGACGCTTTGAGCTCAGTTAGATCCTTATATAGCGAGAAACTCCTCGAAATATACAGAAACCATTGGAGAATATCTTGTCAGCGCCCGTAAAAGAAGTTCAGTCGAAGTTACAAAGGTTTCCACGTCTGGATTGTTCTTCAAATTTAATTTGAATTTGTCTTTAGCAAATCTATCGGGGTTGTCCCTAACTTCTTCCACTGTTCCCCCTCTACACCTTCTTCTTCGATATGATTTTGTGTTGTGAAAAATACGCTCTGGTCCGAACTGGTAAAACACTAATACGGCCAACAAGAGAGTACACAGTAGATAGGTGGAACCGTTCAATTCATGCTAGTACTAACTGAACTTTCTTTAAACTGGTGCAACATCAATGGTTAAATTTTAATTTCATTTCACAGCAGCAGACTGTCCATTCTTGCTGACGTTGGTCATTGTTGCTGGGATATCCATTTCTGATGGTTTCCATAAATTATATTTTAATATTTATTTATTGACTAGTGTTGAAATCTGACCAAGCAAAATGTTAAAAATCTGCTCAAGAAAGCAAAAAAGTCTAATCTTAAAAAATGGAGATGAATATGGGGTAAAATATAAGGTGGTGGAACATGAAATAGAAGGGAAACGGTGGCAAAATATAGTAAGCTTACAAAAGGGTACAACAAATTGTGTTTATTTCGCTTCATTCTATGTCCCCAGATACATATATTGACTTATCAGTATGAAAATAGCTATATTTTTAAAAAAGGTGCTGCAGTTTAAAATCCTTTCACTAATAATAATAATATACTGTACGTCTCAGAAACCACTCATGCAATTATAAAAATCTAACCTAACCCCATGGCACTACACCCCTTGAATGGACTTGGCCTACCAAGCGACCGCTGCTCAGACCGAAGACCTGCAGATTACGAGGTGTCGTGTGGTCAGCACGATGAATCCTCTCGGCCGTTATTCTTGTCTTCTAGACCGGGGCCGCTATCTCACCGTCAATAGCTCCTCAATTCTAATCACCGTAGGCTGAGTGAACCTCGAACCAGCCCTCAGATCCAGGTAAAAATCCCTGTCCTGGCCGAGAATCGAACCCGGGGCCTCAGGGTAAGAGGAAGGCTCGCTACCCCTACACCACGGGACCGGCTTCTGAATTTAGAGAAAAGAAAGAAAGGAAAACTCTTCGGAAAATGTATGATCCCACGAGAGAAAATGGAATGTGGACTAAGAGGAGAACAGCGGACTTCTACTCATTAACTGACAGGTTCACTGATGCCGTACGCAAGAGACGCCTGCAGTTCTATGGCCATATCTGTAGAATCGACGGCGACAGACTCACCAAAAGATTATTTAAAGTAATCAACTCAAAGAAGGACAAAATAAACTGGCTAGAAGAAACTAAGGCGTTTCCAAGAAATGCTGTTTGCTTTACGTCGCACCGACACAGATAAATCTCATGGCGACGATGGGATGGGAAAGGCCTAGGAATGGGAAGGAAGCAGCCGTGGCCTTGATTAAGGTACAGCCCCAGCATTTGCCTGGTGTGAAAATGGGAAACCACGGAAAACCATCTTCAGGGCTGACGACAGTAGAGTTCGAACCCACTATCTCCCGATTACTTCCAAGAAATGAATATTATGGACGACATCACTGAAGATCGTGGAGCCTTTAGTACAATAGTAGCCAAGCACAAATTCTGGAGAAACCTAAAAAGAAAACTGGTAGGAAGTGGTCCACAGAATGTAAGATACAACACAATGCATACATGAAGAGAATTTGGGAGGACAGGAAGGCGAAATGAATCTGGACAAAGAACAACTTCAAACGCCTTCTTTGAGCGGACATAACGAAGAAATAGTAATAATAATAATAATAATAATAATAATAATAATAATAATAATAATAATAATAATAATCATCATATGGGCTTTAGTAGGCTTAGTAGTTCTTATGGGTGAGCGCTCGCATTCTGAGCTCAAGCAGGCGGTTTCGAGACAATTGGTTGCGCGGTCTAGGTCACATAACTATCAGCTTGTATTCGAAACTCGCTGTCAGCACCCCTGGAAATGGTTTCTCGTGGTTTCTCATTTTCACATCAGGCTGGGGTTGTACATTAATTGAAATTACTATAAAAGTACAGAGAGTGAAGAAAAACGCATAATACATCTTACCTTAATCTTTAAAATATGAAAGAAAAAAGTATTTTGATGACTTATGGAAACCCCATATACCTCATATATTTATTGCAGAAAGCACTCAATTGCCACTGTGGATCGTCTCTGACTTCTTCGAAAAAGAAAAAAAGGCTTTTAACCAAAATCTAGGTCCTAGTAATGTTTATTTAATCGCTGTAAATGTCCTGGATGCGCCTTTGCGTATAGCTAGTGTTAAATGGCTTTTACAGTCGTGTGAGCGATACCACCTAGCTGTCAGATGGCCTGACACAACATGCGAGTGGTATCTCTGGGAAATTGTTTGTATTGAGCGCAACAGGCTTGTCATAATGTGGATTTCACTTCTCATGGGGATTCCTGCAGCCATATGATAATATCAAGTAACCAGCATGTTTTTTTTAAATATATATATACTTTGTTTTAATATGACGTCAGTCAAACTTTTTTGTGTGTACCTTGTGCATATTGTAGAATTTAAACATATACTCGGAGTTTGTACTTCTGACGTATTTGCTTTTTTTTTCTAACTGGGTTTTTTTAACCGTTGCTGACAGGAAAATGCTTCTTTACTCGCGGACAAAGGAAAACCAGGCAAGCAACCCAATGTTGAAAATATCCTAGGGAAATGAGCATCGATTTTTAGGTGAATAAAATATAATGAAGTATGCTAATATGTTGTTGTTTGAGTCATCAGTCCATAGACTGGTTTGATGCAGCCTTCCATGCCACCTGATCCTATGCTAACCTCTTCATTTCTACGTAACTATTGCATCCTACATCTGCTCTAATCTGCTTGTCATATTCATACCTTGGTCTACCCCTACCGTTCTTACCACCTATACTTCCTTCAAAAGCTAACTGAACAAGTCCTGGGTGTCTTAAGATGTGTCCTATCATTCAGTCTCTCCTTCTCGTCAAGTTTAGACAAATCGATCTCCTCTCACCAATTCAATTCAGTATATCTTCATTCGTGATTCGATCTATCCGTCTCACCTTCAGCATTCTTCTGTAACACCACATTTCAAAATCTTCTATTCTCTTTCTTTCTGAGCTAGTTATCGTCCATGTTTCACTTCCATATAACGCCACGCTCCACACGAAAGTCTTCAAAAACATCTTTCTAATTCCTATCTCAATGTTTGAAGTGAGCAAATTTCTTTTCTTAGGAAAGCTCTTCCTTGCTTGTGCTAGTCTGCATTTTATGTCCTCCTTACTTCTACCATCGTTAGTTATTTTACTACCCAAGTAACAACATTCATCTACTTCCTTCAAGACTTCATTTCTTGATCTAATATTTCCTGCATCACCTGCCTTCGTTCGACAACACTCCATTACTTATGTTTTGGACTTATTTATTTTCATCTTGTACTCCTTACCCAAGACTTCATCCATACCATTCAGCAACTTCTCGAGATCTTCTGCAGTCTCAGATAAAATAACAATGATAATGTATTATTTATTTATTCCTAAAAATTACAATCCTTTTCTTAATCATCGTTATCAGTCAATTAGATTAGCAGTTTTCCCCTTTCTACCTGTATGAGCGCTAATGTGAGTCGATGTAAAGTTTCACTTAAGCTCTTATAACTACATTCGGTGTGGATATTTTTCAAAATATCAGAAGCGCCTCAGGATATTGAACCAAAGGACACATTTCAGATTTAATTATGTAAATAAGTTAGTTTGGCTAGGATTTGAATAAAAAGAAAAATGAGTGAAGGAACTAGCGATTTTAGGCTGTTCTTCCGGAACTGCACTTAGGCCGGAAGTGATTTTCGAAATTTGTTTTTTTAGTTTGATAGAGCTATCCATGACTCAAAATTTGAAAATTTTCCGGGCCCTTTATTCCTTCAGCTTTCGGCACAATTGAGAGAATTGCTTAATTTTACGTTTTTCGTAGTATGGAGACCGCTACCTCCTCCCCCTTCCCTCCCTGACACAGCGAGCGTACGCCCGTGTTGAGGAAAGTACCATTAGCTTGGAGTGAGGTAGAAATGGGCGAAGTTGTTCTTTTTTGTGGAATAGTCCCGGTTGTTTCTGTTCCGGAACAATATTATGTTCCAAATAACAGTTCCAAAATAACAGTCCTGGGTTTAGGAGATCTGGGGATTTAGGAAAAATCAACAAACCTCATGTTCGTGTATCCAAATTCCAAAATTGTTTCCTCATTACGAGTTTCATACTCTGTTTTAATTGGATGCGGTTTAGGGTAGTTGAGCCTAAACAAGATTAACTGGTAGGCTACCTATTTTATCCAGAGGGTAATAGGACCAACATGAGTAGGATCACAGGAATTCGGAGTCAACTGACAATGTGATTCCATAAAGAGACTTGTCAGGAAAAGCTGAGTCTGTGGACCAAGAAATCTTTCACATAATTACTCTGACTCATCTGACGGTATTTATACATTTAAAATAATTGTTAGAATGCCTTCTACATTATGTAAACGAATTGGATCCACGAAATGTCACTGTAATATTTGTCCCAAATGGATGATAATTGCTTTTATTCTAATAAAGTGTAAAATGTACGGTAAATTAAGAAATACCGTCGTTACTAGAGAAAGATCTAGAGAAATATGTATACGTACCTACGGGCTGTAGACAGGACTCCCTTGTGTTGTATTGCGCTGCTCTTGCCGTTTTTTGTTTCTTTCTTGAGGTCCAGCGCTAGCACCGACGAATGGGAGTGCTATGTCTGTGAATTATCATTATCTTTGTCCATTTGACTAGCGCAGGCAGTTCAAACAGCAAAATAGCATGATCCCTGGACCAATAAATGTATTACATTTTTGTTAAAAGGAAAATAGCATTATCCCCGGACTAATAAATATATCACTTCATGAATGAGTTCGAATGAGCAACAAGAAGGAAACGACACCTAATTAATTCAAACAACTTCAGTGAGCAAAGACACCACACATGAATGTGTTAAACAATACACATACGGAAGCCCTGCGACGTAGCAGGAAAAATAGTTGTAAGGTAGTAAAGTACGTATCCATATTATTCTCTACAAGTACAATATTTCATAGGATTTCTTAATTTACCGCAGATTTTACATTTTATTTGAGTAAAAGCAATTATTATCTTCCATTTGGGACAAATGTTAGTGACATTTCGTGGATCCAATTCGTTCACGTAACCTGTCTTCTAATACCTCTCTCTAATTTACAAATTGCTGTAGATAGCACAAAACAAACAGCGGACGATGCACGTGGTTCAGTGTAGTGGGAATTAAAGGGAAATCAATGTCATGTCAAGAATACTTACCGCGAATTCACTGTCTGTCAAACTACTGACTTTAAGACGCGCGCCTCTTTCATATTCTTATTTCGCAGGTTCCCTTCCCTGGTCAGTGAGTATCCACTGCTGTTCATTGTACCCAATGACTACTGTACTTTCAAAGAAAATCAAATCCATTGCGGAGAACTAGCACACACTTTCTCCCGGAGTCGGCACAATCAGCGAATCAGCGGTGCTTGCGAGGTTCTCATACAGTATCTATCTATCTAGACAAGTTCTCATTCACCCTGTGGTGAAACCTTGAAAGTACCGAAACCATCAATTGTTGATATCGCACGTGACCTGGGTGTTCTTTCTGATAATATAGACTTACTGGTGACCCAGTGGAAAAATGTTATTTATACCAAATAGCAAAATGCTTGAATACAAAGAGTTTTGGGTTGAAGTAGATTATAGTGAAGAAAATCCCTATCAAGACTTGTATTCTTGGCATTTCCTTTATTAATACTGTCATATTCAAATGCTGATGTAGAACATGTCTTTGGTCACGTTCATATTGTAAAAAATCAAAATCATGAAAGAGAATGATGGCACAAACATTAGATGCCATTCTGCTTGTAACTTTTGGCCCCAGAAGAACCAATGGCTGCTGCCATTCATAAAAACTCCCTACAAGTGTGCTTAAAATAATTGGTACTACAGCAGTATACTGATGTTTTATCTTCTGCTACCTCTGGTAATTATGTTGGGGATGAAGAGCCGGATAAGAATACCATATTTTTTATTAATTTGGTGAGATCATCTAGCCTTTTTTGTAAAGCTATTTCAGCCTGTAATTTTAGCCACTTTTAGCTGTATTTTAAATACAATTTAGCTACTTTTCGTATTCGTGAGTTGGCAGCACTGGCTCCACTGCCATCCGGATGTATGGGAAGTAACAGCGTCAGTTGAAATGTACGCGACCCCCTGTGGGTGGGGGACGCCGACGAAGAATACACCCAGGGTATCCCCTGACTGTCGTAAGAGGCGACTAAAAGGGGGCGACCAAGGGATGATCAAATTAGAACCATGATGCTACTTGTAATTAGTACCATCACGCAAGGAACACCATGGGTCTCTTTTACTTGCGCGTAGTACCACTAGGTTAGGTACAAAATAGGTTTGTGATTAGTAGCGACAGGGTGTGGCTCAGGATGCCTTTTACCGTACCTGTGATTCGTACCCCTATATGAGCAACGCCATGGGATGAGCGACACCATGGTTCTGCCTTGCTTATGCTTAGTACCCACTATGTGATGAACACCACGGGATAGTGCGGGTCCCTGTGGTTAGTCCACCTATGTGAGGAACGCCATAGGTTTGCGTTGCCTGTAAATAGCACAGCAGTGTGCGAAACACCCTAGATCTGTGTTACATGTGCGCATTTCATTACCTACGAATAGTATCATAATTTGTGGAATACCGCAAGTATACGCTACTTTTGATTAGTACCGCAACATGACAAGTAGTATGGTTCTATTTTCCTAGCGATAAGTACTATTATGACGGGCCTGGAGTTTGGACCCGTTTCGACTGCAAACATCTTGTGCTATAGAAGCAGTCCCTTGGTCAGTAATACTATTGTTTAACGCTAGTTCCTGGGAATATGGGGCACTGCGGGTCGGATCCACTGATGGTTTTAACTTCATATCCATCCATCCATCCATCCATCCATTCATTCTTCGTCCTCGCGTTTTCGAATTGTGGTCAGTGGAGATTTATGGATTTTTAAATTGTCATAACATTTCGTACCATTAGGGACCGATGGCCTAGATGTTAGGCCCCTTTAATCAAGCCTCATCATTATCATCACGAAATGTACGTGTGCCTCAACTCTAAGGCTGATGACACACGGAGCGGTTTTCGCCGAGTCGGCAGCCGAGTCGGCGCATGTTTCTATTGTATCAGATGGGATGAAACAGACAGAGCGGTGCTCGCCGACAGGCGGCAGAATTCATATGGAATAAGAATAAGAACAATCCTTTATTTTTCGGTAATTTTAGCTAGCTTCCTCACCTAACGTCACGCTCGCTAATGTGTTTTGTCCACTGCCTGCTCGATACGCACCCGATGACTGCTTATAAGCAGTCATTTTAGATGCAGTTCGAGCAGGCAGTGGTTTCGTCACAGTCGGCTAAAACCGCTCCGTGTGTCATCAGCCTAAGTGTGTGCTAAGGTTGGTCTGTGTGGAGTGAAGTTTACAAGACTTGACTGATCGTGCGGACCGAGGTAGGCAAGGGAACGGTGGAAGCTGTTGTCTTTGAAGGAAGCCACCCGTGCACTTACACTGCTTCAAGAAGGCTACTCGCAGATGTACAATGCCAGAATTCAAGGGGTTGATCAAAATAAGATTTCATATGAGTGGAAATGTTTCCGGGAGACTGGAAGTGTTGCCAGAGTCCCTTTTACGGGCTGCGAGAGGAAAACAACCCCAGGCCAGGACCGCTTTGTTCGTCTGCAAGTTCTTCGAAACAGTGCAGTTGCAGCACGTGCACTACTATTAGAGGCGGACCTACAGTAGCTTCTAGAGTATGGGTTAGTGACCAAACAGTCAGAAACAGGGTTCGAGAAACGAAGTTAAGATCCCGACGATCCATCTCCAAGTATCTACACTGGCAGCTAAAACACTGGCCTCTTGTGCTGTTTTCATATGAATGAAGTTTCGTGTTATATCTTTCAGATGTTCGTCTGCTATTCTAGAGAATACGTGGGGAGCGATTTCATCCGACAGCTGTACACTCTACCGTTGCTTATGCAGGTGGATTTGTTATGATATGACCAGACGCGAAAACCGATCTCTTGATTATTCGCAATAGATTCCATCTGTTCGACGTACATTGACGAAATCGTAGTGCCACATGCGATTTCCACGTGAGGCAACTTGGAGGAAACTCAGTATTCATGCACCATAATGCTAGAGTACACAGTACCAACGTCGCTCGGAGATTCCTGGAGGTTAGATTGGGAACTTAATGAAGCGACTAGCAATTATTGGCCTACACCACCCTGCACAACAGTTCTGTTATGAGATTTATATAAACATTAGGCGTAGGACCTATTAGGACGCCTAGAAATTATGTTGTTCTCGCTACAAGGGCGGATGCAGAGTGAAGCTCGGCACTCGGCTGTGGACTCCAACCGGCCACCCGAGCAGAGGTGGGGTGACGACAATTCTAGCGTGGCTCTACGCCTCTGAATTCTGGAAACGGAGAAGGGCTGGTTGTTGTATACAAGGAACCTGATATACAGTGACACAACATAAAGTTTATTGTTTCAATGATTTGATACAATATATATATAAGAAATAAAACTGAATTCTTCTTGAAACTTGTTTGAATGCACGCAGTTAATGTTGAAATTAAATCTTAAATTGAATGTCTGTTGCATATGTACAATTATACAATACGAGAGTTCTATATACACTTAGTTCTATCTTGAGTAGATAGTCTGTTTCACTAATAAATTGTCCTGATAGTCGAAAACTATCTTCTGTGAAATTACAAGCGTAACTTGTAGAGAAAGGCAGAATGCTGGTACTACGTTTATACTTGCAAGGAACTTGCGTTAATTTATTCAAATAGCAGAATGATAAGGTGGATGTCGGAGGACTAAAGGGAGTAGCAGAATGCTATACTCGGGGCTCGACGAGGGTACGGGGATCAGGATAATGAGGCAATGTTCGGAGGTGAAACCTCACGGCCAGCAATTTGTCCACCTGTTCAAAACACGTTTTTAAGAGGAATGCCTCCGTGTCTGACTTGCGGTGTGGTCTGGTCGTCGAACATTGGGGTAGTCCTGGAGAGGCTCGGAACGAAGCTCCTTATATATCGCTGGCTGACGTCATCGGTGAGCGTGCCAGGCGCAGTGAGGACACCTCGTAGCTGCTAGAAACTTCGGTCTGCGGCGGGTTGCGGAGCTTGTAGGCGCAGAGCTTGCGATGCGGAGGACACACACAACACTGGTCCCCGCTATCGGCTGTCCTGAGAGTGGTTTCCCGTGGTTTTCCATTGTCCTCCACTAGGCAAATGCCGGGACAGTTCCTTGTATAGGCCAGGGTCGCCAACACACCTTCTCTGTACATCTCCTTCTCTGATACAAATCTCCCGGCTTGAGAGACGGCATTACCGTCTAGGAGGCCCGCATCCTCCAGGTGATGAGTGAAAACATGTAGTAGTAGTAGTAGTAGTAGAAGTAGTAGCTACAATACGGACGAACGAGCTACATCCGGATTGTGGTAGTTATGTGATTAAAAATAGAATTGCCTGTGACCATACCAGGGACTTACTGCTTGTTTACGACCGGTGCCATTTCATCCGGCTCTGTCGCCAAGTATAGTAGAGCGCTAAATCAATGACTGTTCAGTTCTTTAATCGGTTAGTCCTGGTGGTTTCTTTAGCTTTAATATCGCTAGCCCCCGAAGGTTCAATACATATTCCATTCTGAATTAATTCTATTTGTATTTATAGCACTCACTTATTTTTCTGTAAAATTTGTGTTCTCCTGTCGGTAATACGAGACACCTGTCGCACCGCTTTCCTCTATCTGCTGCGAAAAGCAAATACCAGCGACGCCTCGCCTGAGTTCAGTCGTATTATAAATAAGTAATAACAGTTATTTGTTCGGTTTATTATTTTCATCACCGGTTTCCAGTATAACTGTGATGTTTTATAGTTATTACTCTGGATTGCTATTTTCCTTCAGGAATCGTTGTTCCGTTCGCGTTTAAGTTATAGTGAATATGAATATTACATATTGTTTATTTAGCATTGACATACTCCTTGGAGCCTATCC
Source organism: Anabrus simplex (assembly GCF_040414725.1). Taxonomy (NCBI): domain Eukaryota; kingdom Metazoa; phylum Arthropoda; class Insecta; order Orthoptera; family Tettigoniidae; genus Anabrus; species Anabrus simplex. Next base: position 44,246,035 of record NC_090275.1, read on the forward strand.
ACAGGTTCATTTAACTGGCTTAGGAAATTCTCGTCCTCGAAATTTTGCACTTTTTCAGTTTTAATCCAAATATTTGTTTTGAGGAAAGCAGCGGGAAACTACCTCACTCCTCATAACCCTAGTAGACAAATAAGTTTCAGTGGTGTCTTTGAGAGTAGGAATGATCACAATATGAAGATAACGTTGGAATTCAAGAGGACAAATGGGGCAAATATTCGTTTTTAGGAGGGGTGTTAGGAATTAGAATAACTTACCAAGGGAGATGTTCAATAAATTTCCAATTTCTTTGAAATAATTTAAGAAAAGGCTAGGAAAACAACAGATAGATAATCTGCCAACTGGGCGACTGCCCTAAATGCAGATCAGTAGTGATTTATTGATTAAGCAATTGGGAAAACATGGTTCGTAACGATCTATCAGTATCAAAACGTTTTGCAGTGTAATTCCTATTGAAGTTTACAACTCGTGATTGCTAAGTAGATAAATTTTTACCGAAGAGTTCCCGTTACATCACTTTTGAATAGCTGCATGTTGGTGGAATACCTTCGAAACAGAGAAAACATAACGGTATAGTTCAGCTTTCCGTTTTGACGAATGTTGGAAAATAAATGTTTGTGTTTTTAATCAACTGAATTGTGATTGATATTATTTTAAACTTAAATTTGTTCCTTTAATTTCTATACCTGGACTCTTCTGGTTCCTAGACACAATTCCTATATAGTCCTCTCGGTCTCAACACAGTAATAATATATCTGATAATGTTTATGTTGTGAACAGATGACGCTTTCTGCGAGGACAATCTTCGCTTTACTTTCTACCCCTTATCATTGATTTTTTGTTCTGCAGGCTCACCCTAAGTCCTTCCTCCCTCGTTTGGATGTCTGAAAACTGGGGATGATATCGTTTTGTCTGCTGGTATTTCTCTCCAATTTGCAGCTAAAATCCTCGCTGTTAGTACATTTGCTTTCTGATCGAGGAGGATATTTGTGGCCCTCGTTAGTTCACAGGAGCGTTTCTTAAAGCTTTGTCAAGGTATAGTTTTGTGTAATAGAATGTGGAAGAACATATGCATCCTGGAGCTTTGTTTCTTGCCTTGCCTTATTTTAATCGTCGAATACTGTAAAATATTTTCACTGGTCCATGATGTGTAACCTAAGGTTGAATGTGGAGAAAACATTGTCATTTTTTTTCAAAAAGTTGTAAAATTATGTTTGTTTAAACTTCAAAGTGGAGGCCACAACTATGGGGTCACAGATTTCATTCAGGGATGTAATCACTATTGCGTGTTTCTGTGATGGTTGTCTAAACATGAAGAGCTAAGTGTTGAGACAAGGAGGGATTCTTCAAGTCAGAAGAATTAATCAGAAGCGATTAAAATCTTCGACCAGGCAGGAAATCGAACCCATAATCCTCTAATCTGAAGGCCTCAAAGCTGACCATTCAGCCAAGAGATCGGACCATTATTTAAGAAGTCTTTAAATTTAACAGAGAGTATACTTGTTGGTAATTTGCGAATGATAGCTTGTAGCACCGCTGGTGTAGTGGGCTTGCTGACTTTTATATGTTTATTTTTCTTTGTACACCGAGCGAAATGGCCGTGCGGTTAGGGGCGCGGAGCTGTGAGTTTGCATTCGGGAGATAATGGCTTCGAACTCCACTGTCGGAAGCCCTGAAGATTGTTTTCAATCCACCTTAGTGTTCCCGCGTCGTCAATTGAATATCGTAATATCAGTTAGTCCGGCGTCGAAGTTGATAATATAAACCAATAGTTTTTGAAATTCGAAGAATTTCACATTAAACTCCGTTGAATTTTGAAAATATTGACACAAAACAGATAGGCCTGTCCGTTACAAAAGACTTTACTGATTTTGGCCTATCATTATATACTGTATTTGCAAAGTAGATTAAGAAAACTAAAATGAAAAACGGATTTCCTTTTTACCCTTAAAGGTGTGTTCGACCTTGTTAAGCAGTTCTCAGATCTTGACCAACCTTTTGCCAATGTGTTCTCACATATTTAATCCATTTTCAGTGCACATGCAGATCATGACGTAAACTTTCACCGTTTCAAATTGCAAGGCGCAATTTCCACGCAGTTCGGAGAAAATGTTATTTTCATATTTCGACTGTGCTTCACGACACCAGAATCCGGCACAGTGCCGCAATGAAGGTTTTTTAAAACTGTCCGCGAAACGTTTAGTGACACTTCCGCTCCCTAGTGCTGAATCGGTAGACCTCGGTTATCTTCGAGATACGGATTAACAAACTCTGACACCAAAAGTGAATTGATTATGTATCGCCGTAAGACATCTGGCGGTGTAATCGCAAACTTCGAATACTATTGTTATTTTTACAATGAAGCAAAGAAATATAGGTGAAAAATGAACTTTTGAAACCTATTTCATTGGCTGAGGGGAATCGAAGTACAGTACAGTACATCACACGAACACCTTAGAGAGCAGAAAAATAATAGCAGATGTAGAAAAGTGCTGTGGTGGAGAAAAGAGAAAATAAAACAGTTTGCTCTTCCCCTCAGTAAGCCGATTCAACGATCTGCCGCATACACGGGAAAATCTTTTTCCGCATTTAAGAGAATTAAAACATTCCCTGCCTCTCCACTCACCGCTAGTGAAAAAAAGAGGTAGGCCACGCTCCTATTGCATTATGATTGATATTATTATTGATAATAAAGAAAAATGTCAAGACATGATATGTGTGCGTGTGTGACGCAATTGTGGGCTTTAGATAATAAAGGTTTGGAAAATTCACATCGATCAGACTGTCGATTCAATTCAGATTTCAGTTTTATTCAGTTGGCAGTTCTACTCGAATAGTTGAGTTCCCTCCTTGCCCCTCACCCCCGTAAAACGAAGTCACTAAAACCTTCGCGGATGGTAGATGAGCCTATGGTTCCGAATACAGTATGAGTTTCTTTCTTTGTAAATAATAGTCGTTTATGCTTTATCCTCCTTGCAGCCGGGCTGAGTGGCTCAGACGGTTGAGGCGCTGGCCTTCTTACCCCAACTTGGCAGGTTCGATCCTGGCTCAGTCCGGTGATATTTGAAGGTGCTCATATATGTCAGCCTCGTGTCGGTAGATTTACTGGCACTTAAAAGAACTCCTGTGGGACAAAATTCCTGCACCTCGGCGTCTCCGAAAACCGTAAAAGTTGTTAGTGGGACGTAAAGAAAGTAGCATTATTATTATTATTATTATTATTATTATTATTATTATTATTATTATTATCCTTGCAATGATTTTCGCTCCGACTGTCCCCTTCTCTGCTACGACCTCCCTTTGGTTCGATGTCTAGGAACGGGGATAATATTGGTCTGTCTCCTACAAGATTCCTCTTACAAATTGCAGAACTAAAGCGCTTCCCATTGGCGAGACTCGAATTGGTTGGTCCCACAATCTTTTTTCAGTTCACTTCTCCGCACGCACGCGTTACCGTTAATGTGCGTGGCAGCTTTCTGTCTATACCGGGCTAAAGTGGCCGTTGCTACAATCGATTTAGCTATTAAGAGTATGTACTCTCGTTATTTTGATGTTATGTGCACACGGCCAAGCTCCGAATGGTACTCTGGTACTGTAGCTATATTTGGTCAGATAATTCTCCCTCCTAGCTGTTGTTAATGTCGAATATGTGTGTTCCTGCGCCTATATACACGTTTTGGGATTGAATTGTCACGCTTTCCTGTTGTGTACGCTTTTGATTGAAGTGTCATTCTGCTTTCATGATGACATGAACGGACACAATAACTATTGTTTTGCTCTGGATGACTCCACGCCCGTGTGGGGGCTATATTCCCCACCACATGTACAGCCCCTCTCAAACTCGTAATGAAATGCATCTTTTAATGAAGATTACGCGTGTTAGACTGTGAATATCCTCCAGTCTTTCGGTCATAATTAGCGCTCGTAATGTTGCTTAAGTGAAACAATGCATTGACTCACATTAACGCTCGTAGTGGTGCTTAAGTGAAACAATGCATTGACTCACATTAGCGCTCGTATGGGTGCTTAAGTGAAACAATGCATTGACTCATATTAGCGCTCGTAATGGTGCTTAAGTGAAACAATGTATTGACTCACATTAGCGCTCGTAGTGGTGCTTAAGTGAAACAATGCATTGACTCACATTAGCGCTCGTATGGGTGCTTAAGTGAAACATTGCATTGACTCATATTAGCGCTCGTAATGGTGCTTAAGTGAAACAATGTATTGACTCACATTAGCGCTCGTAGTGGTGCTTAAGTGAAACAATGCACTAACTCACATTAGAGCTCGTAGTGGTGTTTAGGTGAAACAATGCATTGACTCACGTTATCGCTCGGAGTGGTGCTTAAGTGAAACAATGCACTGACTCACATTAGCGCTCGTAGTGGTGCTTAAGTGAAACAATGCACTGACTCACATTAGCGCTCGTAGTGGTGCTTAAGTGAAACAATGCACTGACTCACATTAGAGCTCGTAGTGGTGCTTAAGTGAAAATATGCCCTGACTCACATCAGCGCTCGTAGTGGTGCTTAAGTGAAACAATGCCCTGACTCACAGCGCGCGTAGTGATGCTTAAGTGAAACAATGCCTTGACTCATTAGCGCTCGTAGTGTTGCTTAAGTGAAACAATGCACTGACTCGCATTAGAGCTCGTAGTGGTGCTGAAGTGAATTTACTTCTGTGTGCTTTGTCAGTTTGTATGAATGCATGGCTGGATGTGATAATAAATGCCGCAGCATGTTTCCATTATTATTAATATTATTATTATTTTAAGTAACGAATTTGGCTAATCATAGACCGCTAAGGACCTAAGACTATGGTACAGTATTTTTATTTTTATTTTCTTCCCAGCACTTCTTCATACGTTAGCTGGTCGATTACCTCTGTTCCTCGGATAATACTCTCCGAGGTTGACGTCGAATTTTCAAAAGCGAAAAATCCACCACAAGTGATCTGTCGCCGGAAAGTCATCCTGTTATTTATGATGTCATCTGTGATCTTTAGTCTTTGTAGATCCCATCGTATCTCTTCTAGCAAACCGGTGGTGTGTTTTAAGTTGAAGATGTAATCAAACATCTTCTTCTTAGTTAGCCTGTTGTTCATTCTGTGAAGGTGGCCATAAAATTGCAGTCTTCATCTTTTAATTGTCTCTGTAATTATCTCTGTATTGTGATAAAAGTTCGTTTTTCGATCCATCGAAATATCTTTATTCTTTTGGGGACTAAAATTTATGTGCGAACCTAACTGAACGGCCAACTTGTTTCGTATATTATTATCATCATCATCATCATCAAATGCATTGTATTTTTAAGGTCTAGGCGGAAAGGTCTGCCTGCGGTAGTACTGTATAGCAGTGAAATTAAATGGAAACAAATTATACGACAAAAATTATAGCAAACAATTGCGTGAAAGTATATGACAAGAAATGATATGAAAACAAGTAATTTCTTGACAAGGAAAGAAGAAACTCAACTAAAGAAAAATACATTGAAGGGAGAAAGAAAGAAAGAAAGAAAGAAAGAAGAAAGTAATCGAAAAACCGAGCTCGACAGCTGCAGTCGCTTAAGTGCGGCCAGTATCCAGTAATCGGAAGATAGTGGGTTCGAGCCCCACTGTTGGCAGCCCTGAAGATGGTTTTCCGTGGTTTCCCATTTTCACACCAGGCAAATGCCGGGGCTGTACCTTAATTAAGTCCACGGCCACTTCCTTCCAATTCCTAGGCCATTCTTATTCCATCGTCGCCATAAGACCTATCTGTGTCGGTGCGACGTAAAGCAAAATAGCACCAAAAAAAAGGAATCGAAAAATAAAAATGTATTACTAGTAGTGTAACTTAATTATTGTAAGCAGCTTGGCTGCATGGTCAAAGTCACGGGCTTTATTTCAGAGAGTCCCTGGTTCGATTTCCGGGCGGGTGAAGATTGTTTTTAACCGCATCTCTTTAAATCTTCTGTCTCGGAGATGGGTGTTGGTGCTTATCTTAATACACACCACTTTATATGCACGTAACACTTAACTACCGTAGGATCAAGTTGTTGTGAATTCACCTCTCTGTACGGAATTTGGGTGAGGAACGGCACTCGACCATAAACACAGTGCCATGTCCACATGATCGACACAGATCGTACCGGTGATCTCACCAGGGTGAGAGGAAAGCAGCGGAAGATGATGCTATTTGAGTGGAAGCTGCCTGCTTGTATTTTTCTGTTTAGGTGTTTCATTCCTCCCAGCTACAGACGAAAAGGCTGGCGATATGTGAGTTACTTGAAAAGTTGTTAATTTTAATGGGCGTTAGCTATGTTTGTTTTACTGTTTCAGATTTGATGTGTCTGCTGTTAAGAGCATCTACACTATGAAGTGGCAGGTTCAAAGTAGTACAGCTCTTTTACATGAACAGTAAAAACAGGTCAGTCGACACGAGTTGCCTAGTTATCTGCCATTCCGTGTGTTCGTTCTGGCCGTCAGACGTTGAACGTGCAGTAGGGCGAGATGAATTTCAAATAATGTATGTTTGTAAATGACATCTGCATACCTGCCAACCCTTCCGATTTACCCGGAAACTTTCCGCTTTTTAACTCGTCTTCCGATTTATTTTACTTCTTCCAATTTTTGACCAATATAACCTCCAGTATGGTCAATACTCTTCCCCCTGTGTGCTTGTATAATCTACTTAACGTCATTTTCAAGCGTATTTATTTGATGCTTTAGCGCGTCGGTCTCTCACCTCTGGATACCGTGGTTCAAATCCCGGTCACCCCATGTGAGATTTGTGCTGGACAAAGCGGAGGCGGGGCAGGTTTTTCTCCGGGTTTAGTTGGGGACAAATCATGACGACCTCGCCTCACACCACTACTTTCCAGCGGCAGCTCTGTGTCTATTAGCGACTTAATAGGATTTACTACATCTGCTGCAGCCAGAGTTGCCAAATCGGCTACTGCACTCTACATGAAGAAAGGGTAAATACTACAGAGAATGAGGAAGAAAGTGGTTTGGCAGCCTCTCCAAAACAAACAAGGGTCACTTAGAGCTCGGTAACTCAGCAGGGTGCAGGGTGTGATTGACTACTGGCTTCCAGCTCGCTTCCAGGAACTTAGGTCGTCATGTTTTGCCCCCAACTATACTCCGGTTTTCCCTGTTATCTTTCATTCCAGCAACACTCTCCATTACCATTTCATAGCATCCATCAGTCATTACTAAATCACTTTAGGAGTGGCGACCTCATCGTACTAATAGCCTATATATGATTCATTCATTACATCCCTGACCCGGTCAAAAGACTGGAAAACAGGTTGTAGGTTTTCATTTTATTTGATGCTTTATTTTGCGAGTGTATCGTCCGCCGCATTTATAGACCACGTGTTTTTTCTTGCGGTTCTGTGATTTTTCCCCTGTCGAAGTCATATGTTAATAATGTATGAGACATGTCGATCTGTTTTGTATGTGGTAGTTTCGCGTATTACTGTGCATTAGTGTTCATTCTTAGTTCATGATTTCACTTAGTTGAATGCATTTCAGAAAGCTGTGTCGGTGACAGTTTCTAGTATTTTCTCTTCACATTATGGCCACAAAACTTAACAAATGTTATCTCCAAGTGTTCAGAGATACCTATAAAACTGAATTTCCTTTAATGTTAGTCTAATAAGGGAAACTATTGTGCATTTTGTTCCGTGTTCGTTACATTTTCTTGTAACCATGTTTATGTTTTCTTAGTTTAAGATTTTAAATGTAATGGTTAATTCACCTTGTAACTGTAGATATGGCTGTTTTTTATGTTGTCGTCTTTTCATCGAGACCATGGCGCAATATAAGTGATGAAATCCAAGAATTAAAAAAAAATTCTCCCTATTTTTTATTTCTAAAAGTTGGCAGGTATGCATCTGTTCGAGTATCTACTGTAGTTGTTTTACACGCAGTGTTACCAGGTCTATAAATAAAAAATCGGTAGACTGTACGTAACTATTTCGGGAGTTTTAATAAAAATTTTGGTAGTTTCTCGAGCAATAAAATGTTATAACTAAATTAGAGGATGCAATAGTCATTTGAAGTTGAAAATCCATAGCCTGTTTCCAGTCATTCGACCGGGTCAGGAATGGAATGAATGAAGCCCCATCTGGCGGCGAGGATAGGAATTGTGCCGCCTGCCGAAGCCTGTCGCACTCCTCTGGGGCAATGATTAATGAATGACAGATGAAATTAAATGATATCGGAGAATGTTGCTGGAATGAAATATGACAGGGAAAACCGGAGTACCCGGAGAAAAACCTGTCTCGCCTCCGCTTTGTACAGCACAAATCGCACATGGAGTGACCGGGATTTCAACCACGGAACCTAGCAGTGAGAGGTCGGTGCGCTGCCGCCCGAGCCACGGAGGCTCATTTGAAGTTATTATGGGAAAAATATAAAATTTCACTCACCCGCACTCTCTGGCCATTCTGTGCTGCTTATTCTCTTTTTCTTCTTCGCAATCTTCCTGTAGATGTAAAGTAGTTATTCATCAGGCGTAGACATTTTGTACCAATTTTATAGTCGTAGCAGGATGCAGATTTTGTATTCTATGTGTGGAGCGGGGATTTCCTTTTGAATGCTGCAGTCAAGCCTGAGTTTTGAGTTCAATAAGAGGGGAGAGATTACGTAATTCGAGCCTAAAATGAATGCTGGGAAGTACCTGACGAGTGATGTTATCGATAAAACGTCACGCAGTGAGACGACGAAAGAGTTTTTCCGCACAAAAATATTATGCACCCTTAATCGTTATTATTCGTTTTCCTTAAATTTGGATTAGAAAAAATTTCGGGAGAAATTTTGTTTTTTCGGGTTTTCTGATGTGTTTCAAACAAAATCGGGAAGTTTCCTGAAATTTCGGGAGAACTGGCAACACTGTTTACACGACAGAATATTCTGTAATCGTGTCTGCGTCTAGTGTAGTTTCATTCGTTAAATTGAAATTATTTGCATGAGTACGAGTCAAGTAATAACTTTCTTCACTTTACTGTATGTGCAGTCCATGCTCCGCTTCTCTACTACGGGCTCGGGTATGAAGTTTGATTAAATTTAGCGGGTTTTTACGACCGGATGCCCTTCCCGATGTCAACTTCATCAGAGAAGTTAATGAAATGAACTGAATAATGTAATATTTGATAGTAAGAAGGGAGAGGGCGAACCCGGAGCCAGCAGATAGCACCAGTGGATCTGCTCAAGGCTTAACGTCTCCATCCAACGGATGAATCAGCATCAACAAATTCATATGCACTCACTCCATATCAGCACTGCGGGAATCGAACCCGGGACTCCCTGAAGTGAAGGCCGCGACTTTATCCATGCAACCAAGGTGCTGGACAATCATTAAGTTACACTACTAGTAATATATTTTTATTTTTCAAATACTTCTTTCTTTCTTTCTTTCTTTCTTTCTTTCTTTCTTTCTTTCTTTCTTTCTTTCTTTCTTTCTTTCTCCCTTCAACGTATTCCTCCTTAATTAAGTTTCTTCTTTCCTTGTCTTCTTTCTTTGTTTTCATATAATTTCTTGTGATATACTTTCACGTAACTGCTGTAATGTTTTCGTCGTATAATTTACGTTTTCATTTAATTTCACTGCTATACAGGACTACCGTAGGTAGACTTTTCTGCTGAGACCTTGCAGTTACAATACATTTAATAATAATAATAATAATAATAATAATAATAATAATAATAATAATAATAATAATAATAATAATCCGAGCGAATTGGCCATTCGGTTAGGGTCACGCAGAAATGTTGGGTCCCCAAAAGAATAAAGGTATTTCGATAGATGGAAAAAGGAAGAACTACCGCAATACAGAGAAAATTACAGAAACAATTAAAAGACGAAGACTGCAATTTCATGGTCACCTTCACAGAATGAACTACGACAGGCTAACTAAGAAGAAGATGTCTGAATACATCTCCAAATTAAAATATACCATCGGTTTGCTAGGAGAGATACGATGGGATCTACAAAGACTAAAGATCACAGATGACATCATAAATAACAGGGTGACTTTCCGGCGACAGATCACTTGTGTGTTTTTTTCGCTTCTGCAAATACGACGTCAACCTCGGAGAGTATTATCTTCATTGGAAGGTTGTAAATAAAGGTTGCATATCTCTCCATATGATTTCGGGGGTATTTAGGGTTTGTGGTAAGAATGTAAAGGAAAGGGTTTAGTACAGGGCCTCTCAGAGTGCATGCACCAGTCCATTGCGCGGTGCAAGGTACAAAAACAGACTTGGCTAGGTTGACCAGAGTGCAGACCCCCACGCCTCGATTTTGATCACTAGCGCTGTCCCTCTCTTTCCCTATGACTGTCTCGCTCGCTCCGCCTGTCTCCCCCTTCCTCTCTTACTCTGCAGCGCTCCAACACCCGAGCTAAGTTGAGACGAGCTTAGCCGAGATTAACCGAGTCGCTCCGAGACAAAATGCTGGTCCGAACAGAGCCGAATTGTACCGATGCACTTTGCACAGAACTTCTGCGCCTCGGTTTGCACGCGTGGGATTTTAGCCGTTTGAGACGCCCTGGTTTAGTAAGTCACTGGCAAGACACCACTTAAAGTGTATGGGACCCTCGTCAGAATTACTTGATTCGAGAACTGGAAAAAAATATAAAGGAAAATAGCATTGTTTGTTCTGGGCGTTTCCTGAAAAACAAGTAATGTGACCAAAATGTTACAATCTTTGGGCTAGGAAGATTTGGGAGTAAGTTTGCGATCTGTCAGTGGAGAGATTGCGTGGAATGACATTAACAAAGGATACAAATAGGGAAGCTCCCAGGTTAGTTGCCGTGAAGCGTCGTACATCCATCTACAGGTCATGTACAAACCTTTTATTTTATGTCGTGAATAGAGCCCGGATATTTAGGTATTTATAGGTTATAATGCAAACTTATTGAAGCGAGTAATAGGTATACGCTAGCCCGCACAACAATTGTGTTGTGATATTTATATAGACATTAAGCGTACGGCTTATTAGAACCGCTAGAACTTATGTTACTCTCGCTGTAATACGGACGAGCGAGCTAGACGGTACTTCATGCCATAAATGTCCGGGCTGTATTGTCAGAATAATGGGCAACATGCTGATTGGTTATTTTCTTAGTGTGTTTGTAATTATGATGGGAATTACATCAGAAGTGTATATATTTAACATTTTTAAGGCGATAACGGGACTTGGTACTCACCTTGTACGCATGTTGCGGTCGATCGACCCGAATCGACGAAGGATGTGGATGTTGCGGACGTTATTACGCTGGAGAGCCCCCGGCCTAGTCAGCGATATAGCTTTTTGTTATTAAAAAGTTATTTCGTACATAAGAAAATAGGGAAGAGTCCTCTTTGATTCTTAGGAAATCCAGAGAAACACCACGAGAAGGTGTCAGTGAGTTCCTTTTTGTTTTGGAGTTTTCTTTTACCTCACACGCTTACTAATGGCTAGCCTACACCAAAGTTAATAAAAACATTTCTCAACCTAGTTAATACATTTTCTTAACATTTTCTTATTTATTTTTTTTTTCAATATTATGTCCACACCAGAAAAGCGGTTTGTGAGGTTACGATGCATAGGGTCAGGAAGAAGAATAGGCGCAAATTGTGGCAAAGAAAAATATTGGAAAGGCGTTTAGAATTAAATTTGGAGAGAACACTTATGTCTAGGAAATGATAATTTTCATATAGTACTCAAACTTCGACTTGGCTCGCGAGATGTAGTGTTTTCAGTGTACTGTGTCTTCTGGTATGGCTAGAATAAATTTGTTACTTTCATTGATCTGTCTCAGTCTCGTCCTTGGCTTTGACAATATGAAAGTGACTGACGTATGAACGATGCTAGTAGTACCATTCCTTTTGCAGCCATTCCCTGTTATGAACGGTGTGAAAATATTGCTCATAGGGTTGGTTGTTGCATGCAGTTCAGTGGATTTTTTAGACTGATATGTAATAGCAACTCCTGGCTTGGTGAGGAAAGCAGTGGGAAACTACATCACTCCTCATTTCCCTGGTATGCGTCTTTAGTGACGCCTAAGCTATCTGTGATAGCTGTTGGTGGAGCTATGGAGGATCAAACCAGCCTTCGGGCTGAACACCCAACATACATACAACCTGTATACAAACTCTCTAACCAACTCTCTTCAAATTGCTCTAAATGCCGTTTGTCATTTCCCTAACAAAACACAGGTACCGAAGCTTCTTGTGTATTGATCAGATGTAGCTTAAGTTCAAGATTAAGACATACTTTTTACGAAAGACCGTACGTGTACAGAGTGTGATACAGTTTTTTTCTGTGCAAGAATCCACTGAATTTTCAGTCCCTTAGGATAATCCAAAGCATTACTCGGGACTCTTATCTTACTGAAGAATGACTGACCTTATCCTCTGCGTATTCGTAACGCATATCTAAGTGTTGTACAATTATTATTATTATTATTATTATTATTATTATTATTATTATTATTATTATTATTATTATTATTATTACTTTTTTTGCTAGTTGCTTTACGTCGCACCGTCACAGATAGGTTTTATGGCGACGATGGGACAGGAAAGGGCTAGGAGTGGGAAGGAAGCGGCCGTGGCCTTAATTAACGTACAGCCCCAGCATTTGCCTGGTGTGAAAATGGGAAACCACGGAAAACCATCTTCAGGGCTGCCGATATTGGGGTTCGAACCTACTATCTCCCGAATACTGGGTACTGGCCGCACTTAAGTGACTGCAGCTAACGAGCTCGGTGTGTACAATTATTAATTAATTATTATTATTATTATTATTATTATTATTATAGCTGTCTCTGTGGATCAGTGGTAGAGTGTCGGCCTCCGGATCCCAACATAACGGGTTCATACCCGGTAGAGGTAGTCGGATTTTTAAAGGGCGGATATAAAATGTCCATTCGACACTCCATATCCGACGATGTCGGCATGTAAAAGATCTCTGGCGACACATTTGGTGTTTACCCAACAAAATTCAATAAAACTTAGCCATAGACGCCCAAGAGAGATTCGGTTTACTCTGCAACCTAGTAGGGCTAGAGTTAAACGGAACGTCGAAATTGACGAGCAGACAGCCAGATGGCGTCAAATTAAAATGTCTGCCCACGGTAGCTGAGGCCTTACAATTATTATTATTATTATTATTATTATTATTATTATTGTTACTGAGGTTTCCGTGGATCACAGAGAGGTGAAAGAAGGTGTGGGCTTGAATGGGTCTATCTACATTATCAAAGATTCTTTTAAAACTTTGAAATAAAGGTTATATTTCTTTTCAGAATCTCAAACTTAACAAAACTCTTCACTTAGTGAGATAGCAAAGTTACAGGTACAATTATAATTTTGATTACAGGACTAGAAAACCCACATCTCTGTACTTTAAAAGGTTTGAGCTTCGAGCTCTAAAATTACAAGTTTATAGCGTCTCTAATATGGTATTTAGATAGAAAAGGAGAGAAATCTCCCAAGACACAAATTATCCAGAGCACTTTGCTCCAACCGTTACAATTTAAGGCCTTCCAAAGGCACCACTCACAGATATCAGAAAAGAGATTACATGCTCTCCAAGTTTAATAAAGGAGACAGGCTCCCAATTCCTTACAGCCTACTCAAGGCAACTTTACATAAAACTTTACAATCTCTGGTCTCTCTAGGCACCACCTACAATTAACAATACCATGTAGTTTACACAGGGGTATCTAGTACCCATACTACTGGGCCTACATGAAAAGAAGAAGAGGATAATATTACTGGTCCAAACTCAGAATGTATGGAGGCGTGCACTTGCGCTCCTGGAAAACCAAGTATAAAACCCTACTCGGGTCACCTCAAAATAAATTGAAGGGGAACTCGAGAGGGTAACACACTCTCTATCCCCGATTTATGGTTTACGACTTTATAAAATTTTACAGTAGCAGAAAGAAAGTTTACATTTTAGAAAACCGGTGGTTACATAGTTAAAGATTAGAACCTTCCCCTCGGATTAGTCTGCGGAGATAGCTACAGAGACAGAAAACTGGTGGGCATTACCTGGGCTGATGTTCTGCCTGCCGAAGAATGAGACGCCCCACCTTCTGTCTTAACACACACACACACACACACACACACACACACACACACACACACACACACACACACACACACACACACACACACACACACACACACACAGAGTAATTCGACGATCAGTAAGACAAGGTAACTTGAAAAAGCCGCAGCTTATATACTCGAGGGGAGGTTTCGAGAAGGTTCTGGACTAAACCCGGACACATCCTCTCAATTTTATTGGCCAAATAAAAAGCTACAAGAAGCCTGTGATAGGCTGAAAAATAAATACAAAACTTTCTAATTGGCCAGATTCAAAAGCTGGCGGGACGAGGAGGAAGTGTTGCAAACCTTGAAATATCAAAATTAATGAAAGTTGATTTAGTTATCAAAACCTATAAACACAAAACTTCTTTAAATCACTAATTCTCCCACCTTGCACCAGAGTGCATGACCACAGTTTTGTAAAGACATCTATGGAGAAAAGTTCAAACTACTTGCTGTACACCAAAAAAAAGAAAAAAATCCAGTCAGTTTAGGAAACTTAAGAAAAACACATTACTCTGTTATTTATGAGTGACATCTTCTGATTAATATCCCAACTTCATGCAATAGCTGTTTCACGTTTTGTTTGATAGATAAGAGTTCCTTAAGGCGCTTCTTTTAAATGTGCGGTGTTGAGGTGTACCTCCCGGTACAATTATTATTATTATTATTATTATTATTATTATTATTATTATTATTATTATTATTATTATTATTATTATTATTATTATTATTATTATTATTATTATTGCTTAATTAACTCATTTTCTTCTCTTACAGGTAAGAGACGTTCCATTAATTATTGGATTGTGTGACCACATATCACTTAAGGTAAGCTCCTGCTTTTCTAGAATGATCAGTCTAAAATTCATTAATGTTGGGTGTACGACTGTTTATTTTTAAGCTAATTATTGGGATATACCTCATGGTTATTATTATTATTATTATTATTATTATTATTATTATTATTATTATTATTATTATTATGTCCGGCTGCATGGCTAAATGGTTAGCGTGCTGGCCTTTGGTCACAGGGATTCCGGGTTCGATTCCTGACAGGGTCGGGAATTTTAACCATAATTGGTTAATTCCCCTGGCACGGGGACTGGGTGTATGTGTCGTCTTCATTATCATTTCATCCTCATCACGACGCGCAGGTCGCCTACGGGAGTCAAATCAAAAGACCTGCACCTGGCGAGCCGAAGTCCTAGGACACATCCCGGCACTAAAAGCCGTACGCCATTTCCATTATTATTATTATTATTATTATTATTATTATTATTATTATTATTATTATTATTATTATTATTATAGCTGCCTCTGTGGATCAGTGGTAGAGTGTCGGCCTCCGGATCCCAAGATAGCGGGTTCAAACCCGACAGAGGTAGTCGGATTTCTGAAGGGCGGAAAAAAAGTCCATTCGACACTCCATGTCGTACGATGTCGGCACGTAAAAGATTTCTGGTGACACATTTGGTGTTCACCCGATAAAATTCATTAAAATATCAGCCACAGACGCCCAAGAGAGATCCGGTTTGCTCTGTTTGCCATCTAGTGGGCCTAGAGTAAAACGGATCGTCGAAATTGACGAGCAGACAGCCAGATGGCGTCAGATTGAAATGTCTGCACACGGTAGCTGGGGCCATACGATTATTATTGTTATTATTATTATTATTATTATTATTATTATTATTATTATTATTATTATTATTATTATTATTATTATTATTATTATTATTATTATTATTATTATTATTGAAAATGAAAACCTACAACCTGTTTTCCAGTCATTGACCGGGTCAGGGATGTAATGAATGAAGCAGATATTGGCTGTTAGTACGATGGGGTCGCCACTCCCAAAGTGATTTATTAATGAATGATAGATGCTATGAAATGAGAATGGTGAGTGTTGCTGGAATGAAAGATGACAGGGAAAACCGGAGAACCGGAGTACCCGGAGAAAAACCTGTCCCGCCTCCGCTTTGTCCAGCACAAATCTCACATGGAGTGACCGGGATTTGAACTACGGTATCCAGCGGTGAGAGGCCGACGCGCTGCCGTCTGAGCCACGGAGGCTTCTATTATTATTATTATTATTATTATTATTATTATTATTATTATTATTATTATTATTATTAGCCATCCTTAATGGTGTAGAGATAATGTGCCTGTCTCTTACAGGATTCTGTCAATACGGGCGTGCTATGAAGCTCTTAGTTACAGGAAGTAAGCGCACAGTGAAAGACACTACTGACCCAGTGTACATACACGAACACTGGTTGCCATGGTTACAGCGGTGTCGGGAAATTGAGCGAATTCCGGATAGACCGCCGGCTCGAACACATATCCATTTTAATATACATGAATTATAGCAAAAGAAGGAAATATGTGAAAACATGAAAGAAATACATGAACGTTAAAATTCACGTATCGAATAATGTAACAATAATTACAATCAGACTCATAGGAATTCATGCGGAATTTGCATAAAATGCCATTGTGCCTTTCTTTGTTGTTCGCTGCCAAACCCGTAATGGGTCCCTTAATTTTCCACCCGCTTCCGATCTTGTACCAGGAACGTGTAGTTCCTAGAAAGCGATCGTAGTTTGCGGTGTCTCTCACATCTGCTATACCCTTGCAGACGCCGTCATGTTTGAGGAAGTAATTCACAATGAATTTCCAGGAAGCTCCCGCTTTGAATCAGCACGAACCTTTCTCCGATTTTTGGTGACTCATATTGATTAGAGAACGTGGATTCCATGTGACCTGTAATTTCCGCAGTTAATCTATAGCGGCTGCGCGGTTTCGGTCACGTAGCTCTCACCTTGCATTCCAGAGATACTAGGTTTACACCCCACTGTCGGTAGCCATGAAGATGGTTTTCCGTGGTTTCCCTTTCTCACACCAAGCAGATGCTGGGGCTGTACCTTAATTAAGGCAACAATCGCTTCCTTCCCACTCAGACTTCCCTATCGTAGCTTCGCCATAAGACATACCTGTGTCAGTGAGACGGAAAGCAACTTGTAAAGAGAAAAATAATGATTATTCACAGTTTTGATGTAGAACGTCCGTAGTTTCGTAGTGAGCGTTACAAAAACGTTCAAATTTTAAAATCGAAGTAATGTCTAAATAACTCGTACGAAAAGTGTGTTCACTAGGCCTATTTCATTTTAAAGAGAAAGGACCAGTATATCTAGCAATGTTGTTAACGAACGGGTTGTGTTAAACATTGGTTGAATAGGTTACAAATCTCGCCAAAATGCCATCAAATCCCTTTCCGGAAACCGCTAGAAAATCCACCAAAATATAAAATGATATTCACTGCTCTCTTACTAAAATACGACCGGGCGAGTTGGCTTTGCAGTTAGGGGCGCGCTGCTGTGACCTTGCATTCGGGAGATTGTGGGTTCGAACCCCACTATCGGCAGCTCTCTAGATGGTTTTCCGTGCTTTTCCATTTTCAGACCAGGCGAATACTGGGGATGTACCATAATTAATGGAAAGGTCGCTTCCTATCTACACTTACCCCTTGGTCGCCATAAGACCTATCTCTGTCGGTGCGACGTAAAGCAACTTGTATAAAGAAAAAATGTATCTTTTCGCAGACATGCCAACTCCCCCCATTTTTTGTCCTTCCTGCCTCTCTCTTGATCGTAGAGACTTATTTCCCGATTTTGAGAACAGATTTAGTATTCCTGTATTTGTTGAAAATCCCAGGTTTTTCCCCGTTCTTTAAGTACCTGGAGGGAATTGATGTTCAGTGGGCTCTGGCAAGACAGATAGCAGTCAGCTGGTGGTGTTCTTAAATATGACAGAATCTCTAACGTAAAGCATTTAAGTTTATCATTTCCACACAGCAATGCCGACTGTTAGACTAATTTTTAGCATATTTACAAGGACAAAACCTCAATTCAGATCAAAGCTTCCCGACAAAGAATTCTGGAAAAAAAGAAACTTTTAAACCTGTTCAACAAGGTCAATGCTTTGGTCATAAATCCAGTTCAGAAATGTATGAAGAGGCCTTAGGCAGTTACAGTGAGGAGTCTTGTGTTCTAAAGTTCACATACATGAAGTAATTCAGTATTTATAACATACATGCAATATTTCGTTATATATAAATAAATTAATTAATTAGATAAATTACATAATTGAATAATATAATTCAAAGTTACGTCATCATTGATGTATCGTAACATGTCAGAATATGATTTTTGAAAGTTGGCACGTCTGTTTTCAGGTTTATAAGTTTCTCACATTAGAATGTTATGGGCATAAAACGCTAATGTATTGAGAAATGTTCTACTTAAGATGCAAGGAAGAATAATAGGTTAAAACCAAAGAACCTGGGCCCTACTAATTATTCGAAGATGACAGCGTCTTAATTAAACAAGCATAAAATGACCTTTATGGGTGGGAGATGAAGGAACTTGGCTGTGGGCTACTTTTCCTCCTCTTGCGTATCACAGTGCCTCCCGTAGACTTTTATTTTAACGTTGCAACGACACAGAAATATCTAGACCTGGGGAAGGAAACAACTGCAGCTCTAATTAAGGTGCATTTTCCTGGTGTAAACATGGGAAACTGTAGAAAATCATCTCCGGGGCTGCGGACAAGGGGAAATGAAGATGGCAAAAGGAATAGAAGGTCCATGTGGAAGTCAGAGAGGGAAGTTGAAAGGAGCCTGACGCAAGTAAAACCCACATTTCCTCGCGTTTAAGGGATACCGTGGATGTATTATACACCCCCCCCCCCCGAGGGATGATGGGCTGGGTACAGTGGGGTCCGTACCCATTATCTCTCTATTGTGAGCTGACAGTTGTCTGCCACGAACTGCGTAGCCAACTAGCCCGGTTCGACCGACTTCACGAGCACTGTCCTCCTATGCCCAGAGAAGACGGTACGATTTCATGCCGTTGGCTTCCAACACCCTGAAACAGTGACATTCAAAGTGTGGCACTCGTACTACTAGGGGTACAAGAATTTATCGTATCTCCTAACTAGGTCCTGGGTTAGATTCCGGCCAGGTCAGGGATTTTTCCCTGGGCCTGAGGGCTGGTTCGAAGTTTACTCAGCCTACGTGCTTACAATTGAGGAGCTGTTGACGGTGAGATAGCGGCCCCGGTCTAGAAAGCCAAGAATAACGGCCAAGAGGATTCATCGTGCTGACCACACGACACCTCCTAATCTGCAGACCTTCGGGCTGAGTAGCGGTCGGTTGGTAGGAGAAGGTCCTTCGGGGCTGTTGCGACATGGGGGTTTGGTTTGGTTTTTTCCTAACAGTTTCCGATGAACAGTTCAGAAAAGAGTTGACTCAGCTCATTTTCAATAAAATCCTGTTTAGATTTAGTGTTTTTGTCTACCACTACACAGATCCCCCTTTCTGAACTAATCCTAAAATACGTGTCAATTTGTACGTCTCTTGGGCTCTTCACTAACCTGTAAATGTTAGGATGTGGAGACTTACATGATCCATCTCTACACAGGAATTTTAGCATTTTCGTTGCTTGGTTCGTGCTTGGGAATTGACTGACCTTTACCCAACCCTTCCTCGCGGTCAAGAATGTTACTCAATTCCAGCTTCGAAGAAACACACCCACTTGTCTTATTCTCCGTTGCTCTTTTTGTAAAGATTAGATTTTAGGGGTACGCCAACAAAACAATTTTGAATACCACTGGCCTATAAAAGATCTATAGCAATTGTAGCGACGTTGAACAAAAAACACTATTACTTAACTTCAGACACGTCCCAGTTTTCTCGCACAATAAGAACGGAGATTCATGGCTGTATAAGCCGCTTAGGATTCGTAATGCAGTACTCAGCAGACTGTTCGGTTGAGAGCTACAGTTCAAGGGTGGCTTCCCCGTACTGTTGTATGTATTAGCGCTTCTGAGAATGCGCTCGTATCCGCTTATACCATTCTACCCGCTCATAATGTTCATTTATCAACCGTTGCTATTCCAGGAAAACAAGATCAGACTAAACATCATTCTTCTTTACACAATGCTGGCGGACCCACCTGTGGGTAGAAAGCTAGGCACATTGAGCCACGCCATAGTTGAAACCCTCCAGCTTATTGACTTCCCTCTAACGTATAACAAGTGCCTACGCCACATATTCTGGCCATGGTCCGTTTTACCTTGCTTTGCTAGCCGTACAAGACAACGCTAAAAGAGTAGTCTTACGAAAATGTTGCAAACTTCGGGGTGGGAAGACTTGAAAAGGAAGGAGAAAAGCTGCTTGACTAAGCGGTATGTTCCGAGCTAGAGATAGCGTAGAATGATTTCAATACGAGTAAGTTTGAGTGGTGTTTTAAAAGCAGGACGTCGTCGCCATAAGACCTATCTGTGTCGGTGCGACGTAAAGCCCCTAGCAAAAAAAAAAGCAGGACAGATCATAATATGAAGATAAAGACCGAGCGAGTTGACCGTGCGGTTAGGGGTGCGCAGCTGTGAGCTTGCCTTCATGAAACAGTGGGTTCGAACCCCACTGCGGGCAGCCCTGAAAATGGTTTTCCGTGATTCCCATTTTTACACGAAGCAAATCCTGGGGCTGTACCGTAATTAAAGCCACGACCACTTCATTCCCACTCGTCGCCATAAGTCCTATCTGTGTCGGTGCGACATAAAGACAAATGTAAAAATGAAGATTAATTTGAAACTCACGACGACAAATTGGGGCAAATATTCGTTTATAGGAAAAGGAGTTGGGGATTGGAATAATTTTCCAAAAG
Source organism: Anabrus simplex (assembly GCF_040414725.1). NCBI lineage: Eukaryota > Metazoa > Arthropoda > Insecta > Orthoptera > Tettigoniidae > Anabrus > Anabrus simplex. Next base: position 44,266,854 of record NC_090275.1, read on the forward strand.
AGATAGTCGTTACATTTCTAACTGATCCCATGACACTACAGCCCTGAAGGGCCTTTGCCTACCAAGCGACCGCTGCTCATCCCAAAGGCCTGCAGATTACGAGGTGTCGTGTTGTCAGCACGACGAATCCTCTCGGTTGTTATTCTTGGCTTTCTAGACCGGGACCGCTATCTCCACGTCAGGTAACTTCTCAATTCTAATCACGAAGGCTGAGTGGACCTCGAAGCAGCCCTCAGACCCACGTAAAAATTCCAGACTTGGTCGGGAATCGAACCCGGGGGGTAAGAGGCAGGTACGCAAACTCTACACCACGGGGCTGGCGATACATTTCTAGGTTCTTTGAAATAACTGACACGGAATCTGCCTCCTGGGCGACTGTCCGAAATAGAGATCACTGGTTTTTGATTGATTGATTGATTGATTGATTGATTGATTGATTGATTGAGTGATTGGCACAAGTAAGTAGATGCAATTCCAGACTTAGCTGGGGGAAAGTGGTTGCCAATTATTCATGCTCCGAACGTCAGAGCCTCTGGTCCCCCTTTTAGACGTCTCTTACGTCAGGGAGGGATACTCTGGGTGAATTTTTTAAATTTATCATTTGCCTCATGTCGCGCCGACACAGTGAAGTCTGGTGATGATGGGATAGGAAAGAACTAGGAGTGAGAAGGAAGCGATCGTATCATTAATTAAGGTACAGTCCCATCATTTGCCTGGTGTGAAATTGAGAAACCACGGAAAACCATCTTCATGGCTGCCGACAGTGGGGTTCGAACACACTATCCCCAGAATGCAAGATCACAGCTGCGCGCCCCTAACCGCACGGTGTGAATGGATCCAACTGCCCCCCCCCCCCACAAGGGGATCGGAAGAGAACAAGAGTTGAATAACTGAGTACAAAAAGTACAAAAGTAAGTGGAAAGATTACTAGAATCAGTCAGAGCCCCGTGGTCGACAAGCCATGCTCCCATGTTGAAAGCTCATTTCAGTCGCTTCTTACAAGAGGGCAGAGTTGATGTGTTCTGTCGTTCAACATCCACAGGGGAATAAGAGGTAACATACTGCGAAAGAAAGAACTTTAGCGTTTTATTGGCACAACGTATAGCGAATTTCCAGGGAATTTAATATTTAAGTGCCTTCCTTTCTTGCTTTACTATTCGAGACTTCATGAGATTTTTCTTTTCATATGTGGCCTCCTGTCTTTTTTTCCTTTACATTCACTAACCCCTTTCAAAATCCGCTCTTCCTATGGAAAACTAGATCAGAATAAATATGACCATCTCGGTCGGCATTCTCTGTGCATACAATGCTCACCGTACAATGATGTCCATTCTGACCGTTCCGGAAGAATGACGCCGTATCCTTCAGCCTCTTTTTACAAGAGCTCCTGTCGGCAGACATGAGTCTCTGAAAACACGCCCGTACAATACATGCCCCTTCATACGTTGTGCATATGAAATATGCATGCGGTTCCCTCTTTGGAGTGAGGATAAAAAAGTACACTTTTATTGGTCCTGTGTTGAGTTTCGCCATTATAGTGATGGGCGACATGGCTGCAAAGAAGAATATTCTTCATCCAACAACTTTTTTCCCTCTGAATTATTTAGCGCAGGATCGCATCGATGACGCACAGAGCGTCGAATGAAAAGAGAGTATTTAAAAGCATTGCTACAAGGTGGTTAATTTTTTAACAGTAAGCACCAGAGGTTTCACTGCAGTATTTCATGATGTTTTGATTGGATTGTGGTATTTACGAGTAATATTTTCTACACTGTGCGCTACTTTCGATGCCGCGACCTGACATATACTGTACTTAGAAACGAATTTCGGGGCGAGATCCGAGATGAAATGAAATGGCGTATGGCTTTTAGTGCCGGGAGATTCCAGGACGGGTTCGGCTCGCCAGGTGCAGGTCTTTTGATTTGACACCCGTAGGCGACCTGCGCGTCGTGATGAGGATGAAAGGATGATGAAGACAACACACACACCCAGCCCCTGTGCAGGGGAAATTAACCAACGATTGTTAAAATTCCCGACCCTGCCGGAAATCGAACCTGGAACCCCTGTGACCAAATGCCAGCACGCTAACCATTTAGCCATGGAGCACGATCCGAGATATGAAATGAAAATAATGGCGTATGGCTATTCGTGCCGGGAGTGGCCGAGGACATGTTCGGCTCGCCAGGTGCAGGTCTTTTGATTTGACTCCCGTGGGCGACCTGCGCGTCGTGATGAGAATGAAATGATGATAAAGACGACACATACATCCAGCTCCCGTGCCAGCGAAACTAACCAATGATGGTTAAAATTCCCGATCCTGCCGGAAATCGAACTCGGGACCCCTGTGACTAACGGCCAGCACGCTAACCATTTAGCCATGGAGCATGATCCGAGATCATTTATTTATAATAGATGTGAGCATTCCGTCCCGCGGGCGCCCAGCACTGTAGTGGGCGGACTGGCAGGCGATGAGCGCAGCGTGTGCTGTTCAACCACAGTGACGTTCTGGCTACGTCACAGACCGTGTAGGTTGGGCAAATTCTCCCCGTCACTCTCGATCACTGCAGCGATACCCGAGTTGGAAATGGAGGCAGAAAATAATGAATGGAAGAGGGCTGAAATTCACGTCACTTTCAATTGACCTCGTAAGAAATAAGTTATTTATGTTCATAGCAGTTATGTATTTTGACCGGATACAACAAACAGTTAAGCCTACAATCTCAAATATTTTTATAATGTTCACTATTACATTTTAAAGAGGTGCTTTAGAAACAGTTCTAATACAATACGGAGTTAAGGTGGATAAGTTGTGGCCTGTTGTTGTTTGCGTTAAAAATTATCTGATAAACTCGCCAACAATCCAGTCATGCTTACAAACCAAACCAAACCAAACCCCATGGCACTACAGCCCTTGAAGGGCCTTGGCCTACCAAGCGACCGCTGCTCAGCTCGAAGGCCTGCAGATTACGAGGTGTCGTGTGGTCAGCACGACGATTCCTCTCGGCCGTTATTCTTGGCTTTTCAGACAGGGGCCGCTATCTCACCGTCAGATAGCTCCTCAATTCTAATCGCGTAGGCTGAGTGGACCTCGAACCAGCCCTCAGGTCCAGGTAAAATTCCCTGACCTGGCCGGGAATCGAACCTGGGGCCTCCGGGTAAGAGGCAGGCACGCTACCCCTACACCACGGGGCCGGCCCCAGTCATGCTTAGCGGGAATAAAATCATTAAGGTTATTTATGTGAAGGCATACTGTACATCCATCTGATAGCTACATTTACATTGTTGTTGTACTTTAATCTTGGATAGTAAATATCTTTGTCCTCACTCGTGATGAGACTCCCTCTCGCTATTTAGAGGCTAGCTATTATCACCGGATGCCTGTTAAATTTTAAATACTATTTTTAAAATTTCAGTGAACAACCCTACAACACTGTGCAAAATTATTGTTGCATTATGTAATGATATTACTTTTTTTAATGAATAACAGGAATTTTCCTTTAAAAAATGAAAATACTGTCATTCCCTTGCAAGTAATTTGTAAATCTTAGTTTGTACGCTTAAACCCTGTACCTTTGTAGATAGTAACCCATAAAATATAACGTGTCAGTTTTCTTCTTCTTCTCCTTCTTTATCTTTTTTATACTCCAGGGTTGGTTTTTCCCTTTGACTCAGCGAGGGATGCCACCTCTACCGCCTCAAGGGCAGTGTCCTGGAGCTTCAGGCTCTGGATCTGGGGATATAATTGGGGAGGATGACCAGTACCTCGCCCAGGTGGCCTCACCTTCTATACTAAACAGGGGCCTTGCGGGGGGATGGGAAGATTGGAGGGGATATACAAGGAAGATGGAAGGAAGCGCCCGTGGCCTTAAGTTAGGTACCATCCCGGCATTTGCCTGGAGGAGAATTGGGAAACCACGGAAAATCACTTCCAGGATGGCTGAGGTGGGAATCGAACCCACCTCTATTCAGTTGACCTCCCGAGGCTGAGTGGACCCCGTTCCAGTCCTCGTAACACTTTTCAAATTTCGTGGCAGAGCCGGGAATCGAACCCGGGCCTCTGGGGGTGGCAGCTAATCACACTCACCACTACACCACAGAGACGGACCAGTTTTCTTTGAATTAATAAATATAAGAAAATAAAACTGACTGTTTATATGGAGCGCAGTATAAATACCGGAATATCATGGAAAGGTCAGTTTTTGTTGTTGCGATTATAGAATTTTATTTTAAGTAATATATCCCAATCAGCACTTCGCTGAGTGATGGAGGAGAGCTTCTTAGTCACAATCGAACTACAATGCTCCCCCGCTTCCGTGCAAAGTGTGTTCACTCTCTCGCTTCACTGTGACGTATGCTTGTTACGTCACGCCTGTCCGACCGCACTGGGCTAGCCTCAACGGGCACCCAGCTGAGCACCTCTGTTCTAGATGAGTTTATTTTACCAAATTTTGTGGGCTCGGATTATGCAGGGTGAGTATATACGAACAACAACATGTTCCCCTTTTCTATGGGTTTAATGTTAACACAGATATCGATACGAACTACTGGAGATCTGATAAACTTAATCTCAAAATGAACACCGACAAGACAAAGGTGATGGTCATTATCAAACCTCGTAGCACGCATATTCTTATGAACATTTTTGGAGAACAAGTTGAACAAGTGCGGAAGTTTAAGTAACTTGGCTGCGGGATTAAGACTCAGACCCAGATTTAGAGATCCGTGTACGAATAAAAATTGCTCGTGCTAGCTTTCTGAAAATGAGGAATCTACTGTGTGGCAGAAGCCTCAGCTTGGAGACATCTCAAATGCATGAGGAGAGAACGAATGGTGATGTGTGCAATCAAGAAAAGAAAGTCAGCCTACCTTGGGCATATTCTGAGGAATGAAAATTACAACCTAATAAAATTGATCTTGCAGAGTAAAATTGATGGACGTAGGGGTCGCGGTCGAAGGAAACATTCGTGGCTGAGAAACTCACGGGATTGGACAGGACTAGATTCTAGTAGACTGATGAGGACAACCAAACACCGGACATACTTCGCTGTGATTGTGGTCAGCCTCCAGTTATGGAGAAGTAACTATTATAGTTTCGTTCGCCATCACAACAGTGTTAAATTGGACAAAATTCACCGGCGTACGAGCACGCTTTAAAAGCACGCTCGGCTGTCACAAGCCATCACGGAGCTCTGATATATAAGTACTACTTCTAGTCTTTCAGCCTGTCGTTCGATCCCTGTGCACGACGTTTATGTGTACGTGATATAGGATTTTGCACGGTTGTATACCATCATTCGAAATTTTATCATTAATGCTGATATAGCTGACACGAATAAACGAATGATAGAAAGCGAAATGAGATCAGGCATTATTGTGAGTAGCTTTCTTTCTTTCTTTCTTTCCTTCTTAATCTGTTTACCCTCCAGGGTTAGTTTTTTCCTCGGACTCGGCGAGGAATCCCACCTCTACCACCTGAAGGGCAGTGTCCTGGAGCTTGAGACTTTCGGATACAGCTGGTGAGGAGGACCAGTACCCCACCCAGGCGGCCTCACCTGCTATGCTGAACAGGGGTCTTGTTGGAGTATGGGAAGATTGGAAGGGATAGATAAGGAAGAGGGAAGGAAGCATCCGTGGCCTTAGTTAGGTACCATCCCTGCATTTGCCTGGAGGAGAAATGGGAAACCACGGAAGATCACTTCGAGGATGCTGAGGTGGGAATCGATCCTATCTCTACTCACTTGACCTTCCGAGGCTGAGTGGTCCCCGTTCCAGCCCTCGTATCACTTTTCAAATTTCGTGGCAGAGCCGGGAATCGAACCCGGACCTCCGGAGGTGGCAGCTAATCACGTTAACCACTACACCACAGAGGCGGACTGTTGTGAGTAGCTAAGGTAAATATTAAGAGTGCAGCTGTACCACACGGTATATAACAAGTCGTTGAAAGTATTACTTCCTTGGCAGTATGCAGCTTCCTTATTATTACTAGACAAAGTTGTGATGTGTTACTCAGGTGCAAGGTAATATACCTTAGTTCATTTTGTATTTTATCTAAAGCCATTGTTACGGAAACACCCCCTCATCCGTCTACAGGCGAGGTTATTCTCTACAACCTTTATCATCCTATGTGTCTGTAAACAAAGACTAGAGTGCTCCCATTCTGTTGAGCAAGGCTTCTCTCCGTTTCTAATCAATCACCGCGCAGCACAACATTCATTACGTACTGGAGTCCTCGGTTCATGCGACGGTCACACCCATTCATCACGTGCTCTAACACCACTTAGTGCACTTCAAGGATTGTGTTCTCCCATTGTGAAACGCAGGGCTGAACAATATATTGTGTCTAGAGTAGATGTGCCTTGATAATGTGTTTGAATAGTGCGTCTTTATTCGGCCCTGAGACAAAAGGAAATACGTGGTATTAAAGGGACCTGGGCGACAACAGTTCCGTGTATAGTAATCTCTGCTTGAGTGGCTACTGTGAGAGAATTTCAGCTGTGTGCTCCTCCAGTTAGGTGGACAACGGTAGTGTTTACAGTGTCTATACTCAGAGACTTTTGGCCTAGACTCCTTACAGTAATACAAAGGTAAGAGTGTATTCTGCCCGAAGGCAGGTCCGAACCTCCGCAGAAGTGTGCCTGAGCCGGAGATTACGTACGATAGGGTAGCCAGTTCCTTTGCGCTCCTCCATTCCCTTACCCCCACCAACAGCGCGTGGCAACCCATCCAAATCTTGACCACGTCCAATGTTGCTTAACTTTGGAGATCTCACGGAATCCGGTGTTTCAACACGGCTACGGCCGTTGGCACAGTAATACACGGTGAGCAAAATAAAACTTGTCCGGAAGATATTTATAAGACTGACGCGGTAACGAAGAGGAGAACTGCCCATCACAGAAAAATCTGGAAACCGTGATTTCGGTGCACCCATCGGTTGCTGGCACAAGTCTGCACGTGCGAATCTCACGTATCTCCCGAGTACGTCGCTGTGTGAATACGAGTGAGTGAGTGAGTGAGTGCGAGGAGTAGGCGCTTTTAGTGACCAGTTGAATGCAAGACAAAACTATGCTCACGATTCTTGGAAAACCTATGCGCAACTGTTTGTTCAAGAGTCTAAGTCTGCAATGCAAAACTTAGTGGCAAAATCGCGTGAAACGGGCTCTATAGCGAATAAAAACGCTGACTATCCGAAAAGGGTTCAAACACTAAAAAAACATTGCTCGAATGAAGGAACTCTTGGAACGAAGTCCGACGAAATCTCAACGCCGTTTATTTGTGCAGAGGTGCCAACCTCTGAAGTGAGTTTTTAGTAATCCCCCTTACACCCCGAAAATTTTTGAGTCAGATCCAAAATATCATCTACGTTCTTGATAATGAGATCTCTTTTGCCCTTCCCGACAGCAATCTGTTCTGAAGTATTTCATATTACACAGCAAAATTTGCACAATACCAGATAGTTCTGTCATAAAATATTCTTTGTAGATTGTTTCGCACCCAGCAGCTGCTTTTCAGTGTGGATTTCCTTGAAGCATCCTTTCCACTGTGATGGAATTTTCGCCTTCTCAACTATACAAGTTTCCAGTGTCAATGTAGACCTGAATTCCCTCCGATTTTTTCCTATCAACACTGAAAATGCTTTCTGCGGAAGAGTTACTGCCAGATACACTTAATGCTGTAAATACAATATTACCTAAGGTTTTATAAAGGAGAAAATCACAATGAATTTTCAGCGCTCACGGGTAGCAAACGGAAGTGACGGTAGAAGTATCGTTACCAACTCACAAATGCTGAAAAGAGGAAGGTTCAGCAGTAACGCTCGAAAGGATTCATTCCCCCCCCCCCCTTTTCTTTTCTCCCCCGTAGAACAGGCATCGTCAATCGAGAGCGGAATGCCTTCGGAGCCAGTTTGCTCCCCGCTCTCGAGGAACGAGAGCAGCTTAGCGAGCAAGTAGAGGAAGAAGTAGGCGAAGTGCATGACGTAGTATGTACTGAAGGCCACTGGCGCAAAGTACAGTACGGCCACGGTATGCAACCCGCCTGACTGCTGCTCTCTTGTCACGTGACAAACACCAGTTCCGAGCGGAGCAAGTAACAATGGCTCCATAGAGCAACTACGTGATGACGTCTGCCGTAGAAAATTGTTTTTATGATATTGTCCCTTTTTCGTAATAATATCCGCCTTTGAAAGTAATGCCGTAATCGTGAGGTGAAATCCGTAATAGTTGGCACCTCTGTTTGTGCAAGTGAGAATTAAGAATTCCTCATGTCGAAACAGTGCGAAATCAAAAAGTTCCTGAATTTGTATCCTTAGAAATTTACTGTTGTACATGCCATAAAGCGTCCAGACGAACCTTCGCATGTTAAGTATGTGAGAGATGTGCGCGCGCAGATATGTGACAGCAACCGATTAGTGCACCGAAATCACGGTTTCCAGCATTTCCTATAATGCGCAGTTCTCCTGTTCATTAATAAGGGGCAATTCAGCGCCAGTCTTATAAATATTTTCTGGACCAGTTTTATTTTGCTTACCCGGCATAAAGAGTACATTTAGGAAGGAGACTCTTTGCATGGGGGCTTTTTGTTGACTATTTAGCTCATGAATGAGTGACCAGTGTAAGAATATCGGGAGTTTCAACAAATTCCAGGTGCCTAATGCCGCGATTTTATCGTTTTACCACTTGCATGTTACCGCACCTACGTGCACTTGTTTTTATATAAATTGAACAGAAGAGCACACTGAAACATCTTTGTAGCTTCTTTGGTCGAAACATCGGTCATCTTCAATAATATTTTTACGTGCCAGCGCTGTGCTACCGCCTTTCAGTACTGCCTGGAAGGGACTTGTGAGTCAGACGAACGGGAGCTCCCAGCCGTCCTGGAGGACGTGGCCGGCGTTTCTGTGTATTGTTCTCTTCGTTTGGTTTCCCCGTGCGTTTCTGGGAAGTGCAATGCGAGAATATTCCACTTCTAGCCACATCGTAATATTCCGATACTCATCTCCCGCGCTATGCAGTTAATGGGAGGCTAGCCGCATAGTCAGTGAGAGTTGGAGTCGATATGTTGGGGTTTGGTGGCTGGGTGGGGCGTCCGCGGTGTTGACTGTCGCCAGTGATTCACCGGAGTCTGAACGAGGAGCTGTTGCGTCCGAGTATCGAATGAGTAGCTGCAGAGATGCCAACTATTACGATTCAATCGTAATAATTACGAATTACCCATCATAATTACGCCTTTACGAATCACACAACACAAATTACGATTTTTTGTTGATTTTTAAATCTAAGTGTATGAAGTGTTCAAAAGGATACACAAGGCGGCGTGAAATCTCAGAATATTATCTTCGGATTTCTCAGAAATAATTTATCCCCCTTTCCTGTCCCTCGTTTAAGAATATTTCGAGTTTTCACGCGCCGAACGCAGTGTGTGCTTCCAGTACCGGAAATTTAGGCACGTGTGAAGTGGCATATCTTGCGGAGTTGTTGTCCTTGTTCGTCACATGATCAGACTTCCATGCAAGTATGAGAGTTCTTTTGTCTTTGTTTTGGCGGTAAAGTGGTGACAAACTCCGTTTAATTGTGAATACTGTTTGGGTGACTGTTGAAGAAGTATTTATTGCAATTTTGGTTGCCAAATTTACATATATTGCTCTTCTAGGATATATGCTAATCGTGTGTTACGAAATGCGAAAGGTTTGAAATAATGAAGGGATTTCTTGTGCAGGAAAATACGTGTGATTACGTTACCGTGACTAGTGACGCTAGTAACAAATATAGTTGAAAATTTAGGGAGGTATACTCGGAAGAATGGCCCAGTTTAATGCGCTCCTCAAAATCTCATTCACACGTGTTTTGTAGTGTGTGGAGCCGCGATGTTTCGGATGCGCATGATGAAGATGAACAAGACTGAATTTCGTGCTAATATGAACTCCGAACTGTTAAGTGCTCTGTTAGTGCAGAGGATGCACATGATATGAAAAGAAAAAGCATGTTACCAGTGTACGTTTACCAAACAGTAACTACAAGCTTTAAATGATATGTAAGTTAGTAAGATCACGATTAAAAAATATATATATCTACGACCGCCCCCCCCCCCCCCCAGTGCCCTAACTGCTGCATTACGAATTACCTTTTTTGAAAGTTGGCATCTCTGTAGCTGGACTGAGGACGGCTGTAGTAGTGTTGGCTGCCGTCATTGTCTCAACGGAGTCAGAGTATCGTCGCGAAAGTAAAGGGATGCTGTGAGTACTGCCTTGGAGTATTGGGCGTGTGTGCTACCGTGGACTGTAGACTGCCTTGGAATCTGTGTGCGAAACAATGCTGTGACTAGAACTGGAGCAGTGTTGTGTTGGCTAGCACCTTTGAAAGTTTGCTGTTTGGTTGTCAGTATGAATTACCTCACCGTATTTGACTATGTGAATTATTGGACTGTCTCTGGAGTCGAACCAAGGAACAGTCGCCGTATGTTGTCGGGGCAGCAACCTTGAGTTCAATCCTATCTGTCTGCAAACAGCTGCTGTACGGGGTGACAAGTAGAAGTAAGGTGAGGCTGTCGGTAAGGATTATTGTCTGTCCGGGTAGACCAACTACTTGGTCGCCCGCTGTGAAGAGAACAATGACTTGTAAATAGGGAACATTTCATGGAATCTAGTCGTTCATGGTTGAATAGAATTTGTGTGTGTGTGTGTGTGTGTGTGTGTGTGTGCATTTATTGGCTCATCCCGAAATAAATTAGAGCTGTGAAACAGACTGTGTTTTATTCGTAACAATCGATAGGTTGATATTTTAGGGCAAACAAAGAGAAATTCACAGCCTGTTTCCAAGGTTAGGAATGGAATGGAATGAATGAGAATGAATCCTCCATTTAGCGACAGGAAGAGGAATTGTGCCGGCTTCCGAAACCTGTCGCACTCCTCTGGGGCAATTGATTAATGACTGGTAGATGAAATAAATTATATGTGTGAGTGTTGCTCGAATGAAAGATGACAGAGAAAACCGGAGTATCCGGAGGAAAACCTGTCCCGCCTCCGCTTTGTGCAACATAAATCTTATATGGAGTGACCGGAATTTGAACCACGCAGCCCAGCGGTGAGAGGCTGGCGTGCCGCCGGCTGAGCCACGTAGGTTCTGTTATTTTAGTAGTGGCAGCTATTTGTTTTCTAGATACATACAAGTTTTTAGACTTTACAGGCCTTCAATGTAGCCACCAGCGCTGCAGGAAGCCTTTGGATATGGTCGGCATTGCCTAATTTCTGGATGGTGCCAAGAGAGCGATCGATTGCCAGCAGAACGTCTCCAACTGTTCGGAAGCGGTGGTTCCTCCATTTTAGGGATTAGTTTTCAGGGACGCTTTGTGCATAACCCACTCATCATTCTGCACGACAACGCAAGGCCTCATGCAGTAGGCGCGGTGTCTCATTTGTTCAGTCACTGGGGCTGGAAAGTGATCTACCACTCCCCATACTCTCCGCATTTTATGTCCAAGCCCTAATGGAATATCTCGTTCATTCCCTGCCATTGTCAGACACCTCCACGTGGAGTTCCGGGTTTAGGTCTAAGGAGCGAATTATCCTGGTTACGAAATTCAAAGTTCTCTGCTTGGAGGAACCGGAAGCCTTGAAACCTATTTTCCGATTCCAGCACCAGCACGATTTCAATACTACTTGTTTCTTACAGCCAGGCAGCGTTCTATCATCCTTAAACATCATGATTTGAAAACACGAGAGGTTTTTTTTTTCTTTTTGCTGGTGGTGTTGCTCGAATTGTTGTTTATTATTGTTTAAAGAGGAAGTACAACTGGGCAGCCATCCTCTATTAACGCTAATCAGAGGGGAAAATTGGAAGGGATCTGACACTTCGAAAAATGAAGGCATTCGCCAAAGAAAGTCAAGGGCCCGGAGGCCTCGAAACATAATACCGTCGGGGCCGGAAGAGGACAAGAGTTGACCAAGGGAGGTCGGATACGATAGATGAAAGTGAGGAGCATGGCACAAGTAAATGCAAATAAATCCAGGAGTCAGCTAAGAGCCCCGTGGTTGCCAATCCACGCTCCCAAGTTAAAATACCCTTGGGGGCCCTTTTAGTTCTGCCTTACGACATGCAGGGGATACCGTGTGTGTTATTCTACCGCCCCCATCCACAGGGGGATTTTGCTAGTGCTTAAACGTCGCACTAACACATCGAAGATTTACGACGACGCAAGGATGGGAAAGGGCGTTAATTAAGGTACAGCCCCAGCATTTGCCTGGTGTGAAAATAGGGAAACCACGGAAGAGCACCTCAAGGACTGCGAATCCACCATCTCCCGAATGCAAGCTCACAGCTACGTGACCCCAAACCAGCTCACTGGTTATGAGAGTTCTGATATGGAATTATTACTTCGGATTGAACAATATAGTAGTCTAACTGAACAGGAATGTTTAATATTGTGCTGTATAGGAATGCCAAGGTACCACGATAAAAGTTCCAATTATTCGTGAATTCAAATAAAAATGTTCGAAGTAATCAAGTTGTACTGTACAGCAGTTCAGATTGTTCCCCTTGAATTACGTACAAACCAAACACACTCATATTCTGTTGTGTTGCTGTGGAGCCGATATATTATTTACTGTGAAACTCGGAGTGAAAAATACAAAGGAAACGTACACTTCTCAATAACTTTGGACCCAGTACGGAAAGAAAAACAGTATGTGACTAAACCAAACAAATTAAGAAACCTACTTCGTCAGAACATCACAAATATTAAATACAATTTTCAGTGCAGTCGCACGCGTCACACGTGTTGATCCTCCACGAAACCTGAGGCGCTCTTGAGGGCGACGCGGCTTGCTCAGTACCAAATCGTTGAGCATTTGTTGCGGCAAATGGTCCCACTCCTCGATGGCAGCGTCTGTTAGGGCCTGAATCGTTAGTAGTGGATGTTGACTGTTGGAAATAGCTATTTTGAGAAAGGTCCACGCATGCTGTATGCAGTTGATGTCCGAGGAAGACGCTGGCCAGTCCTTTCTGCCGATCCCACATCCCTCCAAGTATCCATTGACAGCTGCTCACGAATTGGACGAGCGTTATCGTCCTGTAGAGAAAACCCATCTCCTACAAACAACTTACTACAGGCCGGAGAATGCTGTGTTCGTATACTGCGGCCGTCATGTTTGCTTGTATATGAACCAGTGAACTACGGTGGCCGAGCATATCTGCCCCGAATAGTGCTGAACCTTCAAGTTGTTGGTGACATTCTACTGAGAATGATTCATTGTAACGTTTTCATCTTCCCTTCCATATGCGCAGATAGTTGTCATCAGCGTGTAAACCAATTCGCACTCCATCAGTGAACAACGTTCTGGATTATTGATCTCGTGTCCAAGTCTGATGTGCTATAAGCCCATCGAATGCGAGCCACTCTGTGATGTCTAAGTGGAGGAGTCCTGATGTGTCTTCTTGAATATCTACAGTCCCCCATCATGGAGTCTGTTGCGCTCAGTTTGGGTACTTACACCTGCGGCGTCTCGATGTTCGTGGCGTAGAGTAGCGGCTGTGCGTGCAGATATCCCTATATATCTGTCTTCAGATGCTGTTGTTTTGCAAAGACGATCCGCACGATGTCGATCTGCTGCTGGTGGTTGTTCTGAAACTTTTTCCATAACATGGAGACAATACTTTAATTCACGTGAACAGCGTTGGCATCTTGTTTCATGTTCTGTTGCATCAAATTGATTATTTTTATGCGAACTGCCATAAATAGCGCATGGCGAGGCATTATAGTGCATAAAAGCGAGGCACACCAACAAGCTTCCATGGACGTCACCTCATCTCTAGTGTACTGGATACGTTTACCATCCGTGAGTTGAACGGCCCTAGCTGTGAAGGAGACAGAAATTCCATGGTTTAAACAACGTAACTATAAACGAAACATAAATATTAGGTTTATTTTTCTTTATCGTATGATCAATCATATTATTTACATATGTACAAAGTTTGTGGACAAATGTGCACAGTCACAAGTTCGTACAATAACCGAGCTCGATAGCTGCAGTCGCTTAGGTGCGGCCAGTATACAGTATTGGGGAGAAAGTCGGTTCGAACCCCACTGTCGGCAGCCTTGAAGATGGTTTTCCGTGTTTTTCCATTTTCACACTTTAAGACCGCGACCGCTTCCTTCCCACTCCCATCGTCGCCGTAAGAGCTATCTGTGCCGGTGCGACCTAAAGCAACTTAAACAAGCTCGTACATTCTAGATCTAGTTCTCTGACTCATTCTATTGTTGCACGTCCGTAGGTAAGACCTTCATTTGTCCTACACGTGCCCCCGGAGTGGTGCTAAGAAAGGAGCAGAGATAAGATGAGACCGAACTGTCGAAAAAGACCTCTGGGTCAAAAAAGACGAGTGGTCCTTTTCAGGACCTTCAAGTTCGTAGAATTGGACCATCTCTGAGCATTTGTCAGCTGAATATCGAAGGGATAAGTCGAGCAAAATGTGAATATCTTTCCAGGTTCTCACAAAAAATTGCAGTTGATGTCATCGTACTCCAAGAAACACACACAGGGGACGAACTGCAGTTACAAAGAGGGAAAATTCCAGGCTTTAAATTGATAGCCTCTAAGTGCCACCAAAATTATGGCCTTACAACCTACGTCAAGAATCACTTAACAAATTATCAACTCCGTCATTATTAGGTACACTGCAAATAAGATCATCATTTTGACATTAATATGTCTTACGGATGGGAGTAATCTCAAACTTTGTGTTACGAAATTAATATCACAAAATGTGTGATGGAAGTCACACGGAAGCAACCGTGCAGGCTATATCTTATGACTGGCGATCATTTGAAATTAGCAACCGTTGATGGATGGACATGGCAGAGAAACATATATTAATGATTATTTGATTTTCGCGAAGGGAAAAGTGGTTTCATTTCTTTGATGAGTGTAGGTCTATATAACATCTACAGTTGTATGCCTCCAGACAAGCAACTCAGTGTTGAAAACATCCTAGGGATATTTATTTATTTATTTATTTATTTATTTATTTATTTATTTATTTATTTATTTATTTATTTATTTATTTATTTATTTATTTATTTATTTATTTATTTATTTATTTATTTATTTCCAAATAGTCTATACAGAGCTCTCCTCCAACTTAGACCCTGTGTTGTTAGTAGTGAACAAACTAAATCTAATCTACAGTTATAAGTAATAAAACAAGCTATGGTAGGTATAGTGGGCCCTCCACGCAGTGATCGCTGCCCGGTGGAGCCTGATGTATTCAGCGATTGCCATGGAATCGCGAGGAAACTCACGATAATAATAAGAATTTGTAATAATAGAGATAATATATCCCTCCTGTAGTGATAACTGCTGGAAGGAGCCTGGCGATTAACAAAAGAATAAACTGTAATAGGGATAGTGGGCCCTCCACTCAATGATCACTGCGCATAGGGATCTGGTGGTTACCAGATTTTCGGCAATTGCCAGGAATCGCGAGGCTACTCACGGTATCCTAAGGATATGAACTACGAAATTTTAGGTAAATAAAATATAATGAAGTATGAGGATATATTCTTTATTTATTCCTAAAAATTAAAATCCTTTCCTTAATCATCGTTATTCGGTCGCTTAGATTAGCAGTTTGCCTTTTTGTACCACTACAAGTGCCAATGTGAGTCAATGCATTGTTTCACTTAAGCACCATTACGTGCGCTAATTTGCTCAATTTTAAGTTTTTCGTAGTATGAGGACCCCTAATTTGTCTGCTAAGAAATATTTTCAACATTAATAAGCGATGTACCACTCACTTGTCCGGCCCCGAGTTCGATTCCCGGCCGGGTCAGGGTTTTTAATTGTAATGATTAATATCCCTGGCCTGGAGACTGGGTGTTTGTGACATCCTTAATCTTCCTTTCCTCACACACAGCATTCCACACCACCGCAATTCCAATTACACGCAGGTTCATACAATAGGGTGCCAGTAGGGGCAAAAGATCCACATGGCTCGACGCCCCGAACAAATAATTTTTTTTTTTAAAAAAACGCTCACTTATTACAATATCTCAGGATAAAGGCTTATGGTAACAGGTAGTGAACGTTTATGAAAAATTCAACCCCCTAAGTGTTATTAATAAAGTGTTGAAAACTCTAAAAATGGGGAATATATCGGAGCATTTACCACCAATGCTGAATGGTAATTTGTTCATTTTTATATCGGTCGGTGGCGCTTATATCATGTTAATGAGAATAGGTGTAGATCGATACTTTCACGGCCCTTGGTTATAGACAATGATAACTAGCTTTTGACGGAGCTCGATAGCTGCAGTCGCTTAAGTGCGGCCAGTATCCAGTAATCGGGAGATAGTGGGTTCGAACCCCACTGTCGGCAGCCCTGAAGATGGTCTTCGGTGGTTTCCCGATTTTCGCACCAGGCAAATTCTGGGGCTGTACCTTAATTAAAGCCACGGTCATTTCCTTCCCACTCCTAGCCCCTTCCTATCCCATCGTCGCCATAAGACCTATCTGTGTTGGTGCGACATAAAGCAACTTGTTAATTAGCTTTTGGTTTTTGCCGTATCAAGAAAACAAGGCGAATTTATTTACATTTCGCAGAGAACTTAGCTCCGCGAAAAACGTAAAGAATTTTAGCTTGTTTTCTTGACATGGCAAAAGCCAAAAGCTAATTATTATGCCGAAAATAGTGTGGTTTCATGTCATCTACAAGGCTTCAAAATTTAGGCGTATAGTTTCACGGTGCCTCCAAATACATATCCGTTATGAAAAAGAGATACATTTGCTGGCGAGACCTAATCTTTACAGTGCACTGCTAGAACAATTTTCTTACTTTCATTGATCTGTCTCTGTTATGCTTCGCTTTGACAGTATGAAACTGACTGGGGTATGAGCGATGCTATTACTGCCATTCCTTATGCAGCCAGTCCCTGCTATGAATACCTAATAAAAGAACTAGATGGTGTGCAGAGGAAAGCAGCAAGGTTTGTAACAGGGGATTTCAGGAGAAAGAGTAGTGTATCAGAAATGTTAAAGGAACTTGGGTGGTAAACTTTAAGTAAGAGAAGGGAGAAAACTAGACTTACAGGATTATATAGAGCTTATACAGGAGAAGAAGCATGGGGAGATATCCGTGAGAGGCTTCAGTTGGAAAATAATTATATCGGCAGGACTGACCACAAGTACAAAATTAGAAGGAATTTTAGCAGAAGCGATTGGGGTAAATTTTCTTTCATTGGGAAGGGCGTGAAGGAGTGGAACAGTTTACCAGGGGTAGTGTTTGATCCTTTTCCAAAATCTGTACAGATATTCAAGAAAAGAATAAACAACAACAGAGATAATAAATTAAATGTTAGAGGGCATTCGACCAGTGCAGGATATTGTAAATAATAAATGTGTGTGATTAAATTAATTCCATCCCCTGGTCTAAGGAGTTTGGACAGCCCAAGTAGGGGACTGCCTGTAGGGGTGAAGTACAGTGGGGACTTTGAGGGCCCTGGGACCCCTACGGTAGCTGTGAAGGCCCTTCAGGAACTCTGAAAAGTGGTGGCAAAAGGGGCTCTGGTTAAGACGCAGCAGGTCGTTATGCTACTTAGGTTCCAAAATGGGTAAAATATAAATATGTAAATAAATTCAGTGTTAATTTTAATCTTATGCCAGTTGTATAGTATTATTAGAAGTAATTTCACATACCGTACTGTATATGAGTTGACTATGTTTGTAAGATATTATAAGTAGAATTTTGTAAACAATATAAATTTATTAAGAATGATGTGTGTGTTTAATAGAAAAAATTATTAGCGTAAATTGTATAATATTGTATTCTAGGAAAATTTTCTTCGTCTCCTGTTAATTTAAAATTTAGTGCTTGACAATAATGTATTTTAGTGTACCATTTGCCACCGAGGTAGACACCTCGTTTGCAAATAAAGAGATTTTGATTCGATTTGATTTGATGAATGGTGTTGCTCATAGGATCGGTTGGTGCACGCATTTCAGTGGGCTTGGCAAACTGATATGTAATAGTCATTTCTGGCTCAGTGACGATAGCAACGGGAAACTACCTCACTTCTCATTTCCCTAGTACGCCTCCTCAGTGATGCCTAGCCCACCTATGACAGTTAATGGTGGAGTTGTTGAGGATCCAACCAGTCTTCGGGCTGAGGTCTGAACGTACATGTTCCAAATATAAAAATTCAGATTCACACAAATACTCTTATGTTGATCCCAAGCAAGAATTTAGCAATTCACTACATTTTCTAATATATTTCTATCTGTAAATGTACAGTATTCCCAATTTGTCGGGCTTGAGTGGCTCAGACGGATGGGGCCCTGGCCTTCTGATCCCAGCTTGGCAGGTTGGATCCTAGTTCAGTCCGGTGGTATTTGAAGGAGCTCAAATACGTCAGCCTCGTGTGGTAGATTTACAGGCACGTTAATGAACTCCTGCGGGACTAAATTCCGGCACCTCGGCGTCTCCGAAAACCGTAAAATGTAGTTAGTGGAACGTGAAGCCATTATTATTATTATTATTATTATTATTATTATTATTATTAATCAGGACTTCAATAGCAGGTCACACCGAAGATATTCTCAAACTCATTATGCATGGAAATGACCATACTGATTTTCCGTGCGATCTTTATTGCGCTAAGCATTGTCCGAATGGGAAAGAAGGATATTGGAGAAAAGGTTAAGAGATGGACCAAAATGATGCCTGGTCTGAGTTACAGAAGTGCATGGTGAACTCAGGCGACCACAGGCATGCCCCACATCTTCTCTATGTATTTTTTTTTTCTTAAGTGCGTATATCTTAACTGTTCCGTCTTGGTGGACTAACCTAATGTTCTTGATGTTGAAGTTCTAGCATCCATTAGCCTCCCTTCCCGCCCACATTAGCATGCACATGGAGCCTACCTAATTATTCCATTAATCTCAAGACCTGCTCTATCTTACCACGGAAAAAGATTGCTAAATTAATTTTAATAGCATACATAGAACAACCCTCAACAACGTCGTTTAGCGTGATGAAAAAATATTATAATCTTCACCCTCCTCGTAAACATGACGTCATCTGGTGAAATAGCACTCCTTTTCCCCTAAGAACACGCTGCCGGTACATGTACAGCCCTTCATTAGTGGAAACGAGACTATTAATCCTTTTTTCCCCCTCACAAAGACCAGCATGTTTCAGTCGCGACTAGACACTGAGGAGTGAACGACCATCCTTATAACAAGGCTCGAAGTCTCCCTCTGAATATAGAACTAACTGGTCTTCGAATAGTGTTATTAAGAACGAGCATCTAGGGCTAACAATGTCACTGCGCAAAAAGGATGAGGGACTTCTTCCAGCAAACACAAGGAAATTAATAGTTCAGAGTCTAATATTCCCAATATTTGACTACGCAGATGTAGTTTATAATAGTTAAAATATTCTCCACTCGCTCTCTGCATCAAGAATGATTCCGGTAAATTGATTCTGAACAACAAACAAAACTGTGAACATTTGGCCAAATACTTTAAAGTATTACTGAACTGTGAACCTCCAAAGAAAGAGATGTCCTTCCAAGAACCCCTATCCAAACTTCTTGACTCAGCCCCACCAGGCAAAGAGAAAATAAAATAAATAATTAAGAACCTCAAAAACAACAAAACGTCCGGTAAAGATTCAATCGTGGTGGAACTTCTAAAATACTCAGGGTACAAAGTATTAGAACAGTTAGTGAGACTCTTCCAAAAGATTTGGGAAACGGAAAAGATACCAGATGAATGGAAGGATGCTATCATTCACCCATTACATAAAAAGGGAGACAAAACTAATGTTAACGAATATAGAGGCATATCACTTCTGTCAGTCACATACAAGGTATTGTCTCAAGCGCTCCAGAATAGAATAGAGAATCACTTTGATTAAGAGTTGGGGGAATACCAAGCAGGATTCAGGAAAGCAGAGCAGATATTTACCATCAAGACTTTCAACAAAACTAAAATTTCAGCAGCAGGCAAAAAGGTAACTATGACATTTGTAGATTTCAAAAAGACATATGACTCTGTCGACAGGGACACATTAATAAAAGTGTTGAAATAATTTGGAATTGATGAAAAAACAACTAATATAATACAACAGACATTAACAAGCACCCGGTCACAAGTAAAATTCCTTGGAGAGCTATCAGAACCGTTTGAAATCAAGACAAGTGTGAGGCAAGGAGATGGCCTCTCCCCAGTCCTTTTCAACTGTGTCTTGGAGAAGGTGATAAGGGAATGGCGAAAAGAAATGAGTCAGAAAAATATCCCGAATGGAATCAAGATAGGACACAAAAAGACTGGACTTAAATTTGAATGTCTTGCATTTGCAGGCGACTTAGTGTTCTTTGCTGAAAATCTAGAGACTGTCACTACATAGATAGAGAGGGTTTGCAAGAAACAACAGAAAAGGCAGGACTTCAAATATCCTTTGAGAAAACTGAGTACATGAACATAGATCCCAAAGAACCAACATGGACAATGAACACCAAGTATGGTGACATAAAGAGAGTCCACAAATTAAAATAACTAGGGGAGATTCTGACTCCTAACAACAACAGAATACAGCTATCGAGGAAAGAGCAAAGAAGATGGAGATTGCATTCAGACTATGCCAGGAAACTTATATTCTAATTTCCTCTCCTATCAAGCGAAACGAATACACTATAATACCGTGGTGACATCTGAATGCCTCTATGCAGCAGAGACAATTGCCAGAAAGGGGATTACCAAAATAGAAAAGAAAGAGCGTAAATTTCTGAGGAAAATTCTGGGACCCAAGAAAACAAAAGGAAATAAGTTTACCTTCCGTTTGAGATCAAATCAAGAGCTGTATGAAAAATGAAAAATGCGAAAACATTTCAACCTCGATAAGAAAAAGGCGACTGACTTTCTATGGACACCTGAGAATAATGGGACCGGAACGTCTAGGAAATAAGATCCTCATCTTTCAGGAAAGAAGAAAGACGCAAGTACTATGACTGAAAGAAGTTCATCAGGATCTTAAAAATGTGGCAGTGAGGAAGGAGATATTACAAACAGAACAGTGTTCAGAAGAAAAACTGTGGAGATGACGGATCTATTCGTAGAGAAACCCAGGAGAACCAAAAATGTGTTCTCGGACGAGGAACGAGCAAAAGCGAACCAGATACTGAAGGAGTATTGGTGTAAAAAGAAAGAACATCAACAGTCAAGGAAGTTCTGTAATCGTAACCCATAGGACGTTGAAACGACCCTAAATAATAATAGTATGAGCAAAACTCCATGTCGACTACAGTGAGCCTACAATGCCTGTGCTCGATTCGTATTAAATATCCCAGTCCAAACTCACATTAGCTCTTTCCTCTCTCGGCTGTCCATGGCTGTGTGTGACCGAACGACGTAAATACCACGCTGTTTCCCTTCTCCACAGTGTTCTGCAAACAAGAAAACCAGATTATCTCAGACTTTAAATACCTCTCCCCTTCTGATAGAGCTCCGTCAAGGTCATCCACACGATCCCTCTTGTACATTCCCAGTCATCATAGTAACTCACATAAACAACTCATTTATACTTCCTACAATACGTTCTTGGAACTCAATCCCAGCTGATATTAGAGGCATAGACAACTTAGCTAAGGGCCCCGTAGTCGCCAACCCACGCTCCCAAGTTAAGAGCCCCCGGAGGCCCTTTTAATCGCACCGGGCGAGTTGGCCGTGCGCGTAGAGGCGCGCGGCTGTGAGCTTGCATCCGGGAGATAGTAGGTTCGAATCCCACTATCGGCAGCCCTGAAAATGGTTTTCCGTGGTTTCCCATTTTCACACCAGGCAAATGCTGGGGCTGTACCTTAATTAAGGCCACGGCCGCTTCCTTCCAACTCCTAGGCCTTTCCTATCCCATCGTCGCCATAAGACCTATCTGTGTCGGTGCGACGTAAAGCCCCTAGCAAAAAAAATAAAAAAAATTAGTCGCCTCTTACAACAGCCAGGGGTACGGTGGGTATTACTCTACTGCCCCCACCCACAGCGGTTTTCTTAGTGGTTTAACGTCGCACTACCACATCGAAGGTTTTCGCCTACTCAAGAATGGGAAAGGATTGAGTAGGTATCAGCCGTGTCCTTAATTAAGGTACAGTCCCAAATATTTACCTGGTGTGAAAATGGGAAACCACAGAAAACCATCTTCAGGGCTGCCGACTGTGGGGTTCGAACCCATTATCTCCCGCATGCAAGCTCACGGCTTCACGCCCCTAACAGCACGGCCAACTCGTCCGGTTAAATCTAATAAATCTAATGTGGAAGTCATTCTGAATCTCTCTCTCGATGTTTTCCCAATGTGAGGCCGTTCATGAGCCCAGGTACTCATGCGTCTCATGACAGTTCGTTGCTCCAGGCTGTAATTAGATTCATCGGCCATTAATTTCACGAACCATTGCCACTTACAACAAGAAAATGCATATAGTACACAGGTAGGTGAGTGTGTGTGTGTGGGGGGGGGGGATTAATGGAACTTTTTGAACACCCTGCACTATAGTGGTCTTAGCAGTTGTGGATAAGGCAGTTCCATACCTCGTGGTAACTGCGAGCTTACAGTGAGAGCTGCTTTTATGTGTATCCCTGTTCTAAAGCATGAAAGAGATCCCTGTGCAGAGAGCTTTATCTTCACTGTCCTGATAGCTCCGTTTCCTGACATGGTTTCTTACTAGAGCGTTAATTTTCTACTGGCATTAGTGTCTTTTAAATTGGAAGTCAAATTACGTTAAGGAGAGTGGATGTCAAGGACTATTTATTCTCCCTCCGGGATATATGAAAAGTTTAATACGTGTGAAAAGCCCAGCTCCTTCTTCACTCTTCGCAGGATTAATTTCTAAGCCAAGCACTGTACTCAAATTGAACTCCATATTCTATTAGCTGTAAAATGCAAGAAGGTTTAGACTCTTGCCATTGAGTCACAAACTATGGATCAGAAATAATATAGTTTCTTCTTATTCTTATAATTATTATTTATCAGGCGAGTTGGAGCACATGACCACTGATTATAATTTTTTCTTTATTTGACGACGTATCCACTGGCACGGTAGACGAAATTGAAAAGAAATTAGGAGAAACCTTATTTAATTCTAAAGAAGAAGTTTTATTTGTTACAGATTTCTTTCAAAATATAGTGTAGAGTCTAGAGTAATCCATGTACAAGTTTCAGTTATCACGGAACTAATCAAAGGTTTTTATTCACATCAATGTTCATCTTACGATTTTACGAATATAATTGTTAGTTTCCACGAACTTTGTCATCTAGAATTTCAATGAACAATTCATGCCAATTTTATTGACTATATGACTTGAAACTTTAACAAAGTTTGCTAATAATGTATTTTAAGTGTCATTGTGTATAAAATTGTTTTTAAATTGTCTTACCAATCCAGTAATCCAATTTTTGTATGTGATATATTGTGTGATTTATTCTAGCTGATGTCACTTAGGGGAAGAAACATGTACTAGATTTAATAAATTATATAGGGGCCTATGTATTGAATAGGCGGACCGCCTAAATATAATATTTAATTTATTCTTAAGTATTCGCTACTTGAAGTCCGGCTCCGTGGCTTTTAGCGTGCGGGCCTTTGGTCCAGAGGGCCCCGGGTTCGATTCCCGGCTGGGTCGGAGAATTTAACCTTAACTGGTTAATTCCTTTGGTTCTGGGACTGGGTGTTTGTGCTGTCCCCAACATCCCTGCAACTTACACACCACACATAACACTATCCTCCACCACAATAACACGCAGTTACCTACGCATGGCAGATGCCGCCTACCCTCATCGGAGGGTCTGCCTTACAAGGGCTGCACCCGACTAGAAATAGCCGCACGAAATTGTTATAGTTATTTACCGCTCGCCACAACAGAGATGAAGCCCTCCTATTCAGCTGATGGTACGGTTAATTTGAATAGTAAAAGGCCTGTCTGGCAGTTTCAATCAGTACTGGTCTAATAAGATCTTCACAATAATTTTATCTACGTTCTAAATGTAAATGGCGTGGATATCAGATGCACTGATTTGATTTGTGTCTGTGTGTGTTAGAGGGGCCATGATCCCGAATAATGCTTTGTTGCTGTACATTTCAGTACGGTGGGGGGCCATGGAATCGCCTGTTCTGCGGTGCAGTGAGAGTCAGAAAGTGGGACTAGGAATTGCTTGCTACATTTGAATAAGTGGCTCTGTGTCTGGATACGCTACATGGAAATTGTGTAATTGATACAGTAGCGCTGCAGTTACAGGAGGCATGCATGAACTTCCCTCGCTATCAGATATCAAATGCCCTTACTCTGATTTGTGTTACTACTGTTCTCATTACACACGAATACATTTATCCTGCTCTGGTTTCAATGGTGTGATGTGATTTATTATTTTAGGAAGCTAATTGAAAATTACTTGAAGATAATATCACTCTGATGTATTGATGACGAGAGATAAGATAACGGAGAGAACTGTAACTTTCTTCTGAATACCAATAAAATAATAATAAATAAAATTACTCAAAACTTAATAAAATAATTGAAATAGATTACATTAATAAAAATAATTGGTCGAAATATCCGTAGTATGGGCTCCAGAGTTCACCAGAATGAATCCCTCGAATTTTGCAAGAGCATGATAATAATTCTTTCTCTCCCAGGGCGTGTATATAAAAGCTGCGTACTGGTACATCTGCTTCAGGCCTTACCTAACCTTCTGAAAACGACAAAATAGGTAGGAACTGCAGCTAGGTAAATCAATAACTCCACTGGTTCTAAAATAACGGACTATATTCTCAATAAAATTCGTGCATGAGCACCTCATCAACACACCAAAATATACATATAATACATACACAAAATATTGCTGGAAGACTCCATATTTACAACAATGAAAACAATGGGAAAACGAAAGCGAGGACTAAGCCACCATTTGCAGTTAGTCCGTTGAACAATGCACATATATGTGGATAAGTACCCTTTACTGACTCTGCATCAGCACGACTTGCCGATTCTCATAATCGGTACTTATTAGATCACACAGATAGTGCACCTCATAATACTGTGTTTACTGACTCTGACACTTGTTTTAAAAATATATTCCCTTGAGTAACACACGCTTGTCGTTGCTGAACATGAATTATGGAATGTCTGAGATAGCATTCACCAACATATAATACCAGGCGGCCACAAGTGATACAATACCTAGTGCCTAAGCAATCCACAGTTTGTAGGTCAGCCATGTTTCACAAACATAAAAAGACTACGTTCCACGAACGTTTGAAGTCCAGTCCAGTATAGTGCAGCAGTGTAACTCCAGTACCGTATCAGACGTTGTAAGTGTACCAGTGTGCTCCTCGCCGCATCATCACATGCCCTTCCTCTTACACGATCCGTCTAGATTCATTCTGGCCAGCCAATCATTAGTAGATCTTCCAGTCAAGACCACGCCCTGAACACAGACAACACGCCACGGACAATGGGGTTTTTCACACGAGTCATCGGAAGTTTACGGCTACATCAACAAGTTCCGACTAGATCAACAAGTCTATCTCATCAGACTCTTGGACCCCCGAATGAATCATACGAATTTCCTGAGTTATGATAGCAATGATTTTCCCAGCCGTTGTACAAATCGATATCAGACTGAATAGGCGACGCAACGACTCCATTGTTTCGCGGCTCGAGTCGTTTGGCACCAACTGCTAGGATGGTTCCCAGTTCTACTTCCCCTTAAAACAGTAATCACTGATGAGTAGTGCTATCCCAATTGCTATTTCGTGGTTTGGTTTTTCGGTACTGCAGTACTATAATAGAAAGTGGGCTGTTAAAGAATTGTTTCTCGGAAGTGTAAGCTATCGGTACACTACAGTACTGTCTGCTTTAAAAAAAATGATGATGATCATCATCATCAGATCAGCAGGCTTCTATTGGACATGAAGATCACGCGCCGATCTCACAAATTGCCTCCACTGAACTCTGTTTTGGGCGAGTTCTTGCCAGTTTTTCACATTCAGACGTCTACATAGCTTGAGGATTCCGTTTTTCCAGGAGCTACGTGGTCTTCCCGCTGGTATTTTTCTTTAAAGATTCGTAAGACCATTCTATCTTTTTCCATCCTTAGAAGATGACCATCCCATTGAAGTCTTCTGGAATTGATGATGTTGATTATAGTTGCTTGCTGTGATAGTGAGTGTATTTCTTTATTTGATCTCTTTTTCCAGGTTTGAGATATACAATCGAAGTACGAATCAAAAATTTTCCTGTAAACTTTATTTTCGAAAACCTGCAACGGATGTTCTCTTGTTTGTTAAACTCCACGATTCTGAACCATAAGTTAGAACTGGCCCGATGACAGTATTGTATATTTTCAGTTTTGTATTTCTCCTCAAAATTTTTGATCCCAGTAGAAGCTGTAGAGGGTAGTACACTTTGTTAGCATTCTGTATCATAACTTTGATTTCAGCTTCTCTTTGATTCTGTTCGCTAATCATAACTCTTAGGAACTTGAAAAGCTCAACTCGTTCAAAAGTATGTTTATCATAATCAGAAGTGAGCGGTTTTCATTCACGTCAGTATTCCTCTTTATTATTATGTACTGAGTCTAATTTTAATTTTTAATGTATACATATTTTATTTTTTAAACCCCTAGAGTTCACATTAACATGCTTTGTTCTAGTCGAAACGTACTTTTCATTACCGTCCGTTTTACCCGAATTTTTGCTTATAGCATTGGTTTGAATTAAATTGAATAACCCTGACTCTACTTGAAATATAACACTGTTTCAGTGGTGTTTTTGCCCCTTTTGATGACAGCGTTGGTGGTTTTCTGGTAGACGACTACCATATACTTTGTGTTCTGAATGTCTACTTTATTGCCGAAGAACGTATTCGTGACTAAACATCAACAACTGCCTTCGGCAAGATCTGAGGCGGAAGCAGTTGAAGTAGAGCATGGTTTAGGACACACGGAAATGGAAACGACTTACCATGAACAGCAGGAAGGAAGGAAGGAAGGAAGGAAGGAAGGAAGGAAGGAAGGAAGGAAGGAAGGAATAAGAAAAAGAACAAGAAATGAAATGACGTATGGCTTTTAGCGCCGGGAGTGTCCGATGACATGAAATGATATTGAAGACAACACATACACCGAGCGAAATTAACCAATGATGATTAAAATTCCCTACCTTGCCTGGAATCGAACCCGGGACAAAGTACAAGAAAAAGAAAGCTTAGATCCACATAAATACCCGATGTCCACAGTTAAACTGACGCTGTTCAGTGCTGCGCAGCATGGGCCGTAATGATCGTCGGAGTGTGAAATTTCACAGGTATGCTAAGTAAGCAATGCGCTCGCGAATTAAGACTCAAAATTAGTAGTTCCAAGTCTTGATGTTAGCGAAAATATGGCACTGCGTGCAGGCGAAACGTGCTGTTTTCCGAACTCTGACGTCAGAATTATTTTTCCGGTGCAATTGCGTTGTGTCACTTCCTTGGTTGTTGCTGGGACAACTTTCCAGCTTTGCAAGAACGCAACTGTGACTACACCGCTATTTTCGTGTAAGATGCGAAAGCACCATATGACGCTTGCCAGGTAAAATTTTGCTGCGAAAAACCTTCAGTAACGACCGTGGGCATTTTCCAGATGCGTGACCTTCAGTATTTCCCGATCAAAAATCTATGTGGCTTCTGGTTGTGGGGATATTTACCATGTTTTGAAAACATGCTTTGGAGCGTGGAAATCGACACTCTTCACTTCAACGCCACACAGCAACACCACTCCTAACTGGATGCCCGTTAAATGCGCACTACAGTACATACCGACAACAGTGCCACCTGACCGTTCCCATACCTTATTTGCGCATGTTGCGATCTCTTGAGAATGTCTGGACTACGTTGCCAGTACTTTATTTGCACCCCTCGTATTTACGATCCTTTTATTTTCCCATCAGAAATTTGACACCATTTTTTGAGCTAATGTACAAATATGAAGTTACGTTTTGTACCGTATGCATGGTATTTGCTGTAGCCGGACTGAGTTGCTCAGACGGTAGAGCGTTGGCCTTCTGAGACCAACTTTGCAAGTTCGAACCTGGCTCAGACCGGCGGTATTTGAAGGTGCTCAAATACGTTAGCCCCGTGTCGATAGATTTACGGGCACGTAAAATAACTCTGCGAAACAGAATTCCGGCACATCGGCGTCTTCGAAAACGATACAAATTTAATTAGTGGGACGTAAAACCACTGAACATGCAAATCCACAGCCTGTTTCCAGTCATTCGACCGGGTCAGGAATGGAATGAATGAAGCCGCCATCTAGCGGCGAGGATAGGAATTGTGCCGGCTGCCGAAGCCTGTCGCACTCTTCTGGGGCAATGATTAGTGAATGACAGATGAAATTAAATGATATTGGAGAGTGTTGCTGGAATGAAATATGACAGGGGAAACCGGAGTACCCGGAGAAAAACCTGTCCCGCCTCCGCTTTTTCCAGCATAAATCTCACATGGAGTGAACGGGATTTGAACCATGGAATCAGCGGTGAGAGGCCGGCTCGCTGCCGCCTGAGTCACGAAGGCTCCACGTAAAACTACTAAAATTATTAATATTTGTAGTACTGTATGTCACATGAGTCTAGCAGACCCATGACTGGTTATGTCAGGATAATAGAGGGTCATGTGGTTCGACTCGTTGGCTGAATGGTCAGCGTACTGACCTTCGGTTCAGATGGTTCCGGGTTCGATTTCCGGCCGGGTCAGGGATTTTAATCGCTTCTGATTAATTCTTCTGGTTCGGGGACTGGGTGTACGTGTCCGCCCAACACTCTCCTCATCATATTCAGACAACATACCACACTAACAACCACCACAGAAACACGCATGAGTGATTACATCCCTCCATGTAGGGTTGGCGTCAGGAAGGGCATCCGGCCCTAAAACAGGGCCAAATCCACATGTGCTACGCAGTTCGCACCCGCGACCCCACAGGTGTGGGATAAAGCGGTAGGAAAAGAAGAATGGAGGGTCATATGATCTATCATAGTTTTCACAAAAGCTGTAAATGTGCTTTAGATAGCTTATTTTAAAAAGAGATCGGGATGAAAATGTCGCACATCATTGAATTCCAAGCCGTAAAATCACCATCTCTACCAGCATTCTGCGATTATTCGTCTGAAACGTGGCGTAGTATGGAAGGTAAGTAGGTACAATAACAAGTTCAGAAAGAAAGAGAATCGAAGCTTTTGAAATGTGGTGTTACAGTCGAATGCTGAATGTGAGATTGGTAGATCGAATCACGATTGAGGAGGTATAGAATCGAGTTGGTGAGAGGAGAATTATTTCGCGAAATTTGACCAAAAGATGAAAGTGTTGGTGATAATTGTTTTTAAGAGGAAATACAACTGGACAACCATCCTTTATTAACACTGACCAGAGGAGAAAAATGGAAGGAATCCGACAATAAAATGAAAGTATCGGCCAAGGAAAGACAAGGGCGTGAAAATGAAAGACGCCTAGGCCTCGAAAGTTCTAATATCGTCAGTATCAGAAAAGAACAAGCGTTGACCATAAGAGTTCCGATTGGACACTTGAAAATGAGGAGTGGCACAGTAATGAAATGGCGTATGGTTTTTAGTCCCAGGGGTGTCCGAGGATGTGTTCGGCTTGCCAGGTGCAGGTCTTTTGATTTTACACCCGTAGGTGACCTACACCGTCGTAATGAGGATGAAATGATTATGATGAAAATGACACATTACATCCAGCCAGCGGTATTAACTAATGATGGTTAAAATTCCCTGCCTTGCTGGGAACCAACCCGGGAGCCCTGTGACCAAAGGCCAGCCCGCTAACCATTTAAGGTATGAAACCGGACCCGGGCACTGCGACTGGAGACAATTCAAGGACACAGCTAAGGTCCCGTAGTTGTCAACCCACCTTCCCAAGTTGAGAACTCCTTGGGCCCTTTTAGTCGCCTCTTACGACAGACAGGAGATAACGTTATTCTAACGAGAGGGGTACACCAAGGTATGAATATGACAAACAACTTAGAATAGATGTAGGATGTATTAGTTATGTAGAAATGTAAAGGTTAGCACAGGATAGGGTGGCAAGGAGAGTTGCATCAAACCAGTCTAAAAACTGATGACCCTAACAACAAAACTTACACAGGTTTATAAACATTACTCTAGAAACTTTGGTAACATGTGCTATAGCATGGTTTTCGTCTGAATCGTACAGATGTGTTAGAGGTCGCACTGCGAAGAACACATCTTGATGTTATTGAGGTAATTGCTCCATGGCCGTAATTGTCGCGGACAACAGGTGTGAGGTGCTGGTTAATGATGACGGATTGACGCTCTCCTCGTCAGACATCCGCAGTGCAGCATCAACAGCTTAGGCCGTATTCAACCCTCACGACCCATCGCTGTATCCTGAAATTAATTTTCCCTACTAATATGATATTACATCATACTAGAAGGATACGTATATTGACAGCATGATAAGCAGATTTTCCGAGATTTTTTTTTAAAAACTCACTGTGACACATGAGTTCGGCAGATGTAATTACTGATGTAATTATGTTCTACCCTAATATATCTCGTATGTATTTTTTCCCCCATGGGGATATATCAAGTCTGTGGAGTGAATGAGCATGTAGGTAGGCCACGTACAAATATGACAGGTGCATATTTTATCTTGACGTTCCTGCCACCCTGTATTGCTGTTTTGTGTCACGGAATATAGAGGAGAGTCGTATAATATGGAATACCATTTACTTTTGGCAGTATAACTTCTTACCGAAATCAGTTATGAAATATAAATAAATATGGCTTGAAAATTCAAATAATTAGCCAAGATTCTCTATATTTTTAAATTGTAATTTGTTAATGTCTTCACGTCAAAATTATTTCTTTCAAAAAGTTGCACTTGGTAGGTAATCCGGAATAGTCGGCTAATATGGAATAGTAGGGTAAATAATATGTAAATTAAATTACAACTTCAATAAATTCATTCAGTTATATTTAAGGACCGTTCTTACAGAAATTTTAAAAATCGAAAGAATAAAATTGATAATTAACTTAAATGATAATCTGTATACACTAATTATTCAGAGTTTTCTTTTTACAGTCACTTGTTTATTCAGTGACAAAAGTCACAGATGCAGAAGCTGAGATCTATAGGTAATTAAATGTTATAATATACCAGGATTAATGCAATTAATTTTAATTAATTTTAAACGCCATTTTACTTTGAAACTAAAACAGTATTCCATATATCCCGACACACCATGTTTGAATTAAAGGATTCGTCATGCCCTAAACTTTGCACAACAAGGAAGTTACACTGGTGTAGCAATATGAGCAACTCTTGTACAATATGTAACATTGGATTTCCCAGGACTAAACTCAGTTTTGGTAATTAATGCAAGCTTTAAAAGAATTACCTGCAAAAGCTTTTCAAATATGAAAAACAAATATTCTTGCTCCACGCACTAACCTCACTCACGAGCATGTCGAAACTGAATACAAAGCATCATGAGAACATTTACCGTAATTCGACGAGTTTCTACGTGAGAGCAGTACCTTACAGGCAAGATATTGTGGTATTCCTTATTGCCCGACTATTCCATATTACCCGATTCCCCTCTAAGACCCAGTGATAAAATAATTGAGTTTAGGGTTATTAGCAGGACCTGGATTTTGATGTCATGTCATTGAATTGGTGCATCGTAGATATTGCTAACAAATCCTGGTCATGGCACCCAGTTTTGTATTTTATTTCGGGTTATTTTTTATTATTTTAATGTTGAAGACATTTCATAGCAGATAAAGTGGGAGTCCCCATACTACGAAAAATGTAACATTAAGCAATTTCCTCAATTGTGCCCAAAATTGAAGGGCTAAAAGGACCGGAAAAGTTTCAAATTGTGAGTCTTTGATGGCTCTATCGAACTAAAAAGCACATTTCGAAAAATCACCTCCGGCCTAAATGCAGTTCCGGAAAAGCAGCCCAGAATAGCTTGTTTCTTTTCTCGTTTTCTTCTTGATTCAACTCCTAGCCAAATTAACTTATTTCCTTAATTCTTTCTGTTTCTTGATTCAATATCCTCAGGCGTTTTTTGATTCTTGAAAAATGTCCGCACTGAATGTAGCTATAAGGGCTTAAGTGAAACTCTGCATTGACTCACATTAGCGCTCGTAGTGGTAGAAAAAGGCAAGTTGCTAATCTAATCGATCAGATAACGACGATTAATAAAAGGATAGTAATTTTTAGGAATAAATAAAGAACATATCCTCTTACTTTATTATATTATCATCATCATCATCATCATCATCATCATCATCTGTGTACCCTCCAGGTTCGGTTTTTCCTTCGGACTTAGCGAGGGATCCCACCTCTACCGCCTCAAGGGCAGTGTCCTGGAGCTTCAGACTCTTGGTCTGGGAATACAACTGGGGAGTATGACCAGTACCTCGCCCAGGCGGCCTCACCTGCTATGCTGAACAGGGGCCTTGTGGAGGATTGAGAAGATTGGAAGGGACAGGCAAGGAAGAGGGAAGGAAGCGGCCGTGGCCTTAAGTTAGGTACCATCCCGGCATTCGCCTGGAGGAGAAGTGGGAAACCACGGAAAGCCACTTCCAGGATGGCTGAGGCGGGAATCGAACCCACCTCTACTCAGTTGACCTCCCGAGGCTGAGTGGACCCCGTTCCAGCCTTCGTACCACTTTTCAAATTTCGTGGCAGAGCCGGGAATCGAACCCGGGCCTCCGGGGGTGGCAGCTAATCACGCGAACCACTACACCACAGAGGCGGACTATTATATTATACTTACCTAAAATTCGTAGCTCATATCCGTAGGATATTTTCAACATGCAGTTGCTTGCCTGAAGGGCTAGAACTATGGTTTTTCTTATTGTTTACAGGATTGCGTTTAAAAAAAATGAATTTCGTTATTTTATTCTGTCATTTTTTTCCGCTCTTTGTCATTTGTTATGTTCCTTTGTTAATCGGTTTACCGCCTAGGGTTGGTTTTTCCCTCGGACTGGGCGGGGGATCCCACATCTTCCACCTCAAGGGTGTGAGACTTTGGATCGGGTGGATACAACTGGGGAGGAGGACCAGTACTTCACCCAGGCGGCCTCACCTGCTAAGCTGAACAGAAGCCTCGTGGGAGGTGGGGATATTGTAAGGGATAGGCAAAGAAGAAGTTGGAAGGAAGGAAACCGCCGTGGTCTTAAGTTAGGTACCATCCCAGCATTTGGCTGGAGAGTGGAGAAACAAGGGAAAACCATTTCGAGGATGGCTGAGGTGGAAATCGAACTCCCTCGCCCCTCGACTCAGTTGACCTCCTGAGGCTGAGTGAACCCTGTCACAGGCCTCGTACCGCATTTCAAATTTCGAACCGAGGCCTTTGGATGTGACAGTTAATCACACTAACTAATATGTAGCAAGAGGAAATGAAACACAATACAATAATCACTAACTAATTAAGGGTAAGATACATGTTTTTTTTTTTTTTTTTTTTTTTTGCTAGTGGTTTTACAACGCACCGACGCAGCTAGGTTCTATGGCGACGATGAGATAGGAAAGGCACAGGAGTTGGAAGGAAGCGGCCGTGGCCTTAATTAAGGTGTGAAAATGGGAAACCACGGAAAACCATCTTCAGGGCTGCCGACAGTGGGATTCGAGCCCACTATCTCCAAGATGGAAGCTCACAGCCGCGCGTCCCTAACCGCACGGCCAACTCGCCCGGTAAGATACATGTTTGTCCTAGAATATGTATCATTGTACTACAGCTACGACGAAAGGAAAGTAAAAAGGAGAGAAAAATTTTGGTAATTTGTGGAATGAATATGAACATCATTAGATTTAAGTATAACATTGCCGATTAAGTAGCCGAGCTATCAACTTGCATTCGGGAGATAGTGGGTTCGAACCCCACTGTCGACAACCCTGAATATGGTTTTCTGCGGTTTCCCATTTTCACGTAAGGCAAATATTGGGGCTGTACCTTAATTAATACTACGGTCGTTTCCTATCCCAATGTCGTCGTAAGACACACCTGTGTCTATGCGATGCAAAGCACATTTAAAAAGACAATAATAATATTCAAATATTTTAAGAAGGGTAATGAGATTTGTTTATTTATTTATTTATTTATTTATTTATTTATTTATTTACTTATTTATTTAAATATTTATTTATTTATTTATTTATTTATTTATTTATTTATTTGTTTGTTTGTTTGTTTATTTATTTATTTATTTATTTATTTATTTATTTATTTATTTATTTATTTATTTATTTATTTATTTATTTATTTATTTATTTATTTATTTATTTATTTATTTATTTATTTATTTATTTATTTATTTATTTATTTATTTATTTATTTATTTATTTATTTATTTATTTATTTATTTATTTATTTATTTATTTATTTATTTATTTATTTATTTATTTATTTATTTATTTATTTATTTATTTATTTATTTATTTATTTATTTATTTATTTATTTATTTATTTATTTATTTATTTATTTATTTATTTATTTATTTATTTATTTATTTATTTATTTATTTATTTATTTATTTATTTATTTATTTATTTATTTATTTATTTATTTATTTATTTATTTATTTATTTATTTATTTATTTATTTATTTATTTATTTATTTATTTATTTATTTATTTATTTATTTATTTATTTATTTATTTATTTATTTATTTATTTATTTATTTATTTATTTATTTATTTATTTATTTATTTATTTATTTATTTATTTATTTATTTATTTATTTATTTATTTATTTATTTA
This sequence comes from Anabrus simplex, assembly GCF_040414725.1. Taxonomy (NCBI): domain Eukaryota; kingdom Metazoa; phylum Arthropoda; class Insecta; order Orthoptera; family Tettigoniidae; genus Anabrus; species Anabrus simplex. The sequence goes on from NC_090275.1 coordinate 44,301,673, forward strand.
TTTATTTATTTATTTATTTATTTATTTATTTATTTATTTATTTATTTATTTATTTATTTATTTATTTATTTATTTATTTATTTATTTATTTGCGTGTATCGAACACATGGATTGCATTAAATTAATGCTGTCTTATCCAGTTTCAAGCGATCGGGAACTGGGGGATGGACCTATTCAATTTATTCTATGAGAGGAAAGAGCAACTAAGAACATGAAAATGCAAGACTCTCCAGTCCTTGCAAACCTGTTACACGCTGTATCGAAAAAGAATTAAGAGTTGACCAAGGGAAGTCGGGTGGGAAAGAAGGCTGACACAAGTATAAGTGGAGACAATGTCAGGCTTAATTTGGATTCCTGTTCTCCTCAACCAACGCTTCCAATTTGTGAGGTCCTAAGAGTTACCTCTAAATGGCAGTAATGGATGTAGTCTTTGTCCCCACCCACTGGAGTGAATAGGGGTAAAGTATTGTTGGTTTGAGGTTCTTATTTTCTCCTCCCGTCCCTTCAAGAGAGTCTATACCTTCAAAGGCATTTCTTAGGACGAGGATTTTAATTCTGTCTTTCAGGATTACAGGAGGTTGGTGTGAATCTGTTCTCTCTTATCATTCAACTCCCTCTGTAACGTAAAAGGGACAGCAACTTTTTTTATCTTCCTTCCCTAATTTCGTTTTGTGTGTACTTGCAAGGTAAAGTTTGGAACTAATATGTACTAACTGGAAAGTTTCACCATAGGATATAATTAACTGTGGAATTTCCCATTAAGAGAATGAAGGGGTGGTGAACGAGGAGGATGCTACTTTCGGCTGTTTAAAATGCAAGGAAGTTCAATATCGTGAATAAAGTAGACAGACTTTCCCTTCATTTTATGTAAAATCTGCTGAGTACTTGTGTCTAAAATGACGAAGTTTTTATGTTAAAAAATGTAAACCTGGATGAAATGTCGCCGTAGTGTATTCTAAGGACGTAAGGAATTTTAATAAGGCAGTAGATAGGCTCCCCATCCGTTTGGAAACTTGTAGAAAAGTAGTTACCTTCCGTGCTCTTAGAAATAAAGAAGTAATGTTCAATCAATCAATCAATCAATCAATCAATCAATCAATCACCATTGATCTGCATTTAGCTCCTTCATGCAAAACGCAATAATTAAATAAGTACTTCAGATATGGTACTATATGTCTTTAGTATATTCCCAGAAATCTTATCAATTCCAGCTGCTTTTCTAGTTTTCAACTTTTGTCTCTTACTGTTAATACCTTTGTTAGCGTAGGTAAATTTTAATACGTCATTAGTATTAGTCACCTCCTCTATCTGGACATGATCCTTGTAACCGGCAATCTTTACATACTGCTGACTGAACACGCTACTTCTGCCTTCTGTAGATCCTCACATACACACTCCCCTTGTTCATTAATGATTCCTGGAATTTGCTCCTCGGAGCCTGTTTCTGCTACCTATACATACCCTTCCATTTTTCACAAACATTTGTATGACTGCCAATTATGCTTGATTAGCTTAGGTGACTTCTTCGCTAGATTCAATCTCCTTATTAAGTTCAACGAATTCCTCCTTACTTCCACAACCATTTCTAACTCTATTTCTTTACATCCTGCACCTCTTTCTTGGTCTCATTACTTCTCTGTTGACATCCCTTACCACCTATACAGGTGTCCGGCTCCATGGCTAAATGGTTAGCGTCCTGCCCTTTGGTCGCAGGAGTCCCGGGTTTGATTCCCGGCAGGGTCGGGAATTTTAACCATCACTGGTTATATTTCGCTGGCACGGGGGTGGGTGTATGTGTCGTCTTCATCATCATTTCATCTTTATCACGAGGCGCAGGTCGCGTACCGGCGTCAAATCAAAAGAACTGCACCTGGCGATCCGAACATGTCCTTGGTTACTCCTGGCACTAAATGCCATCCGCCATTTCATTTCATTTCATCTTCTTTAAAGGTACATACCTGTTTTCATATTTCTTCACAATTGCTGTTCCCAGGTGGCAGATTTCCTATCAGTCGTTTACCTACTCTTTTCTTGTCTCTTCGCACTTCTACTTCCTTTAGAAGTTGCTTTACGTCGCACCGACACAGACAGGTCTTATGGCGACGATGTGACAGGAAAGGGCTAGGAGTGGGAAGGAAGCGGCCGTGGCCTTAATTAAGGTACAGTCCCAGCATTTGCCCGGTGTTAAAACGGCAAACCGCGGAAAACCATCTTCAGGGGGTGAAAATGGGAAACCACGGAAAACCATCTTCAGGGCTGCCGACAGTGGGGTTCGAGCCCACTTCTATTCTTAACATAATTTTACCACTTGAATCTCGCGGTTGTTTGCATCCATTTCTCTCCCCTTCTGTCCTCTTTTGCTATCGTTATGCCATTTAATCCTTCTCTACATTCCTTTTCTCCTAGCCATCAAACTAATGCTATCTCTTGAAAATGTTGCTTTTTTAAATTTGTAAATGTGTGTGTGTTTTTCATGAATACTCTTCTTACTCCGATTTTTATTTATGTTTCAGGTAAGAAAGTGTTTGCAGACGCTCATCGTCCATTGCGTGATCGGAGACCTCCCCTGAGGTGAGGAGTCTTTACAGCTACAACGCTGTAATTTCTTCATTAAATCTATATGAAGGGAAATTGGATCATCTTGCCTTATTTAATACTGTCCAACTCCTTGGCTGGATGATTAGCATTTGGATCAGAGGGCTCCAAATTCGACTACCGGCCGGATTCGAAATTTCATAGCTCATTTCATCTTCTGACAGCCGCACGGCCATGATGGTTAAAGCGTCTGAGAACGTGGTTAACAGGTTTTAGTTCCATTGGTGAAAAAGAGGGTCACAATCAGAATGTCAGTCAGCAGGATAGGAGAGGTGGTGTACAATTTCTAATCACCAGATTGCGTGCCAAAAGTTTGGGTTCATTCACTTTTTATTTATTTTTAATTTATTTTATTCATTTATTGTACTGTACAGAGTTTCTTTACCCCACTTACAGTGTGTGACTATGATTTTACATCATTATATTAATACCAATAATATTCTAAACTAAAATACTAATAATAAAACATTATATTAATGCGCCAACGGCCGTAGCCGTGTTGCAACACCGGATCCCGTGAGATCTCCGAAGTTAAGCAACATTGGGCGTGGTCAGGAGTTGGATGGATTGCCACGCGCTGTTGAGGGGGGGGGGGGGTTAAGGGAATGGGGGAGCGGAAAGGAACTGGCCACCCTACCGCACGTCAACTCCGGCTCAGGAATATCTCTGTGGAGGTTCGGACCTGCCTTCGGGCAGAATAACCCTTACGTTTCTTACATTAATGCTAATAATATATTATAGTAAACTGGTAATACTAATGAAATAAGTAATGATTATGAGTGACTTACGGTTGAAAATACATAAATTAGAAAATTAATTAAAATATTAACATATATAGAGTAATAATATACCGTCTATGTACATTATTATTAGGGAACTGATTTATGTCACTAATAGGATTTTTAAAATTAAAATACTGTTTGTTCGGGGCGTCGACCTAGAAAGACCTTTTGCCCCTACCTACACCATATGTTAGGTACGTGTATTTGGAAATTGCGGAAGTGTAAAGTGGTGAATGTGAGGGAAGGAACGTTAAGGACGACACACAAACACCCAGTCCCCAGGCCAGGGATATTAATAATTTACAATTAAAAACCCCTGATCCGGCCTGGAATCGAACCCGGGCCACTAATAGGTTAGTATGCAAATGTATTTAAACAGTGCATGTCATCTAGCCGCTCTACAGTTATGTATGTGAGTTGCATACATTTTAGAGGTTCTGATAGTTCAGAACGCTAATATTTATGCAAATCTCACTGCAGAACTGTTGTGCGGGTAGAAAACACTTGCGCCTTGGTTAAATACCTTTGCATTCTAACATATTAGTGCTAGAAGTCCCTTCCCTAATTATTATAGAAATGTGGATGAATGTACAGTTATTTACAAATTTGTGAGTGGATGAAATACTTTTATGATTTCTTAGCTCTGAAGTGTAGGCTTTGAATGATGAGCCGAAATCCAGTGAGTCGTTTCTACGAACTGCACTTTTGTAGACAGTGCATACATAGTCAGTGAAGAGAAGAATTTGCATGTGTAGATGATCTAACTCTCTTTAGAAATGTTAAGTTTCCTCTACTGTTGACTAGGTACGAGAAATTTTAAATGTGCCAGGAATTCAGAGTTATCTACTTTACAATTTATTACTTTATACAGAAATGTCATAGCATCATGCTCCCTTTGGTTTCAAGGCTGTAAAAGTTGAAATTGAGGAGGATTTGGTTGTAAGATGTCATTAGTGGGTATATGGTTGTTTGAACGTAGACTTAGGTTCCTCATCCTCAACAATGCGTACATGGGTAGAACGTATATATCGCGGAGAGTATTTATGTTTAATGTCTCAATTGAAAAATAAAAGAGGAGGCTACCTGTTACAAAAAAGAAATGTAAATCTCAAACATAGTTGCTTCAAAGTGAGGCAAAATTTGTGCTAAATATATGACGTCACACGCATACTCTGTTATAATATGGCGCTGTGTTGACTCGCGCGCTCATTTGGGGGTTGATTTTCTCAAACATCAGTTTTAATTTGAATGTTGTGCCGTGCAATTACCCCAGCGCATTGGACATTTCATTTATTAATCTTACTTTTACTCGTAATATTACTCCCGAACTCTTTAAATTATGTCTCTTATTTCTCATATTACGGACTTATACTACTGTACACCGAAATTTTACCCACATTCCAAGAGTCCCACCACCACAGCTAGTGCCTGCGCCTCATATTCCCACAGTCGTGTTTGCCCTGTTATAGTGTGCGGAGTGTAGCCTTGCGGTGAACGTGACAACATAATGGCACAACGACGCCATTTGAACCCCGTTTTGCAGGGTAGAATACTCGGCCGCCTGGAAGCAGGCCAGACACAGACCGAAGTCGCCGTATCGTTGTTTGTGCCACAAAGTGTCATTTCCAGGCTTTGCAGACTATTTCGAGACACAGGAGATGTTAGTCGTAGGTCAGTACCAGGTCGACCAAGGATAACCACCCCACAGCAGGACCGATATCTGGCTTGAACCGCCCGACGAAATCGGTGTGCACCTGTAAGTCAATTGCCAGGGCAGCTTGCAGCCGTCTCAGGAGTTGCTGTTTCCCGGCAAACTGTACCGGAGGCTCAGGATAGCAGGACTGTTTGTCCGACGTCCAAAGGTGTGCGTCCCGCTCACTCCAGCACAGAGACGGGCCCGTTTACTGTGGAGCCGTCAACATCGAAACTGGACCATGAATGAATTGAGGCATGTGCTCTTCACAGATGAATACCACTTCAATTTTCAGAACGATTCCCGTCGCACATTAATGTGGAGAGAACCGGGTAGCCGATACAACCACAGGAACATCATGGAACGGGACCAGTATGGTAGTGGTGGCGTCATGGTGTGGTGCGGCATCATGTTGAATGGCCGTACGGACCTGCACATCTTCATGGGTGGTCCGAGGAACACGGTTAACGGTGGGAGATACCGGGATGAGGTACTGAGACCACATGTTAGACTCTTCAGAGGTGTGGTTGGTCCAGACTTCCTCTTAATGGACAATAATGCCCAACCGCACCGCGCTGCTCTGGTGGAAGACATTCATCGCATGGACTGGCCAGCGAGGTCTGCGGATCTGAATCGTTTAAAAAATGCCTGAGATGCATTGGGGAGGCGAGTTGCAACCCGTCAACCTCCACTAAGGACTCTCCAAGACCTTCGCATTGCCCTTTTGGAGGAATGGGAACGACTGCCACAAGACCTCTTGGACCATCTGATAGAGAGCATGCCACGTCGCTGCGAAGCATGTGTGAGCGTTAGGGGTAACCATAAACCCTATTAACAGCATATTTTGTTGTGGAAGACATTGCCAAGTTTTGTTGTTGTCAAAGTTGTGCTTTTGCTGTCAGGACCTTTCTGACACTGTTTTCTTTTGGGGGGGGGGGGGGAGCAAGTTGTGTGACCGATGGTGTGTGGGTCAGCTTTCGTTTGTGCAGCAATCCGTCTGACATTCCTATCAGATGGTATGGTCTCGTTTAGTGATTATGCTTTACTTTTGGACAATAGTGTATTTCTAATAAGCAAGTCTACGAAACCCTCAAAACCCTGCAGCCGTTACAATAGTGACAACCTACCGCCATTCTTTTTTTTGTTTTTGGTACTGTAGGGCCTATTACTCCAAGAAACATTTTCTGTACCTTCTCACTTTTTTTGCAGTGTAGGTTTTTTTTTCATCTGGGACTCCATACAACGATTGCACATTTTAATTTTGTTGATGGCGATTCATCCGTTGGATAGAGACGTTAAATCTTTTTGCAGATCCCGTGCTGTTACTCTAGAGGAGTACACCAGTGATGGGATAATCGAATACAAAATAATCGATTATTTCATTTTATTCGATTGTTCGATTATATTTCCCATTCGATTATTTTCGATTTTTCATTCGAATGGATGAGGCAATCGAATATCGAATATTTGTTCCATCCGATTATGTTTTCGATTATTCATTCGGAACTCAATTCGAATCAATGAAACACTCGAATAGTGAATTTTTTCCATTCGGTTATTCCTTCGTAATTGCATCATCATCATCACATCCATACGCTCAGGTCGTCCATAGAATGTTGCAAAGCAAAGCAAAGTCACCTCTGCGCAGGCCATGAAGGCCCTTGGAGGAGTGGAAGGTAAAGGCTTCCACCATTGTTAACCTCGGCACGTGTTGGGGTAAAGTGGTTAGCTCTACGCCCGGCCGCCTTTGCTCCCAGGAATGATCCTGATACTCGTTTTTGGTGTAGGCTGGTCCGGAAGTGGAAATCTCATTTCTTAAATTTTATGACTTCCTGACGGGGATTCGAACCCACGTCCTTCCGGGCGGATCGAGCACACCTTTACCGCCTCAGCCAGGCAGCCCATCCATAGAATGTTGGCTTTTTATAAATAAAATGTATGTTCCGGTCTCACGGTGCGCAGACGAAGACCAAACACCTGTTCTGCTGTAGTCGCGTCTCATTATGCAGTTCTAAGCGCAAAGGGGAGTTGGGAGGAGAAGCAGGAAGCTCCATATCCGCATTCCCGGCACTGCTCAACCTTGTATAATAGCGACCTATTTTACTGCCGTGCACCAGCAGGTAATTGTGGGTGGGCATGATACTGTACTACAGATCAAATATAAGGAGCGAAGGATTGCAAACACGCCAGCTCACGGTGCTGGACAGTAGAAGAGATCGATGGTCTTGATGGTGATCATTGTTTTAAGGGGAAAAATAAACATTACTTCAGCCCTTGCTTACACTGATCATAGGAGATAAAGGTACAAGCCTAACAGTCTGACAAGGGGACTGTATGCGTTGTACCTGATAGACTATATTTAAATGAAACATGGGCGAATGGTCAATTAAAACAAACTAAACCAAACCACATGGCGCAACGGCTCCGAAGGGCCTTGGCTTACCAAGCGACCGCTGCTCATCCCGAAGGCCTACAGGTTGAGGTGTCGTATGGTCAGCACGACGAATCCTCTCGGCCGTTATTATTGGTTTTCTAGACCGGGGCCGCCATCTCACCGTCAGATAACTCCTCAATTATCACGTAGACTGAGTGCACCTCGAGCCAGCCCTCAGATCCAGGTAAAAATTCCTGACCCGGCAGGGAATCGAACCCGGGACTTCCGAGTAAGAGGCAGGCACGCTACCCCTACACCGCCGGGCCGGCGAATGATCAGTTAACAATTCTAAAGTCAACGGCAATAGTGAGAGTTCGGACGTTTATTGTTGTTGCTTTGGGTCATCAGTCCAGAGACTGGTTTGATTCAGCCCTCCATGCCACCCTATTCTATGCTAACATTTTCCCTTGTACGGAACTACTACATGCTACACTTACGCTAGTCTGCTTGTCATTTTCATATCTTGATATTTCCCTTCCGTTGTTACAGCCTACACTTCTCTTAAAAACTAACTGATCAAGTTCTAGGTGTCTCAGGATGTGTCCTATATTGCTGTCTCTTCTTCTGGTCAAATTTCGCCAAATCGATCTCCTCTCACCAATTCAATTCACTACCTCTTCTTTCGTAATTCGATTTACCCATCTCACCTTAAGAATTCTGCTCTAACACCGCATTTCAAAAGCTTCTATTCTCTTTCTTTCTGAGCTAGTTATCGTCCATGTTTCACTTCCATAAAACGCCACGCTCCGGACGAAAGTCTTCAAAAACATATTTTTAATTCCTTATCAATATTCGAAGTGACCAAATTTCTTTTCTTACGATATGTCTTCCTAGGTTGCGCTAGTCTGTATTTTATGTCCTACTTACTTCTGCCATCTGATGCCCAAGTAACAATATTCATCCACCTCCTTTAAGACTCCCCTTCCTTATCTAATATTTCCTCCATTACCTGACTTCGTTCGACTGCACTCCATTACTTTTGTTTTGAATTTATTTACTTTCATCTTATACTCCTTCTCCAAGACTGTGTCCATATCATCCATCAATTTCTCCAGATGCGTTATCTCCATTTCTCTTCATATTTATATATTAAAATTTGATTTATGTCGCACCGACACAGATAAGTCTTACGGCGACGATGGGATAGCAGATGCTAGGAGTAGGAAGGAAGTGACGGTGGCCTTACCTAAGGTACGCCCAGCACTTGCCTTGTGTGGAAATAGGAACACAAACCTCAGGGCTGCCGACAATAGAGTTCGAACCCACTATCAATGCAAGGTAATAGCTACGTGACCCCAACCACGCGGCCACTTGCTGGGTGATTTCTCTTCATGCCTACTTCTGATTTGATCCTCGTTTGACGTTCACTGGCCATATTCCGTTTCTCTTCCCTCCGGCAAATGTGACTGGAAAAATTGTGTGCATATCTTACGTGTGACTCACGAAGCTGTTGGCCTTCCACATTACGCAGAAATAATATACTAGTATCGTTCCGTTCTCACAGCGATCTCTCCTCTTGGGTAACTCCACTAGGAAATTACTCGATGTTGAAATAAACACACCGTATTTAAATGCTTTCGTAGAAATGTATCTGTAAGTCATTACTTGTTTATTGCTACATTTATCATTTAAAAAAGTTTTATCTCAGTTATTACTGTCAAGTCGAGGTATACAATTACGTTTTGTATATTTACTAGCTCCACCTCTGTCTACGACATGAGAAAATCCTTCCACAATAAATGCCTTCATATCTCTACGAAAATGAACTAGCCGCTATACGACCTATCTGTGTCAGTGAGACGCAAAACAGATGACAAAAAATGGTATATTACATAGAATTGTTCATTTTTTCAGTGCAAAAGCCTCCGTAAAATAACCTGAAGAAGGTTCTGTTCAAAATATAATAAAGTCGTTGAAATATTTCCCTTTGTTATAGCAATAAAAACATGTAACATGATTAAGATCCTTTCGTGTTTGAACAGGAAATATTCTGGAACTATTTTGATGCAGGTACATTGTGAAGGCAGTGATGTAATAGGGTACAGTAGGCCATGAAGTGCGCGGTAGTAACTTCATCGCACAGTGTCCTGAAAAGACCAATTTTTCAAACGAGAAATTGTTTAAAAACGCCCAGTTTTTGTTGTAACAATAGAAACGACCTTCTTGTTTTCACTTCTGAAAACACAACCAAGAATGACGTACAATAAAACGTGTATAAACCGGACCCTGATTAAACCGGAAACGTGCCTTAAACGGACCTTCTCGTTGGTCCCAGGAAGCTATATGACATTTTATGCAACCTGAAACGGAACCTGTCCTACACTGTTATTTCCAGTCCCACGAGGGAGTAATCTCTGAAGAAAACGGAACTCCTGTCAGTGTGCCAACGGCCGTAGCCGTGTTGAAACACCGGATCCCGTGAGATAACCGAAGTTAAGCAACATTGGGCGTGTTCAAGGTTTGGATGGGTTGCCACGCGCTGTTGGTGGGGGTGGGGTACGGGAATGGAGGAGCGGAAAGGAACTGGCCACCCTACCGTACGTAAACTCCGGCTCAGGCATACCTCTGCGGGGGTTCGGACCTCCCTTCGGGCAGAATACACACTTACCTTACCTGTCAGTGTTATGTTACATGTAATACGTTCAATAGAAACGGAACGCAAGGAATTCTATTATTCAATATATATTTCCGTTCTTATTCTTACACTGTTATTCATTTAGTGGCTTAGAACATTTGTTGGAGCCAATAATGCGATCGCGTTCATCTTGCTGAACTTGCCACCACTTGATCTCCCTCAAGGCGCTGGAATACTGTACTTCTTAACAGTAAAAGGCGTGTCTCATCATAGTAGCGCACTTACAACACAGTCGACCTGTTTTACTACAGGTGTAAGCAGGCTTGTTCTCTAGCGCAAGCGTTGTCGAGCTGTAGGTACTTGTTACTCTCCACTTTGTTAGTGAATATGGCAGGGAAGAAACATAAAACGCTATCCTTGCACGAAGAAGTTTAGCTCATAGAAGCAAATTAAAATCAGAAATAGTCAGTGAAATTTCTTCCAAGTAATATTTCAATATGGGAAAATATGGGTCTATGATACAAGAGGAAGGAAGAAGGTGGAGAAAGATATTAAAATAAAACTTATACAGTACTACAGTACTTACATGCTGTGTAACATAAGCTTAAACTGTTGGTTAACCTTGTATAAAACGGAAATATTGTCTGAGCCCTAACAATTCCGGTTTATACAGGTTTTACTTTGTGATGATATACTTTCAAATACTGAAACGACGCTGCTGACCGTTGCCTCGAAACCAAGCACAGTGACTGCTGAGACTTAATGGCATCGTAAACATGTTTTGGGTGCAATTTGCTTTACGTCGCCCCAACACAGAGACTGTAGGAAAGGCCTAGGTGGGAAAAGGAAACAGCCATAGCCTTAATTAAGATACCGTCTCAGCATTTGCCTGGTGTCAAAATGGGAAATCACTGAATACTATCTTAAGGGCAGCCGCCAGTGGGGTTCGAACTCACTATCTCCCGAGTCCAAGGTCACAGCTGCATGCCCCTTACCGCGCGGTCACCTGCTCGGTCGTAAGCAGTGTATCCTTCATTATAATATAACCTGGTATTTATGATATGAATGCTGAAACAAAACCTCTACTGATGCATATTTCCAAGGTTCGCGCCTCACTGTCGGCAGCCCTGAAGATGGTTTCCCGTGGTTTCCCATTTTCACACCAGGCAAATGCTGGGGCTGTACCTTAATTAAGGCCACGGCCGCTTCCTTCCCATTCCTATCCCTTTCCTGTCCCATCGTCGCCATAAGACATAACTGTGTCGGTGCGACGTAAAGCCAATAGCATAGCATCATATTTCCAAGGTAATATTGACATAAGTATGTTTTATGGTTGGGTGCATCCGAAAATTTGTGCAACGTGATGCGACAGAATGTATGACGGAAGTGTAACCATAGCAACAGTGCAGGCTATGTCTTATGGCTGGGCGCCATCTGAAATTGGTAGCCGTTGGTGGATGGCCATGAACGAGAGACATACTTATGATCATTTGGTTTTCGCAACGGGAAAAAGTGATTTCTTAAACTTCCATTTGATGCAGTATCTGCAGTTCAGGGATATTCTGGTTACCCCATATAGCGTCGTTGTGCCTGCGAAAATAGATATGTGAAATATTTCAGCTTAGAACTTCGGCCGGTATGGTTTAGTATTGTGCGAATATTGTCAAAGAATTCTCCTCGCTCTTCATAATTTATGTGTTGCGTGTCAGCATTTCTCCAACTAGATTATTACATAGCGGTTTCCGCTGGCGCAATGACGATATGCCTTTCAGGACTGATAATTGCAGTATGTTGCTGAAGTAACTTACCTGCTGCCACTTTCACTTCATAAATTGTTTGTTAAACTCTTAAAATGAACTGATTACGATTAAATAAAACGGTCACCGTATAAAATGAAACCAAGAGCCCGTATACGTGGACAGTTCAACAAGCAGACCGAAACCTACTTTAGTGTATACCATCGCAGGCCCGTCCCAGATTAGAATAAGTATATCAGAAAAGTGGGGATTAAAGATTTTAGAAAGTTATTTTATTTCACAGTTCCGAATCTGAATACTGAAGCTTCCATTATTTGAGTATTAACGCTTATTCAGAGCTACAGTGAAATTCAGATATTTACTCAACGTAAATGCATGAAAATGATTAAGCGTTAATGGAAAACAAAGGGAAATTAAATAAAAACTATAACGTAATTGAATTTTTGAAAATTGTACTTGCGAATTGAAAAAATAATACAAAGAATGACGAAAAACTACCTTAATAAATAGGCAGATCCATTGAATATAGGACACTTCGTGCTAAAACGAAGTATTGCATTGTAGCAGTCTACTGTACCGCGTTATGTAAATAAATGATGTCTACTTTAATACTCTTTTAATTGAAGTAATTAATTTTCCATTACCGAGTTCGGTAGCTGCAGTCGTTTAAGTGCGACCAGTATCCAGTGTTCGGAAGATATCGAGTTCGAACCCCACTATCGGCAGCCCTGAAGATGGTTCTCCGCGGCTTCCAGTTCTCATACCAGGCAAATCCTGGGGCTGCACCTTAACTAAGGCCACGGCTGCTTCCTTCCCACTCCTAGACCTTTCCTATTCCATCATCGCCATAAGACCTATCTGTGTCCGTGCGACGTTAAGCAACTTGTAAAAAAAATATCCATTTAGTACTATTCCGATACAAAAAGATATGCTGTTCCTAGAAATATTTCTTAGAAACATTAACAGGTTTGTAAACCTGTTATGGATGGGGAAAATGATTCATTGCAGTTAAAGAACCTCAAGAGGTCTGGAAAAGTGTGGTTACATTCCAGTGAAGTATTTTAGAAGTCACTATGTGAAGTCGTATGCAAATTACCTCAACCAAGAGTTCTGAACAGCAGGCAACACATGGCATACAAATAAAATGTAATGAAAGAGCTCTCTCTCTCTCTTTAACATTTCCTTTGAGAATACATTGAGAATACATTGAAAATAAACTTACACTGATTAGAAAATAACGTATCGTTGCGGTGTGTCACACACGTACCCATTGATTACAAAATTAATATATCAGATTATCCACTCATTACTAGTGCTCGGATGTGTATGCTTTTATAGGTTAGAATACAAACTGAATGAAGAGAGTAACAAGTAAACACTAGCCCGGACAACAGTTCTGCTTTGAGACTTGCATAAACAGTACGGGCCCGGTGTATTAGAACCCCTAGAAGGTTTGTTACTCTCGCTACATTACGGAAGAGCGGCTAGAGGACATTGCTAGCAAAATTAGTTTGCATTCAAAGCTACCACTGCCTGAACACCCGGGCTCTACTCACTACTGACTAACTGCTATTGGTATCAAAACTGGTAAGGACCTGGGTACATCATCATCATCATCATCATCATCAGTTAACCGTCTCCAATTTTCCAGGTGCAGTGTATGAGCTCTCGCCACTTCCGTCGATTCAGGTACCATTCTTCTTCCTGTACTTGGTTCCAATCCACTCCCCTATGTTCTAGAAAAGGTTTGACTTGCTCGATCCATCTCCTTCGAGGCCTGTCTCTAGATATTTTGCCGTCTAAGGTTTTCTTCAACCATTCCTTAGTACTGAGCAAGAATCCATTCTCATTACATGACCATACCATTTAAATTTTGATCTCATTATGGTACCACATAACGATTCTCTTATTTGAATCTTTGGGCGAATCCTCTCGTTGCGGACCTTATCTCTCCTGGTTTTTGGTAGCATTGTCCGGAAGAATTTCATTTCTGCAGCTTGGAGTTTACTTTTGTCTCTGCCCGTGATGATACAAGTTTTAACGTCATATGTTGTAATGAGCAATAAGTAAGCTTGATAAAGTGTTCGTTTGGCTAGCATTTGAATCTGGCTGTCCCAGAGAAGGCTTCTAACCTGATAGTAAAGGGAACTACCGAGGTATTGGAAATGGATAACTTCTTGCAATTTCTGTCCGTCTACTGTGATATTTGTTCCTGACTTTTGTCTGTTGACTGTCATAACAACTGTTTTCTTAAAGCTGATTTTAAATCCAAATTCCTTAAAATGACAATTCCAAGCATTACTCTTTCTTAGAACTTCTTCCTCGTTACCTCTCCAAATCGCCACGTCATTTGCAAATGCCTTGAATGCACATTATCTCATCCATCACTGGAGCATAGTAGAGGTGATAAAGTGCTACCTTGTTGCACTCATTTACTTGTTACAAACCAGTTGGAATAGCCGTGTCCTGGGTACATGTATTAAGAAAAATGCTATCCTTCAAGTAGAAAGATTCACAGAAATCAGGCATTGAACTTGGCGGGCACAGAAGTGATGTAACATCAATTTTTACTATTATTTAATCAGCGGTAGGAAACAATTATTCAGTAAGGTTATTGAGCAAGTAAAGGTGTATAGTCTCCAGCTTAGTGAAAATTAAAAGTTGTTATTTTTTAAATGATCACAATTGCCTGTTGCAACTTCCCCACCCGTAACCATGCTTTTCCCAAATATATAATTCTATAATCTGGATCATGACCTGAATTTGTATACAAGTTTGCAATGTCTGTGGTGCACAATTTAAAATTTGATAAACTGAGGGAGTTGTCCGTGTGTTTAGGGTCGCGCAGCTTTGAGCTTGCATTCGGGAGATAGCGAGTTCGAATCTCACCATCGGGGCAACCCTGAAGATGGTTTTCCGTTATTTCCCATTTTCACACCAGGCAACTGCTGGTGCAGTACCTTAATTAAGGCCACGGACGCTACCTTCTCAGTCCTATCCCTTTCCTATCCTTCCGTCGCCGAAACCCTTTGATGCGTTAGTACGACGTCAAACAAGTGGCCGAGAGCGAAATGGTTACAATTCAAAATCCATTATTTTTCAGGAGAAGAGTTGATTTTAGGAGTTTAAAAGATTTTCTCTAAAAAATACACTTGTTATACAAATTTTATAAAATCGGTGTGTACATAGTTCTTACATCATGTACTATGATCTGGAAAAGTTACCACTCAAAATGATCATTTCGAATTAAGCAAAGTGGCTAATGTCTGAAAGCTGGAAACCGTTAGAAGTGCTTCCTGACATGAATACATTAGATTAGATTTGTTGTAGTACTTTCGGAAACGGTGGAGGTCGAAATAAACTATACATTGATGGTAAAATCTCAAAAATGCATCTTTTAACTGCAACCCTTTTGTTCTCAGCCGCCGGTACATATAAAATCAAAATCCAGGCCATGATGATGATGATGATGATGATACTCAACGTCAGTTTCTCGCCAGTATGTTTCGTCAGATATCCCATGTTTGCGAGGAGGATAGAATTTTATTCCCGTCATAACTGCAACACCTGTCATTGTATTAATTAAGATCTGTGCCAGCTAAAAGCGAGGTCAGTGACTCGTAATCAAAGCAGTTGACAGCACAAAGTAAGACTAGCAGTCTGGGTGTGTTTGTGTGTGACCTGCATCATCTCATCAGATAATGTTTAGCTGATGGTTCGAATCCCGTTAGGATGTGCGACATGGCAGCACTGCTCCGCCCAGAGCGACCCAACACCGTGACGACCTTCACAGGTGAATTCTAAAACAGAATGGCTGTCAAGGTTTCCCACCTCGTTGTTGTGAGGAGGACTGGTTTGGTCCGACTGTCACTGGATGTTCTGTCTTGACGACACCAGTGTGTTATCATTCAAAGGTTATTTCTTTACCCGCAATAGGTTTTTATAACAAGGTGCTGTACAGCACTAAGTTAATAATAATAATAATAATAATAATAATAATAATAATAATAATAATTACCGACACAATCAGAAAAAGACGGGCACGATTTTACGGTCATCTGAAAAGAATGGACGGAAGAAAGTTAACTAAAGAAATCTTTCACTTTTTTGATTCAAACCCCAAAACCACAATTCCCTGGTTTAGAAATACCAAAGAAGACCTGCAAATGCTACATATCTCAGCTGAAGACGTCCTTAACAGAGATCTCTTCCGCAAGAAAATATTGACGAACGGGCTAAACCGAGACGAGCAACCGAAGAGAAGACACGGTGCCCCTTGGACAGAGGAGTGTAAGCAGGCCCACTCACAAAGAATGAGGGAAGTTTGGGCTCTAAAGAAGGCCAAGTTCAGTGTCAAATGCAACAAGACTTAACGTGGTCCTTGATGGCCCCAGCGAATTATATAATAATAATAATAATAATAATAATAATAATAATAATAATAATAATAATAATAATAATAATAATAATAATAATAATAGTTTTCCAGTTTATTAGCTGGACTGAGTGGCTCAGACAGTAGAACGCTAACTTTCTGGGCCCAAGTTATCGAGTTCGATCCCGGCTCAGACCGGTGGTATTTGAAGGTATTCAGATAGCTACATCAGCCTCATGTCAGTACATTTACCGGCACGTAAAGGAACGCCTCATGGTCAAAATTATGGCATCTCGGCGTCTACGAAGACCGTAAAAATAGTTTGTGGGACGTGAAGGGATTATTAATTAATTTAATCCTACGTATTTTTGGGACCACTACAGCCATGCTGACTATTTTTTGTTTTTTAAATAGTTAATGTTTTAATGTAGGTATGGTAACAGTTCCTCAGTTTAGAGATTGCCTAAAAGACAAAGTGTACTTAATACCAACTAATCTTTTGTAATGAAGAAATAAATAAAAATGTATTGAATTTCAAAGAAAATCACCGAAGATTATTTCTTAAAACACTTATTAACGACTTCAAGGCAGATAGTGCAGTGGCAACAATCGAAGATTTTCGAAGTGTCGCGATTAGCAAGCCTATGATTTACATCCTTTTTTAGGATGTATGTTTCCTTGCAGAACGTAACTGTGGGCTCCTAACATCACTGCATTAATAAAGGTACAATCACAGTACTTTCCTGGTGTGAAAATGGGAATCCGATTAAAAAAGTATCTTCAAGGCTCGATGGGGCGACTCGAAATCATTATCTCCCGAATACGGCTACGCACCTAGTACCATGTAACCATCTCCCTCGGTAATTTCGAGTGTTGAAGCCGCGGGATTTTTCAGGGGAATAATAATAAAAACAGACAAACCCACGTCACATCAGCCCTTCACGGCCTTGCCCTGCCATGACGACAGACCCAGCTGTATTACTTGATTTTCTTGTCTGGATTCGCTGCCGCTCATATCACTGGTTTCTCAGTAGGTCTCAGGGCGTTAAGAGTACGCCTCTTCGGACCTAAGTCCAGATCTAAAATCCTGTATTTCGAGTAAGAAGCAGGCACGCTACTTCTCCGTAACAGGACTAGTTGCTGCTGCTGCTGATAATAATAATAATAATAATAATAATAATAATAATAATAATAATAATAATAATAATAATAACATGAAATGCATAGAAAGAAATATAAAGTAGCATGTTATGCGTGTGAATAATTTTCTGTCAGTTTTTCAGACATGTGCCGTTAAATTTGACGGCCTACAGATATAATGATTGAAATTGAGCTAAATGTGTGTGGTTGCTCCTCTAGCAAGTATCCTGACGATTTTACTTAGCTGCGGTCGCCCACTGAACGCCATACCACCGTACGACGACGGTTTATCTCAAGAAATCTAATAAATTCACAACGAACAGCTGCGGTTTGGCGTGGGGAACATCCTGTGGCCAAGACGTATCAAGCTTTGAGACTCAGAGTGGGCCTGATCAAAATATTTTGTCAAAAATAAAATATTATTAAAGAAATATTAAAACATGTAATATACTGTTTTCAGTGCATATTTTTTACTCGCGTACATTGAAGAGTTAACGTGAACTTGTGTCCTCATCCCAAGCAGCTCTTTTCAGGCACACCCCCAGTGGAGGTGAGCTGCATGTACCATTTCAACCACATACCAGCCCTCGCGCCATTCTTAAATTTCTGGCACCGAGCGAGTTGGCCGTGCGCGTAGAGGCGTGCGGCTGTGAGCTTGCATCCGGGAGATAGTAGGTTTGAATCCCACTATCGGCAGCCCTGAAAATGGTTTTCCGTGGTTTCCCATTTTAACACCAGGCAAATGCTGGGGGCTGTACCTTAATTAAGGCCACGGCCGCTTCTTTCCAAATCCTAGGCCTTTCCTATCCCATCGTCGCCATAAGACCTATCTGTGTCGGCGCGACGTAAAGCCCCTAGCAAAAAAATGTCTGGCAGTACCTGGAATCGAACCCGGGCCCCCAACGACGGCAGCTAAGAACACTAACAGTTACGCTCCGGAATCGGACATCGAAGAATGCCAAAAAAAAGTGAAGAGAGTGAAGCTTCCGTTTTTAAATCCAGAATTTTGTCATAGTCTACTGTAGCTCTAATTTAGTGTGTTGAATAAATATATTCCAAATGTTGATCAAGATTACCTTGTCCTGTTAGCGTGCTGGCCTTGATCCAAGGGATTCCGTGTTCGATTCCCGGTTGGGTCGGGGTTTTTAACTGTAATTCGTTCATTCCCATGATTCGGGGGCTGGGTGGTCGTGACGTCCTCAGCATTAGATTTTATCTTAGATAGGTCTCCAGGCTCTCAGACGCGCAGGTCGCCTATGAGTAGTCAGCTCGAAAGATCTGAACTAGGCCTCTCTGGAGGCCACACGCCAAAAAAAAAAAAAAATCCTTCAATAAAAGGAATGGTTTGCTCGTACCTACTGTATTGGTAGTCCCAAAAAGCAACCTCAGTGGCTGGAGGGACAGCAAAATATCTACTGGTTCCTTGTAGAGTTAGACGAAGTGCCTGCTCAAGAAAAAGAAAAAGTCTCTTTCCCCTGTTCTCTAGATAAAACTTTGTTATCTCGTTATTCTCTTTTAAAAATGTTTCTCATCGCTATAAGTAGAGCCCTGCACGGATTCGGATATCCGCGGATTTATGTGCGATTATCCGCGATGTCAGTGTCTTGGCGAATACAAACTGTATGGCAGTGTGGATAATTTTGCTGATAGTTTCTAATTTTCAGTCAGGTATACTCATAGTTTCGCTTGTGTTTAGACGACCCTTGACAGTGGTATGGGATAATGGTGTAATATAAAGAACGTTGAGAACATAAAACCGTAAATCTGACCGTAACCTAACTTGCTCCTGCCCGCAATTAATGGAAGGAAGAAACAAAGGTCAATACGGCGGTAGTTGTCGCAAGAGAAAATCTCCCATAACCTGTGACTGCAGGGGTTCTGATGCCAGGGGTCAGGCCTATTATATGTTAACAGATCTATTCCTTTCAATGAAATGAAATGGCGTATGGCTTTTAGTGCCGGGAGTGTCCGAGGACATCTTCGGCTCGCCAGGTGCAAGTCTTTTGAATTGACACCCGTAGGCGACCTGCGCGTCGTGATGAGAATGAAATGATGATGACGACACATACACCCAGCCCCCGTGCCAGCGAAATGAATCAATTATGGTTAAAATTCCCGACCCTGCCGGGAATCGAACCCGGGACCCCTGTGACCAAAGGCCATGCAGCATGCTAACAATGGATGAAGAAAGTGCGGATGCGGATATTATTTTGTATATCCGCGCAGGCCTCTAGCTATGAGATGTGTCTGTGTGCAAGTGAAATGCACTTTATTAGTAGGCCTACAGTTTGCTTTACGTCTCACTGACTCAGATAGGTCTTATGGCGACGGTGGGATGGGAGAGGGCTAGGAGTGGGAAGGAAGCGGTCGTGACCTTAATTAACTACAGTCACAGCATTTGCCTGGTGTGAAAATGAGAAACTACGGAAAACTATCCTTCGAACTCACTATCTCCCGAACGAAAGCTCACAGCTGCGTGAGTCTAACCGCACGGCTATCTCGCTCTGTCCCGTAGCGTTAAAAGAAGCGTTTTGACAGATAGGGCTGGAAATAAGAACATTGCACGGTGCTGCCACATTCTTACATTCCGTTCTCCTTCCCTTCATTTTCGGCTCACTTGTTCGTTCGTGCGTTCGTTCGTTCAGACTGCTGTGTTCTGTTGTACGAAACTCAGTCGCGACTCCAAGCAACACGATCCAGCCAGCAGACTTATCTCCATGGCAACCGCAGTGGGCCCGCCCTCGTTTCAGTGGCAACCATACCCCGTACTCCCTTCTCCCCACACAGGCCGGCAGTAAAACGACCTTCCTCTAAGAACTGTCATAACACATCTTTCAATATTATGACTGTAGAGGAATTAACCAGACGCTATTAAAATCCCCGACTGCTCTGGGAATCGAACCGGGATTCTCTGAACCGAGGCTGACGATTCAGCCAAGGAGCTAGACAACACATCATTTCGAGTGTTTCAAGGTAAAGACGTTCTGTACTTATCTTGAAATGAATGTTAACTCAGGCCTTAAAACGGCTCTTATGACATCTAGAGCCGGAATAGATGTATACTCAACTTCACAAAAATTGGACTTCCTCTCCAAATCCTCGTGTTCGAAATAGGTTGAATAGGTGGTAGAATTCCAAGTATCAACTCTTCAGCCACCGGCTATGCACAGTTTGCGAATATTCTCGCATTTCGAGAATGTATACGATGAAATATTACACTGTGGTCCAATTCTTGTGCTGTTGAAAGTACATGACGTCATCTTCTGAGAGAGAGAGAGAGAGAGAGAGAGAGAGAGAGAGAGAGAGAGAGGGCTGCTCTATCTTTGAATCTGTAAAGGACAGTCAGAGAGGCTACACAATCCATTAGTGTTAACATCGCTCGAGTTCATTCTTAACATAAACTAAAAATTTGTGTTTTATCTTTGCTGTTTGTCTTAAAGGAATGTTTTATGCATGTTGCTATTTCAGTTCTAACGTTAAAAGATATTTGGTGTAATAAACGTTTCCTGACACAGAGAGAACGAATTTGTACGGAAGAATGAGCTTCAATCTTTTTGCAACATACATACATACATACATACATACATACATACATACATACATACATACATACATACATACATACATACATACATACATACATACCGGGCGAGTTGGCCGTGCGCGTAGAGGCGCGCGGCTGTGAGCTTGCATCCGGGAGATAGTAGGTTCGAATCCCACTATCGGCAGCCGTGAAAATGTTTTTCCGTGGTTTCCCACTTTCACACCAGGCAAATGCTGGGGCTGTACCTTAATTAAGGCCACGGCCGCTTCCTTCTAACTCCTAGGCCTTTCCTATCCCCTCGTCGCCATAAGACCTATCTGTGTCGGCGCGACGTAAAGCCCCTAGCAAAAAAACATACATACATACATACATACTGAACCCGACAGGGGCATAATCCAAGGACCTTAGGTTGATATCGATATCCGTAATTACGCACGCAATGCTATTAAAGGGAAAGAACGCTGAAAATGATTAATATTCATATCATTAATAGAGGTCATACCGGAACTAATTAATATTCATACCATTGAGATAGATAAATTGTGTATTTTAAAATTATTTTACGAGATTTCTTTGTCTGCGACTTATTGCGCAGTATTATCCTTTGTGTAGCGGGGGCCCCGCAGATGAAGCCAAGCCAACTTAGACCCGGGAGGGGTTACGAATGGGGATTCCCTGTGACATCACTCGAGAGAAGACATCCCTCCTCAAGGCTCACAGAATGAGGGGAAACTAACTTTTTCGAAACGGAATATAGGAGCCATCTTGGAATCGGACTGGCCAACTTAATTACCTACGAGGTAGAAAATTAATAAAACTCGAATTAGGGGATCATCTCCCGATTTAAAAGGGATAAATGTTACTGGGACATTTATTTAGAGTGTTTAATGTCCTCTTCCGTGATAACGTTCAGCAGAAGAAAGAATACTGTGTTGTTTCTGCGTGGAAAAGTACTGGGGCCATCTGGTTAGTCTCATGACACGTCCTCGACGGAGGGACTTCACCCCGTGTGGTAGGGGAAGCAGAACATATTTTAATTAATTTAAAGAGATTCACCGAAGGATAATTGAGTGGTTATGTCTCAATCGCACCAACTAGATACTGGTCACCGACCATCCGCACTATTTTACCTCGAGTACGCCGGGAATAGGCGCTACACAAATTAGTGGAAGGGGTATCGCTCCCTAGTAAAAACTACTGCAGAAAGGGAGAAGAGTCAGTCGGGATTTGTGGCTTACGGACGGCGAAGCTTCGTGCCGTCGAGCTTCCAGCGATCTTTTGTTTGAGTGAATTTCAATGTAATTTACAAGTGAAATCGCGTACTCTGCGTAAATATTGCAGAGATTGGATAGACGTGATGCTAGTGTCTAAACTTTGAAGATCAGGGACGTGTCGCGAACATTAAATATAATTTGTAATAATATTATTATTATTATTATTACTACGGCGCTACTGTGTCGAGTAGTAACAAAGGTACGTGGAATCCGATATTGAATCGTGGATTGCGGAGTGAGGTCCGATATCGTGGCTGGACGTTCACACTGAATGTAACTACGCAAATCTTGGAATAAATAGTGACGTGTTGTGTGCCTCAGGAATACTGCCAGCGGTTTCGTCAACTTAGAACAATGGACTCTCGGTTGGAAAGAAGAATGGTGCCTCCAGTAACTGCTTTGGTGCCTATGGATCAGCACTAAACCAGCCATGGACTCCCTGAGCTGACAACGGGTCATCGAGATGGAGATGAGTATAAATCATAATTAATATGACGTAATCAGATTGGGCGGGGAGCAGTTATCATTACCTGACGCTATAATGTTAAAGATTGTAACTTCAGTAATGTAGATGTGCTACCATGATACACGTAGCTTCTATTTACTTTATTTAATTAGTAACACGTCTGAGCAATCAATTGTAAATAAAGGGGTAATACGATAAGTTTGCATGCAGTAGTAGATTGACTTAATCACTTTATTTGGGGAAACTTGTAATTATTGATGCGTCAGGAGACTAATTGTTAGTAATTCAGAGTAATTCAAGTTAGGTTGTAGTTAGTCCAGTGATGATAATGCATGGCTGGTAAATAGTGTAATTTTATTCCGTGAGCACCCAGAACTACGAGATGTGACTTCGGAACTGACACCCAGGCCTCCACTGACATATATTTAGATAGGAAGTGTACGATTTTAATTGGCAGGCTTATCACAATTTAAGTGCAAATTGAGGAATATTTAATTCATAATTGTATTACCGCGTGATGATTTATCAGAAACCACGATTTAGATATGGATTAATTACACCGTTATTACGAGGAAGTTAATTATGATCATGCAGTATGGTCTAATTTCCAGGTAAGTCGTGTAGGGAGATGGTGTAATGATGAACCCAATAATAATAATAATAATAATAATAATAATAATAATAAATTGTAGTTATGGTAATCATGCAAGTATTGGTATCATAGAAACCGGTGTCGCGTCGCGGGATCATGATATTGTAAACGAATGTGTGTGTTGAATTGAAGTGAAGTATTGAGAGCCGATGTAATTTTGTTTAATGAACAATGAAGTTCAGTTTATTAGTGAACGATCCCCGAGATGGGGTGTTTTGTTAAGAAAGGGCGTTATGCCTGTGAAGGCCGAGGCCACTGACCACCCGCCGTGCAAAGGGGCTGGGGCAGTTGACCTAGTGAGGAGAAGTGTTGTTTTTTTTGTATGCTCTTTCGCTCGTGTAAGGGGGAGCCTTGAGTTGAAGAGAATGAGGGCGGAAGAATCGCCCAATAATGAAATATTCAACACGCCAGAATGATGTAGTCGCTAATAAATGACACGGCGATTGTTACCAGTACTTGTCAGCTTACTGTCATTACACACTTGAGTATAATCTAGCTTAGGGTTTTCAGAGTCCCACTTCCATCCCAAGGGGTGTTAGTTCAGTTCCCGACAGCGGCATTGGTACCCCAATGCTCAACCGAAGGCTGGATGTCTCACGTGTTTACTGTATATAATTTGTGTTCTTTAAGGGTTTATGTATCTTGTTGTGATTATAATTGAGTTGCCGATGGTGTTGACCATCGGGGTGGTGAATTGTATACAAGTGAGGGTCGGTTCAAACCCGGGCGTTTGTTCCACATTTTTATGAGTTCGTTCTTGGCATTTCGTTGGGGAATAGTTGTGTGTTTAGTATAGGGATTGCTCAGATTCGTTGCATGCATGTTAATCCTATTGATCAATGATGTCACATAGCCTCAGTGTCTATAATAAGTGTTTTCCCGTTCGAATCTCGTCATAATGGATCGCTCTGCGATAGATAATACTCGGATCCATCACATACGACTAAAAGTCGATAACAAACAACAACAATTGATAATAATCCATGTAATTCATTTGTATATAAATGCGTCATTACCATCATCATCATTAAGGCCTGATAAACCACTTGTATTAACCTAAACTTTAACCCGAATGTGTTCTCATTGTAATTAGGTATGATCCGTCTCCTACCCTGTATGCCTTTAAGTTTAGTCTAGTTAAGCGCCTATTTGTTTTATTCCAACCCGTTAACGCCCTGTAGATATCATGCCGGAGCAATTAGGCGTAGGGACGGGTGCAATACATACATACATACATACATACATACAAGTGTACATCATTATGGACCGTTATGCCTTTCAGCGTTCAGTCTGCACGCCTCAGTCGTTTCACTCAACGTCGTTACAATCCTCTATTTGTAACCAGTTCTGTGTTCTCGTTTAGTGCTATGATTTTTAAATCTTTAGAAACTGAGTATAAACATAGTCGTCTTGTTCCTTCTCTATTTCTCTTACCCTTCATAACCGAGTCCATTATTTCTCCTCCATTCGCCTCACATGACCCCACCATCGAAGCCGATTTATGCGTACAGCTTCATCCATCGAGCTCATTCCTTAGTCTTTATCTCCTCATTTCGAGCACCCTCCTGCCATTGCTCCCACCTGTTTGTACCAGCGATTATTATCGCTACTTTCATGTCTGTTAAACTTATCCTGAGTCCACCCAGCTTTCACTCCTGTAAACCAATAAATAACCTCATCTTACTAATTCATTTACGTTCGTCAAGCTCACAATTTGGCAATAAACTCACGTATTTTCATTCTGTTCGGGAGGTAAAAATCAGCCAGTGTTTAGAGCAATTTTTTGTGAGTATTATCATAACTTGCCAACGGCCGTAGCCGTGTTGAAACACCGGATCCCGTGAGATCTCCGAAGTTAAGCAACATTGGGCGTGGTCAGGAGTTGGATGGGTTGCCACACGCTGTTGGTGGGGGGTAAGGGAATGGAGGAGCGGAAAGGAACTGGCCACCCTACCGCACGTAAACTCCGGCTCAGGAACACATCTGCGGAGGTTCGGACCTGCCTTCGGGCAGAACAACCCCTACCTTACCTACCATAACTTAAACTCCTTATAAAGCGTAGACATAGGCCTACACCATCTTACTGGCAAAGTGTAAATAAATCTGTATTAACTTCTCAAGAAATTTCTTATTCTTCTTCTTCTACCTCTTTTCCCACAATAGTGGGGTCGCAGGTGCGAACTGTGTCAAACATGTACATTTGGCCCTGTTTTAAGGCCGGATGCTTTTCTTGACGCAACCTTATATGGAGGGATGTAATCACTATTGCGTCTTTCTGTGGTGGTTGGTTGTGTGGTATTTTGTTTGAATATTAAGAGGGTAATGTTGGGACAAAATAAATATCAAGTCCCCGAGCCAGAATAATTAATCAGACGAGATTAAAACCCCCGACCCGGCCAGGAATAGAACCCGGGTCCCTGTGACCCGAAAGCCTCAACGCTGACCATTCATCCAAAGAGTCGGACTATCCAAGAAATCTCAATGATAACATATTCCTTCCTTTCCGTTGTTATTGTACTCGAAGACATGTTGCCAAACTACTTCCCCGTCAGACCCTGAAGCTCACATTACCTCTTCTTTTCTATATAAACCTATTTGGACTCCTTTTCAGCTCGCTGAGATCTGATTGTTGGATCGATAATGGCGCCTTTGTTGGATTTCCTATTGATGACTACAATGCCCGCTCATTTGATTGAACCGTCAGTTGACGTACAGGTTCCTTCTTCATTTATAGAGTTCTTCGAAAGACCGTCAATACTGATCGAAAGGCGCTGAATTGGGCCGTTCTATTTATCATCCATATTTCTCATTGATTTGCTTCTGGATTGCTGATGGTCAGTTCAGTACATGAAATTCTAATCCATGTACCTATGCAGGGGCACCATGCCTAGGAATCAGTTCTGGGTATGAACAAACTTGGTTTGTGTGGAAAAGATCGCAATATGAAGATAAAGTTGGAATTCAAGAGGAGAAATTGGGGCAAATATTCGTTTATAGGAAGGAGAGTTAGGGTTTGGAATAACTTACCAAGGGAAATGTTCAATAATTTTCCAATTTCTTTGCGATCATTTAAGAAAAGTCTAGGAAAACAACAGATAGGGAATCTGCCACCTGGGCGACTGCCCTAAATGCAAAATCAGTATTGATTGATTGATTGATTGATTGATTGATTGATTGATTGATTGATTGATTGATTGATTGATTGATTGATTGATCACTCAATCTTCTTCGTTCTGGAGATAGAAGGTCCGAAAGTCTAGAAATGGCAATTCTCTGTCGATAATGTAAATTGTGACTGCGGAGAATCCCAGCCCATGGAACATCTACTGGATTGCATGTTGTGCCCTGCATCTTGTAGAGTAGTTTTTCTCCTTGCGACACCAAACGCTGTTGAGATTGCACGTCACCGAAAACTTGCTTAAGAGTAATTGGCGTTCGTTTTTCATTCTCCTACACTAAGGGAATGCTGGGACAGTTCCTAATATAAGCCATGGCCGCCAACCCTATCACCTCCTTCGCAGATCTTCAGTACAAATCTCCTGGTCTGTGAGACGGCGCCATCGTCTAGGAGGCCCGCCGCCCCCTTCAGGGACAAAATGAAAATGTTTTAATATGTAGTAGTATGGTCGTAATACTGAAAGTAGAATTATGACAGTTCTTGGAGGGAGGTCCGTTTATTGTCTGCCTGAATGTGAGGAAGGGAGTAGGGGGTATTGTTGCCATGGAAACGTGGGCGGGCCTACTGAGGTTGCCATGGAGATAAGGCAACTGACTGGCTCCTATTGCTTGGAGTTGCCCAAGCTCTCACTTCTGAGTTACGTACACAGAACACAGCGGTCTGAACGAACGAACAAGTGATGCAGAAGCGAAGGGAAGGAGAAAGGAACGCAGGAATGTGGTAACGCCGTTCAATGGCAAGTTCAATGCTCCAACTTCGAGCCCTATCTGTCAGAATGCTTCTTTCAATATTACGGGTATAGGTTGTCATTCGTCGTCGTCAGCGGATGAAGAGTGGGTCTCTGCCCACAAGTGGCCACGGATGTTCCGTCGTCGGACAGCTCTTCACTCCGACCGGTCAACCGAACAGAGGAGGGTTGGCCACGGCTCTACCGTGGCTCTACGCCTCTGTATTTTGGAGGCGGACAGGGGCTGGTCCCATTCTCCTGCACTAAGACAAATGTCGGGACAGTTTCCAGTATAGGCCAGGGCCGCCAACCCTCTCACCTTCTGCGATATAAATCTCTTGGCCTGAGAGACGGCGTCACCGTCTAGGAGGCCCGCCTCCCCCGTCAGGGGAGGAATGAAAACAGTTTAGTACTAAATTAGTAGTAGTATCATTAGTAAACTTCCTTTAGTAAGCATGGCTAATGCTTCCGTCGAGACAATGCCGAAACAAAATCCCAGTTATCCCAAAATACTTCTTTTTTATTTTACAACTTTACGTCGCACCGCTTCCTCCATCTTCTTATTTTCATCTTTCTTAAATTCTCCTCCACATCATCCAGTTCATCGTTTCAATCTTCTGCCTCCTGGATTTCCTTGGTAAATTTTCTTGACAGACCTATCATCTGGCATTCTCTCTACATGTCCCAACCACCGTAATCTGCTACTTTTTTATTTCAGACACAATATTTTAATGTCCATAGAGCTCTTCCAGTTTTCTGTTTTTCTTTATTCTCCACTGTTCCCCTTCATTCATTGGACCAAAAATCTTTCTCAGTATTTTTCTCTCCCATCTGTGCAACAGTTCTTCATCTGCTCAGTTACCACTGGTCGTATTATCGTTCGATAAACTGCCAGCTTCCTAAAAGCCATACGCTTCAATAAATAACTGTGTAATCACTTACACTTGCTATTAAAGAAATGAGACGAGGAAAAGCATATGAAATTGATAACCTACATATATAAATTGTAAAAGGGTTAGGAAATAAGGGTACTCAAATGTTAACATCACTTTGTAACTGAATATATGAAACAGGCCAGTGGTCTGAAGATTTTCTAACCACGGTGATGGTCCCTATAGCAAAGAAGAGGGATGCATGTAAGTTTGAAGATCACAGGACCATAAGTCTGATTTCCCATGCAGAGTCCTGAATCGAAGGTTATATAAAAATTAGATGAATTGATTAAGGAAGAGAAGTATGGATTTAGAAAGGGAAAAGGAACAAGAGATGCTATTGGGTTACTAAGAACTGTTGGAGAAAGATACATTGAAAAAGGAAGACCGGTATTTGTGACTTTTATTGACCTGGAAAAGGCTTTTGACAGAGTTCAATGGGAGAAATTGATGGGCGTACTGAAGAAGAATGGAGTAGACTGGAAAGAAAGAAGGCTAATTAAGAACCTTTACATTAACCAAACTGTCCAAATCACAATAGGACATGATCTGTCAGATGCGAGCAGAATTGGCAGAGGAGTGAGACAAGGCTGTTGTCTTTCACCAACGCTTTTAATATATACATGGAGGAATTAATTGCAAATTGCTTTCAAGGAAAACAAGGTGTGGCAATTGGAGGAAAAAGAATTGAATGCATTCGATTTGCAGATGACATGGCGGTCCTGGCAGAAACTGAGAAAATTTTGAATGCTATGTTAGAAAAATTGAATCCTTTAGGCATGAAAATTAATAGGAAAAAGACCAAGGCAATGATCATGGGATCAAAGATGGACTCAACAGCTAAAATAATACTTTCGGGGGAGGAGATCGAACAACTGTCTAAATTCAAATATTTGGGAAGCATAATCAGAAGCGATCTTTATTGCTTGGACGAAGTGAAGACTAGAATTGCAATGGCCAAGGAAGCATTTATGGAACAAAGGACACTGTTGAGTGGGCCTCTAAATAAGGACCTTAAGAAGAGGTTAGTGAAGTGCTTTGTGTGGAGTGTGGCGCTTTATGGGGTTGCGACTAGGACTTCGAGAAAAGAGGAAGAAAGAAGACTAGAAGCATTTGAAATGTGGATCTGATGGAAGATGGAGAAAATAAGCTGGCAAGAAAAAGGTAAGGAATGAGGAAGTATTAAAAAGATTGGGTGAAGGAAGGAGAACCATAGTGGAATGCATTCAAAGACGGAAGAAAAATTGGTTAGGCCACTGCTTGCGACGAAATTGTTTAATAACCGAAGCACTGGAAGGGAAGATACAAGGGAAACTGAAGAGAGGAAGGAAAAGGCATCAGTAGGCGGACAGTGTAAAGCTGAATGGAAGCTATTGGAAGAAAAAGACAATGGCTGAAGATAGAACAGCGTGGAGAATTCATGTGAAGACCTGCCGATAGGCAGGGGACCAGTGATGATGATGATGATCTCAAAACTTACATTTTTTATATAATTTCCAGCGTTCATCAGTTCTACGAATGGCCACTGAAACAAATTCCACGCGTGGGAAGGCAGAGGCGAAAGCTAGTAATTGATAAAAAGAGAGAACGCATTGGAGAGAATTACCTCTGAAGACCTGAATCTGGAACCTAGTGAAATGCTATTTCTTGAGACCGAAGCTGGAGAGATATGACTGTCTAGTTCAGATGTACACCTATAGGCTACCTGTAATGGAGTAAAGCAGGTCAAGGGGGTTGTGCGAGGAGATTCTGTAATCCGATACGTCAGCTGTGATGGATGTCATACCCTGACACCTGTCAGATGGAGACGGGCTCATGACATTTCCTATGACATGCACATATTACATACAGAACGAGAAGATATTCCACACGACATACCAAACCGGGAAACTCGTCTTGACAACGTTAAGAGTATAATTAACTGTCAAACATCTACGTATTTCACCTCACCAGCACCCTTCATCTATCTGGTATGTCTGCGGCGACGAGTACGTTTGATCAGGTAACTAATTTGCTTATTTTACCTCTTTGCAACCAAGTGGTAAAATTATGTTAGCCTATTTGTTCATTTATTTTAATTGACCTATCTCAGTTTTGTCCTTGGGTTTGACAATGGGAAAGTGGCTGAATGAGCGATGGTGATGGAACCACTTTTGTGTACGTGGGGCTGTGCCCTTTCTCCATTCACCATCCCTAGATTGTAACTACAATTAGTGGAAAATAAATAATAATAATAATAATAATAATAATAATAATAATAATAATAATAATAGTAATGCCATTCCTTACGCAGCCAGTGTCTTGTTATGTACGGGGTGTGGGCCGATGACCTTCGATGTTAGGCCCCTTTAAACAACAAGCATCATCATCATCATGAACGGGGTGAAAATGTCGCTCATGGGGTCAGTTAGTTTGTGCATTTCAGTGGGCTTGGCAGACTGGTAAGTAACAGCAACTTTTGGCTCGGTGAGGAAAAAAAAGGAAAATTACCTCTCTCTCACCTTATTTTCCTAGTGTGCCCCTTCGGCGATGCCTAGACCATCTATGACATACATACATACAACACCAAATTTCACGACAGTGGTGACGGGTCGTGGAAAATTAAGAGCTTATTTTCATCGTTTTAAAATTTTAGATAGTCTCATGTGTGTCTGTTAGGTCCTCAGCCCAGAGGCTGGTTGGATCCTCAAATAGCACCACCAAAGGTTATGCGGGTATAAGTGAACCCCAAAAACCAATGGCAGCACCAAAATGAGGCGTACTAGGCAAGATGACGAGTGAGGTAGTTTGCCATTGCTTTCCCCACTGGGTCAGAAAGTACTATCGCAGCACAACTGACACTATAAGTAGCACCTTTCATAACACTCAGATGCACTAGTCATGCTCTGAATGTCATTACTCAGCACTACCCATACCCCAGCAACTTCCATATTGTCCCAGCCATGGATGGTGACTGGGACTTCGGTGGAAGCTACACTTTACTCTGGCCTGTGCCAAGAGATGGATGCAAAAGTACTGTATCCATCAAGAAATGACAGCAGGCAGAGATAGTCCCATATGTCAGTGCAATGCCAATGCTCAACTTTTTGACTATTTATTATTTCATTGTGAATTATTTGAGAGAGAAAGAAGCGTTTTAATTGAAGGTATTTTAGGTACAGAGTCATCGCCAGTGAGCAAAAGCTGGTTAGCCGAGGGTCGCGATGTTTCAAAACGAGTGTTCGGCTTCTTGGTCCTTACGACCTGTCTTAATAGTAGGATACCCGGCTCGGTAGATTGACTAAGGAGGATTCTAGATCTGGCCGTCATTACTTTTATATGCCTGAGATCTAGTAAGCGGAATACGAAGTTCTCTTTGATTCTCGTTGATTCATTATCTCTCAAACTATCCGTGTTTATATAATAAAAATCTTCCCAGCTATGATACCGTGGTCCACACCTCTCATTTCGTCCAGACGTTTCGAATACTGCCAGTCGCCAGTGGAATATAGGAGAGAGTACATACACGACGCCACAG
This sequence comes from Anabrus simplex, assembly GCF_040414725.1. Lineage (NCBI taxonomy): Eukaryota > Metazoa > Arthropoda > Insecta > Orthoptera > Tettigoniidae > Anabrus > Anabrus simplex. Next base: position 44,333,314 of record NC_090275.1, read on the forward strand.
AAGATGACTACCGCAGCAGTAGTCAAAACGTCTGGGCGAACTGAGAGGAGTGGACCTCGACATAATAGCCTGGAAGATTTTTATTATATTGAAACCGGCCGTGAAAGCCTTCATATTTTGATACCCCTGTATACATTACTGTGAAGCGGCGTTTAACCAATCGCAGACGATTTCTAATAAAATATAATGTGGAAAGTAATTAGTGTGTCACTTTCCGCAAATTTTTCAGTACGGAAAGAAGGCAGTTACATCATAATATGAAATAAATGGATTTTATTATCTTGACAAATACAATACCCAAATAATCAGTCATCCAATCTTCTTCTTCTTCTTCTTCTTCTTCTACTTCTTCTCTTAGGACCACGCGAAATCAACACTTTCTAGACTTCCTGTTGCCCCATTATTCCTTCACGCGCAACGATTGGATGTATTTTCGTTGCTCTGACTATGTATGTCGTGTAGTCTTCTCTTCTTCCTCTAAACCCCGTGTGTGAGTGATTTTCCTGATTTCATTCCGGTCAAGTAGGTTTGTTGATCCTAATGCCTTCAGGTCTTTTTTCTGTAAGCTTGTAGCAATTCGGTGTAGTAGCCTTGTTCTTTATGAATGTATGTATTTTGTGCGTTAGTCTGTTCGGGTCCATTCTTTCAAAGTGTCCCATGAATTGAATTCTTCGCATTCGCATTGTGTCTGTGATTTTGGGAACTTTTTATATATTTCTGTGTTGGGCTTTGGGTAATGTACACCATCTTTGGTTCTTGGCTCGAGGATTTTTCTCATTTGTTTACGTTCTTTCACTACTTTTTGGTGTTTTAGTGTTTTGTGCTGGAGATTGAGTGTCTGAAGCATAGAGTGATTCAGGTTTGATTACAGTTGTATAATGTCGGATTTTGCAGTTCCAAGAGAGGCTCTTTTTGTTGTATATATATTTTTGTTAACTGAAAAGCAATCTCCATTTTCTGGAGTCTCGATTCAATAGATTTCTTTTCGTTACAGTGTGCTGTAATCCATTCACCTAAACACTTAAATTCGTTTACTCTAAATATCTTTTTATTGTCAATCAGAAGTTCATTTGATGCGATTTTGATGTCGGTCATAAATTTTGTCTTTTCAAACGAGATTTGTAATCCAATTTTCGCTGCTTGTTCTTGTGGTAGTTCGAGTTGTTTTTGTGCGTCAGAGATATCTTGGGCAATTAGTGCCACGTCATCAGCAAATGCTAAGCAGTCTAATTTTATGCCTTTCAGTTTTGGTCCCAATCTGTGGGTTGTTGCAACGGCTTTTCTCCATTCCCGTACAACTTTCTCAAGCGGACAATTGAAGAGCATTGTACTCCTGTGTCTATTTGAAATTCTGTGCTCAAGTCACCCAATCAATAAATGAATCAATCAGTAAAATCAGTCAATCAGTTTTTCCTTCCCCCCTCCTCTCTCCCTCCTTGTAGTTAGCCTGCCTGGTTGACCCAAGCCCAAATTCCGGAAGTTGAGTGAAGAAATGTATTCCAAAAGTCTTCAATATAGTCTACTGTACATGCACCAGTAGCTAAGAAATTTACAATGTCACGTGGTTTAATATACATTAATAATGATTTTTCATACAATTTCTATTTATTTATGATTATTTCTGGCGGAATTCACATGAGTACGATCAAGAAAAGATTCACGTGATAAGTTTCCGGAGATGATCACTTCTGAAATAGAGTGTGATCTTCAGCTGCAGCTACCAACGCTGGTCTCCAGAATACTGTGAATGGTAGTATTGCACTAGAGATGGGGAAATTCTGAACGAGTGATTCATAATGAACGAATCATTGCACTGAACGATTGAATCATGATTCAGTGAACGAAATGAATCGACTCGCTTGTGAATCGAAAGGTGAATCCAGGGATGGCAGCCGCAACTCGTTTCTTGGTTCCTCGTTCCTTGTGATTCATATCGCCAAATCGGGTATCCACCATTTTTGAATCAATGACAACTTGTGAAGAACGACTCTGTTATTTTTTTTTATTTAACCTGAACTAAAAGTCCGATTTACAAGTCAAATACACCGAAACTAACCTTACAGCAAGAAATGTTTTTTTAAATAAGAAATTATATAGTCGTGTTAAGTCACACACTTCACGTAACTGTAATATACACTCAACTTCCAGCTCGTTGCGAAATGTTAGGTTAAGTTTACTTCAAGGTTCCCGTTCCCGTTCTCGTGAACTACTCTGAACTAACGTGTGGAACATTGCAACAAAAATGTTCATATCTACTATAAATTTCAAATTCGATTGTCGTATAGTTTCGAATGGTAGCTACTTAATTTTAGATAGTATTAGTCGGACAATTGTGTAGCATGTTTCGACTATAACTTCTAAAAAGGAATGGTTCATCTGAGTCTATGGTTTCGCTTTCGGCTCTCCGTCACATGGTAATCAAATCAACGACTCAAATGAACGAATCATTTTAGTGAATCGTTTCAAATGAATCGGTTCTTCTAAAAGAATCAGATTCCTCATCTCTATGTTGTACTGTACATGACAGAGCATTCTGAGAGAGGGCTATGGACTCCGATGTGATGTGGGTGGTTGGATGGGGAGCAGTGTCTAGATTAAGCAAGTTATGCAATAAGCTGCTGTGAGCACGCCGGGGAACTCCGAAACCAAACGCCTGGAACAAGACTCACGTTACAGAGTTCAGCTCAGGGGTTACGAACTTCCAAGTAGCCGGATTATCCAAGGCCATTTCTGCCTACCACTAGGGCAATCTAACAACGATGGAAGTTTATTTCATTCTGTGTAGAACCTCGTGCTTACATTTAATGTTACCTGTATTAAGCAACCAGCGACTGATCCAGGACAAAATATTTTTTGTAAGTTAAAATATGTATTTGATTTTATTGTATTTACTGTGGTTCATATTTATTAAAAATTGCGTTCACAATTCTGATATTTACTTATCATTACCTTTAAAAAAAGTAATACATTGAGCTTTTTATCGTTTTAACTCACTTTTATTATCGATTTCCCTTTCCAGACTCTCTCTAAGTGAATTGGAAACCTCGCTGATACTGGGGTAAAGGGGAATAATACATGTATTTAAGAATGGGCAGATAGCGGATTCGGACCACACTGTCGGCAGCCTTGAAGATGGTTTACCGTGGTTCCCCATTTTCACATCAGACAGATGCTGGCTAGGGTTGTACCTTAATTAAAGCCATAGCACTTTCTTCCCACTCACAAGCCCTTTCCTATCCCATCGTCGCCATAAGAACTGTCTGTGTCGGTGCGACTAAAAACATAATTGTAAGAATGTGACAGATGTGACAATTATCGAGGAATCACAGTCATATCCCGGGTAGCAAAAGATATTTGAAAGCGTACTAGAAAAGTGGGAGGACAATTACAAGAAGAACAATATGGCTTTCGAAATGGAAGATTAACTGCTCAAGTCGATGTGTTCTTTGATACATTCGACGTTCAACACTTAATAAAAATATCCACAGTCTTTTTTTTTTTTTTTTTTTTTTTTTTTTTTTTTTCAGTTATTGGACCGAGCCAGGAATTGAATGAATGAAGTGGTGAGGATAGGGACTTTGCTGGCTGCAGAGGCCTGTCGTACTCCACTGGGGCACTAATTAATTACTGGCAGATGAAATGAAATGATATTGAAGAATGTTGCTGGAATGAAAGAGGACAGGTAAAATCGGAGTACCCGGAGAAAAATCTGTCCCGCCTGCGCTTGATCATCTCACATGGAGTGACCGGGATTTGAACCCCGGAACCCAGCGGTTAGAGGCCAGCGTTTGCCGCTTGAGCCATGGAGGCTCTCTCGTTAATCACTTAACGATATAGTAATAAAATCTCTATCTGAATAATGAAAATATTGACACACTTTACTGTTGCAACACGAAATGACGGGGTGTTTCCTACGTTCAAGTTTGCAGGATTAAAACCCTTAAAACATTTCATTACAGATGTTAGTACATCAAGGAACATCTTGTTAGGAGAAATTTCCAGCGTACTGGTATCTCTTAAGGCTAGTAGTTGTTGAACACGACGAAATAAAAAAGAAACAGTCCAAAATACACACACATATTACTGGCAATATTTTATACGCAGAAAATAAAACACATTTACAGCTTAAATCAGATCATTACTGTCATTGTTTTAGCTATAAAAAGCCCATTTCGTACCTTTCATTGGCAGCATGATATGAGTTTCCGATAGCACCGCAATGGTAGAAAATGTGGTTTCCGCGAATCACACCAACGTTACGTCGCATTTTTTGTCCGTTTGATAATGCAGAAACAAAACAGTTAATGAGTTATCCAAACCAAATGTGTGATATTGTTTGTATGTATATAAAATGTATCGGTTTCCACATCTAATAAACTAATTTGTCATGTGAATTGTGTCCTGTTTGTTCATATTTTGTGTGTATACGTTCCTCGCTGAGTCATGATATTTTATACTTCTTTGGTGAGATGATAAGGTTTATAGTGCAGTATATGTCCGGTTCCATGTCTAATTGGATGCTGACCATTGGTCCCCGGGTTCGGTTCCCGGTCGAGCCGGAAATTTCAGTTTTCATTGATTAATTGTCCTGGTTCGGAGGTTGAGTATTTGTGACGTCTTCAACATTAGAATTCAACTTACGTAAAGCCCCATCGTCTCACAGACACTAAGGTCACCTTCAGTGCGTCAACTCGAAAGACGTGCGCCATGCCTCTCCGGAAGCCATCGCCATATTATTATTATTATTATTATTATTATTATTATTATTATTATTATTATTATTATTATTATTATTATTATTATAGTGCGGTATATCTTCCGGGGCATGGGTTAGAGCAAGTTTTTCACTTTCATTTATATGTTTCAGTCTCATCCTTGACTTTTAGGCGTGGTAGTAGTAGAGATATGAGGGATATTATTAATTTCTAGATGCTTGACTTTTTTCCACATTAACAATACGTGCGACAAAAAGTTTATTAGATTGATATGTACGTATCTTTACGAATCATATGATTCTCGTTAATAAAACAGAGGTATTCATTTTGCTGATTCAATTTAAAGCCAAATGTACTTATTTTGCGATAAGTGCGAAACTCCATTGAAACTAAGAAGAGAAAAATCCGTTCCAATGGCAAGTTGGTTGGCAGAAATCGAATATACTGAATTTTGCAACCGGTAAGATATCAACCAGAATTTTGTTTTGAAAGCTATTCGTTTATAGCAGGCGTCGTTTTGTAATTAGAATGGTCTACTAGTAATTGCCCTTATACTTCTTATTCTCTTTAACCCTAAGGTTGGTGGGCAACACGCATATCTTCCAAGCGTTTCCGTTCTTTGGTCAACAGCTTTAAGTGGCGATAGGGGTATGCCGTCTATAAATTGAACTCTGGGTCTTCCTTTGGTCCTTCTACCTTCCATTTTCTCTTCAAACAGGGTGGTACACCAGTCACCATGAGGAAGCAAGTGGCAAACGAAGCGATTTCTTCTTCGTTTAAGGTTTCAACGAAGTCGCCGGTATAAGTGGGGCCCTTTACCAAATGCCAACGGCCTCTTGGGGGTTGGAGGTGGGGGGGGGGGGCAGATGAACGGAGAGAAGTCCAGAGCACCCTCTTGTCCTTGGGGTGGGAAACTAACCCTAAAGGCGTAAGAGCCACTAGATGGCCAACAGCATAGGATGTAGAAGGCAAGGGGAAACCACTGCATAAAAGATCCTCAGGATATCCCAAGAATAAGCATGCATCATGGTATCCAGTTATCCATATTTCCATTAAATCTAACCCCAAATCCCATGGAACAACAGCCTCGAAGGACCTTGATCTGCTTAGTGACCGCTGCTCAAGACGAATACCTGCAGATTACGAGGTTTCTTGTGGTCGGTGCGACAAATCCTCTCGGCCGGTATTCTTGGCTCTCTAGACGGGGCTTACCGTCAGATAGCTCCTCAATTTTAATGACGTAGCCTGAATCGACCTCGAATCAGCCCTCAGATACAGGTAAAAATCTCTGACCTGGTCGGAAATCGAACCCGGGTTCTCCGGATAAGAGGCAGGCTACCCGTATACCGCGGGGCGGCCCACACTCTCACTGCTGATTTTAAAAATAACAGCGGTAGGTTAGCATCAATGTGATTGCTTCTGGACTGTTGGTGAATTGTTTGATAATCTATTAAGTTAATTTTGTCGGGTTAACATCGTATACCTAACTAGAGAACTTTTATTACTGTATACCAAGAAATCTTTGTCGGGTGTGGACCCGCGAGGATGGAATACGAGATCGACACACTTTACAGATGGAGATCGCAGTTGTTGCTGGAAGTCTATCGACCTCTTTGATTGTTGTCTGTGCTTAATCTGTCCTCATTATCAATAACTGGCGAAGTATTGGAAAGTAAGGTTGAAAGCATTCATTACAAATCCCTTCCTCGTAGCGACACAATACTTTGAGAATTTCACAATACACTTGGCTTACAGAAGCAAATATCTTCCTTGAATATTAAACATTATTGATATGAATCTCGTGTCTTGTTCTGAATTTCAATTAGTAGCAACTCTATTCATTTGCATACCAGAGACACTCGATATTGTCATTGTCAGTGGAAATTTTTTTGTCTTTTGTAAGCACAGAGATTGATATCGAATGCAGCTCTGCCTTACTCGGGAAATATTGAAGGTACTGTCGTGTTCTACGAGGAAGGTAATTAAAAAATCTAACCTCATTTTCTGATCACGAATGACAGAAATAACCATCCTTGGAAACATACTGTGTAATAATAATAATAATAATAATAATAATAATAATAATAATAATAATAATAATAATAATAATAATAATAATGATAATAATAATAGGATAACATGATAGCAGTGTGTCATCGTCAACGACTCACCAAAGCAAACGTGGTTCGAATCCCGACCAAATGCGTATGAGGTTTTTTAAATGAAAAATCAATTATCTCATTTTCCTTTCAGTTAACAGTTCGGTCATTACCGTATCTTTACTTTCTTTACAAAATTCTGTTAGTGTCCGGTTGCTGTTATATTCTATCCTTATTGTTTTTCTTTCTATAACTTTCATTGACCTCCTGGTAGCTGTTTGTTGAACGCGAGGTTTATATGGCCTTATCCGTGGCTAGCCGGTTCGAGTCCCTTTGGAAAAAAATTCACCATCACAGGGTAGGAAAGGTCGTGGTATGCAATTTCTAAACACTACATTGCATGTCAGAAGCCTAATCATTCATCGATACTGTGAAAACCGTAGCAGTACTCCGCTGTGGTCCGCTGTATAGTTATCCTTATCCCGATCCCCGTTTTGTAATGTTTTTTGCCCACAGTCATATCGTGAGAACTGAAACTTTCGTCATTGTGAGAAATTTCTGGAATTGAACATTCAATTGTAAATAATAGTAGGGTTATGTATATTATTAATATTATTATTGTAATTGTAATTCATTGTGCTTTAATTTATTCGTAGGTATTATATTATTGCACTTAGGAAGCATAATGTTCATTTGTATTGTGTATTATAATAGATAATTTATGTACAGCAAGATAGCATAGTAATTTTTTCAGTCCCCTTTTTATGTATTTAATATTTTAATATATTATGCTATTCATGTACTCACTGGTTGAGTATAAGACACGTGTGTCTAACTTTGCCAGTTAAAATAACCCGTATCTCTATCTACGCAGTGTTCATCTGGAGTGCGGGGATATGACTCTGTGGATAGTGATTCGTCCGTCAGATGGAAACGTTAAACCTTGAACAGACACTGTAGTGTTATTTCACAGGAGTGGGCTATGTGCCAACACGGGTTTCACCCTCTTCCTATGTCATTATCGTCATCATTCCACACCCAGGTGCACAGGTCGCCCATGGGAGTCAAATAGGTAGACCTGCATCAGGCGAACCGAACATGTCCTCGGACACTCCCCGCACTGAAACCATACTTTAAATTAAAATTAAAAATGAAACTACTTTTCTCTCTCCGAAAATCAAATGGTCATAAATGTGTCTCTCGGTCATGGCCATCCATCCGTACTTTACATCACAACCTGCACGGTTGCTAGGTAACATTGTTTGGGTTACACTTGCGTCTCACATTTTGTGACGGTAATTTCGTAACGCAAATATTCAGATTATTACCAGTCATAAGACATATTTATATCAAAATAAACTGACCGTCTTCTTAAAAACTTCCTATTATTAATTGACAGCACGTACATGTTCTGGTAAGATACGTAGAGGTGACTTTTTTTTAAAGAAACTCGTTTTCTAAATTGTATTCAAAGATATGCCCTTATTGACATTTCTGACGGGTTATTCATTGTTAAATTGAAGTGGTATTTTTTATAACGTCAAATTTTATACCGCTCTGAAAAAAGGTGGATGTTATTTCAAGAAACAGAGCTTCCGAGACATACTGTACATTTCGGTGTATAGTTTGCTAATAAAGTAAGTGCATAAAACACTGCAATGCACCAGTCGCCATATATCTTGTCGTTTTATTTGTGGAAACAAATATTTTTCAGCGGGCAAAAATATTGAATGGGACATTCTCTTCCTCATTCTTTTGTTTACGTGTGTGCTTCCTAAAACAGCTGATCCCCTAACTCTCCTTCCGCTCTTTCAGGCTGCGAATCTTTTCAATATCATTGCTGTCACCCCCGTGTCTCCATTTTAATTAAAGGTTATAGTCACAGGCTTGCATACAAACTACATAGTTACGGCTAACAAATAGGATTACCAGCATTGAAAAAAAAAAGATCGCGTCCTTTTCACCACAGACTCACCATAAAACTAATCTGCACGTCATACAGAATTACGGTTTACCAGTTTGAATCCACAGTATATGGTGGTTTGCCATTATGGGTAGGTCGGTGTGTTAAATTATTTTATGCTCGACGATGCCGAAATATAAATATTATATGCTATAGTACAAGTTTCATTGTGATACAGGTTCTCCACCAATCAGAGTTCAGATTTTAATTATGATACAGGTTCTCCACCAATCAGAGTTCAGATTTTAATTATGATACAGGTTCCCCACCAATCAGAGTTCAGATTTTCATTATGATACAATAGTTTGACCAATTAGGTAAGGAGAGCATCGCACCTGCGCTCAACGCACTAGCCTCGCACTTGTTTCCAAAATCAAACTTGTCGGACACACATATTAACATCAATGCATCTTCTACTTCCAACATTCCACAACCACACGGCACATTCCCGAAAATTCACTTCACCAACTGAACAATAAACAATTTGTATTTGAAATAAAGCTAGGTTATGATGACCTTCTATCAAAGCTTTGAAAACATATGGCATTGTCAAGGTCTCTGATCCACTCACGGAAAATCAATAATCTCAGCGCATGCGCTCTGCGCTCTCTTCAGTGAACTCAACTGTCAAGCGACATCTCGACAGAATTTTTGAATATTAAAAAAATAGTTATAATTATCGTTGAACATAAACAGACGTATGCCACTCGCCTATAAAGTAATTAAGACACTCGTATGGAAATTATAATAATCGCTCCGCTCGTTTTATAAGCATACTCTGTCTTAATTATTGCCATTATAGGCTTGTTGCTTAATGTATTATTTTGTTACATGTTTGATGTGAATAAATGCAATTCGTTTGATGAGATGAGTACATGAAGTTTAAAAAAATGGATTCTGCCGATGTACTGATGCTTCGATATTTTTATACAACCGAAATCGGTTATAACGACTCTGAAGGGACCGCCTATCAACGGTCGTTATAAGCGACAGTCGCACAAACCTGTTATAACGACACTGAAGGGACCGCCAATCAAAGGACGTTATAAGCGACAGTCGCACAAGCTGGTTGTAACGACCCCGAAAGGGACGCCAATGAACGGTCGTTATAAGCGACAGTTGCACAAACCGGTTATAACGACCCCGAAGGGGCTGCCAATGAACGGTCATTATAACCGACAGTCGCACAAACCGGTTATAACGACCTCGAAGGGGCTGCCAATTAACACTCGTTATAGGCGATATTAGCACAAACAATAGTACATAAGTCTTCGGACTAGTATCAGCCACTTAGTGCTATCTTCAGCCAAAACAAAAATTAAACAAATCATGTGACAACTGAAGCATGTATACAAGATAAACACAGTGCTCCAGGAATAATTATTACGTTAAAATACATATAACAACAAAAATTATGGTTGTGATCATCTTGTATGACACCCAACTTAAAGACAAACATTGTTGTTACATATTCCCTCACTTCTTATTTTATATTTTGCTGACATGTTATTGCTGTACGTACTGTGTAAACATTAGAAGGCATATTCTTCTAAGTCCCACTCCACAAATACAGTACTTATTTCAATTATGTTTTTCTTAAACTTTATTCTTTTAATTAACCATACGTTTGCAGCTAAAATTTCCAGATAATACATTTTTGCCACAACAACAATAACAACAACAACAACAGACCTCTTTCTGTGTCTATCGCATATAACGGCCGTTAATTGGTGGTCCGTTTGGAGTTGTTATAACCGGTTTCGACGGTATTTTTATGTTTATACTCTATTTGTTTACGTAGTACCGATTCAGATGGGTCTTACGGCGACGGGTATAGGACTGGGAAGAAAGCGACCGTGGCCTTAAATAAGATACCGCATTTATAATGTGTTTGCTCCGAAAATGAGAATCCATGAAAAACGAGGGCTGTCGATAATGGTGTTCGCGCCCTCTATCTCCAGAATGCAAACTAACACTAAACGCCTTGAATCGCGAAGCCATCGAACACATCAATAATGTAGAATGTAGAATTGAAGCTGACGACTGAGACTGTACAGCTCGCTGTGGATACACCGTAATACAGTGCGGGTTCCTTTGCAAGAGTTGCCTCGAGCGATGAAAGTTAATTGAGGTCCACAGATCGACTTCCTGGTCTCCTCATTCTGTCGTATTATTCTCTTTATCTTGCTCCATTTAAGAGCTCTTGATCGTTATGCAGAAAGTGCTCATCGTAACACTAATCATTTTGCTCGTAGGTCTCGGGCAGGCTTATAATAGTTCGGAATATGACCTTCTGAAGATCAGCGATTCATGCAGTACTTTAGAAAAGCACATTTCTACCTCTCTTTTCTAGTCTGCGGTACGTTTGCTTGTTCTCGGCAGATTTATACCATTACATTTACCTGTATTTAAGTGGCCGCTCTTGATAATTAGTTTTTCTGGCTGAAGAGGACGTCTGCAGAAAGACTAGGTATATTCATTTGCCTGTAATTGTTTTCAGAGAACTGTTACGAGAGTCGATCTAACGTTAATGAAACTTTCTAAAAATATCTTCAACATATTAATTCACATCCTACAAAAACATCCACAAAACTAAACACAACCTCAGCTAATATCTCTCTTTTTTTCATCGCGATGACAATTTCGTGATACCACATTTATGGAAAGAATATTTGGAATTTCACACGAACCCTTGTAATTTTTCGTAATGGGATATATATTTCCACATTTTTTAGGGTTCCAGAAAATGGTTGCCACTGTATGCGTGTTGCGAAATAAACAGCAAGGTCATCAGAATGTGGTAGAAGAAATAAGTACAAAAAAGTGGTAAAAAATAAAATGAAGTGCAACGAAAGACTGACCAAAGTAGGAGAATAGATTAGAGTGGGGGATGGGAAGAAAGGGTTTTCTTCTTCTTCTTACTCTTCTTTTCCCACACTTGTGGGGTCGCGGGTGCGAACTGTGTCGCATGTCGAATTGGCTTTGATTTACGGTCGGATGCCCTTCCTGACTCCAACCTTAGGTGGAGGGATGTAGTCAATATTGCGTGTTTCTGTAGTGGTTGGCAGTCTAGAATGCTGTATGAATATGAAGAGGAAAGTTTTGGGACAAACACAAACACCCAGTCCCCGACCCAGACGAATTAATCAGACACGATTAAAATATCTTTTATTCTATTTGCTTTACGTCGCACCGACACAGATATGTCTTATGGCGACGATGGGATAGGAAAGGCATAGGAATTGGAAGGAAGCGGCCGTGGCCTTAATTAAGGTACAGCCCCGGCATTTGCCTGGTCTGAAAATGGGAAACCACGGAAAACCATCTTCAGGGCTGCCGACAGTGGGGCTCGAACCCACTATCTCCTGATTACTGGATACTGGCCGCACTTAAGCGAATGCAGCTATCGAGCTCGGCGATTAAAATTTCTGACCCGGCAGGGAATCGAACCCGGGACCCTCTGAACCGATGACCTCAAGAGTCGGACATGGGAGGAAAAGTATATAGCACAAATAAATGAAAATAGAGCGTGATTCCGGTGGGCGAGCCGAAGGACGGGGGGGGGGGGGGGGCGTACTACGATGGTGAAGAAGTAAGAAATATGCTGAGTGCCTCAGACGGTTAAGGCTCTGGCCTTCTAACCCCAACTTGGCAGGTTCGGTCCTGGCGCAGTCCGGTGGTATTTGAATGTCACGTAAAAGAACTCCTGTGGGACTAAATTCCGGTACCTCGACGTCTCCAAAGACCGTAAAAGTAATTAGTGGGACGTAAAGCCAATAACATTATTATTAATAATGCAGTAACAGATAAAAATATGACCCATAGCCTAGAATGAACCATTTTGTGATGAGGAGAGTACCAATTTGGAAAACACCGAAGCGAAATAACAATAGTGAAAGGACAGGGAAGAGAAATTCCTGCTTAAATCCGTAATAGCTGCCAAAAAGTGTCCTCAATCAATCAATCAATCAATCAATACTTATCTACATTTAGGGCAGTCGCCCAGGTGGCAGATTCCCTATCAGTTGCTTTCCTAGCGTTTACTCAAATAATTTCAATGACATTGGAATTTTATTGAACATCTCCCTTGGTAAGTTATTCCAATCCCTAACTCCCCTTCCTATAAATGAATATTTGCCCCAATTTGTCCTCTTGTATTCCAACTTTATCTTCATGTTGTGATCTTACCTACTTTTAAAGATGCCACTCAAACTTATTCGTCTACTAATGTCATTCCACGCCATTTCTCCGCTGACAGCTCGGAACATACCACTTAGTCGAGCAGCTCGTCTCCTTTCTCCCAAGTCTTCCCAGCACAAACTTTGCAACAATTTTGTAACGCTAATCTTTTGTCGGAAATCACCCAGAACAAATCGAGCTGCTTTTCTTTGCATTTTTCCAGTTCTTGAATCAAGTAATCCTTGTGAGGGTCCCATACACTGGAACCATACTGTAGTTGGGGTTTACCAGAGACTTATAAGCCCTCTCCTTTACATCCTTACTACAACCCCTAAACACCCTCATAACCCTGTGCAGAGATCTGTATGCTTTATTTACAATCCCATTTATGTGATTACCCCAATGAAGATCTTTCCTTATATTAACACTCAGATACTTACAATGATCCCCAAAAGGAACTTTCACCCCATGAACGCAGTAATTAAAACTCAGAGGACTTTTCCTATTTGTGAAAATCAAACCTGACTTTTAACCCCGTTTATCATCATACCATTGCCTACTGTCCATCTCACAACATTATCGAGGTCATTTTGCAGTTGCTCACAATCTTGTAACTTATTTATTACTCTATAGAGAATAACATCATCCGCAAAAAGCCTTACCTCTGATTCCACTCGTTTACTCAAATCATTTATATATATAAGAAAACACAAAGGTCCAATAATACTGCATGGGGAATTCCTCTCTTAATTATTACAGGGTCAGGTAAAACGCCTACTCTAATTCTCTGAGATCTACTTTCTAGAAAGATCGCAACTAGTCCAATTGTCTAGTCCTGTTGAAATTATTAGGATTTTTACGTGTTTTCCCCAGATCTCCGTATAATCCTAGACCTGTAGTATTTAGTCTGGATAAGAGCTCGAATACCTTAGAACACATCATAAACCGACAATAGGGCGTACTCATTTATTGCTGACTTGTCTGGTTGGTTGAGGCAGATATTACGTTGGTGTTGCTTGATAGGAGTACCAATGGACCGGCATGTTTGGCCAATGTATACCTTGCCGCATGTACAGGAAATTTCGTACACTGCAAGGTGTAATATTGGGAACAACTTGTCTTTGGTTTTACCTAAAGTGTGACTATTTTTGTGACTGTGCCAAACACGATTTTTATATTGTGCTTGTTGATGTTGATGGCTAAGATGGCATTGTCAATTCCCACTCAGAAGACGAGCGCACTGTGAACCATCTGGTGACAGACAAGAGTACTACATACAATAGACCCACGGTAGGGTATTCTTAAATTCAAACTGTCATCATCAGATAAGTCTTCCTCGTGAATAGACGAGATTTTCTTCTGAAGAGACAGAGCAGAGTGCTCTACGAAACGTACAGTATTTCACCTTGTTTTCTTGGCAGTGCGAAAGTCCAAATCATGCCAGCTCTTGATTATTGTAAAACACCTTCCGACAAGATTCGAGGTCCACGAAGTGGTTCACTGCACAGCAGCGGATGGCAGTTCCTGATGCGTTGAAATACTTGCCATTGTTAGAAAGAAGAACGGAGTCTGCATCATCAATTTATTGATCAAATGTGAAACTTGCAGTGAGACTTTGACCAAGGAAAGAGGCAGTGAGAGTTTGACCAAGGAAAGAAAACAATAATGAGCCAACCTGCAACTGAATGAGTAGAGTAGCGGTGATTGGTAATTAGAAGACGGGGGGGGGGCACAAATTTATAGACATCAAAAAGTACCCGGGAGCGGGAGATATAGCGATCGGGGATTGGGGTACAAAATGAAAATGAAATGGCGTATGGCTTTTAGTGCCGGGAGTGTCCGAGGACAAGTTCGGCTCGCCAGGTGCAGATCTTTTGATTTGACACCCGTAGGCGACCTGCGCATCGTGATGAGGATGAAATAATTATGAAGACGCCACACACACCCAGCCCTCGTGCCAGCGAAATTAACCAGTGGTGGTTAAAATTCCCGACCCCGCCAGGAATCGAACCCGGGGACCCCTGTGACCAAATACCAACACGCTAACCATTTAGCCATGGAGCCGGATCTGGGTACAAGAAATTGAAGTTAAAAAATAAAAACTACGAAATGGTAAGTTTTTGATGCCCTGTGAACGAATTTTGACAGAGAAGTAAAGGTTTACAATCTAACAAGCTTAAGTGCTGTAATAGTCGCTTTTGTTTTGAGATTTTGATTCAATACTATACAATAAAACTTTCACCTGAGGAACAATATTACACATGTATTACAATTAAATAGAAGTACGACGTGATTATACAATTAAAAATTAATTTAGTATTTTACTACACAGTAAAAAAGTAACAAAAGCCTCCGTGGCTCAGGCGGCAGCGCGCTGATCTCTCACCACTGGGTTTCGTGGTTCAAATCCCGGGTACTCCAGTTTTCCTTGTCATCTTTCATTCCAGCAACACTCTCTATTATCATTTTATTTCATCTGTCAGTCATTAATCATTGCCCCAGAGGAGTGCGACAAGCCTCGGCAGCTGGCACAATTTCTATCCTCGCCGCAAGAGGGGGGCTTCAATCATTCCATCCCTGACCCGGTCAATGACTGGAAAACAGGTTGTAGGTTTTCATTAACAAAGTAACAGGCATTAGAAAGAACTGCACAGACACATTGACTGAATGAGACTACCAGACTGACGAATGCGTGCGTCAAGCGGGTGAATCATACCTCAGTGTCATAAACCTTAGCAAATAATATACCCTTGCCACCCTTCGTCGCAGCACATGCTACCCTTTGCTGTGCGAGTATCCACTACTTCACACGTCATCGCCCAAATCATACATGATCGACACAACAGCTCGTGAACAATGATGAACAAGGAGTGACGTTCAGTGAATTAATACCCCAGAGGACACTTGAAGCAATCAGAGAATCTGTTGGTAAGCGAACTGGATTTCTACCAATCAAAGATGCATTCTAGATAAAAATATACAGAAATTTGCTACCGACATCCTTTTTTCTGTACACCCGTGAATGTGGAAGGACGTCAAGTTCGTCATAGTATGGAATAAAATAAGTAACTCATCTTAGTTCTGTTTAAATGACCATAAGAGAATCTGAATGTCCCCACTGATGTGTTAGTATTATGACTAGATTCCCACGAATGACATACGATCGCCGATTTCGAATCGTACACTGATGCGGTGGGTAGGACGAGCCACGACGGTGATAAACCATAGCTCAGCATGTGCGGTGCCTTCTTGACTTACGAGGCCCCTGCAAGTCGAGGCTTTTGCCCATGTATTTTACGTCAGCTTGACCATGAGCATTAGACGTAAACAGCTGTTTGTCACCGGTTTTGTAAACTTATTTTAATAAACATTCGGCCGTGTGCATGCGTGTCGTCTCAAAACATCTGAGTCCGAAAATAGAGTGACCCAGACGGTTGAAGCGCTGGCCTTCTGACCCCAGCGTGGCAGATTCGATCCTGGCTCAGTCCGGTAGTGTTTGAAGGTGCCCAAGTACGTCAGCCTCGTGTCAGTAGATTTATTGGCTCGTAAAATAACTCCTGCGGGACTAAATACGGCACCACTGCGTCTCCGAAAACCGTCAAAGTAGTTAGTGGGACGTAAAGCCATTATTATTATTATTATTATTATTATTATTATTATTATTATTATTATTATTATTATTATTCCGAGGTATCTGTGGAACGCAGAGGTGAAAGAAGGTGCCGGAATGAATGGGCCTAACTACAATGTCAAGAATTGAATTTAAAACTTAAATTGAGGGTTATATTTTCAAAAATCTCAAACTTAACAATTTTTACAGGTACAAGTAGCTATCATTAAACAAGTCTAGGAAAGACAAGATTAGTGGTTTTAACAGATCGTGGGCTTCAAGCCCTCGCTTTACTTTTCCTGAGCTCCTAGCTCAAATTTACAAAAGAGCACAAATTT
The DNA here is from genome assembly GCF_040414725.1 of Anabrus simplex. Taxonomy (NCBI): domain Eukaryota; kingdom Metazoa; phylum Arthropoda; class Insecta; order Orthoptera; family Tettigoniidae; genus Anabrus; species Anabrus simplex. Next base: position 44,350,218 of record NC_090275.1, read on the forward strand.
ATACAAGGGCAGAAATCCCCTAATTCAAAGAGCACTTGCTCCGAAAGTTACAACATCTAGCCTTCAAGAGGCATACAGTAATCTTACTTTGAAAAAGAGCTAACGTGCTCTCAATTTTCCAAGCTTACTCAAGGCAACATTGCATGAAAATCTAATGATCTCTGTCCTTACAAGGCACTATTTACAAATATAAATCTTATTACACAGAGGTATCTAGAACCCAACGTACAGGGCCTTAGTGAAAAAGAAGAGGTTAAATAAACGGCCCGAGTACAATTTGAATGGAGTCGAAGACTGAGCTCCAAAATTTTGAAACCTATAGGGCGCTTGGCCGACGAAACAGGGGCTATTCCCAAACTACTGAGGTAGCACAGATGGAAATAACTTTAATACATTGCAGAAGCGAAAGGTTACAACAACGTGGCACCTCAAAACAAGATGAAGGGGAGCTCGAGAGGGTACTTCACTCTCTATGCCCGATTTACAGTTAAAGATTTTATGAAGTTTTTACATTAGCCGGCAGAAGTTACATTTTTAGAAAAGTAGGTTACATAGTTAATGATTCGGACCTTTCCCTCGGGTTAAACTGCGGAGTTGGCAAGAAAGAAAGATGTTATGTGGCCATTACATTGTAGAAGTTCTAGCAGCTGACGAAGAGGCCTCCTGCCTCCTACTTTGACGCACACACTTAGTAAGATGACGATCAATTGGCCAAGAAACGTGAAAATCCGCAGTTTATAAACCCTCGGGGAAAGTTCGAGACCATTCGAGATTAAACTAGCCACACCCTCTCATGTTTATTGGTCAGTTTAAAAGTGACACTCGAAATCGAAGAAGAAGGCTGTGATAGGTTGAAAATTAATTACAGAAATTTGGAATTGGCTAGATTCAAAACTGGCGGAAATAAAAAGGAAATATTGCCAACCCCAAAAATAAATGAACATCAATCAGTAAAAAAACTTATGAATACAAAAATTCTTTGAATTATAACTTCTTATACCTCGCACCAGGGTGCATGAACATAGGTTTAGTGGTGTCCTCTGTGGAAGAATGTCCAAACTTCTTGATGGATAGCAAACAAAACTAGTAGAAATACAGTCAGTTCAGGAAACTTCACAATAACAAAATGACATCATATTTTAGTGGTGACATCTTCTGAGTAAATTTATAAGTTGGTGTAGTTTCAGTTTCACTGTTTCACCAATAGAGGAGTTCATTTAGGCGCTGGATTCAAATGCGCGGCGTTGGGGTGTACCTTCCGGTACAATTATTATTATTTTTATTATTATCATTCAAATATCCGAATTTTCAATGATGGTACTGTTTTAAAACATCTTAAATGTATATAGTATTATTATACGAGTAAATACAATTTGCGAAAAAGATCAATGTTAGCATCAGCCTGAGTGCTAAATGGTACCTCAATCTTGAGTTGGGCCTGTCGTATAGCTTTGCACAAACATACACAGCAGGGTGTCACTAGACCCACGGACGGCATGAACCCGCGCAAAGTTTGGCCTAGTCCCATTTTTAAATGCAGTTATAGATTTGTTTTTCCACATATGTACAATCTGGACTATTTAAAAATTTTACAATGAAAATATTTATAATTTATTCTTCAGAATGTTGTCAGAGGTTCATTTCTTTGGCGTAAGACATTTTCCAAAAAATTCGATGTCTTCGGTTTCGTCATATTTAGCTGTGCACCTTTTGGTTCTTTCACCAAAAATGGGATAGTTCTTTGTTCTTTTCGAACCTTCGAGATTCATATCCATCCTGACTATTTGCAAAATAAGATGTTTCCGTTTTTCTAACCAAACTAGATACCAACTCCTTGAAGCGGGGATGTCTTTTTATCAGACTTTTGAAAATAGAATTCCATTCTTCAGCGGCACTGTTTGTTTGGTGTCGTTTCCACAGCTCAAGTTCAGGCACTGGTCGACGAAGTAGTCGAAAACATCTTCCATATTAAATGAATAAAAATAAAATTTCACCCTCGCCGCAGCGAAGTTACGGACACCGAAACAGTGAACTCAAAAGCTGTTTGTTTTTAAAACATCTGCCATCTATGCAGCTATCTACAGGGTCTCTCATATAAACGCAGACAGAACGCACGGTGTTTGTGCTACGGCAGCTGCAGTATGGGAGGCGCGCTCATAGGCCTTGACCTTGCAAGCAGCCTGCACGTGTTCGACCTGGCAAGCATGAGTCGCCAGTCTGAATCTCAGCTGTTAGCATGGCGAAACAGTTATCATTGCAACACCGTATTTCGAATGCAAAAGTTCTGTTTTATTTTAATGTTCGTGTGATCAGCCATAACTCTCGCTATTGATGTACAGGCAATCTAGAATGCTAGCTACCTCAATCATGAAGAAAAACAACCTGTGCAGCAAAGTAAACCACAGTCTAAAGGTAACGACGTAGCCAATGACCAGTAAATCTTCGAACATCCGTAGGGAAGTCCATAAATAGCCACAGCATTCAAAGATATGACGTTAGAACATCGTAATCGCAAAATAAGAGTATGAGCATCATTTTATAACACAGAAACATTTTAAATTTTATTGAGTGACAAGTATTGCCGATTTATGAGCTTATTAGGAATGGATTTTCTTAGATATGGAGTTATTTTACGTGCCAGTAAATCTACCGACACGAAGCTGACGTATTTGAGCATCTTCAAATATCACCGGACTGAGCCAGCATCGAACCTGCCAAGTTGGGGTCAGAAGGCTAGCGCCTATACTGTCTGAGCCACTTCGTCCGGCAAAAAAATATGTAATTACTAGGCTCCGGACTTTTAGGCAGTAATAGGTTAGAATGCAAAATAATGTCGATATTAGGAAGTGTCGTCTAGCCCGTTCTTCCGTTATGTAGCAAGAGTAGCATAAATTCTAGGGGTTCTGATGGGTTGTACCCCTACAGTTTATGCAAGGCTCATAACATAACCGTTGTGTAGGATAGACTGTACGTGTTACTCGCTTCAGTAAGTTTGCATTCTAACCTATTACTGCCTAAATATCCGAACTCTAGTAATTACTATAAAAATCCGCTCTCTACGCCATTAACTTATTTACTGCGACTACGTATTTCTACCGGATATTTTTTTACTGCTTTCCGTCAATTTCAAGTTCAGATATTTTGAGACTGCACTGTGTGCAAGAGGCTTAAGTTTACACGATGTCAGTTGAGACAATTGCTGGCGACAATTGTCCTCTAATTATTGCGGGTGCGCAACGTCTATAGTATCCCATGAGGAATTAAATTTATTTTGTAATTATTTGTGCCGGGAATTCATTGCTGAGTCTTGACCTCAATCACACAGAATCCTGGAATGTTAATGTTACCGTTTTCCGCTTGGCGAGCATTTTTGTCTTTTTACAGGTTTTCATGCTGGTCCCATAAAACATCAGCCTTCCGTATACAGCACAACGAATTCTATGTTAGCATCGTCACCCTACTTTGGAACCATAATTACAATTAATTTAAACATTAAAATATTTAAATTATCAAGACCACGCAGGCAGCTGCACCTCTCGGTTGACACAAGCGAACTGGCCTGTCACGTTCACACGACAATACTGAGCTCGGGTGGTGGGGGTTGCAGCTGGGCCCAGTTGATTCTCCTCAGTCTATTCCTGGAGACAATCGATTGCCTAGGAAATTGCGAGGGCAATTGCGTAGACAACGGGACTGAACTGTTCACACGTAGTCAATCATTATAAACCAGTCAACTGTCTTCTCACAATTGTCTCATCAACTGGCATCGTGTAAACTACTGTAGACATGAATGGTGTGTATCGGCCCGCGGGCTGTCTCCCTGTACTCTCTGATTCACCTGAGCCAATAATACAGCTGAAGATTCCCATTAACCGTAGCAGTCCTCCTCCATTAAAAAATAATTTAAGCTCCATATCACATTAATTACATACATTTCTCATTCATGACGTTAACTGTGTGTGTGACGCATGGAAATTGAGGACCTAAAAATGAATTCCCGGAGGCTTCCCCTTTCAATAGACAATTACACACAATGGCCCAAAATCGCCCATTAAATCGTGCCCATTCTTTGAATTGAATACGAAATTGCAAAAAGCATTAATTTTCATGATGCGGAGAATGATAAATTTGCATCCATTAAAACTGAAAAAAAAGGAACTTGCATTATAATCAGTGTAAAATTTGCAAATGTTCATTATTGAAGCCGTATTTTACTTCCATTGGGACTGGACATTTCAGAGGTTGCTTCGTCAGTTTGGATTACATATGATGAATATAATTCACTTACCACATCATGAATGTGATTTAGAATAGTGACGACTATTTATCAGGATGAAATTGACTCAATACTACAGAAAGAGTAAACAGTATGATGCTGAAATGTTAAACTACTTATTGATCATGATAATACGAGGGTAGGAGCCTCCATGGCTCAGACGGCAGTGCGTCGGCCTCTCACCGCTGGATACCGTGGTTCAAATCCCTGTCACTCCATGTGAGATTTGTGCTGGACAAAGCGGAGGCGGGACAGATTTTTCTCCGGATACTTCGGTTTTCCCTGTCATCTTTCATTCCAGCAACACTCTCCATTATCATTTCATAGCATTTATCAGTCATTAATAATTCACCTTGGGAGTGGCGACTCCATTGTAATAACAGCCTACTGTATATATGTTTCATTCATTACATCCCTGACCCGGTCAAAGACTGGAAAACAGGTTGTAGGTTTTCATTTTCACAGTTTGAATTACGAGGGTAAATCATAAAGAGAGTATCTCTTAAGCTTCGTAGGTGAACACGAAAAGTTAGGTCAAGACAAAGAACATTGCTTTATTTTGGCATCATTCCTTTATTTTTAATTATTTTGGCCGGACTGAGTAGCTTAGATGATGATGATGCTGATGATAATTTTATTTCACCGCTGCCATAATTGTAGGGTTGCCACAAGGAGAAAGTATACAGCATGTATCAGAACTATACCGGCCAAAAATGTACGTTGATCTTCGTGTTATGTTAAGAACTATGGCGGAGAAAATGTTTCGTTTCGAGAAAATAATGTTACTTTATTTTTTTCCAGGTGCAATTTTGATATAAATAATCGGAATGAACCAGAATATTTTGTTAACTATGATTTGTATTGCATCAATAGACGCACGTAGCCTAAGTTTATGTAATTCATGTACATTTTTTATTAGTAATTAGTATGTTATAAAAAAAGTAAACACGAAAATGCGTCGAGACAAGAACATAAATAACAATAGTCTACCTAACTCGTTCTTGAAGCGGTTATTCCAACTTCAGCGATGTCTTCAACATCAGACGAAACTGGATCATTACAAACCATTATTCTCGTCATTATTCCGTATTGAAAATAGCTAATCACAAAGTGTACACAAGGAGTAAAAATTAATACCACCTATTCAATACAATTTATTCCACTATTGTGTGGTCAAATACACAAAGAAATTACCAGACTTTTAAAGGTACATGGTTCGCCCACTATTTATTGGGCATCATCAGCCTCGTTCAATCTTCAAACACACTGGTCTGAGGAGCCTTAACAAATTACATAAAACGTATTGATGAACACTTATTGGTGTTGACACTGGGGTGCATAATGATTACAGCACAAAAAATATTGAATAAAATAAGTACATATACTCACTTTGAAAAATTAAAACTTTCGCCTAAAAGTAATTGTCACATTGCATTTTAAAAAATAATCCATATCTGACACTGAAATGGATCTTTTTGATGAAAAGCTTGAACAGTATATTTCACGCCTGGGGAACAGATTATCAAAACCAAGGCTTCACAGAATAAGAATACTCCTTTTGTAAACTTTGTGAAACTGGATCAACCAAAGATAATTACACCTCTTTCATTTCTCATTGTTTTGGTAACTTCTTAGAGCTGCAGCCGTGTGTCTTTAAAGGAAAGTTGCGCTACTAATCAAGCAATGACATAATTTACATAAATATATCTTATTGCTGAGGGGGTCATCTGAAAATTTGCGTTATGGAAGTTAGCGTGACGGAAGTGTAACCTAGCAACCACACTGGGTGTGATGTAAGGTATGGATGGTTGGTCAGACAGTGTTACCTAGCAACCGTGTAGGCTGTGTCTTATGACTGGTGGTAATCTGAAAGTAACAGCCTTTGATGGATGGCCATGGCCGATTTTATTTTCTCAAACAGAAAATGTTTTGAACACATTGTTGGTCAAAGAAGTGAAACCCCAGATTTTTTATCCACGCACCGCCATTGTCGTAATCGTCACGCCTGTAACTTGCGACCGTATCTTGTACGCTGCTTACACGAGTTCTTTTCCGAAACTGTTTGCTATTACAAGTAGGCCATGGAGTGAAATAAATGTAATCATACTCAGAAATTCTTGCGAGCCTGAGAACACGTGCTGCTAAGTCCTGTTTAAATTGAACGAGATGTGTTAATAGGTTAATCTCTACCAGTGAGCGGACATCACATCATCTCCTTTCTTAATGAACGTTGGGTAGGTTATGTCCATCAGGAAAATTTAACCTTATTAACGGGTTGTAATCGCCGCCTCAGCTGCTCAGTTTCCGGTTGCTTGAATATTAGACCTATTGTTATGGCTCGGACAGGAAGGGTTGTTTAGTGCTGATTGAGTGAAGAGAAGGCTCCTGGACTGCTCGAGGATGCCCGTACGCTTGCTCCGATCAGAGTATTGCTTGATTACATACATTCTTTTTCCGTGGCCCGCATTAACAGCCGATCAGAAGTTGTGCCAAAATATATCTAACACTGTCCCAACACTATCAGATAATCACTACTGTTGTTCTTTGGAAGAGCTGGTTATCTCGTTGTGTTGTCCACCAAACCAAAACATCGCCAGCAGTGGCGTATACTGAGGGCTACCAAACCTCAAATGAGAACGTTGAAATCTAAAGCACATTATAACGTAAGTGTCTGACATATTGTTCTGTTTACAAAACTTGAAAGCAATGAGAAAAAAACGTCGCACGTATTTCTGAGAGCAAGACATCCAAACGATGTGTCCATCTCCCTTCGCCTCGCGCGGCGTGCTGCTGAATGTCCGCTTGGTGCGGGGACCGGGGGGGATAGGCGTGCTAGGCTTCGCTTCGTCAGATCGCCACTGCTAACAATCATGCGTTACTCATCGTATACACTTCCTCACCTCACACTTTTTTTTTTTTTTTTTTTGCTAGGGGCTTTACATCGCGCCGACACAGATATGTCTTATGGCGACGATGGGATAGGAAAGGACTAGGAGTTGGAAGGAAGCGGCCGTGGCCTTAATTAAGGTACAGCCCCAGCATTTGCCTGGTGTGAAAATGGGGAAACCACGGAAAACCATTTTCAGGGCTGCCGATAGTGGGATTCGAACCTACTATCTCCCGGATGCAAGCTCACAGCCGCGCGCCTCTACGCGCACGGCCAACTCGCCCGGTGCCTCACACTTCTGACTTAATTAAATAGATAACGGAGTGCTGGTATTTTACTCCCGTTTACTTCTACATCCTTGTAGGAAGACACTGCAGGGGCGCTGTTATAGGAGTAATATAGTTTTCCTTTAATAGGTAGATATGCTAAACTGAAATGCGATCTTTCAGGTTTAGTGTTCCCTGTTGTTAGTTGGAATAGAACCCGTGATCATGGGTCGGACACCACCACTGATCTCTCGAAGGAGCTAATAAACCAATGAGTGATGGGTACGACCACTGGTAATGTTGTAAAATTCAAAATTGTAATAATAATAATAATAATAATAATAATAATAATAATAATAATGCATGGCATCTATATATTGGTGGTGACCCAATGAGGATGAAATGAATGACGAAGACGTCATAAACACCTAGACCCCAAGCCAGGTGAATTAAGAGTACGAGGGGGTTGATTCTGCGAATTGAACTAGGACCGTCGGACGAAAGGCAAGCATTCTATCCATTTATCGACAAAGACAGACTTTAATTTGCTAAACCTTAGGCAACCATCTCCACTGATCAGGTGTTGATTATTGACAGTAGCAGAGGCCAGGACAGGAGCTTGTGAAGCAGTTTTGACAACACAGCAGGCTACTCCCTTGGTTACTGGCTGCCGCTCAAAATGCTTAAGGCCTGATGCTCACTAAACCATTTATCGAAAAGTCTAGTGGTAGCCCACGTCTTGATCCCAGCATACGCCACTGATCGCCAGGTCTCTAGAAGCATTCCTGAGTCTTTCGACACAGAACTTAATGCTAGTTTACACATGACTGTTATTCAGCCGAGACAGTAAACTCGGCCGAATACTTTATCAATGTGAAAACAAACTACAGCACTCGGCCGAGTGATGTTACGAGTAGAATGCCCGAGCGAGTAATTAGAAGCCATTTCTTTGGGGGGGGGGGGAGGGAGGAGGTGGATCCCCCCCCACCACCACCTGTAGTGGTAAACCTGTTGACGTATTCGGTTTTTGCGAGGAGTTGTCTGTTGGCGAGTGCGAGTGCATTTTGCAAAATTTTGTATTGTGTTTCGTGCAAAATTTTACAATAAAGCGACTTCGATGTAGAAATGCGCAACGTCTTGCAGGTTCATCTTCTCATAACACTGTCTGCTGGTTACCGGTCCACAGGTCGCCACGGCTGGTCCGTGGTCCGACAGCTCTGCTCTCCTATCGGCTGCTGTATGCGGGAGACGGAGAGGGACTGGTCCCCACCGTCGCGCCGGCTGTCCTGAGAATGGTTTTCCGTGGTTTTCCATTCTCCTGCACTAAGGCGAATGCTGGGACAGTTCCGAGTATAGGTCACGGCCGCCAGCCCTCTCACCTCCGCACATCTCCTTCTCTGACACAAATCTTCTGGCCCGAGAGACGGCGTTACAATCTAGGAGGCCCGCCTCCCCCTTCAGGGGAGGAATGAACACATTTTAGTAGAAGTTACCGGTCCCTTCCCCCACCCTAAGTTGATGCATAACTGAGATCTGTGACGGAACGCCCTCATATTATTCTCGTATTTCACACACAAATAAAGAAGAAATTTGACAATATGATCCACAGTAACAATTGTTTTGGAAAACCGTGTATATAAATAATGTAAATAGACACTTAAAACCAAATATGTATTATGTACAATATCTTGATAAAACTTAAATTGCAAATCTCCTGGCCTGAGAGACGGCGTTAACATCTAGGTGGCCCGCTTCGTCCTTCAGGGAAGGAATGTACACTTGCTTAATTGCATTTTTCCGCCTTTCACCAGTATTTTGCATAGCATATCTAATTGTTCAGCTTACGTTCCCATAAACATCCTATACTCTGTGGCATAATCCTGGAAAATAATATTCATTCTCGCCATGTTTATGACGACCACTTATTTTGCGAACGCTCTTGTTCGCACGAAGTCGAAAGTGATGTATCCCTCTCAAAATTTAATCTAATATGCGTGCAAATGCTCACTCGGTAAAGACTGATGTTTGGCCCAGTAACAGAGTGTGAAAAACTCGGATGAATACTCATCTGGTGCGTGGTAGCATTTTGAAAACGTGGCACCTTTTGGCGATGCGGTAGTTAAATCACAGATTTCTGGAGATCATTCCGTAAGAAAAAATCTGTCTTTTGCAATGAGGTGTAGCTCGGGTGGTTTCAGTATAAGTAGCTCATTTAAATGTTTGGATTGTATTGAGTTCCGTTCGCCCAAGAGCAGTTCTCATCAACCTTTTGGTGGAAGTACGAGTGTCGCAGTTGGCTCCACGTCTAATGACTGGCAACAGTGATTACAGACGCACTCCAATCTCATCATGTTCGCTCAGCTGAGTCTCAATCCAGAGTTTATCTCGTTTGCGGTAGCCACGAATGGGGACGTGACCCTTGAGAGCTTCTATTCCTACTGCACTTCTCACTAGCTCATGCTTCTTTCGGAACCCATCTTCCTCGTCGATCCAGCCCCACTGACTTTCGAGTTCATCTCCTTGTTTCTTAAGTAATCTCCAAATCAACTGCTCCACCTAGAGATCCTAAGTTCATGGATTCGATTCTGGCCGAAGTAAATGATTTTTTTTTTCAACACTCTTGAGCATGTATTGGCGTGTTGAAGTCATCAGCTTAGCCTGAACATCGAAATTGGCACAGAAACCACCATAATGTCGTCAATTCAGTGAGTCGTAAACCTGGTGAGGCCGTACGATAATTGAATCATCAATTGGTCTTTTTACATTCTTCAGAGAACAATATACCTGAGTCAGTCCATCGTCTAGTATTGAACTTAAACTGGTCACTGTGCGTCTATCTTGCAAGGTTACTAGATGGATGTGAATGCTGGATATGCTGCAGGCGACACAGTAAAACTCCGGAACAGTATCATCAGCGATGTTTAAGGAGAATTCCCTATCAGTATACTTTACCTAGCCTTTTCTCAAATAATTTCAAAGGAGTTGGAAATTTATCGAACATCTTCCTTGGTAAATTATTCCAATCCCTAACTCTTTTTCTTAAGTTCTCTCCATCTGGTTATGAGGGTATGTATGTGTTGTAGTAAGGATGTAAAGGAGAGGGCGTGTAAGTCGCTGGTAAGAACCCAACTAGAGTGTGATTCTAATATATGGGATCCTCTCCAGGTATACTTGATACGAGAACTGGAAAATATTCACAGGAAAGCAGCACGATTTTTTCTGGGTGATTTCTGACACAAGAGCAGTGTTCCGAAAATGTTCCAAACTTTGGGCTGTCAAGACTTTCAAGTAAGGAAACGAACAGCTCGACATAGCGTTTGCGCGTTGTATCCATGATCTTGTCTATCGCATGGTAGATTTCTTGCCTGGTTTTTCTTATGTACATCTCGTTTCTGTAGTTTAAGAGTATTGTGGAGAAACGTTTTCTCCTTTTGCTCTAACTTCGCGAGGATAAGGCATCCTGACGCGTAGAGAGATACCGGCTTGACGACAGTGTTGTAATGAGGAATTTTGGTATTTATAGAAAAACACCCTTTGTTATATAATTATGTTCCGGGTGGTTTGGAAAGCTACCTCCATTTTTTTTGCTTTGGCCGCTAAGGATTCGGTAAATTTTTTTAATAATTTGTTTTACGTCACACCGACACACATAGGTCTTACGGCGACGGTGGGATAGGAAAGACCTATGAGTAGGGAGGAAGCGGTCGTGGTCGTAATTAAGGTGTGAACATGGGAAACCACCGGGCGAGTTGACCTTAGAGGCTGTGAGCTTGCATCCGGGAGATAGTGGGTTCGAATCCCACTGTCGGCAGCCCTGAAGATGGTTTTCCGTGGTTTCCCATTTTCACACCAGGCAAATGCTGGGGCTGTACCTTAATTAAGGCCGCTTCCTTCCAACTCATAGGCCTTTCCTATCCCATCGTCGCCATAAGACTTATCTGTGTCGGTACGACGTAAAGCCCCTAGCAAAAAAATGGGAAACCGCGGGAAACCATCTTCAGGGCTGCCGGCAGTGGGGCTCGAACCAACTATCTCCCGGATGCAAGCTAACAGTTACGCGCCCCTAACCGCATGGCCAACTCGCCCCGTATCCAGTACGTTTGATTGCATCCACTCACCAAGGTATTTAAACTTATGTACATGGTTTATTGTTCCCATTATTATTATTATTATTATTATCATTATTATTATTATTATTATTATTATTATTATTATTATTATTATTATTATTATTATTATTATTATTATTCCCAGTATTGCGGTTGCTGCAGTCAGAGGAAACCAACAGTTGACCAAAGAAGATCATATCATTCTTCTTCTTCTTCTTCCTCTTCTTCAGCTATTCGCACATCCTGATGGGGTCATGTGCGCGTAAAAAATGTGTTAGACACGCTTTGGCCTGTGTTACGGTTAAATGCCCTTCCATACCCCAACATTATGTAAATGCAGATGTGTATTAAGTCGACCACGAACATCCAGCTTCCGACCTTGGAAAATTAACTCAGAGCAGCTAAACTCCGCAATCGGCCGGGAATCGAATCCCGGGCGTGAAGAACCGAAGGTCACTATACTGGTCATTCGCTCAAGGAGGAAGTTATTGTTATTGCCGGTCCTATGGTGTAGGGGTGGCATGTCTGCCTCTTGCCCGGAGGCACCGGGTTCGATTCCCGGCCAGGTCAGGGATTTTTACCCAGATGTAAGGGCTAGTTCGAGGTCCACTCAGCCTACGTGATTACAGTTGAGGAGTTATTTGACGATGAGATGGCGGCCTCGGTCTAGAAAGCCAAGAATAACGGCTGAGAGTATTCGTCGTGCTGACCACACGAAACCTCACAATATGCAGGCCTTTGGGCTGAGCAGCAGTCGCTTGGTAGTCCACGGCCCTTCCGAGCTGTTGCGCCATGGGGTTTCGTTTTATTATTATTATTATTATTATTATTATTATTATTATTATTATTATTATAATTATTATTATTATATTAGACAACCAATCATTAAATACGACGTCTATTTCCTTCGGCTGTGCAATTCCGGATGTTTATGCTAAAGTACGCTTTCATCATTGACGCCAGCATTTTTCTCTCTTGGGGCTCTAATTGCAGCATCCATTAGCATGCAGACGCTGATGTATCATTAGTAGATTGTTTTTCCTTCTAACTCTGTTTGTCAACGATCCACCTTTTAGCATTGTTTAAAAAAATCACCATCAAGATTTGTCACCTATTAGTTTCTAGCATAGTAGAACCTCGTTAATTCGGACGAACGGGTTGGGGGTGGAGGGTTGGAGTGGAACGGGGCTAAGGTGGCCGTATTAATGAAAATTAGAATTCACTGAAATAAGTTATAAGAACGGAAGAATATGCGCTAAAACTCCGTAGACAGCAACAAAGCACTTATAAGTTTTACATTTAAAGGTAGCAGAGTCCGTAAAACGACTCCTATAGGCGACCTGCGCGTCTTTGTGGATGTGGCCCTACCTGTAATGAATTCTAATGATGAAAACGGCGCGCACACACACACACACACACAGAGAGAGAGAGAGAGAGAGAGAGAGAGAGAGAGAGAGAGAACCCGAGCTATGGGAGTTAATCAGACTAAATTCCGGCACCTCGGCGTCTCCAAAAACCGTAAAGCCTATAGCATTATTATTATTATTATTATTATTAATAATGTTATTTGCTTTACGTCCCACTAACTACTTTTTATGGTTTTCGGAGACGCCGAGGTGCCGGAATTTTGTCCCGCGGGAGTTTTTTTACGTGCCAGTAAATCTACCGACACGAGGCTGACGTATTTGAGCACCTTCAAATACTACCGGACTGAGCCAGGATCGAACCTGCCAAGTTGGGGTCAGAAGGTCAATGCCTTAACCGTCTGAGCCACTCACCCCGGCATTATTATTATTATTATTATTATTATTTATTTATTTATTTATTTATTTATTTAGGATCGTTTCAAACTCCTATGGGTTACGATTACACAACTTCCTTGACAGTTGATGTTCTTTCTTTTTACGACAGTACTCCATTCTCAGGCTCGCTTCTGCTCGTTCCTCATCCGAGAACACCCTTCTTGTTCTCCTGGTTTTCTCTACGAACAGATCAGTCACCTCCGCAATTTTTCTTCTGAACACTGGTCTGTTTGTAATCTCTCCCTCCTCAATGCCACATTTTTTAAGATCCTGATGAACTTCTTTCAGCCATGGTACTTGGGTCTTTCTTCTTTCCGGGAAGATGAGGGTCTTATTTGTTAGGCGTTCCGGTCCCATTCTTCTCAGGTGTCCATAGAAAGTCAGTCGCCTTTTTCTTATCGAGGTTGAAATGTTTTCGCATTTTTCATACAGCTTTTGATTTGATCTCAAATGGAAAGTAAATTAATTTCCTGTTGCTTTCTTGGGTCCCAGAATTTTCCTCATAAGTTTACGCTCTTTCTTTTCTATTTCGGTAATCCTCTTTCTGGCAATTGTTTCTGCTGCACAGAGGCATTCAGGTTTCACCACGGTATTATAGTGTCTGAGTTTGCCTTGATAGGAGAGGGATTTGGAATTACAAGTTTCCTGGCATAGTCTGAATTATTATTATTATTATTATTATTATTATTATTATTATTATTATTATTATTATTATTATTATTATTTATTACTTATTTGAACTTGTGTTGTTGAAGAGGCCAGGCAATACACGGAACAGTTTGTTCATTTCCGTATCCGAATCTGTACCACTATCGTAATATATTGAATGCTGATGCACGTTTAGCGTTCGCTGACCAGCTGATGAGACTCAGTGTTCATCGATACTGTAATTAACGAGATACACACAGGGGCAAGTTTATAAATTACCTCTACTAAACATTTGCATTTCGTTTCCTCGATTTGTTTGGCATTCACTGATTGAAGACCACGGATTAAAACGAAATTCATCCCCTAATTGTCTCAAAATACTCGCTCTGGCTTGCAATTGGAAATAAAATGTTTCCCGGGAAGGTATTTTATGTCCCTGATGGCAGAGAAAATAACCGTGGATGTGGTAATTACATCTCGCTCAGTGTTGCATGGCTTCAAACACAAGAGCTACAAAAAACCCACATGAAAAAAAACTGATGGAGATAGATTACATCCAAGTTTGATAACGGCCCCCCGCCCCCATGGCACTACAGACCTTGAAGGGCCTTGGCCTGTAGATTTCGAGGTGTCGTGTGATCAGCACGACGAATTCTCTCGTCCGTTATTCTTGGTTTTCTAGACCGGGGTCAGATAGCTCCTCAATTTCAATCACGTAGGCTGAGTGGACCTCGAACCAGCCCTCAGATCCAGGTAAAAATCTCTTACCTGGTCGGGCACCGAACCCGGCACCTCCGACAGGCATGCTACCCCTACACCACGGGGCCGGCAAGTTTGATAAAACATGTATGAATATTGCAGATTTCCTCGGTTTTCCTATTCTTAAGGACACCTCTGTGTTCACCAGCAAAAAAAGCGCAGGGTTGTTTAATCATCATGATCAACATCATCATACGCGTCCCCCAAAGTAGCATGCATTGGTCGGAACGTCATTTCGAAGTGTGAAAAAATCACAAAACCTCGAAATATCTTCGCAAATATCGTTCGTAGCGCAGGATTCATACCTCGTATGCGTCAATTGTTAAATACCAAGCCTTAACTAACCCCGTCATTGCTGGCAAATTTAATTGTGACATATAATAATACCTTAGCATTAACGAAGTACACAAACATTCCTCATTAATTAATGTTATTAGATGGAGCCCTGCGCTGATAGACACAATATTATCCTCATCCGAACTTCCTTCATCCGCACCCACATCCACGTATATTGTAAATATATTTAAGTAAAGTATGTTGCCATTGATGCTTTCACGCCCCGTACTTATAGCTATGATGTAGGATTTTGGGCTTATGCCGTGTCAAGAAAATAAGAAGCCTTTCTCGTGGACAGTCGAGATTTTCTTCTGATGACGCAGAGCACAGTTCTCTGCGAAACGTACAGAATTTCCCCTTTTTCCTTGACACCGCATTAGCCCAAAAACCTGCATCATCTCTATAACTACAGTATATTACATATAAGGTATTGAAACGGGCAGATCTGTTAACATAATACAATAGGCCTGATACTTGGCACCATAGTCACAGGTTCATGAAGGATTTCTCTCTGACAACTACTGACGTATTAACTTTGTTCCTTCCTTCCGTTAATTGCGGACAGCAGCCAGTTAGGCGTACATCAGATTTACGGCCTTATGGTCTCAAGACTATTTATATATCACCATTCTCCCATACCAAGCTCAAGGTTTGCCTACCAACAAACAAAATAAGAGTATATCTGAGTGAAAATCAATAAACATTATTCAGAAATTATTAGCAAAATTCTAGCTATATCCGCATCCATCCAGGGTTCTTAGTTATATACTGTATTTAACAACGCTGTGCCGGGCGAGTTGGCCGTATGGTGAGGAGCGCGCAGCTGTGAGTTTGCATCCGGAAGATAGTGGGTTCGAACCCCACTGTAGACAGGCCTGAACATGGTTTTCCGTGGTTTCCCATTTTCACATCAGGCTGGGGCTGTACCTTAATTAAAGCCACGGTCGCTTCCTTCCCTCTCCTAGGCTTTTCCTCTCCCATCGTCGCCATAAGACCTGTGTGTCACGGTGCGAAATAAAGCAAATTTTAAAAAAAACCTCTGTACATGTATTTACCAAGACCTGTTGTATTCGTACAGGGAGCAGGTTATTCCGTGTGTATTTTGGGAGACATGGTGAGCCAGAATTTGTAAATGAGTAAAGATCAAAAGGGTTGTGTTTTTGGGTGATATTTGAAGCCATCCCTTTTCAGTTCCGACTCCCTTAATTTACAACTGTTAAGTTCTTCAGTCTGTAGAAGCTATCTGAAAAATAAAACATATGATAACAGAATTATACCTTAAAAAAGAAACAACTTATTTAGAATTAGAATGACAGGTTCGTTCTTCAAAAAACATCATCAGAGTCTATTAAATTACACTCGAAAATATTTTAGAAATGTATGAACATTTATGTTGAAGGGGAGTCGTGACTTGAAATGTTCACTAGCGATCTTGGAAGTGAAATCTCAGCAGAATCCAGTCTAGGCGGTATGCTTGCAGAAGGGTTTCCAGCGTGTTGTTGTTTAACAAGAACATTCCAGCCAAATTAAAAGGGAAAATACGCAAGGTAGTTGTGAGACCAGTACTCGTATATGGAGCGGAAACCTGATCTGTCACCAGTGGGCTGCTACAAAAGATACGTGTTAGGGATGTAGATGCTGAGATATTCGTGTGTACTGCGACTGAGGGCTAGAGTAAGGAATGTGATAATTCGACCAAAAAGAATTTCTAGTATTTGAGATTTTAAACAGAATTTAAGGGGGGCCATGACTGAAATATAGAACTTCTACAATTTATCACTTACCAGAACCAAATTTAAAACACAAACACACATTAATAAGATGTAGCCTCACAAAACTTGCAGTTGATTAGTTGATTGGTTGGAGAGTTATTGACAAATATTTTTATTTTTTATATGTTGCATGGAAACTGCTCCTTGCGCACATTTTTTTGGTGGGGGGGGGGAGGGGAGTATAATTTGACAGACTTGTCAAAAATGCTCATATATTTAAGAACAACTTCTGGTTTTGCAGTCAGATATAAACTATTGGAATCCTTTCAGTGTTTCACTATTCATTTAAAAAATAATTCAAAAAATATTTCATTAATTCATTCATAAATACCTGAAAAAGAACCTCTTAAATACGAGGTCAGCTTTTGTAAATGTTAGCGTGTATGAGAGCAAGTACGATTTAGAGCTATAGTTAGGTGATGTAGGTAGATAATATTAATCATTAAAAGTTAACTATTATAGTTCTATTTTACTCCATTAATTTAGGTAGTTTCTAGAGACTGTCAACCGTGTTATGTTTCCTAATTGTGTGACTACGAACTGTATGTTGTGGTTAATTGTAAGAGAGGTTTGTGAGCCCTAACTTCGCCACGTACAAAGGCATAAAATAAGTAACATTTCAGATGAATCTGGTAAGAACTCTGTCGCAAGGAGCGACAGAGGTAAATATATTCCCGCGATATTATTGAAATGGTAGTCCGAAAGAATATTGAAGCTAATTTTGTCTGACAGCGTGAGAGAGTCCGGCTTCATGGATAAATTGTTAGCGTGCTGGCCTTTGGTCACAGGGGTCCCGGGTTCGATTCCCGGCAGGGTCGGAAATTTTAACCATCATTGGTTCGTTTCGCTGGCACGAGGGCTGGGTGTATGTGAAGCCTTCATCATTATTTCATCCTCATCACGACGCACAGGTCGCCTACGGGTGTCTCATCAAAAGAACTGCACCTGGCTAGCCGAACATGTCCTCGGACACTCCTGGCACTAAAAGCCATACGCCAAACATTTCAATGTAAGAGAAGGGCCGTGGGCATGCTCTGTATACGCCGAACCGGTACACTTTAAATCCGGCGTTTAGAGTCTTAAAAGTAGCGTTAGGAAGAACTGATGACGGGATTTGAAATAGGAATAATTGGGGAATTCTTGAAGGTTAAAATTGAAAATTCATTTTTTTTAAATACCGAAAATGTTATAGATTGTTCATGGCTCACACTGCTCGTAAACTCTGTATTTCTTTTGCTCACCCTCATACGACTATGCTGCAGAGCCTTTCTCAAGTCCTCCACTTCCGCTTCATTCTGCGAGTCTCTGCATAATGTAACATCATCGTAAACATCATCGCCCATGTTGCTACCTTCGTTATCCTTTCTCTTAGCACATCCGTTATAATATTGTAATAGCTAATGACCTAGTGTTGAACCCTGTAGAACTCCTACCTTTACTGAGAAAGCCCTTGTGACTACTGATGAAAATTTAACATTTGTTGTGCTGTTCTGTACGTCTTTTGGATCGCTTTAACATACTGCTGAGAGTACACCTTTCTTCCTCAAGCACCTCCATAATTATTCGTCTCATTTATCTTCTAAACTCTCTATTTCTAAATTCAGCAGTATACAGTATTTTAGCTTGAGAAGGCGGAGGGAACTGATTACATTTTGGAAGGGAGCTGTGGGTATGAACGTGACAATATAATAGAAAGTTCGATACAGATGATTAGTACTTCCTTTAATCTCATCTATCCACAGCTGCAACGACCAAGCCTGTTTTAGAGGACCTACACTATGCAATCTCTTTTCCTCTCATCTCATCTTTATAAAGTTTCTATAGAAAATTAGTATTGCCATTATTTCACTACCAGAATATCCGAGCACAGACGGAGGATTATGGAATTAATTATCTCTGGAGAGACCTCGTCATTATTTTCTCGTACTAAGAGACCTTTCTTGTCTGGCGTTTAATTATTCTTAATAGCTCTAATATGCCGAAAGCTAAATTTTCTTTGTAAATCTCTCATCCACCTGCTTATACTGTTTCTAAAACATAAACGAACTTAAGTTTTGAGGCCTCAAAGGCTGTGTAAATTGTAGATTAAATGTTCCTTTTTCTTTAAAGACTTTAAAATATGATTCTACTTTAATCATATTTTAGAATATATTGTACTCGTCATGTTCTGTACGAGTAATCTTATTTGGACCTACCTTTTAATTATCCTCCTCTCCTCCTCCTTCGTCTTCTTCTACTTGTCCCGTGTGGGCCTACTTGTAACCACGTTTGTTCAACTGTTGTCACTCCTCGTCCAAATAATCTGAGAAAGATAAAAGGAACTGCGAAAGTATCGAAGACGTCCCTTCGGGATTCTCGGAGAGAAACAGTGGTATGTCGTCTTCGGATCGGTCATGGTATAGTGACGCACTATTTCTTACTGAAGGGAGGGGGACCCCCCCCCCCCGGTGTATACTTGGGGTGATGATCTGACCTTACGGAGTGCGTGGACCTGCCCGATCTGCGCCGTAGTCTTAAACTTCCAGGTACCATTTCACTCATTCTAGTAGACGACGAAAAGTCATCCGTTTTATAAGGGACCGTGGCGTGCTTTATTGTGTTTAAAAGTGAAATTTTCTATTTGTTTAAATTATTTTATTGTAAACTATATTTTTGTCCGTCTTTGTGTATTTTTAATGTGTTTTTCTCAATTTAATTTGAATGAAGTGTATGGTTTCATTTCAAAGAAAATGCCTTATTCCATTTTAATACATTTTAACCCATTTTTAGATAATTTTACATGAAAGTAAGGCGTTGTAAATTAGGTCCGCTGATTATTTTATCTTCATTATCATTATCTGTTAACACCTAGTCAGTGGATACATTTTTATTAGCCGGGCTGAGTGGCTCAGATGGTTGAGGAGCTGGCCCTCTGACTCCAACTTGGCAGGTTCGATCATCGCTCAGTCCGGTGGTATTTGAAGGTGCTCAAATACTTCAGTCTCGTGTCGGTAGATTTACTTGCACGTAAAAGAACTCCTGCGGGACTAAATTCCGGCACCTCGGCGTCTCCGAAAACCGTAAAAGTAGTTAGTGGGACGTAAAGAAAATAACATTATTATTACATTTTAATTGTTATTACATTTTGTTTCATCTCGTTCCATTAGGGACCAATGACGTAGATGTTAGGCCCCTTTAAACAACAAGTATCATCATCGTCATCGTCATCATGTCCTGCTCCAGGGCTAAATGGTTAGCATTCTGTCCTTTGGCCACAGGGGTCCGGGGTTCGATTCCAGGCATGGTCGGGAATTTTAACAATCATTGATTAATTTCGCTGGCACGGGGCCTGGGTGTATGTGTGGTCTTCATCATCATTCATCCTCATCACAACACGCATGTCGCCTACGGGTGTCAAATCAAAAGATCCACACCTGGCGAGCAGAACATGTCCTCGAACACTCCTTGCACTAAAAGCCATACGCCATTTCATCATCATCATCATCTGCTCAGGTGTTGGGCTTTGATCTTTGTCCAGTATTGTCTCATCTTCTACTGGTGTGGCGTCTTTCTTTCCTCTGACCAGAGGGTACCTGTTCCATTATTCCATTTTAATAGGCTACATTTTCCTTGAAAACCACGAACGTTCTTCAGGATCTTTCGCGGTTGTATTTCCCCAGTTCCTATATGCCCTTTTCAGTCTTTTTTCAACCAGGTGGCACGAACTTTGTTTCGCCAGAAGATAGTCTGTTTGGAAACAATCTTGCCACTCGTCTGGTATGGAGTTCAAGACCCGCGCAGCACCTACTGCGAAGGAGTGGGAGCAGGTGTTTAGTTGGTGAGTTTTAGAGAACTGAGGCGTAGACTTGCTTTGAAGGTTGTGTATTTGACACTGGACATGAAGTTGCCTTCTCGTTGAATGTTCAAAACTGACAGTTTGTTATGATGTGGAGTAACATACTGACGCGGTTTCAAACTGAAGATGAAACGAATGCAAGATTTTTGAACTTTCTGTAGTCTACTGGCTAACTGTGATTTGAGCGCACTGTATCCAACTTCACAGTAGTCTAATAGGGGCATTATTATAGTTCTGACTAGGTTAACTTCTGTTGCGAGAGGTTCTGTTTGTCGGATCTTTTGCAACGTATTATTCATAGGCCTGTGCTCTGCCCACGACAGGGCTTCATCCAACATAACTCCAACATATTTTACTGTTCTATTCAGTGTGCAACTTTTGTATCATGTGACGCAATGCCACTTCTAACATAACTTAGCCATTTTTGCTGACCTGTTTTCATTATCTGGGTATTTGCATGGTAGATTCTGAGTCCATGTTTATATCCCAATTACAAAGCATTGAGTTCTGTTATGGTTTCCGAGATGTTACATAATGTTACCTGCAGATCATCAGCTAGAGGTTGTTAATGAATAAAAAATATCGTTCATGAAGATCGAAAATAATAATGGACCCAGCACAGAACCTTGAGTTACTCCACAAATGACTTTACTTCAGAAAGATGAACTATTGCCGAGAATGTTGGGCTTTAGACATTAAGGAAACCATGACTTCTGAATGCCTGAAGTCGGAAATTCACATTTTTTCTTATGCTTTTTATTTCGAATTCCGAGGAAGGTGCTTCATCAAAGTTAGTACAGTGGTCTGCTACGTGAATAATGAGCGGTTAGTTCGCTGGGCGTAACATAGTGATTCGGCAGTGGGGAAAGTGAATTTATTCGCGCTCATTTACAAGCCATTGAGGTTTACTATGGCTCTTCATGTAGACCGCTACACTCAGAGGATGATTCAATAAAAATAACGTTTAAATACATTTAAAACACTTCACCGCTACAGTAGGCCCTACTGTTTAAACAGAATGCTTTCCATTAAAACAGAATTAACAAAAATAACTTTAAATGTATTTATATCAATGATCTCATTTTAAAGAGGCAGGTGGGTGTTAAAGCCCTGTTATATTATCTACATAAAACGCCGTTAATCCGCTTGTTGGGAAATACATGTTACATTATTACGTTGTTGTATAAAATGTTCGAAATGCTGCAGGCCGTAAGATGTATCTACAGTGTGATGTGTGTAGTAGGGGTAGCGTGTCTGCGTCCCACCCAAAGGCACCGGATTCGATTTCCGTCTCATCGAAGGATTTGAATCCTGGGCTAATTTCGCTCTACTCACGAGAAAGAGAAGTACTGCTACTACTATAAATAGTTCATCTTCCTGAAGTGAAGTCATTTAAGGAGTACTTCAAGGTTCTGTGCCGGGCCCAGTATTATTTTCAATCTACTACTATTACTATTCTCACGTTCCTTGTATAGTGCACCCCCGAAGGAAGTTCTTCCATTCCGATTCACACTGGTATTATTTCACAGTGAATCACAGGTCTTTATTTACACTTCAGCCAGTCTTCACCAGCAGAGGCTAATAAACTAGACCCTGTTCACCCACTGGATGACTTATTTGACCCAATTCCTGTTGTCCCCTTGTTCACATTTAGGCTTATAGCTCATGAACTAAAATTCCTGACCAAATGGTTGAGGTTCTTTTTGACTGAAAGTGTGGGACACGAAACAAGCCATGTTACATCAGGGGCCTCATTTACCTGACGGGGCTTTAAAATCCGACGATTTTGAGACAGAGTTGAACTTCCGGTATCTCGAATTGCTTATGGAGGCTCAACTTTCTTCTAGTTTTCTAAAATTAGAGATATAGAAAAATGTACATAGTATTTCGCCACTACAAACAAAAAGTCAGATGTATCGTTACTTACTTCGTAATTTCTGCCGCCATTATCACTCCTTTTTTTCTACGTCTATTGAACATTTTAAATACATAATCGTACGTTTTCAAAACCAGTTTTCAGCACACATTTCTACTCCATGGCCCTAACGTTTTACTGTTGTGAGCAGGCCTTTAATCTAGGACGTCAGGAACTCTCAACATAAGCACTACCTCCTGCTGTTAAACAGCTTGCTGGTGGTTTTAAAGTGACCTACAGCTTGTCCAATGAGAGAAGGGTTCTGATATTTGAGCGCAGCGATTGCTCAAGTCACCTGTTATTTACCCGCGCATTTCACGTGATTAAGTTGCTTAGAATGACCTAAGCTAATATCAGTGGTTATTTTACAGCCGTCATTGTAGTGTTACTATCTTTTCTCGCGAAAACGGTTGATGACACTGTTGTCAAAATTTGCATTACCGGGCGAGTTGGCCGTGCGGTTAAGAGCGCGCAGCTGTGAGCTCGCATCCGGGAGATAGTGGGTTCGAACCCCACTGTTGGCAGACCTGAAGATGGTTTCCCGTGGTTTCCCATTTTTACACCAGGCAAATGCCGGGACTGTGCCTTAATTAAAGCCACGGCCGTTTCTTTCCTATTCCTAGGCCTTTCCTGTCCCATCGTCGCCATAAGACCTATCTGTGTCGGTGCGACGTAAAGCAACTAGCAAAAAAAAATTGCAATGGCATTGGTGTTTTAGAAGGTCCATATCGATTTAAGTTTTTGCTCAGTTGAATTGGCAATAAGCACAGAGAAAATAACATCAAATATAAGTTTATCCAGGCTTCAGATTGAAATTTTGAAGTAAATCGTTCAAAATCACGTAGGTATATTTTAAATCAGCTGTGATTAAGCTCTCGTCATTTTTTGCGTTCTTTAATTTTGGTATTCGCCAAAGGATGTTTTCATTCCAAATTCTACGAATTTGAGAGGGCTCTCAGGCAGGATCTTAGGTGTGCATTTTCTTCATCTGTCAAGCCGTTCGTTTTACATGTTATATTTCTATTTTAACTTTCAGTGCACAGTTCGTAATTTATAAAGGCGCCGTTGGTTTTCTCCCCCTCTCTTTTCCATCATCATCATTATCTAAAGGCTTTGCCTTGTCGCTGCAACCATTGATCTCTTCTCTCTGCGATCCTTTTCATCTCTCCATAACCTTGGCATCCCATCATCTCAACTACCTCGTCAATGATCTTCTTCCGTGGTTTCCCTCTGCCTTTCCTTCCCATCACCTTGCCTTGGAACAAGGTCTTTATGAAGTCATTATGCCGGAGAATGTGACCAAAAAATGACGCTTTTCTCCTTTTTATCGTTGTTATTAAATGTCTCTGGGTGTTTATTTCTCTAAGCACTGCTTCATTAGTTTTCTTCTCAATCCAACTAGTTCTTGTCATCTTCCTCTGCCTCTAGTCCTTTCACGTCCTCCTTCAAGAGAGTCCATCCTTCACAGCCATATAGCAGCACACTCCAAATGAATGTTTTGATAAACAATTTCTTTTGTTCATTATCTAAGGATTTATTAATTAAGAGCTGCTTCTTCTCCTCATGATATTACCACTTTTATTCTAGGGCTTGACCTTACTAAGAACATGTTCAAACGTTTGTTCGAGCCCTCGACATAATAATTGGTGACACTTTCATACTTCTACTGGAAAGTCAGGGTTCTTCATCCAATTCTCAACAAAGTAATCAGAAAACATATATGGCCTACTCGGGAACGAATTCCAGTCTCACGTTTTGTATTAGTCTTCTCAGCTCAAAGTTTGCATCATTTTTGTAACACTACTCCTTTGACGGAAGTCACCCAGCAATAACACAGTTATTATATTTTATGCTAGGAAATCATGATCCAGCGTCCTTAAATATTCAAAAACCTGTCTTCGTCTTTATAAGTGGTGTTACCCACAACTGTGGGACGTTCAATATTTTTACTCGAAAAACATTTTGGTCTTGATTGGTTGTCACTGGAGTCTTTGTCGTACTACAGGAACATAGTCCAGATAACTGATATAGAAACTGCTGAAGATGCTACTCAGCAAGATTCTACCGTGTGTACAAGAAGCTACTGATTTATTTGTATAGGTTATGGCCAAGAAATGTGAACAAACCTAGCATATCCATGTTTCAAAATTTCAGCTTCACTGTTCTGCAACTTGTATTTTAGATCACTACATAAATGTTCAAGTTTTTCCAATGGTAATTACTAAGTATTTATATTGTTTCAAAATGGAATGCGTCTATGCAGCTTGCTTCTAAACCTGATACATGCAAAATAAATTCCCAGTTATTTACAAAACTGTAAAATAATGATCTTTTATATCCAAGGTATGTATGCACTTACCTCGTGCAAAAATCTTGCCAGAGTTGCAAGGTTTACTTCATTCAAGCAGTTAAGTTTTTTATGTCTCGTCACATAAACTAAGCTTTTAAACTAAACGACTCAAGTACTTGTAATGGTTGCCGACAAATCAGTAATATATGTTGAGTATTTAGCCCGAAGGTTGGTTTGATCCTCACTAGCTCTGCTATCAGCTGTCATAGATGGCTTAGGCATCCTGAAGAGTCATATTATGGAAATGAGTTAGGTAGTTTCCCGTTGCTTTCCACACCGAGCCACACATCAGTCTGCCAAGCCCACTGAAATACACGCGCCGAACGACCCTCTGAGTGATTTGTTCACACCATTCATAGCAGAGACTGGCTGCATAAAGAATGGCAATACTAATATCACTCATAACTCAGTCACTTTGATATTGTCAAGCCAAGGATGAGACTGAGACAGGTCAATGAAAGAAAGAAATTTGTTCTAACCCATACCAGAAGACATAGTGCACTGTACATACTAGTTCTCGCCAGCAATACATTTCTTTTTTTGCTAGGTGCTTTACGTCGCACCGGCACAGATAGGTCTTATGGCGACGATGGGATAGGAAAGGCCTAGGAGTTGGAAGGAAGCGGCCGTGGCCTTAATTAAGGTACAGCCCCAGCATTTGCCTGGTGTGAAAATGGTAAAC
The DNA here is from genome assembly GCF_040414725.1 of Anabrus simplex. Lineage (NCBI taxonomy): Eukaryota > Metazoa > Arthropoda > Insecta > Orthoptera > Tettigoniidae > Anabrus > Anabrus simplex. The sequence goes on from NC_090275.1 coordinate 44,375,855, forward strand.
CACGGAAAACCATCTTCAGGGCTGCCGATAGTGGGATTCGAACCTACTATCTCCCGGATGCAAGCTCACAGCCGCGCGCCTCCACGCGCACGGCCAACTCGCCCGGTGCCAGCAATACAGCTAACATGAATTTCTTTTTACAAAAATCTTCTAAATCTAAAATACGAATCAGACTGTTGTTTAGAGCACAAAAAGCGAAAGGAGGCGGCTGTCGGGAATTCACAAGGTGGTTCAATAGGAAAGTTTATGATGCGTGTAACTGGATTTTTGTGGCTGTGATATTACAAATTCCCTCTAAAACAGAAGTTCGCTAGCAGGAAATGAATGAGAATGGAGCAAATAAGGAGCGCGATTGAACTTATTTAGCAGATGAATTTGCTTTCTTCTATTCTCAGAATCTCTTCACCCCCTACCGGGCGAGTTGGCCGTACGGTTAGAGGCGCGCAGCTATGAGCTTACATCCGTGAGATAGTGGGGTCGAACCCCATTGTCGGCAGCCCTGAAGATGGTTTCCCGTAGTTTCTCATTTTCACACCATATAAATTCTGGGGCTGTACCTAAATTAAGGCCGCGTCCTCTTCCTTCCCACTCCTAGGCCTTTACTATCCCATCGTCGCCATAACTTATATGTGTCGTTACGACGTAAAGCAGATTGTAAAAGAAAAAAGAAGAAAACTTCATCCTCTCGCTGTGATTTTTCCTTCGTTCTGAAGCAAGGCCTGTCCAAAATAATTTTACGTGTTATGCTGACTTCTTGAAGGCCTTTTTCAATTTTGATTATCCCATTATTCTTGACATTTATTTTCTCAGAATGCCGGTATAATTCAGGAGACCTTCTTTTCAACCACGTTCCTGCTATGGATACTGGGTCAAAGATGTTCCTAAAGATTTTCCTTTATTGTTTTTCTAAGTTTTTTGTTAGTAATCTGCCTCCAATGATCAAGGTTTCCGATGCGTATAATGTTTCAGGCTTAATTACCATGTTATAGTGTTTTTAATTTAGCGTTCTGAGATATTGATTGTTTCTTGTATCTGTGTTTCTATGGGCCTTTTTGTGTTTTAGAAATTCCCCGACCCAAAGTCTCACGCTCCAGGAGACTGCCCTTGAGGCGGTAGAGGTGGTTTCCCTCGCTGAGTCCGAGGGAAAACCAACCCTGGAGAGTAAACTGATTAAGGAAGAAAGAAGTAAAGAATACTTTAGGAGCTGTCAGTTTTTCATTTCTGAAAATTTTGCGTTAATTGACATTACACGTTTTGATTGGTTGATTTTCATATAGGGAAAAACTGGTCTAAGGAGACAATATTTTAGGGAAAAATGTCCGGGAACGACCGTGATTGTTAGTCGTATTGAATCATACCTAGCTTCTTGTGGCGGATTAAATTGGTCCGCTGGAGAAAATTTTTTTGTGTTGGCGGTCAGTGGAATTTATGGTGGAATTGAAATGCCGTCAGACCGAGGCGTCCACGCAGCATCCAAACACGTCTCACGGAACATGGTTAGGAATCGCTACTGCTCTAGAACATCGGAATGCGGTTAGTTCTCTGCTATGCTGTGTTAAGGAGGGGTGGAATGAGTATGAATAGGATATTGTAGTCCCCTTGATGATCTGTAATACTGTACATGTTCATGTGTGGCATGCAGTGAAGTTGTTCGCTGGCGTGGAACTGCGAGGGAAGTGGGGCGGAACGCGCCAGGAACGTCGGCAGCAGAGAGAGAGAGAGAGGACCTAATCACTCCCCTCATGTCAGTCATTGGCCTGGAAGAAGGCCAATTAGGATCAATCTGTTCTCCCGACCACAGCTACAAGCCTGCCACCACCCTCATCATTGCGACTACATTTCATTCATACCATTCCACTTTTATTATCCGAACCTCAGGTCTGACCGTCACAGTCGTAGCTTTTCGACGTACTTTGCCGGTAGGGTTTAAAGCCACTTGTTGTCCAATTGAAGGGACACACAAATGCGGAGCGAAAAATGTATAAAAGACATCGAGTGGTCATCCCCTTTGGACTTATGAAGTGTAGACTTTAGTAGGCTGCCTCCATGAGTCAGAGGTAGAATGTCTGACTCATATTCCCAAGACCGTGGATCCGATTCCGGGAAATAGTGTCCCCTTTTTATCTATACTAATATTATAAAGAGGAACAATGTGTATATTTGTTTTTAACGGATAAAAATGGGCTGTATTTTATTTTCAAAACAATTCGGGGGGGGGGTCGACAGGAGAGATATAACAATAATAGGCTAATATAGGCGAAATCAAATTTGTCGTACAAGGATGAGACAAAGCTCATTTTCAAGCCCCTTGATGCAAAGTAGAAAACTCGGTAAGCCCTACGGGGCCGAAAACAATGTTTTAAGGCCCTAAAACCCACCGTTATGGAGATATTGGCACCTCACTACCCCTGCTCTAAGAATCGGATATAGAAATGAACTGCCGTAACCATGCTAACGTCAGCTCCAGTATTCTTACGGCAGCGAGATTATCTGCAATATATCACAAAAACCTAACATGTTACAGACATGAATATTGGTATTTGGAATAAAACAACACACATTTTTATTTTCAGAAAATCCACTTAAGCGAAAGGGACGAGGGGGGGGGGGGGAGCGGTTGAAAAGAAGTGAGGAAGGAGTTGAATTCTTTATATGAGGATACATATATCTCAGAAACTGAAGACGTTACAGACGTTAAAACTGGTACTTGGAATCTCCTTTAAAAATAAAAGAATACACTTTTTGGAAAATCCACCTAAGGGGGGTGAAATAATAATAAAAAGTGGGTGAATTTTTAAAATTAGTATCTTATTCTTCTACCGCTTTTCCCACGCCTGTGGGGTCGCGGGTGCAAACTGTGTAGCACATGTGAATTTGGCCATGTTTTACGGCTTGATGCCCTTCCCGACGCCAACCTCGTGTGTAGGGATGTAATTACTATTTCGTGTTCCAGTTGTGGTTGGTAATGTAGTGTGTCGAGTGAATGTGAAGAGGAGTATATTGGAACAAACACAAACAACCTGTACCCGAGCCAGTTGAATTAATCACACGCGATTGAAATCCCCGACTCAGCCCGGAATCGAACCCGGAACCCTGTGAACCGAAGGCCTCAACGCTGACCACTCAGCCAAGGAGTGGGAAAGTTTTTAAAATGAGTGTACCTACAGTATATCTCATAAACTTAAAATGTTGCAGACGTGAAAAATAAAAAATAAAAATAAAGAAACACATACTTTTTGTTTTCGTAAAATCAACTTTAACTGGAGATCGAAAATAAGTGAATAAGGAGTTGAATTCTCTTTATGAGGATACTTATATCTCAAAAACTAAGGTGTTACAGGCGTGAAAATTGGTATTTGGTATCTCCTTTAGAAATAATGAAACTTTTTTTCGACTACAAATAGGACTCTTTCTCACATGTAGAGTTCCATGTCGCATGTCCCACATTTAGCTCTGCCAGTAGCCTGGTCATCTTAGCTCCAAAAGCCAATGCCACAAATTTGGTTTACAAAGAGGCTCTGGGATAAATGAAATGCAATTTTTCGGTGAGGGATTTTCAGATAATGTGGTAGTGCAGTACCGAGGAACAATTAATTTTTATCAGCTTACCAAATCCTCGCGAGCGAAGCGGTGGGTAACAGCTAGTGATCATATAAAAGGTTGACCCCACTTACGAGTATGGGACCCTGACCAGTAGTGACGTTTGGGAAATGGAAGTTGGAAGGGTAGCCAAAAATTTACAGACAACAAACTGTATCCGGGTTTGTGGAATTTAGCAGGTAGGGGGCGGGCGGGGTATACACATCAAAACTGATGAAGAAAGCTACAAAATGGTAAGTTTTTATGCTCTACGAGCGAATTTCGACAGAGAGGTCAAGGTTAACAATTTACCAAATTAAGTGCGGTGTGTTTCTAATGAGAAATACAAACAAATTCAAACATATCAAAGCCGTTATACGGGTATACAATTCACTACTTAGAACAGTAAAAGAATATGCATCTATTGTCTGAAATCCATAATGTAATAACATACATACATACATACATACATACATACATAAATTATCATTATAGACTGCTATGCCTTTCAGCGTTCAGTCTGCAAGCCTCTGAGAATTTACTAAACGTCGCCACAATCCTCGATTTGCAACTAGCGTTGTGGCCTCATTTAGTTCTATACCTCTTATCTTTAAATCGTTAGAAACCGAGTCTAACCATCGTCGTCTTGGTCTCCCTCTACTTCTCTTACCCTCCATAGCAGAGTCCATTATTCTCCTAGGAAACCTATCCTCCTCCATTCGCCTCACATGACCCCACGACAGAAGCCGGTTTATGGGTACAGCTTCATCCATCGAGTTAATTCCTACATTAGCCTTTATCTCCTCATTCCGAGTTCCCTCCTGTCATTGTTCCCACATGTTTGTACCAGCAATCATTCTTGCTACTTTCATGTCTGTTACTTCTAACTTATGAATAAGATATCCTGAGTCCACCCAGCTTTCGCTCCCGTAAAGCAAAGTTGGTCTGAAAACAGACCGATGTAAGGATAGTTTGTCTGGGAGCTGACTTCCTTCTTACAGGATACTGCTGATCGCAACTGCGAGCTCACTGCATTAGCTTTACTACACCTTGATTCAATCTCACTTACTATATTACCATCCTGGGAGAACACACAACACCGGGCGAGTTGGCCGTGCGCGTAGAGGCGCGCGGCTGTGAGCTTGCATCCGGGAGATAGTAGGTTCGAATCCCACTATCGGCAGCCCTGAAAATGGTTTTCCGTGGTTTCCCATTTTCACACCAGGCAAATGCTGGGGCTGTACCTTAATTAAGGCCACGGCCGCTTCCTTCCAACTCCTAGGCCTTTCCTATCCCATCGTCGCCATAAGACCTATCTGTGTCGGTGCGACGTAAAGCCCCTAGCAAAAAAAAAAAAAAAAAAAAAAAAAGAACACACAACCTAAATACTTGAAATTATCGACCTGTTCTAACTTTGTATCACAAATCTGACATTCAATTCTGTTGAATTTCTTACCTACTGTCATCAATTTAGTCTTCGAGAGGCTAATTTTCATACCATATTCGTTGCACCTATTTTCAAGTTCCAAGATATTAGACTGCAGGCTTTCGACACAGTCTGCCATTAAGACCAAGTCGTCAGCATAGGCCAAGCTGGTTACTACATTTCCACTTAATCGAATCCCTCCCTGCCATTTTATACCTTTCAGCAGATGATCCATGTAAACTACGAACAGCAAAGGTGAAAGATTACAGCCTTGCCTAACCCCTGTAAGTACCCTGAACCAAGAACTCATTCTACCATCAATTCTCACTGAAGCCCAATTGTCAACATAAATGCCTTTGATTGATTTTAATAATCTACATTTAATTCCATAGTCCTCCAGTATAGTGAACATCTTTTCCCTTGGTACCCTGTCACATGCTTTCTATAGATCTACGAAACATAAACACAACTGCCTATTCCCCTCGTAAATCACATACTGACATAAATATGTCAGAGTTGGGGGTCATCCGAAAATTTGTGTAACGAAATAGTGTCAGGTAACAAAATATGTTACCTAGCAACAGTACGTTGAGAGCTGCGTAAATCTGTATGTCATAGCCATCCATCAGTACTTCACATCACGGTTGCTAGGTAACATAGCGTCATACACTTTGTTGAAATAAATATTAAATGATCATTTCATTTTCCCAAAGAGAAATTTAATAAAATTCTTATAGAATCTTTCACTTACTATACTACCATCCTGGGAGGATACACATCCTGATTTGACATTATCTACCCGTTGCAATTTTATATTCATAGCTATTTCCTAATACTGACAAAACATAAAATATGATCATCTCGTATGCCATTTTATTGTATTTTTTTTAGTTTGTCAAGGTATAGTCTATATTCAATGGTAGCAGATTTTTAAAACTATTTTTTCATTAATCTACCTCCCAAACGACCGTTCCGCTATGAGTATTGGAATTCTGCCTTGATTGACAACACGTACGTCACTGTCATAGAACTCCGATCATTAACCATTGATTCTACTCGCTTGTAACCTACATGCAGGAATCCCGTTCTGAACGATCCTTCTGCTATTTTAGTAAATTTATAACAAACGCTGTTGTAACAGTGGAGCACGTTTAGCCAACATCGCCAAATTTGCTGAGCTCCAATTTACGTAGATTCATTTTTCACGCAGTCTGGTTATTATTAAACCTTGTCCACAGTATCGTGTTTTGTGTTCCAAATTAACGGGGCAGGTGTTAATATTGGAGCTGACACATTTCTAAACAGAGTTAAGTCAGTTCAGCGTAAACTGATGTGGCGGCCGTGTTTATTGCCCGAGACAGGGGATTGGTTGGCTTGATATGGAGGTACTATGAGTCACCTCTTGGAATATTCATGTACGGACCACAGGGTGGTTCAACAGAAATATCCGAGTTCACTTCTGAAGGAATGCTGCCGTGCAGATCATGGTGGTATTTATAATGTTCCTCTAGGCCTAATTTAAAAGTCATATTTTTTATGTTGAAAGAATTTCCTAGCAGACAATATAGGGGTCTCCATACTACGGAAAACGTAAAATTAAGCAATTTCCTCAATTGTGCCGAAAGTTGAAGGGCTAAATGGCCGTTAACGGTTTCAAATTATCATTCTTGAATAGCTCTATCAAACTTTTAAAAAAGGTCTAAAATCACTTCCTGCCTAAACGCAGTTCGGAAAAACAGCCAGAAATCGCTTGTTTCTTTACTCTTTTTCTTTTTTTTTCAAATCCTATCCAAACTAATAATTCTTCCTCTAATGTGTTCGTTGGTTCAGTACCCTCACGCCTTTTTTGATGTTTTGAAAAATGTCCCCACCGAATGTAGTTATAAGGCCTTAAGTGAAACTCTGCATTGACTCACATTAGCGCTCGTAGTGGTAGAAAAAGACAAACTGCTAATCTAATCGACCGGATAACAATAATTTAAAAAAGGATTGTATTTTTAGGAATAAATAAAGAATATATTCTCCTACTTTATTATATTTTATTGCCTAAAATCATAGCTCATATCCCTAGGATGTTTTCAACACTGAGTTGCTTGCCTGAAGGGCTAGAACTGTGGATATTTAAAATACTTCTTACCTTTAGCTGAAGGAGAAACGGAAGAAATAAAAGGATAATAATATTCTTCTTTTCCTTAATCGAGTGATTAAAAAAACATTTTATTTTGGATAACTTTGATTTTCATACAGATTTCCCAATTTCATGCCAGGAGAATGTTGGCGACGGCCGCTACCTTCCCAATCCTACCCCTTTTCTATCCTCCTGGCACAGGAAAACCTTCGATGTGTTAATGCGACGTTAAACAATTTAACAAATAAGTCGAAAAAATTCATATGAAACAAAGCTCAATTCTTCTTCTTCTCCCTCACCCACAACGAGTTGTGTGGCTCAAGTGTTATTACGACTGGATGCCTTTCCTCACGTCAGCCCTGTAAGGAGGGACGTAGGCTGCTCACTGTTTCGTAGTTGTTCTTAAGATGTTTTGTGCGTGAAGTGACAAATAAAAACACCTAGTCCCCGACTCGCAAGGATTAATCGGACGTAGCTAAAATTCCTAACCCGGCAAGAAATCAAAACAGAGTATCTTTGAACCGAAAGCCAGTATCCTGACCAATTAGTCAAGGAACCAGGCCATCCTTTCTATATAAACATTTATATCAGGACAGCGCAACGTTTTTTTCAATGTTCGAGTGGAGAGAAAACAGGACTTCCTTAAGATAAGTTCCATATTTCAAGTTCTTTTGTATTTAAACAGAAATAAATATAGAGAAGTGGACCCGTGCTTCTCTGCAGTATTCATTATAAATGGGTAAGATAACTCGTTTTAATATGCCTGTCGCAGTCACATTGTTTTGCCTGCCCTTTTCAGTAATTATATGGACATTTAATTACTTTTACTTAATAACTGATTCATTCATTCAGTTACAGTATATCGCTTCTTTCCATACAATATTCTGTGTTCTTCGACCATTCGACCGTATCTTAATCTTTTCAAGCGATCTTGCCCGAGATAGAGCAACATAATATTGGCCGTGGTTGAATACTGGGTCGAGTAAGTAGACTGCCCACTATTTCAAGAGTTCGCCCCTGCGCTTTATTAATGGTCATACAAAAGGTTAGTCTACTTGATACCTTCCTGTCCGTATGTACGTAGACATTTTCCTCTTAGCAGCATGTAAATTATTAGGAACGCTGTGCCATCTGTTGAGTATATTCAGAAGCTGGGCAAGGTAAGAGAATCAAAGAACATCTAGCAGAGAATGGCATTCATCATCATCAGACGAAGTGTATACTCTCTGGCTTGACAGGTAGTAATCAAACATGGCTTCATTCAACGACATTAATAAGGATGAAAATCACACATATCAGAATATTAATGACAGTGTCAGTCGCTTAGCAACCTGCTAATTACAGAATGTATTGCGGGTTGGATAAGCCTTCGCCTGCAGTTACTGAAGTGATCATTTAATGATTTGATTCAACGATTACTCATATTTGGCTAAATTTAGAGACCTATCATTGTCTCATGATTCGCCGGCAGGTAATTCCGGAGAGAATAAAACAGAAATGAAGTAAATCCGTCCAGTAGAACGGACGGATGGATTTGCCAAAACTGTTTTTAGTAACCTCTTTTAATATATAGGCCTAGATGTTTATACTTTTCTAAATATTTGAGCGTGATTTGATAGAAACTGATGATATCCTTTCAAGAATGAAACATGCCATTCTATTTTAATTGTTATTTTTCAGGTAATAATAATCGTATGGCCTCAGCTACCGTGTGCAGACATTTCAATTTGACGCCATCTGGCTGTCTGCTCGTCAATTTCGACGTTCCGTTTTACTCTAGGCTCACTACATGGCAGACCGAGTAAACCGGAACTCTCTTGGGCGTTTATGGCTGAGATTTAATGAATTTTGTCGGGTAAACACCAAATGTGTCACCAGAGATCTTTTACATGCCGACATCGTACGACATGGAGTGTCGAATGGACTTTTTGTCACCCTTCAAAAATCCGACTACCTCTGCCGGGTTTGAACCCGCTATCTTGGGATCCGGAGGCCGACACTCTACCGCTGATCCACAGAGGCAGCTATTTTGTCAGGTATAATAATGTTAGTATAGTCTACTTGTTTTTTTAGGTAGTTTTGCCGGGCCTAACAGTTACAAATTATCCAAGTAGAAACTGAAAAGGCAGGGATTTGTATACAGGGACATAACGTTAGGGCCTGCAGGGCAGGCGGGCCCGAGCCTTCAAGGGGCTCCGCAGTACCTCGAAAAAACATTTTTTAAAAATATACATCTAGCCTTATGTCATTCTGTATGGAAATGGTTAGAAGACCAGATCACGGCGAAATTGTTTGTTTTTACCATTTTTACGTAGAGGAATTGTCACTCGGTTGCATCTATCTTTTTTTTAAATGCTATTTGTTCGGGGCGTCGACCTAGAAAGATCTTTTGCTCCTACTTGCACCATATGCTAGGAACCTGCGTGTAATTGGAAATTGCGGAAACGTAAAGTGTCGAATGTGAGAAAAGGAACGTTAAGGACGACAAACACCCGGCCGGGAATCGAACCTGTGGCCGCCGGGTGACGGGGTCGGACTTGCATCTATCTAGCAGCAGTTTATTGTGTTGAATGTCACACAGCACAGCTGTAAACATTGCTTGCCCTTGCCGTCTCTCGCAACAGCACGACACGTTCCTCACAAAAGACCTCGACCAAATTATTTAAAAAATAATTACAGCAATGAAAATTGATATCAAAATATCATATTTTAGTTAGAAAATGATACTTTCTTGATGTGTAGTGCACCTGACATCGTATTATGCACATTATTTGCTTAACCTTTAACTTTTTTACACATTTATTCGACAAAAACTACTACTACTACTACTACTACTACTACTACTACTACTACTGTAACACCGTCTCTCAGGCCGGGAGATTTGTTACGCTGAAGGAGATGCTCGGAGAAGGTGAGGGGTTTGGCGTCCGTGGCCTATACTAGGAACTGTTTCGGCATTCGCCTTGGTGCAGGAGAATGGCAAACCACGGAAAACCATTCGCAGGACAGCCAACGGTTGGGGACAGCCGTGAGGTCCATCCCTGTCCCGTCTCCCGAATGCAGAGGCGTAGAGCCATGGTAGAGCAGTGGCCATCCCTCCTCCGCTCGGTTGGCCGGTCGGAGTGCAGAATTGTTGAACCACGGACCAGCCGTGGCCACTTGTGGGCCGAGACCCACTTTGCATCCACCGACCACTTGATGTAGTAACAATCAGGCACATCAGTTTCGAGCGAGCTCTCTTTGCGCAAAGGTAATAACATGGTGTACTTACACCAGGCTTATCAGTTGTGCACTGTGATATTTTTCAAACTTTATTTGAGCAGTTTTTGATGTAATTTTTTCGTATATTTTTCTGGGTTGTAATCGAACAAATTATTATTGTTCAGTATCGGTAACAGAGTATAGTTCTGTAGTTACTGGAAAATTAAACCAATTTTAAGCACCAATATCTAAGTGGCGTACGGTTGCGTTAGCAGTTCAGCAGCGTAGTCATTAAACACGGAGACAGTCAAATAAAACCGATTAAACCATTATTTTTTAAATAACCTTACAATAATGAATGAACCCTTTGTTCATATAATTTGACAGTATATTGCATTCTTTCTACCTGCTGTAATTACATTTATGCAAGTTATTCATAGGTTTTACGTTTAGTTTAAGGGGGCCCGAATTGTTATTTCGGCATGCGGGCCCGAATCACATTCTCTACGTCCCTGTTCAGATATTACAAACAAAAAAATCGTGCTCACACGCTGTCTCTCGCTTTTGAGGCTACCCACTTGGAATGGTCTGTTCTGCGTGACTGTTGATGTCGTGATTGAGGCCACGTGATCTCCAATTTACGTACATTTCGCACCATAAGGATGTGACTTTTCATTTCATGCATGAAATTTGCAAAGCTCGTGAAATTCCCACTCTGCTATTACGGCACTCTCTTCTGGATTGTGAGCCACTTCGACGTGAGGTTGAACTTATTCACAACATGTTCGTAGATAGTTCTCAAATCATAATGACTTCATCGCGTGTCTATCTCCACAGTAGCTTGTGGCATGTGGACGAGGTGAGATAGTACTTAAGTGCTGCCCTTCCCTCTTCGAGACAAGGAAAGCACAATCATTGATATCGTTGAAAGCACCTCACTGCGTCAATCAGTCAATCAATCAGTTGCTCGATCGATCATCACTGATCTGCATTTAGTCACCTAGGTGGCAGATTCCCTATCTGTTGTTTACATAGCTTTTCCTTAAATAAGTGCAAGGAATTTGGAATTTTATTTAACGTCTCCCTTGGTAAGTTATCCCAATCCCTAACTCTTCTCTTTATAAAGGAATATGTGCCCCAATTTTTCCTCTTGAATTCCAACTTTATCCTCATATTATGAAACATTCAGAAACACCACTCAGACGCATTCGTGTACTACTGTAATTCCACGCCATCTCTCCACTGACAGCTCGGAACATACCACTTAGCCGAGCAGCTCGTCTCCTTTCTTCCAAATCTTCCCAGCCCAAACAGCGACATTTTCGTAATGCTACTCTTTTTGGCGGAAATCACCCAGAACAAATCGAGGTGCTATTCCTTGGATGTTTTCAGTTCTCGAATCAAGTAATCGTGGTGACAATACTCAAGTCGGGGTCTTACCAGAGACTTCATACCTTCTCCTTTACGTCCTTACTACAACCCCAAATACTCCCATAACCATGTGCAGAGATCTGTACCCTTCATTTACAAGCCCGTGTATGTGACTACCCAAATGAAGATCTTTCCTTATATTAGACTAACACCGCCGGGCTGAGACGGTTGAGGCTTTCTGACCCCAAGTTGACAGTTTCTCTCCTGGCTCATTCCGGTGGTATTTGAAGGTGCTCACAGCCTAGTGTCGGTAGATGTACTGACACGTAAACAACCTCCCACGGGACTAAATTACGGCACCTCGGCGTCTCCGAAGACCGTAAAAGTAGTTAGTGGGACGTAAAGCAAAAAACATGATTTATTATAGACAAACATCTAGGTGCTTACAGTGATCACCATAAGGAACTTTGAACCCATCAGCGCTATAATTAAAACTGAGAGCACTTTTCCTATTAGTGAAACTCATAACCCGACTTTTCTTGTCTAGTTCGCATGTGCAATATTTGTTGACTAATGGAAACTTACTGCTAACATACTGCAGTTGAGTACTAGGAACACTTACCCTTATATGGAGACAACGTACATGAAAAGCTGTAGTTGTAACTTCAATGACTTTGAAACTGTCTCATGTATTTATGCTGTAAGTTTTAGATTATTCCCCTGATAAACATTGTTCTTTATTTCTGTTGCAGGTAAGTCCCATTAAGAGTTTCACGTCTGCGTGACTACCAGAAAGATCCACCCCTTTAAATGGTGAGTGCGTTTTACAATCCACAATATTCTAAAATGTATTCTTCTGTTGTGTGCTGACTGCTTCATGCATAAAATGGAAACGTTGTCATACACCTTAGAATCCTGTTTGTTTCACGAATGGGAACGGAACACTGACAGTCCTCCCCTAATCTGGATAACATTCGGTAATCGGCCATTGCGGGCACACTTCCCATAAAAACACCCTGACCATACAAAAATATAAAACAATGCAACATTTGGATGCCGACCAACTCTCCCGAATGAGGTGGGTGACTAGCGATGTATATATGTATATTTTTTGCATCGCTTCCTGACCTCGCGATCAGTTTATTGAATTTTCTCCAGATTTCAAATACATTCTTCTGTCAGCATCTGCAGGCTGTCACAGAGACAAATAGTACCATACAGACTTTCGTCAGGGATGAACATTTTTTTTCTTTTTCTTTTTTTTCTAGTGGCAGTCTCAGGAGGTCAACTGAGCAGAGGGGTTTCGATTCCCAATTCAGCAATCCTCTAAGTAGTTTTCCATGATTTCCAACTTCGTCGCCACTGTGGAAAACCAGCGAAAATGACAAATTAGGGAATCTGTAGTTTTGAAGTTTTGGCCTAGATTATATTTATATGTCTACCCTCTGACAAATTCTCACATCTGCAGCTCGTTCTGTATGGCTAACACATAAAACCAGTCATTAAATATAAAAATTGATTTGACATGAGTAAGCATCTTCTTTCAGCTCTCCTAATTTTTTGACAATTTGCATATTCGTTAGTTTGCTTGAGGAGGGACGACTTCTCTTCCAGGCAATTGCTTGGATGGTAACCATCTTAGTCACGGCCGCTTCCTTCCCTCATCCTTATTCATCCCTTCCAATAATCTCATCGGCCGGGCTGAGTGGCTCAGACGGTTAAGGCGCTGGCCTTCTAACCCCAACTTGGCAGGTTCGATCCTGGCTTAGTCCGGTGGTATTTGAAGGTGCTAAAATACGACTGCTTCGTGTCGGTAGATTTACTGGCACGTAAAAGAACTCTTGCGGGACTAAATTCCGGCACCTCGGCGTCTCCGAAGACCTTAAGAAGTAGTTAGTGGGACGTAAAGCAAATAACATTATTATTATTATTATTATTATTATTATTATTATTATTATTAATCTCATCCGCCGCAAGGCCCCTATTCAGCATAGCAGGTGAGGCCGTCTGGGTGAGGTACTGGTCCTCCTCCTCAGTTTTATCCCCGACCAAACGTCTCACGCTCCAGGACACTGCCCTTGAGGCGGTACAGGTGGGATCCCTCGCTGGACGGTAACCGGATTAAGAAAGAAGGAATAATGAAAGGAAAAGAAACAGGTGATATTTTTGTAAGGTACATAGCCTATGCGTGGTTCCTAAAAATAGAAATTGAACCTTTTACTCCAATTGCAGTGGTACTGATGAAGGATTTGGAAGTCTGAACTGCTTACAGAAGTTTGTAAAAAATGTTATATGCATTGACTTCCTCAGGTTGATCGACGTGAGTCTGAAATCATCATCACCACCACCACCACCACCACCACCACCAACAACAACAACAACAACAACAACTTCTTATTATTCTTCTTCCATCACCCTTGTCCAGGGAACTCCAGGGTCAGGTAGTAGATCATTGAACTCCATTTCGCCCTCTCACTGTCCTCATCCGCTTTGACACTTTATAAAAGCTATTATTGCAGTGAGCTCGCCACACCCAAAGCGGATTTGTTTCGTATGTAACATTACTGTCGGGTTTAAGTCAGGCTGCCCCTAACCTGGAGAACAGACGTTGCATGCTGAATTTTAGTAGCATTTCCTATACTGAGGGGCCAGCACTAAGTGCTTGTTCATGTGATAGAGCCAGATACACTTTTCGTATTCTTCTTTCTTCTTCTGGTGGTGCTCTTCACGCAAGGGTGACGACGATCATGGAGTAAGTTCTTCTATTTTATGTTTCCAGTATCACAGTTGCGTATAGTGAATTTCGAGCCAGTTTCAGAGGTTCTGTCCACGTCCTCTGTTCCTTTCTGTTAATCAATTAATCAGTCAATCAGTCAGGAGTTATCATCACTGATCTGCCTTTACGGCGGTTGCCCAGGTGGCAGATTCCCTGTAAGTTGATTACCTCACCTTTACTTAACTGACTTCAAATTTTATCAAACATTTCCCGTGATAAATTACACCATTCCCTCCTATAAGTTAATGAAATGAAAATCCACATCCTGTTTCCAGTCAGTGACCGGCTCAGGAATGGAATGAATGAAGCCCCCATCTAGCGGCGGGATAGGAATTGTGCCCGCTGCCGAAGCCTGTCGCACTCCTCTGGGGCAATGATTAATGACTGACAAATGAAATGATTTTGGAGAGTGTTGCTGGAATGAAAGATGACAGGGAAAACCGGAGTACCCGGAGAAAAATCTGTCCCGCCTCCGCTTTGTCGAGCACAAATTTCACCTGGAGTGCCCGGGATTTGAACCATGGAACCCAACGGTGAGAGACCGGCGCGCTGCCGCCTGAACCACGGAGGCTCTCCTATAAGTTAATGTTTGCCCGAATTTGTCTTCTTGAATTCTAACTTTATCTTCATATTGCGATATTTCCTATCTTTAAAATCTCCACTCAAGTATATTCAACTACTAATGTCATTCCATGCCATCTCTCCACTGACAGCTCGGAACATAGCACTGAGTCCAGCTGCTCGTCTCCTTACTCCCAAGTCTTCTCAGCCCAAAGTTTGCAACATTTTTGTGGCACTAATTTTTTTTCTGTCGGAAATCATCCCGAACAAATTGTGCTGCTTTCCTTTGGATCTTTTTCCAGTTCTCGTATGAAGTAGTCCTGGTGTGAGGTCCCCATGAACTGGAACCATACGCTAATTGGTGTCTTACCAGAGACCTCAGCGCCCTCTCCTTTACATCCTTACTTCTTCTCCTTAGGACGCAATCTCCCTACGAAGGTCGGCGATCCAATTGATTATGATCACTCTCAAACGAGCGGCTCGAAGGATTTCGATTCCATAGCAACAGCGCAGGTCTATAAGCCAGGAATTTCTCCGTCTCTCCTCAGATCGTTTCCCTTCAATTTTTCCCTCCATTGATTTGGAGTAGTTCATATCTTTCATCTCCAATGATGTGCCCGATGTACCTGAGCTTTCAATCCTTGAGGAGTGTTAGAAGCTCTTTTTTTCTTATTTAATACGTTTAAGACTTCCTCATTGGTCTTCCACACAGGATATTCGAAGCATTCTTCTGTACAAGTACATTTTGAAAGCTTCAGTCCGTCTCTCCAGCAAAGGACTGAGTGTCCAGCCTTCAAAACCACACAGAAAGACAGGTAAAACATAACATCGCAACACGCGAACTCGTAGCTGAAGGATGAGATCTCTACTGGTGAAAAGGGCCCTCATACATCCTTACTACAAACCCTCAATACTGTTACAACCATACGAAGAGATCTGTAACCTATATCTAAAATCCCATGTATGTGATTACCCCGATGAAGATCTTTTATTATATTATTAACACCTATGAATTTATATTGATTCTTCCTCAAATTATTGAGGTTGCCAAACCGACAAAGAATATCATGCGATATAAAAATTTATTACAGAGTACAGAGTAAAAAAGTCATTCTATTGATAATGTACAGAAAACGAAGAAGCAGCAGGTAAATTACTTTAATTGGTGTAGTTAAGTGGATGGAGCGTAGAGGTGATGCCTCAAGATCGCTGTCGAGGCTCTCAATGTTTGTATGCCCCAAGTCACGATGGTGTCATTCGGTTCACCAAAGCGTCGTAAGTACGTGACCAATAGTTTATTTATTTTTTTGCTAGGGGCTTAACGTCGTACCGACACAGATAGGTCTTATGGCGACTATGGGATAGGAAATGCCTAGGAGTGGGAAGGAAGCGGCCCTGGTCTTAATTAAGGTACAGCCCCAGCATTTTCCTGGTGTGAAAATGGGAAACCACGGAAAACCATCTTCAGGGCTGCCGAGAGTGGGATTCGAACCCACTCTCCCGGATGCAAGCTCACAAGATCTACGAGCACGGCCAACTCGCCCGATGACCAGTAGTTAAGGAATGGTGCCCCTTGCACCCAGCTTGAGCCCTGTGAACTCGATGTCCTCAAGATTGTACTCAAGGTTGGTGAAGATATCCTCTTATTTTCTTCATCGGCTTCAACGGGCTGTTGTGTATCTGCTCCAAATCTGACAGTCGGGTCGAGAATGAAACTTGTTTTTCTCCCGGGTTTGAAGGCGATCATGTCGATTCGTCTTGTTCTACCATCAACTGCGACGGCATGGACCATTTCACGTACTAGATACCCTTTACAGTGGTCTCCGCAAGGTACTTTCAACCTATGAGCTCAAGATTTAAAATTGAGACGAGTTTTCCTTGTGGAGAAACTCGGTTATCATTTTTTGCGCTGTTTGCCGGTGTGAATTTTGGTTTTGAAAAGTTGACAGGTATGCACAGTACCATAGGCTACATTTCAGCTGGAACAATGCTTGAGGGAACCATGTTACACTTTTAAAAAGTATGGGGAGAAACCCCCTCACACCCTCACACGCATTACTGTCCATTTTTACGATGTTCATCACAAGGTAAAAAAGACCTCTGTTCAAACAGCTGTACAGTTCCTGTCTCTGAATTGAATGAGAGCTTCCGCCGCATTTTATGTTCTGTAATTGGTGGCATTACACCTATGAATGTGCTGTTGCATTGAACGTATCCATAGTGAGATATTTATTTAATTCAATGGAATATCGTATTTGGATTCAGTTCATTGTCACTTTTGATTGACTGTATTCCACTAAATACATTGCATTGGATGGACTGAAAGCTCTCATTCCGTCTTCATTACAAATGCTGGTTCGTAATACTCGTTAATAATTCTTGTGGCGTACACTTTGCTACAATCGGATGGACCACAATAACATTGCAGTTATTCTATGTTTAAATAATACTAATTATGAAACTCGCAGAAAATCACAATTTCTTCATTAGTAATGCCATTTACCGGAGAAGAGTTGCAGCAGAAGAACAGGAGCGGACCTCGACTAATAAAGAAAAAGAAAGTAGCAATAGTCAGTCAGGACATTCTTCAAGTACCGATCTCATTAACTACCGGCACTTCAATCTCTTCAGGTCCGTGTTATCTACAGAGTGCCGAAGAATAACGTTATTGTTTTTTATGTCCCAGTAACTACTTTTGAAGGTTTCTGGAGAAGCCGAGGTGCCGATATTTTGTCCCGCAGGAGTACTTTTACTTGCCAGTAGATCTACCGACACGAGGCTGACGTATGTGAGCACCTTCAAATATCACCGGGCTGAGCCAGGATTGAACCTGTCAAGTTGGGGTCAGAAGGCCAGCGCCTTAACCGTCTGAGCCGCTCAGCACGGCATTTCCGAAGAATGTGTCGTTACCACTTCGCCTTATTCACTCGTGTGATCTTCCGGTTGTCAATCAGAAATCTAAAAAGGATACTTCTTTTGTTGAGGGCAAGTAAATCCCTTCTACTCATATGTTTCCGAAAATAACCGATGAGTCGGAAAAATCTGTTTTTTACAGCACTGGCTGTATTTTGTCTCCCGTCAGAGAAGAAACCCCCCTCATCGCTTAATTTAGTTATATAATTTTGAGGTCAGTAAGTGTTGACGGGAGCGGAGGTTGGAGGGGATAACCTCCCTTCTTAACAAACGGTGCCTTTTAGGGGTTTAATTTTGAGGTCCGTTAGTGGAAACAAGTTTCAAAAATTTGGAAAACGCCAATACAGCTAGACTGTCTACTTAAAACAGGTCGTGAGTGAGCCAAGGGCCTTGGCTCTTTGCTTTACATTTGCCCAATTCAACACGTTCACTTTTTATCGCTCCCAGAGTTCGTCTTGTATTCATCAGATAGGAAGAACAAAAAATATTAAGCACAGTACTAAAAAAGCTGTGTATGAAGAACTTTATAAGAAGAAAGACGTCCCAAGGACATGTAAAGAAGTGGTGTATGAAATATGTATGTTACTGCCCGATACTGACACAGGATACGACTGGGACCTGGACACTAATGAAAAGACAGGAGAACAAAATCCTGACCAGTGAGATGGAACTTTTGAGTTATATGATAGAAAACGCAAGAAAGGACAAAGTAAGAAATTAGGATGACAGCAAGGAAATTGGAGTAGAAACGCATTTAGACAGAATGGAGGGAAATAATACGAGATGGTTTGGACATGATATGAGGATGTAACATGGGACGATATCGTACAGCTGTGAGGTTGCACCCGGGAGATAGTCTGTTTGAACCCTACTGTCGGCGGCCCGAAAGATGGTTTTCCGTGGTTTCCCATTTTCACGCCAGGCCTCCATAGCGTAACGGTTAGTGTTATTAGCTGCCGTCCTCGGGGGGCCGGGTTCGATTCCGGGTACTGCCAGAGATTTAAGAATGGGAGGTCAGCTGGTATGTGGTTG
Source organism: Anabrus simplex (assembly GCF_040414725.1). Lineage (NCBI taxonomy): Eukaryota > Metazoa > Arthropoda > Insecta > Orthoptera > Tettigoniidae > Anabrus > Anabrus simplex. Next base: position 44,394,842 of record NC_090275.1, read on the forward strand.
AAATGGCGCATGCAGCTCACCTCCACTGGGGGTGTGTCTAAAAAGAGCCACTTCCTTCCCACTTCTAGCCCTTTCCTATCCTATCGCCGCCGTAAGACCTATCTGTGTCTGTGCGACTAGGCTAGGTCAAGCAGCAGGGAAACCTTTCTGGACAGTAATAAAGAATCTTAGGATGGGAGGGAAAATGGAAATGAAGTGTTTTGAGTGATTCAGATGAACTCACAATAGATCCCAGGGAATCACTGGAGAGGTGGAGGGAATATTTTGAACATCTTCTCAACGTAAAAGGTAATCTTCCTGGTGGTGTTGCAAACAGCCAAGTTCATGGGGAGGATGAAAAATATAATGGTGAAATTACGCTTGAGGAAGTGGAAAGGATGGTAAATAAACTCCATTGTCATAAAGCAGCAAGAATAGATGAAGTTAGACCTGAAATGGTGAAGTATACTGGGAAGGCAGGGATGAAATGTCTTCATAGAGTAGTAAGATTAGAATGGAGTGTTGGTAAGGTACCTTCAGATTGGACAAAAGCAGTAATTGCACCTATCTTTAAGAAAGGGAACAGAAAGGATTGCAACAAGTATTGAGGCATCTCATTGATTAGTGTACCAGGCAAAGTATTCACTGGCATCTTGGAAGGGAGGGTGCGATCAGTCGTTGAGAGGAAGTTGGATGAAAACCAGTGTGGTTTCAGACCAGAGAGAGGTTGTTAGGATCAGATTTTCGGTATGCGCCAGGTAATTGAAAAATGCGAGAGGAATAGGCAGTTGTGTTTATGTTTCGTTGATCGAGAGAGTACTGAGGGAAAGGATGTTCGCCATACTGGGCGACTATGGAATTAAAGGCAGATTATTAAAATCAATCAAAGGCATTTATGTTGACAGTTGGGCTTCAGTGAGAATTGGTGGTAGAATGAGTTCTTGGTTCAGGGTATTTACAGGGGTTAGACAAGGCTGTAATCTTTCACCTTTGCTCTTCATAGTTTTCATGGATCATCTGCTGAAAGATATAAAATGGCAGGGAGGGATTCAATTAGGCGGAAATGTAGTAAGCAGTCTGGCATATGCTGACGACTTAGTCTGGCAGATTGTGCCGAAAGCCTCCAGTCTAATATCTTGGAACTTGAAACTAGGTGCAATGAGTATGGTATGAAAATTAGCCTTTCGAAGACTAAATTGATGTCAGTAGGTAAGAAATTCAACAGAATTGAATGTCAGATTGGTGATACATAGCTAGAACAAGTCGATAATTTCAAGGATTTATGTTGTGTGTTTTCCCAGGATGGTAATATAGTAAGTGAGATTGAATCAAGGTGTAGTAAAGCTAATGCAGTGAGCTCGCACTTGCGATCAACAGTATTCTGTAAGAAGGAAGTCAGCTCCCAGACGAAACTATCTTTACAGCGGTCCGTTTTCGGACCAACTTTGCTTTACGGGAGCGAAAGCTGGGTGGACTCAGGATATCTTATTTATAAGTTAGAAGTAACAGACATGATAGTTGCGAGAATGATTGCTGGTACAAACAGGTGGGAACAATGGCAGGAAGGTACTCGGAATGAGGAGATAGAGGCTAATTTAGGAATGAACTCGATGGATGAAGCTGTACGCATAAACCGGATTCGGTGGTGGGTCATGTGAGGCGAATGGAGGAGGATAGATTACCTAGGAGATAATGGACTCTGTTATGGAGGGTAAGAGAAGTAGAGGGAGACCAAGACGACCATGCTTAGACTCAGTTTCTAACGATTTAAAGATAAGAGATATAAAACTAAATGAGGCCACAGCACTAGTTGCAAATAGAGGATTGTGCCGTGGCGACGTTTAGTAAATTCACAGAGGCTTGCAGACTGAACGCAGAGTCTATAATGATGATGATGTATGTATGCATGATGTATGTACTCTTTTGTCGAAAGTCACTCAGAACAAATCGAGCTGCTTTCCTTTGGATTTTTCCAGTTTTTGAATTAAGTAATCCTGGTGAGGGTCCCATACACTGGAATCATACTCTAGTTCGGGTCTTACCAGAGACTTGTATGCCCTCTCCTTTACATCCTTAATGCATCCCCTAAATGCCCTCATAACCATGTGCAGAGATCTGTACCCTTTATTTACAATCAAATATGTATTATTCGCTAATCGGCCAACTAAGGACCACGGTAAGTATATCGGTTACATTCAGGTGTTTATTCAATTTTCGAATGATCCAGCAGGTTTTCATTAGCTTGCTGTGTCGAGTACGGCGTCTATCCGACCACCTTGCACCAGTTGTTCATTTCTCATTCCGGAAAGTCCCAAAATTCACGATGCTTTTTCTGAGATGGTCTCCTTTGTGCGCGTCATCTGATCGTTTTTTTTTTTTTTTGCTAGGGGCTTTACGTCGCACCGACACAGATAGGTCTTATGGCGACGATGGGATAGGAAAGGCCTAGGAGTTGGAAGGAAACGGCCGTGGCCTTAATTAAGGTACAGCCCCAGCATTTGCCTGGTGTGAAAATGGGAAACCACGGAAAACCATCTTCAGGGCTGCCGATAGTGGGATTCGAACCTACTATCTCCCGGATGCAAGCTCACAGCCGCGCGCCTCTACGCGCACGGCCAACTCGCCCGGTTCATCTGATCGTAGACTCTTTCTTCGAGGAATTTCTTGATGCTAACGTTCCTGGGAATTGTTTTTGATTTTGCGTCGAAATAGTTTAAAATACGTTTTGTCCGTCGGGAATCGTGACCGTAGTAGCAAGCCCTGCGTTTGCACATTTTGTCCGTGATCTCCTCCGTCTTAGAGTAGACTTCTTGACTGGATTTTCTTATGTAGATGCCGTTTTTCGTAGTTTGGGCGAAGTATGTTATATAGAATCTCTCTTTTTGCTCTAAGTTAGCAAGCGCACAATTATTATTATTATCATTGTTGTTGTTGTTATTGTTACGGGGTTACCCGTGGACCAGCAGAGGTGAAAAGAAGGTGCGGGCTTGAATGGGTCTAACTACGAAATCAAAGTTACTTTAAAACTTTAACAAGGTTATATTTTTTGAATTTTAACAATTAACAACATCAAAACATTAACAATCTTTCGCTAGGTGCGATCGCAATAACATATCAGGTACCATGACAAAAGTTTTTACAAGGCCAGTACATCCAAAGTTTAGTAATCCGGGCTTCCAGCCCCTCGCTTTGCATTTCTTGAGCTCACGGCTCCCAGTTACAAGAAGGTACAAAGGTTCAGGGGCAGAAAACCCCAAGTTCACGGAGCACTTGCTCCCACCAACAACAACATGCCTAGCCTCCAAGAGGCACACCTTGTAACTACAAAATTTTAAGGAAAGAGCTATCAGGCTCTCAAATTCTCAACATCCAAAATTTACAACACTCTTGCCTTCTATGGCCCAATTTTGAAGCAGGGGTATCTCGTACCCAACCTACAAGGGCCTTCGTGGGAAAGAAAAGATCAATAAAATGGCCCAAAATAACAAGATGAATGGAGGCGTGTACTTGCACTCCTACATGAACACTTGTTAAAACCTAAGGGGCACTAGGCCGATTAAACAGGGGCTATTCCCACACTAGGGAGGTGACTCGTATAAGAAAATTTTAATGCATTAAGAATAGAAAGTCGGTTATGAAAACGTAGTCACCTCCGATCAAAAATGAAGGGGAACTCGAGAGGGTAAAGCGCTCTGTATCCCCGATTTACAGTTAAAGACTTTTGAAGTTTTTATATGAGACAGAAGAAGGTTACATTTAGAAACTAAAGTTACATGTTTAAAGATTCGGACCTTCCCCTCGGGCTAAACTGGCAAAGAAAGCAATAAAGAAAGATGTTATGTGGCCATTACCTTGACGGAGAACTGCTGCCTGATGAAAGAGGCGCCTACCCGCCCAATGCTTTACATACGCACTCTCAGAAATACGACGATGAAATGGCCAAGAGGCGTGAAAAGCCACGGTATTTAAACCCTCAGGGAAGATTCGAGATCTTTCATGAATCCTCAGAACACGCCCACATAAATTTTATTGGCTGATACAAAATTCGGGATTGGCTAAATTCAAAACTGGCGAAAAAGAGGGAAATATTGCCAACCCAGAAATAAATGAACATCACTTAGTTACCAGAAACCTAGAGATACAAAACTTCTTCAGAAAAGTTCCTTCACTTCGCACCCGGATGCAGGATCCTAGGTTTTAGTAGTGACACCTTGAGACAAAAGTTCAAATTTATTACATTATCAGTTGCACATTTTTATCAGTAGGAGAGTACTATTAGGCGCAGAATTAGAATGCGCGGGATAGGGGTGTACCACCCGGTACAATTATTATTATTATTATTATTATTATTATTATTATTATTATTATTATTATTATTATTATTATTATTATTATTGGACCCGTGCTGCTCCGTAGCATTCGTTATAAATAGGTCAGATAACTGTCGTAATCATATTGTATTACCTGCCCTTTTCATTGGTTTTATGAATATTTAATAAGAAGCATGTTATAGTATGCCGCTGTTCGTAGTCAGAATTCATCCATTCTGACGCCATCATGTCGTCTCTGTGGTAAAAATCTATTTATATATTCGCTTCTTTTAAATCCTGCAGTTCTGGATGTAAAGCTTGGTATTGTGTCGTAGAAGGCAATGGTATTTTTAATCGCAGTTGTTCTATATAGAACGGTTTTTTGCCGGGAAGATGGGATCTGTTTGTACGTAGACTTTTTTCTCTTAGGAGCATGTAAGTTATTAGGAACACTCTGCCATCTGTTGAATATATTAGGAAGCTGAGAAAGATTAGATAATCAAAGAGTATCTAGCAAGGAATAGAATTCTTCCGTGATCAGAGGAAGTGTATACTCTCTGGCTGCATGCAATGCCATTACTAAGGATGAAGATCGCATATAATCAGAATATTAATGAAGGTGTTAGTCGCTTAGCAACCTGCTACAGAATGTATTGCGGGTTAAGGTAAGCCCTCGCCTGCAATTACTGGAGTGATAATTTAATGACTTGGTTTTATGATAACTCGAAGTTGGCTGAACTTAGAGACCTATCAATGGATCATGATTCACCGGCTGGTAATTTCCGAGAGGATAAAACAGAAATGAAGCAAATCGGTCCACTTGAACAGACAGACGGATTTGCCAAATCTGTCTAATCAACTCTTTTAATATATGGATTATTATTATTATTATTATTATTATTATTATTATTATTATTATTATTATTATTCGATTCTGATCATGGCAAGTATAACTTTGTTGAATCAATTCACGTAGAAGCGACAATATTATTGTAATCGGCGATTTAAATTGAGTTAAATGGTGTGCGTTTATTTGTGGTGAGTGTGTTAGTGCTGTAGCGGCTAAAAGATGGCGCCTCCATTAATTAACGGACACCAAACACGCCCTGTATTTAGTTCGTGCTGATTGTTTGATGGTTTATTTAATCCGCTCCATAAACGCTCCCTTCTTTAACACTGTAGTGTACTTGTAAACTTCGTGTGGATATGTGAATTGTTGTAGATGGAATATTCTGATTGGTTGGTTCAAATCCCTGCTTATCTTCCGTTCTCGTGCCTAACCTGTCGTTGTTCGTACAAATAAACACAACTTGGTGGTTACAAGGCGGATAATTCTGCTGTTCACAAACGAAAGTAGGACGAACTGTTTTCGTCATTTTTAACCCGCGCAAGTTTTAATATAACTCCCGAGATGGTGATCCAGCCTTCGTGGCCCAGGTGACAGCACGCCGGCCTCTCACCGCTGGGTTCCGTTGTTTGTCACTCCATGTGTGATTTGTGCTGGACAAATCGGAGGAGGGCAGGCTTTTCTCTGGATATTTCGGTTTTCCCTGTCATCTTTCATTCCAGCAACACCCTCCAGTATCAGTTCATTTCATCTGTCAGTCATTTATCATTGCTCCAGAGGAGTGCGACAAGCTTTCGCAGCCGTCACAATTTCTATCCTCGTCACTAGATGGCGGCTTTATTCATTCCATTCCTGGTGTATACTTTTCTGACTGTCGTGTGAAATGATCACGAATAGTTCTCTTGCTTGTAATATTTGGGTAGACTCTTTCAACCTTCTTCTTTTACAAGTAAGTTTCCTTTTTGTGTTATGGTTTTGAAATTATTGAAGGGGAAGAATTCTGCTGGTCACAAACAAAGGGGGACAGATTTTTTACCGAGGGACCCAGTTCCGAAACGAAACATAGACCAATTTCACACTAAAAAATAAGTGGTAGTCGACACAACCTTTTCTCCCGAGGACCGGCTCCCTGGAAAAGAATAACGAAGTAAGAAGTGTCGTCTCTGAGGGCAACATAATGTGTAGGTCGTACGCCTAATGTGTATACAAATCTCATAACAGAACTGTTGCACGGGCTAGAGTCGATCAAATTAAATTACGGTTTCCTTCTGGGAACTTAATTTTGTATAACAAACATAAATGGCTATTATTGGTATTTTTCCGGTTACGGCACTTTGTTTGGATTTAGCCCAGTTATACGACCAGATGTGTTCTATGTAAATACCGGGTAAATTGGCCGTGCGGTTAGGAGTGCACAGCTGTGAGTTTGCATCCGGGGGTTGCTGGGTTCGAACCCCACTGTCGGCAGCCCTGCAGATGGGTTTCCATGGTTTCCCCATTTTCACACCAAGCAAATGCTGGGACTGTACTTTAATTAAGGCCACGACCCCTTCCTTTCCACTCCTAGGCCTTTCCTATCCCATCGTCGCACTAAGACCTGGCTGTGTCGGTGCGACGTAAAACAACCTGTAAAGAAAGTTCTATGTAAATGAATATGTGTATTAAGAAGAAAACGATTCCTAACCAGACAATGTTAAAATCCCCGACTCTGTTAGGAATCGAACCCGGGCTCTTTAAACGGAAAGCCACCGGACACAAATAGCTATGATCTTTTGTTTCGCTCGTAGCCGGTGCTCACATTGATGTAACCTTACCAACCAAGTTGAGCTCTCTTATTTTGAGTGATAATTGACAGGAATTTTCTAGTTAGAACACGTGTTGCGCCAGATTAATAACAGTCGATCCTTGGTTGGAGCGGGCTAATGAGAGAGGGCGTTGCTCCTTAATGACACCTTCCCCGGTCCTGACTTAATTAATGAAGCTAAAGGTTACAATATAATACACACACGCCTTCATTTCAACTCAGCTGCTTGCATCGTAAATAATAATTAAATTGTGATTCCTCTCTCTTCAAGGGATTAAATAAAACAGCACCTGATGAACCCTACTCGTAACGCAGACGAAGAGCAACCTTTCATATTCTGAGAACTTCAATATTTTCCTTCCATATTACATCCAAGGAGCCGCGCTTTCTTCTCCAGTTCTTTACAGCCGTGATTCTCAAAATAATTGTCACTCTGGACCGTCGTCCTCCCCCTCTCCTTTCCATGTATCTGTATTATTGCGAACTCCTCAAAATCGTGAGATTAATAATGGGTAGATTAGGTTTTGAGGCTAGAATTAAGTGAGTTTTCCTATATGGGTGTGTCCAATTGGGATGAAACCTCGTCGATAATTTTTACGGCCGGATGCCCTTCCTGACGTCAACCTCATAAGAGGATTTAATAACCGAGCAAGTGGTCTCACGGTTTGGGTCATGTAGCTATTAGTTTGCAATCGGGAGATAGTGGGTTCGAGTCCCACTGTAGGCATCCCTGAAGGTGGTCTTCTGTGGTTTCCTATTTTCACACCAGGAAAATGCTGGAGCTGTACTTTAATTAATGCCACTGTCGCTTCCTTCCCATTGCTAGCCCTTTCCTGTCCCATCGTCCCCATAAGACCTGTCTGTGTCGGTGCGACGTAAGGCATGTTGTAATAAAAATTAAAAAATTTAAAAGATTAAGAACTGGCCTATCGATTGGCGAAGAACAATTAACAAAAAATCATATTACGCAGTCTGAAACTGAAGCAATACACGTCAGTCATACGACCAGAAGCTCTGTTTGCCATGGAGTGTCTTTCATTCAACCGAAGAGGTCTGATAGAGAAACTTGATGTCAGAGAGAGAAGAATTCTCAAGAACATCTTAGGTTCGGTAAAAGAAGATGAAGATTTCCGTAGACGGCACAATTCCGAGCTCTACGAACATACAGATAGACTCTCTGATTGTGCTAGGAAAAGCCTTCTATGGCCATACACTAAAACTGTCTTCCAAAAGACCGACCAATCGCCTGGTCATCTTTTGGCAGAACAAGAAGACTTGACTGACAGAAACTGAGAAGGACGTTAAAGAACTGGGAATATCAGATCTTCAAGACAGATGGTCTGTACGACGTACCCTGAAGGAAGTCCATGGATTTCAAGAAAAACCTCGGAAGAAAGGTACCCCCTGGGCAGATGAAAGAAAAGTGTTAAACCGGCAGAAAATGCACCAGTACAGAAGAATGCTGAAGGTGAGATGGATAGATCAAATCACGAATGAAGAGATACTGAATCGAATTGGTGACAGGAGATCGATTTGGCTAAATTTGACGAGAAGAAGAGATAGAATGATAGGACACATCTTAAGACACCCAGGACTTGTTCAGTTGGTTTTTGAAGGAAGTATAGGTGGTAAGAATGGTAGGGATAGACCAAGGTATGAATATGACAAGCAGATTAGAGCAGATGTAGGATGCAATAGTTACGTAGAAATGGAAAGGTTAGCACAGGATAGGGTGGCATGGAGGGCTGCATCAAACTCGTCTATGGACTGATGACTCAAACTAACATTGGGCAAAGATCAAAGCCCAACAGTTGAACAAGCGTGGTCCAAACTAGGCCCATTCGAACCAAGAAGAATAACTTTTTTTTCAAGTTGCTTTTCGTCACACCGACATGGGACAGGAAAGGACTAGGAGTGGTAAGAAAGCATTCGTGGTCTTAATTAAGATACAGCCCCAGAATTTGCCTGGTGTGGAAATAGTAAACCACGGAAAACCATCTTCAAGGCTGCCGACAATGGAGTTGGAACCCACTATCTGCCGAATACTGGATACTGGCCGCACTTAAGCGACTGTAGATATCGAGGTCGGTAGAAGAATAAGAATAAGAAGAATAACGTGATATATGATGGTAGGAAAGGACAAGATGAAACCCGGTGCCGGCATATAGCCTACTCCTGTCGAATAGCACCAAGGGGTCTGCTGAAGGCTTAACGTCTCCATCCGACTGACGAATCACCATCAACAGCGTCATATGCCCTCACTCCATGAGCACTGCGGAGAGGTTTGGAATTTAATCCAGGCTTTTGGCACGCAATGTAGTGATTAGAAAATGTGTACCACCACCTCCCCTCCCCTGCCGGCCAACATTCTAATGGTGAAAATCTTTTAGACCAACGGGACTCGAACCGGCTAACCTCGGTGTCAGACCGTTTACACTTCAGCGCCTTAACGATAACGGCCACCAGGCGGGCTTAAGCTTGATTTTATCTATGCTGACTAAAATTATGCAATTTTCACGGGTCATATAAAGTCATATTTTGGCTGTTTTAAAAGTTTTTATCATTTTCCGGTAATTTTTCATATTATGGCCATATTTCCCCGTGAATTTTCGTGTGTTTGTCATGTTTTTATCTTTTTGTTCCATTTTCGCAGACCTGCTTTCAGTCGTCTCAAAGAAGGATATTTCACATCTCTAATTGTTGTCTGTAATTTCTTACAATTATCTTTCTTAGAAATATATATTTATGTGAATTAGGAGGGTAAGTTGTGTGGAAAGAGACAGATTCATATAAAACGACAGAATAGTGAGCCTTAATTGAATTCTAGTGATTTGACGTACTTCCTGCGATGTTGCGCTGTCTTTTTCCCGTTACAAGTCAATGTTGCGTGAAAATAGAAGATCGTTACAATTTGAAAACTTTAAAATATATGTAATTTGCTATTGTAATTCTTTCTGATCGTCCATCGAAATATGACATTTATTTTATTCTGTGTAGAGTCGAGAGTTACCTCTGGAATGACTAATTCAATAAATTCAAAATTAAATAATAATATTAATTTATTATTATTTAATGTTCCATATTTTAAAAGTTTATTTTCAATATAATGTTAATTTAGAAGCCTCCGTGACTCAGGGGGCAGCGCGCCGGCCTCTCACAGCTGGATACGGTGGTTCAAATCCCGGTCACTCCATGTGAGATTTGTGCTGGACAAAGCGCAGGCGGGATTGGTTTTTCTCCGGGTACTCCGGTTTCCCTGTCATCTTTCATTCCAGCAACACTCTCCATTAACATTTCATTTCATCTGTCAGTCATTAATCACTGCCCCAGAGAAATGAGACAGGCTTCGGCAGCCGGCAATTTTCCTATCCTCGCCGCTAGATGGGGCTTCATTAATTTTACTTCTAACCCGATCGAATGACTAGAAACAGGCTGTGGATTTTCATTTTCATTTCATAATGTTAATTTAAACAGCGGGAAGATTTTTAATATTTCGAAAACGTGACCAAAAAACTTTCAAGTCATATTTATTGTCATATTTTAATATAATCTTAGGTCATAAATGCTTGCATATTTCTAACATTTTTAGTCATAAACATCCCGGCCCTAATTATAATGTTACATACAGTATCATTCTCAGCTTTATTGGTTGACAGACTGAAAGGCTTTTAAGTTACATTCAAATGCCATATTCCTACGAGGGAATAAAAATTGATGTATGTAAATCCAATACGAAACCCATAATGAAGTTTATAAGTTGTAAAATGTAAGAGGGGAATTCCTCAAGGCAGTATTATTGGACCTTTATGTTTTCTTATATATATCAATGATATGTGTAAAGTAGTGGAATCAGAGATAAGGCTTTTCGCAGATGATGTTATTCTGTACAGAGTAATAAATAAGTTACAAGATTGTGAGCAACTGCAAAATGACCTCGATAATGTTGAGAGATGTACAGCAGGCAATGGTATGATGATAAACGGGGATAAAAGTCAGGTTGTGAGTTTCACAAATCGGAAAAGTCCTCTCAGTTTTATTTACTGCGTTGATGGGGTGAAAGTTCCCTTTGGGGACCATTGTTAAATACCTAGGTATAAATATAAGGAAAGATCTTCATTGGGGTAATCACATAAATATGATTGTAAATAAAGGGTACAGATCTCTGCACATGGTTATGAGAGTATTTAGGGGTTGTAATAAGGATGTAAAGGAGAGAGCATATTTGTCTCTGGTGAGACCCCAACTAGAGTATGGTTCCAGTGCATGGAGCCCTCGCCAGGATTACTTGATTCAGGAACTGGAAAAAATCCAAAGAAAAGCAGCTCGATTTATTCTGGGCGGTTTCCGACAAAAGAGTAGCGTTACAAAAATGTTGCAAAGTTTGGGCTGGGAAGACTTGGGAGAAAGGAGACGAGCTGCTCGACTACGTGGTATGTTCCGAGCTGTCAGTGCAGAGATGGCATGGGAGGACATGAGTAGACGAATAAGTTTGGATGGTGTCTTTAAAAGTAGGAAAGGTTACAATATGAAGATAAAGTTGGAATTCAAGAGGACAAATTGGGGCAAATATTCGTTTATAGGAAGGGGAGTTAGGGATTGGAATAACTTACCAAGGGAGATGTTCAATAAATTTCCAATTTCTTTGCAATCGTTTAAGAAAAGGCTTGGAAAACAACAGGTAGGGAATCTGCCACCTGGGCGACTGCCCTAAATGATTGAAATGGAAAAAAAAAAAAAAAAAAGTGACATTTTGAATGCTACTAAGTATGAGAATGTTCGTTAGTTCAATGGCCACCGTGAACCCACGTCCGTCTTCGAGGAACTGCCAGTGATTGCTGTGGACAGATAAACCGCTCAAGGCGACAACAAAGGAGAGCTGAACGACTATCTGCAGTAAGGCGGACGTACATGAGCTGGCAAAGAGTCAACAGTATGCGACGGTGGATCAAAGACCTCAAACACTGTGTTGTGTTGGCTCTAACTGTAATAAGCAGGGTGCAGCCGAACTCATTAGTAGCTCGTCAAGTTATAGCTCACTGGCCTCGCACAACACACCCTTAATTCACTGATGCGGCGGCGCTTTTGTAAGGTTAAAACTCATTTATTGATGACATTACACTGTATGTAGTTAAAAAAGAAATTATCTTCTCATGATCATGGTTGTGAAGCTCGACAACCATCCCCTCTGTATACTGTACTGATCGTTAGAGTAGCGTAGCCGGGATCGACCGATAAAGGAGGTTGTGTATATATGTTCAGTCCTCAGCCCTAAGGCTCTCATTGATGGCCTGGGCATCACTGAAGAGGCGTACTAGGGAAGCGAGGAGTGAGGTAGTTTCCTGTTGCTTTCTTCACCGAGCCAGAAGTTGCTGTTACATATCAGTCTGCCAAGGCCACTGAAATGCATGCATCAACCGACCCTATGAGCGACATTTTCACACCATTCAGAGCAAGGACTGGCTGCATAAAGAATGACATTATTAGCATCGCTCATACCGTAGTCACTTCCATATTGTCAAAGCCAAGGATAAGACTGAGACACGTCAATGAAAGTAACAAAATTCCTCTAGCCTGTATCAGAAGATACAGTGCACTGTAAACACTAGGTCTCGCCAGTGAAGAGGGTGTTCCAGTTACAAAATGATGTTAGAACATAGGCCTAATGAAGATGGTTGTGCGTGTGTGGTGCGCCCATGCATGAGTGTCATAAGGACACTGTCTGTCTGTTAGGTCATCAGCCCAGAGGCTGGTTGGATCCTCAAATAGCACCACCAAAGGTTATGCGGTTATAAGGAAACCCAAAAAACCCAATGGCAGCACCAAAATGAGGCGTACTAGGCAAGATGAGGAGTGAGGTAGTTTGCCATTGCTTTCCTCACTGGGTCAGAAAGTACTATTGCAGCACGACTGACCCTGTGAGCAGCACCTTTCATAACACTCAGATGCACTAGTCGTGCTCTGAATGTCATTACTCAGCACTACCCATACCCAGCAGCTTCCATATTGTCACAGCCATGGATGTTGACTGGGACTTCGGTGGAAGCTATACTTTACTCTGGCCTATGCCACGGGATGGATGCAAAAGTACTGTATCCATCAAGAAAGGACAGCAGGCAGATAAGGACACTATAAATCACTTATAAGGACACTATACAAGTGATTAGTGTTGATATACAGATTGCAGTACTGATACACTACAAAATCTTACACTGAAATATAGAACAAGAACGATGTGATCAAGGTGAACAGTTTTACAGCGAATGGTATGTTCATATTACAATCTAAAATCCAACTTTCGAGGCTTCTTAGAAAATAGAGATTCAACATATCTGTTATTTTTACAGTTATCTCTCTGTGAATGTTCACAAGAACCAACCCATTACGTTGACTTTCACTTATTTATTGTCAATTTCTGTTGTCCGACTCGTTGTCTGAATGGTCAGCGTACTGGCCTTCGGTTCAGAGGGTCCCAGGTTCGATTCCCGGCCGGATCGGGGATCTTAATCGCTTCTGATTAATTCTTCTGGCTCAGGGAGTGGGTGTTAGTGTCCATCGCAACACTCACCTCATCACATTCAGACAACATACCACACTACCAACCACCACAGAAACACGCAATAGTGATTACATACCTACATATAAAATTTGCGTCAGGAAGGGCAGCCGGCCGTAAAACAGGGCCAAATCGCCATATGCAATGCAGTTCGCGCCCGCGATCCCATAGGTGTGGGAAAAGCGGTGATGAAGAAGAAGATTGTGAGTTTCTGTTTATTTTGTTTTGTAAAAACCCCATGGGGGCGGGGGTTCTAACCCCCCAATAATTACCCCCCCCCCTTGGCTACGTCCCTCAATCGTTAGGGAAACAGGATGAATCTGAGAAAAAAGGAAGGGGTTACAAACTGCGTAAAGATGAAAGACTCCCTAGACCTCTTATTACTGGGGGGAGCACACACACACACACACACACACACACACACACGCGCGCGCATACGTCGAGGAGAGAACAGTAAATTTTTATTCCACTTTAGCCGCCTGAAACTAGGAATTACAGGAATTATTTCAAAAAGCAATTTGTACAAACCCTGTTGTTTTGTCAGCTAATTTTTTCCCTTAATTTCTTTATATGTATTAAAAAGAAACTAAGCAGAATTACGCACAAAATGTCATGTCATTCGTCGCGACTTACAGATTCGCACAGCAAGTTGTGGAGATTTGCACATTGAAGAGTAGGCCTAGCATTTGCTGTGAGGAAGGAGGGTAGCAGGGGTATATTTTTGCCAAGATCTAGGACACTGAGGTATGTTTCTCGCGCTTACAGCGCGCATTCGTCAGTCTGGTAGCGTCACTCATTCAAATGAGTCTGTGTAGATGTATCTAATGTCTGTTACTTTGTTACTGTGTACTCAAATACTATCATCATCATCATCATCATCCTTTCAGGTATTAGTCCTATAGAAGAATTGTTACGGTCTATACAAAAGATTTGCATTTTCACGCCATCTCTTCCTGGGGCATCCCAGAGATCTCTTCCCACCGGGAGAGAAGTTTGTGACTGCTTTGGGGACCGTGCTTCTGTCCATCCTGTTTAGGTGTTCTAGCCAATTTCTCTGGTATTCATAGATGTATTCCAATGTAGGTCTGCTTTTAAGGTAATTCAGTACATCTGTATTTCTTTTGTGTTCCCACTCCTGCTGTTCGCCGCATGTATTTCATTTCATCTGTACCTATTCTACTCAAATACTAAATTACTTTAATTGTATAATTGCGCCATACTTCTATTTAATTGTAATACATGTGCAATTAGGTATTGTTCTTTTGGGGAAAGTTTTTTTAATTGTTCAGCATTGAATCAGACTATCAAAAAATCTGCTATTACCGTACTTAAGTTGTTGGACTGTGAATCTTTACCTGCCTGTCTGTCGAAGTTCGCTCAGCGAGCACGAAAAACTTAACACCTTTTTGTAGCTTTGTAATTTTAATTTCGGTGACCCCCCGCTCTACTCCCCGCTCGCGCGCTATATCCTTCAAACCCGTCTACTTTTCGTTGTATATACATTTTTGTACCTCCCGACGTCTAATTCCCAATTGCAGCTACTGCCTGATATCGTCGGGAGTGGGTTCTCTCACGCCCCGAGTCCCCCGCATCCCCCCCCCCCTCATCCCCCCCTCATCCCCCCCTCTCCAGTGGTGGTGGTGAGCTGCACGTGTCATTTTAACCACATGGTTCCAGCCCTCCTGCCAGTCTTAAATCTCTGGCAGTATCGGGAATCGAATCCACGCCCCTCGGGACGGCAGCTACAACTGCGGTACAGAGGCGGACAGTTGGAGAATAGCTGGTTTCGAATATGTTTCATATTTTCACTGCCTCTCCTCATGACACATCGCCACTCTATAATATTTCATTATACGGTATGAGTAACTGCATGAGCATTGTGTGTTGAGTCAGGAACGGAAATGCAGCAAGTGACAATAAGGTCGTTTATTCCTTGAATTGTATAATGTTGAGCAACATTGTGTGACACAATGTGGTTCACTGCCAATGTTCGTGAAGTATCAACTCGTGGCATTATATTCCCTTAATGTGAGCCATGACTAAGTATGGAAGACAGCCAGCCAGCAAGGAAGTATTATCATATGAGTAATTAGGGTATACGAAATACCAGCAATAACTGAAGTGTAAATCTGTGTGGTAACATCATACATCCACACTGTAGACGAGACATGGATTAGAGTTTGTTTACCGAGCAAGTTGGCCGCGCGGTTAGGGGCGTGCACGTGTGAGCTTGCATCCGGGAGATAGTGGGTTCGAACCCCAGTCTCGGCTGCCCTGAAGGTGGTTTTTCGTGGTTTCCCCTTTTCACACCAGGCAAATGCTGGCTGGGGCTGTACCTTAATTAAGGCCACGGCTGCTTCCTTCCCACTTCTAGAACTTTCCTATCCAGTCGTCGTCATAAGACCTATCTGTGTTGGTCGTCGTAAAGCAAATTCAGAAGAGAAAAAAAAAAAGATTTCGTAGTTGGCTTGACAACTTCTCCTGCGCTCAAAGGAAGTCAACACGTTTTTCAGGAAATGAAGAAATCTTTTTTTTTTTGCTTTACGTCGCACCGACACAGATACATCTTATGGCGACGGGGTTAGGAGTGGGAAGGAAGCGGCCGTGGCCGCACTTAAGCGACTGCAGCTATCGAGCTCGGTAAATCAATTCCTGATGTAATAATTTGTTTTTCGCACTGTGAAACGCAGAACGCTTTTGTTAATACTAAACATTTGTGTTCACTAAGTAGAGGGAAGTTTGGGTATTGTAATAACCATAAGTTCATATAGGGGCATTTTGTGTCTACATATGTGATAAGTTGCATAAGAAATCATTTGTTCCTGAATTTTGTTAAAATGGCATTTCTTTATGTAGTAGATATTACAGATCGATGCAGCTTGAAATGTTTAATCCATTGATGCCAAAATGGCAAAATCAATTTTAAAGAAGTGCACACATTTTCAAAACATTTTAAAAAATCCCATGGCACAGCAACCCCGAAGAGCCTTGGTTTACCAAGCGACCGCTACTCAGCCCAAAGGTCTGCAGTTTATGAGGTGTCGTCTGGTCAGCACGACGAAACCTCTCGGCCGTTATTCTTGGCTTTCTAGACCGGGGCCTCCATCTCACCATCACATAGCTCCTCAGTTGTAATCACGTAAGCTCGAAGCAGGCCTCAGATCCAGGTAAAAATGCCTGACCTGACCGAGAATCGAACCCGGCAGACACGCTACCCCTACATATCAGGACCGGCATATGTAAAAATTAGTTGTGTCGAAAAATCGTGCTTAATGAGCTTCTCTTCTGGTAACCCCACGGTTGTGAGTTGTTCAATAATCCGTCATTGATGGGTATTACAGCTTGTTGTCCGGCTCCATGGCTAAATGTTTAGCGTGCTGGCCTTTGGTCACAGGGGTCCCGGGTTCGATTCTCGGCAGGGTCGGGAATTTTAACCAACATTGGTTAATTTCCCTGGCACGAGGGCTGGGTGTATGTATTGTCTTCATCATCATTTCATCCTCATTACGACGCGCAGGTCGCCGACGGGCGTCAAATCGAAAGACCTGCACCTGGCGAGCCGAACATGTACTCGGACATTCCCGGCGCTAAAAGCCATACGCCATTTCATTTCATTACAGCTTGTTGACTTCGAGGTGTTTTACTGGCGGATATACTCCTTCATGTGAACCCTTTTTGAAGGGATGTCTTCACTATTGTGTTTTTTTCTTCTTCTTCTTCTTCTTGGTTCGAATGGGCCTACTTTGGACGCTTGTTCAACTGTTGGGCTTTGATCTTTGCCCGGTATTGGCGCGTTTTCTGCCGGTGTAACTCCTTTCTTTCGTCTGTCCAAGAGGTACCTTTCTTCCGCGTTTTTTCCTGAAATCCATGGACTTCTTTCAGGGTATGTCGTACAGATCATCTGTCTTGAAGATCTGATATTCCCAGTTCTTTAACGTCTTTCTCAGTTTCTGTCAGCCAAGTGGTATGGATCTTCTTGTTCTACCAGAAGATGATCAGGCGATTGGTCAGTCTTCTGGGAGGGAGTCTTACTGTATGGCCATAGAAGGCTACTCGCCTTTTCGTAGCACAGAGAGCCCCTCTATGTGTTCGTAGAGCACGGAATTGTGCCGTCTACGGAATTCATCATCTTCCTTTATCGGACCTAAGTTTTCCCTGAGAATTCTCCTCTCTCGCTGACTTCCAGTTTTTCCATCAGACTTCTTTGGTTCGATGAAAGACACTCCATGGCATACAGAGCTTCTGCCCGTATGATAGATGTATAGTGCTTGCTTCAATTACAGATTGCGTGATAGGCATTTTTTTTTGTTATAAGTCAGTGGAATTACCATTTACGGGAACTACAGCTAGTTTTATGTTACTTACAACAATATTAAACAATAGAGAGTGTAACAGTAAGTTACGGCCAAACTTCCAGAACACACTCCTCACACGTAGAAGAAGGAAATATGTTACATGGATATTGGGCCGGAAACGCTTTATTTCCATGTTACAACTCATTTTCTACAACTCTACTTAGTACGTTTATCACGGGAAACACACATAAACACAACGTACCAGCGCACCACATGAAATGTTTAAAATGCCCTCCGTTATCGCCCTCGCATGCGCTGATATCTCTGGATTCAATACAATGGCCAGTGTTATGTCGAACCCGAAAATCTACCCGATAAAAAGGAATTCCTCTGATAGTTACACAGGTGTTGGCTTTTTTTCTAATTTTCCACAAACTTAAAACCAACGACATGAAAGATATAGACTGCTAAACATACTCGTTACAGCGCCCCTGGTTGAAGCACAACGAACTAATTTTTGCCTGTAACTGTCATGGCGGCTGCGTCTTCTTGGTCTTGACAGTTAGCCCCTTATCAGTTCAATGAATTGATGAGATTATATGTTATTGCAAATTAAAGATTTATTTTAACTAAACACTTTCAAACATGCTTAATGTTGCATTGATGTTATAATGAAATAAGCGCAGTGAATATGGTGAGCATTTGCTTGGTTAAAACAAGAATTACGTATGTGGAAGGATGGATAATTCGGCGTCATGCACTAACAATAAAGTCATTCACTACAGAAAGACAGGTTATACGTACAGCAGTTCATTGAGGAATTCACACGCGCAGAGAAAGATACCACTGCCTTTTCATGACATACCTTTAGTGTCATTGTGGTATAATTTTTAAATTTTGCCTCTTGATCTGGTTTATGTTTTATGCTTTTTGCTACCGGTACTTATGGCTACTTTCTAAGAACTACTGTGCAACGTGCAGCACATACATCCGTTGGTTACGGTGTAGAATATATCTACGGCATCCTCTGCCAGTCGTAAGGGGCCACTAAATGGGGTAACCCCAGATTCTAAAGTTGAGACCACCGGACCCCTGGCTGAGTGTATCATTCCTTCCACATACGATATTCTACTAGCTTCACCACATTAATATTTCTATTGGACCTCTCTTGATCCTCCCTCGCCTGACTTCATTCTACTGAATTCATAGCCTACATTTATTTATTTATTTATTTATTTATTTATTTATTTATTTATTTATTTATTTATTTATTTATTTATTTATTTATTTTAACCGTGCACACCTTCTCAAAGACCGTACTCCGGCACACAACAACTTCTCCAGATCCTTTCTATGGCAGATTCAGAGGAAATAAGCATATGTTTTGCATTCAAGTGTCATGGCTGCCAGTGGTTCAAGTAGATTCAAAGATGGCCATCAGATTAGCAGCCTATATTTTTAATGTCGTTGCTTAAAACTTGATTTACATCGTTTTTTTCTCTAAACAATCTGTTCTCAAAACCAAAGAGTACAAAATCTGGTGGCTACATATCATTTAGTCTCTGGATGTAACAGCCATCTTTTGTGCGCTTGTATGTACATATTGAGTCATTTCTCAGCAAGCCTATCGATTAATGCTAGAATTTAATTCTTTCCACATTAAAAAGGCCCAGCCTGTGCTCTCTTTGACTGTAAATCTATCACGAATCAAACTAATAAATTTTGGGTTGTGATTGTTGTTATCCTTCTAGTTGAATTGCGTGCTACGTTAAGCAAGACGAGCCCTAATTAAACAATAATCCCGCAGCCATTTAACGTGGATTATGTGTCTAGTTAGTTAAATATTGACTTGTTAGCAAATGTGTGTTTAGCAGTGGCACAATTCAATTTTCAATACACAAACATTGCGTTAGTAGATGGAGGGTAGATGTTAGCAGCAGGTTGATGATATCAGACAGGAATGTGTGTGAGGAAAATCTGGCTCTGGGGAATGGGGAGAATTTACTTATATAATCAGCTTCTACTTCAGAGAGAAAGGAAAGTAAAGTCCTATTTATCAAAAAGTACTTTCTTTTGAAATGATTGGCTTAATATTAAACCAACATTTCCTCTGAGTTCATCATTATTGTCATGATTGGACCGCAGTTCCTACCATGTTATCCTTTGTTAGTTTACACTGTGCGTTTTGGATGAAAAAATGATACGCGGAAAATATCTTGTGGAGGTAGAGAAACAAGGGATATTTTAGAATGACCGAATGAGTTGGCTGCATGATACAAGCCGTGTATTCGGGAGATGGTGAAGAAACCTGGAATTACGTCTCATCTCGCATTTCGCTTTATGCATGTGCGACGTAGGCATCTCGATTGCTGCAATACATAGAAGGCTGAAATTGGCACCAGATTGAGTTACAAAAACAATGAAATGATGATTGTCATATCTGAACAATTTAGTGAAAGTACCTTGTATCAGTGAAGTGAATATCTTATCATCCTCTCGTAGATCATCCAAAAACATAGTAATGTACTTTCTTCCTTTTTTTAACGGGATGCACCCAAAACTTTCGACAAACTGTCATTTCTTCCTCTAGACATTGTTTCCTGATACAGGGTCGAGGATGAGGTGAGATATACAATAAGAGCCACATCTTCATCACCATATCGAATCACAATGCCAGATAAAAACTAGGCACGTCACAGATTCTCAAAGATAGTTTTGAAGAGATATGGAAATAGACGAGGCCACAGACCTAGTTAAAAATATACGATTTTAAAGGCGTTAAGTGAATTCACAGAGGCTTGCAGAATTGAACACTGAAAGACATAACAGTCTAAAATGAAGATGTATGTACAGTGAAACCTGCCTTCAGTGAAAACCTAAGGGACCGGATTTTTTCCCCGCTGTATTCAGGATTCCGTTTCATAAAGGTGGCTAAAAGGAAAATAAAAATCATAAGCACATACCTCTGTTAGATAATCCAGCAGTAAATTTATATGATTTTGTGCGGTAGTAGATACAATAATTACATCAATCACGCACTTATGTACACCAGTTCTTCAGTACTAATGCAGATCTCTTCTTGCTTAGAACTTCCCCACAGTACACAGTAGTACAGATACAGTATATAAACTTATTTAATACACATCTATAGGCCTATATATACAAATGAATGTATGTTTGTATGTAAACGACACATCTCCTCCTAAACCACTGGAGAAAAATCAGAGAAATTTGGTACACTCATAACTTACCATCTGGAGACGAGCACTGTGGGGGTAAGCCATCCCTAACCCCCCTAGGGGTTCAGGGGGGTTATATATAAAATTAATAGAAAATAGTGTCGAATACATAGTTTTCGGGTTCGCTGACATGAAAAGTGACACGCCGGATTTTTTAAAAAGTCCAAGTCAGTCCCCTTCGTGAAGGGGGGCGAGGAGGCAGTGATATATAAAAATAATCACTAATAGCGTCGAATCCATTGATTTCGGGGTCGCTGAGATGAATAGTGACATTCCGGAATTTTTTAAGTCCAACTTCAGCCTCCTTTGGTGTGGGGGGCGATTTGTTAGTACGAAAATAATCGAAAATAGTGTCGAATCCATACTCTTCGGGCTTGCTGAGATGAATAGTATCACTCAGGATATTTTAAAAGTACAAGTTCGGCCCGCTTTGGGGTGGGAGGCGTACAGATATTACCTACTATCTGGAAAATATACTGTGGGGGCAGGACGCCGCTAGAACCCATAGGGAACGGGGTTAAATATAACCCATATTAATAAATGAAAGTCTGTTTGGAACTATCTATATACGTAGTATACTGTATATATTCATCCTAAACGATATCCTATAGGTTTCATGGGCTTAAAAGTCTCCTGAAGGTCCTAATTTTTAATCCTCTCCCCCATATCAAGATGGCGGTAAAATCTGCGTCTCATCGTAGGCCTACAATCCTTTTGTCGATATGGTGTACCTTTTAGAGCAGTTAATCTTAAAATGAAGGTAAAAATGCACTTACTTTCGTATGCCGATCTCCATTTATTCATTGAAATCGATTTGTAGCGATCCAGAAGGAGTTTGCGTGTCTTTGTAATTAATATTTTACAAAACGATAATGACTCTCAGCAGGAGGGCATCTGCTATTGTAATCAGTACTCCCCACATCGACTTAAACTGGCAGTATGAATGGGGTCTATCTTCAACTCCTGTGTACCATTATAAATATTTTCCTTCTCGATTTGACTGGCAGAAGGTTAAGGAACATGCGATTTTTTAAAAACGCCCATAACCGATTGTGTTTGGTATTAGGCTTGGGTGCTCGCCATTATAAACAAATTTGCCCATCTAAAATATGCTTGACGTTAGGCATAGTGGCCTGCTATCATAATGGAAACTCACCAACTCGGTGTGACTGGCAGTAAGCTGACTGGCATTAGGAAAAGGGGCCTGTCATTATATTGATAACAACACAACTCAGTTTTGACTGGCTGTAGGGAAGGTTCCTGCCATTATAATAAAAATTCCTCGATTGTTATCTGTCTGGAAGTAGGAAATGGGGCCTCTCATTGCAACGAAAACTCCCCAAATATATTGTGACCGCGCAGCAGGTAGTGGGGCCCATCATTATAATGAATATTCCCAAATGATTGCGAATGGCAGTAGGTTAGTGGACCTGCCGTTATCGTCACAACTCCCCAACTCGCTCTTTACATTAGAAGCAACGTATGTGGACCTCCCTATGCTGTTTCTCTGATAACGCTCAGAGACATGGAATTAATCAAAACATGTTATTCACTGCATGTACAATAATTTACTTAGATATCCGTATACAATATAGAATACCGTAGCGAAGCACGGGTACATTTGCTAGTTACTGTGAAAAAGTGAATTGGCGTATGGCTTTTAGTGCCGGGATGTGTCCGAGGGCTTCGGTTCGCCAGGTGCACGTCCTCTGATTTGAGGCCCGTAGGCGACCTGCGCGTTCCCGTGGCAGGGGAATTCACCAGTTATGGTTAAAATTCCCGACCCTGCAGGGAATCGAACCTGAGACCCCTGTGACCAAAGGCCAGCACGCTAAAAATTTAGCAATGGAGCCGGATATTAAGACTGTACAATACTATCATAAACTTCTTCCAGTAATCCAGAATTGTACGCTGGGCCCAACTATCCCTGGTTCTCATTTAAACTGCGAGCATGGCAAATAATGTAGAATAGTTTCGCGTCATAATTCTCTAATGAGAAAGACTGATTGTTCTTTACGGCTGATAAGGCATGTTAGTAGGACTTCACGTTACATAAACCTTCTTCTTCGTCTTCGTTCTCGTCTTCATCGCCATCAATTTCTGTTTTCTTTTATTGGAGGTGCCAGCGGCCGTAGCCGTGTAGAAACACCGGATCCCGTGAGATCTCCGAAGTTAAGCAACATTGGGCGTGGTCAGGAGTTGGATGGGTTGCCGCGCGCTGTTGGTGGGGGGTAAGGGAATGGAGGAGCGGAAAGGAACTGGCCACCCTATCGCACGTAAACTCCCGCTAAGGAACACCTCTGCGGAGGTTCGAACCTGCCTTCGGGCAGAATAACCCTTACCTTACCTTATTGGAGGTGATGGGTGACGAACTCTTTGATGTTTTCTACCACCACCTCTGTCTCAGTTTCTAGGTGAATGGACACGTAATCGTCTGCATTGACATTACCATGATTACAATATTCGAGAGTTTCTTGTAGCACATCAGGTTTTTCGTTCATTATCGTTTCTTCACGCCTTTGCTGGTGAGATGTAGTGATTACAGTCTTCTGGTATGGGCTCGCAAAAATGTGTTACTTTCATTGATCTGTCTCAGTCTCATCTTTGGCTTTGACAATATGAAAGTGACTGAGGGGTGAGCGATGCTAATAATGCCATTCAATCAATCACTGCTGATCTGCATTTAGGGCAGTCGCCCAGGTGGCAGATTTCCTACTGTTGTTTTCCTAGCCTTTTCTTAATTGATTGCAAAGAAATTGGAAATTTATTGAACATCTCCCTTGGTAAGTTATTCCAATCCCTAACTCCCCTTCCTATAAACGAATATTTGCCCCAATTTGTCCTCTTGAATTCCAACTTTATCTTCATATTGTGATCTTTCCTACTTTTAAAGACACCATCCAAACTTATTCGTCTACTGATGTCATCCCACGCCATCTCTCCACTGACAGCTCGGAACATACCACTTAGTCGAGCAGCTCGTCTCCTTTCTCCCAAGTCTTCCCAGCCCAAACTTTGCAACATTTTTGTAACGCTACTCTTTTGTCAGAAATCGCCCAGAACAAATCGAGCTGCTTTTCTTTGGATTTTTTCCAGTTCCTGAATCAAGTAATCCTGGTAAGGGTCCCATACACTGGAACCATACTCTAGTTGGGGTCTCACCAGTGACAAATAAGCTCTCTCCTTTACATCCTTACTACAACCCCTTTACAACTGAATGCAAACACAGCCCCAGACAAATTGCTCAGTGCCTTAACCGTGTCGCAGTAAGCGAGGACAGTTGCGGCGAGTGTGTATTTAATCACTGCGCCCCGTAGCACTACGCTTCCGAATGTCTCTTCTTTCTTCCCAAGTGTTCACGCCGAGGTTCCCAGAGCGAATGGTCGGTGGTGAATCTCTTATGCAGCTAGGCCCTGTTATGAATGGTGTGAAAATATCGTTCATTGGGTCGGTTGGTGCATGCATTCCAGTGGGCTTGACAGACTGATATGTATTGGTTTTCGGTTCCTGTATTTTAAGATTTCTGGCGTACATTCAAGTACCAACTTCTGGCTCGGTGAGGAAAGCAACGGGGAAGTACCTCACTCCTCATTTCCCTACTATGCCTCTTCATTGAGACCTAGGCTATCTATGACAGCTGTTGTTGGCAGAGCTATGGAGGATCAAACCGGCCTTTGGGCTGAATACCCTTCATATACATCGTTCCTTCGTCAAGGTGTGAGACAAATTTGTCTTTGTGAAAGCATTGACGTACCGTATTTGGCGACCCTTCTTTCACTGCACAGCATCAAGCACAGAGACAGATATTTCCTGGCCGAATGCTATCTCGGCCATCTTAAGTCCATTCGGAATACACATGTACTGAAAAGTGTTAGAACGGAAATTTACATATTCTCCTTAAGACAAATGCTGGGATGGTATCTAACATAAGGCCATGGCCGCTTCCTTCCCTTTTCCTTATCTATCCTTTCTAATCATCCCATCCCCCACAAGGCTGTTCAGCATAGCAGGAGGTCGCCTGGGCGAGGTATTGGTAGCAAAATTCCCTCCGTTTCCGCCTCAGATTCCGCTAAATACAGGTAAACTTATATGAATATTAGACATTAATTCACGGAACAGGAAAAACCTCCCGATATGGACAGTTTTCCAGTTCATAAAGGTTCCGCTATAGGCAGGTTTTTCTGCATGCAGTTTTGAAACATCTCGGACTTTCTGTAAATTCAATGTTGGTAATATCCGTGTTGAGTAACGGTTATTAATATTATTGGTTTTCCATTACTGTATCTTTAAGGTTCCTGGAGTACATTCAAGTACCACCAGAACCCGGCAACGTGGACTCGGAAGAAACTGACAGAGCCGTTCAGCTGGGATTTTTAAGTTTCTTTATTGATACTCGCTTGACGAATCATTTCACAAACAACTTTCAAATGTAATGTGATATTAATCAGGAGGATGTTAGGTGATATTTTTTACTACCTACCATCATCTCACAAGGCGCTGTTGAAAATTCCCTGTTGGGGCCTGTCAAGACGCTGGCAGCTTGTTAGCTCAGCGCTGACAACATACGACGCGCTCCTTTACTCCCTGTAGTCATTAATTTTCAAGCGTCTGAACGATGAATTCTTAAAACTCTGCTCCTTATTGTCACCGAAAAATTCATGTTCCTTCCCATGGGTCTTATGTTTCTTTTTCTAGACTTTTGTTCTCATCCTCCATCAAATATATTCGCGTTCGAATTTCTCCTGCATATGCATTCAGGGGGCGTTGTGGTTAAATTATATAAATGTGATAGAACTTAGACTTACTCCTATCGTATTCTTCCTTCTTATCATATTTTTATTTTATTTGTTGAATTTTGATTCCTTTCTTCATTATGTGTTCCCAGATATATTATTTAGGTTATTAGCTTTGATTTTATAATAGAATACAGTAGTACATTTCTTTTTTGTATGTATTATCCTGTAATTTATGTGGTTAAGTGTAAGAGAGGGCTACGAACCCTAACTTCACCACTGCTAAAATAAAAAATAAATACTTCTCACATAACTTAATTGTCCTTCTGGTTCTTTCCTTTCTTCTCTTGTTTTTAAGAATCTCACAAAACATATTTTTAAAAGACTTGATAGTAGACCTAAAATTTCCGACAAATGGTTTAGGGAGATAAGAAAGGATTTCGAGCAGTCTGGACTAAACCGGGAAGACAATCTAAACTGAACCAAGTAAAGATCAGTGACCGACAGCTTCAGAGGCTTCCAAGACTAACAGAATAGAGATGGACAGAGGAAAGAGAAATAATGCAAAGATTTTGGGATGGAAAGAAGGCTTCCAGTAATGTGTGATTGTGCCATAACGTGGTCTAAAATGGCCGTAAATAATAATAATAATAATAATAATAATAATAATAATAATAATAATAATAAGTGGCATTGTGATAGCAAATTATGCTAGTTAAAACCTCTAAGGATGCTCTAAGTGTTTTTTTTAGGAACTGTAGCATGCTTTTCTAGGAATTATTTAATTTCAGTTGTTGCTCGTGAGGTTTCAAAAAATATTCGATGGGTTTACTACCATGCACTGGATGTTTTGTCTGGAAGTGTCTTGTAAGTTTTACAGGTTTCAAACTATCGTTGGCTAAAGTATGTAAGCAAAGAACACACACAGGCCATTCACTGTTATTCGCAAGAATGTTATTGAAACCTAGTTTTGGATAATCGTCTTAGTATTTGCGCAGTTTTTTTATTCAATAATTGACCTTCCGGTGAGAGCAGAATCAGATTTGAAGGTAAACATTCAACTAAATTCTCATCCTGTTCAGGCACTCGAGGAAACCTTTTTGTAGAATCGCTTTTACCACTGTGAATCACCTATTTGTCCAACGACTATGACGATACATTTACCACACAAAAAAAAAAAGTTAACTACCCATACTCAGAACGCGCAGAAATCCACCTGTTCAACACAGTGTACTGTTCTCTCACAGTCTTTGCACTGACGGACTAGTTTCAGGTTGAGAAAGTATAATCTTTTCTCGTAGCGGAGCGAGGTTGTGGCGGTAACATTGTCAAGTGGCTTCTTATCATTAAGCTCCAATGGGTGGAAAAGTTGCCGCCACGGATGGTAAATTCGGATCTGAAAGGGCTCTGGTGAAATGAAATGTCGTATGGCTTTTAGTGCCGGGATACCCCAGGATGGGTTCGGCTCGCCAGGTGCAGGTCTTTCTTTTTGACGCCCGTAGTCGACCTGCGCGTCGTGATGAGGATGAAATGATGATAACACATACACCCAGCCCCCGTGCCATTGGAATTAACCAATTAAGGTTAAAATCCCCGACCCGGCCGGGAATCAAACCCGGGACCCTCTGAACCGAAGGCCAGTACGCTGACCGTTCAGCCAACGAGTCGGACAGGACTCTGGTGCAATTGCCGATGTCAAAGACTTGTGACAGCGCCTGGTAGGATCTTACCAGCGTTTCTGGTCAGCACTTGTGAAATTCTAAATAAGGTAGTGTTTTTCCGTGAAAGTATATTCGTTTTGAAAAGGCGTAGAAGAGCTTGATTTGCTTATTGTACTTAGAATCTCTGGATATCTAGCAATAATTGCTTTTAAGGGCCGATGACCGAGATGTTAGGCCCTTTTAAACGACAGCATAATCATCATCGTCAATAATTATTTAAAAATGTGATGAACTTTGTATTATATGAACCTCCGATCTTGGACGCGCTGCCCTAGAATACTCCTCTTCCTCCTACCCTCCGTCCCAATTTGCGAACAACTGTTCTAGTATACGCCTGGCCGACCTTGCGGCAGCTGTCATTTTAACAATTGTAAAGAGATTAATAATGTTATTGTTTGTACGTCCCACTAACTACTTTTGACGGTTTTGGAGACGCCGAGGTGTCTGAATTTTGTTCCGCAGGAGTTATTTTAAGTGACAATAAATCTACCGACACGAGGCTGACGTATTTGAGCACCTTCAAATAACACCGGACTGAGCAGGATCGAACCTGCCAAGTTGCGGTCAGAAGGCCAGCACCTTAACCGTTTTAACCGTTTAACCCCCGACTTGTAAAGCTCATAATAGGCTCTATATTTACAGTCAGGAAGAGATTTGTTCGTACAACTTGAATGTAAATACAAGTTGGCTGTTTTGTGAAATACATATATCGCACCTGAGGAGGAAGAGGGCCACAAGTGCAAAACGATACTTCTGAGATAACTGCAATGTAAGATTTAAAAAGGTCGAGGAAGTTCAGTTTCTAATATATTTATATATTTTGTATTTTATATATTCTTATATATTTTAAATATTTTTTTTTGACATTCATACAATACAAGCCGCCTCTGTGGTGTAGTGGTTAGCGTGATTAGCTGCCACCCCCGGAGGTCCGGGTTCGATTCCCGGCTCTGCCACGAAAATTTGAAAAGTGGTACGAGGGCTGGAACGGGGTCTACTCAGCCTCGGGAGGTCAACTGAGTAGAGGTGGGTTCGATTACCACCTCAGCCATCCTCGAAGTGGTTTTCCGGGGTTTCCCACTTCACCTCCAGGCGAATGCCGGGATGGTACCTAACTTAAGGCCACGGCCGCTTCCTACCCTCATCCTTACCTCTCCCTTCCAATCTTCCCATCCCCCTTCAAGGCCACTGTTCACCATAGCAGGTGAGGCCGCCTGGGCGAGGTACTGGTCATACTCCCCAGTTGTATCCCCCGACCAAGAGTCTGAAGCTCCAGGACACTGCCCTTGAGGCGGTAGAGGTGGGATCCCTCGCTGAGTCCGAGGGAAAAGCCGAACCTGGAGGGTAAACAGATGATGATGATGTATTTTATATATTCTTATATATTTTAAATACATTTTTTAATATTCATACAATACAATTTTCTCAGAAGTATACTTGAGGACAAAACATGACGGTCTCAGTTCCTGGAAGCGAGCTGGAAGCCAGCTGTCAGTCACACCCTGCACCCTGCTGGATTAACGAGTTCTAAGTGCTCCTTGTTTGGTGTGGAGAGGTTGCCAAACCACTTTCTTCCACACTCTTTACCTTTACGTATTGTCGAGTGCACTAGACGATTTGGTAACTCCGGCTAACAAAATCCTATAAGTCGCTAATAGACACCGATCTGCCGCCGGAAAGTAGTGGTGTTGTGAGGCGAGGTCGTCATGTTTTGTCCCCAAGTATTTATTTATTTATTTATTTATTTATTTATTTATTTATTTATTTATTTATTTATTTATTTATTTATTTATTTATTTATTTTTACATTTATGGTACTCATCTTCCCAAGGCGCGATGTGTTTGTTTACGAATTTCTGGTAGCAACATGATAAGGTATGACATTTATTTTTAATACATGAACTCAAATATTACACATCACATTCAGAAAATATATTAACAATCTCAGAAATCAAAAACCTGACCTACCTATTCTGGCAAGGGGTACATCGTAGCTGGTGCAAGTGAAATGAAGCGTCAGTCGGAAACTTATTCCAATGTTGAATTACGCGGAACGGGGCGCTTTTTGTTGGCAAAACATTGCGATTGCACTCAGATTCACCGTGAAATTGTGGCGATTTATGCGCCAAATGCAGTGTCACGTCCAGCTACTGTGAAATGCTGCCAACACTTCGAACAAGGCCGCACAGAGCTGGGTGATGCTTATCGGGCAGGAAGGTCACCAACGTCAACCATAGAAGACAATGTCCTGCAAATCGACACAATGGTTCGCAGTAAAAGAGAGTGCGTGGGGATTATCGGAAATTGTACTCACGTTGGGTTCCGCGATCATTGACACCTTAAACGTTACTCTGTAGAAGGCAATGCGTTTTTTAGCCCACTGATAAGACCTCGGAATGGAGACGCATATCCTCGCCTGTGCGGTTTAAATTTAAAGTTGCGAGTTTGTCAGAAGGCCATGGCCACTGTTTTCTTTGACTCAGAAAGAGACTGATCGCTTGCTAGCTTTTGCTCTGTTGGCAGGAGATGCTGAAAGGGAAGAACATATGCAAAATTAGAGATTTTGGGTTCACGACATTAATTTATATAGACATGTAAATGATGAATTCTCTACATTGTTTCAATTGTTGTTGTGCCATGAAGATAAATTCAAAGTGTATTTTCCAATCAGCATTGTGAAATTTCAACAGCTGTTTGAATGGTATTGCTATGTAATTGTCGACCGACAATTGTCATATAGAAAAGTGTACTTTAAGGCAATTGAATATATTTTAGCCCAATTCAAATGTCTCTCAGGAATGACAATATTCGCAAAGGAAGCAAATACCTTGTACCGCATCGACTCAATGCGATTGCAAAAACATTCGAATACTTTACACACGTTAACGAAATTAAATTCCGGCGGGAGGGGCGGAAGAAATATTCTCGCCGAGCAACTTCCTCTTCCTCGGCGGAGTGCATTTCCCCTCCAGTAGCGGTAAGTGTGAGCCATCACATCTATTACACAGTGAAATAATATTTTCCTCTCTTCGTGCCGCGTCTCCCTTGTGATAGGTGCGAGCGGGCCTGTTTGCTCAAAGTTAACACAGCGGGGCGCAGCCATTAATGCCGGATCTTAACCCTCAAACTTAAGATAGTTGCGCAAGGCCGTAAAGAACGAGAAACATGGAAAGTTCAGCAAAGGCGTCCTTCTTCCGAATTTTGTCCAGCATGAGCACTTTTACATGCCAGTAAATCTGCCGACACAAGGCTGACGTATTTGAGTACCTTCAAATACCACCGAACTGAGCCAGGATCGAACCTGCCAAGTTGGGCTCAGAAGGCCAACGTTCTACCGTTCGAGCTACTCAGCCCGGCATTATTATTATTATTATTATTATTATTATTATTATTATTATTATTATTAAAGCTGGATGGACTCAGGATATCTTATTTATAAGTTAGAAGTAACAGACATGAAAGTAGCGATAATGATTGCTGGTACAAACAGGTGGGAACAGTGACAGGAGGGTACTCGGAATTAGGAGATAAGGCTAAGTTAGGAATGAACTCCGTTGATCAAGCTGTGCGTATAAACCGGCTTCGGTAATTGGCTCATGTGAGGCGAATGGAGGAGGATAGGTTACCTAGGAGAATAATGGACTCGGTCATAGAGGGTAAGAGAAGTAGAGGTAGACCAGGACGATGATGGTTAGACTCAGTTTCTAATGATTTAAAAATAAGAGGTAGGCCTATAGAACGAACCACAGAACTAGTTACAAATAGAGGATTGTGGGAGCGTTTATTAAATTTACAGATGCTTGCATGGTTATTATTATTATTATTATTATTATTATTATTATTATTATTATTATTATTATTATTATTATTATTATTATTATTATTGCATGGCCTCTGAATGTTCAATTTTCCTTATCGTTGTAAAGTAGGTTAATCATGTGGATTTTGAGCTAGTGTGTTACCATGTATACGTTTATCTGTCACGCCATGATATATTAATTCCGATCAGCTGCAGGAAGTTGAAAGTTCTATCTACTAATTCATGTTCCGTCTCCCCAGGCCTAGCTCCTGGCTTGTTATTAACCGTGTGAATGACGTACACAGCATTCCGATAAATGAAACTCGCTGTTCAAATACACAAATAACTGGGCTATTAATGAATGCATTGATGTTTATATTCTGGAACACGCGTTGGATATTGTATTTGCTGTATTGATGGCCTGTCTCTCAAGATCTTATACCATATACCAGTCTTAAAGGAAGCAGATGGATATTCTTACTTGGGTAGTAAAATAAGAGAACTAACGATGGCAGAAATGAGGAGGACATAAAACGCAGACTAGCCTAAGCAAGGAAGGCCTTTCTTAAGAAATGAAAAATTGCTGTGTCCGTAGTTTCTGTCTGTCTCTGTAAGAGAAAATAGCTGAAAACAACTTAATGAAAATCGGTATGTAAAGTCGGGGAATAAGGCACTAAAATTTAGGCTATAAATAATTTTATTCACGCTGAGTGAAATGGTAGTTTAGGTGAAGGACTAAAATTTAATTCTCAAATATTTGTTATGGTCCTATCCATAAATACTACATAACTAAAGTTATATAGAATTAAATTGCCGAACATTTATATCTGATACATTTTTACCGTACCAGCTATGATAACAGAGGTATTCATGAATTTGGTTTCTGATGTAAGTCCATATCAACGCCGAACCACGAGAAAATGAGTGAACATAATTTAATGGAAATCGGTGGCTCCATGTCTAAATGGTTAGCGTGCTGGCCTTCGGTCACAGGGGTCCCGGGTTCGATCCCCAGCAGGGTCGGGAATTTTAACCATCATTGGTTAATTTCGCTGGCACGGGGGCAGGGTGTATGTGTCGCCTTCATCATCATTTCATCCTCATCATGACACGCAGGTCGCCTATGGGAGTCAAATTAAAATATCTGCACCCGGCGAGCCGAACATGTTCTCGGACACCCCCGCCACTAAAAGCCATACGTCATTTCCATTTCAGTGGAAATCGGTATGTAAAATCTAGGAATAAGGTGCTACAGTCTAGGTTATAAATTATTTTTATTCACGCTGGATGAAATGCTAGTTTAGGGGAATGTGCTCTAAAATTTAATTTTAAAATACCTATGTTATTGGTCCTATCAGAAAGTATTTTATACCGTAACAAAAGTTATAGAGAATAAAAACCAAACCAAACCAAACCCCATGGCGCAACAGCCCTCCAAAGGTCTTGGCCTACCAAGCGACCGCTGGACAGCCCGGAAGCCTGCAGATTACGAGGTCCAGGATTATATGGGAAGCTGTGGAAATACATAGAAATCCTAAAAATTTCAACAGGGGCACTGGCTACCAAGTAGCCTAATAAGTGGTTGCCAGGCATTAAGGATTTACGTAGGTAATTCCACTTCACACCAGGCAAATGCTGGGGCTGTACCTTAATTAAGGCCACGGCCGCTTCCTCCACACTCCTAGCTCTTCCCTGTCCCATCGTCGCCATAAGACCTATCGGTGTCGGTGCGACGTAAAGCAACTTGTATACCATATACACGTAGTAGTTCCTTTCCCTGTCTCTTCGCTATTGTTATTTCACTTCGGTGTTTTCCAAATTCGTACGTTCCGCATGACCAGATGTTTCATTCCAGACTTGTATCAGTGTCATACTTTCATGTGTGTACACCTGTTATATTATGTGACTCCCTCTCAGACTGATTCTGATGGTTCCGTCAGCTTCCGCTTGGAATGCCAGCGCTGTACCGCGTACACTGAGCCATCTGGTGACGAATGAACGTACCACTTCCACTTCTATTATTTACATCTAAATTCAAACTTCATTCTTGGAGAAGTCTTCTTCGTGAACAGTCTAGATTTTCTTCTGAAGACACAGAGCAAAGTTCTGTGCGAAACGTAAAGAATTTCACCTTATATCCTTGACGCGGCATAAGCCCAAAAGCCTATATCATAAGAACGGGGTCTGAAAGCGTAAATTGTAACACGTGACTGCCTTAGTTTAAGCGAAAATGTTCGAAGTATAACTAAAATAAGAAAGATATGTCCAAAACTATAAAAATGACCGAAATAAAATAGAGATAAAATCTAGAATAGAACAGGCCAGGAGGCAATTTTTTTTTGCATGAAACAGCTATTTACAAAATCGAACCCAAGTGTGCATTTAAGAATGCGAATGATTCGGTGCTATGTATTCTCCATTTTTCTCTTTGGATGTGAAAGCTGGACCCTTGACCAAAATCTAGAAAAAAGAATTGATGCTTTTGAAATGTATCTATATCGCCGCCTACTCCGAATACCATGGGTGCTGAAAATTTCAAATGACGAAGTCCTTCATCGCATGAAGAAACAAAAAGAACTATTACTTACTGTTAAAAAAAGAAAAAACCCAATATCTAGGGCACATTATGAGAGGCGAGAAGTACCAGCTATTACAACTCATCATTGAAGGTAAAATACAGGGGAAAAGGTCCGTTGGCAGGAGGAAGAATTCATGGCTGAAGGACATCCGAAGATGGCACAACTGCACTTCAGAAGATGCTTTCCATACTGCAACATCACGTCCAGAGCTGGCTGGCTATGTGGACCGCCAACCTCCGCTAGGAGAAGGCGTCTCAAGAAGAAGAATTGATTTAAACAGGGTCAGGGACACATCATTCACACTTATTTTTCAAATTTCGGGTAAACGACCTCATAAATTAAATATGACTCTTCCTTAACATCCGAACTTTAGTTATGACGGATCCTTTTGCTCAGAATATTTTGCACTCCACCATAACCACACTCTTTCTCCATTATAATTATTTTCATAAGAACATCAGCACACGTACTGTGTGTGACCACAAGGGTCCTGAATGTTACAAGAAACGCTATACTCCGCACTGCTTTACTTTTAAATTGACGTGTCGCAAAGCCTTACCTTTGATGCCAGCGCGCTACTGCTACTGATCCAATACGACCGCGGTATACGGCTTCCGTAAAATGTAATACCGTATTCAGAAAAGCTAATGAATCGGGATTTTAAACAAATTCACCAAACTACGCTTGCTAACAACATCCGACAGTTAAGAGAGACTACATTTTTAAGAATAAAAGAGAATGAGGAATGAGGAAATAACACTTCATTCAACGCTAATCGTTGTCACAGGAAGGAGGTTATGGCTTACAAAGGGCACACTCCACTGATCTGAGTCACTTTCTTGCTACTTGCTTTCCCGAACCACCCTGAGACATGTTAAACACGCACGAACTAAGTACACTAACCGTAATTCGCACGTAATAAAAACTACAGCTATTTTTATACACCAAACTACTAAGCCTGTATCATACTAACTTACGCTATGCTAAACTGTAAACTACGCTATACTGTACTGTACTAGAGGGATAAAGACTAATATGGAAAACACTAATTATTGAAAAAAAATACAAAAGATAACGAAGCGTACTAAAATACCATACACGCTGAGCGAGATAGGTTAACCACGTGGTAAATGTAAATATTAGAATTGAAAACTAGGTTTCAAGATTGCACTCTGTCGATATGAATGGCAGCTTGGGATTGCTTCGATGTTTATGTTTCTACGCATAACCACCAGACAGAGTCAAAATCGGCCAAAACGTTAGTTTTGAAGTAAAGCAGTGCGGAGTATATGACATGAATGAATGAAAATCTACAGCCTGTTTCCAGTCATTCGTCCGGGTCAGGAATGGAATGAATGAAGCCCCCATCTAGCGGCGAGGATAGGAATCGTGCCGGCTGCCGAAGCCTGTCGCACTCCCCTGGGGCAATGATCAATGAATGACAGATGAAATGAAATGATATTGTTGCTGGAATTGAACCATGGAACCCAGCGGTGAGAGGCCAGCGCGCTGCATTGCGGAGTATAGTTGGCGTAAAGTTGTAATTTGGAAAAATAAATAAATAATTCGTATTTACAAATAAAAACTATTGTCTAAATCGCGATATACCGAGCTCGATAGCTGCAGTCGCTTAAGTGCGGTCAGTATCCAGTAATCGGGAGATAGTGGGTTCGAGCCCCACTGTCGGCAGCCCTGAAGATGGTTTTCCGTGGTTTCCCATTTTCACACCAGACAAATGCTGGGGCTGTACCTTAATTAAGGCCACAGCCGCTTCCTTCCACTTCCTAGGCCTTTCCTATCCCATCGTCGCCATAAGACACATCTGTGTCGGTGCGACGTAAAGCAAATAGCAAATAAAAAAATCGCGATATTTAAATAAACGGAACATTTGGCGTACGGTTTAAAGGATGTGCCGTACTCGGTACGGGTAAAACCGTACATGTGGCAACCCTGCACACGTATGTTCAGTTGAATCAGAAATCTTACGGAAGAATGATGAAATTAGACATCTGCCACTGTATTCACACAATCGTAGACGTATAAAACGTACCCGGACATTAAGTTCCCGCTGCTGCTTTTGGGGAGACAGAAGGGGCAGGGAGATTAGAATGGGCATGCGAAAGCGATGAGGTTCATTTGTATGGAAGTCATTCCCTTAAATGCTGGCCGCGTGCGGTCGTTCGCGCAATATGGAATGCGAGAGGGACGGTCCAACAGCACACAACATGATAACATCAGCAGCAGGGGATATTGTGTGGAGTTCCGTTCCTTCTGAGCCATTTGTAGCTCTATAAAACAGTACAGGTATCTGTAGTGAACGCAGTTCGCAGATACTCAATCATTATCTGCTTTCAGCAATGGTCTCCCATTACATGTTACGCGATTCTGAAAGCACCTGTAGAATCCTTACACTATCTATACTCATATTATAATGAGGGAACGTTTGTGACTTTGTATACGGTGCGTCATCTCATCAAACGCTCAGACGATTTCAGTAATTCTTTCAGCAATGGAAAGCTTATTTTTTCCAGATAACTATAGTATCGGAAACGTTTTTGGGCCGGTTACATAAACATGGAATTTTAAAATAAAAATGAATCTAATTTCCCCTTTACGAAAATCAAATAAATAATTATAAATATATATCTCATGGCTGTCCATCAACGGCTGCTAATTTCAGACAAATGAAATGGCGTATGGCTTTTAGTGTCGGGAGTGTCCGAGGACATGTTCGGCTCGCCAGGTGCAGGTCTTTTGACTCGGAACCCGTGCAGCAGACCTGAAGATAATCGATTCTTTTGAAATGTGGTGCTGGCGAAGAATGTTACACATTCCTTGGACAGCATTTCGCACCAATGATTCCATTATAAACCGGCTCAACCTCAGAATCAGATTATCATCGAAACGTAAACAAAGAGATATACAATTCTTTGGACACACTGTGGAACATGGGAATGACAGCATAGATAAGGGATATCGTGGACGAGTTCCCACTTGATGGTCGAACATTATCAAGAGTATAACTGGGTTGAACAACTTTGGTGCAAGATGGAGACAACTGACCATAGCGTCCTCGGAGGAAACGATAAGAGAGAGGGAGAGAGACACCAGCCATAAGACCTGCACGGTTGCTAGATAACATTGTCTGGCCATCCATCCATACCACACATCACAGCCTGCACGGTTATTAGGATTACACTTCCGTCGCACAAATTTCCGTAGCGCAAATTTTCAGATCACCCTCAGCCATAAGGCATGAAACTTCACAGCCTGTTTCCAGTAATTCGACGGGGTGAGTAATGGAATGAATGAAGCCTCCATCTAGCGGCGAGGATAGGAAATGTGCCGGCTGCCGAAGACTGTCGCACTCCTCTGGGGCAATGATAAATGACTGATAGATGAAATGTTAGTGGAGAGTGTTGCTGGAATGAAATATGACAGGGAAACCCGGTGAGCCCGGAGAAAAACCTGTCCCGCCTCCGCTTTGTCCAGCACAAATCTCACATGGTGTGACCGGGATTTGAACCATGATATCCAGCGGTGAGAGGCCGGCGCGCTGCCGCCTGAGCCACGGAGGCTTCAGCCATAAGACATATTTATGTCAAAATAGTTTCTTGACAGTGGGACGACACTGTTCAATATTTTACTGCAAAAAGAAAGAACTGGATAACTAAATTGACCCAATCAGATCGCTTATCACGTTTTGCCATTTTGTATTTTGGAACATTGCCTACAATTATAAGTCATTATTTGGTCATATTATGGAATTTATTAGAGCATTTTATACTTTTTGAGTCATTTTCTTACATGTTTGAGGATTTCGAAGCATTTACGCGTGTGGTATTGGGTATTATCGCAGCTTTAAGTGAGGATGAATACGGAGACGTGAGAATCTTCACAACACTTTTTCAGTCTGGGGGCTAAAGAAACTTTGCTCACCACTTACTTCTTGGGAATGTCCACATTCCAGGAGACACCTCCAGTATTGGATAAATCTTCCTCGTGAATAGTCGAGATTATCTTCTGAAGATGCAGAGCAAAGTTCTTTATGAAACGTAAAGAATTTAACCTTGTTTTCTTGACGTGGCAAAAGCCCAACAGCTTGTTATAATGTCTATAACATAAACATGAGCTATACCAGAACTACCTGCTGAACATTTTTGTGAAGAGGTAAAATGAGTATAACGAAACCTTCTCTATTTAACATAATTGTGTCAGGGGCTGGACGTTAGGGCCTGCATTGTAGGCGGGCCCGGGCCTTTAAGGTTTCCCCCACACTCCTCAAAAAAAAAAAAAACAAAAAAAAAAAAAACACCACCACCTACTCTAATGTCACTCTGCACGGAAATGGTCAGGTCTGTTTTGTAGAATCAGTCCAAATAGTTTGTTTTACATTTTGTACGTAGAGGAGCAATTGCCACTTGTTTGCATCGATCAGCAGTTATTAAAATTGAGTTGACTGCAACACAGCACAGCTGTAAACAATATTTGCTCCTGCCGTTTCTCGCAACACCGCAACAGGCTCCTTACGAAAGACCTGCGCCAAATTATTTAAAAATAATCACAGAAAAGAAAATTGAAACCAAAATATCATATGTTAGAAATGATACTTATTTGTTGTGTAGTGCATCTGAGATCGTGTTACCCTCTTTAGTCCTGAACCTGTTTTCGCATTCAGTATGTTATATTTTGCTAAAATGACTTTAAAATGTTCACCAAAGAAAATTATTCGTCACTTTAAAAGTTTTCGGCTCATTTTACTGGATTTTTAAAACATTTTTATAGCTGCAGGCGCTTAAGTGCGGCCAGTATCCAGTATTCGGGAGATAGTAGGTTCGAACCCCACTATCGGCAGCCCTGAAAATGGTTTTCCGTGGTTTCCCATTTTCACACCAGGCAAATGCTGGGGCTGTACCTTAATTAAGGCCACGGCCGCTTCCTTCCCACTCCTAGCCCTTTCCTGTCCCATCGTCGCCGTAAGACCTATCTGTGTCGGTGCGACGTAAAACAACTAGCAAAAAAAAACATTTTTAGGTCATCAAAATCCTGGCCCTGGTCATATTATGCTCGGCGACTTTTAAATTTCCCAACGAAATTTACTTTGTGTCAGGAAGTGTACATGTTCCTTCGAGATGAGAAAACGTTGCTTTAAAGCTGGGATTTGTCGTGGTTAGCAACGATTATATCCAGGTATTTTAGACACGTACGAAACGCGGCCACTAACCTTAATGAGGTTGAATGCCATTAGGAACCCCGCCAGCCCAGCGGGCAATGTCCATTATCCGGGGATTATAATATTGACGACAAAATCTGTATCCCCTCCAGCACACCCGCAAACCAAAAAAATGACTGGCCTTGTCCTCCCTCGCATTTGACGTGATGAATGTGATGAGGGTCTCGGAGGGTACTGACAGCGCCATAACTCGAGCAGAAAGCTAGTCATTAGTCTGAAGAGCTTACAACACGATGATGATGTGACTGGCTGGACAGGATCCTCGCTGGTAGCTAGCGATAAAAATACACATTTTCCCACTCACGTGGAACCAGGATAGAGTTTCGAAATATTTACTGTCACTTAGGGTGGCACTTGGGTCCAGAAAACAGCTTTTAACGAAGAACATGTTTTGATGATGATGCATGTTGTTTAGAGGGCCTAACATCTAGGTCATCGGCCCCAGAACATGTTTTATTGGAGGAACTACTTGATGAAGAGCGACGCACGCCAGCGTTAACCACAGTTGAAACTGCCATCATCACGGCCTGGAAATTCCACGTACTTACGTTGATATATCGAACTCAGAAGGAAAACCTACCCAAATACATCTCTTCAAAATTCCATTTATTATCCTCATTCCATAATTGTAACACTAGATCTGGCACTTCCCTCGCTATTCCCGTCAACCACTCCTCAATATATAACAGATCCTTGGTTGTGGCTGGGTCACGACTTTGGAATTCACTCCGAGCTGCTGCCAGGAACTCAGACTCAATATCGAAATTTAAGATTGCATGTAGAGATTACCTGTTGAATACCGCTGACTGTTTCGTGTGATTGTTTCGTGTGTATGATGACGTATGATAGGTTGTGTGATTGTGATTATTATTATTATTATTATTATTATTATTATTATTATTATTATTATTATTATTATTATTATTATTATTATTATTATTATTATTATTATTATTATTATTATTATTATAGTGTAATGTACATCATATTTAGCTTCTTACTCATGTACATAGGTCACTTTTATTGCCATACTTATATTTCCATTTACTTTATTACTTATTGTGTTCTCTTTATGTATTGCTTATTTTTCAGTTTGTGTCTTACTTTTTCATTATGACTTTGTCTCTTTCTCATTATCTATACGCTCCGAATTTTATTTTATTTTATTTGTTGAACTCTGCTTTCTTTCTTCATTATATGTTGTCCAAATCTGTAATTTTTAGCTTATCTTTGATTTTATGATAGAATAGTACACTTCTTTTATATATGTAGTATCTGTAGATCAATTATGTGGTTAAGTGTAAGAGAGGGCCATGAGCCCTAACTTCGCCACTGTTAAAGTCAATAAATAAATAAGAAATAAATAAGTGGCCACGGCTGGTCCATGGTCCAGCAGCTCTGCGCTCTGACTGGCCAACCGAGCAGAGGAGGGGTGGTCACGGCTCTACCGTGGCTCTACGCCTCTACATTCGTCAGACGGGACAGGGCTGGATCTCATGGCTGGCCCCAACCGTCAGCTGTCCTGAGAATGGTTTTCCGTGGTTTTCCATTCTCCTGCACTAAGGCGAATGCCGGGACAGTTCCTAGTATAGGCCACGGCCGCCAACCCCCTCACCTTCTCCGAGCATCTCCTTCACCGCAACAAATCTCTCGGCCTGAGAGACGGTGTCACCGTCCAAGAGGCCCGCATCCCCTTTCAGGGGAGGAATAGTAGGACCATCATAAAGCAACACTGATCTGCATTTAGGACACTCGTCCATGTGGCAGATTCCCTATCTGTCCTTTACCTATTGTTTTCTTAACTGCAAAGAAATTAACTCCAATATATATAAACTAGGGAATACCAAATGGCTTGTAGAACAACTATTTTAAGAAATATGAAGAAAATTTACTAAAAATTATTTCATAGCTCGTTCAAAAATGTACGGTATTAATTTTTATACTCTTTATAGACTTTCAGAATTAATCCATTCTTTAATATTATTTCCTGTTTTTTTAAGTATTTACTTGGCCTGGATAGATTATTTTTGATTACAAAATTAAAATCCAAACTTCGGCGGAAAATGAGCCCTCACAAATAGCAGCGCTGGGTCTTGGCCATTATAGAAATGTGTATTGGATCCATACCAATTCTTGAACTCCATGCCAAACTCAGTGGATAATAATAATAATAATAATAATAATAATAATAATAATAATAATAATAATAATAATAATAATAATAAAAATATATTATATTATATTATATTATATTATATTATATTATATTATATTATATTATATTATATTATATTATATTATATTATATTATATTATATTATTTATTCAGTGGACATTTTGTGCAACGTAGCATGGAATGACTACCAAAGAATACTTTAATTGCCATTGGTGTAGAAAACAGTTTCAATTATTCTATTATTAAAGTGCAGCTCGCGATCGTGACTAAGGTTTCCAATGTGTCCCTCGAACCCTTACAACTTGGAATCCCCTGCTATAAATGAATATTTGCTCCAGTTTTTCCTCTTGAATTCCTACTCTATCGATACGGTACATGGTAGGGAACTCGCTGAGAGATCACGGTTCCACAGTGCACGAAGAGGTTTCTGGCTTGGCTAGCGATGGGAGTAACAGGCGTATTAACATGATAAGCCTTTCAACCAGTCATTCAGCAAGCAAGGACTGATCTTACATCCCGAAGTACGCTTCGAGTCGGCAGCTTGAGGAGGCGGGCAAGGAAATGAAATCGATTTACCAGCCAACAGTAAACTAGTATAAAAGCAGATAATACCTAGACAACATGTCTGTCCATGGACTGATGATCGGTGCTCGAGACACAATCCCTCAATTTCTTGTACCTGATTTCATGAAAAAGGGAAGTCTTTCTTGTAACGATAGAATGGCTCTGCTGCTGGCTTTCCGTTATGGT
Organism: Anabrus simplex; assembly: GCF_040414725.1. Classification (NCBI taxonomy): domain Eukaryota; kingdom Metazoa; phylum Arthropoda; class Insecta; order Orthoptera; family Tettigoniidae; genus Anabrus; species Anabrus simplex. Next base: position 44,436,860 of record NC_090275.1, read on the forward strand.
GGACGACCTTCGAAATCCGGGGACAGGTATGTTTAACGTTCTCCTGAAGAGGATCTAGGGTGGTTCCAGCACCCCCAAACAATCAGAAGTGTTAACGGTATTTATTTAATCTCAAACTGAGGGATATATCCACATCAGCTTATAGAGTTCAGTTATTTTCCTGTTCCCTTCTGAACGTGGGGCATTTGGTATAGTTATCAATTATACACGTTGTTTATTGAAGTAATGGACAAGCAATGTTCCATGTAATTGCTGTTATTACTTTGATGCACTTCGCAGAGGAAACAAGGGCCGCTATTCACTAACAGGTGCATTATTGCTTGTCATGTTCAACACTGGAACAGTGATTAAACGATTACTTCAATCTCTTATGGGGTAGATTCATAGAGATTAAGTTACATTTAGAATGTGTTTATAAATATTACTTCTATTGGTAATAGAGGTTACAATTCAAAAAGTGGAAGAACATTGTGTTTCAGTTTTCATGAAATCATGCTTAGAATAAGTTTATAATCCCGACTTAAACCTGTGAATGAAAATTTTAACGCGGATATTTTTTTGGGCGAGGGGTCTGTATGGAATTAGTCATCGGTAGGGCTCGGAAGTTGGAGACCTATAAATTGCATAAAAAACCTAAAGTATACAGAAAGGGACCTAAATACTGACAAAAAAAGCACGTAAAATGCGATCCAAATTAATTCATAATTTTAGTATTAATTCCATATTTAATGTAGAAATATATTTTTTAAATGTAAAATTCTGGTGGAATGCTACACAGTGCAGAAATGTACGAGTTAAATACTTCTTCTTCCAGACAATATATCTTTTAGAATAACATAATTTTTTTTAAAATCCGTGTTAGTTAAAAAAGTACTTGCAGAATTTAGAATGAAATATTTTGTTTTCCAGCTGGAATGAATTCAACGAACCCGCAATGGACATCCTGGAGAAAGAAATTGAAGTTAGTATAACTGGAATCATTTTTGGCCGGCCCCGCGGTGTAGGAGTAGCGTGCCTGCCTCTTACCGTGAAGCCCCGGGTTCGATTCTCGACCAGGTCAGGGATTTTTACCTGCATCTGAGGGCTGGTTCGAGGTCCACTCAGCCCAATTGAGGATCTATCTGACGGGGAGATAGCGGCCCCGGTCTAGAAAGCCAAGAATGATGGCCGAGAGGATCCGTCGTGCTGACCACACGACACCTCGCAATCTGTAGGCCTTCGGGCTGAGCAGCGGTCGCTTGGTAGGCCATGGCCCTTCGGGGCTGTTCCGCCATGGGGTTTGGTTTGATTTGGAATCATATTTGGCTTAACCATACCACGGTTACAGAAATTGGAATTCGGAAACTTTACCGCAGTTGACTTTACAGTTTATCACAGTAATCATCTCCAGGTTCTTTGTGAAAAGGATCGTCAGTTTTCAGACAACACGTTGCGAAACATCAAAGAACTTCTCTCCACACCAACACATGTTAAGGGTACGTACTTGAATCAAGTGAATCTTCCTCCTCAAAAACACTCGTCATAATTTTCTCCTATCAATATTTCACTTATCTTCACATAATTTGATACCCCTCTTTTTTTTCGAGCACTAGTTTCATATTTTCATTTGATTTCATGTTCTCAGTCTTCAGATTAGGTTCAAATATATGTATTTGCTAGAGAAAAGATGTTTAAAAGTTGATGGATGAACTAATGGTGATTCGAATTGAGAATGGGCAGTAAAAATTTAATAGAAGGAAGGTGAAATTAAAAAAAAAGCCATTAAGACCTGAAAACAAGGCTAAAAGACAAATAAACCAAAAAGCTCCGAGAAAGGCAAAAAAAAAAAAAGGACAAATAAAATATTCCATTTTCTGGCTTACAGTGACGCAGAATGAATATATATTATATTAGGCCTCGTCTTCGGACACTCGAGAAAAAAAAAAAGAATTTCCTCAACTTCCGAGCCCTAGTCATCTGTTTCGCGACACCGTTGTCACCATGGCAACCAGTTTTCATCATCTATGTATACTAGATCAGTAGCGCCATCTATACGTTGCTATAAGAACACATAATTTTACACGTAAGGAACTTGTAGCCGGTTTTCAGTGACGATACAACGGTGTATTTGGGCTTTTCTACCAATTTTAATGGAATTTGGAGCCTTCGAAGACAAATACTTCCCTCGTCACTTATGTCTAGCTCCTCACTTTCATCTTCCCTATCCAACCTCCCTTGGCCACTTCTTGTTTTCTTTCTACCCCGACGATATTAAATGTCTTTATGTTTCAAGCCTTTCGTGGCCCTTATCTCTCTTTCTCTCTCTCTTGCTGATTGCTTCATTAATCGAAGGATTGGGCGTCTTAATTATTCCTTTATGATCAGTGTTAAGAGGGGATACCCGCCACTTTTACTTTATCTTAATCACCACCGAAAACTTGACTCGGATGTGAATGGGGAAATTTGAAGTAAAGGAAAATTCCAATAGAGAAGGAAATCGTGGGTAACTCTTGGTGGTGTTCCTCTACACAACCCAGAAACCAAAGGTGATTTTTATTTAATTCTGGGGACTCGATAGCCTGGTGACAATTCACTATCTTCTGTTCAAGGTGCCGGGCTGAGTGGCTCAGACGGTTAAGGCGCTGGCCTTCTAACCCCAACTTGGCAGGTTCGATCCTGGCTCAGCCCGGTGGTATTTGAAGGTGCTCAAATACGACAGCCCTTTGTCGGTAGATTTACTGGCACGTAAAAGAACTCCTGCAGGACTAAATTCCGGCACCTTGGCGTCTCCGAAGACCGTAAAAGTAGTTAGTGGGACGTAAAACAAATATTATTATTATTATTATTATTATTATTATTATTATTATTATCTGTTCAAGGTGGCCGCGGTTCGATTATCGGCCAAAGCACGTGGGAGTTTCAATATTATTAGTTATGTCCCTGTGATTTGGAATGTGCGTAAAACTGGAAGTACCTTGGCTATGATCACAAGGTTGAGTGTCATCTGAAAATTTGCGTCACGAAATTATCGATACAAAATGCCTCACGTGATGCTGCAGTGGCAGCAAAGAAAACGCATACGTTTGATCTCCTGGCCCCTCGCTTGCCCATCATGGGGTGACATATGACGGTAGTGGGCTCTAAAAGGAAAATTCTCATTCCTCAACATATATCCTCACAGCTCTGTTGCCAATGCACCTTTTATTAAATAGACGTCAGTCTCTTCTTTTCAGCTCAGATAATTCGCACGTGCTTTGTTCTCTGTTTGAAATCCTTGTAATATTTGGTTCATGCAATAATGTGGAGGTTACAAAATATGACAGTTATGTTCTTGACAGCGCTCACTTTCCTTTTAAACGATACGCGCCCCTTGACTCCAGAGGAAAGAAACCGACTGACAACCCTCATTACCACTAGGGCGGGTCACGTTTTTGGATCAGGAGCTGCCGCCTGGGGATACGTTCGCCGAGCCAGCTTAGTGCAGACGGTAATGTGACGTATTGATAGATGGCCATGGATGAGAAGTATATAGAAGGCTCTGTACGTATCTTTGTGAAATGCTGCAAATAAATGAATCGTTATCGATTTGAGTTTTATTTATACCCTCTGTGGGTAGGGGGCGAAGAATACACCCACGGTGTCCCCTGACTGTCGTAAGAAGCGACTAAAAGGGGCGACTATGGGATGCTGAATTTTGAATCATGAGTGTACCGGGCGGTACACCTCTACGACGCAAGTTCAAATCTTGCACCAGTTGAAACTTCTCTACTGGAGAAACCCGGAACTTTAACAACTGAACTAACTCTACGGTTTATCAGAAGATGTCACTGAGTGTTTTTGATTTGCTTTTGTTTTTCATTGATCAAGAAGTGTGGACATTCTCTAACATATGTCTCTACCAAAAACTATGATAACGCACTCTGGTGTAAAGGAATGAACCTTCTTGGAGAAATGTTGTATTTATAAGTTTTGTCTTTACTAAATTTTGTTCTGTGGTTTGTGGGTTGGCAACATTAATCCTTTCTTTCCGCCTGTTTTGAATTTAGCCAATCAGTAATTTCTGTAATTAATTTTCCTCCAATCATAGCTTTCTTCTTCAAATTTCCATGTGTAATTCTTAGTCAACCAATAAAAATTGAGTGGGTGTGTCTATTCATTCCTGAAAGGTCTCGAATTTTCCACGAGGGTATAAAAACTGCTGATTTTCTTGTCTCCAGGCCATTCTTCAGTAACATCTAGCTTAGTGTGTGAATATGTAGCAGGGGGCGGGAAGCGCCTCTTTCTTCGGGCAACAGATCTCCAACAAGGTAATGGCCTTTTAACATCTTTATTTCTTGCTAGCTCAGCAGTTTAACTCTCTGGGAAGGTTCGAAACCTTTAATATGTAAACTATTAAACATGTAAACCCTTTTCCTGGTAAGCTTCAGTTTTCTTGAACTTTAATTCGGGGATAGAGAGTGCTTTACCCTCTCGAGCTCCCCTTCATTTGAAATTGAGGTGACTACGTTTTCGCGACCGTTTCTTTTCTTCCTTAATGTATTAAAGTTTTCTCATACGAGTCACCTCCCTAGCTTGGGATTAGCCCCTGTGTATCAGCCTAGCGCCACTTAGGTTTTAAAATGTGTATTTAGGAGTGCAAGTTCACGCCTCCAGTCCTTTCTGTATTTTGGGCCAGTAACTTAACCTGATGTTTTTTTTGTTTTTTTTTTCTTCATGCGAAGGCCCTGTAGGTTGGGTACAAATACCCCTGTTTCTTGTAAGTGTGCCTTGAGGGCAGTTAGAAGTGAAGTTTGTTGTGGCCTTTGATAGGCTTGTAAAATCGAGAGCGGCTCTGCTCTTTCTTGTATTTTGATGGGGGCCTATAGGAGGCTTAACATGGTAATTAGGAGCAAGTGCTCCTTGGTATGATGGGGTTTTCTGCCCCTTAGTTCAAAATTGTACCATGGTAAAGTTGGGCTGATAGCTCAAGGATTGTGAAAGTGGGGCTCGAAGCCCAAAACTTGTAAAAATCCCTGAATTGGTAAATTTATTCTTGTACCTGCCTTTCATTATTATTCCACCTAGTGGGAAATTGTTTTCTTGGTCTTGGACCGGATTGTTGGTTATTGGTTGACTTGCTGTTATTTGTTGAAGTCTAAAGCTCTTTGTTAAATCTTGTTAAATTTTGGCATTTTTGAAAATATAACCTTTATTGAAATTTTAATTCATCTTTCGGACTTGTAGTTAGACCCATTCCAGCCCGCACCTTCTTTCACCTCTGCCTTCCACGGATAACTCCGTATCAATGAGATTATCTGTGATTAGTACCATCACGCGAGTAACACCATGAGTCGACTTTTCTTGCGATTAGAACCACTATGTGAGGATTTCCATGGGTCTGTAGGGTCTGTGGATGGATCACTATGGGTTTACACTACTCGTGTATAGTGTCGGCCACTATGACGGAGGCTCCCTACTAGGCAAGTTCGGTTCGAACACCCCAAGTAGATAAAAAGGTGGAGTGTTTCAGCATCTGATTATGGACATCGTGGGTCTGCGTTTCGAGGAACTCCACGGGTCTGGGCGGTGCCTATGATTAGTGCGACTATATGAGCGATGCTATGGTTCTACATTGCCTGTGATTAGTACCACTCCGTGACGAATACCTTGGGTTTGTGTTGCCTGTAATTGGCGCAATTGTGTGAGAAACACCATAGGTCTGCGTTACCTGTGAGTAGTACCAGAATGTGAGGAAAATCGTGAGTCTACGTCACTTGTGATTATTACCGCTACATGAGAAATACCATGGTTCTACTTTATTAGCGATAAGTACTATTATGGGGGACAGTTGACTTAGATTTTGGACCGCTTTAGACACGCATCATCGATTCAGGATTGTGCTTTGGAAGCAGCTCCTTGGTCAATATATAGACTACCATTGTTTTAAGATAGTTTCAGGGAAGGTGGAGCATTGCGGGTCGGATCTACTGATTGTTTTAAGTTCATAATCATTGTTCATCGCCGTCTCTTTGAATTCCAGTCAGTGGATTGATTTTGATTTTTTTAAACTTTCTGTATTGTGAGTTGGATCCGCTGATTATTTTAAATTCGTATTCATCCATTCATTCTTCATCATCAAGTTTTGGATTCTGGTCAGTGAATGAAGTTTGGAATTTTAAACTGTCATTACATTTCGTCTCATTTCGTACCATTAGGGGCTGATGACCTAGATGTTACAACCCTTTAAACATCAAGCATCATCATCACCACATCCATCATCATCATCAGTTTCATTTATTGAAAGATATCGTTATATTATCAAAGGGAAATTTTTACGGTTTTTTATATGCAGAATGGCCTTTGAGTGAAGGATAGGTAATTCCGCTAATGTTTAATGAATGGTTATTTAAAAATAGCACTTGTCACCGTCACCTGCCCGTCTCCCCTCAGTACAACGTACCCATTCATTTCCGCATATATCAACTATTTCGTTTCGTGTTATTAGCCGTACATTATTGGCCACTGGAGAGCGACACCGCATTACATCCTCTCTAGCGATACCTGATGCATTCTGGAGAGCGTTTGAATGGCCCCATTAGCATGCGTGGTCAGGTCGATATGGGCCGTGTGGGGCTGTCACTACTGTACAGTGCGGTGTGTCCAACATTTTTTGCCTCGATCAAAAAAAAAAAAGACTTTGTTTAATAGTGGTGATTGTTGGTTTTAGCGGGAAAACAGGGTGATTACCAGCGTTTTGAAAGAGTATGTCTGTTCCCTTGAAGAAATGGAAGAATGTTGATCGACAGCGAATTTAAATACTCTCTGGGCCTCCCAAACAGAATTCCCGCTGTGGATGGAAGCGGTGGAATAACACCCACGGTTTCCCCTGTCTGTCGTAAGAGGCGACCTAAAAGGGGCCACAGGGGCTCTCAACTTGGGTGCGGGAGTAGGTGACCATGATGGTCTTACCTGATGATTGCCTCCACTTACTTGTGCCGGGCTCCTCACTTTCACCTATCCTATCCGACCTCCCTTGGTCAACTCTCGTTCTTTTCCAACCCCGACGGTATTAGAGTATTCGAGGACTAGAGAGTTTTTGATTTTCACGCCCTTCATGGCCCTTTTTGTTTGTCTGATATCTTCATTTTTCCAAGTGTCTGATCCCTTCCATTTTATCTCTGATTGGTGTTATATACAAGATGGTTGCCTAGTTGTACTTCCTCTTAAAACAATAATCACCACCACCACTCCAAAACAATTTATTTTTGGTTATTCAGGATTTCGTTTCGTATAAATATTTTGTGTTTAAATGAATTTCGAAGGTAACTGTTTTCGCTAGCAATAAGTTTTCAAATCAGAAAGGACAAAATTAATGTTAAGAACTTCTAGCACATTGGATAAATGGTCTGCGTAATGTCCTTTGGTTCAGAGCGCCTTGGGTTTGATTCCCGGCCGAGTAAAGGGGTTTTAGCTGCTATTGGTTAATTACTCTTGTTTTTTTCTCTCTCTCTACAATTTTCCTTTACGGCGCACCGACACAGACAGATCTTATGGTGACGATGGGGTAGATAAGTGCTAGGAGTAGGAAGGAAGCTACCGTGGTACAGCCCCAGTTTGCCTGATGTGAAAATGGGAAACCTCGGAAAACCATCTTCATGGCTGCCGACAGTGGGGTTCGAACTCTACATATCGCGAATGTAAGTACACAGATACGCGACTGTAACCGCATCGCCAACTCGCTCATTAATTCCTCTTGTTCGGGGACTGGATATTAACCCTCAACCACACGCGCTCGTGTGTAATCTACCCTAAGTGATTAAATTTCTGTTCTGTTCGATGTTTATTTGATATTCTCAGCTTCTCAGAACCTTTCGATCTGCAACCCTGTCACATACTGCATCTTCCAAAAATCATTAGTCTTTCCGGATGTCGCTGTTGAAGACTGCATGTCGTAGAAGTTTGACTGGGTGGATTGTATACCCCGTTCGTAGGCCTGTGTTACAGAATCTCGTTGGTTGATGTTTGCGACCAGTTTGCTTCTTACGTATCAGTTACCTATTATGTCTTATATTCAAAACGTTTTTCAGTCATCGTGAGATCTGTGTTTTATTCTTTACTAGTGAACTAGACCTCTAGACCTTGGCGTAATTGAAACAAGAAATTGTACAATATGGATAATTATATGAGAGAAAATAGAAGAGTCCGCCTCTGTGGTATAGTGGTTAGTGTGATAAGCTGCCACTTCAGGAGGCCCAGGCTCGATTCCAGGCTCTGCTACATTTTTTTTTTTTTTTTTTTTTTTTGAAAAGTGGTACGAGGCCTGGAACGGGGTCCACTCAGCCTCGGGAGATTGAGTACAGAGTGTTCGATTCCCACCTCGGCCAGCCTCGAAGTGGTTTTCCGTGGTTTCTCACTTCTCCAGGAAAATGCCGGGATGTTACCTAACTTAAGGCCACGGCCGCTTCCTTCCCTTCTCCTTGCCTATCCCTTCCAATATTCCCTTCCACCCACAAGGCCCTTGTTCAGCGCAACAGGCGAGGTCACCTGGTCCTCTTTCATACCCCGACCCAAAGTCTCACGCTCCAAGACACTGCCCTTGAGGTGGTAGAGGTGGGATCCCTCGCTGGGTGCGAGGGAAAAATCAACCCTGGAGAAAGAAAGAAAGAAAGAAAGAAAGAAAGAAAGAAAGAAAGAAAGAAAGAAAGAAAACAAATTGAAAAACTGCCTTGCAGTTTCGGGAATATACAGATTTCATTTCTCCCGGCCTTAACTAAACACAAATATTTACTGTAAGAAAGTGTCATTCTCTCTTACGTGTCATTTATAGCCAATTGGTACGAAGTATTTACATTTTCATTTGGTGACAGACATGTTTTATCAAATGTAAATTTTAACGCTCTTTATCGTGTAATTTTCTAGAAATAATGCGTACTTTAAGAGCCGTAATTCGCTTTATTAATTCATGTTCTTAAAATACATGTACTGTACTTTAAAACGTCATTTCTGATTATCTTGTTTAGACATTCAAGTCCTTTCGCATTAATGTTTAACATATTCACTTGTGCACATTTTAGCCTATGAATATGCTCGTTGAAACATTTCAGCGCATACCACTTGAATGTAACCAACAATAAGAGTGACTTTTATATATATTAAAATGAAAATCCACAGGCTGTTTCCAGTCATTCGATCGGGTGAGGAATGGAATGAATCTAGCAGCAAGGATAGGAATTTTGACGGCTGCCGAAGCCTTTCGCACTCCTTTGAGACAATAATAAGTGACTTGACAAATGAAATTAAATGCTATTGGAGAGTGTTCCACGTATGATAGATGACAGGGAAAACCGGAGTACCCGGAGAAAAACCTGCCCTGCCTCCGCTGGGTTCGCCGCTTTGTCTAGCACAAATCTCACATGGAGTGAGCGGGATTTGAACCACGGAACCCAGCGGTGACAGACAGGGGCGCTGCCTGAGTCACGCAGGCTATAATGAAACATGCTATAATGAATACATTCCCCATCATAGGGTTCACGTCAGGAGAGACATTCGGCCGTAAAACTAGGCCATTCAGCTCAAATTTTCCAACCCCAAGGAATTGGGAAAAGATCAAAAAACAAAACCCCATGGTACTACAGCCCTTGAAGGGCCTTGGCCTACCAAGTGACCGCTGCTCAGCCCGAAGGCCTGCAGATTACGAGGTGTCGTGTGGTCAGCACGACGAATCCTCTCGGCCGTTATGCTTGGCTTTCAAGACCAGGGCCGCTATCTCACCGTCAGATAGCTCCTCAATTCTAATCACGTAGGCTGAGTGGACCTCGAACCAGCCCTCAGGTCCAGGTAAAAATCCCTGTCCTGGTCGGGAATCGAACCCGGGGCCTCCGGTAAGAGGCAGGCACGCTACCCCTACACTACAGGGCCAGCTGGGAAAAGATCAGGAAGACGAAAAAGAAAACAGAGTTAAGAATGAGGCCATTTGCTGCTGGTTTTTAAACTACATTTTTTAACTTCAACAAACTACATTTTGGACAATATTTAATTTCTTACGCATCATATGACCAAGTTTTGATACCATATCCTGTAATTTGGCATAAATATGTCTTATGACTGTGGCCATCCGAAAATTTGTGTGATGTGATGCGATAAAATGTGTGACGGAAGTGTAACCATAGCAACCGTGGAGGCAGTGATGTAAGTTATGGACGAATGGTCAGGCATTGTTACCTAGCAACCTTGCAGGCTATGTTTTATGGCTGGTTTCCTTCTGAAATTAGCAGCCGTTGTTGGATGGCCATGACCGGGAGACATATTTGTGACCATTTGATTTTTCGAAAAGGGAATTTTCTTTTCTTTTTTAGAGCATACTTTCATGCACATTTCTCGAGTTTTCAGGTCTCAGAAATTCAAGCTGTGCTCGTCAACAGTATCAGTCATAATATTCCATCAGCTGTGCACTAATGAGGAGCGGCATGCGCATTACATACCTGGTAGAATCTAATGCAGCTGGAGAGTACTTGAACTGGTTCTCGTAGCATACGGTCGATATGTGTGGCATGGAGCTTGTTTGTCCAGAGCTATAGGTGATGATGTGGTGATTCAGCACGGCCCGGTGACTAATGGGTGTTGGATGCGGGGTGGGTGATGACAACATCTCTTGTTGACCACTTATTTTCACCAGACGATGACCTTTCCTTTCTACAAGATAAAGGCTTGATGTATGTGGAGAGCGCCGCGCCGTCTTCAGTCTATTATAGTTTAAAAGCAGCTGCTCTTACCCTAGATAAAGAAAGAGCTGCTCGTCGCCAGTTGAATAGCCCTTGAGGTTGACGGACTGTGAAGACACACAGTGAAGTCTCGATTTAGGCGCCGTCCCTTTTCCATTATTCCTTATATTACGTTGTTTTTGCTCGGTCTCATAACATGTTTTTTTTTTTTTGTCAACCCGAAGGCTGGTTGGATTTCCAAGAGCTCCACCTCCAGCGGCGATAGACAGCCTAGGCGTCACCAAATAGGCGTATTAGGAAATTGATTGAGGTTCGCGGCGTAGGAACGATGTGTTAGTGCGCCATTTCCTTTGCGAAAATCAAATAATAACAAATATGTCTTTCGGCTGCTGATTTCAGATGGCAGTCTGTCATAAGATTGCCTGCACGGTTGCTAGGTAACATTGTCCGACCATCCATCCGTATCTTACATCACTGCCTGCACGGATGCGGGTATCCGCGGATATCCGCGAAGTTAGTGTCTCGGCGGATACAAACTGGATGGCATTGGGGATAACATTGCTGATAATTTCTAAATAGTGGCATTTATTTTCTCTCAGGTATACTCTTATTTTTGGTTGTGGATAGGTGACCCTTGACGTTAGTATGGGAGAATGGTGATATATTAAGATCCTTGAGACCATAAAGCCATAAATCTGACTTAAGTCTAACTGGTCCTGCCCGGAGTTAATGGAAGGGAGGAACAAAGGTCAGTACGTCAGTAGTTGTCGCAAGAGAAAAACCCTCGGGAAACTGTAACTGTAGCGGTTCTGGTGCCAGATATCAGGCCTTTTGTATTATGTTAACAGATATATCCGTTTCATTACCTTGGGTGTAATGTACTGTAGTTAAATATTTACATTATCCGCGGATAACCATAACTGGTCATTCTCCCCAGTTTCATCCCCGACCAAGAGTCTGAAGCTCCAGGACACTGCCCTTGAGGCGGTAGAGGTGGGATCCCTCGCTGTGTCCGAGGGAAAAACCGACCCTGGAGGGTAAACAGATGATGATGATGATGATGATGATGATGATGATGATGATGGTGATATCCGCACAGGGGTAACACTTCCGTCGCACACTTTTGTCGCGTCACAATACACGAATTTTTCGGGTGACATTGCGCCATATTCATGTCAAAATGAATTTCGTTTCAGCTCAGTTTTCTTCTACCCAGTCTGAAGACGAGCAGTCACCACTGCCGTTGATGTTCACGGATTGTTGATGAAAAATAGTTCATGATTTACTAATGGTGAAGTACTATGTTCTACGACCACGGTTCAGACATGTACAAAAATGGTGTCCCGACATAAACAATCAACATTGCCCCACTCCAGTGAAGATGTAGTGCTGAAGGCACAATGTGTGTATTGCTATACAACACCATTGCACCCATTTCAATCATAACAGTCTTGTAGCTCTCTCTCTACCAGCAGCTGTGCGTTAATCCAGGAGGTGGGGGACGCCAGACTTTGTTTATATCGGGACACCATTTCTGTGCACACGTGTACACAGAGGATAAATCTGAACGTTGCTTTTTGGAGAGAGTTCACTAAATCCTTCATCGGTCTTTTCCCAATTATTTGGAGCCCGTACTACATGAGATATAGCCCAGTTCTGCGGCTGGATGCCCTTCCTGACACCAAGTAATGTGTTGATGAAATACTAGGCTGACCACTCAGCTAATTTGTCCGCCACCGGGCCAGTTGGCCGTGCGTGAGCTTGCATCCGGGAGATAGTCCGTTCGAACCCCTCTGTCGGCAGCCCTGATGATGGCTTTCCGTGTTTTCCTATTTTCACACCGGGTAAATGCTGGGGCTGTACCTTAATTAAGGCCACGGCCATTTCCTTCCCACTCCTAGCCCTTTCCTATCCCATTGTCGCCATAAGACCTATCTGTGGCGCTTCGATGTAAAGCAAATTGTAAAAAAAAAATATATTGTCTGCCAAAGAAAATCATGTGGTGATTAGCGAAAAGAAATCCCTCTTAGACTGTTCTTTGTCTCTTAGCTAATTGAACACTGATCTGAATTTAAAATATCAGAAAGTTGGATGTTTTACTTATTGGACCAACATACATACATACATTATCATTATAGACTGTTATGCCTTTCAGCGTTCAGTCTGCAAGCCTCTGAGAATTTACTAAACGTCGCCACAATCCTCGATTTGCAACTAGTGTTGTGGCTTCATTTAGTTCTATACCTCTTATCTTTAAATCGTTAGAAACAGAGTCTAACCATCGTCGTCTTGGTCTCCCTCTACTTCTCTTACCCTCCATAACAGAGTCCATTATTCTCCTAGGTAACCTATCCTCCTCCATTCGCCTCACATGACCCCACCACCGAAGCCGGTTTATGCGTACAGCTTCATCCATCGAGTTCATTCCTAAATGAGCCTTTATCTCCTCATTCCGAGTTCCCTCCTGCCATTGTTCCCACCTGTTGGTACCAGCAATCATTCTTGCTACTTTCATGTCTGTTACTTCTAACTTATGAATAAGATATCCTGAGTCCACCCAGCTTTCGCTCCCATATAGCAAAGTTGGTCTGAAAACAGACCGATGTAAAGATAGTTTCGTCTGGGAGCTGACTTCCTTCTTACAGAATACTGCTGATCGCAACTGCGAGCTCACTGCATTAGCTTTACTACACCTTGATTCAATCTCACTTACTATATTACCATCCCGGGAAAACACACAACCTAAATACTTGAAATTATCGACCTGTTCTAGCTTTGTATCACCAATCTGACATTCAATTCTGTTGGATTTCTTACCTACTGACATCAATTTAGTCTTCGAGAGGCTAATTTTCATACCATACTCATTGCACCTATTTTCAAGTTCCAAGATGTTAGACTGCAGGCTTTCGGCACAGTTTGCCATTAAGACCAAGTCGTCAGCATAGGCCAGGCTGCTTACTACATTTCCACCTAACTGAATCCCTCCCTGCCATTTTATACCTTTCAGCATATGATCCATGTAAACTACAAACAGCAAAGGTGAAAGATTACAGCCTTGTCTAACTCCTGTAAGTACCCTGAATCAAGAACTCATTCTACCATCAATTCTCACTGAAGCCCAATTGTCAACATAAATGCCTTTGATTGATTTTAATAATCTACCTTTAATTCCATAGTCCCCCAGTATAGCGAACCTCTTTTCCCTCGGTACCCTGTGATATGCTTTCTCTAGATCTACGAAACATAAGCACAACTGCCTATTCCTCTCGTAGCATTTTTCAATTACCTGGCACATACTGAAAATCTGATCCTGACAGCCTCTCTGTGGTCTGAAACCACACTGGTTTTCATCCAACTTCCTCTCAACGACTGATCGCACCATCCCTTCCAAGATGCCTGTGAATACTTTGCCTGGTATACTAATCAATGAGATACCTCGATAGTTGTTGCAATCCTTCCTGTTCCCTTGCTTATAGATAGGTGCAATTACTGCTTTTGTCCAATCTGAAGGTACCTTACCAACACTCCACGCTAATTTGACTACTCTATGAAGCCATTTCATCCCTGCCTTCCCACTATACTTCACCATTTCAGGTCTAATTTCATCTATTCCTGCTGCCTTATGACAATGGAGTTTATTTACTATCCTTTCCACTTCCTCAAGCATAATTTCACCAACATCATTTTCCTTCTCCCCATGAGCTTGACTGTTTGCAACACCACCATGATGATTTCCTTTTACATTGAGAAGATGTTCAAAATATTCCCTCTACCTCTCCAGTGATTCCCTGGGATCTGTTATGAGTTCACCTGAATTACTCAAAACACTGTTCAATTCTTTTTTCCTTCCCTTCCTAAGATTCTTTATTACTGTCCAGAAAGGTTTCCCTGCTGCTTGACCTAGCCTTTCCTGGTTATTACCAAAATCTTCCCATGACTTCTTTTTGGATTCAACAACTATTTGTTTCGCTCTGTTTCTTTCATCTACGTACAAATCCCTGTCTGCCTCGGCCCTTGTTTGGAGCCATTTCTGATAAGCCTTCTTTTTACGTTTACAGGCTGCTCTCACTTCATCATTCCACCAAGATGTTCGCCTTTTCCCATCTTTACACACAGTTGTTCCTAGGCATTCCCTTGCTGTTTCTACTACAGCATCCCTGTATGCCACCCATTCACTTTCTATATCCTGAACCTGCTTACTGTCTACTGTTCGAAACTTCTCACTAATCATATCCATGTACTTCTGTCTAATTTCCTCGTCCTGGAGATTTTCTACCCTTATTCGTTTGCAGACAGATTTCACTTTCTCTACCCTAGGCCTAGAGATACTTAGTTCACTACAGATCAGATAATGGTCTGTATCATCGAAAAATCCCCGAAAAACTCGTACATTCCTAAAATATTTCCTGAATTCAAAGTCTGTTAAGATATAGTCTATTATGAATCTGGTACCCCTAGCCTCCCATGTGTAGCGGTGAATAGCCTTATGCTTGAAGAATGTATTCGTAACAGCTAAACCCATACTAGCACAGAAGTCCAGCAAACGCTTCCCATTCCCATTAGCTTCCATATCTTCCCCACATTTACCAATCACCCTTTCGTATCCTTCAGTTCTATTCCCAACTCTCGCATTGAAATCGCCCATTAGCACTATTCTATACTTGCTGTTGACCCTGACCACGATGTCACTCAATGCTTCATAAAACTTGTCAACTTCATCCTCATCTGCACCCTCACATGGTGAATACACGGACACAATTCTTGTCCTAATTCCTCCCACTGACAAATCTACCCACATCATTCGCTCACTTACGTGCCTAACAGAAACTATATTGCGTGCAATGGTATTCCTGATAAAGAGCCCTACCCCAGACTCTGCCCTTCCCTTTCTAACACCCGTCAAGTACACTTTATAATCTCCTATCTCTTCCTCCTTATCTCCCCTTACCCGAATATCACTTACTCCTAGCACATCCAGATGCATCCTCTTTGCTGACTCAGCAAGTTCTACCTTCTTTCTTCCATAAGCCCCATTAATATTGATAGCTCCCCATCGAATTCCATTTCGTTCGCCAAGTTGTTTCCAAGGAGTCCCTCGCCTGTCAAATGGGAGTGGGACTCCATTACTCCCATAGGTCCGAGGCTTACTTAAAGTGTTCTGAGCTCGGTAAATTCATGAAGCAGGATGCTGCCCTACTTGCACATAGTCCAAGTGAGGATCTCTCCTCTAACGGGTTATGGACCACCGGTGAATTGTGTAGTCCTAGCCGCCTGAGCACAAGGAGGGCCACGACTCAGAATATGTCCGAGATGCCCACTCCCATTCCATAGCAACTGGTATCCCGACTCTCAGGACCACTTACTAGGCCACTCAGCCGTTGCCCATGGTTCACGAACTAGGACGTGACTACAGTAACCCACAAACATGAACCATCATTGGACCAAATATAGTTTTATTTATAATCTAATGTATTGCATTTCTCTTTCATTTGAAAAGTCTAATATTTAGAAATGTCTGGGTATTGTTTCTTTAACTAATTAGACCATGTTTTAATTTTTTTGTTCCAGGTAAGACATGTCACTCATCTAACCGCGCACATCTCTTCTGCCTACTGGTCAGAGCTTCGCTGCACGGTTTGGAGGACGGTAAGGGTATTTTGATGTATTTTAAACCATTGCATTCCTATCAGTTTTCAAATTCCGTACGGTATAACATCATTGAACAAGCTACAGTAAAAATAAAAAATAAAAAAAAAATAAAGATAAAGATAAACATTTTAAAGTGCATGTAACAGAACAGTTCAAAATATACTTTCCTGAGTCTTGCAAGGAGAGGCTGCCTGGCTGAGGTGGTAAAGGCGTGCTCGGTTCACTCGAAAGGACGTGGGTTCGATTGCCCGTTAGAAAGTCGAAAAATTAAAAAAAATGCGATTTCTACTTCCGGAGGTGCACATGGCCCTGAGGTTTACTCAGCCTGCACCAAAAATGAGTACCCGATTCATTCCTTGATGCAAAGGTGTCCGCGCTTAGTGCTAATCACTCTGCGCCAAGAAGTGCCGAGGTTACGGATAGTGCAAGCCTTTACCTTCCACCCCTCCAAGGGCCTTCATGGCCTGTACGGAGACGAATTTGCTTTGTTTTGAGTTTTGGAAGCAGTCTCATCACTCATCACTAATTCTTTTGTTCTTCAGTAACGCGCTATATTTTAAAAAACATTTCGTTTATTTTCACTTAATATTACTACCATATTGAAAAGAGTCTCCGTGGCTCAGACGGCAGCGCGCCGGCCTCTCACCGCTGGATACCGTGGTTCAAATCCCGGTCACTCCATGTGAGATTTGTGCTGGACAAAGCGGAGGCGGGACAGGTTTTTCTCCGTGTACTCCGGTTTTCCCTGTCATCTTTCATTCCAGCCACACTCTCCATTATCATTTCATAGCATTTATCACTCATTAATAAATCACCTTGGGAGTGGCGACCCCATTGTAATAATAGCCTATATATGTTTCATTCATCACATCCCTGACCCGGTCAGTGACTGGAAAACAGGTTGTAGGTTTTCATTTTCATTACTACCATATTGATTACACAAACTGATTCACAATCAAGTCCACTCGCAAGTACAGTTCGTTCGCGTTTTGCAACTCGAAATATACAAGTCCCCTCCTCCTATCACCGCTCACCAGATTACAGTTCTGATCGCAATGATGTAACTTAGTGATAACCTTCGTCCTCGGTTTCCAATTTGTTGAACTGCTTGTTGAATTCGGAATTGAACTCGTCGATATTAGATTCATTATCGTACAATACAGCACTTCCGTCGCTAGCTGCCTGTGATGAATCCGTGCATTCAGGGAAAATAATACGAAATAAAAGTTTACAGAATCTGCAACAAAAAAATGTACTCGGGATGGAATCACACATAGCCTAGGATTTCCACCAAGCAGTCGTCAAAGAATAAAGGATTTACGAATTGGCCGGAATTTGGAGCAAATAACATAAAAGCGTCGCAGGCGAGTTCGTCAATGGAGTGTCCACATTAGAATGGAATGTTTTAGATTGTAAGCGTAAATTTCGCATTATCTCTCTCTCTCTAATGGGTAATTTATTTATGATTATGACCAATTTCAAATGAAATAAGAGCATCATTTGTTTTCGCGAGGCTAATTGTTCCTAATTCAAGTCATCAGAAAAAATCCTTGAAAGAGCCGCGAATCGAACCCGCAGCCTCCCAGTAACAGGCAAAGACATAAGGCTAGCATCATCCCTCCTGGTCAACTCTTCTTCTTTTCTGGCTCCGTGTTTTTCGAGGCGTCGGATTATTCCGGTTTCACCTCTTTCATTGCTTTTAGCCCAGCCCCCTGCCTGAATGGTCAGCGTACTGGTGTTCGGTTCAGAGAGCCGTGGGTTCGAATCCTGGCCTGAGCGAGGATTTGAACTGTATATGGTTGGATTGGGCGTTCGTCTTAATACACTTTTCTTCATATACGTACAACACAGTACACTACCAACCACCACAGAAACACGCAGTAATGAATTCATCCCTCCACATAGGGAAGCGCATCTGGTCATTAAATTAGGTCAAATCTGTATCAAGTTCTGACCCCGATAAATTGGGAAAATGGCGAGGGAGGTTGTTATTATTATTATTATTATTATTATTATTATTATTATTATTATTATTAAGCATTGGAGAACGTTCTCGTAACTACGCTTATGCAATTAGTATTGCAACAAATGACAGTTTTGTCTCTCCAAGAGTTTTATGGAATTATATATTTGACAGGTTATCAGAAAAATTCACAAAATTGTGGCCGCAGAATTTAGGGAACGCGGGACTGTCAGCCTGTTGAGGTGCTAGACATCTCTTGACATCTGTCATATTGTCGAGTTCTATGGACGGTCTTTTGGTGACGACACACGCTCTGACCTGTCGAGACACTGTACGGATGAAATACAGTCTAAATAATTTATGGACTTTATATACTAAAACATATATATTCAGTTCTCGTTTTAGTTCTTCTGATAGATCACTTCTTCATTCATCTCTGTACCAATTTTCATGCAGAATTTCCCAGTGGTTTGTTTTATGGGCTATAATTTCGAAACCCTACTCGAACCAGGCATTGTTACGAAAACATGGAAGTTTTAAAACCGAATGTTTCTCTGTAAGCTTCATAACAATGGCTTAGATTATATCGAACTAACTAGTCAAATTTTATTATACACATCTAGAAAACCGGCAAGTAAATTTAAGAACTCGTTTCTTCTTGCCAAGAGTTAGTACAAACAAACAAACATACCTGCAAATTCACTTCTATTATAATAAAATACATCCTCTATATACTGTTTTATTCCAAGATACAAAATCTGCTGCCGAGCGAATTACGGTCGCACAGCTGTGAGCTTGCATTCGCGAGATAGTGGGTTCGAACCCCATTGCCTGCTCTCCCTGAAGATGGCTTTTCGTGGTTTACCATTTTCAGGCCAGGCAAATGCTGCTACCTTCCCACTCCTAGCCCTTTCCTATCGGATCTTCGCCATAAGACCTATCTGTGTCGGAGCGGCGTAAATCGAATTGTAACAAATACAGATAAATAAATAAATAAATAAATAAATAAATAAATAAATCTGACTTCTTGTAATCTAACGAGTAAGATAGAAGGCCTTAATAATTGAGTGACTCCAAATTTACATTACTGTACAATGTTATTCCTTTCTGTCTTATTTTTAAACTGGACATGTTTCGTCTCTTCCTTGTGAGACATCTTCAGCCTAAAAGTATTATAATAAACATATGATATTCTTGATAACACTAAAAACAGTCACTTATCTTATCTTTAAGAGTCAAAATGACTGTCATATGTAAACACAGTTATAAAAACAGTTCGTGTTGTTAAAAATTGTTATATGAACAAATTACTAAATTATAAAAGTTCCGTTGAGATTTGATACTCAAAATAAAAGCAATGTGATGATCGCAGTGTTCTAAAAGCGGAAATAAATCTTGAATTAGGTTGATGTCATCTCTCAGTTTATAGAAGCTTGAGTACGTATGCGTCTGGTTAAACAGGGCTTGTTTTTCTAGGTGGAATTTCTGAATATGCTGGTTATGTAGCCGGACAAACCGTGCGATCCATATGTCGTTGGTATGTGAAAAGTTCTAAAAAGAAAAAAGTAATAAATAAGGTAAGAGACTTGTGCAAATTTGTAAGGTAAATGTGGTATTTACGGCGTCTGAGTACTTACTTCTCCGCCCTGTTTATCTATATCATTGTACAATATTGTAAAGGTGGAGCCAATTATTAAGACCTTCTATCTTGTTGAGGCTGACAGTACGGGTTAATTATGAAATTTATTTTTTGTGGTTATTAATTATCTTACCGATGCCACGTAGTTTGTTCTTTGTTTATATTCTTCTGTTTAAAGTATACATTATTTTTACTATCGTTGTTATTATTACGCAATAACACGGTTCAATCTGGGGAAGAAAGAACTAACTCTACACTTCCTATATCAGTGTTCGAAGTGAGCAAATATATTTTCCTAAGAAAGACCTTGCTTGTGCTACTCTGCATTTTATGACCTCATTACTTCTGCCATAATTAGTTATTCCACTGCCCAAGTAACAATATTCATCCACTCAGTGGCGTGCAGTGAACATATTCATTATCCCAGCTGCAAAAAAGTTTAAAAAAAAGGTTTTTAAAAAATATAAACAATCGTAGTCCCACTACACTATCTAAAGTCAACATTACCATTTTATAAGGCTGCGTTTTTCGTGGAAAGGTCTACCTGAGAAAGATCGTTCAAGAATACTTTCAACCACACGCTCGTACATACTTTCAAATTTATACTCACGGCAGTGACGACACCATCATAACTTAAGCTATAGCAGATTTTAAACAATGTACTTACAGTTTCATCCGGTGACGCCTCGTGATAGTACAGTCATAGGTTTCACAAAAATACACTGGGACTATTTGTTGTTTTTTTTACTTAAAAAGCCTAATCTAAACTAATCAGCAAAATTTAACTGGCATTTTAACGTCACCGAAGTTTTATAGTTTCCTTTTTTTATATATATAGTGTACCGGGCGGTACACCTCCACGCCGCTAATTTAAAATGTGCGCCAATTGAAACTCCTCTGCTGGAGGAAGTCTGAACCTTATTGATGGTATTAATTTTCAAGTTTCTCAGAAGATGTCACTACGTGGAAATTTTGGAGTTTTAGAACTGTGTCATTTTTGATGTGTTTTTGTTTTGCTTGAAGTAAGAAGTGTGAACTTTCTCTTCTAGAGGACACTACTGAAGATCGACAATAGTGCACCCTGGTGGGAAGTGAAAGAACTGTTTTTTTTGGAGAAAATGTAATTTCAAAAGTTTGTTCTTTGCTAAATTTATTTCAGTCATTAGTTAAGTTGGCTGTATACCCCTCTCTTTCCCCTTGTTTTGTATGTATCCAATCCCGAATTTCTTCAATTTATTTCTGACCAATCCGAGGTATCTTCCCCCAACTTGAATGTGTTGCTGTATCCTACCCAATAAAGTGATTGTGGGCGGGTGTTTTCTTTCCCCTAACGCCTAGAACCTTCCGCGAGAGTATATAAACTGCTGATTTTTGGGTCTCTGCGCCACTTCTGTTCCATCTTTCAGTGTGTAAAGTACATAGCAGGGGGCGGGAAGCGCCTCTTTCTTCGGCGACAGTCAACAACCAGGTAATGGCCGATTAATTACTTCTTTTCTTGCTTGCTCAGCAGTTTAACTCTCGGGGCGGGTCCGAAGCTTTTTCCATTATGTAACCTTCCTTAAAATGTAAAGAAACTTGTATCTATTTCATCTTTTAAACTGCATATCGGGATAGAGAGTGCTTAACCCTCTCGAGCTCCCAATCATATTGTTTTGAGGTGAACTTATTTTTCTCAACCTATTCTTCGTTAATATAATGTAAATTGTTCTTTTCTGAAGTCACCTCTGTAGTATGGGATTAGCCCTTGCTTTAAAGGCCTAGCGCCAAGTAGGTTTTAAATAAAGTGTATTAGGAGTGCGGAGAGCCTCCTTTCAAGTTGGTATTTTAGAGGCCATACAATCAACCTTTTCTCACTTAATAGGCCTCAGTAGATTGGGTATTTTACCCCTGTGTTTATGTCCGTTGAGGACAGCTTGAAGGTGGAGTTTGGTGTGGCCTGGGAGAGGCTTAAAGTTGAGAGCGAGTGGCTCTTTTTTTTGAAAACTGAGTGTTGTATGCCTCGAGGAGGCTTTACTGTGTAATTTGGAGCAAGTGCTCCAGGGTTTGATTGGGGTCTTCTGCCCCGTTGTTGAAATTTGTATATCGTAAAGTTGGGCTAGTTGCTCAAGAATTGTGTTTTCAGGGCTCGAAGCCCAAATCCTGTAAATACTGTAAGTGTACCTTGTTGTTTTGCTACTCCGTACCTGCCACTCTTGTTATTTCTGAATTTTGGAAAGAAAATATAACCTTGTTAAATTTTACATTAACTTTGATTCCGTAGCTTGAGACCCGTTCACGCCCGCACCTTCTTTCACCTCTACCTACCACTAAAACACGGTAACAAGTGGTAGCAGAGCGTGGTTGAATGGGTCTCATTTTAGCCCCTTTTGACGGCTAAACATTATTTTGTTCCGAACTCTAACAATTTTCTCAGTTGCTGGAATTTTTTTTTGATTTTTTCAAAATTGTTCTGTCATCATGCCCGGCCCTCGCGATGTTCTCCATCTTAACTATTTGCGCAAGGAGGAGTTGATCTATGAGTTAACTATCAGAAATGTGCAATCTGGAGGCACGGTTGCAGTAGACACCAACAAGCTTAGAGAGTCCCTTGAATTGCCCATTTCCATCCCCAATTTGGGAGAGAAAGAAATTGACGACTCTCTTTCCACGATCACGGAGAATATTACTGGGCTAGCTTCTGTAGTTAGTTCTTTGATGAAAATGATCCTTCTCCTAATCAAATTAAGCGTGTGCAAGCTAGGCTGTTTCATTTTTCAAATAGAGTTAACGATCTGTTGTCTCTAAAGTTGAATGACGTTCAGAAGAAGGAAGCTAGTACGCTGCTTGAAAATATGTCTGAATTATCTAGCAAGGTCACTCAATTGTTAACGGGGGAGGTTCCGCCCAAAAGCGATCTACCCACCACAGTGAATGCAGGTAGTGAGGAAGAGCCTCCTAAGGGAGAAGCAAATAGGAAAACCGTTGCTGCTCAAACTATTTCTGCCCCATTAGACAACGAGTCTGAACGTCGTAACTCATTGACTAATGTACGTTCTGAATTAACTTCTTTGCCACTTAAACCTTTACCGACTATGTCACCTGGGTTCAGTAGTTTGCCCCATCCATTGGCAATGTTGCTCAGGGGTATCTCTAAGTTTTCAGTTAATACCACTAGTGAAGTAATTTCATTTTTAAGATTTCTAGTTGAATTTCAGGATCATGCCCTTGTGTTTTCTCTTTCTCCATGTCAAATTTTGCAAATTATCTATCCTTATGCAATTGGTATTCTATCTGATAAAATAGTAAGAGCCATAGCTGAACAGTCATCTATTGAAGATTTTCATGCACATTTGCTTGCAAATTTTATTCCCGCCCGCGCGAGGTCACCTCTGATTCAGAAGTACTATTACCGTGTACAACGCTTGGATGAAAACTTGGCTGATTTCATACAGGACATTAAGTTTTATACTAGGGTGTTTGCTCTTCACTTCCCTGAGGATCAGATTGTACAAGCCATTGTAGAAGGCATTTCACCACCCTATAGGTCATATTTGTGTTTCGCGGCGTGCCCGCAAACCTTCTCCGAACTTGAAGCGTTGGCCGTCTCAGCGGAAGGAGTGAGATACGCCGATTCCTTGCGTGTCGCGAAAGAACCCCCGCCTTCTTTTAGTAATACTCGGCCTCCACCTCGCCGATCAGTCACACCCCGTAAATGTTATGCTTGCGGGTCGCCTGACCATCTTCGCAATAAGTGTCCACTGGTCAAGTCGAGTGGGACAAGGAATGTGGCTGGTTCATCACAAGGCTGTTTTAAATGTGGGGCTTTCTCACATATCGCCAAGAATTGCCCAAACTCAAATAGCACCCCCTCCTGCTCAACTTCTGGTGCAAATTCCACCAATGCCAATAATAAAATGTGACTAGCGGTTTCGGCTGAGTCGACTAATTCTGCTTCCCAAGGCTCAGCCCCTGACAAAAAGGTCGTGAATTCAGGGAACGATCAGTCTTCAAATTCATCTTTTGAATGTCCTAAAGAATGTCTTAGGATTGCGGCGGATACCCCCGCACCTGTTCCTTTTCTTAAGATTGAGTTAAATAATGAACCTGTAACAGCTCTCTTAGATTCAGGCAGTGTTTGTTCGATTATTTCGGCTGAATGGTATTCTAAATTGAAATCTGTTTGTAAACTACCTGACTATGTCTCATCCACTGTTCAATATGTTTCGGCTAATTCATCCCCATTAGAAATTCTAGGTTCCGTACAGGTCAAAATTCGTATTTTTAAATTTACATGGAAAATCAAACTGTTTGTGGCTAAGCACTTGTCTTGCCCCATCATACTGGGAGCGGACTTCATTTCTCACACTGGTCTCGTGCTCGATCTCCAGAGTAGGTCGTGCACATTCAAGTTTGCGTCCAATTGCAAAATTCCCTTGTTAAAGTGTAATTCTGTATCATGTTCATCTATTTCGCCTACCCAGGATGAGATGTTGTTAGACCTTAGACATCTACCTGAGGAGCAGGCTGATAGTATTCGTAAATTATGTCAGTCATTTCCTGAGGTGTTCTCGGATACTCTTGGTGTTACTCACCTTATTGAATACAAAATTGAGGTCATGGATTAGATTCCTGTCCGTTTTCCACCATATAGGCTATCTCCACCTAAAATGAAGGCATTGAAAGAAATCATCGATCAAATGTTGAAGGATGGTATTATTAGGCCCTCTAAGTCGGCGTATTCTTCGCCTATTTTTCTAGTCCCGAAACCCCAAGGAGGCTTCAGGCCTGTCATTGATTATAGGGCTCTCAATCGGAAGGTGGTGTTACAATCTGTGCCCCTTCCCGACCTTCATTCTTGTTTTTCCTGGTTTCGTAAGGCCAAGTTCTTTACTATCTTGGACTTGAATCAGGCCTATAATCAAATTCCCCTTGCCGAAGAGTCTAAACACCTTACAGCGTTTGCCACGGACTGGAACTTACACGAATACAACCGCGTGCCTTTCGGGCTCCCCACGGGAGCAGCTGTACTCACTAGGCTGCTAGATAGGGTCTTCTCTGACATCAAATTTGAGTACTTATATCACTACTTGGATGATGTCGTCGTATTTTCAGAGACTTTTGAAGAACATCTAGATCATCTGCGAGAAGTTCTCGATCGCCTTCGTAAGGCTGGGTTAACTGTCAAGTTGTCCAAGGTTGCCTTTGCTAAGCCCTCTATGTCATTCTTAGGGCATATTGTGTCACCTGATGGTGTAGCAGTCGATCATTCTAGAACACAGGCCATCCGTGATTTTAAACCTCCCAAGGACATTAAAGGTATCGCCAGGTTCATTGGTATGGTGAATTTCTTCAGGAAGTTTATTCCTAACTTTGCTAATAGAGCAGGGCCCTTGAACCTTCTTCGTAGGAAAGGCATCAAATTCGAGTGGGGACCTTCTGAACAAGCCGCTTTTGAAGATCTTAAATTAGCTCTCTGTAATGCCCCTGTACTTGCTATGCCTGATTTCTCGAAGAAATTCATCGTCCAAACCGATGCGTCGTCGTCAGCAGTAGCGGCAGTCCTTCTTCAAGAGACTGAACTAGGGAGGCGACCCATCGCCTATGCATCTAGGACTCTATCGGCTCAAGAAGCCAAGTATTCCATCTATGAGCTCGAAGGTTTGGCAGTCTTATTCGCCTTAGAAAAGTTCCGTCTCTATCTGGAACACGTCAAATTCGACCTGGAGACAGATAATCAAGCTTTAAGCTGGGTCTTAGGTAGGCCGCGTCGTACTGGTCGTATAGCCCGTTGGGCCATCCGTATTTCTGCCTTCCAATTCGATGTCAGGCATATCAGAGGTACTGAAAATGTTGTTGCTGATGGACTCAGCCGTATGTTTTCCAACGACGTCGAGACCCATGAACCGGTCGACAGTTCATCACCTCCCGAGTCCATACTATTTGATGTTAATGCCATCTTAACAGATGCTCCCATGCTCTTTAGGGATATCGAGAAATACCAACGTGAAGATCCGACGCTGGCTCCGATAATGGAAACCCTTTCTTCTGGGGAACATGTTGTCCCTTATGTTCTGAGGAATGGTGTTTTATGTTGCCCTTCGAGGCATGATAAGATGATGAAAGTTGTCGTTCCAGCTGTTCTTGTACCTATGATCTTCAAGTACTATCATGAGACCCCATTGGGCGGGCATCTCGGAATCTTTAAAACTCGTGAAAAGATTCGTGAAAGGTTCATTTGGAAAGGTATGGACTGTGAAATCCGTGAACTTGTAAAAGCTTGTAAATCTTGTTTGCTTAGTAAACCCACCATGTCCACCATGTCCACCACGCATCAAGCGTCGCGCCCCATGGAACGAATGTATATCGATTATGTAGGACCCTTCCCCCAGTCGAAGGGACATGCCAACAAATTCATCTTTGTATGTGTAGATGGTTTTACAAGATTTTCCTGGTTATTTCCGACTAAGCTGGCTACCGCTCAGTCCACCATTACTTGCTTAAATTCTATTTTTGCTTCTTTTGGTCCGTGCCAATATATTGTATTTGACAATGCTAAGGCTTTTACATCTAATTTATTTCGTAAATTCTGCTTTGACTTGTCCATCTCTCATGTAACTACTTCTGCTTATTACCCTCAACCATCTCTGGCTGAACGGGTTAATCGTAATCTCAGGTCCGGTCTTATTGCCTATCATCATGAAGATCATTCCAGGTGGGACACGTCCCTGCATTGGTTAGCTTTTGCTTTGAATTCGGCGGTTCATGAATCACATAAATTTACTCCAGCCTCTTTGATGTTCAAGTTTGTTCCCAACACGCCGCTCTCTAACATCTGGTCTCTGAGTGACATTCTACTCGAGACAATAGATCCGGACAACATCAAAGATCTTTGGAAGAAGGCTAAAGCCAATCTTAAAGTCTCTCATGAAAAGGTTAGGGAAAGGTATGATCGTGGACGGAGACCCACCCCTTTGAAGGTAGGTGACCAAGTTATGGTCAAGAATTTTGTTCCCGCGGGCAAGCTTGCCCCCAGATTTCATGGGCCTTGTATCATTCTCGATTTCCTTACGCCAGTCACATTATTATTGAGTAATCCAGCCACCGAGAGGATATTTAGGGTTCACCTGTCTCAGGTGAAACCAGTGTAAATTTTGTGTCAACTTGCTTCATATAATTTGAAAGGAATATGAAGGTTATATTTTTTGAGTTTCACTTTTAAGGCTTTCTGCCCCTTCTATAAAATTTGGTTTCATATTTAAGCATTTTTGTAAACCTCCCCCGATTTGTTAATCTGCCATTCTGTCCTTACCACGGCCATTACCACGCTCCCGTCTCCTGCTATACACACTGTGGCTTGCTTCTATTAAATGCCATGGATATCTGCACGCCGCTGGCCCCTCAACCTCTCCACCAAGCCTGTGCCCTCAAAAAAGATGATGGTCCAACAATATTCTGCCGCCTAGTTTTAATGTTTCAGTGCCCCCGCAGCCGCGCGGCGCCGTACAGCGACTGGGCTTGAGGATGGGCCCCCTCGACCCCAGCGAGGACGACATGTGCACGGCGAGCCGGAGCTCTCCTCCCGGCCAAGGCTGATGTGCGGCGCACGACCTGCTACTTGCCCGCAGCCTGTATATGTTCACCGCGGGCGCGGCGTGTTTCAACACCACTGCTCCCCTCATAGTGCGGGCGAGCGGTATCTCAGGGTACTTGAGGGGTCCGAGCGGCCTCCTTTGGACGCAAGCTGCAACGGCCGGTCTGGCCATCCAACTTAATCAACATCAACTACATGAACAGTTACTATAAGCAATGACTACAGTTGTGAATTCAACAGCAATATTTGGTGGACATCGCAAAATTTTTCTTCACTTTCAAGTATTAAAAGTTTATCTTCTGAATTCCACTTCTACTACCATAAAGACTTTACTTCACCTGCAATAACAAAATTTTGAAACTGAATCAAACCACATTAAGAAAATCTTATAAATTTTTCGGCAATTAATCTCCATATCTACATCAAAACTTGGACCTGGTTTTCAAACAAATTTCATATGTCACCCCTGGAGGAACTTTTGGGGGGGGAGGTCTGTACCGGGCGGTACACCTCCACGCAGCTAATTTAAAATGTGCGCCAATTGAAACTCCTCTGCTGGAGGAAGTCTGAACCTTATTGATGGTATTAATTTTCAAGTTTCTCAGAAGATGTCACTACGTGGAAATTTTGGAGTTTTAGAACTGTGTCATTTTTGATGTGTTTTTGTTTTGCTTGAAGTAAGAAGTGTGAACTTTCTCTTCTAGAGGACACTACTGAAGATCGACAATAGTGCACCCTGGTGGGAAGTGAAAGAACTGTTTTTTTTGGAGAAAATGTAATTTCAAAAGTTTGTTCTTTGCTAAATTTATTTCAGTCATTAGTTAAGTTGGCTGTATACCCCTCTCTTTCCCCTTGTTTTGTATGTATCCAATCCCGAATTTCTTCAATTTATTTCTGACCAATCCGAGGTATCTTCCCCCAACTTGAATGTGTTGCTGTATCCTACCCAATAAAGTGATTGTGGGCGGGTGTTTTCTTTCCCCTAACGCCTAGAACCTTCCGCGAGAGTATATAAACTGCTGATTTTTGGGTCTCTGCGCCACTTCTGTTCCATCTTTCAGTGTGTAAAGTACATAGCAGGGGGCGGGAAGCGCCTCTTTCTTCGGCGACAGTCAA
This sequence comes from Anabrus simplex, assembly GCF_040414725.1. Taxonomy (NCBI): domain Eukaryota; kingdom Metazoa; phylum Arthropoda; class Insecta; order Orthoptera; family Tettigoniidae; genus Anabrus; species Anabrus simplex. The sequence goes on from NC_090275.1 coordinate 44,465,479, forward strand.
CAACCAGGTAATGGCCGATTAATTACTTCTTTTCTTGCTTGCTCAGCAGTTTAACTCTCGGGGCGGGTCCGAAGCTTTTTCCATTATGTAACCTTCCTTAAAATGTAAAGAAACTTGTATCTATTTCATCTTTTAAACTGCATATCGGGATAGAGAGTGCTTAACCCTCTCGAGCTCCCAATCATATTGTTTTGAGGTGAACTTATTTTTCTCAACCTATTCTTCGTTAATATAATGTAAATTGTTCTTTTCTGAAGTCACCTCTGTAGTATGGGATTAGCCCTTGCTTTAAAGGCCTAGCGCCAAGTAGGTTTTAAATAAAGTGTATTAGGAGTGCGGAGAGCCTCCTTTCAAGTTGGTATTTTAGAGGCCATACAATCAACCTTTTCTCACTTAATAGGCCTCAGTAGATTGGGTATTTTACCCCTGTGTTTATGTCCGTTGAGGACAGCTTGAAGGTGGAGTTTGGTGTGGCCTGGGAGAGGCTTAAAGTTGAGAGCGAGTGGCTCTTTTTTTTGAAAACTGAGTGTTGTATGCCTCGAGGAGGCTTTACTGTGTAATTTGGAGCAAGTGCTCCAGGGTTTGATTGGGGTCTTCTGCCCCGTTGTTGAAATTTGTATATCGTAAAGTTGGGCTAGTTGCTCAAGAATTGTGTTTTCAGGGCTCGAAGCCCAAATCCTGTAAATACTGTAAGTGTACCTTGTTGTTTTGCTGCTCCGTACCTGCCACTCTTGTTATTTCTGAATTTTGGAAAGAAAATATAACCTTGTTAAATTTTACATTAACTTTGATTCCGTAGCTTGAGACCCGTTCACGCCCGCACCTTCTTTCACCTCTACCTACCACTAAAACACGGTAACATATAGTTTCACTCACATACTGAGTGTACGTGCATCAACGACAAACGAGGAAAAATATTTGTCACTACGTGTAACACACGTTATATTAATGAAGAATGCCACAGAACTCGCGAATCCTTCACCTATAATCCAACAGAAACACTACAAAAATTCACTGCATACCACCATCACAGACAGCCATTCACGTTTAACTCTGTGTTCATGCTGGGCAACCTAAATATTTTTCTGCGGCTATCGGAACACATACTCTTCACGTGCCATCAATGAATTGCTCGAAGAAACTGTATACATGCCGAAACCCAAGTCTAAAATATATTCTTCTATATTACAATTGATTTCATGTACTAGATCTATTTTTGTTAGCAAGACGATGTGCAAGTGACTGTACTGTTACGATGTTGATACTTTTCTTGCAGTCTCTAGTGTGAGGCGCTGAAGACTTCGAGTGTCAAGTATTAAAACTAACATTACCTTACGTAAGCTAGCTGGCCTGTCGTCGTAAATTGCTGTCTGGGGAGGGCCTACAGCTCCGCCCAGATCCCAGGACAAGGAATCTTCAAGTGCATGCGTCTTTTGCGCCGGCAAGGAAACCCAGCTCGCTGGAGAGAGCTGAACTGCGGTAGTGTGAGCGGATTGTCGAGACAGCTGTACTTGGCTTGGCTTAAATGTTCGCAATTTTTAAACAGTATAGGAAGCGTTTTAAGGAAAATTAGAAAATATTAATACAAAAGTTCTTTACCCCAGCAGCGCTAGGGTAGATGGGGTTTAGTGCACGCCACTGCATCTACTTCCTTTAAGACTTCATTTTTCATCTAATATTTCCTGCATCACCGGACAGTAACGGGAATATTTAGGTCTAAAATTTGATATTTTGGTACTAATTTTCACTGCTTCTTTAATAATAGCTTGACGCACATATTTGTGAGAGCGTACCGCTCGTGTTACGAGGGACAGCTGTCTTACACTCACCACAATAATATGCAGACACATGCGACCATTCAACAAATGGAGAGCCCGGCGCAAGAACCAGACAGCCAGCTCCCTTCACTCTCTCTGCCGGTGCAAGAACTGTACTTCTCCACTGGTTTGGTGCGTAGTAGGAGTGTACAAGGAGCTGTCGGGGTTGTTTTAACTGTTTCTGCCGGCGCATGAACTCAGACAGCTCCCGAAGTGGGAGAAATTTTATAAAAGGCAGTTGTGATTGTATAACTTTTGTATACACTCTGGAAAGACAGGCAAATCATGCTGTTATATGTACTATGAAACTTTTGGTAGAAAGGATCAAAATGAGGTGATTAGCATGCTTAATCATTTCTTACAAAGCGAGATAAGTGACGACTCACAGTCTTGTATCTGTTCTCGAGACAGAATAAGGACGTCGGTATTTTTCATTTTCGGTATATACTTGTCAAAGGACTTGGGAGATTTGAGAAAATAATACACCGGTATCCAGTGCCCGGACACAGCTTCCTCCCCTGCGACCGGTCCTTTGGTGTAATCGAGAAGGAAAAACGAAAGCGAGAGATAATGTATTTGCCACAAGATTATCGTGTCCTGGTAGAGAACGCGAGTCGCAAGATCATTTGTTCATGACGTAACACGAGCAGTATTTTTGGACTACACAATTCACGTCAAAACCTTCTTCGAAACGTCCTGTGAACCTCATTTCCTTGGTGTATATAAATATTGTTGAATGTAACGATATATACTCTCACAGTAAGTCTGGTGTATGTCCGGCTCCGCGGTGTAGGGGGCAACGTGTCCGCCTGTCACCCGGCGGCCCCGGGTTCGGTTCCCGGCCAGGTCAGGGGTTTTTAATTGTAAATGATTAATATCCCTGGTCTGGGGACTGGGTGTTTGGGTCGTCCTTAACGTTCCTTTCCTCACATTCTACACTTCCGCCATTTACATAATACACGCAGGTTCCTCACATAGGGGCAAAAGATCTTCATAGGTCTGCTGTATAATAATGTAACTTACGTTGCTTACGTACTGGTTATTAAATTCTTAATAGTAAACATAATTTACCGGGGCATGAAACAAGACAACTCCAGCGGTAGTGTGAATAACCCGTGAATAGCACAACCCGTATCATTTCCACTTCAATATGTATGTTACTATTTATTAGTGTACTTCTGGTTCTTGCACCGGGATCTTCAATTTCTCTACATACACACTAAAAGCAAACCTTTCAGTCGATTCTGCAAACACATCATAATGTCACCTTTCCAATGCACAGTGAAATTCGGGTAAAGTTATTCATTCATTTAGTTTTTCTGGGGAAGTCTGCGGCCTCTGCATTGCTGGCCTTCACAGGCCTTCGCAAGTTCGAGGTTTTTCTGCAATTCGAGGAGGAAGGGGCCGAGACTACCTCGAATTACCACGAATCTACCCGAGGGGAGAAAATATAACGCGAGTAAAATTAATACAGCAGTTGCTGTTGGAGTTCAGCTCGTTCTTTTCAGTTGCTACTCTATTTTTTTGGAGTTGGAATAAAATCGAATGTATTGGTTTTTTGTCGCTTCGATTTGTGCTTTTATATCTGCAAGCCACAGGAGTGGACAGCTACAGAGATGGGGTCGCACAAGTTAATTGCTGTATTTGTTCGTGTGTACGTTGACACGTGCATTCCTCTATAAATCATCAAGTTGAAGCCTTCAGCGATAGAACATCAAAGCAAAACTGTTACTTCTTCCAAATGTCATATACTGAACACAGCAGTTCGGTGATCCTTTATCAGATTTCTACTTCACTCTTCAGATTGTTCATTAATTCAGTGTATTTTTTTATTTATCTGCTGTACATTTCACCGAGTCTCTCTTTGTTTGTTATTTCATTTACGTTGTCGATATCAATGAAGATAAATTGTACTGAAAAATCACCACATTCGTAATAAGAATAGAAACGATAAGCCTTTAAGTCTATACACCCTTCGTACACCTGTTTCGTAGACCTTCCCCATCATTATACGGTCGATTATATTTTATCCTACTACTATAGTGTACATTATTATTGAGTGGGTTCGATCTCCAACGTCGGCTGTCTTGAGAATAGTTTTCCGTGGTTTCCCATTTTCACTTCCAAGCAAATACTAGGACAGTTCCTATTCATAGCCCGTATCCGATTCTTTCGACCAGTGTTGCCAACCCATAAATCTTTTCTCCGCTAAATTTTAGTTGAATATCCGCTAAATTCCGCTAAATTTCGAACCGAAGCAAACAAGCACATACCAGCTGTTTTGTTTAGAGAGATCAACTCATCACTCACCAGTTTCAGAACAGGAGTTCGTCTTCTCCCCACACCATATGCTCTGAAGCAGATATGCTGCGTTGAGGTCCTGTGGTTTCATATGATGCTACATGGTACCATTCTTTTTCAAAGCATATGCTGGCAGTTCACAGCAGCAAAGCACATACGGAAATTTTCAAATCTATTTCGAAAATTATTTTCAATTTCATTACTCTTTTCATTGTTTTTGATAAGTGCGGAAAGAAATAATGTCGAACAGTTTCGCATTTATATTGCACTGCCAATGGATGCACCGTCGGTATTTGGGATTAATGGGAAGCTCAGTCAACTAGTCTCTAAAAGTTTAGTTATTTAACCACCTTTTACAAAATATCTTACTACTTTCAACCTATTCTTTGGACATATTGACGTACCAAAAAGAACCTGATGTCAAAAGAAACACGTTATCAAACACGACACTACTCGGCTCAACAAGACTACAGTAATTAACGATTGTAACAAATTCTGACTGAGGCTGTGGGCCAGAGCTGGTCTAGAAAACGAGTCGTAGTATGCAGCATAAGTTCAATACAACGGGAATAAGTAGACTGTTATGCTGTAGTAAGTTCTATATTATTTTTTTCTCCTGCCGATGAAAGCTGATATTGTTACCGCTGAAAATCGCTAAAAGAAGTGTGAAAGTCCGTCAAAAATTCCGCTGTCCGCTAAATGGAAAATTTATCCGCTGAGTTGGCAACACTGACTCCAACAATTGCAGGAACCGGACGAGTTGGCCGTCCGGTTAGGGCTCGAATCCCACTGTCGGCGGCCCTGAAGATGGTTTTCCGTGGTTTCCCATTTTAACACCAGGAAAATGCTGAGGCTGTACCTTAATTAAGGCCACGGCCGCTTCCTTCCCACTTCAAGACCTTTCCAATCCCATCGTCGGCATAAGACCTACCTGTGTCGGTGCGACGTAAAGACAGTAGCAAAAAAAAAAAAAAATTGCAGGCGAATGCTTATTCTAACGCGCAATACATTCTGTACTTACGGGGTTCCTAAGCGACTAACCAAACCCCATGGCACTACAGCCCTTGAAGGGCCTTGGCCTACCAAGCGGCCGCTGCTCAGCCCGAAGGCCTGCAGATTACGAGGTGTCGTATGGTCAGCACGACGAATCCTCTCGGCCGTTACTCTTGGCTTTCTAGACCGGGGCCGCTATCTCACCGTCAGATAGCTCCTCAATTCTAATCACGTAGGCTGAGTGAACCTCGAACCAGCCCTCAGGTCCAGGTAAAAATTCCTGTCCTGGCCGGGAATCGAACCCGGGGCCTGCGGGTAAGAAGCAGGAACGCTACCCCTACACCACAGGGCCGACTTTGGTAAGCGACTTACACTTTCATTAATATTCTGATATGTGTGATTTTTATCCTTAGTAATGTAATTGCATGCAGCCATGAGAAACCATGATTCACTGGAAAAGATCTTAATGCTGGGGAAAACTGATGGTAACAGGAGAAGGCGACAACGGATGAGGTGGGTTGATGGCATCAAGGAAGCTACGGCTCTCAATTTAAAAAGACTTCGGAAAATAGTACATGACAGAAAGAAATGGCGCGCTTTGGTCTGTGGAATCACGGAGTGGAAAGCGACTAAACGATTAACAGCAAGATGTTTGATTTACTACCTGTCAAGCCAGAGTGTATACACTTCATCTGATCACGGAATGATACTATTCCCTGTTTGAATCTCTAACCATTCCAAGATTCCAAATATATTCTACAGATGGCAGTGCGTTCCTAATAATTTACATGCTGCTAGGAGAAAAAAGTCTACGTACAAACAGCCCCCATTATGGCATACGCGTTAGACGTTATCTGGGAAGACCTGTTGAACGATAACCTAGCTACATCGCCTAGCAAAAATGCTCCTTCAAGACTAACCAATGAGCTGGAAAGACAACCGTGTTCTGTATAGAAATGCGATGAAAATACCCTTGCCTTCTAGACACAATACCAAGCTTTACATCAAGAACTGCGGGATAAAAAGCGCGAATGTGTGGACAATTTTTTTATCAAGTACATAGCACGATGACGTCAGAATGGATGAATTCTAACTGCGAACTGCGGCGTTCCATAACCAACGACATGAAATATATAGACTGCTAAACATTCTCGTTACAGCGCCCCTGGTGTAAGCACAGCGAACTATCTTTTTCCTGTAACTGTCATGGTGGCTGCCACTTCTTGGCCATGATAGTTTGCCCTATTATCAGTTCAATGAGCTGATGAGATTATATGTTATTGCAAATTAAAATTTCATTTTAAAATAATTACGACATTTTCAAACACTCTTAATGTTGCATTGATGTTATAATGAAATGAGCGCTGTGAATATGGTAAGCATTTGCTTGGTTATAAGAAGACTTACGTTTGTAGAAGGATGGATAATTCGGCATCATACATTAAGAATAAAGCCATTCACTACATAAAGCCATGTTATACGTACAGCAGTTCACTGAGGAATTCGTACGCGTAGAAGAAGGTACCACTGCCTTTACATGACATACCTTCAGCGTCAGTGTCTGGTATAATTTTTTGAATTTTGCTTCTTGGTCTGGTTTGTCAGGCTTTTATGCTTTTTGCTACTTATGGCTACCTTCTAAGAACTGCTGTACAACAAGCAGCACATACGTCCGTTGTTTGTGGCGTAGAATTTCTCTACGGCATCCTCTGCCTGTCGTAAGCGGCCACTAAATGGCGAAATCTCAGATTCTAAACTTGAGACCACTGGACTCCTGGCTGAGTGTAGCATTTCTTCCACATACGGTATTCTACTAGCTTCACCACATTAATATTTCTATTGGACCTCTCTTGATCCACCCTCGCCTGACTTCATTCTACTGAATTCATAGCCTACATTTATTTATTTATTTATTTATTTATTTAGTTATTTATTTAGTTATTTATTTAGTTATTTAGTTATTTAGTTATTTATTTAGTTATTTATTTATTTAGTTATTTATTTATTTATTTATTTATTTAGTTATTTATTTATTTAGTTATTTATTTATTTAGTTATTTATTTAGTTATTTAGTTATTTATTTAGTTATTTATTTAGTTATTTATTTAGTTATTTAGTTATTTATTTAGTTATTTAGTTATTTATTTATTTAGTTATTTATTTATTTAGTTATTTATTTATTTAGTTATTTATTTATTTAGTTATTTATTTATTTAGTTATTTATTTAGTTAGTTAGTTATTTAGTTAGTTAGTTAGTTAGTTAGTTTAACCTTGCACGCCTTCTCAAAGACCGTACTTCATCACACAGCAACTTCTCCAGATCCTTTCTATGGCAGATTCAGAGGAAATAAGCATATGTTTTGCCTTCAAGTGTCATGGCTGCCAGTGGTTCAAATAGATTCAAAGATGGCCATCACATTAGCAGTCTATATTTTTAATGTCGTTGACCATAACGCGCTTCTTATTAAATGTTCGTAAAATTATTGAAAAGGGCAGGAAAAGCAATACGACTATCACAGGCGTATCAAGACGAGTTATCTGACCTATTAATAACGAATGCTGCAGAGTAGTACGGGTTCTCTAGTCATGCTTGACTTGTACAGTATTTTACGTCGAAATAATAAAAAGGAAAAATATGTGACATGCCGTAAACATCCGGGCCCTACTTATATTTCCCCTGCGTTACATCCTCCTGCTATATAGGGTTCTTCAGGTGGCGCGCCACGGTTTGCAAACCGCCGGGGTTGAGTTGAAATGCGCCTGGATCTCGACCAACTTCCACAATTGTTCCTCCACGGAACTCTTTAGAAGGTATAATAAAGAGCACGGGCGCTTGAGCATGAGAAGTAGCTTACACAGGCACCTTGTAAATAGCTCACACAACAATACAAGAACTCGGGACGACAGCTTAAAGGGTGTGTTAATTGTATTCTAACTCCATGGGGAAATACGTGGTGCATCACAAAGACATGGCCCTAATTAACTGCATGTATATATCTGGGGAATAAAGACTGCGACTAGGGCAAAGAAAGTCCATGAAAGTATAATCAAAGCCTTTCATTTACGAAGTTCATAGGGCACCAGTATAGGATGCTTGTGAAAGTCTCATATCCTATGTCTCTCCTTGTAAAATGTAACAAAAACTTTTCAGTCTGTCAAACATACAGCGATTTAAATATGTTCGACGTTCTTGTTGAACGAAACATGTCATTCTCTGTATAATAGCGTGTATTTTTATAGATATGTTTATAGTGTTATGAGTTATATTGAAATCGCCGTGTGTTTGACAGACTCAAAAAAGTTTGTGTTACATTTAACTAAGTCGACACTGAAAAGTATGGCGTCATTCTTAACAAAATATGTCTCTCCTTAGATAAATATCAGAATGAAGATGATATTGTAAACTACCTGTCTTTTGATCCGTCTTTAAATTTTAAATTTTCCTCAGTTCAGTCCCAGCCGGGCGAGTTGGCCGTGCGGTCAGGGGCACGCGGCTGTGAGCTTGCATCCGGGAGATAGTGAGTTCAAATCACACTGTCGGCAGCCCTGAAGATGGTTATCCGTTGTTTTCCATTTTCAAACCAGGCAAATGCTGGGGTTGTACCTTAATTAAGGCCACGGCCGCTTCCTTCCAACTCCTAGGCCTATCCTATCCCATCGTCTTCAGAAGACCTATCTGTGTCGGTGTGACGTAAAGCAACTAGCAAAAAAAAAAAAAAAAATGTTCAGTCCAGGCGTGCGGGCAGGGCAGTGCGGAACAAACAGCACTGGCGCGCTTTCAAGGTCAAGCAAACCTGCCAACTGCAGGGGAGTCAAACTTGGAGAGTTGATGAATCACACACCTCAAACTAGAATAGTGTTTGTCACTTTGTACAGATTCTAGGACACATTAAAACTAGGGAGTTCTTTTTCAAACACCCTGTATTTAAAAAATCTGTTAGAACGACGTCGCTAATTACGACGTATCGTATAAAACAACGCATTTTTAATAAGGTTTTTGGAGAAATTTATCGGCTATAACGTTCAGTGTTGATTTTTGTTTGTTACGTATTTGGGAATTGCTGACAACAATGTAACCCTTATTATTGTCGATTTCCAATCAGTCATTGAATAAGCAAGGCAAGCATCGCTGTGAAGATATCGCGAAAAAGAAAAGTGACACAAAATATGGTGATTAGAAAATGGGGAAACAAACGTGAGCATGGCGAAGGAATTGGATGTATTACGCTGAACGATTTCTACAGTTCGGAAGGGCAGAGAGGAAATACAGTCTTTTCGAAGACAATTCTTTAAAAATCAAGCGAGCCAGATTTTCTGAGCACAAAATTATTGAAGAATCTTTGCGTAGATGATTGAAGCAGCAAGGAAATAATAATTTGCCGATCAGTGGACCTGTTCTTCAAGTAAAAGCCAATGACATTCCTCGCTGTCCCATCCACACAAATACTGTAATGTAAATACAATACTTACTTCTGTTACATTTTTTTCGAAGTTTTATCTTAATTCTGTTAACCGTGAAAGTGTGAAACTTACAACTTACATATAGGACATTTTTAGCAAAAAAAAAAAAAAAAAAAAAAAAAACAAACAAACACAAACAAACACAAACAACAAAAACAAACAAAATAAAAACCGGTTTGCACGACTATCGTCTATAACGACTGTTGATTGCCGCGCTTTTCGGAGTTGTTATAACCGATTTCGTCTGTAATGATACGCAAATCTAGGGACTCGTGAGGTATGAAAGATGGGGAACATTTCTGGACCTTAGGGCAGACAAAATGAATATCCAAGACTGGTGCTAGGCGCTGCTATTAACATAGAAACCTGTCTTCTGAGATGCACCATACTTTAGATTTGAACTCTAATTGTTCATTTACATAACTGCTCACTGTGTCTCCCTCCCTGCATAATAAACAACTCATCACGAACAATTTCAGGCTCGTGGGTGGAACCGCTGAGAGAAAAGAAAGGCATGTCAACTTGTGTTAACCGAGGCAGAACGCCAGGACACTATGACAGATCGTGGGAACTAACCATGATCTCGCACAAACCGTTCGTGGTTCGACCTACAATCCTCGGTGGACAGGTATCAGTGACACAGTCTGTTACCTGCTTCCTCGATCGTGGGTTGCATCCCGACTGGGGTTAGCACCGTGTGAACATAGTGTTACTGACTTCTAGAACTCGGTTAAGCTAAGAAGAAAGGAGTCTGACATCCAGTAAAATGTTAAGGCTTCAGCAGTTAGAGCATATGTTTATTATTATTATTATTATTATTATTATTATTATTATTATTATTATTAAAGAAATAGCAGGAAATGTTAGACTTCAGATATCTTTTGAGAAGACTAAATTCATGACCAGCATTAGAGATCCACCTAGAGTGCTAAAAACAGAATACGGGAAAATCAACAAGGTTAATACATTTAAACGCATAGGAGAAATAATTCAGATTAATGGTCTCGATAAGAAGCAAACAGATCAAGAGAAAGAAAACTACCCGTCGGTTCTCCCTGCGGTCAGGGGCGCGCAGCTGTGAGCTTGCATCCGGGATATAATGGGTTCGAACCCACTGTCAGCAGCCCTGAAGATGGTTTTCCGTGGTTTCCCATTTTCATACCAGGCAAATGCTGGGGCTGTACTGTAATTAAGGTCGCGGCCGCTTCCTTCCCTCTCCTAGCCCTTTCCTATTCCATTGTCGCGATAAGACCTATCTGTGTTCGGTGCGACGTAGACCAACTTGTAAAAAAAAAAAAAAAAAAAAAAAAGAATAAAGTAGAACTAGCATACCAAGTGAGTATAGATACCTACGATAAGAAGAATCTCTCAAGGAAAACTGAAATCAGACACTACAACACTGTAATCAAACCAGAGAGTCTATATACCACAGAGTGCATGTTTTCTATGAAAACCGGTGATAGAGGAAAAGGAAAGGAAAATATTGAGGATAATCTGCGGACATAAGGAATAATTCTTTACAAGGACGAAGAGAGTGAAAGGTCGTAGAATCGAAACGCGTCAGCAAATTATATACATTGTACGACCTAATATCCCCAAATTCAAATTTGTTATTATTATTAATTACGCACCTACCGTGCGAGTTGGCCGTGCGGTTAGGGGATGGAAGCTGTGAGCTTGCTTTCGGGAGACAGTGGATTTGAAGGCCACTGTCGGCAGCGCTGAAGATGGTTTTCCTTGGTTTGCCATTTTCACACCAGGCAAATGGGGGTTGTATCTTAATTAAGACCACGGCCACTTCCTTCTCACTCCTAGCCCTTTCCTGCCCCATCGTCGTCATAAAACCTCTCTGTGTCGGTGCAACGTTACCCCCTCTCCCCCCATGGCGCAACAGCCCCGAATGGCCTTGACCTACCAAGCAATCACTGTTCAGCCCGAAGGCCTGCAGATTACGAGGTGTCGTGCCATCAGCACGACGAATCCTCTCGGCCATTATTCTTGGCTTTCTCACCGTCGGATAGCTCCTGAATTGTAATCACGTAGGCTGAGTGGACCTCGAACCAGACCTCATGTACAGGTAAAAATTTGTGACCTGGCCGGGAATCGAACCCGGGGCCTCCGGGTAAGAGGCAAGCACACTACCTCTACACCGCGGGGCTGGCTGGTGCGACGTAAAGCCAATTCGGAGTTAGGTGTCTTTAACTTGGGCCAGCATTTTACATGTTTCGGCTAAAACAACAACAACAACAACAACAACAACCCCTACTCTCATTTTGTTGGAAGAGAGACTTGTGAAAAGACCAATATTTTTAACCTGATGGTTCGTATCTATGCAAACACCTCCCAGTGCCTTATTTAATTTGGCAGCTGTACTTTGCAGTAGAATTGGAATAAATTGGATTTTAAATTTAGAATACCTGTCCTTATGTGAGCCACCGGGGGTGTTTCTACATTCCATGTCTTCTTCTCTGCATTATTTCATTTAATTCATTTCATACCGGCACAGCGCGGGCTGACTTTGTGATTACCGCTGACCATCGCGCCAGGTAAACGGAAGTGGCAGTGAATGCGCGCTCGCCGACGTGCCATGACATGTTTCTCACTGCCACAGGGATTTAGCACAATTCTCTACCAAGGCAAATTTTCATGTGACAGTCGACAGTTTAGAATACACAAAACTAAGATTAAAATTTAATGAAGTATTGTTTGTACCTAGATGTTTAAAATCCCTGTCACAAGACCTGGTCGAAACTGTAGTGAGCGATCTGTTAGATCAGTGGTATTCATACGTTTTGGTTATCGTACCCGCAAAATCCAATAATTTTACCTTCGTACCCCCTGAAGTACCAGTATATTGCGATAATACCAGAAATAGCAAATTATTGCTGCTGGATGCCAAATAATATTAATTATAATAATTATCACCATCTTCCGAAGCTTGTCCCGCTTGCTCAGAGTCTCTGCAACCACTGAGGCGTGAAAGATTCGTGACCGGGAATTTATGCCGCGTTCACATGATGCCAGTTGTCAGAAGGCAGTTGACTATCTTATTTATTTGAGTGTGGACCCCTCTTAAAGCAACACATTGCTTAGCAACACCCGTAACTATACCGCGGACTTTTAGGCAGAATGCAAACTCATTTGGTTAGTAGGATGTGTCGTCCAGCCCGCTCTTACAAAATGTAGCGAGAGTAACATAAATTCTAGGGGTTATTATGGGCCGTACCCCTAATGTAGGCCTATATGCAAATTTTGCAGAAACAAGTCGTTGCATGTGGACCGGCCTTTGGATGTAGATCTGGGTGCACAGTTGCTGTCTTAGCAGCACAACTGTACAAAATCGGTAATGATTTCGACTGTTCATAATTGGATTTGTTTTCACCTTCTGAATCCCTCCTTGCTTTATGCCACGGCAGAGACTCGCCCTTTATATCAGAAATCTCTCGTCGTACAAATCACATGCTGATTTTTCAGTATACTCAATTTGTATTCAGTTTGATGATTAGAAATAGTGTACGAACCTAGGGAATATGATCAGTTCAGACGGTAATTCATGGGTAGTGCTACTAATAATGTAGTCAGGGAATAGATTTATCATCCAACATTTATGAAATTGACAAAAAATAGCCTCGTATTCAGCGCATTATTGCTAATGTGTACCAATGATGATGATGGTAACGTAGCACTTGCTGAAATTACCTGTTTATTACAAATGGGTCAACTGCGATCAGCTATGATTATAACTCGTGGTGCGATTATTATAACCAGCTCGAAAGTGAAAACTGGTGTTTAATTTATCCACACAATGAAATCATTCATCATTAAACGTTAGATACAGAGAGTTCTTTTAAGTTAAACAATACAGGGCTTTACTGTTGGTTGGGTGGGATATAAGCCGCTGTCTTATCAAAAGTAAACTCCAATACGGAGTGCCTTAAGAACTATCCCTAGATTCGACTTGGGATGCTCATTAGATTTGCTACGTTCTCTAAGCTGGTAATTATGAATCGACAGACCAGTATGTTTCTCGTTGAAGATTCCTTGTCATAACAAACATAAACACGGTACCAATGTTACAAAATCGTATTGTCAAAGCATTCTTTTGGTATGAAAACAGAGCAATACTTAGCTTAAGTGAGGATATGTTAACACGAATATACCAGAAGGAAGGGTTCTTGAGAGTTAAACAACGTTATATGTACAACATAATTAAATACAATTACTGGAAGCCACAATATAGAATTGTAAATTAATATACACATGGAACAAGACTGAGGCATGTAAGTTATTTTCAGGTCATCGGGTACTGAAACAAATATGGATCCAGAACACTGCAAGTTGAAGTTCCTTAATTTTTGAACAAGTTGCACTCAGAATTGACACACTTGAAAACATAATATCAACTAAAACATGTAAAACGATGGATCATAGATTAATAAAATTACAGTTTAAATATTTGTTCATGAATCAGAAATGTACCAAAGACTTATCTATTTTGAATGACACTTTCAGGGATTGAGAGAAACTCAAACCACAGGACAAAATTACAATGCTAATGTACAAACCTTATTAATGTTGTACACAGTAAGGATTGCAACAATGTATACAAATGTAAAACAACTTCATCGGCAGATAAGTACATTAAGTGCTTTCCAGGTGTAAATAATTGCAAAGATAATATATAATATCCTACTGCATATTTGCAAATGTATTTTAAATAAGTTATAAATAAATAAATTAATTAATTAATAAAATTATTATTATTACTGAGCGGAGTGGTCGCGGTGTTTACGCGCTGCGGCTAGGCCTATGTACTATCCACCTACCGTTCCTTTTTCTTATTTCCTTCAATTTCTTTCTTCGTAAACCTTCTTGAGATATACTTCATTCCTTGCCTTGTCTGTATTCTCTCCATCCGTCTCCTTAGCCACATTTCAAAATTGGCCTGGTATTTCTCTTCTTTCATTCTCTATGCCCATGTTTCAGCACTATACAAAGCAACACTCCATACAAAAATCCACAATTCCCTTCAGGCAAGCAACTCTATGTTGAAAACATTGTATGGATATGAACTACGAATTTTAGGTAAATGAAATAAATAAAGAGGATTTTTTTATTTGTTCCCAGAAATAGCAATCCTTTTCTTAATGATTGTTATCCGGTCGATTAGTTTAGCAGTTTACCTTTTTCTGCCACTAGCAGCGCTAATGTGAGTCAGTGAATTGTTTCAGTTAAGCACCACTACGAGCGCTAATATGAGTCAACGCAGAGTTTCACTTAGGCCCTTATAACTACATTCGGTGTAGACATTCTTCAAAAGACCAAAAATCTCCTGAGGGTATTGCAGCAAAGAACGCATTACAGAAAGAATTATGAAAATAAGTTAATATGGCTAGGATTTGAATAAACAAGAAAACGAGCAAAGAAAAAGCAATTTTAGGCTGTTTTTCCGAAAGTGCATTCCGGAAGTGATTTTTCTATTTTTATTTTTGTTGTTGATTTGATAGACCTATCCAAGACTCACAATTTGAAACCTTTTCCTGCCCATTAGCCATTCATCTCTCGGCACAATTGTGGAAATTGCTTAATTTTACCTTCTTTTTTTTCTTAATTAATTAGTTTGATTTTCCGTATTGATAGTTAATATGTAATATAGATAAGAAAAGTCATCATCAGCTGCACATTGGTACCTTTACATAAGACAAATATTGGTTGAATTGCCTTTCCAAATGGAGAAGTTGTGCGGAAGCACTGTTAAGCATTCAAGTTGGACATGTTTAAGAGTAAAATTAGTTATATGGTACATTCTAGATGGTTAAAAGCGTGTTTGTTTTTTAGGCCTAAAATTCGTGTGAATTAGCTAATTTTTAAAAGTACAGGTTATTACACACTCTAAAATGCATAACAAATGTTAAAATCACGTATTAAAATATATAGTGCGTGTTAAAATTCTTTATAATGGCTCACATCACTTCATTGGAATGGATTTGTACGTCTTGCGTACGTCAATATTCTTGTTATGAGTCCAATGTAGATGAAGGATGTCAGTGCTTGCGTTCCTGGGCAGTGCTCTCGTGGGGGTTCTATTATATATTAAAATATATCCACTTGTGTATCTGATATGTTGATAGCAATTCCAGTATGTGAACGGAGGTAGATATGTGCAGCTGTGATTGATACATTGACTTTAAATATTGAATGTAGTTTCCATTGTTCATGAATATTTCAGATGCAGGTTGGTGGCTCTTTTCTCGTCTATAATATTGCTGGTATTGCTGTCGTGGTTGAGTTGAGTTGCGTTGAGTTTGGCTGCCTGGCGTGTACCTTTTTCGTACTACGAAGACCCCTAAGTTGTTTGCTAAGAAGTGTTTCAACATTACAATATTTGCAAGAAGCTTTTCTTAGTAGCCTTAAACATAGTTCGTACCGTTATAAATTTTTCCTTGTGCTTTTCTGTTCTTTATCTGCTGTGTGGAGTTTTCATTCCATGTTACGACACTTCCAAATTTTTAAAAGACCATACTTACTCCACCGTTTTTCCTTTTATCTCTCCGTAGATATTCAGCCTCTGTTGTTCATGTTTGGCATCTAAACCTCTCTTATTTATTCATTATCAATAATAAGGGCAGATTTATGCTGCAATCCATCATTGACGCCATACTTCAATCCCCGAGTGACATCACAAGAGATTGACAAGGTTTATCAATTCCCACGCGCCGACAATTAGCGAGGAATACGTTTAATTTCACGCCGGCCTCCCCAATTGACGGGAAGCATGCGAATGATAGTAATTGATGGCGTGTGCTTGAATATTTATCTGTACGGGACATTCCATCTCGTCTCATCTCATCTCATTTTGTCCTCTCTCCGTGTGCCGTGTGATTTGTGATGGCAGAGGTCGTATATACCGATCATTTTTAATAAGCCAGTGAGAGAACTAGCGTATTTTAACCCAACCTTTTCTTCATTATTTTTACTAGTCTCCCGCGAAGAGAGAGCGTGTGCGTATGTGTCTGCGTAACAATGAGTACATTCAGCTACTCCGAGCTCGCATATAAGAAACAAGGAACTGAAAGAGGAAGACATAGCATGCATAGACATACACCGCAATATAGGCTACAGTATGGCAATGGTAACTAGAGTTGCAACATTATCGGGGGTAAGAATGTATTTTAAGCCGTAACTGGAACTCATGTCCGCCTCTGTGGTGGTGTGTTTAGTGTGATTGGCTGCCACCCCCGGAGGCCCGGGTTCGATTCCCGGCTCTGACACGAAATTTGAAAAAAGTGATACGAGGGATGGAACGAGGTCAACTCAGCCTTTGGAGGTCAACTGAGTAGAGGTAGGTTCGATTCCCACCTCAGCCATTCTGGAAGTGGTTTTCCGTGGTTTCCCACTTGCCCTCCAGGCAAATGCCGGGGTGATACCTAACTTAAGGCCACGGCCGCTTCCTTCCCTCTTCCATGCCTATACCTTCCAATCTTCCCACCCCCCACCAAGACCCCTGTTCAGCATAGCAGGTGAGGCCGCCTGGGCGAGGTACTGGTCATCCTCCCAGTTGTATCCCACGAACCAAGGTCTCACGCTCCAGGACACTGCCCTTGAGGCGGTAGAGGTGGGATCCCTCGCTGAGTCCGAGGGAAAAGCCAACCCTGGAGGGTAAGCAGATTAAGAAGAATAATAATAATAAGAAGAAGAAGAAGAACTGGAACGCATAATTTTTGTAATACTTCCATAACACATATGTCCTCGGGACCCATACTGTATTTCTGTTTTTTTTTTTAATGTTCATTTTACATTTAAGCCAAATTAGTATCATACTGAAAAGTCTAGAGCCCTGTCTTGACGTACGATAATTCGCAGTCCTGGGAAGGTCATGGTTGGCACAAGAAAATTCATGATAAGTACACTAGCATGAAAATCCTCTATTTAATAATCTATTCATAAATATATATTTACAGGTTCCTGCAACATACTTAAGAAGTTATTCTCATATCTTCGTATTCTAGAGACATGAGTTAATCTTCTAATATTACAATTATAAATGTTGAAAGCCGGACATATATTTCTGTAATTAGGCGGTTATGAATTTATGAAAATGCTTTATTGAAGGATAAACGAGAGAAGTTAAATTAACGTTTTACAGTTGAAATGGCATTTAAATACGCGAAAAATGTGCAAAAACAATAAGAACCAAGAAATCATTGCAATATTCAATAATAATAATAATAATAATAATAATAATAATAATAATAATGTGAAGTAACCATTCATAATAACTCAGTTTTTGACACTAATGGAACACATGCTTACAGAGTACCCGACATGGATTACCACAGCCAAATAAAGAAATTCAACGAACCAACAATGCAAGCATCGGACTCAGTACCGAGACGTAGGGGAATAGCGAGAACTGCATAACAGGGTAGGCAACCGTTGCAGTGTAATTCCCAAAGAAATTCCTGTGTGGATCCTGAGGACCCAAGTGTTCCAGTTACGGGTTAATCTTGTGTCCATGATAAAGTTTCTGCCATAATGAGAATACGTTGAAATGGAAGTATATTAATATTCGTTATCGACCTGACATAACCTAACCTATCCTTATATTATAATGTTATTTCCTTTACGTCCCATTAACTTTACCATTACGGTTTTCCGAGACGCCAAGGTGCCGGAATTTAGTCCCGCATGAGTTCTTTTATGTTCCAGTAAATCTTCCGATACGAGGCTGACGTTTTCGAACACCTTCAAATATCACCGGACTGAGCCAGGATCGAACCTGTCAAGTTGGGGTCAGAAGGCCAGCGCCTCAACCGTCTAAGCCACTCAGCCCAGCTAACCTTATATTGACCTCCTTGACGTGATCTTCCCGCGGGATGGTTAACATTCTGCGAAGGTGTGCAGTCGGTTTATTGACGAAGCTTTCGGTGGCCTCTTCTTCCGCACCGTAAACAAGCAAATAAATGGAAAGGATATCTGTCAACTCATCGTTCCTATTTTTGGCGTCGCTGGGTCGTTTTGAGCGTTGTGACGTTAATGGAGGCATTGCAGGCTTTTCATTATTATACAGTACAAGCAAAACCCGACAGACGTTATCCTGCCTGTGTACACTTATTTACCTCAGCATATACGACACTAATATCGGTCGTTTTCGACTACTTTTACATTTCATCCTCTTCCCTTGGGCTGGGAGGGGTGTCCTGCCACCACACTATTTGATAAAAGCAGAAATAAGTTTTAAGGAACACATCATAATCTTGACATACTATTGGGTAGGCAACCCGCTAATCGGACTTGTCTTGCGGTTTACTCATCTTCCTCTATTTTATTTTTCACCCCTTAGTGCCGAACTACCAATCAGATTTCGTTCAAACCACTTCATAATCCCTCTCAGATATAATAAGTACAAACTGTGAGAATTTCAGCGAAATCGGTCCAGTAGTTTTTGTGTCTATTAGCTTCAAACATACCAACTTCTAATTTTATATATATAGATAGGTCCACGTCACTCACAAAGCTTAGTCCATAGAGTCGATTCGTAATTTTGCCTTCATTTGATCATAACTGATGCTCTCGTGCTGTTATTCCTACACGTTGGTACCAGCACTCAATCTGACTACGTTTTATGACTGGCACTTCCAACTTATGAATGCAATATCCTGAGTACCCATTCACTGCCGTCTGTAAATAAACCGCTTTAAATATAGTTTCGCCCGAGTCCGACTTCTTGGCTGAATTGTCAGCGTTGAGGCCTTCGGTTGTGAGGGTCCCGGGTTCGATTCCCGGCAGGGTCGGAGATTTTAATCGCGTTTGATTAATTCTTCCGGTTCAGGGACTGAGTGTTTGTGTTTGTCCCAACACTCTCCTCTTCATATTCAAACAACACACCACACTACCGACCACCATAGAAATACGCAACAGTGATTACATCCCTCCATAAAGGGTTGGCGTCAGGAAGGGCATCCGGCCGTTAAATAGGGTCACATCCATATGCGACACAGTTCGCATCCGTGATCCTACAGGTGTGGAAAGCTGTAGTAGTAGAAGAAGAAAGATTCGCCCGAGAAATTACGCTACTAATAATTTCACTTTATAATTTATAGGCAAGAAAATACTCTTAATTGTAATAAAAGTATTGTACCATAAAATCTAAATTTCATCCTTATACGACTGTTTTCTAAAACCGCAAGATGGTGGCATGCCTGCAATGTCATATCAGCATTAATTCACCTACCGCAGTAAAAAACCTGTCAGCTCTAATATTATACCCGGGAATGTTATTCCTGTTTGCTGAAGGAAATGCAAAGAAAGGGATTGTAACTCAGTAACTTGGTTGTTACTAATGATGAATGCTTACTTCGCACACAGGCTAGTACACAACGTTCCTCCTTAATGGTGGTTCTGCACGAGAGACTCACCCTATCACATTCCATCATTTTCTAACCTCTGCCACTTCTTCAGGACTCCTACACAGAGAGATGTTACGTGCAAACTTGATAAAGAAACTCTGCTTTAAAATACTTCACTTCCTTCTTCCCGTGGCAGTTTATATAAAGTACCCTTAGGAGCATAAATCAAGCTTGAAAAATTATTACTATCGTGTGTGTTGTCGTCTAAGCTTCTTTTTTCTTTATTTGTTACCTCGATCGGTCATGTGATGACACTGTGTTCAGAACGTCATTGTTATGTATTGTTGGATATTTGAGTACTTTCTTGTAACAACTGAGCGATCCAACTCCTAATTCACATTTTCATTTTATAATACATTTTTATATTTTACTATTTCGCGTTTTGGCAACATTATTAACATTCATAAGTCATAAGCTTCCAAATGATAAAAATATTCTAACTGAACTAAGCAACACAGATGTGAACTAGTGAAGAACTAATTATTGACAAATTTCTGAAGTGAGTAAACAATTTGTTCATCCCCAAATAACTGGTACACGCAACCATTAAAATTTTCGTGTTAGTTGTAATACCTTCGATACTTTTGAGTAATAAAAACACAGGATTATTTTGTATAAAACTATTGAAACTTGGTGTGGTTTAATTATATTATTTACTTTATTGTAAGGGGAAGTTCTGAATTTGTTCTTTTCTTTGAAGAATCATAGCTTTGTTTCACGGTCATCCATAAATATAAACACGGGTGCTCTTCCTGAGACTGCGGATTTCTCACGTGAAAATCTCAATTCCGTGTCTCAAGTACTCGACACCCGGCCGTCCGGATGCGAAGCTAGCAACAAAGAGACTGTGTTCCCCTCCCATTTTTTATTATTATTATTATTATTATTATTATTATTATTATTATTATTATTATTATTATTTAGGCCCAAAACAGAAGATGACAATAGCCGTTTTCTGTGTATGAAGTACGAATAGTATGGAGTAAGAAATAATAAAAGGGGGCTCAAGCATTTTTATGTTCCGGAAGGGGGGCGCGATACAAAAGGTTTGCGGACCATTGGCGTAGACAACAGAGAACTGGATTTCTGAATCCCAGATCGTGGGTTCGATCGCGGTTCAGTCCGACGGTACATGCCAGTGCCCCCTATTCATTAGGGTTGGGCAAACTGGAACAGTCAGCTGTTCCGCAACATTAGAAGCTTGAGATGGAGTGTTTCGGTACAGTGTGCCGGCACACGACACACGGAACTGTAACTGCGCGGAAGAGAAAACTTCGCGAGGCAACATAGCATGCTCTGCGTCAGAGGAAAAGTGCCTGTACCGGACATGCTGTGTGTAGTTACGGCCAGCGTAAAGCAGCACGGGATGTGAAGGAACCGTCGGAACACTGAAATTCGCGCCCAACAATCACGTTTAGAGGCTACTTTTAGGTTAAGATTTTCCTGTCAATATGAAATACACATAACACGGTTACAGCGACAGTACAGGTATTTAAAAGTAATTATTCCAAGGATATTTTCACCAATTGAAATGTCTCGGTCTTTTTATGAGTAATTTGGGCCAGGATAAAACTTCACGGCACGTGGAAAAGCAGTCGGAACTCTGAAAAATCATGCTGAAATGTTGCTTTTAGGATAAGAATGTATTCATTCATTTTGAAATACACCTGTGATTATTACACAGATAGTAGATGTTTTTACAAATATCACAAACAGACTCCGGTGCGACATTATGCAAAGTTTGCCGTCTTGTGTATAATGTATGTTACTAGGCTTTGTTGGAAACAGTCTTACAGAACCGTTGAAAACAAAACAGAACATGATTCGCATGTACCAAAGGCCAGTGGCCGGTGCAACGGGCCTCGCAGATCAAGGAGGATATGGCAGAACACAGAACAGTTCAGCATATGGTGGCACACTGCCGGTATCGAAGTCAGTTAATAGGCGAAGGGCAGTGAATAGTGGCGCTTTGGACGGGACAGCAAGTCACTGTCTCGGTCACGCTTGAAAATGTTCCGAAACAACTGACACTCAGTAAAAAATGAAATGGCCAGTGGTTTTTAGTGCCGCGAGTGTCCGAGGACAAGTTCGGCTCGCCAGATGCAGGTCTTTCGATTTGACTCCCGTAGGCGACCTGCGCGTCGTGATGAGGATGAAATGATGATGAAGACGGCACATACACCCAGCCCCCGTGCCAGGGGAATTAAACAATTATGGTTACAATTTCCGACCCTGCTGGGAATCGAACCTGGGGCCTCTGTGACCAAAGGCCTGCCACGCTAACCATTTAGCTGTGGAGTCGGACACTGACACTCGATGTTCTGGAACAACGGAACATAACTGTGTGTCTTTTTCTTTAAGTAGGTATGACCAGTGGACAGAAAGATGTTAGTCTTCACTTCTTCGAAGAGATCTTCTTAAACAAATTGTTTGAAAAGGATGTTCGCGACGACGTGTTGATCTTGGCCACTTGGCGAAAAATCCACTTTACGAATAATAAATAGCCGTCTGATATAAGTTGGGATGATTACACCACGGGGATATTAATATTTATGAAGCTGCCTCCTCCACGTGGAGAAGAAATAAACTTTTACATCTAACAGAACTTAATTCATCAATGTGTTTTCCGTACAGCTATTTCATCTCTCTCTCTCTCTCCACCGCTCTGTTGATTCAGGTGTTGTCAGGGATGTCAGCTTTTAACCGTGAAAATTCGGCATTTCCAATTGCAAATCATTATATACAGAGTGTCCCGGGAGAAATATTCAGGGAAATGACAGGAACATTTGAAGCGCAAAGACAAATGTACTTTAAATGTGTTCTATTTAGGAAACCATTCGGAATAGGACCTGTATCCATATAAAGTGTTCTTTTGCTTCAAATGATCGTTTCTGTCATTTCCCTGAATATTGACCATTCCTCCTCAGACACTCTTTATATTGAAAAGAAAAGCCTACGTTCCTGGGGTTCATGGATCTAGAAAAGGCAATCTGTAACGTTGATTGGACCTAACTATTTTATATTCTCAAGACGATCGGGATCAAATTATGAGGAAGAATGATTATCTAAAGTCTGTACGAGAGTCATTCTGCAGTGCTAATTATATTCCAGGACTCTGAAAAAGAAGCAGCATTCCAGAAAGGATTGAGGAAAGGCTGCAGTTCGTGCCTTCTCCTTATCAATATTTATATAGAACAGGTGGTAATAGGAATTCGGAAAAGAGAATCACAATCCAGAGAGAGGAACTCAAAATTCTGAAAATTGCGGATGATATTGTTCTTTTATCTGAGCCCGCAGAAGATCAGGAAAAATTACGGAATGGTGTGGACACAGTCGTGGAGAACTATTAAAAAACGATAATGCAAAAATCCAAAACAAAAGTTACGCAGTGCAGTCGAACGAAGTCAGGTAATGCAGGAAAAAATAGATTAGGAAATTAAAGGAAGATTATTATTATCACTTGGGTAGTGGAATAATTACCGATGGCAAATGTAAAGATGACATAAAATACAGATTAGCATGAGCAAGCAAGGGCGTTCTTAACTAAAGAAATTTGGACAATTCAAACATTGATATATATATTCTTCTCTATGAAATATAAATGCACGCAAGATTTCATCTTAGTATATTAAAAACGTTCAGAGTTTTCAGGGAAGCGGTTCTGAGAAACAAAAGTTACGGGAAACGAATCTCAAATTTACCGATGAAGGGCTTGCTTGGGTGACAGGGCTTCATGATTTTGGTCATAATTCCGGAAGTATTGTAGGTATTTACAAAACTTTTGCACTGCTATAAAGAGGAAAGTTCAATTTTATATTTAAAAAATTGAAAAATCGCATTTCTGGCCGGTCAGAGGTGTTGGTTCCCCCCTTAACACTTGAATGGAGCCACCGGTCTGTGAGACTATGAGTAAATTTGTTATTGCTACAGTGGCCAACCTGTTTGGTTAAGGTGACTCTTCCTAGCAGTACCTTCGCCCCTCCTCATACCCCAACTCCAAACGCTCGTCTTCGTTTAGTTGCGGTGAATCAATCATTCAGCAGCAACATGGGGATAGGTAAAAACGTACCGGTCTCACATACCGGATAGCTCCGGTAATATGCAGTTAATGTTCATTATATCAACGCTTTACTATAGTATCCGTCATGGGGTGATTACATTTTAACTATCAACAGGTTAAAAAGGTCTTTGTGCAGGAGCTACACATGCATAGATTTGTTTGTACAAGTATTAACAATAAAATTATGCACGAAATATTTATATGGTTATGAGGTGGTGGTGGTGATTATTGTTCGAAAAAGAAGATATCGTCCAAAGGAAGACAAGGGCCACGGAGGGCGTGAAAACGAAAGACTCCCTAGCCCTCGCAAACCTAATAGCTTCGGAGTCAGAAAAGAACAAGAGTTGACCAAGGGAGGTCGGACAGGATAGATTAAAGTGACGAGCCTGGCACAAGTAAGTGGAAGCAACCCACGCTCCAAAGTTTAGAGCCCCTGAGGCCCCTTTTAGTCGCCTCTTACGACAGGCAGGGGATACCGCGGGTGTTATTCTACCGCCCCCACCCACAGGGGGATATATGGTTATGAGAGACATCTATTACTGTAAACAAACAACTCAATATCTACACGAAGAGTATTTTTTAAAGGAAAGTTTCTCTTATTTAAATTTATATTCTTTGTAATTATATTTTAATTTCAAACATTCATACATAATATATAAACATATAAATGATAATTATTTAAATATGTATAATTTACCGGTATCAGAGTCCGGCTCCATGGCTAAATGGTTAGCGTGCTGGCCTTTGGTCACAGGGGTCCCGGGTTCGATTCCCGGCAGGTTCGGGAATTTTAACCACCATTGGTTAATTTCTCTGGCACGGGGGCTGGGTGTATGTGTCGTCTTCATCATCATTTCATCCTCATCATGACGCGCAGGTCGCCTACGGGAGTCAAATAGAAAGACCTGCACCTGGCGAGCCGAACATGTCCTCGGGCACTCCCGGCACTAAAAGCCATACGACATTTCATTTAATTTACCGGTATCAGAGACCGAATTGCTCTCATAATGTCCACAAGAGGGATTGCACCATTGCAGTTTTAAGTGTCAGATTGAATTATTATTACGGCAAACGTATAAAACAAGTATAAGGCATACTGAGAAAATCTGAACAAATTCAACTATAACAATGTTTGGTCGAAGGTATGCGAGAGCATATCATCCTGGAATTCCGTAACACTCGGTGTTATAAATACTCAGTGGGCGGAAGAGTAATCGTCGCTCTGTTGAAAAACTGAACCGCAGTTCAATCTTTTGTATGTGATGAAACCTGTATGGATCAATACATTCCCTGTGTGGCTCGATGGAAGGTATTAATGTGAAGCGTATGAATCATAATTACCCTTAATACCCGATACTGCACAAAGTAGACGATGTATAGTGCACACACAGTAAAGGTTAAAGGCTCCATACAGGTCATGCTGGCAGAATGCACCTGGCAGTGATTCCTTTATTTAATAGAATTTCCAGTGGAAATTATGTAAACCATCCCATTAATCACCTGGAGCCTTTGGTTATGCAGGTACCGTCGCCCCAATGTTGCCAACAATCCCACTGTTTTTGTGATCAAATAGGTCGTATAACAGTCGCCTAGAATGCTGAGCTGAGCCTCGGACCATAGACCTAGGGAAGGTTTTCATTCGGGGAGGGGCGGGCCAACTAGAAGGTGACGCCTTCTTTCTGGCCAGGAACGGGTTCGATCATGGCTTAGCCTGGTGGTAATTGAAGCTGCTCAGATATGTCAGTCTGTCTTCGAGAAATTCAATGTCACGTGAAATAACTCCTGCGGAACAAAGTTCCGGCACCTCGGCGTCTCCGAAAACCATAGAAGTAGTTAGTCTAATTTAAAATCATTCTTCTTCTTTCTTCGTTGTGCCGAATTAAAGAGCGCGTTTGAATGTATTAGTTCGGTCTGACAGTTTTCTTCCTCTTCTTCTACTTAAAAAATCTCATGTATTCGCTGTGTTGTTTTTAGCGTTCTTCTTTCCACTGTTCCCTAGTGGTCCTTTTAGCTTTTTCCACGAATGTGTAATTTGCAACCAGAATATCGCCTGTAGCGTTTATTTCTTGTAATTCCTGCTTAATTTCTTCCAACCAGTTGGTCTTTCTTTCTTTCTTTCTTTCTTTCTTTCTTTCTTTCTTTCTTCCTTTCTTTCTTAATCCGTTTACCCTCCAGGGTTGGTTTTTTCCTCGAACTCAGAGAGGTATTCCACCTGTACCACCTCAAGGGAAGAGTCCTGGAGCGTGAGACTTTGGGTCGGGGATACAACTGGAGAGGAGGACCAGTACCTCGCCCAAGAGGCCTCACCTGCTGTGCTGAACAGGGGCGTTGTGGGGTGATGGGAAGATAGGAAGGGATAGACAAGGAAGAGGGAAGGAAGCGGCCGTGGGATTCATTTTGGTACCATCCCGGCATTTACATGGAAGAGAAGTGGGGGAACCACGGAAAATCACTTCGAGGATGGCTGAGGTGGAAATCGTACCACTCTCTACTCAGTTGACCTCCCGGTCATCTGGACCCCGTTCCAGCCCTCGTACCACTTTTCAAATTTCGTGGCAGAGCTGGGAATCGAACCCGGGGTTTTGGAGGGGACAGTTAATCACACTAACCACCACACCATAGAGGCGGAGATCCTGACCTTTTAGTAAATCTAGTATTATGCCTTCTTCAGATGTGACCGTAAAATTTCAAGCATCTCCTAAACGTATCTGTTGCCGTGTACAGGTCTACAGATATTCTTTTAATCCATATGCCATTTACATTAGTAGGGCTATATATTTTCCTAAGATTTTTCCTTCTTGCTTTTCAATGTCATCAGTTGTAGAGTGGCCTCCTTGTGATGTAGTTTCTGAGGCATATAATGCTTCCGGCAAAACAACTGTGCTGTAGTGGCGAAGTTTCGCATTGCGCGGTATCACTCTTTTATTGAAGTGATTCCATGTTACTCTGTTCGCTTCTGGAGTTTGGTGGCTGTTTCTAAATTGGCTTTACTGTCCAGTCCAGATGATAGTAGGGTTTCTCCGAGAATTTCGTCTGCAGTGGGATCTCCTGATATTTTGGTGTACATGTTTTATAAACTGAGTTTTCTCATACGATATTTGGAGGCCTATCTTTGATACTACGGTATTTCATGTAACTGCTCTGTGGCATAAGCTGTTTGTTATTATTATGTTATTATGTCTGCACACGGTAGCTGAGGCCATTAGATTATTATTATTATTATTATTATTATTATTATTATTATTATTATTATTATTATTATTATTATTATTATTATTATTATTGCTGCTGCTATGAAGAGCCTCCGTGGCTCAGGTGGTTGCGCGCCGGCCTCTCACTGCTGGGTTCCGTGGTTTAAATCCCGGTCTCTCCATGTGAGATTTGTGCTGGACAAAGTGGAGGCGGGACAAGTTTTTCTCCGGGTACTCCCTTTTTCCCTGTCATCTTTCATTCCAGCAACACTCTCCAGTATCATTCCATTCCATCTGGCACTTAATATATTATTGCCGCAGAGGAGTGCGACAGGCTTCGGCAGCCGGCACAATTCCTATCCTCGCCAATAGATCGGGGCTTCATTCATTGCATTCCTCGCACGGTCGAGTGACTAGAAACAGGCTGCGGATTTTTTTCGTTATTGCTATTAAACTGCAAGGAAGAATATTTTGTCTTTGCACTAAGTACGGATTCTTGATACTGCAGAGTTTTTGTTTAAGCAATAATGCCTTGCAGAGCCCATTTGAATTCTCCCGCGAAGTGATCTTATTGGCTGACTTCAGCAGCGGATAAAATGACGACGCGAAATATCAAATTAATTTTTTCAAATTATTTA
Organism: Anabrus simplex; assembly: GCF_040414725.1. Classification (NCBI taxonomy): domain Eukaryota; kingdom Metazoa; phylum Arthropoda; class Insecta; order Orthoptera; family Tettigoniidae; genus Anabrus; species Anabrus simplex. The sequence continues at coordinate 44,493,351 of NC_090275.1, forward strand.
TTTGTATGACCGGTCCTCTACTGCTTATATAACCAGTTCATGTCGTTTTCAACCACGTTGTGTGCATGCCTATTCAGAGTTAAATTACGATCTTTTGTCGCCAAGTCGGAAAAAACATCTGCGATCGATTGGTGTAAAAAATAATTATGTCCATCTTTTTAGTTAATTAAATTTAGAAACGTTTAAATAGTTCTGGAAAAATCGTTCTTTTGCCTCTCAATACAGCGGTCAGCACCTCGAGTGTTTCATCCTCTACCACTCGGATTAAATTAAATACTTGCCTGAACTTTCATCTCCATTTGGATCGGCCGCTGTAATACTTTTAAGCGAAGATCTCTGGTGTCCATTTCAAGAGACTATGAGAGTTAACTCTTGATTATACTTTAACTCTGTTTGGTTCAACCACTGTAATGCAGGTCTCTTGTGTCTGCCTGAAGAGTTCTGAATGGCCAAAGTCATTATCCTAACAAGCTCCCTCAGCCCTCTCCCCACACAGCAGGTGTTTGAGGAGCAGGTAGCAAAGTCGGACAACACAAGGACCTACCCTCACTGGCCGCACAAGCCACAGACAGCGTCAATATTCAGGAAAAGAAAGACAATACCCCTTGTGTACGAATGCCAAGGCTTGCAAGATGGAACCATCGAAACAAGAAGTTGCACCTTGGGAAGAAAAAGGACACAAGTGCAGAATTATACTTCTGAAATAATTGCAATATAACATTTTAAAATGTCTAGTAAATTCAGTATTTAATATTTTTTTATATGTATTGACATTATAAAGAGAAGAAGATTTGTATGTTTGTAATGGATACACTCAAACTACTGAACCGATTTTAAACATTCTTTCACCGGGCGAGTTGGCGGTGTGGTTAGGAGCGCGCAGCTGTAAGCTCGCATCCGGGAGATAGTGGGTCCGAACCCCACTGTCGGCACTCCTGAAGATGGTTTTCCGTGGTTTCCCATTTCCGCACCAAGCAAATGCTGGGGCTGGACCTTAATTAATTAAGGCCACGGCTGCTTCCTTCCCATTCCTAGGCCTTTCCTGTCCCATCGTCGCCATAAGACATATATGTGTCGGTGCGACGAAAAGCAGCGAGCCAAAAAAACCACACACACATTCTTTCACCTATAGAAAGCTACATTACAGGTGAGTAACATGGGCTGTATTTTATTTTTAAAACAATTAGAGATCCATACGAAAATTGAAATAATGTAACCCAAAGTATCAAAAATTTGCCTATAAAAGTAATCACAGGCCATTATAGACGTAATGTTCGGCTCCATGGCTAAATGGTTAGCGTGCTGGCCTTTGGTCACAAGGATCCCAGGTTCGATTTCCGGCAGGGTCGGGAATTTTATCTATCATTGGTTAATTTCGCTGGGTGTATGTGTCGTCTTCATCATCATTTCATCCTCAGCACGACGCGCAGGTCAAATCAAAAGACCTGCATCTGGCGAGCCGAACATGTCCTCAGATACTCCCGGCACTAAAAGCCATACGCCATTTCATATCATAGACGTAATATTGAATTTGTCGCATAAGGACCGACACCAAGCTCATTTTAAGTCTGACGACGCGAAGAACAAAAGTCGGTAAGGCCCAACGGGCCCCCATAATCATGTTTTAAATGCTCTATGGAGATATTGACGTCACACTACCCCGCTCTAGGAATCGCGTGAAGAAATGAGCAGCCGTATCCATGGCAACGTCAGCTCAAGGATTCTACAGCAGAATTCGAAATAGGCAGGTGCGTAAATATTGGCTAGACCAAGCAGGGATTCTGCTACACATACTGTATGTCTGTCTGAAAAAAAAAAAAAAGAAAAAAAAAACACTGTAGGGGTAAGCCACCCCGAAGGGTCGGAGGGGGGGATGGGTGGCATATAAAAATAATCATAAATATATATGTATTTTTACAGGTTTCTTTACTTCACACCGACGCAGAGATATGTCTTATAGCGACGATGGGTGAGGAAAGGGCTAGGAGTGGCAAGGGAACTGCCGTGGCCTTAATTACGGTACAGCCCCAGCCAGCATTTGCCTGGTGTGAAAATGGGAAACCACGGACAACCATCTTCAGGGTTGCCAACATTGGAGTTCGAACCCACTATCTCCCGAATACTGGATAGTTGCCGCACTTAGGCGACTGCACCTGTCGAGCTCGGTCGAAAATATTGTCGTATCCTTAGTTCGATGTCGCTGAGATGAACAGTGACACTCCGCATGTGGTTAAGTCCAAGTTCAGCCCCCATCGGCATGGGGGTTTAAAAGGGGTGAGAAAAGTCCAAAATAGCCCATATTATGGATTTATGTGTGTGCATCCCTCTGGGCGGGAGTAGAAAGGGGGTGACGTATTAGTCAACGTCACAATAACGAAATCTACAAAAATTATCTTCACACATAATTAACAGGTATTGAAGTGGTGTATGGCTTTTACTGCCGGGAGATCCCAGAACGGGTTCGGCTCGCCAAGTGCAGGTCTTTTCTTTTCTTTTCTTTTTTTTTTTTTTTTTGAGTTGACACTCGTAGGCGACCTGCGCGTCAACAGGTATTAAAATACCTGAAAGTAAACAATCAATAAAGTGCCGGGGCAGCGCCGCGTAATATAGCTAAAATTAAATATGGGAAACATACGAATACATGTTTTATGTTTCTTTTAATGTCTTAAAGATGCTGTTTGTTCGGGACGTCGGCCTATGTGGATCTTTTGCCCCTGCTGGCACCGTATTGTATGAACCTGCGTGTTATTGGAATGGCGGTAGTGCGGAATGTTGTGTGTGAGGAAAGGAAGATTAAGGACGTCACAAACACCCAGTCCCCGGGCCAGGGGTATTAATCATTACAATTAAAAACCCTTGATCCGGCCGGGATTCAAACCCGGAGCCGCGGGGCCGGACACATACGGGTATAATACCATGCGCTTATTATTTTAGAGGGAATGACATGTTATATGTTATATATTTTTATATTTAGATTTCAATTATTTTCGGAAGCGTCATTTTTTGCACTTGTGGCCCTCTTCTTTACGACGTGCAAAATGTTCTTATCCAATATACACCGTGATACAGAAAGTTGCCGAGAAATAATTGAAGAAGCCATGCCGGGCCGCGAGGTTTTTTCCTTGAATATATTGTTTTACCTTTCTAACGTGAGGAAAGCAACGAGAAACTACATCACTCCTCATTTCCCTAGTACGCCTCTTCAGTGATGCCTAGGCCATCTGTGACAGCTGATGGCAGAGCTGTTGAGGATCCCACCAGCGTTATCGCTGACGGACTGAACATACATACATACCTTTCTAAGCATTCTTCAGGAATGCATCTTTTATAGTGGAAATGTTGTTAGAATACCAATGTTCGCCGTTGTGTCGCAAAGCGCTAACCAATGTCTTCTCCAAAATTGAAATTCAAAAATCGAACTAAATAACTTCTGTGTAGCAAATGTTAGTGAACAGTGTCGTTATTCTTTAATGATCTGGAATTTTCAAACACAGAAATCGATCAACATTCAGGCAAGAGAATATATTAAACAGCTGTAAGTATCAGGGGGTGAGGATAGGAAATAAGTCCGTGAAAATTAGCATAAATTCATTAGTGAAGAAGACAACGTGTAATTGAATCATGACTTGTTAAAAGGGCTTAAGTCCAGTGTTTAGCGATTTGGAGTTACGTATCTTTATATACAAGGTCTACAGACGCCAGTACACAATGTTATGTTAAAACAACCTTAGTCCCGCAATCCTGCAGCATAATATTGAAGGTGCTTTGCTGAGATGAAGTGTTAATAGGATTTTTTAAAAACAGTATCACCGGAAACCATGTCCGGCTCCATGGCTAAATGGTTAGCGTGCTGGCCTTTGGCCACAGGGGTCCCGGGTTCGATTCCCGGCAGGGTCGGGAATTTTAACCTTGATTGGTTAATTTCGCTGGCACGGGGGCTGGGTGTATGTGTCGTCTTCATCATCATTTCATCCTCATCATGACAGGCAGGTCTCCTACGGGAGTCAAATCAAAAGACCTGCACCTGGCGAGCCGAACATGTCCTTGGACACTCCCGGCACTAAAAGCCATACGCCATTTCATTTCATTTCACTGGAAACCATGAAACGTTCTGTCTCACATTCTGAGAAGATAAGCTTCAAACCTACAGTGTACATGGAGTTCAAATACTCTGCAGATAGTAAAGGTTGTATAGTTATTTCTCCATACATCAGCAGTCCTGTTTGTCATATTTTCAGACTTATAGAGTCAACAGGCAGTACTTCTTCCAAAGGCTTTACCATATCCACAGAGTAGTGTTTCCATCGGCACAAAAAAATTAGCTGATATTAAACACGTGCTACCGTACAAAAGAAGACACATTTTACCAGGAGACTCTGCGGTGGAACAATGAAGACAGAGTTACGAGGGCTTATGAAGTAATATAGTCACGTTCATGACTTCTCAAGTAGTTAGCCTTTGATGTCTTAATGCCTTACAAATGACAACAGTTTATACGAACCTAATACTGTAAGTACTTTTACCATTTGTCACATGACTGTAAAACGTGTGCCTATGTCACTTCAGTGGTATTAATATTTTTTAAAAAACAGGCGTAATGAAACTATTTACATGTGTATGGTTTCAAACTATGCCATATACTGACAATATTCAAGAATGAATTGTTAAAAGGTCTCAAGTCCCTGTACTTTAAACACCTTAATCTGTATGTAAAATTGTATTAAAATTAAAGAACTTATAACCTTCACGTTGGAGCCTCCGTGGCTCATCCGGCAGCGCGCTGACCTCTCACCGCTGGGTTCCGTGGTTCAAATCCCGGTAACTCCATTTGAGACTTGTGCTGGAAAAAGCGGAGACGAGACAGGTTTTTCTCGGGGTACTCCGGTTTTCTCTACCATATTTCATTCCAGCAACACTCTCCATTATCATTTCATCTGTCATTCATTAATCATTGCCCCAGAGGAGTGCGACAGGCTTCGGCGGCCGGCACAATTCCTATCTTCGCCGCTAGATGAGGGAAACAGGCTGTGGATTTTCATATCCTACATGTTAGACATTACAGGTTGAATCATGAGGATAGTGAAATTTACAATAACAAAATTAACCAGTTGATAAATAACGGGTTTTTATGTCTCTAAAATGTAGGTTCCATGGACGTACGCCTTTTTAACAAGTCATGATTCAATTGTGTCCTACACGTAGCATTTCTTCTTTACAGAATCAGCACTTCTTGCATAGAGCGAACAGAACTCCCTGGTTTATTTCTATTCTCGTGTAATTCGTGAACTCGGTCCGTAATTTCATTTATCAGGAGAAGAAGAGCATCTTTTGTTTGTCAGATTACGGCGAGGGAGTGTGTTCTCTAACCCTTGGATGTAAGATAACATTAATAACAGCTCTTAATATCCCCTTTTTGTGTGTAAGAAGAAAAGTTTAATTTAGTTTCCTAAGTATGTCTAATTTCCGGCGATTCATGGTAGAAATACGTGCTTTAAAGTGCATAATACCGCAATACATCAAGAGGACTGCCGCGCCTTCTCAACCCCGCGTTTATTCTCCAGGGTGTGTGTTATCTCTGTGAACAATGGGGAATTGCTAATGATTTAAATACGAGTTGAGGGTGGGTGGATGTAATAATAGCATTGTATTGTAATGTCTTAGTAGATAAATATATGTAACTGTGGGAAACAACGGGTAATAATGTTGATACGAGTTGTACTTCTAGTAGAATGACTTTTATACAGTCAGGAATAAGGCCGTCGCTTTAGTCGTCGGCTTCATTCCAAGCGGGCTGCCACGTTTAAGCCACTGGACCCTTTGTGACAGTGAAAGTCAGTTTTGTTTCTGCGCCACAATGGGCCGATTGCAGAAACTGTGTTAAGACGATGTCTACGGTTAAACAATGTCTAAATTGGGCTGCCGCATTGCAGAGACGTTATTTATCACTTAGACACTCTCTAAAACCGATGTTCAACCGGTAATGTTTAAACAGTGCCGAGAACATTGTTTAACCTCAAATGTGGGGAGTGAATCACAATCAGAGGCTATGTACTATGAAACATGTAATTTGTATTATCATGTTGAGACGATTCTGGGAAGAAAGGTTAGTCCGGCGGCCTCTCTATGGGTCTTCCGCTGCCTAATGGTAGCAGTTAATTTGAAATTTTTCGAGGAGGTACAGCTTAAAATAAGATTTCGCTATTTAAGAGACTTGTTTCTTAAGACTGACAAAGGGGCAGTCCGGTAACTGTCAACTTGACTGCAATTATTGTCAACCGATATATTTTATTATACATGGGTTAATTTCCATGGTATTATAGGTCACTTCGACTACATACATGTCAGAATTACTTGTCTTCATCGTCAGAGGGCTGTGACATACATCAACCGGGAGGGATTGCCAAGTAAGCGCACATAATAGTGACAGCTAAAAAGTAGATTTTTTGTGTTTTTTTTATAATCGTCGCGGTAATTCAGATAAGTTTTCGGCAACTATGAAATAGGAAAAGGCAAGTGGTGGTGATGGTGGTGATTATTGTTTAAATAGGAGGACTGTGGAAGAAGAGCCGTGACCATAATAACAGCCCTAGTATTTGTCTGGTGTAAAAATAGCGAAACTACGGGAAAAAAATCTTCAGGGCTGCTGATGATGCGTTTCGAACCTACGCTCTTCAGAATGCAAACTACATCTATTTGGCCCGTACAACTTATTCAGTTAATAGTATTATTGTTTCATCTTCCCTTCGGCGAAGCTATTTACGAGTAGATTACACTCACCGTGTCAACATTATAATCAAAGTTACACTTCCCCGTACGGTGGCGTATCGCTTTAGTGTCGATAATATTATGAGATTAATTTCCACCGAAAGCGATATTCTTATCTGCGGGCAAGTCATGCTCACGCTAAGCCATATTTGACAAATGTGTAGGAAGACAACAGCTGACTAACGTTCGGCGCGCGCACCGACGAATTTCATTGGTTGCGACAGGCAGAGTTACAGCACGGCCGACTGGATCCCTCGCTGCTTTCTTTAGCGATGCATCAAGTCGGCCGTGGTTACAGGAAAGATACTTCTATCGCCATTTTCGAACCAATATTGAAACTTTAAACAATGTCTAGTTAAACACCGGCTGAACATTGTTTATGCAATGGAAGACCGTGCACAACTTAGACGTTGTTTAGGTAGTCTAAGGCTTAAAACTAGTAATCGTTTCGGCAGTCGACCCAATGTGTTTAACGGCACTCACGAGGGAAACCCGTCAAGTGTAACAACACGATTTCCCAGAAATTTCGCTCATGGCTGAAAAATAACGTAGCAGTTATTTTGTCACAGTTACATGCCTGTCACTGTTACAAATATAACGAGAACAAAAAATAACAGGTTACCGGGTAACGACAACAGACTAACGTACAGTAACTGGGAAGTGGGAACTGTCACTAGTAGCAGCTTACAGACACAGAATGTGTACTTCAGAGTTCAGATAGTACGCATGTCTTCTAAGTGAGAGCGCTTTCGTAGGAGATTGCTTAGTCAAATACACTATACTGTGTAATATACTCTATAGTGTATTTGTTTAAGTTGCTGCTGTCATCTGGTAACTAAAGTGTAAACTCTTATCACATATTCAACTGCTCAGGGTAATCGTTGAATCAGACATCGCGCAGGGCTACCTACATTATAATATTATTGTAAGTTTCACTCGTATAATTTTTCTTGTACCTTAAATAAACTAGTATGCTAACTTCCATATTGATATTATAGATAATATAACATTACTTCATTTTACTTAATCGATCCCCTTGTACCGGTTTTTGTCGCGGTTTGGCAGACAGATCATAATATTTTCTTGTTTTCTACCCTTATTCGGGCCATTGTCGAACTCACTCATCCAGATTTCAGATTTCTTCTCATTTCATCCGTTGTCTGCCTCTCGTTAACTTAATAGCAAATAGGAATGCGTGTTTTGCTGCACGGACTTTCAACAGTGTAGTGATGCGTGCGCGCATGTGCTGTAAGAAGACAAGCTTGGAGCCGTGACCAGGCTGTGACCAATAAAAGGTGAGTAACGTTGGACGTTATTTTAACTGTTACTTTTCACAGTTACTTTATTGAAGCAGTGACAGATGTAGCAGTTACACAGAAATAACCGTTTGTCACACATCTATCGCTGAGTTGAAGAGGGGTCGAAATAAGCGAACACATGTTGCGGCTTATCCGCGGACACTCGATCGTTTCCGACGTGCTATAGGCGCCTTTTAGTGCGTAACAAGTTCAACTCAGCTCAGCGGCTATCGCCTCGATTTCACACTTTTTCACCCCGTGTTCTTCTTTCAATGTACTGGTGTACAAGGGTGCAGTCTTTCACTTTCCTTTTTCATAGTTTACATGGATCATCTGCTGAAAGGTGTCAAGTGGTAGGGATGGATTCAGTTAGGTGGCAATCTAGTAAGCAGTTTCACCTAGTGGTGGGATAATCGGATACAAAATAATCGCTTATTCGATTATTTCATTTTATACGATTATTTGATTATATTTCCCATTCGAATTAGTTTTTGATTATTCATTCGAATAAATGAGTGAATTTTTTTTCCATCCGATTACTTTCTCGATTATTCATTCGAAACTCCATTCGAATGAATGACGCAGTTTATTAGTGAATGCTTCCGAAGTTATCGAATGAAAAGTGATGTTATTAAGACAGTTAATTCACTAATTTAGTTTCAAAATTTGGAGATGCGTTTGGAAGAAAGGCGTATTTCTATTTTTCATAAAAGTTCATCTATTCGCTTATTTCATTCGACACATTTTAACCGGAAAGTTGATACATGACGCATCCGAATATTGTATGCGATACAACTCATGATATTTGAAACTCATTCGATTATGTATTTTATTGAAAATAATGCCATCACTAGTCTGGCCTATGCTGACGACTTGGTCATAATGGTAGACTTCTGAAAACCTGCAATCAGATATCTTGGAACTTGGGAAAATACATGCAATGAGTATGATACGAAAATTAGCTTTCCAAGACTGAAGTGATTTCAGTAGGGAAGAAATCTAAACAAAATTAATGTCAGTTCGGGAACACAAAGCTGGAACAGGTAGATAATTTCAAGTATTTAGGATGTGAATTCTCCTAGGATGGTAGTATAGTGACAGAGGTTGAATAAATGTGCAGGAAAGCTAATGCAGTGAGATCCCGGTTGCTATCGACAGTATTCTGTAAGAAGGAAGTTAGCTCCCGTATGAAACTATCTTTACACCGGTCTGTTTCCAGACCACTTTGTTTTACGGGAGTGAAAGCTGGGTGAACTCGGGGTATCAAGTTAGAAGTAACAGACATGAAAGTAGCGAGATTGATCGCAGGTACAAACAGATGGGAACAATGGAAGGAGGATACTTGGAATGAGGGGATAGAGGCGAAGTTAGGAATGAAATAATTTGATGAAGCTGTACTGAAAAACCAGTTTCGGTGGTGGATAGGTTACCTAGAAAAATAATGGCCTCTGTCATAGAGGGTAAGAGAAGTAGAGGGAGACCAAGACGACGATGGTTAGACTCAGTCTGTAATGATTTAGCAGATGTGGAACTCAACGAGTCTACAGGGTTAGTTACAAATAAGGGGTTGTGGAGGCATTTAGTAAATTCACATAGTCTTGCAAACTGAACGCTAAAAAGGCATAACAGTCTACAGGATGTATCCATGATGATGTAACAAACTTTCAGTGATGATGGAGTGCGACAAATGGATTACTTTGAGATAAAGGACAATATTCCGGAAATGATCGAGTTAAAAGTTAAGGAAAATTCAAGGTTGTCCGGACATTTCGTACCACGGATATCCCTTACTACTTGATTTTTGAGGACATTTCGTACCATCTAGGTCGTTATCTACCTGCAAACGGTTTTCCTGTAATCCCCAAATATTTACGCCAGGACAATCCGTACCACTGGATTGCAAATTGGAATTCCATTTCCACGCCAGCGGGCGTAATGAGCCTAACAGGCACACTTTAAAAATCAGAAATAAAAACTTCTACATTATTTTAATAATTACTCTTTAAACTATACTTATATTTACGTAATTATAATAAGAAAGTCGATTTTTTTTGTATAAATCCTAAAACAAAATAATACAATAGAAATATACATTGTGTTCGGGCGCAGTGTACCTGACGAACACAAGGATGGATAATATTACTATTATTGTGAATATTTATAAACTACTGCATTATTTCCTTATCAAGTAAAATAAAAGATACTGATGAACTAACCGATATGGGCTTGAAGATCACGTGGAAACAGGAAACTTACTGAAAGGTGGAAGTAGCTAGGTCCCCGCGAATGAGGAATACGAGATAAGAATTAACACGTGTGCCAGTCAGATCAGTTGCACCCGACCCGACGGAAGGTTAACATCAGTAGTGGTGACACCGTGCGGAGGCTTCTGCGCCACTAGTGAACAATGGATGTATTTATGTTTGTTCAGTCTTCAGCCCTAAGGCTGGTTGGATCCTCAACAGCTCTGCCATCAGCTGTCATAGATGGCCTAGGCATCACCGAAGAGGCGTACTAGAGAAATGAGGAGTGATGTAGTTTCCCGTTGCTTTCCTGACCGAGCCAGAAGTTGCTATTACATATCAGTCTGCCAAGTCCACTGAAATGCACGCACCAACCGACCTTATGAGCAACATTATCACACCATTCATAGCAGGGGCTGGCTGCAGAAGGAATGGCATTACTAGCATCGCTCATACCTCAGTCACTTTCATATTGTCAAAGCCAAGGATAAGACAGAGACAGATCAATGAAAGTAACAAAATTGCTCTAGCCTATACCAGAAGACATAGTGCAGTGTAAACACTAGGTCCTGCCAGAAAAAGCATGGACAATGATTCGTTTTTACTTCGCAATACTTCCCTTCTCTTTCAAGTGGTACGGAATGTCCTCTGCTAAATATTTTAAAGTCATTAAGTGACTCTTCGCAGGTAATCAGCCGGTCAAGTGGTACGAAATGTCCTAGAACCAAATTCTACTCATTTAAGTCCGTTTACCTACGCAAGTTTCACAAGCTGCTTGATTTACAACAAATGTTCGAAATGGCGTCCTCTTGCGATTTTTGGTTTAACTTTTAACTGCCAGCCGCAGTGGCGTAGTGGATAACGGCGTTGGTCTACTAATCCCAAGACAACGGGATCAAACCCGACTGAGATCGATGGCTTTTAAGTCCCTCGGAAGTGTGGAAGGTAAAGGCTCGGCACTTGATGGGGTAGAGTGGTTAGCTCTACGCCCGGCCGCCTTTGCCCCCAGGAATTAACCTGGTACTCATTTTTGGTGTAGGCTTAGTGAACCTCAGGGCCATGTGCACCTCCGGAAATGGAAAACTCGTTTCTTAAATTTTACGACTTCCTGACGGGGATTCGAACCCACGTTCCTCGGAGCAAACCGAACACGCCTTTACCCCCTCGGCCAGGCAGCCCCTGTGAAAGAACTACTGCGATACGAAATTTCGACACTCCGGCGTCTGTTAAGAACGGACGGACATTAAACAACTTGGATTATTAATAACTTCTGACTCGATCGTTTCCGGACTACGATTCCTTATCTCAAATTTATCCATTTGCTGTCCTCCGTCATCCCTGAAAATTTGTAACATCATCACGGATACACCCTGTGTAATAAAAATGTACATATGTTGCAAATTATCATTTTTTATCCTAGATTTTACACTAGGACAGACATGTATCCTATCCTTCATTATTTACATTAATGCTTCTTTAATTTCTCTCCTTACGTGATTACAATTGACGAGCTGTCTGACGGTGACAGCGGCCCCGGTCTAGAAAGCCAAGAATAACGGCCGAGAGGATTCGTCGTGCCGACCTCACGACAGCTCATAATCTGCAGGCGTTCGGGCTGAGAAGCGGTCGCTTGGTAGGCTATTGCCCTTCGGGGATTTTGCACCGTGGGGTTTGGTTGATTTTTTGCTTCGTTTATTTTATTTCATTTTTTGCCGTATTTATTTTTAAATATAGGATAATTTTGCTGTCTCTCCCGGGGCAATCCACTTTTTGTTTAATCATTTTAAAATTGGATGAAATTCCTTTCTCTCTCTTTCTATTTTTGCTTTAGATTCACTACCGTAGTATTTGACTCTTAGTGAGTCTCTCTCCCTACATACTCTCAACAGATCTGTCAGTTCCATTGTTTCTCCACATAACAAAAATGGTATTTTTCCTCTTTGATCTCTATTCTTACAGATACCTATTAACTACCACACAATACCCCTTACTTGTCTATTTGTAAGTCTTCTTTTATTGTCAACTCTCTGCTAACGGAACGAGGTGACCGTCGGCAGTCCTGAAGATGTTTTTTCCGTGGTTTCCCATTTTCACACCAGCCAAATGGTGTTTTCACTTTCTGATATCATCCCCTTTGCTTTCCGGCTCCTTGACTAAATGGCTAGGATGCTGGCCTTTGTTCCAAGGATACTCGCGTTCGATTCCTGGCCGGGTCGGGGATTTCTGTCACATTTATTTTCAACTACGATACGACAATACAGCTTCGTCATCACTAATACCATCTATCACTTCAGTTTCTTATGATATGTATCTTAACTGTTTGTATAACTGCTTTAGAAGCAACGAATATGAAAAACCTGATGCCTGTACAGGAGCTGATGCAGGGCACTGGGTGTTTGTAAAGTCATCAGCATCAGAATTCAATTTTGGTAGGGCCCCTTCTTCACAGACGCGCAGGTCGCCTATATGTCGTCACCTGAAAGACCTGTTCCAGGCGTCACCGGAGACCACACTTTATTATTATTATTATTATTATTATTATTATTATTATTATTATTATTATTATTATTATTATTATTATTATCCTAGTGGCTTTACGCCACACCGACGCAGATAGATCTTATGGCGACGATGGGATACGAAAGGCTTAGGAGTTGGAAGAAAGCGGCCGGCTCCTTAATTAAGGCACACCCCAGCATTTGCCTGATGTGAAAATGGGAAGCCACGGAAAACCATCCTCAGGCTGCCGATAGTGGGATTCGAACACACTATCTCCCGGATGCAAGCTCACAGCCGCGCGCCCCTGACCGCACGGCCACCTCGCCCGGTATTCTTCTTCTTCTTCTTCTTCTTCTTCTTCTTTTCTTCTTCTTCATAGTACCGTATCAGGTCCCCCTGACGTTGGCGATCACTGTGGCGAATGCAGTACGATCTCTTGCTAGGTGGAAAAGTCTTTCAACACTGTGAATTCCAGTCCATTCTTTGATGTTTCCAAGCCATGATGTTCGCCTCCTCCCGACACCTCTTCGACCCTGTATTTTGCCTTGTACAATCCGCTGTAAGATGAGGTATCGGTCATTTCGAAGAATGTGGCCAAGGTAAGAGATCTTCCTGTATTTTAATGTTTGAACGAGTTCCCGACTTCCTCTTGCCCTTCTGAGTACTTCTTGGTTCGTTAGTCGTGCAACCCACGAAATCCTGAGCATCCTACGGTGGATCCACATTTCAAAGGCTTCCAAGCGTTTCACTGATATATTCTTGCGAGTCCATGTTTCCACACCATATAGCAAGGCTGACCATATATAGCACTTGACCATCCTCTGTCTAAGTTTTAAATTTAAGTAGTCATTGGAAAAGAAAGATTTCATTTTTGTAAATATTTTTCGTGCTATTGCTATCCTCTGTTTCACTTCTTTCTCGGGATCAAGTTGTTCAGTGACAATGGCACGCCTAGCTAGGACCTGGCGCCTTGAACCAATTCTTCTTCAAACACTGCCATTTCAGCAGGTTTGTCACATTATTCAAGACATTATTATTATTATTATTATTATTATTATTATTATTATTATTATTATTATTATTATTATTATTATTATTATGTCCGCCTCCGTAGCGTAACGGTTAGTGTTATTAGCTCAATCTGTCGGTTGTTTAGTTGTAAGATTGCCTCAGCATTGGCACGTCTGCTGAAGATCATGAACTTGGTCTTGTTTACATTTATTTTTAGTCCCATGTCCTCACTTACTGCACTAATATTATTGAGCAGGAGTTGGAGACCTTCAAAATTGTCACACAGGATGACTGTATGACGGTATTATTATTATTATTATTATTATTATTATTATTATTATTTTGCTAGTGGCTTTACGTCGCACCAACGCAGATAGGTCTTATAGCGACGATAGGATAGAAAAGGCCTAGGAGTTGGAAGGAAGCGGCCGCAGCCTTAATTAAGGCCTGGTGTGAAAATGGGAAACCACGGGAAACTATCAGGGTTGCCGACAGTGATTCGAACCCACTATCTCCCGGATGCATTATTATTATTATTATTATTATTATTATTATTATTATTATTATTATTATTATTATTATCTGTTTCGCTCCTTATTCAGCATCATTTCCTCCCTCTGAATCTTCTTATCCCTGCAGTCTCCCATTCCTATTTTGTGCAGCATCCTTTTCACCTGCTTCACCCATTAATCATCCTGTAAGTGGAATTACTGCCTGACTCAAGTGCGACCCTGACAGCTACATAGTTATCGTGTGAAATTCAGTAAGATCCAGCCCACACGCTTGTCAGTCGAAGCTGTCATATACAGCAGTACATCCCGTTATTGATCCACGATCCTGCTCAGCATTCTAAGAATTACTGTCAGCTTATTTGCGCGCAAGGAATGAAGCTTGTGGGCTTGTCTGCACGCCGGATGTTATGGTGCCAATTCGTTGGCAGCATTATGCGAACGTAAACATTATTGTTCTTAACGCCCGACATGGCTCAACGGAAGTGTGCCCGCCTAGCTAGGACCTGGCGCCTTGAACCAATTCTTCTCCAAACACTGCCATTTCAGCAGGTTTGTCACATTATTCAAGACATTATTGTTATTATTATTATTATTATTATTATTATTATTATTATTATTATTATTATTATTATTATTATTAAATTCATATTCATTCATGTCGTTCGCACAGCTTTGGCACTTTGATGTCTGCCCAGTTCCTCCGCATGCGTTCTCGGTGTCCACGCCTTTTGACTTGTCTTGGAAACCCTGGAACACTTGAAGTTTCTTCTTAGTGGGACATGCTCCTGAATGTCATTACGTGTGATTGACACTTCTTCAAGGTCTCTATCCACCTCAATGAACCAAGCCCCTTTGGTTTTCTTCTGCTGAAAGAAGGTAATGACCGGGCGAGTTGGTCGTGCGGTTAGGGGCGCGCATCTGTGAACTTGCATCCGGGAGATAGTGGGTTCGAACCCCACTGTCGGCAGCCTTGAAGATGGTTTACCGTGGTTTCCCATTTTCACACCAGGCAAATGCTGGGGCTGCATCTTAATTAAGGCCACGGCCACCTCCTTCCTATTCCTAGGCCTTTCCTGTCCAATCGTCGCCATAAGACCTATCTGTGTCGGTGCGACGTAAAGCAACTAACGAAGAAAAAAAGAGAAGGTAATGATGCGGTTGGTCTGTCTTGTTGGGTGCATTCTTGTGACTTGCCCATAACGATAATTCTTCTTTTCCGGATGGTATAGATAATCTTCTCTACGTGGGTGTATAGTTCGTCATTATGCCGTTTTCTGTACTCCCCATTGTCGTTGACGGGACCTAAGATCATTCTCAAAATCTTCCTTTCTTTGACCTCCAGTTTCTCGATCAGGCCTCTTTTGTTCATTGCAAGACATTCTGAAGCGTATAAGACCACCGAACGGATGACGCTGCAGTTATGGCTCAGATTTGCTTTGAAAGATATGGACCTTTTGTTGTTGATGCCTTTGGTTAAATGGTACGCCATTTCCATTTTGTTCATCCGCAGTCTAAAGGCTTCTTTCTCTGACAAGTTTGGTGTTATCATTTCTCCCAAACACTTGAACTTATCTACTCGTATCATTTTGTCTTGTCCCGCTGAGAGCTCTCTGGGTGCCAGCTTGATATTAGTTGAAAGAGATGTGTAAGCCTACCTTCGCTACTTGTGTTTTTAGCTGAAAAACTTGTTCCATGGCTGTGTTTTAGGAATTGGAAAAAATTGCAAAATCATCTGCAAAGGCTACGCAATCTACAGATTTTTGCTTTTACACCCTAGCATGACTCCGATTTGAACTCTGAGTATTCAGTTCTTTGCGCCACTCCCGGATAACCTTTTTTAAGGACACAGTTGAAGAGTAGAGGCTATTATTATTATTATTATTATTATTATTATTATTATTATTATTATTATTATTATTATTATTATTACACATAAGTATCTTAACGTGCTTTTAAGTATCCTGTTACGGGTTTAATACAAACAAACCAACAAACACATATATCCCATGGCCCTACAACCCAAAACCGCTGCTCAGCACGAAGGCCTGCGGATTATGAGGTGTTTCATGGTCAGCGTGACGAACTCTCTCGGCCGGTATTCGTGGCTTTCTACACCGGAGCTGCTCTTCCGCCATTAGATAGCGCCACAGTTGTTCTCACGTTCACTGAGTGGACCCCGAACCAGCTCTGAGATAAGGTAAAATTCCGGGCGGGAATTGAACCCGAGGCCTCAGGGTGAGGGATAGACTGGCTGTCCCTGGTACACACTCTTCGTTTTAAGCATTGTTAAATGCCATTCGACCCCACGGCCTTGAGCACAGAACGTGAGCACTTAAGCAGCTACATTACGAAGCTGAACTTGAAGAATTAATGCGCCAAGAGTTGCACAGTGTGAAACACGTACGCTGGTACAGTATTTAATTAGAGGGATATTATCTGGGCGGCTGGACCCCGCCTAGCCTTTGGGACTCCCGAGTACGTGACCTTAAGAGGATCTCCATCTCTTTCCCTTTCCACACGGTGCCATTTTATTGACTCGTTCTCTCTAATGGACCAGGCTGTGCCACTCCAGCAGTAGGATCCACCATTATTACGTTCATACTGTCCTGTCAAGTGTAGGGTAGTCCTCGTCCCACTGTGGATCAGTGATAAGAGTGTCGGCCTCTGGAAGCCCAGATTGCAGGTTCAAACCCGGTAGAGGGAGTGAGGGTGTTTAAACCTGTCACTGTCAAACCAATATATTCATAATGTACGACTTGAATTTATATCAAAATTAAAAAAAAAAATCTTTAGAAGTAATAGAGATAATAATTGGAGGTTTGTTCCTACAAATAGAGAAATTCAAAATGATTATTCATGAAGTATATTCTGGGCTTATGCCGTGTAATTAATTATAAACACATTCTACGCTTTTCAAAAGGAACCTTGCCTTTCTTCGTCAGGAGACAACTGAGAAATGAAACGACCCATTAATGGTTGCTAGGAGAAAGCACAAAGGAACTTAAAATGGTGCCCTAAGATGTAAAAGGGACGCCATTTTAGCCCCATACTAGAGACAACGAATGGTAATAGTAAGGCATCATTCTCTAATGGTTCTGACAACAGGTAGCCATGATTCACTGTGGCAGGTTGTAGCCTGTATCGCGGTATCGTAAGCCTACACATAACACTAGATATCTCCACGCAGATTGTCACCATCACCCTGCCCAGAAACAATGGTATCCTTACAACCCTGACTACCAGGGCCAGGAGGATTTTTGAAGTGTCAGCTCTACAAGAGGAAATTAACACCTTGAGAACCACCTTTGAGAGCAATGGTTACAGCAGAGCTTTGATCCAACGGTTCTGAGATCGACGCATAATCGGGCGTCTGTTAAGGAAAAAGATGTAAAAGGAACTGCTTACCTACCTTACATACATAACACGACGGATCGTATTGCTAAACTCTTACGTAGGTACCCTGTACGAACTGTTTTTGGAACATCAATTAAGATTAGGCAACTCTTGCGACCAACTAAGGATAGTTGCCTAAATTGCAACAACCTGATACCCACAGAGTTCCCTGTACTTGTGGCAAGGTTTATATTGGGCAGAGTTCGAATTCGGTATGTATGTACTCGCATCAAAGAGCATACCAGTTGTATCAGACTCAACCAAACTGATAAATCAGCTGTTGCTGATCATGCATTAACAGCTGGTCATGATGTATTTGTGCAAGAAGTGGATGTTCTTGCCCGGATAAAGCAATATCGGTCAGGAATTATCAGGGAGGCGGTTGAAATACGTAAACACCCAGATAATTTCAACCGCGATACAGGCTACAACCTCAGTGAATCATGGCTACGTATTACCAGAACCATTAGAGAATGATGCTTTACTGTTACCATTCGTTGTCTCTAGTATGGGGCTAAAATGGCGTCCCTTTTACATCTTAGGGCACCATTTTGAGTTCCTTGTTGCTTTCTCCTAGCAACCTTTAATGCGTAGTTTCATTTCTCTATTGTCTCCTGATGAAGAAAGGCAAGGTTCCTTTTTGAAACGCGTAGAGTGTATTTATAATTAATTACACGGCATAAGCCCCAAAATATACTTCATGATTAGTTACACGGGCCGTGAAAGTCTAAATGATAAAATCCAAAATGTTTCTTTAAATATCTAATACACCTCGATATTTACATAATTAGTGGTGCGACAGACGTCAAACCTGTATTGCACTTTCCTCTACCCCTCTGCGCGCTTGGTGTTGTGGGCCGACATCGAAAGCAAACTGCCAGTTTCCCGAAGGCGGGAACATCGTTACTTGGTCGCAGTTGAAACTCCAGCCGAAAACGACAATTAGCGGGATGCTGTGCTGCGAAGCCGTCTGAGCTTCCTAATCTTTATAGACGAAATACTTACCTCTCAGATCAGCTGTCTGTTGGGATGCTTACTTAATTAACCCTAAAGCGGGCGCGCCTATAAATGTTACATTGCCGGGCGCGTGGTGAATTTCGTTCACCATTCATTTTTCTTAGTCTTAGCAACTGGTTAACAAGTACTAACTCTTACACGACTGATATTGTTAATCCGTAAGGTAAATCCGGGACAGATGCCGCCCCGGTAGAGATGCCGCATACACTGTAGCTAAAGGTTCCCATCGTTACAGCTAGATGGCAATATGTGTGGTTTTTCAGTTTCTAAGGAAGAACTACTGTCTGCGAGTGTGACGAAATTTGCTCGTATATTACGCCAATTATAGCCGATATCATGAGGCGAGTACATGTTTCCTCCTGACAAAGTTTTTGCGTGTGTTAATTTATTGTATATTAAGTTGGCTTCAAATGCTTAAATCAGACGTTTTTAGTACAGTAGACGTCAGAAACATAACTGTAGTTGAGAGTAAGCTAATTTTGGGCCATGATAGCCTTGAGGTATGAAAACAGGAGGGTGCGGCGTCTCTCCCTGATAGTTGGCCTTCGGGCTGAGCAGCGGTCGCTGTGCAGGCCAGAGCCATTTCAAGGGTGTTAAGTGCCGTGGGGTTTTATATAACACAGTGAAGAATCCATTGTACATGCACATTTATAGTAAATCGAAATTAAAATATGATTTTAATGTTGTAAATTATCAGATAGATTTTTTTCCATTGAATGATTATATTATGTGGATATAATTGTCCTGTAGTACGTTGTAGTGTTCGGTTATATTAAAGTTGAAGAAATTGGCTTAAATTTGATTTTGTCATTAATTATTTTACTCGCGGCATCTCTCCTGAGCAAAGTCGGCATCTATACCGGGATCCAGAGAGAGACGCCGCAGATGCAACAATTCCTTTGTTCACTCCTTTCTCCCATTTACTTTCAATTGCCAATATTTTGTTCATCCCTGATCAAATGTACATGTTTTCAAATTATGCTCGATGAATTTGCAACAATTTTTAAAGTAAATATACCGAGATATAACAAAAGACATAAAAAGTGCGGCAACTCTCCCGGAATTACCCTATGTGCTTGATAATCCTGAGATAAAATAATTACAACATAAATTGCAAGTGACAGTGCATACATATAATAAAAAGAGGTAAAAATGTTCATGGGTTGAAGACTGAAAATAAAATTGAAACAGATGGATACTTCAAATGAAACACTTCTAACAATCTTCATTAGTCATTATCATTATTCTCACACCTTACACATCTAATGCATCTTTTAGAGTGTGCTTTACACACAAAGTT
Source organism: Anabrus simplex (assembly GCF_040414725.1). NCBI lineage: Eukaryota > Metazoa > Arthropoda > Insecta > Orthoptera > Tettigoniidae > Anabrus > Anabrus simplex. The sequence continues at coordinate 44,513,389 of NC_090275.1, forward strand.
ATGACACTGATTACACTTCATTGTGGTGACTTGATTTTGTTTCCACTCGCAGTGAATGCATCGGCCTCTCTTCGATGGCACTTTTATTTCTTCTGATGTTCTTTCCTGATGGTATGGTGATAACACTGCTCGGATATCCGGAGGCAGTGTTCCTATCATAGCTCGTTCAACCAACCACTTATTCATGAGTTGAAACGAAAGATTCTTCAATCCTAGAGATAGCCCTTGAAAAATTATTGGTGCACCACATTGTTTCGTACTTCCCAAAGAAAAAATCCCCCTCTAGTTCGTCGTGTTCCTAGCTATCAACTACGCCTAAATCACCTTCTTGTTCACTCTCACTGTCATGATCAATGCTTCATCTTCACCATCAGAAAAATCACAAACTCAGCTCCCTCAGATCCTTCCTCCTCATCAGATAATTCCTGTAACAGCGTTTGTATGTCTTCAGCCTTCACAAACTTCGCCCTACAATAAAAATAGGTAGTTACTTTTGTTTCCACTACAGTCTACATTTTAAAATAATGAAACTCCAAGAACGTTTAGGGTACAATTTTACTTACATTTCCGGGCGCGTGGTGAAGAATGTTCACCAAATGACGGCAGTGCGAGTCAAGGCCGAATAGCGTGACACGTACAATTTCCTGAACAGATACCGCTACACTGAGAGTATCGATAAGACTTCGCTATATCACGGCTATAGCACTTAGGACCTAAAAACTACAGATGAAATACGCAGGTTGTGAACGAAATTCACCAGCGCGCCAGGTTTAGGGTTAAAAAAATCACGCGTTAAATTGCAGGTGTATAATTTGAATGAAAGATTCGAACAGCTATCGCAAATGTTACATCTGCAATGCTACAAAACTCATGGGGAGAGGCGCAATACATTTTCTACGTGTGTCACGCCACTAATGGTGCACGTATCCACGTGTATTCGGTATTTTAAAAACAGTTTGAGTTTCTCTACTTGTAGAAACAAACCGCCAATAGTTATCTCTATTACTTCTCAAGATACCGTATGTATTACTATTTATTAATACATTCAAGCCGGACACTGTGTAAGTTTCAGAACGCCGCGGCCAATAGGCCTAGCCCGTATACAGAGTGTTCCAAAATATATGGGAAGTAATCCCGGAGCGGGTGGGTGCGGTGGTAAAAAGTACACTCCAAAACAACATTAAAAGTCTATCGGTTGATAGTTCACGAGCTACTCTGTTTTACTTATTAGCTGGAATGATGGGATAGTTCTTATTTAGGGTTAAGTTTGGAATCAGACAGAACTGAGAAGCCCGTGACAATGGGACTCCGCTTTCACGCCCTTCACACTTAACTACTACCCGCAATTCACTTTTGAAGTCAGTTCCTAAGGGAATCACAATTCTGTTAGGACTACTATGTTTATGCCTCGCTTTGCGTTATTTTCTTTTGGACTTCGGATAAGACCTATATTTAGGAATGCATGCTGCAAAGGAAATAGACGAGCAGAGACTCCAGTGAAGATATTAGGATTAGGTGTATGGAATGACCATGACTTTACTGACCAGACCTAGTGTTTACAGTGCACTATGCCTTCTGGTATGGGCTACAGCAGTTTTGTTGGTCAGTCTTATCCTTGGCTTTGACAAAATGACTGAGGTATGAGCGATGCTAGTAATAGCATTCCTTATGCAGTCAGTCCCTGCTATAAATGGTGTGAAAATGTTTCTCATTGGGTAGCTTTGTGCATTCATTGCATTCGGCTTGGCAGACTAATACGTAATAGCAACTTCTGGCTCAGTGGGGAAAGCAACGGGAAACTATCTCACTCCCTATTTTCCTAGTGCGCCTCTTCAGTGATGCCTGGGTCATCTTTGGCAGTTAATGGGGGAGCTTTTGATGGTCCAACCAGCCTTCGGGCTGAGGACTTTACAACATATGGAGTGACCAAGCTTGATAAATTTGTTAGTGACGCGACCCGAAAAGCTCTGAGAGTAACGCCAATCTCAGAGAAATTGAGAAACCGGGCGAGTTGGCCGTGCGCTTAGCGGTGCGCAGCTGTGAGCTTGCAACCGAGAGTTAGAGAGTTCGAACCCCACTGTTGGCAGTCCTGAAAATGATTTTCCGTGGTTTCCCACTTTCATACCAGGCAAATGCTGCTGGGGCTGCGCCTTAATCAAGGCCACGGCCGATTCTTTCCCACTCCTAGGCCTGACCTATTCTATTGTCGCCATAAGACGTACCTGTGTCGGTGCGACGTAAAGTAAATTGTTTTAAAAAAAAAATTAAAAATTTAGAGATGGTTTGTCACCGTCGACGACGATTAGAGAAACACTGTATGTGGCTCATAGAGTGCGGAGGATTGTAGTAGATCCCACACCAGCCCTAGGACGACCCAAAACATTAAGTGCCTGTGTTTAGAAAGTACATGGACGCACCTATACTGCTGTAAATGGAGTCCGAGCCAGAAGATTCTGGAGGAGAAGGACCAGAAAATTTGACCCCTCCAGGATGGGAAACGGCAAAGAAGACGACGATCAGATCGGAAAACCTGTATTTACTTTGTTTCCTTTGCAAAGTTTCTCACTACGAAACTTGGACGAGAATTGAACTCTGTTCTTCGATTTGCTTTTAACTTGAGTTATGATGCTCACATAACCCCTACCTACACAGCTCTTTCCTGGTTGAAACCCGAAAGGCGACGGAAGTTTGACATACTTACGTTGATTTATCGTACTCTGAAGGAAAATCTAACCAAATACATTTCTTCAAAATTCCATTCATTATCCTCATTCCATAATATTGTAACACTAGATCTGGCACTTCCCTCGCTATTCCCGTCAACCACTCTTCAATGTATAATAGGTCCTTCGTTGTGGCTGGGTCACGACTTTGGAATTCACTTCCAGCTGCTATAAGGAATTCTAAGTCAAGATAAAAATTTAAGACTGCATGCAGAGATTACCAGTCGAATACTCCTGATTGTTTCGTGTAATTGGTGACAGCTGATAGGTTGTGTGATTGTGGTACGTAGGCTAGTAACATTGGCATTTTATTCTACAACTGAATAACACTGTTTCTTCTTATAATTAATATTAGGTCATTATATTATTTTTGGAAAGGGGATCATAATCCAAGGAGAGGAAATCATAACCGTGAGAATTGCTGATTATATTGGTATTTTATCTGAGACTGCAGAATATCTCTAGAAGTTGCTGAATGGTATGGGCAGAGTATTGGGTAAGAAGTACAAGATGAAAATTAATAAGTCGAAAACAAAAGTAATGGAGTGCAGTCGAATGAAGGCAGATGTTGCAGGTAATATTAGATTAGGAAATGAAGTCTTAAAGGAAGTAGATGAATATTGTTACTTGGGTTGTAAAACAACTAACGATAGCAGAAGGAAGAAGGGAAAAAATAACACAAGCAAGGAAGATCTTTCTTAAGAAAAGAAATTTGCTCACTTCGAACATGATATAGGAATTAGAAAGATGTTCTGAAGACTTTCGTCTGGAGCGTGGCATTGTATGGAAGTGAAACATGGACAAGAACTAGCTCAGAAAGAAATAGAATAGAAACTTTTGAAATGTGGTGTTACAGAAGAATGCTGAAGGTGAGATGGATATATCGAATCATGAATGAAGAGATATTGAATCGAATTGGTGAGAGGAATCGATTTGAGTAAATTTGACGAGAAGAGATAGAATGATAAGACACATCTTGAGACACCCAAGACTTGTTCAGTTACCGGGCGAGTTGGCCGTGCGGTTGTGAGCTTGGATCCGGGAGATAGTGGGTTTGAGCCCCACTGTTGGCAGTCTTGAAGATGGTTTTCCGTGGTTTCCCATTTTCACACAAGGCAAATGCTGGGACTGAAATGAATTAATTAATTAATTTATTTATTATTTATTTAATGTGAACATACAGGCGGTAAGCCGAGTTACGTTATTCACTCATACATTCTACAGTATACACAAGTACTACAAATTAAATATTTAATATATAAGGAAAAAAGAAAGAAAATAAAACAAGAAGGAAAACATACAATCCATACAACAAAGCCACTAGAATGCAGAAAAGAAAATAACACATATATCCAGATTCAATATTAAAGAAATATACCGGTACTAAGTTTGTAACTTGTTTAGTAAATAATTAATTATGTAACATTAACCATACATTTATTAGTTGTGAAAGAGAAATTGTACATTATGAAGTACAATATTAAAATAATAAAATGGAACTCAAAAGGAATGAAAAAATAAATATAACTGAGCAACAAACAATTACAGGAAGATAAATTAGCAACATGATATTTATAGGCCTAATATTAATTCAAAACTTTTATTAATATACTACAAGATTCACTAAATTCTTCTAGCGTATCATGAAATATATCAGTTGCAATAGGGTGTAATTTATTGTATAATGCACATGATCTATAAAGAGGAGAGTTTTTGTGACTGTATTTGCTCGCGGTAAAAGAGATATGTTTCTGAATTTTCCTGCTGGTTTTCTAGGAGTATAATATACTATTTTGCTCCATAATTCAATATCATATCTTTTGTTATTTATAAATTTCTAAATGAATAGTAATGTTTGCAAATCTCGTCTATAATCTAGCATTTTACAAATGAATATTTCAGTAAGTTTATCATAAGATAAATGTTGAAGGGTATTCCCCAGTTTGTCTGAAATCCTTCTTCTGGATTCTTTCAATTATGCTGATGTATTTGTTTGTGGCAGGACTCCAGATAATTGATGCATATTCCAAAGTAGATCTTACAAATGTATAATATAACAAGAATATTGACCTTCTTCTAAATTCCCGTGAGTTTCTTATTAAAAATCCAAGGTTTCTATATGCCTTGCCGACAATTTTATCTATATGAGATACAAAACTTAAATCATTCGATATCAAAACTCCCAAATCATTAATTTCATGTACTTCTACCAATTCATTTTCTTTAATATTGAATATGGAAAAGATATAACATTTTTTCTTCGCGAAAAAGTGACCTCATTACATTTGTTTATATTTAAAGGTAATTTATACTTCTCACTCCATTTTATCAAGGAATTCAAATTATCTTGAAGATTTATACAATCAGAGATACAATTAGTCGATCCATATATTTTTATATCATCAGCACAAAGTAATATTTTAGAATACCTAATTCCAGTAGGAATGTCGTTAATAAATAGCAGAAACTATAGAGGCCCGAAATTCGATCCTTGAGGTACGCCAGATTTAACAATGAAACCGTAAGAAACCCTATTTTCAATGCTTGCAACCTGGGTTCTATGTTAATTAAGGCCACGGCCGATTCCTTCCCGCTCCTAGGCCTTTTCCTATCCCATCGTCGCCATAAGACCGATCTGTGTCGGTGCGATGTAAAGCAAGTTGTAAAAAAGTATTCGGTTGGATTTTGAGGGATCTGTAGGTGGTATGAATGGTAGGGGTAGACCGAGGTGTGAATATGACAAGCAGATTAGATCAGGTGTAGGATGCAGTAGAAGTTACGAAGAAATGAAAAGGTTAGGACAGTATAGGCTGGCATGGAGAGCTGCATCAAACCAGTCTATGGACTAATGACTCAAACAACATTATATTTTGATTGTTATAGACTAAATGTACATAATATTTAGCTTTTAACTTATATACATAGATCAGTGTTTACGGCCATACTTGCATTTCCGTTACTTTATTATGTAACGTGGTTTGTTAATGCTTTGCTTATTTTTTCACTTTGTTTGTAACTTTTTCATTATGACTTTTTCTCATTCTTTTTTACTTTTATGCTCCGGATTGCTTGTTATTTTATTTCATTTGTTGAGCTTTGCTTTCATTCTTTTTTATATGTTCTCCTTATATGTTATTTAGCTTAGTTATCCTTGATTTTATAGTAGAACAGTAAGCAAAGCAATGTCAACTCCGTACAGGCCATGAAGGCCTTTGGAGGAGTGGAAGGTAAAGGCACGTGATAGGGTAGAGTGGTTAGCTCTACGCCCGGCCGCCTTTGCCCCCAGCAATTAACCTGAGTGAACCTCAGGGCCATATGCACCTCCGGAAGTGGAAATCTTAAATTCATAAATTTTACGACTTCCTGACGGGGATTCAAACCCACGTCCTTCCGGCCGAACCGAGCACGCCTTTACGGTCTCGGCCAGGCAGCCCCTATAGTAGAACAGTACAACTCATTTATATATGCATAATCTTGTAATTTACGTGGTTAAGTGTAAGAGAGGGCCACGACCCCTGACTTCGCCACTGCTGAAGTCAAATAAACAAAATAAATAAATACAAATTATTTGGAAAGAGCGTAGCCGGGGGTGGTTACCGGGGGGTTAAAACCTCACCTGCCTCCTTGAAATGTTTGCGAAAGAAGATGAACAGAAATTGACGATAAACAATGGGTCGGGCCTTTTGAACATTCAGCGAGACATAATTGTAAATCCAACAGATTTCTCGAATCTGTTTTCTAAGAAGCCTTGAAAGTTGGATTTTAGATTGTAAACAGAACGATTCGCTCAGTAACTGCGCTAAGAAGCTCGCCGCCGCCCCCCCCCTCCCCCCTCCCCCCTCCCTCCGGGCAATAATTGAAAATGGGCCCCTCGTTTCTTGATAAGGAAAGGTACAAGTTTATTTCGTAGTACAAGGGTGTATATATTATTTATTGCAATAGCCGGGCTGAGTGGCTCAGACGGTTGAGGCGCTGGACTTTTGACCCCAACTTGACAGGTTCGATCCTGGCTCAGTCCGGTGGTACTTGAAGGTGCTCAGATACGACAGCCTCGTGTCGGTAGATTTTCTGGCACATAAAAGATCGCCTGATGAGTAAATTCCGGTATCTCGGCGTCTCCGAAAACCGTAAAAGTAGTTAGTGGCAGGTAAAGCCAATAACATCATTATTATTTTATTATTACAGCAATGAACAACATCGATGCAACGATAATAATAATTACATAATTTAGTTTTCAAATCCGAAGGAATTACATGGTACGAACACTCACAAGAAATGCAGATTCCAATTATAGTAACCAAAACACGCTGACCGTTACAATATTAAGAAATAATCTCGTTCCTAGGACCAAATAATTTACAACTCAACCGACCATCGTCGGCATATTTAGCTACACTGACTGCCGAGATTTATAAACAGGCTCGAAACTTTAGTATTTAGAGTTTAGTTAACGAGGATGTCTTTGTTATCACATCTTCGCTGACTACCGGGTTCTCAGAACTGGCTAATTACTTCAAAAGCCTTGTTGATTGTTGTGAGTGGCAGCAAGAGATGGTTATTATTGGAACAGGTTGGGAAACCTACATTCTTTCAGAAATCTACGTACTCCTATTAATGAAAGAAGCTCTGTTCTACGGCGGCCTAAGTTTGGAATAACCGTCTGTAGTACAAATAATACCTTGTTGTGTGCTGTAGCTTTATCAATATGTGAAAATCACTCTTCAGCTACTGAATTAAGGAACGGTCATGGCCCCTCTCACAAGCCACGCCGTAAAACTGTTAAGCTTTGTTCTTGTTCTGTACTTTAATATGAGATTTTGTAGTCTACTGCAATCTGAACATCAACTCAAATCACTTGCATCTGTGTCCTTATAATGACACTCACGCATGCGCGCACCACACACGCACAAGCGTCTTCATTGTGTTCTATCATCATTTTTGTAACTATAAACCCCCTCCCTCCTCCTGGCTACGATACTGTGTTGGTCGGGATTCGAACCGCGACTTTCTAGGTGAGAAGCCACTCACTCTATCACGACCTCGAACAGGAAAGAGATCACCCTCAAGGTATCCTAAAGAAATAAAACATTAAATGGTTAAAAGGTTAAATGGAATATAAATTACAGCATGCGCCAATAGTTTAAAAATTCCGATAACAATCAAGCCGGGTGATGTATGGAGCTTCTGGAATGAGCGAGGTGCTCTTGGAACCTGCTCTATCTATTCTATTGCGCTGTCGACACTGCTTCTGTGCCTGCTGATTAGACACCCCGCGTGACACTCCCACTGCGCCCCTATTCATTACCTCCTTCCTTTCATCCCCCCCAACTTTCCTTCCTATATTACTTATTGAAAGAGGTTCCACTAATGTTACGTCGCGCCACCGAGAAATTGTCGCCAATTTTCTCCACCATCTTTGTGAATTTTCTGCTTCTTTAATCTGTGTTAATGGAGCATTAAGGTAGGCCCGGGTAGAGAATCAAAAGGGAGGGATTGTTCCCGGCATGGTGAGGGTATGATAATGTAGATGTTGATTGCTTCTGTACAGCTCTGTATACAGTTACCAGATGGCGTATTTTGGCATGTACCGTCTGAAACCGAATGGCTACGTTTTATAGTGCATATCACCCTCATCGGTGGGTCTGCCTTACAAGGGCTGCATTCGGCTAGAATTAGCCACACGAAATTTATTAATAGTGCATATAAGTGCATAAATGGAATACGCGCATATACTTGACATGCGTGCATATAAATGCATAATTGCAGTTTTTAATATTATTTTGTATAAGACAATATATACTATTGTATAGTGATATTCATATTGATACAACACTCCAAGGAAATGAATATGTAAACTTTCCGTTCGCCGCCGGGAGTATCTACAATGCATTGTCGTTGACAGTCGACCGTGTTAACAAGTGCTTGAGAGTGTGTGTGGCTTTTTGTATTCGGTTCGGATGTTGGAATCGTAGAAAAATGTTTTGCGAGACTTAAAATAGCAGAGAGGAGGTATCCTTCCTGGATAATTGGCAGGGACCAACCTACACGCCCAAAAATATTTTTACTTATATAGAAGAATTGAAACCGAGACAGCCTGAAACTAAATAATGCCACCAATTTATTTAAATGGTCTTATCGGTAGCAGGACCTAACCGGTCCAGACCAATTGTCTTGTCCAGGCCAATATTTGGTAGCTCTAACCTATCCTTACCATAAATCTTTCGTGTTATTCAGTATCTGTGGATAATGCGCCGACGTTGACTAGCCTCTTTAGTGCATTGCGACGTCGCCGGGGCCACCGCTATATTGGATCTACCCCGTGTGGGTGGGGGACGCAGACGAAGAATACACCCACGGTATCTCCTGCTTGTCGTAAGATGCGACTAAAAGGGGCGACGAAGGGATGATCAAATTAGAACCATGAGACTACTTGTAATTAGTACCATTACGCAGGGAACACCATGGGTCGCTTTTACTTGCGCGTAGTACCACCATGATAGTTACAAAATAGGTTTGTGATTAGTAGCGACAGTGTATGGCTCAGGATACATTTTACAGTATCTGTGATTCGTACCCCTATATGAACAACACCATGGGATGAGCGACACCATGCTTCTGCCTTGCCTATGCTTAGAACCCACTATGTGAGGAAAGCCATAGGTTTGCATTGCCTGTAAATAGCGCCGCACCGAGTTCGATAGCTGCAGTCGCTTAAGTGCGGCCAGTATCCAGTAATCGGGAGATAGTGGGTTCGAGTCCCACTGTCGGCAGCCCTGAAGATGGTTTTCCGTGGTTTCCCATTTTCACACCAGGCAAATGCCGGGGCTGTACCTTGAATAAGGCCACGGCCGCTTCCTTCCACTCCCTAGGCCTTTCCTATCCCATCGTCGCCAAAGACCTATCTGTGTCGGAGCGACGTAAAACAAATAGCTAAAAATAGCGCCGCAGTGTGCGAAACACCATAGGTCTGTGATACATGTGCGAATTTCATTACCTGTGAGTATTACCATAATGTGTGGAATACCGCGAGTCTACGCTACTTTTGATTAGTACCGCAACATGACAAATAGCATGGCTCTATTTTCCTAGGGATAAGTACTATTATGAGGGGCCTGGAGTTTGGACCCGTTTCGACTACAAGCATCATCGATTCAGTATTGTGCTTTAGAAGCAGGCCCTTGATCAGTAATACTGTTGTTTAACGCTAATTTCTGGGAATGTGGGGCATTGCGGGTCGGATCCACTGATTGTTTTAACTTCATACCCATCCATTCATTCTTCTTCCTCACGTTTTCGAATTCTGGTTAGTGGAGGATTATGGATTTTTAAACTCTCATAACATTTCGTACCATTAGGGGCCGATGACCTAGATGTTAGGCCCCTTTAAACGACAGGCATCATCATCATCATACCTTGGATCTATAACTTATAATAATGTATTGGCTTTACGTCACACTAATTACTTCTACGGATTTCGAAGACGCAGAGGTGCCGGAATTTAGTCCCACAGGAGTTCTTTAACGTGCCAGTAAATATACCGACACGAGGCGGACGTATTTGAGCACCTTCAAACACAACCTGACTGAGCCAGGATCGAACCTTTGGGGTTAGAAGGCCAGCGCCTCAACCGTCTGAGCCATTCAGTTCAATTGATCTATATCCTATATCCTACTTTCATTTCTTCGTTTTATGAAGACCAGTAACCAATAGAAATCATGGTAAAAGAAAAAGCAGCTAAAATGATTCTGCTTCAGGAGTTGATATTTGGAGAACCAACCCTATTATTAGAGCAAAAACATGTATTTTGCAGAGTATGCAATAATGTATATATGAGTGCATATATTGATGGTTTTAGTGCATAGATGCCTATTGTACCATTTATAGTGCATATGAATCCGCCCTATTCTTATAACACACATGAGGAATTAGTCCACTCGTAATTTTTGGAAGACATTCGCAGAGGACGCTCGTCTATCAGGCAGTGTTGCCAGATCCTTCAAAATTTTGGCAGATCTTCCCATTTTAAAAAATATTCCAGAACATAATATTCCCATTTGTGCGTCCTCGCGTTTTGCGGGAAGACCATTGGAACTGATGGGGATGATGAAAAGGAAATGTGTAATCCAATCTTGTGTGTTATTTCTTCTTGAGTTTCTGGAAAGTGTTTGAAAATACTGTAATCTTACACTGTCTTGGTGCCATTTGATTATTTTGTATATCACGAAGCATATAAGATTATTTTCAATTTTACGTACTTCCATAGGAGTTTTCGTGTACTTCAGGTTGAATCCCATTGCTTTAGAGAACTTCGTTTTGCGTTCTACCGTGTTGAGGAAGATAGGAAACGAGACACGTGACAGGACGGAGCTGTTAATTTAACGTGGCACAGGTATCGAATCCTCTTTTATTTATATCCTAGTGCGCATGTCTCCTGAATCCACTAACCTGTCCGCTCCTTCCGGAGACACGTCTTACTGGTAAAGGAATGGCCTGCCATCTAATAGAAACGGGAACGGCACATTCCTTTTACTCTGCGTCTCTGTTATTGGCAGTCTTCAGACCTTACCGTACGTCTGCTACTGGTTCTAGTTCGTTCATAGGCATGTGTAATTTGCTGGACGAGAAGATGTACAGTCGAGGATAAGGATAATATTTCAGTTCTTCTGTATCGTGTAAATTTGACTCTGGGGGAAACCACCCACACAGACGAGAAAATTAGACACTCGCCTTACACGTATTAACAGTAGAATGGGGAGGATGTGCTTCATGGGCGAGCGAAATGTCTTCAAATGTACGGTGACCTTAATGGTTTCAAATCATACATCAATCCAACAGAGAGTAATACCCTCACTCTGGCCAGTGATCATACATAGTATATTTAAGAGCAAAGTAGAACGCATATGCAGCTTTCAGTAGTAGTAGACGAAGGTGATGCTCTTCATTGTGCGTGCCTTGGTCGTTTGATTAATGGTTCATTCGAGTAGGCTTAATGGCTGGCGAACGAAGTTTTCTCGAAAAGTATTTATCATATTTTGAAAATAATCCAAAACCAAACAAAACTTCATGGGTACCGAGCTCGATAGCTGCAATCGCTTAAGTGCGGCCAGTATCCAGTAATCGGGAGATAGTGGGTTCGAACCCCACTGTCGGCAGCCCTGAAGATTGTTTTCCGTGGTTTCCCATTTTCACATCAGGGCCACGGCCGATTCCTTCCGACTCCTGGCCCTTTCCTGTCCCGTTGTCGCCATAAGAGCTATCTGTGTCAGTGCGACATAAAGCAACTTGTAAAAAAACCTCATGGCGCAACAGCCCCGAAGGGCCATTGCCTACCAAGCGACCGCTGCCCAGCCCGAATGCTTGTAGATTACCAGGTGTCGTGTGGTCGGCACGGCGAATCCTCTCGGCCGTTATTCCTGGATTTCTAGACTGCGGCCGCTATCTCGCAGCCACATAACCCCTCAATTGTGATCACGTAGGCTGAGTGGACCTCGATCCAACCCACACGTCCAGGTAAAATGCCTGACCTGACCGGGAAACGAACGCGGCGACTCCCGTTAAGAGGCAGGCACGCAACCAAAATAATCACACCCGTGAACTTGCAATGCCAATGTGAGGATGCAGGAGAAGAATATTTACAACATCATAAGGTACTAGCTGATTTTCTTAATTCTTAATTACGAGTTTTCATAATTTTAATTGCTGTCTCATGTCATGAACGGATAAAATGTGCGAAGTGTTGTTCTTGTTGCTGCGTGGCGGAGCGGGCAGTGATGAGTCAACGGGAGGCAGATAAGCTGAGCGCGCCTGCCGGCCAACCGATGAGAGAAACTCGCTGTATAAACGGTAGTTTGTTAAATATTATGCGATAGAAGCACATTAGGTTAGTTCGGAGGATTATAGCTGAGGTTGGAACTGGTGTATTCAACTTCACTAGCGATGCGTGATGAGTACAGAGGGTCTTGCTGTAGAGTTTACTTCTTACATGCCAGTGGGACATGGTTCACGTCGGCTATACTGTATAACCAGGGTCTTCTGGGCAGTGTGGGGTGTCCAAGATCTTGATCCTGCGGAGGTGGTTTTGATAGAATCTGTTCCGGGGTATCTGTGGAACGCAGAGGTGAAAGAAGGTGCCGGGATGAATGGGTCTAACTACAAGGTCAAAGTTAATTTAAACGGTTTAACAAAGGTTATATTTTCAGAAGGAAAACAAAGTTATAACAACGTTTCACTGAGTGAAATAACAATTTGGAAACAAGACTTGGCAGGATCCAGGATTTCAGAATTTTAACACTCTTGGGCTACAAGCTCGACATTACAACACACTAATTTGTTCAAAGGGCAGAAATCCCCTAAAACACGGAGCACTTGCTCCTAATTACAATATTGAGCCTCCCAGAGGCACTTTTACAACACTAGAAAAGAGCTGACCCGCTCTCAGTTTTTCAAGCTTATTGAAGGCAATATCACAACCTTACAATTAGTTGCCATCAAGGCACAACTTACAGAAATGAAACAGGGGTATCTTGTACCCAACCTACTGGGCCTTAGCAGAAAAAGAACAGGTTAAGTAAAAGGCTCGAAACACCAAATTGAATGGAGGCGAGTACTTGCACTCCTAGATATGCATTCTAAAACCTAAAAGGCACTAGGCCGATGAAACAGGGGTTATTCCCAGACTATGGCGGTGACTCGTATCAGAATAATTCAAGGCATTACGGAAAGGAAGAAAACCAGTTACAAAACGTAGTCACCTCAAACCAATATGAAGGGGAGCTCGAGAGGGTAAATCACTCTCTATCCCCGAATTACAATTGCAGATTTTGGGAAATTTTCACATTAGCCGGCAGAAACTTACATTTTAGAGAAGTAGGTTACATATGAAAGTTTCGGACCTATCCCTCGGGTTAAAGTGCGGAGCGAGCAAGAAATAAAGATGTTAAACGGCCATTACCTTGCTGAAGGACTGCTGCCTGATGAAAGAGGCACCTCCTGCTTCACATACACACACTTAGTTAGATGTTGATCAAGTGACCAAGAGCCGTGAAAATCCGCAGTTTATAAACCCTCAGGGAATGTTCGAGACTTTTCATGAATAATCAAGCCACACCCTCTTACTTTTATTGGCTAGCGTAAAGTTACACACCAAATCGAAGAAGATGCCTGTGATAGGCCGAAAATTAATTACATAAATTAGGGATTGTCTGAATTCAAAACTGGCGGAAAGAAAAGATCAATATTGCCAACCCAAAAATGAATGAACATAATTTAGTAATGAACAAACTTATGAATACAAAATTTCTTCAAATAAAGTTCCTTCACTTCGCACCAGGGTGCATGATCATAGTTTTTGTAGTGACATCTGTTGCAGAAAGTCCAAACTTCTTGATAAATGGTAAGCAAAAGACGTAGAATTTCATACAGTACTGGAAACTTCACAATCACAAAATTAAGGTTGTGACATCTTCTGAGTAAATGTTTAAGTAGGTCTAGTTTCAAGTTCAGTGCTTCTCCTGTGGAGGAGGTTGTATTGGCGCAAGATTTAAATGTGCGGCGTTGAGGTGTACCTCCCGGTACAGAAACCATGACCGAAACTAATTCTAATTAAGAATATTGCGTATCTTCGTGTTAATTTGAAATTCTTGCATCAGACTTACTTTGGGATAGTGGGTTGGGTACTTCACGCTGTACTGTATAATACACGATATCCGCACTTTCCGAAAACGGTAGCTATAGAAGAATTGACATGATAGCCTACAAGGAATCAGAGGGTATGGGATATGTATAAGACCCCCATAGTTCGTTTCGAAGTCTCCAAAGACAGGCCAGACGACGTTGATAGGGAAAGGAAGCTGATCTCTGAACCGACCATACCTTATTATTATAAATTTGGATTGAAGAACATTAATGTGATAGGATTAATAGTACGAACTCGAGGGACAATTTCTCGATTCATAGCAAATTTTTGGAAGCAATTTAATTTATACATCTTAGCTTTACGAGGTTCAATTCATTACTTAGAAATCATTGTTACATGCTATTACTCTTGTACTTCGAGCGACAGTATAAGAATAATGTAATCAAAAAATTATCATTGTAAACCGAAATAGTAAATCTCATTGACTCGTTATGCGTTGTCCAATGCGGCAACCTTCAATAAAGGAAAGATTTTTTATAAATAAATAAATAAACAGTGAAATAAATAAAGTTTGTTTTACCTCCTAATAACTACTTTTACGATTTTCGGAGACGCCGAGGTGCCGGATTGTTGTTATTTTATTCACTATTTTTGTTTTACTTGTCATTAAATTTACCTACAGGAGGCGGATGTATATGAGTACCTTCAAATACCAGCGTTTGAACCAGTATTAAACCTGCCAGGTTGAGCTCAGAAGACCTTCTGAACCACTCAGTCTGGCTATATTCTGAGAATTATTTTTTGTTGTAATTTACACCATGATGCTTGCAGTGGCGATAATAATAATGATGACAATAATAACTGTCGAATCGAAATCCCAGAGACAAAACTAATATTCCCTTGATAGCAATCCAGGTGTCAGTCACTCATGTAGTGGCTGATAGAGATATTAATATAATTTATTTGCTCTTTTGGACTGCTGGGATTTATCCTGTACCCGTGTATTGCCACACTCTTGTATATTGGCAGATTAATTTGCTCGTCCAAATTGTTGCATTACACTGATATATACGTACGAGTCCAATTTTGACATTGAATTACGAGATTATGTGTCTGGTATAATTCAAACAGCACTCATATGTAATTTCATCATCACTAAAGTACTGATGTGACGCAATCAGTTAAAACAGACAGTCTTCAATATGTATTGCACCACTAATTGCCTATGATTTGTTTCAATAAAGCCGCAAGGGTTTCCTATATTTTATTTTATGGGAATATTGCAGCATCGATGGGTGATACGTTAAGGGCATGTGTTTACAATATTAGGCACTACTGTGGGTGGGGGTAGAATAAATCGCTATGTGAAATGCTCTAGCTTAGAACTTCGGCCGGTAAGGGCCTGTCATCTGAGGTTCTATATTGTGGGAATATTGGCAAGGAATTTTTACACTTTTCCTAATATGTGTGCTGCGGCTCAGTATTTTTCCAAACACATTATCACATAGCGATTTCCACAGGCGCAAAGATGATATATTTACTGTATTTCCTGTCTGTCGTAAGAGAGTTGACCATTCAAATAGCTCCAAAATTTGGAATTCTGCTTTGAAGCGGAAAATAGAACACATCCAGGGTATTCTGTTCCTTCTCTTCCTTTTGCCGAAACCGATATTTATCGAAGGTTTTTGACCTATTTTGTTTCCTCACTTCTGATTAGTTTAGAGTTAAGAAGGGATTTTTTCATTCTACTTCCCCTTAAAACAGAAATCAACGTCTTTTACATGGATAATGAACAAATAGTAATATCGTGGTTAGCAGTCCGCGGGTGTGATTTGAAAAACCCAGTGTAACATATTTCATTCCGTAGTCAACAAAATAGTCCGCCTCTGTGGTGTAGTGGTTAGTGTGATTAGCTGCCACCCCCCGGAGGTTCGATTCCTGGTTCCGCCACGAAGTTAGAAAAGTGGTACGAGGGCTGGAACGGGGTCCACTCAGCCCCGGGAGGTCAATTGAGTAGTATGGGGTTCGATTCCCTCCTCAGCCATCATGCAAGTGATTTTCCGTGGTTTACCACTTCTCCTCCAGGCAAATGCCAGGATGGTACCTAACTTAAGGCCACAACCGCTTCCTTCCCTCTTGTCTATCCCTTCCAAATTTGCCATCCCCCTCAAGGACCCTGTTCAACATAGCAGGTGAGGCCGCCTGGGCGATGTACTGGTCATCCTTCCCAGTTGTATCCCCGACCCAGAGTATGAAGCTCCAGGACACTGCCCTTAAGGCGGTAGAGGTGGGATCCCTCGCTGAGCCCGAGGGAAAACCTGCCCTGGAGGGTAAACATATGGAGAAGAAGAAGAAGTCAACAAAAATAGCATTAGCCAACGTTTGGTTGAAGAATTATTACTGTAGTATATGCCATCTTACATCCTCTCAATTAATAAGCAATTCACGGTTGAATATAATTGTATGTGCATACATTAATTGCATGTATTTATTTACTTTTATTTATTATCGTCTTGTTTTCTATGACGTGGCTCAGGCTATAGATCTTGATATTATGCCCAACCGTAATACACTGTTTAATTTGTTTTAAATTCTACAACACACTTTTTTTTTCTAGGGGTTTTGCGTCGCACCGACACAGATAGGTCTTATGGTGACGATGGGATAGGAATGGCCTAGGAGTTGAAAGGAAGCGGCCGTGGCCTTAATTAAGATACAGCCCCAGCATTTGCCTGGTGTGAAAATGGGAAACCACGGAAAACCATCTTCAGGGCTGCCGATAGTGGGATTCGAACCTACTACACTAAAATTATATACCTTATAGACTAAATGGAAAAGTTTGCCATCTAGTTCCTACGGTTAATATTTACATGATTAAAGTAAATTATCGTGTATATGTTCTATAGATTATGTTCTTATATATAGGTAATATTTGCAACACCTTCTTTTGAGCAGCTGAGTACTAGAAATGTCTCCAATTTCAGCCGACAGGGACTTCCACAGGCGGATAGTAGCGGGGTTGAATGAATCACTGTAACTAGTAGTGTGATGGATAGGGAAACTTAGCAGGGAGTTAGCTAATGATCTTGTTTGGTGACTGTTCCTGGATGGTAGGTGCTGAAGGTCATCTCTCAAGTAAACCGGTGTTTCGCTCCGTAGAACACTATGAATAACCGATACAGAGAGCAGATTTCGTCTCTCTTGTAAATATAGCCAAGATACCTGATTGAGGTAGGGGGAGATGTGTCAATTACGGTTTATTGAAGGAAAAGCGGACACATGCGTTGTATGCACGCTGTAGTTTGGTCATGAGTGTGCTGTTTAAACTGTTGTATATAACATGTCCGTAGTCGAAAATAATGGCAACTACACCTGTCAATTTCATGGCATGTACGAGGAGAAAAAATGGAGGTAGTCTCCGTTTTCAACTATCTTAGCTCACAGATTTCTGCTGATGGTGACTGCAGCCATGAAATCAAAAGACGATTGCTACTTGGTAGAAAGGCAATGACCAATCTTGACAATATCTTAAGGAGTAGAGAAATAACATTAACAACAAAGATCCGTATAGTAAGGTCTATGGTTTTTCCAGTTGTGATGTACGGATGTGAGACTTGGACCATAAGAAAAGCTGAACGGCGTAGAATAGACTCCTTTGAATTGTGGTGTTGGAGGAAAATTCTTCGAGTCCCATGGATTGCGAAGAGAACAAATAGGTCAGTTTTACAGCAAATTCAACGAGAGTGTTCCTTGGATGGCCCAATTCTGAAACAAAAACTAAGCTACTTTGGACACATCATGAGAAGACACAATTCATTAGAAAGACCTTAATGCTGGGGAAGATCGAAGGCACAAGGAGAAGAGGGCGGCAAAGAATGAGATGGATTGATGGCATCACAGAAGTAATAAATTCCATCTTGGAAAATCTTCGGGAGGCAGTGCAGGACAGAAGAAATTGGCGTATTTTAGTTCATGGGGTCACGGAGAGTCGGAATCGACTACACGAATAGAGAGTGTGAGAGAGAGAGAGAGAGAGAGAGAGAGAGAGAGAGAGTCGAAAATAGGTAGAATTAGACTTTGCATAAGTATTTTTTTTTTGTTTTAAATGGGGGAAGATCTTCTTATATTAGTGTAGTGTGTAGACAGTTCGCTGGCAGATTTTTGTTGCGTGTTCAGGCCAAGATTCTGCTCGGAGTCATATATATTTTTGCAAAGACAGCATTTACCGAACATCATTTATATGTAAGTAACACAGTTGACCCTGGTGATGGTGCTTTTGCCCGAATGCATGTGCTCGTTGTATACACTGGATACGGCGGCCCATGCCTGCTCCAGTTCGGAGATGGAATAGCCCATACGTTACGTATGGCAGCGAAAATGTGGCCACGATTAAACAAGCCAAGATCTCTTGTCTTACTCATCGTCTGCTGACCTGTTAAACGGCCAGTACGAGGTCCGAGAACCCCGAATTATTACATTGTCCGGCCCGACCACAGAGCCATTTTGTCGAAACGCCAGCTATTTCTAATACAGGCAGGTATCAGTGTGTATGCTGTATATACATATAAGATGGCGTGATCAAAAAGTTTCCGCTTGAGGGCGTTGCTGAAGCAGGCATGTAAACATAACGCGACTCCGTTGTGGGTGTATAAACACGGACATGTAGGCGAAGGGATTAGTGTGGAGGTCGTATCGTGCCGAGGTGCGTGCTTTAAATGCAGCCACGTGAACTACGGTGACGTTATTACCAAATGCGTCCAAACAGGACCAATGTGCTTGTTACTCTGTTCTTGGCTGATGAAGGAAAAACACCGGCGGATATCCATCGCAGAATGAAGACTGTGTATGGGGCAGCATGTCTATCGAAAACCACCGTTGTGGAATGGTGCACCAAGTTCCGTACACTCGAGTACCCGTCCTATAGTCCTGATCTCTCCCAATGCGATTATCACGCCTTTGGTCCCCTCAAAAAGACCTTCAAGTGTCTAACGCGGATGTGCAGCAGGCGGTTACGGATTTCTTCACGCAGCAGGGCACGGTGTTCTACAACAAGGGTATCTTCAACCTGGTGCGTTGGTGGGATGGGTGTCTCAGTGCTCACGGCGATCTTGCATGATTGTCATCCCAATTCTGGACTGTACGGCCGTCGAACGGGAACTTTTTGATCGTCCCTTATATATATATATATATATATATATATATATACACGAAAACATGTTCTTCGCCATTCAACTTCGAAGGTTCTGAAATGTGCAAAAAAAGAACTGACATTGCTACAAAGAAACAAAACAGCAGATGGCAATTGTTTTTTGTTTTTTTTGTTTTTTTGCTTTACGTCGCACCGACACAGATAGGTCTTATGGCGACGATAGGACAGGGAAGGCCTAGGAATGGGAAGGAAGCGGCCGTGGCCTCAATTAAGGTACAGCCCCAGCATTTTCCTGGTGTGAAAATGGGAAACCACGGAAAACCATTTTCTGGGCTGCCGACAGTGGGGTTCGAACCTACTATCTGCCGAATACTGGGTACTGGCCGCACTTAAGCGACTGCAGCTATCGAGCTCGGTGGCAATTGTTTTATTTATACAGAAGGATATACAGAATCTATAACAACAGAAGTATATTAATCAAACTGATGTTAAGAATTCATTAGTCCGAGTCATTGGCTGAATGGTCAGCGTTGAGGCTTCGGTTCAGACGATCCCAGGTTCGATTCCCGGCTGGATCAGGAATTTTAATCGCGTCCTATTAATTCTTTTGGTTCGGGGACTGAGTGTTTGTGCTTGTCCTAACACTTTCATATTCAGACAGCACACTACACAACAACCACCACAGAAACAGGCAATAATGATTACATCCCTCCATATAGGGTTGATGTCAGGAAGGGCATCCGGTCTTAAAACAGGGCCAAATCCACAAGTGCGAGGCAGTTCGCACCCGCGACGTCACAGATGTGGGAAGAGCGGTAGAAGAAGAAGAAGTAGATGTTAAGAATTCATTGCATCAGTCGAAGCTCAGTTGTGTGCTCCTATACACTAAATCGTTTTCAGGGGCTATTAGGTGAGGCCAAAAAAAAAAAAGAACAAGATTTCCTGTTTATTTACGCAATATGAGAATAGAACTCATTGCTCTAGCGTTTTTGTCTAAAATTGAGGGATTTTATGTTGACCTCTGGCACCCATTGGTTTTTCGGAACTATTATTTATGTGCAGTTGATTTCATCTGAGACGAATAGAATAAGTATTTAATAATTTTCTCTCAGTGCCTTGCCTTGACTCATAACTTTTTGTTATCTAGCTTGCAGAGTCAATATTTGTGTTTTCAAAAGTCTAGATGATAAAGTGTTACTGTATTCCATATATTTCATGGTGTCCTCGTCGGCTGGTGTGTAATTTGAAAACAAAAGATCGTAATTTAAGAGAATGAGATGGAGAGAGAGAGCGAGAGAGAGAGAGATTAAAAGAGAAAATTATGGCGCTTTTAGGAGCTACACTTCAGATTTATTGCGTCATTCAAGAGGTAGAATAATCCATCATTATCTACAAAGTATTGATCTATAAGACTATACTGTAATGAAAGGCTCTATTTAATGGAGCAGAGTAATATCTTTATTACTTTGACTTAGGCCTACAGTAAAAACATCACATTATCAGCTGCACATAAATAATAGTTTCGAAAAGCCAATGGGTGCCACAGGTCAACATAATAAATAATAACAAATAATAATATAATGATTGCGTAAACATGATGTATTTGGTACCACAATTATTTTACAGGTTCCTCTGTCCCCGTAAGACATTTTAAGGTTTCAAAAATTTAACGAGTTACGTAACATGGTGTTTGTGCAGCGTTCCTGCCTCTTACCTGGAGGTCATTCTTTTGATTTTAACTTTGGACTGAGGGCTGAGCCTCGTCGGTCCATCTGGGGTGCTGTTTGATACAAAAAGCAGCGTATCCGATCAAGAAAACAAAGTAACACTGCTCGTGCTGTTAGGAGATTATTTCAAGAGAAACTCTCAGGCGTTAAAAAGAGTTCCAAGTCGTCGGAAGGTTTATACAGTAGTTAATAAATTTCGTGAAACGGGAAATATTAAAGATAAGAGACGAAGAAGGCGACGTACAGTGTTAACAGAGGAAAATCTTGAAGACATTGGACAATACCTGAAAATTCCTCCTTAGGAATCTCTTAAGGCCCGCGCACGCCTAGCAGAAAGGAGACGCGACGCGAAGGCAGGAACATACAACCTGTGACAATGAAGTTCGGTGAATGAAGTCAGAACTGTCGATCCGCCAACACTGGCGACACACAACGCTGCACCTGCGTAGCAGCAGGTTTTGACCACCTGCTCGCAATCTTGTTCAGTTGAGCATCGTGTGTGTTTGACACAGTGCGTTGGTTCTGAACTGCGAGCAGGAACATGAACGACCAAAAGATCAATGTACAGTTTTGTTTTAAGCTTGGAAAGATACCGAAAGAAACGCATGCAATGCTGGTACGTGTTTACGAAGATCAAGCACTGTCCTTGAAAAGTGTTTACGAGTGGTTCGCCCGTTTTCGTGGAGGCCGGGAAAGTGTTTCTGACAAACCCCGTAGCGGAAGATCGGCGACCGCCGTCAGTGACGAAAACATTGAGAAGGTGAGGACATTAATCACGAACGGTCGGCGATTAACAGTGCGCATGATAGCGGATGAACTGCAGATTAACCGTGAATCCGTGCGATAAATCGTTACCCAGAAGTTTAGGGAAGAAGAAAACGTGTTCTCGTCTTGTGCCACATCACTTGACTGACGATCAGCAGCAGGCACTTGTAGAGGCTTCACAGGATTTTTTCGAAACGGCGGATGCGGCACCAAATTTCTTGAATTGTATTGTCACTGAGGATGAAGCCTGGTGTCTCAGGTACGACCCTGAAACGAAACGGCAAAGCATGGAATGGCGTTCTCCGGGATCCCCTCGTCGGAAAAAGGTCAGAGCCGAGAAGTCACGCATGAAATTCGCATTGAAACGAATGAGATTTGACGATATTCCTGACATCCAACGAAATGTGACGAGGCTTTTGAACGCCATCCCAAAGGAAGCCTTCTTACAAAGTTTCCAGGACATGTATCGCCGATCTCAGCAGTGCATGGTTATGGGGGGGGGGGGGGGCTATTTCAAAGGACAGTAAGGTCACTGTCGTGCATAGTTAATCCATGTTGATAGTACCGGACTATTCAACGAACTGTATTGTCAGAGGTTGTATTATTTCGCTGTGTAATAAATGTGGTGGCTCACACACCTGTTGGAGGAGAAACGCGTCGCGCCGAAGAAGAGGAAGTTGCTTGGCCGAGAATATTTCTTCCGGTTCTCCCGCCGGAATTTAATTTCGATAACGTTCATAAAGTATTCGGGTGTTTCCACAAACGGGTTGAGTCAATGCCGTACATGGTGTTTACTTCCTCTGCGGATATTTACACTGGACTGTGTTAAAGATTGGACTGCGAACAACTTATTTCAAGAGTGTACTTCTCTATACAACAAATGCCATAAGTTATATAGCAATACTAGCAGTTGAAATTTGACAGTGCTTATTCGAAAATACATTTGTTTATCGTCAGGGCGCAACGACGATTGGAACAGTGTGGAAAATTTAAATTTAAATTTCTATGCCGTGAACTTAGAATTTCCGATTTTGTCTTTGTTCTTCATTTTCAGCATCTTGAATCAACAGAGCCAAAGCTAACATGTGATCTGTTAATTGTGTTCGACTGGGCCAACGCTTCACATACAACTCACAGACGGGTTTTGATGATCAGCTGTCCAAATTACGAGGTGCGCTTTCGATAGGTATGAGCACATACAGGAAAAAGCCGGCGCCGCGGTGTAGTGATAGCGTGCCTGCCTCTTACCCGGAAGCCCCAGTTTCGATTCCAGGCCAGGTCAGGGATTTTTACCTGTATCTGAGGGCTAGTTCGAGGTCCATCCTGCCTACGTGATCACAGTTGAGGGGTTATGTGACGGCGAGGTAGCGGCCACAGTCTAGAAAGCCACTCACTTTTGTTATTCCGAATGTTACAAATTACTGCATGGACGTTTGTTCCCCAAGTGACTACAAAAAAGATGCAGAACGCAGCTCCACTTCAAGTAGGAAATTGGCTGATAACGCTGAAAAATTTAATTTTGAGAACGATGTTACAAACATAAATGAAATTATTAACATCGGACAGTGGCATTCTTGAATTCAGTTCTAAGATGTTATGGTGAGAACAGTAAAGCAAGATTTTTGAAATTACTGTTAGGTTAGTGTACGGTCTGCACGCCATAGGAAAGGGAATTGTTGCGGGTGATATGTTCTAGGTCTATGACATTCTAAACGTACCCAGACCTCCTAGAAAATTTGGAACATATGTAGAATTCATAGGATCTAGTGTAGAAGACGTGGCGTTCAGGTCCATGAAGGAAAGGATGCTGTTGAGGAAGCTGTGTCTATAAATGAGAGTATTTCTCCTAGGAACCTCACTGTTGCATTTGATGGTTCTTAGCAAAAGCGTGGCTACCAGTCATTGCGGAGATAATTCTAAGGGTATTGATGATGCTATTTTAACAAAACACGAAGGAAGAGTAGTACACAGAAAAATGTGAAGCGAATTACAGTGGGCCAAGTGGTGGCATGAAGATGCAGGGAGTAAAGTCAATTTTTGAATGGCCACTTCGTTGTTAATAATGTTCGGTATGTTAATTACCTAGGGGAAAGAAATTCTAAAGCCTACAAGACAATCTTTGAGTCGAGCCGTATGGTGAAGAGGTGAAAGTTCAGTAACGTGTAGGACATACACAGAAACATATGGGGACGAGGCTACGATGTATGAAGCAGGCAATGGGTTCGCAGAAGGTGAGTGATGGTAAAACACTAGAAGGAAGAAACAGATTAACCGAAGAAACTATTGATAGTCTTCAGAGGATATCTCATAAGAAAAAATATTGAAACTGTTGAACAAATGCGAAAAGCCGTGCGAGCATTGTTGTGTCACACAGATTTTGAAAATCAAAGCTACAATTTCAGAATCATGGAACAAAATGTCTCATTTTAAACCTAACATTTTGGTGTTCGCTTAAAAATTTATATTTTCAATAAACAGCAGATATTAAAAAATGATGTCGTCTATCTACGCGTGAAGGTCCAATAAATATGTAGGGTCTATACAAACTTGACGTTCCCTGGCTCATAACTTACATTGTCGCGAAATTTACAAATGTACAAAATTTAAACATAAAAATAAAAGCAAGACATAATAATTCTACAAAAACTTAAATACTAGGGACAGATACTCAACACTGTTGCTACAACATAAGTACAATTAAAATCAAACGCTTAATACTGCACATATGTCATCTAATGCATCAAACGGTCAAGTGAAATTAATTTATAATAGTCTAATATTAGATTAATAGTAGATGTAGGATAGAGACCTGCATAAAACCGGTGTATGGACTGATCACTCAGGAACAACATGCAATAATAACTGGATTGAAAGAAATTGGTTTTTTGAAATAAAGTGCAAGATAAATTATGTATAGATTCAATGTATGTATGTTAGAACTGGGTATACTGTAGTGTATAATGGAGTGCACCATAATTTCCAGCCCTGCACTAATATAATTACTACGATTAAATCTTGGAGATTGATAGAGGCTACACGCAAGGGATTACAGAGAGACACGCTTGCCACATTCTGAAAGATTGATATACTGCCGCAGATGGAGGCCAAGTACGGCAATTACTTTGATTTCTTGACACGGCTCTGCTGCCTCTATTAGTGCGACACGAGGGGTGTGCGTGCGGCTTTTAAGTAGTTTTCAGGCGTACGTTAACTCGTGATTTTTCGTGTGCAGGTTCTTTGTGTAAGTTGAAAAGGTTTTTTTTTTTTTAAATCGAATTAGGTTGTAAAATTTCTCTTGGTTTGCCAGACCGGACCTCATTCTTCGTGATTCACATTCGCCATGAGTGTAAATTTGCATACACCCAACATGTTTCTTCTTCTTCTTCGTCTTCTTCTTCTTCTTATTATTATTACTATTATTATTCTGTCGAGCCGAGTAACTTAAATGGTAGAGCGCTGGCCTTCTGAGCTGAAGTTGGTGTGTTCGTACCGGCTCACTCTTGTAACTGTATTCGAATGTGCTGAAATACGTCACCCTCGTTAGCCTAGACTTTTTTTTTCTATTTGCTTTACGTCGCACCGACACAGATAGGTCTTTTGGCGACAATGGGATAGGAAAGGCCTAGGAAGTGGAAGGAAGCGACCGTGGCCTTAATTAAGGTACAGCCCCGGCATTTGCCTGGTGTGAAAATGGGAAACCACGGAAAACCATCTTCAGGGCTGCCGACAGTGGGGCTCGAACCCACTATCTCTCGATTACTGGATACTGGCCGCATTTAAGCGATTGCAGCTATCGAGCTCGGTAGCCTAGATTTACTGGAACGTTAAGCACCTCCTACGTGACAAAATTCCGGCCTTGGCAACTCCAAAAACTGTACAAGTAGTTAGTATTCGGTAAAAAGAAAAGAAAAAAAAAGGTGTATGGCTTTTAGTACCGGGAGTGTCCGAGAATAATTTCGCCTCGTCAGATGCGGGTATTTTGATTTGACGCCCGTAGGCGACGTACGCGTCGTAATGATGATGAAGACGACACGTACACCCAGCCCCCATGTCAGCGAAATTAAATAAATTATGGTTAAAATTCCCGACCTCACCTGGAATCGAACTCGGGACTCCTGTGGCCAAAGGCCAGCACGCTCACCATTTAGCCACGGAGCCGGACAGTATTCGGTAAAATCAATTGCATACTTCTTCTTATTATTATTATTTTCTTTTTCTGAGTCATCAGTCAATGGGCTGGTTTGATACAGCTCTCCATGTCATCTATCCTGTGCTAATCATTTCTACGTAATTGCTACATCCTACATTTTCTTGTCATATTCATACCTTCGTCTATCCCTACCGTTTTTACCACCTGAATTTCCTTCAAATACCAACTGAACAACTTCTGCGAGTCTTAAAATATATCCTATCATTCTATCTCTTCTTCTCGTCAGATGTAGCCAAATCAATCTCTTCTCACCAATTCGATTCAGTGTCTCTTCGCTCGTGATATGATCTACCCATCTCACCTTCAACATTCTTCTGTAATACCACATTTCAAGAGCTTCTATTATCTTTCCTTTTGTACTTCCCTAAGACCCTTTCCATACCATTCAACAGTATTTCTAGGTTAATGAACGTAGGTTTTCGTGGCTCATTGTATTAAAATAAGTAGACTATAATTATCTGGATTAAAAGCACTTATTTATTACTAAAACAGAGTCTGTTTGTTATTAAAACAAAGCCAAGCTTTCCGCCAAATTACATTGGCCTTCATCAGGGCATGTGGAGTTTTGCTTCTGACAGTGATCATAGAAATTCTCGAAAGAACGTCGACGTGCGACATTAAAGAAAAAAAGAAACCGAACCCCATAACACAACAGCCCCGAAGGTCTATGGCCTATCAAGCGACCGCCGCTCAGCTCGAAGGCCTGCAAATTACGAGGTGTCGTGTGGTCAGCTCGACGAATCCTCTCGGCCATTATTCTTGGCTTTCTACGCCGGGGCTGCCTTAGATAACTCCTCAATTGTAATAACGTAGGCTCACTGGACTTCGTACCAGCCCTCAGGTCCAGGTAAAAATTCCTGACCTGGCCATGAATCGAATCCGGGCCCTCTGAGTAAGAGGCAGGCGCGCTACCCGTATATCGTGAGGCCGGCGCGACATTCATACACTTGCAGAAAATTCTTAAGTTTTCTTTTGTGACTATTAACGTTAAACCATAAGCTATCTGTGAGGCCGGAGGTCCCAATATACGTCCCAGAATATGACCTCAGCAGTTGAGAACTAACTTCTGCGAGTCAGTAGTATGCTGTGTTTCTTGCAGGCGCGATTCCACATTTATGATAAGCATCGAAGTACAGTGCTGTACGTTGGTAATCAAGCTATGCCTGGCGCGTTAACAACATTAACTAGCAACAGAAGTGGATTAAGATTGAGCCTCTACGATGGAGTTCTCGCTGTACCGTCCTATCCTATTACCACGGTATTCTCCCTCGGGAATTGCAGTAACACTGTTTACAGATTAAGTAGAAGTAATTAACGAAACGTTCGCATTGAAAACTTCAACCACAGAGTGAGCTGGCTGTGCTGTTTGGGGCGCGCAGCTGTGAGTTTGCATTCGGAAGATAGTGAAGTCACACTCCACTGTCGGCTGCCCTGAAGATGGTTTTCCGTGGTCGAAATGGCGTATTTTGCATTTCGTTGGGATAACCAACGTATTTGCTAGAAAATACGGGAGTGTGCTAGGAAAATGTCAAGTTCGCCTAGAGCGTAAGAGAAATTAAGCAACTCGAATCTAAAGTGTCAGTTATTTCAAAAAATGTATTTTGCACATAGGCCTTGAATTCGCTTGGGACGGCAGTATTATGATTGGGATCTCTTGTTCCCATTATCGTGCCCTACTTCTACCAAGAGTCACCAGCAACCTATTTCTCTTTTAACTCTGTGAGTGAACATGTACATGCTTCTAAATTGCAATATGGTGATGATGGCATACATATTTGCACATTGTAATTTATATTAGTGCATTCCACGTTAACCGCAAATTGCAATCATGATCGCAAATTGCGCTAACTCTATCGTACGTATTAGGACTGCTGTTCACGATGACCTAAATTTCTTAAATACACCACCAGTAACAGCAATATATCAGCTTAGTAGGCTGTAAGAGATGCGAACCATTTCCCAAACGCCGGCATTCACAGATCATGTATCAGAATGGAGATCTGCTACCTCTTCAACAACTGCTGGCGGACAACGTACGCTGCTTATTTAGTTTTAATCGCTTCGAGGAAATTCCAGAATTATAGCCTGTCAAGTATCTTTACTCTATTGCGGCCTCACCGATACTGAATGCAAGTTCATAAACACACAGATAACCCATAGTTCCCCTCGTGTTGGAGGTTTGTTAATAACAAGGTCTGCAATTATTTGAAATCATGCCATAAAACATATATCCGACAGTTTCCCTTTTGAATAGCACGTTAATTTTGTAGTATTTACGGCTTTCGTTCGTGGTTTGATTGTGTACGGCCTGCCGAGGTCTCTCCCTTGGATATCGGATTACATAAAATGGTATAACGTGAACAGGAGAAGGCCTAACTGTGATCCTTGAAGAACATAATAGAGGAGCTGTAACTAGCTGAGTGTAATTACTATTGTAGACAACTATTCTTGTTTTATTTTGATTGCGCCAACTTACATGTGGTAGTTTATGGCCTTCGAAGTGGGAAAATCCATTGCCATGTTTCGTATGTTGAAGATTTCACTGCTCACATCCAAAATAAGTATGTGCCGTTCTGATATTATCTTAAGTCAAACGCTTGTTATTGTGTATAGTAAACATGAAGGTATTTGAAAATACTCGCTCTTATATTTTTGTGAGGAGGCTACTTTTAGACCTTCATCTAATATCTTTAACCGCAGATTTTGTATTCCTATCGTTTAATTGAATTTTCATTTAAGGGTTACATCGCGAAGTTGCACTAGAATTATTGGTAACTAATATACAAATTAGGGGCTGCCTGGCCGAGGCGGTAAAGGCGTGCTCGTTTCGCCCGGAAGGACGTGGGTTCGAATCCCCGTCAGGAAGTCGTAAAATTTAAGAAACGCGATTTCCACTTCCGGAGGTGCATATGGCCCTGAGGTTCACTCAGCCTACACCAAAAATGAGTACCAGGTTAATTCCTGGGGCAAAAGTGGCCGAGCGCAGAGCTAACCACTCTACCCCATCACGTGCCGAGGTTAACAATGGTGGAAGCCTTTACCTTCCACTCCTCCAAGGGCCTTCATGACCTGTTCGAAGGTGACTTTGCTTTGCTTTGCTTTTCTAATATACAAATTAAACTGAATCCATTATTTGTCCTGTGCGATATAAGAACCAAGACGAAAGTATGATGCATCCTCTGATTTTCTCCTGTTATTGATCCTTCAAATAACTGTAGGTCTGCGAGGATGTCCGTCACTGGCTGCAGAGCATAAAGCGCGTAGAAAATAGTAATATTCTCCGTCATTTGAAGAGTAAGCAAAATTATGTACATAACAAAGTTATTTAAAATGAAGGGGCGTTTCACATATAGTCTACATATTTTACACATAGTCAATAGTATAAGAGAAAATTAAAAAAATAAACTCTTCTAGTCTTCCTATAAACACAGCCTGTTCAGTGATTATTAAATGATAAGCATATCGAAATATGCTTCTGGATGAGTAGACTCTAAATATGAAGATTGGTCGAGATATATTCGGCCGTATTCCCGTGATGGTGGAACAAACAAGCAAACACGAAAGCTAAAATCTACTAATACGATCTTGATTTGATCTAAAACGAATAACGAGTATATCCCAGCCTCGACAACAGTCCTGCTTTGAGATTTGCATAAACATTAGGGGCCTGGTCTATTAGAAATCCTAGAAGTGATGTTACTCTCGTTACACTACGAAAGAGCGTTCTACATGGCACTTCCTACCAGCCAAATTAGTTTGCATTCTAACCTATTACTGCCTAACCTTCCAGGCTTTGGCCATCATGAAGAGATAAAGGATGTTCTTCAAAATTAGAGAAGCGATCGGTGCGTGTGGATAGTACATCCAAAACAGTGCTGTCAATTTAGCCATTTTATAACTAGTTCTAGCTATTTTGAAAAATATTTGCTACACAATTTTGATTTTAGCTATTAGCTACATTTTTAGCTGTACATTCCCGTTACAGGAGATATGTTGGCTTTCTTCATTTTTAATAATTTTCTTTACGATTCATGGATATTTCTGTGGCTTGGTTCTAAAAGGGTCAATGTCAAAAAACCTGTTTTTGAGCTATGAACATTTGAAGTTTTGCTTATAGTTTTCCAATTATTTTTCTCAGCAACTAACTTTAAATAACTTTATACTTTCTTTGTGGAAGGCACCTTATTAAACGCTAATTTTTTATATTGTATAGAGCAGTTTCACCTAAGCTGGGAAGTAATACTGGAGTCAGTTCTGTTTCCCCACGGTTGCCATCTATTCCTTTATCAGATGTGAGGTGAACGACTTCAAAGAGCGTCACAATTACGTAACTAGGACATGTTACCTTTTGTTTGTAACCCTGCTACTCTTTTCTCTTCCTAATGAAACTAACAACACCTGTCCTTCCTTTGTTTCAGGTAAGGCGCAGTCACGTGGTGTAGACATGACCTGTAAGCACAATTCACGTAAGTAATGTCGGTTACGTAAAGAAGAATGTATGACTCCTGTAGCGTCATGAAATATGAGAACCTTCTTAATGTGTTATGTAAGATATTTGTTTTTCTCATGGTCTGTCATGTCATACAAGTTCATCTTCATCACACCACTAATATAACTTACGCTGTTTGCATCACAATTAACCGTCATAAATCTTCCAGTACAAGGTTTGTTTAAAAACCATATTTCTCGCTCTTGTCCAACTAGAGATAAAACGTCTTAGTTTAAGTTAGTCAGAAAACCAGTTAATAATAATAATAATAATAATAATAATAATAATAATAATAATAATAATAATAATAATAATAATAATAATAATAATAACTCCTTGTCCCGATCAATGCGATTCTTCCAGAACTCAGCAGCGATTAAACCTCTTGGGATTGGCAGCCCATGGATCGTCTTGGGAGAATGACTAACTGATATTTGGGCTAGCAAAGGTTACTGATTTTGAGTGCCTCCACACTCACAAACGGTGTCTCCGATGCACGAAGGAATCACACCTTACGTTTGGATACACCAACACGTAAACGGTTGACAGACTCGCAGGTGGCTCACGGCAAGTCACGTTCTGGTGTAAGTACTTCCGTTACGTCAGTCGGTGGCAGATGTTGTTCCTCCTTCCACCTTATAAGCTTTGCAATAATAATAATAATAATAATAATAATAATAATAATAATAATAATAATAATAATAATAATAATGACGCTATTCTAGAACTACAGAAAGCATAGAGCACGTCATCGCTGGCTGCCCACACTTTGCCAACACTGATTGTAAGCACCGACATGATCAGGGAGCTAAAAATCCCTCACCAGAAACTTCCTCCAAAATGTGTGTTTTTTTCAGTAGTCAATTGCATATTGGAAATACACACCTCCGCCTGTTCTCGAAAACTCTTCATACAAGCCTCAATGGCATCGAATAATCATAACCGATGTCACGCTCAGCAACAATAGGTCAGATATTATTTTAATTGACACATCAACAAGTTCCGCATCCGTTATAGAAATTGCTTGTCCAAACAGCTCCAATCTGCAAACGACAATAGCCACAAAGATATCAAAATACACAGAACTAGCGATAGAAATACAACGTCTGTGGGAATTGGAATCAGCCGTCAGTCATCACAGTTCCAACAGTAATACCTTGTACTGGTGTTATTCCGAAAAGCTTGCATAGCTCTCTGGCCGCATTAAATCTGCATCTCCACACATACGTTGAACTACAGAAAGCCATCCTTCTGAGCACCTGCCATATTGTGAGCAAGTTTCTAGGAACGACTTTTCATCTGAGTTACACCAAACAGCATGAAGATCCAGGTCTCAGTTCTGGTAATACTGAAAAATATTTTCCCAAAACGAGGAGATAAAAAGGTGTTTAGGGGCGTCATCTGTGCACATTTATTGTACATATGTTGTAATTATTTCTATTGTAAATATTTATAGATATCTGTATAGTTTCATAATCAAGAGGGTGACACCTTGCTTAGGCCGAATAAGCGCATTCTGTTACGGCACAAGCCAAGCCTTCCTAAATGGATGCAGCGACAATAATAATAATAATAATAATAATAATAATAATAATAATAATAAAGAATAATTACAACAAAAAGTGCTTATCAAGGAAACTTGAAATAAAGCACTACAACACAGTAGTGAAACCAGAATGCCTTTATGCCAGTGAATGTCTAGCACTGAACTACAAGTTTGATAAATTAGAAATACTAGAAAGAAGAATTATAAGGAAAATATTAGGTCCTCTAAGAATTGCAGAGTTTTGGAAATTAAGAAGTAACTATGAAATTTACCAGAAGGTAGAAAACATATCAGAAATAGGAGATTGCTATTTCTTGGACACATTTACAGAATGGATGAAAATAGACTAACTAAACGAATCTTCAAGTACCTTTGGAAAAAGAAATCAACTACCACCTGGATTCAAGAAGTCAAGAAAGACCCGGAAAGGAACAACATACGAGAAGAAGAATTATTGGAAAGAAAGATTTTTAGGAAGAAAGTCTTACAAATGGAAGGATTCCAAGGGAGTAAGGAAAAGAAAACAGGCACAAAGTGGACTGAAGACAGGAAAAAGAAACACAGTGAAACAATGAAAGAATATTGGAAGAAAAGGAAAGAACAACTAAGGAGGAACAATTGAAATTGTAACGTGGTCCTTAGAAGGCCGGAATGCAAGAAGAAGAAGAAATTGAAGTTGAAGCTCGCTCCGTGGATCAGAATTAATATATCGATCTCGGTACCCGAGGCTCGCCAAGATTATGCCGGTGCACCAACTATGGTAAATTTTAGTATTGTTTTGTAATATATTGTACTGTGCGTTTTTCACTTTAAGGAAATATTAATGTCGTGCGTTGACGAAAACATCTCGGAAACTGATAATCGATTTGCTATGAAGTACACAAGAGGGTTGTAGTTAGTTACCAAACAGAGGATGGTATCAGCATTAGGAGCGAAAAGCAACCCGTATACAATTAAGATGCGGGTAAGACATTGCGATACAGCCTTGTAAAGGCATCTCATTGCCTTGAGGAGCAATTAAGGCGACGAAAGGGGAGGTAAACAGTAATTCTGCGGGGAAATTATATCGCTGCCTGCTTCAGGCAAACTATTGTGTGTGCTATGCGCCGAGACTTGACAAACAGAGGAGAGATGGGCTGGAAAATATGGTTCTTCGATAATCCAGGTTAGTACACATCGTTTGCTCACGAAATTCAATTCAAGTTACCATAATATCGCTAGTTTTTACTGGCAGAGTACTATTATCGTCTGTAACAATTAATGTTACAGTGTGGCACTTTCTTAAGTAAAGAGAGGTTTGGAGGTGGTTTTTAAATGTTTTCAGCACGTATTTTCAAAAGGATTAATCAGTGGTGAAGTGTGGGCATTTTCTTTAAGTGAGCTGAACGGATCACAGGATTTCCTATAATAATAATAATAATAATAATAATAATAATAATAATAATAATAATAATAATAATAATAATAATAATAACAATAATAATAATAATAATAATAATAAAAGCGAATGCAAGCTTGGAATAGTAAATTCATTCAAATATCACAGAGGATGGATTAGTTGGAAGCGCTGTGGTATGCAAAACAATAGAATCCAGGAAACATCCACTTGAACTGGCCTTCTAACTAACAAAAGATACCTGCGACAAGAAATTCCTTTCATGGAGGTCCAAAATTAAACTTTATAAAACAGTGATTAAACCAGAAGCACTAGGCGCAGCAGAAACACTAGACATGAATTTCAAAGGCCAGATGGAAAAACTCAAGGAAAATTTTAAGGAAGATCATAGGACCAAGGATAATAAGATAATATACATCAAGAATGAAACCCTCTACAAGAAAATTTAAAACGCCTCACATACTATGCAAAAAATGTTGCATTTTTAGTCATCTTCTCAGAATGAACTCTAATAGATTAACGAAACAAATCCTTTACTTCTTCCCTGACCTCGAAATAAAACCCAAGTGGTTTAGAGAAACCGAAAAAGTCCTAATAGAATTAAAAAATAACAGAAAATTCACTATTCGTCCTTTTGAATTATCAGTCAGTTCTAAAAGTCAGTGGATC
The DNA here is from genome assembly GCF_040414725.1 of Anabrus simplex. Lineage (NCBI taxonomy): Eukaryota > Metazoa > Arthropoda > Insecta > Orthoptera > Tettigoniidae > Anabrus > Anabrus simplex. The sequence continues at coordinate 44,547,698 of NC_090275.1, forward strand.
TGACCCGCAGTGCCCCACCGTCCTATAAAATAACATCAAACAATATTATAAATGAAACAAGAGACTGCTTCCAAAGCAAAATCAAAGATCGATGATGCTTGTTGTAAAAAGGGGTCCAAAATCCCGGTCACCGGTCTCTCATAATGGTACTATTCACTGATAAAGTAGACCCATGATGTTCCTTATTTAGTGGTATTAATCACAGGTGACGTAGACTCATGCTGTTTCTCATTTAGTGGTATTAATCACAGGTGACGTAGGCTCATGGTGTTCCTCACATAGTGGTACTAACAACACGTAACGTAGACTCATGGTGTTAGTCACATAGTGGTACTAACCACGGGTAATATAGACCCAGGGTGTTCCTCACATAATGGTACTACTCATAGGTACTGCAGACCCGTTGTATTCCTCGCATAGTGGTACTAATCACAGGTAACGCAGATTCATGGTGTTCCTCACATAGTGGTACTAACATCAGGTAACGTAGACCCATGGTGTTCCTCATACAGTGGTACTACACAGTGGTTACACAATGGTAACGCAGATCCATGGTGTTCCTCACATAGTGGTACTAATCACAGGCACCGAGCTCGATAGCTGCAGTCGCTTAAGTGCGGCCAGTATCCCGTATTCGGGAGATAGTAGGTTCGAACCCCACTGTCGGCAGCCCTGAAAATGATTTTCCGTGGTTTCCCATTTTCACACCAGGCAAATGCTGGGGCTGAACCTTAATTAAGGCCACGTCCGCTTCCTTCCCACTCCTAGCCTTTCCCTGTCCCATCGTCGCCATAAGACTGGTATTTAATCGCAGTTAACGTCGACCCATGGTGTTCCCCACGAAATGGTACTAATTACAGTTAATCTCTTGGTTCCAAACTCATCATGTATGTATATTACATGTTGCTTTACGTCCATCCGAGACAGATAGGTCATATGGCGACGATGGAACAAGAAAAGGCTAGGCTTGGGAAAGAAATGGCCTTGGCCTTAATTAAGGTACAGCCCCAGCATTTGCCTGGTGTGAAAATAGGAAACCACAGAAAATCATCTTCAGGGCTGCTTAATTTAATTTCGTGTGGCTATTTCTAGCCGAGTGCAGCCCTTGTAAGGCAGACCCTCCGATGAGGGTGGGCGGCATCTGCCATTTGTAGGTAACTGCGTGTTATTGTGGTGGAGGGTAGTGTTATGTGTGGTGTGTGAGTTGCAGGGATGTTGGGGACAGCACAAACACCCAGCCCCCGGGTCATTGGAATTAACCAATGAAGGTTAAAATCCCCGACCCGGCCGGGAATCGAACCCGGGACCCTCTGAACCGGAGGCCAGTACGCTGACCATTCAGCAAACGAGTCGGACTTCAGGGCTGCTGACAGTGGCGGATGGAGAATTGAAAGGCGAAGACCAACAGATTGCGGGGTGTTGTTTGGTCGACACGACGAATTCTCTCGGCTTTCTAGACCGGGTCCGCGATCTCACGGTCAGGTAGATCCTCTGCTGTTCTCACACAGGCTGAATGCAACTCGAACCAGCCCTTGGATGTAGGTAAAAGTCCCTGACCTTAGTCGGAATCGAATATAATAATGCTATTTGTTTTACGTCCCACTAACTACATTTGAATGGTTTTCGAATGCGCCGAGGTATTGGAGTTCTGTTTTGCAGGAGCTCTTTTATGTTTCAATAAATATATGAACACGAGGTTGACGTATTTGAGCACCTTCAAATACCACCGGACTGAGCCCGGATCGAACCTGCCAATTTTAGCTCGGAAGGACAGTGCTCTATCAGAGTTTCTCGTTCCGGCCGGAATAGAACCTGGGACCTTGCGGTAGGAGGAAGGCTTACTACCCCCATATCATAGGGCCGGTCACTGTCCTCCTCCTGCCAATCTTAAATACCTGACAGAGCTGAGAATAGAACCCAGGCATGTAAAGCGGCGGTTTCCCTTTCCTGTCTTCAGGCTACTGAAAAGGGAAACCCCAGAAGGGAGAGCGACTTGGGAGTGTAGGTTGATGACCACTGGACTCCCGGCGGAGTCTGACATTGCTTCCACCTAGTTGTACCAGGCTCCTCACTTTCATCTCCCCCATTTGGTCGACTCTTGTTTTCTTCCTCCGACGCTATTACGTAGGTTTGCAAAACCTAAGGAGTCTTTTATTCTCACGCTCTTCGTGGCCCATTCCTTCCTTTTTCCGAAAGATCGGTTCTCCCCATTTTGGCAGATGTATGTCTGAGAGCTTTGCGGGGGGGGGGGGGGGGGGGAGTCATCCGAAAATTTGCGTAACGAAAGAGTGCCATTTAACAGACGGAAGTGTAACATAGCAACCGTCCAGGCTGTGACATAAGGTAGTGTTACCTAGCAACCGTGCAGGCTATGCCTTATGGCTGGCGGTAATCTGAAATTAGCAACCGTTGTTGGATGGCCTTGACCGAGAGACATATAAGATATATTTATTATCATTCGATTTTCCCACACGGAAATTTGACATAATTTTTTCCATTAATTTGTGTTCAGAGAGAATGCCTAGTGCTAGTTCCTTCTAAAACAATAATGAGCCCCACCGCTACGGCCAGTTACGGAGACAGATCAAGAGGAATATAACGGTATAATATTATAGAATTTCTTTCTCATTTTCCCCAGTAAACTTCGTTACAGTTTCTTGTTCTCTTCTTTCCTTACTTGAGGCCGCAGTTAAGGGAGATGAAGTTAAAATATACAATAAGTACGACATTTCTTTTTTAAATGCTAAATTGAATATCGTGGACAAAGTTACAAGACTGGGAGCACGTCCTGCTTCGTTTGTAAAATAAGAAAAAGATACTTTGTCGTTCTTGTCGACATTCGCTTTACGTCTGCAGTTGCCTCAAGTTGTTGGATAATAAAAGACGTGTCCGCTCGCGGAAAAGAAGACAAAGTGAATGTCAATGAAATGTAATACTAAAGGACGGGAACTGCTTCGTGGTATACGGACGAACATGTTACTGTTTTGCATAATTGAACTTTAATGTATAATTTAACATGCATTTACTTTGGACATATAATACGGTATGCAGCAGTACAAACTACGCTGCAATTATTGCTGGTCTTCTGTCAACGTTTTCCTACCATCATCATCATCATCAAGAACCTTTTCCCTTATCCAACTCCTGCCAGGTCGGCGCGTTTTTGGCAATTCTGCACCTTCCTCTCTCCTTCCACCATTCTTCTTCCATCATTTTGTCCCATTCCTGGTTTCTTCTTCTTGCACTCCTCTTTATTGAATCGATCCATCTTGTTCTAGGTCTCCCTTTCTGTCTCTCTCCGCCATCTGTTTCGGTATTCCTTCCTCCTCCAACCTCTTTACATGTCCAAACCATTGTAGTTTACTCATATCAACCCTCATTTAGATTTTCCATTCCGACCTCCCTTCTAACATCTTTGTTTCTTAGTCTGTCTTTCCCATCATTCTTCTTAATGTCTTTTCACGAGAGTTTAGTCCTGATGTAAACATGGTATGTCCACGCCTCCGCCAAAGGAAGAGTTGTGATTGGCTGAGCGTGTAGTACCAACCTCCACCCCGTCAACGTCTCGTGCTCGGACGTACAGGGCTACGCATCGCATACGACAACAGTGCGAAGATCTGAACTTCTGAATAAACGACTAAACCTGGATTCTATTTACTTAGTTTATTGAACACATTCACAGTGCACTGCCTATGGTCACTTCTGAGCGGTTTTCCTCTTTTGTGCTTCACTACACGTGATGGTCCTAACTCTTGCTTCATTTCTCTCACTATGAATACTGACACTGACTGCTGCTGCAAGATGCAACACCTTATCTTCACGCTGTACAGATTGGGACTTACCCTCACTATGAGAAAACTTCTTGTATTACACCACGCCTTGTGCCTTCATTTCTCGTTATTTAATCACTATTTTATTAAAACGAAACCATATATATACCGGTATATCTGACAACTATATTTTAATTTGATTACGTACTCTTCCAAACTCTCTGAATGTAATAAACTAAAATAAAATAAAATTAATGCGACGTCCTACTTTTCTTCGAGCTCTCATACAGTCGAGTGAGTGTGACGGTTGCTTCTCCACTTAACTACGTCATGTCCACGTGCATAGGCAAGGTGCTCCGCCCATTTGTTTACATCAGGATTAAACTCTTGTGAAAAGCGTTATAGTTATTTCATTTCGCTGGCTTGAATTCTAGTTCCCTCCCTACTCACCTTAGTTTAGTTAGTGATACTTTAGTTGCTTTAGTTATACTTTAGGTTGTAAAGATTTCATATGTTTAAATTTTATGTAAAATATACATTGTATATACATGAAGTGGTTAAGTGTAAGAAAGGGCCGGGAGCCCTAACTTCGCCACAATAAAGACGCTTTAATAATAATAATAATAATAATAATAATAATAATAATAATAATAATAATACTTGTCGTTGTGCAGGTCAATATGGGTGCATAGTACATTTTGCACATTATCTCCTTACACCTCCTTACTCCAGACCATGTTTCTTACACTCTGATAGAATGCATTGCCCCATTGCACCCTCCTGCTAATCTCTATGTCCAGCCTGATATTCTACATTAATTCTCTTCCTAGGTATTTAAAATTGTCAATAATTTCAAGACTTCGACCACTGTTTTTCGCAATGCCTTTGCCTTATCTTTCTCCTCTTGATATGATCATCGTCTTGCTTTTCTCTGCGCTGGTTTTCATACCATACTTTCCAATTTTCTTGTTCGGTACAAACAGTTGTTCTTTTAGTGCTTTGCTTTTCCGCAGACCACAATATCGTCTGGAAATGGTAATAACATTTTCTTATACCCATATGCTTCATTTGTCTTCTTTACAATTCCTTCCATAGCAATCAGGAACTTTTCCTTTGCAAGCTGCTTTACGTCGCACCGATACAGATAGGTCTTATGGCGACGGTGGGATAGGAAAGAGCTAGGAGTGAGAAGCGGTCGTGGCCTTAATTAAGGTACAGCGCCAGCATTTGCCTGGTGAAAAAGTATTTATTTACTGTATACAATACTCTGTTACAACTTGCAAATATGCTGATTTTTTGGAATTATGATTATCACAACAGAGGAGAAGGTGTTTATCCTGGAACATTATTTCCGGTCATATGATGGAGCATCTGACTGCGCCAAGTTTGCTTTACGTTAAAGAACATAGCTAGGAGCGATTTAATAAGGAGACGCTAAATAAAAGCAATGTTAACTGTGTAGACAAGTCCAGTCATATGGGATGAAGCTTTTGTCAACGAAAGGGAACATCAGGGCTCGCAAGAACCGTCACCACCAACTTATTTCACTAACATCTACAGTGGGTATGAATATAACAAAATATTAGGGTTTTAATCCTTTCGTATCGTTGTTTTTTTCTTTTTCTTTCTTTACAGTTGGCTATACGTCTCACCGACAGAAATAGGTCTTACGGCGACGGTGGGACAGGGAAGGACTTGGAGTAGGAAGGAAGCGGCCTTGGCGTTAAAGTACAGCCCAGCATTTGCCTGGTGTGAAAAAGGGGAACGGCGGAAAACCATCTTTAGGGCTGCCGACAGTGGGGTTCGAAGCCATTATCTTCGAATGCAAGCTGCGCGCTCCTAACCGCACGGCGAACTCTCTCTCAGTTATATAGTTTTTAATGCATGCTACCCGCTGTTGGTGGGGGATGCACATGAAGAGTACACCCTCGGTATCCCCTGCCTGTCGTAATGTGCGACTAAAAGGGGCGCCAAGGTATGATGTTATTAGAACCATGAGACTGCTTGCGATTAGTACCATTACGTGCGGAACACCATGGGTCGACGTTACGTGCTACTAGTACCACTGTGTGAGGAAAACCATGGGTCTACGTTGCATAGGAGCAGTACCATTATGCGAGGAACACTACGGGTCTGGGCGTTGCTTCCACTGGATTCAGAATGGGTCTGTGTTACCTGTGAGTAGTACCACTTTACGAGAAACAGCATGGATTTACGTTGCCTGTGATTAGTTCCACTATGTGAGAGTTATCACGGGTTTGGCTGGCGCCCGTGATTAGTATCACTGTGTGAGAAAAACCATCGGTCTGCGTTGCTTGTGAGCACTACTCTTAAGTTCGAAACACCATGGTTTTGTGTTATCTGTGAGTGGTGCCATCTGTGTGCACACCATGGTTCCGCTTTACCAGTGATTACTATCATGAGGGGCCGGTGACCTGGACAACAGACATCTCTGGAAATAAGGAATTGTGAATTGGATCCTCTGACTGTCCTGGGTTCCTGGTCATTTTTTCATCTTCATTCGTTTTAGATTCTAGTCACTGGATAAATTTTGCAGTTTTAATTATCGTGTTATTTCGTTGGAACTCGTACCATTAGGGGCCGAAGAACAACCAAGCTGTTAGGCCCTTTTAAACAACAAAGTCTTCTCAGTTTTAATTACTGTGTTGATGGGTTGAAAGTTCCTTTTGGGGATCATCGTAAGTACCTAGGTATTAATATAGGGAACGATGTTCGTTAGGGTAATCACGTAAATGGGATTGTAAATAAAGGGAACAGATCTCTGCACGTGGTTTGAGGGTATTTAGGGGTTGTAGTAAGGATGTAAAGGAGATGGCATATATGTCTCTGGTAAGACCCCAAACTAGAGTATGGTTCAAGTGTGTGGGACCCTCATCAGGATTACTTGATTCAAGAACTGGAAAAACTCCGAAGAAAAGCAGCTCGATTTGTTCTGGGTGGTTTCCGACAAAAGTGTGGCGTTACAAAAATGTTGCAAAATTTGGACTGGGAAGACTTTGGAGAAAGGAGACGAGCTGCTTGACTAAGTGGTATGTTCCGAGCTGTCAGTGGAGAGATGGCTTAGAATGACATTAGTAGACGAATAATTTGAGCGGTATCTTTAAAAGTAGTAAAGATCACAATATGAAGATAAAGTTGGAATTCAAGAGGATACATTTCGGTAAATATTCGTTTATAGGAAGGAGAATTAGGGATTGGAATAACTTACCAAGGGAGATGTTCAATACATTTCCAATTTCTTTGCAATCTTGTAAGAAAAGGTTAGGAAAATAACAGATAGGGAATTTGCCACCTGGGCGACTGCCCTAAATGTAGATCAGTAGTAATTCATTGAAACATCATAATCATCATCATCATCATTTATTGCACGCTATAATATTATGTGCATGATATTAACAGGTTGACAAACTTTCTTCTGATCTAGGCGCTAGTTCTAAAAAACCAGGCTCCAAAATAATACAAAATATAGTGTGATGAATAGACCTACATAATTAAATTCGATAAGTTATATAGCAAATACAAACATAACTTAATATACAGGCTATCGTTCCAAGATTACCGCAAGTGAAATTTTACAAGTCCGGCCCCGTGGTGTAGGGGGCAACGCGCCGGCCTGTCACCCGGCCGCCTCGGGTGCGATTCCCGGCTGAGTCAGATGTTTTAATGGTAAATGATTTATATCCCTGGCCTGGGGACTGTGTGCTTGTGTCTTCCTTAACGTTCTTTTCCTCACACTGTACACTTCCTCCATTCCAATTACACGCAGGTTCATATCACATGGTGCCAGTAGGGGCAAAAGATCTCTATAGGTCGACGCCCCGAACAAAATACCAAGCAACAACGTGTGTTGTTTCCCATGCACATGTTTTGTAGTTCGAGCACTGGAGTACCAATTCTGGATGGATCAAAATTCTCTAAAGATGGTCTATTCATATAAATCAACATTAAATTATTAAGGCTGTACGACCCGCTTGATGACCTCGAAATGTTGTTTGTTACCTTCATTAAACTAAGCCCTTTCTCACAAGAAACACTTGGCAACGATAAAACTGACACGAACCGAAGGAACTTGTCCGAAGGCCTACAGATTACGAGGTGTCATGTGGTCGGTACGACGAATCCTCTTGGCCGTTATTATTTTTTGTTTCTAGACCGGGGTCGTCGTCTCACCGTCAGATGGCTCCTAAATTGTAATCACGTAAGCTGAGAGGAGCTCGAACAGGTGTACAGATCCAGGTATAGTCGCCTCCGGTTCATAGAGCCCGGATTATATTCACAGCCAAGCTATCGATTTTAACCGCATTGGGTTAATTCATCTAGCGCGGGGACTGGGAATTTGTGATCGTTTTAATACACAAGAACACACCATTGTGACTGCATTATTCTACGTAGGGTTGGTGATAGGAAGAGCATCCGACCTTTAAACTGGGCTTATTGCACATCAGGGTCGAACCCAGATAATTTGGGAAAATGACAAGGAAGATGAAAGAAGCAGCTCCTTAACAGCATCAACGAGTCATGCCAATCGGCAATGATTCTGTAAAGGAAGTAATACTCTTTAATCGTCTTCTTCTTGTGTCGTTTTTCACACACCTATGTTGCATGCGTATTCGGTCCTTTTTAACGGCTGGATGCCCTTCCTGACACCAACCCTATGCAGGGGGATATAATCACTATTGCGTGTTTCTGTGGTGTGTTGTCTGAATATGAAGAGCAGAGTATTGGGGCAAACACAAATAGCCAGTCCCCGAGCTAGAATAATTAGACGGGATTAGAATACAACCGGGGACCCTCTGAACCAAAGGCCTCAACGCTACCGTTCAACCAAGAAGTTGGACATACCCGTTAATCTTTTAATTACCGGGCGAGTTGGCCGTGCGGTTAGGGGCGCGCGGCTGTGATCTTGCATGTGGGAGGTAGTGGGTTCGAATCCCACTGTTGGCATCCCTGAAGATGGTCTTCTGTGGTTTTCCATTTTCACACCAGGCAAATGCTGGGGATGTACCTTAATTATGGCCACGGCCGCTTCCTTCCAACTCCTAACCCTTTCCTAGCCCATCGTCGCCATAAGACCTATCTGTGTCGGTGTGACGTAAAGCCACCAGCAAAAAAAAATAAAATAATTTTTAAAATTGTTCTGTTGTTCTCCCTTATATCTCATGGCTGTTACGATCTCGTACATATAATTCACTGAGTGAACTCGCTGAGTAAGCAAGCTTCCCTTTCAATCAACCGTCCCGACACGCCGCGACGTTGAAGCACCACAAGTGTTTGTAGAATTGGATGCCAGGTCGCGGTGAGGTCACACACTAAGCTAATATTGTTGTAACCTTCTGTAAGGATTATTACCACACTGTTCACACCTAGGTATCGGAATTAACACAGCACTGCTGCTACTGGTACAGAGTTTGTTATTGCTTGCACATGGTGCAGAGTGCCGAGCTAACGGCCAGTAAAAATTAATATTAAAACAGGAACAGGGTGCTTGTTCTTGTTAAGTCGCTCCACGCAGGGGGAATTCAATATATGAACAAGGACTGAACGTGTACCTTGCACTTAAATTTTATTACAACGTAATTTACTGAGCAAGTCACTGCGCTGTTTGGGTCACGTAGCTGTCAGCTTGCATTCGGGAGGTAGTTGGTTCGAACTCCACTGTCTGCAGCCCTGAAGATGATTTACCGTGGTTTCCCATTTTCACTCAAGGCAAATAAATGTTGTGGCTTTATCTTAATTAAGACCATGGTCGCTTCCTTCCCAACTCCTAGCCCTTTCCTATCCCATCGTTGCCATAAGACGGTATCTGTGTCACTGCGATGTAAAGCAAATGAAAAATGAAAAAAATACATAATTTCTAAGAAAAATATGGGTGGGGGCATGTGAGGGGCTGTCCCGCTGAGTTTTCACGACATCGTCCCCTGACGGAAACATTTAGTCTGAAATTGAGGTACCCGTTAGGTAGTCAGTTCAGTGCAGTGTTTTATTTCTTTTGCTATTTGCTTTACGTCGCACCGACACAGATAGGTCTTATGGCGACGAGTTATTACTAAGGTTGGAAGGTAAATAAAAAGCCGTATTTCTTCACTGAGCTCATTTTACATGAAATATAAAAAATAACTGTGAATGATGGGTCCCCGAACCCGTTTAAATTAATTTTAAGTTGCATTTAAATGCATATTTCGGCCATTTTTATTCTTTTGGAGATACATTGCTAATTTTAGTGATATAACTTCTTATTTGGTTGAGCATTTTAATTGAGGCGTGGTTCTTATCGAGTTTTCCCCTGTGGGAGGGGGACGCAGACGAAGAATACACCCACAGTATCTCCTGCGACTAAAGGGGGTGACCAAGGGATGATGACATTAAAACCATGAGACTACTTTGATTAGTACCATTACGTGCCATTACATGGCTAGGAGTGTGATGGAAGTGGCAGTGGCCTTAATTAAGGTACAGCCCTAGCATTTGCCTGGTGTGAAAGTGGGAAACAACTGAAAACCATCTTCAGGGCTGCCGAATGTGGGGTTCAAACCCTCTATCTCCCGAATACTGGGTACTGACCGCACTTAAACGACTGCAGCTATCGAGCTACTACGGGTTAGGCTGGCGCCCGTGATGTGTGAGTAAACCATGATCTGTGTTTCCTGAGAGTAGTACCTTTAAGTGAGGAACACCATGGGATTGTGTCACCTGCGAGTAGTGCCATTGTGTGTGATATACCATGGGTCTACATTACCTGTGATTAGTACCACCATGCGAGGAACACCATGAGTTTATGTTACCTGTGATTAGTACCACCATGCGAGGAACACCATGAGGTTATGTCACCTGTGATTAGTACCACCATGCGAGGAACACCATGGTTCTGCTCTGTCAGTGATTAGTACCTTTATGAGGGGCCGGCGATCTGTATTTTGGACCCGTTTAGATAATAAGTATCATCCCAGTAATTAAGACATTGCGAATTGGATCCACTGATTTGCTTTCGTTTCACGATAATTTTTTTCATGATCATTCGTTTTAGATTCTAATCAGTGGATACATTTTGAAGTTTTAATTTTAATTTCGTTCACCTCATACCATTAGCCAACGACCGTAGCCGTGTTGAAACACCGGATCCTTGGAGATCTGCGAAGTTAAGCAACATTGGGCGTGGTCAGGAGTTGGATGGGTTGCCACGCGCTGTTGGTAGGGGGTAAGGGAATGGAGGAGCGGAAAGGAACTGGCCACCCTACCGTACGTAAACTCCGGCTCAGGAACACCTCTGCGGAGGTTCGGACCTGCCTTCGGGCAGAATAACCCTTACCTTACCATACCATTAGAGGCCGATGACGTAGCCGATAGACTCCTTTAAACAATAAACATCTTCATCACCATTTAACAAGGTTCATGTTACCTGTTCAAACGCAGAATTTCAAAATATTGTAATATATGTATTTTTCTTCCGAAAGAGATAAGTATCAGGTTTATAAGACGTGATTTCGAGAGAATGATAGTGTACGAACGTAAGCCGACGACCTTGCAAGCAGTGTACACGTGTTCGACCTGGCAAGCATCAGTCGCCAGTCTGAATCTCAGCTGTTAACACAGTGAGACAGTTATCATTACAACACCGTATTTTCGTATGGAAAAGTTCTGGTTTCATCTTAATGGTCGCGTGAGCAGTCATAACTCTCGCTACTGTGTGCAGAAAATCCTAATGGTGTTTATGAAGTCACTCATTATGATAGGAAGATTGGTGTTCATGTGTTGTTAGTGCAAGACTAATAATTGGGCCTATATTTTTCGAGACTGAAGTAAACGCAGGGAGATACGAAGATGGCATTTTGACGCCATTCTTCCACCAGTTAACGGAAGAAAAAGGAATGGCGTGGGTAGCTTCAACAAGATTCAGCCCCTGCTCATACAGCATAAGATTCCCTTCTCAAATCTCGGAAGTGTTTGCAGACAGAGCGATCAGTGCAAATCTATTTCCCTCTCGTTCTCCAGATATAACAGTGTGTGATTTTTTTACTTCTGGGGTAAACTGAAAGAAAACATTACGAATGAAATCAGAAACATTACAGTGGCAGAACTCTCAGCGTCAGCCAGAATGTGGTTACCAGATACAATGGCTGTATAACCCACGGAGGACGACAATTCCAGCCTCTTTCATACGGCAGGATTTCATATAAGAGTGTAAATACGCTTAAAGCAGGGCGGCCGCGTGCGACGTAAGTTCGGCTGAGGCAGCTGCCGTGGCGCAGAGTACAAATACCGTACGTTCGGTCTGAGTTTATATGAGAAGACCCTGTAGTCGCGGTCACCGTATATTTTTTTGTTGCTATTTGTTTTACGTCGCACCGTCACAGATAGGTCTTACGGCGACGATAGGATAGGAAAGGCCTAGGAAGTGGAAGGAAGCGGCCGTGGCCTTAATTAAGGTATAACCCCGGCATTTGCCTGGTGTGTAAAATGGGAAACCACGGAAAACCATCTTCAGGGCTGCCGACAGTGGGGCTCGAACCCACTATCTCCCGATTACTGGATACTGGCCACATTTAAGCAACTGCAGCTATCAAGCTCGGTGGTCACCATATTAGACGAGTCAGAGAAATTACGCTGCTGCCAAGTTTATGTAGTATCCGACTAAGACATGTCTGAATTGAACACATCGTTTCGGTGCGCGAGGCAGTATGTTCTCTCCCAAGCTCCTGATGTTATCTCCTACAATGTTGCAAAACAAATTATACTGTAAGCTTTAGCAAAGACTGCTCATTTCAACTGTTTTCGATATAAACTATTTTAAATAACTATTAGGAATAAAAATCTGAATAAGTAAATTAAATCCGTAAAATCATGTATTGGAATATTCGCTAAGCGACCACGTTTTTGTTTCTTAAGCCAATGAATTATTCTCTGTGGAGGGAATGTAGAAAATCGTCTGACTTAACTTTTCTATCTGAAATATGTTCCCAAGGACCTCTTAGTTTCCCTTGAAAATAGCTCGGAAAGTGGGCAATATAAATGTTGCTAAGTGAGGTAGTTCGGGTCGCGGGCGTCAGCGCACGGCACAGGACACTGTACAGTAAATACGTGTGGATTAAATATTAATCTGTACCAGTTTTATTAAAATATTGTTATTTGTTTATTGTCCGACTCGTTTGCTAAATGGTCAGCGTACTGGCCTTCGGTTCAGAGGGTCCCGGATTCGATTCCCGGCCGGGTCGGTGGTTTTAACCTTCATTGGTTAATTCCAGTGGCCCGGGTGCTGGGTGTTTGTGCTGTCCCCAACACCCCTGCAACTCACACACCACACATAACACTATCGTCCACCACAGTAACACGCAGTTACCTACACATGGCAGATGCCGCCCACCCTCATCGGAGGGTCTGCCTTACAAGGGCTGCACTCGGCTAGAAATAGCCACACGAAATTAATTAATTAATTAATTAATTAGATTATTGTTTGCAATATAACTTTAAACACCTGTATCCTGTATATTGGGCCATGTAATATAGAAAAAGAAATCCTTTAAGGAATGCGTAGGCCTAGAGCGAACCGGCGTCTATTGGACAGCATTGCATGGTCAACGTTGCCAATCCGTGCTCAGAGTTAAGCGACTGTCGATCATCTGTTGCTTCGCCTTTCCCATATCTGGCAACAGCGCAATTTTCCTCACCCGTCTAATTCAGTGGCCGCTGATTTAGACTAATCTGGTGGCGGGCTGAGTGGCTCAGGCGGTTGAGGCGCTGACTTTCTTACCCCAACTTGGCAGGTTCGATCCTGGCTCAGTCCGGTGTTATTTGAAGGTGCTCAGATACGTCAGCCATGTGTCGGTAGATTTACTGGCACGTAAACGGACTCCTGAGGGACTAAATTCCGGCACCTCGGCGTCTCCGAAAACCGTAAAAGTAGTTAGTGGGACGTAAAGAAAATAACATTATTATTAGACTAATCTGAGGCAGCTCTGTCGACGGGGCACATACAGTTACACTTCAAACAACATTTAATTTGCAACGACGTTCTCCGTTGACACTGGCCGTCGCGTGACGTGCCTTATGTGAGCAATTTTTGCTTGGTCTGACTCTTCCTACACATTGCAAAAACGAAAGTGAAAATAATCTTTCGAAACATCAGGGAAAAGGCACCCGGCTACTCTTAATTTCATACTTCATTTCTTGTCCCGAACTCTTCCGAAGAACTGACTACACCCAGGTATATTTCACCAAGTAGTGGTGATTGGTTGGAATCACCGAGTTCCAAAATGGAAATGTATTCCCACTACTTTCTCAGTATTAACTTGTAATTCTTAATCCGCTTATCGTACGGGGTTGTTTTTCGCCTGGGACTCAGCGAGGGATCTCAACTCTACCGCCTCAAGGGCAGTGTCCTAGGGCGTGAGACTTGGGGTCGGGAATAAAACTGGGGAGGAGGACCAGTACCTCGTCCAGGCGGCCTCACCTGCGATGCTGAACAGGAGCCTTGTGACGAGAATGAGAAGATAGGGAGGGATTGAAAACGAAGAGGGAAAGAAGCGGTCATGACCTTAAGTTAGGTACCGTCCCAACATTTGTCTGGAGGAGAAATATGGAAACCATGGAAAACCACTTCGAGGATGGCCGAGGTGGGAATCGAAGCCCCATCTACTGAGTTGACCTTTCGAGGCTGAGTGGACTCCGTTCCAGCCCTCGTACCACTTTCCAAATTTCGTGGCAGAACCGGGAATCGAACCCAGGCCTCTAATCACACTAACCACTATACCACAGGAGTGGACTGGTGAAAAAATGAAAATCCACAGCTTGTTTCCAGTTATTCGATCGGGTCAGGAATGAATGAATTAACACCCCATCTAGCGGCGAGGATAGGAATTGTGCCGGCTCCCGAAACCTGTCTCACTCCTATGGAACAGTGATTAATGACTAACAGATGAAATGAAATTATATTGGAGAATGTTGATGGAATGGAAGACGACAGGGAAAACCGGACTAACCAGAAAATAATCTGCCCCGCCTCCGCTTTGTTCAGCACATATCTCACTTGGAGTGACAGGGATTTGAACCACGGAACCCAGTGATGAGAAGCTGGTGCGCTGCCGCCTGAGCCACAGAGGTTGGCAGACGGATTGGTATTAACTGGTGATACTTCAATAAAATTGAGCACTTTCCAGTTTGTACGTGTAACTAAAGAAGGAAGTAATGTTAAATATGCGTTATGTGCACATCTTAAGGACTTATAATAAACATCTCGCGAAGGAGTGATAGATGTACTATCATAGAAGAGAAAAATGGAACATCGCCTTTGTGAGTAGTGTTGTTGTTTTTCGGACATGCTTCCCTAAGGTAACAATCATGTGCGCTCGGTGGCTCTTACCTGCTGTAAAGAGAGACAAGTGACCCTTTCTTCCTTTTACTCTTTCTCCCATGAGTCCTTCAGCTGAGACAGAGAACAAGAGAGGGAGATTTTCCCGTATGTAGCATTGCATTATGTTCCTGGGAGTCGTAAAGCTCCATACGGCCCGCCTCGGCCCGGCTACACCAATAAAAGTCTTGTTCATTCTAGCGCAACTTTTTGTTTAACGCCCCGTACTTTTTTCTCCTCTCGGGCACTCTAGTTTACGAGCGAACATAATTTTAATACATAGGACATCGCTATAAAAAGAGGAAATATGTTATTGTCTAGGTATTGCTCATCAGATGAGTTGAAGCACGCTTTGATATGAATGCATCGTAGACACTAACGTATGTATGTATGTATGTATGTATGTATGTATGTATATATGTATGTATGTATGTATGCATGCATGCATGCATGTATGTATGTATGTATGTATGTATGTATGTATGTATGTATGTATGTATGTATGTATGTATTTAACTCATTAATCCAGAGGAATTGGGGGTCTAGGTTATCCGAATTAATGGAAGTCCGGATTAACCAAAATAACTTATGAAATAAGCCCAGACAGTAGCGGTGCTAAGAAGCTCGGAGCCCCTCCGCAATAATTGAAAATGCTGCTCCTCGTTTACTGATAAGGAAAGTTACAAGTTTATTTCGTAGTGCAGGGTTGTATATTATTACAATGCACAACAACGACATAATAATAATAATAATAATAATAATAATAATAATAATAATAATAATAATAATAATAATAATAATAATAATAATAATAATAATAATAATAATAATTCCTTCTTTTTCTACCGCTTATCCCACACATGTGGGGTCGCGGGTGCGAACTGTGTCGCACATGTGGATTTGGCCCTGTTTTACGACCGGATGCCCTTCCTGACGCCAACCCTATATGAAGGGATGTAATCACTATTGCGTGTTTCTGTGGTGGTTGGTAGTGTAGTGTGTTGTGTGAATATGAAGAGGAAAGTGTTGGGACAAACACAAACACCCAGTCCCCGGGCTAGAAGAATTAATCAGAGACGATTAAAATCCCCGACCCGGCCGGGAATCGAACCCGGGACCCTCTGAACCGAAGGCCAGTACGCTGACCGTTCAGCCAACGAGTCGAATAATAATAATAATAATAATAATAATAATAATAATAATAATAATAATAAATACATAATTTTCTTTTCAGATCCGAAGGAATTAAAATAAACACACACACACACACACACACACACAAGAAAATGTATATTCCAATTATAGTAACCAAAACACGCTGACCGGTACACTAATTAGAAATGATCTACTTCCTAAACAAACCAAACCCCATGGCACTACAGCCCTTGAAGGGCCTTGGCCTACCAGGCGACCGCTGCTCAGTCCGAAGGCCTGCAGATTACGAGGTGTCGTGTGGTCAGCACGACGAAATCCTCTCGGCCGTTATTCTTGGCTTTCTAGACCGGGGCCGCTATCTCACTGTCAGATAGCTCCTCAGTTCTAATCACATAAGCTGAGGGGACCTCCAACAAGCCCTCAGGTCCAGGTAAAAATCCCTGACCTGGCCGGGAATCGAACCCGGGGCCTCCGGGTGAGAGGCAGACACGCTACCCCTACACCACGGGGCCGGCGGATCTACTTCCTAGGACCAATTAATTTACAACTCAACCGTCCATCGTAGGCCTACTTAGCTACACTGACTGCCGAAAGTTTTAAACAGGCTCGAAACTTCAGTACTTAGAGTTTAGGTAAGGAGGATGTCTTTGTTATCGCATCTTTACTGACTTACTGGATTCCCAGAACTGGCTAATTACTTCAAGAACCTTGTTGATTGTTGTGAGTGGCAGCAAGGGATGGTTATTATTGGACAGGTTGGGAAACCCACATTCTTTCAGATATAACTACTGTTCTCCTATCGACGAAAGAAGCTCTCTCTCTGCACTATGACGGCCGAAGTTTGGAATAACCCTCGGTAATACAAATAATACTGCGTTGTGTTCTGTAGCATTACCAGTATGTAAAATCGCTGTTCAGCTACTGAAGCCATGGGGCCTCCCGCCCCGCGGGGACTGCCGCTGAGCCCAGGTACATACTATTAAACACTCTGTTCATGAAAAAGAACGTGTGCATTACAGTATTTTAAATTTAAGAAATACAAGATATAATGCAGTACATTATTTGATCCTGCAGAATACAGAGTAACGGTCCGACTCGTTGGCTGAACGGTCAGCGTAATGGCCTTCGGTTCAGAGGGTCCCGGGTTCGATTCCCGGCCGGGTCGGGGATTTTAACCTTAACTGATTAATTTCAAAAGTACGGGGGCTGGGTGTACGTGTTGTCTTCATCATCATTTCATCCTCATCAAGACGCGCAGGTCGCCTACGGGAGTCAAATAGAAAGACCTGCACCTGTCGAGCCGAACCCGTCCTGGGATATCCCGGCACTAAAAGCCATACGACATTTCATTTCATTTACAGAGTAACGATTGGGAAAAGAAAAAATATCTCCTTACAGGCCATGAAGGCTCGTGGAGGGGTGAGAGGTAAAGGCTTCCACCATGCGTAACCTCGGCGCTTGGTAGGGCAGAGTGGTTAGCTATACCCCCGGCCGCCTTCGTCTCCAGGAATTAATCTGGTACTCATTTTTAGCGAAGGCTGAGTCAACCTCAGGGCCATGTATACCTCCGGAAGTATAAATCTCGTTTCTTAAATATCACGACGTCCTGACGGGGGACCGAACCCACGTCCTTCCGGGTGAATCGAGCACGCCTTTACCGCCTCGGCCAGGCAGCCCCTAGAATAAGTATTGCAGTACAGAATATTAGAACATGGCAGTCGAGGCACACCTTCATTGACCACACTTGACACGCTTACTGATTTGAAGAAACTGTTGATCTTTTGTTGTCTTCCTTTTACATTAATTTCTTTAATAATTGACTCTCGCAGATGCCTTAAATATTCGTAATATGCAGATGTGATTTCATTTATCTTCAACGTATTTTAATGACAATGTTTAGAATGCCTTTAATTTGACTAAGTTTTGGCTTCGGGTTAATAGTGTCACCTGCTTCATCCTGCTCATATTCATCCGTTTCAGATGTTTCTGCAGCTATCACACTTTCAATGATCTCCTCCTCTGTGTAGTTTACAACATTGCGTTCGTAACTAAGCTTTATACTGTAATTGTAACTACACTGACTTAGCAAATGTCATGGGATAGCCTCCTCTGGCCCTGCGAACTGCAGTGAGACGCCGTGGAAGTGAGTCGACAAGTCCTGGTAGTCCTCTGGACGCAGGTGACTTCAAATCGTTTGCAGAGCGGCCGCCAATGCTGGTCTATTCGTGGGTGCAGGATATATGGCACGGAGCCTACGTTCCAGGACATCCCAGATATGCTCGATAGGGTTCATATCGGGGCTCCTGGGTGACCATGGCAGTCGTTGGACCTCCGCTGCATGTTCCTGGAACGTTTCCCGGGTGACGTGGGAGCGATGTGGCGGCGCGTTATCATCTTGAAACACTGCAGAACCGCCTGGGCGCTGGAAGGCCAAAAATGGGTGGAGATGGTCTCCGAGCAGCTCAAGATATTGCGTACCATTCAGTCTCTTCCAGAACAACTAGGGGGCCCATTCCATACCAGGAAATTGCACCCCAGACCATAAAAGAGACACCAGCGCCCTGGACCACACCTTCGAGGCAGGCGGGATCCATCGCTTCATGGGGTCTGCGCCTTACACGGTGCCTCCCATCGGCATGGTGCAGTTGAAATCGTGATTCGTCCGACCATATCTCGTTACGCCATTGTTCCAGTGTCCATCCCTGGCGACTGGCGACAAATGCGCGTCGTTGTGCCCGATGACGTTGGGTTAACAGTGGCACCCGCGTGCGGCGCCGGCTTCCATACCCCATAGAACCCATGTTCTTACGGATTGTCCACTGGGAGACGTGTCTAGCATGTCCTGTATTGAACAGAGCCGTGATTTGTTGCACGGTTGCCCGTCTGTCAGTATTGACAATCCGTCTCAGATGTCGCCGGTCACGGTCATCGAGGGTGGCTGGACGGCCAGTCGTTCGTCTTTTGTTGACGGTGACACCCGCATTCAACTATTCACGATACACCCTGGACACGGTTCATCGTGTGAAGCCGAATTCCCGTACCACTTCCGAAATCGCACTTCCCATCCGTCGGCCATCGACCACCATACCCCGTTCGAACGGTGTCAGCTCACGACGACGTTCCATGTTACACCTGTCACATGCACAGCCACTGCTCACAAGGTCTCCTATACAACTGCCGCTGGCACAGGGGGCGTGTGGTACGCAGACAACACACCTGCACATCAGTGCTCCGCTATCCCATGACATTTGCTCATTCAGTGTATGTATTATTTTTAAACGGCTGTCTGGATTAAGTGAAGTCCGGACTAATGCGGCCAGGATTAATAAGGGTCTACTGTATATATATGGAGGTCGGACTGTTTGGCTCAGGGGGTAGAGCGCTGGTTTTCGGAATTCAAGTTGGTGGGTTCGGTCCCGACTCACCCCCGATAGTATTTGAAATTGCAGGGATACAGCAGCCTCGTGCCGGTAGAATTACAGGCAGTAAAATAAGAACTATAGTAAGTCACCACCATGTCTTCGAGAACCGGAAAATTTGTTAGTAGGACGTAACACGTAAACTAGCATATGGAGAGAGTGAAATTAAACCAGAACCGTTGTAATACACTGAAAGGCAGGGAGAAAAATAATCAGCATAGAATTTGGTTTCTGAAGTGGGCATTTTTCCTGTAGTCTCTCTACGATACCCATTACCGATTTAAGGTGCTTTCAAAGCAACGTTATTGAATTTAGTTTTGTCATTAAATGTCTCTAGTCTTTCTGGTCGGGGTATCGAATAAAAAAAGCTCCAGTTTTTTATCTTTAATGGTTACGCAGTTTGCGGGTTTTGCCACTTTATCGGTGGGTTTTGCGAAAAACAACCACTTCAAGACTTTTTCAAATCCACTTCGTATGAGCTTTCGAATGACTTTAAGATTGCTAATATTGACCCCATAGAACCCTAAAGTAAGTGGTAACGTATGAAACGTTAACGTCTTCTTCTTCTTCTTCTTCTTCTTCTTCTTCTTGCGTTCCGGTCTTCTAAGGACCACGTTACAATTTGAATTCTTCCTCCTTAGTTGTTCTTTCCTTTTATTCCAGTATTTCATTGTTTCACTGTGCTTCTTTTTCCTGTCTTCAGTCCACTTTCTGCCTGTTTTCTTTTCCTTCCTTCCTTGGAATCCTTCCATTTGTAGGACTTTCTTCCTAAAAATCTTTCTTTCCAATAATTCTTCTTCCCGTATGTTGTTCCTTTGCAAGTCTTTCTTGACTTCTTGAATTCAGGTGGTGTTTGATTTTTTTTTCCCAAAGGTACTCGAAAATTCGTTTAGTTAGTCTATTGTCATCCATTCTGTAAATGTGTCCAAGAAATAGCAACGTTTCATATATATTGATGATTGTTTATTAATTATGATAACAGCAGGCAATGGTATGATAGTGAACAGAGTGAAAAGTCAGGTCGTACACAAAGAGGGGAAATGCTCTCAGTTTTAATTACTGTATTGATGAGATGACCCAGCGTGTTGGCTGTGTGATTAGAGTTATATAGTAGTGAGCTTGCATTCGGGAGATTGTGGGTTCGAACCCCACTGTCGACAGCCCTGAAGATGCTTTTCTATAGTTTCCCAGGCAAATGCTGGGGCTGTATCTTATTTAAGGCCACGGCCGCTATTCCATCGTCGCCATAAGACCTGTCTGTGTCGGTGTGACGTAAAGCCAGTTGTAAGTAAAAAAGGCTGATGGGATGACAGTAATTCATGGGGATCACTGTAGGTATTGATATAGGGAAACTTATTCATTGGAGTAATCAAATAAATGGGCCTGGGAATAAGGTTCCAGGTCTCTTCACATGGTTATGAGGGCATTTAGGGGTTGGAGTAAGGATGTAAAGGAGAGGGCGTGTAAGTCACTTGTAAGACCCCAACTAGAGTATGGCTTTAGTGTATGGGACCCTTACCAGAATTATTTGATACAAGAACTGGGATAGATTCAAAAGAAAGGATCACTGTTTGTTCTAGTTTATATAGGACAAAATAATATTCTTACGAAAATGTTGCGAACTTTCGGCTTGGAAGACTTGGAAATAAGGAGAAGAGCTGCTCGACTAAGCGGAATGTTCTGAGCTATCAGTGAGAGATGGCTTGGAATGACATAAGAAGACCAATAAGCTTCAGTGGAGTTTTTAAAAGAAGGAAAGTAGGAATTCAAGGGAACAAATTGAGACAAATGTTTTATTTATAGGAAAAGGAATGAGGGATTGGACTAATGTATTAAGGGAGGGTTCGATTCATTTCCAATTTCTTTGAAATCATTTAAGAACGGACTAGGTAAGGAACTGAATCTGCCACCTCGGTGACAGCCCTAAATAGAGATCAATTTGATTGATTGATTGATTGATTGATTGATTGATTGATTGATTGATTGATTGATTGATTGATTGATTGATTGATTGATTGATTGATTGATTCTAAGCAATTTAAATCTAAAATTCTAGTAGTAGCCAAATTTATACGCAATCTCATGGATCCTACAATCTCTGAAAATGTCTCTGTCTTCGCTCAATAATTGTTGCCTTCATTATTCTGATGTTTTGCCCGCACGCTGCCAAAGTTCAGCTCCAAAGTAATTTATAATCCGCTCTTCATCTTTTTTCTTCTACAGCGCTCTCATTATACGCACCATCGCTATTCGCTCAAACTACAATGTCACTTAAAATACAATAGATTACAGGACAGAAAGAAGTGCAGTATGCATCAAGGAAAGAATAAATGCAGTCAGAATCTGGACCATATCATTCTTTAATCGGCTTTTCTTAGTTTTTAATGAATGCTACTTCTTTGACTATCATATATTTTTTCTCTTCCTATCCTTGGCTTTAATCTCACTTCCTCCTTGAGTCTCGGCCAAATACTGCTGGGTCTATTTCATAACGCTTTAGAAAAAGAAATGTCTAATATTTTTGACTCGCTGCCAGAATGAAATCGCGCTCGCCATCTTGTTATGAAATTTAAAGCAGAACCACTAAGATAAAATATTAAACGCGTTATCGTATTCATTAGTAATCACATCTAAGGCTGAGTTCATTGCATTTCTTGAATTTTGTGGTCTGGTATCACGAGCTAACAATTTCTTGCACCACAAGTGGTATTGTAATAAGGATATCGCTGCAGTCACTGAAACAGTTGAATATTGTCATGCGAGAAACGCCTGTTGTCATGGGAACATAATAGAACGGATACGACATTCGAACTGTGCGTAGCTATATAAGTTCTTCTATTCATTTTTCTTTCAATCCTTAATTTTCCTCGTTGTTTCTTTTGCCTTTGTGTTTTGTTGTTAATTGTTGTGTCTCTACAGTTACTTTGTTAGTTTTTAACTTTTTCTTCTATTTGTATCATTAATGATTTTTCCTCGTTCTTCCACTTATTTTTGTATGTTTGCATTGTGCTATTCCATTGTAAAGATATTCTTCATTGCGGAACTCCGTAATTCGGCTTCACGCTGTTTTGGTTTCCCAAATAAATAAATAAATAAATAAATAAATAAATAAATAAATAAATAAATAAATAAATAAATAAATAAATAAATAAATACATTCGTGATCAGTTGGTTATCGGTAGAGCCATGATTTTTTCGCATTCATTTATGTTCGATTTCGCGAAAAGGCAACAATTTTTTCGCGAAATGGGGGTGACCCCATCGCTTTAATTTCGCTTTAATCCTTTCCTAAAATTATTCATGAAAAGTTTAAATCGTGAGATTTGTGAATTATTTATGTGAAAGGTACGAAGGCAAGTCTGTATCTGGAATTTTGCTCTAATTGTCTTTGGGTTGGCTCTAAGGCGTTGTGTACTCACCAGCCGGTAGATGGCACTGTTTTCTACGTCTGCGGTATGTTTTCAGTATTATCAGATCAGTACAGCTTGCGCTGTTGCGACGTAAAAATGGCCGCGGCACTCTCTGTTTACACCAAAGAAGAAGAGTGTTCCATGATGAGTTTTTTTTTTAAATTATTACTTGTTTGTGGTGTGAGGCTGTACCAGGAGCAAAACCTCATAGCAGAAGTCCTTCAGCACAATACGGGGACTATGTTTTGCCACAGCGGAGTATTTATCAGTGGATTGAACAGTTCAAAAGGATGAGGAAAGATCTCGGGGCGTCCATGCAGCCGTAACTGATGCCAATATTGAACAAGGGACTGACTGTTGTTGACGTGGTAAATCAAATGAACATTAGCCATGGTTCTCCATGTGAAATCATGCATAACAGGCTTAACTTTCACCAACTCTGTTCGAGATAGGTTCCAAAACAACTCAATGAAGAGCAGAAGCGCAATCATGTGAGAATTTGTTCTGCTCCTGAATGCAGATCAGTGATGATTGATTGGTTGGTTAGTTTATTTAAAGGTATAAAGCAATACAGTATTAGGCCCTACAAAATACAGAATAACTATTGCAGTACAGAATATTAGAACATGGCAATCGAGGCACACCTTCATTGACCACACCTGACACGCTTACTGGTATGAAGAAACTGCTGATCTTTTGTTGTCTTCCTTTGACATTAATTTCTTTAATAATTAACTCACGCAGATGTCTCAAATGTTCGCAATATGCAGATGTGTTTTCATCGTTGTTATCTTCAACGTATTTAATGACGTTATTTAGATGGTCTTTAACTTCACTAAGTTTTGGCTTAGGGTTAATACTATCACCTGCTTGATCCTGGTCATATTCATTGGTTTCAGACGTTACTGTGCTCGTAACTCAGCTTTATACTGTAATTGCATTTATTATTAAATAGAAAGGCACACAATGTGCAAGAATATCAAATTCGCTACGATGATTTTCAGAGAACAAGGCCTTTTCGGGCACTCCAGGGCGTGGTAACGACCACAAAAATTTTCACACCATCGGCACACACAATTATGGTTCGGTTCGTGAAAATAAAGTACAGCACATGCCTTATGATGGAAACAATTGACCGCTGCACGAGTCACTGTATGTCTGAGATCGAAGCTACTTTGGTATCAATTGTCTGTTGTCATTGCATCCGTTATATAAACGTCACTCAAAATTTCTGTCTTCTAAGATTTTAATTCATGTAACAGTTCTTGATGTTATATTATAGATTATAGAGTTATAGTATGACGTTAAGTCCTCAATGAAGAAACGTTATCGAGTCAGTTCATATACAAGCCTTGAGGGCGTTTGTTAATAATAAATAATAATAATAATAATCGTATGGCCTCAGCTACCGTGTGCAGACATTTCGATTTGACGCCATCTGGCTGTCTGCTCGACGTTTCGTTTTACTCAAGGCCCACTAGATGGCAGACAGAGTAAACCGGATCTCTCTTGGGCGACTCTGGCTGAGATTTAACGAATTTTGTCGGGTAAATACCAAATGTATCACCAGTGATCTTTTACATGCCGACATCGTACGACACGAATGGACTTTTTTCCGCCCTTCAAAAATCCGACTACCTCTCCCGGGTTTGAACCCGCTATCTTGGGATCCGGAGGCCGACACTCTACCACGGATCCACAGAGGCAGCTAGGGCGTTTGTTTAGATACGCATAGTGTAATTGAATTTATGTATTCTTTTTCTCCTTCCGGCAATTGCCGGGATGGTATCGTTCTCAAGGGCACGCACGGGTTGCTCCTTCCTTTTCCTACTCCGTCGAATTGCACCAGCACCCACAGAAAACACCCTCACACAGCGGTACACGTAGCTCACCTGCCTGAAATGCACCGGCAATGCAGATACGGAACTGGCAAACCGTACATGCCCTCAGACTCTCCCGGCACTTAAAAAGTATTTCGTTAAAATATATATTATCATCGTCTTATGACATCTGATGGTAGAACTGTTGGGAATCTAACCAGATTTTGGGCTGAAATCTCATCATACCCACATCAAATTCCGCCGGCATTATAGTTCAGAAAAGTCTCTTCAATTCCAAAGGCTGAATATTTTATCAGGAATATGCCTAGTTGAGGATTTGAAATCTCTTGGTAATGCACATTTTCTTGTCATACAGCAGCTGATCGCCCCAAGCTTTAATACCGGTGCCCCGGTTGAGCGGCTGAAGCTTAGCCAGCAGGTGCGCGGTTGTGCGGTCTTGGTTCTCCTAAATGTGCCCGTGGCCATGCGGTCGTTCATCGATCAGATGTTGAGTGTTAGAATTGGCTTTGCATTCGTACGCTATCTGAATGGAAATAATTGGTATTATTCATAAAAGAATGAAAAATAACAATGCTAATGACGACATACTCGTACACACTCCCAACCCTCAAACCATGAAGGTTAAAATCTCCGACACATCCACGAATCGAACTCGGGAACCGCTGGACCAAAGAACAACACGGTAACCATTTAGCCATGAAGCCGGACTTAGGGGTTATAAAGAATTCCGATAATAGAAAGAAAAATGATTGTGTCCACCAAGGCTCATGAATTAAGAGAAAGTGACATTCTAAACCTCGTTAATATAATTATTACTAGCAAATGTGCCCGTGCTCCGCTACAGTTTTTTTTTACATCGTATACGGATTTCTACATAAATGACTTTACACACGGTAATTGAGAATTTATTCAGTTTATTAAAGTGCAGACCTCCACTTCGATATTCACTTCTCCTAAACGGTACATCATATTAACGAACAGTTTGCACCATCTGATGCCCCCTTAATCCTTCTACGTGTTTGGTTCTAAAACATTTTCTGCTATCTCCCATATTTATAGGTTAAATTGAGTTCGAAACTTCGTATAGGGTGACATTTGAGTACATTTTTAACGCTTTACATTATTTTTTGCATACGATTGTATAAGCTAGAATCATGACATTTGGTCCACATCTTTCCTATAAGTGTGTCAAACTATGAAATATACGTTTAAAAATCACCAAATTTACGAACAATCCAGAAATACAACCAAATTTAACGGAGATTGTCCCATCGGTTTTGTGTAAGACTTACCGTTTAGCCAACAAATAGCTCAAAAGGAATGTCTGCAGTCATTAAAATTGTCTCCATATTTCGATATTTTTGGGGGTAAACAGCGAAATATTTGAACATCCTGGAATCTTTCCGTCGTTTAGAGGCTAAAAACTATAATTTCGCCACATTTCAGTTTTCTAGCTCGTCTGGCAGATTGTGCCGCCATCTTGATTTGGGGGCAAGGGGGATAAAAGTGAGGAAATTCCTGAACATTTTTTAAAGCCCCCGAAACCTGTAGGTTGTCGCTTTGGATAAATTATACGACAGCATTCTTATGCTGAGCCCAAAATTTGAAGCCCCCCAGCGTTGCCCACTTCGGGGAATTTTGAGAATTTCGGGGTTTTCTAGGGATGCTGAGGTCATCAGCTTCTCCGGTACCAAATATCAAATTTCTGAGATTTCTGGAAGTGCCTCAGTAATTCACGTCTATTTTCATTTTTATACCTTTATATATAGATCGCTCCAGACCGACTTGCTTTTATATATAGATATATATTTTAATAATGTTATTGGCTTTACGTCCCACTATCTACTATTTTACGGTTTTTGGGGACGCCAAGGTAGCTTACCTAAATTTAGTTGCGCAGGAGCTCTTCTACGTGCCAGTAAAAATACCGGCACGAGGCTGACGTATTTGAGCACCTTCAAATACCACCGGACTGAGTTGGGGTCGAACCTGCCAAGTTGGGGCCAGAAAGCGACCCTCAACCGTCTGAGCCACTCAGCCCGGCTTATATATTTTATTGTTATTATTAGGCAGCCCTCTGGTTTAGAGGTAGCGTACCTGTGTTTTATTCCAAGATCCTGGGTTCGTTTTCTGGCCAGTACAAGGGTTTTAATTCTGGATTGAGGGGTAGAACGGGGTTCACTTGATACGAGATTTTCTCAAGCTCTTAGTTACATGAAGAAAGCGCACAATGAGAAGATGGCGCTACTGGCCTGGTGTACATAGACGAGCACCGGTTGCCATGGTTGCAATGGTGTCGGGAAATTGATAAGGGTAGTTGCAGATATCCCCCGCGCAAATACATGTACACGTTAATCGTCAACAGCGTCTATATCTTCACTTCATATGAACACTGCAGAAAAGTTTCGAACTGAATCCAGCCTTTTGGCGCGCAATCTAGTGATCAGAAATTCTGTACCACCACCTCTCGTACCCTGCTGGATAACATTCTGACAGTGATTTTTTCCGCCAGCGGGACTCGAACCGGCTAACTACGGCGTTACCCCATAAATACTAAAGAGAGGAAGGGATTACGAGACTTCAGGATGCTCAGTCCAAACTGATCTGTGGAAACTCAACCTGAAGACTTGATGACAATGATTGATAAAGCTATTGTGGATGGTTCACACTAGACACTTTTAACATTTGAGGACACTTTCTTACGATCATCATTCAATCGCTCGATCAATTAATTAATTAATCAATCAGTCGGTCAATCACCACTGATCTGAATTTAGGGCAGTCGTCCAGATTGCAGATTTCTATCTTGTTTACCCGGTAGTTTCTTAAATGATTGCAAAGAATTTAGAAAATTATTGAACATCTCCCTTGGTAAATTATTCCAATCCCTAACTTCTCTTCGTATACACGAATATTTGTCCCAGTGTGTCCTCTTGCTTTCCAACTTTACCTTCATATTGTGATCTTTCCTACTTTTAAAAGACACCACTAAGACGTATTCGTCTACTAATGTCATTCCACGCCATCTCTCCATGGACAGCTCGGAATATGCCACTTAGCCACATGCCACTTGTCTCCTTTCTCCCAAATCTTCCCAGCCCAAACTTTGCGACATTTCGTAACGCTACTTATTTTGTCGGAAATCACCCATAACAAATCAAACTGCTTTTCTTTGGATTTTTTCCAGTTCTCGAATCAAGTAATCCTGGTGAGGGTCCCATACTCTAGTTAGAGTCTTACCAGAGACTTACACGCCCTCTCCTTTACATCCTTACTACAGCCCCTAATTACCCTCATATCCTTCTGCAGAAATATTTCCCCTTTATTTACAATCCTATTTATATGATTACCCCAATAATAATAATAATAATAATAATAATAATAATAATCACTATAGTAAAAACAAGCAGCGAATGCCTCTCGATGAATTGCAAGTTGGAGAAGAAAGAAGAATACTGCGAAAATTCTTGGGCCCAATCCAGACTGAAACCGGCTGGAAACTTCGGAACGACAGTGAAGTCTACAAAAATGTGGAGAAAATTTCAGAGACCATGGAGAAGACGAGGTTATCATTTCTCGGACATTTGTACAGAATGGACAAAACCAGACTAGCTTAAAAGTTATTCGACTTCCTGAGTAACTAGAAGATAACGAAGGCATGGATTAAGGAAGTTCGTAAAGATCTAGAGAAGTCCAACATCCAGGAAGTTCAGATGTTTGACAGGAAAACTTTTCGGGCCATGATTCAAAATTTAGAAGGGTTTCAAGTTGAAAGAACTGGAAAGACGGGAAGAGCCTGGACGGATGAACAGAAGAAACAGCATAGCGCCCATATGAAGGAGTACTGGAGGAAGAGGAAACTTCAGACAAAGGAAAAATGAAATTGTAGCGTGATCCTAAGCGGTTATTTCGTAAATAATGAAATAATAATAATACTAATAATAATAATAATAATAATAATAATTGTCATCATCAGAGCGTCCTACCTCCGTACTATAACGATTAACGCTATTAGCTGCCGTCCTCAGGAGCCTGGGTTCGATATCCCATTCTGCCAGAAATTTGAGATCGTTAGGAGGGCTGTTGTATGGTTAAAGAGGTACTTCGAGCTCACCTCCATTTGGTGTGTACCTGTAAGGAGGTGAATAACCTCAGAACGAGGATACTAATTTACATATCCATCATCGGAGAAGATGGTTGGCCAGTTGTACTTTCTCTTATAATCACCACTACCACCACCACCACCACCACCACCTGGTCTTCATTACTGCCAAATTTGGCATTTAAAACATGTCGTCCAAGTCGCATAAAACACAAGTTTCCTTATTGTTCATACAAATTGTGGTCGTGGTGGTGGTAGTGGTGATTTTAAGAGAAAGTACAACTGGCCAACCATCGCCGACCCATGGTTCACGTTTTATTTGTTAGCTATCACATTTCTCTAGTGGAGGCAGATCAATGATTGAAACGAACCACTTGTCATCCCTCTTCCTCCTGTGTTGTAAACTTCTCTCTTCCGAAAACAATTGCTGCCACTTCTCCCCCAGAACAAGGAGACTAAAACATACAAACATGACCATACAATACACCAAGCTATTGATGTATACTATAGCCCATCTGCCATCTCTTGCAAGACATTGTGGGAGGTTAGAGGCAAGATTAAACAAGGGGTCACAGGGAGGGGCAGGGGGAGGGTGGTTTATAGATCCGCCCACAACCCCTGTGAGAAATATGGCAGGGCAAAGCCCGAAGACGCTCTGGGACACCTCACAAACAAACAGGAAAAGAAGCAGCAAGAAAATAAATAGCCTTAGCGAAGGAAGGGAAGTTGAAGAAGGCTAAGGAATGGAACGGGGAGGTAGTGGGGAGAGCTGAAAGTGCTGAGATGGTATACAACGGCGTCGAATTGGTTGAGACAAAGGGATAAATACAAAAGGAATGTCGTCTGCGATAGGAACGAAAGAGAAGAAAAGACAAGAGGCCGATGTTTCTAGCGGGTGGAAACAAGGGTAATACAGGAAAGATCATTCAGTGGATAACGTGCTAAGTTAGAGAATTCTTTTGGGTAGAGTCACTTAAAATTGAAATTCACAGATGGTATCGGTTGTCTGTTATTCATTGTGTAAGTTCACTCCTTTTCATGAGACATTCTCCTTTGCGTAATTTACAGTTTTATCTACAGAGCTCGTCGAAGAACCAATCAAAATCAGGGAAGAAAGAGAGCAGCTGGGATCCAAATTAAGTTACTTACATTCCATAAGATTCCGCTGAAGATATTGCCATTTTAACAGAAACAGCCGAAGGTGTGCTGAGAATGCTGAACTTACCAACAGAACCTAGATAAATGGGACCTCAAAATTAATGCAAAAGAAACTAAAACCATGCCAGTATGTAAATCTCGCCAAACGCCTATTAAAACTGGCGCTGATGTAATATTGAACAAGTGAGACAATTTTGCTGCTATAGAAGTCTAATGACGAGTATGGTAAGGGGAGGTGGTGGTATACCATTTATAATCACTAGATTGCGTGCCAAAAGCCTGGATTAAATTCCAAACCTCTCTGCAGTGCTCATATGGAGTGAATGCACATGACGTTGTTGATAGTGATTCGTCCGTCGGATGGAGACGTTAAGCCTTGAGCAGACCTCTTGGTGCTATTCGAAGGAGTAGGATATGTGCCGGCACCGGCTTTCACCCTCTTCCTTCCTAGTATCATATATCACGTAATTTATTTCATCTCATTAACTCCTCTGATGAGGTTGACGTCAGGAGGGGCACCCATAGAGAAACGGGACAAGGGTTGGCCAAACAAGAAATCTAATGACGAGTGTCAACCGGAGTCTACCAGAAACCAGGAAAAGGACAGGCAATGGCAAAGCATGTCTTCAAAGTTAAAAAGCATTTGCAGGTCAACGGACATATTCAAAATTGGAAGGCCGTTTGCGAAGACCCTCCGATGGAACATGCTTCTGCAGATTGTAAAAGCTGAACATTACGGAAGTTTTATGTTAGTTGAAATCTGGATCTGGGTGGGGGTGGGAGGGAGAATGCAGAGGATACGTTGGACTGAGTTACGAGCCATAACGAAGTCCATAGATGCGAGGAAAACGAAGTGTGGTCACAAATCGTAAAAAAAGAAACTAAAATTTATTAAACACGCTCTGCCGCATAAGGAGTTCTGTTATCTTGGCAGCATGATCGCAGAGTACAATAAATGTTCGATGGAAGTGAAGATAGGATAGCAGGTATTTATGATAAAACATTTTAAGCAGTAATGAACCAAACCAAACCAAACCCCATGGCGCAACAGCCCCGAAGGACAATGGCCTACAAAGCGACTGCTGCTCGGCCCGAAAGTCTGCAGTTTATGAGGTGTGGTGTGGTCATTACGACGAATCTTCTCGGCCGTTATTCTTGGCTTTCTAGACCGGGGCCACCATCTCACTGTCAGATAGCTCCTCAATTGCAATCACGTATGCTGATTGGACCTAGAACCAGCCCTCAGATCCAGTTAAAAATCCTTGAGCTGGCCGGGAATTGAGCCCGAGACCTCCAGGTAGGAGGCAGGTACGCTACCCCTACACCGTGGGGGTCGGTAAACATATTAATGAAGATGTCAGAAAATCCTTTGTAAAGTTATTTGTATGGAGTATATTTCTCTATGGAAGTGAAAGTCTGACTTCTTCGCGAAAATATGAGCTTGCGTTCTTGTAGCAATGTATAGAGGATATTCGGGAACAACGTTAACCGGGTATATACGAATTAGAGGGTTGGCCATACTGATATATAATTTTAAAGAAATATTTCGATATTTTGCACAGTTGTCACTTTATCAGCTGCTGAAGTTAGCCAATCAATGGCTTAAGAGCACCAGTCGAAGAATGAAACTCCCCCAGGGGAGGGGTTTGAAAACAGACCTCACCTGAAACGAACGCTGTGTCTGTGTTTGATGCTGATTTCTCGGCGTGGTTCTTCAGCCGTTCTTAAGGGGCCCATAGACGTGCAATTATATTGCGCAAAATGGATTGTACAATATATTCTTAGCTGCCCACAGACATACAATATTATTACACAACAATCGAGTTTGTGCAATAAATAGAATCGTGTGGAGATAATATTGCTGGTTGTGCAATATATTGTGCAAAAGCGGTCATAGACCTACAATATGCGTGCCAATATATAGTCAGTCCATGCCGGTATTTTGTTTGGTGAACACACTTTTCTGTATCACGAAGCCGCTTCACTTCCTACCGGAAGTTTGTACGCAGAGAACTGGTTTTTTAAACAACTTCTTGCTTGTGGGCGTTCGGGTATTTTTCGCGATATTTCTCAATAAGCGCCTCGTTCTGTTCACCCTTTTTAACGTGATTACTGTAATCTTTGCTCTTAACGTGTCCCATAGAGTCGAAAGGCTTCGATAAACTCAAAAATAAACTTTTTCACTACCTGTTTGTTGCCATCACGATAGGTTCTCCCCCACTTGTTGATACTAACGGGAGGACGCGAAATTGCACAATATTGCCAACACACGGCACAGTATTTTGCGATTTGTGCAATGTATTTCAAACTCTTTTGATTTCGTACAATGTATTGCACAACCTTTCAATATTAAATACCTACTATCAATTATATTGCACAAACCCCGATATTGAGCAATAATATTGCCCCTTTAAGTCACGTACAGATTTAGCAACACTGCCACGCAAAGCCCATTTCAATTCGCCCGCAAAGTGATCTGATTGTCTAATTTGTGCAGCTAATAAAATGACAACGGTGCGAGACACAGTTGCAAGGTCTACCGAAATTCTCGTGATCTCCCGACTTTTTTTTTTCAACACAGCAGAAAATCTGAAAAATCAAAATAGTCTCCTGAAATTCCTTCTAAACCAAAATTAAGGGAAATGAATAATAATGTTTAGTGGTACATAATATATTTATGCCGAATTTTTTTTTCTCGCCTCACAGCGTGACTTTTTACCGACAACATTACTCGTTAGGTACTTCCCCGCATCCATATTAGGCTCGCATTACGTAATCTCTCCCCTCTTATTGAATTCAAATCTCAGGCTTGACTGCACCATTCGAAGGGAAATCCCCGACCCGCATATAGAATATAAAATCTCCTACAACTTCAAAATTGGTACACAATTTCTATGCCTGATGAATAACTGCATCTATAGAAAAATTTGGGAGAAAGTGGAGAAGAAGAAGAAGAAGAAGAGGCATAGAGTGGCCCGAAAGTACGGATGAGTGAAATTGTATATTTTTCTGATAATAACTTCACATGACTATTGAATTCTTTAATTTAGTTTTATTATAACCTTTCAGTGCTGGAGGAACTAACGAAAATTTCATTAAAACTCCCGAAAGTTTTACGTACAATCTACCGATTTTTTATTTGTAGACCTGGCAACACTGGTGCGAGATATCGGATTACTTTTATTTTTCAAATTATTTATCAGTATGACCAACCCTATAACGCTCATATATCCCGTTCACGTTGTTTCCGACCATTCTGTATAATATTATGCTACTGATACTAATACACTCAGATCGCGAAGACTGCAGACTAGAGCCCGGAAGTTCAGGCATTAATTTTTGCTAAAATAGGCAGGCAAATAAGCACTTAACATTTAGGAGATAAGCAGTAAAATAATTAAAATAGGCATTTATAATGTCAAAAATGGGCACTAAAATAACATGAAGATGCTTTAATGTAAGCTACGTAACACACATCTGCGTAACATTTTAGTGCTTTATCTTACATTCCTCTGTGGGTGTGGATGACAGAATATCATCAACGGTATCCCCTGCTTGTCTTAAGAGGAGGCGACTAAAAGGGGGACGAGGGCCTCTCAGCTTGGGAGTGTGGGTTGGGGACTACGGTTCCCCTAGCTGAGTGTGGCCTTTCTTCCACTTACTTGTCAGGTTCCTCGCTCTTACCTTTCCTCTCTGAGCTCCCTTGGTCAATTCTTGTTTTTTTCAACCCCGACGGTATTAGATTTGCGAGGCCCAAAGACTTCCGTGGTCCGAGCAAGTGGCCGTGCGGTTAGAGTCGCGCAGCTGTGAGCTTGCATTCGGGAGATAGTGGGTTCGAACCCCACTGTCGGCAGCCCTGAAGATGGTTTTCCGTGGTTTCCCATTTTCCCACCAGGGAAATGCTGAGGCTGTAAATTAATGAAGGCCACGGGCGCTACCTTCCAATTCTCCAACCCTTCCGTCGCCGAAAACCTTCGATGTGTTAGTGGGACGTTAAACAAATAGCAAAAAGAGTTTCGTGGGTCTTCCCTTTCTTTCGCCGATACCTTCATTTTTCGAAGTATCGGACCTCTTTCATTTTCTTTCTGATTAGTGTTAGTAGAGGATGGTTACCAAGTTGTTCTTCCTCTTAAAACAATAATCACCACCAGCACTTAATTTTACGTAGCAAGGAGGGATCTGGCAACCCACTCGACCATTTGGCTTATGGAGTTTTCATTTGAGATTTGAGTAAGATCCGGCTCCATGGCTAAATAGTTAGCGTGCTGGCATTTGGACACAGGGATCCCGGGTTCGATTTCCGGGAGAGTCGGGAATTTGAACCATAAGTGGTTAATTCCCCTGACGCGGGGACCGGGTGTATATGTTGCCTTCATCATAATTTCATCCTCATCACGACGCGCAGGTCGCCTACCGGGGTCAAATCGGAAAGAATCCCACCTGGTGAGCTGAAGTCCTCGGACATCTCCCGGCACTAAAAGTCATGCGTCATTTCATTTCATTTAATTTGTATAATATGAAAATATCGTTTGTGTAAATTACTTTTTATCTATTAAGTTAAAATGATTTTTTCTTTACTATGAATACAGTGCATTGGAATTAAATAGTTTTTAATTTTATTAATTTTCTAATAAATAAATATAATTCCAATGGAATTTTCTAGAATCTTTTTAATTTTCTCGTCATTGGGTGGATGGATACCCGTCGATTTTTTTCAAATCAACATCCAATCTATATACTTCAAATTTCCAGTATTTGTACACCAAATATGAGATACCGAATTTTTAATACATAAATAACATCAGAAAATATCCAGAACAACGTAGGAAGTGGGATTAAACTATCAAATAGGCTACTTGCTAATTGCTAATTGCTAGTATCACGGACCCCTTGTACCGCAGACTGCGGGGACCAAATAGAAAAGGCTTGCTAATTGAAACCTTGTGATTAATTATATCTGAGCTTGCAACACCTAGGCCGAGCAGTTTTCGAGATTTTTAATGTGCATTGTAATGTACATTGTGACTTGAAGGCTGCAGAGTACAAGACACAGTTAACATTATTTTTACAGTTTTATTCAATCTATCCAAGTAAATAGTATGTAAATTAGTCATAAAATAAGTTCCAAAACAATATATCAAAGATTCTAAATAAGAATATACCAAAATAATATTACTAAAAATCTACCACAAAAGAAAAAAGAAAGAAAATTTCTGGAAAACGGCCAAGAAGTAACACAAAAGCTTGGTATTGGCAATTCAGCGCCTAGGATTGCCTTCTAGTTTACTGGATACGCTAGTTAATAGCACAGAAACAGTGCCTGAAGAATGAAAAGCTTTCTTCCCCTACAGATTTATGGAGTATGATAACTCTGGATGCAATTGCGTTCCCTCTTTATGCAAATATGAACATGACATTTCAGGCACAGGAAGTGCCTTCTGTTGTTGCATTCTGAAGCCTTCCATCTTGATGCAATTTTTTGTCATCGAATCCTGGCATGTGGTTAATTTGATCCAAACGTACTTCGTTGATTTTGGATGCTGCTCAGCTTGCTTGTGTCTTTTCACATTCTGTATTGGCACTTTTTAGGCCGCAGGATAAAAGATTCACCGATGTGTTTCCTGAAGTGAACCAGGTCCAGAAAGTTATTTCCTGGTACACTAAGTACTTTGGCATCCCTTTTATATTCCAGCCAGCTGTTGGTGCAAGCCAACCTTTGAGGCACAATGTACATTAGAATGTACATCCCACTTTATAAAAATCTCAGGGTGAAATAAACTAATTATCTGCAGTTTATTTCACATTTCCTAGCATATTAATCTATTTTATTTAGAATATAATGTTGTATGAACTTCAATCCTCACGTATTATTGCAGAAATTTGCCTTCAGATAACACACTGTTTGCTGACCTCATAGACAGCAACTATGTAGCGGAGCAATGTTGGAAACATGTTTGTCTGTATGTGACACTTCGATATATCCACACAGATAAAAAAGGCATTTTACCTAACTACCGGGCTCTACCGATTACCTTCGGTGATGTAACGCTGTGTAGGGGGCTTTGCTGTGACGTAGACGAAATGCCAGTCAAAGGCAGTGGAAAGTCATTCAAAACACGGCGCCATTTGTAGCTACTGTATATAGAAGGCAGTGTTCTGGCACACGGTAATAACGTGAGGAAGAAGATGACGTAGACTTAGTAGAGACAGATGACGAACACTGGTTGCCATGATTACTACGACGTCTACGCTAGTTCGAGATAGACACCCCAGCACAAAAGCATATCCTAAGGGTTACACCGTAAAAGTTGAAGGAGACGTGAAGCGAGAGAGAGAGAGAGAGTTACTGTCAGTTTTCCTGGAGGTGGGACGGTGAAATTCCTCTGGGAAATAAATACTTAACTAACCTTGGTGTATGCACGGTCCCAAGCACGTACGGACTGCGGTTAACCCCTCCACGCCCTTCCAGAATACCGCATTTAGACTTCGTGCGGACATTCCATCAACCCCATTCTTTTACTTTCTGTGAACTTGTAGCAGTGCCTTTTCTATTTGGTCCCCGCAGTCTGCGGTACAAGGGGTCCGTGATATCATTTACACAAAACGCCTCAACTTTAGAACGCATTCCTTTTTTGCACTATTCTGTGCGGAGAGGAACAAGATGAACTAGTTGAAGTAATATGAAGGGCCAGGGAAAAAATAAACAGGTAAGGACCGGTTTCATCAACGTGGGTTAAACCTTAACCCCGAGTTATACAGTTTTAACTCTGAATTCGAATATTCATTCTGTTTCATAAAGGGTGGTTAATTATAACTGTAGGTTAAGGCCGGGGTTAAGTTAACTCCTTTCATCTGGGTTAAACAGATAACTCGAGCTTAAGAGCAAAATGGCCGTCTGAAATTATGCGTCTGATGCAGAGTTGATTTGTTTAGACTTGTTAAATGGTGTTCCTAATAGAAATAGGCATATAATAAGAAGGAACGACTTTCAAAATTAGTTTTTTCTTTTTTCATTTTTTGTTTTGCTAGTTGCTTTACGTCGCACCGACACAGACAGGTCTTATGGCGACGATGAGGCAGGGATGGGTTAGGAGTGGGAAGGAAGCGGCCGTGGCCTTGAGGGGGGAGACCTAGCTTAATGCAGGGAAAATAGGCCAATATTCATTCGATTGTTATATATGCTACAGACGTAGTTGACAAATGCTGCACATAACCCACTATTGGCATGCTTCAGAGCAATCAGAAGCAACTTCAATAATGTCAAAATTCTAATTACAACATTTCAAAATAAAATGTTCAAAATTTCCCGCCTTTTTAACAGTTTCCTTCATAACTCCCTTACCGTTTCACGGATAATTATGAATTTTTCAGAGTTTCCTCCCATAGTGTTGTACTACAATCAGTAGCTCATTCAGATCAATGGGATTGAAATTAGATTTTATATAACATATTTATTTACAAAAATATTAATATTTTCTGGTGCTCGGAATAAAAACTCAACAAAAAATCCGAATTACAGTCTATGTTAATGATTGAGGTTCATTTTGTAGCTGGAGGTTTGATACACACTTAAAAAAAGGAAAAGTACGAACATTCTTATAAACTTGGAATTTATAAGGGAAAAAATGATATATTGTTAAAAAGGCGGCAAATTTTGAACATATTATTTTAAAATATTAAAATTATTAAAATTCTGACATTATTGAAGTTTCTTCCGGTTGCCAGGAAGCATACCAACACTGGGATATGTGCAGGAATTGTCAGCAACAATTGTAGCATATTTAACAATCGAATGAATATTAACCTTCTTTTTTCCTTTGTTAAGCTGGGTCTCCCCCCTTAATTAAGGTATAGTCCCAGCATTTGCCTGGTGTGAAAATGGGAAACCACGGAAAACCATCTTCAGGGCTGCCGACAGTGGGGTTCGAACTTACTATCTCCCGAATACTGGATACTAGCAGCACTTAGCCTAAGCGACTGCAGCTATCGACCTCGGTCAAAATCTGTCTGAGGAACAATTTCTGAAGAGGTATAAATCGTCAAAGACCGTCGTCGGTAAAGTCGTCGAAGAAATTCGCGAGAGGTCGGAATAGACAAGTGACCGAAACAGACTTAGGCCCTATCTCTCCTATGCTAAAGGTATTGATTGCATTAAGTTTTTATACCACAGGGTCGTTTTATATAGTGGTCGGAGACAACAAGGGTTATTTTTCTGTCAACTGTCAGGTAATCAGTGATTCTAACCTCATAATTCGTAAGGCTTCGATCAGATTGGATGCACGCTTGTGCAAGTAATTTGGTGGCGCGAGCGTGCGCAAGCTTGCACATATGAACAAAATCTGCAGGAGAGCGACAGAAACAAGTGGTGACTTGTCCATCGCCGCTGACACTGCCCGCCACAAGCAAGTGCACGCTTGCGCAAGCTTGATCCGGCCCAACTTCGTAACAAAAATATTTATTTTGTAGTTGCAAGCGTGCGTGATCTCAATTGATTTCTGACCATCGAAGCAGCGACAGTGTAGTGTTTTGGAGCTCTTCAGGTGATACACACTTTCGGAAATTATTCTAGGTGTGATTTTGTCCAGTATATAGTAGAAAGTGTCTGGTATCATTCTGAAGTATTCAAAAAACTTATCGTTGAATATTCGTGCATACTCTCCATCTTCCACTCTGTCCAAAAATACTCGTTCATCTACTCTTCCCTGATTTCCTGATCATCCAAAAAAAACTTTAAAACACCATTTTCCAAAACAACGTCCTCATCGTCTGACATCTCCATTTCGACTGACCTGTTCATAATAATTAACTTGCACCTGCTTGCATTTACTGTGAGCACATTGGTGTTCACGTCAGCTTGCGCACGCGCGCGCCACCAAATTACTTGCACAAGCGTGCCTCCAATGTGATCGAAGCCTAATATAGTTGCAAGATGGCCTGCAACGTGGGCAATGCTATTAAATTTCCCTGTTATTTTTTCCCATGTGTCCTCTTTTACTTTTAATTTTACATCGTCAGTCTTCTTGCATTATATAATGCTTTCGTACTTGGTAGCTTATTCAATAAGTCATGTTTTTTAAGCAAAAAATTCGTGCCCCTATTTCTCTTCTGAACTCCTTTCATTTTTCGATCATTGCAGTCAGTTCTTTCACGATCACGAAATGATTATATCTACTACGGAACTGAGGAAGAAAACGAAATACCGCACAAGAAATAAACAAAAGAACCACGCAAGAAGTGTGTTCATAATCTCTGATTTTTAGCCACTGCCTCCTTGATCGGCACGGCAGCTTTTTCCGGCGAGGGTTAATACGGTGTTAGTTAACCCTCTGCAGAAATAGCACGGTGAAAAGCTTGACTCGTAAGAATGAGTTAAAATATTAACCCTAAGTTAACAAACCTAGGGTTAGGGTACATTTAACCCACGTTGATGAAACCGGGCCTAAGTCAGCTTCCCTCAGAACTCGGAAAAATTGAAATTTTATTTCGAAACGTTACTAGATGAACAAATAAAAAGTTGACAAAATCATATGCTTCGAATAACTTAAGTTCTAAATGTAGTAAACTGTATTAAACTTGGTCCGATGGCCAGTATGAAAATGAAAACCTACAACCTGTTTTCCAGTCATTGACCGGGTCAGGAATGGAATGAATGAAACAGATATAGGCTATTAGTACGATGGGGTCGCCACTCCCAAAGTGATTTAGTAATGACTGATAGATGCTATGAAATGAGAATGGAGAGTGTTGCTGGAATGAAAGATGACAGGGAAAACCGGAGGACCCGGAGAAAAACCTGTCCCACCTCCGCTTTGTCCAGCACAAATCTCACATGGAGTGACCGAGATTTGAACCACGGTATCCAGCGGTGAGAGGCCGACGCGCTGCCGTCTGAGCCACGGAGGCTTCTCCCGATGGCCAGTATATCACCGCTAATTCGATTACGACAAAAAATTGACTGACCTGTTCTTTCCTCCTGACCCTTCATATGTGATCGTTCATCGAAGACATTTTTCAAACCAGTGTAGATTTGATCAGTTCTGGGTAATTAAATGTATTTACTGATTATAGGAAAGTAGGTGCAAAAGCTCTAATTTCAGTTTGTTCCGCATGTATTTGTGAACAGTATTTTGTTATCTGAAGAACAAACTTGGATTCGCATCCATTTTAATCCTATTTTGAGTTTAAAAGTAGGAAATACAGGACGACATGTTGAAGGAATTGTTCGAAACAAAGACAGGCTTGAAGGGATGAATTCTTCCTTGATATTTAAGTGAAGAAGTTTCGAACGCCGGGCTGAACAGCTCGGACGGTAAAGCGTGTTGGCCTTCTGATCCCATCTTGGCAGGTTCGAACCTGGCTTAGTCCGATGGTATTTGAAGGTGCCCAAATACGTCAGTCTCTTGTCGGTAGATTTACTGGCACTTAAAAGAACTATGCAGGACAGAATTTCAGCACCTCGGCGTTTCCGAAAAACCGTACAGGTAGTTAGTGGGACGTAGAAAATATTATTATTATTATTATTATTATTATTATTATTATTATTATTATTATTATTATTATTATTATTAATTTTATTATTATTATTATTATTATTATTATTATTATTATTATTATTATTATTATTATTATTATTATTATTATTATTATTTGCCGGGCGAGTTGGCCGTGCGATTAGGGGCGCGGAGCTGCGAGCTTGTATCCGAGAGATAGTGGGTTCGGGCCCCACTGTCCACAGTCCTGAAGATGGTTTTCCGTGGTTTCCCGTTTCCACACTGCGTAACTTAATTAAGGCCATGGCCGCTTATTTCTCATTCCTAGGCATTTCCTATTCCGTCTTCGTCGTAAGACCTATCTGTATCGATGCGACGTAAAGCCAATTCTTAAAAATATATTATTATTATTAACTTTCTAACCTTTATTTTTTTCAGTCCACACTCATTTGTTTAAAGGTTGCGGACATTTACTTTTATTTTTAAATTTAAATTAATCGCTGGACTGATAAGTTCATATGAAGGGTCGAGTGCCAAATCCGCCTAACCACTGATTTATTTGTTTTCAGTATTAAGCTGTATATATCACTATTCTTCTTTCGGGATGAATGCCTCAGACGGTAGCAACGGCTACATTAGCGAGTCCTGTCATCAACATATAGGCCTATTCAGTAGTTTTTGAGAAAGGGTAGAACATACTTTGAGACAGTCGAGATTTTTAGTTTCCTGAAGATGCCTAATTTTTCTTTCCTTGTCTTAGGTGTATTTGGAGAAAGCGGAGATTTTCTTCTCGTCAGTTTGTCAGTACGCTTCATACGAATTACTACTAGTGACCACGTTTGATGTAATTTCCTGTGTTCGTCAATTCTTTGAATGAACATTGAAACAAATTCCATGCGTCCGAAGCCGAGGATAAGATGTAATAATAAAAAAATAGCAAAAGCAAAGAGCATAGTCATCTCCGTACAGGCCATGAAGGCCCTTGGAGGGGTGGAAGGTAAAGGCTTCCACTATCCGTAACCTCGGCACTTGATGGGGTAGAGTGCTTAGCTCTACGCTCGGCCGCCTTTGCCCCCAGGAATTAACCTGGTACTCATTTTTGGTGAAGGCTGAGTGAACCTCAGGGCCATGTGCACAGAGGCAATAATAATAATAATAATAATAATAATAATAATAATAATAATAATTGTACCGGGCGGTACACCTCCACGCCGCTAATTCAAACTTTGCGCCAGTTGAAAATCCTCTGCTGGAGGAAGTCCGAACTTTGTCTAATGTATTAATTTTCAAGTTACCCTGAAGATGTCACTACTTGGAAATTTTGAAGTTTCTGAACTGGGTCGTTTTCGACGTATTTTTGTTTTGCTTGTAGTAAGAAGTGTGAACTTTCTCTTCTAGAGGACACTACTGAAGAACTACTATAGTGCACCCTAGTGCAAGGTGAAAGAACTGTTTTTTTTTTTTTGGAGAAATTTTTATTTCAAAAGTTTGTTTCTTGTTAAATTTCTTTCTGGTATTGTTTAAGTTGGCTGTATACCCCTTTCTTTCCCCTTGTTTTGAATTCAGCCAATCCCGAATTTCTTTAATTAATTTATGACCAATAAGGTGTTTCTTCTTCAAATTGGATATGCTGCTTAACCCTAACCAATAAATGATTGTGGGCGGGTGTTTTCTTTCCTGAAACGCCTCGAACTTTCCGCGAGAGTATATAAACTGCTGATTTTAGGGTCTCTGCGCCACTTCTGTACCATCTTTCAGTGTGTAAAGTACATAGCAGGGGGCGGGAAGCGCCTCTTTCTTCGGACAGCAGTTCAACAACCAGGTAATGGCCGTATAATAACTTCTTTTCTTGCTAGCTCAGCAGTTTAACTCTCGGGGCGGGTCCGAAGCTTTTCCACCATGTAACCTTTCCCTAAAATGTAACGACTCTTAGCATCTTTTCTCTTTTAAAGTTACATATTGGGATAGAGAGTGCTTAACCCTCTCGAGCTCCCACTCATATTGTTTTGAGGTGAACTTATTTCTCACAACCGATTCTTCCTTAATGTAATGTAAATTGTTCTTTTCTAAAGTCACCTCTGTAGTATGGGATTAGCCCTTGCATTTGTGGCCTAGAGCCAGATTAGGTTTTAAAACAAAATGTATTAGGAGTGCAGTTCGCCTCCTCTCACGTTGGTATTTTAGAGGCCATGTAATTATCCTTTTCTTGCTTAATAGGCCTCAGTAGGTTGGGTATTTTACCCCTGTGTTTACGTCCTTAGAGGACAGCTTGAAGGTCGAGTTAGGTGTGGCCTTTTGATAGGCTTAAAATTTTGAGAGCGGATCGCTCTTTTTTTAAATTTGTTTCTGCGTGCCTCTAGGAGGTCTTACTGTGTAATTTGGAGCAAGTGCTCCTGGGCATGATTGGGGTTTTCTGCCCCTTTGTTAAACCTTATGTACATGTAAGCTTGGGCTAACTGCTCAAGAATTGTGAGTTCGGGGCTCGAAGCCCAAAGCCTGTAAATACTGTTGTTGCTCTTTTGTTGCCTTGCTACTCTGTACCTGCCATTCGTGTTATTTCTGAATTTTGAAAAGAAAATATAACCTTGTTAAATTTTAAATTAACTTTAATTTCGTAGTTTGAGACCCGTTCACCCCCGCACCTTCTTTCACCTCTACCTACCACAAAAATACGGTAACAATAATAAACAAGGGACACATACTCACTAACATGAACCTACCATAGAAGAGCTAAGAGCTGTTCAGAGCGGATAAACAGCCTTGAAGTGGATCGGTTGCATATCACTATAGCTGTAATGACGTGACGGATCAGAATGGCTGATTGGATCTCCGGTAATTGAGCATTAAATCATGTGTTAGTGTAGGAGCGGGGGGGGGGGGGGAGTATCAACCTCCAGTACAGTCCCACTACAGGTGTCGTTGACATTGTAGGCTGTTAGTTCCCAAAGTGCGTGACGTGACTCCTCGGAGGGCTGTTGCTGCAT
Source organism: Anabrus simplex (assembly GCF_040414725.1). Lineage (NCBI taxonomy): Eukaryota > Metazoa > Arthropoda > Insecta > Orthoptera > Tettigoniidae > Anabrus > Anabrus simplex. The sequence goes on from NC_090275.1 coordinate 44,591,389, forward strand.
CTTCACTGCGGCATCGCGGATAATTACAGACTTTTAATTATTTTTTTTTTTTCATAAATGTGTCTTATGGCTGGGTGTCATCTGAAAATTTGCGTCACGAAATTAGCGATGCAAAATGTGTGACACGATGTTACCTAGCAACCGTGAAGGCTGTGATGTGAAGTATTGATGGATGGCCATGACTGAGAGACATTATCGAATATGGTCGATGTGATCTTGCAGGCTGTGATAATAATGGCGTGTGGCATCCGGAAAGGCCTGGTGCAGGTCTTTTGATTCGACGCCGGTACAAATTACCTCGATGTCATGAAGGTGGTATTTCCCTTCGTAGTAAGGTATTGTTGGGTTTTATATGTCCCATTTCTCGGTGTTTTCTTCTTCAGGCTGGCCTAGAAGATGTTCAGACAAGATAGCCTTGCATTTTCATATTGGCAAACATGTCTGTTCACCTGGAGCTGCCATTATGATATGCCCTGCACCTCTTCATGCACGTTAAAACCTTTCCTACGAAGTTCTAATGTTCCATCCTTACAGCACGGAGGACAAAGTGCTGCTGGCTGTGAATCAACCTGAAGTTCAAATGTAAGACGTAAGATGACACCACAGCATAGAGGCGTGAGGGCACACTCTGTTTCCACTAAAATCTCATTTTTCAACAATTTGTTGGTTGCATCCTTATTCCGGGGATGTCTTTAGTTGCTAAACATTTTGTAAATGATAATTTAAATGAGTAAATGAAACGATGTGATCATTTCAACTTGTTTATTTTTTAAAGTAGAATACGCGATAGACGTTTCGCGTAAATAATTCTGGTGGCTATAACTGATGCAGCCCGCCACGTATTTTGCAAGTATGTTCAAAAACAGCTCTCAACCGTGCACCTGTGGCATTAAAGGATGGTAAATACTAGCGGGAAACTCGGGAGTGATATTTTACTACTTTTTACACAGCTAAACGTGTTGCGGTACTGGCTTCTTGCCATTAATCCCATCATTTAGGGATGTGGTGCGGTTTCATCACGGCAGTACACGAGATATGCAATAGTTCGGAAAGTTAATGGCAAGTTCTGTTCGCCACAAGACTATGTAAGTCTTCCGTGGCTATGCACCTTCTGCCGCTGCTAGAGATACGCGATCAATATTGTCTGGCTTGCCTAGCTCATATAATATGTAAATTTTATCAATAAAGACTACCCATCTACCTATTACAACCCTTTATCCCTCCGTATCCTTTCCTCCTGTTTGCAATAGCCTCAACCGATATTACATGCAATGATCTCTAAAGTAATTTCTTACGTGCAGTTTATTAATCTCTTGTATATGAATGAAGATGAGCTACTTTTATCTCGCTGATATGTAAAATGATTTCTCTTTGGGGATGTAATATCTACTGTCGTGGAATTTTTGCTTTCTTTGTACACAGTGCGGCAGTCGAACGTGTGTTTTCTGTAATGAGTAAGCTACGGACAGAGAAAATTCATATTAAAGTATAATAGCTATTCTGAAATAAATACTGGTGGTTAAGAATGATTTGAAATACAGTTGTTTGTAGTTTCATGATTTTTGAGAAGCTGCAAACACTTCTGAAAAATAAATGTTCTTATTACAAGGCTTGTAATAAATTTGATTATTATAATATACTATTTGTTTTAGATACAACTAATTACTTTTACGGTTTTCGGAGACGCCGAGGTGCCGGAATTTTGCCACGAACGTACAGGATTGTTAGTCAATATATGGATTTGAAGAGAGCGATGAACGCGATGCAAATCAGTGGCTGGGAAGAGATGCGGATCCTTGCTTTTAAATTTTAAATGAAGACGAAATCGTAGAATGTGTTCAAGGAACGTCTAATGACAATCCACAACCTGTTTTCCAGTTTCAACAGCGTCAGGAATGGAATGAATGAAACACCATCTGGTGGCGACGATAGGAGTTTTGCCAGTTGCCGAAGCCTGTCGCACTCCCCTGGGGCAGTGATAAATGACTGACAGATGAAATGAAATGATATTGGAGAATGTTGCTGGAATGAAAGGAGATAGGGAAAACTGGAGTACCCGAGGAAATAACCTGCCCCGTCTCCGCATTGTCCAGCACAAATCTCACATGGAGTGACCGAAATTTGAATCACGGAATCGAGCGGTGAGAGACCGGCGCGCTGGCGCCTGAGCCGCAGGGGATCTACAGGGACCGTCATTAATTGTGTGGAGTTGATTACGTAATGGTTGGTTAGTACATTTGACATACTGTATCAGTAAAAAGATCGGGAGATGTGGTTCTTCAGGATTTGGATTGAATATTTCAAGGCAGTCACTGCAACTTCTCTTATTAATGCCTGATCAAAGTTAAATGGTTTGCAGAACTTAACGAATAAGAGAGGATGGTTCCTCTAGCGCCAACCATTAATCCGATGACTTCTGTATCATCCAACTGGTATTCTTGTTGATTGAGTGGGAAGGTTGGTTCTTATGTTGTTTTCTTTTTGTCATGTGGATCAATGTTAGATTGCTGGTCTCCTCCTCCCAAGATACTCGGATTTTTGAAGGGTGGTAGAAAGTCCATTCGACACTCCATGTCTTACGATGTCGGCATGTAAAAGATCTGTGGTGACACATTTGGTCTTTACCCGTCAAAATTCATTAAATCTCAGCCATAGACGCCCAAGAGAGATTCGATTTACTCTGCCATCTAGTGGGCCTAGAGCGAAACACAACGTCGAAATTAACGAGCAGACAGGCAGATGATGTCAAATCAACATGTCTGCACACGGTAGCTGACGCCATACAATTATTATTATTATTATTATTATTATTATTATTATTATTATTATTATTATTATTATTATTATTATTATTATTATTATTATTATTATTATTGATGTACTCATTTGGTTGTGATTTGGTCGTTTTGAATCTGATCGTCGTATTCATTACAAAGCTCTTTTGGTGGGCTTTCAAGGCTATCATGTCAGCTAGACGGGTGTTGCCTGTAACGGAGAGACCGTGAACCTCCTCGAAGACTGTAAAGCAAATCTACTGTATATTACGTTAACCGTAATAGCTTGCAGAGTCACTGTGGTCTGTATGACTGTGTTTAATATTGCTATAACAGTGTTTGACTGATCTATACCGGGCGAGTTGGCCGTGTCATTAGGGACACGCTACTGTGAGCTTGCATTAGGGAGATCGTGGGTTCGAACCCCACGGTCGACACCCCGGAAGATGGTTTTCCGTGGTTTCCCATTTTCGCACCAATGAAGGCCGACCAGTTAAATTAATCATTTTAGCTCTAGTTATCACATCGACGCGGTTTTATTGACCATTTAAATGCATTTAGAATGTGTATTTTGTCATTCTCATATTTAACCGCATAACTTGGTATATAATAATATTCTTGATCGTATTATAGTACGATAATGTTAGCTGTCCTCCAAATGTTATTCAAATGCTTTGTGCCGATAAAGCCAAGTACTTTTTTGTGTTTGATTATTTTGGACTTTCTTTAGTCAGACATAATTTGTGGTTAAATGAAGATCATGCATTTCGCGAGCAGTAAGTTGTCAGAATAGAAGAGAAGAATATTAGAAACGTGCCCAGTTTCCTGTTAGGCTTCTAAGCAACTTTTTGGCAATATTTAATTTTTGCGGGTGGGGGGTGGGGGGGTGGGGGCGTGATTAGCTCGGAGGCTTAGCAGCTGGCTTCTTACCCGGAAGGCTGAACCTCGAATCCCGGTTAATCATGCATTGGAATTTTCATCTCAAATCACGTGACGGACTTAAATTCGTAGCTAAGAAAAGAAAATGAGTCTGGGTCTCCAGAGACCCTAGAAATAATTGGAAGAATAAGCTAAAGATTAATTTATTTTGCGTCATATTTCCAATTTTTGAGCAATATTTTGAACTTCTTCTTCTTCTTCTTATTATTATTATTATTATCATCCGTTTGGTGGCCATGATCGTTAAGGCGTTGACGTCTATGTGGCCTGACAACGTGGTTAGCCGGTTGGAATTCCGTTGGTCGAAAAACATTCGCTGTTGGCTGGCAGGGTAGTGGTGGTATACAATTTCTGACCAGTAGATTGCCTGCCAAAAGCCTGGATTAAATTCCAAACCTCACAGCAGTGTTCATATGGAGTGAAGGCATATGACGCTGTTGATGGTGATTAGTTCGTCGGATGGGGACGCGATGCTTTGAGCAGACCGCTTCATGTTACTTGATAGGAGTAGGCTAGGCGCAGACACCGGGTTTCACCCTCTCCCTATCTCGTTATCATAATCATCCCACATCCAGACGCGCAGGTCACTCATGGATGTCAACTAAACCTGCACCAGGCGAACTGAAAATGTCCTGGAACACTCCCGGCACTCAAAGTCATACAATAAATAAATAAATAAATAAATAAATAAATAAATAAATAAATAAATAAATAAATAAATAAATAAATAAATAAATAAATAATAATTATCTAAACGCCTCAATACAACACTACAACACAGTACTCAAACCGGTATGCCTATACGCTAGTGAATGTCTAGTACTGAATTACAATCTAAATAAATTAGAAGTTCTGGAAAGAAAAATTGTACGGAAAATACTCGGTCCGGTAAGATCTACATAACTCTGGAAACCAAGAAGTAATGATGAAATATACCGGAAGATAGAAAATATAACAGATACAATGCGGAAGAGGCGATTTATATTTTTGGACATTTATACATGACAGATAACAGATTAACCAAACTGATCTCAAATACTCGTATCTTTGGAAGAAGAGATTAACAACAACCTGGATTCATGAAGTCAAGTAAGATTTGGAACGAAACAAAGTAAGGGAAGAGGAAGCAACATAGAGAGAGTTTTTAGAAAGCCAAGTGTGAATGGTAGGATTCCAAGGTCGCAAGGGAAAGAAAATAGGCTCAAAATGGTCTGAGGAGAAAAAAAGGAGACATAGTGAACAGATGGATTATTGGAGGAGGAAGAAGGAACAACAAAAGACGAAGCATTAACATTGTCTCGTGGTCCCCAGAAGACCCTAACGGAGAAAGAAAGAAAGAAAGAAAGAAAGAAAGAAAGAAAGAAAGAAAGAAAGAAAGAAAGAAAGAAATAATAATATCTCATTAATGCCAGCATAATAGTGCAGCCGCATGGGGCTAGGCGTTGGCTCTGCTCTTCATAAAGACACTTCCTCCGTCGAGCGTGACTCAACGTTCGGCAGCAAGCGAGCCATGGTTGGAATGCCAACAGTGTTAGGTCATCCCACAACAGAATTGGCGAATTTGTGAATTAACGAGCAAGCTTCCTGACACACAAGTCCGCACTGCAGTAGCTGGACACACAGTAGCTGCTGCCAAAACTGCAGCTGAAGAAATGAGATCCACCGTTCTTTGTATGCAGTCTCGTAAAGGACAGCCTGCTGGGAAAAATTCGCAGCAGAGGCACCAGGGATGACTATTATGGTCTTGGTAATATTGACCCACTGAAAACCTGTGTCTAGTTTTGAAGACTGCGCCGTAATCATACTTCTTGAATAATGTGAAGGGCACTATTAGTAAATTTACTACCGAGCAAGTAAGTGGCCCAGGAAATGGTTTTCCATAGTTTCCAATTTTCACACCTGGCACTGGGGCTGTACCTCAATTAAGGTCACGGTCGTTCCTTCCACTCCTAGCCCTTTCCTAACCCATCGTCGCCATAAGACTTACCTGTGTCAGTGCGACGTATAGCAGATTGCAAAAAAGTAAATTTAATACTGGAATTGTAAGCTCCCTTTCTGAATCAAAGATAGAGTCTCGAAATAGGTACCGTATCCAAAGTTGCGAGTTCACACCCGGCAGACGTGGTACTGTACCTATGTATAAAATGATCTCTGCAAGTACTCTACTTCGGTATGATGTGTTGTTTAATGGGTACTGTATCTACGTATAAAATACTGTACCTGAGCGAGGTACTGTACCTTATGCCCGTTTACAGAGCACGTTGGAACTTGTTAGCTTGATTAGGGCTTTCCTTTCTTCTTCTCCTCTCAAAATCTCTTCATGAACTCGCTATACTATTTCTTGCGTTCTTCCACACACTGTCCACTGTACATATGTATAACATGCTTTTTTTTTCAGTTTGATTACGTCGCACCAACACAGATATGTCTTATGGTGACGATGGGATAGGAATTGGCTATGAGAGGGAAGGAAGCGGTCGTAGCTTTAATTAAGGTACAGCTCTAGCATTTACCTGGTGTGAAAATGGGAAATAGCGGAAAGAATGGTGAGAGCCTGGATGTTTAGGCACTAATAGGTTAGCATGCAAACAGATTTGCCTAGTAGGAAGTGTTCTGTAGCCCGTTCTTCCTGAATGTAGCGAAAGTAGCATAACTCTTAGGTGTTCTAATAGGTAGAACCCCTGATGTTTATGCAAATCTCATAACAGAACTGTTATCCGGACCAGAATATGCTTATTATTTGCTTCAGTAAGTTTGCATCTCACCTGTCAGTGCCTAAACATCCGGGCTCTCGGAGTGATGTAGGAGGAGGACAGTTTATTGAGAAGGAAACACTTCTCCAGTTGCCGTGAAGTAGTTGGTGGAGGACACGGCAGGATCACAATTTATGCCGACAATGGGGTTAGAACGCACTATCTCCCGAATGTAAGCTGCCAGCTGCGTGACCCAAACCGCGCAGTCACTTGCTCGGTATACAACATGCTATTTGTAGGTACAATTTTGAAGTGGAAGTTATTATTATATGAACACAAATAGGTCTTATGGCGACGATGGGACAGGAAAGGCCTAGGAATGGGAAGGATGGGCCGTGACCTTTAATTAAGGTACAGCCCCAACATTTGCCTGGTGCGAAAGTGGGAAACCACGGAAAACCCTCTTCAGGGCTGCCGACAGTGGGATTCGAACCCACTATCTCCCGGATGCGAGCTCACAGTTCTGCGCCCCTAACCGCACGGCCAACTCGCCCGGTGAATTGACACTTTAATGTAAAAGGGGTTTAAGAATCATCGCAGTCAGGAGTGATCCAACCTTAAACAGCGTGGGTGCATCTTTTGAAAACTACACTTGTTGAAGTTATTTTGGCTCTGTCGGCTATTGCTAATGATGCGCAGTAGAGAGGGCAATTTTCTGGACCATTTTCACTGTCTTCTTCACTCGGACTGCTCTCGTTCTTATCCGTTTCTTCGATCTTTAGAAACGTTGCTGAAGAGCTACAGCAGTTTGTCAGTTCGTTTCGCGGATGTTTACATCTCTTTTGTGGAAGTTTGTTTTCATTTGCTTGATTATTATTATTTTATTATTATTATTGGTGAAATGGAAAGAAGTATCAGGTGGTGTTGTACTAAATGCAGAGAAGAGGACAGGTTTAGTATATTGACATAAATGTGTCTTGGTGTTGTGAGTCACCCGAAAATTTGTGTATCGGAACACTATCATGGAACAGAACGTTCGTCGTGATGTTACCTAGCAGTAGAACCTTGAGAGCTGGCCAGCTATAGATCTGTATAAAGAGAGGTAAATAGGCCGTGGATCTGTACTCTTTATTTATTTATATATTTATTTATTTAGTTTTTTTTTTTTTTGCTAGTTGCTTTACGTCGCATTGACACAGATAGGTCTTATGGCGACGATGGGACAGGAAAGGCCTAGGAGTGGGAAGGAAGCGGCCGTGGCCTTAATTAAGGTACAGCCCCAGCATTTGCCTGGTGTGAAAATGGGAAGCCACGGAAAACCATCTTCAGGGCTGCCGACAGTGGGGTTCGAACCTACTATCTCCGGAATACTGGATACTGGCTGCACTTAAGCGACTGCAGCTATCGAGCTCGGTAGTATGTACTCTTATATCATGACCGTCCTTCAATACTTCACATCACAGCACGGTTGCTAGGTAACACCGCGTTACACATTTTATTGAAAGACATATCTATGATCATTTCATTTTCTCAAAAGGGATGTGTAATAACATTTTTGCTGTAATGTTTTCTTGTATGTATGTCTACCACTTAGTCCTGTTTCCTGGTAAGGGTCGGGGACGAATTAAGGTGAAATTTATGGCTTTTTTTACGTATGCCCTTCTTGTCGCCAACCTCAGTAGAGGACATAATGAAGACGTAATGAATGATGGTGAATGAAAGTGTGTAAGGTGTTGGAAGGAATGTGCTATGTCCTATGAATAGAAACTGTCCCGGTGTTTGCCTGGAAGTGAAAAATGTGAAACCACAAAAGCCCTCGTGGCCCGAATGCAGAGCTTGACTCCAAAGCGTTAATGCGAGAGGACATTCCGCTTGGCGCTATATTATTTTCTTAAAGTATGATTTTTGTAATTCTTGATTTCTTTGTATGTCTCATAAAAAGTGATGTACCCTAGCTATTTTTGAATCGCTCTCTCTCTCTCTCTCTCTGTTGGAGCTCGCTGTCATTACTGTAGTCAGTATTGTAGCCCTGGTCAAATAATGAGGACTGCCCACGTGGAATAGCTTGTGTGGTTAAGATGGTCTGAAAATTATCTGTCAGCCTTTTGTATATTCGCCGCTGGTGACTGCACTTGTCTCCAAGTGCTGAAACGAGGTTTCAGAGCCTGGATGTTTAGACAGTAATAGGTTACAATGGAAACAAATTTGCCTATAGCCCGCTCTTCCGTAACGTAGCGAGAGTAGCATAACTTTTAGGTGTTCTAATAGGCCGGACCCCTAACGTTTATGCAAATCTCATAACAGAACTGTTATCCGGGCTATAATATGCTTGTTATTTGCTTCAGTAAGTTTGCATTCTTACCTGTCAATGGCTAAACATCTGGGCTCTAGGGGTATGATATAATTTAGTGTGGCTATTTCTAGCCGAGTGCAGCCCTTGTAAGGCAGACCCTTCGATGAGGGTGGGCGGCATCTGCCATGTGTAGGTAACTGCGTGTTATTGTGGTGGAGGATAGTGTTATGTGTGGTGTGTGAGTTGCAGGGATGTTGGGGACATCACAAACACCCAGCCCCCAGGCCATTGGAATTAACCAATGAAGGTTAAAATCCCCGACCCCGCCGGGAATCGAACCCGGGACCGTCTGAACAGAAGGCCAGTACGCTGACCATTCAGTCGAACGGCTCTAGGGGTGATGTAGGAGGAGGACAGAATTTATTGCGAAGGAAACAGTTCTCCAGTTGTCGTGAAGTAACTGGTGGAGGACACGGCAGGGTCACAGTTTATTGGAAGGTGGAGACGATACAGTGAGGTCGCCCGGTAGTAAAATGGTATTACTGCACATCTAACAAGAGCTCAGATGCTTGAGAAGTGTACGGTTGCCCGTTCCTCTCTACTTTGCTTGTTTCAACACTTTAATCTAGCAGCATTGGAAGTCTTACGTTAGTTTGTGAATTGCTTCTTTCCTTTGAAGGATATCGCACGATAATGCGCCTAAGTGTTAGGAAAAAATAATTAGAGGGCACAGATTTACACATATCCAATCTGCTTTGCAGATCTTTCCTTCTTTTTCTTTCATCGGGTTTCTTGGCCTTGGTTTACGTCCTAAACTCTTGATCCTCGTGCTTTATGATTTCCCTTTCCTCTGCGTTTTTATTTATTTTTTGCTACTTAGCTTGACGTCGCAGCAGCTCAGATTTTTACGGCGATGATAGAACAGGACTGAGCTACGACTGGAAAGGAAACGACCGTGGCCTTAATAATGGTACAGTCTCAGCATTTGCCTGCTGTGAAAGTGAGGTTTGAGTCCATCATTTCCCGAATTCAAGCTCACAGCAGCGTGATGCAAACCACGCAGACCTGATCGGTCTCAGGTATCCAGTATTCGGGAGATAGTGGGTTCGAACCCCACTGTCGGCAGTCCTGAAGATGGTTTTCCGTGGTTTCCCATTTACACACCAGGAAAATTCTGGGACTGTACCTCAATTAAGGTCACGGCCGCTTCCTCCCCACTCCTAGCCCTTTCCTGTCCCATCGTCGCCATAAGACCTATCTGTGTCGGTGCGACGTAAAACGACTTGTAAAACACATTATTCAAAAGCATATGCGGATTTTGAAGTACCTACTCATAAATACAATTTTTTCCTAATGTTTCCAAGGTGGATACATCTTACACAGCAGCTATCTCAGTCGAAGAAAGATTAGCTCGAGCGATGACAATCAACTTCGTGCGTGATAGAATCTTCGAAGTCCCGTCCACTACTTGTGCCATTTCGTGGCGTAGTCAGAAAACCAACAGCAGGAGGGATAATAGCGTGAACCAGCGTTGCCAACCTCTGAGATGGTCAGGATCCTACTTTAACCCAAAAAGGATCGTATTTTTTGAAGAGAGGATCGTTCGACTTAAATAGCCCTTAACATATTCGATATTTAAATCTCTTTACGGACGCAATAGCTCACTTATGCAACAGCTTGCTTCTCAAGAAGCTGACTGGTTTGATTCTTGGTGAATAATATGAGATTTTCAAAAAGTCGAGTACCTCTGGTTCGGCCCGCACGTAAAACTGTACCTTCTACGGATTACCTCTAACACGACAGCTACGTGTCCCGCTGCCGCAACTCCACATTTAGACAGGTTAAGATGTGAAATAAATATAAATAATTGTGCTAATGTGTGAGATACGGTATCAAGGATACGAATATAAATTTTATTTAGATTACTCAAGAACTCGGTAATTTGTAAAGAATAATAATAATGTTATTTGCTTTACGTCTCACTATTTTTTTCGGAGACGCCGAGGTGCCGGAATTTGTCCCACAGGAGTTCTTTTACGTGCCAATAAATCTACCGAAACGAGGCTGACATATTTGAGCACCTTCAGATACCACCAGACTGAGCCAGGATCGAACCTGCCAATTCGGGGTCAGAAGGCCAGAGCTTCAACCGTCTGAGCAACTCAGCCCGGCTGGTAATTTGTAAAGAAGTAGTCAACATGAGATATAAAGTCACTGAAGTGCCTTATCGTCATTATCAACTTCTTGTATGAAACCTCTAGGCACATTCATAGCAGAAGGTTCTGAGCTTGCTGGTTGATTATACAACTCTGCTTTAGTCATCCTTCTGAGCATGTTCTCTTTACACGTACCACTGACTCGAACACACTGACTGCCCAGCAAGCATCCATTCACCGTAGAAGTAATTAGAGTATTCCTGTTTTTGACGTGAGTGAGTGAGTGAGGGAGGGAGTTACGAAACAGAAAATACAAATTCTGGAAGTGTGGGAAACTTACATTCACTAAACGTGTTTTTTACCTCCTGTAACTTAACCCAAAATTAATCTACTTCAGAGGAGGCTTCAATATCATCATTGACATTGACAAGGGGTAATTTCTTCGAGTCATCGTCTATCTGCTGAAGGCGAATGCTATGATCCACTGATTACAGTACAAGCGCGAGACCGTGAAGTAACTCAGAAAGGGAAGAACCCATCTTGGTAAATTCCCTTTGGGAATCTCATTATTCGAAAAGCCGCTCCCTCCCTTTCCAACTTGTCATCTATGGTAGAACATAACTTGCACGAATAAAAGAAGGAACAAAAACTTACGCATTTTACAGAGCAAACAAGACAAAATTTGCGATACGTCATAGGTTCGTAACAATAGGCGTACGGTCCGCGGATTGGATCGTACGATAGTAATATAAAGCATCGAATTACCGTACATGTACGATCCAGATCGTACGGTTGGCAACGATGCTGTGAACCGCGCTTCGGCGTGCGTACCAGCACGTTACGAAACCCCGCCCATATTTGCGCATTCACTCTTCGGCGTGCCACTCGCATAATGTTTGTAACCCACCTTCTCGATTTGACGTTTGAACATTGATAAGAATTCCCTCTTCTAATACTGTAATGGCTCTGGTCTCAGGTGAAGTGGTCCAGCCACTCGTTAACTTTATAGGCTAGCAGGGTCGCACTTTTCTGGACCCCTGCTGTGTGTAAAAAGAGGGACGTTTAATGGGACGAGGGATAAAGTTACTGGAGCTCAGGTGGGGAGCGTATGGGTGAGCTGGTTTATTGTATACGGGTAGACGTAAGATGATATGTGTCGTGCGGGGGAGGTACATAACATCTTAGCCGCTACAGGGTGATAAGTCTGTAGAGTCTCGTAGGGAGGTTCTGTTTGATGAATGCGTTCATTATTACTGTTTTCCTAGAAGGTTAGGGAACTGCTGTTGTACTCAGTTAAGGTACAATATGCCCCAGAATCGAGCAATGCATGCTTACAAGTTATAATTTTATTCTTACCCTGTTGAAAACAAAATAATAGTAATAAAAGTTGAAATTCATGGTGAAAATCTCAGAACGATTCAAAATCAAAACAGAACTAAGTCAAGGAGATTGACTCCTTCTTTTACTGTTGAACTAATTTAAGCTAATATTAATAATCAAGATATATCGTCTAATGAAATTAAGCAAGATAGAGATTCCTTGTCTAGGATTTACAGATCATGTAGCTCTCTTTTAACTCGCCACATCTTAACAACCCAAAGTCCGGCTCCGCGGTCAAATGATTAGCGTGCTGGCCTTTGGTCTAGAGGGTCCCCGGTTCTATTCACGGCCGGGTTGGTTAATTCCCTTGACTCGGGGACTGGGTGTTTGTGCTGTCCCCAACATCCCTGCAACTCACACACCACACATAACACTATCCTCCACCACAATAACACGCAGTTACCTACACATGGCAGATGCCGCCCACCCTCATTGGAGGGTTGCACCCGGCTAGAAATAGCCACACAAAATTATGATTATTAACAGTCAAAACACAGATTTTAATCGATCTTCAACTTTTCGAAGACATTTTTAAACAGTAGTCGCACTACCACATCGAAAGTATTCGACGACGCAAGCATGAGAGAGAGCTAGGATTCGGAACGTGGCGGCCGTGGCCTTAATTAAGGTACAGACCCAGCATTTGCCTGGTGTTAAAATGGGAAACCACGGAAAACCATCTTCAGCGCTGCCGACGTTGGGATTCGAATTCACCATCTTTCGAATGCAAGCTCACAGCTAAACGACACTAACCTCAGCCAACTCGCTCGGTGAATACATAGAATTGAAAATAAAATACTGCAAGTTCAGACGAGTCTCACAATTGAAATACCTTGGTCAAACAGTTCAGGAAAAGGGAATCGAAAGTAAAAGCGAAGGAATTTTGATGCCAAAGAAATGGAAACAGGACAGTGAATCACCCAAAATATCTATAAAGCAGGCATTCACAGTAACATTTGAAAACACAGATAAACATTTTACGGACACCTTAAACGAATAAAATCTTACAGACTTTCAATACAAGTAGTACTTATGAATTCACATGAAAAAGGCTCTATAAACGCAAACCGTTAGTTATGTCAAACATTATAGCACAGTAGTTCAGAAAAACAAGAACATACAGATTGCTGTACACTAAAATAAATTGTCAAATGTCTTTTGTAAATAAAAATCTACTTAACATTGTAGGGTTTATTTCAATAGTGATTAAAATTTTAAAAAACCACATATTTCATTACATTAAAAATAATTGTCTAGCGACTTTTCCTTTAAGGAAATGCACTGTATCCGAGCAGCAATGTCGCGCCACTGGCTAAACAGCTGGTTGCACGTCGAGGTCGCCTCAGGCTGCTGTGCCTTTAGTGCAACGTGCCCCTCGCTATCGCTCATCAGTTGATTCCAGATGCTTGGGCAGGAATAGGTTAGAATGTAAACTAATAGGAACTGTCGTCTAGCCTGCTCTTCCGCAATGAAGCGGGAGTGACCTAGTTCCTAATGGTTCTAACAGGCCGTGCCCCTAAAGTTTATGCAAATCGCACAACGTAATTGTTGTGCAGTATAGTGTATATATGTTACTTGCTTTAGTAAATTTGCATTATATACCCGTAATATTGAAATAAGCGTTTTGACAGATAGGGCAGGAGGGAGGAGCATCGCCATTGCACGGCGTTGCCACGTTCCTGCATTCCTTTCTCCTTCCCTTAGCTCATTTGTTTGTTCGTTTGTTCGTTCAGACCGCAGTGTTCTGTTGTACGTAACACAGAAGAGGAAGCTTTGACAACTCCAAGCAACACGAGCCGCTCAGCAGGCTTATCTCTATGGTAACCATACCCCTACTCACTTCTCCCCACCCAGGCAGTCAGTAAGCGGACCTTCCTCTAAGTACTGTCAGAACGCATCTTTCATTATTACGACTATCACTAACTTATCAATGCCTAACCATCCAGGCCGTACTCATTACTTATACAGTATCGACACATCCTCGTCACTTTCGCACTCCATTGGTGCACTCTTGTATCATAGATCCATCTGTTATTTCCATATGATCACCAGTTCATCACCTTTTCACTACTCCACGATGTCCGCCTCGCCGGGATTTTCACAAGCTGAAAGTCTTCTAATAAGATTAGACAACGGCTGGTCATCTTCATCGTTATTCTTCTCCTCGCTTTCTGCACTCCCTTTCTTCTACATTTTGTTCCATTACTTAACTCCCATTTGTTATTTTTAACTTTCGCCTCGTAACAGGCACTCGTGCTCTGAAAACCAACGGTTTATTGTTGTGTAAAAAAAAATTAAAAACCACAACTTGCTTCCAGTCATTCGACCAGGTCAGGAATGGAATGAATGAAGCCTCATCTAGCGGCGAGGATAGGAATTGTGCCGGCTGCCGAAACCTGTCGCATTCCTCTGGGACAATGATAAATGACTGGCAGATGAAATGAGTGTTGCTGGAATGAAAGATGACAGGGAAAACCGGAGTACGCGGAGAAAATACTGTCCCGCCTTCGATTTGTCCAGCACAAATCTCACTTGGAGTGACCGGGATATGAACCACGGAACCCATCGGTGAGAGGCCGGCGCGCTTCCGCCTGAGCCACGGAGGATCTTATTGTTCTTGTTAATTCAAAATTTTCACTCGGATTTATGGGAATCTTGAAATATTGAGACTCTCCTGTACTTTGAAATGAATCGGTGAAATAAAAAGTCCCTTAAATTGACTGGGGTAATATAAAAGGATAATCAAATCAGGAGGAAGATCTTTAGATCTATAATTCACAAATGGCAAGTTGGCCAAGACGACAAACGTAGGAAAACGACGTAAGGAGCTTGGACCAAAGAGAGCACCCTAGCTCGTAGCAAAATAATTAAAGAAAAAAGAGCACAAAGAAGGCAAACAAACGGGATTGCTCGTAACAAATATTAATAATAATAATAATAATAATAATAATAATAATAATAATAATAATAATAATAATAATAATAATACGTCTTTTTAAAATGGTTTTTAGAGACGATGAGGTGCCTGAATTTTGTACTTCCGGAGTTCCTTGATGTGCTGGCAAGTCTACTGACAGTAGTTTGGTCTGTTCTTCAAATAACAGCGGGCGGAACCAGGATCGAACCCTCATACTTGGGCTCAAAAGTCCGGCAGTACCTTCTGAACCACTCAAAATCCAAACCAAATCCCATGGTACCGAGCGAGTTGGCTGTGCGGTTAGGAGCGCGCAGCGGTCAGCTTGCATCCGGGAGATAGTGGGTTCGAATCCCACTGTCGGCAGCCCTGTGGATGGTTTTCTGTGGTTTCCCATTTTCACACCAGGCAAATGGTGGGTTTGTACCTTAATTAAGACCACGGCCGCTTCCTTCAAACTCCTGTTTCTTTCCTGTCCCATCTTCACTATAAGACCTATCTGTCTTGGCCTACTAAGCGAACCCTGCTGAGTAGTGTTGGCTACTGAATGAATGATTCGAAGCAGTGTATCGATTCATTCGAGTGTCCGAGTGAATCGATTCACAGGAACGGCGAGCTCACGGCACACGATTCAGCTTACTCCCAGCGGACAGCGCTGAGTGGCGCACTCACTGGACGTTGACGGGGAGCCGAGCTTCCGCTGCAGCGAGACAGTGAATCAGTGTATCATGGCACACCGAAAGAATCGCGAACGAGCGCGGCTCAGTGAGACACAAGATACACACGGCTCCTTATCGGCTCACTGGACACTGGCGAGAGCCGAGCTTCCGCTGCAGCGAGACATACAGTGAGCCATAGCACACCGAAAGAAACGTATGCTGTAATGGACTCTCGAGCTCATCTCATTTGAAAATAAAACCCATTTGCATTCACTGTCCTCTTCTTACAGGGAGGTTTAAATAATAGATGGATTTATTTGCAGTGTTAAAAAGGTAGTCAAATCATAATTCTGAAGTAGCTAGTAAGTACGTAGGCTATTAGATTATACTATTTATTAGTTTAATGAATCTTAGTATTATAACTTAGTTGACATTTGACAATTAAACTCGACTCTAGCCTGCCTTAAGACTATGAGTCATGCTAATGACCACTCAAAAGTACCTGTTTTATATTGGGAAGAACGGCTCAGTATTCTCTCAGTTCATATGTCACATCGTTGCACAAGACTTCAATCATATGTGGACAGACGCAATAACTTAACCAACAGTATGTTGAATCAGAAAACCAGCGGGCTACTGTACATCTCGGGTAGCCTATACAAAATATGACGATTAAAAAAAAATCCTCAGCTGATATAAAATTACATATTTTCAAAAATGACTGAGCGAGTTGTCGTGCAGTTAGTGTCGCGTAGCTATGCGTTTGCATTCGGGGGATGGTGGATTCGAATCCCCCGTCGGCAGCCGTTAAGATGGTTTTCCGCAGTTTCCCCATTTTCACACCAAGAAATGTTGGGACTGTACCTTAATTCAGGCCATGGCTGCTACCTTCCTAATCCTAACCTTTCCCACCCTGCGTCGCCGGAAACCTTCGATGTATTAGAGTGACTAGCATTTTTTCTAAGAAAGGAGTTCATAGTATGAAGACCAGATGGCAGCTGCGAGCACTAAATGCTGTTGCTCGCTGTCTTACCAGCACATACTACACAGATGCAGTAGGAGCGGTGACTAATGTGCCGTGAATCGGATCACTGTATCGATTCAGTAACGTGAACGGAATCAAATGAATCGATTCAGTAAAATGAATCCAATGTCCCATCACTACTGCTGAGCCCGACGGCCTGCAGGTTAGGAGGTGTCGTGTGTCGCCTTCTAGGCCGGGTCCCCTATCTCACTGTCAGATAGCTTTTCACTTGTAATCTCGTAGCTGAGGCAGGCTACCCCTACACTGCGGGGTCGGCATGTCATGCATTGCATATGATAGTTGAGCTGAGTGTCTCAGGAGGTTGAGGCGCTCGTCTTCTGACCCCAGCTTGACAGGTTCGATTCTGGCACAGTCCGGTGGTATTTGAGGGTGCTCAAATACGCCAGCCTCCCAAATGCACGTAAAAGAACTTCTGTGGGACAAAATTCCGCCACCTCGGCGTCTCCAAAAACCTTAAAAATATAGTTAGTGGGACGTAAAAACAATTGGATGCAAATTATCATTTTGTATAAAAGTTGGGTCTGTTATATGATTAAATTCCAAACAAATTTTAACAAAAGGAGTAGGAAAACATTTGAGAGATGGAATATAAACTAAGGATAATCGAAATTTTAAGTCACTGATTAGAAACTAAAAAGGAACCCACGAAAGTGTGGGAGAGTAATAGAACGAACATAAAAGAAGGAAGGTTTAATTTTTTTTCCTTCCAGATACTTACAGTGATCCAGGAAATAATTGTTTTGAGAGACCTAAGGACTATGTCATTGGCCATTATTATTATTATTATTATTATTATTATTATTATTATTATTATTATTATTATCATTATTATTATTATTATTATTATTTCCAGTTAGTGACTGTAAATACTGTCGCACAGGCTCGGAGTGGTAACTTTGCCTGGAATAAAATGTCGAGTCTACTGTTTTTCGAATCATCCTGTTAGGGAACAGTGCCAAAGATCTCGCACGAAATGTGCTTTGCTGTCAGTCACTTGGTAATATTAGAAGTCTGTGGGAAAGGTCTTTTGTATTGGCAAGGTTTTGTCATGAGAGATGGACTTGTTGTTCCGTCTTTCATCTCAATAACCCCGTCAAGCAGTATTTATTTTGAGAGACGTAATATTGTAGTTCGCAACAGCACAACTGTCAGCGAACTCCCAAAGCAATGCAACCTGTTTGTCAGGCTGGACAACGGGATATCACTGAACTAAAATTAAATGAATAATTTTGTTCGCAAATTTGGTTAGTCAGTGTTGTAGGGTGTGTTTTTGTGGAGCCGTCAGCTAAAGGAATGTTTGGATCCTCAGAAAAATCCTTGTTTTATACACAAACGGGATCCTTTGCTCTGCTTGTCATACAGTGTTCGAAAGTGCGTCCTCTTGTTTCAGTAGCTCTGCTACGACGTTCCATTGTCCGTAGTACAAATTTTAAGACCAGAGGCGTGTGCTGTAGAGCAGAAGTTCTCAAACTGTTACGTGATTGTACCCCTCACCCATGGCTGAAAGTTCAGTGTAGTAATAGTTAAGTTCTTGAGTGTCTCAGATGGCTAAGGCACTGGCCGTCTGACCCCAACTTAGCAGGTTCGATCCTGGCTCAGTCGGGTGGTGTTTGAAGGTGCTCAACTACGTCAGCTTCGTGTCGGTAGCTTTTCTGGCACGTAAAAGAACTCTTGCGGGACTAAATTCCGGAATCTCGGCGTCTCCGAAAACCGAAAAAGTAGTAAAAACATTAACATTATTATATCACATTATATCACTGATGACCTTGCAGACAGGGCGTTTTGACTTCCTGATGTGGAATCGAACCCAAATCTCTTGGATGAACCGAGGACGACCGACGCCTCGGCAAGGCAACCCACATGATCCTCCTATACTAGCTAAAACCCTTCCACATGACTTACTTGTCCTAATAATTTGGTTGATCCTCGATGATAAATCCGGCTTGCTGTGCTTCAGGCTCGAGTTTCCTGTTGAGTCACTGTCGTCCGATACAATGATGCCATTTTAATCCCTTCAGTTACCCCTCATTCTCCCTAATTTGGAACGTAAAATACTGTATGTTGTAGTGCCCTAGTGGATATCATTCTTGATGCAATCAGCGATATCTTCTGTGCAGTGACTTGGAGCTGATGATCGCGTGGGAACTGAACGTCCCGTTCCTCCTTTGCGAGACAGCTGCCGTGTGCTAGCTTTGAAGGTGCTATCGTCTCGGCTATGTAACAGGCTAATACTGTATCTCCAAACTTGAGCTAATGCGAGCCCTTTCATACCCGATACACAGTGTGATTCTCCCCATTAAGAGCGGACCTTAGTGACGCAGTCGTTCTCTTCCAGGGAACAGGATTCCGATACTGGTTCACAGTAGCGACAATAGGGAATTGGAAGTGTGAGAAGGATGGGGGGGGGGGGAGCAATTGTTTTATAGACAACAAGAAGTCCCTGGTTCCAAGGGATATTGCGAGGGTGTAGACATAAAAAATTGCAATAAATTGCAATAAAATGGTGATGTCTTTAATTTTCTCTGAGCGAATTTCGATAGAGGATTGACAGTCTACCAACTTAACCCTCTACAGCATGAATTTTTTTTCGTTTCCGTTTGGTGAAGAAAATTTCAAGCTTTAATGTTCAAATACGCTCAGTGTTATATATATATATATACATACGATTTTTCACTATTTTACGCTAAGCTTTTAACATTCAAAGACCGAACATTACTGCCTACTGGCCATAGGTACGTATTGCAAGGCGCAAGTATACTTGCACGACCGTAGGTCGGTAATGTGTTTGAGGTTGAGCCAGAGGTACTCCTGAAGCCTGTGGTAATGTGATGGGGAGGGCCCACGTAAAATAAACGGTGGTTGGTTCGCGTGGATGTTGACGGGGTGGAAGGAGTACCTTTGGTTGTAGGGCTGTTTTGTCTTATGTTATGTAAAAACAAAAAAAAAGCAAGTCAAGTCACTGGGATATGTGTTTAATTGACTGTACAGTTGAAGGTGTGCCGTAAAACTACCTCTGTCTATAATATTTATCCATTTACACAGGTGAAAAGTTATTTGTTGCCTAATGGCAACAGTATGCAGTAGAGGGTTAAGTAGGTAATAATAGTACTTACAATAAAACTTGCACCAAAGGAACAATAATAAGTAATTACTATACATTACAATTAAAAAGATTTACGGCGTGATTATAGATTAAAAAGTCATAGTATTTAACCACTCACTAACAAAGTACCAGACACTAGATAGATCTGAACAGGCACATTGATGAGTGAGACCCCCTGATCATGGAATGCGCGTGGCAAGCGGGTAACCTTGGCAAAAATATACCCCTGCTACACTTCATCAGAGAATATAGTACACATTGCTCTGCGAGTCTCCACTACTTGCTGTCACAGTTCGGTTAGCCGCAACGATCGGCATTTTATGCGTCTTTCCGCTAAGTATTTTTCTTGACAATTAAACATATAAAGGGAAATAATTAGCTGAAAAGACAATAGGGTTTGTACAAATTGTTTGTTTTTAATAATAATAATAATTTCGTGTGGCTATTTCTAGTCGAGTGCTGCCCTTGTAACGCAGACCCTCCAGTGAGGGTGGGCGGCATCTGCCATGTATAGGTAACTGCGTGTTATTGTGGTGGAGGATAGTGTTATGTGTGGTGTGTGAGTTGCAGGGATGTTGGGGACAGCACAAACACCCAGCCCCCGGGCCATTGGAATCAACCAGTGAAGGTTAAAATCCCCGACCCGGCCGGGAATCGAACCCGGGACCCTCTGAACAGAAGGCCAGTACGCTGACCATTCAGCCAACGAGTCGGACTTTGTTTTTAATAATTCCCAGCTTCAGGTGCCTAAAATGTAATACAAATTAATTTATTTTTCCACAAAGTGGAAGGAGGGGTCACTGTCCACGCCCACCCCCTAATCGTCACTACCGCTTGCTGAGGTCTAAACTTGCGTGAAACTTTCACAATACAGGAAAGATAGTAATGTGTATGTCAAGTTGGAATTCAAGAAGAGAAGGGGTGGAATTTACTTCCTTATAATCAGGGCTAGGAATCTGATGATATGTCATCTTTTAATTGGTTCAAAACTGACATTGCTAACTTGTACAGAAATTCTGATCATAGTTCCCGCGTTGTAGAAATGCTAATTTTTAGGTCATTTTTTGACATCTATTGCCATTTTATATTTTAAGGTGATTTTCTAACATTATACGTCATTATTTGGTCATTTTATGGAATTTATTAGACTATTTTATACTTTCTGAGTAATTTGCTTACATGTTTGAGGATTTTGAAGTATTTACGCGTGTGGTATTGGATATTATCGCAACTTTATCTGAGGATGAATACGGAGACTTGAGAAACAACATTGCTGTGTAATTCTGGGTCTAAAGAAACTTTGCTCACCACTTCTTGGAAATGTCCACATTCCAGGAGGGACACCTCCAACTGGAGAAGTCTTCCTCGTGAATGGTCGAGATTTTCTTTTGAAGACGCCGAGCAAAGTTCTCTGCGGAACGTAAAGAATTTTCTTTCTTGACATGTCAAAAGCCTAAAAGCGTGTTATAATGTGTAAAGCAAATGTATGGACTATACCAACTCGATTAGTATTGATTGTTAAATTTAATATAAAATTTGTCACTTAAAATGTTTTTAGATCATGTTGCCATTGATGCTTTCACGGCCCGTACTTACAGACATGATATAGGCTTTTAGGCTTATACCGTGTCAAGAAAATAAGGTGAAATTCTTTTCGTTTCGCATAGAACTTTGCTCTGCGTGTTCAGAAGAAAATCTCTACTGTTAAACCAAGGACAAATTGTCCCCAGTTTTACATCCTGGGGTGTACGTAATTCCCTGTACTTGCGACAAGGTATACATTGGCCAAACATGCCGGTCCTTTGGTATTCGTATCAAGGAACATGGACGAAATATTCGTCTGAACCAACCAGGCAAATCAGCAATAGCTGAGCACGCCCTATCGTCGGGTCATGATGTCGTGTTCCAAGATGCTCCAGCTCTTACCCACACTAGACACTACAGGTCCAGGATTATACGGAAAGCTGTGTAAATACGTAGAAATCCTAACAGTTTCAACAGGGACCCCTGCTATCAAGTAATACGCGGTTGCCAGCCATTAAGGATTTACGTTTCAGGTTTTCCAAATTCGTACGTTCCTCATCACCATATGTTTCATTCCAGGCTTGTGTCAATGTCATACTCTCGTATGTGTGTACATCTGTTATGTGACTCGCTCTCAGACGGATCACGGCCTACTAGATCCCCCGCGGCGCTCCGTGGACTGATTGTAATGATTCCGTCAGCTTCCGCTTCGAATGTTAGCGCTGTACCGCGTACGGTGACCATCTGGTGACGACTGGACATACCACTTTCACTTCTGTTATTAACGTCTAAATTTAAACTTCGTTCTTGGAGAACAGTCGAGATTTTCACCTTATATTCTTGACACGGCATGAGCCCAAAAGCCTATATCACATTTTTAGTCACTTTGCTGCATTTTTGAATTCATTTTTCTTTTACACTTTAGGTCATCAAAATCCTGGCCCCGCTTACAATGTTGTACGGGATTTCTTAGCTGACCGGTCTTTTAATGTCTATACACGTTTGTTATGATGACTAATCTTTTTACATTTCAAAGCGATTCACGAGTGTTTCTCTTTAGCTGTTTCGAATTTTTCAGTTAATTTTGTGAGGTGTATTGGTGTATTATAAGTTTCAGTTGTATGATGTGGAGACATTGACTGGCAAACCAGGGAGGTAATGTTTGAGTCATCAGTCCATAAACTGGTTTGATGCAGCTCTTAATGCCACCGTATCCTGTGCTAGACTTTTCATTTCTAAGTAACTGCTGTATCCTAGATCTGCTCTAATCTGCTTGTCATATGCATACCTTGATTTACCCTTAACGTTCTTACAGTTCCCTCAAATGCCAACTGAACAAATCCTGGGTGTCTTCAGATGTGTCCTATCATTCTATCTCAGCCAAATCGATCTCCTCTCACCAATTGGATTCAGTATCTCTTCATTCGTGATTCGATCAATCCGTCTTACCTTCAGCATTCGTCTGTTCTGTAACACCACAATTCAAAAGATTCTATTCTCTTCCTTCCTGAGCTAGTTGTCGTCAATGTTTCACTTCCATACAGTGCCACGCTCCAGGCTTCTTAAAAATTATGAATTAATTCCACCAGTTGCCACCAATGATCCCCAAGCGAATAGCTGCTCAAACGTAGTGGACTTTGGTTACCTTGAAATCCGACAGCTGTGCTATGAGGTCAGATGGGGGCAGGTAAACGAAAATTAATCAAGTTATTAGGCTTACGTAATTCATTCTATAACTGTTCGTAAGTAATTCTGAAAGTTTCTTCGCACGTATAAGAAGTTGATTTTCGAAAGTTACAGAATTTCAGGTGTGACAACATGAGAGCCAGAAATTTACCGCACGCTTCTGTGAATTGCTGGGGTACAGTTGGCGACTGGTGTATCAATGAGGAACCGAACTATACACTCCCAGCATCTGCCTGGTGTGATGATGGGGAAACCATGGAAAACAATTTCCAGGGCTACCGACAGCAGAGTTCGAACACACTGTCTCCCGAATGCATACCACGTTGCTAACTCGCTCGGTACCCGAGGGTTTCAGCCACCCGTTGTGCCCCTTGCGACCCTGCTCAGAACAGGCTTCCTTTTCCTTCTCCGTAATAAATTCTGTAATTGATGTCACTCAGTGCCCTTGTATTGAAAACAGCTCTGTACATACGTCAATATAAGCGTGATTGTGTGTCATAGCTGAAAATTGACATTCTTTCATTATCGCCTGATGGAATTTAAATTGGTCATCAGCCCGTCATGTCGTGACGAAAAATGTCTATACCTCGTCTGATGAACAGTTAGCTTTTGTATTCTCGATAAATTATAATTATTTTGCAACAGAATTCATACAGCCCTTTCGCATACTGAGGCGCTATTGTTTACGGGAAACTCACCACCAATCAATAACTATTTCAGCAGAACCCCTGCTCGGCATCCCTACCTCCGTGCCACTCAGCACTAGTTAGTGGCCGTAAATTAATCAACGAACCAACCATCTCGTGTTCTATTAGACACGTACCTCTATAATTAGTGTTCCAAACTAGTGATGGGTTAATGGAATACTCGTACTTTCAATAATCGAAAAACCTCCATCCGATTATTTAAATAATGGAAAAGATAATCTAATAAAATAATCGTTGAGTTTCAAGTATCATTCACTTGTAATGATGGCATAATCGAATACTTTTAATATTCGAATGTCCGGCTCAATGGTTAGCGTGTTAGCCTTTGGTCACAGGGGTTCCGGGTCCGATTTCCGGCAGGGCCGGGAATTTTAACCATAAATGGTTAATTCCCCTGGCACGGAGACTGGGTGTATGTGCCGTCTCCATCATCCTTTCATCTTCAACACGACGCGCAGGTCGCCTACGGAAGTCACATCAACAGACCTGCACCAGGGCTCTCTGGAGGCTACATGCCGTTATTATTATTCGAATAACCTCCATCCGATTATTTAGATAATCGATTAAAATAATCGAATGAGTTTCAAATATCATTCAGTTGTATAGCATAGAATATTCGGATGCGTCATGCTCATGAATCAATTTTTCGGTTTAAGTGTGTCGGATGGATAATCAATTGAAATAAGCGAATAGGTGAACTTTTATGAAAAATAGAAGTACGCCTCTTTCTAAAGTAAATGAGTGAATTAACTGTCTTAATAACGTCACTTTTCATTCTATTATTTCGAAAGCATTCACTGTTCAGTTGCCTCATTCATTCTAATGCAGTTCTGAATGAACAATCGAAAAAATAATCGATTGTAAAATTCATTTTTCGATTGCCTCATTGATACGAATGGAGTTTTGGAGGGATAATGAAAAAATAATCGAAAAATAATCGACTGGAAAAAATATTCGCTATTCGATTGCCACATTCATTCGAATGGAGTTTCACTGAATAATCGAAAAAATGATGTGATGAAAAAATTCACTGTTCGATTGCCTCATTCATTCGAATGAACAACCGAAAAATAATCGAATGGGAAATACAACCTGTGACAGTGAAGTTCGGTGAATGAAGTCAGAACGGTCGATCCGGCAACACTGGCGACACACAACGCTGCACCTGCGTAGCAACAGGTTTTGACCATCTGCTCCCAACGTTGTTGAGTTGAGTATCGTGTGTGTTTGACACAGTGCGTGTTTAGTGCGTTGATTCTGAACAGCGAACAGGAACATGAACGACCAAAAGATCAAAGTACAGTTTTGTTTTAAGCTTGGCAAAACGCCGAAAGAAACGCATGTGATGCTGGTACGTGTTTATGAATATCAAGCACTGTCCTTGAAGTGTGTGTACGAGTGGTTCACCCGTTTTCGAGGAAGCCGAAAAGTGTTTCTAACAACCCCCGTAACGGAAGACCGGCGACCGCCGTCAGTGACGAAAACATTGAGAAGGTGAGGACAGTAATCACGAACGATCGGCGATGAACAGTGCGCATTTTAGGGAATGAACTGCAGATTAACCGTGAATCCGTGCGACAAATCGTTACCCAGAAGTGCCGCATCACTTGACTGACGATCAGAAGAAGGCACGTTTAGAGGCTTCACAGGATTTTGTCGAAACGGCGGATGCGACACCAAATTTCATGAACTGTATTGTCACTGAGGATAAAGCCTGGTGTCTCAGGTACGACCCTGAAACGAAACGGCAAAACATGGAATGGGGTTCTCCGCGATCCCCTCGTCGGAAGAAGGTCAGAGCCGAAAAGTCACGCATCAAACTCGCTTTGAAAGGAAACAGACTTGACGATATTCCTGACATCCAACGAAACGTGACGGGGCTTTTGAACACCATCCCAAAGGAAGCCTTCTTGCAAAGTTTCCAGGACATTTATCGCCGATCTCAGCAGTGCATAGTTATAGGAGGGGACTAATTCGAAAGACAGTAAGGTCACTGTCGTGCATTGTTCATCTATGTTGATACTACAGGACTATTCACCCAACTTTATTGTCACAGGTTGTATAACCGAATAATCGAATAAGCTATTATTTTGTATTCGATTATCCCCTCACTGTTCCAAACCCCTGATCCTTAGTACAGTAAAAGCAATAAAACTCTTTACTAGCTTGCAAGAATGATTAATTAGTTTATAACTCTCGTTCTACGAACCTAAAAACATACCATCAGAAACTTTTTTTTTCAGGTTATGTAAGAGAGTAACTGACATACAGGCCCTCAGATGTTCGTATCCCGAGTATTTTTAATTTTGTGTATTAGTAGAAGACTCGATGTACATCACTGTATTAACCGTTTTAAATCTTACTAGTAGACCTGTGCTGCTCTGCAACATTCGTTATAAATAGGTCAAATAACTCGTGTTTATATCCCGGTCGTCATATTATTTTGCCTGTCTTTTCAATGGTTTTAGGAACATTTAGTAAGAAGCGTCATAATGCCATGTGTTTGGTGAAAATCTATCCATATATTATCCTACAGTTCTTGATGTAAAGCACAGTACTGTGTTGTAGAACGCAATGGCATTTTTCATCGCATTTTTTCAATATAGACCGGTTGTCTTGTGAGCTCGTAGGTTAGTCTCGAAGGAGCGCTTTTGCCAAGCAGAGAACCTTTTCAAGATACGTGGCTTTCACTATTTCTAGTGTAACTAGGTTATCCTTCGATAGGTGTTCCCAGATAATGTCTAAGGCGTATGTCATGATGGGTTCTGTTTGTACGCAGACTTTTTCCTCTTAGCAGCATGCCATCTGTTGAATATATTTGGAAGTTGCTAAAGGTTAGAGAATCAGGGAGTATCTAGCAGGGAATAGTATTCTTCCGTGATCAGAGGAAGTGTATACTCTCTGGCTTGATGGGTAGTAATGGAACGTGGGCTGCATGAAATGACAGAACTAAGGATGAAAATCACATATATCAGAATACTAATGAAAAGTGTTATCTGTGTCGGTGGGACGTATAGGAAATTCTAGAGGAAAAAAAGAGCCGCAGGGACTTTGTCCCTCCCTCCGTTCAAAAATCTGATCACCTCCGCACGGCTTGTACCCACGATCTTGGGATCTGGAGGCCGACACTGTACCACCGATCCACGGAGATTATAACTTCTGTTGAGTGGTCAGCGTCTTGCCTTCGGTCCTCCGCGCCCCAGGTTCGAATCCCTCCCCCACATTAACACACAGACGCGGCAAATGCTACCCACCCTAGTCGCAGGCCTTACAAGGGCAAGCTAGTAATTGGCATAAACAATTATTATTATTATTATTATTATTATTATTATTATTATTATTATTATTACTGTTTTGAGGTCTAAAATTTCACCAACGTCGAAATTATGCTGAATTCCTCTGAAAATCTGCTATAACTCCTCTTCCATCTGTAGTTTATTTTACCTGGCTTATAATTAAATCCTGCACATGTACCTACCTAGATATCTGTTATTTATTTTTTCAAATTCAATGCCTTTTTTCATCCTTTTACTATTGAGCGTGTATTCAAACCAAGAGCGATCTGCATTCCAAACTTGAAAATTAATGAAGTTTCATTCGCGTTGATTGAATTTGTCAGTCAGTTGCTATTCTTTTAAGTCCTTTTTTTTCAGTGTCGCACCCTTTTTTCCCCTTTTACAGAGTCGCTGTCGAAATGCCCGCGTGTTTATGTTGTTTAATTACGTGAACAGGAGACTATTTCAAGCCGTCGTTTGAAGTGACCACAAGCCAGGCAGGAAAGAGAGAACTGTGTAGTTCGTTCGGCGCAGTGGTTGGTCGTGCGTGGTGGAGAAGCCCCCCTCGATTCATCAGGACAAGCGTACTCAATCCCGCCAGACATAATGTAGAGGGGGGCCATGTCAAGTCCTGAGGCTCCCTCTTCACAGACTGTTGTGAAGTGCCTCCCTGGCAGCCTCAGCCACTTCAAAGAGGCTGTGCTTTGGATGTAACAGAAGGCCTTGGCATCTCTGAAAGCATGGTTCTGTATGTGCAAGCGCGCCATTGCAATAGTAGCAATCCCCTTTTTGCATAGAAGTAGCTAGCTTGCCTCAATCATTATACTATAGACATTCTCCAAAGTCTCTGGAAAGCCATTCACTACCTCCATTGAAGTCTCCTTTTGAGAATATCCGTCTCGTATCTGTAATAAACATTCAAGGAGAGAGAGCTAGTCTGCTTCAGGAGATTTGTGTTTGTTCACTTACGCTTTATGTACTCTGCTGTTCGTGAAGACTTCTGGCGTGGGATTCCACACAACATACATTTTAATCAGGAACGGATACAGTTATTGCTACATGAGGAAGTCCGGTGTAGATCGTCGTCATAAGCCTGCCTGATTCAGTGCGGCGTAAAACCAATATCAGGAAGAAAAGTTCTAAAAGGGATAACGGTTCTTCTTCTGCTTCTTCTTCTCCTCCTTTGCAGAAGTTCGGCGACTATCATTTAGTGGTTTCTCCTGTTTATTTGATTCTTGTATCAGAGATGCCGTACCCAGTCGGAAGTGCCACGTTCAGCACAATAATCTGATGGAGGGTGTTAACTACACCGTTCGGGTCGCGTAGCTGTGAACGTGTAGTCGAAAGATGGTGCGTTCGAACACCACCGTGGGCAGTCCTGAAAAGGGTTTTCCATATTATCACATCAGGCAAATGCTCGGGCTGAACATTTATTAAGACCATGGACCCTACCTTTTCATTCCTGGCCCTTTCCCTTCATTACATCGCTGAAAACCTTTGATGTATTAGTGCGAAATAAGAAAAAGGTGTCAAATTTTCCTTTGTCTTTCAGTAGATAAAGCAAAAATTGATTCTTTCTTTCTTAATCTGCTTACCCTCCAGCGTTGGTTATTCCCTCGGACTGAGCGAGGGATCCCACCTCCACCGCCTCAAGGGCAGTGTCCTGGAGCTTCAGACTCCGAGTCGGGGGATACATCTGGGGAGGATGACCAGTACCTCGCCCAGGCGACCTCACCTGCTATGCTGAACATGGGCCTTGTGAGGGGATGGGAAGACTGGAAGGGAGAGACAAGGAAGAGGGAAGGAAGCGGTCGTGGCCTTAAGTTAGGTACCATTCCGGCATTTGCCTGGAGAAGTGGGAAACCACGGAAAACCACTTCGAGGAAGGCTGAGGAGAGAATCGAACCCCCCTCTTCTCAGTTGACCTCTCGCGGCTGAGTGGACACCGTTCCAGCCCTCATACAACTTTTTTCAAATTTCGTGGCAGAGCCGGGAATCGAACCCGGGCCTCCGGGGGTGGCAGCTAATCACACTAACCACTACACCACAGAGGCGTAGTGCAAAAATTGTTAATGATTAATTTATTTTCATCTGTAATTACTTCACATTCCAGCCTACAAGATGACCTCGACCATCTGTACTCTAACGGCCCTATTTTGATAGTATGTCTGACAGTGATGACCATCCATCAATACTTCACATCACGGCCTGCAAAATCAAATCTGCAATACCACATCGACCTTCTGTGCTCTAACACCGTTCTTTGGTAATTAGAGTCCGAAATTTCAGGCAAAGTACATAGGTTAGAATGCAAGCTTACCGAAGCGGGTAACAAGTAGAGTGTCTACCCGACAGAATGCTTGTGTAATGAGTGTTGCATAAACAATAGGATTACGACCCATCAGAACCTTTTGTATTCTTCCTACAGAACGGAAGAACAGGCTAGACGTCTTTTCCTAATAATTAAATTAGTTTCGAGGTATAATGTTGCACCTCCTCTTCTCTCGGAATGCGGTGATAACTGAATTTAGAGTTACCTGGAAGATCTGGACTGCGGACTCTAACAGAGTAGCAATAGAATACGAAGCTGGTGCCACTAAATTCCCAGTTTTTGTGCATTGAGAGAGGATTAAGGGTCCTTCAAGGTACTGCATTAATAGAGAATAAATACGGTGCTTACATTATTCTCTTTACAATGTGATTGCTGATTTGTTTTGGAAGTCTGATGTTTTTTTTTTGGAATCCGAGTAAGAAAATGTGGTATATACGACTGTAACATGTGTATGTATTAATGAAATTCATTCTAAACGCTCCATTACAGCAGTAATATTACATGTAAAGGTGCCTTTGTTCTATAAATATTGTATGTTTTTCTACATAATACAAGTTGGAATGTGTACAAATAATGCTAATATATTATTTAGTTAGATATTAAAAAATCCTCTCACACTAGTTAAGAATTTTAAGAACTTGTCTTTTTATTTACTTGTAAGTCTGTTTTGATTTACTGACCACTGGACACATTTGATTGTCTATAATTTTGAACTTATATAAATACTACTTCGCATGATCATGTCCTTTTTGCATACTTGCTTATCGATTTAAATCTTCTAACTTTAGTTTTTCTGTCGTGTATGTTTGGAAAGCATGATTTTGTGATACTGCCTTTAGTGGTTCGATTCCATTCATTTTACCACTTCACCATACTAAGATAGATCTCTGTGCACTCCACAATGTCTTTGCTAATCGTGCCCTCTTTCGCTAGGTGGTCACCAAACTCGTTTTATCTGGTGCTCAGTATTTGCCATAATCCGTTTGAATTCAATTATCCACTTACATATTTCTAGAATTTTTACGATTTTCTTAATTTCTTCTATTAGTTATGAGTGCTTCTTCTTTTTCTTGAGCAGTTATAACGTCATGCGGCTGTCGGTGTTTATGGTAACTCTTCCTTTATCAGCATTCATGCATGTTGTCGTTGTAGGCCGTTTAGTATTGTAATGTATGTAGGCTCACCGGGCAAAAAGTTAGTCGCCCTGGTGCACAAGCACAGGTGGATCGTTAAGCCTGTACAGATGGTGCAGCGAACGAGCCCCTTGGTCAACCGCACGCGCGCTGCTTCTACGTGAGCAAAGGCAGTAGCGATCAGTGAGGCACTGATGTTTCAAGCGGGCAGTGAACGTCAACGTAGTAGATGTAAGGATGTGACAGAATGACAAAAAAAAGGGGCACTCATGTTTGGCCGTGCCCATGACCATACGGTGCTCGAAGTTGCTAGATTTGTTGGTGTTTCACAGCGGACTGTTTAACTTGTCTACAAGCAGTGGTGTACTACACATGACCACGAAATTCGAGGTCAGAATTGTGGTCGGAAATAGATGCTGACTGAGGGGGGCCGAAGACACGTTTCACGGGTTGTGAATCAAAATCGCTTCCAAACCCAACAGGAATTGCTGCAGCCAGTGAATGAAGGTCCATCCAACCTGTTAGCGAGAGAACATTGCGACGGGAACTGCATGCAGTGAACATTAGGAATCGGCTACCTCTCAAGAGACCATTGTTCACACAGGCACATAAAAGTATGCGTCTTCAGTGGGCGAGAAATCATCGAACGTGGACAGTAGCTGACTGGCGGATCGTAATATGGTCCAACGAATCACGTTTTGGGCTGTATTCCAATGACCCACGTCGTCGCGTGCGCCGAAGGCCAAATGCAGCATTTCATCCTGGATTTGTGCAAGGTCAGGTTCAAGGCGGAGGTGGGTCTGTGATGTTTTAGGGGTGTTTTCCCGCTCACTGATGTGACCACTGATGTGATTTGATATGTTTATTTAAACATTCCGGATCATCAGATGTTGCCTTTCAGTCAAAATCTGCATGATGAGTATGCTATTAATACCCCGATTTTTCAAAATTCATTGGGCTGGACGCGTATGTGACTGGTTTTATGAACAGTCCCCCACCCTGTTACATTTCGATTGACCTGCAAAATCACCTGACTTGAAGTCCATTTAAAGTCTGTAGGACATGTTGGAACAGCGGGTAAAAGTCCGACATCAGTATCTCCGCAATTTGGTGGAACTGGGTGATCGAATCCTCAGCGAGTGGCTTAACCTGGACGTGACCTACCAACACAACCTTGTGGGCTCACTTCCTAAACGAATCCAGGCGGTTTTTAAGTCCAGAGGCGAAGTTACACGATATTAAATGATACTTGCAATGATTGCTCCAGGAGTGATTAATTTTTGCCCGGTGAGCTTTATGTATGTATGTATGTATGTATGTATGTATGTATGTATGTATGTATGTATGTATGTATGTATGTATGTATGTATGTATGTATGTATGTATGTATGTATGTATTGAACCCGACCTCCAAGGTTTCAGTAAGTATGTATGTCACTAATTCCTCCTTGCTCTTTTTTCTGTTACAGGTGAGTCGAGTGTGCAGATCTCATGAACCATGCACTTGGGTAAGGTGACACACACAGTAGTTGACAATGTAGAGGTCCCACCGACACTAACCGCGCCCCCTACTCAGACACATGCAAGGACTGAAATTAACTTCCGCTCTACCATTTGTGTGGCATGGCCTGGTTCTGTCTTGTTTAGCGTGACCTTGCTACCACATGCTCTTACTGCCATTGAGATCATTCAGGTATTACATAAATGGAATGCAATCGTTCCTCGATTAATGAGGACGGCAGGGTAATGGACAATGCAGACAAGTAAAAAAGCCCAACAGCGTTGCCACCTCCACGGATTTCTCCGTAGTTTTACGGAATGGTGTCAGCATCTACGGATACACGGATTTTGCAAGTGGATCTGCGGATTTTGATTAAAAGTCGTCATTATTTCAGTCTTTCAGTGTCCTTTCGACAAGCTAATGTAGTGAATTTTCAGCGGACTGTACTAGATAATATTACCTATATTTCGTACTAGTCAATCACAACAGCAATTAACATTCGTAAGGTTGCGGAATTGAATTAGATCACCAATCGTGTCAGATGACTACATATACTTGCCACTGGTTGGACTCGTGTCCATTTTATACTGAGTAGAATGAGTATCACTAAGTGGAATTGTTACGTGATGTCTAATTGCATGATATTCCGTGTACATTCTTCGAAAACTGGTTTCGTATGTTTATGCAATGGTACTTGCTTAATTATTGTGGCAATTGTATTAAAGATCGGGAGTATTTTTGTAGAATTTGTTTTTAATTTTCATTCAAATTTCTTCTAGTATTTGTGGATGAATTCTGAATTCTTGAATTTGATGAACGTAGTAAATCAGCAGCATATGTTAAATTGATCTCGTCATTCTTGTTTTTCTACCGCTTTTCCCACGCCTTGTGCGGGTGCGAACTGTGCCGAACATGTGGAGTTGGCCATGTTTTACGGCCGGATGCCCTTCCAGACGCCAACCCTATATGGAGGGGTGTAATTAATATTTGCGTGTTTCTGTGGCGGTTGGTAGTGTAATGTGTTGTGCGAATATGAAGAGAAAAGTGTTGGGACAAACACAAACACCCAGTCCCCGAGCTAGAAGTATTAATCAGGGGCGATAATATCTCCGACCCGGCCGGGAATCGACCCTGGGACCCTCTGAACCGAAGGCCTCAACGCTGACCATTCAGCCAATGAGTTGGACTAAATCCATCTCGTCATATCGTTGTTTGTTTTTTCCTAAATACAAAAATCAGGTGGTATTGCCCTTTCGCCTGTATATAACACCAACTGTTGTACCTGATGTTGATGGGACATTCACCACTTAGCATGTCCGACTCGTTGGCTGAGCGGTCAGCGTACTGGCCTTCGGTTCAGAGGGTCCCGGGTTCGATTCCCGGCCGGGTCGGGGATTTTAACCTTAATTGGTTAATTCCAATGGCACGGGGGGCTGGGTGTATGTGTTGTCTTCATCATCATTTCATACTCATCACGACGCGCAGGTCACCTACGGGTGTCAAATAGAAAGACCTGCACCTGGCGAGCCGAAACCCGTCCTGGGATATCCCGGCACTAAAAGCCATACGACATTTCATTTATCACTTAGCATGTGAATGATTACACTTTTGTCGACCCCTCAATTTATTCGTAATCTGAGGCACATAGAAGGACATGCAGTTGTCAGTAGCTTGTTGTGACGTACATACTTTCTTGGACTCTCTGCCCCTTTGCAGCGCCATCTTTATTGCTACTCCTAATTTATAGCTTCCTTTAAAATTGGCAGGTTGATTTCCATAGTAACTCTCCACAGAGGTACCGGCTCTTGGATTTTCACACTATCGGCATTGATATATCCGATATTTTCCGAAAAGGTTTGAACATATTTTAAATGCATTTCGTTGTGAACAATTTTCCTGTAAAATAAACTGTTAAAGAGATTCCTCGAATTTTGTGTTCAGCCCACATCCTGCTGATTTTTAAAAACTGATTGTGGCTAAAATCTTACTCGCCCTTAACCGAAAGTTAAATACCAGGTTTCATAAAAGTCATCCTGTAACAAACAAACAAACAAACGAAAGGAATTAAACCAAACATGATATACCGGTGACCGAACTCGATAGCTGAAGTCGTTTAAGTGCGGCCAGTATCCAGTAATCGGGAGATAGTGGGTTCGAGCTCTACTGTCGGCGGCCCTGTAGATGGTTTTCCGTGGTTTCCCATTTTCACAACAGGCAAATGCCGGGGCTGTGTACCTTAATTAAGGCTACGGCTGCTTCCTTCCACTTCCTAGACCCTTCCTATCCCATGGTCGCCATAAGACATGTCTGCGTCGGTGCGACGTAAAACAAATAGCAAAAAAAAAAAAAAAAAAAAAGTGATATACCGGTGGGCTATTATTTCTCCTGTCCAGGAGAGAAACCACCGTGTGCACAAGAAGAGAACATTAACAAGGATGTTTTAAAAGATAGGAATGTATTGTGTGTCATTATTTACAAATACATTTTGTGTTGCAAATATATCTGTAAGAATAATAAAACAACCCGTATTAAATACGGTGAAAAGTACTATAAAAGTTAATTTTAAGTGTTACATCTGTGAAACAAAATTAAACATAATAAAGAGCAAATATTATTATAATTTTTAGGACAAGATTGTCCGTGGGCAACGGGTACGTAAAATTCCAATCCGGCGCCTTATCACTGAGCTGCCGTGAGATAGACGCGTAGCGTTTAGTAGTACAGTAGCTACTTGACAGGACACAATTTTTAATCATCGAGAATATCTCTAACTGGGTTCACCTGGGAAGACGTGGGTTTGGTTCCCCGTCAGCAAATTGAAAATTATAAGAAACGAGATTTCTACTTCCGGAGGTGCACAGGGCTCTGATGTTTACTCGTCCTACACAAAAAATGAGTTCCATGTTCTGGAAGGAAAGGCGGCCGGGCGTAGAACTAACAATCTCTCTCACCATTTGCCGAAGTTACGGATGCTGGAAACCTTTACCTTTCACCCTTCCCAGGGCCTTCGTGGAGATGCATTTGCTTTTTCGTAAATCTGCCTATCACTTTAATCAATTAAAAGGGTTCTTTCAAACCTTCAAAGGGCAAATAAATCGGTGATACACAGAGCGTTGTGCCTACTTATGAGTCGGGATCGACCCCTGCTAACTTAGACCCAGAAGGCAACCACTCTGCCATCTGAGCTACACAGTCCGGCCTATTACTAATTTATTTCTTATTTGATATAGTTTATAGAGGTCTTCCTGCCAGTAAATTTGGAATTCTCAGGTAATACTTAGTTTCCATCTCGGACTAGTTGTATAATAATAAATTCCACCAGCGGTTTCATTTTGCCTCGTTTGTGCAAGTATCATGCAAAATTTGCTGCCGTGCGTGGCATTAATATTCGTGTATGAGTGGAAGGTGCATCTGAAAAAAATAAGCTACGAATTGTTTCAGTATTGATAAGTAGAGAGGGGGTTTGCATGGGGGTTCCTATTTTGCTCATCATTCCGCAATGTTTAAAATTTCGAAAAAATAAAATAAAAAAGAACATGTGGCAAAAGGTATAGGGGAAAATGTTATGAACACTAATTCACACACGTACAACCGTTAAATCCTTTCTTATGAGAAAATACTTATATAGAATATAAAACAGTAGGTTTCAGTAAATGTTTAACTTAATAATGAAATTGGCTTTACGTCCCACTAACTACTTCTACGGTTTTCGGAGAAATGTCTAACTTCTGCAGTTTTGGAATTATATGGAAATTTACTGTTGGCCCGTCTTTTAATCTCCTAACATTATAACCGGTACGTTTTGTAACAATGGTCCAGTACCTCGGTTTAGACTTACCAGCGCGATAGAGCTGGAAATTGAACCCAAGTCATTTGAATGGGAAGCGGTTAACCAGGCCTCTTCTTATAATACAGCCGGGGCCAAGAACTACATCTGGCTTTAATATAGACAAGTGCTGTGAAGAGCTAGACTGGCTGAAGTTGCAGCCGTTTACAAAACATAGAGCAGCATAAATAATCTATTATAGTGTTTCTGAAGTAAACTTCTTTCCAAGCGGCTGTCTCTCTTGAGAGTTAAGAGAACTCCAATGAATTATTGGGCTCCTTCCGCACTCTGCCCTCTGTTTTCTGTCTGTTTTGACGGGTCTGCATAGACAAGACATGCAGAAGGTGAAATATTTGTTTTAATCTAAAATTAAACAGCGTCGAGATTGAAACCATTCTCATGCATGATGTGTGCGCTAATCTGCATTCACGACATCTTGGAGCATGCTGTAAAGTGCCTTAAACTTGAGGCGGGAAGAGACTGTATACCAGACAAACACACTGTAGATAGGGATATTGATTTTTTACAATAGGTAGAATGCTTGTTTTGTACTTCCGCATTTTCATTTCTAATGCAGAGGTAGAAACAGAACTTTTCTGTGAATTGAGAAGCCAACCCAAACGTTTAGGAGCAAGAATCTCGCCGACCTGATACCTGTAAATAATCGAGTTGGGCTACTTAGCGTTGACCGTGGTTTTATCTTTTTCTAATTTATCATTTAAACCGTCCAGGGAATATTAACTGTAAACGCTAGTGTCAGCTTTGCTTTACAGAATTCAGAAGATACTGATCATAGACTTTCAATCTTACAGAATAATTATCTAATTCTTGCATGACCATGGGTGTACTGCAAGTACATTCATATTAGAAATCACGAAATCACTCAAAATGTTTGTTTCTCATGATTATGTGAATGTGTCTTGTATAAGGTTCATCTGACTACTCTCTCGCTTGCACGGACCTGTAGAGACTAGAAGAACACACACAATAGACAGTAGCTGCCCCAGAATAGGAAATATGTCACTGCATGCCAACTGCAACAGTTCGAACAATTATTTTCCTCCTCCAAAAACTTTGAACTCGTACCATCACAAATTCATTTCACTTTTGACTCATCGCCGTCCGAGACAGCGGTGTTTTATTATGCTAACAATTAAGTAATTGGCTGTCAGTTCAATCGTTCCGCCAGGGACTCTGCTAATGTAATAGATTATGGCCAACTGCGTTAAGCACATCGACTATCCACTATCATTAGAGCAAAGTCTCACGTTCATCGATATACATCGATGGTCATGTGCAGAGAAATATATATATTCTCTTTGGTCTCGCAGTTATTCATTTTCGGGAAGATTATTGCGTGGTTTTAAGCTTGTTTATTGACGTGGCGTCATATATTTAGAGGGCTTTTGGTTGCAGATTGATGGCGAGGAGAAAAAAGAAAGTATAAAAACCGGAAAATATATATTTTCGGCACCGGGCGAGTTGGCCGTGCGGTTAGGAGCCCACAGCTGTGAGCTTGCATCCGGGAGATAGTGGGTTTGAATCCCACTGTCGGCAGCCCTGAAGATGGTTTTCCGTGGTTTCCTATTTCATTTCATTGTATTTCCAATCTTGGTAGGACTCTGAAATACATTGCAGAGCAGCTTCGGCAAATTCTGGGTATTCGACTAAAACAGCCAAAAGCATTTACAGGCAGCCCAAGGGGTAGACGAACTACTTTATTTAAGTTTCAAATTACATTTTATTTGAAAACATTGTCAGTTTTGTATTTATGTCACATTGTAATATCAATGTCGCATTCAGAGTAAGTTTTACATTTTATCTCCTCTTCAAAATGCATTAGAACAGAGGTACATAAATATCGGGCGGCAGGTAGCCGCGGCGACTGTGTTTTTGCATATATTTTTTTTTTTTGCTGTTTTGCTTTACGTCGCACCGACAAAGATAGGTCTTATGGCGACGGTGGGATAGGAAAAGCCTAGGAATGGGAAGGAAGTGGCCGTGGCCTTAATTACGGTGCGTGGGTTAAATGTGGCCACGTGAACTATGGTGACGTTATTACCAAATGCGTCCAAACAGGACCAACGTGCAGTTATTCTGCTTTTGGTTGCCAAAGGACAAACTCTTGTGAACATCCATCGCTAAATGGTTAGTGCGCTGGCCTGTGGTCACAGGGGTCCCGGGTAGCATTCCCGGCAGGGTCTGGAATTTTAACCATCATTGGTTAATTTCGCTGGCACGGGGACTGGGTGTACGTGTCGTCCTCATCATTTCATCCTCATCATAATGCGCAGGTCACCTATGGGAGTCAAATGAAAGGCCTGCACCTGGCGAGCCGAGCATGTCCTCGGATACTCCCGGCACTAACAGCCATACGCCATTTCATTTCATTTTCCATGTGGTTATAACGCTTTCGCCCCCCTCAAAAAGGGTCGACTCTTCCTGTCGACCGGAGATGCGCAGCAGGCGGTTACGGACTTCTTCACGCAGCAGGACACGGTGAAAGATAGGGATCTTAAACCTGGTGCGTCAGTGGAATGAGTGGCTCAATTCTCACGGCGATTTTGCCTGATTATCCTGATTCAGGACTGTACGGCCATCGGACGGAAACTTTTTCATCGCCTCTTATATTTCAGTAAATACAATTTAATTGCGATACAAAAACACGAATGATAGAACAAACCGTTCAAGAATGTTTTGTTCCTTCCTCCAACAATGTCACTGATTCATGAGTTACTTTTTATATTTTCCTTATATTATATTTTTTCATTAACACAACCTGTGACAAAGTTCGGTGAACAGTCCTGTATTATCAGCATAGATGAACAATGCACGACAATGACTTTACTGTCCTTCCAAATAGTCCCCTTCCATAACTATGCACTGCTGAGATCGGCGATACATGTCCTGTCACGTTTCGTTGGATGTCAAGAATATCGTCAGATGTCTTCCTTTCAAAGCGAGTTTGATGCGTGACTTTTCGGCTCTGACGTTTTTCCGACGAGAGATCCCGGAAAACTCCATTCCATGATTTGCCGTTTCGTTTCAGGGCCATACCTGAGACGTCAGGTTTCATCCTCATTCCTCAGCGACAATAAATTTCAAGAAATTTGTTGTGCATCCGCCTTTTCGACAAAATCATCTTAAGCCTCTAAACATGCCTGCTTCTGATCGTCAGTCAAGTGATGTGGCACAAGACCAGAACAGGTTTTCCTCTTCCCTAACTTCTGGGTAACGATTTGTCTCACGGATTCACGGTTAATCTGCAGTTCATCTGCTATCATACGCACACTTAATCGCCGATCGTTCGTGATTAATGATCTCACCTTCTCAGTGTTTTCGTCACTGATGGCGGTCGCCGGTCTTCCGCTACGGGGGTTGTCAGAAACACTTTCCCGGCCTCCTCGGAAACGGGAGAACCATTCGTACACACACTTCAGGGACAGTGCTTGATTTCACAAACACGTACCAGCATCGCATGCGTTTCTTTCAGTGTCCTGCCAAGCTTAAAACAAAACTGTACATTGATATTTTGGTCGTTCATGTTCCTGGTCGCAGTTCAGACCAACGCACTAAATATGCACTATGTCTAACAGGTCTTACACGGCACACTCACGATGCTCAACTGAACAACTTTGGGAGCAGGTGGTCAAAACCTGCTGCTACGCAGGTGCAGCATAGTGTGCCGCCAGTGTTGCCGGATTGACCGTACTCTTACTCAGAATACAGCATCTGAATAATTACATTAATTTGAAGGCTGGTTAAAACCATACCAATAATTAAGTTGAATAATCATGAACAATTAGAAAAATATTAAAGTTATCAAAATAACAAAGTTGAATGTACGAAATTTTGATGAGAAAAGTTTACACAGTAACGCTACAGTTCTTGAATTGCATTTTACAGCACTCAATTCTCCACCGGGGAGTAAAAAGCTCAAAGGAAAAAAAAGGACCTTTTGTCCAGCAACTTCATTATCCAGTAGTAAGCTGCAAATAATAACTTTTATAGACGAACCAGCCGACATATAAATAAAATGTGTCCATAGACACGACTGGCTAAAATCGTCATTAAAAATTCAGCAGATCTTGCTGCAAAGAAGACCAAAACCTAGGCTGGCGTAATTTTCATGTCCAAAATGGAAAATGCAAAGGCCGGCAAGGGCCACATCAAGTGCAGTTACGCTGGTTGACAAGTCATGCTTGTAGCGCTCAACACATGAGCGAAAGGAGAGGTGATTGACCTCGAACAAACTGCAGCAAAGTACATGCTGACGAGAAGTCGCTATTCCATAATGCGTGCGGCAAATATGTTGCCAAATGAAAGTGCAGCATAGGAGCTGACGTAGAGCACCAGCGGCGATTCCGGCCAGACCCGGAGTGTGAAGGCAAAGCATTCCCGTAGGCTTGATCCTTAAATAGCACTGAGGAAGATTCCAGATGGGACGCAGAATAGTGCTGTAAAACTAACGAAAGTAATTACAAACCTGTACATGAAAATCTTAACAAAAAATAACAAAATAGTGAGGAAAAGGGAGCCCAGAAAGAATATTTTAAAAATTTCCAATTAATTAATATAACAAAGACTAAATGCAAATAACAAAAATGACCAATGAAAGGACAGAAAAGCGCGGAAGGATACACTTTCGGTACCAATCAAAAGGAAAGTTGCCAGTGACGTAAACAGTCATGCCAAGGTGCTGCAGCCAATCAACAACCAAGAAGGAATGACGTAAGGCAGCGAAGAAAAGAAAGAAAATATACAAGCAGAGTTCGTTTAACCTGTGACATGATTGCACGTCGAAGGAAACTTGTAATCAATTAACGAAAAATAACCAGACCGAAACAACTAATTAAGATAAGAACAACATATAACATAAATTTAGAAAAATAGGAGAGGTACCGAAAATAGCGAAAATTGCAAACAAATGGCATGTACCAACTTGGGTCGAGTCCAGACGAGGCCGATAACTTACACAATGAACTCACGCGACTCCTGATCCAGACACTCAACTACTCAACATTAACCAACAGACAACGGGAACAACTGTCAACTTGAATACTACTATTTTTCTCGAAGAGCTGCTTTTATATACCTGGCGATGAAGTCCAAGTATCTTCGGGGTGAGACCAGAATAGGAACGTTCTTTTTTCGCCTTCCAGAAATTCCGCGGAGACACCGGACGAAAAGGACAATACAAGTGAAGGGCGTCATATGCTCCAGGCCGGCTAGGAAGTCCTCCGGCCTGACTCACTCACTTATGCCTTCCAGGAAATACCGAAGAGGGGTACGACAGGACTGACATGCGCATGGACACATAACAAAACATTTGGTTTTCTTCTATGTTGCGCTTTAGCCTTTACCAGTTTAAAATAAATGAAAATTGAATGTACTTTATATATTTTTATTTTACTGTCAGCTTCGTACAAATGTGACTTCAATTTCATATTAATAATTTAAAAATACGTTTCTCTTCAAAACACACCTGTGAGCTTGCATCCGGGAGATAGTGTGTTTGAACCCCACTATTCGGGGTTTTCCCATTTTCATTCCAGGCAAAGACTGTGCCTTAATTAAGGCCACGGCCAATTCCTTCCCATTCCTAGCCCTTTCCTATCCCATCGTCACTGTAAGACCTCTTTGTGCCGGTGCGACTCAAAGCTAATAATAGACGGGCCGGGCTGAGTGGCTCAGACGGTTAAGGCGCTGGCCTTCTGACCCCAACTTGGCAGGTTCCATCCTGGCTCGGTCCGGTGGTATATGAAGGTGCTCAAATACGTCAGCCTCGTGCCGGTAGATTTTCTGGCACGTAAAAGAACTCCTGCGGGACTAAATTCCGGCACCTCGGCGTCTCCGAAAACCGTAAAAGAGTAGTTAGTGGGACGTAAAACAAATAACATTATTAAGCTAATAATATTGCGTTGTCTTCACAACATTCAAATGTATAAGCGCTACAAAGTGGTAAATGTACAAATCAAAGTGCTAAATATCTGATTTCAACACGATAAAAATCACCATTCCTAACTCTCTTTTTTTTTTTCTTCAACTTGCTTTACGTCACAGCGACTTGTGGCGACGATGCGATAGGAAGGGGCTTAGAGTGGGAAGGAAGCGACCGTGGCCTTAATTAAGGTACAGTCTTTGCCTGGAATGAAAATGGGAAACCCCCGAACAGTGGGGTTCAAACCCACTATCTCCCGATAGCTGATGGTTACGTGAACCTTACCGCGCAGCCGCTTGCAAGGTACCACCCCTAATTATAGCGAGTAATATGATTGTGCTTTTCGTGATGAAAACCTACAACCTGTTTTCCAGTCATTGACCGGGTCAGGGATGTAATGAATGAATCAGATATAGGCTGTTATTACGATGGGGTCGCCACTCCCAAAGTGATTGATATTAATGACTGATAGATGTAATGAAATGAGAATGGAGAGTGTTGCTGGAATGAAAGATGACAGGGAAAACCGGAGTATCCGGAGAAAAACCTGTCCCGCCTCCGCTTTGTCCAGCACAAATCTCACATGGAATGACCGGGATTTGAACCACGGTATCCAGCGGTGAGAGGCCGACGCGCTGCCGTCTGAGCCACGGAGGCTCCCCTAACTAAACATTATTGTCCCAGTATTTTACCGTACACCTTCTCTTTCCCTCTCCATGTCCGTGCTAGACATCTTCTACTGTCTCTCTTTTTTGTGCGTTATGTTTTAGCTTTTACATGCCACATTCCTCGTGGAGTTCTGTTTCAGTTCATTCGTACTGCATTCCGCACGTTCTGTACTCTCAGTACATCAAAGCTCGAGTGACTGCCGGAGATAATGCTTGGGGTTACATACTGTAGGTAGATAGAAAAACATTTAAACTAAACTACACGTGTGTTCATTAAGCACAGTGAACTCTGTATGAGGTTCGAGTAAAAAAGACTGCAGAATTCTCATGCGTAAAATACATTAATATGGAGTTGCTGTTCAGATTATTATTCAGAAATTGAATTCAAACATCTCTTTTCTTCTTTCTATTCACGTAGCACTATTGTGCTTTCAGTCCATTGTCTCACCGATAAATTCAATTATCAACGCCTACAGGGTGTCGCAAAAATATGGCGATAGAAAATACTAAACGAACATTTTATTCAATATAAGAATATCCGACTCGTTGGCTGAATGGTCAGCGTACTGGCCTTCGGTTCCCGGCCGAGTCGGGGATTTTAACCTTAATTGGTTAATTCCAATGGCCCAGGGGCTGGGTGTTTGTGCTGTCCCCAACATCCCTGCAACTCACACACCACACATAACACTATCCTCCACCACAATAACACGCAGTTACCTACAAATGGCAGATGCCGCCCACCCTCATCGGAGGGTCTGCCTTACAAGGGCTAGAAATAGGCACACGAAATTATTATAATATAAGAATGCATTTCAGCTGACGTCAGAAGTTGCTGAGTAGGCCCTCTTAGTAGCCTTTTATGACATGCTCCGGGTACAGACAATGCATCCTTTACTCCACCGCAGTGACTGTTCAATCGGAGGTATATTGACACCAGCTATGAAGCGAATGATGCTCTCGAATGTATTCAAAGACTGGAGAACAGTGTATCGCCCGACTTAAACGTGTATATGTGGAAAGTCCTGCGTCTTTTAAACGAAAAATAGTAAGCCTGTGGAGAGACTAGACTTCTTCGCAAAAGTACTCTTCCTCCTGCGCATGGCCCTGAGGTTCACTCAGCCTACACCAAAAATGAGTACCAGGTTAATTCCTGGGGACAAAGGCGGCCGGGCGTAGAGCTAACCACTCTACCCCACCAAGTGCCGAGGTTACGGATAATAGAAGCCTTTACCTTCCACCCCTCCAAGGGCCTTCATGGCCTGTACGGAGATGACTTTGCTTTTTATACTCTTCCTCCTGTCGTGTTATTTAAAAATAAATTTTGTTCTGTGATATGTACGAGTATGATCTTCTTTTACCTTAATAAACTTTACTGTATTTTCATTGTTCTGTACCCCCCCCTAAACTTTACATCAACAATTTGTGCATTGATTGATTTGTAAAATGGTTGTTTCCGTCGGATCTTTCTTCCTTTCTTAATGT
This sequence comes from Anabrus simplex, assembly GCF_040414725.1. Classification (NCBI taxonomy): domain Eukaryota; kingdom Metazoa; phylum Arthropoda; class Insecta; order Orthoptera; family Tettigoniidae; genus Anabrus; species Anabrus simplex. Next base: position 44,635,420 of record NC_090275.1, read on the forward strand.
GTTTACCCTTCAGGGTTGGTTTTTTCCTCGGACTCAGCGAGGGATCCCACCTCTACCGCCTCAAGGGCAGTGTCCTGGAGCGTGAGACTTTGGGTCGATGGGATACGACTGGGGAGAAGGACAAGTACCTCGTCTAGGCGGCCTCACCTGCTATGTTGAACAGGGATCTTGTGGGGGGATGGTAAGTTCAGAAGGGATAGACAAGGAAGAGGGAAGGAAGCGGCCGTCACAGTTTCTCTGGAGAAGTGGGAAACCATGGAAAGCCACTTCTAGAATGGCTGAGGAGGGAATCGAACCCCCATCTACTCAGTTGAACTCCAGAGGCTGAATAGACCTTGTTCCAGCCCTCGAACCACTTTTCAAATTTCGTGTCCGAGCCCGGAATAGAACCCGGGCCTCCGGGGGTGGCAGCTCATCACAATAACCACTACATTACAGAGGCGGACGCCGTTCGATATAATAATAATAATAATAATAATAATAATAATAATAATAATAATAATAATAATAATAATAATAATAATAATAATAGGATGAATACAAAGAAACGGGCACACAGAATACTTAGTCTGGTTTCCCATTTCTACACCAGGCAAATGCTGGTACTGTACCTCAATTAAGGCCACGGCCGCTTCCTTCCTACTCCTAGCCCTTTCCTACCCCATCGTCGCCATAACATCTATCTGTGTCGATGCGACGTAAAGCCATAAAGCCATAAAGTTATAAAAAAAGCAATATATACTTAGTCTACAAGAAAAGGAGAAGGCACAATCTGTATGGCTTAAGGAGGGTTCACATGGACTTGGAAGAAGTGTGGATCCAGGAGAAAGATATGCAGAAAAGAACAACCTATAGGAAGAAAATTGCGTGTATGTTGGATGTATCGGCGAAACTCGTCAAGCCACGCAACATCTCGGTTGAAGAGCGACAAAGGAAAAGTCCTGGAGGGAGTGCAAAGAAAAGGGACTAAGTTTGAGAGATAGAAGATCTGATGGATTGTGTAAACGTGGCCAGTATATTACCGTAACTAATAAAAAATTAATAATATCAGCTGTTTCAGAATTAGTCAAGTAATTTTAAATACGTCATCTACTTTAAAATATATGTCCCCCTTTTTTTCAAAGGAATAACAATTGCTAATATAATGAAATATTTTCACCTTTGACTCTACCTGAAACATGACTAGACATGGAGGTTCATATGTACATAAATAGTTGGAACATTTGATTCATTTAGGAATTTGTTTATTTGGGGGAGTTCAGTAGTGTCATGCGTTATACACTACACAGGCCGCTATGATGTGTCTGTTTTGTATGCAATATACATTAAAATGTTTGTGTTATCGGTTGCAGCCGATGTCAGTAGAGTGATATTCGTTCTTTTTTTGTTTTGTGCTGACCCCTCAAAGAGAGTGCAAAACCCTCTGATCAGTCGGTTGTTTGTAACAAATGAAAGAACCACTAATTTTCACACAAAGCCTTCTGTGTAACCCAGCCATAACAACTGTTCTGAACCATCGACACGTTTGTAAACGAAGCAGTACTCTTTTCTAGTGGTAATAATTACGTCATTGTTCTACACGAACTTGTTAAACGCATCACTCCATTGTGATATGGGTAACGTTGGTATGACCCTGAAAACAACAGTCACCATCACCATGTGTCTTCTCTTGTAGGGGAGACTCGCCTAGAACCGTACTATTAAAGTAAAATTGGAATAAAACTCTTTTTTATATTAATAATAATAAGGTTCATGTACTGCAGCATCTGTTACTTAGGCCTATGTTATATTTATGTAATACAAACAGTATTATGTATGCTTTATATTACAGTGATATTTGAAGCAAAAAGGTGTGTTTGTATATATGTAATATATAATCGCAGGAACTACTGGACCAACTTGGAAATGTCTTTCACCATTTGAAAGATAATATTATTCCGGGTAAGATAGGCTATGCATCATCCCGGAATATCAAAGTCTTCCCGTGAGAACCGTGATTTGGGCCCTTTGGCACATTAGCATAGGTGAAATATGGAATTTGTTGAACAAGTATTAGACAGAGCACATTTTAAGTCTCACGGCGTGAAGAACAAAACCTTTTAAGGCCCCAACAATAACTGTTTTCGAGATATTGGCACTATACTCCCCCCACCCCCACCCACCCACCCATCGCTGTGGGAATAACATGCAGAAATGATCGGCCGTAACCATGGCAACGTCAGCTCAAGGATTCTAGAACAGAGACCTGGTGTTCGAAGTAGGCGCGTGCGTGAGTGCAGGCAAGGCCAAGGAGAGGCTGAGCGGCTCAGATGGTTGAGGTGTGCTGGTGACTCCAACTTGGCAGTTCGATCCTGGGTCAGTCCGGTGGTATTTGAAGATGCTCAAATACGTCAGCCTCGTGTCGGTAGATTTACTGGCAGGTAAAATAACTCCTGCGGGACTAAATTCAGACACCTCGGCGACTCCGAAAACCATAAAAGTAGTTAGTGGAACGTAAAAACAATAGCATTATTATTAGATTCTTTTAAATCTTTTAAACTCTCAGCTATTATCTGCGAGATACTTACTGTTTCTGGACCCGTATTTCCTTAATCTTATTTTCAAGATGGTTGTGAATAGCACCAAAGTGTTGTTTCGTTATTTACAAGGCCAAGCAATAGAAGGAATATCCTCAACAAAACCTACGACCTGTTTTCCACTCAGTGACCGGATCAGGGATAGTATGGATGAAGCCCCCATCTTGCTGCGAGGATAGGAATTGTGCCTGCTGGAATGAAAGATGACACGGAAAACCCCACACTGTCAGCTGCTCTGAAGATGGTTTTCCGTGGTTTCCATTTTTCTTTTCTTTTCAGTTGATCTTCCTCAAGGGAGGGCAGTTTATGTTCACTTTCAAACAAGAGATTTCTGATCCTCGAGATTATCCCAACCAGAGGCGGAAAAGTATAGTCTGAGTGTGGATACTAACAATTCCAAGTGTCTCACAGTTACATCACTTACACTGTCTTGTAGTATTTCTTTTTCGCTGCTAAATTCTATCATCCACCTGCCAAATTTAGAGTTACATATACTGTACGTAACATATACAACAGTGAAGACACAGTTCCTAAATTGAGTATAATGGTCTATGAATTATGTGTACAGTAGAATCTCACTCTTCAATTACTTACAACTTACATTAGTATTGGGGACCCCTTGGATTATCGTCGCGGTCCTCCAGGGGCCCGCGGACCACAGTTTGGGAATTAATCCTCTAGAGAACTGATTACTACATTCGCGGTAATTTTATAGGCCCTGAGCCAGTCTCCCACTTTCGATTAACCGTATCTTACACTTGTCTACTCGAAATTCCATACAAATGTCTTTTGAAAACGGTTCGTTAGATGCAAATAAATTAATCGTTAGCAATTTCAGTGTCCCAAAGGGAAATTTGATCCTTTTTTCCGTATTATGGTAAAATTAACCGAAGAATATTCCCTCGGATATGAGCGTCTTAAACGGGAACGAAGCGCTATTTACAGGGTATTTTATTGAGGCTTCCGTTTGGAAATGTTGAGCGATCGGGTAAGAAGCTCATATTAGTCGGGATAGTGTTATAAACGGAAGCGTCCTCTCGACGTTTCAATGCATATAATATAGTAGTATTCATGTTAACGAAACTTATTCTCCAAACACAATAAACAGGAACATTACTGAGGCACCATCAGAGGGATCCCCTGTACAATTTGCAACATTTACCGTCAGAGTAAAATATGTTTAGAGAACGCAATAAGTTGATCAGACGTTTTCCTCGCGCTGAGGTATAGCCACTGTAAAGTTATGTTTCAGTTACTGGGAAAATAGCAGAGCCTCCCCCTACTTCGTAAAAGTTAATCGAGTGGGTTAATTGCGATGGAGGAGAGAATTAGGATTCCGCGCCGTTTGGAAAATCGAGTCGAAATACCGCCTTAGTTTGTAGTTTTAAAATAAATGGCTGAACTCCATGCCAGAATAGAATTGGGAAAGTGTGACCTTTGGAGAACCGAGGTTAAATACGGATGGAGTTTAGTTTTTGAATAAGTGGGTTAACTTTGCTGTTTCCAGAGCAGAAGTTAAACCGTAACGTAGTTTAATCGTTAAGCGAGCCGATCTGAAATATCGCCATAGTTTTATTTTTAAATGAATTGAATGACACCGATGTTTGCAGGGTCGAGGTGAAACGCTGGCATTGTTTTCTTTTTAATAGAGTGAAGTAACACCGATGTTTGCAAACCCGAGGAGAAATATCGACACAGTCGGTGAAGTAATACCGCCGTTTGCTGAGTCTAGGTGAAATACTGACAATTTTGATAGCTGAATGTTATGGTAACTGACTCTCACTAACGGCTTCTTACTAACGTAATTGCAGTTCGATTCCTGGCCAATGCATGTGAGATTTTTGAAATGCAATGTCACCTGGCTCCCTTTGGGTCGAATTGTGCGTAAAACTGAAGATCCTGTGACTATGATCGGGTCAATAGTCACGCGAAACTACAAGTTTGCTTTTAAGTTTTTTTAATGTTTGTGATTATAATTAAAGAGGGATGGTTGTCTAGTTTCACTTTCTGAAATAATAATAATTCTTTCTAACTTTCTAACTTTCTTAATCTGTTTACCCTCCAGGGTTTGTTTTCCCCTCGGACTTAGCGAGGGATCCCACCTCTACCGCCTCAAGGGCAGTGTCCTGGTGCGTGAGAAGTTGGGTCGGGGATAAAACTGGGGAGGAGCACCAGTACCTCGCCCAGGCGGTCTCACTTGTTATGCTGAACATGGGGGTTGGTGGGGGATGGGAAGATTGGAAGGAATAGACAAGGAAGAGGGAAGGAGGCGGCCGTGTCCTTAAGTCAAGTACCATCCCGGCATTTGCCTGGAGAAGTGGGAAACCACGGAAAACCACTTCGAGGATGGCTGAGATGGGAATCGAACCCACCTCTACTCAGTTGACCTCCCGAGGCTGAGGGGATCCCGTTCCAGCCCTCGTACCACTTTTCAAATTTCGTGGCAGAGCCGGGAATCGAACCCAGGCCTCCGAGGTGGCAGCAAATCACACAAACCACTACACCACTGAAGCGTACGTATTAATAATAAAACCAACCAAACCATATGGCGCAACAGCCCCGAAGGGTCTGGGTCTACTAAGCGACCGCTGCTCAGCCCGAAGGCCTGCAGATTACGAGGTGTCGTGTGATCAGCACGATGAATCCTCTCGGCCGTTATTCTCGGTTCTCTAGACCGGGGCCTCTATCTCATCGGCAAATACCTCCTCAGTTGTAATCACGTAGGCTGAGTGGACCTCGAAGCAGCCCTCAGGTCCAGGTAAAAATCCCTGTCCTGGCCGGGAATCGAACCCGGGGCCTCCGGGTAAGAGGCAGGCACGCTACCCCTACACCGCGGGGCCGGCTGATAATAATAATAATAATAATAATAATAATAATAATAATAATAATAATAATAATAATAATAATAATAATAATAATAATAATAATAATAATAATAATCTAACAGAGCGAGTTCGCCGTGCGGTTAGGGTCGCGTAGCTGTGAGCTTGCATTCGGGAGATGGTGGGTTAAAATTCAACCCTCGGCGACCCTGAAGATGGCTTTCCGTGGTTTCCCATTTAAGAAAGTGCTGGGGCTGTACCTTAATTACCGTCTCTTTCCCAATCCTAACCTTTCCCCCATTCTTTCGTCCCCGAAAGCCTACGATGTGTTAGTATAACGTTAAACCACTAGCGGGAAAAAAAGATAAGAAAAAAAATCATACGACCGTAGCTACCGTCTGCAGGCATTTTACTCGGACACAGAATAGGATGCCTGTGTGCCAGTACAGACATTCCATTGTTCTCTTACTAGATGGCAGAAAAACAGAACCTCTGTTGGGAGATCTTTGGCCGAGTTTCATTTAATCTTGTTGGGTAAGCACCAAGTGTGTCACCAGAGATCCTTTACATGCCAACATCATACGACATAGTGTGTCGATTGGACCCATTTTTTCTCCTTTCACAAATCCGACTACTTCTGCCGGATCTGAACCCAGGATCTTGGGATCCATAGACAGACACTCTACAAGTGATCCTCAGAGAGAGAATAATCACATCACAACAGTACAAAAAGCAAACCCCAACGTGCTACGGTTCTGATTGTCCTTGGCTGCTCGGCCGGAAGGCCTCCAGATTACGAGGCGATCCGCGGTCAGTACGACGAATCCTTTTACCTTTCTAGACCGGACTTCTGTCTCACCGTCAGGTAGCTACTCAATTGTTCTCATGTGCGCTGAGTAGATCTCGAATCACCCCTCAGATCTATGTAAAAATATCCGACCTGATCGGGAATCGACACCTGATCCTCCGGGTTAGAGCCAAGCTCGCTGTCCTTAGACCGAGGGGCCGTGCCACTCTTTTTGATGTCAGATCGATGTAATAATAATAATAATAATAATAATAATAATAATAATAATAATAATAATAATAATAATAATAATAAGGGCATGTCGCCTCCGAAGAGGTCTAGTCCAGATGTTTCGAGTTGACACCGAATAGGCGACACGTGTGTCTGGGGCCCTACCCATGATCAGTTCTATGCTGAATGCGGCACACACACACACAGTCCCCGAGCTATTGGAATGAACCAATGAACGTTAAAATCTCCAACCCAGCCAGGAATCGAACTAGGGGACCCGCCTGTGCAATGGCCCGCACGCTGACCATTTTGCTATGCAGCCGGACATGTAAATTTGTCTCCTCTTCCCGAGGAGCTGGAGCTCTTTCCACGCAGATTTCCCTCCCCATGGAGGTTAGCTGCATGTACCATTTTTAATCTCATACCAGCACTCTTGCCATTTTAAAAATTTCTGTCAGTATCGGAAATCGAACCCAGACCTCTGAGAATGGCAAGTAATAGCGCTAACCGTTATGCTACGGAGGCGAACACCGATGTACTAAGACCTGGTGAGTGAAGTTGGCTGTCTTGCAAAAGAGAGATGCAGGGAGGGTCATCTAACAGGGCGGGGTAGCACAATAAATTCTTCTTCCTAATGGACTTCTGGTCACTGTGCTGTACTGTGTTGTGTTGTGTTTGTGATCAACACTAATCTAGTTTGGCTTGATGCTGATGGGTAATTTCTCTTCCCAGAGGGGCAATTGCATTACAAGTCTCTTGTTCCTCTCCCTGAGGGACTCCTCTTTTATCTCCTCCCTCGCACAGTGTGGGAAACAGGATACCCGCATGTCCTCTAAGTGTGTCGAGCCCTCCGGAGACAGCCCCAGTGTCCAAAACACACAACTTACTGAAAGAGCTTCAATTTCCTCCGCACAAGGGTTTAATATATCATTAAGACTTGCTAACTTTGTATGATGAAAAGGGAGAGAAGGGTTTTCTTCAGATTTATCAAGTCCTCCCCTTCGCAAGACCGGCCCACCTCAAGGGCTAGGGTGGACGACTATATTAGACCACCTTCAAGGAATCCTTTATGTCTTTGAAATCAAAGACAGAGGGTTAGTGAATATATACGCTCTTGTCTTCTTGAATGAACTAGTTAACTCACTGATGGATTTGCTATAAGATTAATTTTGACGTCCCCCGCTCTTTCGGGCAGTGAATGTTGACACTTTCCGACCGCTGGAAATAATATTTATTTATTTATTTATTTATTTATTTATTTATTTATTTATTTAGCGTATGGCCTTTAGTGGCGGGAGTGTCCGAGGACATGTGTTAATCTAGTGCAGGCTTTTATATTTGACACCAATGGGCGACATGCGTGGCTGAGTGGGTGGTGGTGATTATTGTGTAAAGGGAAAGTACAGCTGCGCAACTATCCTCTATTAACACAAATCAGAGAGGGGAAAAAGGAAAAATGAAGGTATCGTCAAAACAAGGGCTTTAAAATGACACACCCTAGGCCTCGCAAATCTAATTTCCTTGGAGTTGGAATATATAGCCTATATTACAATTTGCTTGACGTCACACCGACACAGATAGGTTTTCTAGCGACGATGGGACAGGAAAGGCTTAGGAGTGGGAAGGAAGTTTCCGTGGCGTCAGTTAACGTACAGCCCCAGCATTTGCCTAGTATGAAAATGGGAAACCACGGAAAACATCTTCAAGCCTGCCGACAGTGAGGTTTGAAGCCACTGTCTCATGAAAGCAAGCTGAGAACTGCGCGCCCCTAATCTCACGGTCAACTCACTCGGTGGGGATGGAAGAGAACAAGAGTTAACCAAGGGAGATCAGAGGGGAATGATGAAAGTGAACAGACTGGTACAAGTAAGTGGATGAAATAACAAACTCGCCTATAGAAACCGTGGTCGCCAACCCAGGTTCACAAGCTGAAAACCCCTGGTTCCTATTTTAGTTGCTTCTTACGACAGGTGGGTGTGGGGGGGCTACCTGGGAAGTATTCTACCGCCCCCAATCAAAGGGGGAATAATAACACATGTATACATAGGGTTATATACGTAAATATATACTGTACGTTCATTCGTGCGAGGGCCAATATCTTAAATGTATTTTACAATTTTCTTTATTGAGTTTAAATTTATATGAGAAAAATTGAAAATGTAGGTAAAATACACCGGGATATTTCCCGCAGACAGTTATTCTAGAGAATTTCGCAAATTTCTTCTAAATTACAATTCTTTGCTGTCCTTTGTATCTAGCTCTAATAATAATGTTATTGGTTTACGTCCCACTAACTATGTGTTTAGGTTTTCGGAGACGCTGCTATGTCAGAATTGTGTCCCGCAGGAATTATATTACGTGACAGTAAACCACTGACACGAGGCCGACGTATTGGAGTACCTTCAAATACCACAAAGCCGAGCCGAGATCGAATCCGAAAACTTGAGCCGAGAAGGCCAGCGCCCTAACGTTTGAGGTACTCAGCCTGGCTATCTCATTTAAACAATATTAATTAGTTCGCTCGGGAAAGTAAACCTACTAACATCTGACCCAAACTTCACTCTATCATTGTGTGAAGGAAGCGTATGCGTTTTGTCATGTGACCTTGGCCTGGGGGAAGTGGGGATGTCCCATTGTTCATTTCGACTGCGGATAGGGTTGATCGAAGCGCTCTCCACTGAACAGTGCTGTGTGACTCAGCCATCCATGGGCTATTTAACTCGTACACGCATGCACATAAATGGTGTCCTGATATAAACAAAGCCTGGCGTCCGCCCTCCTCCTCGCTTAACACATTGCTACAGGTAGACAGCTCGCTACAAGACTGTTGTGATTGAAATGGGCACAGTGGTGGATGTATAACTATAACAATACACACACTGTGGCTTCAGCATTACCCGTTCATTTCCTCCCCTTCTTTTCGGTGCTGGAGTGGCCTTCAACACTACCCGTTCACTCCGTCCCCTCCTTTTCGGTGCTGGAGTGACGTTCAACACTATCCCTTCTATCCCTCCCCTCCTTTTCAGTACTGGAGTGGGGGCATTATTGACTGTTCATACATTTCTGTGCATGCGTGTACCTGAGGACATACATTGAGAACGTGGCAATATTAAGGACTGTGGGAACTTCTTCCACTGCGGGATGAGTAGTATACTGAAGTGGGTAACAAATTTATACCGCACAACAGTTCTGTTTTGAAATTTTCAAGGTAGGACTAAAAGCCAAAAACTTGTTTGTTTTCTGACTTACGTTATAATTTGTAGGGAATTTCCTATTAGAAGTATTTCCAATTATGTTTTTCCTTTAGGTTGACGTGAGATGAATGTTAGTTTCAGGTTGCACCAGTGTTTATCATTGGCATGTGAGGAAGTTATTGATCTACTGCGGTTTGGCTCGTTTTAAGCGTTCGAAAGTTGGCTATTCTGTTTCGCTCTAAAATTGCTCCCTGCTGTTGTTTACAAACAGGTATTTGCCTCTAAAATTATATGTTTATTGAATTATTGTTATGATTTCACATTTCTGTCCGTTTTTAGTGATCGTATAATTTCCAGTGCTATGAAGTGCATGTGTGCACAAAATATGTAAGAACAAATTTAATAGATTCTACAAATCTGATGATTTTGAGTCGTGTGGTAATAAAGTGCTTGATGTTTCTAAGGAAACAGATATTACTGATAACAGTGAAACTGTAGCCATGCCCCCTAGTGCTTTTAAAAGAAAGCTCCAGCCTAAATAATATTTTGAAAACAGCGATTATATTTCTGTTAACAGTTTTAAGTTCATTGTTGATAGAATGTGTAATGCTGTAGTTCTGTTTCTCCAGGAAACAGTGTCTACTACTTTGATCATTCTTCCACTTTGGAATTGATTTCCTTAAAACTTCAAATTTATCTTTTTGTTTAAAACCAAACAATGTAACGCCGTGCAATGTTGACAGGTGTTTAATGTGTATGAAACACGCATGCGGATCTACAATCAGGACATTTCGATGAATATCTTTCGAGTGATGTCTAATGGTTCATAACGTTTTAATTATAATTTAGCTATTCGAAAATAATGCCGGCCCCGCTGTATAGGGGCAGCGTGCCTGTCTCTTACCGGGAAGCTCCTGGTTTGATTCCCGGGCAGGTCAGGCATTTTTACCTGGATCGGAGGGCTGGTTCGAGGTCCACTCACCCTGAGGAGCTATCCGATGGTGTGATGGCGGCCCCGGTCTGAAAAGACAAAAATAGCGGTCGCTTGGTAGGCCATGACCCTTCGGGGCTGTTGCGCTACGGGTTTTGGTTGGTTTTCCAAAATAATAAGGATTACTCCCAAATTTACTGAAGTACATCTTCAAGTGTATATCCCAGCGCTTTTGAAAATGTGATGTTATAGAAGAATGCTGAAGGCGAGGTGGGTAGATCGAATCACGAATGAAGAGATACTGAATCGAATTGGTGAGAGAAGAACGATTTGGCTGAATTTGGCGAGAAGAAGAGATAGAATGATAGGACACATCTTAAAACACCCAGGATTTGGCCAGTTGGATTCCGAGGGAAGTGAAGGCGGTAAGAACGGTAGGGGTAGACGAAGGTATGAATGTGACAAACAGATTAGAGCAGTTGTAGGAAGTAGTAATTGCGTAGAAATGAAAAGGTTAGCACAGGATAGGGTGGCATGGAGAGCTGTATGAAATAATTCTATAGACTTATGACTCAGAAAACAACAACATACCAGCACTTAAGAAGAATCGAGGAGTACATACACTGGGGGGCCTATTGAAACCCCTGGAAGTTATGTTACTCTCGCTACATTACGGACTAGCGGGCTGGATGACTCTTCCCTACTAGCCAGATTAGTCGGCTTTCTAACCTTTTACTGAAAGCCTCCGTGGCTCAGGCGGCAGCGCTTCGGCCTCTCACCGCTGGGTTCGTGGTTCAAATCCCGGTCACTCCATGTGAGATTTGTGCTGTACAACGCGGAGGAGGGACAGATTTTTCTGCGGGTACTCCCGTTTTCCCTATCATCTTTCATTTCAGCAACACTCTCCATTATCATTTCATTTCATCTGCCCGTCATTAATCATTGCCCCAGAGGAGTGCGACGGGCCTCGGCAGCCGGCACAATTCCTATTCTTGCCGCAAGATTAGGGCTTCATTCAGTTCATCCCTGACCTGCTCTATGACTGGAAAACAGGTTGTAGGTTTTCTTTTTCTAACCTTTTACTGCCTATACATCCGGGCTCCACTTATGAGATTTCGTGTCCAACACGCCGTTGGTTTTACTTCTATTTTTAGTAGGGGGTGAAGTAACATTACAGAGGCGTTTAAGTGGATAAATACCTTTATTAACATTTACAATTGGCAATATTCTTGTTTGGAAACGATTTTAGGCGATACTCCCCACTACTTCGAACACGAAACAACCATTATTTGTGTAATCTATCTTCCCCCTGTTGCTCTTTGATCAATCTCTTTTTGCTCAAGTGAGTCATTACCTAATACGTTCCAACAGAGGCGGAAACAGTATATTAAAAGCCACTAAATGTGAAGCCGAGTGCTTTCCATTATATTTCCCTGGACAGATAGATATTGTGTGTACCGTATATTCAATTCTTTTATTTTTAAATGGAACGACCAGGTATTAAAAAAGAGTGATTTTTCAATACTCTAGTGAGGTTTAGTGAGTGGTTGAGGAGGAGGGGGTTGATGGGATGAGGTTTGTGGCAAGTGAAGTTATACGCTAGTATTTAGAGCTGAATCGCTACATTACCGACCACAGCTTATATAAGCCGTGAAACAATAAAATCCAATTACGTCGTTCCTAAACTTGGTGTGCGGGCTTGGACAGGTGTGTGTGGATGGATTTACGTTCTGGGGATTATAAAGTTTTATTGTTTACCTCCACCGCTCTAGGTGGAGGACGTAAAGAAGCGACTGTCAGTATACCTTGTTTTGTATAATATTCTATTTTTAAAACTCCATTAATTTTGCTAGCAAAGTGGAATTATTATTATTATTATTATTATTATTATTATTATTATTATTATTATTATTATTATTATTATTATTATTATTATTATCTACAATCTTAACTGAATTACGGGATCGTTCTTCAAACAGCGTTACCTAATATTCACCAAAACCCACACAGTGATTTATTGTCACCACTCGATGTGCGAACAGAAATTCCATCCGGATCCGATCTCGGGAAGAGTTCCACTGGAGTCACAAATACACAGAAGGAATATGAAAAAGTACCCAAGAGGACAGATGTTTGTAGCTTAAAGGGGCCTAACATCTAGGTCATTGTCCCAACAGAACATGTTCGCTATACTCACGAGTTGTGGATTTACGGAGACATTTGTTGTCTTTTTGTATTTGTTGATGGGTGCATTTTTTTCTTTTCTTTCTTTTCATCTTATTTTCGGCTCAGACGTGAGAGGAGATGATTATAAATTACCACGTGGTGATGCCATGAAGTGGATATACCTAAAAATACTGTACATTTGCAAAAGAAGACCTTTCCTCTCTCAGACTGACTTACCATTCACGCTGTAGAGACGACAGTTCGCCGTTATCCCAGATTTTGTTATTACAATCTATAAAGCGCAAATGAGTAATCTCCGGAGGGAAGGATAGAAACTGGAATTTAAATGTTTGGCTTTCGATGACTATCCTGCCCTGTTCACTTAAAACGGACATCTCCGGAAGATACCCGAGAATCTGCATGAAATTGGTAAAAAGACTGGACTTTACGTCTCCTGCGACTAGACGAATTACGTGGGATACACGCACCGGAGAGGCAAAGTATGGAGAAGATTACAAAATGGTTCACGAGAGATCGAGTGAGTTAGCCGTGCGGTTAGGACCGCGCAGCTGTGAGGGTTCGAATCCCACCGTCGACAGACTTTAAGATGATTTTCCATGATTTTCCGTTTTCATACCAGGAAAATGATGTAGTTGCAGCTACGGTCGCTTCCTTCCCACTCCTCAGCCTTTCCTATTCCATCGTCGCCGTAAGATCTATTTGTGTCGGTGCGACGTAAAACAGATTGTTAAAAAAAGAGAGAATGGATCCAACCAAATGGAATAGATAAAGTAGCCAATAACGAACGATCTTGAAAAATGGAACTAACCTGCATGCTAGGAAAGAGCGGGTGATATTCTGCAAGGCCAAAATCAAATAGTACAACACACAAGTACGATGGTGGACTGCTCAACTCGGAATGTCTCATACTGAATAACAAAGGGAGCTGCGTATCCTCGAGGACTAGCAACGTTCTAGGACCGCAGAAAACTACAGACAGGACATGGAAGAAAAGAAAAACGAAGTACCTCTACTGGTACACCGAAAAGATCACTTATACAATGCGTGAATGAAGGTATGGACATCTAGTGAGAATATACAGAAACGGATTGACCATTGACCAAGAGGATCTTTGAATGTACGAGTAGAATTAAAGCCAACAACGAAGTTGGAACTAGAAGAGATTGGGAGCCCAGTAGAGTTGGTCCACAACAGAAAAGAGTTCAGGGACCGAATCGATATCCTACAAAACTTCCAGGACAAGCAGCTAAAAAATAAGCCTTTCCATGGATATATTGCAGATAATATGTATGATATCGTTTTAGAATGATGGCAAGTACACGGTCCTGCAATATAAAACACTTAACTCAGTTCATAGTACACAATACATCAAACACTTCGCGATCAATATCTACAATTGACTGGATTTAATCTCTTTCGGCTACTCCATTAGTTATTGTGCTTTTTTTTATGGAAACGCTGATATAATCTGAAATTACTTCATTTATCAAGTCTCCGCGCTTGTCAGAAATTAATTCAGGTAATGGATACCATTACAATTAAATTCCTGCCACTTTTTTAAATATGTCCGATGCTATGGGGAGGCGCCGAATCGGCTTTTTTTATATATAAAGTTCTGAATTAGAAATTTTGTATTGATGACGTGTCATTTTGTAATAGGTATCACTGGTGTGATGTGTGGGAATTCATGTCAAGTGAAAGCGGTGCTTCTCTTTCAGCTTATGAATTACAGCTGTTCCTTCATGCGAAATAGATTTATCCTGGTAATACAAGTTACATAAGGATATTTTAATTGTGCTGGTGATATGAAGAGCATCGTATGGGGAAGAAATATGGGGCATTGAAGTAGATATAAGAGAACTAGATATAAAAGGCAATTCATTCTGTAAAATAGTAACGATTCTTCCAGAATGTACAGCCAATAGCGGAATTAGAAGCTATGTGAACATATTAGCATTAAAGCAAATATAGCTAGGAAAGTAATAAAATACTGGTTTAGTATGCAAGATGAAACACTAAAATTATGATTATTGGCTAACGGTATTGAAAAGGATGCTCGACAGAATAGGAATGGGGAAATTCATATACCTCTCAGTTTTCATTACTGCGTTGATGGGGTAAGAGTTCCTTGTGGTGATCACTGTAAGTACCTATGTGGTAATGTAAGGAAAGATCTTCATTGGGATAATCACATAAATGGGATTGTGAATAAAGAGTACACATGCACATGGTTATGAGGGTATTTAGGGTTCGTAGTAATGATGTAAAGGAGAGGGCATGTAAGTCTCTGGTAAGACCCCAACTAGAATATGGTTTCAGTGTATGCGACCCTCACGAGGATTACTTGATTCGAGAACGGGAAATAATCCAAAGAAAAGCAGTTCGATTTGTTCTGGGGGATTTCCTACAAAAGAGTAACGTCACAAAAATGTTGAAAAGTTTGGGCTGGGAGGACTTGAGAGAAAGGAGACGAGCTGCTCGACTAAGTGGTATGTTTCGAGCTGTCAGTGGAGAGATGGCGTGGAATGACATTAGTAGACGAATAAGTTTGAGTGGTGTCTGGAAAGAAGGGAGGCTCACAGAAAGCGAATACGGGAATACTGGGAAGAATTAAGCTCAAGGATGCAAACGGTTGAAATAACGTGGTCTGCATCCGGCCGAAACGAAGCAGAGTAATAATAATAATAATAATAATAATAATAATAATAATAATAATAATAATAATAATAATAATAATAATTAGCGGGAGGATTTCAGTGACCTAAAATGTGTGAAATATGTATACTTTTATGATCTACATACAAACACGGCCAATAAAATTCAAAATATGACTTAATGAATAGCATGTACATTACATACAGAAACACTTGTATCACAATTACTACAGACTGCAATTAATGTAGAGGTAAAATAGTTTTAATTCTTCGAAATCCTCAACTTAAAAATTAACTGTAATGCTGAACAGTTCGTGAAGTCATTAAGGTTACACTGCTTACTCCTAGGTAATGATGGACTCTGTGGAAGACATAAACACTACAGTTACTTTCACTGTTCAGTATTCAATCAGTTTTTCGTTATACGCAAAATATGTTATTTGAATGAAGCTTTCGCACCTGATCTAGTCTCCATCATCAGGATTGTTGCAATTTATGACCTCATGCATCTTAAGGTGGTTGAATAAGAATCCTCTCCTGTTGTCACTGAGTATCGTCTCGCGTATAGAAGAAAATTTCTTTCTACATTACATGATGTAGGGACCTAGGAAAGGTTTTCATTCCCCTCCCCGAAGTGGAGGGGCGGGCCAACTAGAAGGTAACGCTTTCTCACTGGACCACATGATGTAACGGGAACGTACTTGCATAGAGTTAAATCACTCGTAGAAAATTCGTGGAAATCTGCAGAAAAATAGCTGCAGAATTGCGTTTTATACTTCTCTGAAAATAATAGCCCGATTTTCAGAAAGTTACCCGACTAGCAAACAATAGCTCTTACCTGCTAGAAACATTCCGTACACTACTTTTTAGTGGTTCTTCAGTAGAAGAATATTCCAGTATATCCTGAAAAATAATGTCTAGAGCTTACTCAGATTCTTATAAAACGAAATTCAAATGAAAATTACCAACTTTTGTCGTTATAAGGAGATTTTTCAAAATATGCCGCAAAAGTAAAGAACCCTAAATATTCATTTTTTATTTTTATTATCATGCTTGGAAACTTGCTGAAAATACAAGACTACATGATATAATGTTAATGAAAAAATATGACTTGTCATACAAATGCGCCCCGTAATAATAATGCCCGACCTTAATCCCCTCGAAGTCGATTCTTGGGATAGTTGGAAAGTTCCTCTGTAAAGGAGAGAGTCAGATAATAAATTATTAAAAATAAAGTTTCTTTCGTGTACATGCTCGTGTTATTTAATTGTTATAATAATACATATTCTTCGCATAATGTTCTCGGAAAAACTGAATGTTATTATTGTCGAGAGATAAGGGGAAATTAGGTTGTATTGTGTGAGCGTGCTTTGATGGCTGGAACATGTATTTTGGTTAGTTTCTGTCGGGCACTCCTCCTACGCTGGTTTTGATCGGAAGTGAGCAACAAGAAGAAGAACGGTATGTCGTGTTTCTGTGGAATTAAACAAGTAATTCCCTTCAGACAGACAGATAGACACACAACTACACAAACTACTTGTAAAGTCCGAGTGTTTGTGCCTCTGTATGTTAAACTAACTTTCTCTTGTCTCCGCACACTAAGTGATGGATTCTGATAAAAAGTTTTTGGGTTTTGCTTGCTGCGACTTCATTGAAAGCTCAGCTGCATAGCGTGGAAGTTAGACGCCTGCTTGTTTGTGCACGAACTTGAGGGACAATTGCTGCTAGGTTAGATAAGCCTGTCTGCTTGCTTGCTCTCTCGAGTTCGCTTGATTCACTTAATGAAACATGGCAGTGAATGTGATGGCAGGAAATAGCCTGTGTTCAAGGAATTCCTCCCCTAACAGTTCCACTGAGTACACTGCTTATATTTCAAGGCACTTTGGACCCTCCGCTTATCGTAACTAAAAATAAACATTTCCCTCAGCGAAAAGCTAATGATATTGAATAGAGTTTGGAAGCTGAAGACCGTAAATTGCTTAAAAAGAACCCTGTAAAAGGACCTGAAAATATCCAAGAAAGAACTTAAAAACTGGCAAGGACATAAAAACACGATCCAAATCCATGCATAATTTTAGTTTTAATTCAATATTTCATGAAGGAATATAATGTTTTAAGATGTAAAATTCTGATGGTATGCAACATGTAGTTCAAAAATATGAGTGAAATACTTCTTTCAGACATTGTATATTTTTAGACATAATTTAAAAAAAAGGAATTCCGTGTTTGTTAAAAAATGTACTTACAGAATTTTAAATGACGGTTTTTTTTTTTTTTGCCTAGAATTAATTCAGCGAACCCGCAATGGAGAAAGAAATTGAAATTAGTATAACTCGAATCATACTTGGCTTAACCACACTAGGGTTACAGAAATTGGAATTTAGAAACCTTACCTCAGTTGGCTTTACAGTACGCGAAACTTTTAGTGATACTTCGGCTCCCTTAGTGCTGAATCGGTAGACATCGGTTATCTTCGAGATTCGTATTGGCAACCTTTGACACACAAACTATGAATCGATTATTCATCGCCGTGAGACATCTGGCGTACACTTTACGTATTAGTACTGTTGTTTACACAGCCAACGGCCGTAGCCATCTTCAAACACCGGATCCCGTGAGATCTCCGAAGTTAAGCAACATTGGGCGTGGTCAGGAGTTGGATGAGTTGCCACGCGCTGTTGGTGGGGGGGGGGGGGGTAAGGGAATGGAGGAGCGGAAAGGAACTGACCACCCTACCGCACGTAAACTTCGGCTCAGGAACACCTCTGCGGAGGTTCGGACCTGCCATCGGGCAGAATAACCCTTACATTACCTTACCTTACCTTGTTTACACAGCAAAGCCAAAATGCTAGGGAGAAGATTCACATCGAGAAATGTTAAGTTATTATAATGTGTGTGTGTGAGAGAGAGAGACAGTTGTTGCCTTAATATAATAAAGGTTTAGGAAATTCATATCGATCGATCATACCATCGATTCAATTCAGATTTAATTTCCATTCAGTTGGCAGAATTACCGGAGCCGGGGTAGCTCCCTTTATACTCCTCATCCCTGTAAAAAGAAGTATCACTAAAAGTTTCGCGGACCTTACAGTATATATCGCAATCATCATCTCTAGGGTCTTCTGTGTAAAAGATCGTCGGTTGCAAAAACATCGAGAACCTTCTCTCCACATCAGTGGCGGCGCGTGACTTTCATCACTGGGGGTTCAAAAGAAGAAAAAATTGCCTCCCCCCAACCTCTCCTCTCCCCATCTCCGCCAGCTTCTCTTCCATCGTGGGCCGTAACCTCCTAAACTAAGATGACATCAGTTCTAGAAATGCGATCAAATACGAGAGGAGCAGGAAATACGGTAGGCCTACATGCCGAGTTTTACCACATGCAAAATAAGAAATAACTGCTTCATTGAAGTCCGCAGAGTCTCGAACAGAGTTCCTTTCAATTGACAACATAGCAAGAGCAATAAGTCTATCCTCGGTCATTGTGCTGCGCTAGAAAGTCTTTATTCTCTTCAGGGTAGAGAAACACCTTTCTGCTTCCGATGTCATGGGAATAGTAACAACTATATTTAAAAGTTTTCATTGGTATTACCTTGCCGCTATTCTTTGCCTCAATGATTTTTGAGTTAAGTTTCTCTCCAAAAGGTAATTATTCCAAAGAAGGCAAATTAATAGATGTTTAGTAAGTAATGATATATTTGGGACAAGATATTAATTGGAATTTGACAGTTTAATGTGACTTTTGGTAGTAACGATGCTTTTCAACACTAGCGCTAGTTACGTGCACTATTCTCTGCTGCCTAGTCAAATTCCCGTAAGACCAACAGATGGCAGACACATACCCCAACCCCAACAACACGACAAGCTAGTCTTGAGACAGTGGCCTATTGCGCATGCGTAAATAACAGAGATCCGTTTCTGCGATATCCTGGTCTTGCGTTAGTGCTGGCTTTCGTCCCCCCGCACTTCGCCACTCCCTTCGCCTATGTACGGACGGAGAGATCGCCTTTGCAAGGGGGTTCATTCCAGACAAGTATCCAGCCACAGATCTTGCGCAGCTCACATGAATTGAAAGCCAGTACGAGTACGGATAGAGGGACTTAGCAAGAGCTTCGAGATTGACAAGGGAGTTATGAAAATTACGTAGTTGAGTACAATTTGATATAAACTGGAGGTTCATTGCTCCATTGCGCTATACCAGAAACCGCCACTGCTCCACATAAACGGATGTTATGTGTTCATACTTGAAGCAAGTGATATCTTTCTCTTCAAAATCACTCCCATCAAAATTTTCTCTTTTCAGTATTTCACATATCTTGCACTTAATTTAATACCCCTTGTTTATTTTAAGCGTAAGTTTCATTTTTTCATTCCCTTTTCTCTCTTAATACAGGAAAAATATTTAAGATGTGATGGATGAACTAACGATGATTCGCTTTGAGGATGGGCAGTACAAATGTAATCGAAAGAAGGTGACGTTGAAGAAAAAAGCCGTTAAGACGTAAAAAAGGCTAAAATGGACCTATAAGCCAAGAAACGCCAGTAAAGGTAAAAGAGGACAAATAAAACCCACCATTTTCTGGCCTACAATGACCCAGGATGAACATATATATTATTTTGGGCGTCGTCTTCGGACACTCGACTAAAAACGGATTTTCCCTCAACTTCTGAGCCCTAATCATGAAAATCTCTTTGAGTAAATGAAATTCAATGTTATATTAAGGAGAACTGCAACTCTACGTCAAAGGAACTTCACTTGTAGCCGCAGCATATTTGGCGACCAAGGCCTACAGTAAGGACTAATGTGACGTCATTGAAGATACACTTTCCGTTTCAACACATTCTATTTATACAAATCCACAGCCTTATCTTGGCGACCAAGGCCTACAGTAACGACTAATGTAACGTCACTGACGGTACACTTTCTATTTCAAGAAACTCTGTTTATACAAATCCACAGCCGCAACATCTTTCGCTACCAAAGGCCTACAGTAACTACTAATGACATCACTTCCATCACATATTTTGTCGTGTTACGTTACACCAATTTTCGGATGACCCCCCCAGCTATAAGACATATTCATGTCAAAATGGTGGAACCGTTTCTGGGGTCATATCATGCATATATCTTTCGGTAGTATGAAAAACGCTACAGTAGAGGTTTTGAAGCCTTGTGAAATTAGGAACAATTTCCAGAGGAAGAGTGTATATGACAGAGATTAGTATAGAATATGGCATTCGTATCTTGATATATTTCCTCATTACTTTCTCGGGGTTTGAGGATTAAAATTAAGTTTGGACTATGAGGAAACTCAAGCGCATGAAAATTGTAGACCATCGATTTGGAAGGTTTACCATCGAATTGTCCGACTCGTTGGCTGAATGGTCAGCATACTGGCCTTCGGTTCAGAGGGTTCCGGGTTCGATTCCCGGCCGGGTCGGGGATTTTAACCTTAATTGGTTAATTCCAGTGGCCCGGAGGCTGAGTGTTTGTGCTGTCCTCAACATCCCTGCAACTCACACACCTCACATAACACTATCCTCGACCACAATAACACGCAGTTACCTAAAAAATGGCTGATGACGCCCGCCCTCATCGGAGGGTCTGCCTTACAAGGGCTGCACTCGGCTAGAAATAGCCACACGAAATTATTATTACCATCGAGTGGTTACGTGTGCGTGCGTATGCTGTTTTGCTTCTGAGCTCGAATTTCGAACCCGTAGTTTAATCACCTTGGAGAGTTTTGCAAGTTCTCGATTTTTGTAGGGATCTTGGTAACTGTCAGAATCTCTTGTACCAATTTTGAAGTTTCTAGGGTGCCTGAAAGTGCCTCAGAAATTCGTATCTATAGTGTTTTGATTTTTATATCTACCTTTACACATCGTTGCACATCGAATTCCGTTTATTAATAGATATATATCGTCTTTATTGATGGCGAAGTTAGGGTTCTGGGCCTTTTCTTACACTTAACCTCTGTTTCACTAAAATGCTACCATATTAACATTAGAACAACTGATGATGATGATAATTATTGCGGATGGGAACTTCGGACCAATAAAGAAGTTTATTTGAATCTCGGAGGCAATGTGGATGTGACTATCGTACCTCAGTTTTTAATGTTGAAAAAATTTCTTAGCAAACGAAGTAGGGGTCGCCATACTACGAAGAACGTAAAATTAAGCAATTTCCTTAATTGTGCCGAAAGTTGAAGGGCTAAAGGGCCCGGAAAAGCAACAAATTGTGAGTCTTGGATAACTCTATCAAACTAAAAATATCAAATTTCTTAAATCACTTCTGGTGTAAATGGCAGTTTCGGAAAAAGAGCCTAAAATCGCTTGTTTCTTTGCTCGTTTTCTTTTTTATTCAGACCCTAGCCAAATTAACTTATTTACCTCATTATTTTTGTAATTTGTTCCTTGGTTCAATACTCTCATGCTTTTTTTTTGAAAAATTTCCACATCGAAGGAAGGGCTTAAATTGTCTCACCTTAGCGCTCGTAGTGGTGCTTAAGTGAAACAATGCATTGGCTCACATTAGCGCTCGTATTGGTGCTTAAGTGAAACAATGCATTGGCTCACATTAGCGCTCGTATTGGTGCTTAAGTGAAACAATGCATTGGCTCACATTAGCGCTCGTAGTGGTGCTTAAGTGAAACAATGCATTGGCTCACATTAGCGCTCGTAGTGGTGCTTAAGTGAAACATTGCATTGGCTCACATTAGCGCTCGTAGTGGTGCTTAAGTGAAACAATGCATTGGCTCACATTAGCGCTCGTAGTGGTGCTTAAGTGAAACAATGCATTGGCTCACATTAGCGCTCGTAGTGTTGCTTAAGTGAAACAATGCATTGGCTCACATTAGCGCTCGTAGTGGTAGGAAAAGGCAAACTGCAAATCGACCGGATACTTTATTATATTTTATTTACCTGAAATTCGTAGCTCATATCCCTAGGATGTTTTCAACATTGAGTTGCTTGCCAAAAGGGCTAGAACTGTGGATTTTTACGATATAAAGATTAAAACGATGCCACAAGATTGGTTGGAAATAAGGCATTATGAAGGCGTTTAATTAATTTATGGAGGTTTATACAGTAGATTGAACGCTGAAATTCATAACGGTTTGTAATGATCATCATCATCATCATCCCTCACCAAGCGTCTTGAGGTCCCTGGGACCTCCTGCAGTTTTGTTTGTTTGCTCCGTGCCATTCCTTTCGAGCAATGACTTTGGCAGTCCCAGTACCTTCATCAGTTAGCTTCCGACATATCTTGCGATAACATCGGAATGTGCTCTGTTGTACTAACTATACACAACTCGAGCGGTCACGTGGACCTCACAACGCTGGTTATGTAACATTTATAATCTGGCGCGACTTTCGTTATTGGCCTGCCAAAGTCGTTTTGTCGTTGTAACAATGGCTAAAACCGAACCATAGAACTGTGTGTTGCCATTGCTTCTTTTGAAGAAGTTGTCTTAAGCAATATTAGAAGATGCACTAGTGGCGTAGATAATTCTGAGAATGACGATACTGATTATCATACGGTAGTGTATTTTTATCGGTGATCTTCAAATTAAGGGATATTTTTGCTTTCGATTTTGGTGAATGGGGAAAGAACAGACTTACATATTTCATCTTAGTGTTATGAGTAGGATATATTTTAATTTTCCAAGTGTTTGAATGAATGACTATATGAAATAAAAATAAGAGTTTTGTCTGTACATTGCTCAGAATTTAAAAAGAATGGTATTTCTATATCGGCCATGTTCACAGTAACATGGAAATGCACGTTTTAATTTTTCGTAATTTTTGTCTGTCTGTATGTATGTACACGCATCACGAGAAAACGGCTGAAGAGAATTGATTGAAAATCGGTTTGTAAAGTCGGGGAATAAGTCGCTACAATCTACGCCATAAATAATTTTATTCACGCTGAGTGAAATGATGGGGGAAGGCCTAAAATTCAGTTATCGAATATTTATGTTACTAGTGGTCCTATCTATAAGTACTACATAACTAAGGTTATATAAAATGTAATTTCCGATCATTTGTGTCTTATACATTTTTACGGTATTGGCTATGATAACAGGGATATTCATGAATTTCGATTTTTGTTGCTAAGTCCATATCACCACCGATCACAGGAAAATGGGTTAACAAAATTTCATGAAAATCTGTATGTCGGGGAATAAGGAAGTACAGTCTAGGCAATAAATGATTTTATTCACCCTAGTTGAAACGGTAGTTTAGGGGAAGGAGCCTAAAAATTAATTTTTAATTACCTATGTCATTGATCCTATCCAAAAGTAGCAAATAACAGAAGTTATAGAGAATACAATTTCCGATCAAGATGGGTGATTAATGGTGATTATTGTTTTAAGAGTAATTCATTAATTTAGATGAATTTAGACTTTCATTGCTTAGTCCACATCCGTCCGACTCATTGGCTGCATGGTCAGCGTTGAGGACTTCGGTTCAGAGGGCACCGGGTTCGATTCCCGGCCGGGTCGGGGATTTTAATCGCCTTTGATTAATTATTCTGACCCGAGGACTGGGTATTTGTGTTTGTCCCAACACTTTCCTTTTCATATATTTAGACAACACACTACATAAACACGCAATAGTGATTAAATCCCTCCATATAGGGTTGGCGTCAGGAAGAACATCCGGCCGTAAAACAGGCCCAAATCCACCTGTGAGATAATGTTCACACCCGCGACCCCACAAGTGTGGAAAAAAGCGGTAGAAAAAGAAGAAAATTGCTTAGTCCATATCTACGCCGAACATTGCTGACAAAGAAATACTATTCAATCGTGTTGACTGGCGATGGATTTTGTCATGATTGTCTTAAGGTGTAAAACGCGTGGTCAGCGGTCCATATCGACAAGGAAGATTGTGAATATGATTATAGAAATGAGAAAATAAATCGAAAAGGAACGATCGCTTGAATAATAAGACTAGAGGGAGTCACGAAAGGAAGGAGCACATCACAGAATCAGAAGAAAACTAAATGTGAAGGCTTACAATATAGAAAGCTCATAAAAATGATCAACAATAACAATTCATTGACCATTGTTTGTTGTGATGTGATTTGTGTCTTCTGCTGCCACTCATCTTCGGTTGATGGGATACTACCGCGTTCGGAGTATAGCAGCCTGCCTGAATATTGGCGGGAAGTAGCTGGGGAGTTAGACAACTCTCTTGATTAGCTCGCAATTCCTCTGGTTCATAAATTTTCTGACATTACTTGTACGCAACACACTGGTTCATCATAGTATTCCAGCTATTCGATCCCTACTCTGAGGCACTGATTGACATGAGCAGTGTGCACACTTACCGGAATAATGGCAAAAGAGTGCTCACAGCTGTCTACGGCCTGGTCATTCCAGCTCGGTAACTTTGGACTATTAGATCGGCAACGTAGTACTATTCGTTAAAAGTACTTTTAATGGCGACATTCGTACTGACGTCATTGTAATGACCTATGTTGACTTCAGTTTGGAAAACCACAAAGGCAGTCTTTCTGAGGATTTAAAAAAGGCAGGTGGAGAGTGAGTGTCTGCCATTAAATGAAAACTGCCCAACTTGATTCTGACTGGCAGTGGGCAAGTGGGCCTACCATCGTAATGAAACACCTCCAGCTTGTTTGTAACATGGTAGGCAAGAGGACCTGCCTGTCATTACACTGAAAATTCCCTAACCCAGTCTTCACATGAGAAAAGACGTATGGTGACTTCCCCGTCGCGTTTTTGGTTAACGTTAAGAGCTGTATAATTTAATACAATCTTACTCACAACGTGTATACTACTTAACCTAGAATTCCGTATATCTTTCAAGTACCGGTATCTAAAATATATGATCTGCTGGTTTTCGCGTAGCATTGCTTTTTGAATAAATAATTTCACACTTTGATTGTTGGGACCTTCATATCGCGATTAAACAATTGTAAATGTTTTGTGTATCTTTAAGTAGTTCATTTGAATATTTATTACAAACTGATTGAAATAGACATTAGCTACATTCTATTTATTTGTAAACCTGTTAATAACTGCCCTATGGAGTTATTTATTAGTGAAATTAAGGTACCGGTAATTGATTAGAATTAGTAACAACTAAACACACCATTGTTGATCTAATACCGTTTTTCAGAAAATCTTATTCAGCCTTAAACATGTGCAGTCACGTATCTCACGACACTGGTTATGTTCCAGAAATGTCACGACTCTTGCTGAGGCTTATTATTATTATTATTATTATTATTATTATTATTATTATTATTATTATTATTATTATTATTATTATTATTTGAATTATAATTATGTCCGGCTCCTTGGCTAGATGGTTAGCGTGCTGGCCTTTGGTCACAGGGGTCCCGGGTTCAATTCCCGGCAGGGTCGGGAATTTTAACCATCATTGGTTAATTTCGCTGGCACGGGGGCTGGGTGTAAGTGTTGTCTTCATCATCATTTCATCCTCATCACGACGCGCAGGTCGCCTACGAGAGTCAAGTCGAAAGACCTGCACCTGGCGAGCCGAACTTGTCCTCGGACACTCCCTGCACTAAAAGCCATACGCAATTTCATTATTATTATTATTATTATTATTATTATTATTATTATTATTATTATTATTAATAGTAGTAGTAGTAGTTGTTAAATCAGATGTCAACCCGGTGTCTTAAGAACGTTATTAGATTTTTACATTGGATAAGTGAATCTTCAGGCATTAGTGCGCTCTTGGTATTAAAAAGCACATTCCCATTTGGAGATCTGCCATTATCGTAAAGGAAGCCTTACTAGAATTCCATGGAGGAGAGTGTCCACGAGTTTCATGTTGGCTTCATGGGTCGTAATCCCTTGTGCGTGTTAGAACACTATCCGGAGTCACTATTTTAAAACATGTGGTAGTGAGCGAAATACTTCGCTAACACGTATCAGACTTCTATACCAAACATACTGTTTCTCTCCGAGTTTCAATTTAATAATGGGAAGAAAAGTACTAATAACATAAGGTACTCTGATATTACATATTAACGTGGACAGGTTATTGGAATGGGGATCTGTCTGGTATTAACGTCATCATTTTCTCGACAGTATTGTAACCACGGCGTCCAGTGTTCGTCTGTACATACTAGGTCAGTAGCGCTTTCTTCGTGTAACTAAGAGCTTGATAAAATCTCTTATCAAGTAAACCCCATTCTACTGCTTAGTCCTAAATAAAGCAAAGTGCGTATACATAAATGAAGCTAACAGACGCCATCTTTGAAAGCATTCCTATCAATATAAATCAATAAACTGGCCGGACTGAATGGCTCAGACGGTTGAGCCGCTGGCCTTCTGACCCCAACTTGGCAGGTTCGATCCTGGCTCAGTCCGGCGGTGTTTCAAGGTGCTCAGATACGTCACCCTCGTGTCGGTAGATTTACTAGCACGTAAAAGAACTCCTGCTGAACAAAATGCCGGCACATATGCGTCTCGAAAAACTGCCGAAAGTAGTTAGTGGGAAATAAAAACAACAACACTATTATTATTAGCAGTAATTGCACCTATCTATAAGCAAGGGAACAGGAAGGATTGCAACAACTATCGAGGTATCTCATTGATTAGTATACCAGGCAAAGTATTCACAGGCATCTTGGAAGGGAGGGTGCGATCTGTCGTTGAGAGGAAGTTGGATGAAAACCAGTGTGGTTTCAGACCACAGAGAGGCTGTCAGGATCAGATTTTCAGTATGCGCCAGGTAATTGAAAAATGCTACGAGAGGAATAGGCAATTGTGTTTATGTTTCGTAGATCTAGAGAAAGCATATGACAGGGTACCGAGGGAAAAGATGTTCGCTATACTGGGGGACTATGGAATTAAAGGTAGATTATTAAAATCAATCAAAGGCATTTATGTTGACAATTGGGCTTCAGTGAGAATTGATGGTAGAATGAGTTCTTGATTCAGGGTACTTACAGGAGTTAGACAAGGCTGTAATCTTTCACCTTTGCTGTTTGTAGTTTACATGGATCATATGCTGAAAGGTATAAAATGGCAGGGAGGGATTCAGTTAGGTGGAAATGTAGTAAGCAGCCTGGCCTATGCTGACGACCTGGTCTTAATGGCAGACTGTGCCGAAAGCCTGCAGTCTAACATCTTGGAACTTGAAAATAGGTGCAATGAGTATGGTATGAAAATTAGCCTCTCGAAGACTAAATTGATGTCAGTAGGTAAGAAATCCAACAGAATTGAATGTCAGATTGGTGATACAAAGCTAGAACAGGTCGATAATTTCAAGTATTTAGGTTGTGTGTTTTCCCAGGATGGTAATATAGTAAGTGAGATTGAATCAAGGTGTAGTAAAGCTAATGCAGTGAGCTCGCAGTTGCGATCAGCAGTATTCTGTAAGAAGGAAGTCAGCTCCCAGACAAAACTATCTTTACATCGGTCTGTTTTCAGACCAACTTTGCTTTATGGGAGCGAAAGCTGGGTGGACTCAGGATATCTTATTCATAAGTTAGAAGTAACAGACATGAAAGTAGCAAGAATGATTGCCGGTACAAACAGGTGGGAACAATGGCAGGAGGGAACTCGGAACGAGGAGATAAAGGCTAATTTAGGAATTAACTCGATGGATGAAGCTGTACGCATAAACCGGCTTCGGTGGTGGGGTCATGTGAGGCGAATGGAGGAGGATAGGTTACCTAGGAGAATAATGGATTCTGTTATGGAGGGTAAGAGAAGTAGAGGGAGACCAAGACGACGATGGTTAGACTCTGTTTCTAACGATTTAAAGATAAGAGGTATAGAACTAAATGAGGCCACAACACTACTTGCAAATCGAGGATTGTGGCGACGTTTAGTAAATTCTCAGAGGCTTGCAGACTGAACGCTGAAAGGCATAACAGTCTATAATGATAATGTATGTATGTATGTATGTATGTACTCAAACTATACTAAACATTAAGTTCCCAGAAGGAAACCATAATTTAATTTCATCAGTGGCAAATATTTTTTTAAACAATAGGCCTACTGTCGCATTGAGGGTGGATGAGTCTACCTTGGGTAGAAGCTGCGTGTTAGTGTTGTGTAGGAAGGTGTAATGTATGCGTTACGTATTTTTTCATTCTTTTATTTTTTTATAATTTGTCTTACATCGCACGGAAACAGGCAAGTGTTATGGCGATGTTTGGGGAGGAAAGGGCTAGGAGTGGGAAGGAAGCGACCGTGGCCTTACTTAAGGCATAGTCCGAGCATTTACCTGGTGTGAAAGTGGAAAACCACAGAAAGTCATCCTCAGGGATGCCGACAGTGGGATTTGAACCCACTATCTCCCGAATGCAAGTGACAGCTACATAACTCAAACCACGCAGCCACTCGATCGGGTACAGAAATATTAAGGACAAAAGGAACACAAGGAAGAAGTGGGATATACAGTAATGTTAGCTCTGTGTTTGGCTGCCATTCTCTCCTTGATTTGTCCTGGTATGCAAATTGGTATGCTAAGTAATTTCCTATTGGCAACTGTAGCGTCGTCCTGTGAAATTAATTAATCAAGAATCCTTCCTCATTTACGCATGCGTCGGTCCACAACGTTATTACTTCAGTAACTGTATGTTAACAGAAACCGTACAAAAAAAGAAAAGAACTATACATGCTGAGCGTATGGGAAAAGACAGGGTGTGGCATGAGATGTTATCTAGTAGCCTAGCAAAATTCACCAACTTCCCGAGAGGAGAAAACTTCATTAAAGTGTCGTGTAAACTATTTAACTAAAGTGTACCGCACATAGGACAAACTTTGATGCCCTTACTCCACCCAGACCGGAATAAAAACCCGACTGGTGGTGTAGAGTAATGTAATGAGTGGGACAAGGAACATTATACAAGTTCCATTAGAGTCACGCATGAGTTAGCAACGTGCGCTATTTTCAGTCAGAGCGCCACACCTTTACTTTCATGTCCTAAACATTTCCACTTATAAAATTAAACAGTCTCTGGCTACAGAATAAGCTGTAGCTCATGTTCGTTAAAAATTAATGTTAGATTGGTCCTTTGTGGTACTGCCCAGCTTCTTTATTATGTGCGCCCTGGGTTCGATTCCCGTCTGGTTAATTCCTCCAGCTCGGAGTGTGCGATCTTTTGCTTATCTTAACGCACAGTTTCATTTTCACACATCACACTACAAACCACCGCATTATTACTTAATAGTGAACACATCCCTCCCCATAGAGTTAAACGGCATTGGGCCGTGAAAATGGGCTCAATACATACAAAATACTGATACTTCGTAATTGGAAAACTGACAAGGAAGAGGAGGAAAATAAAAGAAGCTCTACACTCGTACATTTTCTCAACTACACACGAAAGCATAGAACCGCGAGATCTCAACTCTTTATCTTCTTGCTGGTCCACCAGGTTTTCATTCTTTCAGAAAGTGCTTTCCTCCTTCCATGCATCACAATGGACATGCTTCAGTAGAATTGGGACTTCTTGATCAACCTGACTAAGTTTGTGTTTGAGTGGTGCCCAGAGTTGAATATCTGTTTCTGAGATTCCATACCTTAAAAGATTCGTATCGATCTCCACCAACCAAGGAGGAATCGTTTTCAGACTTCTGAAGCAGGATAACAAACGTTTACAGATTCTTTCAGCTGGCAGTCTGAAAAGGTGAACCTAAAAATTTGTCCTTTTTTCCGAATTACACTTGATATCTTTCCGGTGTGGATGTATATTTATAAGTTTCTCCGAAGTCTATAAACACCATCTTTGACTTTGGGACCAAGGGTGTTTCGGATAATCCTCCTTTCCTTAATTTCCGGTTTTTTAAGCAGGCTATGTTTTGGAAGTGTTGAACGTTCTGCTACATATAATGCTTCAGGTCTAATATTACAGTTTGATAATGTCTATTTTTTGCATTTCTAGAGATGGGCATTTTGTTGTAGATTTCTTGAGTGACTTGGAAAGCTGTTTCAATCGTGTTGAGATGTGTTAAGAAGGCGAACTCCTCAGAATTGTTGGATTCAATTATTATTATTATTATTATTATTATTATTATTATTATTATTATTATTATTATTATTATTTTGCTAGTTGTTTTACGTCGCACCGACACAGATAGGTCTTACGGCGACGATGGGACAGGAAAGGGCTAGGAGTGGGAAGGAAGCGGCCGTGGCCTTAATTAAGGTACAGCCCCAGCATTTGCCTGGTGTGAAAATGGGAAACCACGGAAAACCATCTTCAGGGCTGCCGATAGTGGGATTCGAACCTACTATCTCCCGGATGCAAGCTCACAGCCGTGTGCCTCTACGCGCACGGCCAACTCGCCCGGTATTATTATTATTATTATTATTATTATTATTATTATTATTATTATTATTATTATTATTCGTTGGGGACATCTAGGACCACGTTAAGTCTCGTTACATTTGGCCGTTTGCTTCGCTTTCTATTGAGCCCAGAATTCCTTCATTCTTTGTGAGTGTGCCAGCTTGCGTTCCTCTTCCCAGGTGGTACCTTGTCTTCTTTTCGGTTGCTTGTCTCGGTTTAGCCCATTCGTCAGTGTATTTTTGCGGGAGAGACCTCTACTGAAGGGGTCTTAGGGTTTTATATGCAGAATTTGGAGGTCTTCTTTGATGTTCATAAACCAGGGCATTGTGTTTTTGGGTTTGGAGTCAAAGAAGTAAAAGATCTGTATAGTCAGCCTGTTTGAGATGACCGTAATATCGTGCCCGTCTCTTACGGATTGTTTCTGTAATATTCTCTATTTTACTGTACACTTCTTTGTTGGTTTTTTAAATATTCAGTGCCAGTCTTGTAATTGGATTCCATGATATTTCTGATGATTTTGCGCTCTTTTTTCTCCTATCTTCGAGGAGTTCTTTATTAGCATTTAGGGATAGGGTTTGGGATGCATAAATAACTACTGGCTTCAGAACAGTTTCAGAATGATGTAATTTAGAATTTTGGAACAGGCATTTTTTGTTGTAGATTGAGCGCGACGTTTGATAGGCTGTTACAAGTTTGTGTACTCGTTCCTTAAATTCTTCTTTGTCCAATCCATTTTTCATTATGATCTCGCCCGGATACTCACATTTTTCTACTCGTTTGATCTTCCTGTATTTTGTCTGGGGTTTTGCTGGGGCATCTTTGATGTTAGTCATTACTTCGATTTATTATTATTATTATTATTATTATTATTATTATTATTATTATTATTATTATTATTATTTGCTAGTTGTTTTACGTCACACCGACACAGATAGGACTTACGGCGACGATAGGACAGGAAAGGGCTAGGAGTGGGAAGAAAGCGGCCGTGGCCTTAATTAAGGTACAGCCCCAGCATTTGCCTGGTGTGAAAATGGGAAACCACGGAAAACCATTTTCAGGGCTGCCGACAGTGGGGTTCGAACCTACTATCTCCCGAATACTGGACACTGGCCGCACTTAAGCGACTGCAACTATCGAGCTCGGTATTATTATTATTATTATTATTATTATTATTATTATTATTATTATTATTATTATTATTATTATTATTATTATTATTATTATTATTATTAATTCGTATAGGCCGACTAAGGATCACGAAATTCCACTGTCGCGTTTGGGATGGGTTTTGATATTTGCCCAGTAATTTCGCATCCTGTGACTGTGTTTTTCCTTCCTCTACCTGTCCCTTCTTGGTCGTTTGTCCGGTACCGTCTTTTGTTTAAGAATCCTCCTGAGAGATGTCCGGTCTATTAAATCTCTTTGCTTTCCTCTCAGTTCCTGCAGATCTTTGTTTACTTCCATCAACCATGGTGACTTGGTCTTCCTACTTCGCCAGTAAACGAGAAGCTGCTTGGTCAAGCTTGCAGGATGCTTCCTATAGACGTGTCCATCAAATGCTAGGTGTCATCCTTGTGGTGTAGAAGTAGCGTGTCTGTTTGTTACTCCAAGGCCGACGGTTCCTTTCCTGGCCAGTTCAAGGATCGGAATTCTGGGTTCACTTGATAGTTACAGGAAGAAAGCGCACAGTGAGATGATGACGCTACTGACCTACTATACATCGACGAACACTGGTTGCTTGGTTACAATGTTGTCGGGGAATTGATGACGCTGATTCAAAATATATTCGAACAATCGAACCTCGATATCTCGAACCTCCATTACTCGAATTTTGCAGTATCTCGAAGTAACATAAATTTCCCGGCCATTTGTCCCCTAGTGTTCACGTGTATTTATTTCTCTATTACTCGAAATTCGGTTACACGAATATCTAGATTTCTCGAAGCAAACATTTCCTCCCTTCAAGCAAAAAAAATACTCTGTAACTCGAATTTTGTGCAATTTCTTTAAAACATGATTTTTAAAAATGTACGAAGTGTGCGATTTGCAAATTAAATTATGTGCTATACATGCTCAAGAACAATATTCTCGATATCTCGAAATTTCGATAACTCAAAATAAAATTTAGATCTCGAGGCGATTCGAGATATCGAGATTCCACTGTACATTCCCAGCTCAGAAACATTTCCCTGTTAAAAGTGGTTGTTTGTAACGTGAATCCATAAACTGCTTTGATGTAGCTGTACACGCCACCCTATCCTGCACTAACCTTTTAATGTATACATATCTACTGCAACCTACTGTACATCTACTCCAATGAATGAATGAATGAATGAATGAATGAATGAATGAATGAAAGAATGAATACACTTCTCTCCCAGTCACTGATGACCACCAACTGGGGAGAGTTTATTCCTTTCTTGTAATCTAAATCATTACATGTGGTTAGATTTGAACTTACTACAAAAAAGATTAAAATTGAAAAAATAATCCAAAGATATTCAAATTTCTTAAATGTTACAATAATGTTAGTAAGTGTTCCATTTCCCATACATATTATATATATTATTTCAGTAGTATAGATCCCTTTTGCTGCGCTCACAAGTAACCAATCGTGACAAATGAGCATTCAAAAGAAAGAGAATAGACATTAGCAGTGACGAACTGCACTCTCATTTCATAAATATCGATAGTTTATTTAAAACATGAGCTTTAAAAATGTACGAAGTGTGCGATTTGCAAATACTGTTGCTGTAGGAAAATACGCGCCATCATTTCTGTCCACTTCACATTTTGGCCACTGGGATGCCTGTTTTATGTCATTGTAGCACGCTGTAATTATCAGATGAGAAAAGAATGATAGTAAAAACCAAAAATTACTTCCGGAACATTCGTCAGTATAACAATGCACTTATATTTGCTTCCGTTAAGACTGTCTAATTTTGTACTGTTTGTGTATTCCTTAGTTCACCAGAGGGCTACTCCACCACATACTTTATGAACATGCGAGATTTCTCGCACGGGTCCCCTAGTACAACCTTATTCATACTACATATGAATGCTCGAAGACAAAGAACAGGACCCCCCCCCCAGTCTCGGATAACCACCAATCGGGCGGGGAGTTCAACATCTGCCCGCCGCAACCATTGCACTCACATGCAATCTGTATTATTAATTTTCGGAAATACCATACATGTTTTACCACGTTTGAGGAAAACCGCGAACAGACACCCCCTCCCCCATTCACGGATAACCACCAACCATCGCAATCATCGCTATCACATACCACTGGTGCTAGATGAATAGCATACTTTCTGGCTTCTCAAAAACGCGACCACTTTTCAAATCCCTACAAATGCATCTGAAATTGTTGAAATTCTACGTTGCTGTGGTTTGGATTGCACATTAAACTGGAGGACCCTTGGGTACGTTCACGATATAGCAGTCAAGTACAACTACAAGCTCGCTTTTCTTACCTGTCAACTTCTTTGTTGATGTTTCATTTCAGTCCCTTATCATCCCTTTCCTCCGCCAGTTATCACAAGAGTCTGGATTTTTAGGCTCTAATAGCTTAGAATGCAAACTTGTTGAAGTGCGTAGTCCGCTCTACGCTTGTGTAGGGAGAGCTGCATAAAATGTAGGGGCATTCATGGAGGGGGTTGAGGATATTTCCTACTCACCTGAATTGAGACTGCATTCTAACTGGTCTCTAATTATCACTAAAGCCCGGATTATATATAATATAAAAATGAGAAATATGTACATAAATATGTAGCTAAAATTGACAAAATATGTAGTTTAATATGTAATAAATATAAAATATGTAACTTAATATCTAAGCTGTATTTAATGTATTCATGTACATAGATAAGGAGGAAAATACGAAAAAGTTAAAAGTGCAGTGGTTAGTCAACCTATAATTTTTATTTGGAGGTGCAATTAATAACTAAATATTTTTCCAAATTGTCTGCGGTCATCGAATGCCTTATGTCTGTTAGGATGTTCTTATTTATAGAAAAAGACCTTTCAACTTCACTTGAAGTCACTGGCGCGAATTTCAAATTGCCCGGCAAAGACATATTTAATTGTAGACTTGATCAAGCAAGGGTTTATTCTGCCCGACGCAGGTCCGAACCTCCGCAGAGGTTTGTCAGAGCCGGAGTTTACGTGTGGTAGGGTGGCCAGTTCCTTTCCGCTCCTCCATTCCCTAACCCCCCACCAACAGCGCGTGGCAACCCATCCAAACCGTGACCACGCCCAATGTTGCTTAACTTCGGAGATCTCACGGGATCCGGTGTTTCAACACGGCTACGATCGTTGGCAGATCGAGCAAAGATGGTCCTTATTAAGGGAGAAGAAATTTGATCTCATGAAAGACATGCTTATTAGAAAAATGTTTCTGAAGACTTTTCTATGATGTGTATGCATTTATGGAAGTGAATCATGGGCAATAACCGAAAAAGAAAGAAAGGAAGAAGAAAAGGTGCTTTTGACATGCGACATTAAATAGAGGACTGGCGAAGGGATCATAAAAGAGGCGTCACTAAATCTGAGAGGAGAACAGTGTGACAAACATAGTTCAAGGGAAGATTGATAGATTACAGCTCGAGATACTCGAGACTTGCACCGTCAACATAGCTATTTTGACAGAATACCTCACTTTAAATTATTAAATTATTTTTAAATGTCAGAGACGTACAGGATTTTAAACTATTTTTCAAATATTTAATTAAAAAACGTAAGTCGATATAAAATTAGTGCAAAAATAAATTCTGTTTTCTTTCAAATGCGCAATATCCTTAAAAATATTTAAAATATGTAATAATCCTAATATTTATTATGCATCGAAATACGTAAAAATATGTAACTTAAAACTCCTGGAATAATGGTCCTTTTAGTGTGACTCGTCGACATTTTAACTTTCCTTATAACTACATATATGGGAACAGAATATGTAATTTCATATAATCCAGGCTCTAGTTATCACGTTTAAGATCGTCCGAGTGACGTAAGTGCCTTCTTCACAGTGTCCTGCAATCAGACAAACCAGACTATCTCAGAATAAACTTTAAATACCTCTCCCCTTCAAGGAGAGTTCCCGCAAGGTCATTAATACGATCCATCTTGCCCGTCACCATTCATCACAGTAGCACCCACAAATCATTTGTACCTGTGACCAGGCCTTCCTAGCACTCAGGCCCAGCTGAGACAATATTTGGCCGCACAAATGTATCAAATAAACTAGTGGCTTGAAGCAGCAATGGCTGCTTATCTATTGGATGAGTGTTTAAAAAATTCAATTGCTTAATTGGACCAGAGAAAAACGAAGAAATAGTATTGAAAAGATTAACTTACGCTCACTGAAGGGAGCAATTGATTCAAACTGAAAATTGCTTGAAAGACATAACAGTTAGAATCGTTCGTGCTGTAATTAGGTCGGTATATAGCGCTCAATTTATGGAAATGAGTTTCAGAAACACTTCTCTGTGATCAGGTACCGTAATAACTGATCGCGCGCAGATACACAGTGTTATTAACAGAGAGTAGCTAGTGGAGAATAATTGTAACAGCTCTTTGAAAGATAAATTTTGAAAACCGAGCTGCAACTTGGCGTAATCAATAAACTATTCCCTGTAGGGACATTTTGTTTTAACGACCGTGTCCTGTCCTGTCGTGGAGAGTGAGTTAACGTTCATAAATTTAAAAATAAAAACAGTAAAATGAATTCGAGACAATTAGTGCTTTCCTGTCACTAATGATTATTCCTCTATTTTGTTGTTTAATCGTCTCCATTCAGAATCAACGTCCACAACTTTATAACACGAAATGCTATAACAATTTAAGAGTAACAGTATCCGTACTATGTTTTTCCTCACTTTTCTCTCTGGTCACTAGGAAGCCCAACCTGGGTCAGTTTGACCGAGCTGAAGTTGAGAAGTTTAATTTTAACTTTAGAAGTTGATCTACGTGAACTTTCTTTCTTGAATTTTACTCACTTTGCGAATATTTCATTATTACAAAAAGGTTTATAAATATCGAACTTTTCGGGAAAAAAGTAGTAGTTTGACAAAAATGTCTAACACAGGTAATTTTGACCCACGTCTTTGTAAGTGATTTGAGTTTTACTGTTGGCGTCTCTGATTGTGAAATACATCGCATCACCGTATTTACTCAGTGGCATTAGATACAAGAAAAGCTAATTATTTGTTCTTGTTTGTCATGATGTTGTCATTGTCTGCTTCTCTTGAGAGCTTGTAAAGATGTCTCGCGAAGATGTAATCCTGGAAGAATTACAAAGTGTGTTTTAAAGACAATACAAGTAACTCAAAATGTTCTTGTCGCAAGAAAATGGTGTGTGACAAATGCACAAGGAAATTGCAGTATACCTGTGCTAGGTGTGCGTAGGTTATGTGTGAGTAGAACTACCACGAACGACACAGAAATACAGGGTGTATCAAAGTAATTTAACACTCCGAATGACCACAAAGTCATGCTGATGTTTTGTTTTTGCATTCTGTAACTAATCTAACAGCATGGCAGGTGATCAACTTAGCTTTGAAGTGAGAAAGTTTGTTCTTAAATGTTATTGGCAAACCGAAAACGCCACAGAAGTGCAAAGGCGGTTCAGAAGTGAGTTCGATAAACCGCCAATGGACTTCCTTTTATGAGGATACCTCAAGGACAGGGTTTGACACAAAAAACCAAGAAAAATTGATGCATTGAAGTTGGAAATTGAAAGACAGTGTCGCATAATGTTCTCTTTCGTGACGTTTGCGAATCCATTGGTTCGCGTTATCGGCGTTCTCTGAACAATAATGGCCATCAAGTTGAACATTTGCGAACATGATTCTGTAATCACATGGTTCTT
The DNA here is from genome assembly GCF_040414725.1 of Anabrus simplex. NCBI lineage: Eukaryota > Metazoa > Arthropoda > Insecta > Orthoptera > Tettigoniidae > Anabrus > Anabrus simplex. Next base: position 44,672,980 of record NC_090275.1, read on the forward strand.
CGGTATTTCAAGCCCTCAGATTTGTCTCCATGCCCCAATTAATGACTTCAGTCCTTCTAAGTGTTAGTACAATATTTTGAGACACCCTGTATAAACAAATTGAGAAAGACATGAGTAAATCTTCCTCCATCACTTCATAGAAATTTTTTTTTCTCTTTATCTCCAATTCATTGGAAGTAAATTCAGTATTTGCTGACTTTTTTATAGGACTTCTAATATACTTGTATTGTAGTAATTGTAATTTGTGAACAAGCTACTCATTGTTGCCCATATGGCTGGATCACCAATCATTATTACTGCTCGTAAATAATAGTTCATTAGTTTAAAAATATTATCAACAATAAAATCATTATACCAACATTCTATAGCTTGGGTCAAATTGACCCAGGTTGGGCGTTAAAGGCAAACGGAACAGCTGGACACTGGAGTGTTAAAAATAGGGTTCGGTAATAATAGTAACTGAGAGATTCGTCGCATCAATCACTTGCCTCCTAAAGGTTAATCGGCATATACTAATATTTGTCCTTTCTGTCGCGTGGTTGGATCTGCACCGATTAACCCCTCTTCCTCTCGCAAACCGAACTTCTACCTCCCTCCCTCCCTCCCACAGCAACTGATGGAGGGGAATAAATCACGCAAGCGATTATAAACACAGAAGGCTGATCTTAATTAATTCATCCCCTATTCTATCATTTTAGAGAGGATAGGCGATGGCGGAATAGGAAGAGAAGAGAAAGACCGATGGGGTCGCGAGTGTCCGATACACATTGATGAGTTAGAGTTCCATTTATCAATGCCAACAATTCTGATTGTCATTCATCTGAACTGTCGACCCGGTCTGATCGATAAAAGTGCGGAAGTGTTAGTTCAGACTGCTTTGGTATTCAAAAGTGCTGGAATTTAATCTTCTATCTCCGTGTATTGATCATCACCCGCATGAGAGGTAGAGTGGATTTATATTGTTCAGAATCTCTCTCTTTGGCTAGGGTTTTCTCCAGTGGGAGTTTCTGCTGCAACCAAGGTCTTGTGATAACGGATTACATGACAGGTATAACCATATTTAGAGTACAGTAAAACCTCGATTCGACAACAGTCCAAGGCATGCATACCGCATATTATGCGGGGAGAATCTAAGCAATGTTGCTGTTGTTGTTTTTGTTTGAGTTGTTGTTTGACTGGTTTGATGCATCTTCCAAGCCAACGTATACCGTCCTAATTTTCTCATTTCTACGTAACCGCTGCATCCTACGTCTGCTCAAATCTGTTTGTCATATTCACATCTTGGTCTACCCCTACCGTTCTTATCGCCTACACTTCCCTCAAAAGCCAGCCGAACAAGTCCTGGGTGTCTTGTAAAGATGTACCCTATCATTCTACCTCTTCTTCTCGTCATATTTAATCAAACCGATCTCCTCTCACCAATTCGATTATCTCTTCATTTGTGATCGATCTATTCATCTGACCATTCTCCCGTAACGCCACATTTCAAAAGCTTCTATTCTCTTCTTTTCTGAGCTAGTTATCGTCCATGTTTCAGTTCCATACACTGCCACGCTCCAGACGAAAGTTTTCAGAAACATCTTTCTAATTCCTATATCAATGTTTGAAGGACCTATTTTCGTTCCGTAAGAAAGGCCTTCCTTGCTTGAGCTAGTGTGCATTTGATGTCCTCCTTACTTCTGCCATCGTTAATTATTCTGCAACCCAAGTAACAATATTCACCTGCTTCCTTTAAGACTCCATTTCCTAATCTAATATTTCCTGCATCACCTGACTTCGTTCGACTGCACTCTATTTCTTTTTTTAAAAATTTAGTTATTTTCATCTTGTACTCCTGCCCCAAGACTCTGTCCATATCATCCAGCAATTTCTCTAGATCTTCTCCAGTCTCAGATAAAATAACAATATCATCGGCAAATCTCAGGGGTTTGATTTCCTCTCCTTGGATTGTTGTATGCAGAGAGTCTGGAAAAGAATGGTAGAGACATATGTCAGAGTGGGGGAGGGGGGCACATGTGGAGATGGATTTCTGTCACATGTGGCCGGCCACCAATGGAATGGTGAGAAATTTGCACCTTCAGCTGGTAGGGGATGTTGAGGTCTTCCCTTTCGGCCCCGCGGGTAGGGCTGAGCGTGTCATGCTTGGGAGGGCGGCTCCTTTTCTCACCAGGGGGGCGGGGGGAGGGGATGACACGGCCGGACAGTAGTTGTAGGATTGGCACCTTGCACGTGGACTAGTTTCTCGCCCGTGTAGAGGGCCAGCAAGTTAATTTTAGGATTATAGGGTTAATTTAGACGCAGGGGTGCACTAACATGTTGACTGGTCATCCGCCCATGTTAGTGGCAGCTTACTAGACTTAGTTTAGGTGTGGTGCCTTGCATGGAGACTGGTATCCCACCCGTGTGGGGGGCCACCAAGTTAGCTGTAAGATTATAGGGTTGTAGGGTTGGCCATTACTTGTGGACTGGTCATCCGCCCATGTAAGGGGCAGCTTAGTAGATTTAGTTGGTGTGATTTTAGTTCTGTTTATTATTGTTCAGTTTCGTTGGTTTTAATGGCTCTTTCTGTTTTATGTAATATGGCATTGTGAACATGTATCTGGGCGAAAAGCCTGTGATGTTCAATAAATTACTATATAAACATTGCAAAGGAGGAGGGGGGGGGGGCAAACCGTAGCCTTCCCGCACTCCTTTCTGGATTGCTCTTTCTTTTTAAAGCAATGTAATTACGTAATTTTCATGTAATTCTTTATCGTATTCGGACCTGCCTTCGGGAAGAATAACCCTTACTTACGTTGTAATGGAAGGTGGTGTTGGGCGTGTTGTGTGAGTTTCCGCAATGTTAAGGAGAGTACAAACATTGGTACGCGTAAATTTTGTACAGTATTGTTTATGTATTTTGTAAACATGTAAATATTGCAAAATATATCACATTTTAAGATAGGTCTAGGCCAAATTTTATATGCACAGGGAGCTCACTGTGTGCTGTCGCCTCTTTTATTTATAATGGTTATGAACGAAATTGTAAAGGAGATGAAGGAAGCATATGAGATAACATTATTACTCTTTGCATACGATATTGTGGTCTGCGGAACACACAGCAAAAAATTACAACCTGATGCTCTGGACAAGAAAATTGAAAAGTATGGTTTGAAAATCAGCGCAGAGAAAAGCAAGACCATGGCGGTATCAAGAGCAGAAAGACGATGGAAAGGTAATGTGAAGATTGGTGGTCAAAGCCTTGAAAATGTTGACAGTTTAAAATATGAAGGGAGAAAATTAGTGTAGAATACAAGGCTGGACAAAGAGATTAGCAAGAGGATTCAACAGGGCAATGCATTCTAGCCGAGTTTAAGAAATCTTGTCTGGAATAAGGAAGTACCATGGAAGTGTAGAGAGTTAATGTTACAAAATGTGTTACGCACCCATATTGACCTATGCGACTGAGACCTGGACAAAGCCAGCGAAATTGAAATACCTAAGAAGTATGATAGGAAAGACAAGGAAAGACTGATGGAGAAATGTAGATGTGAGAAAGGAGGTCGGGATGGAAAGCCTAAATGAGAGAATTTATATGAGTAAACTTAAGATGGTTTGGACATGTAAAGAGGTTGGGGGAGGAAAGAATACCAAAAATAGATGATGGAGATGAAGTAGGAGGGAAAGAGAGAGATAAGGAGACCTAGAACAAGGTGGATCGATTCAATAAAGATTAGTGCAAGAGGAAGAAGCCTGAACTGGGACAAAATGATGGTGGAAGAAGAGGGGAATGTGGAGAAGTGCTATAAATGCCCCGCTCCGGGATGAGGTGGATAAGGGAAGAGGAGGACGAGGCTTTTTTTTCTGGATTGCTAGTGGCTTTAAGTCGCACCGACACAGATAGGTCTTATAATGACGATGGGATGGGAAAGGCCTAGGAGTCGGAAGGAAGCGTCCGTGGCTTTAATTAAGGTACATTTGCTTGGTTTGAAAATGGAAAACCACGCAAAACCATCTTCAGGGCTGCCGGCAGTGGAATTCGAACCCACTATCTCCCGGATGCAGGCTCACAGCCACGCGGGAAGAGGAAGAGGGGGAGGAGGATGGGGCTCGCTCTTTTCCTCTAGATTTCGATATTTCTGCCCAGAAATGTGGTAAATAAAATAATACTAATAATAATGCTCTAAATCATAAACGTTAGGCATATTATTTCCGATCTTTAATGTCCACAATATTTTTCCAAATGAGGAATAATAACGGAGATACTCGTAGCCCTAATCATCCTTAAAATCTCAGAGACGTTATATCTTCTTGAACTGTGATTCCTGTACTTAACATATCAACTTTAAGATTAATTTCACGCTGGTATATGCAAGAAATATATGAGAAATTAGTCCTCTTTTTAATCTAAGTTGCGCTCAGAAAGCCGAGTCGTGGAGGTCGCATCTTGTCTGTCGGTTCTGACGTGAAGCGTACGGCTTGTGTGCTATATATGTTTACTCAGCTCGGTATCCGCAGGCGAGTTTACCATAACACAGCCCCCGAGAGCCCAACTCGAGTGTTTATTGTCCTGGCGAGATTGCTGTCCCATCCGTCAGCAAGCCACCCTCCACCCAGTGAAGTGTGGTGCATTCTCAAGAGAGAGCTTTTGAATCTGTGGAGAGACGGACAGACCATACCGATATCATCTCTCACCTAATCGACCTACTTTAACTGAAGTTAATTCCATATCCCTTTCAGACCGGAAAGAAAACTGGAGGTGTGAATTTTTGTTTGTACGTCAAGAACTGACTAAAATGATCCTCAATACATATATTAATAGTTTATTTTACAAAATAAAAACTAACATCCGAAAAACAGGACCCACACAATTGTGCGTATCAAAATTCAAAACCTCGTTGTATCACGTACGATGGTGTAGCTTCAAAATTTACGTTCACTAACCAATGTACACACTTCATTGAATATATTCCGGTATTCAGTAAAGCTTCTAGATTAACATAAACGCAGTAAATAAATACTTACTTTCGGCACTACTGCTTCCTGCCATTTCGCCGATCAACTGTGCTTTTTAAACTCTTCTTCCTTCGCCCTGGCGGTCAAGCGCATACTAAAATCAATTGAAATACACGCCACGTGTCCTGCACAATCACTGTAGTCCGCTGTAGCGCCGAAAAAACATCAAATACGGTCAGGGATAACTAAAATACGAACCCGCACAATTGTGCGTACTCGGTCTGAAAGGGATATCAACATACCGTATTGTAGAACTTTCCCAAATAGATATTTTTTTAAAAAAGTTATTATCTAATCCACGTCTGAATTTGCCATGGACACAGCATTTTTAACCATCAACTAATTTTGTATCATGACTTGTATCATGGTTACATGAGATGAAAATCATCTTATTGTTCCGTATTGACAGTAGCTCACAATTGAGAAAAAACTAGGGGTATCCATGTATTCAATACTTTATACATTTCAGTCTATTAGATTGATGTCACATCAAAATTGCAGACATGTTTCGATTCTTTTGGGTCGTCGTCATTGCATGAGACAAACTTGTAAACATCTTGATTAAGATAAAAATCTTCTAAGACACTAAACGCTATAATTCTATTTAAATCTTTGTTACTATTTTGTAATTCTTGTTTCCTAATTCTGTTCTTTTTCTCTGTCTGTTGCAGGTGAGTTACATCAGATGTTCCATTCTTTGTCACGTAAGTTCGTTCTTTCTCTTCCTCGATTGGGAATTCTCCTACAGTAAGTTGATTATGAATACCAACGTTCGGAAATGAATCATTATGTCTGTTCCACGGTAGGAATAGAATACTTCACCGTTCCCAGAACTGTGATTGATTCCTTATGTTGGCAGTGGCTTTCAGTGGCGTAATGTTCCTCCACGTTGTATTAGACACCCTTAAACGGTCAAACTTTTAGGCAGTTATGTTCGAGCGGGCTTCATGGTTTCGTAGACTCATCACTAACAACTTTTGAATAAGGCGGTTTCATTCTTGTTACTTTCAGTTTATGACTAAGATAACCTAAGTCCACGCATTCTTTTTCCTCCTGTCACTGTACACCCTTCAGTAAATGATCACACGGTCTAGCGGTAGCAAGTATGCATCTTACCTGAAGGCCCCGGGTTTGACTGCCGACCAGGCAAGGATATTTTACCTGTATCTGAGGCCTTGCTTCAGTTCCATTCAGTCTATCTTAGAACAATGAGGAGCTATCTGACGGCGAGATAGCGGTCCCACGGCTGACCACACGACACTTCGCAATCTGTAAGCCTTCGGACTGTGCAGCGATCGCTTGGTAAGCCAACGTCTGTCAGTACTGTAATGCCATGAGGAAATTAACGTTCAGCATACACCAAAATGGATTGTATTGCTTCATTATTTATTGGGCCAATTTGTTCCTTTAGTCCCGTTATCAAGTTGTAAATTAAATAATGCTAATTAGAAAATGAAAACGTGCTTTTCATGCTTAACCCTCGCGCCTTGCCTAGTTGGTTTGGGAGCGGCCACTGACACTGCGCTGTCAGGGCGAGAAATACCACTTGTCTATGGCTACATCAGGATTGAAGTCTTGTAAGACTGGTATATTTACGACCAGCAGCATGACATCTCCTAATAAGGTGATTTGTTATCCTATTAATGAAGTTGAATCGTTACTCCCCAGATAATGCAATGCACATGACTCCGTAAAACACTTTCTAGAGCTCACCTAAGCATTCAGGAAACGTGTGTGAAATATTTAATAGTTCGCCTTATCTGTTGGAAAATGTTTGCCTTCCTTGAACCGTAGCCAACGGCCGTAGCCGTGTGAAACACCGGATCCCGTGAGATCTCCGAAGTTAAGCAACATTGGGCGTGGACAGGAGTTGGATGGGTTGCCACGCGCTGTTGGTGGGGGTAAGGGAATGAAGGAGCGGGAAGGAACTGGCCACCCTACCGCACGTAAACTCCGGCCCAGGAGCACCTCTGCGGAGGTTCGGACCTGCCTTCGGGCAGAATAACCCTTACCTTACCTCTTGAACCATATTGTGTAGTTGAAACAATTCTGATAGCAAAATATCCTCATTTATATCACCAGCAATAAAATCTCCTTACTGTCATAAAATTATGTTAGGGTGTTATCTTTGGGCGAAAGCAAATCAAAGCTAAACAAAACCGTCATCTCCGTGCAGGCCATGAAGGCCCTTGGAGGGGTGGAAGGTAAAGGCTTCCACTATCCGTAACCTCGGTACTTGATGGGGGTAAAATGGTTAGCCATACGCCCGGCCGTCTTTGCCCCCAGGAATTAACCTAGTACTCATTTTTGGTGTAGGCTTAGTGAACCTCAGGGCCAAGTGCACCTCCGCAAGTGGAAATTTCGTTTCTTAAATGTTTCGACCTACTGATTGGGAATTGAACCCACGTCCTTCCGGGTGAACCGAGCGAGCCTTTTATCTTTGGGAAGGCACAAGAGAACCAGAATGTGTCACTTGATGCCAACTTCGTTCTCAAATGTATCAAGGCGGCACTTAGCAAGTAGTGAATTGTGCGTCCAGTGTTGCCAACTTATATTTTCAAGATCCGCTAAATACTACTAAAATTCCGCCAAGAAATCCGATCTCGAATAATGAGCAATAAAATGAGCAATAAAATGAGCAATAATAATAATAATAATAATAATAATAATAATAATAATAATAATAATAATAATAATAATAATAATAATAATAATAATAAGTAAATGTCTGCACTCACCTGATCTGTGAGTTTCACTGGGATTAACCCCCTGCCTGCGAGCCGGTGAGCTAAAACTTGTAGGCGTTTTAGTGCCGGGTGAAAATTAGGTGAATCCCCTACCTCAAGGCCCACAACAGAACAAGCCAGTTCATTAAACGGTCTTCCTTCATAGCATAAATATATAAATGCTACTGTCTCACAGTTTCATTATCTGTCGCCATTCGTCAACCCTTTCATACGCGTTATAAATTTATGACACCATGATCTCATAACATATAATCCAAATAACATGTTTTCCACATGTGACTGCTAACTCCTGACAAGAACTACGGAATACCTCGGAGGAAGACTGGAGTACAAATTTTAAAAAAATGCATAAAACACTAAATTCCGATATAATAAATCTAGAATTCCGCCAAAAATTCCGCTGTCCGCTAAATTATATATTTCTCCGCCGACAGTCTTCTAATTCCGCCAAATTTAGCGGAAAATCCGCTAAGTTGGCAACACTGTGTACGTCTGATCAACTGTTTACGAATTTATTGTTGATTCTTTTTATTTTTCGGCAAAACGCCAGTTGCGAGTGGGGTAGTGCAGTTTTCGAGAGCTGCTTTTAGCCTTTTCTAAAATGCTTGTGAATACTTTGCCTCGTATACCGTGAAATAGCCCTCATCCCATAATCCCTCAGAATTGCCAACATCGTTGTATAGATGTAGGGATTGTGAATGTTTAGGTATTACTTGTTGCATTACTCGCCTTTCAGTAATCAATAATAGACAACAGTCCACGATCTCTATACAGTAGGGTGCTCACCTTTTCATTCTGTGTGACGAATAGAAGGCACCAGGCAAAAAATAATGTCTGATAAGCTGGCGTATTAAAGTTTGAGCGAGGCGCCAAGTTTATCTCTCTGTAATATTCTAGTCCAGCAATTCTGTACTAAGGTGTCTGTCAACAGCTTTAATTAACCAGTAATACTATCACACGGCCGCAGTTGACGAGCCGATGATGGATGAGGCGTCCAAGAAACCTCGCCCTCAGTCCTCCTACTGAAGGGCGGGTTACCTACGTGATGCATTCATCTTGATTATGCTCGTAACATCATTAGGATAGTGTCGAGTACGCGTGTCCCCACCTTCTGCTCAGTGGCGAAAATAATAATAATAATAATAATAATAATAATAATAATAATAATAATAATAATAATAATATAAAGAGGTAAAGTTTTTTTGTATGCAATGGCTAATCTCAGGAACTCCTCGATATTCCACTAATAGAAAGATACATTATCCCTGAGTGCTATAGGCTATATTTTATTTTCAAAACAATTCGAGGTGGGGGGCGACGTGGGGAGATATACAAATACTAGGCTAATAATGACGAAATATCGAATTTTGTCGTACGAGGAAGAGACAAAGCTCATTTTAAGCCCCTTGACGCAAAGAGCAAAATTTGGTAAGCTCTACGGGCCCGAAAACCATGTTTTAAGGCCCTGAAACCAAACGTTATGGAGATATTGGCACCACACTATCCCTGCTCTAGGAATCGGATAAAGAAATGAACTGTCGTAACCATGGCAACATCAGATTCAGTATGCTTACAGCATCGAGATTATCTACAATATATCACAAAAACCTAACATGTTACAGACATCAAAATTGTTATTTGGAATCTCCTTTAAAAATAAGAGAACACACATTTTTGTTTTCAGAAAATCCACTTAAGGGGCGTGGGTGGGGCGGTGTGGGGGGCGGGGTGAAAGAAGTGAGGAAGGACTTGAATTCTTTACATGAGGATACATATTTCTCAGAAACTGAAGATGTTACAGACGTTTGAGCTGGTACATGGAATCTCTCTTAAAAATAAATGAACACTTTTTTTTGAAAATCCACTTAAAGGGGTGAAATAATAAAAAAACGGGTGGATTTTTAAAATGAGTATCTTCTTCTTCTTCTACCAGCGCTTTCCCCACACCTGTGTGGGTCTGCTTTTACAAGGGCTGCAAGGGCTGCAAATTTCATGTTCACATTACGTAGAAGAACTTTAGGGTTTTGAAGTGTTTTATGATCCTTAATTTCAATGCTAACGAACTGAGAAACATTCATCAAGAAGTTAAATTTTTATTTCAATTTTTCAATAGTAAGTGAGTGTTCTTATTTTGTTGGATTTAATACTTAGAAAGACTCTAGGTTCAAGACAAATACTTGGTGTTTTTATAAAAGTTAAGAAGACTATAGGGTCAGTGATATTCATTTACATTTTCTAGAAATAACTTCAAGAAGATCTCCGTTTAAACCTTTGATTTTGATGAAAGATTTGAGTCCGATATGAATATTGCAGGGTGATGAATCTTTAAACATTATAAATAAATTGTTAACCAAATATAACCGTATATTATTCGCCCTGCGGTTCTATCCTCCTCTGTATCGGCCATACGAAATTAGTATTCTAGTTCGTTATTCGCTGTATTTCTTAAATGTTTTTATTTCAGGAGCTTTTTTTTTTTGATACAGCGAGAATCTTCCAGCACTTGTTAATGTTTATTGAGTGCGTTTCTATTTTAAATTTCAAATATGTGCGTCGATGAAGTGTTCATGCATGGACTATAGTTATATCAGAATATGGATAGTTAACCGTTTCATTAGTGGAGAAGTTATTGAAGAACTTGGCGCAGTTCCCACCCTTTTAGTCGTTTTCAGAGGGAGAGGAAAGAAAATTATCATGCTTTATTTAAATTCAATGGATCCATTTTGGTGAACTCTCACGCCCAAGTTATGGACATTTCATTTAAATCCTTTATTTATTTATTTATTTATTTATTTATTTATTTATTTATTTATTTATTTATTTATTTCAAGTAGAAGCAGTAAAATTACAATTGAAATAAAAAATGGGGTAAGTATCTCAATAATATTGCAGTATTCTAATATGTGTTCCTTTAAGGAACAGTGCCTGTTGCCTTCTTATTCGTTCGAAGGTGCGAAGCACGTTTGAATCTAACAATGTCGTCGTTGTCGTCGTTGTCGTCGTCGCATTGAATCCCGGATTCGCTGATGCGCGGGTTGATGCATGTGTCCAGCGTTGCCAATAGTGGAATACAATTACCCACTAAACGGCTACTTGAAAATCACCAGAAACCACTACCCCTCACCATCCTTCTCCCCCTTAAGATTTGTTTAGTTACGAAAATATTGTATCAACACGTAAATTAAGTATATCATATTGGTTAAAAGTATTCGAAATACATTTCAAGGTGTACTATATCCACAGTCCCAATTTGTTGTAATACTTCGTTTGCTAGCTCATATGACAGCATTGATTGTTTCCCCGCAGTCCCACCCGAATCGATAAAAGCAAATTTGTCACTTCGGGTCTCCTTAGTTTTAATTATGTTCTGCTGACTAAGCATTCTTTCACATTTCGCATTTGAACACAGCAGTAGGCCCTACTACTGTAATCGCGGCAATGCAGATGTTGCCAGCTGCTCAAATTGATTGATTTTACTTCCATCGTAGTATTTCATCACTTTACACCAGAACTGAACGGTGCCCATGTTTTGAGACTAAAGGACACATTTTTCTAACTGATATATTAATCTATTCGCTTGCGTCCAAGTCACATGATTAAGGGGAATCGACACTGTAACAACCTTAAGTGAAGTGGACACTTGAAGAAACGTTCCTTGCTCCGTTATTTTTAAAGGAATTCCCTACATTTCACCTCCATTTCACATTTCCCTGGCTCACCTCTTGATGGCACTGTCAACACCAGGGAACATAAATTTGAACTGTTACATTATTATACTCTCTATATTGTAATGCATAAAACTTTATTTGGAAACCAATCAAAATATTCACTGGCGTAAGCATGAAGAAGACTAGATTTCCCACTGTCCACCGTATGTTAAAATTTGCCCACTGGCGAAGAGTAAAAATAACTAGATTTAGTGGGGCATTTTGAAAATTTCATGTAACAAGGAGTTTCATGTAGTATGCTGGTACTTTCTGTTCCTGTGTGTTTCCCACCATTGATGTACTATGTAGAGTTTGAAAAATATGTTCTAACATGGAAATAAAACGTTTCTGGACCCATGTCATTATAAAATATTTTCTTCTTCTACGTGTCACGAATGTGTCCTGGAAGTCTGACACCATGGTTACCCGGTTCGAATTCCGTTGATGGAAAAATATCGGCAGCAGAATGTTGGCCGGTACGGTAGGAGAGATGGTGGTAAACAATGTCTAATCACTAGATTGCGTGCCAAAGGCCTGGATTAATTCCAAACCTCTTCACAGTGTTCATATGCACTGACGGAGTTTGGCACTGTTGATTGCGGTTCGTCCGTCGGATGGAGACATTAAGCCTTGAACACACCCCTTGATGTTATTCGGCAGGAGTAGGCTATGTGCCGACACCGGGTTTCACAGTCTCCCTACCTCATTATCATCCCACATCCACATGCACAGGTCGCCTATGGGCGTTAAATAGAAAGGCACTGGTACCTGACCTCAGAATTTGCTATCAAATGACTGATCTCGTAAATTTGTTCATGTAAGTTCAGCTGGCAACATATCATTAACCAGAGTCACTTAAAGATACATATGTATCCAGTTGTGATTTGGGATGTGTAGCAATGTTTGTATGTGTGTGCGTGTGGCCATGTCGGCCTGCATTACGGTGATTACACTCTGACAGAAGTAGCCATGTGGTCAGACCGTCAGATTAATTAATGACAAAGTGCGTAGCACCTGTTACGGGAGAGATTGACTATACTTTGGCCGGTGATATATCTCACGCTTGTAACCTCTCTGTTCCATACCAAGCAACTAACACCTACTGGTCCAATTGTGTGTTCTAACCGGTAATTCATTCCACCTGGTGGGCCCCAGCAACTCGACATCCGTAAAGAATTGATTAGATGAATAATTCTCCCAGTGATTTGAATATTATGTCGGAATGAAGGGGGGAAAATAATATTTCTACCTAATGCATGGATTTTCGTGAACGTTTCTAGGAATGTATTCAGAACAATAGAAACAGTTTCCCAAAACCAATTGGAGATGTACCTAATTTTAAATATTTAATGAAGAAAAAATATTTTGAACATTTCAAATCCATTTTTTCCCTCGCTAATTCCATTTCAGTTCTGTTGAAAATTTGGAGTTGTTATTATTATTATTATTATTATTATTATTATTATTATTATTATTATTATTATTGTCCGACTCATTGGATGAATATTCAGCGTTGAGGCCTTCGATTCACAGGTTTCCGGGATTTTAATTGCGTCTGATTAATTTTTCAGGCTCGGGGACTGGGTGTTTATGTTTTTCCCAACGCCCTCCTCTTCGTATATAGATAACACAACACACTACCGACTATCACAGGAACACGGAATAGTGATGACATCCCTCCACAAAGTGCCGGGTCAGGAAGGGCATCCGGTTGTTAAACAGGGCCAAATTCAGATGTGCGATACAGTTCTCACCCGTGACCCCACAGTCGAGAGCAGAACGGTAATAGATTATTATTATGATTATTATTATTATTATTATTATTATTATTATTATTATTATTATTATTATTATTATTATTATTATTATTATTATTATTATTATTATTACACACATAATAGGCCGATATCAGACCACGTGAAGCATTCATGACTGCTTGTTCTTGCAGTGTTCTTTTATTTGGTCACTAAAGGCCTCTTCCGTTCTTCGATCCACTTCGGCCTTGGAGCTTTAGGTGCCGCATTCTCTGGCATTACTTCCCACTTGTATATCTTGTGCCTATACATGTTGTTGTATGTATTGTCCGCTGAATCTACCTGCGCCCTTTCCAGATCGAGTTTTACTTGCGTCATCCATGGTGTAGTGTTCTTGACCCCCTGGATGTATCTGAGGATTCTGAACGTAAGTCTAGATTGTGGAAGTCTGCTTACGTGTCCATAAAATTTTAGTCCCCTGTTTCGGATGTCTGCTGCGAGATTAGACAACCTCTTTATGGTATCACTGGAGTGAAGCCTGTTCCATTTATTTGTGAGCTTTGGGCCGATAATTTTTCTGATTATTATTATTATTATTATTATTATTATTATTATTATTATTATTATTATTATTATTATTATTATTATTATTATTATTATTATTATTATTATTATATTTGCCTTTATTCGTAGTGGCGAAGTTAGGATTCATGGTCCTCTCTTAAAGTTAACATACATTTTCGGAAAACATTATTTAGGTCTATTTATTTTTCTATATGTAGCCTAAACCATATTCAGAAAGTTATGTTGTATTAAAAAAAGAAATTTTATTTGTAAAAAAATTATTACTTCTGGAAAAGTATCCTGCTATCAAAAATGCCATACATAGGAATCAGCACTTCATTAGTTATTCGGTTCAAAGGCTGGATACTCTGTGTTGTTGTGGGATCTGCATTTTTCGGAACACATTAATATTGTAATTAGTTGGTGCTAGGATAAGGAAGAATGTGGCCGATATATAGCTATTTTGTACCATCCTAGCATTCACTTGATTAGGAAGGGTATTTTTATGCAAGTTCTCTTCTCAGTCAGGTCAAAAGCGGCTTAGTGCTCACCGTTCGATACGCATAACCTAGTCTTAAATTCACGACAGATCAAGAGTATTGTACAGCCAACCGGACAGGAGACTACTGTCCACCGTGCTCGATAATTGCTGTCGCTTAAGTGCGGCCATTGCCCAGCATTCGTGAGATGCTGGGCTCGAACCCCTCTATCGGCAGCCCTGAAGATGGTTTTTCGTGTTTTCCCATTTTTACGCTAGGCACCTTAATTAAGGCCGCGACCGCTACGTTCCCAATCCAAGCGTTCTCCCATCCTTGCGTCGCTGAAAATTTTAGATATCTTAGTGCGACTTGAAACTACTAGCAAATAATAATAATAATAATAATAATAATAATAATAATAATAATAATAATAATAATAATAATAATAATAATAATAATAATAAAGCAAACTTTTCCTTGTGTCATTGCGCTGTACACATCCCTGCAGTTCGTACGTATAATTTTGAAACACCCTGTACTGTTTCTCTCCCACTGCTGTAACATTTCTGTTTCTCAGACATTCAACAGAACATAATTCAGATGATAAGAAACTGCTGTGGTGTCTATAGCTTTGAAATTGTCCTGCAATTTAACCTGGTGTTGAATTGCTCCTTAAGTATGCCAAATGACGTGTCATCGGTAATTAAACAGACTTTCGAGAGAGCCGTTTAAAACGGAGAAAGAACAGCAAGTATCTTTTTTAATGAGCTGCCCGTTACGACTTCAGAGCTCATGGAGGCTTTACTGCGAGTGCTGACGTTTTTGGGTGCGGAGTCCGACTGCAGAGTCGTGGAAGCACTAATCCCAGGAGAGAAATGTGTTAAGCGGTTAATGAGCTACGGAAGTAAATACAAGAAGAAACGCAATATAAAGTCACGTGCTGAGCTTGACTAGGCTCACAGATTTACTACAGCGACGCTCTCTTCAAACAGACTGGCAGTTAAATTCAGCATGGGAGTTATGGAGCTAACAATCTTGTGTGGAATTACCGTAATAAAACTGCCAGCCTCCCTCAACAAAGCAGAGATTACAGCAGCAGTAGCAGAACTTTAACATACATACGTGTGTGAAGAGCAGAAATTGCCATTAGTAAAGTTAGAAGGCTGTGGAATTTAATGATGCGAAAATATTGTCCTAATTTCCTCTTGCTTCTGAAGTTAATGCCATGATAAAGTTATTAGCAAAACCTGTCCATACTAGAATAGCAAGCTTTATTTCTGTTGTGTCGAAAGTTAACATTAATTAGAAGTCAAGATCATTGAACCCTGCCTTCTGCCTCTCCTTCCAGATTCCTACATAACATGCATTTTTTCCCTTTTCTTGAAAGCTGTAAAACTTCTTCGAGCCGCAGTGAGAATTCCTGTACGTCGTGGCACTGAATCAAAGAGGTCTTGGATGTGTTCCTCAAAACTTTTCTGCCAGGTTGCTTATATGCGATTCCCCAGTTCATTGGAGGAATTTTGACGGAGTAGTTGTCGGACGACCACATTGCTCACATCGTCAACTGGCGACAAGTCTGACGAACAGGCAGGCCACAGGGGAAGCCATACCTCCTGTGCTTCCAGGAAAGCTTGAACGTTCCTTGCAAGATATGCACTGGCGTTTCCTTGCTGGAATATCGTCAGGAGTCCGCCTAAGGCTACGGCAAAGTGGATGACCACACTTGTTTGCATGACGTAATTTTATTAGTGTGTTGTATATTGTGAAGTAGCTAAGTATCCCCATTGCTCTGCATACGGGAGGAATTCCATTAAATAATAACACCGTTGTTACGTTATATGCTGCGTTGGTTGTTCGTCGTCGTAATCCTCGTCAAAGAAAATATTGGACCCATTATATAATAAGTGACAGGTCATCAAGTGGACAATTTGTTCTCCTAAGCCAAGATAATTTTAATATTACAGAATGTCCATGACCTCATTTGAAATAGGCTACTTTTCTGTTCGTTGGAAAATGCCAGGGCCGGATTAACGGGGGGGCTAAAGGGGCTGGAGCCCCGGGCCCCGCGTGCCAAGGGGCCCCGGCCCTTGGCCGAACCTAAAATTGTATAAAAAGGCCTGCTGCTCCACCTCCGTGCATGTATACGAATATGTACGCTCGCAAAATATCGAACACGCACTCTTCCTTCCTTCTTGTCGGCGTTAATATTTCATCACTGCTAGAATCCATTACCGTCCGGAGACACGAATCCTCGCTATTTACGCACTGTAATTATTGTAAAGGTTATTGTTGACGAAAATTTAAATCTGGCAGCTTGCGGGTACGGGCAGAGGGGGACGGGAGAAGAGGTCTAGGAAGTGAGCTGGAGGGGACAGGGGAAGCACGGTGGAATGCGCACGCTATACTATATCTTTGCATCAGGAAGATAACTTCCAGTTCATCTCTGATTATTGAACCATTCGTAAGTTACAACTGTAATGTTCTTGTAAAATTGACAGAAAATATCCCAGTGGTGCCAAAAAACGTAAGTTATGTTTTGTATGTCGATTTGATAGTGATGATGAGACAAATGTAAAATATGTTTTTGGCATTGTGAAATAATAAACATGAAAAACAGCGAAAAATTGTAGTCTATTTCAACACTTCCATTCATCAATTTAAGTGGAAGTAGTTCTATAATGACTTCAGTATGCTAGTCTTACTTGATGTTACGAAGAAGGGGCCCACATTTTTAAATAGCCCAGGGCCCCCAAACACCTTAATCCCGCACTGGAAAATGCTATCAGCAAAAGAAACACAACGTCTCCCCCAACACTGCGCCCATTTCTCTTCATTTCTCTGCTTTTGAACTCTTGGTTCTTTGTATCGTAAAGGCGTGGGTACTTTTATGCCTCCAAAATTATTAAATCACTGTCTAATTCCATTCTGTGAAAGTACAAAACGAACGCAGGTGGACCATGCGCAGTATTCAGACAAGAGCACAGTACCGCAGCGTCTTCTTCCCGCAAGTGTGGCCAGACACTGAACGGGAAAACAGGCAAGTAAATTGGACCTCGGCCCATTCTGGAGCGAGCGAACTTGAAGACACGCCTTGTCTCTTGTCGCGCGGCGGAAAATCACACTGTGTGTGGTCGTAGCCTGAGGCTGTGTATTGTCATCGCATTATGTCTCTGCAGCTGTGTAACCGTTGTATTTATAAGAAAATGAACGTTGTAGTTGCTGTTAGTGCTTCTGGTTCTCTTTGTATTAGAGATGGCTGAAAAATAACGCAGCAGTTACGTTGTCACAGTTAAATGCCTGTCACTGTTACAAATGCAACGAGGACAGAAAATAACAGGTTACCGAGTAACGACAACAGAATAACGTACTAGTGAAAACAGTAACTGGGAAGTGGGAACTGTCACTAGTAGCAGGTTACAGACACAGAATGTGACCTTCAGAGTTCAGATAGTACGCATGTCTTCCAAGTGAGAGCGCTTTCGTAGGAGAGTGCTTTAAGTCAAATACACTATAGTGTATAATATACTCTAAAGTGTAATTGTTTAAGTTGCTGCTGTCATCTGATAAGTAAAGTATAAACTGTTATGACATATTCAATTGCTCAGGGGTAATCGTTGACTTAGACATCCCTCAGGACTACCTACATTATAATATTATTATAAGTTTCACCGGTATAATTTTTCTTGTACCATAAATAAATTAGTATGCTAATTTTCCATTTTGATATAGTTTACATATTATAGGTAACATAACATTACTTCATTTTACTTAATCGATCTTCTTGTACCGGTTTGTGTTGAGGTTTGGCAGAGAGATCATGTTTTCTTGTCTTCTATCCTTGAACGGGGCATTGTCAAACTCACTCCTCTACATTTCAGAAATGACGCTGTATTGTCTTCTAATTTCATCCGCTGTCTGCCTCTCGTTAACTTTATAGAAAATAGGAATGCGTATTTTGCTGCACCGTCTTTCAACAGTGTAGTGATGCGTGCGCGCATGTGCTAGTGAATGAAAGGGACTTCGCAACATAGCTGTAACGAGACAAGCTTGAAGCCGTGACCAGGCTGTGACCAATAAAAGGTGAGTAACATTGGACATTATTTTTAACTGTTTCTTTTCACTGTTACTTTATTGCAGCAGTGACAGATGTAGCAGTTACACAAAAATAACCGTTTCACACCTCTACTTTGTATGATATTCCTGGATATTGTGAGGCTCGGGAATAGGAATGGAAGCTCTGACAGCAACTAGAGCTTTCACGTTCTTAGAAATGTAACGATCACGCAGCTGCAGAGATATGATGTGAGACAGTAAGACTTCTTTCAGTACAGCTTCTGATGTACCGGTTGTTGGCGAGATTACCCTCACTACGTAGCATCCGAAATCCTGAACAGTTTCCTAGACTGACCCACACCATCACGATCGGCGTTTTGCCGGTGTGAATCTGGACAGTGCATGCCGTATGATACCGCTTACTAGGACATCGTCTGATGCATAAGCGGCAGTTATTGTAGTCGAAGGTAAAGCAGGACTCGTTAGAATGTACAATTTGTTGCCGTTGTGTATGCTTTTTCTTCACGAGCGTATTGTAGCCGGAGACTCCGATAGTCTGGAGTTAGGGGAATCAATCGAAAGGAATGCATGCAACCAGTCCTATCCAAAGGCAAACGTTGTCGAGCATTGGAATGAAACAATGCTACTGTGTTAAACCGTTGTGTTAATAATTATGGTGAAGCTGAACGGTCCATCACTGATATGCGGACGAAGGTCTGACATCCTATGGTGTCGTCACTGTTCGTGATCCACTGACGGATTTTCGATGGACCTGTTTGTCTTCAGTCCACTGCTCACATACTTGAATCACTATTGTGACATATGAGCAGCAATGTCGCTGTACTGAAATTCCACCTTCACGCAGGTCTGTCATTCAATCCCTTTCAAGAGCTGTTGTTTGTTGATGCTGTGCCCGTTTTCTACGTTGAGGTATAGTGACTTGAAGGAAGGTTTAGAGAGTGTTGACACTAATTACTAACACGACAGACCTGAGGATAGATTTGCGCCCTTAAATGCAAAATCACTCAGTAATTCAAATCACTTGCTTGTCACACTCTGCTTTGCATTCCCTGTAAGTTATACATGCGTTTCAACCTTCCTTCATCGAATTACAGTTGTCATAAACATACTTATATGTACATTATGTGAATATAACTGACTATAATTGTAGGCTGTTAGGGCTTTAATTTTTAGTTATCGCAGTTGATTATTGCTTTTGTTAGCTGCCTCTGTGCATGAGTGGTAGTATGTTGGCTTCCGGATCCTACGATAGCGCGTTAAAACCCAGCAGAGGAATGCGGATTTTTGAAGGGCGGAAGAAAAGTCCATTCGACACTCCATGTCACACGATGTAGGTCTGTAAAAGATTTCTGATGACACGTTTGGTGTTTACATGGCAAAATATTAGTTAAAACTCAGCCATACACGCCCAAAAGAGAGTCGGTTTTCTCCGCCGTCTAGTAGGCCTAGAATAAAACGGAACGTCGAAATTGACGAGCAGGCAGCCAGATGCATCCATTTAAAATGTTTGCACACGGTAACTGAAGCCATACGATTAATTAATTAATGGTATAGAACTTTTACAGAGCGTATTAAATCAATACTTCAATTCCTGCTATGTTTCTTCTTTCTCTCCGCCCACACCTCTGTCATCCGTTCTGATCTCTGTTTCCGCAGCTGTTCTACGTTATGTGGCTGCTTTCATTTTCTTTATTGTTTATCCCTGAGGATCACGTTTTTAATTCTGTCCCCTAATAACTTCCTATTATGTGCATCATTAATGACAATGTTTGATTCTTTGAGATCATTCAGTGTCGGTGTAAACCATGCTGATTTTACTTTAAGCTTTACGATTTTATTAAAATTTTGTTTCGTCAGTCTGTAATTATTTATTCTGTTGAAATGTCCGAAAAATGACAATCTTCTTTTACTCATGGTGTGTAGTATATTCTCCACATGTACATAATTACATTTCTTTACTAGATCGTGCCCTTTTGTATTCTTCTTCTGTTGTCCTTGGTCCAAGAATGCTTCTAACCAGTCTTCTTCCTATGCTCATGGTTTTGTTTATTTCACCTTTCCGCATTAGTTCGAGTATTTCGGCTCCATAAAAAGCTTCCGGTTTCACCACTGTATTGTCATGTTTAATTTTGGTGTCCGTGTGAGCTTGTGTCAGGGAGAAGTTGGGTTCGAACCCCACTGTTGGCAGCCCTGAAGATGTGTTGCCGTTGTTTCCCATTTTCACACCAGGCAATTGGTGGGGCTGTACCTGAATTAAGACCATGGTCGGTTCCTTCCAACTCCTAAGCCTTTCCTATCACATCGTCGCCATAAGATCTATCTGTGTCGGTGCGACGGAAAGCCACTAGCTAGATTTAAATGCGCGGCGTTGGGGTGTACCTCCCGGTACAATAATAATACAAATAAAATAATAATACAGATAAAATAATAATAATACAGAGGAATGTTTATAACAGAAATTGAACCGTTACATTAGATAGGCCTAGCATTAGAAAATTGTTTACGACAAGGAGAAATAAACAGAACGGACAGAAAAGTTCGTAGATCGAATGAGATGTAGCAACAATATTTATTGATAATGATCCTAAAATTACAGTAACTATAGATTTATCAGTTAATTAGTAGAATAATTGTAAGGTAGCAGAAGTGCTAAGCTGTACGTCCCGCGTCATTCTCGACCCCCCTTTTCTGTATTGTATGGCACGTTCTTCTGCAGACTTTTGGGCTTGCTCGATTCCTCTGATTTCCGTCTCTCCTTCTGAACGCGTTTATGGCAGTTCCTGTCCCTTTTAGACCGAAGATACTTACAGTAGATAATTTGAAAGTTTATCAAAATTTTCAACTTTTTAACTCATCTTATGAAGAAGTAATGGACGTTATCGACACCAACGGTAGCTAGTATGTTAAGAGTTCTACGAGTCACACTTAACGATATTACGTAGGCCATCCAGAATTCCCTTTTTGTTTTCTTATAAAATAAACGTATTTAGACGGGAAATCTGTGACGTAATCATATACCGACCGGACAAGTCCCGCCTGTTGTCAGTAGCGCACCAGCAGTGACTTAAAATAGCGGCTCGTATTCTATCTCCCACCGCCTGTGAGGTTCGGTCTATAATGAAGTTTTCTGCGATGGGCGATTCAAAACAAGAGGTGTGGAATTCTCAGTCCAGGTGTTGTGCTGACCCATGGTAATGCTCGGCACTCAGCAACTGTTCAGCGAGAATTCATCTGGGAGGCGTTTGATCGTCCACCGTACAGTCCTGATCTTGCTCCCAGTGATTTTCATATTTTCTTGCACCTCAAGAAAGTCCTGTTCTCCTGTCAGCATTTTCACACGGACGAAGATTTGAGGACGAATGTCACACGCTGGTTCCATTCCGTTGTATGACACTGGGATACAAAAGTTTATTCCACGACATGAAAAGTGTCTCACTTCTGGTTGCGATTATGTCGATAAATAATTCCAACATTGCTGTATCGGGTGCCAACAAATTTTTTCATGAAACTATATTGTCTTTCTTTAAAAACATAGGGAAACTTAATTTCTGGATGGCCCTGGGACTTTCAACATTGTTGCACGTGGGAGTCCCGTGCCCATTCTACTATGTTGCAACAGTCTCGATTTCAGCACAAAATGACGGACGCATTCACCGTGACGGCATCATTTACCGAAATTAATTTTCAGGAATATCTTCACCCTTCGCCCTTTTAACCGCCTATGAACCATTTAGATGTCATTTGTGATTTCAAAGTTGCGAAGCCAAACTATACTTTCCTGTGTTGACGCTCCAAATTCTACGCGGGGCACGGTACACAAACGTAAAGAAATATTTATTCTACATCAGAAACATATCACCGTTGCGCTTGCAGGAACTGTCATGTGAAATATTTCAGCTTAGAACTTTGGCCGATAAGGTACTGTCATCTAAGGTTGGGTATTGTGAGATTATTTCAAAGTTGTTCTTGATAGGATGTGTGCTCCGGGTCAGTATTCCTCCTACAACATTATCACATAGCGGTTTTCGCAGGCGCACGGAAGAGACAGTATCTCAAAAAGGAGCACTTGTGCTAGTTTTAGCGCTTGGTTAGTATTACAGGGATGTTGGCGTCTGTTAAAGAAGGAAGGACTATTCCAAACATGGCCTCCTGTGGGAAGAGTCCTAGCGCAAGGTATATGTGTGACAGGGCGGTGAAATAAGAGATTCGATATTATTCCGGTAGCGTATCTTGAGCGAGCTACTTGCTATTCTAACCGGCCGTCACTCTCTGATGAATACATGCATGGTACAATGTTTGGACACACACTGGCTTCATTTACTTAAGTCTTCCCTCTCGTCTTTAAAAGACTGCTTACTGCTCATGTTTGTTCATATTCTTTTAATTTCATTTGCGGTTTTTGCCATCCTTCTTCGATAGATTAAGTTGAAATTGGTTTAAATCTCACGGGTAATAAAGGGAAGAGGAATACAAATCCAGTTTACCTAAACCAGGGGTATAAAAATATTTTCTGTTAAGTGATCATAGTAAAAAAATGAAAACCTACAACCTGTTTTCCAGGCAGTGACCGGGTCAGGGGTGGAATGAATGAAGCCCACATTTTGCGGCGAGGATAGGTGCCGGCTGCCGAAGCCTGTCGCACTCCTCTGGGGCAATGATTAATGATAGATGAAATGAAATTATATTGGAGAATGTTGCTGGAATGAAAGATGACAGGGAAAACCGGAGTACCCGGAGAAAACCCTGTCCCTCCTCCGCTTTGTCCAGCACAAATCTCACAGGGAGTGACCGGGATTGAACCAGGGAACCCGGCGGTGAGAGGCTGACGCGCTGCCGCCTGAGCCACGGAGGGTACGAAGTAAACATAGTATTCATTGTGATTTCTCTAAGAATGGTGTCACATTTGATCGTCCTAAAGGGATAACGAAAATAGTTCGTTCCTGATTTAGATGGAATTAACTTTTGTTATGAGTGCAGTGACTTATTGTCCATTCTCAGCTTATGTTAAGAGGTCTACTTCGTTCTGACGTTAAGCACTTTCTGGAATATAACTTCTGCGCCGTAAAGATCATATTTTCATTTAGTGGCACATGGTTTTCTGAAGACGCTTAAATGGACCCCAATAATGCCAACATATTTTTCTACTGCAATTTTTAAGTAGACCCCTACTAAATTTTTCAAGTTGCGACGCTGTCCTTAATTTCTTTATTCAGTGAAAAAGTTAGACGATCTCGACGAATGGGGTAATATCAATAACTACAAAAATCCACGTGGTGGCAGCTCTAGTGTGTTCAGTTTTCCTTTACGGATTGTTTGTCATGTTTCTGATGCAGTCTTTCTGTTTGACGCCCACGGGCGCCCTCCGTGTCCAGGTGTGTGATGGTTAGGTAAAAAAAAAGATGGCGTATGGCTTTTGGTGTCGGGAGTGTCCGAGGACATGTTCGGCTCGCCAGGTTCAGGGATTTTGATTTGACTCCCGTAGGCGACCTGCTC
Source organism: Anabrus simplex (assembly GCF_040414725.1). Taxonomy (NCBI): domain Eukaryota; kingdom Metazoa; phylum Arthropoda; class Insecta; order Orthoptera; family Tettigoniidae; genus Anabrus; species Anabrus simplex. The sequence continues at coordinate 44,696,793 of NC_090275.1, forward strand.
GTCGTGATGAGGATGAAATGGTGATGAAGACGACACATACACCCTTCCCCCGTGCCAGCGAAATTAACCAATGACGGTTAAAATTCCCGATCCTGTCGGGAATCGAACCCGAGGCTCCTGTGACCAAAGGCCAGCATGTTAACCATTTAGCCATGGAGCCGGATGATCTTTAGGTCAGAGGAACTAACTCTTTCTCAAGATTTAAGGTCGCCTGCCGAGACTACCTGCTGAGGCCAGCTGACAGAATGGTTGCAAGTATGAATATGTGCGTGCCTGAGGATTAGTTAGATAGTTTTAAATGTTCTAATATGAACTAGTTTAATATTCATTTAGTTGTTAATGTATTTACATTCATTTGTAATTTATTTTTAACCATTTTAGATTTTAACCAATGTGTGGTTGAGTGTAAGTGAGGGCCCCGAGCCCTAAATTCGCCACTGAAGAAGGCACTAATACATAAAATTAAATAAATAAATAAATAATGCGGCTGGGTCTGCTCAAAACTTTTAAGTCCGACGAATCACCATGAACAGCGTTATATGCGTTCACTCCATATGAACACCGCGGAGAGTAGCTGTCAGTTTGCATTCCGGAGATAGTGGGTTCGAACCCCCACTGTCGGCTGACCTCGTTTTCTATGGTTTTCTGTACCTTAATTAAGGTCACGGTCGCTTCCTTTCCACTACCAGCCCTCTTCTTTCCCATAATCGCCATAGAGCCTACCTGTTGCGGTGCAATGTAAAGTAAATTGTCATTTTTTTCTAAGTTCGAATTTAGAAAATACGCGCCTACTGATACAAATTTAGCCTGGTTTATTATTGCATCCTCGTAAATAGGATCGACTATATAATTTCTTCTTTATTATGATTTAGATATTTGTAGTGGTAATACTGTCCTCTTTCGTCTACGTCATAAGTCAGGAATACTAATAATTTTGTGTGACTGAGGGTACGTTAGGAATGAACTCGATGGATGGAGCTGTACGCATAAACCGGCTTCGGTGGTGGGGTCATGTGATGCGAATGTAGGAGGATGAGTTACCTAGGAGAATAATGGATTCTGTTATGGGACGTAAGAGAAGTAGAGGAAGACCAACACGACGATCGTTAGACTCAGGCTGTAACGATTTAAAGATAAGACGTATAGAAGTAAATGAGGCCACAGAAATATTGTAGTTACAAATTGTGGCGGTGATTAGTAAATTCGCCTAGGCTTGCAGACTGAACTCTGAAAGGCATAACGGTCTATAATGAAAATGTATGTATGTATGTATGTATGTATGTATGTTCTGTCCTTTTAAGGCAGCCAGCCTCCAAAAACCCAGTCCTCAAGCCAAGGGAGTTTACCGTTAAGAATTAAAATCCCTCGGCCCGACCGGGAATCGAACTCGGGGTCGCTAGACACAAAGGTCAAGATGATGTCCATTCAGCCATATAATCAGACCTCAGTCAAAGTTTACATGTATATTTAGAGATAATTTATCAATGTTCTTTAACACATGATAGCAGTTTTTCTTTGGCACTATATAACTTACTCATCTCTGCAGCATAGGTCGTTTAAATATTTGAAACTAAACCATCAAATTAAGTGTAATGTTCTCATCATGTAGTTCACGTTTGTAATTTTGAATAATGTAGCTTGTAAATTGTTGGACGGTCGAAATGGGATCCAGATCAAACAGAACACCAGACCGGACCCGTAGTTAATTGTTGTAAAATTGCTGTTTACTCTTCGTACGCCGCAGGCAGGGCACAGTAATATTATGTACCCTCATCAAGCTCTGTGTACCAGCTTGATGCGTACTGGCAATTTTGATTATTGTGTGTACTTTGAGGATTTTTTTTTTAACTTTACGTCTGCCCGTCCTACATGTGTATGCATGCGTAGTTTCGGTTTAGTGTGTGTATAAATCGTACGATACTTATATGATAATCAGTAAATAATTATTTTCAGTTACAGCTACTTATGTATACGACGTTTAATGAATAGTTATCTGGAAGATATGATACAAGTATATAATATAATTTCGTGTGGCTATTTCTAGCCAAGTGCAGCCCTTGTAAGGCAGACCCTCCGATGAGGGTGGGAGGCATCTGCCATGTGTAGGTAACTGCGTTGCATTGTGGTGGAGGATAGTGTTATGTGTGGTGTGTGAGTTGCAGGGGTGTTGGGGACAACACAAACACCCAGCCCCCGAGCCATTGGAATTAACCAATGAAGGTTGAAATCCCCGACCCGGCCGGGAATCGAACCCGGGACCCTCTGAACCGAAGGCCAGTACGCTGACCATTCAGCCAACGAGTCGGACATAATACAAGCAAATGGTTTAGATAAATCTACTGTAGAAAAAAGGGTTAAACAAGACGAAATAAGCCTATGGCTTCACTAAGGATTTTTACAACAAGAAATCCTTATCTAAAAGTCTTGAAATAAGGAACTACAATATAGCATTTCTTTTACGCAAGTAAATGTCTAGTTTTGAACTATAGTTCAAATAATCTGGAAGTACTAGAAAGAAGAATCACGAGAAAAATCTTAGGTCCAAAGAAAACAATAGAACAGTGGAAATTTTGCTAGTTGCTTTACGTCGCACCGACACAGATAGGTCTTATGGCGACGATGGGACAGGAAGGGGCTAGGAGTGGGAAGGAAGCGGCCGTGGCCTTAATTAAGGTTCAGCCCCAGCATTTGCCTGGTGTGAAAATGGGAAACCACGGAAAACCATCTTCAGGGCTGCCGACAGTGGGATTCGAACCCACAGTGGAAATTAAGAAGTAATAAAGAAATATATAAGAATATAGAAAATAAGAAAAATGAGGTTGCTATTTTCGGACATATCTCATAATGGATTAATTAATCTAAAATTCATTCTCTTGTGGGAGCTACTCCCCCTGGTCATTCAAATGATAACTTCCTACGTTCAGGAACAATTAGATCTACTCCAACATTCTGCTAACCCATTCTCAGTCAAATATCTATGAAATTCGGAATTAACTTTATAATGTTTACATAATTTAAGTGGTGTGATTTAATTCGAGTGGCTGTTTGTCGGCACTCGGTGATCGGTTTGTGGATTTTTGGTATGCATTTCTTGAATGAATCAGTTACGTAGTGCAAACCATGTGGGGAGGAAGTTTTGAATATCACTCAGAACTGTATTATCGTCTTCTTCATAATTTTCTCCACCTTTCTTGTTGGTCCTCTTCTGCTCGTTTTTTTTCTTCACCTAAGTTTTACGATTTCCAATACATAGGTATATTTTTTCGGAGAACGTCTAGCCCACTTTTTCCATAGGGTAATGTAAATGTCATTGGAAGCCGTTTTGGATATATCTATTATGTTGGTTTCTTGAGTTTCACGGAGTGACATTTTATGCAAACTATTAATACTCACTTTAAAAATTAATCTAATTAAAATATTTTTAAAAATCCTGTTAAGGAAATTCCTGATGTCATAAAGCATATGCAAATTTTCTATGTTATATAGTTCTGCGTTTTTGAAAAATTGTATCTGAATGGTGTGATAAATAAAAATAATGAAAATTGGCTGTAACGTTACATTTGCAGTAAAACAATGTAGAAAAGTATCACCGATATTGCGTGACGTATTGTGAATGTGCGTGCAAAGTTGCGTTGGTGTATGTAAAATATTACAAAAGCTATTGCAGTTTCAAAATGTCCCTATTTTTCAGCCATTGTCTCCCCTTAACACTGTCACCGATCGCAGCTGACCTCACTACTTTTTAATCTATAAAGATAAAATCTTGTAAGTTTGAAATCGTGTTGAAGACAGTCAAGGCTATGGCACGTGCAATTTTGATCACGTTTGGATGACGCGTTTTGATGTTACATCATTTTAAATTCGGAGTTTGTACATAGAATATCAAGAAACACGTTCTCTTTATCGTCCCGATTACAACAGCTGTACAAATGCACATGACAAAAACACAGTATAATACTGCTTAACGTAGAAAGAAAGGTGGTATAAATTGGTGCAATTGAGTTTGAGATCGGTGAATCCATTATTTTTTTATAGATGTTTAAACTCGAGTATCCGAACTTTTGAATCGGACAGTAGTAGGCGTTCTAGTTGATGACTATTCACTTCACTCGCGTTAGCGAATGTCTACAATTTCATTAAAGGCCAACTCTATCATTCTTGGAGCTAATTTGGCTACATTTTGTTTTCTTTATCCAATAGAATGTTTACCACCCTATTTCACATCAATCTCAATGCAGTCTTAAACGAAATGTGAATGAGGCGTTCTCCAGTGTACTGCAGAGTGAATCTCCATGAAGCAAGATGGATCGTGTTCATGAAAGCAAGTTTTATTACGGTAATACAGATATTTGATTACCTTGACCTTCTTGATGAGCTTTAAAGTTCAACTGTTTCATGTTTAAATAAATTGGATATAAATTGTTGATGACGTGCGATACTGGTAGCTATGTTACGGACATGAATATTTAATCCAGGAAGAACAACACCGGAGAGGAGCTGTTCATTAAGCAGCACTTAACGCCTGATATTGAGTGTGCCCCTCCTACACCGGTGTCATGGCGCATCTTTCCCTTGGAAATGAGTCTAGGGGTTGATAAAGATGAAGATGAAGACTTGAAAATGAGAAGACGAGCTGCTCGACTAAACAATATGTTCCGTGCTGTCAGTGGGGAGATGGCGCGGAATGACATTAGTAGACGGATAAGATAGAGAAGAGCTTTTAAAAGTTGGAAATAATATAAAGATAAAGTTGGAATTAAAGAGGGCAAATTGGGGGAAATATTCATTTATAGGACGAGGAATAAGGAATTATAATAGTTAACTAAGGGGAAATATTCAATAAATTTCCAAGTTCTTGGAAAACGTTTTAGGAAAAGGCTAGTGAAACAATTGATAGGGAATCCGCCATCTGGGGACATCTAAATGCAGATCATTGATTATTAATAATAATATAATTGAAACCGTTGTCCCGTTTCGCTAAGGGGTCAAGTATGAAGTGAGGTGAATATTCGTAGCGAAATTTTATAACCGGATGCCCTTCCTGACGTCAACCACATCAGAGGAGTTAACGAGACGAAATTACTGACGCCGGGCTGAGTGGCTCAGAGGGTTAAGGCGCTGGCCTTCTAACCCCAACTTGGCAGGTTCGATCCTGACTCAGTCCGGTGGTATTTGAAGGTGCTCAAATACGACAGCCCCGTGTCGGTAGATTTACTGGCACGTTAAAGAACTCCTGCAGGACTAAATTCCGGCACCTCGGCGTCTCCGAAGACCTTAAAAAGTAGTTAGTGGGACGTAAAGCAAATAACATTATTATTATTATTATTGAAATGACTGACGTGATGTATGGTAGTAGGAAGGGGGAGGATGAAACCCGGTTTCGGCACATCCTGTCGAATAACACCAAGAGGTCTGCTCAAGGCTTAACGTCCTCTTCCAAGGAACGAATTACCATCAACAGCGTCATGTGCCCTCACTCGACACAAACACTGCTGAACTGAATATCCTGAGATGGATTTCTTTCTGTTTCCCGCTTATTAGAACCAACATGGAGTAACGACTAACATTCTGGTAATAACTTGATTTCACAGAGCCATCTATAGGAATAACATAGAAAGATCTACATAGACACACGGCCGTGAAAGACAACTTTCACAGCGCTCTCTGTCGGGCTTTCATAGAGTGATCAGCGCGAGACAGCTTTCATAGAGCCATCTACTAGCGAATACAGTGAACTGCATTGACGTAATCATCGCATTATTTGAATACACGACTATTTTACGCAAATAAAGGACCTGATGATATAAATAATATTTTTCTATTATAGTAATCCTGATATGGAGACCTTTCTTTTGATATGTAACACGTAGGCGCTAGTATTTCAGTTTTTTTACAATATTGCCTTACACGTTCAAATTGTATATATCTATACATGTCTCTCGAAAACGATTCGTTAGGTGCATATTAATCGTTATCAATTTGAGTTTCACTTGTTGGAATACATATTTATGGTCATTTGATTTTCCCAAAAGGGAAATTTCACATCAATTTTTGGTCGTGATTTTTTGAGAAGGTTGTTACTGTAGTATACGCGATGCTGAGACAATTCGGGCGCTTCATTCCCAATCCCCGACTATTCCTGTGCTTACGTCCGCCGAAAGCCTTCCATATGTGGGTGTGGCGTTGAACCACTGGCAAATGTAACAAAGCCTACCTACCACTTCAGAGACACTTATGGCTGGCGACAGTGAGGACATCTAGCCGTAAAACTGGACCAAATCCATATGCATTACCTACCCCAAAGTGATTGGGAAAATGTTGGGAAGAGCTAGAGGGATTTATTTCAAAGATAAGGTAGAGATCAGAGCCCCGGCTTTGCAACCAATAAAGGATAAATCTATCTCTTTCGGTCCAGCGTAACGATTAGCGCTATTAGCTGCCGTTCTCGGTGGACCGGGTTTGGTTCCTGGTAATGCCATAAATTTAAAATTGGCAGGGCTGGTGTGTAGTAAAGAAACATACTTCCAGCTCTCCTTCATTGAGGGTGTGTCCGTAAAAAACTGCAACACCTTGGGACGAGCATTCGAATTTATTTTACTAGACTTAATGCCAACCCTACGGTGTAGGTGTAGCGTTTCAGCATCTTACCCGGATGTCCTTGGTTCGATTCCCGGCCAGCTCAGGGATGTTTACCAGATTTTGAGGGCTGGTTCGAGGTTCACTCAGTGTGCGTGATTACAATTATTATTATTATTATTATTATTATTATTATTATTATTATTATAAATAAAGTTTAGTAAAACTAAAGAATAACGGCCGAGATAACTCGTCATGCTGACCACATGGCACCTCGTAATCTGCAGACCTTCGGGCTTAGCAGCAGTCTGTTGGTACAGTACATTAAGACCCTTCCGGGGCTGTCGCGCCATGTTTTATTAGGGAGGGCTTGTATGTGGTTAAATAGGTACTCGGAGCTCTCCGTCCTTAAGAGTGTGTCTGAAAGAAGCTACACCACCTTGTGACGAGCACTCGAATTTATTTTACTTTGGTGACTTAATATTCCTTAGACTCCACTTGAAGAACAATCACAGACAAAATCGATAGTTAATTAATCTAATTCAACGAGTTTAAATTAATTACGTCTATTCTCTTATCTTCTGCTTTGAATTTGTTTAATGCTCGAAGATTTATTTGTATTATTCAAAGCTTCGCCTTTATTTCAGGTAGAATGCTTCTCTATATAGAGTAATTCATGATTGGATCACTTATATTAATTTTAGCTGTAATTCGCCCCAGTTAGAGTTGGACTGAATTTATGAATTTTAACGGAAACGCTGAAGGAGTGCTTTCAGCCGTACCGGTATTAATTAATCAAATTCAAATCAAATCTCTCTCTTTTGTAAACACTGAGCTATGAGTTTATTGTTGAACTAGAATACGATATTAATAATCCTTTTCGAATAATATAGACAAAAACATTCACTCATTACTATTCTTTTCAGATGATATCTACACAGATGACTATGTAGGTCAGGAACGTATTTATTTCTGGTTTTATATTTCTCACCAGACAGTTCAAACCTGTACCACACGTTGAGGTAGGTTTTCATCGGGGTGTTATAAGTAGTTAATATTCAAGTAATATCTAAGATGCTACTGTTGTGGAATTCCCGGAATGTTGATGTGTGTCTGTTCCTATCAAGAGATGTTAACGGTTCTAGAAATGTAACTGTTAACAGAACAGCAGACAATGGTATGATGGTAATGGAGATGAAAAGACAAGTATGTGTTTCATGAAGAAGGAAAGTCCTATCAGTGATAGTAGATCTGGAGAACCCTGTCTATATCCGTTATAATGAAAGAAGCGTTTTGAGAGATAGGAATGGAGGGAGAAGCATTGCAAGGTGTTGCCACATTCCTGCATTCCTTTCTCCTTCCCCTCACTTCCGGCTCACTCGTTCGTTCGTTCACACCGTTCAGGAGTGAGAGATTTGGCAACTCCATGCAACACGAGCCGACCAGCAGGCTTTTCTCCATGGCAACGGCAGTGGACCCGCCCGTGTTTCCATGGCAACCATACCCCCTACTTCCTTCTCCCCACTGAGGCAGCAGTAAACGGACCTCCCTCTAAGAACTGTGAGAATGCTTCTTTCAGTATTACGACCTTAGGTGTTTACATAAGGATTGATATTCACTGGAGTAACCACATTAACACGCGTGTAAAGAAATGATACAGAACTTTTCACATAGTAATGAGAAAATTTAAGGATGCAAAGGAGAGGGTGCGTAATTATCTGGCAAGGCCCCAATTAGAGTATGGCTCCAGTGTATGGTACCCATCGCAGGATTACTTGATACGAGAACTGGAAAATATCCCAAGGAAAGCAGCACGCTTTGTTTTTGGTGAAATCGTTGTTCATCATCGTCTTTTTGAATTCTAGTCGTCAGTAGATTGATTTTGGAATTATTTTTAACTTTTAATATTTTGCGCTGATCTTTTTACATACGCATTCATCCATTCATTCTTCATCATAAAATTTTGAATTTTGGTCAGTGGATGATTTTTGGAATTTTCATTACATTTCATCTCATTTCGTACCATTAGGACCCGATGACGTGGATATTAGGTTCATTTAAGCAACAAGCATCATCATCAACATCTGTTCTTGGTAATTTCTGACTAAAGAGTAGTGTTACTTTGCGATTGGCGTTACGAAAAGTCACGTTACCCCTCTCAGACTAATGGTTAAAATGTTGTATAATTACAGTTAAAATTAATCTATTATAAAGGTAAGGGAAATATTAACGCTTGTAAATCACAGCACCCAAAAGTGTAGGTCGTAATACAATTTGTGTTAATTTAATGAATATATTTATTACCTGTAAGTACTTATTCTTTTCCAGCATCAAAAGTACCGTAGAGAACTTATTTTTGTTGTTGTTGTTGTAAAGGGTTTATCTTCCGAGCTATGTTTCAGATCGTGCTGTAACATTTCCTTACTCTGGACCTTTGATTATCACCTTCCCCCCCCCCTTTTTTTCCCCTTCACTCACAGTTCAGGCACAATATTACTTTCTCTCCAGTTTAAAAGAAAGAAAGAAAGGTAGAGAACAAATACGTGTGTCCTACTAGGGAATGATAGAGAAACACCTTAGGAAAAGGAAATGGGAAAACAAACGGATATACGTGTGGAGTTCATTATTACGAACCGTGTTGTAAATAAGAATATTAATTATGCATTTCAAAAGAAATTCGAGACAAAACAGGCGGAAACAGAGCAGGATCATGGTGAAAGGTAGCGCACATTTGCGGCAGTGAGGCCGTACAGAATAATGCCCTCCGGGGACAAAGGATTATACTCGCACATGTTCAAGCAGGGATTTAAATCAAATGTTTGTATGTATGTATGTATGTAATCTAGACACAAAACTGGTTCTGTTTTCAATTAGTGAAAGCAGGACGTGAAAAATGGAACGCAGAGAGGTAAACCATGACTGAGGAGAAAATAAGTAACAGAGCTTAGTTGCGTGTGTGTTGTTCAGTTCGCTGTATCGACAGTCCAAACTCTGTTAGTAGGTACTGACATTGTATTTTCATTAAATCAAGTTTTGAGAATTTTGTAATAAGAAAAAAAAATGCTCACCGTACTACCTGTTGTATACCTGTCATTAATAAGTTGGTTCGGGTAATGGCAGCATAATGCCAGACCTGTCAAACTAGAGAAGTGTCAGAGCGTGCGGTTTAACCTGGAGGGGGTGGGGGAAATCCGGAAGATTGCATGAGGAACGAAAAACATGATAGAGTGTTAAAACACACGCGTTTATGTTCTAAAAGGACATGGCTTTTAGTGCCGGGATATCCCAGGACGGATTCGGCTCGCCAGGTGTAGGTCTTTCTATTTAACACCCGTAGGTGACCTGCGTGTCGTGATGAGGATGAAATGATGATGAAGACAACACATACACCCAGCCCCCGTGCCATTGGAATTAACCAATTAAGGTTAAAATCCCCGACCCGGCCGGGAATCGAACACTGGACCCTCTGAACAGAAGGCCAGTACGCTGACCGTTCAGCCAACGAGTCGGACATAAAAGGACTATTAAAAAAAGAAAGAAACGCACAGTCTACGCTAACAAGTAGTTTTTCATAGAGGATCCGGTGAATTTATTGAAAAGAATTTACGTTTATTTCGGCATTTCTTCTGCATACTTATAGCAGTGCTTTTTTTTTTGTACTGGTTCATAAGTTAGAGAAGTGAAGTTAATAAAATAACTATTTTGTACCAGTGCGCAGTAACAGAAATCAGGACGATTCTTTTGAAGTATATCCTCTACTTGTGAACAGCGAGTCAAGTGAATAAGGAAAAAAAAAAATCGCAAAATCTGGTAGATTTGCTGCAGTACAAGAGGGAAACGATTCTGACCATGATAGGCCCGATTGTTGGACATTAAGTCAGAAGAATTACTTCTTGTAGAGAAACGAATGACTTTGTGTGAAAAATAAAATGCTAGATTGTAAGATGTGCCAAGATTTTACAAGTTTAGGACCAGAAAAACGGTGTCCGGACATTTGTGGTCACAGATATACTTGTGCCCATTCACAGAAATTCCCCAGCAATCGCGGTCACTGCAGCAGGGGGTGGGCCTCATTAGCTTAATATCGGGATATCCCCGCTAACCCGCCTGGGCTCCTGCTCGCTCGTTCTAGTTCAACATTCTCTTCCCGCGCACATTACTTAGAGACGGATACGTTCAGCCATCATTATGCACATTACAATTATTAGATGTGCAGAAAGTATAGGGAAAGTCAGGATGGAATCGTCACGTTAGTGTGTCTAAGGAAAACAAAAAGTCATATCATATTTTTGGAAACATACAATTCTGCAATTTATAAAACATCCCAGTGTATATTTTGTTGAAATTTGGCTTAGATCAGATGACGGATTTTTCAGTAACAATGTCTTAAAATTGACGCATGGGTGAAATATATATAAAAACGGGATTTTTTTTTGCATTCCACCTGTGATAAAAATATTAATATTATAACGAATTAAATAATTAACGTAAAATAAAACTTAAAATGAAGCGAGGAAAATGATGACGTTATTTGATTTCCTGCAGGCTTATTGGTTATTTAATGAACAACCTCAAAACTTGAGTGCATATAATAATATGGTTGACAGTAAATTAAATGTTTTTAAAATGCTGATTCCCATCACACTTTATGCAGAATGTTGATCAAGAACAAGCGAGCAGGAGCCCAGGAAGTTTAGCGGGGATATCCCGACATTGAGCTAATGAGGTCCATCCCACTGCTGCAGTGGACGCGGATCACCTGCGACTGCTGGGGAATTTCTGTGAGTAGCCAGAAGTTTCTCTTAGTGACCGCAAATATGCGGCAACCCAGAAAAATAGTTGGAAGTGAACATTTCTTCAGAGTGGGGTAGCAGTAAAATCAATATCTTAGGAAAATAAGATATCTGGAGATCTGGACAAAGTGTGAGATTCAGTTTATGAAGAAATTCGGAAGAGTACCGGCACCATTTTTCTTAAAAATATCAACAAAAAACAAACAAAAAGAAAGAGAGATCACCGCTTATTTATACGACTATGTTTGTAGGTAACGAAATAAGAATAAGCTGGTTCATTTTTAAGGTAACAAGTATCGCAAAAAAAAAAAAAAATGAAAATCCAGTTCAATTGTGTGTACCACCGGAGCATACAGAATAAAATTTAAACATAAATCAATAACTACATTTAGAGAAACAACAAAACCTTAGTAGATATCGAACAAGGAAGGAAATAATCATCAACTCTTCAGTTCAAAAATTCTGTAATTAATTGAATAAAACAAAAAAGAAAACAAAAACGGTTTTTTTACTCGCTCATTCTTTAAACATTTGTTCATCGTTCTAGAACTTGGTAGCTTTTATGGAAGTGTTTAAAAGTTCACTCGAAAGTTCTTATTCATATTGGCTCTGATGCACGCTTATGCGTGTCAGCTGTAGATGCCTGTTGCCTTTTCTCTCAAAATGCGTAAATTTGCAGGTTCGTTGGTTGAGAGCAGGAGTTGATGTTCGAATGCGTGCGACTGGCGCATTTTTTTTTTTTTTGAGAGTTGACATGTCTGCATAATGCCCTCTAGCATATATCAGTGATAGCAGAAGAGAAGAAACACACCTCATTTAAAAGCAATATAATTTGTCATTGTAATGTTATTGTCATTCATATTTCGGTTTGTCATTTTCATTATCTTCCTGACCAACAGCAGCTAAGAACTACATGCTTTTCGAAGTTTATAATAACAATCATCACAACCACCACTATCAGTTAGTTCGTAACCATGACGACTGAACACTATTTCTATATCAGTGATGCTCGCAGCTGATGATCGTAAAAATAAAAATGTGAATTTTGTAAATTATTGTAGCTCATATGGTAAATGGTATGAAGTATAAAGTATTGAAATGATATTTTCTGTCATTTTGTTAAGTACACATTTACATTTAGTACACAATTACATTTAGTACACATTCAGAATATCTGAAACATATAACAATAGTTCACCGAGCGGGAGATAGTGGGTTCGAGCCCCACTGCCGGCAGCCCTGAAGATGGTTTTCCGTGGTTTCCCATTTTTACACCAGGCAAATGCCGGGGCTGAACCATACTTAAGGCCACGGCCGCTTCCTTCCAATCCCTAGGCCTGTCGTATCACATCGTCGCCATAAGACCTATCTGTGTCGGTGTGACGTAAAGCAAATAGCAAAAATAATAGTTCGGTAGATGCAGAGTGGGTCCCTGCTCATAAGTGGCCACGGCTGGTCCGTGGTCCAACAGCACTGCACTCTGACCGGCCAACTGAGCAGAGGAGGGGTGGCTATGGCTGTACCGTGGCTCTACGCCTCTGCATTCGGGAGACGAGACAAAGCTGGAGCTCACGGCTGGCCCCAACCGTCGGTTTTCCTGAGAAGGGTTTTCCGTGGTTTTCCATTCCCCTGCACTAATTCGAATGCCGGAACAGTTCCTAGTATAGGCCACGGCCGCCAACCCCATCGCCTGCATCTCCTTCAGCGTAACAAATCTCCCAGCCTGAGAGGCGGCGTTACCGTCTAAGAGGCCCGCCTCTCCATTCAGGGGAGGAATGAAAGCGTTTTTAGTAGTAGTAAAAATACAATATAATAATCGCAAATGTCTCCCTTATTGCTCCTTGTACGATAAAAACACGTGGAGCATACAGATCCCAAAACCAAGTCGTCAGCATAGACCAAACTACGTACTAGATTTCCGCCTGACTAAATTCCTCCCGGCAACTTTATGGTCCTGTTTCTTCAACGAATGTTAGGTGTTGACATTACTGTTAAGTAGACATAACACACAATTTAACAAAATGACCGTCTTATCAAGAATTGTTACTGCTAACAAATAATTAACACTTGTGTTAAATTAACATGGCCTCAGTCCTGTCTTAAACCTCTTAAAACATCTGTAAATATTTTCAAATTGTATCAAGTAGACGACGTAAATTTGAAGCTTTATTGCTGTATGTAGACTGTTTATAAACTGAAGAAGTCAAAGGACTATTCATACTAGACTTTTTAGAATTGTCAGAAGAAAGCTTTCTACGAAGATACTTAATTACCAAAGCCATAATGAACAGAATACTACAGAAAAATGAAAATAGCTTAGAGTTTCCCACGGATTGAAACTTATCCGTTGCTTTTACAGTAGTTCTTAGTTATTATACTTCAGGCTCTTTCAGTGTAATTGTAGGCGACTATGTTCATGGGTGTAAGACAAGAGTGCGTAGAATTCTGCAAATATTTCCTGCTGCCATTGCAGCATTGGCAGGGCATTACATTATTTTCCCCACAGTAAAAGAATGCCCGAAAATAATTCAAGACGTAAGTTATATCAATTGTCATTTTTTCGGTGTTGTAGGAGCCTTAGATTGTACTCATATAAGAATACTGTACATTGAATGTTGTTTTATAACCGTTCGTTCCTTCATTTTTCAAGCACACTCGCATACTTTCAGATTAAATCTATAGTAATGTTTGTCTCGTATACATTGTAATAACGCTTCTGTTGGCTCTTACTGCACATGTTTACGTCTTAGCGGGCTCCGATAACCATAACTAGAGCCCTGCACTGATGCGGATATCCGCGAAGTTAGTGTCTTGGCGGACACAAACTGTAAACTGTATGGCAGTACGGATCGATAATTTCTGAATAATGACGGTTATTGATTTTCACTCAGGTATAGGGGAGACCGGGGCTAGTTGTTACAGGGGCAGGTTGTTACAAACATATTTTTGAAAGAACCAATAGGAGCAGCGCATCCCTCTCCATATCACGTGTTGACCTTACCGTCCCTCACAATCCGAGGGAGTCTCAGGCTGGGTGTGGATCTGTGAAATTTTTAAAGTTGTGACTTCCCCTTTTGGAGAACAATCATTGAACGAGAAATGCAACCATGCAAGCTAAGGGCGCCAATCTTTAAGTTGATGACTTAAAGATAAAAATTTATAATCAAGCTTGGACGGACTCTTATCACAGGGGTGGGGTGATAGTGCACTAATCATTAAGCAGGAGAATTAGAAATCAAATGGCTAATTAAGGCAGATTGATTAACGTGAACTGGAAAAATACTATTTATTATATTGAATATAAATGACGACGGTATAACGAGAACTGAATTTAAAATAGGAAATGAATTTAACAAAAAGTTGAATGACTCTACTTCGCGAAAACTTGCAATATTTTTAACTCGCTTGCTCACCATGTAGTCTTGTTCTGCTGGTCCTTGGAAAGCTTCCATCCTTGTAGCTGGAACATCACCGGTCGTCTTTGATATATCTTCATCTGCAGCTAAGTACCATTCCTGCCTTGCTAAGTGCACCGACCACTAATTGGAAGATGGCTTCGACACTAACACTCCCTATTATGCTCTATCCCATATATTGGAGATGAGCCCTAAGTCATAGTTAGAAAAACCTCCTTGGGTTATATGGAGAGGATACTCA
Organism: Anabrus simplex; assembly: GCF_040414725.1. Classification (NCBI taxonomy): domain Eukaryota; kingdom Metazoa; phylum Arthropoda; class Insecta; order Orthoptera; family Tettigoniidae; genus Anabrus; species Anabrus simplex. The sequence goes on from NC_090275.1 coordinate 44,711,819, forward strand.
ATTAATAATCCTTCCAACTTTACTGAAAATGTGCCCTGAAGTTTCATTTCTATCTAGTTTAATACTACCTATTGTCTTAGACTGGTACAAACCGGTCTAGTAGCCGAGCTGTACGTACTTCCTGATGAGAGTGGCTATACACCCCTCATTCTGAAATTCCTAAGTACCACGTCGTGGTAATGAAGTAATTAATGTAGAAGTGATAAACTATCACACTAGTCCACTATGGTACAACAACCATAAGACAAGTTCTCAGACCTACAGCGAAATACAAGATCGAAGAATCAAGAATCCAGAAGAAGAATAATAACGAATGCAGAATGATGCCAAGAGCTCCAACACGCCCTTTTATAACCTTCTCTGGCTCTAATTACAGGTCGCTACACGTGGTCCAATCAGTTGACACGTCTCTCCCCACTCCAGATATTAGAGTTGATGGGTCCCAACCAAGATATCAACTGTTCTTCTATTAGCCCTTTCACTCAGTATCCATGGCAACATGACGCTCCTTTGAAAATATAGGCGGTGATCAGTTTGAATTATTCTGGTCGAATTACGGTAGCTGTCGTTACAACGCTTGAACACGTGCTCGCTTTTCCCAGAATTTGATGTCTAAATTTGTCCTTCCTTCTTCCTCGGTGATGTGGCAAGATAGAGGAAATCTACTGCAAGTTAAATTTAAACGAATGTCGCAAGAATCTAAGTGAATATTAGGATATTCAGCCCTCGTTTACAAGTCGTAGTTACAAAGTAATGAAATGATAGTGAGCAAATGATCAACCATGAATTATAATACAATTACATACCAAGATAAATATCATGACGTTAAATTCCTGAATTAATCACACATAATAAAATTAACATAATTACACTGTGACGTCTGGAACGTTACAAAGTGGAAAAGTTTATTTTTGCTGTGTGTTTAGGCAGCGTCTTGCGCCTTTCCGATCTTTAACCACGTGATCAAATAGACAGGTAAACAGATTTTTTTCTGTTTTCGATTTAAACCCTCAGACATAAGCCTTTGTTTTCTAATGTAAGATAATTCTATCTTTCCTGTGTGGTTAACTATAACACAAAATATAAGATGGCGGCTACTGGGGCTAGTTGTTACTTACCGCGCGGGGCATGTTGATACATGTAACAACGTGCACCATGCTGATCTTATATCGATTCTCCCATTTCTTACAGAGAACGTGGTTCGTTCCCCTAAGAAGACAACTGAAAGTGGTAACGCAGACATGGAGACATTCGAAGCAGCCGATTTAGAAGTAAGATCAAATGAATCTTCCATTAGGAAAGCTGCTACAGCGTTCGGAATTAAATTACTGACTTTGCACCATTTCACAGTATCTTGAAAGAATTTCCTCGGGAAAATGAACATGTGAGGAACAGAATTAACAGCTGCACTAACTGCTTGATGTTACTGCACCAACTTGCTTTACACCGTTTACTGGCAAAATTTTGCTGGGACCCTGAACTCTTGTGACAGCTGTTTCATCGCTGTTCCAAAGATCTAACGCAAGACGATTCTTCGTGGAACAAGCCTGGCTCAGGCAGATCCACAGTTACCATTAGCACAGATAGTCTCAAATTACCAGAAACATTAGAAGATGGAAATTCAGCATTACGTCATGTTAGTCCGCAAGAAATTCGTCCAGACTCGAAAGCAGGTGAACGAAAAAGAAAAGCCCCGTTATGGGGCATGTCGTTACAGAATACCTAAGCAGATAAAAATGCATCTTATTGACAAATGTGTGCATGTTCTAGAATTTTTCAACTGCAATTCTTATGATAAAGGTTTATTCTTTCTATCAGCAAAATTGAAATTTCATTTACTATTCACCTTAAAATTTTTTAAAAATGAAATCCAAAAATCGTAACAACATGCCCCGGTCTCCCCTACTCTTATTTTTGCTTGTTGTTAGGCGAGCCTTGACACTGGTATTGGAGAATAGTGATACATAAAGAGCCTTGAGATCATAAAGCCGAAAATCTGACCTAAGCCTAGCTGGCTCCTGTCCTGAATCAATGGAAGTAAGGAACAAAGGTCAATACGTCGGTAGTTTTTGCAAGAGAAAGTCCCTCATGAACCTGTGACTATAGGGGGTCTGCTCCCAGGTATCAGGCCTATTGTATTATGTTAATAGATCTACACGTTTCAAAATGCATATCTGCGGATAACCATTCGCGGATGCGGATATTATTTTGAATTTCCGCGCAGGCCTCTAAACATAACCTATTATAATGTCAACCATGTGTGACAAAATACTATTCCAAAATTGTGCTCTGAGCACTTTATGTAAAAAAAGACCCTATCTGCCAAAGACATTCAGAAATCTCACGGAAACGTAACAGATGTTGGAAATGTTCGTGAAACAGGGGACTTGTAAACGATGCGTTAAATTAATAACAATATTGTTAAGTAAAATGTAACAGGTCCGCCTCTGTGGTGTAGTGGTTAGCGTGATTAGCTGCCACCCCCGGAGGTTCGGGTTCGATTCCCGGCTCTGCCACGAAATTTGAAAAGTGGTACGAGGGCTGGAACGGGGTCCACTCAGCCTCGGGAGGTCAACTGAGTAGAGGTGGGTTCGATTCCCACCTCACCCATCCTGGAAGTGGTTTTCCGTGGTTTCCCACTTCTCCTCCAGGCGAATGCCGGGATGGTACCTAACTTAAGGCCACGGCCGCTTCCTTCCCTCTTCCTTGCCTATCCTTTCCAATCTTCCCATCCTTCCACAAGGCCCCTGTTCAGCATAGCAGGTGAGGCCGCCTGGGCGAGGTACTGGTCATACTCCGCAGTTGTATCCCCTGACCAAGAGTCTGAAGCTCCAGGACACTGCCCTCGAGGCGGTAGAGGTGGGATCCCTGGCTAAGTCCGAAGGAAAAACCGAACCTGGAGGGTAAACAGATGATGATGATGATGATGAAAATGTAACAGACAGTTGAAAAACCCGGGCATGTATCTTTTAGTAGATTGGTCCATGACAACTATAAACGACATATGAGAAATATCACTGCTTTGTATACTCTTGTAAGTATTTTTAACCAAGAAATGTTACCATCAATTACTGCTGCAGCCCAATTTTCAACTTACAGTAAATGCCTTCGATTGCTTTAAATAATCTCCCCTTAATCCCACAATTCCCAGAATGGCTAACATCTATTCTCGCAATTCTCTGTCATGCCTTCTCTAGATATACGAAACATAAACATAACTATCTATTCTTCTTGTAGCATTTTTCAGTTGCCTGGCGCATGCTGAAAATCTGATCCTGACAGCCCCTCTGTGATCTGAAACCATCCTGATTTTCATTCAACTTCCTCTCAACCATTGATTGCACCCTGAATTCCAAAGTGTCAATGAACACCTTGCCTGGTACACTGATCAGTGAAATACCTCGATAGATTTTGCAACCCTTCCTGTTCCCCTTGCTTGTAAATTGGTGCAATTACTGCTCTCGTCCAATCAAAATGTACCTTACTGACACTAATGCTAATCTGATTACTGTCTGAAGCCATTTCGTCCCTGCCTTCCCACTATATCTCACTATTTCAGGTCTAATTTAATCTATTCCTGTATTCCTGTTGCTTTATGGTAATGGTGTTTACTTACTATCGTTTCCACGGCGATGATATAATAATAATAATAATAATAATAATAATAATAATAATAATAATCATAATAATAATAATAATAATAATAATAATAATAATAATAATAATAATAAAACTGACCGTGTTCTGGTCGATATCCTGTTGGCACGAGCAAACTAATTCTGGCAGTGCACTGTAGTTACTGTTGGTCTATCTTTATCTGGTTCTTGGTCTGGCGGATAAGTTGGTACATCCGGCAGAAGCTGTTTTGTACTCCCATCTCAAGAAGTGACTTTGTACTTATTTTTGCTCCGGTATTATCAGATAAAAGCGTGCTTGTGTTCTGCAGGGAATACTTATTTCACGCTTGCCAGACATTTATTACTATTTATACTCAGTGTGTTTTTCCTCTTGGGACATCTGTAGTATTGTTATCATCATCTTATACACGAGTTAATCCTGGCTGACATTGCACAAGCTGTTATCTTGTTAGTCCGCGGTGTTAAAGGTGCGGATTTCCGCAGTGCAGGGCCCCGATAAACCTCTAGATTTATCACCTCTTCCATTCTCTCTGGGGTTAGATCGTGCCTATAGGAGCGGGTCATACGAGACCACGATCGCGGACTGCATAGTGTAGTGGTTCTTGAGCTACGGGGCGCGGCACCCAAGGGAGCTGCAAAGTACTGGGAGGAATCCTCTTTCTTATGGATATCAGTTAAACCTGGTCCTTATAAAGGATAGCCCACTTAGGTTTATCACCTCGGATCACTTCTGGCTATTCGTAGCTTGAGATACGTGGTTCTCACCGAGGTGAACAACAAGAAAGTTGAATGAAAGACCATGCAGTGCGTGACTCATGCTTTATATATGCACCAAGGCAGTGATACCAAGTTCAGACTTACCAACTTCCGCTAGTCTCCCTACTTTTCATTCTTCCTCCCACTCTCTTGATTGGGAAGAGCAGTCTCCCGATTTTGACAGTAAATTCAGTGCTTTTGTATTCCTTAAACAATTCCGCGCGTTTCCTCGTCCTGTCAGAACCTGAATAAATTTACGTTTCGATTCCAGACATGAATACAAAAGGTGAGATCATTTTTAACATATTAAAAAAGAGGAGTGAGCCAAGATCGAACCTGCCGAGTTGGGGTCAGAAGGCCACCGCCTCAACCGTCTGAGCCACTTAGCCCGGCTGTAATAGAGTAGTGTAATGTGTTAAATATTCTGGAATTGATGTAAGTTACGTCAGTATTGATGTATTTTACTGTAATACGTCGTGATGTGCCGCAAAAAATCCCCTGATTTTTTTAAAACTTTTGATAGTTGACATGACTGCAAGTTGTAATTTTTGAATGAAACTATCTTTCGTAAGCATATTCGGTCGTAGGCAGCTCTACTCAGCGATGCAATCATTTTCAGAGTCAGTCATGTACCACTGACGTAAACGAGTGTTAAACTGTGTCCACCTTCGTCTCGTACGGCGAAAACATCGAGAGTGCTTCGTTGTTATGATTTTTCTGGATGCGTTTTCGACCAGGGTCCGCTAATTTTATAATCGTAGTTAGGTAATGTTTGGCCTTCTGTTCCCAAGATTTCATTAACGGCTAAAGTTGATGACATTTAAGTGTATTTAAACAACGCTGTGCAGATGGTTCTGGTAGGGGCCTACTTGACGACTTAAATTTCAAATAGAGAGCTTAAGGAACCTTAGTTTGTTCACAGGATTTGCATGAAAGCTAAAATAAATACAAGTATTTAATGGAAATATGGCTAAATGGTTAGCGTGTTGGCCTTTGGTCACAGGGGTTCCGGGTTCGATTCCCAGCAGGGTCGGGAATTATAACCATCATCGGTTAATTCCGCTGGCATGGGGGTTGGGTGTATGTGTCGTCATCATCATTATTTCATCCTCATCACGACGCGCAGGTCGCCTAAGGGTGTCAAATCAAAAGATCTGCACTTGGCGAGCTGAACTTGTCCTCCGACACTCCCGCCACTAAAAGCCATACGCCATTTCATTTTTCACTGTCTAAAATTCCGGAGTCAAGTAAGTACACATGCTGTAATAGTAGAATACCACCAAAGTATGTTTCTTTCTTGTCACCAATTTCTTCTGTATTATGTTTATTTTCTGAAACTCGTTGTTTAAATCTCCGCCGCAGTGAATGGACACTCAATGGCGAGCTGTAATCGATTGTATTGAGCGTTCTCTAGCCCTGTATATCTCCACGACAATGATCGTCTCGGTTTTCCTTTTAGTCAGCGTATCAGTTTTGATGTAATTCAACACACACTGTGTCGTATCGATATGCTGTAGTACATATTTGCTCCCATTCCCTATAGACCAATATCGACTTGTACTGTTATCGACTACGCTCGCATTGCTGTGATAAGAACGTTGCATTTCCAATAATCGACCTAATGAAGCAATCTCCTAGAGTTTGTGCAGTCAGTTCCATATAATAGTAGGAACCGGTTTAATCCGATGAAACGCAATTGATTCGTGCAGAATACAAGAAACAGAATGTTTGTGAATTTAAAATTACATCTGCACCAAAGTGAAAATAATAGTTCTCTTCTTCTTGCTTGTGTTTGGTGGCTTTGTAGATAATTTATTTCTAGAACCAGTCTCTTCTTTTTACTAAATTCTCTTCCTGCCTTTATATTTTTTTTCTTTTTCTGCAACTTATCCCACACCTCTGGAGTCGCGCGTGGGAACTGTGTCGCACATGTGGACGTCGCCCTGTTTTACGGAGGATGCCCTTCATGACGCCATCCCTATATGAAAGAATGTAATCACTATTGCGTGTTTCTCTGCTGATTGTTAGTATGATGTATTGTCTGAATATAAAGAGAGAGTGTTGAGACACACACAAACACCCAGTCTCCGAGCCAAAATAATTAATCGGAAGCGATTAAAATCCCCTAGCCGGCCGGGAATCGAACCTGGGATCCTCTGAACCGATGGGCAGTACGCTGACCATTCAGCCAACGAGTCCGACTCTTTTCCTGCCTTTATATCGTCCTGAATTCTTGTCTTGGTCTCCCTGTTGTAATACGTCCTTCCATTTTTTCCTCCGGCGAGGTTGTGTGAACCATCTTAAGTGTCGCCGTAAGTTGCCAGTCATACAATTCCATCTCTCCTCTAATTCAGCTAATATTTTCCTCGTTAGTCTCTCCTTCTCTCTCTCGCTCTCCGTGATATCTTCAGCACCACATCTCAAAATCCTCAAGTTTTTTAAAATATTCTGTTGTTGTTAAAGTCAAGTTTCAGAGGCGTAAGTGGCTAAGCTCCAAACAAAACTTATAACAAATCGATTTTTAGCTTTTGAGTGACACATTTCTTGATGTTATAAGACTTCCCTTCTTGCAAAATGTTTCACTGGCTTAGGCTGTTCTGCACTTAATGTCAATTGTACTCCTACCGTCCGATATTATAGAGTTCCTCAAGTAGTTGAAAGAAGTAACCTGAATTAGCTGTGAAAACAATGAAGTGTTATTATCTCTCACCGACAAATTGACTCTCAGAGATTGATATTAGGTGAGGGGTATTTGAGGAATATATCAACTCTCGCCTGTTTCTGATATTACCCTTCTTTAGCCTATCTTACGACACCCAGGACTTGTTCAGTTGGTTTTTGAAGGAAGTGTAGGGGGTAAGAACGGTAGGGGTAGACCAAGATATGAATATGACAAGCAGATTAGAGCAGATGTAGGATGCAATAGTTACGTAGAAATGAAAAGGTTAGCACAAGATAGGGTGGCATGGAGAGCTGCATCAAACCAGTCTATGGACTGATGACTCAAACAACACAACCTACAGGCTACGGAACTCCTGGCTGTTGTTGCGACACTTCCCTAACATTTAAGTAGGAGCGTCGAACATCCCTTGTACTGTACGAGGCTTGTCCGGAAAATACGTATAAAAGTTGAATAATAACTTTATTTGACAATTATTCAGGTATTACAATACGATCTCCTTCAAAGTACTCTCCCTGAGACAAGATGCACTTCTGCCAACGCCGTTTCCACTGTTGATAATATTGTTGAAAGTCTTCAGTTGTGATGCTGTTCAGTTGCCGTGTCGTTTCTCCCTTGATGGCTTCCACATCACCCAAGTGCCGCCCCCGAAGCACCATTTTGCATTTCGGGAACAGGAAGAAGTCACAAGGGGCTAAATCGGGTGAATAAGGCGGGTGGTCTGTCACGGTGATTGAGCTTCGGGCCAAAAACTCACGCACACGTGTGAGCGGGCGCATTGTCGTGATGAAGGATTGTCTCCGTAAACTTGTTGCAAACACTCAAAAATCTCACGGCCATCCTTACCTAGTTTGGCAAGAAACTTGATGTTGATGCGCTGTTCCTCAATCAGAGAGAGCTCCATACCGACGGCAGGTGAAAACGGGTAACTTTCAACAAGCAGCCGCACACTGCTACTGACACGCAGAGCTCTCCGACTCGAACTGAGCGTTGAGAAGATTGGCGACAACAGCAGTGCCACCTGGCGGCGCCTCCACGATACGTGATACGTCACCCCGACGGATTTATACGTATTTTCCGGACAAACCTCGTATGTTGTGGCCTATGGTGTCATTTAAGTGGCCCTAAAAGTAGTAATGGGGATGATTATTGTCCTAAGGGCAGATACAGCTAAACAAGCGTCCCCTCTTGGCCCTGATCGAAACAGAAAAGGGAAGGTATTCGACTGTTTGAGTAATTAAGGTATCTATATATGAAAGTGAACGGTCACGAAGGGCGTGAAAACTCCTTAGGTCTCGTAAACCGAATATTGCTAGGGTTGGCAGAGAACGAGAGTTTACAGAGGGAGGTCTGCCTGGGTAAATTGAGACAATACAGATCTAGACTTAGGGTCCCGTCGCAGTCAACCTTCGTTCCCGAGATGCCAGCCCATGAGGATTACACATTATTATAGCCTAGAAGTTAGGCAAAAAGCCTTTGTTAATTAGGTGATGTATCGAAGTTTTAATCATAAACATGTTTCTGTACATTTGGGAATGGTACGACAAATTACTTTGCATCTTTTGTCTATTGTACCTCCCATTGTCTATTTGAAAATTTAGTGTCTTTTTTGAGTTGTTTATGGATAATAAAATAAATCAGTAGAAAGAAAATTACGGAACTCCCAATGTACTGTATTAATAATAAAGAGAAAAAATTAATTTAATAGGTACAACATTTGCAAGAACGATACTTTCATATTACACAAATAGAAAATCTCACTCTACAAGCCAACTGGTCGATAGGTTTACCAGGTACCTTACCCGCTTTGTAAGATTGAGTACTAAAATGTGATGCTGCTATGTATTAAGTAGCTTACATTAATCCATTTTTATTATTTTAGTGCCCATTTTCATCAGTTTTAAAATGCATGTGTTTATTATCCTGCCAATTATAGCCCAAAACAAATGCCTGAACATTCGGACTCTACTTAAAATAGTCGCCTCTTACTACAGGTAGAATATATTCTCTGCCTCTAACCACAGATGAAGGCCCTCCATAAAAGACATGAAGTATATTTTACATATAACACTAATGTATTATGTTTCATCTTAGTGTGGTGTACAAATCTCGTTTTTAGTTTTTACAGCTTTGTCTTTCATTGTGATTGATTGTGGTGATTTTTGTTTTACGGAGAGGTGATTGATCCATTTCTTTTTTTCTCTGCTTGTTTCAGGTAAGGACTACATCACTTTAGGCAGTCTTATTCGTGTACGGATCCAAATATGTTCTCGTCATATCAGAAATAAGAGCCAACAACGTAAGTACAAAACACCTGTAAGAACTTTGATACCAAGAATATCAGTGCCGATCGTTTTGTACCTGTGTATATATAAGCAAGCTGTGGTGGTTAATGGGTATCTATAAGAATAAGGGTCTAAGAGAGAAAAATGAAGATAATTGTTGTTTGTTTTGTGGAGAATTAATGTCACTCAGGATCAAATACCTGGGTATTGATTTCAAAGCAAAAATAGAAACGGAGAAATAATTGTGTACGATTATAATATAAAATTATTAAACGAAGAATAGATCGCAGCGGGTAGCGACAGCAAAACTTTTGGTATAGTAAAATATATGTGGCAGAAGAGAATAAAGAAAATAAAGTAAGGACTAATTCAACTTATAAAGGTGAGATACATATTGTCCTAGACTATTAACATCTAGGAGGGAAAATTCAAAACAATTTATTAATTGGGTGTATATAGTTATTAGGTTTAATTTTAATGTAATTATAAATAAACCAATAGTGATAAGGAAAAATCATGCATGTATCAGAAAACAATTTCGATTAGAATAAGTCATTACTGACTGTCATCAGTTTCAGGTGGTGCGAAAGTGAGGGATGGTAGTATTGTAGTATATTTTATTATATCCACTCTCTAGGCCCGTTTCTTGATATGGGGTGTGGGATGAGGGGAGGCGAATTCATATGACATGTTTTACTGGCGGATGCACTTCGTGCCACCAACCTCCTTGAGGAGCTAATGAAGATGAATTTTGGTCAGGTCAGGTCTTGAGGACCAGGCGCCTATAGCTAAGCCACTGGGCTAAATCGCGCTCACAATAATAGCAATAATTATAATTTTACAGTAATAATAACACTTCAGCACTGTAATGAAACCAGGGGAGGGGGATCTGTAAGGCTCGGACTGCCTGAAACTTAATAACAAAGGGGAACTGCAAGAAATCGAAGGAAAAAAGAAAGGAATATCATGAAAAAATTCTAGAACCACTGAAACTCTCATGGGATATGAAAGAAAAGAAAGAACGAGGACTTTTATAGTCACACTGAAAATATCAGCATCATTGCGAAAATAAAGGTTGAAATTCCGTCAACATCTGATGAGATTGGAGGAAAACCGATTGACGAAGATCTGTATGTATGTCGTAGGAAATCGAAGGAAAAAAGAAAGGAATATCATGAAAAAATTCTAGAAAAACTGAAACACTCATGGGATATGAAAAAAAAAGAAAGAACGAGGACTTTTACAGTCATACTGAAAATATCAGTCTCAGTGCGAAAATGAAGGTTGAAATTCCGTCGACATCTCATGAGGTTGGAGGAAAACGGATTGACGAAGATCTGTATGTATGTCGTAGGATTGAAGGCGGCTACAGCGAAGTGGGTGGAAGAGGTCAAGAGGGGTGCAGAGGAAGCTGGACTTATAGCAGATGTGATCAACAACCTAAAAGCGTTCAGAAGCCAAACTGACATCAAGACATTCGAAGAGCAAGAAGAGAAATATAGGCCCAAATTGAAAATATCCGAAGAGCAGAGAAAGTTCAGAAGTGAAAGAATGATGCAATTTTCGTAAGAGAAGAAGAAGAAGACCAGATAACCTTCGCTTCTGTGGTTGGTGAAATTCTGATTTTCAAAAAAATAGTAAATTTTTACGGTTTTCGCAGATGCCGAGGTGCTGGAATTTTGTCCCGCAATTGTTATTTTACGTGCCAGTAAATCTACCAACAGGAGGCTGACGTATTTGAACACCGGACTGAGCCAAGATCGAACCTGCCAAGTTGGTCAGAAGACCAGCACTTCAACCGACTGAGCCAATCAGCCCAGCAAAAAATAAAAATGAAATCCTTTTTATGTTGCAACTTCCTAGGGATATGAGCTACGAATTTTAGGTAAACAAAATATGACAATATATTCTTTATTTATTCCTAAAAATTACAATCCTTTTCTTCATAATCGTTTTCCGGTCGATTAGATTAGCAGTTTGCCTTTTTTCTACAACTACGAACGCTAATGTGACTCAGTGCAGAGTTTCAGTTAAGCCCTTATAACTACATTCGGTGTGAACATTTTTCAAAATATGAAAAATATCTGAGGGTATTGAACCAAGGACACATTTCAGAAGGAATTATGTAAATAAGTTAATTTGGCTAGGATTCGAATAAAAAAGAAAAAGATAAAAGAAACAAGCGGTTTTAGGCTGTTTATCTGGAATTAGGTACATAATTCTTCCGATCAAGGTGAAGTAATGCCCTACAGGTAAAATACCCTCTTCATTGTGATGTCCCAGGTTAGTAAGCCTTACATCTAATTACATTGGAGCAAAGATAATTCTGTTGAGACCCCATTTTTTTCGAGAGACAATGAGTTGTGTGAAGTGCCTCTACATATTCCCGAATTTTTCGAGATTTACCCGAATTTTTCGAGATTTACCACACAGAATTTTCGTTTGAACATAATTGTTGGGTATATTATTTTGAATGCTGCACTGAAAACTGTGCGCGCAAATTCTGGTTGCTGTTCCATTTCTGGCATTTACTTCAGAGCAGTGCATAGTAGTTACGACCGGGTGGCTTACTCGTGTTGAGGACGATTTAAATCTGATGTCTAAGCGAGCGCGTGGGACCACTAAACCTTAACCTTGACCTGTCCGGGAATCGAACATGGGGCCTACTGCTAAGAGACAGATTCGCTACCCAACACAGTAAATTGCTAATTGATCAATGTAGAATGTTACAGCACAAATATATTTACAGATGACTTGTGAGTTTTATTCGTCGTAAACGCGTATAGCTATGTCGTAAAAATTGAACGACCTACTTCTTCTGCTGGAGGAACTTCAGGCACGCTTTTATCCGTGTGATGACGTCGTGGGAAGGACGTGCTATTTCCAGAATATTCACCACCTCCGCTGGGAGAAAGATCAAAGCTAGCAAGAGCACATTGGCATTGTGGGTAGTATCTACAAGCTCTGCTCTGTTTTCTTTTGATGCATTTCATTTGTCGTCCTGCTTTCTTTTTCTTGTTCCCCTCTCTTTGACATTTCTTTTTTTAAATTGGCTGTACAAACTAAAATTGAGCGAATAAGACAAAGAATGAAAAGATTATTAGACATGTCTTTGTTTATGAACGAGGATGCCATCTCTTCACATGGCTGCATTCAGAGGAATATCATGCAGAGAAGAAAGCGTGTGTGCAAGGAATTTGTTCTCAGAGGGGGAAAATCCGCACTGGATAGCTGCCCAGAACAAACGTTACTGGACGGTTACATCACTGTGAATATTTGTTGAAGATAAACAGGGTGACCCAAAAGTCAGTTAAAATTTGACAAGGCAATACCTAACGGAATACTGGAGGTAGAGAGGTAATAATTAGCACATATGATTGGCATGGCATGGGGTTTTATTGACACCAAGAACAAGTGCATGAACAGGCCAACAGATGGCGCTGGACAACAACACATCAGTGATGCTGTATGAGACAAGTGTTGTGAGAGAGGGTGTCAGACGCGCCTGCAGTGGTGGCATGCCATACTTGGCCTCCCCGGTCCCCCGACCTCAGTGCGTGTGATTATTGGTTGTGGATAAGGGTGCCCATGCCCGGGGGCCGCGCCACCCCCCCCCCCCCTAGCTCTCAGGGATAGGAAAAAATCGAATGTAGTCAAGTGTTTTTCTTTCAAGAAAATGATATAAAAGTCGGTATTACGTAGAAGTGGTAGTACCGCCCCCACCAGAAGACAACATCCGACTGGAATTTCTCACCACATGTACGGATATGCTGTACAGTGTGCTGTTATTGATGAATGACGACAGACATGTTGAGCATATGTTATAAAGAACATCTTTGCTAAGCCTCGATTGTTATGCTAAGTATTGCTTGTGTATCGTATGGAGCGCCATCTGTTGGTCATACAGTATATTACTGCCGTGCAAAGTCCATTCGAATTAGTCCTCGAACGTATCTAATTGGCTAATTTCAGCAGCTGATAAAATGACAACGGTGTGAGATAACGAATAATTTCTTTCAAATTATTTAACAGCATGAACAACCCTCTAATAATCATATACCCAGTTCACATTGTTCCCGACCACCCTTTATATTTATTGAACGAATCAACGACTTTCCGCAGGTGTGGGCTGCCACAATTGACGAAGCACAGCCTATCAGGATACAGAAATATAGCGTTAGTATGCTTTTGAAATTATGGAGGTCCGAACAAGTGCGACCTCAGGATATGCCCAGATGCACGTATGGTGGTAGTAACTGTTACGGGGATGTATCGTGGAAAGCAGAGGTAAGGAAGCGCGTAGGGTGAATGGCTGGACAGGCGATCACTTAGAGAAAAAAAAAATACTGTAGCAAAAAATTGGACATTTCGTTCAAACCCAAATAGAGTAATCTAATGGTTTAACATGAAGCAGTAAAAAATTACTTGAGAATACTCACATTTAACAACGAGCTCGTCACCTCCAACAATACAGTGGACTTAGAAGTCTTTAATCAGGTAAAGATTAATTGGGAGAAATTCCCAGTCGTTATCCCACATATGAATGAGCATAATTGCTCCTGACAGGTACACATTATAGAGTCTGAGCTCCAAAATCATAGAGGCTAGTTCCAATAAAGCGACATGTCGCTTGTTACATTCGCAATTACACCATTGACCAATTGGGTGACCCCACTTCATAGTGCTCATACACAGGTTGCCGCATGGTGGAATTATCAGTTACAATATTTCACAATCAGGTTGAGTACTTTTCCCCAGCGAAGCCAAAACGTAGACACGGTTATTCGCAAAACCATAAAGAATATACAGGGGCATATTACCCATTCTGCTAGGCCTTAAGAAGGGAAAAATGGTTACAAAAAACAGGCCATTAACCAAAACACCAGCACTCGTTAGAAGAATGTTCTAGAAAATACAAGAACCAAAGTGGGCTTAGGGTCCAATGACACGGAGGTTAACCGTGCTAAAAAGGGTGACTACAAGGGAAAAATTAAAAAATCGATACAAATTTCCAAAATTTTCGAGGTAGAAAAATTTTAGTCACCCAGCTCAAAAGTAGAAGGGAGAGTTCCGAGGGTCACAACTCATGCTCCCTTACATTAAATATTTTCCTAACAGGGAATATAAATTTAGTCCGAAGATTGCGCAGAAGGTCCTACATTTCAGCGAGAAATGAACAGATTACATATTATATTTTAAAGGAAACTGCCGAAATATTCCCCTCAGAACACACGCCGGGACAATCACATATTTAGGTAAATTCTGTCATTACCTGTTAGTGCTGGATCTTCTTCATGCCGGCCACCTCCTACATCCTGCCTTCTGCCCCCTCTAACCTCCGTTAAGTCGCGTACTCAAATCACCGGAGCAATTCAGGCAAGACGGCCCTAAAGCGCTCTCCTTAAATAGCTCCCGAGGGGAAAGTTCTACACCATATTAGAATCCAGAGCGCTGATAGGCTAAACTTCCATACACTCCCCCGAGTACTTATTGGTTAGAGAACTGAGTTACAGGCATGTGATAGGCAGGTTGCTTTCGAGGAGGAAACAGGTGAAGTATTAACAACTTCGGTACATAAAAAAGCAATAACCAGTAAAAAGGTTTACGACTATAACAAAATAAATTTCTCTGGCAGTAGACTGGAACTTAGCCCACAAGAGATCACTAGAAAATTGATGCCGGGGCCATCTAAATGTCGGAGAAGAAAGTTTAGGGAAGTCTAAAATGTTCTCAATCACTTCAGAGAAGGCGCATAGTTTAAATAGCAGGGGAAGGTGTACCCCTGGTACAATAACCATGCTACTGTTTCAGCAGATTGAATAACGTAATAGTTATATTTAAATGAGTCGAAACTGAAAAAAAAAATTGCTTCAGTCATTAAAAAAAGTAAAAAACCAACAATAACAACCATAATTAAATTCTATCGGGCATTGGTGTAATATCGTAGCTGAATATCCAACTTCTCAATCCACTGTACTGCTTCTGAAATTGGTGGTAGGATCTATTTCCACCTGCCTGGATAAACGCTAAGCTGACACTCTCTTACAATATGGTGAATGGCTTGACGAGGATCTGTACAATCGCATTCAGGAGTTGGCACAATGTTTCATTTGCAGAGAGAATCCTAATAATTTTCATGACCTGTACTGATCCTGTTCAGTCTGGTCCACGTTGTGCGCGGCAATTCGGATCCGCAATCAATTTGCTCTTCACCGAAGATGCCGTGCAGTGGCAAGAATGTCAGAATTCTTCCAGCGGTCTTTTTACTCTTCCCAAACATTGAAGTTGGCTGATTTCATGACAGCAGCATCACGAACGGGTGGTTCTTGTGGCTGTAGTCTTTGGAGACAGAGAGTTTGTCGTCTACGACATGTAGCTGAGGATTACTCTAGATCTTATTATACTTCGTAGATCGGGTGGTATTATTCCCGACAGCAACTAGAGCCAGTAGATTGGAGTATATATCATGGCAATGGCGCCCGCTCGTTGACCCTAAGGGAACCCGGTTGTAGAAAAAAGTTTTTTAGTTTTGCGTGACTTTTAATGTCGTTATCATGACTAGAATCTGGATGTTTACACAGTAATAGGTTGGAATGCAAACTTATTGAAGTGGATAACAAGTATAGTCTACCCTACATAACGGTTATGTTATGAATCTTGCATAAACGTTAGGGGCATGGCCCATCAAAAGCCCCTAAAATTTATGTTACTCTTGCTACATAACGGAAGAACGGGCTAGACGCACTTCCTAATAACCCAAATAGTTTGCATTCTAACCCATTATTGCCTAAACATCCTAAGTGTAACCATGACCACGGGACCACCACTTTTGCGTGATATCCGAGCCTCTGATGACGGCTATTGGCCTGGATTTGAATCATGGCCGCCTTGGTAAAAATTGTAGTGACAGTGCCACTCAGCTACCACGCCCCTCCGTAGAAAAAGATCAAGTTGAAATGTACGACACAGTTCTCGCCCATGACCCCGTCAGGGTGTGGGAAAAGAAGTGGAAGACGAAAAAAAAAATATTTTTAGCTTAATGCATTCATTGCCTTAGTATAATTTCTTTTGTACACAGTGTATGGTTTAGAACAAGGTAATTCAATTACCTTTTCCTGCCTTCACGTTAGTACTCCGACATCCTGTTACTCCAGGATACATCCTAGCTTAGAGCTAAATCTGTCGTTAGGATTTTGGAGATTTGTTTCCAGTTAGCGATGGTGGTTTGGTGCGCTTAGCCGAGGCTGGCGACATGTTTCACATTCAAAGTCTCATATAATGATGCAGAGCTCTCTACCTAAAACAATGCCGTTCCTTTACTTCAAAGTCAATCTTTATCATAATAATGAAGCTTCGCGTTAGATACCAATCACCGTTATACGACCAAGCGATTGGGCTCGTGGTTTCGGGCACGTTACTGGCAGCTTACATTCGGGAGATAGTGGGTTCGAATCTCACTGTCGGCAGCATTGAAGAGGGTTTTCCGTGGGCTCCCATTTTAAATCAGGCAAATGGTGGGGTTGTACCTAAATTAAGGCAACGGCCATATCCTTCCCTCTCTTAGCCCTTTCCTATCCCATCGTCGACATAAGACCTATGTGTATCGGTGCGACGTAAAGCAAATTCTAAAGAAGAAAACAACTTTCACGCGATATTTCTGGTGCTAATCTTCGTTTCTACGTAACAAATATATCCTACGTCTACTTATCCTACATTGCACCGACACTGCTCGAGCATGTGGCGGCATTCGGTGCTCAGCGCTATGAAGATACGCTACAGAAACTAAGGCGCACCATAACACCAAAACACCGAGGCAAGATATCGAATGGCTTTATCTTTCTTCATGGCAACGCCCGCCCGCACACTGCCAACTCTGTGAAGAATACACTTCAGATATTTGGTTGGGTAATTCTTCAGTAGCTATCGATAGTTTTTGATCCATCTATATATATATGTGTGTGTGTGTTTTGTCTGTATAGTGCTCAGAATATTTTAAAAATAGCATTTATATATCGGTCGCGTCCACAATAAGAAAGGAAATGCATTTTTAGTTTTCTTTCATCTCTGTCTGTATGTACGTGCATCGCGAGAAAATGGCTGATGAGAATTTAATGAAAATTGTTATGTTTAGTCGAGGAATGTGGCACTGCAGTCCAGACTATAAATAATTGTATTCAAGCTGAGTGAAAGGTAGTTTCGGGGAAGGTCTAAAATTTAATTCTCAAATATCTGTTATTAGCGGTCCTATCGATAAATACTTCATAACTAAAGTTATATACAATTAAATTTTCGATCATTAATGTCGTATACATTTTTACCATACCGGTTATGATAACGGAGGTAGTCATGAATGTATATTTTTGTTTCTATGTCCAAATCAACGGCGAGCATTGCTAACATGGAAATATTGTTCAATCGTGTTTACCGGCCTCGTAGGGTAGGGGTAGCGTTTCTGTCTCTTACCCGGAGGCCCCGGGTTTGATTCCCAGCCAGGTCAGACGATTTTACCTAGATCTGAGGGCTGGCTCGAGGTCCACTCAGAATACGTGATTACAATTGAGGAGCTATCTGACGGTGAGATGTCGGCCCCGGTCAAGAAAGCCAAGAATAATGGCCGAGAGGATTCGTCGTGCTGACTACACGACACTTCAGAATCTGCAGGCCTTCGGGCTAAGCAGCGGTCGCTTGGGAGGCCAAGGCCCTTCGGGGCTGTTGCGCCATAGGGGAGGTGTTGACTGGCGATGAATTTTGCCATGACTGTCTTAAGGTGTAAAACCAGGTGATCGTCGGTCCATATCGACTAGGAAAATTGTGAAGATGATTAGCGAGAAAGAACCGCATAGGAACGATCGCTTCAAGAATATGACAAGAGTCCTGAGGGAGTCCTTTACATTAGATGCTCTAGTATCACAAAGTCGGAAGAAAACTAAATATGAATGACTACAATATCGAATGTTCATAAGACTGATCATCAATAACATTGCAATGATCATAGTTATGATGTGATTTGTGTCTTCTGCTGCCACTCATCTCTGATAGATGGGCTACCTCTCTATCTCGAGTAGAAAAGCATGTCTGAATATTGGCAGAAAGTAGCTGGGGAGTTAGAAAACTTTGCACATGCTATATATGATTTGGGTACTACAGCGAGTCGGTGTAATATATACATACGAGGGCGAATCAAAAAGTAACTTACACCTCCAAGTTCTGGTCACCTACACATAGGCCACACGGCTATGACAACATATAATGTAAGTTTACTTTTCCACATAGTCCCCAAGAGACTCTAAAACATTTCTCGGAACGATCAACCAACTTTTCGAGCCCGGATGCGAAGAAATCACATCAAGCGCTGTGTAACCACCTAGAAACAGGTGCTTTCACCTTCTCATCGCTTCGGAATAGTCGTCCACCGAGATCCTTTTTCAGCGTACCAAACACAAGATAATCGCATGATGCGTAGTCTGGACCATATGGAGGATATTGCCATACCTCCCGCTTGAATCGCTGCAGCAATTCGGACGTTTGGCGTGCCGGGTGTGGTGTTGCGTTATCGTGCAACAAGCTGAAAAAGGATCTCGGTGGACGACAATTCGGAAACAATGAGCAGATGAAAGCAGCTGTCTCCAGGTGGTTACATAGCGCTGGAGGTGGTTTCTACGCATCCGGAATCGAAAAGTTGGTTGACCGTTTCGAGAAATCTTTACAGCTGTTGAGGACTGAGACTGGCAGAAGATCTCGAGAAGTTGCTGAATGGTATGGATAAAGTCTTAGGTAAGGAGTACAAGATGAAAATAAATAAGTCCAATACAAAAGTAATGGAGTGCAGTCGAACGAAGGCAGGTGATGTAGGAAATATTAGATTAGGAAACGAAGTCTTAAAGGAAGTAGATGAATATTGTTACTTGGGTAGTAAAATAACCAACGATGGCAGAAGTAAGGAGGACATAAAATGCAGACTAGCACAAGCAAGGAAGAGCTTTCTTAAGAAAAGAAATTTGCTCACTTCAAACATTGATATCGGAATTAGAAAAATGTTTTTCAAGACTTTTGTGTGGAGCGTGGCATTGTATGGAAGTGAAACATGGACGATAACTAGCTCAGAAAGAAAGAGAATAGAAGCTTTTGAAATGTGGTGTTACAGAAGAATGCTGAAGGTGAGATGGATAGATCGAATCACGAATGAAGAGATACTGAATCGAATTGGTGAGAGGAGATCGATTTGGCTACATTTGACGAGAAGAAGAGATAGACTGATAGGACACATCTTACGACACCCAGGATTTGTTCAGCTGGTTTTAGAAGGAAGTGTAGGTGGCAAGAACGGTAGGGGTAGACCAAGGTATGAATATGACAAACAGATTGGAGCAGATGTAGGATGCAATAGTTACGTAGAAATGAAGAGGTTAGCACAGGATAGGGTGGCATGGAGGGCTGCATCAAACCAGTCTATGGACTGATGACTCATCAACAACGAGGACTATGTGGAAAAGTGAACTTACATTGTATGTTCTCATAGCCATGTTGCCTATGTGTAGGTGGTTTCATAAATGGCGATAACATGGAAGTGTAACTTACTTCTTGATACGCTCTCGTGTGTACGTATATACAGTATATGAAGAAAATTGGGCCAGATCGAGTGAATGAAGACCGTAATATGAATGCGGTAATATATTATATGAATCGATTACGCAATTATTGGACTATGTATTGTCTCTTCTCTCTCTCCCTCTCTTTCTCTTTTTCTTTTTTCTCTCTCTCTCCGTTCTCTCTCACGAACAATTACGTTCCTAATATTTACCTGGAACGGGGATAGCGAGAGAGACCGCATGCAAAACTGAGCCCTGCTGTGTAGTGATTAAAAATCTAATCAAATTTTATATTTACTGCTAGGTTCAGTGGGGGTGATTAAACTGGAAGTGGAGCTATCTCTCGGCCGCACTCTGTAGTCAGATCGGAGCTGTCAGAGCAAACAAACAAGCCTGATGGTGCCGACAGGTGCAGTAAAAGTCCGTCTCGTGTGTGGCAGTAAGCCAGATCCCAAGTGACGGAACCAAGTCACCGTGCTTGCCTACACTTTCAACGTCTTATTGCTTGCTCTCTACTGTACAGAGTTTTCCTGCCGCGGCATCTCCGTCAGCTTGCCTGCAATGTTTGTGGACGGCAAAAGTCAGCCATGGAAAGAAAAATGTTAAAACGCTTTTAGTGTTTGAGTAGAATGCGTATATCGCCAAGAGTATTTAACTTACGATTATCTTTAATGTCTCAGTTGACAGAAAAAAAAATTGAAATTTAGTTCTTATGAAATAGCGCTTAAAGTAAGAAAAATTAGAGCTGAATGTGACGTCACGCGCATACTCTGTTATAAGATGGCGCTGTGTTGACTCGCCTGTAATTGGTATGGAGGAGATGCAGAGTGTTGAATGTGAGGAAAGGAACGTTAAGGACAACACAAACACCCAGTCCCCAGGCCAGGCATATTAATCATTCACAACTAATAACCCCTGACCAAGCCGGAAATCGAACTCGGGGCCGCCGAGTGACAGGCGGACGCGTTGCCCTCTACACCGCCGGGCCGAACCATTTAGAGGTTAGCTGTCGTTGTGAATACACCGTAATCAGTTGTACAGAATAAAAAATTGAATAATGGAATAGAAAGATTGACGTCACGCGAATACTCGGTTATAACATGGCGCTGTGATGAATGGCTCGCTCAGTTGGAGGTTAGCTGTCGTTGTGAATACATCCTGGTCATTTATAAAGATTAGCAGATTTATGAATGGAAAAGAAAGATTTGATTAGTATTCGGCAAAAAAAAAAAAAACAGTGCAAAAGGAAAGAGTTGACATGAGAAAAGTGAATTATGAAGTAATGAAAGAAATGAAACGAAAATAACGTAATAGGCTTTACTGTAAGAAATTGAAGCAGCGAAAACAATTTACAATAAGTAACTACTTTGAAGTACGACTTTGTAATATTACTCCCGAACTCTGTCTCTTATTTCTCATATCGCAGGGCCCATACTACACGGAGTTATTACCGACATTCCAAGCGTACCACGTTGTATTGAATAAAATTTATTTTCCACATATTTGTCTTTTATTTATGATAGGTAAGTCCACAAAACCCTGAAAACTCTGCCGCCTTTATAATAGTGGCTGCGTACGCCAATTTGTTTTCCTTCCTCCTGAAAGTCATTAAGCTTGCCGGCGACGTTACTCCCTTTCGACCTCTCAGACTGGACGCCTGTTTTGGGAATACGGGGTATTTTGCTTGAAAGACATTGGTGTTCAATACCGGTGTGCATCGTAAATACGCCTGCACCTAATCGATTGTACAGTCGTCTTCCTACCCAGATCAACAATCGTCTTTTCTGGCTCTTCAATAGCAATACTTTATTTTAACTGGCAAGATTAAGGCCTTCAGGCCTTCTCTTTCATCTAACCAGGCACTTAAATATACATATATTACATTGTGTTACTTTGCACTAATTATATTAAATTCAAATTAAATTATTAATAATAATTCAAGAATGATGAGTAATGGGATTAAATTAAGATGAAATAATTTTAATATAATAAAAGGAAAAATTGTTAAAACAAAGCCCTCCTTGTAAAAAAAAAGTAGTATATAAAATTTAATAACATTTGAAAAGCAAAACGGTTGAAGATTTTAAACTAATCTTCTACCAGGGCATCCATGACAATAGAACGGTTGCGAGTAGCAGCATCAACTTTACAGATAATCCCTACTGGTGCATACAGTGTCTCCTAAGTGCTTCCTTGAAAGTGCGAATAGCGCTTAACCCTCCGATACTGTCGGGAAGAAGGTTCCATTCGCGGTTCTTTCTCAGTTCCATGTGGATTAAACATAGCTTTACGGCCGGATGGCTTTCCTGTCACTAGCTCTAAATGGAAGGGTGTAGTTATTACTATTGTTTGTGTTTCGTTTGGCATAAGTATGTCGTAGAACTGGCGGTCATCCGAAAATGTGTGGAAAAAAAAAGATAGTGTCCTGTGACAAAATGTGTGAGGAGATGTTACCTAGCAACAGTACCTTGAGAGCTGCACAGGCCTTGGATCTGTAGTCATGGCCATCCATTCACATATTTTACTGAAAGACATATACATTTATGACCATTCGATTTTCCCAAAGGGAAATTTAATGCAATTTGTGTTTCTACTTGAAATATGTAAAATATAGGGTTTTAGTTACATTAGGATTGTACAGTTCAGTTTGTGTATATTTGTGACCTTTGTAAATGTTTATATATTTCTTATTTAGATGAGTTATTGTAACTATTTTATTTATTTATTTATTTATTTATTTATTTATTTATTTATTTATTCCTTTGTACGCGGCGAAGTTAGGGCTCACGGCCCTCTGTTACACTTAACCACAACATACAGTGCATAGTCACATAACTAGGAAAAATAACATTAACAGTCTCTAAGAACTACCTAAATTAATGGAGTAATATTATAACAGATTATAATTGTTATTTTTAATGATTAATATTATCTAGCCTATCTACTTCACCTAACAATAGCTCTAAATCATACTTACTCTCATACACACTAACATTCATACAAGCTGGTCACGTATTTAAGAGGAAATCTCGACAAGACCGTTTAAATGAGACTATTGAAGTTCTATTACGTATAATGACAGGGAGAGTATTCTATAGCCTTGCCCCAGACACCTGGAATGAGTGGCTGTATACAGTTGAGTGATTAACCGGTATCATAAGGGTATAAGTCGATCTGGTATTATGGCCATGGATAGATGAGAGGAAGTTAAAATGTGAGGATAGGTAATCAGGTGTAGATTCGTTCAGAAGTCGAAAAATTAGTGTCGCAGTATGTAAATTTCTTTGTTGGTCGATTTTCAGCCAGGATAGCTTCTCATAATAAGGGGAAATGTGTGTCCTGAAGTTAAAAAAAAATATAAATCGTATGCAAGAGTTCGTTGCCTTTTGAAGTTTCATAGTTTGTTCTGCAGTTGCATCGGTTAATACGACATCCACAGTAATAAAATATTGGAAAAATGAGATT
This sequence comes from Anabrus simplex, assembly GCF_040414725.1. Taxonomy (NCBI): domain Eukaryota; kingdom Metazoa; phylum Arthropoda; class Insecta; order Orthoptera; family Tettigoniidae; genus Anabrus; species Anabrus simplex. The sequence goes on from NC_090275.1 coordinate 44,735,232, forward strand.
TTGAATAAGTTTTATTTTCATGCTGTGTGGAAGAATGGATTGTCTCATTTTAGGGGGTGAATAGATGCATATACCTTTCTGTATACACTTGTTATATGGTCATTCCAGTTTAATGTGTCATTCATGACAATGCCCAAGTTTTTACAGACTTCTGAAAAGGTATAGCTTCACAACAGAGCATGAGATTAGGCTGTTGTGTGATGTTTAGCGTATTTAAAAGCCTAGATTGTCCTATTATGATTGCTTGCGTGTTCTTCGGATTAATTAATAGCCAGTTCTCTTTAGCATACGAGCTAATTGAATTTAAAGTTGAGTTCATATGGTGGATTGCTTTGTCAATGTCGGGCACTTTAAAGTGTGAGCAGATCTGAAAATCGTCAGCATAAATGTGATAGTTGCAGTCATTCAGATGAGAAGAATCGCTGTAATTCGGCGCTATTTGGATTCTGAATAAATAAATAAATAAATAAATAAATAAATAAATAAATAAATAAATAAATAAATAAATAAATAAATAAATAAATAAATAAATAAATAAATAAATAAACAATTTATTTGATCTCGTACGGACACAGTCAAGCCTTATGGGGACGATAGAAGAGAACAGAGCTAGGACTGTGAAGGCAGCGACCTGGCCTTTATTGAGGTATAGTCCCAACATTCACTTGGTATGGAAATACGAAACCACAGAAACCATTTTCAGGGATACCGACAGTGGGATTCGAACCCACTATCTCCAGAAAGAAAACGAACAGGTTCGCGTCCCAAATCGCGTAGCAGCTTACATGGTCATCACCTTAAAAAGGGAAGGGAATTCCAGGAGCGTACAGTTCCAAGTAAAAATCCACAGGCAAGCAACTCGGTGTTGAAAATATTCTCTGTGTATGAACTAAGAGATTTCGGTAAATAAAATATAATAAATTATGATAATATATTCTCTATTTATTCCTAAAAAATACAATCCTTTTCTTAATCATCGTTATCCGGTCGATTATATTAGAAGTTTGCCTTTTTCTACCACTACGAGCGCTAATGTGAGTCAATGCATTGTTTCACTTAAGTACTTGTCACTACTTTCGGTATGGACATTTTTCAAAAATTAAAAAAAAAACGCCTGAGAGTATTGAAGGAACACATTACATAAGGAGTTACGTAAATAAGTTAATTTGACTAGGATTTGAATTTAAAAAACTACTAAAGAATCAAGCGATTTTAGGCTGTTTTTCAGAACTACATTTAGGTCGGAAGTGATTTTCGAAATTTTTTTTTTTTTCGTGTGACAGAGCTATCGAACGCTACCATTTTGAAACCTTTTCGGACCCTTTGATCCTTCAACTTTCAGATGTAAGACTCATCAGAGTGGGATGTGTCAAACCCTACCCACTGACGCTGGGTGTATGCAGGTGAGCTTATCGGAAGCCTATATATGAGGCACAGTCTGATAACTGCATACGGGAGATAAATCTCCACAATGGAATTATTGCCCGCGTAGCAATTCCGAATGGAAAATTCTAAATTCCCATGGAGGGAATTAGATAGTTTTCACCAACAGAGCATGTCAAAAACATATCAGATGTAAGGCTTTTCAGGCGTTTGCTCTATTAACCAGCGCTTCGTCTTAGGTCTGACACTAGACTTGTCAGAGTGGGATGTGTCAAACCCTACCCACTGACGCTGGGTGTATGCAGGTGAGCTTATCGGAAGCATATATATGAGGCACAGTCTGATAACTGCATATGGGTGATAAATCTCCACAATGGAATTATTGCCCGCCTAGCAATTCCGAATGGAAAATTCTAAATTCCCATGGAGGGAATTAGATATTTTTCACCAATAGAGCATGTCAAAAACATATCAGATGTAAGGCTTTTCAGGCCTTTGCTCTATTAAACTTCACCTTTCGGCACAATTGAGGAAATTACTTAATTTTACGCATTTCGTAGTCTGTAAAAAAATGTTTTTAACATTAAAATTATTAAATTACTGTACCGTAACTTGTAATGCGGTGAATAGGAAAACTCAGCAGGGAAGAGGTTTCTGACCTTGTAGGAATACTATTTGGGGATGACAAGCATGTAAGATCCGTTCTCGAAAACTTTACAGAGGATGTTGTGGACAAGCGAAACCGACTAGATGGCCGATGACCTACTGGTTAGTTCCCTCTAAACAACAATCACCATCTTCCTAAACTCGTGATTCACCTTAGGTGAGCTCCTTTCCAACGTGGCTTCAGACTATGAATAAGTATAGAACGTCGTGAAGACTGGCGTGTTGAAGCAGATGTGTGCGATGACAGTATAACCAGATTATTAAAGTAGAAAAAGAAATTTCCTGAGAAAAGGTTCAGGACGCATACCAAGGAGGAATAAATGTGATTTGTGAAACGGCAGAGACTGATCGTACACTGCGAGCGGGCATTAGATGACGATGGCAACAAGAAGAGAGAAAAACAGGGAGGCATTCAGAGAGGAAAGGAAGACATAAGAAGGTTTGGACTGTAGAATGTAATTGGTCCCGACAAGGATGAGCGGAATTGTTGGAATGGAGGAATTCTACTTCGAACAGATGTGGGAAGGGGGAGGGAAATAACAAACGAAACACTTTTATTGAGCCGAACTACGAGATTGTTCCTAGATGAGTTTGGCTTAAAAAAGAGAGGAAATAAAAAAAACCCACCACGTACACGCAAGTTAAAAGAACCTTGCTCCATTTAGCCTGGTATTCTTCTTGTTCGGGATCTAGAAAGCTTCAAAGGATGTCATTATCCGCCGTTCCTCCCCCATCACAAAGAACGCATCTGTGATTGCTCTTTTCTGTCTGGAATGTGATTAGTAGAGTTTAAGTCCTTAAGTAATATTAACTAAGAGGCTTCAATAAATTTACACAGATAAAATAGAACTTTCTACCATTCTGCAAAGACAAACACCCATATTGTTAGAACATAATTTCATGAACCTCACAGGGGAGACGTTAATTGTGGCCGGCACTGATTTTGTCGAGCTTTGCCAAGGTTTAATGAGACAAAATTAATACCTCTTTCGGAATTATCTCCAATGGATTTCAATTTTCGAAATTAGCGTTTCACTTTTCAAACACTGGCCGTCATGTACATTGTAGGGATGTAAATATCGACCCTTTTTTAATAGATATTCGATATTTCATTGTCGATGTTGTGTTTCAATACTTTTTATGGTATCAGTACTATGTTATGATTATGAAATTAGTGATATTGAAAAGGTGGTTAGCAAAATTTAAGGAATAGTGGTACTAATCGAACACTGCGTAGTGAATTATAATTAAGAGTAAACTTGACGAGTAGTCTATTACCTTAACAGAAAGTCGCGAAGTATTTTAATATTGAAAAAGGGTACTGACCAGTGTTGCCAACTTAGCGGATTTTCCGCTAAATTTGGCGGAATTAGAAGACTGTCGGCGGAGAAAATTATCATTTAGCGGAGAGCGGATTTTTGGGCGGAATTCTAGATTTATTATAGCGGAATTTAGTGTTTTATCAATTTTACGTTTTTTAAAATTTGTACTCCAGTCTGTCGCCGAGCTCTTCCGTATTTCTTATCAGGAGGTAGTAATCACATGAGGTAAACTTGTTATTTGGATTTTATGTTATGAAATCATGGTATTATAAATTTGTAATGCGTTGGGGAAGGGTACTTATCTTTTAGCTGACGAATGACGCCTACAAGTTTTAGCTCGCCGGCTCGCAGGCAGGGAGTTACATATTCTCTTTGGGGAGTTAAGCCCAGTGAAACTCACAGATCAGGTGAGTGCAGACATTTACTTTGATTATTATTATTATTATTATTATTATTATTATTATTATTATTATTATTATTATTATTATTATTATTATTATTATTATTATTATTATTGCTCATTTTTACTCATTATTTAAGATCGGATTTCTTGGCGGAGTTCTAGCGGATTTTTAGTGGTATTTAGCGGATCTTGGAAATATAAGTTAGCAACATTGGTACTGACCGATGGAATGGACTTTTCTCCGTATATTGTTCGCTTTTTATTGAGTTATGTGTTCTGCACGTGTCTTGTGTAAGTGTACTGTTCGGAGCTCATGTGTTCTTCCCTCCACACAGACTAAGTGCCGTTAGTATAGTAGCCTCCTTCTTCTCCTTCAATTGCCATCTCCTCTGATAAGTTCGGCTACCATCATAGAGATTCTTGCTTTAGATGATGCAGCCCAAAACAGCTCAATAGTGGAGCAATTGAACCAAGTTTTCAGATTATCAGCCCAAGAAATGCGTCTTCTTCCTGGTCTTCTTTTGTCTTGTATCTTCCCTTTAATGACCAGCAGAAGTAGATGATATTTCTCTCCTCCCATCACATGATCGAGATACTGTAGCTTTCTGATTTTGACAGTATTGAATATCTTCTTTTTCTTTCCCACTCGGCTTATTACCCCATCGTTTGTGTGTCCAACACACCCGCAGCACCCTTACTATCAGATAGTGCAAAATATCGGCCCTCATTTTAGACTTTGCTTGAGTGGCTTTTTTGGGTCGGATGTGAGGGGTTAATTCGTTCGTTTGTTTGTCCAACCCTTGTCCCGTTTCCCTACTGGGTCGGGTATGAGGTGAGATGAATTTGTCGTGGCGGTTTTTTATGACCGGATGCCCTTCCTGACGTCAATCTCATCAGAGGAGTTAATGAGAGATGAAATGAATGACGTGATATATGATAGTAGGGAGAGGGTGAAACCCGGTGCCGGCACATAGCCTACTCCTGTCGAATAGCACCAAGGGGTCTGCTCAAGGCTTAACGTCCCCATCCGACGGACGAATCACCATCAACAGTGTCATATGCCCTCACTCCATATGAGCACTGCGGAGAGGTTTGGAATTTAATCCAGGCTTTTGGCACGCAATCTAGTGATTAGAAATTGTATACCACCACCTCCCCTACCCTGCCGGCCAACATTCTGATGGTGAAAATTTTTTCGACCAACGGGACTCGAACCGGCTAACCTCGGTGTTAGACCGTTTTTAGACTTCAGCGCCTTAACGATCATGGCCACCAGGCGGGCAGGGGTTAATTCGTTCGTATATGCGCTTTTATTAAGTCATTCTTTCTTGTGGTTCTTCCCCAGATAACCAGATAACTTTCTTTGAGGGTGAATAGATTTTTGTCTTAGTGGATACATTTTACGCCTTCGGTATATCTACCGTTAGCAAGAAGTGGAAAATAATTCGTAGAGGAGTTGGACAAATAATTTGGAACATTTTTAAGTGACGTAATCAAGAAGCTAGATTACGTAAGAAACAGCATCATTAAGTAAGTCATCCTGTTTGATTTTAAACTATCATTATTAAAATAATAATAATAATAATAATAATAATAATAATAATAATAATAATAATAATAATAATAATAATCTATGATCTCAGCTACATAGAATAGACCTTTCAACTTGGTACATTGAGGCGACCCTCCTTGATATCATTGCCCTTTTAATGGAAATATTACTGATTTAGCTCCATCTCTCAAATTAGCGTTCTATGCGCTGTGGACTTTATACGACACAATTTTTTTAGGAAGCCAGATACCACTACGCTTCTCGATCAGCCTGGCTGGCGCTGAGTTTCCGATGGTTACATTCCTCAGCCTAGCAACTAAGTGAGTTCCGAACAGTAGTTGCTGTTGGCCTTTTGTATATTGTAGGCCTGCACATTTTTCACTTTGTGCGTTAAGTCTGTATGGTCTGACGCCGTAGTTAGACGGTTCAAGTCCCGTTGTTGGAAACAGTTTCCACCATCACGATGTTGGATGGCAGTTTAGGAGGGCATTTTGAATACTTCGTGTAAGAAAGAGTTCCATGTAGTATGCTGGTACGTCAAGTTCCTGTGTGTTTCCCATAAATAATATACATTGTAGAGATGTAGAACATAAGTTCTGACGTGGAAATAATACTTCCGGACCCATGTCTAAGTGTGCGGAATATGTCCTGAAAGTTCGGCCGTACCTTATTGCTACACCCAGTATATGTGGAGAAAAAATTAGAAACCTTCGGACCCATATCTAAGTATGCGGAATGTGTCTTGAAAGTTCGGTCGTACCTTACTGTTACACTCTATATCTGTGGAGAAAGAAGTAGAAAGTTCCGGACCCATATCTAAGTGTGCGGAATGTGTCTTGAAGGTTCGGCCTTACCGTATTGCTACACTCTGTATATGTGGAGAACTAAGTAGGAACTTCCGGACCCATGTCTAAGTGTGCGGAATGTGTCCTGAAAGTTCCGCCATACCGTATTGTTACACTCTATATATGTGGAAAGACAAGGAGAAACTTCCGGACCCATGCTTAAGTATGCGGAATGTGTCCTGAAAGTTCCGCCGTACCTTACTGTTACACTCCATATATGTGGAGAAAGAAGAAGAAACTTCTGTGCCCATATCTAAGTGTGCGGAGTGTCTCTTGAAGGTTCGGCCGTTCCTTATTGTTACACTCTGTATATGTGGAGAAACAAGTAGAAACTTCCGGACCTATGTCTAAGTGTGCGGAATGTGTCTTGAAAGTTCGGCCGTACCTTATTGTTACACTCTGTATATGTGGAGAAACAAGTAGAAACTTCCGGACCCATGTCTATGTGTGCGGAATGTGTCTTGAAAGTTCGGCCGTGCCTTATTGTTACACTCTATATATGTGGAGAGACAAAAATAATCTTCTGGACCCATATCTAAGTGTGCGGAGTGTCTCTTGAAGGTTCGGCCGTACCTTATTTTTACACTCTGTGTATGTGGAGAAACAAATAGAAACTTCCGGACCCATGTCTAGGTGTGCGGAACGTGTCCTCAAAGTTCCGCCGTACCTTATTGTTACGCCTGTATATGTGGGAAAACAAGTAGAAACTTCCGGGCCCATGTCTAAGTGTGCGGAATGTGTCTTGAAAGTTCGGCCGTGCCTTATTGTTACACTATGTATACAGCTCATAAATCTCATATTTTGTCCCGTATTGGCTCAACACAACTAAAGTTAAGTTATAAGTAGATTCCCACCTTCCAATACTTGTCAATTTTTATAATGGCTTTATTATTTACATGATGTCCGGCTCCATGGCTAAATGGTTAGCGTGCTGGCCTTTGGTCACAGGGGTCCCGGGTTCGATTCCCGGCAGGGTCGGGAATTTTAACCGTAATTGGTTAATTTCGCTGGCACGGGGGCTGGGTGTCTGTGTCGTCTTCATCATCATTTCATCCTCATCACGACGCGCAGGTCACCTACGGGTGTCAAATCAAAAGATCTGCATCTGGCGAGCCGACCATGTCCTCGGACACTCCCGGCACTAAAAGCCATACGCCATTTCATTTACATGATATAATCTAACTTAATCTCTAGGTGTATACTAAATAGGACATGTTTCGTTTCGATTATGGAACATCTTCAGCTAAAAGATTTTACAAATGGCAAGACAATTAAAACACATGTGATAGTTATGATGATAAAATAAAATGTTCATTCATGTTGGGTTAAAATTTCCAACAAGTCAGTGTACAAGTGACGAAGTAAAACTGGCGTAAGGGTTCTTCTTTATGTTGGAGACGTGTATGCTTGTTAATCTCGAAGATAAAATTAGATATATAAAATATTTTCTTAAAGTATAGTTATCGCAGAAACTCTTGAGAAATAACCGTAGTTGAAGTTGAGTTGCAGTTGGACTATTAAAATGAGTCTTATAGTCGATCGTGTCGTATTTAAGGTCCTCCCTTACGCCGTGTCGTCAACTGACGTCAGTTAGTTAGTTAGTTACAGTCTGTATATATGGAGAAAAAAGTAGAAACTGCCGGAACAAGTGAGTTGGCCACGCGGTTAGAGTCGCGTAGCTGTGAGCTTGTATTCGAGAGGTGGTGGGTTCGAATCCCACCATTGGCAACTGTGAAGATGATTTTCCGTTGTTTCCCATTTTCACTCCAGGAAAATGCTTGAGATGTACCTTCATCAGAAGTGCCAGCTCCCGCTGATTTAAGCGGGAGACTCCTTGTTTTTCGTCCTGTATTTTTGAAAATACCTGATTTTTTCCTCATTCCTTAAGTATCTGGAGAGAACAGATGTTCAGTGGGCACTAGCAAGACAGATGCAATCAGCTGGTGGTGTGGTTAAATGTGACAGAATCTCTAACTTAGTGCTTTTTATGTTATCATTTCCACATAGCAATGCCGACTGTGAGACTATTTTTAGCGTATTTACAGCGACAAAACCTCAGTTCAGATCAAAGCTTCCCGAAAAAGAATTCTGTAAAAATTAAAACTTAAAACCTGTACAACGAGGTTAATGCTTTGAGCGTAAATCCAGAACAGAAATTTATGAAGAGGCCTAAGGCAGTTACAATGAAGATTCTTGTCTTATAAAGCTCGCATACATGCAGTATTTCAGTATTTATAAAATACATCCAATATTTCGTTATGAATAAATTAATTAATTAATAACATAAATTAAATAAATGTGTTAAATATTCTTCAAAGTTACGCCATCATTGATGTGTGGTGTAACATGTCGGGATATGCCGGAAAAAAATTCTTCTGATTTTTTACTTTTAAAATTTGGCACGTCTGCTTCATTAAGGGCACAGCCGTTTCCTTCCCACTCCTAGTCCTTTTCTATCCCTTCGTTGCTGTAAGACATATCTATGTCGGTGCGACATAAAGGCAGTTGTTAAAAAAATCCAGCTTCGGACCGAGCTAGTTGGCCGTGTGGTCAGGGGCGCGCAGTTGTGAGGTTGCATTCGGGAGATGGTGGGTTCGAATTCCATCGCCGGCAGCCCTGAAGATGGTTTTCCGTGGTTTCATATTTTTAGTCCAGGAAAATGGTGGGGATGTGCCTTAATTAAGACCACGGCGTTTCCCTCCGACTCCTAGCTCTTTCCTATCCTTACATCGCCGATAACCTTCAGTGTGTTTGTACGATGTTAAAATCACTAGCAAATAAAAACAATAAAGTAAGTTAATAAAATAATTTAGAAACTTAATATAATGAAAACAAACAAACAGACCAATGTACCTCCGGCACAGATGTGTTACTTCTACACAGAATGGGTGACGTGGTGGCGGGAAAGAAGACAGCGGAGAGGCAAGCAGAAGTATATTACAAACTTAAAAGAAATAATGTGCTGAACATCTTTTTAAGCTCGTATTTTTTTTAATAGCATGGATATGTTGTACAGTGAATGGAAGTATCAATGGTATCGATAATAAGACACCGAGCTCGATAGCTGCAGTCACTTAAGTGCGGCCAGTATCCAGTAATCGGGAGATAGTGGGTTCGAACCCCACTGTCGGCAGCCCTGAAGATGGTTTTCCGTGGTTTCCCATTTTCACACCATATTTCCTATCCCATCGTCGCCATAAGGCATATCTGTGTCGGCGCGACGTAAAGCCACTAGCAAAAAATAATAAGACATTTCTAAGCATTCACAATACTTTTTTTCTTCTTTTCCCTGTTAACCGACTTGCTGCCCGTTTACATCGGATAAGCGGGACTGTACTGTATATCCAATTGAAAAATGGCATAGCTGTTTTGAATTTATTCGAATATCATTAGACAGCTATCCACCACACTCAGTGGCATACACACGACCTCCTGCTCTGTGTGTGGCCTCCATCGACTGAGACAGTGTATGAGATGGTCAAAGGAATTCATTACAGCGTATACCAATAAGGCTAATACTGGGCAATTAGCTAGAGCTAAATACAGGTGACAGCAGAGAAATAGACAGGGGGAGGGGGAAGAGGAGAAACTACATAATACATCCAATATGGAGTAACTTATGAGAATTGCTTATAGGGGAAATTACATGTCACACACCTATAGTGTCCCACAATAGGTGATCGTGTATGACGATAAACTGTCCCTTCGATGATCAGATTACCATATTAGCAGCACTAACTGTCTAGCACAGGCTTGCCAACCTCCATATTCTAGAGGAGAACATTACCAACCGTACAGTCTATTGCTGCTATAGTCGAGGGTGTTGTAACCATGGACTTCGGGTAGTCTCGAAGAAACCTACCTTTAATTCTATTTCCTCCGTTCGTTCATATCAACACCTTGCTCTTCGTTTCTACGCTGTAGAAAATTGTCCACAGACTGAGTCAGGGTTTGATATTGCACCTTGTGCATATAAAGTGAGTAATTAATTAATGTTATTGGCTTTACGTCCCACTAACTACTTTTACGATATTCGGAGACGCCGAGGTGCCGGAATTTAGCCTCACAGAAGTTCCTTCACGTGCCAGTAAATCTACCCACACGTGACTGACGTATTCCAGCTCTTTCAAATACCGACGGACTGAGCCAGGATCGAAGCTGACAAGTTGTGGTCAGAAGGCCAGCGCCTCAACTGTCTGAGCCATTCTGCTCGGCTAAAATGTGAGTGCTTAACCTACTATGCTACTTAGTAGTAATTCGTTTCAAGAGGCTTGCTTGATGAGATATTTAGGTCAAAATTCTGGCGTTTCTCAAACATCATAGGTTAACATTGCTCTGGCTGATATCACATAGATCAACCGTAACTTCGCCCTGTGGGTGGGAGTGGTAGAATATATGGCAGTTTTTCCTGCCTGTCGTAAGAGGCGATTGAAGTACAAGTTTAACTTTTGTTTTAAGTATAAAAAACTACTTTGTTGCGTAATCCTTTTTTAAGATGTGAAGAACTGTACCAAGTTCCTGTAATGTTACATTTTTTCTCCCTGACTTTTGTAACTTTTGATGTGTGAGTAGTTACTGTTAGGTATTGTTTAGAATTCTACATAAAATTAGTTTATGAATGGTTAATTTATTAAGATTTTTGCAACAGACCCCAGATTTTTAGGCAGCAGTAAGTTAGAATGCAAAGTGATTTGGTTATTAGAATGTAGGATTGCCAGGTTTTTGAAATGCCCATAACGGACAGGTCATGTGAACATTTGCTCAAGAAAACACTGAGATATAATTTACTGTACTGGGTATATTTACATCATAGGCACAACATTTATTACATGATTTTACTGATTCATCCTGTTCACAAAAGGTTTTAAATCTGTCTTTTCCTTAACTTCTAGCCTTTTATTCAATAATGCTGAATCTCCCTTAATCGCACGTTATAACCACACTAGTATGAACACACGTCTCACGCCACCAGAGCACAACACAAACTGACAGCTTTAGCTATTTCTGCTAAAAGAGTTTGAAAATGAAAGAATGCAGGGTTTCGTTAATTGTTGTGTTGACATAAACCAGATGCCTCTGTGTCTCACTCCAGTGAGTCCGGCACTTGGGCTTGGCCCTGGCCGTTCGCTCGCCGAATACACGTTTCGATCATAGTGCAGAATCGCTAGATGAAAAATAATGAACTGAAATGCAGGATCTCTAAATGCTACCGTAAACTGATAATTTTAACCATGGTAAAAGAGAGTTGTTTAAATAAGGGAATAAAAGGGCATCCCGTATGCTGTTAAAACGGGACAGTACTTCCGACCTTCAAATACGGGAAATCTCGTGTAATACGGTACAGTTGCCAACCCTATAAGGAAGGGTCATCTAGCCCGTTCTTCTGTAATGTAGCGAGAGTAACATAAATCCTAGGACCATAATCCTAATGTTTATGTAAAAATCATAGCATAACCTATTACTGCCTAAACATCCGTGATTTATTTACCAGTCCACTTCTGTTACTGGTTAAGTGTAAGAAAGAAACGGCTGTCCCTAATTTTCCTAGGATTAATGAATTATCTTCTATCGGAAACCCCCGAAACAAGTGGTAGCAGAGCGTGGTCTCTCAACTAGGGAGCGCGGATTGGAGACAAAGGTTCCCCTAGCTGAGTCTGGCATTACTTCCACTTAATATGTCTGCCCCAATTTCACCTTTCCTAACCGACCTCCCTTGGTCAACTCTTATTTTCTTCCGATCCCGATGGTATTAGGTGTGCAAGGCCTAGGGAGTCTTCGTGACCCTTGTCTTCCTTTTGCCAATACTTTCATTTTTCGAATGATCGGACCTCTTCATTTTCCCCTCATGAGATAGTATAGTTGCCCTGTGCAATATAATCGCCGCAACTCTTCGGTTGTAATATATGTGGATGCTGATGGCATACTTATAGGATCAAATGACAGAGGGGATCTGCAAGGTACGATAGTCAAATTTGAGAATTTCGTCATCAAAAGCAATCTTCCAATCAACAAAGCAAAACAGTACAGATACCTTCAATTTTACCTTGTAAGATAAGCTGAAGGAGTTTATATTTATCATGTCCAATGATATGGCCAGAGTACTCAAGTTTATTCCTTTTGACGTTATGCATGACCTCTAGCTATTTGTTCAGGCGTTGGAGTACTTCAATGTTAGATATTTTAAATAATGGAATAAAAATGCGTACCTTGTGCTGTTAAAACGGGACAGTACTTCATACCTTCAGATACGGGAAATCTCGTATAATACGTGACACTTGCCAACCCTATCAGGAGGTCGGATAGGAAAGATGAAATTGGAGCTGACATATTAAGTGGAAGCAATGCCAGACTCAGCTAAGGGAAACTTTGTCTCCAACCCACGCTCCCTAGTTGAGAGACCACGATCTGCTACCACTTGTTCCGGGGGTTTCCGATAGAAGATAATTTATTTATGCTAGAAATCTTAGGGAAAGCCATACCTTTCTTACACTTAACCAGTAACAGAAGTAGATTGGTAAATAGAGCCCGGATGTTCAGATGTCGGTAGCACCACATCTCAACGGATTGAAGTTTCTTTGGTGATGTTTGCTGTTATCGTCAAAGTCGTGGCACCATAACACCGAAGTAAACGGAGACGAAGATTGATCTTAATGTCCCTGTTACGGATTTGGCTGTCTCCCGTGACCAGTACTACTATATGAGGAATACCATGATTGCTATTAAAGGGTCGGTGACCTGGATTTTGGACCCCTTTGGGCAATAAGCATCATCTCTGAAAATAAGGAATTAATTGTGAATTGGATCCACTGATTTTTGGATTCATGGTCATTTTTTCATCATCATCATCCATTATAGATTCCAGTCAGTGGATACACTTCGAAGTTTTAATTATCGTGTCATTTCGGTGCACCTCGTACTATTAGGGGCCGATGACCTAGCTGTCCATTTAAACAACAAGTATAATCATCATCCGCCCCTGAAAACAACAGTAATTGAAATCTCCAAGATAACACTTCAAGACTGATATATGAGCTGCCCGTAGACAGATTCCTAGTAGAAGATCTAGGAACCAGACTGCAACGGCAGGGGCAGGAACTGACCAAACAAAAGAAACGGGTCGAAATTAGCCTAGACATGTACTTAATTAGTGCCGCACTAAATCGAAGCTGGAGCGGGCAAAACGATGACCTGATTAGTGCTGTAAATAGACTGACGATACTCGAATTCACCATAAACTGAGCGTCCGTCCAGGATTTCACCCGTCTGTGTAGAGAGAGAGAGAGAGAGAATATGTTTTTTGTGCAGCAATTCGTGTAAACGTTATTATTTCAGCAAGAGATTGAAATATTTATTGGAATATTGTACATTCGCACATTTGTGTGACGTTCATCTCTTATTGAATATTATAGTCGGGGAAGTGAAAGTGAAAAATGGTGAAATTAGATACATTTACTTTCTCATGACTTTGAAGTCTGTTCACCTTATGCAAGAGTTTTGGATGGCTGCAGATAAATTACACTGTACCTACGAGTCTTAGCTCGATACGGGTCACAGGTGTTACGGCAGCTCGCTTCGAGGCTTAACCCTATAAATCATAAGACAGTTTCATGACCTAGGAACCAAACTAATGAAATCTCTTTGTTTCTTATTACGATATAATACACCTGGTGTATTAAGTCCGTCACAGTGAGAAATTAGTCTTAAGAATATGCTTACCCCATTTATTATTTAGCTTTAGTGGCAGCATTTGGTTTAGAAGTGATGTCTGTCACGCCTTGCAGTAATAAATCGTATACAAGGTGATTCTTAAGTAGAGTCCTGATTTTTTAACAGTACTAGGTTAGAATGCAAACATACGAAAGCGAGTAACATGTATACTCTATACTGCACAACGGTTAAGCTATGAGATTTGCATAAACATTAGGGGTACGGTCCATCAGAACCCCTAGAGCTTTTGTTACTCTCGGTAGACTGTGGAAGAGCAGGCTAGACCACACTTGCCACTAACAAAATTAGTTTGCATTCTGACCTGTTACTAGCGCTGTACTCCAGAAATTCTCACAGGGTATACTCTAAGAGAAGGCATGACAAATCTCGGATGCAAGACCACCCTGACGTTTAAAATCAGTGGGTTATGGCTAGTTACAACGAACTTCCCTCAATTTGGCACACATCAGGCATATAGAAGATACTACTGTATGTTATGACGTCAAAGAAGAAATTCATACTTGAACAGAAGCGGCGATTGGGAATTAGAAGTGGGGGGGGGGGGAGACTGTGATATAGTGGGACGGGGTATATACATAAGAACAAAAAATGGTAAGTTTTTTAATACTGAGCGAATTTCCGCAGAGAGGTAAAGGTTGACCATTTACCAACTTAAGTGCGGTAATAATAGGTTTTCGAGATTTTTATTTAGTACTAAACAATCAAAATTTCACAAAAGGAACAATATTACATGTGTATTTCAATTAAATAGAAACGGAGTGATTAAAAGAAACATTTAGTGTTTGACTACACACAACGAAACTAACAGGCACTAAAGAGACTACCACCGAGCTCGATACCTGCAGTCGCTTAAGTGCGGCCAGTATCCAGTATTCGGGAGATAGTAAGTTCGAACCCCACTGTCGGCAGCCCTGAAAATGGTTTTCCGCGGTTTCCCATTTTCACACCAGGCAAATGTACCTGAATTAAGGCCACGGCCGCTTCCTTCCTCTGCTAGCCAAAAAACAAAAAAACAAAAAAAAACGGGACTACCAGACTGACGAATGCGCGCGGCATTTTGTGCGTATCTCCGATAGTAATTTTGTTGCTAATTAAAGGAAAGTATTAGCCGATAGGACAACAAGGCTTGTACAATTTGCTTTCTTAAACAATTACTAGTTTCAGTCGGCTAAAATGGAATAAAAACGTAATGTTTTCTTCACTGCTCACCCATCTGCCCCCCCCCCCTTCCACCCCTAATTGCCACTACTGTACTTGAATGTACTAATTTGAAAATCTTAATTCGCTTACACCGTAGTTTTCCACTGGACTTACTGTACTTTCATCTGTCCATGAAAAAGCAATCCAAAGTGCCTCTTTTGATTTGTGAATGACTGTACTTCCATCTGTTCATGAAAAACCAATCCAAGGCGCCTCTTACGATTTGCGAATGCACTTTTCAGTGGAACAAACTCTTGAATTAGTGTGTGTTGCAGTACCATGGTTTGCTGCCACGTATTCGTATATTTCTCAGGCTAAAATTGATCCACTGTTGAGACATTTGTATGTATGAACATAAGGCTGGAAACATAAGCGACGGACAGAGGTGACATTAAATAAATGATGGCCGATAATGTTATTCATCAAGCCGAACTTCCGGTGTTTACGTTTTTGACAGCAAATGTTCCGAGCAGTTGAAGATATTTGTAGGCGGTTTTCTCCTTATTGAATAGCAATACAGGGTACATTAAATAACCTGGAATGTGTCCGGTGCTGAAATAAGTACCGAAATAGCAATATCGGGTTAATTTTTTTTTTAATGTCAGACATGTAGCATTGCCGAAAGTGAGTACTGAGGTGTGCACATTTTCAAATGTGGCATCGCCATGAGAAGACAAGAGCTCGAGCTGGTGTCTCCGAGGAGAGAGGACATGCAAACATTGTCTGACCCGCACCTTCGTCATCTCTTCAACGCTCAGAACGTCAGCGCCTGGCAGTACAGCAACCACTGAACGTTCAAAGAAGTGGAGAACCTCTCCCTAAAACCGACTTGTAAGACGACAATAGCAAATCGTTGTTTCGGTGTCCGTGATTAAATAAAAGGAGAAACAAATCTAACGAATCTTAAACTGAAAGCCCCCATTTGCTCTGCTAATGTGTTGGTTACACCACATTCCCTTGTCAAGGTCAAGGTCGAAACTATTAGTGTGAGAGTGTGTTTTGATACCAGCACAGATGTTGCTTGTGCCATCTGTTACTACGTTCTGAATCCCTTGTTATACTCTCGGTGTCACTGAGAAAGATGCTCTAACATACACTTCACTAATGAGCTCTAAAATGGACGGATTTCTTGGAAGAGGGAAATAAACTATGCGCTCCTCTTTCTACAACCATGGGAGAAATTTATTTTCAGAGATTACTTCTGATATAAATTGTTGCTGAATAAATTTAAATGTGCCGTTGGAAAATATCCGAGTAATATCTCCACAAAATATCATTAAGACCATTAATGGACTGATTGGTGGTGATTATTATTATTATTATTATTATTATTATTATTATTATGGTGATGATGATAATAATAATGGTAATCAGAATGGATGACAACAGGTTAACCAAACAGATCTTCAAATATCTTTGGAACAGGAAGTCAAGAGGACCCAGGGTTCATGAAGTGAAAAATGATTTGGAAAGTAACAACATCAGAGAAGAAGGAGCAACAGAGAGAGATAGAGATTTTTAGAAAGAATGTGCTAAAAATGGAAGGATTCTACGGTCGGGAGGGAAAGAAAACAGGTTCAAAATGGCCCGAGGAAAGGAAAGGTAGGTATAGTGGGCAGAGGAAGGAGTATTAAAGAAAGAAGAAACAAAAAGGGACGAAGCATTGAAAGTGTCACGTGGTTCGTAGAAGACCCTAACGGAGAAGGAATAATAATAATAATAATAATAATAATAATAATAATAATAATAATAATAATAATAATAATAATAATAATATACTCCTTTGTCGCGTTTCCTGACACGAAGTCGGGGATACCGAGCTAGTTGGCTGTGTGTAGGGGCGCGCATGAAGATGGTTTTCCGTGGTTTCCCATTTTCACACAAGGCAAACGCTGGGGCTGTACCTTAATTAGGGCCACAGTCGCTTCCTTCCCGCTTCTAGCCCTTTCCATTTCTCTCGTTGCCATAAGACTTATCTGTGTCGATGCGTCGTAAAACAAATTAAAAAACGAGGTCGAAAATCAAGTGACGTGAAATTATATGGCATATTTTTTACGGCCGGATGCCATTCCTGACGCCAACCTCAGTCGAGGAGCTAATGAAGATTGAATTAAGTGTGCTAATTGAAACTGGGTAAGGAGGTGGAAGGAATCGGCTGCAGCCTATGAATAGAAAGTGAAAATGGGAAACCACGTTAAACCATTCCCAGGACGGCCGACGGTTGATTTCCAAGCTACTAGTTTTCCGAATGCAGAGATCGTCTGCACAGGCATAGCGCGTTAACACGCGCGACCACTCCGAGAAGAAAAAATGAAACTAAAGGGATAAATATTAGCAGACTTTTTAAAAACAAAATTCACCGTGATTGCTTAGATTTTGCAGAAGACCTTGCAACTTTTTCTAACAAAAAGAAGCAATCCAGGCCCTAGAAAAACTTAGTGAAATAGCGACAAGAAACGTACCCCAAATATAGTTTGAAAAGACTCAGTGTATAGAAGGAACTAAATTAAGATTCGACACTAAACCATGAATAGCCAAATTTAAAAAAAATACAAGGAGATAAATTCGAGTAACTGAACGAAATTATTCAGTCAGCAGGTATAAAGTATACAAAGGATGAACTGCTAAACTGCATTGATCCAACACAAACTAACACAGCAACAAATATACATTTTAAAAATGCAAAATTATGACACTATAACAGAGTCATGAGATCAGAGGATGTTTCCAAAATCCTGATAACTGGTGGCAGATTACCAAAAAATTAAAATTAAATTGAAACACAAGACAAAAAATCGCAGAAAAATACTAGGTCCAAATACGAAAATGGAAATTGGACGAAAAGGACACTACAGGAAGAATGATCACGTTACAAAAAAATCGCAAATACACTTTCAGGGAGGCGGTTAAAATTTTGCAGGCACCCATGTAGAATGGATAGCAACGGCTGACAAAACAAAGCAAAACTTCTAAACCTAGCACTATGCCTGAAAAACCGCAATAACGGACGGACGGATGGTTGGAGGGATGAATGGACGGACGGACGGACGGACGGACGGACGGACGGATGGATGGATGGACGGACGGATGGACGGACGGACGGACGGACGGACGGACGGACGGATGGATGGATGGATGGATGGATGGATGGATGGATGGATGGATGGATTATTTATCCTGGAAAAGTTAGGGTAGTTTCCATGTCTTACACTTAACCAGTATCTAAATTAAGGTTGATAACTAACTAATTACATATTATTTAAAGTAACCTATCAAAAACTTAAACTATGTAGAAGTATTGAACTAAAATTAACTACTTATACATTAAAATTACGAAAGTCAAGGGGAAAGAGCACAATAATACAGACAGGGAGTACGGGTTTTAAGAGATATATATATAAATAATAACGTTGTAGAATAAAGATAATTACTTAACATAATAGAATTATTTTTGAAATATAACTTTTGTCCTGTGAGTTTCCACCCAAGTTAAGAAAGGTACAGGGGAAGGTTAAAGTAGGCGGGAGGAAGAGGACTTCAAAGAAAAGAGGACAAGGTAGTAGGATAGTGTTAAGTCTTGCTGCCTTGCTATTTGTATCTTCCGTCAGATATTTTGCGGATGTGCTCTTAAATTTCGTGGACACTGATATCCCACCGAAATCGATAGTTGCAGTCGCTTAAGTGCAGCCAGTGTCCAGGATTCGGGAGATAGTGGGTTCGAACCCCACTGTCGGCAACCCTGAAGATGGTTTTCCGTGCTTTTTCAATTTCACACCAGACAAATACTGGGGTTGTACCTCAATTAAAGCCATGGCTGCTTCCTTCCTATTCCCAGCCCTTTCCTGTCCTATCGTCTCCATAAGACCTATCTGTGTTGGTGCGACATAAAGCAACTTGTAAAATAATGGCAGCTTGTACTGTACGTCAACGATGAAGAAATACAGTTCATTGAAATTGTTAAATATCGGCCTGCCCCCGACGGGTATGTTATGCTAGTTTAGTCATAATTATGTCGGTAGAATGCTATCTTACACTCTTCCTGCTGCACTTGACATTGCTGGTTGTTTTTTGTTCATATGTCATAAGAAGTTGACAGCCGTCTTTGATATTGTTTACTACTACCATGACAAGTTGTACATCTGCAGCTGTTGACGGTTTCTTATGAAAGAAAGCTCCGGTCTGCTGTCGTCTCATCCTTGACCTTGCTTACGCAGGCCAATGATCTTTTACTGTTATGACTAATCAGTTGATGTCGCACCGAATGCGGTTACGGCTGCACTGTTTGTTGTGTGACTTCATACCTGGAAGCGACACCCGAGGATCTTGAAAACGAGACTTCTTTTAACTGCATTCTTCGCTTAAATCTATTATCTACGGATGTGTTACAGAGAAATGGGATGGGACGTAGCTTCTTTATAAATTCCCCGAGAAAAAAAAGCAAACAAATATTACCGGGGAAATCTGGACAAAAATTCTATATTTTGGTCATTTTGGCGAAACAAATTGGCTGAAATTGAAAGGATTGAGTTTATTCTTTCTTGTCACGACGTTATTCCGTTGATTTCAAACAATTAATCACATTAATGATGCTTTATTTACCAGTCTGCATACAGCAGAAATGGGCTTGACGTGTGCTTTGTTTTATTTTTACGCATTATTTCCATGGTTCTTCCATAATACTCTGCTAAATGTAACAAAATGTATATGGTATATGTAGCACAGCTACATTATAAAACCTGTGTGTGGAATTTTTTATTACAGAAATTTTCAAATAGTAGGAATCTTTAAATCCCAAATTTTACAACATAAAAGTACAAAAACATTATTACAATATTTCTCCTTTTTATAAATTATGTACAGAAAACTCAGTACACATTGAGTTTTAAAAAATTATTATGAACCTAATTCCAAATTTTCTTGAACATCTCAATTAGATTTCATGAAAAAATGGAATTAAATTTTTCAAAATGTTTTTTGGAAAACTCTTAAATATACAATAAATAAATTTTCGTGATATCCCTACTTTTATTTAGCTGATATTCCCACACTATTTCATGACAATCCATTCGTTAGGTGAAAATATCTGTTTATATCCAGCAGTGGCGGCTCGTGACAAAATTTTTAGGGTGTTCACAACAACATTTTTGTTCATGTCTCAAATCAGCAAAAAAGTAGCATAGGTACAAAAATCATTTCCCTAACAGTTCCTTGTACGGTTCCTTCTTCACAAATAATTTGGTAGAACCCCTGTAACCGTTGATAAATTTTATACGAGACTAATTTGTTAGTGTAGAACTAAAGTAAAATGCACAATAACTTTATTACACTGCCGAATATTGAAGGATGCGAGCACTATTCTTGGTTTTTAAATAGCACGAACTTCACCTGGGTGTTAGTGTAGAACCAAACAAAACCCCATGGCCCACCAAGCGAGTGCTGCTCAGCCCGGTGGTCTGCAGATTACGAGGTGTCGTGCGGTTAGCACGACGAATCCTCTCGGCCGTTATTCTTGGCTTTTTGACCGCTATCTCACCGTCAGATAGCTCCTCAATTGTAGTGGACCTCTAACCAGCCCTCAGATCGAGGTTAAAATCCCTGACCTGGCCGGGAATCGAACCCGAGGCCTCCGGGTGAGAGGCAGGCACGCTACCCCTACACCACGGGGCCCGCAGAGTTCTACTGTGTCATATGTTAATTATTCTCGTCTTGGAAATTATAGACAATACTACCGTAGGGAATTCAATACTCGCATTTTTGTGTGCATGAACATTTTCATGTTTATTTATTTTTGCACTCAAATGAGCAAGGTCTGTGCACCCAGCTGAATTCCATTCACTTCTTTCTTTGTTGAACAATAAACAGGGCAAACAAAAAAGCGCGTTCCTAGATCTACATCCACAGAGCCACTTGCGTGTTTCGTACACTTCTCTCTTAAACTTACGCCTATACTCGCGTTTGTCAGTTTTTGTAAATTTTTCGATAATCAAATCTGGTCTGTTCGGTCCAAGCCTTTTAAATTCTAACTTATCCTGATAGGTTAATATTTCACTGGTTAAAATTACCTGAACCGAATTCATTTCCTCTTACACAAAGAAAACCATGGTCACAAACCATACAAACACAGAAGCAGAACAGAACACTTAAATTAATTTCACTTGAAAAGATTTTCCAGTCACAAGGTAAAGCAAACTTCTTCCCTCGATTACAAACACCTGTTCACAACGAGCTAGAAAATGCCTATTCAGAATTAGGGTACTAGCGAAATCTGCCGGTAATGTAATGCAATAGTAGTTCCTGGGAGGCAGTGGCTAACCGTAATAGGGGAGGTGGCGGACCCTTGTGGTCAACTGTCATACTGCCACTGGGTTGAGGGTGGCTCTAGACGACAAGGCACGTACCTTGCCGTGCTCTTCGCTAATGGGAATATCAGTGCAGAAAACCCTGACGTCATCTGCTTTGCGCATGCGTATAGTCTTCAGCACAAAAGCGCATTATCCAGTGTGCTCGCTGCACTGTCAGTCAAAACGAACAACTGTCGGTGTAACGGAGCTTCGATATAAGTCGAATGCTTTCGATTGATTGTTGAAATCAGGTCGAAAGAAAGGAAAGTTTTAAATTATCCATGAATGCGTAAATATATATTAAAACTGGGTGTTCACGTGCTCCTGTGCTCCTGAGAGCCCACCGCCACTGATATCCAGAGTGTCCCCTTAAATCAGAATGTAAAAGTATGTGAATTCAAAACGCTGAAATTCACGACACCGCTAATTATAATATATTCCGTTGTCTTCAGGAGTCATAAAAACATTTGTCACGAGATATAGTATGAATGCTATGCTATTTTTAGGAAATAAAAGGACGTGAGTTTTTAATACACTTTGGACTGGTAAAAGCAGACTCTATCTCTTAGCCCTAAAACCAAAAGAAGGCTCTTGAAAGTTTTCCCAAGCTGGAGCGAGCCACTTTACTGCTAATGATCCCCCGCCTGTCGGTCGCCTCTTCTCTTTCCCTATTCCTACCACGTCAAGAGACTCTCTCGGCTCGGAGGCACTGATTGCCGCAGCCTGCCGTGCTGGAACCGAACAAACAACATCGATCTCGCTCTGTCTGCAGCCAGCCAGCCTGCCTGCCTTCGCGAGCATACTGCTTAAAATGAAACGTGGCCAAGGAAGATAAACAATTTAATTAGCTTCATTAGAGGAACTGACCACATCCACAGGGTGATCCGCGAAGAGATGACTTCATGTGCGGCCTTCATATTTTTAGGAACGAGACTCATATTGTAAAACTGTGCTGCAGTAGGTGGTCACAAAAGGAAATTCCTTTAAATTTTGTAAATAATACATTTAAGTTTCTTATTGCTTTGGTTGATAAAACAAAATTGGGAACCTGTCGAGTATGTACCGACTGTGCCTTCATCCAATCCACCCTATCCTTGATGTGCCTTGTGTAGGTAGTTCCAGGTGTTTGCAGCGTAGTTGCTTCCGTTTTATAGACGTTCTCCATTTTCATAGTAGGTTTTCCGTTTTAAAGGCTGTGCGGTAAATCATCTGCACTGTCTTCTGATGGTTAATGATAAATAGGCCCGGATTTTTAGGGTAATATGTTAAGTGTGCAGAGTAATTTGTTTGTTAGGAAGAATCGTCTTGTCCGCTCCTCCGTAATATAGCGAGAGAAACATAACATCTAAGCGGTTCTGATGGGCTGTACCCCTAATATTTATGCAGAACTCATAGCACAATGAATTGTTGTACAGGATAGAGTATACTTCTTACTCCCTTCAGTATGTTTGCATTCTAACCTATTACGGCCGAAATATGTGGCCTGTAATTATCAACTTACATCTGCCCACATCACTAGCTAGTGGAAGCTTTAGTTCACACACATAAACTTGTGTTCTGTTCTAAGTATTTCCAGAGAGACACTATATGCATTTAAATTCGAACATTATGAATTCATTGCATAGTGACATGACCCTGATATCATCGGTTACCTGTTCATTCTCTTCATATCTCTGTTATTGTCTGTTCTTTCCATTTCTGTGTCAAGAACTTCTTTCGTAAGGTGAACTGTCCGAGTTTAGAGAAATGTCGCAGAAATAAACATCAACATTACGATCATATAATTTACTCCACTGCTTTCGCTAGTTTATCATCCCTCAGGATGGCATGCAGCAACCGAACATACATACCACAGTTTCATACCATTTATCACAGAGGAATAGCTCCAAAGGAGATAGCGGTGTTAGCATCTCTCAAAACTTGTCACTTTAATTTTGACAGTCTAAAATTCAGATCGAGTGTGGTCGATGAAATAACAAGCTTCATGTCATAGTACATTGTGAAGAACCATTATGAAAACGGGGGTTATTTTCAGTGTATGAACTGAAGGATTGATTCATATTTCGTATAAAAGAATTATTATTATTATTATTATTATTATTATTATTATTATTATTATTATTATTATTATTATTATAATAGAAATTGATTGAAATTGCCCCTAAAACCTTACACGAAGTGTGCCACAAACGACTGCATTTGTGCTGCTACGCTGTGAGAGTCCCAACAGTGCTGGATGCTGTCCTAATAGTTCACAATGTAATCACCGATCGATGAGAGAGCTGACAGCGCAAGGAGGAGAAAGGAGGTGGCAGAGCTAGCTGAAGTTAATCTAGAAACTTCTCGATGTTGAACTCCTTGAAATATTTGATCACGTTCAGGCCAGGAAGAGACAATCCTTCTCTTTCAAACATCTTCTCCTCTCAGTATTTTTCATGAAGTGTAGTTTGGGACCATCTATCAGGGATCGTCCATGAATCAAATGAAGTCACAGTTTCATTGACAGTTTTTATCCATTGCGTTGATTTCTATATCACTACTTCAATGCGTGCTTAACTCTCAACTATGTCGTCATTTACAGAGAAACTGGTTGGATAATGTTGTGGAGACTTCAATGAGCGTGTCTTTCATATGTACGTATACTGGTAAGTTTCTTATTGATATTGAACAGATATGGTGAACGCGGTGGTCTTCTGAGCCCAAATTAGCGGGATCGATCGCGGTTCTGTCCAGTAACATATGAAAGCGCTTAAATACCCCAGCTTCTTGTCGGATTTATCATTTCGTGAAAGGCTTCTACGGGGCGATATTCCTCCAACTCGGTTTCTCCCAAAACCGTAAAACTACTTGGTGAGTCATGAAATTATTATTATTATTATTATTATTATTATTATTATTATTATTATTATTATTATTATTATTATTACTAAAACATTGCTCATTAAGTTACGACCAACTGTATACAATAACCTGCCATGGAATCAGGATTTTTTCAATATTTCTTGTTTTAAATATAACATTCCCTGAACAGACATTAAAGGAAGAGGGATATTATGCATGCAATGAAATACAATCCTCCTGTACCATTTTTCTGAGTTTCCTTCTTTAAGATTAATATCAAATTTCTTAGCACTGTGAAGTCCAGCTCTTGGCAGGGTAATTAAGGGCAAGCGACTTCATTTCATTTTCCACTTCTTCACATTGTGCGTACTCGTCCGCTTGGGAGTGATCAAATCCGCATATACAATTTTCTTTTAAGAACTTCAAATAATAATTATAATCCACGACATTTCTGAGATCATGCTGTTTCTCCAAAAACAAGTGTTCGTAAATTTTTGCACGTTAAACCACATTCCAGATATGTAACAGGTGAGGACGATAATTGAAATGGAAGTGGAATACTGTGAGATATGCTGCTGTATCTTTACAGCTACGTCATTGGGTACTCGTGTATGGATATTATTCGTACCACGTAAGTCATGCGGCAGTTCGTTCTTCTCAACGAGCTGTGCCAAACAAAAAACAGTTTTACCAGAAACAACCCGTAAAATCAGGAAGGCTTTTCTGCAGATCTTACCTCGAGTTTCCCTGTCCTTACAAAATATGTGTAGGTTTCTGCCACTATTCACGTGTAGAATAACATTGTGGTCGCGGACATAATTAATGTACAGTCCCAAGATTTGCCTGGTGTGAAAATGGGTAGGGCCTAATCACGGGAAACAGTCTTCAGGGCTGCCGACTCTGGGGTTCGAACCCATCTCCCTAATGCAAGCTCACAGCTGCGCGACCCTAACCCCATGGCCAGCTCGCTCCGTTTATTATTATTATTATTATTATTATTATTATTATTATTATTATTATTATTATTATTATCGTGCAATATTTTCAAAATCTCATTTTAGAAGTGGATAGGTAAAGTCTACTATCGCATTTGCATTTAATTCATTGTAATTGTTTTCTAAATCTGTATTAATTGAATATTCGTTTTCCTGGCGACGAATATTGCTTTTCATTTCTGTATAGCTACAATAGTCCTTCACCGTCTTATTTATATACATTTGGTAACTTCTGTATTGCTAATGTAAAGTTGCCTGTGAAAGAATTAGAGTGCATTTAGTCATGTTGTGCTCGATTTGAGGAAACATGTGACAAAGTGTGGAATGATAATTGGTCACTTGTTTTGATGCTTGTTTAACAGTGTATCTTGAGTGCTTGTTGATGGTGTAAACTCGTGTGGTTTGACATGTTGAGCTACACATGTATACCTCAGGGAATAACAGCCCCTGCTGTATAGGCATTACATAAATCAGTGTTGTATTGCGGCTCGGCTCAAGGAGAGACAATGGCGCTCACAATAATTGATTGGCTGCTTATTAAGGCGTGTTATATGTCGGCGAAGGGAACGGATAAAACCGCCGAGCGAAGTGCTGGCTAGTCGCGGTGGAGTGAGAGCAATATTGGGAAGGGTCCTAAGTGCTTTCCGGTGTAGGGAGCATTAATGGCTGCTACTCCTTCGGGTACAGTCAAGACTGCAAATCTTGTGTTGCTCATTTCACGAGAAGAAACATCAGAGCGTGTGCTCCCTTTACAAAGTTTTCAACGAACTAATTACGCCAAGATGGTTCATTTTTCAAGTCTCGGCTAGTATTCAGGTACCGGCATGGAAAAAAAGATTTTTTTATATGAATCAGTTACACGGGACGGAGATAATGTTTCTTACAAGGAGTTGTCACGAGGAAGAAATATTCATTTTTTGTAAAATAATTAAGATGCTAATATAAGCATTTTCAGCACAACACAGTATATCTTCATATCGCGATGATAGAACGGACCTTCATTTGCACATGATATCCCAATCACAGGGACGTTACTTTTCGTTTCTAAATTGTCACACGCATTGGCCGGGATTCGAATTATGGCCGCCTTAGAGAGAAGCCAATGATGATATCACTCGGTTATCAGTATGCGCCCATCACCATAACGAGAGAAAAGTGTGTCGGACTAAGAACTGATCCCTGAGGTACTCCAGCGTTAATACTTATTTCTCTACTGAAGTAAATAAGTTATTACATAAATAAATTAAAATCTTCCGTTTATATGAAATATTTCTCGAGTAGTTGGAGACACTGTGACTAATTTTTGGGTTGGCTTGAAGTATAGGACTGGATGCCCTTCCTGATGTTACGTGATTTCTCTTTTGAATATCTCACTCTGGGATCCGTTAGGATTCGAAATTAGTTAAATATTTAAATTAACAAATGTGGATAGCTTGCTTGCACTATTAAAAAACTATTATAGTTTTACAAAAATGTAACTTTAATATTTTTTCAGACTATCGAACGCTAATTATAACACCATAAGACACCTGTTAAAACACATTATTAAACAAAGAATAGCATGCTTCGTTTTGGAAGAACATCATCATATTCTATCGAATCACACTTTTTTAAATTGATGAAAATTGTTTAGAAATATCGAAACATGTGTCTTAAATTCTATTTATTCTCTTTAATACTTAAAAGTTGGAACTTACCGTAACGAAGTGCTCCAGTAGTTCATCCTCTCTCCGTACTAATCCAACAAAGACTGCCAGGTGGTTTAACGCTTTTTTATCGGCGTTTCTCGGTAACTTTCCGTTTTGTCATGTTCTGGTGGTCATCAGCTACTTTGAATTGAACTTTAAGCTTTATATTATTATTATTATTATTATTATTATTATTATTATTATTATTATCGTAATTGTAGTTTATTGAGCATTAGGGAGTAAATGTGTCTGGAGTAGCTAATACACTTCGTAAATCCAGGAATTTACTTTATACAAGATATCCTAACCCATATTCCAAACATTCAAGTCAGAGTAACCTCCTGTTTGACTCATTAAACGCTAGGTGCAAAAAGTGTGAATTGTTGTTCAGAAATTACGTAGTGCGAATATGGGGTATTTTTTGAAATGGGTGTGGTTAGTTGGTTTAATAAGCATTTCATGGGCTGGCTAGTTTACCGGTAATTGTCGGTTACGTCATTTTCCGGTGACGTCGGCGCCATTCTCGGAAGTGCATTTGTAGAATATTATTGTTGCTGTTGTTGAGTATTAGGGAATGAATGTAAGTTAATAGTTTTGATGAAGTAAAAGTATGAAGTTGAATTCAAAGGTATAGTATAAGACATAAATAACAGTAATAATAATATAATTTTGTGGACTTGAAGATATCCGGAAGAGAGATAGAAAAATGCTAAGGAAAATTCTGGGCCAAATTAAAGAAATAGGGAGGGGAAACTCAAAGCTAACAAAGAATTGAATCAAAGAACAGAAGAAGTGGTTGAACTGATGATAAAGAGAAGGTTGCAATTCTGTGGACACTTGTTGAGGATGGACAACAGTAGACTAATGAAGAGAATCTTTGTTTTCTTCAGGAAGAGGAAGAGAGACGTGAGGTTGGACTTGATGAAGATGGGGGTCTGGAAGATTTTTATCATGGACAGAAATCAATTCAGACAACTCGTCAAGAAATTCCGCGGTTTCCAGGAGACTGGGGAAACACTAGTGAGGAAAGGGAGGTCCTATGGAGAAGAACAGAGGAAGGAAGAAGGAAACAGTATGAAAAACTGGCAGAGTGAAGGCAGAGAAGACAAAAAATACTGCAAAGTTTGTCAAACCTGGTCCATAGACGGCCGAAACAAAAAAGTAATAATGCTAATATTTTTACGTATAAAAATACCACTTACTACTTTTGGCGGTTTTCGGATACGCCGAGGTGCCGAAATTTTGTCCCTCAGCACTTCATTTATGTGCCGGTAAATCTACCGACACGACGTGATTTGAGCACCTTAATATACCACAGGTCTGAGCCCCAGGATCGAACCAACCATGTTCGGGTCGGAAGGCCAGTGCTTCAACTGTCTGAGCCTCTCATCCCAGTACATTATTTTTCGTGATAGCTAATAACCTCCTAAAATGCCTAGAGCGGGTAAGAGGCTGCGTAAATTCAGAAAATTTGCTATTCCATAAATGTCTGGAGTTACATTTAATCATAGTAACCTCCTTTGGGATTCCTTCTTAAGAAAGAAAAGTTTCAGTATAATTTTATGTATTTTAAATATTAACTGAGAATTGTTTCAACTATTTCAGATTTTCGGATGAAAGCAAATTCGAATCAACGGAGTTTTAGTGTACCTGCTTTTCCGACTGCTAGCTCTACTCCGCAACAAGTGCTGTGAGAAATTGTACGGTTTGATCCATAAATGTATTTAACCTGTTCTTTGAAATGTAACTGCCCCAACTACAACCAACAGCTTGTACCATACCACTCTCAGTAATGTGTTTCAGATCCATATGGGCAGACCGGGAGGCTGCTTGTGAGGCTGTGTAGTGAATTAGAGTGCGGTTTAATATCGCCCGTTTGTGGACGGCGCCGAGAACGAAATAGAGGGGTTTTTTTTCTTCTGTAAATCTTGAACGGAGAAAGAAGAAGCGGATAAAAACAAGCGCGAGGTTATAAAATCTCAAAAGACGAGATGACGAGGAAAACGTGAAGCTATGGGAAGAAGAAAAATCAAGCAAGGCTGGAGGAGAAAGCGACACGAAAGAATGTCATAAAATACCTCGATGGAAAAATGTAAAAACAATTTGTCTATCAGAAATCGTTATTGTAAATTGGGAAATAAATATAGCTGGTTCTCAGAAACCCGAACGAAATTGAATTCTTGCTGCTTTAAGGCTGGGTGAGAGTTGTAACGAGTGTTTATGCAAGTACTGTACGTCTTTCAAGTAAATCAATAGGCATTTAACAGAATTAGGGCAAGTGGGAGGTTTATTTGAACTCGTGTTCCGTTATATCAATGGTCTTCTTCTTCTTCCAATTACTTAGAATAGCATTCTCCCATCACCTGAAACTGATGATGATGATGATGATGATGATGATGATGATGATGCTTGTTGTTTAAAGGGGCCTAACATCTAGATCATCGGCCCCTACCACCTGAAACCGTAGTGAGAGTAATCATTTCCTGTAGGCCTAATATATAGATGGTTTTGTTTATTACACCTTGTTTATCTGTTACTACAGTAAACATTATAATGAAACGTATTAATTATTTCCACCCAAATTCCAGATTGTATTTTAAAATTTATTTATTTATTTATTTATTTATTTATTTATTTAGGAGCCTCAGCGGTTCAGGCGACAGCGCGCCGGCCTCTCACCGCTGGGTTCCGTGGTTCAAATCCCCATCACTACTTGTGTGATTTATGCCGGACAAAGCGGAGGCGGGACAGGTTTTTCTCCGGGTACTCCGGTTTTCTCTGCCATCTTTAATTCCAGCAACACTCTCCAATATAATTTCATTTCATCTGTCAGTCATTAATCATTGCCTCAGACGAGTGTGACAGGCTTCGGCAGCCGGCACAATTCCTATCCTCGCCGCTAGATCGGATCTTCATTCATTCCATTCCTGACACAGTCGAACGACTGAAAACAGGCTGTGGATTTTCATTTTTATTTATTTATTTATTTATTTATTTATTTATTTATTTATTTATTTATTTATTTATTTATTTATTTATTTATTTATTTATTTATTTAGTCCTAGATGTTAATAATGTTATGTAATATATTAGAACGTGTACAGTACGCGAAACTTTTATTGATACTTCGGCTCCCTAGTGCTGAATCGGTAGACCTCGGTTCTCTTCGAGATTCGTATTGGCAACCTTTGACACACAAACTATGAATCGATTATGCATCGCCGTGAGACATCTGAGAATTCATGCTAGGAACAAGATTCGCATCGAGAACTTTTATATAATGTGTGTGTGGCATAGTTGGTGGCTTAAAATGATAAAGGTTTAGAAAATACATATCGATCGATCATACTATCGATTCAATTCAGATTTCTTTTCCATTCAGTTGGCAGTATTACCGGAACCGGGGTAACTCCCTCCTTACTACTCACCCCCCGCAAAACGAAGTATCACTAAAAGTTTCGCGGAATGTATCTTACGCTTCACAAGTTGTATTAATGTTTACTTTTGTTTCAAGTCTTTATACAGTTATCCTACAATTACAACGTACATTATGAATGAATGATTGCCTAAATCGATGAATTATTTCATGTTTGAATTGCGTTCATGACGAATTATTAAACACCTTCTTTCCCGGTCATCGATAGCTGCTAACTGGAGAGAGAAAATTCGTTAATGATTGATTGATTGATTGATTGATTGATTGATTGATTGATTGATTGATTGATTGATTGATTGATTGATTGAATACTCTCAGCCTACTGCAACGGAACCCCAGCAGCTATGGACATAATATTCTATTATGGATGAATGAATGCATAATGGGTGAGAGCTTCGCGACATCAGAACCCAAGACCATACGCGGTCCATTCAGTAAGGAACGTGCTCCCATAAGGCAATGAAAATAATAAATTAAAGAACTTACGTTCGATTCTATAGCTATAGATTTTTAGCCAGCCCAGTGCTGTATTTTAACGTCCTGGGTTCGTTTTTCGGCCCGTTCACGGTTAAGTGTTATGGCGATGATGGGATAGAAAAGGGCTAAGAGGTAAAGGAAGCTACCGTGGCCTTAATTAAGGTACAGCCCCAGCATTTGCCTGGTCGGAAAGTAGGAAACAGCCGGGTTAGGTGGCTCAGACGGTTGAGGCGCTGGCCTTGTGACCCCAACATGGCATGT
This sequence comes from Anabrus simplex, assembly GCF_040414725.1. Classification (NCBI taxonomy): domain Eukaryota; kingdom Metazoa; phylum Arthropoda; class Insecta; order Orthoptera; family Tettigoniidae; genus Anabrus; species Anabrus simplex. Next base: position 44,766,370 of record NC_090275.1, read on the forward strand.
TTGATCTTTGTTCAGTCCGGTGGTATTTAATGGTGCTCAAATATATTAGCCTCGCGTCCGTATATTTGGCACGTAAAATAACTCATGCGGGACTAAATTCCGGCACCTCGGCGTCTACAAAAACCGTAAAAATAGTTAGTGGAATGTTAAGCCAGTAACATGATAATAATAAAAAATGGGAAACAACGGAAAACCATCTTTACACCTGCCGACACTAGGGTTCGAACTCAGTATGTCCCAGATGCAAGCTGACATCTGCGCGCCCCTGACCGCGTGGGCAACTCGGTCGGTCAAGAATTTTGATTCTGCGCCGAAGAGTAGAACGGGGTTCACTTGATACGAGATTTTCTCAAGCTCTTAGTTACAGGAAGAAAGCGCACAGTGAGAAGATGATGCTACTGACCAAGTACACTTAGACGAACAGTTGTTGCGACGTAAAGCCAGGTGTGTGAAACTGGTTGCCATGGATACAGCGGTGTTGGTAAATTTATGAGGGTAATTGCAGATTGACCCCGGCCAAAGAAACATCCATGTTAAAAATCCATCGTGCGATAAGGAAAGTCGTGGTACAAGAGCATATTGAAACTGGTCTGCTCGTTATCTTTGCAAAACATTTGCCCACCACACGACAGAAGTAAGGAGTTGCTTGCTCAGTTCCCCGAGTGCTGCTATTGGTGATAACTAGAGGGCGGATTTTGGGCGTATTTGCATGCTTTGTTTGTTTCAAGATAAAATATGCCTGTTTAAATTTAAAGTCAAGAATTGCATGTTTGGTCCGTATTGAATAGAGATTACAAAACAATAAGTTGAATTGTACAAGATCCTCCTTTTCAATGCAACAGGACCAACAACACATCTTGTAATATGCCTGTAACAAGTAAAGACTATTCATGCCATTTGAAATCGAATCGCTAAGTTTCGTAGGGCATATAAATGCATAATTGCAGTTTATATTATTATTCTGTATATTCAAATCGGGGCACAAATGCAAAGAAAATGAATATGTAAACAAAATTCCATTCCCAGCCGGAAGCATTTGCAATGCATTGTTGCTGACAGTCGACAGTATTAACGAGAGCTTGACAATAGGTAAATTCTTTTCGGTGGCTTTTGGTATTCCGTTCGGATGTTGCAATCATATAAGGGGTGTTTTTTAAGTAAGTACCGTTTTGATATAGAAAAATAGTAATGCATTTTTAAACATTTTTTTATTACACGTAAGCCTATACCTTATACTACTTCTCAACGCAAGTTCCAGGCATATTAAGGCACTTGTCATACCGTGCAGCCAGCTTCTGAATTCCTTCCTCATAGAAATCTGCCGCCTGATGCGTCAGCCACTGCCGCGTGGTCATTGTTACGTCATCTTCGTCGTCGTGGCGTTGACTTCCTAAATACTCTTTCAGGCGCAGGAAGAGGTGGTAGTCACTAGGTCACGACTATACGGAGGAGGATTAAACTGCCCTAACCAAATGTAGCTATGACGTTTCGGGTTCGATAAGCCATGTGAGGTCGCACATTGTCATGAAGCAAAAGAATCCTCCTTGTGAGCATGACAAACCCTTTGTTTTGGATTACGTGAGCACAACTTCCGATAATCTAAGCGTCCTGACACAATTTCATAAAGAACACTCCCTGCTATTTCAGGCAACTCATAAATTAATGACTAAATCGTAAAGCATGAGTTTTCTCGAACCTTTGCATCAACGTTTTGCACCAAGTCTTTAGTATTGACAGATGGTCCCCCACTACGCTTCTTGTCGTGGACAGACAAATACCATAGTTCTAGTTTACTAGCGATAAGTACCATTATTAGGGGCCGATGACTTGGATTTCGGACTCCTTTAGACTACAAGCATCATCGATTCAGTAATATTGCTGTAGGAGCAGTCCCTTGGTCAGTAATATTGGTTTACGTCAGAGTCTGTGTTTTTGAGGCATTGCGGGTCGGATCCACTGATTGTTCATATCCATCCATTCATTCTTCGTCCTCACGTTTTGAATTCTGGCCAGTGGAGGATTTTGGACTTTTAATTTGCCATTGTATTTCATCTCATTTCGTACCATTACGGGCCGATGATCTAGATGTTAGGTCCCTTTAAACAACAAGCATCATCATCCTTCATCGTCGTCGTGGACATTAGTACGGCCTTCTTTAAATGTTCTAACCCATTTTCTTACCATTCCTTTGCTCATAGTGTGTTCTCCATACACTTCACTAATCTACCGATGAATTTCAACAGCTTTCACACCTTCTTCATTTCAAAATCGGATTACAGCGTGTACTTCACACTCGGCGGGACCATTAATTGTCTGAGCCGTTTTCAGTATGCACAAAGAAACATAAATACGGACGAATGCCTCCATAATGGCGTTTGTGGCTAGCCTACAGATGTACATACCGAGCGCGCATGCTCTGAACGACGATCGAAGCGCTGGAGCGGCCATATTTAAAAGCGGTGCTTACTTTAAAAACATGCTTCGTAGAAATATAATGATACCTGAAATAGTAGAGAGGAGAGATTCTTCTTTGATACTTGGCAGGGACCAGCCACAAAAATCATTCTTTCTTGTACTGTAAAAGAATTAAAACTGTATGATGCCACCATTTTCTTTTTCGTGTCCAGACAAATAGTTTGTAGCTCTAACTTACCTTTCATCTTTACTGTTCATCTTTTCTTCTAGTATCGTCGGTGGATGCAGAGTGGGTCACGACTGCTCCGTGGTCCAACAGCTCTGCACTCCGACCGGCCAAAAGAGCAGAGGAGGGGGGTCACGGCTCTACCGTGACTCCACGCCTTTGCATCCGGGAGACGGGACAAGACTGGACCTCACGGCTGGCCCCAACCGTCGGTTATCCTGAGAATGATTTTCTGTGGTTTTCCGTTCTCCTGCACTAACGCGAATGCCGAGACAGTTCGTAGTAGAGGCGGAAAACTATCGATAGTGCTATCGATAGTTATCGATAGCGACCACTATCGTCTGACATCGATAGTCAGTTGCCTACTATCGATAGTCAACGATAGTTTTTTTTCCGTTATTGACTTATTTTTCTCACTAACAGAAATTGTACAGATGTTTCACTGTTTGGTAGTAACTTTAATATACCGGTTTAAAATTGTGAACTTCATATATAGATGCCCAAAAGGAAGATACCTGACGTTTGGAAGTGATTCAGGCGTAGTGAGGATGAAAAGTTAGCTAAGTGCAATGAGTGTGGAATACTGTAATAGAACCCCTACACCAGAATATCCGTAAATGGAATGATATTAGATCGTTCAGTATTTACAATATTACATTGTTTCCACGCGAATGTATGTGCTACATCACCATTGTTTCCGACAAAATATCTTCCTCACATTCATTAGAAATACCAGGTCATCATGCGAAAAATCATTATTACTACTGTTTTTTTTTTTTTTTTTTTTTGCAAGTTGCTTTACGTCGCACCGACACAGATAGGTCTTAAGGCGACGATGGGACAGGAGAGGGCTAGGAGAGGGAAAGAAGCGGCCGTGGCCTTAATTAAGGTACAGCCCCAGCATTTGCCTGGTGTGAAAATGGGAAACCACGGAAAACCATCTTCAGGGCTGCCGACAGTGGGGTTCGAACCTACTATCTCCCGAATACTGGATACTGGCCGCACTTAAGCGACTGCAGCTATCGAGCTCGGTGTTATTACTACTATCAGAATTACTAATATCATTTAGAGATTCATCTTTGATGTAGGCGAGTCACTTATTTTGTCATCAGACAAACATTTCTTCCTTTTCGCGTTCGCCATTTCTGTTCACCTTGTCAGCCGGTGAGTCAAGAGATTGTATAAGAAGATAAGGCAAATTTTAGGCCATAGGCTTCACGAAAGCAACTGAAAACTCTCCTGCCATCCGTTCAGAATGCTGTAAAACATTTTTCCAAAGATATTACTATACCCGAGAAAATGTCGGGCGATCGCAAATGAACACTGCAGCTGAACGAGAATTTCTCGGGCGGTAAAGTTATGGGCAAGCGCGTGCAGCTCGAGAATGTCTCGGAAGTGCCACTAAAGAGATTAATGAGTGATTCCTATTTGAATTTCTGAAATTACATAGCATGAAATAGTTGTAACTTCTACTGAATTTTTTTGTGGATTGTGTTCAGTGTATGTCCTATTTTCATGCATAATGATATGATTCGTTCCACTTTTTGAAAACTATCGATTACTATCGATAGTAGAGCTCATACTATCGGAAAATATCGATGGCGATTACTATCGATAGTTTGCCGCCTCTAGTTCGTAGTGTAGGCCACGGCCGCCAACCCCCTCACCTTTTCCGTGCCCATCCTTCACCGTAATAAATCTTCCCGTCTGAGAGACGGCGTTACAGTCTAACAGGCCAGCCTGCCCTTCAGGGGAGGAATAAAAACGTTTTTAGTAGTAGCTCTCAATATCTGTGGATAATGCGCCGACGTTACCAAACATGTTCATTGCATTGCGAGCTCGTCGGAGCCACCGCTATGTCAGATTTATAGCCTATACTTTCATTGTATGTAGACCAGTAACCACTAGAAATTATGCCAAATGAAAAAAAAAAAGGTAAATGTAATATAATTCAGCAGTGGATATTTGGAAGACTGACTGTATACACAGAGAAAAAATAACACGTATTTTGCAGAGGATGCAATAGTGCATATATTCTTGTTTTTTCTTTAGATGCATGTATATTTGCCATTTAAAGTGCATAAGAATGCACCCTCTAGTGAAAGCGCGCTGGACATACTTGGGCAACCTTCTTGCAACATGTGCTATTATTTACTTCAGGAGCAGAGTAGTAATGAAAATGGCGTGCCGTCTGCTTAATTTAAATATACATAACTTTTTTGTGCTCACATCAAAGTTTTATTGCTCCAGGCAGTATTAGATAACTTCTTTTAATATTGCTGTTCGTTGTGAGCTGCTGGAAGAGAAAGAAACATACCCTTCTACACTCGTATATACAGTCATATGTTCGTATAATATTAATTAATAAACTTTTGAACTATATTAAACATGCATTTCTCAGCTTTAACTGGAATGCCTCTCTCTCTGTGATGTGAAATTAAAATATGGAAAGTGAGGCAGTTACACAGGATGAACAAGGTACAGAGATAAATATCTTTGTTGACGTAGTGAAGGCCATTAGACCTTCTATTACATTAAATCAATTATTGTACATTATAATGATTATCAAGGCTGTCATAATTAATACTAAATAAAGTTACTATGCCATAATCAAAATATGTTATAGCCGAAATAAAATTGATATAAATTTCTACCCCCATGAGACGTACATATTTACACAATTGAAAAATTAATAATAATAATAACTGATGATCTAGCTATCTTTACCAAGACTAGTGAAGAAACCAGGTATGCCATAGAGAAGTTGCATGAAATAGCATCAAAGACAGGCCTCCAAATATCGCGGCTAATGGACACCAGAATATCCAAAGATCCCCACTACAGACAAATTATGGAATAATCACACAGGTCCCTTCCTTCAAATATCTAGGAGAAATCATTGTACCATCCGGATTGGACAGGAAAGCTAATTTAGAAGGAGCCACCAAACTCCTGAAAGCATACCGAATAAGATAGAACCACTACAATAAAAGAGTGATGTCACGAAATGCAAAACTTCGGCATTACAAGACTGTTGTTCTTCTGAAAGCCTTGTATGCCTCAGAAACCACATCTCTAGGAGGCTACTCTAAAGTTGATGAAATTGAAAAACAAGAACGAAAAATTCTTGGGAAAATATATGGCCCCGTTCATGTAAATGGTATATGGATCAAAAGGAAAACTGTAGATTTGTACAAAGCAATGGACAAGTTCACCGATACCGTACGCAGGAAACGATTGAAATTTTATGGCCACATCTTTAGAATATGCAAAAAAGAAAACTGCTTGCTATAATTAATTCAAAGAAGGTCAAAATAAGCTGGTTTGAGGAAATAAAGCAGGACTTAAAGAAATGAATATCACAGAAGATATCATCAGCGATCGCAAGGCTTTTGGGAATCTGGTTGCAGAGTACACGTTCACGGAAAATGCTAAAAGAACCACAGGGAAACAATGGACGGAAGAACGCAAGAAACAGCATAGCGAGTTCATGAAGAGATTTTGGGATCATCAAGCTAACAAGTTCCAACGCGCTCTGTAAACGGGCATAACGAAGAAAGAAGAAGAATAGCTTGTAATCATATTTCAGTAACACGATCAATGAAAATGAAATGTCGTATGGCTTTTTTAGTGCCGGGATATCCCAGGAGGGGTTCGGCTCTCCAGGTGCAGGTCTTTCTATTTGACTCCCGTAGGCGACCTGCGCGTCGTGATGAGGATGAAATGATGATGAAGACAACACATACACCCAGCCCCCGTACCGTTGGAATTAACCAATTAAGGTTAAAATCCCCGTCCCGGCCGGGAATCGAACCCGGGACCCTCTGAACCGAAGGCCAGTACGCTGACCATTCAGCCAACGAGTCGGACAACACGATCAATGAAAGAGTAAAACTGCGCAGCTCACTCTCATCCTCCTGTAACATTTAAAGCTCTTTTAAATGATACCCGCCTGTTTGAGTGGCTCAGACGGTTAAGACGCTGGCCTTCTACCCCAACTTCGCAGGTTCGATACTGGCTCAGTCTGGTGGTATTTGAAGATGCTCAAATACGTCAGCCTCGTGTCTGTGAATTAACTGGCACGTAAAAGAACTCGCGCGGGACAAAATTCCGGCACTGTGGCGTCTCCGAAAACAATCAAAAGTAATTTGTAGGACTTAAAATGTCAATAACATTATTATTATTATTATTATTATTATTATTATTATTATTATTATTATTATTATTATTATTATTAAATAACATTGTCGTTGGTATTCCCCTGATGTGTTGACCACAGTGATATTGTACATAGTTTTTGGTGCTATATTCAATATAGAAGTCACCTGCAACAACTTGTTGTTCCTGGTTTGTTTATTTCCGAGGGACCGTTAGCTTGGGAGCATGGGTTAGCGATCACAAGGCCCCTAGCTGAGTGTGGCATTGCTTTACATTCTTGTATCATTCTCCTGCTGAATGGAGGGATTTAGGGTGGTAATATTTCATGGCCTCTCTCATGATCCTGGTATCCCAGCTGAGTCTGTAAATGCTTCCCCGCACTTGTGCCATCTTTCCATCTTTCCCATTAAACCTCACTTGATCAGTTCCTGTTCTCCTTCGTAGATTGATCTCTCTCTAGGGATCGGTGGTAGAGTGTCGGCCTTTGGATTCCGAGATCGCAGCTTCCTGCCCTACAGAGGGATTCGGGTTTTAAAAGGGCAAAAGAAATCTCAACAGCACTCCATTTTGTATGACGTCAGTATGTTAAAGATTTCTGCTGACACATTAGGTGTTACCCGATAAAATTCATTACAATGTTGCCATAGATCGCTCAATAGAGATCTTCGAAGATGTTGATGAACATGTTCTGCCGCAGGAAGACAAATAATGTGTGAATTTTCTCTCATAATTCTGGAGCATTCCTAGGCCGCTCTGACTGGAAAACTGATTTCTTCAGCATGCCTCATATGTAGAGATTCGGGGAGCAGAAGTGTGTTGTGGCCTGTAGCTCCATCTTGTTGCATCGAATGTCGTTCCAGTGGTAGGTTTCTGGCTATATTTAGTACAGTTTGACTTTCAGAGTATGTATTATAAGCACTCTTTGTTTTGCCCCCCCACACACCGTATAATTAATATACTAATCCTATTTTTGTTCTTTGTTACAGGTGAGTTCAGGCCCGTCTCCATATTAGCCATCTTCCGCGTAAGTCTTTACAGCTTTCAAGCTGGAATTTGCATGGTCACTGGAAATACGACAGAGTATGCATCGTTTCTTCACTTTTAAAGGTTCACAACCTGCATTAAGGGTTTGAAAGGAAATTTGAAAAAAAAATCTCAGAGGTCTTCATGGCCCCTTATATTCATGCAAATGCCTTAACATATCCTTAATGTGGCGTAGACCAGACTTACAACATTTTGCCTGGAAGTTGGTCCCGTAATTCACCCGTGGTGTTGTCATTATTTTCTAACCTTCCTTTTTAAGTAATACGTGAAACTGTCTGCTATGGCTATTAAACCATTAACACACTGAATGGCTTTTAAAGTTCCCTGTTAACTATTTTTTACTAACAAGGCTGTGCTGTTAAAGATTACCGTCCACATTATGCCTTCTCGATTTGTTGGGGAAAAAATACTGTTTACTTCAGAATCCAGCCGGATCCGTGTTGTAGGGGTAGCGTGCCTGCATCTTACCTGGAGGCCCCTGGTTCGATTCCCGGCCAGGTCAGGGATTTTTACCTGGACCTGAGGGCTGGTTCCAGGTCCACTCAGCCTACGTGATTAGAATTGAGGAGCTTATTGACGATGAGATAGCGACCCCGGTCTAGGAAGCCAATAATAACGGCCGAGAGGATTCGTCGTGATGACCACACGACACCTCGTAATCTGCAGGCCTTCGAGCTCAGCAGCGGTCGCTTGGTTGGCCAAGGTCCTTCAAGGGCTGTAGTGCCCTGGGGTTTCTTTGTTTATTTTTACTTCAGAACCCAGGTTTCCTTCTCCTTAGCTCCTTTAAGTGATTGTCAGCTCTCTGTAACAGACAAGCACTTCGGTGCGAAGACCCGAGAAGTCTCCTAGAAGTATTAATATAGCCTAATTTCACAATCACTTCCTGTTAGATTATTTACAGTTATGTTATTATTGCCTAACTCATTAGCTGGATTGTGAGCATCGATACCTTCGAGTCAGAGGATTCTAGATTTGATTCCCCGGCATGGTCGGAGGATTTGTCTGACTCGGGGACTGGGAGTTTGTATATTCCCCTTCACAAATACACACTATGCATTAAACTACCAATCACAAAAAGAAACAGGGGAAAGTGAATACATCCCTTCACATGGGAGTTGACTTCAGGAAGGACACTGGGCTGTATAACATAGTCATGTAAGGATGCTCTACAAAATTCGCATCCGCTATTCCTTCCACCGTGATGTGGAGAAAAGATAACAATAATAATAATAATAATAATAATAATAATAATAATAATAATAGCCTCCGTGACTCAGGCGGCAGCGCGTCAGCCTCTCACAGCTCGATATCGCGGTTCAAATCCCGTTCACTCCATGTGAGATTTGTGCTGGACAAAGTGGAGGCGGGACAGGTTTTTCTCCGGGTACTCCGGTTTTGCCTGTCATCTTTCATTCCAGCAACACTCTCCATTCTCATTTCATAGCATCTATCAGCCATTAATAAATCACTTTGGGAGTGGCGACCACATCGTACTAATAGCCTATATCTGCTTCATTCATTACATCTCTGACCCGGTCTATGACTGGAAAACAGGTTCTAGGTTTTCATTTTTTCATTATTAATAATAATAATAATAATAATAATAATAATAATAATAATAATAATAATAATAATAATAATAATGACATTAACATTATGTGGACCACGCTAATTCGTATCAGCTTCATTTCCTCTAGTCTTCCTCCTTGTCCAATATTCTTTCATTCTTATAGGCCTGCTTTGCAACCTTCTTCAGTCCTTGATGATCTTGTTCTGGGCCTAGTTCTGTCCTGAAAACCTGTGCAATCCTGAATGTTTCATTTTAAAATCACTCTGTTTTATATCTCGGGTTTCTGTATTCCCATTTCTTGTAGATACCTTTGTACTCATCGAGCGTACTTTGGCCCTCTTGTTCACAATAAACTGTATTATTTGCAGCATTAAGCTCCCCTGCTCCCGTCTCAGGATGTGTCGGAATAAAATGCTCCTTTCTTCTGTATGATGTCAGAGATTTTTTCTTCTTCTTCTACTTCATCATCATCTGTTTAGCCTCGAGGTTCGGTGTTTCCCTCGGACTCAGCGAGGGGACCCACATCTACCGTCTCAAGGGCAGTGTCCAGGAGCTTCAGACACTGGATCGGGGATACAACTGGGGTGAATGACCAGTACCTCGCCCACGGCCTCACCTGCTATGCTGAACAGGGGCCTTGTGGGGGATGGGAGGATTGGAAGGGATAGACAAGGAATAGGGAAGGGAGCGACCGTGGCCTTAAGTTAGGTACCATCCCGGCATTTGCCTGGAGGAGAAGTGGGAAACCACGGAAAACCACTTCCAAGATGGCTGATGTGGGAATCGAACCCGCCTCTAATCAGCTGACCTCCCGAGGCTGAGTGGACCCAGTTCCAGCCCTCGTACCACTTTTCAAATTTCGTGGCAGAGCCGGGAATCCAACCCGGGCCTTCGGTGGTGGCAGTTAATCACACTTACCACTATACCACAGAGCCGGACGTGATTTTATCTATCTTGGTACACAGTCCTTAGTTCGCTCGTCTTCTAGATTAACCGACCTCTGCTCTTCACGGTCCCGATATCTTCCTGAAAATCTTTCGTTCCACCATGTCCGACTTCGTGGCTGAATGGTTGGCGTTTACACCTTCGGTTCAGAGGATACCGGGGTCGATTCTTGGCCGAGTCCGGGATTTTAATCGGTCTGATTAATTATTCTGGCTCGGGGTTTGTGTCAGTCCGAACACATTACTCTTCATATACAGACAGTACACTTCACTACCAATCACCACAGAAAAATGCAATAGCGAATACATCCCGCCATAGCGTTGACGTGATAAAGGATCCGGACGTAAAACAGGGCCAAAACCACATGTGTGACAAAATTTACACTCGCGACCCCACAATTGTGGGAAAAAAAAGTGGTAGAAGGAGAAGGAGAGAAGATTATTATTATTATTATTATTATTATTATTATTATTATTATTATTATTATTATTGAAAAATGAAAACCTACAGCCTGTTTTTCCAGTCATTGATCGTGTCAGGGATGGAATGAATGAAGCAGATATAGGCTATTACTACGATGGGGTTGCCACTCCCAAAGTGATTTATTAATGGCTGATAGATGCTATGAAATGAGAAAGGAGAGTGTTGCTGGAATGAAAGATGACAGGGAAAACCGGAGAACCCGGAGAAAAACCTGTGCCGCCTCCGCTTTGTCCAGCACAAATCTCACATGGAGTGACCGGGATTTGAACCACAGTATCCAGCGGTGAGAGCACGACGCGCTGCCGTCTGAGCTACGGAGGCTCCTATTATAATTATTATTATTATTTATTTATTTATTTATTTATTTATTTATTTATTTATTTATTTATTTATTTATTTATTTATTTATTTATTTTTTATTTATTTATTTATTCGTTATGCCCAACCTATACCTGCGTTTAACGTTATTGAATACAATGGTTATTCTTTATCAACTATCTGTGAAGCAAATGTCTTGCTTTAAGATTATTATTCACGACGTTTCTTCTCTTCTTCCTGGAAATCACTCTTTCATAAGAGGTACGTTTATCCCCTCCTCCCACATCTCCTGACAATGAAAGACGCGTGGGCTGCATGAGCAGGACAAGATGCTGGTGGGGAATTTAATTTACATTTTGTTGATTGTGGCCGGCACTAGTAATTTATGTTATGACACACTTGTCGCCAGTGACGTCATCATCTCGCTCGTCAAATGTGTCTGACGTACAATGGCCGTCGACGCCAGACTTCTCTTTCTGTTTCTTCTTCTTTTGATGGACAAAGTTCTAGTTTGTATCATCTACAGACATATAAATAGAATCCGGATTATTAGGCAGTAATAGGTTGGAATGCAAATTTATTGAAGCGGGTAACAAGGTAGTATAGTCTACCCTACACGACGTCTATGTTACGGGTCCTGCATAAACCTTAGGTGGGAACGGCCCATCAGAACCCCTAGAATTTATGTTACTCTTGCTACGTTACGGAAGAACGGGCTAGACGACACTTCCTAATAACAAAATTAGTTTGTATTCTATCCTAATACTATCTAAAAATCTGGAATCTACATATGAACATGTTTCATTCTTCATTTCATATTCTGGTGCCTTTGTATTTGTGTATGTATTTTGCATATCTCGAGACCGTCCAAATGACATACATTGTGCGAACCAGCTCAAATGCGGGCAGAGATACGAGAACCGGAAATGAATCAAAGGAAAGCAGTACGATTTGCTCTGGGTGCTTTCCGACAAAAGAGCAGTGTCACGAAAATGTTGCAAACTTTGGGCTGAGAAGACTTGGGAGTAAGGAGACGAGCTGCTTGACTAAGTGGTATGTTCCTAGCTCTCATTGGAGAGTTGGCATGCAATGACGTTGGTACACGAATAAGGTTGAGCGGAGGAAAGGTGGTGAAATGATAAAGCTGGAATTCAGTAGGACAAATTGGCACAAGTACTCGTTTATAGGAAGAGGAATTAGGAAATGGAGTCATTTATTAAAGGAGATGTTTGATACATTTCGAATTTATTTGAAATCATTTAAGGAAAGTTTAGGGAACCAACTGACACGAGAATCCACCACCTGGGTGACAGCCTTAAATACAGATCAATAGTGATTGTTTTATTGTTTGATTGAATGAAAAAGTAGATCGAGAAGACCACGGAGATGGTTAAGAAAGCCGTTTCTTTTTCGGCAGAGAAATACGTGTGAGTTTACGTTTACGCGATTTGGAATTCCAGACAGTTCGTGGTCCGCATAAAGACTTCACCCGTATGTCGTCTATAGAATTCGAGTACCCATTAGCCATAATTCGAAGGCTCGCTACAGAGAATGCCCCAACATTAAGGAAAGCTCGCCCATGAAGGTTGATTACTAACTAAAGGTTTATAGGAAGGCGTAGAGTTGGGAGACTGCGCAGGCTTGCCATGCTACATTGATGGTAGGGGAAACGCCCTCGTCCACACTAGTCGAACCTGTATCACGTATCATATCTGTGATGTGACGACAAAATACTGAGTTTGGCTGGGAATGATCCTGATCCGATCATTGTATCATTTTTGATCCTGGCGCTTGAAGCAGAATGCCGTTTTCACAGCATGATACAGATACCGTGATTTGATACAGGTGTGGACGCACCTTAACATGTCGGAACTGAATGGTTTGTGATTTCGAAACAAAACAACCTAATGTGTAGACACCGACTTCATTACCCCAGGGATAGGCCTACATCAGCTCATCTGGGATTCAGTACGACGCTGGATTGATGCAAGTATCAAGTATCAAACATTTCATGTGGTATGCTGGTACACTCTGTTCCTGTGTGTGTGAACTACAGTATATTGAGTTCTAACATGGAAATAAAGCGTTTACGGACCCATGTTCACATAACATATTTTCCTTTTCTACATGCGAGTAATGTGTCCTGAAAGTTTGACCTACCTTGTTGTTACACCCTGTATTATGACAGAGTGATGTACAGTGGAACCTCGATATCTCGAATCACTTTGGGAGCTAAATTTTATTTCGATTTATCGAAATTTCGAGATATAGAGAAAACCCTTTTTTAGCATGTACAGCATAGCACGTAACTGAATCATATCTATCTACTAGTGATGGGACATTCGATTCATTTTACTGAATCGATTCATTTGATTCCGTTCACGTTACTGAATCGATACAGTGATCCGATTCACGGCACATTAGTCACCGCTCCTACTTCATCTGTAAAGTATGTGCTGGTAAGACAGCGAGCAACAGCATTCAGTGCTCGCAGCTGCCATCTGGTCTTCATACTATGAACTCCTTTCTTAGAAAAAATGCTAGTCACTCTAATACATCGAAGGTTTCCGGCGACGCAGGGTGGAAAAGGTTAGGATTAGGAAGGTAGCAGCCATGGCCTGAATTAAGGTACAGTCCCAGCATTTCTTGGTGTGAAAATGGGGAAACTACACGGAAAACCATCTTAACGGCTGACGACGGGGGATTCGAACCCACCATCCCCCGAATGCAAACGCATAGCTACGCTATACTAACTGCACGACAACTCGCTCAGTCATTTTTGAAAATATGTAATTTTATATCAGCTGAGGATTTTTTTTAAATCGTCATATTTTGTATAGGCTACCCGAGATGTACAGTAGCCCGCTGGTTTTCTGATTCAGCATACTGTTGGTTAAGTTATTGCGTCTGTCCACATATGATTGAAGTCTTGTGCAACGATGTGACATATGAACTGAGAGAATACTGAGCCGTTCTTCCCAATATAAAACAGATACTTTTGAGTGGTCATTAGCATGACTCATAGTCTTAGGGCAGGCTAGAGTCGAGTTTAATTGTCAAATGTCAACTAAGATATAATACTAAGATTCATTAAACTAATAAATAGTATAATCTAATAGCCTACCTACTTACTACCTACTTCAGAATTATGATTTGACTACCTTTTTAACACTGCAAATAAATCCATCTATTATTTAAACCTCCCTGAAAGAAGAGGATAGTGAATGAAAATGGGTTTTATTTTCAAATGAGATGAGCTCGAGAGTCCATTACAGCATACGTTTCTTTCGGTGTGCTATGGCTCACTGTATGTCTCGCTGCAGCGGAAGCTCGGCTCTCGCCAGTGTCCAGTGAGCCGATGAGGAGCCGAGTGTATCTTGTGTCTCATTGAGCCGCGCTCGTTCACGATTCTTTCGGTGTGCTATGATTCACTGTCTCGCTGCAGCGGAAGCTCGGCTCTCGCCAGTGTCCAGTGAGCCGATAAGGAGCCGTGCGTATCTTGTGTCTCACTGAGCCGCGCTCGTTCACGATTCTTTCGGTGTGCCATGATTCACTGTGTCGCTGCAGCGGAAGCTCGGCTCCCCGTCAACGTCCAGTGAATGCGCCACTCAGCACTGTCCGCTGGGAGTAAGCTGAATCGTGTGCCGTGAGCTCGCCGTTCCTGTGAATCGATTCACTCGGACACTCGAATGAATCGATACACTGCTTCGAATCACGCATTCAGTAGCCAACACTACTATCTACGAGTTTGTACTGAATACATTAATTTTAACATGATTTAAAAGTATACAAACTAACTCTATTTTACGGCATCCCTTTAATTATAACCCTTTTTACAGTAATCATTTTAGAATACAGGATACAGTACATACAGTATTGAAACAAGCAACCTTTCGAAAAAATACGTTAGCCTCTTTTGTTTGTTACTGTTACTGTTTTCTTCTCTTCACGTTGGAACTTCTTGTCAATAACACGCGGCCGAACTTGTCATCCGCGACTTCGGAGAATTACTTTCGTACGTGATCGGTAATTAATTCACACCCGAGAAACAGCGAGGCCTCGCCGATTTTCCGATCATTAGAAGTTGAAGCTTTTCGCAGTGGCGTGTGGTGAACATATTCATTACCCAGCTGCAATTTAAAAAAATATAAACAATTGTAGCCCCACTAAACTCTCTAAAGTCAACATTGCCATTTTATAAGGCTGCGTTTTTCGTGGAAACGTCTACCTGAGAAAGATCTTTCAAGAATATTTTCAACCACACGCTCGCGCATACTTCCAAATTGATATCCACAGCAGTGACGACACCATTATCACTTAATCCATAGCAGATTTTAAACTATGCACTTACAGGTTCATCCGGTGCCGCTTCGTGATAGATAGTACAGTCATGGTTTTCACAAAGTTACACTGGGGCTATTTGTCTTTTACTTAAAAATCCTAATCTAAACTAATCAGCAAAAGTTAACTGGTATTTTACCGTCATTGAACTTTTTTAGTTTCACTCGCATACTGAGTGTACGTGTATCAACTACAGACGAGGGAAAATATTTGCCACGATGTATAACACATGTTATATTCATGAAGAATGCCACAGAACTCCAGAAATCTTCACTTATAATCCAATAGGAACACCACAAACATTCACCATATACCATTATCACAGACAGCTTCGCGCTTAACTCTGTGTTCATGCTTGGCAACTTAAATATTATTCTGCGGCTATCGGAACACATACTCCACACTTGCCATCAATGATTTGCTCGAACAAAACGGTATACATGCCGAAAACACAGATTAAAATATATTCTTCTATATTACAATTGATTTCATGTACTGGCCCTATTTTTATTAGCCGTGCAAGTGGTTATACTGTTAAGATGTTGATATTTTTCTTGTAGTCTCTAGTGTGTGGCGCTGAAGACCTCGAGTTTCAAGTATTAAAACTAACATTACCTTACCTAAGCTAGCTGGATAATCGCCGTTAAATTTCTGTCGGGGAAGGGGCCACAGCTCCGCCTCGCTGCCAGGACAAGGAATCTTCAAGTGCATGCGTCACCCAAAGCATCTTGAATTTCGCTGGGGTAGCTCTCTTTCGCGCTGGCAAGGGAACCAAGCTCGCTGGAGAAGCTGAACTGCGGTAGTGCGAGAGGATTGTCGAAACAGCTTTACTTGGCTTGGCTTAGATGTTCGCAGTTTTTTTTAACTTTATAAAAAGCATTCCAAGGAATATTTAGAAAATGTTCATACAAAGTTCTTTACCCCAGCAGCGCTGCAAACCACAAATGCCGTATTGCGCAGTGTTAATGTTGCACACAATTCGAGTTAGTCTACAGAGTATTTTTGGTTTCAAGGGAGGAAATGTTTGCTTCGCGAAATCGAGAAATTAATGTAACCGAATTTCGAGTAATAGAGAAATAAATACACACGAAGAATAGGACGAACGGCTGTGAAATTTAAATTACTTCGAGATACTGAAAATTCGAGTAATGGAGGTTCGAGGTATCGAGATTCAACTGTATTTCGTAATATGTGTGTTCACTTTCAGTTACATATTACACTACTCCGCAGTTTAGAAACTTTGCAGTTCAGCATTTCGTGACAAGGTTGTGGACGAGAATATCAGAAACTGTCTACGTCATTTTGAAAACTTGTATCTTATGATCAGGATTACTTTGTAGCAGGCCGGGATGAGTGGCTCAGATGATTGAGGCGCTGGTCTTCTGACCCCAACTTGGCAGGTTCGATCCTGGCTCAGTCCGGTGGTGTTTGAAAGTGCTCAAATACGTCAGCCTCATGTCGGTAGCTTTACCGGGACTAAAGAAATTTCGGCACTTCGGCGTCTCTGAAAATCGTAAAAATGTAGTTAGTGGGACGTTAAGCCAGTAATATGAATATTACTTTGTAGCAGGATGGCGTGACTTTATAGAGGCGCTGAAGGTATGCTCGGTACCTGGAAGGACGTTGGTTGGATTTCCGCTCAGAAAATCGAAAGAGTAAAAAACGAGATTTCCACTTCTAGAGTGCCACATGGCCCGCAGTTTCACTCAGCCTGCTCCAAAACTGAGTACGCATCAGAGTAATTCCTAATGGCAAAGGCGGTCGGTAATAGAGCACACCGACACGACGTTAGCAGCTGTCAGATGATTTACAATTTTCAAACCAAAACCACTTCTTTCTCAGTCCGCGAACTTCATTCCACTGCCCCTGAAAAGCTGCATTTGTTAGTGCGACGTTAAACCACAGACCAAAACTGAAAGGAAAATTTGTCTGTGTTTTAGATATATTTACAGAGCAGTAATATTAGTTGAACATAGAATAAGTCCGACTCGTTGACTGAATGATCAGCGAAGTGGCAGTCGGTTCATAAGGTCCCGCATACGATTCATGGACGGGCCGTGAATTTTAACGTCTGGTTACAACCTCCGATTCGGGAAAATTGAAATGACTATACAGCCCTCCACCGCGTCGAAATCCTGCTCTCCAGCTGAGCTGGCGGAAGACACTCGGTCAGACATATTGCAGTTTCCGCTTACAGATCATTCCTGCCGCTTCTCCAGTGTTATCGTTCCCAGTATCTTCGAAGGAGCTCGGCCATCTGCTTGTTGTGTGCCTCAACAATTGATCGATGCTGCTGTTCTGCTTGCCGCTGGCCCCCCGCACATTGTTACTGCTTCGCTGGCATTCTTGCCTACTACTGGACACCGCAGCAACGGCTCGCGTTGTTACAATACATGACGCACACAATAGTGAATACATCGCTCCACGTAGGGTTGACGTCAGGGAGGACATCCAGAAGTAAAACTTGGCTTAATCAACGGTAAAGTCGTCCAGTCATATTCA
This sequence comes from Anabrus simplex, assembly GCF_040414725.1. Classification (NCBI taxonomy): domain Eukaryota; kingdom Metazoa; phylum Arthropoda; class Insecta; order Orthoptera; family Tettigoniidae; genus Anabrus; species Anabrus simplex. The sequence goes on from NC_090275.1 coordinate 44,784,372, forward strand.
TTCTCATTAATTAACTGTGGAAAATGCCTTTTTTTGTTTCTTTTTCGATTGCGGTAAAGGATCAGAAATTAATGATTTTATAGCCACAGCACCCACTTTGAGAAGTTCAAGCTGTTAATGTGTTATTGTTGACAGCAAAAGAATTGTGTGCAAAGTGTGGTTGACATTTTATAATCCGTGAAACGTAGATTCACATAAAAAGTCACAAATTTTGAATTCCACGCGAAGAAGGGTTCTTGATTGCCTTAAAGACCTCACTACAGATCTCATTAACTCAAAAAGCGTAGAAGAGTGAACGTAAAAGAAAGAGCAAAACTAACGAATTCATTTCCAAAGTGTAATTTTAGAAAAAAAAAAAGGTAGGGAAGTTCGTGCAGACATATAACATGGAAATTTGTGCTTTTGTGCTTTTTAATTGCTTCCGCTGCCATTGTTTGTATTACCTTTTTCAATTACTCTCTATTGTTCGGGCAGAGAGCCCCTCATTATTATACAGATCTTACTGTTAATTATTCTCTATTAGCATCGACCTTTGTAATGTGTGAGCCATTTAGAAGCTCTGTTCTAGACAGCAGAATAATAATAAATGTATACATTAAAAGAGTTTATTAACAACAGCTTTGACAAATTCTTCCGTCCATTCTACGGGACCGACTTGCTTAATTTTTTTATTCTCTCCGGAATTACTCGGCGGTGAATCCTCAGATATTGATAGGTCTCTACGTTCAGCCAACTCTGAGTAATCATACAATCAGGTCATTCAATGATCACTCCAAAAATTGCAGGCAAAGTCTTGCTCTAACACGCAATACATTCTGTACTTAGCGGGTTGCTAAGAGATTAACACTTTCATCCTTAGTAATGTCATTGCATGCATCCATGTTTTATTACTGCATGTCAAGCCAGAGAGTATACACTTCCTCTGATCGTGGAAGGATACCATTCCCTGCTAGATACTCTTTGATTCTCTAACCCTTCTAAATTTCCAAATATATTCAACAGATGGCAGAACGTTCCTAATAATTTACATGCTGCTAAAAGAAAAAAAGTCTACGTAGAGTGCTGAACATGCTTCTATTTTCGGCAAGGTTACTGGTGGTCAGCTGAGCGGAATCTCCGCTCCCATACCTACACAGCCCCCTAGTACTAATCCGCTTACAAATGCTTTTAACAACTTTCCAAATTCCTTACAGGTAGTACATGCTAACGTTCAAAGTCTAATTCCTCACTTCCACGAACTCCGTAACATTATTGCTAATGTCAACCCTCACATCGTCATGAACGGAGAAACCTGGATGAAACCGTGGTTGTCAGATTCTCTTGTCCACATCGAAAATTATACCTTGATCCGAAATGATCGCACAGGTAAAGCCGGCGGCGGAGTAGCTATGTATATTAGGAACGACTTAAAATATAAAATAATTTACAAAACAACTAGTGAATACTGCGCAAGGCCCGAGTTCATGTTCATTGAAATTGAGGCTTTAGGTGTAAAGTGCTTACTGAGTGTTGTGTATCGCCCACCAAAGATTGGATACATCACCGACCTTGAAGACATCTTACTTGACCTCCTACCCAGGTATGAGCATGTTTTATTACTAGGAGACCTCAATACTGACATCCTTAACGACAAAATGACTGAGACTAAACAACTAATCAACATATTTAAATCTTGTAACATGACGATTTTGCCACTTAAACCAACACATCACACAGCCACGTCACATACATTACTGGACTTAATTGTGACGAATAACCCTGACAGAGTACTGACCCACGGGCAAATGTCTGCTTGCGGACTATCCAATCACGACTTAATTTATTTAGCTTATTCACTTAAATGCCCCAAGTACAGACCTAAATTAATTACATTCAGAGATCTAAAACGTATAAATAACGAAGCCCTATTAGAAGATGCTGCAAACATACCTTGGCATAATGTCCATATTTTAGACAATATAGATGATAAAGTGGAGTTCTTAAACACACAACTGCTAGCTCTCCTTAATAAACACGCGCCAAAACGCACTGCTCGTGTAACACGCCCTGCGGCTCCATGGATGACGCAGGAAATACGAGACTTAATGACAGAGAGAGACAAAGCTTTCAGAAAATTTAAAACTAGCCAAATACCAAACGATTTTGACCTGTACAAGACCCTTCGTAACAGAACCACACAGGCCGTAAGGAATGCTAAAATAAGACACTCACAGAACATTTTGCTAACCCGAAACACGACAACAATCTGGAAAACCGTTAAAAAAATGGGCATAGGCGGAAATAAAATACATACTGCTGACGTTAAAATATCACTGGATGATTTAAACCAATACTTTACTACAAGACCCGTTAACATTGACGAGACAACAAAAGAACAGACGATTAACAAAATTCTATACAATGGCAATACTAACAATGGAGGAGAACAGTTATATTTTTCCCTCGTAACTCCTGCAGAAGTAAGACAAATTGCACGATCAATAAAGACAACTGCGACAGGATGTGACGAGATTGTTCCACAGTTACTGTTAAAAACTCTAGATGTAATCCTACCAACTCTAACCCACATCATAAATACCTCACTGATAACCGGCATATTCCCTTCCCTTTGGAAATATGCAATTGTTCGCCCCCTCCCCAAGACCAACAATCCCGTGGAACCCAAAGACTATCGATCCATTTGCATTTTACCATTTCTGTCCAAAATTTTGGAGAAAATAGTTCACAGACAAATAACCGCATATTTAAATAACAATATGCTTCTTGACAAATACCAGTCTGGTTTTAGAAGCAATCATAGCACAACTACTGCACTGCTTAAAGTTACAAATGACATAGGAGTAGCTATGGATAAGGGAGAAATTACTGTTTTAACTCTTCTAGACCTTAGTAAGGCCTTTGACTGCGTTGACACGGACATACTAATAGCAAAATTACGTGCTCTTAATTTCTCACAAAGCACACTATCCTGGATGTATTCCTATCTCTCTGATCGCCGGCAGTGTGTATCTACAGGTGAAAATTTCTCTTCATGGCAATCTGTAGAGACTGGAATACAACAGGGGTCAGTGCTAGCACCACTCCTATTTTCGATCTTCATTTCAGGACTAACACAAGTAATTAAACATTGTCAATATCATGTGTACGCAGACGACATACAGATATATACACATGCACACCCTCGTGACTTACGGACTGCAATAAATAATATGAACGACGACCTAGGAAGAATATGTAGGTGGACCGATGACCATGCACTAAAGATCAATGCCCAAAAATCACAGTGTATTCTTTTAGCTACCCAAAAAACCCACGCACGACTTACAGACATCCATACCCACTCAGTAACATTAAGAGGCACTCAGTTACAATTCAAAGACACAGTTAAAAACTTAGGGATGATAATGGATAAAAACCTTAGTTGGAACGATCATGTAACAGGTATATGTCAGCGAGTGTTTTATTCCTTACATTCCCTTAAAAAACTCAGAGATTTACTCCCCCAAAATGTAAGAAAACTGCTTATCCAAAGTATGGTAATGCCAATATTCGACTACTGTGACGTAGTATACAGTAACCTGAATGCCTCACTTTCCATCAAGCTCCAAAAGGCACATAACGCATGCGTTCGATTTATTTCAGATATACCAAGGTTTAGCCATATTTCTCCCGCATTTGCTAGGCTTTCATGGCTACGCTTAAGAGAGCGACGAAATTTACACACTCTTTCCCTGTTACATCGTATACTGAACCTTAACACACCTGAATACCTTGCCACACAATTCCATTACCTAGCATCACCTTCTAGTACTCCTACCAGATCATCATCCACCGCAGTACTAAGCATTCCCATTCACCGCTCAACTGGCTACAGTAGATCATTTATAGTCGCCGCCAGCCGAATTTGGAATTCCCTACCTGCTGAAATTAGGAGCGTGTCAAACCACCTCCGCTTTAAGAAACTCTGTCAAACCTGGTTAATAAATAATAATGATTTCTTATAACATAGTAGGATTAGATCATAGTTAAGTTTTAGATTAATTAAAACATTTAATTGCTACCTTAAGATATTAAACTGTAGATAATTTAGTGTATATTTAACTCTTCATGTAGGTGTATGTATGGTCGGACAGAATAGCAGGCTTCATAGCCTGAGTCCCGCCATATAAAACAAGACAATAAATAAATAAATAAAAATACAAACAGACCCCATCATGACATACGCCTTAGACATTATTTGGGAACACCTATCGAAGGATACCCTAGCTACACAGAAAGAAAGAGTGCAGGCCTGGCAATAAAATGCTCCTTCGAGACAAGACAACCGTTCTACACTGACTGACAGAGCAAATGCAACACCAAGAAGGAGTGGTTCGAAAGGGATGAAAGTTGGGGAAAAAACAGAGACGGCACGGACGAATAATTGATGTTTATTTCAAACCGATATGCAGGTTACACAATGCGCACGGCATCGACTCAGTAGGATGTAGGACCACCGCGAGCGGCGATGCACGCAGAAACACGTCGAGGTACAGAGTCAATAAGAGTGCGGATGGTGTCCTGAGGGATGGGTCTCCATTCTCTGTCAACCATTTGCCACAGTTGGTCGTCCGTACAAGGCTGGGGCAGAGTTTGCAAACGGCGTCCAATGAGATCCCACACGTGTTCGATTGGTGAGAGATCCAGAGAGTACGCTGGCCACGGAAGCATCTGTACACCTCGTAGAGCCTGTTGGGAGATGCGAGCAGTGTGTGGGCGGGCATTATCCTGCTGAAACAGAGCATTGGGCAGCCCCTGAAGGTACGGGAGTGCCACCGGCCGCAGCACATGCTGCACGTAGCGGTGGGCATTTAACGTGCCCTGAATACGCACTAGAGGTGACGTGGAATCATACGCAATAGCGCCCCAAACCATGATGCCGCGTTGTCTAGCGGTAGGGCGCTCCACAGTTACTGCCGGACTTGACCTTTCTCCACGCCGACGCCACACTCGTCTGCGGTGACTATCACTGACAGAACAGAAGCGTGACTCATCGGAGAACACGACGTTCCGCCATTCCCTCATCCAAGTCGCTCTAGCCCGGCACCATGCCAGGCGTGCACGTCTATGCTGTGGAGTCAATGGTAGTCTTCTGAGCGGGCGCCGGGAGTGCAGGCCTCCTTCAACCAATCGATGGGAAATTGTTCTGGTCGATATTGGAACAGCCAGGGTGTCTTGCACATGCTGAAGAATGGCGGTTGACGCCACCGCTTGGCGGCGGATGCGCCGATCCTCGCGTACTGACGTCACTCGGGCTGCGCCTGGACCCCTCGCACGTGCCACATGTCCCTGCGCCAACCATCTTCGCCACAGGCGCTGCACCGTGGACACATCCCTATGGGTATCGGCTGCGATTTGACGAAGCGACCAACCTGCCCTTCTCAGCTCGATCACCATACCCCTCGTAAAGTCGTCTGTCTGCTGGAAATGCCTCCGTTGACGGCGGCCTGGCATTCTTAGCTATACACGTGTCCTGTGTCACACGACAACACGTTCTACAATGACTGTCGGCTGAGAAATCACGGTACGAAGTGGGCCATTCGCCAACGTCGTGTCCCATTTATCGTTCGCTACGTGCGCAGCACAGCGGAGCATTTCACATCATGAGCATACCTCAGTGACGTCAGTCTACCCTGCAATTGGCATAAAGTTCTGACCACTCCTTCTTGGTGTTGCATTTGCTCTGTCAGTCAGTGTATATAGACGAACTGCGATTTAAAATACCATTGCCTCTTACGACATAATACCAAGCTTTATATCAGGAACTGCAGGATAAAGAAAGCGAATATATGGATATATTTTTACCAAACAGACGGCTTGATGACATTGTAATGAATGAATTCTGACTACGAACCTCGGCATACCATAATGCGTTTCTTAATAAATGTTGATAAAACAATTGAAAAGGGCAGGAACAACAATTGACTACGACAATCATACAAGAAGAGTTATCTGGCCTATTTATAACGAACGCGTCGGAGCAGCACGGGTTCTCTAGTAATAATAATAATAATAATAATAATAATAATAATAATAATAATAATAATAATAATAATAATCATTGTTACCGTGTTTTTGCGGTAGGTAGAGGTGAAAGAAGGTGCAAGCTTGAACGGGTCTCAAACTACGAAATTAAAGTTAATGTAAAATTTAACAAGGTTATATTTTCTTTTCAAAATAAAGAAATAACAAGCATGGCAGGTACAGAGTAGCAAGGCAACAAAAGTATCGTTACAATATTTACCGGATTTGGGCTTCGCGCCCCGACTTCACAATTCTTGGGCGATCAGCCCAACCTTACTCCAAAATAAGTTTTAACAGAGGGGCAGAAAACCCCATTCATGCTCAGGAGCACTTGCTCCAAATTACACAGAAAAGCCTCCTCGAGGCATACATACTCAATTTTCAAGAAAGAGCCACTCGCTCTCAACATTAAGCCTATTAAAGGCCACACCAAACTCCACCTTCAAGTTGTCCTCTAAGGACATAGATACAGGGGTAAAATACCCAACCTACTGAGGTCTATTAAGTAAGAAAAAAGGTTAATTACATGACCTCTAAAATAACCACTTGAGAGGAGGCGACCTGCACTCCTAATACATTTGTTCAAAACCTACTTGGCACTAGGCCATTAATGCAGGGGCTAATCCCATACTAAAGAGGTGACTTTAGAAAGGAACAATTTACATTACGTTAAAGAAGAATAGGTTGAGAAAAAATAAGTTCACCTCAAAACAATATGAGTGGGAGCTCGAGAGGGTTAAGCACTCTCTATCCCGATATGCAGTTTAAAGATAGAATAGATACCAAGGGTCTTTACATTTTAAGGAAGGTTACATTATGGAAAAACTTCGGACCCGCCCCGAGAGTTAAACTGCTGAGCTAGCAAAGAAAGAAGTTATTAATCGGCCATTACCTTGTTGTTGACCGCTGCCGAAGAAAGAGGCGCTTCCCTTCCCCTGCTATGTACTTTACACACTAAAAGATGGAACAGAAGTGGCGCAGAGACCCAAAAATCAGCAGTTTATATACTCTCGCGGAAAGTTCAAGGCGTTTTTGTAATGAGAACACCCTCCCACCAAAACTTTATTGGTTAGGGATAAGCAGCATATTCAAGTTGGGGGAAGATACATCAGATTGGTCAGAAATTAATTAAAGAAATTCGGGATTGGCTAAATACAAACAAGGGGAAAGAGAGGGGTATACAGCCAACTTAAACAATAACAGAAAGAAATTTAACAAGAAACAAACTTTTGAAATAAAATTTTCTCCAAAAAACAGTTCTTTCACATCGCACTAGGGTGCACCATTGCAGTTTTTAGTGGTGTCCTCTAGAAGAGAAAGTTCACACTTCTTACTACCGGTAAAACAAAAATACATCAAAAGTGGCACAGTTCAAAAACTCCAAATTTTCCACGTAGTGACATCTTCTGAGAAACTTGAAAATTAATACCGTCGATAAAGTTCAGACTTCCTCCAGCAGAGGAGTTTCAACTGGCGCACATTTTAAATTAGCGGCGTGGAGGTGTACCGCCCGGTACAATAATAATAATAATAATTCACTGTAAGATTGGGGAACGAATTGCTCCATCCGTTGTTACAAATTCGGTTGTGAGTCGTACAACCACATTGTCCGCCCTCTTAGCCGTTGGGAATCTACCTCTTCCGCCGTCGTGGCCGTTGACTGCATTCGTTTTTGCCTCAGTTGATCCGCGGGTGTTTACTTGACTTAACAAGGAAACCCTTCCATCTGCTAATCTCCGATCTGATTGAGATTTGGTACAAGGACTTCAGTAGAAATGATTTATTGAGCCATACCAAAATTAGATGCCCAGTCGTGTATTTAGCACCTGTTTTGGGTTGACAGAATTTCCTCATTTAAGTGACAGGAGTGAGCGGTGGGAAGCAGGTAGAGGTGGGGAAGTAGTGTGTGTGCGAAAGAAAGAGTGAGAGCATGGCACATGAACTTGCTGGCTGCCCCACCTCTGCCTGCTTCCCGCCGCTCACTCCTGTCTATGCGGTGTGTAAATGAGCAAACTTTAACACCCTTCTATGGCCATAACATTAAGAGGACCCATGAGAGTCTATATCTATAATGTTAAATTTACTGTTTTTAGGTACATTTATCTCAGAAACGGTTCATACTAAAGACTTCATTTTTTCATGCTTTCTTTATACCTTCTTGCGTATTTTAACACAGGGGTTTATTCATTAGAGATATTCGTCCACTTTCAATTTTTTTCATTCAGTGGAACATTTTTTGGAAAAAAAATCGCTCACTTTTTAGCCCCTGGTTTCTGTACCAAACACTTCTCTCCAAAAACGTTGTGTTAAAGTGTGTACATTATGACTTTATGTAATATCTGAAAGTTTCAAGATTGTGTACTAAATAGTTTTTGAGAAAATTTTCCTTTTGTTCAGAAAAAAGTGAACTTGCAGAAACAAGCCTTCAAAGTTTTTCAATGTAATCCTGCCCCATATGATGGATCATCTGGGTTGTCTTGCATATCATCCTCTAGTTTTCTTCTCACAGATCTCTTAGTTTGTCTTGACAGTTTTTTACAGTCCTTTTCTGCACCTTCAGCCTTCCTTTTCCGTTCACAATCGATTTTCTTCATACTTGTTATCATGTGATATCCTGGAGAAATTCCCAATTTTTCTAAGGTTTTACATTTTATGATGTTACCTTCATTGTATGTAGCCACAGCATCGTACACTCCAAAATGCAAGGCATTGACCTCTACAAAAACTCTCTTGGGAATTCGGGTCCAAATCAAATTATTAACACTCTCGTTGGGGTTCTGGGTTCGCCCATGAAGGCACTTTTCATGAAGTTGTGGCTCTGCTAGATCTCTAAACACTGGTCGTATTGCTTCCATTACAGCATAAGAAAGACTATGCTTGCGATCATATGGTTACCTGCACTCATACGTATATACCACAACTGGGCGGGAATATGAGGAGGGAGCCAAGGAAACGTGTTATCGTTGTCAACAACGAGATCTCCCGGCAGATAAAGTTACCGCGCCCATGCAGTGTTGTCTTGGAAACGCAGTACAAAGCACTTACAATTAATATATGACCATGAATGATAGTTCTAATGAAAGAAGAAAGTCTCTAGATTTTTATGGAATGAAAATGTAAAAATTCCATTTTTTGCCGAATTTCACCCTACCGGGCCCCCTTAAAGGGTTTCCTACAATAGATCTATCGAAACGAACATGTATTTCTGTCAAATTGAGAAATCTTTATTCTGTCCTCTATCTCTTTTCACACACGCAATGTTGGAATACAATATCAAGTTCGTTATTTTCCATGAAATTCGCTGCAGTTTTTCACTTATCCCAAAATAAGTAGATTTTGCTTTAAAATTACCTTATCGCTTTCATTCGCTATGATTCGCAAGAATAAAATAATGATTTTCTTAACGAATCATATAATGAGTAAAGGTATCTCAAAATCGCTTCAAACTATTTTTGTTGCGTTTATCGTTAATGCAAAAAAAAAAAGAGAGAAAAAAAACACACCTCTACAAACATCTTATAAAATCGGTTTATTCTGTTGCTTTGTACAACCCTGGCGCTTGCCAGCTTCTTATGTCGTCCTCGCTGTATAACAGATGGGGACACTTGATTAAGCACATCCAAAGTGAGGGAGACTCTAGAACGGCTATTTGAGTTTAAAAATAAAGCGGTCGAAATTTGATCCTCATCTCGTCCTTCCTTCCTTCTGTTCTCACTACAAGAGCAGTCTTGTTGTGTCTCATTCATCGAGATCGTAGTATTCTTCTTGCCTCCCCTCCCCACTTCCTTTCTCTCATACCCCCGCTTTTCTTTTCTTTTCTGACGAATTTCTACTCAAGAATAATTAAATTGCTTCGTTATATTGAGACGAACAAAAGGAAGGCATTGTTATTAATAGAGCCCGCGTGCTCGGCATAGTTTTTGCCAACGTAGACAAGATTGAGGGAGGCACGTCTTGTCTATTAAATGGAACAATCTCTAATGAAGCGGGAACAAAGACGTAGGCTGTTATTAAACACGGCGTGTTCTTAGGAATTATTGATTCTAGAGACGTTGTGGTTAGACGGTGTTTGTGTCAGCGTCTTCCTGCTGTGTTCGTGGTAAACCTAACAGAAATATCTCACCTGAAACAGTCATTTCCACCTAGGTTGGTAAATATTTAATTCTGAGTATAGTTCTAGGAAAGGGATTTTAGTCATTAATAGGTTAGAATACAAACGTGTTTGAACAAGGCGTAAGTATCATCTATCCGCACTACTCTCTTGTAGGTAAGTTGCATACATTTTAGGGTAGACTCATACGCCTTGCCGGTCAACTTTTGACGGTAATTTTTTTCGGCCATCGGGGCTCGAACCCACGATGTCAGAACGTGTAGACTTCACACCTTAACGATTAAGCCCACCGGGTGGAGTTTTTAATAATGTAGTTACGAGGGGAGATCAAATATAAAGGGGTTTTATTTTTTATTTAAATTCATTTATTGGAACACACTAGGCAATTACAATTCATTTTTCCACATTGTTTCCTGCTTTGGAAATGCATTTGTCCGAGCGTATGGGTAGCTTTTTGATACCCTCATTGAAAAAAGAACAGAGTCCTGTCACCAGCCAGTTACGCACAAAGTCTTTCACACTCTTGTCATCTTCAAATCGTTGCCCTCCTAGAGCGTTTTTAAGTGGCCCGACCAAATGAAAACCCCAGGGCGATAAGTCCAGGCTGTAAAGAAGGATGATCAAGTGTAGGCCAGTGCATTTCCTGTAGCTTGGAGACAGAGCTGCAGTATGGGGCCGCGCATTGTCGTGGAGGAGGATGACCTGTCGAATCTGTTGGTCTCATCTTTTGCGGCGATATGCAACCCTCACCTTGTTCAACAGCTCGCAGTAGTAAGCAGCATTGATTGTGCGTCGCTCATGCAAAAAATCCATCAATAATAATCTCTTTAACCGCACGACTGTTTTCGTCTGTAATGCTGGTCCGAGGACGTGTTGCTGATTTTCCACAAGTTCTCGTCCTTCCTTGAACTTTTTATGCCAGGCAAACACATGCGTCCTTGACAGTGTTTGATCATCGAACTGGGCGGTCAATCTCTGGCAAATTTCCGCCGCTGTAATTCCTTCACGGGCAAAACATTTTATAATTATGCCTTGCTCAGTGGAGAGGTGCACCTGTTGCTCCGACATCGTGAGCGTTACTGACGAAACGGTGGAGAATATCTAACAGCGCGCTCTCCCCACTCCTAATAGTCCCGCCTAAGCATAGCAGAAGCGCGGGTCCAGTCCTACCAGCAGTTGATGTTCAGGAACAAAAATCCCGTTTATATTTGATCGACCTTCGTAGTATATTCTTAAATCTATATTTTGTATGACACCGCGGCTGAATGGTCAAGATCGACGCCTTCCGTTCAGAGGTCCCCGGGTTCGATACTCGGTTGTGTCAGCGATTTTAATCGCGTTTGTTCAATTCCGCTTTCTCGGGGAATTGGCGTTTGTGTCTGTCCCTATACATTCCTCTTAATATACACTACACTACTAATCACCCCACAGATACACTCAATAGTGAATACATTCCCCCACATACGGTTGGTGTCTGGGAAGGGCTTCCAGTCTTGAAACAGGGCCAGGTCCACATATTCGGCATAGTTCGGACCCGTCATCCAAACAAAGGAAAAGCTGTGGAGGAGGAAGAAGAAGAAGAAGAAGAAGAAGAAGAAGAAGATTATCCCATCTTTATCTCGTTTTATTTAGATACTACTTAGTAATAATAATAATAATAATAATAATAATAATAATCGTGGAATTCTTTTGCTTACTAGTACATTCACGGACACGAGACTGACGTGTATTCGAGCACTTTCAAATACCACCGAACTGAGGGGCTTCTAAGCCTCAGAGGCTTGTGAATCATCAATAAATTAAGTTCATTTCAATTCATTCGTCCCCGTTGGTGAGCTTCCGTGGCTGAGACGGCAGCGCGTTGACCTTTCACTGCTGGGTTCCGTGGTTCAAATCCCAGTCACTCCATTTGAGATTTGTGCTGAAGAAAGCGGAGGCGGGACAGGATATTCTCCAGGTACTCTGGCTTTCCCTGTCATCTTTCATTCCAGCAACACTCTCTACTATCATTTCATTTCAGCTGTCAGTCATTAATCATTGCCTCAGAGGAGTGCGACAGGCTTCGGCAGACGGCACAATTCTTATCCTCTTATCCTGACCCGGTTACTGACTGGAAAACAGGTTGTAGGTTTTCACTTTTTCTCCCCGTTGGTAAAGAGTGTAACACCAAATATGCGTATATTGCCATGGTTAATTGAAGTAATACACTGACTGACAGAGCAAATGCAACACCAAGAAGGAGTGGTCAGAACTTTATGCCAATTGCCGGGTAGACTGACGTCACTGAGGTATGCTCATGATGTGAAATGAGCCGCTGTGCTGCGCACGTAGCGAACGATAAATGGGACACGGCGTTGGCGAATGGCCCACTTCGTACCGTGATTTCTCAGCCGACAGTCATTGTAGAACGTGTTGTCGTGTGCCACAGGACACGTGTATAGCTAAGAATGCCAGGCCGCCGTCAACGGAGGCATTTCCAGCAGACAGACGACTTTACGAGGGGTATGGTGATCGGGCTGAGAAGGGCAGGTTGGTCGCTTCGTCAAATCGCAGCCGATACCCATAGGGATGTGTCCACGGTGCAGCGCCTGTGGCGAAGATGGTTGGCGCAGAGATATGTGGCACGTGCGAGGGGTCCAGGCGCAGCACGAATGACGTCACCACGCGAGGATCGGCGCATCCGCCGCCAAGCGGTGGGAGCCCCGCACGCCACGTCAACCGCCATTCTTCAGCATGTGCAAGACACCCTGGCTGTTCCAATATCGACCAGAACAATTTCCCGTCGATTGGTTGAAGGAGGCCTGCACTCCCGGCGTCCGCTCAGAAGACCACCATTGACTCCACAGCATAGACGTGCACGCCTGGCATGGTGCCGGGCTAGAGCGACTTGGATGAGGGAATGGCGGAACGTCGTGTTCTCCGATGAGTCACGCTTCTGTTCTGTCAGTGATAGTCACCGCAGACGAGTGTGGCGTCGGCGTGGAGAAAGGTCAAATCCGGCAGTAACTATGGAGCGCCCTACCGCTAGACAACGCGGCATCATGGTTTGGGGCGCTATTGCGTATGATTCCACGTCACCTCTAGTGCGTATTCAAGGCACGTTAAATGCCCACCGCTACGGGCACTTCCGTACCTTCAGGGGCTGCCCAATGCTCTGTTTCAGAAGGATAATGCCCGCCCACACACTGCTCGCATCTCCCAACAGGCTCTACGAGGTGTACAGATGCTTCCGTGGCCAGCGTACTCTCCGGATCTCTCACCAATCGAACACGTGTGGGATCTCATTGGACGCCGTTTGCAAACTCTGCCCTAGCCTCGTACGGACGACCAACTGTGGCAAATGGTTGACAGAGAATGGAGAACCATCCCTCAGGACACCATCCGCACTCTTATTGACTCTGTACTTCGACGTGTTTCTGCGTGCATCGCCGCTCGCGGTGGTCCTACATCCTACTGAGTCGATGCCGTGCGCATTGTGTAACCTGCATATCGGTTTGAAATAAACATCAATTATTCGTCCGTGCCGTCTCTGTTTTTTCCCCAACTTTCATCCCTTTCGAACCACTCCTTCTTGGTGTTGCATTTGCTCTGTCAGTCAGTGTATGTGTAAAGAGAGACCAGAATTGAAAATAAGATATATAATAGAAATTCCGACCTAAGTAATCACAGCACAATAGCATGAAAATTCACGCAACCTTTATAATTATAAACCTCCCCGAAATGAGGATGGAACCAACAAATCACTTAATTTTCAGGAGAGAGGAATATTCTTTTCGGGGCTTATTTCATGCTACACAATACTTGAACCAGTTGCACACACATGCAAGCCTACAGATGAGTTCATCTCTTAAAAACAACATTGTATTGTTAAGGTTTTACCAATAACATATGAATTGGAAGTTATACAATGGAAAAAGGGTGCATCATCATTTTTTATCCACAAAATAATATGCAAGTATGGAGTATTTCTTACATTTTTATATAACACAAGAGAAATCATGTACGTACACTTGGAACACAAGTGATAGCAAAATAATAACCATTAGTGTAATAACAACAATGTCAGACTATTTGGCTGAATTGTCAGCGTTGAGACCTTCGGTCCAGAGGGTCCCGGGTTTGATTCCCGTCTAGGTCGGGGATGTTAGTCGCGTCTGATTAATTCTTCTGGCCCGGGGACTGGATATGTGTGTTTGTCTCAACACTTTCCTCTTCGTATTCAGACAACACACCACACCATCAACCATCTCGGAAATACGCAATAGTTATTACATCCCTCCGTAAACAGGGTCAGGAAAAGCATTCGGCTGTAAACCAGGGCCAAATCCACATGTGCAACACATTTTGCACCCGCAACCCCACAGGTGTGGGAAAAGAAGAAGAAGTACTGTAATAACAAAAATAACAATAATGACAAAAGAAGTCGGGAAAATATCATGGCAGATAATATTTCAAAATATTGATGTGATCTCGTCTATAGCCTTTATTTAAATGATGCATTACACCTGTTGATGAACGAACACAAGCACTCTCCACCATCTTGACTACTGTAATGTTGCATCCTTACACCGCGGAGGACGAAGTTCTGCTGGCACTAAACCACCTTGTAGTTTAAATGTAGGACATAAGATGACAACACAGCATAGAGGCGTGATGTTACACCCTATTTTCATTGAAATCTCACTTTTCAAAATTTGTTGCTTATACCCTTATACCGGGGAGGTCTTTAATTCCAATAACTTAGCCACAGTTTAGGGTAGATTGACATTATCATACGTTCACTTCCACTACTTGAAGCTGACCGCGCGGGCGGCTTGTGTGCCTATATGGAAGTGTGAAGTGAGGAGGAGGTTGGAGAAGAGGGAGTTTTCTTTTCGCACCGAAGCTTGATAAATGAAATGGGGGCAGAGCTTAGCTTTCCAATATTACTGAGAGTCTCATTGTTCCTTTTGTAATTTACTAGAATAAGCTCAAATTCAATATCAGTAGAAATTGGAAGTCCTAAATTTCTAGGAATTATCCGTATAATAACATGAGTTTAAAGATATCGGAACACAGATGGTGTTCGTAAGGACCTGGATTACAACGCCAGGAGGGATTAGTTGGATAATGAGCCGATGAAGATTACTAGGAATATTTGAACCGGAGCGAAAGCTGATTATTGTAGACTGGAAGTTTACTAATTAGTATAGCTAGTTAATTGTGGCCAAGTTTGAATCGTGCTGATGTATCGAATTCCCAGCAGGAGCGGTATTGTTACGAACATAACATTGACTGTTCTGTTGAGCCAATTTAATTCCCCTCTGGGTGGGGGTTCGTACGTTCCGATGGTACAAAAATATCGACATTTCGTTCGATATCGATGTTGTTGTTTGAATTATCAGTCTATACAGTGGTTTGTTTCAGCTCTCCATCCCACCGTATCTTTTTCCAACCTTTTCATTTCAACGTAACTAAGTCGCTGCTAAGCCGCGGGGCGGGTAGAGGGTGATGATACACAGGCAAGCGTAAGCACAGTAAAACATGACTGGAGTAAGCAGATATCTTTTATAGGGCGTGATTTGCGTGTATTTTTCGAGGTAATTAATCTACGAGGGTCGAGTCAAAAATCATGGCAATCTTTTTTTCTCGCGAACAGTAGACAACACGGAAAATCTAAGATATGTATTTGGAAATATAGGGCATGTACTTATACATAGTGCCTGAAGACAAATTCTGACTTCAGAAGATTATCGTAGGAAAGTGACAGAACATAGGCCATTGGTAAACATTCTTTTATTATGGTATTGACAGCAAATACACAGGACTACGTACAAAGGACGGGTCACCACTGGTTACAGACCTGCGAAATAATCAACCAAGGTTTCCGCTATGCGTTGCCAGCGAGGGCGAGGCAAATCGGCAGTTGATACTCTATCCCCACCCACCTCGCCACTGTTCTACAGGGCATGGCATGCACACCTAATGCTTCCCGCAGCTCTGCATGGGATTGGCGTGCATTTCTGCCGCGGAGAACTGTTATTTTAATATACGATCGTTGATCCTGCTTGTTGACTTCCATTTTGTGACGCTCTCACTCACACACTGAACTTCGAGGCATGCTTAGACCCACACTGTTGTTTACATACACCATCTAGTGGCATCGTGCACAAGTACATACCGTACGTTTCCAAATGAGCAAGGTGGCATCAGCAGTTAAGTTGGCAGCACGGCCTTTAGCCTTTATCTCCTCATTCCTAGTACGCTCCTGCCATTGTTCCCACCTGTTTGTACCAACGATCATTCTCGCTGCATTCATTTCTAACTTACGAATAAGATACCGTATTTTGAGTCCACCCAACTTTCGCTCCCCGTTAAGTAAAACAGACCAGGGTAAGCATTCGTCCGGGAGCTGACATTTTTCTAGCAGAACACTGCTGATTGCTGCTGTGAACTCACTGCATTAGCACCAAGGTCAGTTATCCTTTTTGGAAGTCCTTCCTCTAATAATAATAATAATAATAATAATAATAATAATAATAATAATAATAATAATAATAATAATCCGGGCCCTTTCCCAATTAACTACTGAAGGTCGGTACTACATCAGATTTCGGGTTACGTGTAAGAGAGTAGCCTAGCATACACCTTGTATTTTGTCGCCCTTCCGTACGTGTTTAGAATTTCTGGCTCAGTATTTTCCCTTCCCTGTTGATTACGCCATTGCACCAAGACTGGTCGTGACGGGACAGTGAAGAGAAGGGAAACGCTATGAATGATCATAATGTGAGTATTTACTCACACTGAGATGACGTCACGTTTATTAAGTGCAGCTAATTGACTTGTTAGTCTTTTCAGCTCACCCACACCGCCTAGCATAAATAAGAGCGCCAGTAACCTACTTTACATGCTCTCTGACAAGTTTTTGAATGCTTAAATATTTAAATCATTTTAATACGGTTTTACAGTTCATCAATTTTTTTAGTAATTTGGAAACAATTTATTTGTGGATGCATTCTTCTTCTACCTCTTCTCCCACGCCCTACTAGGGTCAATACTTTAGAACGCAGTTATTCATGGCTATAATAGTTATATAATACTGTTGAAACTCAATCTTGTAGGGCTGATAGAAGAGACACAAACATACGTTTTTCGTTAATTGATTCGGTCATTACTAAAAGGCCATTTGTCCACATTTTCTGTAGAAAGTACGACTCCTTGGCTAAACCTTTAGCGTGCTGGCCTTTGGTCAGAGGGGTCCCGGGTTCGATTCCCGAGAGGGTCGTGAATTTTAACCATCATTGGTTAATTTCGCTGGCTTGGGAGCTGGGTGTATGTGTCATCTTCATCATCATTTCATCCTCACCACGACCCGCAGGTCACCTACGGGTGTCAAATCAAACAGATATGCACGTGGCGAGCTGAACTTGTCCTCGGACACTCCCGGCACTAAAAGCCATGCGCAGTTTCATTTTTTTTCTGTAGAAAATACCTAACCTTGGATTCGATATCCGCCGGGCTGAGTGGCTCAGACGGTTAAGGCGC
Organism: Anabrus simplex; assembly: GCF_040414725.1. NCBI lineage: Eukaryota > Metazoa > Arthropoda > Insecta > Orthoptera > Tettigoniidae > Anabrus > Anabrus simplex. The sequence continues at coordinate 44,802,070 of NC_090275.1, forward strand.
TGGCCTTCTGACCCCAACTTGGCAGGTTCGATCCTGGCTCAGTCCGGTGGTATTTGAAGGTGCTCAAATATGTCAGCCTCGTGTCGGTAGATTTACTGGCACGTAGAAAGAACTCCTGCGGGACTAAATTCCGGCACCTCGGCATCTCCGAAAACCGTAAAAGAGTAGTTAGTGGGACGTAAAACAAATAACATTATTATGATTCGATATCCTTACGTAGGCACACACAGTTTGTGCTAGGTGGACTTTTTCCCATGATATATGTACAGCCATATCATAGAAAACATAATAGAAATAATACGGAAGAGGCAATTAATACCGTATAGAGGAAGAAAAGGAAGAAGAAGAAGAAGAAGCAACAGAGAGAGAGAGAGAGATTTTTTTAGAAATGAAGTGTTACAAATGGAATCATTCCATGTCGGAAGGAAAAAAAATGCTCAAAACGGTTGCAACAGAGGAAAAGGAGATATAGTGAGAATATGGAGTATTGGAGGGAGAAGAAGGAATGCCAGGGGCTCGTGGTCTCTAGAAGACCCTAACGGAGGAATAAAGATAGAAATAACAATAACCAAGAGTGATATTAAGAGGCTTGAAGCCTTTGAGATGTGGTGTTGGCGTCGGCTGCAACAGATAAGTTAGGTGGAGAAGAAGACCAAACTGAGGTATTGAACATTGTTCAAGAAAAGAGACAGCTGTTGAGTCAGATTAGAAAGATACAACTTTCTTGGATGGGGCATAGGAAAGTGTTGATGGAAATTTTGCAAGGTAAAATACCAGGGAAACGCCCTCATGGAAGAGCAAGAAGGACATTCGTGATGAAATTTCTTGTGAACTCAGGATGCAGGAGCTACGCAGGCGCAAAACGTACCGCAGAGAATCGACCCAGTTTAGAGAAGACTCATTGCAGGAGCAAACCACCAGTCATTAGTCTGAATTGCTCAAAGAAGAAGATTATAATATATTTAGCTTATTGTACAAGTTAAGGCGCTTACAAATTGAGTAAGATTACCTAAAACAATGAATAATAATAATTGAAACGTATTGTGTATGCTTCTAAAGGTTTCATACACAAGGAATGGAACATACAAACTCAGATCTCTAGCTGCATAATCTAAAGTGGACATGTAAGGAACCCGTTCTTCAGATTCGAAGCAGGAGTTTAAAGTACACACAGTGCTTGGCTATTGTAGTCTCGTGCCATGTTGAGAGAGATGGATTGAGATAGCTCCTCCAGTAATTTGAAAGCACGCAAGAACCCGGCTGTAATTTTGTCTCAATTGTCGTCTACAAAAACATCGCTTCCTCTTGGTAACCTTTGATATTATGTGGAGGGTTTCGCAACTCAGCTCCCCGTGTTTTCACAATCTCACAATAGGGAAGAGGATCGTGTGTACTATACACTGTGTAGCTTGTCCAATGTCTGCACCTAATGAGCGACGTGGAAGATAACATCTGGGGGTCAGTCAGTGGCGACTGCTCGCCGTCAGACAGGGAAACGGAGAACAGTGTGAAACTTCTTTTATCTGTACCCCGATAAGCCGAAGTTCGCTTAAGGGGCACCCGTAGGATGTATCTTTCCCATGCAATTTTTACAAATTTCATTTCACCTTTTCTTATGAACCAATTAAGGTACAATTCTACAACAAATTAGGGTGTGCGTATGTGATACTTTAATACAGAGATTTCCAAAAATATCAGTTCGTTTGCCAGAACTTTTTTTAGAAATACTTATTTTTTGAACTTGCTCGCCAGTCCATAATGCACTAACTATGAGGTATAATACAATATCCCTGTGTTAACCTACTCACAGGCATGTACTTTCAAAGCTGTGATATATTCTGTAAATTTATGCAAGTAGTTTTCAAGAAAAGGTACAAAAGTCGTTCAAAACCATAAATTATGGAAAACTACCGGTACTGTCAAAGTTTCAGTGCATTCCAGCACCATAACTTGGGGTCATCTGGATCCTACTGGTAGCTTTCTTCCAGCCTTCTCTTTAGTTTTCTTCTCTTTCCTCTTGCCATTTTATTCCGCTTAATTTAATGCTTCTTCTGAAGTCTTATCTTTCTCAAGCTTGTACATGATTTTTACGGTGTGATATTCGACATTGTGAAGATTGCCCCACCCACACCGCATCTTGTTAAATAATTTAGTATGGGAATTTATAGGTAACAAAACTGTATATGTTATATACCAAATTAAAGAGGACAACTCAAAAGTCAAGTTTCAGCAAAAAAAAAAAAAAAAAAAAAAAAAAAAAAAAAAAAAAAAAAAAAAAAAAAAGAAGGCAAGAAAAATTCGTCATTTTTCAGACAGCACGTTGCGACAAATCGTTGCGAAAAATCGAGAAACTTCTCTCCACATCAGCGGTTATTAAGTGTTCATACTTGAAGCAAGTGAAAACTCTCACATCAAAATTATTTCCTTTCAATATTTTACTTATCTTGCACCTAATGTCCCACTTCCATGTTTTGTGCGCATTCTATCCAGCGATGTCCGGCTTCATGCCTAAATGGTTAGCGTGCTGACCTTTGGTCACAGAGGTCCCCAGTTCGATTCTCGGCAGGGTCGGGAATTTTAACCATAAATGATTAATTCCCCTGGTACGGGGACTGGGTGTATGTGCCGTCTTCATCATCATTATTTCATCCTCAGCATGATGCACAGGTCATGTTTATGCGATAATTTTTTTGACTGCCAGTGGCATAAATGTAAGCAATGTATTTCTTATAGCGCTTCGGGAACTGATTATTTTAGTTTCCGCATGAGCTACATGCTTATAACCCATGCCAACAGATTCGAATAGTGTATTTACGAACCGATCATAGTCCCATAAGAGCCTATGCATAGCGGCCATTTTGCGCATTTGCCCTTGTTTCAGCTCTCCGAGTTAGTTCCATAGGAGCTCATGTATAGCAGCCTTCTTGCCCATTAGCCCCTGGGCCAGCTCTCAGAGTTAGTCCCATAAGAGCCCATGTATAGCGGCCAGCTAATACTTTTTCTAACTACTACATGTAACAACAGGCCTCCCCGGTTGCCATACGCCATTATTTTGAATATTATTATTATTATTATTATTATTATTATTATTATTATTATTATTATTATTATTATTATTATTATTATTATTATTATTATTATTTCTTTTTCTGCGATTCCACATGCTACGATGGAGATCAAAACCTCCTGGAATGCAATTGGGATTAAACGTTCTATACCACTCTAGAGCCCCTTGTGACCACTGATGTTTCTATTCCTCTGGTGAGCACAATCCTGTGTATGTCGAGTATCTGGCTGTTTTGATTTCCGGATTAGGGAGGTGGTATTCAAAGTGTGGTACGTGGGTTGTCTCAGGGGGTACGCAAATTTATTGTAGCTTCGGTTTTCAGTGAGCATTTCAGAAAACAGTTGAGCCTGCTCACTTTCAATAACATTTTGTTTTGATGAAGTGTTATTGTCTACTACTACTACCACCCAGAGCCCCTTTCTAAGTATGTGTCACTTTGTACTTCCCATTGACTAGGTATGTAAAAATGCTGTCTTATGCTGCATTGCTGTATTTATACAATTTTTGTTTCACTTCAATGTTTTCAGCAGCAGTACACATAGTACAGTAGTAATTATTGCATTAATAATGATACCTCCTAATTCCACTCAAGAGAAAACCACGTTTTTCTGTCTCTCTTGTGAAGGCTTGCCGTGTTGCCTGGGAAGGGAACAAAGGACTCCATTGGTCGAATAATTGGGTTGTCATTAAGGAATGAAAATGCCAGGAACAGTTCTCCGACCATTACTGACCGCTCACTTTTGGGCTTCTTCTCTAACTTCACTTCGAAAGAGTTCCGAGGTTTTCTTTGTCCAGCGACAATATACACTACATATAATACATTATTGTTATTATTGGGGAATAGGTTGTTGTAGCGGCTTTGCCGGTTGTCTGTCACCCCGGCGACCCTGGTTTGATCCCTGGTGTTGCAGGGGTAGGATTTTCAGGTGTCAGAAAGGGCATGCGAACTTAAATTCCCGGTAACAACTCTTTCACCGGGCGAGTTGGCCGTGCGGTTAGAGGTGCGCAGCTGTGAGCTTGCATCTGGGAGACAGTGGGTTCGAATCCCACTGTCGGCAGCCCTGAAGATGGTTTTCCGTGGTTTTCCATTTTCACACCATGAAAATGCTGGGGCTGTACCTTAATGAAAGACACGGCCGCTTCCTTCGCACTCCTACGCCTTTCCTATCCCATCGTCGTCATAAGACCTGTTTGTGTCAGTGCGACGTAAAAGCAAATAGAAAAAATTCTTTCACGCCTCCGTGCGTGCACGGACCCTGTGCAAGCGGGATAATCTGCGGAAGGCGATGGTAATGATGATTATTATTATCATTAATATTATTTAGCATCCAACAACAATCATTTGTTATTTTTGGTATAACTGAAATTTACTCGTGCTTCGTGGGTACAAAGGTAAAACAATTAGATTTTGAGGGTGCGTCATCCAAACAAGTGTGAATACCACTCGATTATGGTATTTCAGCCTTCTACTGCAAAGATCTTTGATGTCCCTGTGAATTAGCACGAATCATTACTTGAGGTCTTGTTGTATTCTGAAGCAATCCGTTGGAACGGCGCATGTCTGGTGGGAAAGAACGAGTGAGCTATTTCAGTGCGTCTGAAATTACATTTTGACTTAAAGGAAGCCGTGAATGGGCGGGGGGAAATACTATTGTCTTATTCGATATACAAACCTACATTATGAAAAAAGATGTTTTAAAAAAGCCAGTTTAGAATAACCTAATCTGAAGACATGCGAGTTTTCTTTACCATATCTGCTCTCACTGCCAATGTGGAAAGAACCTTTAGTTTTATGGCAGCACATTGGAACTTCTTCAAAATACAAGTAAAGGTAAGATTAATCATATAAAATATATTAATATTCATAAAACTATTGAACGGGCAGCAAGACAATAAGACTACGACAGGTATATCAAGACGTTATCTGACGTATTTATAGCCAATGCTGCGGAACATGGGTTCACTAGTTTAAATGTTATTCGTATAGGGTAGGCCAATGTGAGGGTATTACCTAGTTTCTAGAAATGTTATGCTTGTAGTACCAGTTTTCGGATGCATTTTATTTTAATATATTTGATGTTATATGTTTCTGACACTTAAATAAATCGACTCTGTTTTCCCATAACTGCGGACAGCAGACACCCGCTAGTCCAGAGTTCACCGATTCATTTTCCAGCAATCCTATGTGAATTCACATGGACACTGCTCTGCATTAACGCTCATAAACAACCACCAACTGGACAGTGTCATGTAAGCACCTCAGCCAAATGACAGAGAATAACAGAGAGGTTAGCTGGCGCGCTGGCGGCTACTCTGTGTCACAGTAATTAGGCCCTAGAACGTATTATTGTTCAAATTTTGATGCAATATCATCCCTGTGTTGGAATTATTGAGGTAGCGTGTGGGACTCTTCAAAAATCCGATCACCTCAGCCGGATTTGAATGGGCTATCTCAATATTCGGATCACTGATTTATACAGGGATCTATTTGCTTGGTGTGTAAGTGGGGAAAAAAGGGTTGCCGACTGTGGGATTCGAACCGAAAGCCAGTACGCTGACCGTTCAGCCAACGAGTCGGACATCGCACCGGTGTACACAACTAACTGAAAGCACTGCTTTACGAAAGTCTTCTGGCAGAAAAACTCAGTGGGATTCCCCTTTCAAATGTAAGCATCACGAAGGAATTGTAACACAGTGAATGATTTCTAAAATTTGGAAGGACAGAGAGAAAATAGCCTCTTTTCGAATAAAATTCTTCTAGCCTAGCTGAGTGGCTCAGACTGTTGAGGCGCTGGCCTTCTGACCCCAACATGGCAGGCTCGATGCTGGCTCAGTCCGGTGGTATTTCAAGGTGCTCAGATACGTCAGCCTCGTGTCATTAGATTTACTGGCACGTAAAAGAACTCCTACAGGACGAAATTCGAGCACCTCGGCGTCTCCGAAAACCGTAAAAGTAGTTAGTAGGACGTAAAGCAAGTAATATCAGTATTACGACAATTCTTTAAAAATCAAGCGTGCCGGAATATCTGAACACAATGAATATTTTAATGAATAAGGCATACCACCTTACACAAAGAGCACAAAGATATTGAAGAATCAGATGGTTTAAGCAGCAAACAACAAAGAATGCATCAATCACTGGTGATCTGCAGTTAGAGCAGTCGCCCAGGTAGCAGATTCCCCACCTGTTGTTTACCTAGTATTTTCCGCAATAAATAATGTGCCGATCAATGGACCTATTCTTCAAGCGAAAGCTAATGAAATGTCTTGCACTCCCACTGAACAAATACTATACTGTAAAATAATACATTACGTTAGTTGAAGTTTTAACTTAATTCTCTTAACCATGTAAGTGTGCAGTCTAAAACTTACAAATATGAAATATTTAGCAACGAATAAAAAAAATCGGTTTGAACGACTATCAGCTATAACGACCGTTGTTTGGCGGTCCGTCTCATGTATTTTTATTACGTACGACATATTTTCAGACGGATCACCTCAAGGAACGCGCTGGGACCATCTCTAATGTAGAGATATCTCGCGGACACCACAGCCTCTTTCTTCTTGTTGTGCGAGTGTGGCTTTTGTTTCCTTGTAATATGTAGCGAGCACTATAACAATGAAATACACATCATGTGCTGGTGCTATCAGAGAACCCCAAGTGTTGGCTAACGGACTGAGCTCCGCTTTCCCGAGTGGCCGTGTGTTAGGCCGTTATTTTACGCCGGCTGCAGAACTAATAAGAAAAGGAAGAGGTTGCTGGCTGCTCGCTCCTTCTCTCTCGTCCCGAGTCCGGAAATGACCAGACTGCGTCTCTAGACTTGAGACCAATGAGAAGAGGAGCAGGAGGAGGGCGAAAAAAGTTCTACTCGAGTTCAGTAAAAAGGAGAAAAAATTCCCTCCGAGGTTCCGCATAACTAGGATCATTATACGTCTCACTCCGTGGTCGTACTGCTAATATATGACGCATTCAGTTTTTTAAATTATTTTTCAGGCAAGAAATGCACTCTTCTCATTCAGTATGATTGACCAGCGATGCGGGAGAGCCTCCTTGCATGTGCAGATCGCAAGGAAAAAAGTTCAGTTATAATAATACTGAAGTATATAACGCAACAAGCCTATAGCGCCATATAAAGACGCTAGTATGTTTATGAAACGTCTTAATTATCATTATAAGCCAGGTGCAAACGACGGTTTTTGCTCGACCATAATAAAATGTCGCCGGTCTCGTGGTGTAAGGGTAGCGTGCCTGCCTCTTATCCGGAGGCCCCGGGTTCGATTCTCGGCCAGATCAGGGAATTTTACCAGGATCTGAGGGCTGGTTCGAGGTCTACTCAGCCTACGCGATTGTAGTTGAGGAACTATCTGACGGTGAGATTGGCGGCCCCGGTCTTAGAAGGCCAAGAATAATGGCCGAGAGGATTCGTGGTGCTGACCACACGACACCTCGTAATCTGCAGGCCTTCGGGCTGAGCAGCGGTCGCTTGGTAGGCCAAGGCCCTTCAAGGGCTGTAGTGCCATGGAGTTAGAATTAAATGTCCAAGTTTTGAGATTTTACGATATTCATTGTTCGAAAGATATCAGTTCACAAACCGTGAATGATCACAAAGATACTGAATTTATACACTTTAGACGATGTCAAACGAAAATATGAAGAATAGGAGTAGTTTAAGTATTGATTTAAAATAGTCAGTGAATCTTTTAAAATTTCCACCTTTTTTCCAGTGTCATGTGCTGGATTCCAAGCTTTTTCAGGATTTACCACGTGTGCTTGGGTACATTGTCTCTACGTCCGAATAGCGCATCCGTCACGGACAAGTTCCCTGGGCGAATGTCATGTCTTTCACACACAAGGAGAGAGTACGCACGCGTCATCTAGGATTCGGTTTATTTCTGGAGGGGTTATAGAGCATCGTCAGAAGAGTTACAGAAGTATTAAGAATAAACTCCCCACCATTTTCGAGAAATATGGATTACAAAATTTCGCTTTGGTTTAAATAGGCTAAAAGTTACTTATATGTGTTAGAGATGCTTAGCGCTTGTAGGGGCACGTCGGTTTCTTATATCATCGCATTTGTGTTTTTATGTACCGGTAGGCTATTTGCAATTTTCATGTCAACAAACAAACAAATTCCATTGGGTTTGTCACGTTGTGCTCATGCAATAAATTAATAATAAACTTCCCAACATTATTCATCTTTCAAAAACAAATTGGCAGGTTTGATCCTGGCTCATTCCGTTGGTAGTTGAAGGTGTTCAGATACGTCAGCCTTGTGTCAGTAGATTTACTGGCACGTAAAAAACTCCTGCGCGACAAAATTCCTGCACTTCTGTCTCTGCGAAAACCGTAAAAGTAGTTAGTGGGACATAAAGCAATTATTATTATTATTATTATTATTATTATTATTATTATTATTATTATTATTATTACCATTAAGACAGTGGTTGAACTTGAATGTTGCATGATTATTTAATTTAGTCTTGTTTTCTCCTTTTCTCTTCCCAAAATTTCTTCATTATTTTACTGTGTTCTTGTTTTCTTTGTTCAGTCCACATTTTCCCTGTTTTTACTCTCTTTTACTTCAAATTTCGCATTCATAATTTTATTTCTGAATATGTTTATCATTGCCTTGTCGATATTATTATTATTATTATTAAAAACAAATTGAAGAAAAAAGGGGATAAAAGAAATGTCGATTGTGGGACTTGAACGAAGGTCGCCAGGATGGGAGACCGATGCCCTCCCTCAACCGCTAAGCGTACTCTTAAGACATATGTATAACTTTTAATTATTTAAACCAAAGCCAAATTTTAAATCGATATTTCACGAAAATGGTGGGGAGTTGCGTCTTAATATTTTGACGTCTACCTCTTCAGGCCATGCTCTATAACCCCACCAAATGTGAAACGAATCCCAGATGGCACGTGCGTAGTGTCTCCTTGTCACGCATGGGATGCACGGTTCATTAATGATCTTGTTTTCCTGGTCAGCTCCTTGGCGTGGGATATGCCTCTTTGAAACCGGATGATTGGATCAGGAATAACATTGTTACCTATTGATTTCCATGTTGTCAAATTTAGAAACTAATACTTTATTCGCAAAAGGAAACTTTCTGAAACTTTTGCTGTTTTCTGTAATTTCCCTTCGCAAAATTTTCCATACTGTATTTTCAAAATTATTTAAGGAAACTGTAGGCAAAAGAAATGAAGTCTAGACTTTCATCGTGTGGAAAAGATTTCTAGTGAAATGTCTTTCGTACGCTTTGGTTTGTAGTTTACGGTAATATTTTGTTAAAATATCTCGCGCGTTCATCTGTAAGTGTGTATTCATAGTAGTGTGAGAACATCAATCGCTTGCTTTGCTGGTTAACAGAATGCTTATCTCGTTCCCATGGCGCAACTTTGTAGTCCATTTTACTCCGAATAATCAGACACAGAACCGAGACAATATTCCTTCCCTCTGCTGGAAACATTTCTCCCCCAGGTCTCTGATGGAATTACATACTTACTACAGACACAGCGAAAGAGAATAGCAAATTGAACTTGAGTTTGTTTTTCGATTCGGGAGATTGGATAATCGAGTTTCTTGGTTATTACTGGTATTCTGAAAATTCTTTCTCCCTTCTCTTCTATTCCGTTGCTTTTGAATTCTCAGGAATATCGAACATCTTACTTACTTCCCCTTCATTTTTCACTGTACTTATAAGTTCTGCTCTGGTTTATGTTTCTAACTTGTAAGATTACCGTAAGGAGAGTAGAGAACGGCGTAGTAACGCAGTGACCTTGACTGTTGGCTGTATTTCCAGATGTCTGAAGTTCGAACTCCACCCGGTCTTGGAGTGAAATTTTCACCTTCAGCAAAAATAAAAAAATGACAAAAAGTGGATCCATAAATCAGTTGAGATTAACTGAAGAAATTTTGTTTTTATACTCCGCAGTACCTTACTTCTAAATTGACATTTTGTCCGATTTTGGCTCTGTCTGGTGATTATGCGCTGAAACAAAGACATCCCACCAATCCCAAGCTGCCATTCATATCGACAGAGTGCGATCTCGAAACCTAGTTGCCAACTCTAATATTTACATTCGCCATGCGGTTAACCTATCTCGCTTAGCGTGTACAGTATTCGGTACGGTTTCGTGATCTTTTGCATTTTTCTTCAGTAATTAGTGTCTTTATCTCTCTAGTATAATACAGTACAGCGTAGTTTACAGTTTAGCATAGCATAAGTTAGTAAAATACAGGTTTTGTAGTTCAGTGTGTAAAAATAGCTGTAGTTTTATTTACGTCCGTGTATTGGTTAATGTGTCCGGCTCCTTGGCTAAATGGATAGCATGCTGGCCTTTGGTCACAGGGGTTTCGGGTTCGATTCCCGGCAAGGTCGGGAAATTTAATCATCATTGATTAATTTCCCTGGCATGGGGCTGGGTGTATGTGTCGTCTTCATCATCATTTCATTCTCATCACGACGCGCAGGTCGCCTACGGGGGTCAAATAGAAAGACCTGCACCTGGCGAGCCGAACATGTCCTCGGACACTCCCGGCACTAAAAGCCATACGCCATTTCCATTTCATTGGTTAATGTACTTAGTTCGTGCGTGGTTAGCATGTTTCAATCAGAAAACAGAAAACCAAGCGTCAAGAAAGTGACTATGAGATCAGTGGAGTGTTCCCTTTGTAGGTCATAGCCTCCTTCCTGTACCAGCCATTAGCGGTGAGTGGTGTGTTTTTTCCTCATTCTCCTTTATTCTTAATAATTGATTCACCTTTTAGTGTCGGATGTTGTTAGTAAGTGTAATTTTTGTGAATTTGTTTTCAACCCCGATTCATTAGCTTTACTGGGCATGGTATTACATTATACGAGGGCTGTTTACCGCGGTCGTATTGCATCAGCTGTTCTCACGGCAGTAGCGCGCTGGCAACAGAGGTGAGGCGATGCTCATTTGTTTTGCGAAACGTCAGTTTAGAAGTAAAGCCGTGCGGAGTATAAGTTTTTTTTTTAATACGGTGGATCAACGTCGTTCTAACACATGGAAGGATTTCGGTGACCCAAGGATCGGAAAGTGGTAGGTCTGGGAAGGTAGTGGCCGTGTCTTTAATTAAGGTATAGATCCAACATTTGCCTGGTGTGGAATTGGGAAACCACGGAAAACCATCTTCACGTCTATCGACAGTGGGATAGTACTATATAAACTTTTACCTCAGCGACGATGTCAAAAGTTCGTAAACACCCGGTAGAACCCCTTTTGCCTTACAATTGTATATCTAATCCTTAGTTGTGGTCTCCTTTAATTTCTAGCTGAATATTCGCGAAAGTAACGCTCGAATTGGAGAAGGGATTAAGAACAAACATCGCTATCAGGTCGAGAGAGAAGAAGAACGTTCTGAGTGATGGCGGAGAAAGAGCAGAGCACTCGGGTGGAATTAGCGGCCAAGACTCTGACAATAGTGTGACGTCACCGGGCTCACATTACACGTCTCTTCCCTCCTTCCTTTCTTTACAGACGCACTTAATACGACCAGGGGTGTGTAAGCATCGACCATCATGGACCAGGACCACTATTTATCTAATATGACATCGGTTACTGCCTGAAAGCACAGCAAATAATATTTTTTCTCATTTTCTGACAGAAGTGTGTGAGGAATATAGAATGAAGATTAGTAAGAAGAAAACAAAATGTATGGTGAGCGGCAACATATCCATGATTATATATTTTTCTGTGCTGGGGAGAATATGTACGATCGTCAAGTAACTATTTACCTTGTATCTTCCATACCATTCCTAAATTACGGTATTAGGCAACACTGAGCTGTATGACAAGCTACTGTATAGTGACATAAATATTCCTTATGGCTGGGGGATCATCCGAAAATTTATGTAACTTAACAAAATGTGTGACGGGAGTGTTACCTAGCAACCGTGCAGGCTATGTCTTATGGCTGCTTACCATCTGAAATTAGCAGTCGTTGATAGATGGCCATGGCCGGCAGACATATTTATGATCATTTGATTTTCGCGAACGGAAAAGTGGTTTGTTTTTCCCACCACTTTCATTCAACGTAAAAAAATATTTTTCATTAAATATTATCCGGTGATGTACTCTAGCTCAGCTTTCAGCGTGTAAAATGTGAACGAAATCGGAGTGTAAGATCTCAAAGACTTCGCTTGTAAGATGCGCCATGGTGTTGTCGTCTGCATTGTTCACCGAACTCGATAGCTGCAGTCGCTTAAGTGCGGCCAGTATCCAGTATTCGGGAGATAGTAGGTTCGAACCCCACTGTCGGCAGCCCTGAAAATGGTTTTCCGTGGTTTCCCATTTTCACACCAGGCAAATGCTGGGGCTGTACCTTAATTAAGGCCACGGCCGCTTCCTTCCTACTCCTAGCCCCTTCCTGTCCCATCGTCGCCATAAGACCTATCTGTGTCGGTGCGACGTAAAGCAACTAGCAAAAAAAAAAAAAAAATCTGCATTGTTCATGCGATTTGGCCCGACTGTCCCCCGGACAGAAAACCCATTCAGCAATAGATTGAAACGATCTGCTCACGGACGTCCTGAATGACCATGTAATCTGCAAAACTTACCAGAATCGCCAGTTATGAATAGGGAAAATTGGGCCGAATGACTTGTTTGCTCGTCGCCATAAGACCTATCTGTGTCGGTGCGACGTAAAGCCTCTAGCAAAAAAAATAAATAAATAAATAAATAAATAAATAAATAAATAAATGACTTGTTTGCCCTGTTGACTGTATGCCAAGACGCATTCAAGCCTGTATACAAGCAGCGGGACTAGTTATCATTATCAACATTATCAAGACTGGTCTCATGTTATTATCAGTAAAAAGCTCCACCTTAACAGTACTCTAAAAACTGATCTTTAAAACAAAGTTAAAGGAACATGAACATGTTTCGTCCCTTTTGGGGACATATTCAGCCTTGCAAAGAACAGAAGTTCAATGGTAAAGATTGTAGTAACTACAAAGACGCACACACGTGATGTTGTCGGTTGCATACACTAATTTATTTACAAATTATACGCACATTATACACACACATCAATGAACCACCATTTCGAGCAAAACACTTCTGCGAAGAAGAAGAAGAAGAAGAAGAAGAAGAAGAAGAAGAAAAAGAAGAAGACAAAATCACAACATGAGTTTACCCAAAGTCTCGCTAACAACTCAACTGCAACTCCCAAGACTGCCTCTTTACAGTATATACATTGCCTGGCCAGGCTTCTAGAAAAGTATGGCACAACCTGTTTTCTCGAATTTTCTCGAGTCTCTAATAACCTATTTACAAATGAATCGAATATTCGATAAACCTCTAGTGACAAAGTGCGTTGTTGTGGACTATTACCCTCCGCTGCACAACACTGCATTGGATTTATACATCATATTTACAGATTATATACTATTTACGTTTTCTTACATTAAATAAACTCATATTAATATACATACAGCAGACGTCTCGTGACATAACCTCACATGTTTTGTTACGACCTCGATTTATACCAAATCAAGTCCGTACATAACTACGTAAATAATAATAATAATAATAATAATAATAATAAGAAGAAGAAGAAGAAGAAGAAGAAGAATAGACGTAAACAACTTCATAGCCACACATCACAAGTTAATAATAATAATAATAATAATAATAATAATAATAATAATAATAATAATAATAATAATAATAATAATAATAATAATAATAATAATAACACCTACTAATCGAGCTCGATATTTCCACTATTTACCCATAGGTTAGAGAATTGTTTCCAAGAGCCCATTACACTTGCATCAAAATAAAAAGCATGGATCTTATAGATTCAAGATTATTGAAGACATGATATGAATTGTAACAATATTTTAAATATGCTTTTATCTTTGCCACTTTTGTTCTTTTCAAGGCTGAATATGTCTCCAAGAGGGACGAAACACGTTCCTTTGACTTTCATTTAATGATTAAACGTTTTGAGTGTTGTAAAGGTGGAGCATTTTATTAATAACATCATAAAACTGTTCGTCCGCCTCTGTGGTGTAGTGGTTAGTGTGATTAGCTGCCACCCACGGAGGCCCGGGTTCGATTTCCGGCTCTGCCACGAAATTTGAAAAGTGGTACGAGGGCTGGAACGGGGTCCACTCAGCCTCGAGAGGTCAACTGAGTAGAGGTGGGTTCGATTCCCACCTCAGCCATCCTGGAAGTGGTTTTCCGTGGTTTCCCACTTCTCCTCCAGGCGAATGCCGGGATGGTACCTAACTTAAGGCCACGGCCGCTTCCTTCCCTCTTCCGTGTCTATCCCTTCCAATCTTCCCATCCCCCACAAGGCCCCTATTCAGCATAGCAGGTGAGGCCGCCTGGGCGAGTTACTGGTCCTTCTCCCCAGTTGTATCCCCCGACCCAAAGTCTGAAGCTCCAGGACACTGCCCTTGGGGCGGTAGAGGTGGGATCCCTCGCTGAGTCCGAGGGAAAAACCAACCCTGGAGGATAAACAGATTAAGATAGATAGATAGATAGATAAAACTGTTCAAAGTTGACAGTAAGGGCTAAATATGACTTATATTACATGTGATTGTCAAGAATGATGTGGGAAACAACAACTGTAAAAACTAATGTTGTGATCTCGTACAGAAATGTTCTCATTTTGAGAAAAAGGAATTAATGCAATTAATGCAAAAATATTATACAGTATTTGCAAGAATTGTGTCTACTTTTATGCTAACTTATACAAGCTTAAATTGAACAATATTCGTTTTTTTTTTTTTTTTTTTTTTTTTTTTTTTTTTTTTTTTTTTTTTTTTGACGTGACAACATCTCGCGACAGCAAGGACAAAAACAGATCTGTGCATATTTTGGTTTATTTATTAAGTTATTTAACAGAGGATTGTACATTACGAAAAATTACATTAAAAAAAAGAAACCACTTTTCCCTTTGCAAAAATCAAATGATCATAAATATGTCTCCCGGTCATGGCCATCCATCAACGGCTACTAATTTCAGGTAAGTCACAGACTGCACGGTTGCTAGGTAACATTGTCTGACTATCCATCCATACCTTACATCACTGCCTGCACGGTTGCTAGGTAACATTGTCTGACTATCCATCCATACCTTACATCACTGCCTGCACGGTTGCTAGGTAACATTGTCTGACTATCCATCCATACCTTACATCAGAGCCTGCACGGTTGCTAGGTAACATTGTCTGACTATCCATCCATACCTTACATCACTGTCTGCACGGTTGTTAGGTAACATTGTCTGACTATCCATCCATACCTTACATCACTGTCTGCACGGTTGCTATGGTTGCACTTCCATCACACATTTTGTCGCGTCTTGTCACACATATTTTCAGATGAACCTCAGCCGTAAGGCATATTTATGTCCAAACGTCTCCCTGTGGGGGGCCTCATGTGTTGAGCGCTCGATTACGCTCAGGTTTGGTAGATGGCTGATGAGAACGGTGCGGCGACCGGGCCGATTGCGTGACTACCTGAGAACATTGCCGTGCACGACTTTAGGTTCTTCCACATATGCAAAAGTACATGTTTATTTTCGTTGTTTAATCAACTGCTAACGAAATGGCTTGTGTATCCTCGAAACTCAAAGGTGGATTGTGCATGGACAAAGTGTGTGTTCCTTTGTGCAATCGAAAGCAAGTGATGGTAGAGGAACCCGGAGTATTTAGCAGGGTGCGAAATCAGAAATAAATGGTGGGGGGAAGGGACATAGGGCTTAACTACTAGTGTTTATTTCAGGCAGTATTTCGCGGGTGGGGGGTTAAATTTCTCCTGTAATTTAATTACCCCCTCCCCCCAGACAAATGTAAATTGTAGACTAGATATTTTTGTTTGAATTTTGTTGTTATAAGGAGAATGATAAACATTAGAACATTATTCCAATAAGCTGAGAAGTTTCTAGAGACTGTCGCTTTCTTACGAAAGGCCAGTCGAGGCGCGATTTATCCTGATTTATTGCTTTATTACTGAAACCTTCCTCTATCAGGGCTAAGTTTTGACTGAAAAAATTTGTCGGTTTGTACACTGCTGAAGTGAATAGTGTCCTGTTGGCTACTTATCGGGAAACACACTCTCTCCAAGAAGTACAGGAGTGGTGTAAGCTCGAGCTACTTAGAGAAATGACAAAGGATGACAGCTTCAGTAATTTATATTATTTCCCGGGTTTCAGATGGACTTGTCAGAGTGAAACATGAATAATATGTTGCAGGTCCGGATTGCCACTGCTGCATTGTTTTACTGCTGAAGGTCTGGCAGTCACTTGAATTAATGCTGATGTTTTCATAAAAATATGTGCAGTAATAACCATTAATTCCAGTCATAAATTATATGTGTTCTACATTTTCCTCATAATTTTATAATGAAAGAATCCCCCAGGGCAATTTAAGTGGGGGGGGAACCTTTGAGATAAAATTGTCGGTGGGGGGGAATCCCTCCCTTCTCCCCCCCCCCGCGATTTCGCACCCTGGTAATTAGAACATGGGGTAATTAGAACATCATTTAAGTACCAAAAAGTAACTAATGATATTTCTGCAATTCCCACACATTATAGTGTGTCACTCAATTTGTGCAAGAGGTTTTTTTTCTAATTACCCATTTCAGTTTTGTATTTCATTTTCCTACATATGGTATTTATATGACATTGTTCGAATTACCCCATATTCTAATTTCCCCGGGGGTCCCATATTCGATATTTTTGTGACACCGTTACAGATTAATGATACAGACCGAAAATATTAAGTATGTTGGACAAAAGGGCTAGAGGAAGAAGCCTTGCACGGTGTTGTCATATTCCTTCATTCCTTTCTCCTTCTCTTCGCTTCCGACTCATTTGTTCGTTTGTTCAGACCGCTGTATTCTATTGTACATAACTCAGAAGTGAGAGATTTGGCAACTCCAGGCAACACAAACCGCAGTCGGTCCGCCCTCATTTCCATGGCAACCGTACCCCCTACTCCCTTCTGCCCACCCAGGCAAGCAGTAAACGGACCTCCGTCGAAAAATTGTCGGAACGCATCTTTCAATGTTACGACTATAGCTACTAGGTTTCCGGTAAACTAAAACCTCCTAAGAAAAATGTTTTAAAAATATCAGACTACCATATTTCACGCATTTGCCACACGAAAAACCGTTTTTTTTCTGATTTAAATTTACTTGGATTTATTATATTTAAAATTATTTAAAGTTATATACAAAAAAAAATACCAAAAATACCGTCTTGTTTCGCAAACATGCTGTTGATACCATCAGGACCTCTGTGTTCAATCGGACATTACTACGCCAGCACCGGTTAGCTTGACAAGTGTTTACGCTGTAATAGTAGGAGGAAGGTGTGGGATGAGGAAGTGCACTGCTAGCTGCCGGTATGTGTACAAGTACGTATTGTGCTATAAATCATAAATATTCTTTCAGTTACGCAGACTAGACAAATTTCCCCTGTTTCGTGCTCTGACAATAAATATCTTGAAATTTGCTTATGAAATCAGTCGTGGTATTTCTCTTGGTGGATAAGTTTCTTTTACAAGAATTCCCACAAGGAATTGTGTATATGCTACTGTATCTTCTTTGCTTGTTACTTTTGCACGTGTGTGTGTATTTTGTGCTCGTTTTTCTCTGTTAATATATGACGGACATGTTTTGTTAAGGTAAATTATTTTCTCTCTCTTCTTCCACTTGCCCATTTTTTAAACGCCATTAATATTTCTTTTTGCCGACCACACCTTTCTTGGCGCTTCGTACTCTGGTGACGTCACGGTCATACATCAAACACACACACACATATACAGTCTACCCTCCAGGCGCACACAATTTATTCACAAAGTTGGGCTTATTTAACGACTACTCCCCACCCTTCCTTATTTATTGCCTATAGCGAATATCCACTTACCTACTCCCTACCTTACGTCCGATGATGTAGGGAGAGTGCCGAAATATTTCGTATTTAATGTGTTCTTCTGCTGACATTCAACAGAATCTACGTGGGGTGAGACTTGAAATATGCGGATGAAATTGCTAGCGAATATTTACGGCAAACAAAACACTACCTTTTATAAAGCAAGTTTTTTGGATCGTGGATAGACTGTAAATGTGAATAAGATTTGATTTTGCTTAACCGTCTCTTCCAGAGGTTTGGTCACAGGTGCGATTGGAGCCATACATGTAGAATTGAGCCAGCTTTACGGCTGGATACCCTTCCTCAATTCAATCCTTTTCGGAAGAATGTATTTATTGTATTCGGTGGGCGTTGGCAGTGTTGTGTAGTCTATAAATGAAGTGAAATATCTTAGCCAGTTCCCAGTCTGAGTATGGTTATGGTGTACGGGGCTGTTACCAGAATTACTTTATTCGAGAAGTGGGAAAAAGAATACAAACAAAAGCAGCACGATTTGTTGTGTGTAATTCCCAACAAAAGAATAGTGTTACGAAAATGTTGCAGACTTTATTCTGGGAAGCCTTGGGAGTAAGAATGCAAGCTGTTCGATTAAGCGGTACCTATAATCCTAGCTGTCAGTACAGACAGGCGTGGAAGGACATATGTAGACAAATAAATTTGAGTGGTGTTTTTTAAAGTAAGACAGATCACAGAAGGACAAAGTTGGAATTCAACAGGATAAATTGGGGCATATCGTCGTTGCCGGGACAAAACCTCCTATGTGATAATATTTTTGGAGATATAATGACTCGCAGCACATACATTATGAAGAGCGAGAATGCCTTACTTCATTCACGCAATATTGCACCTTACATGACAGAACCTTACCGGCCAA
This sequence comes from Anabrus simplex, assembly GCF_040414725.1. Taxonomy (NCBI): domain Eukaryota; kingdom Metazoa; phylum Arthropoda; class Insecta; order Orthoptera; family Tettigoniidae; genus Anabrus; species Anabrus simplex. The sequence goes on from NC_090275.1 coordinate 44,820,928, forward strand.
AGTTCTAAGCTAAAATATTTCACATAGGAGGTTTTGACCCAGCACCGACGATATACTCCTTTATAGAATGAGCAGTAAGGGGTTGGAATAATTTACCAAGAGAGATGTTCAGTAAATTTCGATTTATTTATTTATTTATTTATTTATTTATTTATTTATTTATTTATTTATTTATTTATTTATTTATTTATTTATTTATTTATTTATTAGAGTTCGAGAGTAAGAAAAAATAGTATGTGCTGCAGTTATTATTGAATAAAGATGACGATTCAAAATTATATTGCAGGTGAAAGGAAATAAAACTGCAAACCAAAATTACCAGAACAGAAATAGATTTAAAGGGAGTTTGCATTGCGACCCCATAGATATGGGAAAAGTTGTAGGAGAAGTATATTTTTTGTGGACACTTCAGTCCATCGTGGGATTTCGCTACCCAGCCAACGCCCCCTCAAGACTCACCAGTGGATCGGGACCTATATATTGAAAACCCCTGTGTAGATGATAATTTGTTACTCACTTTCTCACTGGACTGTGTCATGACACAGCAATTGTGACACCTGACTGCGTCGTTAACGTTTCTTGCTGCTTCACTACACATAATTCCTGTAGTTAGCATCTTCTTAAAGGGGAGAAACTTGAAAGTCAGGTCACTGCCCATTGTTTCTTTTGTACGGTGCAGAAAGAAGGCCTAGCTTTCACAACGCAAAAGATTGTCTTATAATAGCAGTCCCTCTTATTCTTTTAAGGTTTATTCCTTATTACAGCGTGTGTCCTGTAATGAATGCATTTCCGAACTCTAGTACCAGTGTTTTGTGTGCTATCCTAATTGTTAAAAATGTCTCAACTTGAGACAAAAATAACCCACCGAGCAAGTATTTATTTATTTATTTATTTATTTATTTATTTATTCATTTATTTATTTATTTATTTAGAGTTGCTGAAGTTAGGACTCTCGGTCCCCTCGGTCACTTAACCTCCTTCTTGATCACAGGTTGGATTGACTTATTATAAGAAATTAATAATATAGCCTACTGTATATTATGTATTGCTGTGTACAGATCAACCCCAATTCTTCCGGAATTCTGCAACGAGGACAACTCTGGTATTGACAACCCTCCGATCATCTTGGAAGTACGGCTGATTAGTGTCTTCACTCTCACAAAGGAAATCTCCCGATGCACGAAGGAATCCCCACGTCTTTAATTATCCTTACGTCTTGTAACCGTACAACAGGGTTACAGATTCCATTCAGTATTTATTATTATTATTATTATTATTATTATTATTATTATTATTATTATTATTAACCCGATTCATTAGATTTGATATTCTGTTTCTCATCATTTAGACTGTAATAATTAGGTATCACGTATATTATTGTATTTTATCATAGGTTAAGTGAATATGTTTGTAATTATTCTGTATTGTAGTAAGTGAGATTTGTTGGTTTTATATTGTCATGCTGTGGCTTGTAACTTTGGCTAGATGAGCTGGCATAGTATTTTGCAATCGAGGCTATGTTTAACTGGGAATGTTGTGTACAAGGAGATTTCCCGGTGACGCATTCGGTATAGTCATTGTCGAACCGCTTGGGTACGCTTAGACAACACTTGACTGATGACATAGTGCGTGGACACGTGATTGCGACCAAGTGTCAGTATTCGCCAGCTACTGTATGTGGAAGTGGAAGGGATGAACAGTGAGTGGGGAGATGAGTCGTCATCGCGAGGTGATATAAGGTGATGCTACGGTAGGGAGAGGTACTCAGTCAGATGATATCAATCAGTTCATAGTACTCAGTTCATAAGCAGTTGGTATCGTGCAGATCATATGTAACAGTCAGATGTATCAAATGGAAGAAGTGGTCTTAGTGTGATGGTCAGAGCTAAGAGTTGTGTTTGAAGAGGTAATCATCGAGGAAGTCTACAAGTGGTGGTTGTATCCGAGCAGAGACGGGTACTATGCTGATAAAGAAACATCATCTTCTAGTGAGGATGGACTTCACACGATGTTTCAATAATATGTTCCAATTTCTTATAATATATTGAATGGACGTAATTACATTGGAGCTCCCTACACGCGTACATGGTATGTAGGCCAACTCCTTGTTATATAAGAAGAGAACAACAGACGGCTCCCGACTTCAGCTCACAGGTTTTCCCAAGAATTTCAAGTTCAACAGCGGTGTATGCAGACAACAGGTAATTAAAGCATCAGACATGTTATGCATTCATAACATGAAGAAGAGTGTAATCAGCGGCGATATCATATCTCACTTCAAGTTCATGCCAATAGCTTTTTTTGTTTAGATTAAATTTTCCTTTTCTTAATACCGCAAATCTCACGATATATTTCTTGTGTTAAATTAAAAGACGTCAATGATTGTTCATTGTGACGTAAATTATAGTCATAAACTCAGTTTTATTTTAATTATAATAAGTGATTCCAGTTCCATGTACAATCCTCAATTGTGGAAATGCAATAGTAATTTAATATTTTCCTGATCCATATCCCTGTATATTGCCAAATATGTGAGTTTATCACCTCACGCCTTGAGATAATTGATTTAAGAGGTATGCTCTACCGAATTTTGTTGTTTTTCTTAAAAAAGCAACTGGCGCTCAAACAAATGTTATGTATATTGTGTGAAGGAGTATAAGAGTAATGGAAAGAGTAGCAACAACGTGTCGCCAGCAACGTGGGACTCGAAAGGTTCAGAAAAAGTGTTTCTGAATGGCAATATACATGGATCAGTTCTTTTAATGAGTACGCACATGTTAAATTCACCGAGTAATGTTAGGAAGGTCATTTTGTTGAAGTTTGTATTTAAGGGGTAATGTCAGAGGAATTGCAAGGGGAAATAGCTTTGAGATCGCGAAAAATTAGTAGGAAACCGAAGATGGACAAGGATAGCAATATGCAGTCAGGTGATGAGGCTGAGGTTATTGTGTCCAAGGAAATCCAAGGTGGTAACATAAATAGGAAGTTGGTGACTAAGTTGGGACCTGCTGAAAGTCAGAAAATAGTAGAAAGTGAGGAAAACGCTGTCACGCAAGATCAAAGTAAAGGGGTGATTGACCTGGGTTTATTTAATTTGCTGATGTCCAAAATGACTGAGCAGAATAATATCATTAGTGAGAAAATTGAATCTCAGAATAATATTATGAGTGAGAAAATTGAAACGGTCATTAGTGAGAAAATTGAATCTCAGAATAATATTATGAGTGAGAAAATTGAAACGGTTATTAGTGAGAAAATTGAATCTCAGAATAATATTATGAGTGAGAAAATTGAATCTCAGAATAATATTATTAGTAAAAAAATTGAAGCTCAGAGTAATGCCATTTGATGATGTTAGTAATAAGATAGATCATAAGGTGTTAGAAATAAGTAAGCAAATTAATAATTTAGAAAGTAAAGTAAATAAGGAGTGTAGTGATATCAGAGCTGAGATGGAATTGGGTCGGAGCAATCTCCATACGGAAATAGAGCAAATTAGTGAGACATGCATCAAACAGATTGATGAATTAGGCGCCAAGATCGAGTCCAATAAAGGAGAAATCAATGAGTTAGTAGAAGAAAGGTTTGAAAAGATAACCAATACAGTGGGGCAAGAAACTAGGAAATGTATTAGTAGGGTAGAACAGGTGGAAAGAAAACTTGGAGAAGTAGGTGATCTAGGGAGTGAGCAGAAATCATTATCACAGAAGGTGAGAGAATCGGAAAAAAAGTTGGAGGAATTAAGAAAAATTCAAGAAAAGACTGAGGAAACAGTGGAAGAAAAATTTCTGAGTTGCCAGAGAGTACTCCAGCAAGAAGTGCGTGATAGTAAGAATGTACGTGAGCTAATTGTAAATAATGGTTTAATCACTAGAGATCATGATTTACCTAAGTTTTCTGGGAAAGAATTTAACCCGATGGAATTTATGAGAGTAGTAGAGAAGAAATTTGCTGTTCAATTAAGAGACAATATTATTAGCTGGGAAACTGTATTGGAGATCTTATCTAATGCTTTCGTAGGAGAGACTAAGTCTTGGTTTCAAGTATATAAAAGCTCGATGTCTAGTCTAACTGAATTTAAGGAGAAATTCATGGCTAAATTTTGGAGTGAAGGTGTTCAGAGTAGAGAGAGAGAGAGAGTAATTTTTGGCAGGTATAATTCTAACGAGGGTGTTAGAATGACTGAATACTTTTTGGCTCATGTTTTGGTGTGGAGAAATTTAGAATGTATTGGACCTGAAGCTGATATAGTTAGACTTATGGCTAAGCACTATCCCGATAGAATAAGAGAAGCTGTTTGTATGCAAAGAGTGGAGACTATTAAGGAAATGGAGATTTTGTTCGAAAGTTTTGATGCTTTAGGTAGTAGCTTGAATAATAGTAGGACACTAAATAGGAATGTAGAAGGAAGGGGTAACCAATCTAATAATCAGGACAGGCCTATGAATAATCGTAACTACAGAAGAGAATATCAAGAGAGACCTAATAATAATTTCCACAGGGAGAGAAATTATCAAAATAGTTCGGAAAATTTCAGGACTGGGAGGCGTGATTATGGTAATCAACCAGAAGCTGGGAGGCGGGAGAATACAGGCCATAATAATAATAATAATAATGACGCTAGAGGAAATAGGCAACAGGGGAGGCCGACTGAGGTGTGTAACCAACAAGTCGTAACCGAACCTAGTACTTTAAACGCGCAACGGGCTGTATAAACAGGTCACTGAGACAGTCCGTAAATGGTGAGTTCACGTATAAGGTAGATAAGCATGTTAATGTCGACCAGCCTATAGTTGTAAGTGAACATGATTGTGACCTAAGTAGCAATAATTCAAATGTTTTAAGTGACGACTTAATCGTAGACAATAAATTTTATAAGTGTAATTTAAATTTAGATATAAGGCAAGATTTGTTAAGTGATCTTATATTATGTAATGAGGATAATTTAAGTAGTGTTACTGTTACACCGACGATTGAACTGCTGATATGGGGCAGAAAAGTTAAGATTTTGTTGGACTCTGGTAGTGAGAAGTCATGTGTAAATTCCAAGCTGTATGAGGAAGTTTTAAGAGAGAAGTATGAGGTAGCGGAAATTCCAGTGAGGAATACGTTCATCGTAACAGCTGTTGGAAACAAGTCTCAAAGAGTGAATAAACAAATAGCTGTCCCCATTAGCATAAGTGGAGAATGTATTTTCCAACCATGCTTAGTTGTGCCTAATTTAGTTTATGCCGTTATTTTAGGTACCGACTGGTTAACGTGTCACAAGGCTAAATTAAATTTTGATCTGTGTAATGTCAATCTTATTTGGGGAAAGAGTAGCAGGGAAGTCAGTTTACCATATGATGTTTTGTCAGAAATTAGTGCGAATAAAGTGTGTTCTAGTACGGAAGGATCTTGTGAAATTCCTAATATGAGGAAAAATATTGATGTCTGCCATGTGTCTATACAGAGAGATTCTAGAGATGAATTGTATGAGACTGTGGAGAAATGTAAGTTAGCAGAAAGTCAGAAGGACGAATTGTGTGAATTATTGATATCACATAGTGATGTTTTTAGCGATCGGCCTGGTAGAACACATCTTTACGAACACAAATTTAATGTTATTGATAACTCAACTTTTGTAGGACCGAAATATCCCATTCCGTTAAAATACGCTAGCGCTGTTGAAGAGCAGATTGACATTATGCTAGATTATAATATAATCGAACCATCATGTAGTCCTAATTTAAATCCACTTGCTATTATACTTAAGAAGGGTAACACGGTAAGATTGTGCATGATAACTTTTGTAGGATTATATTGGATGAATTTGAACTTGGTGACAAGGTTTTACTCAGAGTGCCTCTCCCGTCATCAGCAGAAGCTGGTCAATTTTCTAAGTTTTTCTTGTTATATCAGGGATACTTCACCGTAGTGAAACGGATTGGGAAATGTGCTTATTCATTAGAAGACAAGGAAGGAAATATCGTAGGCATATACAATATAAGAAATCTTAAGAAATATATCATGTGAGTTTGTTGATTAATTTTCATTATTATGTTAATTCACCATGTTTTATGAAGCTGGCATTGCGAACAGGACTTCAGTGAAATTAGCGTGTGTTGTGATAATAAGTGAAGCACGGCAGTGCAATAAACTCCAGTGCTTGGAGACAGTGTATATAATGAAATGTCTTCGAGAATTACTTTTGAACACTCAATGAACGTTTGAAACGACAGAAGTGAGAAAGAAATGTAATCTGTATGTAAATAATGCTGTATAATCAAAGTGAAATTGATAATTGATCAATGTTTTATATGTGTAACAACGAACATCCAGATGGATGATACTATGTACCAAATTTGTAAAGGGCATTTTTATACATGTATCTATGGTGTACTCGATTTCAGGTGATTGTGTAGATATTTCATGAATCAATCGATTCTTTTAATCGATTATTTCATGAGGGAGGCGTTCTGTAACCGTACAACAGGGTTACAGATTCCATTCAGTATTTATTATTATTATTATTATTATTATTATTATTATTATTATTATTATTATCATTATTATTATTATTATTAACCCGATTCATTAGATTTGATATTCTGTTTCTCATCATTTAGACTGTAATAATTAGGTATCACGTATATTATTGTATTTCATCATAGGTTAAGTGAATATGTTTGTAATTATTCTGTATTGTAGTAAGTGAGATTTGTTGGTTTTATATTGTCATGCTGTGGCTTGTAACTTTGGCTAGATGAGCTGGCATAGTATTTTGCAATCGAGGCTATGTTTAACTGGGAATGTTGTGTACAAGGAGATTTCCCGGTGACGCATTCGGTATAGTCATTGTCGAACCGCTTGGGTACGCTTAGACAACACTTGACTGATGACATCAGTGCGTGGACACGTGATTGCGACCAAGTGTCAGTATTCGCCAGCTACTGTATGTGGAAGTGGAAGGGATGAACAGTGAGTGGGGAGATGAGTCGTCATCGCGAGGTGATATAAGGTGATGCTACGGTAGGGAGAGGTACTCAGTCAGATGATATCAATCAGTTCATAGTACTCAGTTCATAAGCAGTTGATATCGTGCAGATCATATGTAACAGTCAGATGTATCAAATGGAAGAAGTGGTCTTAGTGTGATGGTCAGAGCTAAGAGTTGTGTTTGAAGAGGTAATCATCGAGGAAGTCTACAAGTGGTGGTTGTATCCGAGCAGAGACGGGTACTATGCTGATAAAGAAACATCATCTTCTAGTGAGGATGGACTTCACACGATGTTTCAATAATATGTTCCAATTTCTTATAATATATTGAATGGACGTAATTACATTGGAGCTCCCTACACGCGTACATGGTATGTAGGCCAACTCCTTGTTATATAAGAAGAGAACAACAGACGGCTCCCGACTTCAGCTCACAGGTTTTCCCAAGAATTTCAAGTTCAACAGCGGTGTATGCAGACAACAGGTAATTAAAGCATCAGACATGTTATGCATTCATAACATGAAGAAGAGTGTAATCAGCGGCGATATCATATCTCACTTCAAGTTCATGCCAATAGCTTTTTTTGTTTAGATTAAATTTTCCTTTTCTTAATACCGCAAATCTCACGATATATTTCTTGTGTTAAATTAAAAGACGTCAATGATTGCTCATTGTGACGTAAATTATAGTCATAAACTCAGTTTTATTTTAATTATAATAAGTGATTCCAGTTCCATGTACAATCCTCAGTTGTGGAAATGCAATAGTAATTTAATATTTTCCTGATCCATATCCCTGTATATTGCCAAATATGTGAGTTTATCACCTCACGCCTTGAGATAATTGATTTAAGAGGTATGCTCTACCGAATTTTGTTGTTTTTCTTAAAAAAGCAACTGGTGCTCAAACAAATGTTATGTATATTGTGTGAAGGAGATGTAAGTATAAGAGTAGTGGTCGGAGTAGCCACAGTCTGTATGAATCAACACGTAAACGGTTGAGACACCTCCAAGTGGTGTATGGCAAGTCATATCCCAGTGGAAGTTCTTTCTTTCCTTATTTATTTATTTATTTATTTATTTATTTATTTATTTATTTATTTATTTATTTATTTATTTATTTATTTATTTATTTACATGGAACAGGTACAACAAAAAATCAATATTTCGAAACGCTAAATTAAAACACTATAACCATAATTTTGCTGAAGAACCCAAGATGAGAACAACCACTGCTTGAAGGGAAGAACGGAAGGAAAAACAGAGCGAGAAGATGAAGCGATTCTGAAAAGAGAAGAAAGCGCATTCATCTAATAAATAAGTTCAATCGCGCTCCTTATTTCGGTGCAACGTTATGAAAAAAATGACTAACAGAATCCTGTAACTAGGCAACTGGGTAAAAAATGGTGACATTAAGAGGTAATAAAAAAGAACTTATAACATCGTAGGAGACTGATGAAGTGCGTGGTTTAGTGCACCGTAAAAGAAGTACTGGGTATTTTCCAGATGTGTGATCGTCAATATCCCCCGATCTGGTTGTGGGAATATTTGAAGGATCGTGTCTATCAGGGAGATATTCGGTCTCTACCTGATCTAAAGGCTAGCATACAACGACATGCCGCTCTGATTTTTTCCGATATGCTGCCGGCACCTGTCGACCGTGCAGCATGTTGTTGAGTTGGGAGGGCATATCGAACAGTGTTTGTAACCACCAATTCTAATAAACGTGTCAGGGCCACCGTTATTATGTGTTTGATCTTTCCTGCCCCTTTCGGCGAACCTGCCATTGCTTACAGTGCTATGTTTTCTCCTGGTGGCAAGACTAGGAACTATTAATTCTTGTGGCATAATTCGCGAGCGCTTTGCTTAGTTAGCATATCTACGAAATTTCAGACACTTATGATCATTACAGCCCGTGTATGCCGCGCTCAACCCCGTCAGTTTAATTGTGGACACCCGGTACTTGTTACTGGCTTTAGTAATAGTAATTTATTGAACATTACAGGCTTATCGCCCAGATACATGTTCACAATGCCAGATTACATAAACAGAAAGAACCATTAAAACCAACGGAACTGAAAAATTATAAACAGAACTAGAAAACAAACTTTTTTAAGTCTACTAAGCGGCCCCTTACATGGGCGGATGACCAGTTCACATGTAATGGCCAACCGTACACAACTAACTTGGTGGGTCCCCACACGGCCGGGACACCAGTCTCCGTGCAAAGCACCTCCCTCTAAACTAAACCTACTAAGCCGCCACTAAGATGGGCGGATGACCAGTCCACATGTTAGGGCACCACCTACATCTAAATTAACCCTATAAACCTAAAATTCATTTGTTGGACCACTACACGGGCGAGAAACCAGTCCACGTGTAAGGATGCTGGCTTTAGTAAGTTTGCATTCTACCAGTAAGTCTTTAATGGTTTCACTAAGAGATGGCGCCAGCGAACAGTACGCAGCGTATGAATTTGACACATACATCAGTTTATTCGTCTGACATTAACCTACCAACACACACAAGTTGAGTCCGCCAAACATTAGCGTTGTGTTGTATCGTTCAGTGATCATGTCGACGTTTGTGCCTGAAAAGGAACATTTGCGGCACGCATTGCATTTCTTATTTAATCAAAAGGAAAAAGTTATGGAAGTCATCGTTTGCTGGTAGAAGTATATAGTGAACATGCTCCATCGATTAGAACATGTGAGACGTGGTTTCGACAATTTAAAGGTGGTGATTTGAATGTGAAAGACAGAGCGCGCTGTGGTAGACCAGAAAAGCGGTATTGTGTATTATGAACAGTTAATGCACAACGCCAACGTCAACAAATTATTAATTTAAATTACGCATTGATCGAAAGACGAGCGGAATGGGCCAGAAGACATGGCAAAGTGATTTTGATACAAGACAATACACAGCAAAACCAGTGAAAGACACCTTGAAATCTCTTGGATGGGGACATCCTTCCGCACCCACCGTACTTCCCCGACCTGGCGCCATCTGACTATCACCTGTTCTCATCAATGGGCCACGCGCTCGCAGAGCAGCACTACAGCAATTTTGAGGAAGTTGGAAAATGGCTCGACGAATGGTCTTCCGCAAAAGACATGCAGTTTTTCTGGCTTGGTATTCATAATTTATCTGAAAGATGGGAGAAGTGTGTAAAAGCCGATGGCTAATATTTTGAATAAGCAAAAAATGAATTTCCCTACAAAAACCGGCAAAAAATTATGCGCACACCTGGTAACCTGTTCAGTGCCTATACATCTGGGTTCTGTTCATCATTATTGGAAGCAATTAAGTACTACGTCATTTTTATATTCATTGTGCATTCATACAAGCTGGCTATGCAGTTAATAGCGAATCCCGATAGGATCTTTTAAAAGAGGTTAAGTAGTGCAGTTCCTAGCTCTAAGTGGGAGAGAATTCTATATCCTGGGACCAGACACGAGGAATAGTAAGAAGCAAGGAGTTGGACTGAGGGTAATGCTAATGAGTAGACATTGGATGTTTAGGCAATAATAGGTTAGAATGTTAACTAATTTAGGTAATAGAAAGTGTCATGCAAACCGTCCTCCCATTATGTAGCCAGAGTAACATAAATTGTAGGAGTTCTGATGGGCCGTGCCCCTAATATCCATGCAAATTTCATAGCATAACCGTTGTTCAGGGTAGAGTATACTTGTTACTGGCTTACGCAAGTTTGCCTTCTAACCTATCAGAGCGTAACAATCCGGACTCTGGTGATGCGTAGAGGAGATGCAGCCACGATCAGTGCGTGTTGCTTCATTGAAAAGTTGGAAAATGAGTGTAGCAATGTGTAAATCAGTAGCGAGGCGTGGCCTAAATAGGAGGTAGACAGATATTTTAAAAAAAAATTAAACTATTAATCATATTATAGGCCTATGTGGAATTTTGTTTTTGACGCATACAGGACTGCATTGAATATTATATTAATGTCTCTGAAACTAAGACAAACCCTATAACAGTCTCGTTTTATTTTTAAACATAGACTAAATAGACAGCGGGAGTTGTCAAATAACAACATACTTTTGGAATAAAAATAGCAATATATTTCATTGTTATATTGATTTAATCAGATAAATAAGAAATAGATTCTCGTACAAGTCACCTTAAACAATATTCTTATAAATGAGTTCAATCCGCCTGTCCTTCATTTCAGCAAATATACAGTATATATTAGAAGCCTCCGTGGCTCAGACGGCAACGCGTCGGCCTCTCACCGCTGGTTACCGTTGTTCAAATCCCGGTCACTCCATGTGAGATTTGTGCTGGACAAAGCGGAGGCGGGACGGGTTTTCTCCGGATACTCCGGTTTTCCCTGTCATCATTCATTCCAGCAACACTCTCCATTCTCATTTCATAGCATCTATCAGTCATCAATAAATCACTTTGGGAGTGGCGACCCCATCGTACTAATAGCCTATATCTGATTCATTCATTACATCCCTGACCCGGTCAAAGACTGGAAAACAGGTTGTAGGTTTTCATTTTCACAGTATATATTACTCTCGTCTTGAAGTCAGGCGTCTTTCTAAGATGCCACAGCATTTCCCTCTCTATAGCTAGAGTTTCCAAGTTGGACAGTCTCTGGTTGGTCATCGAATTCCTTAAATAGGTTTTGATTCATTTGAAAGCGCATTCACTAGAAACTGAAGTTAGCGGACTATAGAGCATCAAGTTAAGCAATTTTGTTGTTTCCGTATGCAAATTCTGGAACTCATTATTAAAAATGTAAGCCAATAGTTGTTGGGGTTATAAAACCGTAACTAATATTGGCGGGCAAGTAAATGCATGTATTTGAAGGGTTTTGATGCTGTCATTCATTTATTACGTGCAAGTTTGCTATACTTGGTATTTGAACATTATTATTTTATTTTCAGACGTGTCTTATAATAAATTAAATGCAAATTAATTACAGTACATTAAGAGCATGTCTGAGATGGTACTCAACAAGAGCACCTTTATAACTGAGAGCCAGTGAGAGCAAGAAGAGACGCTGGTAAGTCTGTCTACTGGGCGGAGAAATCTCGCTATAGGAAAGTGATAGTTTCATAGTCAGCCCCTACAGATAGCGTTAGTGTTGCTCTATCTGAAAGCTTCGAAAATCAAAGGGAACATACACAAAATGGACAGCGTCTACTTTCGCTTACGTGCTTCGTGTAACTGAGCGAGCCCTAGCATTGCCTAAGTGAGACGAAAATAAGTAAAGCGGGGAATACAATGATGTCAAAAAATTAATGCTCTAAAAAATAATTGAATTAACTAGTCAGTATTTCGTTCACAAAATGTTAAGGATACACGCTGTCTACCCTGACGTTTCGCCCCTGTGTAAATATCTCTTTTAATCTTTAATCATCCGAATGTCTCGTGTAATAGGGAGTGACATGAGTTGTTAACTTTAAATAAACAAACAAACAAACAAACAAACATTCATACTGTGGAAGTCAGCTCCAGGACGAAACTATCTTTACATCGGTCTGTTTTCAGACCAACTTTACGGGAGTGAAAGATGGGTGGACTCAGGATATCTTATTCATAAGTTAGAAGTAACAGACATGTACTGTTGATCGCAACTGCGGGCTCCCTGCATTAGCTTTACTGCTCTTTGATTCAATCTCACCTATTAATATTATACTGCCATCCAAATTAAAAAAAATGAAAGGAAGAGTCTATTGCCTTCTTCGATTCCTTTGTTTGTACCTTAGTGTCGTCAACTAATACTACACCACAGGAATTGAGTATAGGTAACACGGGGGTGTGAATTAATGTCACTTTCATATTATGTGGAAGTAGCGACCGGTGAATTTTGAGTGAATGAAGCGAAGCGTATAGGCGTACTTTCCTGTATCACTTATTTTGAAATACATGTTTTTGACTATTTTTAAACGATGTACGTGCCTTTGCTGGCGCGACCTAGTGTTTACAGTGCACTGTTTCTTCCGGTATAGGCTAGAGCAATTTTGCTACTTTCATTGATCTGTCTCTGTCTTATACTTGGCTTTGACAATATGAAAGTGACTGAGGTATGAGCGATGCTAGTAATGCCGTTCCTTATGCAGCCAGTTCCTGCTATGAATGGCATGAAACTATTGCTCATAGGGTTGGTTGGCGCATGCAGTTCAGTGGACTTGGCAGACTGATATGTAATAGCAACTTCTAGCTCAGTGAGGAAAGCAACGGGAAACTACCTCACTCCTCATTTCCCTAGTTCGCCTCTTCAGTGATGCTTAGGCCATCTTTGACAGCTGATGGCGGAGCTGTTGAGGATCCAACCAGCCTTCGGGCTGATGACTAAACATACAATACATGTACATATTATGAATACTTTTTAGTATAGCGTATATAAATCTTAGCCCTGCTCATAAAATACTAATTTTATGCGTATTTGTGAATATTGGATGTGAGCGCGGGACCTTTCGGTACTGCCATCTGTTAATGAATGCGCTCGTGTCTCGGCCGGGAAAGTAACATCACACTAGTTTGTTCAAGTGACTTCTGTCGGTAAGCTGTAGGCAATGCAACACAATGTGTGTTCTCCTCGATTTCTGATAAACTGTAGATTATAAACAGTAATAGCCTTTGAAATGTGGATCCACCGTAGGGTGCTCAGAATTTTGACTAACGAGCCAAGAAGAAATCTGGAGGACAAGTCAGGAACTCATTCGAACAATAATGCGCCGGAGGATTTCTCACACATCCTCAGTAATGACCGTTACCTAATCTTACAACGGATTGTGCAAGACAAAATACAGGGTCAAAGAGATGTAGGGAGATGTAGGTTTGGAAACATCGTAGAATGGACTGGAATTCACAGTGTTGAAATACGTTTCTTTCTAGCAAGAAATCGCAGAACATTTGTCACAGTGATCGCCGACGTAAGGGGGACGTGATATGGTACTATGAAAAAGAGCAACAAGTGCATTGGAACGGACTTCTAGGCTACAATCCTCTTTCGTCATCACTCTAGTCACCCTTTTCCCTGTTGCCATAGAACAGGCACTCCCCCAGGACACTTATCAGTTTCACCTTTTCTTCTTCCTCCTCTTCTTCCTCAGCGTCTGCCCGCAGTGTCCCTTTTCCTGTCTTCGTTTCTCCATTTGGTACGATCATGTGCCTGGTTGTGACGTAATTTATTGTAATCAATACTCACTCATTTCGAAATAGCAGAGTCCTAACCAAATGCACTCTTAAACGGCTAATGTGACGTAGCCCTCAACCCAACTTGGCAGGTTCGATCCTGGTTCAGTCCGGTGGTATTTGAAGGTGCTCAAATACGACAGTCTCGTGTCGGTAGATTTACTGGCACGTAAAAGAACTCCTGCGGGACTAAATTCCGGCACCTCGGCGTCTCCGAAGACCGTAAAAGTAGTTATTGGGACGTAAAACAAATAGCATTATTATTATTAAAAATATAATAAGAATGTAGTGGCTCTCCGTACATTCATTTTTTCGTAATTTTGAGCGAATTGATGCAGAAACATATTCATAATTTTTGTAAGTTTTATCTCTCTGTCATTCGGTTTAGAATAGTAATATTCGGCCTATAATAATTCTCGTACACAAATTCAAATTTATTCCGTTGTTCTAAAATTCGGTATATAAATTTATGGTCTTATATTAGTTATGAAATTACATCAGCTTCGAGTTGCCTGGGAGCACATGCCCTCTTGCCCCCAATATAGATGGTGCAAGCGAGTTGACCGTACCGTTAGGGGCGCTCAGCTGTGAGCTTATATTCGGGAGATAGTGGGTTCAAACGCCACTGTTGGCAGCCCTGAAGTTTTTTCTGTGGTTTCTCATTTTCACACCAGAAAAATGTTGGGGCTGTGCCTTAAGGCTACGGCCGCTTCCTTCCCACTCCTAGGCCTCTCTTATTCCATCGTCGACGTAAGACCTGTCTGTGTCGGTGCGACGTAAAGCAACTTACAAAAAAAAAACATGCCCTCTAGACCCCCCCTCCCTCCTCTATCCCCATGTAGTTGGTATATGTGGTCACCCACTGTATCGGGAATTGTTGTTGTCTTCGTTGTTACGTTGTTGCGTTCGTAGACCCCCCCCCCCCTCTCTCTCTCTCTCTCTCTCTCTCTCTCTCTTCACTTTCGCGTGGTCTTGGTAGAGAAAGTTTTTTCACGTCCTGATTAAACGCTTCTTGTTATTGCTTTGGAGGCAGTTGTTCGATCAATGATTGTGACGCTATTTTTCTCTTTTTTTTTTTGTCTGTGTTGTGTGAATCGGGACCGTCTGTTTTCCACCCGCAATTAACTCTCTCTCCAGTGAGAGCGAAAGCTGGAAGCTCAGGTGAATTACCACTAATGGAGCAGGCGTAAAAAATCTCCACAGCAGGACACCTGCCTGTATAATGAGGGCATAAACTCACCGTTGTCCGCTTTAGAACAGCACAAATGCTGCGGTGTAGTTCTGTCAACTGGAACCGGAAAGAAGGATGACTAAGCTTTTAATGCGGTGTCCCCGACAGTGTAGAGGGAAGATTCCAAGCATTCTTTAGCAGTGCCAAGAAATACATACAAGTACAGTAACTGCAAAAGATATGTTATAATTCATTCAAACTATGTGTTATTTTATCCAGGACTAGCTTTATACGCGTGGAATTCCTTCCAGTATTATGTGAAACTCAACCAGTAGTAAACATGTGTCTAGTTTTCCGCATGACAACGGCGGTACTTCAGTGCTCCATGCGAATAGTATATGAAGCTTTTCAGTATGCGCGTAGCTAGTGGAAGCGACACGTATGACAGTCCCTTGAGACAAATGGGAGGGATTCCGGCCTCTGCAGGGGGTTATACTAGAGGCCTGGAATAGGTCTCGAAGTGGTTGTCTACCCACGGCCGCGCCTCGAACACAGTCTACGTTGCCGAGAAAACTCAAACAAGCTCATAGATGAGGCTGGCGTAGTCTCTGATGGTGACGGGATTGTGAACTCGCTCATAACCCAATGAGCTAAACTAACATCGGTTTGTCAAGATAAACTCATAGACTGGAACTCGTCGGACTAATAGAACAGAGTGAGCTTGGGATGAGTTTGAGCCCAGTCGGAGCAAGAATCAAGTTTGGGACTCTCCATACAGGGTATTGTTTGTTAGCTGATGCACTGTTGCCGTGTGTGCTTTTTTACTCTCATATAAAAGTTGAAATTCTTTGGGAAGGCCACAGGACGATAGCACCGACATTCAGCTTGGGGACTGTTATTTCCGTTGCGCAAAGTGCACAAAGTGAATGACTTATTTGACAACACTTTGGATGACAACCGTGAGCTGTACAGAAACTCATTTTGCTCACTGAGTTTCAGTGCAGCCCGTCTTACCCATCCGTCCAGTGAGCTGGATTCAGCGAGCTCGGCAGGTTCAGATACGGCTCAAACAGATTAGAGCCCACGCAGTCTCTTTACCGCCTCACATGAATGGATTTGTTTGGGCGAGTCCCATTCTCAGACTCATCCAGGTGGATGGCTTTGAGACCTGTTCCAGATCCCACAGTTAAAGGCTCAGTCAAACAGGAGGCGGGTTCTGACGCAGCTGGCGGTCAATCAGAATGATGTAAGATTGTATTATCTACCTCAAACACAAGGTAGGCTGACACGGCGGGCTAGGCTAAACCGTGGACGGACTGCGAGAAGATTATCTCCGTCAATAAATTTCCGAGTGGGCAGACGAAAATGACTGAGGCTATCACAAAAAAAAAAATCGTCAAATTTGCGGCTGACATTCCTTTCGCTTACTTGTGCTCAGCTCCTCATTTTCACGTTTCTATCCAGGATTCCTTTGATAGACTTTTGTTCTTTTCCCGAACCCGATGGTATCAGCTTTGCGAGACCTAGGAATTCTTTCATTTTCATGCCCTTCATAACCATTCTCGATGCTTTTATTCTCAAAGGATCGGATCTGTTCTTTTTGACATAAATACATATATATACAAATATGTTTTATGGCTGGGGGTCATGGGAAAATTTGCGTTATGGGAGTTTACGTCACAACATGTGTGACTGTAGTGTAACTCTAGCAACCGTGCAGGGTATGAGGTAAAATATGAATGGATGGCCAGGCAATGTTACCTAGCAACCATGCAGGCTATGTCTTACGGCTGGTCACCATCTGAAATTAGCAGTCGTTGACTGACGGATGACCATGAACGAGAAACACGTTCGATTTTCGCGAAGGGAAAAAATGTTTCTTTTTACCCTCTTGATTAGTGTTAAGAGAGAATGACTGCCCACTTGTTCCTCATCTGAAAACAATAAAATCCATTACCACTATCATCGATTTACAACTTGAATATTTCTCTTTGTTTCAGGTAAGCAGCAGTCTTGTTTACAGTTGAGTCTTTTTGGTAAGTACCTCACCTAATTCGCGTTTCGGAAGAGCATGGTAGACGAATGGCATGAACAGTGGATTTTTACCAAAATGGCCGTTGTTCGAATCCCGACAATCTTTTTCAGGTGCAATCTGTTAAATGTTTAATTTTTCGGGTATTATACGCAGTAGAGTCATTATGTGCCGGCCCCGTGGTGTAGAGGTAGCGTGCTTGCCTCTTATCCGGGGGCCTCGGGTTCGATTCCCGGCCAGGTCAGGGATTTTTACCTTGACCTGAGGGCTGGTTCGAGGTCCTCTCAGCCTACATGATTAGAATTGAGGAGCTATCTGACGGTGAGATGGCGGCCGCGAAAGAAAGCCAAGAATAATGGCCGAGAGGATTCGCCGTGATGACCACACGACACCTCGTAATCTGCAGGCCTTCGGGCTGAGCAGCGGTCGCTTGGTAGGCCAAGGCCCTTCAAGGGCTGTAGTGCCATGGGGTTTTGTTGGGTTTAGAGTCCTTATGTTCGTGGACAGGCCGTCTAGTGTCGCTGTGGTGCAGTACAGCGGAGAGTCTGCACCACAGGATGTTGTCGTGACAGTTCTTCGCCAGTCGCAGCAAGAGGTAGTTGCGTACATACAGTACAAGTAGAAATAGGGCCTCTGTTGTGAAGGGTAGTTGAATCTCAGTAACGAAATTTGACAATGTCGTAGTTTGAGCAACGGGCAAATTTTAAGTTCTGCTAAAAATTAGGCAGATCTCCTAGCGAAACAATTGAGATGATCAAGTTGAAATCACCCGAATCACCATGACGGGAAAAATAATCGAAAGGACAGGTCAAAAGACTGTGCGATTCTTGAGCTGTTAGCGCCAGTCCACCGACAGATTGACTGTAGTACGTGCATAGATGTACACTGTGTTGCCTAAACTGTAGGGGCCAGTCCACAAACTTATTGACTGTACTAGTATTTATATTTATTTTATCCTGCACTAGTTTTCGCCAGACTGAAGAGGACCTCACAGTTATATATTAACAAAATAAAACGGAACAGAAATGGCTTTAAAAAACAGGTGTCGAATTTTCCTATGGGAAAATCAAATGCTCATTAAATATGTCTTATATGTCTCTCCGTCATGGCCATCCATCAACGGTTGCTAATTTCAGATCTCCGCCAGGCATAAGACGTAATCTGCACAGTTGCTAGGTAACATTGTCCGGCCATCCATCCATACATACATACATACATACATACATAACATCACACACTGCACGGTTGTTAGGTTTCAATTCCGTCACACATTTTGTTACTGGCGCTATTTAGTTGCATACATTTTGGAGTGAACCCCAGTTCTAAGATACGTTAATGTCAAAGAAAGAACCTAAGTGGACGTTGCATGGTTATGATCGCGATACAAACTGTTGAGTTCTAAGACTGTTAGGCAGTGTATTTGAAATAAATCAATTTCTAACTATTACTTTAGAGACAGTGATTAATATTATTATTATTATTATTATTATTATTATTATTATTCATTTGATTAGGACGTCTTAGGACCACATGAAACAGTTTTCTTCTTCTTGTCTTCCCAAAACTTCGTCATCCTTTCTCGGTGGTGATGGTGGGATATTTTCCCCCTTCCATTAACTGCCTGATTTCTTCTTGGCTTTCTCTGTACATTTATCATCAGATATTGCTTTCCTAAATTTTTCTCTGTTTGCATCTTGTTGTTATTTAATATTGAATAAATCAAAATCTCCTTCGGCTTTGAAAAATGTCGAGTTGGTTTTATAATTTGCATAGTGTTCAAAATTTTGTGTAGTTAATCTTTGTCGATTCTGTACAGCTGAGCAAAGGATCTTAATCTGCAAAACAGTTCTTAGAAGGAAACCATAATTTAATCTTCTTTTTATGAAAGCGTGACCTACTTTTTCTGATGCTTTGAATAAATCTTGTTCTGGTCTCAATATGTAGGCTATACGCAATTCTCCCAAGTAGGTCCCATCATTTTTCGTAGGATTGTCTTTTCTGTTTTGCTTATTCTTCTATCTGGGATGGCAATGAAACACGCTATTGCATATAAGGCTGCTGGAAGGTTTACAGTTTTTCTTCTTCTTCTTATTCTTATTCTGTTTGACACAATTATTTCCATAATCATTTATCAACTACCGCTCGAGTTGACTGCTCGGTTTCGGTCACTTACCTGTGAGCTAGTAGTCGAGAGACAGTAAGTTCGAACCCCATCGTCGTCAGCAAAGAGGATGGGTTCCCATTTTTACACCAGGCAAATGCTGGGGCTGTACCTTAATAGAGATCACGGTCGCTGCCTTTTAAGTCCTAGCCCTTTCCTATCCCAGTGTCGCCGAATGACCTAACTGAGAAGATGTGACGTTAAATCAGTTGCAAGAACAAGTGATCAACTACTTTTCTTGGACTAACTTCAGTAACATAGTTGGTTAGTTGTCCTCATTCCATGGTAGTATATTCAGTCCATCTGTTTGGTGATAATGGAATTTTATTTTTAATATATGAATTAGAATTTGCCACTGAGGCTAGTAAGTTCTTTATGCAGCGTCTGTTTTGAATAGAACATCGTCGTTGACGGGACGAAACCTCCTATGTGATAATATTTTTGGAGATATACTGACCCGCAGCACATACGTTATCAAGAGCGAGAATGCCTTGACAATAATCACACAATATTGCACCTTAGATGACAGAACCTTACCGGCCAACGTTATAAGCTAAAATATTTCACATAAGAAGTTTTGTCCCGGCAGCGACGACATAAAAAATGAAAGAGAAATTTAAGACCTGGTAGAAAAGTGGCAAATTTATGAATATTAAGTTATTGATCTGCTCCGACAAACAGTTTAATGCATTTGTTTATGGAAATTAGAGCAAAGGAACAAGTAACAACTCTTGATCAATCTTTAGCAAGAGACTGATTATAAAGTTGAAATTAACACACTGAGAGGTAAACAAAATTCATAATTTATTAAAGATGCAACGTCGTGCAAACATTCCACATGCTGTATTTACTATGTTACATGCATTGCTCACAGGGCTGCAAATAATACTCTATGTGGTATTACTAGGCCTAATACAGAATCATGGTCTTCAACTCGTTGTTTCCTTTTTGCTAATCACAGATATTTACCGCGCTTAGATTTTCTTCCAGAACTTTTCGGCCAATCTCAGTCTCATTTTATGATTCTTTCACGTGGACACATACTAATTCCAATCAGTGATGACTGAAAATATTAAAAGTTTTTTTGTTGAAAATCCTGCCATACTGTCAATATGATAGGTTTAAAACCGGACGAGTTGGCCGTGCGCGTAGAAGCGCGCGGCTGTGAGCTTGCATCCGGGAGATAATAGGTTTGAATCCCACTATCGGCAGCCCTGAAGATGGTTTTCCGTGGTTTCCCATTTTCACACCAGGCAAATGCTGGGGCTGTACCTTAATTAAGGCCACGGCCGCTTCCTTCCAACTCCTAGGCCTTTCCTATCCCATCGTCGCCATAAGACCTATCTGTGTCGGTGCGATGTAAAGCCCCTAGCACACACACGATAGGTTTAAAAATACATGTTGTATTCTTCAAACGTCATATACAGAGAGTGAAAAGAAATCAAAACAAATAAATGGCACACTGCACCTTTCACTTAGCACCATTTATTGATCTTTTGTTGGTCTTAAGAACACGCTACAGCCTGCTCTGGATCTAGTCCCGATGGTTATGTTATGCTCCTTCAAAATCCGTTCCTTTCAAATGAAGAATCTACTTTAAAAGTTTTAAATGTGGAACTTGCCAAAGTTCAACTGAGAAGTATCCAGTTATGAACTAAATACAAGAACGTAGACACGAGAGAAAGTCCATTATGGATAGCTGACTTAATTCTGGAGGAACCATAAAGCCTCAGCCTACTAATGAATCTATTGATACAATAGAAATTAAAACATATTAATTTTCATTATAACTTTCAAAATTTTTTATTCATTTGTTCAAATTATGTAAAGTTATGCAGATGATTTTGTACAGTTTGGAGGGAATCTCCGAAAATCGCAGTTGACATATCTTGCAGAATATTAGCAGGGAGTCGAAAGCGTTTGAAAATATTCACAGTGAAATTTGTATTGTTCCTCACGCACGAATAACTTCCCAGGTATTAATTTTATACTTGTGTTGCAAGTCACGAAAGCAATGCTCACAATGTATCTTCTTTTCTGTACCAACCTCTTTAGATTGGTTTTCATCTTGCTCAAGTGTGACTGTTAGATAATGACACCGGTTTTTGGTTTTCTCCCGACGACTACAATACCCGCTCTTTAAATTGAACTTTCAGTGGATGTACAGCATGTTTTGTCCTGTTTTGTGTAAACCGCACATTAAACAATAAACATGTGGTATTACAGTGATAGAAATGAACCCAGAGTTTGAGATGAGTTTTGCATTAAAGAACTATGTTAATCACGACAAGGAGAAGTAAGTTTGTCTTTTTTTTAACTCCTGAAAAACCAATTAATCTACTAGCTACAAGGCTAAAAAAAGTGTTTCTGGCTTATAAACGTGTCCATACTGTAGTTAAATGCAGTATAAGAAACCGGAGTTAAAAATTCTTCACAATTATATCATAGGCTGAAAAGCACTTAGAATGCTTAGTCAGTGTATGTACCGGTTGAGAGCGAACGTATTCGCTCAGGAAACAGGTTTAAGTGTCTTTTAAGAGACAGCAGAATGCATTAAAAGGTGAAGGTTTAAACGTGAGAACTCTGTGTCCTTAGCTTCCAATACATTAAAAATGTCCTGAGGAACAGACTTTCGACAGCCCGGAAGCTCTCAATAATGATAGCTGTTGAAGGAGCTCTGTAAAGGCCGCCGGCGGGTGATTTTGCAGGGTTAATTTTGGTCAGCTTTAAGGAAGATTTTCTCTTAATGCATTAAATATAGAAGACTGAATGTTTTTACAAACTGTTTTGTGACCTTTTCACATACTCAGATGGTTTAAAATTTTATTTTCATATTTTGTGCTTGAAATATACTTTTTCAAATAAATGCTCTAACGTTTGTCCACCCCTATGGGTGGGGGACGCAGATGAAGACTACACCCACGGTATCCCCTGCCTGTTGTAAGAGGCGACTTAAAAGGGGCGACCAAGGGATGATAAAATTAGAACCACTGGGCGAGTTGGCCTTGCGGTTAGGGGCGTGCAGCTGTGAGCTTGCATCCGGGAGATAGTTGGTTCGAACCCCACTGTCGGCAGCCTTGAAGATGGTTTTCCGTGGTTTCCCATTTTCACACCAGGCAAATGCTGGGGCTGTACCTTAATTAAGGCCGTGGCCGCTTCTTTCTCATTCCTCGGCCTTTCCTATCCCATCGTCGCCATAAGACCCATCTGTGTCGGTGCGACGTTAGGCAAATACCAAGCAAAGTTAGAACCATGAGACTACTTGTGATTAGTACCATCGCGTGTATTCCACCGTGACGAGGGAGCCGGCACTCAGTTGCATAAACTGTGGTCTAATGGGGATAGGTGCCTAGCGCTGCGCTTGAATGGGTTAGTTCCACTGTGTTCAGAATTGGTCTGCTTTATTTACGAATAGAACCGCTATATGAGGAACACCGTGGGTCTACGTTGCCTGTGATTAGTACCACAATGTGAGGAACACCACGGGTGTGTGCATCGCCCGTGATCAGTATCACTATGTGAGAAACACCATGGGTCTGCGTTGCCTGAGGGTAGTACCCTTATGTGCGGGGCACCATGGGTCTGTGTTACCTGTGGGTGGTACCATAATGTGGATACATTGCCTGTGGTTAGTACCACTATGTGAGCAACCCCATGAGTATACGTGGCCTGTGCTTCGTACCTCTATCTGAGGAATACCACGGAACGATCATGTAATAGGTAATAGGTTTTTCATTCCTTACATTCACTTAAGAAACTCAGAGATTTACTCCCCCATAATGTAAGAAAACTGCTTATCGAAAGTATGGTAATGCCAATATTCGACTACTGTGACGTAGTATATAGTAACCTGAACGCCTCACTTTCCATCAAGCTCCAAAAGGCACATAACGCATGCGTTCGATTTATTTAAGATATACCAAGGTTTAACCATATTTCCCACGCATTTGATAGACTTTCATGGCTACGCTTAAGAGAGCGACGAAATTTACACACTGTTTCCCTGTTATATCGTATTCTGAATCTTAACCCTCCTGAATACCTTGCCACGCAATTCTATTACCTAGCATCACCTTCTAGTATTCCTACCAGATTATCATCCACCTCAGTATTAAGCATTCCCATTCACCGCTCAACTGGTTACAGTAGGTCATTTGTAGTAGCCGCCAGCTGAATTTGGAATTCCCTACCTGCTGAAATTAAGAGCGTGGCAAACCACCTCCGCTTTAAAAAAACTCTGTCAAACCTGGTTAATAAATAATAATAATTTTTTATAACATAGTAGGATTAGATCATAGCTAAGTTATTAGGTTAATTAAAACATTTAATTTCTACCTTGTATGTATGTTGGGTATTCAGCCCTAAGGCTGGTTTGATCCTCCACAGTTCCGCCAACATCTGTCATAGATAGCCTAGCCGTCACTGAAGAGGCATACTAGGGAAATGAGGAGTGAGGTAGTTTCCCGTTGCTTTCCTCACTGAGCCAGAAGTTGCTATTAAATATCAGTCTGCCAAGCTCATTGAAATGCATGCACCAACCGACTCTATGAGCGATATTTTCGCACCATTCATAACAGTGACTGACTGCATAAGGAATGTTATTACTAGCATCGCTCATACCTCGGTCACTTTCATTTTGTCAAAGCCAAGGACGAGACTGAGACAGGTAAATGAAAGTAACACATTTATTCTAGCCCGTACTAGAAGATTTAGTGCACTGTAAACACTACATCTTGCCACCAAAGGCATAATTTAAAATATTAAATTATAGATAATTTATTTAGTGTATTTAACTCTTCATATAGATGTATGTATGGTCGGATAGAATAGCAGGCTTCATAGCCTGAGTCCCGCCATATGAAACAAGACAGTAAATAAAATAAACAAAAATAAATAAAATAAATAAATAGACAAGATATATTCGGCTCCCGTGATTAGTCCCTCAATGCGAGGAACACCGTGCGTCTACGTTGCTTCTGAGTAGTACTCTTATGTGAGGAACAGCATAGATCTGTGTTACGTGTGAGTGGTGCCATTATGTGTGACATGTCATGGGTCTGCATCACCTATGATTAGTACCACCATGCAAGGAACACCATGGTTCTGCTTTATGAGGGGCCCGTGACCTAGATCTTGGGCACCTTTAGGTAATAAGCATCATCCCAGTAACTGAGGCATTGTGAATTGGATACACAGATTGTTTTGGTTTCACGGTCATTCGTTTTAGGTTCTAGTGAGTGTATATACTTTGAAGTTTTAATTTCACTTCGTCTCACCTCATATCGGTAGGTGGCTGTTAGGCCCCTTTAAACAACAAACATCATCATAAATTTTTGTCCATGAACTGGACATAATTTGTTAAGTCAAAGAAAAACAAATCAAAGTACTGCAAGCCTGTTGTGGTAAAACCCATAATGCAGTCCCTTCTAGAAATGTTATGTGTTTCACTTGAATATCTTCGATAGGTCGTGAGAAAATGTTCCTTTTACAGCGAAATATTTATTTGGTGGAAAACTAATTCTAAAGCCTCTGAAAAATTCATTTAACACTTTTCGAATAAGATGACATTCATCTAACATGGCTGAAATTGAATCTGGATGTCTGATTTATTTTCATCTCAAAACCAAAATTGGTATAATTTAGGCATGTAACCCACTCGGGCTTCCTTAAACAAAGCATATTACCGCCCTTGCCCTTAGGATATTTATCTCTCGTTCTAGAGGCCAATAATTATTACTCCATTGTCTTTCAGCTTCCAGTTTACCAAGCGGAAATCCAATTTCATTGTGTCATTGTTAGAGTAAATCAGGTAGCGTCATAGCAGTTAAGTCCTTGCAGCTTGACGGTGGACGATAGCAAGTGGCTAGCTCTGTTATGACTAATATAATCCCGCAGATGTTTGAGACACACAACTACTGCTACTTGGCATCCAGCAGCGACGTCACCGCACTCTGTGGTCGGCCATGATAATTGTAATCTCAACAGTGAAAGCCGGAATTGAATTGTGCGGCTTGAATTGAATCATATGCCCGGGAGGCATGGACAAGCTCTGCCTGCCATCTTCCGTCCTCTGGTGTCCGCCCCCAATCTCCACCTCAGTGTCTGAGCCCAGTCAATCCTATTTTATCTCGTATCTGAAGTTCCACAACCTTCCTGTACTGTGCTGCTCCACGACTGATTTATTAACCCTCGACTAGTGTGGTGGACGTAGGTGACGTAAATAGTGTGACTCAGCTCATAATGATCATCATAATGTCTGTATCTGAGAGCCAAACCAACTATTTTGTGAAACTTAGTGCTATATAAAAGTAAGTCTACTGTCATTTTTTTTATGGCAAATAAAATAATAACTAATCATTTTAAGTGTAAATTATATTAGTGAATGTGTTCAGTGATCAAAATTACAGAATATATGTCAAGAATATTGGGTAGTAAAATAACTTATGATGGCAGAAGTAAAGTAACACAAGGAAAGAAGGCCTTTCTTAAGAAAAGAAGTTCGCTCACCTTGAACATTGATATAATATGTTTATGAAGACTTTTGTATGGAGCGTGACATGTATGGAAGTGAAACATGGACGATAACTAGCTCAGAAAGAAAGAGTATAGAAGTTTTTCAAATGTGGTGTTACATAAGAATGCTGAAGGTGAGATGGATAGATCGAATCACGAATGAAGAGATACCGAATCGAATTGGTGGGAGGAGATCGATTTGACCAAATTTAACCAGAAGAAGGAGATAGAACTATAGGACACATCATAAGACACCCAGGGCTTGTGCAGTTGGTTTTTGAGGGAAGTGTAGGCGGAAAGGACAGTAGGGGTAGACAAAGGTATGAATATGACAAGCAGATTAGAGCAGATGTACAGTGGGATGCAGCAGTTACGTAGAAATGAAAAGGATAGCAAGGATAGGGTGGCATGGAGGGCTGCATCACACAAGTCTGTGGACTGATGTCCCAAACAAGAACAAATCAAAAACAATGATGAAAATGTATTGTCGAAGACATAATTTAGCCAATATGCTCTTAAACTTTCGTTTTTCCTATCTCCTGTGATATTACGCGTATGTAGTTTCTCTCCTCTTTAATTCAGTAATAATAATAATAATAATAATAATAATAATAATAATAATAATAATAATAATAATAATAATGTTGGGTCTCGTAGCTGTCAGCTTGCATTCGGGAGATAGTGGGTTCGAACCCCATTGTCGACAGATCTGTACATTCTTGAACCTGAAAGCTAAACTAACGTAAGTCACATTTTAGTCATTTTACTGAAGAGTGGAAAATCGTCAGTTATAGAGCATTTTTCCTGCCTTATGACTTAGGCAATAAATGTTCATCATTTTTCTTGATGTATACTTTGTGTAATTTACAGTTGAAATTGTTAATTATTATTTTACTGCCATAAAAGTAAAATGATTGCGTTTATATGGTTCTAAGTTTCATAAAAAATGACACGTTGGTTTAGCTCTCAGGTCAGATATCGCACCACAAGAGCAAAATGATACTTCTTAGATAATTGCAATGTAAGATTTTAAAAGGTGTAGTAAATTCAGTTTTTAATATATTTTTATATGCGTTATTTATTTATAAATTAGGTATTTTAAATATATTTTTACATTCATACATGAAATTTTCTCAGAAGTATCATTTTTGCATTTTTGGCTCCCTTCTCCCCAAGGTGCGATATTTGCTAATTTATTTCTGCAGTAGGAGTTGAATGACAACGTTAGTGGTTTTAACACATGATTTTTCTCATAACTATACAATGCACTTTACAGAAAGCACCCGCTTAATAGTGCTAATAAATGTACTAAATATATTTGCTGCAATTGGCATTATAAAATAATGCTTTTTCCTTTTGCGTAATTTTCCGAAGAAAGAAAAATTAAAAAGGCATCTAAATTCAAAACATAAATTGAAAATAAGTGACCAGGTGTATTATAGCTAATGGATTTTACCAACAGAGAAGCCCCTTCCCGTACAGTAACGCCCAATTGCAATCAATGTTTATGCATAGTGTCACGGAGCCTTTCGCGTATCTTACACGACTCCGTCTTCCTGTTCTTTTTCTAAGGACAGATATAGCACCGTTTCCTTTACCCTGTCATTCACATCGGACACATCACTTTCAATACCAATATTATCATGCAGTTCTTCAGCTTCTGGAAGATCTGCTAACTCAATCAACAATCAGTCTCTACTGATCTGCATTTAGGGCAGTCACGCAGGTGGCATATTCCCTATCTGTTGTTGTTTTCCTAGCCTTTTCTTAAAGGGCTGCAAAGAAATTGGAAATATATTGAACATATCCCTGGGTTATTCAGGTCCCTAACTCCCCTCCTTATGAACGAATATTAGCCCCAATTTTGTCCCGCTTTGTCGAGCAGTTTGTTTCCTTTCTCCCAAGTCTTTCCAGCCCAAAGTTTCTAAGATTTTCAAAACGCTACTCTTTTGTCGGAAATCACCCAGAACAAATCGAGCTGTTTTCTTTGGATTTTTTCCAGACCAGGTAACTTGGAAAAGCCGCAGCTTATATACCCGAGAGGATGGTTCGAGAGGGTTCTGGACTAAATCCGAACACACCCTCTAATTTTTGTTGGCCGAATAAAAATCTACAAGAAGACTGTGATAAGCTGAAAAATAAATACAAAAATTTCTAATTGGCCAGATTCAAAAGCTGACGGGATGAGAAGGAAGTGTTGCAAACCTTGAAATAACAAAATAAATAAACATTGATTTAGTTATGAAAACCTAGAAACACAAAACTTCTTTAAATCACAAGTTCTTCCACCTTGCACCAGAGTGCATGACCTCAGTTTTTTGTAAGGTCATCTATGGAGAAAAGTTCAGACTACTTGCTGTACACCAAAACAAAACAAATAAATCCAGTCAGTTTAGGAAACTTTAAAATAACACAATACTCTGTTATTTATGAGTGACATATTCTGATTAATGTTCCAACTTCATGCAGTAGCTCTTTCACGTTTTGTTTGATAGAATTCCTTAAGGCGCTTCTTTTAAATGTGCGGGGTAAGGGTCTACCTCCCGGTACTATTATTATTATTATTATTATTATTATCATGAAAAAGTTCAAGTAGGTAATTTGAGAATGTTGTGGTGTAGGCTGTCTTACAAGCTGGTGAGCTGTCCCAGAGCAGAGTGCGCCCTCAACAGTGAGTTACAAAAAGAGAAAAATCTCTGCTCCACTGTGGGTAGAAATAATAAAAAGCAAACAGAAGGGAAACATTGAAGTAGAGTACAGAAATGTAATAAATAAAATGAAATGAACAGAGCGCGGCCCGGAAGTCAAGAGTAGCAATAAAACACAATCAAGAAGATTTGTATTCTATTCCTTCCTTCCAGACCTCGTGCATCTATGAATTAAGAACAGCTGTATAGGAAATTGGTCTGATGGGATGGAACGTCTTGTTTTGGAAATCCATTATCTCCCGTCATTTATCTGAATATGGCCTGCTTGTGACTCGGAATTGTCTTGTTTGTTCCCTGGCCCTCGCCATCGATATCATTTCTGTGAAAGTGTAATGTTAAACATTGCCTACAAATTGAGTTTCCGAACCATATAGCTCGATATAAAGTATCT
Organism: Anabrus simplex; assembly: GCF_040414725.1. Taxonomy (NCBI): domain Eukaryota; kingdom Metazoa; phylum Arthropoda; class Insecta; order Orthoptera; family Tettigoniidae; genus Anabrus; species Anabrus simplex. The sequence goes on from NC_090275.1 coordinate 44,850,049, forward strand.
TACGCTTGGAAGCTTTCCCCATCTGTCTTAATATAATATATAGGCTGTGTTATTCCACAAAATCAAAGTGGATTAAGGAATGGGAACTTTCTGATTTTAATCTCTATCCCACGTACAGTATCAGAAACTCGTGGAAAAACAGGCTGTTAAGGGCGTTGGACTGCCAAAACTGCTGCTGCACAGCCGGATGGCCTGTGGATGTTGGAGTCATTGTTGCCAACACTTAATGGCGAAATGTAACTAATTGGCCAGTAGGAACTGTAGTCTAACCTGCTCGTCCATAATGTAGCGAGAGTTACATAACATGTACATTAGGGGGTTCAAATAGGCTGTACACCAAAGTTTATGTAAACCTCATAGCAGAACTGTTGTGCAGTATAGAGTATACACTTTAGTAACTTTGCATTCTAACCTGTTAATCCATAAACATCCGGGCAGTAAAGTATTAGACAGGATAAGTCTATGCATACAGCCTACACACTTCTTTTTAAGTGCACCATCTAAAGGAGAACAAAAATGTATGAAAGTTCAATTTATTTTAATTGTAGTAAATTAACCTAACAAAAATATAAGTCATATTCATCCTCATCCCTTCCGAACTGCATCCCTTCCAGGAGCACTTGGGGTGTCCGTTGATTTTTCTGATGACGTATAAACTGCACTTGCTCAACAACTCGAAAAACACATGAAAAACATTTTTCCGCACGGTTGAACATATGCTAAGTTACACTTGTTCCAACAAATCGAAAAACACATGAAAAACATTTTTCCGCATGGTTGAACATATGCTAAGTTACACTTGTTCCAACAAATCGAAAAACACATGAAAAACATTTTTCCGCACGGTTGAACATATGCTAAGTTACACTTGTTCCAACAAATCGAAAAACACATGAAAAACATTTTTCCGCACGGTTGAACATATGCTAAGTTACACTTGTTCCAACAAATCGAAAAACACATGAAAAACATTTTTCCGCACGGTTGAACATATGCTAAGTTACACTTGTTCCAACAAATCGAAAAACACATGAAAAACATTTTTCCGCACGGTTGAACATATGCTAAGTTACACTTGTTCCAACAAATCGAAAAACACATGAAAAATATTTTTCCGCACGGTTGAACATATGCTAAGTTACACTTGTTCCAACAAATCGAAAAACACATGAAAAACATTTTTCCGCACGGTTGAACATATGCTAAGTTACACTTGTTCCAACAAATCGAAAAACACATGAAAAATATTTTTTCCGCACGGTTGAACATATGCTAAGTTACACTTGTTCCAACAAATCGAAAAACACATGAAAAACTTTTTCCGCACGGTTGAACATATGCTAAGTTACACTTGTTCCAACAAATCGAAAAACAAATGAAAAACATTTTTCCGCACGGTTGAACATATGCTAAGTTACACTTGTTCCAACAAATCGAAAAACACATGAAAAACATTTTTCCGCACGGTTGAACATATGCTAAGTTACACTTGTTCCAACAAATCGAAAAACACATGAAAAACATTTTTCCGCACGGTTGAACATATGCTAAGTTACACTTGTTCCAACAAATCGAAAAACACATGAAAAATATTTTTTCCGCACGGCAGAACACATGCTCGACTTCTGTATTTGAAGAGGCAAAGTTAGGGGTGGAAGATCAAACCAGGACAATTCTATATAGGGATTGTCTGTTGCAGTATCTTTATACTAATTAAATTCGAGCAAAAAATCAGTCCTGGAGGGCCTGTTTACTAACTTATTACAACTTATATTCCTCCTGATTTTCAATTTTGTCACTTCTTCTTACAAATCCTTGAAACTAAATCTCGTTTTATGACTTCATTCACACTTAGTAATATTTTTGAAGGATTCGAATTTCTTGAATTTCTATAACTATGGTTTATTAGTTTATATTTACGCACTTATCTCGTAAATTTTCCTAGGTATCATCTGACATATTGGAAATTTTCATTTCATTCTCAAGTGAATAACCAAAATAATTAATTTAATTTCGTGTGGCTATTTCTAGCCGTGTGCAGCCCTTCTAAAGCAGATCCTTCGATGAGGGTGGGCGGCATCTGCCATGTGTAGGTAACTGCGTGTTATTGTGGTGGAGGACAGTGTTGTGTGTGGTGTGTGAGTTGCAGGGATGTTGGGGACAGTACAAACCCCCAGCCCCCGGGCCATTGGAATTAACCAATGAAGGTTAAAATCCCCGACCCGGCCGGGAATCGAACCCGGGACCCTCTGAACCGAAGGCCAGTAACGCTGACCATTCAGCCAACGAGTCGGACACCAAAATAATGAAAATCATAAAATCATTCTTTAAACAACATTTTATTTCCAGTGAAAACCTAAACGACATTTTCCGTTCGTACTGGACGTCACATGACGTAGGTATCTATGATCAGCCTTTGTTTGGGCTGACTCTACCTATACATAACGAAAAGGAAATCGAAAACGTCTTCGGAAACACCAGAGAAAAGGCGCCAGACGACTATTTTGTCTTTTGTAAGTTACTGTACGTTGCACCGACACAAATACGTCTTCTGGCGACGATGGAATAGGAAAGGCCTAGGAATGGGAAGAATGTGGCCATGGCCTTAATTAAGGTACAGCCCCAGCATTTGCGTGGTGTGGAAATGGGCAGCCACGGAGAACCATCTTCAGGGCTGCCGATAGTAAGGCTCGAACCCACTATCTTCCGAGTATAAGATTACAGCTGCGCGCCCCTTACCGCGCTGTCAACTTTCTCGGTCTAACGACTCTTAGGTGTTACCCAGAGGCTCTGTACGTGTATTTTTGAAACGATAAATAAATTAATCGTCATCGATTTGAAGTTCATTTATTTTCCCAAATGAAATTTTAGCACCAATTACATATATGTTTATATTATTTCAGTGTAATGAAAAATATTCTAGGCATATTGTTCGCGTGAAAACTTGTTAAAAAGAATATACGAGTATTTGCTGTAAATGCGTAGTCACAGCCCTTAAATTGGCGAAACTGAGCAAGTGGGTCACTTAGCTATTAGATTGCATTCGGGAGAGAGTGGGTTCGAACCCCATTGCAGGCAGAACTGAGGATAGATTTCCGTGGTTTTCTATTTTCATGCCAGGCAAATGCGGGGTTCTGTATCTTCATTTAAGATCACGGTCGGTTACTTCCCACTCCTACCCCTTTCATATCCCAGGCATGCCATAGGACTTAACTGCGTCGGTACGACGTAAAGTAAATTGAAAAAAAGTATAAAGAATACAGCATGCATCCACTTCGTGCTACAGCCTAGGTATTACTAGCACTTGAACATTACTGTAAACAAAACAACATCGCAGAAACTGAGATGACAGGCTTTCAAAACACAGTTTGTTAATCAAATTAATCACTGACCGTACGATAACGTTTGGAGACTCTCTCTCCCAGCCATATGACGTAGATACAAAAACAACAGGGTATACTGTATATGCACCAACAATACCCTACTTCCAGAGAACCTACAACGTCAGGAACATACGAGTAAGAGGACTGCTTCTAGGTAATAGGGGGACCATCCCCGGAAATGTTGTCGAATGGCGGCAATCGTAAAAACTGGACAGAAATATTCAAGACAAAATTGTTACTACGGGCATAAAATTCTCAGTGGCAAAAATGTGGAACCATTTGTATGGAAAACGTAGTATTTAATTTCCTCCCGGGAGCACAAAGAAATGTTCATATTCTTTGAGTACACCGATATTTCTTTTACGAAACCAACAGTTCAGTTATGTTTTCAAAGAACTTGTGAGCTATTCTGTGTCCCTTGGCAAACACATATTGGTGTCAAAATGAATAAATGAAAAATAAGCAATTTGAATACATACTCGTTATATGACCAAATAAACGTTAAAGAATGAACTATAAAACAAACCACTTTTCCCTTTGCGAAAATTAAAATTAGCATCTGCTAACTTCAGATGGCCACAAGACATAGTCAGCACGGTTGCTAGGTAACATTGTCTGAGCATCCACCCACACCCTACATCACTGCTTGCACGGTTGCTAGGTAACATTGTCTGAGTATCCACCCACACCCTACATCACTGCTTGCACGGTTGCTAGGGTTACACTTTCGTTACACATTTTGTCACTCACGTTACACAAATTTTCGGATAAGATAAAGATAAAGCGTGCAGCCTCCGGAGAGGCCTGGTACAGGTCTTTCGTGTTGACGCCGTATAGACGACGTGCGCGTCTTTGACGATTAGGCGCTACCTATGATGAATTATAACGCTGAAGACGGCACACACGCCCAGCCTCCGAGTCATTGGAATTAACCATTGAAATTTAAAATTCCCGACCCGGCCGGGAATCGGACTCGGGACCTTCTGTACCAAAGGCCAGCATGCTAACCATTTACCCGTGTTGCCGGACGATGACCCTTCGCTATAAGGTATGTTAAGGTCAAAAATAACTTGACGTCTAACCACTCGTTTCCTTTTACGTATGTGTATGCATGTATAATGAAATTCACGCCATCGATTACCTCGCTATTAAACCAACTGATGACGCTGCAGTTTGACGCCTTAAAACACCAAGCATGTATCAAAATAATGACAAGGGATATTATATTCTTCATAACAAGTGTCGGGCAGTTTGACAAACAGAGCTTGTGACATACGTACGAGCATTCAACAAAGTAATGAGGTTGGACACTTTTGTCCTGGTATGCATAACAGTGGATAATAGCCGTGATAATATAACATTTCCATGCAAAATCAGGTTATTACTCAAAGTGTTTCCGCCGCTAAAAGTAGAAACATGTTTCGTTAAAATATTTTCATTAAACAAAGCAGAGTTGGGGAGAACACATGGAGCCACACTTCATTTTTATGGGGCTGCCTCTATAAAATATATTTAAGGCAATGTATAATGTTGCTCTATATATTACAGACCGTGCAAACCCTCCCCCCCCTACCCTCAGTTTCAGATGCTCTTCTCCTAGCATTTCTATCTTTTTTTGTGACCTCCCTTGCGAGTATTGTAGTGTTGTGCACTTCTCTTCCTCTTGGGACTCCTAACTGCAATATATCACCCCCAACGCTCCTAAACGGTAGCCGAATCAGTCGATACAAGCCTGCTGTAAGGTCGCAAGGCCATAATACATATCGCCATTGCTACTAAATAGTTGCGACCTGGCAAGCTCTTTGCTGCCACAACTGGGCTCGATTGAAGTTCAGAAAAATGACTCTGCCTCTCTCCCTCCAGAGTTAACTAGTGCTCGTCGTTCCAATACGCTCAGTACAAGAATGCCATTACGACGCTGTCCATCTTTTTCGTGTTCCTATGTATGTGTTCAGCTCGAAGGCTGGTTGAATCCTCAAGAGTTCCACCGGACACATAATTAGTCACCCCAGTACGCACGCGCCTCTACGTGAGCATAAGGAAATAGTGATCAGTGAGAAATTGATGTTTCAAGCGGACAGTGTATGTCAACATGGGTGGATGTATGGATGTGACAGAGGGGCAATCGTGTTTGGCCGTGTGCTTGGCCATACGGTGCGTGAAGTTGCCGGATTTGTTCACAGCGGACTGTTCAGCGTGTCTGCAAGCAGCGGTGTACTACACGTGGCCACGAAACACGACGTTAGAATTGTGATCGGCAAAAGATCCTGACTAAGAAGGACCGGAGACGCGTTTCACGGCTTGTGAATTTAAATCCTTCTAGTCCCGGCAGGAATTGCAGCAGTCAGTGAATGAAGGTCCATCCCAACCTGTTAACGAGAGAACATTGCGACGGGAATTGCATGCAATCAACATCTGGAGACTTGTCACCTCGCAAGAAGCAATTGCTCACACAGGCACATAAAGCTGTACATCTTCAATGGACTAGAAAGCATCGAACTGGCAGAACGTAATGCGGTCTGACGAAACACGTTTTTGCCTGCATTCCAATGACGCACGTCTTCGAATGCACCGAAGGCCGAATGAAGCATTTCTTCCTGGATGTGTGCAAGGTCAGGTTCAAGCCAGAGGTGGCTCTGTGATGTTTTAGGGGTGTTTTTAGTATCATATATTAGGCCCGCTCACTGAGGTGACTAGTAACATGAACCAACATTGTGGATGATCAGGTGTTGCCTTTCAGTCACTATCTGCGTGATGAGTATGCTATTGATTTTTCAAGATGACAACAGCAATGTTCATCGGGCTGGACGCATATGTGGCTGGTTTTATGAATACTCCCCCACCCTATTACATCTCGATTGGCCTGCTAAATCACCTGACTTTAATCCCGTTGAAAATCTGCGGTACATGTCGGAACAGCGGATGAAACGCCGACATCTAATCCTCAGCGAGTGGCTTAACCTGGATGCGACATACCTGCACAAGCTTTCGGACTAACTTCATAACCGAATTCAAGCGGTTATCATGTTCAGAGGTGGAATTACTCTGTATTAAATGATGCTTGTAATGCGTTATCCAGGGGTGACTAATTTTTGTTCGGTGAACTTAGATCGCCTATGCATCACTGAAAAAGCGTACTAGAGAAATGAGGAGAGAGGTATTCCTGACTGAGCCAAAAGTTGCGATTACTTATCAGTAGAGCCCGGATTTCCATGCAAATGCATGTTCCTAAATAAGCTGGTTACACTTCTGAAACTTTGCAAATATTCGTTTTATGACTAACCATTTCCAAACAACCGTACTTTTTCCGTGCATGTTTGCATGTTTTGGCCTTTTTGGGAAAAAATTCATGCATAATGCATATTTTGAAGATTTTGAATTTAGCGAATAATTTGACATTTATATTGTATTATATGACTTTTCTTCTGACTTTAACGCATATATTATGTTAATTTGCATGATAGTGGCTTTTTCTGAACATGGATTTGCAGAATTTAGGACCGTACATCCACGTTATTTGTTTATTACTGAGTGAGAAAGAAAATGTATTCTTGGTATATTACTTCACAACCAAAGTTAGATGCATAGAGGTGCCATAATCCAGTTAGCTAAGCACGTTCTTTTCTGTCGCTTGAATAAACATTGACATAAGCGAGAAGGCCCCCGTCGACCTCTCTGATCCGTAGAAATAAGGTGTCCCAGTAAAATCCAACCGTAAATTTGGGGTTAATAAATGTTATTCCTTTTTTCGTCTATGTTAGACGAAGATATCAAAACTTCAATCATACTTCTGTAACGCCGCGTTTCTGAAATAGCAGCTTACAAACCTTGGTTTTGCACTGAATCCTGTTTTCTTTTCCTGGAATGATCTACCCCGAACTCCGAACTCTCACTGTTCACATGTCTGAAGCCAAAATAATTTAGAAAAGAAGGGAGTTAAAAAATAGCACGCTTCAAATTGCAATTTAGTGTTGGACTGTGCTGTGAAGTGTTCGTGTCATGCCACCTATTGAAATGAAATGGCGTATGGCTTTTAGTGCCGAAAGTGTCCGAGGACAAGTTCGGCTCGCCAGATGCAGGTCTTTCGATTTGACGCATGTAGGCGACCTGCGCGTCGTGATGAGGATGAAATGATAATGAAGGCGACACGTACACCCAGCCCCCGTGCCAGCGAATTTAACCAATTATGGTTAAAATTCCCGACCCTGCCGGGAATCGAACCCGGGACCCCTGTGGCTAAAGATCAGCACGCTAACCATTTAGCCATGGAGCCGGACATGCCACCTATTAAAAGTATACGAAGAGACCTCGTGTCTAAATGGATTGAGGTAAGGAAATTTTTAGTTAATTTTCGAAAAGAGATAACCAGATATACTTCGTCCTAAATGTCTTCATTTAAGTATGAACCTGTCACTTCTTGTGACGTAGAAAGATCATTTTCCCGTGTTCAGCAATGTTCTGTCAGATAAACGAATGAAATTAAATGAAGAAAATATGGAGAAATTAGTTGTTATACAATGTTTCAAACGGAAGTGAAAATATAACAATGTGGAACTAAATTTTGATAGTGAATATTTTCCACTTGATTGTGCATGTTTCGTCATTTGATATTGCATGAATGCATGCATATTTCGAGACTTGATAGTGCATGGAAATCCGGGCTCTACTTATCAGTCTGCCAAGCCTACTGACCCTATGAGCAACATTTTCACACCATTCATAGCAGAGAGATCGGCTGCATAAGGAATGGAATTACTAGCATATTTCATACCTCAGTCACTTTCGTACTGTCAGTGCCAAGCATAAGACTGTGGCAGGTCAATGAAAGTAACAAAATTGCTCTAGCCCATGCCAGAAGACATATTGCACTGTAAACACTAGGTCTTGCCAGCAAAGACATCATGTTCCTGTGTATGTGCGTGTTCAGCCCGAAGGCTGGTTGGATCCTCAAGAGTTTCACCATTAGCGGTCATAAGCTCACCGGACATAGTTACTCCGGTTGAAAAATCGTAGCCTCCATCTTGGCTAATTAATTCCTTTTTTTACTTTTTATTTCCGAATTTGTCCAAACTACGTACTTCATCAAACCGAAGGATTGTTTGCCTCTATTCTCTTTTCTTCCCATAACCTCTTCATTCTTCTGCTTCCCATCTTTCTCTCCTCTTCGGAATGGAACAGAATAGAATAGAATAGAATATATTTATCACCTACAGGATGTCCCAATTACAGATGATGCAATAGAAAATTAAATAAAAATGAAATTAAATAAAAATTAAATAATATATATGTATAAATATATATACAAACAGATATAAATCTTGACATGTTTTCTACAAATTTCTTATATAATTTACAAAATTATCATGTTCCACCCTTGAGAAGAACTTTCCTAATTGCAGTGGAAGGGTGGTGAAAAATGTCGAGTGGCCTTTCCAGCAGATTTATGGTCCTAAGTAAGGGCTTGCATGAACCAAGAATTTTCATGTGCAACCACCCTTCAAATGATGTTAGACTGTCGACTCATCTCTTGAACTCTCTTTTCTACTGTAATTCCAAACCCTTCCGCATCCCTCTTTACCTCTTCTTCCAACTTGGAGGTGGCCTTCAATCTCATGATATATTTAAAGATATTTTTGGTCAGTCGTTTGTCATCCACTCTTACTATAGCCCATTCCACGTTAAGAAACCATTATTGGTCTTACGGACCTACAAGCAGTGATTAAGGAATATTATACTGAACTTTGCAATGTATTATGAAAGACAGATAAAGAGGATGAGGCAGTTTTGCCTGTAAGTTGTTAAAATAACTACATAACATTTTCTTTTTCATAAATATATTCGTAGGGAGGAAGCATAATGGCAAGAACAGCCATCGCTTCGTTGCCTTCCTTCATTTTTCTTCTACGTTCCTCTGGTGCAAGCATCGTGTAGTCCCTTACTCTGTGAACCTCCGGCAACTCACTTCTACAGTGAAGTCATCTACAGTATTTATTTGTTGCTTGTTCGTTTCTAGGCTTTAAATCAGTGCGTACTCGTCTTGTACTGAGTGAGAATTGGTTGTATATTGCATAGTATTTGTGTGTGTTCTTTTATTTTCGTACTGTACAGATGATATTGTTATTTTATCTGAGACTGCAGAAGATCTTGAGAAGTTGCTGAATGGTATGGATGAAGTCTGGGGTAAGGAGTACAAGATGAAAAGGTGATGTAGGAAATATTCGATTAGGAAAGGAAGTCTTAAAGGAAGTAGATGAATATTGTTACTTGGGTAGTAAAATAACTAACGATGGCAGAGGTAAGGAGGACATAAAATGCAGACTAGCACAAACAAGGAAGAGCTTTCTTAAGAAAAGAAATTTTCTCTCTTCAAACATTGATATCGGAATTAGAAAGATGTTTTTGAAGACTTTCGTGTCGAGCGTGGCATTGTATGGAAGTGAAACATGGACGATAACTAGCTCAGAAAGAAAGAGAATAGAAGCTTTTGAAATGTGGTGTTACAGAAGAATGCTGAAGGTGAGATGGATAGATCGAATCACGAATGAAGAGATACTGAATCGAATTGGTGAGAGGAGATCGATTTGGCTAAATTTGACGAGAAGAAGAGATAGAATGATAGGACACATCTTAAGACACCCAGGACTTGTTCAGTTGGTTCTTGAAGGAAGTGTAGGTGGTAAGAACGGTAGGGGTAGACCAAGGTATGAATATGACAAGCAGATTAGAGCAGATGTAGGATGCAATAGTTACGTAGAAATGAAAAGGTATAGGGTATAGGGTGGCATGGAGAGCTGCATCAAACCAGTCTATGGACTGATGACTCAACAACAACACTGTACAGAAGTTGTTACTGAAAATTTTGGTGTTGCAGTAAGTAGGGATACGTCATCGTATAACTTGTAGTGATAAAATATTTCCCGTGTGTTTTATTTGTGCTTGGCTTTGCTATTTAGCTGTCTTTCTTAATAACATTTTAATTTTACCACTTTATTTACGACCGCATTTAATTATTACTATTGTTTTTTTGAGCGATTCGACAACACAGTAGTACAGCGCAATGCCTTGGAAAATTTCTTAAATGTAATTAAATGCATCCCTCACCCATCGGACCCATAACAATTTTATTTTTCTATTTTCTCCCCCAATTTGCCTTACACTTCAATTCTAAGGTTTTTCATGTTCTGTAGTTTACCTCTGATTCTGTACAAACCAAGAATAGCCCCTGTAAATCGCCGTCCCCTTTAGTTCATAAAATTAATTTTCAGCTTAGTTTCTTCCGCTTTTTATCTTGAACTTAAATACTGAATTTCACAGATTTATGTACCGCCATTTCCCCGTGATGGTGTTGAGCAGAGCCGTTCGAAATGGCAACCCTCTTGTCATAAGAGCAATACTGTTTTCTTAACATGGAATGACCTATACGTGTTCGTAGGATTTCAACCTTCGTTTCCGCATTGTGTCCATGATCTCAGTGTTTTTGTAGAGCCCCTAAACTTCCCAGTTCAATCAATAGTCTTCTGCGGTCCCAGAATTTTCCTCACAACCTTTCCTTCTTCTCGAGTGATGAACTTTTCATGGAACCATGTATGAACAGTGTGGATATTGGAGCTGTGTATAGGTGGGCTGAAAACACACTTCTCGAATTTATCTCTGATGCAGAACATTAAACCGGCCCAAAGTGAGGATTTTACATGTTTCTTCAACGCTAGAGCTGTTCAGTCGGCTGACATTGATTGTGAGTGGAGTGAGCTTTATGCAGGAAATGCAATGCACGTTTCAGTGTTTCCAGGAAATAGATTGGAAACATTGATGAGAAGGTTAGGATGACGAACTGTGAAGGATTCCGACCAACTGTAGTTAATGATTTGACGACGATTTTGTTTCATCCGATCCATTTCCTGAGTGCAGGGTCAGTCCTCCGGGAAATTGCTTTAAGCTCGCCTTGACTTCCGGATGTTGTTACGCAGGATGCTCAAGATGCACTATGCGGAACAGAAAGCAAAATAATCATGTCATACCACACGATGAGCTTCTCTGTTTTTCATTTAGACAGAGAGTATTTTCACGAGGGAAAATTTATTGGACTCAGTGTGCAGAGCGTAAAATATTAAGGGATGTATGTATCAGTATAGGAAGGAATTCAAGAGAAAGAGAGAGAATATTTTATACAATAAATTACTGATATACTGATACAATACTTTAATACATAGTTTAAAGTATTACACACATAATACAATAATAATAATAATAATAATAATAATAATAATAATAATAATAATAATAATAATAATAATAATAATGGCGTGTGGCCTCCGAAGAGGCCTGGTGCAGGTCTTTCGAGTTGACGCCGTATAGACGACCTGCGCGTTTGAGAGGATGGGTCCCTACCTAAGATGATTTCTAATGCTGAAGACGGCACACACCCACCCAGCCCCCGAGCCATTGGTATTAACCAATGAAGGTTAAAATTCCCGACCCGGCCGGAAATTGAACCCGGGACCCACTAGATCAAAGGCCAGCACGCTAACCATTTACCCATGGTGTCGGGCATTACAAAGATGAGCAGATATAATATTACAACCGCATATTTTTTTAAATATATGTGAATCTGAGGTAGTACACTTTTAAGTATACAGATTTCTTTAGTAAAGGCTATGCAAGGGTCTCAAGTACCAGTAATGACGAGCCGCATACACTGGATGGCATAAGTAGTCTTGAAGTGGTGAATGGTCTGATGTTTAGGCAGTAATAAGTTAGAATGCGAACTAATTTGGCTGGAAGGAAGTGTCCTCTAACCCGCCCTTCCGCAATGTAGCGAGAGTAACATAGGCCGCACCCCTGAAATTTATGCAAATCTCACAGCATAACTGTAGTGCAGTATAGGTATAGAGTATACTTGGTATCCGTAAGTCAGTAAGTTTGCATTCTAACGTACTCAAAAAATTATTGTGACCATGTCTGTAGTGTAGTGTAGTGGTTAGTGTGATTAGCTGCCTGCCGGGAGGCCCGGGTTGGATTACCAGTTCTGCCACGAAAAATGAAAAGTATATTGTAACGGGTTCAGTCAGCCTCGGGAGGTCAACTGAGTAGAGGGGAGATCGATTCCCACCTAAGCCATCCTGGAAGTAGGTTTTCCGCTGTTTCCCACTTCTTCTCCAGGCAAATGCCGGGATGTACCTAAATGAAGGGCACGGCTGCTTCCTTCCCTCATCATTGTCTATCCCCTCCAATCTTCCCATCCCCACAAGGCCCCTGTTCAGCATAGCAGGTAAGGCCACCTGGGCGAGGTGCTGGTCCTCCTTCCCATTTGTATTCCCGAACAAATGTTTCGCGCTCATTGACGCTGCCCTTAGGTGGTAGAGATGGAATACCTCACTGGAGGGCAAAAGAATTAGGAAATAAATAAACAAATAAATCAATAAGGAATTGTCCAGTGTATGAATTCATAAGAGTTCGAACGTTTCTGCTAAAAGCTAAGCAAAGCAAAGCAAAGTCACCTCCATACAGGCCAAGGAGGCCCTGGGAGGAGTGGAAGGTAAAGGCTTCCACCATTGTTAACCTCGGCACTTGATGGGGTAGAGTGGTTAGCTCTATGCCTGGCCGCCTTTGCCCACAGGAATTAACCTGGTACTCATTTTTGGTGTAGGCTGAGTGAACCTCAGGGACATATGCACCTCCGGAAGTGGAAATCTCGTTTCTTAAATTTTACGACTTCCTGACGGAGATTCGAACACACGTCCTTCCGGGCGAACCGAGCACGCCTTTGCCGCCTCGGCCAGGCAGCCCCTAACTTTTCTGCTAGTGGCAGAAATTTCTGCAGTTTCATTAAAAATCTTCAGTTGGTATCGATAATCTCTCGGAAGGACGTAGTACGATGCTTGACAAGCCTCTTACAACTACACACACACATATATAGGTCTTTTCACGTCCAATTCACTGAATATATCGGTATGTCATCATCATCATCATCATCTGTTTACCCTCCAGGGTCGGCTTTTCCCTCGGACACAGCGAGGGATCCCACCTCTACCGCCTCAAGGGCAGTGTCCTGGAGCTTCAGACTCTTGGTCGGGGATACAACTGGGGAGAATGACCAGTACCTCGCCCAGGCGGCCTCACCTGCTATGCTGAACAGGGGCCTGGTGGAGGGATGGGTAGATGGGAAGGGATAGGCAAGGAAGAGGGAAGGAAGCGGCCGTGGCCTTATGTTAGGCACCATCCCGGCATTCGCCTGGAGAAGAAGTGGGAAACCACGGAAAACCACTTCCAGGATGGCTGAGGTGGGAATCGAACCCACCTCTACTCAGTTGACCTCCCGAGGCTGAGTGGACCCCGTTCCAGCCCTCATACCACTTTTCAAATTTTCGTGGCAGAGCCGGGAATCGAACCCGGTCCTCTGGGGGTGGCAGCTAATCACACTAACCACTACACCACAGAGGCGGACATATCGGTATGTACCATTTTATAATATGAAAAAGGAGTGTCCATATACTCGATGTATTACAAGTTGTTCTAGTGTAATATCTTAGGTGAATATCCCTGTGTATATGTGTACGCGTATGTCCTTAATTAAGTTAATGTCTCCTGTCGTTATTTGTTTTCTGGTCGAACTCTGCCTTTCTGCTTTCCAAGGCATCAATTTCAGCTGCGGAGGTCACGCAAAGTTTCATGGAACTTTTATTTTTCTGCCTTGTAACACAACTGGTGGCAATTAATAAACGCTGCGACGCCACGGTTCTGAATGTTTTAGTGAAAAGAAGTTTAAATTACTGGCTCGCTCACGATATTGGTTATACGTCATCCCAGAGTTAATTACACATCCTTTATCTCTCAAGATTAAAGCAAAACTTTTACGGCTGCAATAACGAAACTGGAAATATGATCAAAACATCGAGAAATACCACGGATCACTTTAATTTCGTACTAATGATCTCAGTGCAAGACAAGCTTCGTGTTAATGTGAAATAAGTGTGTGAGAAGCTCTCTTAGAATTCTCCCTGTTACAATAGAGGCTTCCGACTACAAAGACACAATTTTCTTTATGTTCAACTACAGCTGGTTCTGTTCCAGCTGCGGTCGCTGGTATTTGAAAGTGCTTTCATTCTTCTGCTCCTTATCACTGGCTTCCGGCGTAATAAAATACTTTGCAGGCTGAGTGGCTCAGACGGTTAAAGCGCCGTACCACATTTACCAGACGTGAGGGGCGTTAAATTCAAGTTGTGATATGTTCGATAAAACATTTAGGGCTTAAATATATGACACTGTAAGTATATTTTTGTCTTAAAGTCTAGATAAATATCTAACAAATCAGGTTATACGTGAAGGAATGTATGCATTTAACTATTTCATTTCGAAAAACCATGAACACTCTGGGTGACACCTGTGCCCGACGTGGCCATTTCTATTCACAAAATGCACGCGCCTGCTGTGGGGTTAAGGCCAAGGCTGCTTCCTTCCCTCTCCTAGCCCTTTCCTGTCCCGTCGTCGTCATAACACTTACCTGTGTCGGTGCAACGTAAAGCAACTTATAAAAAGGAAAATTAAAGGAGAAAACAATTTATTTACATCATTATCTTCTCTTTTACTTTCTTTTTTCTTGTTATTATTTGAGAGTTACACCACATATCTGATATTTCTGAACCTGAAACCTTTGACTCTCAGTAATTCTATTTCGTGCTTTTGGGGTTAGAGTGTTATTGCAGAGAATTTTCTTCAACATAGGCGATGAGTCTTTCCTGCTTGTTTCATAGCTTACAGTGTGAAACTAGTAAGTGTATCCACCCAGTAATTTATGTGTCCAGTTACTAATGACTTGTGCTGACGAGGTCATACCGCACATGTTAGACCAATATTGCTCTCTCGGGGCTCGAACTCATGATCTCGACCTAGCCACACACTCCATTACAGCACTAGAGTAACTAAACGGCGAGGCCCCAAATGCAAATGTCGGGAACGACCAGTTGCGGTAACACCTCACTTGTACTGAAGACACGACTCTCTTCCGGCAACGTAATTAATTCAGTGGCGCTGCCAAATGTTCGTCCGCAGATGACATTTCTTAGAATTATCCTGAGCGAATTCTGTTAAACTCATCAGAAACATAGTGGAGATGTTACCAGTTCCAACCCGCTGTGCAGTTCTGTTTCAAGTGATGCATAAAGTGTAGGGATAGTAATAAGCTGTTCTCCTATGATTCATGCAACTCGCATTGCGTCTTCGTTCTGCTGGACGGAATATCGTCGTTGTCGGGACAAGACCTCCTATGAAGATATACTTACCCGCAGCACATACAATATAAAGAGCGAGAATGCCTCGACAGTATTCACACAATATTGCACCTTAGATGACAGAACCTTCCGGGCCAAAATTCTAAGCTAAAATATTTCACATAGGAGGTTTTGTCCCGGCAGCGACGATACGCTGTATTTGGTGCTCGCTTCAGGAAGTTTGTATTCTGTACAGGGTCGTAGAAAAAGGAGGGGGGAGGGGGTGTACTGGGGTTAATCCTCCCATGAAAATTTTACAGAAAGAAATTATATACAGAAGCTGACAATAAACAATAAATTAATACACATTCAGATACATAATTGTAGAACAAACAGATCTCTTGAATCTATTTTCTAAGAAGTCTCGAAGGTTGGATTTTAGATTATAAACTGAACATAACATTCGCTGTATAACTCTTGACCTTGATCGTATTGTTCTTGTTCTGTATTTTAATGTAAGACTAGAGAACCTGTATTGCTCCGCAGCATCCTTTATAAATAGGTCACATAACTCGTCGTGATATGCCTCTCGTAGTCATATTGTTTTTTGCCTGCCCTTTTCAATGGTTTTATGAACATTCAATTAATTAATAAGAAGCGCGTTATAGTACGCCGCAGTTCGTGGTCAGAATTCATCCATTCTCAAGTCATCATTCCGTCTGTTTGGTGAAAATCTATCCATATATTAGTTTTTTTTAATCCCGGAGTACTTGATGAAGCTTCGTATTGTGTCGTAGAAGGTAATTGTATTTTTAATCGCCGTCTTTCTGTATAGAATGGTTGTCTTGTGAGCTCGTAGGTTTGTCTCGAAGGAGCGCTGTTTGCCAGACAGAGAAATTTTTGAGGTACATGGGCTCCACTCTTTCTAGTGTAGCTAGGTTATCCTTCGATAGGTGTTCCCAGATAATTTCTAAGGCGTTTGTCATGATGGGGTCTGTTTGTAGGGGAGGATCTGGAGTTATCGGACGGCGACTGGTGTCGGACAATCACAGATGTTTTTTAACAGCATGTGGCAGAACCTTTTTAGTTACTCACAGGTCCGCCTGCATGCTTGAAGGGTGGGTACATCCTATTCAGTCTAAAGTCAGGGTCGTTTATGAGTGGTGGTGTATTTTTGTCCTTTGTGTGATTTTTCGGCCGGCACGGATTTATTTTTTACCAAGAAGTAGCAGCAACAAGGATAAGTTGCATTGAACTTTAAGTACATTAGCAGAAGCAGTATTCCTTACTCTGTAATATCGCGGGTTTAGAATCAGTTTCTTTTCGAACGTTTCCGTTCAGTTCCTGTTGTTTCTTAAGGGAGTCATTCGGGCGGTATAGGACACGAAACTGGCGTGCGGTATCGGACACATAGGTTGCAGTTTCGTCCGGGTTACTGATAATACTATCGTTTGTTTTAAGTAAACATGGAGAAGATACGAGGACAATGTGAAGAAAGCAATATGATATTAGCTGTGAATAGTGTCAGGGACAATAGAATGGGTTTTACAGAGGCCAGTCAGTCAGTATTCCTCTGTTCCACAAGAGCACGTTAGGTGATAGAATTAAAGCTCTTGATGCTGGCAAAGAGATTGCAATAAAAGCGTGTACGGCGAACAGTGAGCCTTATCAGAGAACATTCTCAGATGAAGAATTGAATGACCTGTACATGCATATCATGACCCTAGATAGCCAGTCAACAAAACAAAATTTTTAAAACTTGTGTATCAGTTTACTGAGGAATTGAAAGCTGAACATAGGTTTAATAAAACTAAAATGATGGCAGGAAAGGCCTTTTTATGATTTTATGAAGAGACATTAAGACCTCCGTTTGAGGACGGATGAGCCTATCAGCTTGCAGCGCGCATTAGGCTTCAAATTTTTTGATAAATTAAATGATCTTATTACTAAATATTTTTTCGTCCACCAACAATCTTCAACGCTGATGAGTGTGATATTTGCAGAATGGCTGAATGTTAATTTGTTTGTATTTTGAACGTGGAAAAAGCTCTTTTTGTTAAAAAGATTGGCCTCCGATACCACCCTCCATTTTCAAACCTACGAAAGTGTAATGACCTCATAATTTGTTAATATTGTCCGTGTTTTTAATTGTGATTTAATATATTCTAGTTGAGTACGTTAATATAAGAATATAGATGCTTATAAAATGGTTTACACGATATTTTTCGTATTCCATTAAAAAATTATGGCAGAAAAGTTAAACTGTGCGATACCTCCCGATTTTCCCCTACGTAGACGTTTTTCTCCTAGTAGCAAAGGAACGCTCCGCCATCTTTTAAATATATATGGAAGTTGGGAAATTTTAGAGAATGAAAGAGTATCTATCAGGGAATAGTATTCTTCTGTGGTCAGAGGAAGTGTATACTCCTGACTTGACAGGTAGTAATCAAACATGGCTCTATGCAGTGTCATTACTAAGGGTGATATAACATATATCAGAATATGAATGCAAGTGTTAGTCGCTTAGCAACCTGCTAAGTACAGAATGTATTGCGGGTTAGTGTAAGCCATCGCCTGCAATTTATTGGAGTGATATTTTCATGACTTGATTTTATGATTATTCAAAGTTGGCTGAACTTAGAGATCTGTCAATGTCTCATGATTCACAGACAGGAAATTCCGGAGAGAATAAAACAGAAATGAAGCAAATCGGTCCAGTAGAAAGGACGGAGGGTTTTTAGTAAACTCTTTTAACATATAGATTTTGTAGTTTACTGCAATCTCACTATCAACATAATTCACTTGTATCGACAAGTCTTGCATGCGCGCACCACACAGTACAAGCACCTTCATTGTGTCCTATCAACACTTTGTAAAGGGGGACCCCCTTCGGCCGATCCTGGCTGCGCTACTGATTTTGTATGAAAATCCGGTCTGTATGTTATTAATATTGCCCTTTGGGTCAAAAATTCAGAGAATATTGCTGTCCTGAAGACTGAGGATCTCTTTTGGAAGTGCTTTTCCAAGCTAAGGATAGTATTTTGTAAAAGAGTTAGCAATAATTTACAAACCGGGCGAGTTGGCCGTGCGGTGGTTAGAGGCGCCCGGCTGTGAGCTTGCATCCGGGAGATAGTGGGTTTGAATCCCACTGTCGGCAGCCCTGAAGATGGTTTTCAGTGGTTTCCCATTTTCACACCAGGCAAATGCTGGGGCTGTACCTTAATTAAGGCCACGGCCGCTTCCTTCCCTTTCCTAGCCCTTTCCCGTCCCATCGTCTTATCTTAAAGTCTAGATAAATATCTAACAAATTAGGTTATACATGAAGGAATGTATGCATTTAGCTATTTCGTTACGAAGAACCATGAACACTCTGGGTGACACCTGTGCCCCACAAGGCCATTTCTGTTCACAAAATGCATGTGCCTGCTGTAGGGTTATGGCCAAGGCCGCTTCTTTCCCTCTCCTAGCCCTTTCCTGCCCATCGTCGTCACAATACCTATCTGTGTCGGTGCGACGTAAAACCAATAGCAAAAAAAATTGCAATACGTAGCAGAATCAAAATGTTCAAAATTACATTTCACTCCTAATGGGGGAAGGTGGAGCAGACGGATTGAGGAAGGACGTGATGCCTGCAGACAGAACCCTTGCCCGAGATGTTAGAAGTCTAATAATTTTGATGGGCCCAATGGTTCAGATGATATAAGCACTGATTTTCTTAGTTTGGTTAGTGTGTTGGATTCCGACTCAGTCGGGCTGTCTTGAAGATCATCAAATACGCTAGGCTTGTTTCGGTGGAATTACTAAGCACGTAAAACAACTGCCGTAGGACAGCATTCTGAACCTCGAGGTATCCCGATACCTCAGACAAGGTGTCTTAAGGCAGGCTTGAGAGCACCAATCGAAGAAAGAATGACTTCTTACAGGAAGAATTTGAACATGGACCTCTGAGCTAACAGGACCGCACCCACAGTGTGTTTGTTTTTAATACTGATTTCTCGGCATCGGTAGTTGCTAGGCGATCATTCATTTACGGAAATCTTCGTTAAGCAGCAATGTGGCACCGCAAGCCTCTGCCACGCGCAGATTTAGCAACACCGCATCGCGAAGCCCATTTGAATTCGCCCGCGAACTGATCTGATTGGCTAACTTCAGCAGCTGATAAAATGGCAACGGCACGATATATCGATTTATCTTCTTTAAATTATTTATCAGTATGACCAACCTTCTAGCGGTCATACACACCCAGTTCACATATTATCCCATCACCCAAATCTTGCTATTTGTTTTACGTTTCAGCGGCATAGACAGGCCTTACGGCGACAAAGGGATGGGGAAGGGCTAGTACTGGGAAGGAAGTGGCCGTGGCCTTAATTTCCTTGTGTGAAAACCATCATCTGAGTGCAAGCTCACAGGTACTCCGAAACGCTTAGCCTACTTGTGCGCTGAAAAATTACAGCAATGGTGGTACATACATACACTCTGCAGAAGATCTGGATAAATTACTGAATAATATGGACGGAGTCTTGGGTGCGGAGTGTAAGTTGAAAATAATGAAGTCCAAAACAAAAGTAATGGGGTGCAGTCGAACGAAATCAGGTGATGCAGATAATATTTGATCAGGAAATCAAGTCTTAAAGAAGTATATTTATATTGTTACTTGTGAAGTAAAATAACTAAGGATAACAGAAGTAAGGGGGACATAAAACGTAGACTAGCACAAGCAAGGAAGGTCTTTCTTAAGAAAATAAATTTTCTCACTTCCAAGATTGATATAACTAGGTAGAAATGTTTTTGAAGACTTTCATCTGGAGCGTGGCATTCTATGGAAGTGAACCATAGACGACAAATAACTCATAAAGAAAGATAATATAAGCTTTTGAAATGTGGTGTTACAGAAGAATGCTGAAGCTGAGGTGGGTAGATCGAATCACGAATGAAGAGATACTGAATTGCATTGGTGATAGGAGATCGATTTGGCTAAATTTGACAAGAAAAATAATAGAATGGTAGGACACATCTTAAGACACCCTTGACTTTTTCAGTTGGTTTTTGAGGGAAGTGTAGGCGGTAAGAACGGTAGGGATAGACCAAGGTATGAATGGGTGACATGGAGAGCTGCATCCAACCAGTCTATAAACCTGATGACTCAAACAGTTGTTGCTGTTGTTGTTTTGCTTGGCGGAGTGTCCGTACCTTAGAGTACGAAGCACTGTTGGAAGCTTCGTGACCAGTGTAATCTTCTCCACCCACGTACTCACTTCTTTCTATCACCTGTTTTTACAGGCTGTGTTTGTCATTTCAGACCATGTTGGAGAAGTAGACTGCTCTCCTGTGTTTTACGAGCGTTAAACACCTCATTTCTTGGCACGTAGAAGTACCTCTACGTTGTTCATGTGTTGTACCCTTGGGATCTTAACACTGTGCGATATATCTACATTTTATACATAATACATACATACATACATACACACATACATACATACATACATACATACATACATACATACATACATACATACATACATACACACATACGTACATTACCCAAACCCAGGTTAGGTTAGATGACTCGCCTTATGGGTTCAATACATACAGTACATACTTACATAGTTGCAGGACTGTATGCCTACCCTTTAGTCGCGTTTCCTGATACGAGGTTGGGGATGATGTGAGATGAAATTACATGGCATGGTTTTCGGCCCGACGCCCTTCCCGGCATCAGCCTCAATTAAAGAGCTAATGGAAATGAATTGATGGTGAATGAAACTGTAGTAAGGGGGTGGAAGGAATCGAGCTTTGGCCTATGAATAGGAACTATCCCGGCATTCGGCTGGAAGTGGAAAATGATGAATCCACAGGAAACCATTTTGAGGACGGACGTTGGTGAGTTTAGAACCCACTATCTCCCGAATGCAGAGCTTGGCTCAGTAGCCACTCCGCTCGGGCATATGCTGTTTCTTAACTTATTTAACCGTTGTTGTACAATTAAGATTTTAAAACTAAAAATCCATCTCTATGAACTATTTTAAAGTAATTATTACTTTGGTATAACTTATTTTTCTTCTCCAAATTTCTTGTTTTACTGGAAAAGTATTCTGCTTTAAACTTGAATTTTTATGACTCATTTCAACCAGATTCCTGACTACCCCTGCATGATCCAAAATAAGCCCCTAATTACCCTTGGCAGTCCAGTTAAGAATAGTCTCCTTTCAGCTGGTGTGCGTCTCCATGCCACTGTCCGCATTGACTTAATTAGATTTGTATATTACTTTCGTCTTGAATTTATGTTTGATTTTCCATTTTTTGCAGGTAAGGAACACTGGCCAAGCACCTTGCGGTTGTAGAGTAAGTGCAGCCTATCTTCCATTTATTGTATAAATAATTACAATTATCGTCGCCGTAAGACCTATCTGTGTCGGTGCGACGTAAAGCAACTAGCAAAAAAAAAAAAATTACAATTTGTTCATAAGAACTTAAGCTTAGCTACTGGAAAATTGTAATCAAATTATGTTAGTAAACAATGGACCAGCGTTATAAACTGCATATTCAGTTGCATGGTTACACTGAGGTCCTTGGCTGAACGGTAAGCGTAGTCGCCTTCTGTTCAGAGGGACTCTGGTTCGATTCCCGGACGGGTCGCAGATTTTAACCTTAAATGCTTATTTCCCCTCGCTCGAGGACTGGGTGTTTGTACTTTCCTCAACATTCCTGCAACTGACACATCACACACAACACTATCCTCAGCTACAAAAATGTGCAGTTCCTGCACATGGCAGATGCCACCCACCCTCGTTGGAGGGTCTACCTTACAAGGAATGCACTAGGCGAGCTCAAGTCACAGTGACATAGCCAAGGCTGCCCTATCCTGCCTGCGATACTGTGACAATATCTTAAGTCACCGTGAAAATACCTTTTATCAGTTTTCCCTATCCTTTGACAAGTCGATTTTATAGCAAATTTTGCGCTGTCTACCGGGAATGATTGTGAACATGTCCTTTGACCTGTCTTTAATTCCGCACGATCCTCTTCCTTCCAGTTGATCTCTCTTCTATCATTGTAACAATATTTTTATTGCCTTTCCTCTTTCACACCTTAGGCCTCTACGGTATTGTTTTACTATTTTTCTGTCGTAATTCACTGTAAAGAAGTGACTTTGGTGGGCTTTTCCTGCCCACTGCCGTACTACTGTAAGATGTAATGGATTAGATGTTTTTAAATCACCTACTACATGTCACTGTGGGAATTTGCAAGTGATACTCTGCTCTACCTGAATTCACTGTGACTCCTTTGAAAGGTTTTTCTTCAATTTTATCACTGACTTAATATATTTGGTTCTATTTATCTGACATCTTATTGTTGAAGATTTTGATTTCTGTCCCTTCAATTCAATCTCGCTTAATGGCATTCATATTTTGAAATCATTATTGGCAGTTTTCTTAGGAACTCTCTTTCTTCCACCCAGTGGCACGGTTCAGACAATCCCCCTCCAGAAATCTCTGTGATTTATTGGATTTTTGTAGAGCTTTTCCCTCTCCCATCTTAAATCATTGAGACAATGTATTAGGGATTGCGATTTCTGTTTTTTTTCTGTTTTTTCCCCCTTCTAGTCACTCTGACATAATTGATTTTATGTTTCTTCTCTCTCTCATCTGGCAATGTTTTTAAGGGCTTGCAGTTCTTCCACCCTAAGTAACTGAGGGAGTGTTTACGCATTTTTATTGTATTTATCTGTCCTTCACGGTGTCTGCTTTAAAGCTTTTCACATTCTTCCGTTTTATTGTACTGTGACGTAATGGATTTAGTGCGTTTTTTATATTCTTTTTCCCATCTGAAGTCATCCTCTTGCCTTGCTTAACGGATTAGCAGGTTGATCCCACTGGAGGCTTGACCTACATTTGGTGAACATGTCGAGCAATTCCAAAAGAACTCGGTTACGCTCAGTGCACAAAGCCGTCGTACTGTCTAATTTGCATAACATGACGCACCTGTGATTGCCCCTCTTACCCTTGTCTAACTAGAGACGACCGAGTCTCTGTTCTCTAGAACGTTTCCGCCTTAGTATGCAGCACCGAGACTGTCTGTTGGCAAGTTCGCTCCCTCAGCCACTATGTCCGGCCATGTCTGTATGGCTCCTACTTATCCCTAAGCCCGGTGCAAATTAATTCAGTAGTAATCATTAGTTTTACTGTCCGCCTCCCTATTTTAACGGTTGGCGATATTAGCTGCCGTCCTTAGGAGCCCGAGATTAATTCCCAGTACTGCTAGATGTTTAAGATTGCTGGTATGTGGTTCAAAAGGTACATGATGATCAACTTAATTGGGGATGTGCCTGGAAAACGCTCCACTACCTTCGGATGAGGATTTATATTTAGTCCTGTGAGTTTGCATTCGGGAGATCATGGGTTCTAACCCCACTTTTGGCAGCCTTGAAGATGGTTTTCCGTGGATTCCCATCTTCACACCAGGAAAATGCTGGCTGGCCACGGCCGCTTCTCTTCCCACTCCTAGCACTTATCTTGCCCCATCGCCATAACACCTGTCTGTGTCGGTGCGACGTAAAGCCAATTGAAAAATATATATTTATATTTAGTCCACCTCTGTAGTTCAACGGCTATCACTATTTCCATTATTGCCTGAAATTTCAGATTGGCAGGAGAGCTCGTGTGGCCCCGCGGTATAGGGGGAGCGTGCCTCCCTTTTACTTGGAAGCCCAGTTCAGGATTTTTTACCTGGATCTGACGACTGGTTCGAGGCTCATTCAGCCTACGTGATTACAATTGAGGAGCTATCTGACGGTGAGATAGCGGCTCCGGTCTAGAAAGCCGAGAATAACGACAGGGGATTCGTGGTGACGACCTCACGAGACCTCGTAATTTGTAGGCATTTGAGCTGAGCAGCGGTTACTTGATAGGCCACGTAGAAACATACATGGAGAGAACGGTAGCATATTGGAGAGGTGCATTTCCCTAATCCCTCCTATCTCGAGCAAGGACATCGGCATGTTCCCATGAGAAGCTCAACACATCTAGGTGTTGACCAGATGTTCTTCGCCATGCGATCTGGGAACAGTCTCCTTAGGCACTTTGTGGAATGCGACTTATTGCTATCTTTGGAATTCTGTTGTCTTCCATTCCCAGAATATGATGACCCTGGCGGAGTCGGTAAAGGCGTGTTCGGTTCACCCGAAAGGACGTGGGTTCGGTTTCACGTCAGGGAGTAAAAAAATTAGAACCGAGGTTTCCACTTCCGGAGGTCTACATGGCCCTGAGGTTGAGTCAGTCTACACCAAAAAATGAGTTCCAGGTAAACTCTTGGGGGCAAATGCACCTGGGCGTAAAGCTAACCAGTCTTCCCCACTTAGTGCTGAGGTTACATATAGTGGAAGCCTTACCTTCCACTCCTCCAAGGGAATTCATCGCCTGCACGGTGATGACTGCTTTTTAATGTTTATTTAAATGTCAAACTCCTTGCTTACTTTGTTTACGCTGTTTAAAAAGCAGTTGAAAATCTTCTAAACGTTTAGCAAGTATCATGCACCAGAGACCAACAGGGAGTAAATGTAGCTCCGACCTTTATGAGTTTCTGTGGGT
The DNA here is from genome assembly GCF_040414725.1 of Anabrus simplex. NCBI lineage: Eukaryota > Metazoa > Arthropoda > Insecta > Orthoptera > Tettigoniidae > Anabrus > Anabrus simplex. Next base: position 44,875,228 of record NC_090275.1, read on the forward strand.
TGCCCTGATTGTGGAATCAAAAACAATGACTCGGGGAGATTTATAATAACTTATTATGATCACCTGCTGTGCTATTGTCACAACTATTGAACCCGGTTAAATCTGTAAATAATGGAGAGAGAGAGAGAGAGAAAAAAAAACGAAGGTTCCACAATGGTTGGGGATTACAATATCAACATGACCAAACAATATGCCACTTGTAATAAATACAACAGCAAATAAAAGTATAATTTATTATACGTGTTGGGATCGTGTTACAGTGTGCATTAGCACAGCTTGACAAGCTTATATATTACTTTGGTACTGTTCATCCATTGTCGACAGCCGTCCCATGTACTTAATACAATTATTTACTTATTCCTTCGCGCTACATTCGTCTTGGCAAATTCTTCGGTTCTCCATCGCCTAATTCCCATGCTCCTCAGGTCCCTTTTCACGTTAACCAGCCGTAGAGCCTTTCTTTATTGGCTTATTGCCAACATAAAGTGTACAACCCTTTCACTGCTTTGTTAGTAACTTTAGTATGCCATTTTAAAAGTGTGGCAAGTCAGCTTGCCCAAAAGGAGCATATGTGACATTCCTTGACAGCTGTGGAACCTACTTCCTCCCCCTTTTTCTCCCTCAGATATGGTCCTTGTTAATTTCTCATATGCAGTTAAACGGCGAGTAGTTTGTTCCATTTCGAAGGTGTGCGTTAAAATTATTTCTCAACCAGAATATGTGGATTTTATAAAATTGAGTTTTAATATGAGTGATTTTGATTTTTGATCTTTTACCTTTTATGAAAACAATACACCCTATGGGTGGGGGACGCAGACGAAGAATTCACCCACGGTATCCCCTGCCTGTCGTAAGAGGTGACTAAAAGGGGCGACCAAAGGATGATCAAATTAAAACCATGAAATTACTTGTGATTAATACTACCACGCGGGGAACACCATGCGTCGCTTTTATTTGCGCGTAGTACCACTATGTTGGGTACCAAATAGGTTTGTGATTAGTAGCAAACGAGAGCGCGACGGCTTTTAAAGTACCTGTGATTGGTAGCACTATATGAGCGACACCATGGGATGAGGGAACCCATGGTTCTGGCTTGCCTATGATTAGTACCCACTATATGAGGAACACCACGGGATAGTACACGTCCCTGTGGTGAGTACCCTTATGTGATGAACACCATGGGTTTGCGTTGCCTATAAATGGCGCCGCAATGTGTGAAACAGCGTAGGTCTGTAATGCATGTGCGAATTTCATTAGCTGTGAGTAGTACCATAATGTGTGGAATACCGCGAGTCTACGCTACTCTTGATTAGTACCGCAACATGACAAATACCATGGTTCTACTTTCCTGGCGATAAGTACCATTGTGAGGGGCCGCTGACTTGGATTTTGGACCCCTTTCGACTACAAGTATCATCGATTCAGTATTGTACTATAGAAGCAGTCCCTTGGTCAGTAATACTATTGTTCTACGCCAGCTTCTGTGCATGTTAGACATTGAGGGTCGGTTCCATTGATCGTTTTAAATTCATATCCATCCTTCCATTCATTCTTCGTCTTCACGTTTTGAATTATGGTCAGTGGATGTATTTGGGCTTTTAATTTTTCATTTCATTTCGTCTCGTTTTGTACCATTAGAGGCCGATGACCTAGATGTTAGGCCTCTTTAAACTACAAGTATCATCATCATCATCATCATCATCATCATCATCATGAAAACAATCGATTCCTACCGCTAGTAAAGCTCACAATATCTGATAATGTCCATGGCTATTACTACCGATATCTTTGCGCCTCTAATCAGCCGCCTGGTTCTAGGTCTTCCCCTGTTTCGATGTCCTTCTAGCTTCCCCTTAAAAACCTTCTTAGCCGTTATATCCTGGGGCCATTATTTCCATATGGCCTAGCCATTTCAGACTTTTTTTCACGAAACAGTATCTGATCTGCTGTACATTTTCCTAATTTTCAGTGGCTTCTCACTCTCAAAAGTCCTCTGTCATTCACTAGGTCATAATCTTTTCTAAGAATGTTCCTTTCCCATCTCCTTAACAGTTTCCCATCTCTTCTATGTAAACCATCCAGATATTAAGTTTCCCTATTTCTTTTCTTGTAAAGTAAACGTATTTATTCCGGAAATACGAGCATGAGCGACAGATCTAAGACGTAGCAATCATATACCGGCCGGGCAAGTCCCGCCTTGTGTCAGTAGCGCACCAGCAGTGGCTTGAAATGGTGGCACGTACTCTTTTTCCCGCCTCTTGCGATGTTCGGTCTGTGATAAAGGTTCTACGGAAATTGCGGTAGGCCATTCAGAACAAGAGGCGTGGAATTCTCAGTGCAGGTGTTGTGCTGATCCATGGCAATGCTTGCCCACAAGGCTTGGCGCTCAGCAAGTGTTCTGCAGGAGTTCGGCTCGGAGGTGTTTGACTATCCACCATACAGTCCTGCTTGCTCCCTGTGATTTTCATATTTTCTTGCTCCTCAAGAAATTCCTGTCCTCCTTCTCCTCTTGTTCTTCTACTTCTGCTTTAGCGTTTGTCGCCCCTGCTGGCAGGGTCCACTGTGTGGATTCGTTGTCTCCATTTAATTCGGTCTCGGGCCATGTCTGGATGTAGTCTTACAGCTTTGAGGTCGTTGTGCACTGTATCGGTCCATCGCTATCTTGGTCGTCCCTTGGGTCTCTTTCCAGTGACTTCCAGTGTATACGCTGACTTTGCCAGTGTATTGTCGTCTGCACGCAACACATGCCCAAACCAGCGCAGGCGGTTTTTCTGCATTTTCTTTCGGGTCGGTGCAACGCCAAAGCGTTTCCTAATATTGTCGTTTGAAATATGATCCAGTCTAGTGATGCCAGCTGTCCCTGACGCTTAGTCGACGTTCTACGTCCTTTGCAGCTGGCCAACACTCAGTGCCGTAGAGAGCGACGGGACGGATAACAGTCCGGTAGATCTTAGATTTCAGATGGTCCTTCATCCGGCGGTCGCAGGTGACACCCGTTGTCATTCGCCACTTCAGCCAGGCTGACTTCACCAGTAAATCGGCCATCGTCAGAGATTGTGGAGTCAAAATATTTAAATTTCTCTACTCGTGGTAGATCTTCACCGCCAACGTGGGTGGTTCCAACTTCTAGAGGATCTAATGTTATGTATTCTGTCTTCTTTTTGTTAGGCGCAGGCCGTATTGCGCTAGTCGGTTGTTCCACTCTTCGGTTTGACGCTGGAGATCAAGCTTATTCTCAACGGCCAGCATGACATCCTCAGCATAGAGAAGTGTCCATGGTATTGGCTTGCGCAGGTCTGATGTAACAGTGTCCATCAGAAGAATGAACTGCAGTGGTGATAAGGCAGAGCCGTGATGGACTCCTGAAGGGATGCGGAAATAATCGGACGCTCCTGCGGTAAATTGAACATAATTCCTTGGTTCTACGTAGAGCATCTGTACTCACTTAACATGGTGCTCTGGAATGATATTGGAAGTCGGTGAAAAGATGCCCAAGGGACGACCAAGACAGCAATGGATCGATACAGTGCAAAACGACCTGAAATCTATAAGACTACATCCAGACATGGCCCAAGACCAAATTAAATGTAGACATTCCTGTCCTCCTGTCATAACATAACACGAAGAGAATCTCTGATTTTTTTGTCGGTATGATTCTGGAAAACTCTGTATAACCCCATGGCACTACAGGCCTTGAAGGGCCTTGGCGTACCAAGCGACCGCTGCTCAGCCTGATGGCCTGCAGATTACGAGGTGTCGTGTGGTCAGCACGACGAATCCTCTCGGCGTTATTCTTGGCTTTCTAGACCGGGGCTGCTATCTCACCGTTAGATAGCTCCTCAATTGTAATCACGTAGGCTGAGTGGACCTCGAACCAGCCCTCAGGTCCAGGTAAAAATCCCTGTCCTGGCTGGGAATCGAACCCGGGGCCTCCGGGTAAGAGGCAAGCACGCTACCCCTACACCAGGGAGCCGGCCTGAAAACTCTGTATAGCTGGAAATAAATAGGAAGATGGAAATATGCATAAACCCTTAGATTACCCACTGTATATTACGTATGCACTATGCTACTCCTTGGATATTTATGACCCCAGAAACTACTGAACTTGATTATTGTTACGAACTCCCATCCACTGCAGTCGTCCGATACTATTTCTGTCCAGTATGACGTTACATATTAAGCTATAAATTTGTCCTATTTAAAACATTACTCCTGATAGTAATTAACATTACAAAAAAAACCACTAAATCAGCCTTTACCCCGCAAGAGAACCATATGCATCCAGGGCAGCATTTAACTATTGAACTCACAGGCTTTTAGAAAAAAAGACCGCACCCCATTTTCTGTTTATTACTGCTGTTCATAAATTCAGAACGACGCGACGCTGAAATTACATTAAACAGTAGGTACTTGCGAATGCAAATTTTAGAGTCAGGCTTTTAATATTGGTAATTTTGTCAACACATTATTATCACAGCACGCCGGAGTGGAGAATACAGGGGGCTTTTTTTTGTATGCGTTAGGAACATAATTTCATTATGTGTGAAGTTAGCACCGCATAGCGGGACTAACGCTGTTTACTGCATTAACAGCCGGCCTTGCATGAACACAACAGACTTACCTAGCGTGTCAGCTGGTAGCTTAGTATATCCCTGTGGTCTAGACACAGTAATGAAGTTGGCTTTTAAAAATTTGGTCCTGCTGATTTTATTTAGAAAATGCTTTGACCTTTGTATTTTAGAGAGAGCTCATAATGATTTTTCACAGCAATACGGGAAGACGATGGAACATAAATTTGCGAAACTCAACACTTAAGTTCATGATAAAAGGAGGAAGAAACGAAGCTGCAAATTAGGTTTAGGTTTTTAGAGCAACAAGGATAAACTACTGCATATACAAAACCTAAGTATTGAAGTTCAAAGTAAATTTGAGGAGAAAATAGACAACACATGATTGTTATAGTCTCGGGGGATGGGGGATACAGTTAATTGCATTTAATAAATTTCTCCAGGTAGCGCAAGGTACTACTGTGACGTCGTAACGCCCCGCGAAAAGAAAAGCAAAAAAATAAATTCACTTAAGAAACAACAGCTAAATAATAAAACTAAGCACGGGTAAAAATCATAGCTTATCAGAGCAACCCAGGAGGAAAATGAAAGAAGACAAAGTGATGGATGTTCCCGCCATTGTACTTCCTCCCTGCGAATGTATTTATGAAATACAAAAGCTTCAGTAATTATTTTAATGACACATGAGCAAAGAAATGCCTCATCCATTTTCTTTCTTTCATAATAAAACCTCTGACAATGAAGTTTAGTGAATGAAATCAGAACGGTCGATCTGGCTACGCTGGCGACACGCAACGCTTCACCTGCGTAGCAGCAGGTTTTGGCCACCTGCTACCAACGTTGTTCAGTTGAGCATCGTGTGTGTGCCGTGTAAGACCTGTTTGACACACTGCGTCTTTAGTGCGTAGGTTCCGAACTGCGAACAGGAACATGAACGACCAAAAGATCAATGTACAGTTTTGTTTTAAGCTTGGCAAGACACCGAAAGAAACGCATGCGATGCTAGTACGAGTTTATGAAGATCAAGCACTGTCCTTGAAGTGTGTGTACGAGTGGTCCGCCCGTTTTCAAGGAGGCTGGGAAAGTGTTTCTGACAACTCCCGTAGCGGAGTCAGTGACGAAAACATTGAGAAGGTGAGGACATTAATCACGAACGATCGGCGATTGACTGTGCGCATGATAGGGGATGAATTGCAGATTAACCGTGAATCCGTGCGATAAATCGTTACCCAGAAGTTAGGGAAGAGGAAAACGTGTTCTCTTCTTGTGCCGCATCACTTGACTGACGACCAGAAGCAGGCACGTTTAGAGGCTTCACAGGATTTTGTCGAAATGGCGGATGCGACACCAAATTTCTTGAACTGTATCGTCACTGAGGATGAAACCTGGTGTCTCAGGTACGACCCTGAAACGAAACGGAAAAGCGTGGAATGGCGTTCTCCGGGATCCACTCGTCGGAAAAAGGTCAGAGCCGAAAAGTCACGCATCAAAACGATGCGCATCACATTTTTCGATAGTCAAGGCATTATCCACAAGGAATTTCTACCTGAAGGAACGACGCTGAATGCTGCACGGTACATTGACATGTCGACCCGTTTCATGAAACGTCTACGTAGGGTACGACCCCAGTACGCACTACAAGGTTCATGGTTTTTAGTCCATGACAACGCTCGCCCACACACAACCAATATCTTCAAATAGTTCATGGAGAAAAAGCGGGTGGTGCAACTTGTACATCCCCCATACTCGCCAGATCTCAATCCTCCAGAGTTTTTCCTATTCCCACGACTCAGACTCGCTTTTAAAGGATAGAGATTTGACGATATTCCTGACATCCAACGGAACGTGACGAGGCTTTTGAACACCATCCCAAAGGAAGCCTTCTTGCCAAGTTTCCAGGACATGTATCGCCGATCTCAGCGGTGCATAGTTATGGGGGGAGGGGCTGTAAGTTCACTGTCGTGCATTGTTCATCTATGTTGATATTACAGGACTATTCACCGAACTTTATTGTCACAGGTTGTACAATATAAATTACATTATAATATTCCTTAATCACGAGGAACTGTGTGTGTCTAAGACGAGGTGTGTTCACTCATTGTTGGTCCATAAGAACAATACTGTTTTCTTAACAAGGAATGACCTATAGGAGGGATTCAGTTGGGTAGAAATGTAATTATCATCTTAACCTATCCCGACCACTCGGTTCTTTGCAGACTTGATATATTGGAGCGTGAAAACCGATGTAGCGAGTATTATGTGAAAACTAGCTGTAGTATCCTTCGTTTACCGGACGATCATAAAAGCAGAGTTGCCTAACTGCCCAGCTACTGTATTTTCCACTAATATTCAGGCAGGCTGTTTTACTGGGGACGCAGCAGCAATTCCATCTATCGGATATGAGTGGCATCAGAAGAGACATTTCAAAACACAACAGTAGCCAGTGTAATGTTATTGTTGATCAGATGGTGGTGGTGATTATTGTTTTAAGATGAAGTACAACTGGGCAACCATCCTCTATATAACACTATAATCAGATGATTAAAATGGAATGGGTCCGACACTTCGAAAAATGAATATATCGGCCAAAGAAAGGCAAGGGCCATGAAGGGCGCGAAAATGAAACACGCCCTAGACCTCACAACCTAATACCGTCGGGGTCGGAACAGAACAAGAGTTGACTAAGGGAGGTCGGATAGGATAGGTGAGAAGCAATACCAGGACTCAGCTCTGGGCCCCGTGGTCGCCAACCCACGCTGCCAAGTTGAGAGCCCCCTGGGCCCCTTTTATTAGCGCAGGGGATACCGTGGGTGTTATTCTACTGCCTCCACAATAATGTTGATCAGTTTTATGAGCTTTCGATATTACAGGTCTTCACATTTAGTTTTCTTTCGACTCTGTGATATTACGGCAACTAATGTAAAGGGATTTCGTTCTTTTGTATCTCCCTCTTGTCATATTCTTCAAGCGATCATTCCTTCACGGTTTATTCTCACTTTTTATATTCATCTTCACGATTTTCCTCGTTGATGTGGACCGATGACCACGCGGTTGTACACCATAAGACAATCGTTCCAAAAAACATCGTGAGTTAACACGATTGAACAGTATTTCTGTGTCCGCAGTGCTCGGCGTTGATATGGACTAAGCAGCAAAAGTCTAAATTCATGGATACTATTATGATAGTCGGTGCGGTAAAACTAAAAACCGAGCGAATTGGCCGGGCCATTAGGGGCGCGCAGCTGTGGGCTTCCATCCGAGAGATAGTGGGTTCGAACGCCACTGTCGTCAGCCCTGAAGATGCTTTTCCGTGGTTTCCCATTTTCACATCTGGGGCTGTACCTTAATTAAGGCCATGGCTACTTCCTTCCAACTCCTAGGCCTATCCCATCGACGCCATAAGACCTCATTGTGTCGGTGTGACGTACAGAGTTGTGAAAAATCTATATAAAACATAAATGATCGGAAATGTTACTCTCTATAACTTTTTGATAGGACCAATAACATAGGTATTTAAAAATTAAGTTTTGGGTGACTTCCCCATAACTACCATTCCATCAATTTTCTCGTGCCGGTAACTCGGCGTTGATGTGTACCTAGTAACAAAAAGTGAATTTGATAAATATCTCAGTTATCATAGCCGGTACGTTAAAATGTGTAAGACGTAAATGATTGGAAATTTAATTCTCTATAATAGTTATGTAGTATTTATCGATAGGACCACTAAAAACATAGATATTTGAGAATTAAATTTCAGGCCTTCCCCTAAACTACCATTTCACTCAGAGTGAATCAATTTATTTTTAACATAGATTGTAGTGCCTTATTCCCCGACTTTACATACCGATTTTCATAGTATTCTCGTCAACCATTTTCTCGTGATGCCTGTACATACATACATACTGACTGACTGACTGACTGACTGACTGACTGACCGACCGACCGACTGAGATGACGCATTTCCTTGTTATTGTGGACACGACCGATACCTTTTTGTAAATTCTGAGCAATGCACAGGATTATTACAGTCCGTGCTGTACCGCGCCGAATATCATAACTCTAATTGTGGACACCACATACTTGATCTTTGTTGATTTTTTCAGATTTGCCCAGTTCCAATTGTAATTCACTGCGGGTGAGGTATTTTATTTTATCTAATTAGTGGCACTTGCAATCCCACCTTGGCAGTCTGGTATCTGGGAGTATTGAGCATCTTATTATTCTTCTTCTTCTTTCTTTCTTTTTATCATTATTATTTTTTGATTCGTTTTCCCCAACTAACGAGCGCGTGTGAACATATCACGTTTCTTCTTGTCTTTACAAATTCTCTTCATCCTTTCGCTGTGCTTCTTTTTGCGGTCTTCCGTCCATCCTGTAACTTGTCTTTTAGGTTGATCAGCAAATTTTTGTTTATGAGATTTCTGATTTATTTTTTCTGTGTTGCAAGATTTCTTCATTTATACCAATTTTCTGAAGTTCTTTCTTTATTTCTGTAAACCAGTCGCTGTGATTTGTTAGAGATACTGCGAGATTTAGTATTTTCTTCGTTAGCCTATTGTAATTCATCATGGTCAGGTGACCATAGAATTTTAATCGTCCTTTTATAATGGTGTCTGTGATTTCTGCTCTTACTTGATAGATTTCCTGTAATTTCCTTTTCATCCAAATACAATTTTTCATATAGGTCCTAGAATTTTCCTCAGAATTTTCCTCTCTTCTTTCGATGTTTTTTATTTGTCATCTGCCACCAATTATCAGAGTTTCTCATGCATAAAGGGCTTCTGGTTTGACAACTGTGTTGTAGTGTCGTAATTTTGCGTTTTGGGATATAGATTTTTTGTTGTTGTATCTGTTCTAGACAATTTTGTATGCTTTTTGTAATTTTTTTATTTGCTTGCTGATATATCCCGTTTGCTTGTATAATTTCGCCTAGGTACTTATTTATCTACTTGGCAGATTTTCCCATATCTAGTAATTAGAGGATTTTTGTTAAATCGTGATTTTATACCTTCCATATACTTTGTCTTTTCATATGAAATTTTCAGACCTGTTCTTGCCGCTATTTCATGAAGATTTTCTACGGACTGGAGTGCTTCTTGTTTGTTGCTGAAGAGGATTGCCAAGTCATCTGCAAAGGTGAATTTCGTTTTTGAGAATTCTACCAGTATTAATCTTATTACTTTCATTTTTCCATTCTCGAACCAATTCTCTCGAGAACTGTAGTGGTGATAATCCATCGCCTTATCTGACCCCAGTTGTAATTTCGAATGGCTCTGAAATTTCTCCTAAAATGTATTATTATTATTATTATTATTATTATTATTATTATTATTATTATTATTATTATTATTATTATTATTATTATGTTTTCTTTAGTAAGGATTCCACCGTCATAGTATTCCCTCACCTTCCTGTATCTCCATTCATCGTACGAATTGGAACGGAACCTCCCCTGTGAAGAGTTGTTTTTCACAGTGCGCTCGCCCTAGGGATGCTAAAAACAACCGCAACCACATCCGTTCGTCCGCAGCGTCTCGCTCGGCTACGTCAACAAGAATTATATCAGCGCCACCGACCGTGTTATTGATTCCTGGAAGTAGCGCAGTGATAGTGGAGGAATGTTTTGTTTCGTTGTAACGGTGACTAAAATTAAAATGTCCTTTAACGCAGGCCCCAGGTTCGATTCCCGTCCACCATAATGATTTTAATTCAGGACTGAAGGCTGGAACATTGTTCACCCAGCTTCATGGGAATAATTTAGGAACAAAATTATACGAGAGACAGCGGACCCGGTCTGTTGATAATGTCGGCACATTGAGCACATGATCTTCCAATATGTGCAGGCCTTGTGGTTGGGTAGCAATCATTTTGACAAACCGTGGACCTTAATTGAGTGCTGTGCTGCAGTTTTTTCCTCAATTGTGCCCAAAGTTGAAGGGCTAAAGGGCCCGGACAGGTTTCATATTGTGAATCTTGGACAGCTCTATCAAACTTTTTAATTAGAATTAGAACCATGAAACTACTTGTAAATGTACCATCATGCGGGGAGTACCATGGGTCGCCTTTACTTGCGACTAGTACCAATAGGTTTGTGATTAGTAGCAGCAGAGAATGGTTCACTATGGGTTTACAGTAATTATGATCAGTACCACTATATGCGGAACACCACGGGCTTATGTTGCCTGTGGTTAGTATCATTACGTCGGCCTCCGGATCCCAAGATAGCGGGTTCAAAACCGGCAGAGGTGGTCGGATTTTTGAAGGGCGGAAAAAAGTCCACTCAGTACTCCATGTCGTACGATGTCGGCATGTGAAAAAGATCTCCGGTGACACATTTGGTGTTTACCAGACAAAATTCATTAAATCTCAGCCATAGACGCCCAAGAGAGTTTCGGTTTACGCGGTCTGCCATCTAGTGGGCCTAGAGAAAAACGAAACGTCGAAATTGACGAGCAGACAGCCAGATGGCGTCAAATTGAAATGTCTGCACGCGGTAGCTGAGACCATACGATTGTTATTATTATTAGTATCATTACGTGAGAAACACCACGGGTTTGGGCGTTGCCTGTGATTAGTAGCACTGTATCAGCGACACCGTGGGTCTGCTTTTTATAAACATACTCGTGTCTTAAATTATTGCCATTTATAGGCTTGCTACATAATGTACTATTAATTTCTTCGTAATAATAATAATTTCGTGTGGCTATTTCTAGCCGTGTGCAGCCCTTCTAAAGCAGATCCTTCGATGAGGGTGGGCGGCATCTGCCATGTGTAGGTAACTGCGTGTTATTGTGGTGGAGGATAGTGTTATGTGTGGTGTGTGAGTTCCAGGGATGTTGGGGACAGCACAAACACACAGCCCCCTGGCCATTGGAATTAAACAATGAAGGTTAAAATCCCGGACCAGGCCGGGAATCGAACCCGGGACCCTCTGAACCGAAGGCCAGTACGCTGACCATTCAGCCAACGAGTCGGACAATTTCTTCGTAGGTATTATGTTATTGTACTTAAGAACCGAAATGCCCATTTATTTTTTATTGTGTAGTATATTACAGTATAGGCCCTATATTTTGTGTACTGCAAGATACCACACGTAGCTTTAGTAATTTGTTTCAGGTTTTTTAAATATATGTTTACGATACTCAGCAGCTGTCCCTAACTTTGTTACTTAAAATAAATCATCTATCCATTTAAAATAATAATAATAATAATAATAATAATAATAATAATAATAATAATAATAATAATTTTATTTGCTTTACGTCCCACTAACTACTCTTACGGTTTTCGGAGTGAAAGAATAATAATAATAATAATAATAATAATAATAATAATTATAATAATAATAATATTGTTGTTGTTTGAGTCATCAATCCATAAGACTGGTTTGATGCAGCACTCCACATCATCCTATCCTTTGCTAATCTGTTCATTTCTACGTAACTTCATCCTACTGTACATCTGCTCTGCTGTAACCAGCTTGTCATATTGATACCTTGGTCGACCCCTACCGTTCTTACCGCCTACACTTCGCTCTAAAACCAGCTGAACAGGTCCTGGGTGTCTTAAGATGTCTCCTATCATTCTATCCCCTCTCGTCAAATTTAGCCAAATCGATATCCTCTAACCAATTCGCTTCAGTGTCTCTTCATTCGTGATTGGATCTACGCATCTAACCTTCAGCATTATTCTGTAACACTATATTTCAAAGCTTCTATTCTCTTTCTTTCTGAGTTAGTTATCATGCTTGTTTCACTTCCATACAATGCGACGCTGCATACTGTGTCTTCAAATCCATTAATGCCTATATCAATTTTCGAAGCGAGCAAATTTCTTTTCTTAAGAAAGGCCTTCTTTGCTTGTACTAGTCTGCATTTTATGTCCTCATTATTTCTGCCACCAGGCGAGTTGGCCGTGCGGTCAGGGGCACGCGGCTGTGAGCTTGCATCCGAGAGATACTGGGTTCAAATCCCACTATCGGCAGCCCTGAAGATGGTTTTCCGTGGTTTCCCATTTTCACACCAGGCAAATGCTGGGACAGTACCTTAATTAAGACCACGGCAGCTTCCTTCCAACTCCTAGGCCTTGCCTATCCCATCGTCGCCATAAAACCTATCTGTGTCGATGCGACGTAAAGCAACTAGAAAAAAAAAGACTTCTGCCATCGTTAGTAATTTTACTACCCAAGTAACAATATTCATATACTTCCTTTATTAATATTAAGAATTGTAAAAATATTAATAAGAACAACAAAACAACAGCTCAAGTTAGTCAATGTCTAAACGCCGAGATGTTGCTAAAATATTCTGTTACACACTTGGAGGCTCGTCTGGAGCAGGTGGGTGAACTGGCCGGTCTTCAGTCCCCAGAGTAGGAACTTGGCCATCTGATATGTCCGTGCAGCCCGGGACCGCTTTGGCTAGCGTGGCAGCCGTCTGATTTTAATTCGTTTAGGGGGCTCAGAACGGTTTTGTCTCCCCGGATACTAGGGCTAACGAAATTAGTTCCTGCGCCATGTATGTGAGTGACAGCCAGTTCTTGGGAAAGCAACTCTTAAGGGAGCATGGTGTGGAGACAAATGAGACTGACTCAGCACAATGGAACATTTATTGTCGCGCAGAACCGTTTTAAATGATTCCTCTTCAGAGCATAAGGGACTAGATGTCAGTGCTGCGGCACAGAAACGTGATTAAAGATGGTAATAGCATACAACTCGCTTCTTTCAGTCTTCTGTTATCACTTGCAGGTTACCTTGGTTAGATACAGATTATTTGTGTCACTGAACTGTTTGAACTGGGGATAATCTTAAAACCACGTTCTCTCTGGAATTGAAAAAATATTTACGATAAAGTTTCTCTGAAGTACATCATCATCATCATCATCACCATCATCATCATCATAATCATTATCGCCTTCTTCTTATTATTATTAGATGTACCTCTACCATTATTTCTCCACATAACAAACAGCAGTTCTCTTCATTTTTGTCTCTTAGATCGTTTTTCTTATAGGTATCCATTAGCCACCTCTTACTTCTACTATTCGTAAGTTTTCTTTCTTTATTTACAACTTTTTGCTAATTTCACAGATTTCCTGGCATGTTCTTTTGCTCCTACATTCTGACATGATCATCTGTTTCTCAGAATATTTTACTCTAATAGGTACTTAATTATTCAATTTCTTTTCAGAGTAACATCCCGTTGCTATTCTATCTAACACCCTTTTCATCTTGATTACTCAATAATCATCGTGTAGATGTTTCATCTGATGTTGGTAATCTAAATTTAATATTTCCTTCCCGTTTCCACACTTAAATGCTATTTAGTATTCAGTTGCTTTTTCAGCTATATATGCTTGTATACTTATGTCTTCACATAGAATTATGTTAGCTGTTCATTCTGGTAGCCACATTATTATGTTGTAGAACGTAATTTTTATTACCTCGCGTTCCTTATATACTCGACAAAAGACGGCTTCTGTCTGCTCCCTATCGCCCTCAAATTCTGCTGAATATCTTTTGATCAATATTGCTGTTGGCATTGTTCTGCTAGTGTTGATGCGGTGTGCCTGTTTAAAGTCCACTGTGCCAGTCATTACACTCGATATCCCTGAGAATTGAGCGGGGACACCCGAGCCTACAGCCAAGGTCCAGCCATGGCTCGTGGGAATGCGCTGAAAAGGATGCAACTTCTATGGCTAGGCATGTGCAAATATTTCTCGGAACTTTTGCAGGACGAACTCATTAGGAATCCGATCTTTGACACGTGTAGTGATGTAGCTGCAATTTTTAGAACATCATTTTTGAAAGTTATACAAGAATTGCCTTGAAAAAAGCGATCACAAGCAGTGTTGCCAGCTCTACAAATAAAAAATCGGTAGATTGTACGTAAACATTTCGGGAGTTTTAATGAAAATTTCGGTAGTTTCTCGAGCATTGAAATGTTATATTATAACTAAATTAAAGAATGCAATAGTCATTTGAAGTTATTATGAAAAAAAATACAATTTCTCGCACCCGTACTTTCTGGCCACTCTGTTCTTCTTCTTCTTCTTCTTCTTCTTCTTCTTCTCTTTCTCCCCACGTTATCTGTAGATGTAGATCAGGCGTAGAAATTGTGTTCCAATTTTGAAGTTGTAGCAGCATGTAGATTTTATATTCTATATGCGGGTCGGGGATTTCCCTTCGAATGATGCAGTCAAGAGTGAATTTTGAGCTCAATAAGAGGGGAGAGATTATGCAATTCGAGCCTAAAATGAATGCGGGGAAGTACCTAACGAGTGATGTTATCGATAAAATGTCAAGCAGTGAGATGAGGAAAGAGTTTTTCGGCACAAATATATTCCACCCCTCCCCCTCCCCCGATGGCACTACAGCCCTTGAAGGGCCTTGGCCTACCAAGCGACCGCTGCTCAGCCCGAAGGCCTGCAGATTACGAGGTGTCGTGTGGTCAGCACGAATCCTCTCGGCCGTTATTCTTGGCTTTCTAGACCGGGGCCGCTATCTCACCTTCATATAGCTGCTCAATTCTAATCACGTAGACTGAGTGGACCTCGAACCAGCCCTCAGGTCCAGGTAAAAATCCCTCACCTGGCCGGAAATCGAACTCGGGGCCTCCGGGTAAGAGGCAGGCACGCTACCCCTACACCACGGGGCCGGCATAAATATCTTATGCACCATTAATCATTATTAATCATTTTCCTTGACTTTGGGTTGGAAGAAATTTCGGGAGATTTTTTGTTTTTTCGGGTTTTCTGGTGTGTTGCAAAAAAGTCGGGAGATATCCTTAAATTTCGGGAGACCTTGCAACACTGATCACAAGATAGGAGAGGTTCGCCGTCTGGCTCTTGGCTGCGTACTGGCCGTCGGTACAAGGAGCCTCAATTCGATTCCCGGCTGGGTCGGAGATTTTAAACTTAAAGTGGTTAATGTCTCTGGCTCGGGGACTGAGAATTTTTTATGTCCCTAACATCCCTGCAAATCACACATCATACACACAACACTATCCGCCGAGTTTATTGGACGTGCTGTGAGCTTGCATTCTGGAGATGGTAGGAGCCCTCAAGTTGGTTTTCCGTGGTTTCCCACTTTCACGCTAGATAAATATTGAGGTTGTACATTAATTAGCCACGGCTGCTTCCTTCCCAACCCTAGCTCTTCCCCATCCTTGCATCGCCGAAGACTTTCAGTGTGTTACTGCGAAGTTATACCACTAGCAAAAACTAAAACACACTATCGTCTACTACAATAACACGCAGTTTCCTACACATGGCAGATGCCACCCACTCTCGTTGGAGAGTCTGCATTAGTGATGGTATGATCGAATACAAAATAATCGATTATTTTTCGATTATTTATTCAAATGAATGAGGCAATCGAATAGAGAAATTTTCCCTTCGATTATTTTTCTATTATTCATTCGAATGAATGAGGCAATTGAATAGTGAATGCTTTCGAAATAATCCAATGAAAAGTGATGTTATTAAGACAGTTAATTCACTTATTTATTTTCAAAATTTGGAGATACGTTTGAAAAAAGGCGCAATTCCATTTTTTAAATAAAAGCTCATCTATTCGCTTATTTCAGTCGATTGTCCATCCGACACACTTAAACCGAAAAATATATTCAGTACGCATCCGAATGTTCTATGCAATACAACTGATTGATATTTGAAACTCATTCGATTTTTATTCGATTATTTTTTTGATTATCTAAATAACCGGATGGAGGTTATTCGATTATTAAAAGCATTCGATTATCCCATCACCAGTCTGCATTATAAAGGCAGCAGCAGACCAGCAAGAGCCATACGAAACTATTATTAGTAGCCGTACTGTCAATGTAATAAAAACTACAACTTCGTAGCGATGCCATAATTAAAACCCGTTGGTAGTGCGCAAGTAAAGATAATTCTTCGAGAAAGAAAAGCTGCAATCTGCGTGTCTGAATCTTTATCTGATCGTTATACTTCAGGCCCCAAGTAATAAATATTGAATCGGGAGGCTGTTGTCCACATTAGAGAACAGAGACTGAATAATCGTAAGGAAGAAGAGGTGAAGTGCAATGTGATCAGATAATTATGTGAAAGGGTACAGAATGGTTAGTAATTTCATGGCCTTGGCAGTGCATGTTTGTGTATGTCTCGTTGTTTGGTATTGAATGAAATCTCTAAGCCTCGCTGTTCCTCATTGTACGCGAAACAAGTTGATATTTCTCTCAATGTGTCATGCGGAATAATTTCTGACTGTCTGAAATGTACATCTGTCTATAAACTATACTGCTAGGCCGGCATAGGCCCTTCTGAGGTCATAGCACAAACAGAAGGAAGTCAGTAGAGGACCAAGCTCAGCCACTTTTCGGTGACCAACATCCAAGAAGACG
The DNA here is from genome assembly GCF_040414725.1 of Anabrus simplex. NCBI lineage: Eukaryota > Metazoa > Arthropoda > Insecta > Orthoptera > Tettigoniidae > Anabrus > Anabrus simplex. Next base: position 44,892,176 of record NC_090275.1, read on the forward strand.
GCTCAAATCAAGGAAAAGCTTTATGCAGACAACAATGCTCACTTCACAACCTGTGGTAGCCAGGACACAGCTATGGCAATCCACTATACCACCACAGTGCATGAAGGCCAAAGAACTCGGCAGGCCACGACACCGATTGGGAAATCAGGCGATCACTCACCAGACTTCGGAGTGCTTATGGAGAGATGTAGAGTGAATTTACGTAAATGAGGATACCTACCTACAGGGTTCAGAACTCTGCAAGTGTGGGGAGAGAGAGACAGTGATACTCCTACATACCTGTGATAGTGCTATGAAAGTGGCCTATTTCCGGGCGAAGATCACCTAATGTGAGACATTTTATGTATTTATATTTCAGTTTATAATTGTAACATTCCTTTACTGCATTGTACGTTACAGTTTCTGACTCGAGTGTTATTATTATTATTATTATTATTATTATTATTATTATTATTATTATTATTATTATTATTATTATTGGTGGATCCTGACCAATAGAGGCAGATGACCTCATAATTTTACACCTTGTATTTTTGCCTGTGATATTCGCCGCTGACGAACTTAGAAATAAATAAATTCGTGAATAACTCCGTCATCCCAGTCTGTTTCGGTAAAAAAAGAATCAGATATAAAATATTGGAAACTTTTGATGTGTACACGTTTTAGATGCAACTATTATATTTCCAGAGATGTATGATGTGGAAAATATAATAGTCGCGATTATCTCCGTTGTTATTTCTCGTAATGTAAAAAACTATACATTGGTAGGAAAAAAATCACTAGGGGAAATCTCGTAAAGAAACCCTAGCGGTTAGAAGGGAATTTTTTAATAGTATTGAACGGCATGTGTAAGTGAGGACTACAATGGTTATAGAATCATCAAAATGATAAACGAAGAATGAACCAAGCCTAGTAATCTTGGTAAGTTGTTATTAGTAATTTGCAATATATAAAAAAGAAAATCGCAATATCTTGAAATGCAGGTACGACAGACTACGGCTAGACAGCTAGGGTTGGGCTATAAATATGTTATTAAAAGGAAGAACGGGTTAATTGTGGTAATTAGAATACTGATTGTTTGTATTATTGTTCCTTAATGTCATTAATTGTTAAATTGCATGTGAATGTGTTTAGGTTAAATACATGGAATGTTCCTCCCTCAGCTGCAGGAGTTCAGTAGCTGTAGGCTGAGAACATTCGTTCGTTAATTAATTAATTAATTAATTAATTCATTCATTCATTCATTCATTCATTCATAATTCATTCGTACATTCATTCATTCAATAATGAATGCTCTCCTCCCCATGGGAGAGCTGTTCAATTATTCGTGCATTAATGAATCCATTCATTCATTCAGTTTTATTGTCTGTTGTAATTGAAGGATAACTCTGTACATACTTGTGGCATAGAAGATCGGAGAATGTATTTTGCACAATTGTCATTGTTTATGTACAATTTTATTATACAGATAACAGTACTCGTAATGGAAAGAATTTATATTTCCTGTTTAGATACAGGGCTAGTGAGGCAAGAGTTGCCCATCCTTCCTAAATGCCCCGTGTCTGAACACGAATCATCAGAGCACGTAACGGACAGGTCAGGAATTTTTACCTCAATCTAAAGGCTGTTTCGAGATTCGCTCAACCTGAGTGATTACAATTGAGGAGATATCTGACAGTGAAATAGCGTTCCCGGTCAAAAAAGCCAAGAATAACGGCCGAGATGATTCATCGTGCTGACCACATGACACCTCATTATCCGCAGGTCTTCGGACTGAGCAGCGGTCGCTTGGTAGACCATGGCCCTTCGGGGCTGTCACGCCATGTGGTGAGGTATTAGAGAAAGTGGTTAAGATGCTCTTCCTCAGCCTGTGGACAAGCGTTGTAGCACGTGATAACATTCTGCTCTGCTACTCAGCCTCATTGAACTTCAAAATTTCAGTGGGAATGTCATTATTAAAAATCTACAGTGCGCGAAATCACGCTGTTCAACTCTTAATTCAGGAGCCATGAAACGCACTGAATCCATCTATTATAAATACTGTATAATAAGCAATCACACTGTACGCTGTATGGAAGTTTATCGCAGACTAGCTGAGACCACATCAGTGGGCGATTTATATGGGTCAGGTGGCTATGCATCATCTACTCGCCCAGACACGGAATAACCGGCAACTCGACTGAGGCTCCCGCTGCACGCTTATTTATTATTTTTCCTTTACGTCGCACTAACACAGATAGGTCTTATGGCTACGATGGGTTAGGATGAGGAAAAGGAAGTGGTCGTGGCCTTAAGGTACAGCCCGGTGTGAAAATGTGAAAGCACGGGAAACCATCTTCAACGCTGCCGACCGTGGAGTTCGAACACGCTATCTCCCGAATTCAAGCTCATAGCTGCGTGCCTCTAACCGCATGAACTCGCTAGTTCCTTAGCGAGTTTTACGACCGGATGCCCTTCCTGACGTCAAGGTGAACACTAATGTGATCAAATAATATAGGTTATAGCCTGGTGCATAACCCGGATATCCCTGAACTTAAATATGAATTTCGAGAAATTATGTTGAGCCTTTTTCTCGGTTTGTCTTAACAAGCTGACAGACAAGACAGGCTGACAAAAATTGAATTGAACCTAAATTCGACTTTGCTTAAACTTACCTAATCCGAGATAGAAACCACGAATGAGGAAAAAAATTGAATAGACAAATTTATAATTTTATACTGTAGTATATATTGAGAGAGATTTCGCACGTTATTTGAGGTTCCTACTTCAATAGAAATATCTCCTGTCAAATACTAGGCTGAACTCCCTTGCTTGCTATGAATGCACCCAGCTAATTAAGCTAACTCAGCAAATCTTGTTCTTCTCATCGATCTTATGAGCCTGGCTTGGAGACTGACGCATGACATGGTCGCTCCTAGTCCACGACGAAGATAGACTGAGTGTGGTCCGCCCACAGACAAGAGAAAGGGGTTATTTCTCCGCTATGTAGAATAGTCAGGGAGATTTTAACGATAGAGTAGAAAAGAATCGTTCATGTTTCTTTTAGCTGACGATAACGTTCATGAGCAATATTCATCTTCAAAGCCAAAATATGTAGTTCCCGAGTTCCATTCACAAGTTCAGAGAGTGCATTTAGATATCTAAGGAGGACGTGGAACTATTAGTGGTGTGTTTTATTTTTGAAAACTTTATGCAGTGCACATAGAAAGTCCTTAATACTAGAGCCGACTTTTGGGTACTTCTGAAGATAATGTTCGTCCTCACATACATTCGATTATACATCACCGAGTTAAACAGGTGGTTTAGTTTGGGCTTACGAAAGTTTTTCACCCGAAAGCTCTGCTACAGGTTATCATAATTTTCCGGGATGTAGCGGCAGGTTGGTTAGTGAATCTAACAGCTGAGGTCTCTCACATAAAGTGACAACCTTCTGCGCCATTTCTGCCTCGAAATCCTGAATACAGCTTCGAAACAATGATCAATTCTAACGAATTAGAATGGATGATGATTCTTTAAATATAATAATAGAGGATATTTCTGCCCTTCAAAAATGCAACTACCTATGTCTGATTTGAACTTGCAATCTTGGAATCTGGTGGCTGAAATGCTATCACTAATCCACAGAGGAATAAATATTGAAGGGCGGTGTCCGACTCTACGAAAAAGGAAATGATCGCCCATGAGAGCCTTAAAAGTTCAAAAAAAAACATCGAACACCTCGCAAAATTAATACTGCCGGGATCGAAAGAGTATAAAAGGTAGTGGCTTGACCCTTGAGCCAAGGAGTCGTATAATAAATAATGTTTATTTATTTTACGTCCCTTCAGTTGCTCCTTATTTTAAGACAGGTCGTATAATAAATAATATTTATTTATTTTACGTCCCTTCAGTTGCTCCTTATTTTAAGACAGGTCGTATAATAAATAATGTTTATTTATTTTACGTCCCTTCAGTTGCTCCTTATTTTAAGACAGGTCGTATAATAAATAATGTTTATTTATTTTACGTCCCTTCAGTTGCTCCTTATTTTAAGACAGGTCGTATAATAAATAATGTTTATTTATTTTACGTCCCTTCAGTTGCTCCTTATTTTAAGACAGGTCGTATAATAAATAATGTTTATTTATTTTACGTCCCTTCAGTTGCTCCTTATTTTAAGACAGGTCGTATAATAAATAATGTTTATTTATTTTACGTCCCTTCAGTTGCTCCTTATTTTGAGACAGGTCGTATAATAAATAATGTTTATTTATTTTACGTCCCTTCAGTTGCTCCTTATTTTAAGACAGGTCGTATAATAAATAATGTTTATTTATTTTACGTCCCTTCAGTTGCTCCTTATTTTAAGACAGGTCGTATAATAAATAATGTTTATTTATTTTACGTCCCTTCAGTTGCTCCTTATTTTAAGACAGATCACGTGTGATCAGCACTTGAACACCATCCAATGTCATCGACATTAGTTGGGATCGACTCCGCCTACTTGGGAACAGAATATTGACTAACGGCGAAAATAACTGATACACTTTCCCGTTTGAGAACTAATATTCCCTGTCATATTCTGTTGAGAATGATGGGTAGTCCTGAATGGCCTTGTTCAAAACGCTCTCTACCCTATCAGTAGTTTCGTCGTGATATCCAGCATAATGATAGAGACCCACTCTGTACCAGGCGCGGCGGTTCTCGTGTCGAGTCCAGGCGCCGCGCACGGGACGTGCCCAGAGCGCCAAGTGGGAAGCAATCAAACCTCGCTTACTCCTAACTCCACTAGATTACACTTTGATATCTCACTCAGAAACGCTGCGAGCTCAACTTTCCCCGAGCACAATACAAATTATGAGATAGCTTCTGTGCTGTTACGAGGGACGTGCGATATATTTCTAACCGAGGAAGTGATGGTCTGGCAACCATTAACATGTCAGGAATGAGTTCTAAATTGAATCGATCGGTGGAAAAAGGAACTAGAGTCGAAACCGTTTATTACGACATTGCTTTTAACGACATATCGGATATAACAGCAAAATCTAACGGTCCCGCCTAAAAACAATATGAAGACTGTATTTTTTTTAAATCTCTTTGCACGACATATCGTATAAACTGGCGTATCATTATCACTTTTCGGAGAAATGCGTCGACTATAACGTCCAAAGTTGATTTTTGTTTGTAACGTGTTTGGGGATTGCTGACAATAATGCAAAACTTATTTTCAAACTCTTCTTTTCAGTACAGTGTAGATTGCAAATCAGTCTGTCTGTTAAATAGTCCAGGCAAGCATCGCTGTGAAGATGTCGCAAAACAAAAGAAAGTGTTTAATATTGAAATACACTGACAGAGCAAATGCAACACCAAGGAGGAGTGGTTCGAAAGGGATGCAAGTTGGGGAAAAAACAGAGACGGCACGGACGAATAATTGATGTTTATTTCAAACCGATATGCAGGTTACACAATGCGCACGGCATCGACTCAGTAGGATGTAGGACCACCGCGAGCGGCGATGCACGCAGAAACACGTCGAGGTACAGAGTCAATAAGAGTGCGGATGGTGTCCTGAGGGATGGTTCTCCATTCTCTGTCAACCATTTTCCACAGTTGGTCGTCCGTACGAGGCTGGGGCAGAGTTTGCAAACGCGTCCAATGAGATCCCACACGTGTTCGATTGGTGAGAGATCCGGAGAGTACGCTGGCCACGGAAGCATCTGTACACCTCGTAGAGCCTGTTGGGAGATGCGAGCAGTGTGTGGGCGGGCATTATCCTGCTGAAACAGAGCATTGGGCAGCCCCTGAAGGTACGGGAATGCCACCGGCCGCAGCACATGCTGCACGTAGCGGTGGACATTTAACGTGCCTTGAATACGCACTAGAGGTGACGTGGAATCATACGCAATAGCGCCCCAAACCATGATGCCGCGTTGTCTAGCGGTAGGGCGCTCCACAGTTACTGCCGGATTTGACCTTTCTCCACGCCGACGCCACACTCGTCTGCGGTGACTATCACTGACAGAACAGAAGCGTGACTCATAGGAGAACACGACGTTCCGCCATTCCCTCATCCAAGTCGCTCTAGCCCGGCACCATGCCAGGCCTGCACGTCTATGCTGTGGAGTCAATGGTAGTCTTCTGAGCGGGCGCCGGGAGTGCAGGCCTCCTTCAACCAATCGACGGGAAATTGTTCTGGTCGATATTGGAACAGCCAGGGTTTCTTGCACATGCTGAAGAATGGCGGTTGACGTGGCGTGTGGGGCTGCCACCGCTTGGCGGCGGATGCGCCGATCCTCGAGTGCTGACGTCACTCGGGCTGCGCCTGGACCCCTCGCACGTGCCACATGTCCCTGCGCCAACCATCTTCGCCACAGGCGCTGCACCGTGGACACATCCCTATGGGTATCGGCTGCGATTTGACGAAGCGACCAACCTGCCCTTCTCAGCCCGATCACCATACCCCTCGTAAAGTCGTCTGTCTGCTGGAAATGCCTCCGTTGACGGCGGCCTGGCATTCTTAGCTATACACGTGTCCTGTGGCACACGACAACACGTTCTACAATGACTGTCGGCTGAGAAATCACGGTACGAAGTGGGCCATTCGCCAACGCCGTGTCCCATTTATCGTTCGCTAAGTGCGCAGCACAGCGGCGCATTTCACATCATGAGCATACCTCAGTGACGTCAGTCTACCCTGCAATTGGCATAAAGTTCTGACCACTCCTTCTTGGTGTTGCATTTGCTCTGTCAGTCAGTGTATTATGGCGACTATAAAATGGGGAAGCAACGTCAGCGTGCATCATACTGAACGATTTCTACAATTTGGAAGGAGAGAGAACTTTTAATTTACTAACCAAGACCATGTGCGATATTGTTGATCAATTTACATTGTTGCCTCATCTTTCTTCACTTTTTGCTGATATATTATTGCTGTACGTACTGTGTGAACATTAAAAAAAAATTCACTCAGACCCATTCCACAAATATTGTATTGCGAATACACTACTTATTTCACTTATTTTTTTGAAATTCGTACTTTATTCTGTTAATTAATCATGTTAACTGTGCAGCCGAAAACTTACAGATAAAGACCGCTTTGTTGGACTATAACTTATAACTACCATTACTTGGCGGAGTCGTTAGAATTGGTTTCGACTTTGTCACTTTTCCTCACTTTTCAGTAGAAGGAATACATTCATACTGTATCTGTAGGGGAAAAAACATCGCTTGTGTCTTCCCTGTTTTAACTACGTCAAATACTTAAATGAAGTATTGTGGAACATTTTTTAGAAGTATATATATTTTTTAGCAAAATCTACTTAATCCCTTTCTACACTAGCTTCTCAGTTTCAAGCTATACTTCACTGCTTTTATTTGTTAAATCTAATGAGCATGTCTAAGTACATTATCAGATTGTTTTAAGAGGATGTTTACTGATGTCACTTAATCGAATAGTACGTAGAGTAAAAGGAAGTTTTTTGTGGTACAGGGAAGTTCGTGATAAATTTTTGAATAAGTATCATGAACTTCTCTGTTAGACTAAGAATTTCGACATTACGTCAAGTAGCCTAAGTTCTCAACAAGAGTCTCTAGCTACTTGCACTGATCTTCATCGTTCTAGTGAACACACAATACTTATTCAAAGAACTATCACGAACCTACCTCCCTATACTGTACATCACAAATGTTTTCTGTTTACAGGTCAAGCAACGCGACGTAGATATAAAACTTTTTAAAATCTTGATACTACCAATATACTATTGCGACGTTGTCCTCGTTGATAAAACTCGTGAACAAACTACGAAACTGCAACGAGCATTGAACTCTGGTCTTCAGTTTCTTTTACGGCGTTTACTTAAACCAAAGCTACACAGTTCTTTCCTGTTTGAAACCCGGAAGGCGACGGAAGTTTCATATACTTACATCAATATATAGAACTCTGAAAGAAAATCTCCCCAAATATATTTCTTCAAAACTTCATTTCTTGTCCTTATTCCATTATTGTAACGTTAGATTTGGCACTTTTCTTGCTATTCCCGTCAACCACTCTTCTATAATATATAATATATAAAGCCCAGATTTTTAGGCAGTAACAGGTTAGACTGCAAACTAATTTGGTTAGCAGGAAGTGTCGGCCACCCGCTCTTCCGTAGTGTAGCAAGAGTAACATAAATTATAGGGTTTATGATGGGCCGTACCCCTGAAGTTTATGCAAACCCCATAGCATAGACGTTGTGAAGGCAGACTATACTTGCTACTCCCTTCAGTAAGTTTGCATTCTAACCTATTAATGCATAAAAATCCGGGCTCTAATAATACATATTTCACATTTATTTGGAATTCCCTTCCAGCTGCTGTCCGGAAATCTAAGACAATCACAAAACCTAAGACTACATTCAGAGAGTATCTGCTGTGATTGGTGGCGTATGATATAGGTTATGTGATTGTGGTACGTAGGCTAGTAATATTGTCATTTTACTAAAGCATACTGTTTATTCTAATAATTAATATTAGGTTATTGTTTTATTGACATGGTGTATATGTACATATTGTTTAACTTTTATCTCATGTAAATAGAGTTCAAGTGATATCACTGTTTGTCATACTTGTTTGCCTATCTAGTATTTATGTATTTGAGTTCTATGAACGTGGTGTTAATGTAACTATTTGTTGTTTTACTCGTTTTCCCTTTACCTACACTATTTTGTTATTATTCTGTTTATGCACTGGCGTATACTTTCATTATTACGAATTTCTCTCTTTGTTTTTATATTTATGCTTCGGATTTTTCTCCTTTTTCAAAACGTTGAAAACATTTCTTATCAGAAAAAAACGTAAAATTAACCAGTCTTCAATTGTACCGAGAGGTGAAGGGCTAAAGGGAAGGTTTCAAATGGTGAGTCTTGGATAGCTCCATCAGACTAAAGGACAGATTTCGAAATTCACGTCCGGCCTAAATACAGTTCCAGAAAAACAGCCTAAAATCGCTTGCTTCTTTACTAGTTTTCTTTTTTATTCAAATCCTATCCAAATTAACTTACCTACACAATTATTTATGTAATAAAGTACACAAAATGAACAACAGATGGCGCTGGACAGCTGCGGGACTAAATTCCGGCACTTCAGCATCTCCGAAAACCGTAAAAGTAGTTACTGTGACGTAAAGCCAATAACATTATTATATATTTATATTATTCTTTGGGGCCATCTAGGACCAAGTTAAGTCTTGTTACATTTGGCCGTTTTTTCGCTTTCTTTTGAGCCCAGAATTCACTCATTCTCTGTGAGTGGGCTGGCTTGCGTTCCTCTGCCCACGTGGTACCTTGTCTTCTTTTCGGTTGCTTATCTAGGTTTAGCCCATTTGTCAGTATCTTTTTGCGGAAGAGATCTATATTGAAGGCGTTTTCGGGTTTTACATGCAGCATTTGGAGGTCTTCTGTGGTGTCCATAAACCAGGGCATTGTGGTTTTGGGTTTGGAGTAAAAAAGTGAAAGATCTGCTTAGTCAGCCTATTTCCGTCCACTTGTTTAAGATAAACGTAATATCGTGCCCGTCTCTTACGGTTTGTTTCTGTAATTTTCCCTATTTTACTGTACACTTCTTTGTTGGATTTTTGTTATAATGGGTGCCATTCTTGTAATTTGATCCCAGAATACTTCTGATGATTTTGCGCTCATTTTTCTCCAGTTCTTCGAGGAGTCTTTTATTAGAATTTAGGGATAGATTTACGGCTGCATACATAACTACCGGCTTCAGAACAGTTTCATAATGATGTAGTTTAGTATTTTGGGACAGGCATTTTTTGTTGTAGATTGAGCGCTACGTTTGATAGGCTATTTCAAGTTTGTGTACTCGTTCCTTTAGTGCTTCTTTGTCCAGTCCATTTTTCTTTATGATTTCATCCAGATACTTGAGCTTTTCCTCAAAACTCTTAGTGGTCTTGATCCTCGGCTTATTAGCATCCCTGCTGCTGATTTCCGTTCCTTATATTCCCATTTCTCCCAGGCCCGTCTTCACCTCCCGATTCCAGAGCGCCGTAGTTTTTCTGGTCCCAAAAACCCTTATTATCTGATTCTTCAATCTTCCCAGTTTCGTTCTGTAGATATGTTCGAAGAACATGGCTCTCCTTTTCCTGATCCATCCTCTGTTCTTTGATGCCCCAGTATCTTGCTTAGAATCTTTCTCTCCGCCAGTTCTGACTTCAAAAATCCCATTTTCATCAGGTTCAAATATTCAGGTGCATGTAAATCCTCTTTGTTTTATTTGTTCCATGGAATTAATTTTACGAGAACTTATTTAAATTAAGTAGTAAATTTCGGTTTTTAAAACATATCTACGAAAATATCTCATATTTTTATATTTTTTAGAAACGTTTTGTTCTGAAGCTCCAGCTGCTTGGTGTGCATTGAGGCCTGTGGCTCAGAGGATCCTGGGTTAGATTCTGGCCAGGCCGGGGGTTTTAGTCGCGTTCGTTATTTTTTCTGCCTCGGTGACTAGGTGTTTGTGTTTTTAATACACACTTCATCATTCACACACAACACGCCAAAGTGCTAACCACCACAGTGAATATATCCCTCCACATAATATTGAAGTCAGGAAGGGCATCTGGCCGTAAAACTGAGTCAAATCCACCGCCATTGTCGACATCAAAACTTAGGGAAATCCGGGAGGAAGAAGAATTTTACGTCTCAAGATTCCGCTCCTTGGCTGAATGATTGTCAGGATTGCGTACCGGGTTCGATTTCTCTCCGAGTCCTGAATTTTGCCTATGTCTGGTTAATTCCTCTGGCTTGAAGGCTGGGTATTCGTGTTCATCTTACAGGCGCCTTGCGGAGGTGCCATAATTTTGTCTTGTAGCAGTTCTTTCACATACCAGTAAATCTACGGACTCGAGGTTGACGTGTTTGGACAAATACCACGGGACTGAGCCAGGATCGAACCTGTCAAGTTGGGCTCATTCCTCCGAGCTACTATGCCCGGCGGATAGGGAAAACAGTAGAAAAAAGGACAAAAGAAGTGATTTTTAGATCTCAAATATTCTAGCTTTAATATTGCTTCTTTCGGGTGACATTTGAGATCTCTGCTAATCCGTGGAAGGCATTACAATTTTGGCGGCGTCTGTACGATGACGTCAATTGGAATTGCAGTGCCAGGCTGGTAGGGAGTTTATATAGATCGTGTTTATGTAGCTTACCACTATGCAAATACAGTTAGAGATGTTTGGGCGTCTGATGAAAGACCGGGGATTAATTCTAACACTCCCACCAACACCAGTGCCATCGCTCTACGCGACGGATGTCGAGGGAATTGCCTACAAGCTGCTGGACGGAGTTGGTTAATTTCACACTCCCATGCTCAAATTCCAACGTATTAATTAATAATAAATGAAACTATACAAGTTGGAAGAAACTCAGTCCAGTGGAGATAACGTCATCTGATGGAAAACGCGTTTTGCCGGACAATGATTTTCTGTTCATCATCCCCCCTCTCTCTTTTTCTCTAACTCACACACACACACGCGTGCACCTTAGCTGAATGATCAGGTGTTCGCCCCTTGGTACCTAGGCAAGCAAAACTGTATCGCAGCACGGTAGGTCCGAATTTAAGTGTATTTTATTGTAACTCTCCCATTTGCTTTTTTTTTCTGCGGGGAGAAAAATAATATTTTTGAGACCTCCTGCAGTACATCGCTTAATTTCACTTAAAATTCGCCAGATATTGAATAATTTCGTTCTGAAGTTGAGACACGTAAGCATGAATTTCTTCACGCTTTTTTTGGATTCGCTTGATATTGGCCTCAAATCAAGGGGTAGGTTGGCTCTCTGGAATCGCTTAGCTTTGTTCCTGTATTGAGAGAGAGATTGGTTTTGGGCCTGCCTACGCTTTTTTTCTTTTTTTTTAGCTGAGAGCTTTTAACCTGTAGTTTTGTCCTGGATTTCAGAGTTAAATTCACATTTCGTCTGCATAGCTTTGTTCTGGAATTTAGAGGTAGGTGTGCCTTCCTTGGAACAGCTTACTTCTGTTCTGGATTGTCTTCGAATCCAGTTAATTTTGCTCTAAATTTAAGAATGATTTTGGCTTTGAACCTGCTTAGTTTTAGTAGACATGATAATCTTTAGGGGTTTTATCGTGTGGAGGAAGTTCTTCCTCAGAAGGGACAAAGTAGTCGTCGTCCTCCACTTGGATTTAGGAAGCAAATTTATTTTGGATCTGCCTAGTTTCTTTGTGGAATTAAAAGGCAGTTGCGCTTTGAACTTGTTTAATTTTCGTCTGGAATAATAAATAAGTTGGCTTTGGATCCGTTTAATTTTGTTCTGCCTATATGAGATTAGTTTTGGACCCAATTAATTTTGTTCTAGAATTAAGAGACAGGTATGAAGGAACTGTTTTCTCTCTGGTTAAGAGCTTTATATGGACCCATATAACTTTGTGTTGAGGTTAAGACACGTGACAGTAAAGTTGGAATTCCCTTAGGATCCTTTCAATTTTGCCTTGTATTTTATGAGAGAAAACGACGATACATTCCAGACTGGTTCTAATTCCTCGTGATTTTGTCCTGAAGTTGAGAAACGTGATGCAAAATTTTGCTGTGCTTACTTAAACCCACTTAATTTTGTCCCGTGGTTAGAGCATGTGTTGGTAAAGTTAGTCGATTCTAGTTTTGGACCAGCTTAATTTTGTCCAGAAGTTGAGATGCATTCCTGTAAACTCCACTAGTGCTCTCATTGAGCTCTGCCTTATCACTGTCGTGTTATGTTGTGTCATGACTCCACTCTTGGATGTTGTTTGTAACCTAGAGAATAACAGCGAAATGGCCCACTCTCCTCTTCACACAGCAATTACACTTTAATGAAATTCTCGGGAGATGTAACTCTTCCTCCTTGTAATGAGTTAATTGGCGTCCTGTCCCAAATAAACTAACTCGAGCAGTGATTTCTAGTTTAAGGACTTTATTTGCCATGAAGCCATCGCCTTTGCTAGATAAGCTTCAACAGCGGAGAATCATATAATAGTAAGCACGAAGAACATCTCTTCCCGAGGTTTCTGTGTACAAGATCTCGTACTAAGTAGACGTTTATTTTGTGTGTGTTTTTAGGAGCCAAAGGGTATTTGCAGAGGAACGTCTTTCATATGAATGAGATTATAATTGTTTGTCGTTGATAAGGTGCCATTCTCTACGACTGATGGACTCCCGCAAACACGTGAAATATCCAGATAATCAATTACAAAAAGATAACTCGACCAGAACGCTAATTATTATCGGAGTTGTATTCTCAACCCACTTCAATACACAGGTGCCAATCGGATATATTTTATCTCTCCATTGTAGGCACCCTAACTCTCTATTACCCTCTACACCTGCCGTTTTCCTTCTACCACAGCGCAGTAAGCTTGCTGTCATGGGTGTGGAAGAAAGTTTCTGGTGGTATTGGCTGGAGCGGACGAAAGTTAAGCCACTATTTGCTCACCCCAAATAAACAGAGTGCGAATGCGCTTGTGGGTTGTTTGCGACTGTTGATCCGTTCATGACCTGTTCCTAAGTAGGCCTACAGTGTTGCTTTTAAGGTTAAGCTGTGCAGTATTTAGTATGATTTTGAAATATTTTTAATCTCCCTCGAACCGTCTTATAACTTGTCTCTTCTTTATTAGGTGAGTTAGTGTTCCACCCGCCTACACTACACAATTTAGTGCCATTATGGGGTGTTATTGACAGCAAAATAAAGTAAATAGAGCTTCACTAACAGTGCCTGGCGTATCTGACGCCATCTGTCACGACAGCTCCTTTTATACCGTACACAGGTCTCATGCGGCATCACTCACGTATTGCTGTCCAGCGCCATCTGTTGGCCTGTTTGTGGACTCGTTGTTGGTATCAATACAGATTGTGTGACTGCAAAAAAAATATATTATGCCGCACAGAGTCTATCAGGCTGGTCAACACACAAAACTCTCATAGAATCCACAAACTTCTGAAATAGAAAGAAACTAGCCCAGAAAACCGAAAGTATTCCAGTTCTCAGAATAGAAGGGACAGATCTAGAAAGAAGTTGTAGCTCTCTTATATGTCAAGTAGCATTTAAATGGCCGTTAAATGGCGTTCGGGGTTCTAGCCTTTCCGGCAAGCAACACAGTGTTGAAAACAAACTAGGGGTGTGAGCTACGAATTTTAGGTAAAGAAAATATAATAAATTATGAGAATATATTCTTTATTTAATGCCAAAAATTGCAATCCTTTTCGTAAGCATTTTTATCCGGTCAATTAGATTAGCAGTTTGCCTTTTTCTACCACTGCGAGCGCCAATGTGAGTCAATGCAGAGTTTCACTTAAGCCCTTATAGCTACATTCGGCGTGTACATTAAAAAATTAAACGCCTGAGGGTATTGAACCAAGGAACACATCACACGAATAATTATGTAAATAAGTTAATTTGGCTAGGATTTGAATCATAAAGAAAACGCGAAAGAAACAAGAGATTTTCCGGAACTGCATTTAGGCCGGAAGTGATTTTCGAATTTTTGTTTTAGTTTGATAGAGCTAGCGAAAGACTAAAAATTTTAAAACTTTCTGGCCCTTTCCTTCGGTACAATTGAGGATATTGTTTAATTGCACGTTTTTTCGTAGTATGCGGTTCCCTACTTTGTCTGCTAAGACATGTTTTCAATATTTAAAACACATGGACATTATAAAATGGACTTCCAGCTAACAAAATCATAAAAAACTTAAACATGGTGTTATGAGCACAAAATCACCTCCCCTTAAGTGTTATTGCCAACGGCCGTAGCCGTGTTGAAACACCGGATCCCGTGAGATCTCCGAAGTTAAGCAACATTGGGCGTGGTCTGGAGTTGGATGGGTTGCCACGCGCTGTTGGTGGGGGGTAAGGGAATGGAGGAGCGGAAAGGAACTGGCCACCCTACCGCACGTAAACTCCGGCTCAGGAACTTCTCTGCGGAGGTTCGGACCTGCCTTCGGCCAGAATAACCCTTACCTTACCTTAAGTGTTATTTGTAAAGAATTCATATTTTTCTAGAGGACTCTCCATTTTATTTTGATTTTTTAAATCCTAATATCGTTGAAATCTACCTTTTCTATTAGAATAACTGGTTCACTTGTTACAGGTTCAGTAGATCTACTCTTGTTTACTACGCCAAACAAAAGTCTACATTTATAAGGCTCGTTAGTCTATAATGCTGCAGTGTGCGGAAACAGCTCGGCCGTGTTAAGTACCGCTTGATAAGGCACGAACCTATTACCATCAAGTGCTAGAGAGGCGCCTCTACCTCCGAAGCGGAGATGTTCTAAGATGTGCTAGTTTTGGAGATGAGTACAGCGAAGAAGAACGGTCTGCTTCTAACAAGCTTGTGTTCCATGTACGGTTATGTTCTGTTTAGCATTAAACGTGATAACGTTCACTTGCATCCGCCGTTATCAGGATGATGGGATTGTAAATTACCAGTAGCTGTAGCAGAGAGATGCAGCTTATCTATAGAGTATTGACGGAAGTTCTTTTACGGAATACATGATGATGATGATGATAATAATAATAATAATAATAATAATAATAATAATAATAATAATAATAATAATAATAATAATAATAATAATAATAATTCTATTCTTTTCGATTTTGGCCATCTAAGGTCCACGAAATGTATTACTGTGCATTCATCTTCACCATTCTTTTCTTGACTTCCAATACTTCTTTATCCTTTCACTTTGGTGTTCATTCTTGTCTCGTGTCCAGATTTTATTACCTTTCCTCTTCCTCTTCTTCTTCTTCTTCTTCTTCTTCTTCTCCTGGAAATTTTGTATCAATCTTCTGAAATAATAATAATAATAATAATAATAATAATAATAATAATAATAATAATAATAATATATGTGAGCTTGCATCCGGGAGATAGTGGGTTCGAACCCCACTGTCGGCAGTCCTGAGGACGGTTTTCCGCACTTTCCCATTTTCATATCATGCAAATGCTGGGACTGTACCGTAATTAAGAGCACGGCCGCTTTCTTCCCACTCCTAGTCCTTTCCTATCCCATTGACGCTATAATACCTATCTATGTCGGTGCGACGTAAAGCAAACTGTAAATGATAATACAGTCAAACGTCTATAGTTGACATTTTCCGACGGACTCTTATACATTTTACGTTTTATGTAACTTATTTTCTATAACTCAGCAGCGCTTTGGATGCAATATGTGGTGTGGTATTATCCCTGATCAGGTGATCGGCCTATACATGTTACCCGGGCGACTGAATGCACCAGCGTATCTGATCTTCTCGAGGACACGTTGGTTGTGCTACTGGATTATGTGCCCTTAGCAGTTCGCCGTGTCATGCGGTTCTTGCATGATGGGGCTCCAGCGAACTTCATTATGCAACACCTTTCCACGACAAGTGGATCAGGCGTCGCGGTCCAGTGCTTTGGCCTGCCACATCCCCTAACCTTAATCCAATGGACTTTTATGTGTGTGGACAGATAAAGTGTTGTGTACGCTATTCCAGTTAACAACATCAACGACCTGGAACATTGTATCAGTAACACCCGTGCAGCTGTTCAACAGGACCCAGGTATCTTCGAGCGGCTTCGCCAGTCCATATTGAAGTTGCCCATGGCAGAGACTTTTTTACAAATTGCTTTTTGTTGCACGGATAGGAAATGGCCTTAATGAGGTACAGAACCAGCATTTGCCTGGTGTGAAAATGGGAAACCACGGAAAACCATCTTCAGGGCTGCCGACAGTGGGGTTCGAACCCACTATCTCCCGGATGCATAATTTTAGTCACCATAGATAAAATCATGCTTAAGTTGTATTTTCCATGGAAAGATTATAAAGAAAAAATGGCATGTCATGAACATCCGGGCCCTAGTGATAATCGACTGATTTAATTATTTTTGGCCGTATTATTAGTCGGGTTGAATTTGAATATTTTTTTAGGATTTTTTAAAATTCTGATTGATTATAGGTGAGGAGTAACTGTTCGATATTACACTATTAACATGTTTGACAGGATTTACTTTTTTCAGTTTTGAATTATACGAAATAGATTTACAACTGTGTGAGCGATTCCGTTCCCAAATTGTTCAATGGAGTGTATTCATTTGGACGATAAACAGTAGCCATTACTGCTCTTAGCGAATGTAATAAAAGTTACAATCTAGTTTAATGTATTCTGTACTCGTCCGCGCACTCCTCTTCCGATAGGCCAGTTATCTGCTGGAGCCAGACAGCGCTGCACGATATATAAAATAGTCCCCCCGCATCAGCATGCTCTGCTTCAATCGCGCCGTTTTAACAGATGTGGTGGTAACCATCACCAGACTTCCTGTGCTATACCCGAAGACGAACCCAAATGTGCCAACTGCTCTGGTAATCATGCAGCATCTTTCCCAGGTTGTCCTTTTGTTTAAGAAGCCATTAAAACGCGATATTCCTGTAATAATTAATTTCACTTTTCATTCCTACAATCCCTCACCTCACATCTAATTTTCTCCATCAACTCTTTCCCCCGCCCTCCTCCTCCACATTCCCAGGTCACCCATCCATTCAGTAATAATATAATTTCGTGTGGCTCCGATTACTCCGATGTGAGTGGGCTTCCTTTAAGTAATTCCTATCCTAATAATATAATTACCCAGGCCAGGTCCTTTATATCCAGAGCTTTATTCTACCTCTTCTACCTCTTCCTCTCCATGCTTAACTATGCCTATCTTGTTATTATTATTATTATTATTATTATTATTATTATTATTATTTCCGCCTAAATTATATACTGTCTTCTTCTTATTATTCTTCTTCTTCTACGGCTTTTTCCCACACGTGTTAATTTGGCCCTGTTTTACGGTCGGATGGAAGGAATGTAATTACTATTGCGTGTTTCTGTGCTGGTTGGTAGTACGGTATGAATATGAAGAGGAGAGTGTGAGACACCCACAAACACCCACCCAGTCATCGATCCAGAAGAATTAATCAGATGTGATTAAAATCCCCGACCCGGTCGGGAATCGAACCCGGGGCCCTCTGAACCGAAAGCCTCAGCGCTGACTATACAGCTAAAGAGCCGGACAACTAATTTGTATGCTGTATGATACTGTTATTCTTAATTACTTCTGGTTTTATATTTTTAATTTTTTATATTCGCTAGTCGGCATCTACTGTCGAGGAAAGTTTCGTTTTTCATATTCTATTCATTGTATTTCACTCGTCTTATGCCCGTGTCCGTGTCTAAATGATTAGTATGCTGGTATTAGATCCAAGAAGTTCGGGTTCGATTCCAGCCCAGGTCAAGAATTTTAAACTTCAATGGTTAATTCTTCCAGTTCAAGAGCTGGGTATCGGTGCCGCCTTCAGCATTAGGTAGTGTCCCATCCTCACAGACACTGAGGTCACCGACAGTGCGTCATATCGAAAGACATGCACCAGGCCTCTCCGCAGACCACAGGCAGATTTAAAAAAAATCACCACTCGACTTGTAGGCCTATTTAATTTCTCTTCCTTGTCGTATATTTTTTTCATTACTTCCTCCATTATCCTAAATAAACAACCCTCTACAAACGTTTCTTTTGCTAGTGGTTTGACTCGTACATCGAAGGTTTTCGGCGATGCAAGGATGAGAAAGGGCCCTATTGGGAAGATAGCGGCCGTCTTCTTAATTAAGGTACAACCCCAGAATTTATCAAGTGTAAAAATGGGAAACCACAGGAAATCATCTGCAGGGCTGCCGACTTTGGAATTCGAACCCAAAATCTCCCAAATGCAGGCTCGCAGCTAGGCGACCTAACCGCATGGCCAACACGCTCGGTCTGTACAAACTACTATTATCCGCACTTTATGATTACCTTTCCAATGATAAGTCATAAATACTGGCAGAGGGACTCAATTTAAAACCCGGTATAAGTCTCATCTCCGATCCTCCGATAAGATAAACAAGGAAGTATGTTTTGCTTGATTAAATCTAAATATTACATGCAGAATGGGTGAAACTTGAGGAAGATGCGTGTTTGTTTGTTTGTTTGTTTGTTTGTTTGTTTGTTTGTTTGTTTGTTTGTTTGTTTGTTTGTTTGTTTGTTTGTTTGTTTGTTGTGTTATCGTCAGTCCATGGACCGGCGTTTCTTTTTCTCGACATTTGTTTGCCAAACTAATTAATAGTGGTTTTTTTGTGACGAAGGGACGAGACTGGGAAGTGATCATTGGATTGTTTCTGTTTGTTTCCGTTTACTCCTTGGCTTGCCTTATATTCTGTGTCCCCTTTCGGAGCAAAGGGCTGCAACAAAAGTCCTCCATCGGTTCCGTCTCCTGGCAATCAGCTGTAAGTCTGCCCACGATTTGCCGTCCACCCTCATCTTCTTCCACACTTCTTCTCCAGGTCATCCTTGGTCTTCCTCTTTTTCTTGCTCCTTGCGGGTTCCATCTAAGTGTTTCTTTCACGATGACATCCTCCTTTCTCAGACAATGACCTACCCTTCGCCATTCTCTCCTTTTAATCTGCTGCTTTATATGGATTTCTCCTGTCCTCTTCGGGAGTTCCTCATTTGTGATGGTCACTGGCCAATGTATCCGCAGAATTCTTCTGAGGCAACGATTGATGGAAACCTGTAGACTCCAGGTGATCTGAGTTGTTACTTTCCAGGTCTCACATCCTTACAGGAGGACTGCTTTAACATTGCTACGGAAAATTCGTAGTTTTATTTTGGTTGAGATGTCCGACTCATCGGATGAATGGTCAGCGTGAGGCCTTCGGTTCAGAGGGTCCCAGGTTCGATTCCCGGCCGAGACGAGGATTTTAATCGTGTTTGATTAATTCTTCTGGCTCGGGGACTGACTGTTTGTGTTTGTTCCTGACACAGTTCGCACCTACGACCCCACAGGTGTGGGAAAAGCGGTTGAAGAAAGAAAGACAGTAAGAAAGAAAGAAAGAAAGAAAGAAAGAAAGAAAGAAAGAAAGAAAGTCTTGGTTGAGATGTCACGGCCTTTCCATATCGCATATAGCTGAACAAATGCAAAATTAGCCTTCTTGATGCGACTCTTGTCATCTGCACCGGCATCACCATCCTCTGACATTACACTACCTAGATATTGAAACTCTGCCACCGTTTCAATCTCTTCTCCATTTATCTGGAACATCCGATCTGGATGGATTTTGCTGTGTATTCGCATTTCCTTTGTCTTGTTTACAGTTGATCTTAATTCCTGCTCTAGCTCCTTGTACTTGTATGCGTTTCTCACCGAGCTCGATAGCTGCAGTCGCTTAAAGGCGGCCAGTATCCAGTATTCGGGAGATAGTTGGTTCGAACCCCACTGTCGGCAGTCCTGAAGATGGTTTTCCGTGGTTTCCCATTTTCACACCAGGCAAATGCTGGGGCTGTACCTTAATTAAGGCCACGGCCGCTTCCTTCCCACTCCTAGCCACTTCCTGTCCCGTCGTCGCCAGAAGACCTACCTGTGTCGGCGCGAAGTAAAGCAAATTGCAAACTTTGCGTGTATGTAAATTACTCCCTCAGACTTCCGACTCCTCTTACGCACAGCCCAGGCCTACTACAAAGTAAATATATTCCAGCGTGATTATTGAAAATGTAGTCCAAAATAACTTTGAAGCCAATATTGTCCGACAACGTGAGAGAAAGGGTTTGGGCTTAATCTAGAACAGGGCCTCTTAGGGTGCATGCGCCCGGAGCATGCACTGTGCACGGTGCAAAAGACGACTTCCCTTGGTTGACCAGAGCGCAGACCCTATCTCCTCGATTTGGAGCAATAGCGCTGCCTCTCTCTTTCCCCACGCCTGTCTGGTTCGTTCCCTCTGTCACCCTCTTTCTCACTTGCTCCGTAGCGCTCCAAATCCGAACCGAGTTGAACCGAGCTTAGCCGAGTAGCCCAGAGACGAAGCGTTGGTCCGATCCGAGCCGAGCGGGACCGATGCACTGTGCACAGGAACTCTGTGTCGCTGTCTACACGCATGAGATTTTGGGCGTTTGAGAGGCCTTGATCTAGAGCAAGGTGGTGGTGGTGGTGGTGGTGATTACTGTTTAAAGAGGAAGAACCACTAGGCAATCATCCTCTATAACACTAATCAGAGAGAAAAAAAATGGAAGGGGTCCGTCACTTCGAAAAATGACGGTATTGGCCAAAGGAAGACAAGGACCATGACGGGCATGAAAATGAAAGACTCTCTACGCCTCGACTGCTCTAATACCGTTGAGGTCGGAAAAGAACAAGAGTTGACCAAGGGAGGTCTGATAGGACAGGTGAAAGTGAGGAGCCTGGCACAAGTAAGTGAAAGCAATGCCAGGACTCAGCTCTCACCGTGGTCGCCAACCCACGCTCCAAAGATCAGAGCCCCTTGGGCCTCTTTTAGTCGCCTTTTACGACTGGCAGAGGATACCGTGGGTGTTAATCTATCCCATCCCATCGTCGCCATAAGATATATCTGTATCGGTGCGATATACTATTAATTTAATTAGTATTAAATGTATTATTGTAAAGTGATACAATGTAATATATGTATATTTCAGTGCCTGGTTAGATCGAAGAGAAGGTCTGAAGGCCTTAATCTTGCCAGGTAAAACAAAATATTACTAACTAACTAAGGCACCTTGTAAACAAAATTAAATAAAGAGGTTTACCAGAAAGCTAAGTAATGGAGCATTTTAAACCACACCAGGTTGCGCAGAAACTCTGTCAATTTTGAGCCTGCAAAAGTGGGAAGGAAGTTTTTGGCCTCCAATTTGATAGCCTTTTACCCATTACGCCAGCCCTCTGTTTGCTCCACAATTTCTGTACGAAGTTGTCCGGCTCCATGGCTAAATGGTTAGCGTGCTGGCCTTTGGTCACAGGCGTGACAGCCGTGCGCTGTTTCTATCTTTGTACGAAGTTAACCAGTGTTGTAATCGTATTCCGGAATCTACAAACCCCGATTCTGTTTTAGACCTTCTAATCAGTCGAGACTGAATCTAAAATTGAACCCGGACCACACAGGGTAGTGTTAAACATACTCGTAGAACACAGCGGCAGCCCTGAGCTTGGGCGACTACTTCTTTCACTGGCACAAATTCAGACCAGATGGCCGTCTCTGATGTCAGTACCAACCGATCGCACTAAAGTTAGAGTGGTCGAGAATGTTGTAAGTTGTTTTCTCTGGACACAGCCGTGGTAGTAATTTTAGTTTGATAGCTCTGTTTATTTCTGTGGATGATGGCGTAAGATGTGTTTTGATGCCATCCGGGTGTGGTGGAACTTATTACACATGCCAAATTTAAATGCGAGGAAATAGTTCATGAAGCCATTTGTCTCTTCTTTAGCGGCAGCACATTCACAAACCAGGCCACTACAGCCCTGCTAAGTGCGGTGGAATTACTACGCATGAAGACAAATCCCCTAACATAGGACAAGACTGTTCTACGTCAGCGGGCTTAGGTTCGGGAAATGTAGGAGCGGCCTTGCGTAAAGTATGAGTTTCATGCGGCAGCTTAGTTCAGTAGTGAATTTATCCCACACTGCAGGCTCTTCGAAGCATACCTTATAGTTCATGAATTTTCCAACCTTTTCACACTTGTTTACGAGAGAGTCCTGTACGATCGGACGCATATTTTTAAATTTATACGGATCAGTTTTAGTTGTAAAGAAATGAACAAGACTTTTATTAGGACACCTTAGAGAACAATCAATGTAAGCAACAAAATCTATCTTGTATAATACAGGACGGAGAAAATTAAGATTTACAAACTTGTAATGCACTCTCTCGATCACAAGAGGCTTGCTAGCGCGTTGATATATTCTCCTGGCCTTCAGTGTATTTAACGTGTGCTTCAGCTTCACATAGTTGGGAATGATGTTATGTTCCCTGCATCTCAGTAGAAAGCAGAAAGAAGAATAGACTTATTTCTCCTTAATTTGCTGAATTTTGAAGCCTTCTTAAAAATATCCTCCTCATAGAGGTTTTTTGTATTTTGTTGACACGGCATAAGCCCAAAAGCCTATACAATATCATGTCTATAAGTACGAGCCGTGAAAGCATCAGTGGCAGCAATAAATACTTTGTTAATTTTATGCACACACTAAACACACAAAATAATCAATCACTTTTTATCTTGAAGTTCTGGTTTTTACCAAAACAATCCACTTACAAATAAGCCCATGTTCATCACATGACTTGATATTTGAAAATTATTAATGCAGATGACAATCTACATTCATAAGGGGTTGTTCTTATACTTTTCTAAGCATCTAATGTTAAACAGACAGGTAATTCGGAGTAAGTTAATGTTTAAATACAGACAATGGAGGAGCCTTTCTGATGTAATCAGCAAGTGCATTATAATAATATCACAAGGATTTATTGTCGAATCTGGTAATATTCACGGCTGTGCTTGAGGTATAAAACATTGATTTTAATGGTCTTTTATTAAATTTGTAGTTAAACAGATAGTTGGAATAATGTTTCTACGAGGGTTACTTTTTAAGTAAGGTCCGACCGGCTATAGCTTTGTTAAGTTGGTGCGCCTGTCGAAATACATCGCGCGCTGTCTTCCGGCATGCCTTGGGCATGAGACGACACCCGTTGCAGTCGTAACATCATTGCGTATGGTTCGGTGTGGGCAGTTAAAATGTTTCAGATAATTGGGCGTCCTGCCGAGTGTGAAACAAGGTCTGCGAGTTGATTTTTTTTTTTTACAGCAAGGGACGTGTCAGCTGCGGACATTCATCGGCATGCTGTATACAATAAGTGTCATCTGGAGGGTTGGTTTTTTTTTTTTTTTTTTTTTTTTTGCTGTATGGCAATGCACGATCTCATTCTGCTGCTCAAACTCAAGAGATAATCCTATCTTTTGAATGGGAGCAAATGGACCTTGCGCCGAGCTATAATCCCTGTTCCATTATCTGGAGCATTTCCTCACCGGTCAGCGGTTTGGCACCGACGAAGAAGTGAAAACAGTAGTTGAAGATTGGCTTCAGTCACAGGCGGCAGAGTTCTACGATGAGAGGATACAAAAATTGGTGGAACGCTATGATAAATGTTTAAACATACACGGTAACTAGGTAGAATAATAGCTTAATGTGTAAAGAGAGCATAGTAAAAAAGGATTTGGCAATATCATTATTACTTTTGTTTCTATTGACAAACGGTCCTTTCTCAAAAATAGCCTTCGTACGTACTGTTGACCTTGCATGCGCTCTCTCCAAGAAAAAAAGGTTTCCTTTTTTTTTTTTTTTTTTGCTTAACGTCGCACCGACACAGATAGGTCTTATGGCGACGATGGGATAGGAAAGACCTGGAGTTGGAAGGAAGCGGCCGTGGCCTTAATTAATGTACAGCCCCTCATTTGCCTGATGTGAAAATGGGAAACCACTGAAAACTATCTTCAGGGCTGCCGACAATGGTACTCGAACCCACTATCTCCCGATTACTGGACACTGGCCGCACTTAAGCGACTACAGCTATCGAGCTCGGTAGAGTTATTTCTAACCGGCCATATAATTTACATTTATAAGTACATTATAATCTGCGCTGAACAATAGTTAAAAGGTTTACAGAACTGTTAGAAACCGTTCAAAATATCAACGTAGGACTCAATAAATAAAGTAAGTTCCGCCTGCAAATAAAAAAGAAATCTAAATGCAGTAAACGTTTGTTTGTTTCACAATGATATCCATGTGCTTCAATAAATTGGACTTTAATTGTACTGGTTTCATAACGAAGCTGTTCACCTTTTATTATTATTATATCTGTGGTGGGATATTCCAGCTTAATCGAGATTAAAACTGATAGTCTAAACACGCGCAAAAAATTGGAAACTGGAAGTGCTTCTCTTTTTTATTTGCATTTCATTCAATTGTTATTGTTATTATTATTATGTTCGAATTTATTTCGCAGTTGTCATGGCATGCTGATGTTCAACTGTTCGCACATCACAATTATGTGCTCTTTATCCGAGTACAGTGCAATTTGATCGATTGTTCCAGTTCTGTTATTGATACACAGTAGTGGTCGAGGATGCATAGGATAACCTTGGAGAAACGGAAAATAGAGATATCGAGTAAAAATTGAAGAGTGTATCCATGGTCAGAGAAATTACAGTATTATTCATTATCTAATAGTAGAAGTAGTAGTATTATTTATTTGTTTCGACTTTCCCCACCTGGAGATTGCCGCTGAGTACAAATCATACAAAAACAACACATGCATAATAAAAATAATTGTGCGTAGATTGCACAAATTTTTTCAGCACATTATGTTGTTGCATTTAAAAGTTTGGGAGATATGATTCGTCAGGATTTGAATGGAATATTTCAAGGCAGTTACTGCAATTTCTTTTATTAAAGCCTGATTGAGGTTAAATAATTTTCAGAACTGGACGAAAATTAGAGGATTGGTTCCTCTTAACGCCAACCATTAATCCTCTGACTTCGATAACATCCAACTGGTATTTTTGTTGATAGAATGGGATGGTTGGTTCATACGTTCCCTGAAGATGGTTTTCCGTGGTTTCCCATTTTCACACCAGGCAAATGCTGGGGCTGTACCTTAATTAAGGCCACAGCCGCTTTCTTCCAACTCCCAGACCTTTCCTATCCCATCGTCGTCGGTGTCGGTGCGACGTAAAGCCACTAACAAAGAAAAGGTTCATACGTTGTTCCCTTCTCCTCATGTACTTCATTAGGTTGTGTTTCGGTTGTCTAGAATCTGATCGTCGGATCTATTATAAAGCCTTTCCGATGGTCTTTGAAGGCTATCATGTCGATTCGACGGGTGATGCCTGTAACAGAGAGACCGTGGACCTCCTCGAAGACTGTACAGCCTGAGTCCCTTATCGCTTGAGGAATGGCAGGTCGTATTTTATTATGCCTAGTATTTCGTAGAGCTTTTCCATGTGATTAGTAACCGAGGACGTGAGCGGGAGCTCCACCTCGTTGTGGCAGCGCCGACAACGTTTAGTGTCCATGGTTCTGTCTGGAATAGCTCGTACAGCTGCTACGTTGCCTGTCATTTTCAACCTATCACTCCATTCGCTTCAAGATAATCCTTGAGGGCAACTAACCCACTGATTGGCTGGAGGGTGCTGACGAAAAAGGATGACTCCTTTCCAATTCCGTGGGAGAACACACAAGTTACTAAATTCAACTTCTCTCAACTTGGTTCTTATTTCCGAGGGCTAAAAAATATATTTTTTCATTCACTACGCTATCATCTGGTGTTGGACGAAGCCGTTTCAAACAATTGAGGCTTTCTTATTTTGATTCCCTTGTATTTCGTATGTAAGAATAATAGTAGACTATAATAATAATAATAATAATAATAATAATAATAATAATAATAATGCCCGCCTCTGTGGTATAGCGGTTAGCGTGATTAGCTGCCACCCCCGGAGGTTCGGGTTCGATACCCGGCTCTGCCACGAAATTTGAAAAGTGGTACGAAGTCTTGGGAGTTCAACTGAGTATATAGGGGTTCGATTCCCACCTCAGACCCAATCGAAGTGGTTTTCTTTGGTTACCCACTTCTCCTTCAGACAAATGCCAGGATGGTACCTAACTTAAGGCCACGGCCGCTTCCTTCCCCCTTCCTTGTCTATCCCTTCCCATCTTCCCATCTTTCCACAAGGTCCCTGTTCAGCATAGCAGGTGAGGCTGCCTGGGCGAGGTACTGGTCCTCCTACTCAGTTTCACCCCGACCCAAAGTCTCACGCTCCAGGACACTGCCTTTGAGGCGGTAGATGTGGGATCTCTCACTGATTCCGAGGGAGAAACCAATCCTGGAGGATAAACAGATTACGAAAGAAATAATAATAATAATAATAATAATAATAATAATAATAATAATAATAACAACAATAATAATAATAACGTGTATGTATGTTCAGTCTTCAGCCCTAAGGCTGGTTGGATCCTCAACAGCTCTGCCATCAGCTGTCATAGATGGCCTAGGCATCACTGAAGAGGCGTACTAGGGACATGAGGAGTTTCTCGTTGCTTTCCTCACCGCGCCAGAAGTTGCTGTTACATATCAGTCTGCCAAACCCACTGAAATGCACGCACCATCCGACCCTATGAACAACATTTTCACATCATTCATAGCAGGGACTGGCTGCAGAAGGAATGGCATTAGTAGCATCACTCATACCTCAGTCACTTTCATATTGGCAAAGCTAAGGATACGTGTGAAAATAACAAAATTACTCTAGCCTATACCAGAAGACATAGTGCACTGTAAACACTAGGTCCTGCCAGCAAAGGCATATAATAATAATAATAATAATAATAATAATAATAATAATAATAATAATAATAATAATAATAATAATAATAATAGTGGACTGTACATTGTAAAACGTATTAATCCTAGATTCCAAGAGAAAGATTACATAAAGCGAGATTACTATTTTATACTACTGAATGGGGATTTCTAAAACTTGACAGATCAGAGCTGGCCTCGTGATCTAAGGATAGCGTGACTGCCAAGCCCCGGGTTCGATTTCTGGACAGTTAAGGGATTTTTTCGTGGACTTGAGGGTTAGTTCATGGTCTACTCAGCCTACTTGATTACAGTTGAAGAGCTATCTGACGGTGAGAAAACAAAGAATAATGACAGAGAGGATTCGTCCCCTTTACCATGTGTCACCTTGTAATCTGCAGGCCTTCAGAATTAAGAGCAGCGGTCGCTTGGTAGACCAAGGCCCATCATGGCTGTAGCGCCATGGAGTTCGTTTTGTCTGCTTACATTGATTGGAAATCACTGCCCTGGGCGATGTGATCATCAAGAATGCAAATAAGCAAACTGCATACTACAGCAAGCATGCAAACACACACTAATTCTTCCGAACAGTCAATCTATTCCATTTCTGATAATTGTATAATAGAGAATCTAATTGAATTGTTTGTGGAGCCTGATGGAGCGATACGATATTAGCATGTTGAACGGCGCTGAACGCAATTGATTGCTAATTTATCGCTTCGTGTCGTCCTAAGGGTACGATACGTGTGTCGTGCGCTATATTCTCTTTCGGGTATTATTCGAGTTCAAACAGACATACGGGTAAATGAACACTTTTCCTTTCAGGACGGTGTATATTCCAGAGGAAGGAAAATCGTGTGGTACAATCGAGTCCTGGAATTCTAAATACTGTAATGTGGATTGAGAGGGTGTCGAGTTTTCGAAATGTTGAGGTTTATGGAAAAATGGATGGGTTATTCACAACTCATAATAATTCACTGCATATTACTCTAATGAAAGTTCTAGCGCAGGACACAAAAGAGTACAATATACCTTGAAATTTGTTAAAAATTAAAGAAGAAACGTACAAACAAAAGTGAAGAAATTAATATTTCTTTGTAGGAACAAATGTCGTGATGCTTGGCTGTCTCTCGCACTGAAATGAAATGGCGTATGGCTTCTAGTGCCGGGATATGTCCGAAGATTTCGGCTCGCCAGGTGGAGGTCTTTAGATTTGACTCCAGTAGGCGACCTGCGCGTCGTGATAAGGATGGCATGATGATGAAGACGACACAAACACCCAGTCCCCTAGCCAGGGGAATTAACCAGTTATGGTTAAAATTTCCGACCCTACTGGGAATCGAACCCGGGACCCTCTGGCCAAAGGCCAGCGCGCTAACCATTTAGCAATGGAGCCGGATGTCTCTCGCACTCATTTCGTCACACAGGCCACGGAGAAAAAAGTCCATAGCAAATGCACTTTGCTCCTCCATGTAAAGGCTGGATTGCATTGAAGGAGTTTATTAGCTACTAGCCGGCGAGTCTAGAAGTGGGGAGCCGGGCTGAGTGGCTCAGATGGTTGGAGTGCTGGCCTTCTGACTCCAACTTGGCATGTTCGATACTGGCTCAGTCCGGCGGTATTTAAAGGTGCTCAAATACGTCAGCCTCGTGTCGGTAGATTTACTGGCTCGTAAAATGAACTCCTGCGGGACTAAATTCCGGCACCTCGGCGTCTCCCAAAACCG
The DNA here is from genome assembly GCF_040414725.1 of Anabrus simplex. Classification (NCBI taxonomy): domain Eukaryota; kingdom Metazoa; phylum Arthropoda; class Insecta; order Orthoptera; family Tettigoniidae; genus Anabrus; species Anabrus simplex. The sequence goes on from NC_090275.1 coordinate 44,921,112, forward strand.
AAAAAGTAGTTAGTGTGACATAAAGCAAATAACATTATTAGGCTATTAGAAGTGGGCGAGTAAGCTAGTGGGAATAGTGATGATGACACACAAAACTTTTCACTCGCTCAGTAGCCAACTTGCTAGCGATTTTGTTGCTGTTTTTTCTTTCATTTGCTGCGTTTTTCTGGGTGTTCTAGTGTTAAAAAATGAAGTGGGGCGTAAATAATATTGTGGATTTTCTTAACGTCTTCCAGCAGTAGGTACTCTATGTTATGGAATAGAATATACAAAGATTATTGCAACACAAAATTAAAAGGTGATATTTTCCAACGTCTTTATAATGAGCTTAATGAAAAACAGTTAATTGGTATTGCCTTTTTTTTAGCATTCCATCTACCACCTGTAGGAAACACCGCCATAAGTCCACTAGGAACTATAATGACAAGACCTCGGATTTTTAGGTGGCAATCGGTTGGATTGCAAATTTGGTTTGTAGGAAGTGTCATGCTACCCGTTGTACCATAATGTAGCAAGAGTAACATAAATTCAAGGAGTTATATAGGCCGTACCCCTAATATCTATGCAAATCTCATAGCATAACCGCTGTACGGGGTAGTATATATGTGTTGTTCGCTTAAGTAAATTTTCATTTAAACCTATCAGTACCTAAAAATCCGGACTCTAAATTAATGACACACGACTAGTTCACTAGCTAACAAGCCCACACGCCAGCGAATAGCGAGTAAAGTAGCCGCGCTTTCAACTTTTCTCGCAGTATGTTAACAATCTGCTAGTTAGCTTGTGAACATGATTACACTGGGCGAATTTACTAGCAGCTGGTGAATTCGCCAGCTTGTAGCTAGTAAACTCGCTCAGTGTAATCGAGCCTTAACGAAACATTCCTTGAGCGACCTCCAGTCCTTCACTGTGCCATCTTTTTAACATTTCCTTTGTCTTCCATCACTTACGTCTTGTGATTCATCTTCTATCCTCGTTCTTTTTCACTACAGTCCGCACTGCTTTCCTTCTAAATTGACGTTTTTGCCGATTTTAGCTTTGTCTGGTAGTTATGCGCTGAAACATAGACATTCAGCCAATCCCAAGCTGCATTCATATCGACTTCTATCGACAGAGTGCAATCACGAAACCTAGTTGCTAACTCTAATATTTACATTCACCACGTGGTTAACGTATCTCTCTCAGCGTGTATGGTATTCGGTACGGTTCGCGATCTTTGGCTTTTCTTTCAGGTTTTTCTCTCCAGTATAGTACAGTATAGCGTGGTGACTCTGAGATCTGTGGAGTGTTGCCTCTGTAGTCCATAACCTCCATCCTGCGCCAACCATTAGCGGTGAGTGATGTGTTATTTCCTCATTATCTTTTATTCTTAATAATGTATTCTCTTTTTAGTGTCGGATGTTGTTAGTAAGTAAAGTCTTTGTGAATTTGTTTCCAATCCCGGTTCATTAGCTTTTCTGAGTACGGTATTGCACTTTACGAGGGCTGTTTACCGCAGTCGTAGTGCATCAGCTGTTCTCGCGAATGTAGCGCGCTGGCAATAGAGGTCTGGCTATGCTCATTTGTTTTGCGAAATGTCAATTTAGAAGTAAAGCCGTGCGGAGTGTACTGCAGCTACATGCGCCATCCAGAAATGAAGTTTTCTTATTTGTTTTCTTGTAAAGTAAACGTATTTAGCCGGGAAATAGGAGCATGCATGACAAATCTATGACGTAGTAATCATATACCAGCTGGACAAATCCAGCCTGAGTTCAGTAGCGTAGCAGCTGTGGCTCGTATTCTTTCTCCCGCCACTTGCGAGGTTCGGTCTGTGATAAAGTTTCTGCGATGGGCCGTTCAAAACAAGAGGCTTCAAATACTCAGTGAAAGTGTTGTGCTGATCCATCGAAATGCTTGGCGCTCAGCAACTGTTCTGCAAGAGATCGGCTGGGAGGTGTTTGATCATCCACCGCACAGTCCTGATCTTGCTCCCAGTGATGTTCGTCTTTTCTTGCACCTCAAGAAATTCCTGTATTCCTGTTAGCATATTCACACGGACGAAGAACTCAGGACGAGTGTCACACGCTGGTTCCATTCCCAGGCGGCAGACTTATACGACAATGGCATTCAAAAGTTGACACCACGGTATGACAAGTGTCTCTATTGTAGTTGTGATTATGTCGAAGAATAGCACCATCATTGCCAATAAAAATTTATATAACTATGTTGTCTTTTTTAAAAAGAATAGGGAAACATAATTTCTCAATGGCCCTCCTTTTTTACTATCTAAAAGTTCATATTTTTCATCCTACCCCATCCATTCTCCAGCATCACCACCAGTCACATCTTTGCAGCCTGGAATTTCCCTTAACAAGTCTACTATTCCACAATTCTCTCTCTCTCTCTCTCTTCCCTGCTTTCATGAAATTCGTTTCCTGAATAGTCCAGACACTTTTTTCAGGAATGAACGAAGCTTATATGCTCTTATTTCATTTTAAGGTTTAGATATCCAGTCCACTAGGTCCAATATGTCTATTTTCTGTAGCTTATCGATCATGTCACACCATTTCTCCACACTAAGACAAGAAAAGAGAAAAGTTTATGTCTGTATCTCTTCTTAAGTGCTGCCAAATATCCTGGTCCATTGGTTGACACATCGAAGTCACATTAGGAGGGAGAAATATGACTATCTCAACTAGTGAATATAATTTATTGATTAAGAAAGACGAAACATTCGTGCTTGTTAAGTTGTGGAGTAATCGGGAGTCCCGTTATTGGGATTCTTCTGTATTTAAAAAATATAGCATATAAAACTGTCAGAGTCACGGATATGGGCCACGAACCTGGACAACTCGATGCTTTTGAGCTACTTCCCCTCCATTCTGCTTTTGATTGAACCAGCTTATGACGGGTAGAGAGGACGCTTGTAGAAACATTTATTTTGTTACGTTGGCACAACTCTCTGTCCCATTTATTAAATTGTCCGGCTACACGGCTAAATCGTTAGTAGTATGCTGGCCTTTGATCCAAGGAGTCACGGGCTGGATTCCTGGCAGGGTCGGGAATTTTAATCTTCATCGGTTAATTCTTAGGTAGCCTAATGCCCCATTCTCACGAATGAACAGGATGCCTATACGGTGTCGCCTCGAAAGATTTATTTATTTATTTATTTATTTATTTATTTATTTATTTATTTATTTATTTATTTATTTATTTATTTATTTATTTATTTATTTATTTCGTACACCACCAGAGATGTTTCTCAAATTACATGTAGCTTATTCACTATACATTAATTATTAAAAATAACATCTGTTCTAAAGAACTCAGCATGGGATATCCTTACGATATTTAATGTAGTAGTTCCCCATTGCTTTCTACATCCTCATGCCGTTGACCTATAGGTTCTTCCACCTTTAGGGACGGTTTCCCATCCCAAGGGCAAGAGATTCACCTGCTCCTAAGAGGCCTTTGATGTGGTGGGGAAGGACTCCTTATCCCGGAAGTCACTCGGCTTTCCTTTTTACTCGCCTTCCACGACTGGCAGTTCCGAATGAATAATCGACAAATAATTGAATGAGAAATATAATGGAATAATCGAAGAATAATCGAATAATGCATTATTTTGTATTCCATTACCCCATCACTAGTTGAGGCACAGGAAGAATGCAGACCTCTACAACAAATAAAGAAACTGAAAGAATGACTGATACGATCAGGAAGATGAGAGTTAAGTTCTTTGGTCACATAATGAGGATGGATATTGCCAGGCTCATAACACACATTTTTAATTGAGTTTACAAAAATAAGAGGGGCAATCAGTAGATGTAAAGTATAAAGAGAGAGTTGGGAATAACAGCAGATGTAATACACGAGGGAACAACTTTCAGGAGATTGGTACAATATTTCAAGGGTTTGCAGAAGAAAGAAAAGAGGGAACGGAATAACATCTGGACAGAAGAGAGGAGGGAAAAAGCACACTGAAATAATGAAAAACTATTGGAAAGGCAGCAGGAAACACTTACACTAATACTTTTCTCTTATTTGAAGTAATATATCACCTAAAATACTTAATATAGAAAAAAAGAAATACAAAGGATAAATGCATAAACTTCAAAGAAATTAAGAATTAGTATCTGCAGCACAAAAGGAATAACTCGACCTAAGCCGACTCCCGTCAGAAAAGCAATTGATATATAAAAATAAAAATACATACGGTATGGTTGATAAGATAAGAAGTATGGCAGTCAATATCAACAGCACATTAAATCTTACGTAAGTACAAATAGATTCTCATAACGACATTTTTTGCCGTTTTCGTTACGTGTAAATAAAAGTTCCATCATTCGTGTATTTCATTTTTTTCTCGTATACAGTTTGAAAGGTTTGAAAGCTGTAGTAGAGAAGTTAGTCTTCCTGAGATAACAGCCGTTTCAGTATTCCACTCTTGAAGTTTTTCTTGATGGACTCCATCAACTTTGATCGAAGCTGATATAGCACAGTCTAATATATACAGTCGCGAAGCTCTGGTGATATTTTTCATCCGAGGCGACTACAGCGCTCCAAGCGGCGAGGTAGAGGCAACTTGCTAGCAGACAACAGGAAACGAATTACCACTACAGTCTAAAATGATCATAACTTCTGAACCATTCATGCAAATAATGTCCCGACAAGGTTATTGTAATCCTTATGCAATAGCGGAGGAGGTCAAACAATTTATTTCGATGAGGAGTTCGAGAATAATATCGAAATATTTATTTAATCTTAAGGAGTTATTTTTCTTTACCGCTGACTATAACATAAAATCGCTTCTAGAGGGCAACCCGTTCGAAACAGGTATATACCATCGCGGACTTTTTGTAGAGGTTTTTATGCTCTACAATTCGTACGCTTGCACTTGGGGTATATCGTTGACGGTTCAGGCAGAGTAAGCCAAGAAAGCAAGTGACTGACCGACCGACTGACCGACCGACCGACCGACCGACCGACCGACATCGAACCTGCCAAAATGGACTAAGAAGGCCAGCCCTCTACCATGGACGGTCACTTGCTTTCTTGGCTTACTCTGCCTGAACCGTCAACGATAGACCCCAAGTGTAAGCGTACGAATTGTAGAGCAAATAAACTTCTACAAAAAAAGTCCGGGATGTTATATACCTATTTCGAACCGGTTGCCCTCTAGAAGCGATTTTAAGTTATAGTTCGCGGTAAAAAAAAACATAACTCCTTAAGATGAAATAAATATTTCGATATTATCCTCGAACTCCTCATCGAAGTAAATTGTTTGACCTCCTCCACTATTTCATAAGGATTACAACAACCTTGTCAGGAAAGTATTTGCATGAATGGTTCAGAAGTTATGACCATTTTAGACTGTAGTGGTAATTCGTTCGCTGTTGTCTGCTAGCAAGTTGCCTCTACCTCGCCGCTAGATGTGCTAGTGTCGCTCCAGCTGTCAAGTGGATGAACCTTCCTCTTATTAGAGCTTCGCGACTGTATATATTAGACTGTGGATATAGTACAAGATAAAGTACTTCTTCCTCCTTCCCCAAACTTTATCAATCCATACTTTCACGCCTTCCATACACGTGCACAACCAAACTTGCTGGTGTCTTTTTCTTAGGCTGAGCCTTTCGCTTCAAGATTATCATTGGTAGCAGCTTAAAATGCCATCAGCTTTACACGCAAGTACTTCAATGTAGTGTTTTTTCCATGTCCACTGGTGTTCACAACACACTGTTTTCATCTTTCTCAGCGACTGTCCTATTTGAGCAGAGTTTCGTTCATACTCTCTATCTGTCCCATTTCAGAATTAATTGTTAGATTTTACAATTTGCTTTACGTCTCACGGCGACGGTGGGATAGGAAAGGGCTAAGAGCGGGAAGAAAGCGGCCATAGTCTTAATTCGGGTAAAGCCCCAGCATTTGCCTGGTGTAAAAGTGGGAAACCACGGAAAACCATGATCAGGACTGCCGACAGTGGGGCTCGAATCCACTATCTCCCGGATGCAAGCGCACAGCTGCGCGCTCCTAAGCGCATGGTCAACTCGCCCGGTGATAATGATGATGAACTTCAACGCTTGGCGCTTCATGTTTGTCAGTACAAACTTTTAATTCCGCTTGTAAACATTGCGCGGTGCGAATTGGTTGTTTAAAAAAAGGGAGGGGAAGAAAGAATATTGAATATAAATGTCAGTAGACAGCTCAGTCCGTCGGACTCGCCAGCAGTTGATAATATTCAACTTTTTAGATGTTGGATTTCATTTGTGTCTGCCATCAAGAGTTATTGTATGTCCGTGATATGGGTTTTTATTTCCACATTTATTTTTAACTTTTTTATTTCTGTGAAAAAAGAAGAAGTCTTCTATTCACGATGCAGATATAATAGAATCCACTTCAGTGGTATGTGATATTCAGGAAGCAGCTGTACGGCATTTTGTCCTATGAGACATTCACGTTTGATAACCTCGGTTGGCCACAACACGTCTACGGCCGGAGGATTAAAAAGTTCTTTTTTTTCAACCTCGAGGCTTGCGGACATGTTACATAAAAATCTAGCTCCGTGACCTCGCACACATTCACATGAAACTCGACATAAGTTACAGTATAATGAATGTTAAAAGCTAATTGATATGTGACCAGAAATGAGCAGCACAGATTTCATTAAGGGTACTGTGAAGAATCGCGCCCGCAGTTCACATAAAATCGTAGTTTCTTCTGCTGCACATAGTGTTTTATCTCCTTTTTATTCTTCTTCTTCTTATTATTCTTCTTCTTAATCAGTCAATCAAATCGAGAAATACTAATCTGCAATTAGGGAAGTCGCCCAGGTGGCAGATTCCCTATCTGTTGTTTTCCTAGCCTTTTCTTAAATGATTTCAAATAATTTGGAAATTTATTGAACATCTCCCTTGATAAGTCATTCCAATCCCTAACACCCCTTCCTATAAACGAAGACACCACTCAAACTTATTGGCCTACTAATGTCAGTCCACGCCATCTCTCCGCTGACAGCTCGGAACATACCACTTAGTCGAGCAGCTCGTCTCCTTTCTCCCAAGTCTTCCCAGCCCAAACTTTGCAATATTTTTGTAACGCTACTCTCTTGTCGGAAATCACCCAGAACAAATTGGGCTGCTTTTCTGTAGATTTTCTCCAGTTCTTGAATCAAGTAATCCCGGCGAGAGCCTCATACACTGGAACCATACTCTAGTTGGGGTCTTACCAGAGACTTATATGCCCTCTCCTTTACATCCTTACTACAACCCCTAAACACCCTCTAACATTATGCAAGATCTGTACCCTTTATTTCGAATCCCACTTATGTGATTACTCGAATGAAGATCTTTCCGTACATTCTTCTTCTTCTTCTCTCTCTCTATGTGCATAATATAATGGCGTATGGCATTCGTAGAGACCTGGCGCAAGTCTTAGTTAACAACCCACAGGCGACTTGCGAGTCAGTGAGATGGGCCTTACCTAAGATGAATTCCCCCCCCCCCCCATATTTTTTACTATTTGCTTTTTCGTCGCACCGACACAGATAGGTCTTATGACGACGATGGGATAGGGAAGGCTTAGCAATGGGAAGAAAGCGGCCGTGGCCTTAATTACGATACATCCCCAGCATTTGCCTGGTGTGAAAATGGGAAACCACGGAAAACCATATTAAGGGCTGCCGACAGTGGGATTCGAACCCACTATCTCCCGGATGCAAGCACATAGCTGTGCGCTCCTAACCGCACGGCCAACTCACCCGGTAAGATCAATTCTAGTTAATGAAGACGATACAAACAGCCAATCCCCGAGAAAATTGAATTAACCAATTAAATTTATAATCCCCGATCCTTACTGCAACTCCTAAATAATCCCATAACCATGTGATGAGATCTGTAAACTTTCTTAACAACTTCGTTAATATGGTTACCCCAATGAAGATCATTCCTTGTTGATAGGAAACATGCACGGTATCCACTACCTATTCTAAAGGAAATACACAAGGGTTAAGCTGTGTTTAACATTGCTTCTACCTACTTGTGCTAAGCTTCTAACTTTATATTTCTTTGCCTTTGGGACTGAGATGCAATCAAGATAATTACACAAATATGGAGTTTAGGAGAAGAAGAGACAAGGACTCATGGGCGGAGGAACAGAACCTCACTCACTCGTTGCGTGTGAATGAATACTGGGCTAAAAGGATAGCCAACATATACTGTTGATTCCCGGTCGTCGTAAGCGACCTACTCTCTGATTATATCAATAAAAATTATATGCCTGTTTTATAGAGATGATAACTATGACACAGGGAGTTGCATACATATATGATAACCCAGACATCATAATGAAAATGAAAACCTACAACCTGTTTTCCAGTCATTTACCGGGTCAGGGATGTAATGAATGAAGCAGATATAGGCTATTAGTACGATGGGGACGCCACTCCCAAAGTGAATTATTAATGACTGATATATGCTATGAAATGAGAATGGAGAGTGTTGCTGGAAGGAAAGATGACAGGGAAAACCGGAGTACCCGGAGAAAAACCTGTCCCGCCTCCGCTTTGTCCAACACAAATCTCACATGGAACGACCGGGATTTGAACCGCAGTATCCAGCGGCGAGAGGCCGACGCGCTGCCGTCTGAACCACGGAGGCTCTAGACATAATCATCATTATTATTGTATTTTTTAATATATAATTAACAATTTTGGGTTCATTAGCTTCTGCGGTACAATGTACGGTACATGGGAGAAGTACTATTTAATACATACGCACATATGCTTCATACATACTGGTATATACTTACGTTGTACCGGGCGAGTTGGTCGTGCGGTTAGAGGCACGCGGCTGTAAGCTTGCATCCGGGAGATAGTAGGTTCGATTCCTACTGTCGGCAGTCCTGAATGTGGTTGTCCGTGGTTTCCCATTTTCACGCCAGGCGAATGCTGGGGCTGTACCGTAATTAAGGCCACCGCCGCTTTCTTCCCATTCCTATGCCTTTCATATCCCATCGTCGCCATACGACCTATCTGTGTCGGTGCGACGTAAAGCCACTAGCAGAAAAAAATACCTTGTTGACAAATAAATTTGACAGATATTTATAGGATATTTACTAAACATAAATAGTCAAACTTATTAGTGAACGATTTTCATTAGTCCTATGTATATTGTGGATGGTTCATGTCAAACTTCCTTACTATATTGCAAGAGGCCTTTTGTATTTCTCTGTAAGTGAGAGGGCTGGAGATGGAAGTGCTTAAATGCTCCTGTGTAGTGTCTTTGGTGTAATACCATTACATTCAGTTATTATTATTATTAATATTATTATTCATCGCCAGCGCCACTAAGGACTGCGAGATCTCAACTGTTTGTCTTCTCGCAGATCCACTAGATTTTCATCCCTTCGGAGTATGCGTTCTTCCATGCATCAGAATGGACAGGCTTCAGTCGAGTTGGGACTTCTTCTTGATGAATCTGTCTTAACACATTGCTGACCGGATGCTTGAGCTTGTCACATACCCTGTGGACCGGACATTTTTCTACTAAGCATACTAGGGTGCACTTGATTATAAAAATGCAAATAAATATTAAACCAGTCAATCTTTTATCTTTAAAGTTGGTATGGGTACTCTCCAATGCCCCTAGTAGTAGTGGATCTGCCTTTACAAAACCATCTTCAGCGTCAGTTCCTAACACATCATTAATGTTTACATCGTTGTCGTCGTCAGAATCACTTGAATAAATAAGTACACTAGGTAAATTACGGCCTGTAGAGTCTTGAATATCACTTCCAATATCACTCTCACATTCAGCTTCCACTAATTCATTGCACTGTTTCCATTTGAACGATCATCGGCATATAATTCTTCTAAAATATCGTCAGCTAACATCGTATTCCGCGGGCGCTCCATCTTGTCATTGACTGAACCGGCAGAAAGAAAGTCGACGTTTCGAAACTAAATCAAAGAATAAAAGAGGCCGTGAATAAAAGAAAAGTGGCAGATATACATCTACGATTTATTCTACTCAATGTGCACGTTCGAAATAGTTCAAGATATGGTCAAGAGATGTCACAGGAAGACTGAAAACAATGTCGTGAATAAAACCGAGATTTCTCGGGGCCCGTCACCCATGTCTTAACTTTGTGCTTGAGTGGTGCCTGGAGTTGAATGTCTGTTTCTGTAATTCAATTCTATAAAAAACATTTATCGATTTCCACCAACCAAGGAGGAATCGTATTGAGACATCTGAAACAGGATAACAAACGTTTACAGATTCTTTCAGCTGGCAATGCAATCTGAAGAGGTGAGCGTAAAATGTTATCCTTCTTTTCCACATTACGCTTTGTAGCTTTTTGGTGTGTGAGGTTTTTTTTTATAAGTTGCTCCGAAGTCTGTAAACACCATCTTTCGGATTGAGACCAAGAATATTTCGGATAATCCTCCTTACCTTAATTGCCAGATTTTCAACCAGGCTATGTGTTCGAAGTGTTAAACATTCTACTGCATATATTGCTTCAGGTCTAATTATAGGTTGATAATGTGTAATTTTTGCATTTCGAGAGACAAGACCTTTTGTTATAACGTTTTAAGCAAGTCAAGGCTTTTTCAAACATTACTGTTCTTCTTCTTTCGATTCGGCCAGCTAAGGACCACGTCATTTCAACTGTTTCTTGCTGCTTCGAGCTTTAACATCCTCCCAGTACTTTCGCATTAGTTCTCGATGCCGATGCTTACTTTCTTTACTGCACTTCTTGCCTGTTGGAAGTCACGTTTTTCTTGGAAACATCGGTGTCTTGTTATTCTTTCTTTCTTTCTTTCTTTCTTTCTTTCTTTCATTCTTTCTTTCTTTCTTTCTTTCTTTCGCTGTGGCGGTTTACCGATCATGCGACGGACACTTGTCAAATTCTCCCGACCTTTATTGCTGTGATGGGAAGGTACTTGTCGTACGGCAGGTGTTCAGAATGACAGCCTTCTGCATTCTTGTGGGAGTGTATAGGCGAAGTGTGTGCAGGTGTTGTTGCAGCTTGTTGTGCACAACTTCTGTGGCGGAGATAATGAAGGGCCACACTATTGCCAGGCCCATTTTTCACAGTATTCGAACTGCATCTGCGAGGTTGGTGTACTGTACTCTTTCATCTTCTGGACATAGACCTGATGTATATTGTTATCAAAAGGTACTGCCACATATAGCAGATAAGTTTTCCTGAGATGTTTCTCAATAAGGACAATATTCGGTGTGTTTGATCTTTCGTTTTAGATCACTTCAGATGGTCTGTACTCATAATATGGGATTTTCTCATCCATGTGTTCCGACTTGATTCCCGGCCCATGACGCACGATTTTCGCTGCATTTCATGCCAGTGAGTATATAATTCTTGACCACCTGCCATGGCTTTGGATGCATCCACATTATGCTCCACCATCTCAGCTGTTTCTTCTCATCTACAACTTTCGCTCACTTCTCCTTAAAATTATACATGCGGTAGTTACGGATGCTTTTGACTCTATCCTGGATTTCTATCAAGAACCCTTCTGTTTCTCCGTGGAGGTAGCCGTATTTTATCCCGAGTGGACTTCAGTATGTCAAAAGGTGGTTGCCTTAGAGAGGATATGCGCCATAGAGTTCTTTCTGCTTCCAGGCAAGCTGTAGTTGTTCTGTGTTGGCGAATTTTGGAGGAGGAGTTGGCATGCTTTTAAGGAAATTAGCCGACCTTAGATTCCTTTTCCCTACATGTCCCAACTCGCAAAGCCAGGATATATCCACCCCTTCATATTCCGTATTCCTGAATCTCTCTTGTTCAAAGAAGTTCATTTTTCCGCATTCCAACCCTCCTTAACTCTTTATCTTCTGAAAGGAACTTGGACGTTTTTCTTCGTATGCCTCCTTTAATCGATCCATCCTGGTCTTAACCTACCTCATTTCCTTCGTATTCTTTTTTTCTCGTCCCATTGCTGTCCTCTCTATTGTACTTAATGTAATATTTTTTTTACTGTACTATACCGTTACTTATGTGTCATATCTGTATTTATCTTACTGTGCCTAGCTATAAGTTCTTCTCTTCATTTTACATTCAATCTTTAATTTTCCTAGTTATTTTCTTTTTTCTTTACGTTTTATTGTTAATTGTTGTGTCTCTACAGTTATTTTGTTAGTTTTTTTATTTTCTTCCCCCACTTTTGTCATTAGATGATGTTTCTTCACTGCTCTTTCATATTTTAAATGTTTACATTGTGCTACCCTATTGTAAATAAATTTTTTCAATGCGCCACTCCGTAATTCGGCATCTCGTTGTTTTGGTTTCCCAAATAAATAAATAAATAAATAAATAAATAAATAAAGCTATTGAGTAAAGTTTATTCTTGCTGTTATTATTATTATTATTATTATTATTATTATTATTATTATTATTATTATTATTATTATTATTAGACATTGCATCCGGGAGATAGTAGGTTCGAATCCCACTATCGGCAGCCCTGAAGATGGTTTTCCGTGGTTTCCCATTTTCACACCAGGCAAATGCTGGGGCTGTACCTTAATTAAGGCCACGGCCGCTTCCTTCCAACTCCTAGGCCTTTCCTATCCCATCGTCGCCATAAGACCTATCTGTGTCGGTGCGACGTAAAGCCCCTAGCAATAAATATTATTAGACAAAAAGTTAGTTGCAAATACAGGTTTTTGAAGTCCCATAGTTAATTTGCAGAGGCTTGCAGACTGAATACAGAAAGGAATAATAGTCTATAATGTAGATATGTGTCAATAAAGAAAATTAGATGAGGCCCTTCGAGGAATTCTGTGTGTTCGTGTATCCATTTGATCGAGTTTTGAGTTGTCCTAGCCCTGGGTAAAGTTTGTAGTCTCGAGGGATGTGGGAGGAAACCTTGTAATGACTGCGGTGTCCGCTCTCACGGAGCAGGAAGTGGAACCGCAACAACGTCACTTCCGTTGTCAAATTACATTAGCTCCACCACTTAGAAAGACGTGCATCAGACCTTCGCTCAACTGCTGTTCTATAGACAACCACATTGGAGACCCGGGATAATTTGTTAAAGGACACAGGGCGTGCATCAAACGTCCACCTGTCACCGTCAAACACTGGTCAACTTATGACTGTGGTGTTACCTGTTCCCGACGACAATATGAAAGATGAATTATACAGTTTATCATAGTGTATTTATCCCTCTCCGTCCGACTCGTTGGATGAACAGTCAGCGTACTGGCCTTCGGTTCAGAGGGTCCCGGGTTCGATTCCCGGCCGGGTCGGGGATTTTAACCTTAATTCCAATGGCACGGGGGCTGCCTGTATGTGTTGTCTTCATCATCATTTCATTCTCATCATCACGCGCAGGTCGCCTACGGGTGTCAAGTAGAAAGACCTGCACCTGGCGAGCCGAACCCGTCCTGGGATATCCCGGCACTAAAAGCCATACGACATTTCATTTCATATCCCTCTCCGGCTCAAATTTATTTGACACATGAACAAGGACATTCTTGAAAGTCCCCTTCAGATAATTATGAATAAAGTGTCTGTGCAAAAATCCACACAATTTTAGGAAAAAATAAATAAAATAGAACAGTGATTCCTAAGGGAATTGAAAGAGTTATTTAGAAAATTCACAGAAAACATGAAAGTTAGTGATTTCAATTGGAATCATAGGCCTGGAGAGAGATATGAGCAGGAAATAAAATGTCATGATTCAACAGCTCCGAAGTGCCATGGGCTGTCAAGCAACCACCGCCCAGCTCGAAGGCCTGCAGATTACGAGGTGCCATGTGGTCAGCACGACGAATCCTCTCGGTCGTTATGCTTGGCTTTCTAGACCGGGGTCGCTATCTCACCATCAGATAGGCTGAGTGTACCTCGAACTTAAATCAGGATAAAACATCCCTGACCCGGCCGGGAATAGAACTCGGGGCCTATCTCTACATCGCCGGGGCCGGTTATTTAATAGCACGGTAGAGCGATTACCTCGCCGTGAAGGAACTCTGTATGCCAACAACCATTGTTTAGCACGTAATGTTACAAAGCCTGCTTTGTAACTGAATCGAACAGAGCGGCCCGCAGCTAGCAAGTGAAGTTCGTCACCCCTCTTCCAAACAAGCTGAGAACGATAAAAGGTACTATTTCCCTTTGTTGCCTTCGGATGGGCCATGGTATAGCAACGCACTTCTTACTGAAGGGAGATGCCTCTTCCCCGTGGTGTATTTGCCGCGGTCATCTTACCGTGATACACACATCCTTACGAAGTGCGTGGATCTGGCTGATCCGCGTCGTAGTCGAAAACTTCAGAGTACCATCTCCCTCATCCTACGAGATGACTAGCCGTCAGTAGACCACGTTGTGATGTTTGGAACATCACAGCACATGATAAATTATTGAACTGTCTAATTAATTGATAATATGTATATATTTAATCACTGATAGGTCATTTTTAAATTAATATGTATATATAGGGTTTTAATCATCCATTTCACATCATTTCATTTCTTTGTATCGTGGCTATAACGTATTCTGAACGAACCACATATTGGGTAAAGTATTTCAACATCATTCATATTAATAGCTTGCAGTAAATTTTCCAATAGCCGTTGTGAGGTGACCAGAGTCAGCAGGCTAATTTCAGCCCATTTCCAGGAAAAGTACGTCATCAAGGTTACGAGAGACCTTACCCTCTCCACTTTCTGAAGAGACAGTTGAAACATTATGAACGCCGACTTTTCGAAGTTCGCTACCTGACGCTTTGATTTCGCGGGAAAGTTCAGCCTATGTGAATGGACGTAATGAAGTAACGTGATGGATTCACAGCAATACATAGGAGAAGGGATGAGACCTCGAATCTTGCTGGACCATGTGATATGGCTGATGGAGGGAGACTTTTGACGGCTATATACCCGCCGACAAGAGCTGGAGAGGACATTCTTATTCTTACTCTTAGACACAGAGATACTCTTGGAGGACACTCTTACTACGATTCTACGACTGTACTTCGGAGAAGATTTTAACTTAGTTCGCTTCGCATCTGAGTATATACTACTCAAAAGTTAACTCAATGACGAGAGGTAGTCAACGGGAGACCGGTTTTGACTAGTATACACTAGTCACACATCTGTGGGCTGAGTGGGTACGTCACAACGTCATCCGTTTTATTAGGGTTAGTGACCTGTTTTATCATGTTTGAAAGCGAGTTTTCTAATTTATTTTTAATACGGTTTAAGCTTTGACTACTCCGTTTTAGTTAGTCGGTATGTATTTAAATGCGTTATTTAACTTTTAATTTGAATGATATATATATATGATTTCAATTCAAGGCAATCCTGTTCTATTTTAATCAATTTTTCTATCATTTTATAAGAAAATAAGGCATCGCGAATTAGATCCACTGATTATTTTAAATTCATAATCATTTTTCATCATCGTTTGTTTTAATTTATAATCAGTTGATAAATTTTAAAATTTTAATTATTACAATTCGTTTCACCTCGTACTATTAGGTGCCGATGTCCCTTTAAATAACAAGCATTACCATTTTGAAATTAAGTGCGCTCGATTTTCTGAAGAAGTTCTTGCCCATTTTTCTAAATAATCACTGTGCTTAATTTTTAAGGCGACACACCGGAGATAAAAATCGATATTTTGGACAATTAGGTGACATTTTTTTAATGACTGAAATTTAAAGGATTGAGTTCCTTTTTTCTTGTCACCAAGTTATTCCGCTAAATTCAAACAATTTATCACTGTAATAATGCGTTGGTTGCCAATTGTAATGTTACATTTAAATCTCATTTTTCTCCCATGATATTCTGCCAAATGTAACAAAATTTGTATGGTATATGTATCACAGCTATATTAAGAATATTGGAATTTTTGATTGCAGAGTTTTTCAAATACTAGGGATTTTTAAGTCGAAAATTTTAGAACGTAAAAATTATACAAACTTTAGCACGATATATCTCCTCATATAAATTATTTACAGAGAAATCGATGCGTAGTGCTTTTAAAAGAAGTATTATGTACCTAATTACGAATTCACATTAATATGTTAATTACATTTCGTGAAGAAAATTGAATTAAAAAATTTAAAAATTATATTTGGAAAAACTATTAATTGTATATGCAATAAATGTTCATGATATCTCTACTTTTATGTAGGTGACATTACTACAAAATTTCCTGAAAATCCATGCATTAGGTAAAAATATATTTTAATCTCCGGAGTGTCGCCTTAATCCCCGTAATTTTAAGGTAGAAAACAATGTAGTTCAGTTTTAAAATACGAAATTAGTATCTTCATATCAGCTCATATTGACACCCTGAAAAGTACCTGTTGTAGGTTTGATTATAAGTCCCAAGATAACCGTATCGGTCTACTTGAGGTGGACATCTTAGCTGAATAACGCTTTGTGTATATAAGGATCCCATTCCTCTCGGTTTTTCAAGATCACTTCCGGTTTTCAGTAAAATGTACCGATAAACTTCATTCGGGACGAAAATTTTCCGATTTTTCGTTTTCTATAATTATCGGCTTCAAGGAGGTATTAAACCATATATCATTCAGAAGCGCTAATATTTGAAAAGTCTTAACAAAATTAAGTTATCATTCAGTCCAAGGAAAAATTGTGACATAGTTTAGGAAAATAGTATGTATATTCTATGTTGCTATTAATTGTTTATAAATTGTTATTAATATCCTACCTCTTCACTAAAAACAGTGTTCCTTTTCAGTACAACCAGCAAATCCAAGTAGTTATAGTCCTAAGTTAAAGGTTGTTTTAATAATCAAAAGCCGTAATTTTTATATTTCTTCAATTTTTCATTATGCACAGTTTTCCATTAAACATTTTCTTCTTCAAATTCTAAAACTGTTCTATTAAAAAAGGTAAACTTGTGCTTAAAATTCTAAATGATTCAGATTGGCTGAAATTACATAAAATATTTTCAGGAAAAGGTTCGAATTAATAGAACAAAGGATTCCAGAGGAAAGGTACGTTGTACTTGAGAGGAATTAATTCGTGAGAAGATGTGTTAAACAAATGACCTGCACTATCAGTATATGAACTCAGTCGATACACTGAGATAATCTGTATAGATTCAAATGCTCAGAACAGCATGAAAATATTAAGATTTTGGTCTGAAATTTGGCATGGGGGTGATTAGACCTTTTTAAATAAAATGGCATGAAAAATAGAAAAATGAATTCATTCCCGATTATTCCGGTTAACGCTCCTTAAATTTGCTGCGACGCGTGACGCTAGCATGAATAAAATGTAGCCGGAGGCTGGTTGCATACTCAACAGCTCCATCATTAACTGTCGTAGATCCTTATTATTCCTTCGATGTCGCATACATCCATCATGAAAGCTCCATTGCCAACAGTATATCGCTAAAACTGCAGGTTGTCATTCTTGCAAGCTGCACACATTTACTGCAGGTGGTACTGGCCTGTGTTGTATTGGCTGAAGGCTTGAAGAAAAATTCTGAACAGGAAAATGCATTTTCAACAAGGGTTTGGAAGAATGGAGTCTTGTAACTGCAATTGGTGCGAAGTGGAAAAAGTGTACGTACAGGCATTGAATGTGATCAAAAATGACCACTTACAATATAAAATTAATGCAATTGTTAGTTTCTGCTTGACAATATCCGGATGAAAAATTTCAGTTGTATGTGGAGTGATGTAAGGAACAGGGTAATAATAATAATAATAATAATAATAATAATAATAATAATAATAATAATAATAATAATAATAATAATAAATTAAGGCCATGGCAGCTTCCTTCCCTTTCATGTTATATTTATGTTGTATACTGTATCGAGCAGAGTGACCCCGCTTGATTATGCGCTACGGCTGTAGAACCAAGCTTCTGTTCATAAGACTACAAGTTGTATTCCTGGCCGGGCGGGGATTTTTAATCTCGTTCGATTAATTGCTCTAGCTCGCTGACTTGGCGTTTGTGGTGGTCTAAATACACATCTCCATTTACGAACAACGCAAACACTGCCAACCACAACAGAACCAATGGCGAATACCGCCTTCTGTGAAATGTTGGTGTCAGGATGGGCATCCTTCCGTAAAACTGGGCTAACGGAAATTAGTGCCTGTCCCAGATAATTGAAAGAAAGCGATATGTGAAATATTGCAGCTTAGAGCTT
Source organism: Anabrus simplex (assembly GCF_040414725.1). NCBI lineage: Eukaryota > Metazoa > Arthropoda > Insecta > Orthoptera > Tettigoniidae > Anabrus > Anabrus simplex. Next base: position 44,939,244 of record NC_090275.1, read on the forward strand.
TGACCGGTAAGTTTCTGCCATTTAAGGTCCAATATTATGCGAGATCCTTCAAAGAATTCTTGATCTTAATGATAAATGCGCTGAGGGTCAGTATCACTCCAGCAACATTATCACATAGTAGTCGTGGTGGCCATAGGTTCAGAAGGCTACGGCTTCAATGCCCGGTCGGACTAGGAATTTTGATGCGAACAGTCAATTTCTCTGGCTTGGGGACTGAGTTTTTGTGTTGATCATAATGCACATTTCTCCATCTACAAACAGTGCATCACGCTACCCACCACTTCAGAAATATGCAGTGAATATATCGCTCCACATATGGTTGGCATCTGGCTGCAAAAGTCAGACACCTCTACATGAAGTCCCGACCCCAAGAAACTGGGAAAATGCTGAGGGGAGTACGAGATTAAATTCTCACGTTCTGGTACTCTTGAAGCAGTTTAACAGTTCTGATAGTGCCAAGAAGTGAACCCGGGACAACTACTCCTTTCAAAATACCAATTTCTTCTCTAATCCACACTTTATATTTTTGTTGCTAATGCAAGACGTGTGTTATTTTACTCTTGTGGTATTACGAATTACTTTGTGGGAGACATTCCTGATTTCATGAAGACGTTAACGTTGTTGCCCAAGTTACTTTGTGTACGAGCTCCTTCATCTTGCCGTCAACACATTCACAAGTTAAATTGTTCGCACCATGATGAGCCACCGTGCGTACGGCCTTCTCATCTGCATAATATTTCCACCCAGCACCAACTAATTCCCGGCCTCCTGAACGAAGTTTGCTTATGTTGCCCCACTTAACGTCGCTGTCAGGAGCGTAGCATAGCCACATTATTGCAGGAGCCCGTGGCTTGGCTTAGTGTAGGCTTGCTGCCTATAGCTTACCTCGAGACCTGAACTGCAGAACGTTACATTTTGACTTTGAAAACCTCTTTTTGGAGGACCTTCTTGGTCAAATTTGACATATGAACAGTGTTATCAGTAGTGAAAGGATTTTGATGTGGAGCACCTCTCCAAAAAATATAGCTATGTTCGAAGAGACAGGTCATTATATTATGTATTTGGGTACTGAAGTGAAGAGAAATAAACACTTTGTTGCACTTTTTTTGTGAGATTACTAAATTTTACCACCTTTTCCCTTCTATTTTATGCTTCAGCACATTTTATCCCCAATTTCATCTGCCTTTTTAAAAGATTAGACAGAATCTTTTTTCTCTTCTTAAAAGATTTTTGTCCGCCTCGTTGATGTAGTGGTTAGTGTGATTAGCTTCCACCCCCGGAGGCCCAAGTTCGATTCCCGGCTCTGCCACGAAATTTGAAAAAGTGGTACGAGGGCTGGAACGGGGTGCACTCAGCCTCGGGAGGTCAAATGAGTAGAGGTGGGTTCGTTTCCCACCTCAGCCATCGTGGAAGTGGTTTTCCGTGGTTTCCCACTTCTCCTCCAGGCAAATGCCGGGATGGTACCTAACTTAAGGCCACGGTCGCTTCCTACTCTCTTCCTTGTCTTCCCATCTCCCCCACAAGACCCCTGTTCAGCACCCAGTTGTATCCCCCGACCCAATGTCTCACGCTCCAGGACCCTGCCCTTGAGGCGGTAGAAGTGGGATCGCTAGCTGAGTCCGAGAGAAGAACCAACCCTGTGGGGTAAATAGATTAAGGAAGAAAGAACTTTTTTTACAATTTTGTTCAATGAGAAGGAAAAGTCAATAAATATATATTAAAGTATAATTTATGGAAACCACCAGTAATTCATATCTCAGGAAGAATGGCCAATATGCTGCTGTGAAATCAAATTCAAATTAAACAATGATACTGCAACAATTTAAACTAAGTATGTTTAGTACTACCATGAATGTAACGGTTCCATCCATCGTCTGTGTACTGTCTTCTTGGCCGTGTTAAGTGTTTTGCCAGTGTTTTTATGCTATTTGTTTTACGTCGCACCGACACAGATAAGTCCTATGGCGACGATGAGATAGGAAAGGCCTAGGAATGGGAAGGAAGCAGCCGTGGCCTTCACTAAGGTACAGCCCCAGCATTTACCTGGTGTAAAATGGGAAACCACGGAAAACCATTTTCAGAGGGTGCCGACAGTGGGGTTCGAACCCACTATCACCCGGATGTAAGTTCAGAGCTGCGCGCCCCTAACCGCACGGCCAACTCGCTCGGTGTTTTACCACTCTGAACCAGAACATATTTTTCCCAAAAAGTATAATCATGCCAAAGGTTAAGGAGAAATAGAAGAGGAAGAAGTTGTATGCACTTTCGGAAGTATTCAAGATGCAATTTATCGAAACAGATGGAATCATTCTTCAATGTGCCGTCTGCGAAATAAATATTGCAATCGATAATGAGCATCAATAAATAGAATGAACATCCAGTACAGCAAACATGTAAAGAACATTGAACTTCATAAGTCGAAACCTAAACAAACTATCTGATACACGCCTTCGCTTCAGGATCCAAAAAGCAGCGATCTCAGCTTGAGTTCAGTGCAGTTCTTGCCATGGCATTAATCCAGTCAGAAATTTCAGTCCACAAGGTAAACAATCATGCATTCAAATCATTCATTGAGAAGTACAGTACCGGGTGAGAGGACTCTGCGAATCAATTATATACAGCCAATTTATAGAAGAAGCAGTCAGCAAACATGAAGTGGAATTAATTTGAGATGAAATTACCCTTTTTGCAGTGCCTGATGTGATTCAGAACTTGGAAGAACTTGATGAGTGTTAGGGAGAATCTTGATGGATTTGCTAAAGAAAAATTAAATTTGAGGAACAATCCAGATGTGGAAACCTTTGCAACTTCGACTGAACTCCCTTTACGAGAGCTGACGAGATATGCCGCATTGGTTTCTGTAGATGTCGAGCACTGTTTCTCTCTATATAAGAATCTACTGAGCTCAAAGCGCCAGTGACTTACTGTCAAAAACATTGAAATATTGTGTGCAATTCAATATAAAAAGTGTATTAATTATTAGAACCCAAGAAATGGGTTAAGGAAAGTTCATGTTACTGATTTAAACCTTAATAATGTGATTTCACCAGCATCTTTCCGTATGTTTTTACAGAACCTTCCCCCCTTCTGACCATACTTTCCACCTTAAAATCCTTTCCCTAGTTATCAATATCAGTATTGCGCACGCGTCTATTCTGCCGTGATCATAGTTACCATAAACGTTTGTTAAGGACAATATCAGAATGAGAAAAGTTGTTTCGTTTATCTATCCGTGCATTTTAACCACTGTTATGGCAAATGATAATTGTCTGTTTTAATGATAAATCATTTCGAGTGACTATTTCTAGCCTGGTGAAAACCTTGTAAGGCAGCCCCTCCGACAAGCGTGGGCGTGTGTGAGAACTGCGTGTTATTGTATTGGAGGATTGGAGTTGTAGGAATGATAGAGACAGTACAAATACCCAGTCACCGAGCGAAGGGAAATAATTGTTTAAGTCTAAAATCTCCGACGCTGCTGGAAATGGAACCTGCGGCCCTCTGAACAGAAGGTAACTACGCTAACCATTCAGCCAAGGCGTCGGACGTCTGGTTTAATGCAGCAGTAATATTAGTAATAACTAGTCTATAAACCTATTGTACGTAGTTATGCTATTTTTTCTCCATGGCTAAATGGTTAGCGTTCTGGCCTTTGGTCAGAGGGGTCCGGTTTCGGGAGGGTCGGGAATTTTAACCATAATTAGTTAATTCCGCTGGCACGAGGGCTGGGTGTATGTGTCGTCTTCATCATCATTTCATCCTCATCACGACGCAAATGACCTGCATCTGGCGAGCCAAACTTGCCCTCGGATACCCCCGGCACTGAAAGCCATACGCCATTTCATGCTATTTTCTATCCCTTATTAACTCTAAAGTTCCTCGCGTTAACTCTCGACTTTCTGTTATGTGTGAAATCTCTGTTATGACAGTTTCTCACAGACACTGTACGGGGTCTGTAAGTTATTTCACTCTACTCTGAGGAAAATAATGTCTCTGGATCTCAGTGACCCCCTTCAGAAATTTGTTCTTACTCACGTAAGCAATATCATTTTAAATGTATGTGTACTGGAACATAACTCAGTGGGTTTGCTGGAACATCAAGGGATGGTGACACCAACACACTCTGGAGCACCACATTGACCGTCGTTGAACAGCTCCCATTGTCGACTGGGCCTAACATAGCGGATGCACTCCCTCACAGTGGCTACCTGTACTTTGTATTATTGCTCCTCCACACATCAGGGGACAGTAAGCCCTTACCCTCCTGCGGTGTAGGACTAAAATGATACTCCTTTCATCATGACGCCAACCAGCTTTCTACAACCAGGTTGAAATCCACAATACCAGCATACAAAACGGCTATGGATCTTACAGCCCCTCAATTCAACCTCCGAAATGCCTGGAGAAACTAATGGAAGGGTTGAACTGATCACGTCGTGGCCTTATTCAAATCTGTGAACCAACGACAGGACTGGCTGGTTTCCATCTGTCTCGGACAGTCTGGTGAAGACTGAAGGTAATTTAGTGTGGCACTGCTCAGTAGGGTTTAGATAGGCTCTCCTAGATGAGACTGTGGTTTTGAAATGCAGACTATCAAGCATATCCTGTAGGATTTCCTTCTGCACCCGTATCCCGATTCCTTGAATGAGTTACACTCAGTAACTCCTGAAGCAATCACATCGATTACAGAACTTTCAATCCAAATATGAAAGTATCGTCGTAATGCTGTAAATTGTATATTTTTTTAAACACTTTTCTTATTGTTTTGTATGAATCATGCGATTAAATAAATAAATAAATAAATGGGCCGATGGTCTCCAGTAAGGCCCCTTTAAACAAGCAAAATAAATAAATCTATATAAAAATCGTTTACGACCGTGTGTCTGTACATTGGCTATTTTGGCGAAATTTCCGTACAGTTATCCGTTTCAGGTGTAATAATGACCATCCGCGTATTTTTTTATCTTGGTTGGTTGGTTTGGTTTGGTTGGTTGGTTGGTTGGTTGGTTGGTTGGTTGGTTGGTTGGTTGGTTGGTTGGTTGGTTGGTTGGTTGGTTGGTTGGTTGGTTGGTTGGTTGGTTGGTTGGTTGGTTGGTTGGTTGGTTGGTTGGTTGGTTGGTTGGTTGGTTGGTTGGTTGGTTGGTTGGTTGGTTGGTTGGTTGGTTGGTTGGTTGGTTGGTTGGTTGGTTGGTTGGTTGGTTGGTTGGTTGGTTGGTTGGTTGGTTGGTTGGTTGGTTGGTTGGTTGGTTGGTTGGTTGGTTGGTTGGTTGGTTGGTTGGTTGGTTGGTTGGTTGGTTGGTTGGTTGGTTGGTTGGTTGGTTGGTTGGTTGGTTGGTTGGTTGGTTGGTTGGTTGGTTGGTTGGTTGGTTGGTTGGTTGGTTGGTTGGTTGGTTGGTTGGTTGGTTGGTTGGTTGGTTGGTTGGTTGGTTGGTTGGTTGGTTGGTTGGTTGGTTGGTTGGTTGGTTGGTTGGTTGGTTGGTTGGTTGGTTGGTTGGTTGGTTGGTTGGTTGGTTGGTTGGTTGGTTGGTTGGTTGGTTGGTTGGTTGGTTGGTTGGTTGGTTGGTTGGTTGGTTGGTTGGTTGGTTGGTTGGTTGGTTGGTTGGTTGGTTGGTTGGTTGGTTGGTTGGTTGGTTGGTTGGTTGGTTGGTTGGTTGGTTGGTTGGTTGGTTGGTTGGTTGGTTGGTTGGTTGGTTGGTTGGTTGGTTGGTTGGTTGGTTGGTTGGTTGGTTGGTTGGTTGGTTGGTTGGTTGGTTGGTTGGTTGGTTGGTTGGTTGGTTGGTTGGTTGGTTGGTTGGTTGGTTGGTTGGTTGGTTGGTTGGTTGGTTGGTTGGTTGGTTGGTTGGTTGGTTGGTTGGTTGGTTGGTTGGTTGGTTGGTTGGTTGGTTGGTTGGTTGGTTGGTTGGTTGGTTGGTTGGTTGGTTGGTTGGTTGGTTGGTTGGTTGGTTGGTTGGTTGGTTGGTTGGTTGGTTGGTTGGTTGGTTGGTTGGTTGGTTGGTTGGTTGGTTGGTTGGTTGGTTGGTTGGTTGGTTGGTTGGTTGGTTGGTTGGTTGGTTGGTTGGTTGGTTGGTTGGTTGGTTGGTTGGTTGGTTGGTTGGTTGGTTGGTTGGTTGGTTGGTTGGTTGGTTGGTTGGTTGGTTGGTTGGTTGGTTGGTTGGTTGGTTGGTTGGTTGGTTGGTTGGTTGGTTGGTTGGTTGGTTGGTTGGTTGGTTGGTTGGTTGGTTGGTTGGTTGGTTGGTTGGTTGGTTGGTTGGTTGGTTGGTTGGTTGGTTGGTTGGTTGGTTGGTTGGTTGGTTGGTTGGTTGGTTGGTTGGTTGGTTGGTTGGTTGGTTGGTTGGTTGGTTGGTTGGTTGGTTGGTTGGTTGGTTGGTTGGTTGGTTGGTTGGTTGGTTGGTTGGTTGGTTGGTTGGTTGGTTGGTTGGTTGGTTGGTTGGTTGGTTGGTTGGTTGGTTGGTTGGTTGGTTGGTTGGTTGGTTGGTTGGTTGGTTGGTTGGTTGGTTGGTTGGTTGGTTGGTTGGTTGGTTGGTTGGTTGGTTGGTTGGTTGGTTGGTTGGTTGGTTGGTTGGTTGGTTGGTTGGTTGGTTGGTTGGTTGGTTGGTTGGTTGGTTGGTTGGTTGGTTGGTTGGTTGGTTGGTTGGTTGGTTGGTTGGTTGGTTGGTTGGTTGGTTGGTTGGTTGGTTGGTTGGTTGGTTGGTTGGTTGGTTGGTTGGTTGGTTGGTTGGTTGGTTGGTTGGTTGGTTGGTTGGTTGGTTGGTTGGTTGGTTGGTTGGTTGGTTGGTTGGTTGGTTGGTTGGTTGGTTGGTTGGTTGGTTGGTTTTCTTCCAAACTTCATATTTAGAATCCACCTGTCCTTGGTAGGTTTTAGGATCCTTATTGTTTCTAAATCCATGAATTGACTGGGGGTTTATACGAAACCAAATACCATGGAGATGAATATAAATAAAAGTAGAAAGAGAGAAAGAATTTTATACAATACTAGCTAATTTTTTCTGTATTCTAAGAAACATGTGGAAGAAAGAAATTAAAATGAGATTAGCAATAACTGAAAGTAATACCAGTGTTAGTAAATGATAGTAAATGTAATGTAGATGAGTATGAGGATAGACAAGTAATTTGTAACTATAAGTATTCTTAGAGGAATGAGAGGTAGCATGGAAATAGAAAAATGTAATAAGCAAAACATGATGACAATGTAAGTTACAAGCGCAGCAGAGAGGTAATATTATGACTGTACAACAAGAGATCTCGGAAATAGCAGATATGTATGAGTTAATAAGAACGATATTTGGTAACCATATAAGTATATAATACAACTTTATAGAACATTATAGAGTTTAAGTCGCTAAGAAGTAAGGGCGACAATAGTTATAAGTTTAGCATTATGTTTCTCTTATAGTTGTTCAGTGTTCCTTCATACATTAGGTATTGTATGTTTCTAATTAGTAGATTTAGTTCATTAATGTGTTAGCAGTAATGTGTTCCCTACAATGAGGTTGTTTGCTGTTTGTTAGCCTGTTTTATTTTGCTTTGGGATTGTTAGTTAGTTCGTTTTGGCTGCTGTAGTACAGTAGAGTTGGGAGAGGAGGAGATAGGCCTAACCTATCTCAAGCCTAGTGTTGACTCAGTACTTCTGCACGTGTAGATTAGAGTAAGGTGTGAACAGTATTAAACCAGAGGAAACAAGTTGTCAATCAGTCAGCGAAATATGAGCCCAGTTATGGATTCCGTCTCGGCACTGGAGTACAGGCGAGACAGCCTACATATTGAGCTAGGTCATCCGCACACATGTGGGCTGTCACACGAAGGAGTGGTGAGGAAACAATATTGATAACTTAAGGGGTCTACGAGGTTTCGATTTCGGAGCCTCATGAGAAGGGTCTGGTCGTGACATCCCTGGGAAGGGTGGTAGGAGTTCCTCACCAGGGGGGATGTCGCGACCAGACAGATTTAGGTTAGATGTAGTATATATTTAATATAAATTTGTCATTTTGATTCTAACTTTTCTTTAATGTTATAACGTAATAAATAAAAATTCGTTCAATTAGTAAGATAAGATAGGGAAGATACATGTTGTCCTAGACTATATTATATTGTTAATGTCTAGGACAAAATAATTCATATTCAGTATAGTAACAACCAATAATTGTAAGAGGGTATTGTAAGCCATGTATCATAATTCAAGGAATTGCATTAAACGAATGCTCTCTCCCCAGCTCCAGGCGATCCGGAATTGGGGGACGGGAGTATTCTATTCTATTCCATTCTATTCTATTCTGTTCTATTCTATTCTATTCTATTCTATTCTATTTTATTCTATTCTATTCTATACGAAACCAAAACCGTGATTTTGCACTCCCAGAAATTATAGACAACCGAACTTTATGGAAATGTACCTGCTTTAATGGAGATCAATTTCCAAACCTTTTTTTTCACGAAGAATGTTCAATTTTGTACATTGTTTATATTAGTACAAAAGCTTATCCATTCAGTACTTTCAAATAGAATTGCATCGATCATCTCATTGTCGGAACTATTTCCCAAACATATAACAGATATTGCATTTCTTATCCTATACTAGTTTTTGTTTCAACCTTCTTATTTTGTATATTTATATCCTTGGTCGTTTTGAGCTACAATATGTATTTTGATCTGACTGTATCATATTACCATCCCGTTCATAAATTCGTGTGTTGTCACTTTCGTCCAGCCGGTCGGCGATGTGATTCCTATCAGACTGAAACAAACCGTATCATTCGCGGGCGTAATTTAATTGAAACGCGAAAGTTTTCTCTTTTTCAAAAAAAAAAAAAAAAAAAAAGGAATTACGCATTACCACCAATCTATTGCAAACTCCGAGCAGTTATGAGCTAGCAAGCGAGCAAATACTGGAAGCGAATCCGGCCAACTCTTCTCCCCGTTTATGAATTTTCTAAATATGGCCAAGTTTTAATCAAATAGCAGTTTGCGTGTGGAGTGAGTCTGTGGTACGCACACAGACACGCGCGCGTATTAAAATCCCTCTTCCATCAGTTAATTTGCCTTACTTCTTCCTTCCCTCCGTTTTTGTCCTGTTTTGTTTTTATTTCTGTAAGTACAAGCTGTACTGTATGCGATAGCCAGAAACTTGGGATTCTGAATGTATTTGTATACTCTTATACCTGGAACTGTGGTAATATTATATAAACACATCTTGTGATTAATGCACTGCTGCTCCTTTGCATAGAGTTATAGCAGGTTCTTGTAGCATGTCCAGGAGTTCTTAACAGTGTTGCCAACTCTCGAACACAAGAAGTAGCTAAACTGTATTAAAAATATAGACAAAAGTGGCGAAAATTACAGACTGAAATAGCTTTAAAAATTGGGCTAGACGAACTCACACAGTTATTGAAAAATACGGCCTCCTCATCCTGTTATTCGTCTCCAAGACAGAAAATGTAAATCGGAAAACAAGTAGAAGTCTGATATGGTGGTTGATGGGGATTTATATGAATAAGGGTTGGACCGAGGAATTAGACAATAGAACGTGTGTTGTGTGTCGAGGTGAGAGAAGATTTCCACCTGCTGAAAGTGTGTAAGAAAATGCAAGAAGTGAAAATGAAATTCCTGAACTATTGTGAGTTATCCTTGTTTGCCAAGGAAGGGAATGATCATAGGGTTATGTGTTATTTGATGAAGGAATGGAAGACGAATAGTAATATTGGCAGAATTTTTTAAAGTAGTGGGGAAGTTTTGTATAGTTAGGCTGAAAGACAAGTACATGGTATAATAGATAAGGGATACACCAGCTCAGCACAGTGTTGATAGAGGAACCCCCTAGCTTCAGGTTTTCCCAACAGGGAAAGGTACGCGTGCCTGGGTGTCTGCATCCCGATATGATAGGGGTGGGGACGTGCCATAAGGTTCATAGTGGCTATCCTTATATCCAGATGGAGTCTCGTTTCGCCGAAGTACTCTTAGGTTCCGCTCTCTAGCTAGTGGTCTTCCATGGAGGTTGAGGGGAAGGAAGACCGAAGGAGTCGTCCCTCCAAGTCACTGGAGAGAGATGACACCCAGGCTAGCGCATGCCACCTCCCTCGGTTTAAGCGGGAGACTCACTATTTTGATTCTTTCTCCCTTTCTCCCTCTCTCCTCATTTTTAGCATATTTACAAAAAAAATCTCAGTTCACTTCAAAGCTTCCCAAAAAATAATTCTGAAAAAATTTAACCTTGAAAGTCGCTCAAAAAGGCCAGTTCTTTGAGTATAAATCTATCTACTCCAGAAAATTATGAAGTGGCCTAAGGCAGTTACAGTGAAACGTCTTGTATTCAAAAGCTCAGATACAGTATATGCAGTATTTCAGTATTTATGAAATACATGCAATATTTCAGAATGTATAAATAAATAAATAAATGAATAAGAGAAATTAAAAGTACAATGTGTTAAATATTCTTCAGAGTTACGATATCAATGATGTGTCGTAAAATGTCAAGATATGTCACCAAAAAATATATCCTGATGTTTAACTTGTGAAAGTTGGCACGTCTGATTTTATTTCGGTAAAGGTAAGAACAAGATAAACTAAATAATTACAAGTTGTATACATGTAAGAAAATTGAAGTGCCGAGTGATCGTGGAGAAAGACGATCGGCTGCGAGTCATTATCACCGAAAGTAATACTCAGAAGAGTTTTCATGCCTAGGACCATCGAAAATTTCACCAAAGCACGTGTTTTGTGGAACATGCAAATGTGATATTTCCATTAAACATGGGGAACGCAATGATTGTCCACGCTGTGGAGAAAGAAAATATCAAGAGCATGGATGTATCGAAGGGCAGTGTAAGATGCTATCGCCTTTTCTTACGATAAAAAGTTACAGTACAAGTGTTACACGGACCTAATGTTTTTTCTCCTTTTTTTGTTTTGTTTAACACAACGTTCTGTTATCTGCATAATATCGCACTCCCAGTGGGTGGGGGACGCAGACGAAGAATACACCCACGGTATCCCCTGCCTGTCGTAAGAGGCGACAAAAAGGGGCCACCAGGGGATGATTAAGAACCGTGAAACTACGTGTGATTAGTACCATCACGCGTCGAACACCATAGGTCGCTTTTACTTGCGAGTAGTACCACTGTGTTAGGAACACAATAGGTTTGTGATTAGTAGCAGCAGAGAGTGGTTCACTGTGGGTTTACGGTATCTGTGACTTACATGCGGAACACCACGGACTTACGTTGCCTGTGATTAGTACCATTATGTGAGCAGAACCACGATTCTGCATTGCTTGTGAGTATTATCCTTATGTGAGGAATACCATGAATTTGTGCTAACTGTGAGTGCTGCCATATTGTGCGACATACCATGGGCCTACAGTGCCTGTGATTAGTACCACTATAGGAAGAACACCATTGTCCTGCTTTACCAGTGATTAGTACAATTTAAGAGGGGCTGGTAAACTGGCTTTAAGACCCCTTTAGATAAATATGGTAGTACCTACGCCATTGTGAATAGGATCCACTGATTGTTATTTTTTACGACCATTTTTCCATTGTCGTTCGTTTTAGAATCTAGTTAGCGGATTCATTTTTGAAATTGTAATTTTCCTTTCTTTCACCTTGTACCATTAGGGTTCAGTGACCTAGCTGTTAACCCCTTTAAACAACAAACATGTGAGACTCGTTGGCCCAACATCCCTGCAATTCACACACCACACATAACACTACCCTCCACCACAATAACACGCAGTTACCTACACATGGCAGATGCCGCCCACCCTCATCGGAGGGTCTGCCTTACAAGGGCTGCAGTCGGCTAGAAATAGCCACACGAAATTATTATTAACAACAAACACCATCATCATCAGCATCATTTTTATGGTAGAGCGGTGTGTTGGAATTCCCTTATAATATTGATGAACAGCACTCTATTTACAAAGAGCGCTGTTGGCGTGTGGGCTCTAATATATTCAATACAGTATTTTATCTATTCTGTACGTTATGTTCAAGTAACTAAACATTTATATTAACCAAATTTTTCTCTTTCTTTCAGGTGAGTTACTACTCCTGTCTTTGTGCGAAGATTGCATCTTTACAGACCATAGTAAGTCAGTCAAATATAATTGTCTTAAGGAATTCTTAAGACATGGTTTGCTACACATTTGATAGAGATATCCCAGTGCGTGTATTTGTCAGTCAGTATGTCTCCTGTCTGTGAACAGGTACGTACTTCATATACTTCCAAAATTGGAATTATGAGTTTCTTTCTAACTCCCAACAAGTAAACATAGCACCCCGTGTATGTGGAGGACGCAGACGAAGAGTACACCCACGGTATCGCCTGCCTGTCGTAAGAGGCGACTAAAATGGGCGACCAAGGGATGATGGAATTAGAACCATGAAACTACTTGCGATTGGTGCTACTACGTGAGGAACACGATGGATCGACGTAACTTGCTATTAGTACCAGCATGTGTGGAACACCATGGGTCTACGCTACCTAGGAGTCGTACTATTATGTGAGGAACACCACGGGTCTGGGCATTCCACCGAGGCGAGGAAGTGGGCGCTGCGCTGGAATTTGTTAGACCCACTGTGTTCAGAATAGGCTGCGTTACGTACGAGTAGTACACGCGTGCACGTTAATGGTGTCCCGACATAAACAATCAACATTGCCCCACTCCAGTATTGAGAAGGAGGGGAGAGAATGATGGGACAGCGTGCGACATACCACGGGTCTACATTAACTGTGATTAGTACCACCATGCTAGGAACACCAAGGTTCTGCTTTACCAGTGATTAGTACCAGTATGAGGGACACCGTTGTTATTTATTTTTAGGTAGTAATAAATTAGAATACAAACACACTGAAGCGAGTAACAAGTACACACTAGCCTGCACAACGGTTATGCTACGGGACTTGCATAAACAGTAGGGGGTACGGTCTGTCAGAAACCCTAGAATTTATGTTATTGTCGCTACGTTATGGAAGAGCGGGCTGGAAAATTATTCCTACTAAACAAATTGCTTTGCATTCTAATGTATTACTACAAACAGTCCAGGGTTTACTCATAACATAATTGAAATGGATCTCCAGGAGGCTGTGGAAAACATACATAGAGTGCTGAGGGAAGAGAACAAATCAAAAGATAACTAAAATAATGAAATGCATGTGGGGTGGTGATTATAAACCCGAGGTAAGGCTAGAGGGAGAAACATTGGCGTAAGTTACCTAGTGATATTTCTGTGGCTTGGTTCTAAAAGGGCCAATGCCATTTTTTTTATATCGAAATTGGGATATTAACTGATACAAACGCATTTTATCCTGGCTTCCAACATGTTAAAAGGGCCAGTGTCTCTTTTAAGTACTAAGCGAACAGTTAACGTTTAATTAAATAAGCCCTTGCCAATAATGTTAGATTACCAATAAAGATTAGAGACCTAGCAATTTTTAAAGAATACGATAGAAGAATTTAACGTTTAATAAGGCGACTTCCACAAAGAAAGTGTAAAGTTATTTAAAGTTAGTTGTTGAAAAAATAATTGGAAAACTATAAGCAAAACTTCAAATACTCATAGCTCAAAAACAGGTTTTTTGACATTGGCCCTTTTAGAACCAAGCCACAGATTTATCATATCAGATGGAGGACATGAGAAGGACCCGTAATCAGCGGTGTAGTCTACGTGAAAAGTCTTCACCAAGAAGAGGAGAACACAATTTCAGCGAAAACAAGGAATCACTTCATAAATAATTTTACACAGGGTAGTCGGAAACAATCTGAACCAGGTAAATGATCGTTAGAGGGTTCGTCATACTGATAAATAAATTGAAAGAAAGAATTCGATAACTCACACCATTGTCATTTTATCACCTGCTCGAGTTAGCCAATCAGATCCCTTTGCGGGTGAATTCAAATTGGCCTTGAGCGGCAAAGTTGCTACCGGGCGAGTTGGCCGTGAGGCTGTGAGCTTGCATCCGGGAGATAGTAGGTTCGAATCCCACTATCGGCAGCCCTGAAAATGGTCTTCCGTGGTTTCCCATTTTCACACCAGGCAAATGCTGGGGCTGTACCTTAATTAAGGCCACGGCCACTTCCTTCCAACTCCTAGGCCTTTCCTATCCCATCGTCGCCATAAGACCTATCTGTGTCGGTGCGACTTAAAGCCCCCTAGCAGAGTTGCTAAATCACCACGTGACTTGACAACGGCTTGAGATTTATACTTAGAAATGAGCATCAAACACAAATACATCGTTTGCTTCATTTCATTGTATCAATTCAATCAACATTGGTCTACATTTAGGGCAGTCGCTCGGGTGTCATGTTCTCTGTCTGTTTTCCTAGCATTTTCTTAAATGATTGCAAAGAATTTGACATTTAATTAACATCTCCCTTGGTAACTATTCCAGTCCCTAACTCTCCTATCTATAAACGAATATTTGTCCCAAATTGTCCTGTTGGATTCAAACTTTATATTGTGATCTATCCTACTTTTTAAAACACCCCACAAACGTATTCGTCTGCTAATGTCATTCCACGCCATATCTCCACTGACAGCTCCGAACATACCACTTAGTCGAGTAGCTCGTCTCCTTTCTCTCAGGCAGTGTCACCGTAGCTTATTTGTGCGATACTGTCAGCTCGGAGGTCTGTACTCAAACCCCTCACCTGGCGAAGTTTCACTCTTCGACTGGTATTCTCATGGCCGGCCTTAAGCCACGTACAGATTTAGCAACACCGCCTCGCAAAGTCCATTTGAATTCACCCGCGGAGCGATCTGATTGGCTAACTTCAGAAGCTGATAAAATGATAACGGTGCGAGATATTGAATTATTTTTTTAAAATTACTTATCATTATGACCAACCCTCTAACGCTGATATACCCGGTTCACGTTCTTTCCGACCATCGTGTATAATGTTATGTGTTTAGACACTAAGTCAATCAAACCTAGTTTGAAGGCATTTGAGATGTGGTGTTGCTGCCGAACGTTGAAAAATTCCCTAGAAAAGTAAAATGAAGAACGAAAAGGTGGTTGGTTTTTTTTTTTTACGTCGCACCGACACAGGTCTTATGGCGACGATGGGACAGGGAAGGGCTTGGAGTGGGAAGGAAGCGGCCGTGGCCTTAATTAAGGTACAGCCCCAGCATTTGCCTGGTGTGAAAATGGGAAACCACGGAAAACCATTTTCAGGGCTGCCGACAGTATGGTTCGAATCTACTATCTCCCGAATACTGGATACTGGCCGCACTTAAGCGACTACAGCTATCGAGCTCGGTCGCGAAACGGTGCTGCAGCAGGCGGAGGATAAACACAGGCTACTGGATGCCATGAAGAAGAGAATGGGTAGTGCGACCTGTCACCTAATACATCACTCCTGTTGGTATAGAATTTTATTGAAGGGAACTGTGGAAGGCTGGCAAGAAAGGAGGCGACTCATAACTTCTTTTCTGAATTATGACATGAAGGAATGATGTTACCAAGAACCTGAAAAGAAAATTATTTATACCTAGATAGAGGAAAGACAAGTTGAAACTGAGTTGGGAGAAGATCAGTTTGGCTTCAGAAGAAATGTAAGAACACGTGAAGCAATCCTGACTTTACGTCTGATCTTAGAGGATCCGGTTAAGAAGGACAAGCCCGCATATATGGCGTTCGTAGATCTTTTAAAGACATTCGATAGTGTTGATGGACCAAGCTATTTGCTGAAGGTCATCGGGACCAGGTACCGAGAACGAAGAATTATCTACAGTCTATATACAAATCAGTCTGCAATGATAAGAATCCAGGGCTTTAAACAAGAAGCAGCAATTTAAAAAGGAGTGAGGCAAGGTTACAGTGCCCTCCCACTCCTTTCCAGTGTTTATATAGAACAGGCAGTAAAGGAAATCAAAGATCAATTTGGGGAGGGAATCACAATCCAAGGAGAGGAAATCAAATCCCTGAGATTTTCTGATGATATTTTTATTTTATCCGAGACTGCAGAAGATCTGGAGAAATTGCTGAATGGTATGGGCAGAGTCTTGGGTAAGGAGTACAAGATGAAAATAAATAAATCCAAATCCAAAGTAACGGAGTGCAATCGAGCAAAGTCAGGTGATGCAGGAAATATTAGATTAGGAAATGGTCTTAAAGGAAGTAGATGCATATTGTTACTTAGATAGTAAAATAACTAACGATGGCAGAAATAAGCAGGACATAGCACTAGAAAATAAATTTGCTCGCTTCGAACATTGGCATAGGAATTATAAAGATGTTTTTGAAGACTTTCCTCTGGAGTGTGGTATTGCATGGAAGTTAAACATGGCGGATAACTAGCTCAGAAAGAAAGAGGATAGAGGCTTTTGAAATGTGGTGTTACAGAAGAATGTTGAAGGTGAGATAGAGAGATCGAATCACGAATGAAGATATAGTGAATCGAATTGGTGAGAGGAGATCGATTTGGCTAAATTTGCCCAGAAGAGGAGATAGAATGATAGGACATATCTTAGGACACCCAGGACTTGTGCAGTTGGTTTTGAGGGAAGTGTTGGCGGTAAGAACGGTGGAGGTAGACCAAGGTATGAATATGACAGGTAGATTAGAGCAGATGTAAGATGCAGTAGTTAAGTAGAAACGAAAAGTTAGGCACACGATAAGGTGGCATGGAGAGGTGGATCAAACCAGTGTATGGAATGATGACTCAGACAACAACAACAACATATAGAGGAGTGAGGAATTGTCTATTATGATGATATTGTTATTCTGGTCACCTGGATTTTGTAAGTAATTCTATGGCATCGCCTGATAGTGAATGCTGCTCGGATATTGACTGAATGCTGCTCGGATATTGACTATGAAACCACTGGCTTCTTATGATATGTACATGATTGGACGTTAGATTTTATAATCACCTTCCCTTTGCGTGTACGTGGTATAAAAGCTATATTTTATCATCCGGGGAAGGTATAAAAATTGAAAGGTCTCGTGATATTCTCGTGCGTGACCTCAAGAGAGAGAAGGAAAAAGAATCACTCCGGAAAGGATAAAGTAATCTTTAACGGGATTATGACGGGCCGACACGAACAAAGAGAGTGCATGGCGTTGAATGTTAAGTCTTTTTTCACACCCCCGCTTATCTCTAACTAGTTAAATTGGTGTGTAACGTTAAAGCTGCTTTTCACTTTATATGTAAAGTGAGTTGAATATTATCTGTTTATGTAGAAAATTCTTAGTTAATGGAACATACATCTTGTTATCTTCCGTTGTTTAACAGCAGAGTTAGTTACCCTCCTGTCGTTTAGCTAACACTATTCATGTGTAAAAACACTGTTGCGAGGACAACAAATTCCTTTGTTTCAGGCTACTGACGCTGTGGCTGCTTTTTAGCAACTTGCTGTTTAACCCTTATTAAGTCAGTTGAAACTTGATTGATTGATAAGTGAAAATGAATATCCACAGCCTGTTTCCAGTCATTCGACCGGATCAGGAATTGAATGAATGAAACATCCATCTAGCGGCGGGGATAGGAATTGTGCCGGCTGCCGAAGCCTGTCGCACTCCTCCGATGCAATTAGTTATGACTGAGAGATTAAATGATATTGGACTGTTGTTGGAATGAAAGATGAGAGGGTAGGCCTAAACCGGAGTACCCGGAGAAAAACCTGCCTCGCCTCCGCTTTGTTCAGCACAAATCTCACATTGAGTGACCGGTATTTGAACCACGGAACTCAGCAATGAGAGGCCGGCGTGCTGCCGCCTGAGCCGCGGAGGCTCCGACTGTGATGTGTCCGGATTTTTAGATATTAGTAGGTTAGAATTCAAACTTACTTAAGCGAGTAACAAGTATAGTCCACCCTGTACAAGATCTTTTCTATGATATTTGCATAGATATTAGGGGTACGACCTATAGAACTCCTAAAATTTATGTTACTCTTGCTACGTTATGGAAAAACGGGTTGCATGACACTTCCTACTAACCAACATAGTTCGTATTCTAACCTTTTTTTTGTTGTTGGTAAAATCCGAGTCGATTAGAGAGCCAAAACAACTTTAATGTCAACTAGTTTCGTTCACCGTCCTTTACAAATTCGATAACAGTTCGCATCAAATACGGTAAAAATATAAACCCGGGTATGCTTCGAGATTTTTAATTATTCACTCGTTTCGGGAGAGGACTTAATGGATATCAAACTTTGAGAAATGTTCTTCGGAACCCCGAGCGCATATGCAACTCTTGAGTCATACTTGTTGTATGTAGTGGCGAATTCTCGTTTAATTACGTAGTTCATTGTTCGCTGAAGATAATGTGATGAAACGAAGGAAATTTGGGACGGCGAACGTATACCCAGGCGGCAGATTCTGATCCCAAAAAGTGGTCCGCCCTAGTGATAATGAGGGTCGTCAGTCAGTCGGTTTCTATCCTCCGCATGCAAGGGGCGCGGGTCGTTTAAAAGGCAACTGAGCGCCGTCAAGAGCATGGTTGTCATATTTGGTGTTGATTATTTAAACAGTTCGCATTTAATTTATTCTTAAGGGCTGCATTGGCAACCCAGCTGTGGGGAGTTCTTTTGGGGAATGAGAACTTGCGTTTTAAAGCCCACTACCGTCATAAATCAACCCCTGCGTCGACTCGAGTCTTAAGCGGTCCCTTTGATTTTATACCAGTAATCAACTGAAGGACTCAGAAAAATATCCTTCCATGTGTGAACACTTGCCCTATTTCCCCTTCTCCCTCTCAATTTCCTGGCGGGTAATATAAGCCGCTTTCTTATAACATTTTTAACATCAAAGGGACAACTTAGGACTTGAGTTGACTCGGAGTATAATACTGTACATTAGGTCGGCGGTTGCAGAGTATGCTTAGGCCTACAAGTGGCCACGGCTACTCCGTGGTCCGACAGCTCTGCACTTAGACCACTCAGCCGCTATATTCGGGAGACTGAGAATGGTCGGTCCCCACGGTCGACTCTCCTGAGAATGGTTTTCCATTCTCGTGCTCTAAGGCGATTGCCGGGACAGTTTCTAGCACAGGTCACAGTCGGCAACTCTCCTCACCTTCTCCGAACATCTCCTTCACCGAATCACATCTCCCTGGCCTGAAAGACGACGTTACGGTCTAGGAGGCCCGCCTTCCCCCTTAAGGACGGAACAAAAACATTATAATAGGAGAAACAGTCACTCAGTCTCACAGTTGCTAACGCTGCCAATATTCCAGTAGAACTTCGTATACAGGGTGGCTGGAACAACGTAAACCAGGTATATGAGCGTTAGAGGGTTTGTCACATGGATAAATAATTCGAAAAAAATTGTGTCTTGCTCCGTTGTCAGTTTATCAGCTGCTAAAGTCAGCAATCAGATCGCAATATATATATACAATTTGCTTTACGTAGCACCGACACAGATAGGTCTTATGGCTACGAAAGGACAGTAAAGGGCTAGGTGCGGGCCTTAATTAAGGTAAAGCCCCAGCATTTGCCTGGTGTGGAAAAGGGAAACCACGGAAAACCATTTCAGGGGTGCCGCCAGTGCGGTTCTAATCCACTATCTTCCGAATACTGGATACAGGTCACACTTCAGAAACTGCAGCTATCGAGCTCTGTCAATCAGATCGCTTCACGGGCGAATCCTAATGGGCTTTGTGATGTGGTGTTGCAGTATGTGCACTTGGCTTCAGACCACTTCAGAGCCATGCCGAGAAATCAGCACCGAACACAGACACACTGTGGGGTTCAATTGGTGTTACCGCAGCGTAATTGCTATGGTGCGATCGTGTCAGTTCGAAGGTCTGTGTTCAAGTCCCTCCCCTGGAAAAGTTTTATTCTTCGACTGGTGCTCTCAAGCCGGCATTAAGTCAAGTACAGGTTTAGCAACACCGCTTCGCAAAACCCATTTGAAATTTTCCGGGAAGCGATCTGATAAAATTACAACAGCGAGAGATATCGAATTATTCCTTTCAAATTATGTTTCAGTATGACGAACTTTGATTGACCGTGAGAGATCGAGGATCTAGTTCCTTCGCCTATTTGTGTAGAATATTAGCCGTCCTGCATAAGCAGTCCGTTGCCCACGGTACATCACGAGGATTTTATCTACACGTTGCACTACATGGGGAGCTGATGCATCCTCACAACACACTACTGCCCTCACCATGTTTTATCCAGTGGTTGAATATTGTGCCCCCACGTGGTAACGTAGCGCTCATACTAGGAAGATGGACGTCCATTTGAACGAATGTATGAGAACTATAACGTGCTCCAAATTTTTCTACTATTCTACGTGATTCTACGTCTGCTACGCTCGACATGCTGCTACTAACCTCTGTGTGTGTGCTCTCTTCGCCCGTCCAGTTCGTACTGTTCCTGCTGTTGCCCTCCCTCCTTTCCTCCCCTACCGCCTCGCTGTGCAATGTGTACCTTCTGCTCTCGTCTTTTCTGGACGTTTCCATCGTAATATAAATAAGGCCTGCTCTAGGCTCGATCGGCGAGTTGGATGAAGAAGACGACTTGTGTGGAGGGAGGACTTTCTTTTATTTGCGCTAGCGGCTGGTCCGTGTATAATGTTTTTTTAAAATGGTGTTTATTGTTCATGATTGAAGCTCAAGGACTGCTGGACGGGTGAGCGAACTTTAAATTTATATTCCCTTGCCATACTTGAATTTCTTTTTAAAGCTGCACTTCCTTATTTCATCATGCCGAAACGGCTGCTAATGACTGTTCACGCTAAAAATATTGCTAGTCTGAGCTGTTGACAGTGGTGTTTTTCTTGGAACTGCATTACGATCCTTTTTCAAAATTTGGCTTTCTATTACGTGAATAATTACTGTGATATGAACCATTGGATTCTAAAAGACTTGGTGAACAAACGCAAGAATAGGACTAATTGTATTCATATTAACGCCTAGCTTGTGTTCGAAATTTTGACTTCTATTAATGCTTGTAGGTTCTGTCTTTCCTAATTCCTGTTGCCAGCCTTAGGTACTGTTCTTTTGCACCTCCTTCCCTTTTTCCCCACGTTCCTGTCTGGGTTTTTTCATTTCTTCTACTTTTGCGATTGTACAGTGGCCTAATGCCTTTTTAAATTCTCTTAAAAATTTTGTATTAATGGGTAATATCTGTTTACCGTTTTGTAGGATACTCCCAATGAAAACTATTGTAAAATTCATCTTGTTTCGAGTCTAGCTGTTTTTAAATAGCGAATAGTGTTGTTAAATGGTCATCCCATTTATTTTTTTTGTAAATCAGAAGTATCTAATCTTTAAAATATTGTTAGTTTCTTTAATTATCTGTTTCACTTTTTTTGGCTTGTAAAAATCCTTCTTGGTGTTTGTGGTAATTTATTATGAAAAAACTGTTCCTTCTTTTTCCCTGATTTTTATCACATGCATTTCCATGTCCTTTAATTATCTGTACTTACCTCGGGTCCCTCTGAAAAAATGGACACAGTAAAATGCTTCCCTATGCGCTCTGCTAAAACCCTTCACTTTGAAACTGGAATCTGAGTACTTGTACACGTATGGATTTTTCTGGAGAGCTGTAAATCCTTTTCGTGGCATGCCATACTTGCATAGACTGCTGTTTGTTTATGTTACTGCGTTAGTCGGACTAGTGTCCAAGTTCATGACTTAGTTATATTCTTGTATGATCGTGTTTGTTTTGTTGGTATATTGACTTACCATTTCCACTCTGCTGTATTGCGAGATTATTCTGAGTGTACATACTTACCCAAATACGACATCATACCCCTAATATTAACGTCACAGAACCATTACCGGCACACTAAAAACCACCCCAATCCCGTAGCTACATACTATCAGTAAAATACCACCTTCGGAACTGAGTGACAGGAAGCAACTATACGCGAGTGGAAAAACTTACACCATTCTGATCATCCACAAAATCTCCCAGTCCATGAAGTCCTTACTGACGTAGCCTCTTCTCGTCTTAAATCAAGGAACCCAATATGCCATGACATAACTGGCTTCAATATCCATGAAAAATGGCGTCAAAACTGTAGCTCTGCACGTGTGAAACACCAAGGCATCCATGACCCCATAACTGGACTCCCAGGATTTCATCAGAAGAGACACCAATGGTCTAAAATCAACCGTTTAAGAACAGGCCTCGCTAGATATAATGCCATGCTATATAAGTGGAGACTTCGAGAATCCCCTGGCTATGACTACGGAGCCCCTTTCCAGTCAGTCCAGCACATTATTGAGGAGTGCCCTCTGAGGAAGTATGGTGGACCAGCCCGAGATGTCACCAGTGGTACACCTCCCTACTTAGAATGGCTAGAGCAACTGGACATTGGTTTGTAAATGTGAACGCTACCAATATTCTTGCCGCGATATATATACTGTATGTTGTAAATTTTCTTTTTCTTTTGTATACTTGCCATACGATAAATAATAAATAAATAAATAAATATGACGAACCCTCCAACGCTGATATATCCAGTTTACCTTGTTTCCGACTACACTGTATAACTGATTACTAGAGATGCGAATTATATGTTCGAAGTTAGAATGCAAACGTATTTGAACAAGGCGAAAGTATCAACTAGCTGATCTACAGCTCTGGTGGGTGAGTTGCATACATTGTAGGGGATCTGATAGTTTAAATTGCTGTTATTTATGCAAATCTCAGTGCAGAACCGTTGTGCGGGTAGAAAACACTTGCGCCTTGCTCAAGTCCGTTTGTATTCTGAACAGTTCACATCTCTACTGATCACTCTATCCCACATAGTGCCGAGGTTCATGGTGTGTACGAAGATGCTTTTGTTTTGATTTTTAGTCTTTCATTTATTTCCCTTCGACTCGTCCTGGGGACTCAGTAGCCTACAACATGGAAGGGCTAACTACTCTGGAACAGTTAGTTTCTAGGTAACGATTAATGGAGGCCCTTACCTCCAATTTCCCCATGGACTTGTGTAGCAAATTTCGCTTTACTTTTCGGAAACGTGCCTTTTGCCTTCTCTCTCTCTCTCTCTCTCTCTCTCTCTCTCTCTCTCTCTCTCTCTCTCTGTGTGTGTGTGTGTGTGTGTGTGTGTGTGTGTGTGTGTGTGTGTGTGTGTGTGTGTGTGTGTGTGACTAATGATGCAGCTGAGAAGCAGAGACGACGAAGGTGGCAGCTCTTATCTCGCAGGCGGTGCGCGCTATAAATAACAATTAATTACCGACTGCGAAAGCAACATCGCAAACGCACCTTCACCGCAGAGTAATAGGGCGAGGAAACTTGAGCGACAGGGACAAACTGTGGCCTCCAAATTGAACGACACGTCACTTGGGCTGACAGAGAATGGTTCGTGTTAAGTAGGTTCTGTAGACAGCGAGCGCTTGAAAAAAAATAAGTTTTTCCTTAATATCAGCAGGCTTATTCAGGGTAAAGTTCAGTAATAATATTTTTTGCTTAGGTACACCAATTCTTGTGCGCAAAATCCTTTAAAGTGCCTTAAGAACAATTATCATATCGATTATTGCTCTTATCTTCCCTTACCAATGATTGGAACCTTTGGATTGGCCACGATGTAAACTCAGCACCTCTGAGTACGAGTTAGTTACGCTACCCTAATACTTCGGGACTGGCAAAGTAAATACGTGTCCTCGCATTCCTACAGGTGGTTCAGCTCCTTTCAGATACACCCACGTGAAAGGTGAGCCGCATATACCTTAACAGACACATATCAACCCCTCTACCAATTTTTAATCTCTTAACAGGAACAGGAATCGAACTGAGGCCTCCATGGGTGGTAGCTAATAGCTTGTTTTTCTACAAATTTGGAAACGACCACTACGACTACTTGGCTCATGAACCAGTGACTGGTGCGGTATAAGAATTTCAAGAATTTCAACCAATCAGAACCTTCTATCGCCACAGTTTTATCGCATCTACGCGCACTTTAAAAAATGTAAATTTATCAGAACTGCTCGCTATAACGTCTTTATATAGCATTTTTTGCCAAAACATCAGTTGTCCTCAGTAATACTTTCGACCACATAGCGCACAATCAACAGGACGTAACTCTGTTATTCTGATGAGGCCGACAGTCGACATATTGGCGGCTCAAAGAGTTTTAATGGAAAGATATACCAGTTTTGTTTTCCGTGTTAAAAGTTTTGTTCTCCTAATACGTTACAGCCAGACCATGGAAGTTTCTTCTGCACCACAACCCAGAAGTTGATGATCTTGAAGATTCTGCTGTATTCTCTTCCTGCCTTGATATCGTCCATGAATTCTTGCCTTTGTCTTCCTCTCGTATTACGTCCTTCCACTTTTCCCCTCCAGCAAGGTCGTGAACCATCTTGAATGTCGCAGTAGATGATTAAACATACCATTCCTACCCTCGCTTCCTCGAGGTAATACTTGCGGTACTTTCAACAACCAGCACCACATCTCCAAAGCTTCAAGTTTTTTTTTCTCTCTGTAGCTCTCTTAGGGCCGGTTCTACGATCTGCTGGTAAACTGGATGGCAGCTACGCGGGAGATAAACTACCCGGGGGTAGTACTCTGTTATTCTGATGAGGCCGACAGTCGACATATTGGCGGCTCAAAGAGTTTTAATGGAAAGATATACTGGTACGTTGGCTTGCGTGCTACCATTTCCACGTAAGCGCTAGATAGCTGCCCGAAGCTAGACACCGATATAGGGGGTTGGCTAGACTGATTTTAAGCGACTTCTCGCTTTCGAGTGAGGTGCTATCTATCGTTACATGTATGACGCTCATTTCGATTTTCTTATTTTCCTGTGCTTGCATCTGCTGATTATCACCAAAATGCCTAATAAGGGGAGTCTTAAGAGTTATGGACAACGATTTATGTCAAGCTTTCCTGATTTTAATCTATGAGCTTCAAAATCAATACGTAATTAGGGTTAAAATCTTGAGATTACATTTTCTTACGCCAGTTATAACTTGTCATGTAAGGCAGCGTTTTGGAAAGTATTCTCGTAGTATATTGGTCAAGGGATCGCTCCGAAATGGAAGGTATGCAGGTTATATTTTTCTTTTTGATTCAAATTTAAATTTATTTTCGTTCCCTGACCTTGTTCCTAACTCCCTTTTACGTGTTTCCATATACGTATATACACACTTCAGCCTTATGTACTTATTGCCTTTGAGCATTCTATCTGCAGGCTTCTGTTTATTTATAATTTTCATTCTAATATTGGAAGATGAAGTTAAAGAACAAATTGAGGTAAACATCCATTCATAGGAAGAGTAATTTGGGAAAGGAAATAGTTTCCAATTTCTTTGAAATCATGTACGAGAAGGCTAGGTAAACAATTTATATGGAATCTGCCACCTGGGCGACAATCTTAAATGACTGGAAATAATCATAACATAACTTTCTATAAGTAACACACACATAAAGCATTTTCCTAGTAGACATAAAATTGTGATGTAACGTTTCATTGAGATATATTACTAACAAAAGTACGTATGAAAAAAGGCATACGGAAGAATATAACAGGTAATTATGAAATTAAAATATTCTGCATAAAGAAGACTCGAACCTGCGTACCTCATATTACGAAGGAAACACGTTAGCCATTACGCTACGTGAACGCTTGGGGTAAGTGATATATATATATACTAACGTATACCTGGTGTCTGAAAATGGAAAAATTAAAATTAGAAAATTAAAGCCCATTTGAGGTGATTTCCAAATAGGTTTTGATTTTGTATCCTTGAGGAGTTTTATTGCGAAAGCTTGACGTATAAAATTTATTCCCGACCCTGTCGATGCGAGAGGCTGGTGTGATCGTTACAACTGAAGGGAAGCATCAATGTTCAAAATCCTGCAATACTGTATCGATCACGGTTACGGTGTCATGCGTTTATCAATATATTACGCTAATTTAAGCTATATGTCACCAGAAATACAGTTAATAATGTTCAGCTCTCAAAACTTGTCCGGCAGGTAAAGTCTTATCGGACCCCTCGAAGTGGCCGATGAATTACACGCCGAGTAACTACTATTTATGCTGCCGATAGCGCTACCCGGAAGTGGTCGAACGGAAATATCCTTTTACTCGAAGAGTAAGTTACGCGCGACTTTACCTGGAGAGAGTAGAACCGGCCTTTAAAGTCCAAGTTTCAGAGACGTAAATGGCTAGGCTCCAAACAAAACGTTTGACAGATCGTTCGAGTGTCACATTTCTTGATGTTAACAGAATTCTCTTCTTGAAATATGCTTCATTGGCTTGGGCTATTCTGCACTTTATGTCAACTGTACTTATGCCTCCCAATGTTATAGATCTCCCCAGGTATTTGAAAGAAAAAATGAAATTGCGTATGGCTTTTAGTGCCGGGAGTGTCCGAGGACAAGATCGGCTCGCCAGGTGCAGATCTTTTGAATTGACTCCCGTAGGTGACCTGCGTGTTGTGATGAGGATGAAATGATGATGAAGACGACACATACACCTAGCCCCCCTGCCAGCGAAATTAAGCAGTTATGGTTAAAATTCCAGACCCTGCCGGGAATCGAACCCGGGACCCCTGTGACTAAAGGCCAACACGCTAACCATTTAACCATGAAGCGGGAAGAATTAACCTGCATTAGCTTGTTACCTTTCTACCCATACCTGTGCGATCTGTTCTCCATCTCTCCTAGATCATCTTCATTTCGATCTTGCCCATCTAAGGACTACGGAAAGTAACCCTGTGCATTCATATTGACCCTTCTTTTCTTGACTGCCATTAGTTCTTCATTCTTTCACTTTGCTGTTTCCTCCTGTCTTCGGTTCAGATGTTATTACCTTTCATCTTCTCCATATCCTGGAACCCCTTGAAATTTTTTATACGTTTTATGAAAGTTGTTCTGTCTTGTATTATGTCGTCTATTATTCCTATCTCTGTTATATCCCTTATTACTCTACTATATATATATATGATTTGTTTGATATTAATTCGCTTTTCTTATCATTTCTTAAATAATCTTGTAGTTATTCGCTATATAGTCAAAATAAAAAAAAACTCAAATTCTAGATTCTCTCTAGATAAATGATGGAGTTCTCGTTATTTTACTACAAGTTTAGCTGTTTGCTTAAAGTGCATTATACGTCTTAACTTATTAACTGATACGGTTGTAGTCCTCTCCCTCAGAAGCTCTTTAATACACCGGAAGCATTGTAGCATTTATACACCCTTAAATATCACTAACCTCAACTTGAATGGAACTCTTAGTGACTGACTGACTGGCTGGCTGACTGGCTGGCTGACTGACTGGCTGACTGACTGACTGACTGACTGACTGACTGACTGACTGACTGACTGACTGACTGACTGACTGACTGACTGACTGACTGACTGACTGACTGACTGACTGACTCGCATTTACCTTTGTCTAATCCATCATTAAAGTGACTATCTTAACTTGTAATGAACGTTGAATATGTATAGAATTAGCTCAAGAAACGGAAGCGTATGGATTTTAATTCTCTTGTATCAGAAGAGAGAATATATAATGAACTAAGACACGGGGACATATACTAACTGTAGTAATCTCGTCGTGTTAATTGACTTTCAAGTGACCATCTGCTCCATTAACGCGCTCCTTCATTTGCAAGCATGTTTTTGTTTTATTTGGCAGGAGGGGCAGTTCCATTTTGAATTATAGCCGTTAAAAAGGAAAGGCAACCATTAAACCCTCTGAATGGCGTATTTCAGGGTGGGAGATATATTAGCATTGAAAAAGCGGTACGCCATATGGTGCCCATGTAATTACCGGAAAGCCATTTGCATACCGAAGCAAAACTTTTGGAACAACGAATTGAATTCATATATGAAACACACACACAGCTTGATGATGGCTAAACGAGACTCATTATCTGATGTATATATAATTAGAATACTACAATGTGTAGATGTAAAATATAATATCACATGGATGAACTTCATCGGGAGACTTCAACGAGTGGGTAGACAGGAAGTGTGATGCATAAATTATTGCTTGAATTCATGCTGGCATATAGATCATCTGCTGAGAATCTGATTTTGAATTTTAACTGGATAAAGAGATATGAAGGTGAAGTAGTGTCTGAATCTAAATAGTATTCTTCCTTGCATTGTTCCAGTTACTTGCGGTGACAGAAGTCCATCCCAGGTCCTGATGTCAACGCTATGGATTTACTATTGCGTATTTCTATGGTGGTTAGTAGTGGGTTGTGTGTAGATGAAAAATTCTGAATTAACAAGATCACAAATACCCAACACCCACTAGAAAAATCCATCAAAGGCGGCGAAAATCGCCAGCAGTCGTGTCCCTCAGCCAAAGAGTCGGACGATGCCAACTCCTCACTCTCACCTGCCATGTCACCCCTCGACCATATGGAGTACGTTACTGATAGGAACGTTGTGTATAATTGACTCTTGAGCATTAATGAATGCCGAATATGTCTTGTTTCTGACATCTGTCGGCAATTCCACACTGAGTACGTGGATCTCTCTGGCCTAGACGGAACCTCGGCTGAGAGAAAACACTCCAGCTCAAATTACGGAATACTGCTCATTTCGTCGTTCGCTTTTTGTGTGAGACTGAACTCATAAAGTAGATCAAAATTCTGAGTGCTCTGTTACTCAGGAAACTTGCCTTCTCTTATGATGCGTTAACTTCCATTTCTGTTTCTCAAATTGATTTATGTATTACATTTTTCCTTCGTTTAATAAAATTCGTCTACATATTTTACGTTCTTTAGGACACGGTGGATGTCTACTTTTACTTAAAAACACTACCACCACCGAATTATACTGTTTTCCTGCGTTTTGCGAGAATTAGGACTCCAGTTGATTTCCCGATTGTCACACGGTCTAACCTCTGTTGGTAATTTAAATTCCAAGCAACATGCACGTTATTATTAATTTCTAAAGGCGTTGTCTGGTCCACGCAACAACTATTCTCTCTGTTCAGACTCTTACTCATTTATCATCAGATCTTGAAGATATTTCGTCCTAGTCCTTCCTTGCTCTCCCTTTCACAAAAATATTGGCCAGGAAGATTTTACACCATCACAGCAGAAATAGAAAGAGGTGGTTGTGCTGACTACTTTCTTAAGAGGAAGTACCACTGGGTAACTATATTCTCTTAACATTAACCAGAGGGTAAAATGAAGATATCTGCAAACAAGGGAATTTCCATGAGAGGTGTGCGAAATGAAAAACTCCCTATGCTTTGTAAACCTAAAAATATCGAGAGCGGAAGAGAAAAAGAGTTGACCAAGTGAGGTCAGATACGAAAGATGAAATTGAGGAGTCTGACACAAGAAAATGGAAGCAGAGAAGTTGAGGGCGTCAACGCACGCTCCCAAGTTGAAAGTTCCAGGTTCACCATTTAGCTACGCAGAGGATGCCGTGGGTGTATTCTGCCGTTCCCACTCACAGGGGGAATTTTGCATCTAGAAAAATATCAGGCGTTACGAATCCGTGCAGAACAATTAAGAGGTAAATAAATACTGCTCTGTTTAGTTCGCGTGCTCTCTTCCTGTATTGTACCAGCGGCGCTGCGCGGCAGAATTTCCGCCGAGAACAGCTGTAGCTGCACTTCGTCTGCCGAAATGTGTGTATATTTACTTCCCATCCTGATTTGCGATATTGCTCTCCTTAGACTGCGAGTTCATAAACATGAACGACTTTATCGCTGTTTATATAATAGAGAAATATTAGCTGCTTACACAGAGTTATACGAAAATAAGCTTCCGATACATTAATAGCAGCAAGACAGAAAGGACGATTTATGATGGCGATATAATACACGAAAGTCAGGTTACAGTACTCCATCAGTGACCTAACTTCCTGCACAACTGTGATACACGTCTGAATGACATTCTGTTCGTAATATGATATGAAATACACGTAATTTATGCCGTCGATAATATTAAATCAGTCGCCATCGACCTTCATTTAGAACTGTCACTCTTGTGGCAGATTCCCCATCAATTGTTCACCCGGTCTTTTCTTAATTCGTTTCATAGAACTTTGGAATTTATCGCACATTTCCCTCCATACATTATTCAGTTCCCTAATTCTACTTCCTATAAATTAATAATTGACCTTAATTTGTTCTCTTGAATTAAATATTTATATTCATGATCTCCCCCCTACCTTTTAAAGCCCCACCCGAGCTTATTCATCTACTGATGTCATTCCATGCCATTTCAACACTGACAGCTTGGAACGTGCCGCATAGACGAGCAGCTCGTCTCCTTACTGCCAAGTCTTCCCAGAATTTCCTAGAACAATTTCGTAAAACTATCATTTTGTCGGAGATCACCTAGAACAAATCGTGCCGCTTTCCTTTCGATCTTTTCCAAATCTCATATAGGAAAATCCTGGTGTGAATCCATACTGTAAATTCGGGCCTTACCAGAGACTTAAATTACAATCTATGTATTTTACGTCAAAAATATTTTCTTGCAAAATATTAGTTGTACTCCATTTGATTTTGATTTTATATGCCATCAGTAAATTTATTGAAAGTAAAACAAACAAACAAACAAACAAACAAACAGACAAACAAACAAACCCCATGGCACCACAGCCTTTGAAGGGCCTTGGCCTACCAAGCGATCGCTGCTCATCTCGAAGGCCTGCAGATTATGAGATGTCGTGTGGTCAGCACGACGAATCCTCTCGGCCGTTATTCTTGGCTTTCGAAACTGGGGACGCTATCTCACCGTCAGATAGCTCCTCAGTTCTAATCACGTAAGCTGATTGGACCTCGAACCAGCCCTCAGGTCCAGGTAAAAATCCCTGGCCAGGCCGGGAGTCGAACCCGGAGCCTCCGGGTAAGAGGCAGGCACGCTACTCCTACACCTCGGGGCTGGCCTGTTGAAAGTAAGGTTTATGTAATTTTTTATACAAATAGACACTTTGCTAACATCATTTACTCCTCATTGGGATGTGGGATCAACGGCGGAAAGTGGGATTTCCACATGGGTGAGGTTTCGCTCGGGTACGCTACTAATAAATAGAGCCTGGATGTTTAGGCCACAATAGGTGAGGAAGCAAACTAATATGTTTATTAGGAAGTGTCTTCTAGCTTGGTCTGCCGCTATGTAGCGAGATTAACATAAATTCTAGTTCTGGTGAACTGTACCCCTAATGTTTATGCAAACCTCTTTCCATAAGCGTTGTGCAGGCTGGGTACACTTGTCACTCGCTTCAGTAAGTTTGCATTCTGACTTAATGCGTAAACATTCGGGATCTAGTAATAAAATATTTATTTTAAATATTTAACTTTATTATTAGAAAAGTAAGTGTCTTAAGATCACGAGGAGTAAATTTGTACTTGGTAGAAATAGTGATTCCGTGACTCAGATTGATAGGGAAATCACAGAAGATATAATAGAAATGATTCAAGCTTTCATGAGACTAACGGAGAGGAACAAGACATGCCATCAAACGTGAGAGACATAGTTCAATCAGAACACACTCCGTCTAGCATTACTGTAAACTTTCGAAACAGTTCCGTTGAACAAAACCTTCGAAAGTAAACTAGAGGACTCGGACATAAAAATGCTGCGTTGGACGTGTGGACTGACAAGTTTAGACAAAGTAAGAAATGAAACGACATGGAATACGCTGAACGTGACTCCTTCAAGTGAACAGATCCGCGAGTCGCGATTACGCTGTTATGGCCATGTTATGAGGCGAGATCGCGGTTATGTGGGGAAGAGTTTGCTGCAGATGGCTCCATCTGGAGAGAAAAGAAGAGAGTTAAACTATGAAAACGATAGAGCGATATTACCAGCTCCAATATGAAGAAGATGGGTCTTGATGAACTGCTACTCTACGATCGAGCGGCATCGAGAAGAAGAACCGGATCAGGGAATCATCCCAGGCAGCGCTATGAAGAGGAGAAAGAGTGGAGATCATGATGCGTCTGGAGCATGTGAAAACACGCTGAACAACCGTGAATATTCTAATTCTATTTAAGAGAAAAGTTTGAAAATGAGACAACTCAATTCATGAGCTGTCGTAAGTATTCCCTAGGACGATCATCTGCGCGCGGAAGTCTATCATAACACTAAACTACGTCAGTTAAAGATGCCATTGTAAAATGTAACTCAAATATTGCTGGTTGCAAAACCCCCTTTAAATATTTCTACCGTACGAGTTGACCATGCGATTAGGGCCGCGGGGCTGTGAGATTGCATTCGGGAGATAGTGTGTTCGAACCCCACTGTTGGCAGCCCTGAAGATGGTTTTTCATAATTTCCTATTTTCACACCAGGCAAATGTTGGGGATGTACCTTAATAAGGTTAATTAAGCCCTTTACTATCCCATCGTCGCCCCAGGGGCTCTTAACTTGGGACCGTGGGTTGGCGAGCACGGGGTCCTCAGCTAAGTCTTGGCATTGCTTCCACTTACTTGTGTCAGACTCTTAACTATCATCTACCCTATCCGGCCTCCCTTGGTGATAGTGTGACATAGTGTATACATAATTGAACGTAGTTATGCATTCGTAGACTAAGCGACAATTGCTCATTTCAGGTTCTTTCTGCATTCTGGTGGCCAAGACTTCAAACTTCAATATAAAAATAAGAAATGCCAACTTTCCTAAGTAAAATTTCCTGTAAAATAGAAAAACCTAAGCGCCACACGATTTAAGTCCATTACTGTGTTTTGCACTTGAAGACCTAGTATCATCTTAAAAAGGCAATAGTAGACCAAAGCTGTCACTTGGTCTATAAATGCTTTGGTTCTTAAAGTTGATGCTTAAACTGAAGAGGAGTGTATGAAGAGAAACACAAACAACCAGTCCTCGTAGCAGAAGGAATAACGAGACGTGGATAAAATCCCCGACCCACGCCATTCTGCCACTATATTTTGTATTGCAGACTTTCCTGGAGATTTTGCCAAAACACGTCCAGTCTTAAAGTCTTGCCCAAACAGTTTCACACAGGTTGTCCACGAATCGTGCTTCGCATGACACTCAACAATCAGCACGCGCTGTTTGAACGTGAGCACCGTTTTGTGTTGCATTCAACTGGTCATTTAACACGTCTGTTGCTCTCCTTCACTCACACGTAATGACACAGCGATGTACTCGGGAGATGCGTACGCGCACACATGTGACAGCAACCGAGTGGTGCATCAAAATCACGGTTTCCAGCATTTCTTGTGATGTGCAGTTCTCCTGTTCATTAATAAGCGTCAATTCCGCGTCAGTCGTATAAATATTTTACGAGTCAATTTTATTTTTCCCACCCTGCAGCATCTTGCTAAAAACAGTCACGTAAAATGAAATTATTATTAATTATTAATTTCGAATTGTTTTTGTTTACTAATTATCAAGAAGTGTGGACATTCTCTCACAGATGTCTCTACCAAAAACTATGATCATGCACCCTGGTGCGAAGTGACGGAACTTTTTTTTTTTTTTGCTTTACGTCGCACCGACACAGATAGGTCTTATGGTGACGATGGAACAGGGAAGGGCTAGGAGTGGGAAGGAAGCGGCCGTGGCCTTAATTAAGGTACAGCCCCAGCATTTCCCTGGTGTGAAAATGGGAAACCACGGAAAACCATCTTCAGGGCTGCCGACAGTGGGGTTCGAACCTACTATCTCCCGAATACTGGATACTGGCAGCACTTAAGCGACTGCAGCTATCGAGCTCGGTCGGAACTTTTCTTGAAGATATTTTATACTCATAAGTTTTCATATAACTAAATTTCGTTGTTTCATTTGTGGGTTGGCAATATAAATCTTTTCTTTCCGCCAGTTTTGAAGTTAACCAATCAATAATTTCTGTCATTAATTTTCAGTCAGTTGTGTCCTTCTTCCCCAATTTTTGTTGTGTAAATTTTAGTTAGCCAATAAACGCATGTGTGTGTGTCTTACTTAATCATGAAAGGTCTCGAATCTTCCCCGAGAGTATAAAAACTGCTGATTTTCATGTCTCTCGGCCACTCGTCCAACATCTAGCTTAGTGTATGGAAGTATAGCAGGAGGCGCGAAGCACCTCTTTCATCCGCCAGCAGCTCTTCTACAAGGTAATGGCCTTTTAACATCTTTTTTTCTTGCTAGCTCAGCAGTTTAGCCCTCGGGGAAGGTCCGAAACCTTTTCAATGTAACCTACCTTTCTAAAAATGTAACTTAGTGCCGGCTTATGTAAAAGTTTCTTATTATTTAACTGTAAATCGCGGATAGAGAGTGCTTTACCCTTTCGAGCTCCCCTTCATTTTGAGTTGAGGTGACTACGTTTTCATAACCGATTTTCTACTCTTAATGTATTAAAATTTTCTTATACGAGTCACCTCCCTAGTTTGGGAATAGCCCCTGTATCATCGGCCTAGTGCCCCTTAGGTTTTATAAAGTTTCATGTAGGAGTGCAAGCAGCACCTCCATTCATCTTGGTATTTTGGGCCATTTAATTAACCTATTATTTTTCTTTTAAGACCCTGTAGGCTGGGTACGAGATACTCCTGTTTAATTTTTGTAAGTTGCGCCTCGATGGCAAGTGATTGTAAAGCATTGTATTGCCCTTAATAGGCTTGAAAGATTGAGAGCGGGACAGCTCTTTTGGAAAGGTGCCTCTAGGAGGCTTGACATTACTAGGTGGGAGCAAGTGCTCCATGTAATGAGGGGTTTTCTGCCATTTGGTAATTTGTGGTTGTGAGCTGTGGGCTCAGGAATTATAAACTTGGGGCTCGAAGCCCAGAATTTGTAAAGACCCCTTAACTTGTGCTTTCGTTTGTAAAGTTACAATTGTACATGATTTTTCATTGTTATTTCACCTAGTGAAAATTTGTTAAATCTTGTTGTCTATTGAAAATATAACCTTTATTTAAATTTTAATTAATCTTTCGGCCTTGTAGTTAGACCCATTCCAGCCCGCACCTTCTTTCACCTCTGCCTTCCACGGATAATTCCGTAACATAAATAAATAAATAAATAAATAAATAAATAAATAAATAAATAATGACATTCGCGGACTTCAAAAAAGCATACAACTCCATAGACCGGGTCACACTAATGGAAGTACTTAAGTAATTTGGAGTAGACAATAAGACAACAACCCTGATTCAGCAAACACTAAAAAACACACGATCGCAGGTAATTTTTTTAGGAGAACGGTCAGAGCCCTTTGAAATCAAAACAGGTTTGAGACAAGGAGATGCCCTCTCTCTAATTTTGTTCAACTATGTTTTAGAGAAAGTTATCAGGGAATGGCGTAAAGAAATAAGTAAGTTCAAATTTCCAAATGAAATTAGATTAGCTCACAAGAGAACTGGGCTTAAATTTGAATGCCTCGTATTTGCAGATGATACAGACTTTTTTGTATAGAATTTGCATATTGCAGGTAAGCAGATTGAAGTCCTCAAAGGAACAGCAGACAAAACAGAATTGCAAATATCTTTTGAAAAGACGGAGTACATGAACATAAATATCACTGACCCAACCTGGACAATGGGGACCAACAAGAGCTACAAAATCCAAGTACCTAGGAGAGATTTTGACTCCAAACATGAATGAAAAAGCAGCAATTTTAGAACGTGCAAGAAAGATGGAAACTGCATTTAGATTATGTCAAAACACCTACAAATCTAAGTCACTCTCTTACCAAGCCAAATTTAAGCACTACAGCACGATAGTCAAACCGGAATGTTTATACGCACCTGCGAAGGGACTCTCAGATTTGGAAAGGAAAGAAAGGAGATTCCTTAAAAAGATTCTTGGACCCAGAAAATCATCAGACAAGTTTACGTTTCGCATGAGACCAAACCAAGAAGTATACCAACAATTTGAAAACATCACCACCACAATAAAATAAAAAAGAGGAGACTGACGTTCTATGGACATATTAAAATGATGGGATCAGAGAGACTCGCCAACAGGATCCTCACTTACAGCTTATAAATCTCATATTTATTCCGTATTGGCTCAGCACAACTAAGGTTAAGTTATGAGTAGGTTCCCACCTTCCAATACTTATCAATTTCTATATAATAGGTTTATTAATTACATAACATAAACCATATAATCTCTAGTACATGTTTCGTTCCGATTATGGAACATCTTCAGCTAAAATTTGACAAAATGGCAAGACAATTAAAATACATTGATGTTATGATGATACAAAAGCTAAAAGATATAATAAAATGGCACGAAGATTAAAACATATAATTATGATGATGAAATAAAGTTCATTCATGTTGGTTAAAAATTCAACAAGTCAGTGTTCAAATGACGAATTAAAAACGGCGATAAAGTTCTTCTTCATGTTGGAGACGTGTACATTTTGTTAATCTTGAAGATAAATGGGAGAAATACAAGATTTTCTTAATGTATATTTAACGGGGGAACTCTTGATAAAATAACCGTAGTTGAAGTTGAGTTGTGGTTAGATTATTGAAATGAGTCTGAAACGAGAAAAGAATGAGTAAAATAGAAAATATTTTAAGGAGAAAACCTTGTTAAAAATGTATGTTCGCGAGAATGAAGGAGTTGATTACCTTATAGACAGTCGTGTCGGCAGCCCTGAAAATGGTTTTCCGTGGTTTCCCAGTTTCACACCAGGGTCAAACCATTCATTCCATCCTTCAATTAAAAGACTAATGATTATGCTACCTTTGCAATGTTGGGGCTGTACCTTACTTAAGGCCACGGCCGCTAAGCCTTTCCTATCCCATCGTCGCCATAAGACCTATATGTGTCGGTGCGACGTAAAGCCAGTAGCAATAATATAAATAATAAAACCGTAACTATCCGAAAAGAGTTCGAACTTCAGATAACATTGCTCCAGTTAGGGAAAGCTTGGAACGAACTCTGAAGAAATCATAACGTCTTTTATCTGTGCAAGTGGGAGTTAAGGGATCGTCGTGTCGAAACGTTATCAAAACAAGATCTGCGTTTGTATCCTTACAAATGTACTGCTGTGCATGCGTTAAACTGTCCTGAAGAACTTTCGTGTGTTAATTTCTACCGGTGGTTTCTGACTGCAGTGGAGTGGAGTGAGGACTTTCGGATCCTCAGTTTTTCATTTCTTTAGATGAGGCCTCTCTCAACATCTTCCATAATGTTCATTAACAAAAATTAATCTCGCGACAGTTCTATTGTAAATAATTTCCGAGCAAGTTTTATATTCCCTACCCAGTATTATACCATTAGGTTAAAATGGCTTGCTAACGAATTGGGTCCCGCCGACGGGTAGTAAGCTAGAAATGTTTCATTTCACCTCTGTGAGGAACTTGTTTGTTCGTTTGAGGATACATGAACTCGCTTACGCCCGAAAGTTGTCGACGTGCGTGAGTCATGCTACAGTACTATACAGCAGTTCTTTCCGAGCTGGTGAGCGTGTGATATCAACAGTGACAATAATCAAATGAAGATGAGGAGCTGCTGCTATTTCGGATATTCCTTTGGTACATACTCCTCAAAGCGTTCCTATTTTAGATACTTCATTTAATGTTATAATGTATGCATTCCCTTGTATACGAACATGAAAATCCACAGCCTGTTTCGAGTCATTCGACTGGGTCAGGAATGGAATAAATGAAGCCGCCCGTCTAGCGGCGAGGATAGGAACCGTCCCGGCTGCCGAAGCCTATCGCACTCCTCTGGGGCAATGATTAATGACTGTCAGACGAAATGAAATTATATTGGACAGTGTTTCTGGAATGAAATATGACAGCGAAGACCGGAGTACTCGGAGAGAAACCTGACCCGCCTCCGCTTTGTCCTCCACGAATCTCACATGAAGAGACGGGGATTTCAACCACGGAATCGCGATGAGAGATCGGCGCGCTGCCATCTGAACCACGGGAGCTAATGGTTTTGAATATGCCTTTCAAATTATCCCACTGGATGGAGTATCTTTTACTGATTCCTTTTTCAGATTTAAGGCGACGAAGGGATAGGAATAGGTTAGGAATGGAAAGAAAGCGACCGTCGCTTTAATTAAGGCTTGGTATGAAAATTGGAAACCACGGAAAACCATCTTCAGGGCTAATTCCTCTTGACAATCTTCAGAGCTCTCAGTACATTGTGATACCAAACGTTTTTAACTATACCGACAATATCCGCCCTAATTGTCCTAAATCTATTTGAAATGGATGGAAAATGTTTCTACCTGGTCAGCTGGGGGCGAATCCATTTGACCCCGTTGATATGAGCCATGAATAAATTATGAATTCCTGAAAGAAACATTCATTCGGCTGACTTTTTCCATCAGAATATCCTGGTTAGCATTCCCAGTTGTTTTGATTCATCTCATTTTAACTCGACTCCATTGTATTTCACACCTAATCACTCACGTCCTTTCTCCATTATTCGCTGCCATTGGTCGGTGGCGCAACATATTTCACTCCCAACGGCGTCTTGTTGAGCTGTGAGATCCATCCGTAGCGAACTGCTCATAAATCAGACGCCGGGCGCTATACTGCTAATTGCACTTGTTCGCTCCGTTCTGAAAACATCCAGCCATTGCATTCTGAATACTAGCGTTTTTACTGACGAAGTACTTGTTGTTGTCATTTAACGATACTAGATTGGAATACACTAAAAGCTTGGTGTTCGAGTGGGTACTGTTTTGCATTAATTGGAAATCGGTTAGCATAAGGAGACTATATACGAATCTTGTCTGATCATTAGGGCTCGAAAGTTGAAAACCTATAAATAGCCTAAAAATATCTATAAAAAAACCTAAAATATCCAAGAACAGAAATTAAAAATTATAAAAAGGGCTTTAAAATATGATCCAAATTCATTCATAATTCTAGTTTAAATTACATATTTAACGAAAGAATACAGTGTTTAAAAAATGTAAAATTCTGGTGGTGTGCAACATACAGAGCAAATATATATATGAAGTTCGGCTCTATGGCTAAATGGTTAGCGTGCTGGCCTTTGGCCACAAGGGTTCCGGCTTCAATTCCCGGCATGGGGGCTGGGTGTATGTGTTATCTTCATCATAATTTCATCCTAATCACGACGCGCAGGTCGCCTACGGGGATCAAATAAGAAAAAAAAGGCCTGCACCTGGCGAGCCGAACATGTTTTCAGACACTCCCGGCACTAAAAGAAAAACGCCATTTAAATATATATGATTTTTTTTTTTTTGCTACGGGCTTTACGTCGCACCGACACAGATAGGTCTTATGGCGTTGATGGGATAGGAAAGGCCTAGGAGTTGGAAGGAAGCGGCCGTGGCCTTAATTAAGGTACAGCTCCAGCATTTGCCTGGTGTGAAAATGGGAAACCATGGAAAACCATTTTCAGGGCTGCCGACAGTGGGATTCGAACCCACGATCTACCGGATGCAAGCTCACAGCCGCGCGCCTCTACGCACACGGCCAACTCGCCAGGTATATATGAAATAGTTCTTCTCTCAGTCAATATATATTTTTTAGATTAACCATTCTAAAAAGGAATTCCTTGTTTGTAAAAATAAAAAAGAGTACTTGCAAATTTTAGAACTTTTCCACCTAGAATTAATTCAGCAAACCCTCAATGGACATGTTGGTTTTCTCCACAACTTGAAATTAGTATAACTGGAATAATATTTGTCTTAACCGCACTGGGGCTACAGAAATTGGAATTCGGAAACCTTGCCTTAGTTGGCTTTGCAGTATATCACAATATTCACCTTCATATTCTTAGGTGTAAAGTATCCTCGGTTTTTCAGACAGCATGTTGGGAAACATCAAGGAACTTCTTCCTTCTTCAACGGATGTTAAGGGCTCATAGTTAAATCAAGGGAAATCTTCCTATTCAAAAACACATCAAAATGTTCTCTTTTCACTTGTCTTGCACACAATTTAATACCCCTGATTTTCCTCAAGAACTAATTTCATTTCATTTTCTTTGTTTTGAGATATGCTTCAAATATATTATGTATTTCCGAGATGAAGGATGTTTAAGAAGTGAACTAATGATACGAACTGAGAATGGACAGTAAAAATATAGTTGAAAGAAAATGAAGTTGCAAAAAGAAGGAATTAAGTCCTTAAACATGTCTTAAAAAGCACCAGTAAGCCAAAAACGCTGGATAAAGGCAAAAAAGGACAATTAAACCCACCGTGTTCTGGCTTACGATGAGCTAGAATGAACATAATTAGGCCTATATTAGCCCTCGTCTTTGGGTACTCGAGAAAAAGGATCCTTTCCTCAACTACCAAACTCTACTGATAATAATCATTTGTTCTCAATTTCAGTTCTTGTAACTAATATCGTTGCCCGCCTGGTCACCATGAGGTATTTGTGGTCTGACATCGTGTTAGCCGGTTCGAGTCCCATTGGTGAAAAATATTTTCACCATCAGAATGTTGGTCGGCAGGGTAGGAGAGATAATAGAATACAATTTATAATTATTAGGTTGCATGCCAAAAGCGTGAATTCAGTTCAAACCTCTTCTCAGATTTTATTTGTCGATTTTAAAACTTTTATCTTTTTGTAACCCTCACCGGCTCACGAATGGTTCCGAAACCGTGACATAATGTAGATTTTCTTAACTTTGTGCTCGTATATTTTCACCGCTACGCGAACAAGTATATAATCATGGATATATTGCTCGACGTAAAATACGAGAGAGCGAGTTCAGATTCTTTAGTTCTTCCTCTCTTAGTAGCCTCTTACGATATGCAAGCGGTACAGATAATGCATCCTATGATGATAATAATATTATTAATAGCCCCGAATTCTCCCAATATTGGAAAACGTTAAGCAAATAACTCAATAATTTATTTTGTGGGTTCTCTTTGTTTTTCCGATAGGTCTTAATTCTTCCCGAGAAGGCTTGTTTACATTCTGCCGACTACTTTGGTCTGTACTGCTTTTGTTGTGATTGCTCTGATGTAGCTTCCCAGTTGTTTACTTCGTGTCTTAAAAATGTATTTTTGTACGATGTCTGTTGAACTTATGTTTGTGTTCTTGAGGTCCTATCGAAGTTCGTTAAGCCAGGGCGTTGAGTCCTTAAGCGAGGTTACAAAATCTATTGTCCTTTGTGTCATTTGGTTTTCTGGTAATCTAGTCAGATGGCCGAAGAATTTCATTCGTCTTTTACTAATGTCAGTTTCGATGTTTGAGAACTTTTCTGTTGTTTTGACGATTGTAACCTGTAAACTTCTTGGGTGTATCTTGCTCCTAAGATTTTCCTAATGATCTTCCTCTATTATTATTATTATTATTATTATTATTATTATTATTATTATTATTATTATTATTATTATTATTATTACGGTGATATACGTAGAGCAGAAAGAGGTGAAAGAAGGTGCTAGGTTGAATGGGTCTAACTACAATATCAAGAATTGAATAAAAATTTTAAAAGGTTATATTTCTTTTAGAATTTCAAATTTTTTCACTGAATGAACATAACAATGAAACATCAGGTACAATGCCAATCTTGAAACAAGACTAAGAAAATCCAAGATTAGTGAAATTTTACAAATTTGGGGCTTCAAGCCTTTAGTTTACAATTTCAGAGATATAGGATCCAGTTTACAAAACTTGCGAACTCTCAATGTTTCGACAAGGACGAAAATATCCCCAATTTAAGAGCACTTGCCAAAAATGTTACAATTTTTAGCCTTCCAGAGGCACCTTACACTGTAACAAAACTTTGAAAAGAGCTTACATGCTCTCGATTCCTTACAGCCCACTCAAGGCAACATTACATCAAAATTTTACACTCCCTGGCCTCACAAGGCCTGATTTACAAATGGAAATAGTTTTACACAGGGGTATCTAGTACCCAACCTACTGGGCCTTTGCGGAAAAAGAACAAGTTAAATAAATGGCCCGAACACAAACCGAATGGAGGCATACACTGCGCTCCCAGATAATGAAATATTAAAAACCTACAGGGCTCTCGGCCGATGGAACTGGGGCTAGTCCCAAGCTACTGACGTGGCTCGCATGGAAATAACTTTAATATGTTACAGGAAAGAAAACAGTTACGAAATCGTCGTCACCTCAAACCAAGATGAAGGGGAGCTCGAGAGGTTAACTCACTCTCTATCCCCGATTTACAGTTAAAGATTTTATGAAATTTTACATGAAAAAGA
Organism: Anabrus simplex; assembly: GCF_040414725.1. Taxonomy (NCBI): domain Eukaryota; kingdom Metazoa; phylum Arthropoda; class Insecta; order Orthoptera; family Tettigoniidae; genus Anabrus; species Anabrus simplex. Next base: position 44,981,198 of record NC_090275.1, read on the forward strand.
ATACGTTTGCATTAAGACGGTTACATAGTTAAAAATTCGGACCTTCCCCTCGAATAAGTATGCGGAGACTGCAAGAAAGATTGAATTTATGTGGCCATTACCTGGCTGATGTTCTGCCTGCCGAAGAATGAGGCGCCCCGCCTCCTGCCTCAACACACAGTGAGAAAGATGACGATCAATGAGACAAGGAAACTCGAAAAGCCGCAACTTATATACCCTCGGGGAAGGTTCGAGATAATTCAGGACTAATCCGGACACATCCTCTCAATTTTTATTGGCTAATTCAAAGTGAACAAGAAATGCGGTATTGGTTGAAAATTAATTACAAAAATTCCATGATTGGCCAGATTCACAACTGGCGGAAAGAAAAAGAAGTGTTGCCAACCCAAAAATAAATTAACATAGATTCACTTATGAAAATCTAGAAATACGAAACTTCTTTAAGTTGTAAGTTCTTTCACCTTGCACCAGAGTGCATGATCAGAGTTTTTGAAATGACATCTATGGAGGAAAGTTTAAACTTCTTGAAGTAGACAAACACAAAGCAAATAAATCCGGTCAGTTTAGGAAACTTCACAACAACACAGTTACTCAATTCTTCAGTAGTGACATCTTCTGATTAAAGTTCCAACTTCATGCAGTATCAGTTTCATCTTTTGGTCGATAGAGGAGTTCATTAAGGCGCTTATTTTGAATGAGCGGAGTTGAGGTGTACCTTCCGGTAAAATAATAATAATAATAATAATAATAATAATTATTATTATTATTATTATTATTATTATTATTATAATTATTATTATAATTATTATTATTATAATTATTATTATAATTATAATTATTATTATAATTATAATTATTATTATAATTATTATATTATTATAATAATAATAATAATAATAATTATTATTATTATTATTATTATTATTATTATTATTATTATTATTATTATACTAAAGCAGTCCTTAACATTTATCTTCCTGGAGGAGCACCCAAGGGGCTGAGATCACGCATTCATGCGTCTAACAATCAGAAATGTGTATGTTTCTTAGAGAATTGTTTTACTCTCTTTTGTTGTAGATTATTTAGATTATTATAGTCTAAAATCATAAATGGGCTTAATGTTTTATTTTCTTACTTATTGTATTATGTATGTTTTGACTTTTCTGGATTTCCTACATGTATTTTAATTCTTTTTAAGTTTAATGTTTAATTTAATATGTTAATTACTATCATACAAAATTAGTTACTGTGTTCATAAACCTGTATATTGTTACATATATGAAGACACTACATAAAGGGGCTTTTCAGTCTCAGTGGCATGTAAATTATCAATATTAATTCAATTTACACACAAACACATGTACGTTTTAATGCCGTATGTGCCCTACATCAGTTTATCTAATTATCAGGTTATATATTTCCTTTATAAGTATGTTACATATTCAAAAACGAGCAAAACCAGTGGCATATGACAGCGATGATTGCGATGGTTGGATGGTCTTCTCCCCCTACCCTGTTGGCGACTGAAATGGTGGTGGGTGGTCCTGTTCGTTATCTTCGTGCATTCATGAAAATACCTACAACCTGGAGTACCCGGAGACAAACCTGTCCCGCCTCCGCTTTGTCCAGCACAAATCTCACATGGTGTCCAGCACAAATCTCACATGGTGTCACCGGGATTTGAACCACGGTATCTAGTGGTGAGAGGCCGACGCGCTGCCGTCTGAGCCACGGAGGCTCCCTCTTCGTGCATTCATGTCTAGTATAAATAAGGTTGTATAATATTTACTGGGCATGGAATATATACTAACATTATTGTAACATTTAAAGAATTGGAATATCTTCGGACTTTTTATTTTTGTAGTACTCTACGTTCTAACTCCGTGTAATGATTTAGATTACAATAAATAAATAAATAAATAAATAAATAAATAAATAAATATACTCCCCGAGTTGGTGGTTATCCGTGACTGGGAGGGAAATGTATTCATTCATTCATATTTCCTTTTTCTTCTCATTAACTTGTCTGAGTGCATGTCCCTCTACACCCTCGATGTAAATCTCTCACACTCTCCCACACTCCCTACCATTATGGGAACCACTGTTCTGTAGGTAAGGACGCGAAGTTCTCGCAGCCTGCGCTAACAGGAAACATGCACAAGTTGTGTGTATTGGTCGCATCTCATCAGTGGTTATCTTAGGCCAGCCACAAGCGAAGTTCGGTTTATGTAAAGTAATTGTAATATACCCGACATGTAATCTTAGTGTCAAGCGTTGATCCCTGCTGACATAGCTTGATTCTGCCTCCCCTTTCTGAAACAAGTCTCCCGTGACGAAGTCTGCGTGGTACGCGACCGTGCATGTCGCAGACAAGCATCTGGCTCAGAGATTGTCCATAACCCTCCTCCACCACGACAGGCAAATTAAATTAACCCTCCTACTCGTTCCCCTCATACCACGGTGTGTTAAAGAAGAAGTGGGGGACGGGGGACCCCATCTGATAAGCAAGTACACCCGGGGGCTTATAAATCTTTATCCATCCTCCCGTGTTTCCTATTGAAATGTTCCCGCAGACAAACTATACATACCACAGAGAGAAGTCAAACAGGTGGGGGAGAAAACGTGATCAATCTTATTCACGCTTTCTCACTATCTCTCGCAATTCAGTCTCTCTGTAAGTCAGTACTGTTTCCAGATTTTAAGCATGCATTATTATTGCTTTCTCAGGATCTCTACCCACTTTATAGTGGTAGAATACAGTCACGCTATCCCACGCTTGTCGTAAGAGGAGACTTCAAACTTTTCCGTTCCATAAAACCAAACCCCATGGTGCAACAGCCCCGAAGGGCCATGGCCTATCAAGCGACTGCTGCTCAGTCCAAAGACCTGCAGATTATGAGGTGTGGTGTGTTCAGCACGACGAATCCTCACGGCCTTTATTCTTGGCATTCTAGACCGGGGCCGTCACCTCACCGTCAGATAGCTCCTCAATTTTCAATCGCGTAGTCTGAGTGGAACTGGAACAGCCTTCAGATCCAGATAAATGTCATTCATCTGTCCGGGAATCGAATCGAATCGAAGCCGGGGTGTCCGGGTAAGACACAAGCACGCTACCTCTACACCGCGGGCGCGGCCCCTTTTCCGTCCCATGCCAGAGTTAATTCGAATGTCAGCATGTCTCCCGCTGTCCGAGAGACGAGTTAACTCGAATTTCAAGCAATGCGGTCTTCTCCACTACCGAGTTCAGTCTGACGCTGTTGTTCTATTGTTCATTACTAAGGCGAAATATGAATATAATTTTTTTTCGGATAATGGCGGAATATATACAAAAATGTAACGTTCTTGTAATACGTTGTAATATTATTTCCTCTTAAAACAATAATCAACATCACCACAGGGAGCTATAACACGAGACTATGGCAACTATAATTTTTCTCATGAATGTGGGGTCTACCAGACAAATGGAAATATACAAATGTGAGTTGGAATGGGTAAGGTGCTGTGAAATGTATTAATAATGCCGAGTGGGTTTACCAGGTGTAGGATATAAAGCAAGGAAACGGTTATGACATCTTTGTGCTACATAATGGTTATTCTTAGAAAGGACGGTAATTTTTACGGCAAACCCTCAAGTAGTTCTCTAGATTGTCCACGATACGCTGCCAGCAATGTGGTGGACGTCGGATACCATTCGCCTCACCATGAGTGAATTTTGCAGTCTCTGTTTCATAGCATTGACAGTGTCCTCTCGTGTCCCAAACCATCTCCCACACAGTAGGTCTTTTCCCTTGGGGACGAGGCCATAATCATACGGAGACAAGTTCAGTGAGTATGGTGCGTGTTCCATTACTTCCCACACACAGCGCTGAAGTGGCCTTTGTGCCATTCTGTGGATGGTTTGTTTTCGAACGCCCATTTCAGCTTGTACCTGTAACTCAAGTAGTGTCCATCTTCTGTCCACCTCCATGTACTGCGTAATTATTACTACACGGGGCATATCAGTCCGGATACTGAACAACAGCGACCATACTTTTAACATTACTCTCTGTCGTACTCCTCCAGTACATTCAGCGACGATGACGACGACGAGCACTACTGCTGATCACTATACTCCGCGTTTTTGGACAATAATAGGTTAGAATGCAAAGTAATTTGGTTATTAGGAAGTGTCGTCTAACCCGTTCTTTCGTTAAGTAACAAGAATAACGTAAATTGTAGGGGTTCTGGTGGGCCATACCCCTAAAGTATATGCAATTCTTATAACATAACCGTTGTGTAGGGTAGACTGTACATGTTACCCGCTTCAGTTCTTCTGCATTCTAACCTATTACTGCCTAAGAATTCGGACTCCACGGATCACTCACTTCAACAACAAAAACAACTACTACTGCCCATTTCCATACCCTAACAACAACACTCCAACACTACTGGCAATGACCAAAATCTTCTCCACGACATCACTCCCAACGCGCTCGCATCCCTGTTTCAACAACTATACACTGACTATGATGAAACACCCTCCACTCACAACTCCGACGAAAGCCAACACTACTCCTGTCCGACTTCAACTCTCTCCTCGATATATCCCTGCTGATGAAGTAATCGAATTTTCGGGATGCAGCGAGGAAAGGAAGATTTCAGTTTCGCGTTCTAGAAGGCCTACGAGGAAACCAGACGAAAGCATAATACATGGAGGGACCGGTCTTGCCTCCAGGCCGGCTGGGAGGTCTCCAGACTGACTCAGTCAACCCTCCCAGGAAATACCGAAGGAGACTCTGATAGGGCTGACGGGCGTTTGAGCATGGAACAGTATATTGAATATTGACATAAATATGCGTTATGACTGGGAGTCATCTGAAATTAGCAGCTGTTGACAAGTTACTATGACCGACAGACGTACACTGCCGGGGTGGGGATTCAACATACTCAAAGCTAAGGTAATTTTAATCACAAGCGATGTGACATGTAATTCATCATTGCAAGAGTATATCATTACAAATTCAGACCAAATGAAACACACATGACACAGTAAAGGATGCCCAAACAGTCGCATCAGTATACCGTGTACCCATCTCTGGCGGGAATATAGGTGTGTATTTGCGCATGCAAACGATCATAAAAGTATCGAATGGCATCCTCTGATAGATTCTAAAAGCATCTTGCACATTTTGATGTAATTCGCGAAAGGCTCTTGCAGGCTCTGGAGAGCGCGTAAGTTCCCGTTTCATCATGTCCGATATTTGTTCAATTAGTGAGAGATTCGGTGATCTTGCTGGCCACGGCAGTTGTTGTACATCACGTAGAGCAGGTTGCGTCGCAGGAGCGGCATGCGGACGTGCGTAGTCCTGCTGAAAAGCACATCACCTTCCTGTCATACAAATGGCAGTAGCTTGGGGACAACAGCGTATGCAATGTGGCGGAGACTGGTTGCGTTTCCCTGCAGAAACACCAGCTGTGAACGCGAGTTGTAACTGATGGCCCCCACACCATGAAGCCTGGGGTGGGACCTCAGTGTTGTGGGCGAATGTACTCTGGAATAGGCCTCTCACCAGGTCTACGCCGTACGCGTGTACGTCCATCACCTGCATATAGAGAGAACTTAATCTTGTCACTGAAGAAAACAGAGCGCCATTCCAGTCGACTTACACTACACCAGGGTAGCCGTGTTTGGCGATGTCGTGGTGTCATTGATAGCCTGACCAGAGGTACACGTGATCGTAATCCTGCTGCAAGCAGACGTTTCCCAATTTTCCTTGATGACATAGCAGGCGCAACATGTGACCGGATTTCGTTCCTGGATGATGTTCAGTAGGCCACCGCTGCTCGCACATTGCATCGATCTTGAGGTGCGCCTGGACTACGCGGACGTCCGGAGGCTAGTCTTACGGGCGATGAAAGCAGTGACACACCACCGATACATTGTGCGGCAATCCGTCGAAACGTCCATCCACTTTCCCTCAGGCCCACATTGTGACCCCGTACAAATGACGCCAGTTGTTCAACAGGAGCACGCACTCGTCGGCGGGGCATGGTGGTACCGTACAATGAATGTATATTTCAAACACTCTTCACCTCTAACCTCAGCACAGTTACTGCCTGTATAGTCAAAACAGAGTGCGCACGGACAGCGCTATCTGATCGCCGATGTCCGTGACAAATTAATCACAAAACCAACAGCCCCTCAGTATGCACATATTATACCCTGGTGGGGAACACAAGAGAGGCATTGGAAGACCCCAGAAGAGATGGCTCGACGACATAAAGCTGTTGGCTGGAACACGCTGGTTCCAAGTGGCTCAAGACCGAAGACGATGGAAGCATATCGTCGTTGCCGGGACAAAACCTCCTATGTGATAATATTTTTGGTCATATACTGACCCGCAGCACATACATTATGAAGTGCGAGAATGCCTTGACAATATTCACACAATATTGCACCTTAGATGACAGAACCTTATCGGTCAAAGTTCTAAGCTAAAATATTCCACATAGGAGGTTTTGTCCCGGCAGCGACGACATGGAAGAGGCCTATATCCAGCAGTGGATTGAAATAGGCTAGAAAAAAAGGAGAAGATACCCTAGTGCCACTGAACACAGTTCTTGATGGTGTTTCGTGTTTTCTCCGGCAGTATATTTATTATTATTATTATTATTATTATTATTATTATTATTATTATTAACAAATACATCGCAATTGGAAATATGTCGGTGGCAACGGTCACTGACAGCACTGTGATAACATAACTACCCAGCAACAACAACAACAACAACAACAACAAGAGTACATCAAGCAGTTCCATGGAAAGAAAATTTTACAGGAAATACTACTAGTTTACCATTCTCAATCCAGCATCATATGCAAATTCATTTATGATCATTTGGTTTTCGCAAAGGAAAAAAAGGTTTATTTTATTAGTTTTATCTCTTTGTTAATTCTCGCATTCAGGGCGACTCTTTTGACCATAATAATAATAATACACCTCAAATTTCCCAACATACGCAATTATAAGTGCTGAAAATGTAAATAAGAATTCTTGTCGTAGGACTTTAAGGAGTTTGCTGTTTTCTACATCAAACCTATCGTAGGCCTACTAAACTTTGAAGAAGTAGTTGTGACTTTGTTCATTTACACCGACTGTACCAATTATTTTACGCCGTTCCTGCTTTCAGTTGAGAACTGTGATTTCATTCTCCACTTCTTTACATTTAAATACGAATAAAGCAATTACAGGGCTATAAATTTGGCAGTAAACATAGGTCAAGCATTTAAACTACAGGTAGCTGGAGTGTGTTTATTTTTGGAATCCCTCTCGCTGTTTATGAGTTGAAGTGATACTTCTCTCGTGGAGCGTTTGTACTATGCAGTTGTCGATAGAAACTCTCTTGTGTTTTTTGTGCAAGCGTATTTTGCTATGTTTGATATCCACTGCATATCGTTCATTTCAAAGTGGCATCCACTCACTAACAAAGCACGTGAGTATGTTTTTAACATGTTTTCTTTCACTAGATACAATCACACCTAGTGTGAGTTTAGTGGGAGTTAAAAAAATATACTAAATGAGCTTGTAGCATGAAACAACATGCACTACTAATTAAGAGCAAGTTAGTTCTAATGCTGTGACAGTGTTTAAACACGGGAGTATGGAGTCACAGAGTTAAGCAACATTCAGTAGACAACAGAATGGTTTAGGTTAATGATTTAGGGCCGGTATTATAACAGAAGTTTAAACTGTTGGTTTAGTTCAAACTTCGGTTTATCTGTTAGTCGCGTACTATAAAACTTAATCTTAAGTTTAACTAGAGATTAATTTTACTACCACTCATCTACCGTTTAAACTGAAGTTTAAGAATACATAACCTTACAACATGGCGGAACGAATGGATCTCGAAGATATTTTTGAGGTGTTTGAAGAAATACTAAGCGATGATGAATAAGTGGTTCAAATTATTGAACGACCACGGGCACCACGAGTTTTTGGAACAAGGGCACGTCACTTTCATGTATGGAACGAAACAGAGTTTTTAAATAGGTTTAGGCTTATAAAACAGACTGTCATAACCCGATTTCAGCAAATTGGTGCTAGAATAAAACATGAAACGAAAAGGTAAGAATGTAAAAATGCATTTTTGAACAGTTTGAATGTCAAAAGTATAAATTTTGGAAAATAAAGTAACTTCCTTCTATTTCAAACATCATGCTGCAGAACCCCTCAGTCAGCTAATAATAGCATAGCGGTTTTATGCCTCCGGTGGTATGTTTATTAAAATGGGAGATTTCAGAGGAATTCATAAGGCCACTGTTTCACGGATATATAAATATTTCTGTACTAACGGCACAAGCAATTCTATTTCGTTACAAGTAAAATTAGGACAACGTTTTACCTACAAGAAGTAAACAAAACATTATCGACAGTCATCTTTTCTCGCAAGTCGCTGCTACCAAGATCGTACATTCCCTTCTTCACCTCAGTTTAACTTAGGCCGGCCATTATAAGACTCAACATCGGTTTAAACTCAAGTTACCGTTTAACTCAATCTTCAGTTTAAACCTTCATAATAATACCGGCCCTTAGTGCAGATATGGTCTCACTGGATATTTGGCCTAGTGAGCGCACGGTACAAATGGTGGTCGGACAAAGGTAGCATGTTGCTTTCAGTCATCACAGTTGACCTTTCGATTAATGATGATGATGATGATGATCATGATGATTTCTAAATGATGTTAGATGTACTGGCTGGGAGAAGTGTCACGCACGGAATAGAGGTGCAGTCTGGAGAGCTGGGGCGCAACTTCGATTGTACAGTTAAGTTAGAAAAATATTTAGATTGATGATTTCACGGGCCGTGAAGCTGAAAAGCGCGGCCCACAGCAAGCAAGCTACAGTGGCATGGGCTGAAACGCACAGTGTATTAGTGTTTGATGCTCATTTCTCGGAATGGCGAAGCGATCTGATTGGCTAACTTCAGCAGCTGATAAAATGAAAACGACGCGACGTGGTTTTTTTTTTCAAATAAGATATCAGTATGACCAGCGCTCTAATGCTTATATACTGGTTCACATTGTTTTAAACCACCCTGTATATGCATGAACAGTAGATGCCGAGTGAAATTTCAGAGGAAAAATAGCTATTTGTTTTTATTTTAATTTTCTGTACCTAAACCCCCTAAATTCGAATACACTTGCATTTGATTACGCTCACTTGAAGAGTCAATATGGCGGCCCCATAAGTAACATTTCTGTCTTGACCTCCCTAGACTGAAATTATGTTTTCGCCACTGGTCTCCTCACGACGTATAGAAGCCCTAGAGATAAAATGATCTCAATTTTAGAAATTCATTTCATTTCTGATATTAAAATATTTTAAGTTATTTTGATTTATTCAGAACGCTTGATTCTGGCTGAGTTCACAAAAAGAAACTTACTTTGTGGCATAAAACTTTATTTAAATGGAATTCGATCTGTGGCTGATATATAGTTTTTTAGAATTATGTCTCTCATACTCTTTTGCGTTGTGAATTAGATTTCGAAGCTTTAAAATTAATTCAGATCTAAAGAAGCAGAATTACTCCAGACGTTGCGCTAATGTGGAGATGGCGAATTAGAGAATGTGGTTTTGCTCGCAGGCTACATAATAGACAGCGAATGTGTCTTTCTTTGTCATTGCAGGCTGCTTTTTCTTTCTTTCTTTCCATCCTTGTCTTTCAATTCCTGCAATTGGCTTGTTCTCTTTCTCTCTATCTTCTGTTTTCTGTCTCCTGAGAGACTGCAGCAAACAGACTTATTTTTCTTCTGAGATATTCCTTTTTTCTCTAACTCGGGTTTGTCGTCCCTTCCTTCCATTGAACTTGCTCAGGGATGTTTATTATTAAAATCACAGAACGATTGGCTCAGCTCTGCTCTCTTCCTCTAGCATTTGTTTTCTTGTTTGAAGTTAAAGCTGGAGTCTGCATTGCACGGCATGGGAAAGCCGAAATGGCAAATTAAGTCATCTGAATATTACTTCGTTTTCCTGGCCTTCATTTAACTTCTTTCACATTTGTGGTAACGCTGCCCAGTATTATTATTATTATTATTATTATTATTATTATTATTATTATTATTATTATTATTATTATTATTATTCATCGCGAGTGGGTCACTCGCACCACGCGGAATCAACATTTGTAGGGTATTCTTTTAGTCCAGTATTCCTTCGTACGTGAGCCTCCGTGACTCAGGAGACAGCGCGCCGGCTTCTCACCGCTGGTTTCCATGGTTCAAATCCCGGTCACTCCATGTGAGATTTGTGCCGGACTAAGCGGAGGCGGGGTTGGATTTTCTCTGGATACTCCGGTTTTCGCTGTCATATTTCATTCCAGCAAAACTCTCAAATATCATTTCATTTCATCTGTCAGTCATTAATCATTGCCCCAGAAGAGTGCGACAGGCTTCGGCAGCCGGCACAATTCCTATCCTCGCCGCTAGATGGGGGCTACATTCATTCCATTCCTGACCCGGTCGAATGACTGGAAAGAGCCTGTAAATTCCTTTGTACGTAGTGAATAGTGAATGGGTTTTCGTTGTAGGGACCATACATGTCGGTTATTCTCTCTCTCCTCATCCTCAGAACCACCTGTGAGTGTGTATTTTTCTTATCGGTCCAGTAGATTTGGTGATCCTAAATCCTTCAAGTCTTTCTTTGTCTGTCTGTAGCAGTTTGATCTGGTGATTTTATACGAAGTACTTTAAGAATTTGTAAATTCTGTGCGTCAGTCATAATACATTCATTATTATTATTATTATTATTATTATTATTATTATTATTATTATTATTATTATTATTATTATTATTATTATTATTATGTTGAGAAACACCACGAAAAACATAAGCCTCTTCATCTCGCTTTTCTGGATCTTGAGAAGGCCTTTGATCGGGTGCCACATGACCTAATCTGGCTAGCGCTACGAGAACATAGCATTCCAGAGCACCTTGTTAAGTGGGTACAGATGCTCTACGTAGAACCAAGGAGTTATGTTCAAGCTGCCGCAGGAGCGTCCGATGATTTCCGCATCACTGTAGGAGTACATCAATGCTCTGCCTTATCACCACTGCTGTTCATTCTTGTGATGGACACTGTTACATCAGACCTGTACAAGCCAGTACCATGGACACTTCTCTATGCTGATGATGTCATGTTGGCTGCTGAGAATAAGTCTGTTCTCCAGCGCCAAACAGAAGAGTGGAACAACCGACTAGCGCAATACGGCCTGCGCCTCAACAAAAAGAAGACATAGTACATGACATTATATCCTCGAGAAGTTGGAACCATCCACGTTGATGGTGAAGATCTACCACAAGTAGAGACATTTAAATATCTTGGCTCCACACTCTCTGACGATGGCAGACTTACTGATGACGTCAACACAAGGATAGACGCAGCCTGGCTGAAGTGGCGAATGACAACGGGCGTCACCTGCGACCGTCGGATGAAGGACCATCTGAAATCTAAGATCTACCGGACTGTTATCCGTCCTGTCGCTCTCTACGGCAATGAGTGTTGGCCTGCTGCAAAGGAGGCAGAACGTCGACTAAGCGTCATGGAGACAAAGATGCTTAGGTGGACAGCTGGCATCACTAGACTGGACCATATTTCAAACGATGATAATAGGAAACGATTTGGCGTTGCACCGATCCAGAAGAAAATGCGGGAAAACTGTCTGCACTGGTTTGGGCATGTGTTGCGTGCAAAAGACAATACATTGGCAAAGTCAGCGTATACATTGGAAGTCACTGGAAAGAGGCCCAAGGGACGACCAAGATAGCGATGGACCGATACAGTGTACAACGACCTGAAAGCTGTAAGACTACATCCAGACATGGCCCGAGACCGAATTAAATGGAGACAACGAATCCACACTTCGGACCCTGCCACCACGCGGGACAAACGCTAAAGAAGAAGAAGATTATTATTATTATTATTATTATTATTATTATTATTATTATTATTAACAGATGGATTGCACTTATGTGATATACCCAAAACAATGCCTACTTACAGTATATAACAAAAAAGTTGAATTAGAATAAATTACATAAGAGAAATATAAAAGAAATCCATGAAAGCCAAATACTGCTTTACAAAAAAAATTGTAACGAAGCAAGACTTGTACGATAACAAATAAAGAATAAAAGAGAACTTCATTAAGACAAAATAAATGGAAAATTGAATTGGCATACGACTAGTGTAATCTTCAACCTGTTTCTAGTCGTTCGACCGGGTCAGGAATGGAATGAATGAAGCCCCCATCTAGCAGGGGGCCGTCTTCCGAAGCCTGTCGCACTCCTCTAGGGCAATGATTAATGACTGATAGATGAAGTGAAATTATACTGGACCCCCTGTGAGTGGGAGACGCAGACGAAGAATTCACCCACGGTATCCCCTGCCTGTCGTAAGAGGCGTCTAAAAGGGGTGACCAAGCGATGATCAAATTAGAACCATGAAACTACTTGTAATTAGTACCACCACGCGCGGAACACCATGGGTCGCTTTTATTTGCGCGTTGTACCACTATGTTAGGTACCAAATAGGTTTGTGATTAGTAGCAAACGAGTGCGCGACGGCTTTTATAGTACCTGTGATTAGTAGCGACAGAATGGAATGAGGGAACCCGTGGTTCTGGCTTGCCTATGATTAATACCCACTATGTGAGGAACACCACGAGATAGTACGAGTCTTTGTGGTTAGTACAATTAGGTGATGAACACCATAGATTTGCGTTGCCTGTGAATGGCGCCGCAATGTGTGAAACAGCGTGGGTCTGTAATATATGTGCGAATTTCATTACCTGTGAATAGTACCATAATGTGTGGAATACCGCGAGTCTACGCTACTCTTGATTAGTACCGCAACATGACAAATACCATGGTTCTACTTTCCTAGCGATAAGTACCATTGTGAGGGGCGCTGACTTGGATTTTGGATCCCTTTCGACTACAAGTATGATCGATTCAGTATTGTGCTTTAGAAGCAGTCCCTTGGTCAGTAATACTGTTCTACGCCAGCTTCTGTGCATACGAGGCACTGTTGGTCGGTTCCTCTGATCGTTTTAAATTCATATTCATCCATCCATTCATTCTTCGTCCTCACGTTTTGAATTGTGGTCAGTGGATGTTTTTGGGCTTTTAATTTGTCATTTCATTTCGTCTCATTTCGTACCATTAGGGGCCGATGACGTAGATGCTAGGCCTCTTTAAACAACAAGCATCATCATCATCAAATTATATTGGAGAGTGTTGCTGGGATGAAATATGACAGGGAAACCGTAATACCGGGAGAAGAACCTGCTCCGCCTCCGCTTTGCCTGGCACAAATCTCACCTGGAGTGACCGGTATTAGGAGTGTAAAGCCTAGAGTGTCCTTCAATCTCGCACTTACACATCGAAGGTCTTCGGCAACGCACGGATAGGAAAGGTCTAGGATTAAGAAGGTAGCGGCTGTGACCTTAAATTAAGGTAAAATCTAAGCATTTTCATGGCATTAAAATGGGAAACAACCTAAGAAACCTCTTCATGGCTGACGCCTGTGATATTCGAACCCACCTTCTTCCGAATGCGAGCTCATAGCTACGCAACCCTAACCGCATGGCCAACTCGCTCGGTCTGGTTATTGTTAAGAGGTGATTGGTGCCTAGTAGTGCTTCCTTTTAAACTAATAATCACCGAGCTCGATAGCTGCAGTCGCTTAAGTGTGCGGCCAGTATCCAGTAATCGCAGCCCGGAAGATGGTTTTCCGTGGTCTCCCATTTTCACACCAGGCAAATGCTGGTGTTGTATCTTAATTAAGGCCACGGCCGCTTCCTTCCCATTCCTAGGCCTTTCCTATCCCATCGTCGCCATAAGACCTATCTGTGTCGGTGCGACGTAAAGCAAATACCAAAAAAAAAAAAAAAAAACTAATAATCACCATCGCCACTATCATATATTCACTATTCTTCTTGTTCTACTAATTCTGTGTCCCGCTCGCTGCTTCGTGAGTGGCAAACCACTGTCAGAGACTTCCTCCCCCACATCTGCGTTTCCCTTCTATGTTGCCTTATACCATCAATAGTTTTATCGGCCTGTATTTGTCATTTCAAACATTTTCACCGTAACAGACTTTTTTCCTGCATTTTGCGAGTGTTAGGACTCGGGATGATTTCCCGGCACCTCTTTCGTAGTGACACGATCTTCCCGTGGAACTTCAACTCTCTGCAATGCAACCATACGTCAAGAGCTTCTAGTCAGTTTCATTTATGAAACCAGACGTTGCTTCTGAGTACAACTTTTAAGGCTAACAAGAACGAAACTCGCCCACTGAATTGTTATAAATCGTCTTACGATACGCTGAAATCCAAGAAAAGTTTCCTCCCTGCTTCAGAGTTGAATAAAAAGTGTTCCAGGCTATATAATGTTTCTAGTTTTCTTCTTACATTCTTTATTTGTCTTATATCTAAAATGAGAAAAAGAGTGCACACTCAAACAAAAAACTCTAACAGAAGAAACACAACAGTAAATTTCTATGGCGCCCATCAGACATTGATAACATCAATCCTTGTAATTCTTGGTGAGCATCTTGAAGGGATAGGAAGAATTGCGCAGGCACTCTTAAATCTTTTACTAACTTACCAGTTCTACACGACTTTCAGACTTACCATTTCGAAATTGTGTCAAGAATGTTTGAGCATCCGCTGTTAACGTAGCAAGAAGTCGGAGAATTGAATACACTCGTCTCCTACATCAAACGGGCCCAGAATTAGGTCGAAAATAGCGTGTGGAGTAAAAAATAACCTACTCTCCTTCATATGTCTCACATAACTGTACCATCGAAAGCAATTCTGAGGCTCAGAGCAATTTTTGCGGTCAGGTTTTCTACAAATGGTTCTTTGGACGAAATAGGGAACATTTTTTTCACCATAAAATAGTTCTTCTAGAAATGCATGCTTATTTACAGCAATGTATTAATGTTTCCCGAACTGGTGCTACAACACTGGAGTACATTCCCTTCTTAACTAATACTTCTAGTCATTATTTTAATAATTTTATATTGTTAGAGAAATATTTTTCGGGGCTGAGTGGCTCAGACGGCTGAGGCGCTGGCGTTCTGACCCCAACTTGGCAGGTTCGATCCTGGCTCAGTCCGGTGGTATTTGAAGGTGCTTTTAGACGCCAGTCTCGTGTCGGTAGATTTACTGGCAGGTAAAAGAACTCCTGCGGGACCTCGTCGCCTCCGAAAACTGTAAAATGAGTTAGTGAGACGTAAAGCAAATAACATTATTATTATTATTATTCTTGAAAAATAATTTATTAGCGGAAAAATAAACTTACCTGAACACTTGACATTGAACTATGTGCATTCTAACGGCTCCATCTTGTTTGCTCCTTTGTTACTTTGTTTTGGCGGGAGACAGTTAAGTGACAATCATACCACATTAAGCCAGATAAATTTCTGAACAATTGAAACATAAGCGTATACTCTAGATTTACTCTTTGCGAGAATGCGATGTCCTTTTAAAAGAATGCAAGAGTTCAGGGGTAGAAACACGCTTATTCCTCCAACGTATTTATTCGTTCATTGACGTTACTTTTGTATGATATTTTAACTGGATATCCGTTACAGTTATCATTCTCACAATTACTCGTAGCTAAGGTGGTGGAATTATGTCTTAAAAGGATTTTATTTGCTTGTCGCAAAACCTTCTCGACACATAACAAACAGAACCCGCATTTGTAGGCAGTAACAAAATAATTAGAATGCAAACTAATTTGATTATTAGAAAATGTCGCCAACTTTCACTTCCGTAATGTAGCCAGAGTAACATAAATTCCAGCGTATCTGATTCGCCGAACCCCTAACGTTTATGCAAATCTCATAACACAACCGCTGTGCAGGTAGTGTATAGTTGTTACTCGCTTTGGTAACTAAACATTCTAACCTATTGCTGCTTAAAATTCCGAATTCTAATAATAAATCGACGTTCAAAATTTGTTCGATTTTAACCGGTAATAAATCTGCAATAGTGCCATCTCCATCGGCATTGTAGGAATCAGAGGCAAATTTAAGTCTTCCTTCGTCGACTTCTGCAACAGATTCAGAATAAAAAATCAACAGTTCTAGACGTTCAGGCAAGCAACTCAGTATTGAAAACATCCTAGGGATAGGAGCCTCGAATTTTAAGTAAATGAAATATATTAAGTATGAGAATATATTATTCTTTATTTATTCCTAAACATAACGATTCTTTTCTTAATCATCGTTATCCGGTCGAATAGATTAGCAGTTTGCCTTTTTCTACCACTACGAGCGCTAATGTGAGTCATTGTATTGTTTCACTTAAGCACCACTACGAGCGCTAATGTGAGTCAACACAGAATTTCACTTAAACCTTTGTAACTACATTCGGTGTAGTAATTTTTGAAAAAAAAATGGAAAATGGTTGAGGGTATTAAACCAAGGAACACATCACAGAAATAATTATGTAAATAAGTTAATTTGGCTAGAATTTGAATAAAAGGAGAGAACGAGTAAAGACACAGGCGATTTTAGGCTGTTTTTTCTGAACTGCATTTAGGCCGGAATTGATTTTCGAAATTCGCTTTTTTAGTTGGAGAGAGCTATCCAATACTCACAATTTGAAACCTTTTGGGGCCCTTTAGCCCTTCAACTTTCGTCATAATTGAGCAAAAAGCTTATTTTTTACGATTTTTCGTAGTATGGGGACACATACTTTGTCTGCTAAGATATGTTTTAATTATTTAAAGGATGTCGTCCGTACTGTTGTCCCCATAGCACTAAAGGGATCTATCAGAATAATTCAGACATCATTTTTATTCGCCGTCATGTCAACGCCTTTAACGCACTGCCAAACACATGTTTTTGTATTTCATATCCTTTGTTATTAGCTACTGTAGCGTACTAATTTATAAACATGTCATAGCATTCAGTATCCTTGTGATCATCAATAAACAAATATAATTTAAGATCAGCTCTTAATCAACTTTGTTACTCAATCTATCGAACTAAAATCCGCAGCTAGAAAAGAATTCCATGTACCTTCTTCTTAACATTCCTTCTACAATAAAACTGTTAAAATATCCTTGTCAGTCCATACTAGTTCATATTATCTAGATTGCAGATTTCAAATTAGAATTGGTAACAAGGGCATTGTTGGAAACTGTGACCTGTAAACTTGACGACCCGATGATCGACTCGCCAATGTTGTGAATATTGTTCTGTATGCCAGCAGGGTAGTTAATGGAACATGGTGATGTGTACGTAACATGAATAGTTTAGTGAGCACTACGTTATCCAGTAACAGTAAACTGGAGCCTCCACATTTCATATCCGCCACACAATGAACCTCCATAACAGTATATCACTTTTATTAACCCCCTTTATATACTACATATGAATCTTTTATTACGTGCAAAAAATATTTGTTTTCTTAAATAATGAGCCAACCAACAATGCCTCTGTAATTAAATTCTTAAAATAATTCACCAAAATAAATAATGTGCAATCAATACAGGACAAAATTCAGAGCCTTGTGGAGGTAGTTAATTATTTTTATAGTTTTGTTTAACCTCAGTATATGTGCCAGTACGCCAAATGTCGCCAGGCATGATTTTACAGGATAAAGCTAAGGCGTGTGTTGTGTCATATTAATAATTTGTTAATTTGATTCTTGAATTATATCGAGAAGGCGAAACCAGTGTTGCGAGTACAGAGCAAAAAGAACGCGAAATGTTTAATAGAAGTGGCCGTTGTTTAGCAATAGGGCTTTTTGTCCATATAGTCATTATATGTGGCCAAATTTTGAGTTCTCACTGAACATTTATTTTCTGGCTCGGAACCCAGAAGTATTTTCCAAAACGCTCATAAAACCGTGCATAAAATATTTTTTTCAAGAAATTAAAGCTGGCTATTTCTGAATTTTTCTACGATGTCCTATTACTTCCAGTTCTGCACAGTTCTTCCTGTTCTAGATTTGACCTGCTGAATCCTGAACAAATGCGGACTTAGAAATGTTACTAACATGGTTCACAATTGTTAATATTATTCAAACTAATTACTGTCATCCCTTGTTAGCTAATAATCAACAGCATACTTCCACAAAAAGATCAGTAGCAGGACAACAACTGTACATATTGTCATTATCAAAATTTTATATGGCCACTGCAAGGGATGATCTAGAAGCAATTGTAACTGAATAGGCAGGCAAATTGCAGAGAAAGGTTTTTTTAAAGCGAGGAAGAGATGGAAGGTATTGCCCCCGTTTTGCCGGGCAGCTCAGCCGGTAAGCAAAAGTTCCCAGAGGCGGAACGTTCGCTTACAGGCGACGCTAAATTATAGGGGTCAGGGACAATCTAAGGACTGACGACAAATGAAAACACTAGAAAGAAATGGGTTTTAACATTTATTAAATAAAATATTAGCACTTTCCAGGTTCTAGAAATATTTTCAAAATCTTGAAATAAAATTAAATAATTCTTCCCTGCCGGAATTCTTCCGCAATTCTCCATTAATTTGAATTCTGTAAACAGACGAAATTAAGCCTTAATAAATCGTCCTAAGAAATTAAACAAATTATTATTTGAGAGAAACCTATCTCAAAATCTCAAAATATGAATTATTCTTCCTTTTCTTGAATTATAATTTAAATTGACAATACTTAGCGGTTCATTTAAATTGTGAGTCAAATTTCTACGTCACACGAAAAATCCAATAACTCCCTTCTATTAATTGAATATTATTTCAATTAATTATTTAAGCTTCAAATTATATAACAAAATTATTTTGAAATCAAATATCTAACTCATTTGATTCTTATTCTTACGTCAATTGTCCTAGTGTTGTGCTCAACTCACAATAAAGGCTTAAAATTCTCGCATTATAGCGTTAAACATTTTACATTTTGTGAGCTTATTTCATTTGACGCGATCCTTGCTTAAGTATTTTTTCTCGAAGCAAAGATCCTAATCTATCTTATTTCGTCATAAAATCACTTAAAGATTCATAATTGAGCCAAATATGCTCGCCACAAAACAACAAAATAATCGAAACTTTACGCGCTCAGCGTACACACAACATGACGAAATATAACCATGGAAATCACAATTATAAATAAAATCAATCATTCATCCATCTCACATTCAAGCTTTGGTCCACGTTAATATTATTAAATAAATTTATCGAATCCTATCTTCTGATTTTTATTTTTTTAAATTTTATTTGAAACATGAGAACTTCTCTCGATGACCATATCAGACAAGGGTTACCATTACAAACGTCTGACGTGTGATTGTGACAGGATTACCACTTTTCCAATGAAATAAGTTCCACAACGATGTTCCAGAATAATTTTGTAGTAGAAATCGTCACTAAAAATTCCATAGAACTGCCTACAGTCACAGATAAATAAACATTCGCGCATACGGTCTATGAGTCACGACTACGTTATTTTTAATCTCTCATTATCACAAATTATTGACCAACATGTGCTGCACAAGAAGAAATTATGTTTAAAAACACACTCTCTTCCTTAATTGACTCATGTAATGGACACACAAATAAAATCCTATCTTAAGATCCATTTACAAGTCTCAAAAATTACCAATAACAGTAAATGCAAAATCTGTGGACATTCAAGCCACGACCAATATTCCAGGTCACATCTACTTCAAAATAGCACACATTAATCACTTATAAGCACAGCAATAATTACACTCATGACCTTTAAATATTCTATTAGACCGTAATAATGTCAATTATTATTATTATTATTATTATTATTATTATACGCGCGCGGTCTCGTCATCGCAGGCTATGTTTTAAGGAAATCATAGATGACTCTATTCTATTTCGGATCTATGGTAAACCACAAAACATCAAGGAAAAATCCTAAATTCACAGAACACGTCGATATTCTGTCCCAGATAAATCAAAAATTATTCCATCATTAATTTATAATTTGAAAATTATTATCGCGTGGGTCAGATATTTTTAACACTTCCCTAGACTTAACATGGGACAGTGAGAATATGTCACGAAGCACTCACTCACATAGAACAAATTATAGGTCCCAAAAACACTCTCGCGCACATCAAATCTACCAACACCAGTGAAAGAAGAGTGAAAATTCTAACTACAAAGACTATTAGAAATGACTTTAAATATTCAAGCAAGGACTACGTCTACATAATTGTTACAACAGAGAAAAGAGAAAAATATAATTTAAAATCTTAGCTGTAGTAGACTTGGCTTCTGGACTCGGCTGATGATCAATGAATATTTAACCAAACTCCATCTCTGATGTTATTCTCTCCCGGGCTGAATTATGCCTCACATTTTAAAGATACATGGCTGCAGCAGGCGAGGACTCACGACAAATACATACTTCGTCGTAACGCTGAAGTTCCATTCTTCCAAACTATTTAAGGTTGCTGGGGATCTTGCGTCTTCAGGTAAAAGCTGAAACTAAAAGATATGTCTTAGAAAAAATACCCCACACACACTCGATTCTTCAAGATGGCACAGTTTTACCTACTTTATAAATTCTCTTCAGGTTTATAAAACTAAAGAAATCTGAACTGCGGCGTTTCCGATATTTTTTGTCCCAAAATTTCCTCGGAAGCAGAAAATTTCTCGTCTTTCCTTAAATGAATACTGGTAAGATTCCACGTCGAATACGTCGTTTCCAGTAACACATGTGCTCGAACAATTCTTCCGGTAGACAACTGAGCAAAGACCAAATGAGCACTGAGCGAATGCAAATGAGCAAAAAGAGCAAAAGAGAATGATTTCCTCAAGTACATGGGTATTTATTCCTTCAAGACGTAGGTGTGTCTGTTAATTAATTTTTATTGGCTAAGACTTTGCGATCAGGCTAACCTTGCGGTCCAATTGGTTGAATATCATGACGTCAAAATCTCAAAGTATTGATCGCTTTTAATATGGTCGAGTTCCTGTCCACGTGCCACCTTCTGCTGTCTTTAACAAGGCACAAAAAAAAAACCCAGACTCGTATGCACGGCACGGGAAAAACCTGTTCCCCTCGCTGGCTAGCAAACAGTGCAGAGTTGAAATCACCTTCCTGGATGATAAATTTATGCATGGTTCCACACTAGAAATAAAATATTCTTCCCATGCAAACCAATAACCAATTTTCAAGGGTGCATATTTCTCCCGTGGCTGAAATAATGATTTGATGGGCAGATTAAATCATTATTATCTGGAAATATAATTAACATGTCCCTTGAAAATTTTGAAGTACAGTTATGTGTCACACTATTCCATAATTATTCCAGATGACGTTCCAGCACGTAGCCTACTATTGTCCAGTTCCAGCGCAGCACAAAGCAAGCGTAATTGACTCATAGTGGAATCTTGTAACTCCTGACATTCTTTGCATACTTCTTCCGTCATATCGACCTGCGTTGAAGCATGAAGGTAGATCGGATCCTCATCTTCGTTCCATGACGTTTCCTCTTCAAAGATGACGTTTATTTGATTTACAGCAGATTGTTTAGGACAGTGATAGCTCTTCAAATTTGAACCATTATGAACTCCTTCATATGATTGATCAAGACTTTGTATGCGGTAGGCATTGTTCCCATAGACTTTAATAATTTTGTACGGCCCAATAAATAACGGTGCAAACTTGGCATAAAATTTACTTGTGGTTTCTGAGGAAGCTGGTTTCTTGAGTAACACGAGCTCATGTAATTTTAATGGACGACGAAACTTCTTGTTTCTGACACGTCGTTGCCTTCTCTCAGCTTGTTCCTTTAGAGATTTAGCTGCCTTCTCAATATTCTCCTCCAGGGTAGGTTTTACATTTCCTGGGCATTGAATGATACTATCCCAAGGTCGGTAAGGTCGTCTGTCAAAATGAAGAACAACTGGAATCTGAGATGTTGCCTCGTGCACAGTGTTATTTAAGCATTCCATCATAATTGGTAACACATCTACCCATAACCAATGTGTATTTCCGCAGAAAATACGGCAGAATTTTGACAGTTCCTGCATTACTCTTTCAGCTGGATTGCTCGATGGATGGCGGACAGAGTTCAATATATGCTTAATGCCTAATTGTTCCATAGCTTGACGAAATTCAGCGGAGGTAAATTGTGATCCGTGATCAGTCAATATGGCATTTGGCTTGCCCATGTGAGGTATCAGATTGCGGATTATCCGACGGATTACAGATTTTGAATTCGCCTTTTGGATAGGATACAAGGCAATATACTTAGAAAATACGTCGATAGTGACTATTACATGTCGGTTTCCCCTCCTAGAGATCGGGACTGGTCCAAATAGGTCCATTGCAAATAACTGTTTAGGCCCTGTAGGTAATATGGGAATAGGACTATGCTGAAGCAGATGAGAGCTGGGTTTTACTCGCTGACAAGTATCACATGTGCGGACTACATTACGAACAATGGTTCGAAGTTTCTCCCAAGTGAATTTCTCTTGAATAGTGGCAACCGTCTTATCAATACCACCATGACCTGTTATTCTGTGCGTATGCCAGATAAGGGATTCCTGTAATTTTGGAGGCACCACAACTCTAAGTTCCGATTTTGCAGAATCAATGAATTTAAATAATATTCCATCCAGATATTGGTAACGTGAAGCTTTCCTCTTATATCTTCTGTAATTAGGTTCTCCAGGTTTGATTCTCTTCTCCAAAAGGTCTATGATGTTTCGTAAATCTTTGTCTCTCTTCTGGGCTTGCCGAATGTAACGTAATTTTCTTAAAAATTCGTGGTCCTCTGGAATTAATCCAATCTGATGGATTTCCTCAATATCGGCATTCGGGTTACGACTTAAACAGTCAGCTAACAAATTGCTTTTCCCAGTACAGTGCTCCAGTTTGATGTCAAATTGCTGGACAAACATCGTCCACCTGAATATTCGTTCAGATGCCATGGTAGTTTTCAACATGAACGTCAGAGCTTTGTGATCAGTCCTGATAATAATTTGATAACCATATATTATCTTCTGCCAGTATTTGAGAGCATATGCTATTGACAACATCTCCAATTCAGTAACCGTGTAGTGCTTTTCGTGATTTCTCAATTTTCTGCTGACGAAGGCAAGATAAATTCTCCTTTCAGGGTCTTCCTTATTTTCTTGGAATAACACAGCTCCAATTCCAATACCTGATGCGTCTGTTTGTAATATGAACGGTTTTCCAAAGTCTGGATATCCTAATTTGACGTGTTGTATCAGCATTTCCTTGGTCTTACTAAATGCTGTCTCACATTCATCATTCCATTTCCATCTGTTTCCCTTTTTTAGCATATCCTGTAAAGGTGCGACAGTCTGCGTAAAATTAGGGCAATGGTTGGCGAAAAAGTTGGCCATCCCTAAAAATTGCCTTACATGTTTTACTCTTAAGGGCCTTGAAAATTTACTTATGACTTCAATCTTGACCGGGTTAGGTCTGATTCCTTCACCATCTATTATGTGTCCTAAAAATAGAATTTCAGTCTGACAGAATTTTGACTTGGCTAGATTTATGTGGAATCCTGTTCTAGAAAGATTCTCCAGCAATTTCTCCAGTTTAGATAAGTGATCTTCGAAGGTTTCACTGGTCAACAGTAAATCGTCAATGTACTTAGTCGTGAAGCTCTTTACTTCCTCCGTAAGACACCGATCCAATGCTCGGATAAGAGCGCTTCCTGCATTAGATATGCCAAAGGGCAATTTTCGGAAGACGTAGGTCTGTTGATTAAACATGAATCCAGTTAGGAGTCTAGATTTTTCCTCCAGGAGAATGTGATAGTATGAGGAAGTGAAGTCGACTGACGTAAAGAGATTCATCCCTCGAAATTTCCTTAGAACTTCCTTAATAGCAGGTGCCTGGTCTCTTTCAGGGATCAACTTCCGGTTTATCTCACGAGCGTCTAAACACAAACGAAGGGATCCATCTGGCTTGCTTACGATGACCAAAGAACTAAGAAAGGGTGTACTAGCTTTCATTATGATCCCATCCTTTTCCATGCCTTCGATTAATTTTTCCACTCTAGAATGGAATTTCTCCGGGATCGGGTATGGCTTCTTCTTGAAAGGAGTCCAGTCAGTTACCAATGAATATTTAAAATCTGGAATTTGTCCCGGTTTGTCATCAAACAAGTTCTTATATTTTAATAATAGATTTCGTAGTTGTTCCTTTTCCTTGTCATTTCCCTGAGCTGAATTCACCTTCTGATTTATAAGATCCAAGGGATGCGTTCTATTTTCGCCCTCTTCAATTATGTCATCCAGAACCTGATGAATTTCTTCTAAGGCCTCATGGTCTTCTTTCTCCCTCGATGGTAAGGCGCAATTTATGTGGAACACCTCTTGGTCGGTTACATCAACAGGATTCATGACTGTAATTTCGGAAAATTCCTCCAGACGAAATATTATTTGGTTGGAGTCCAAACTAATGTTTGCGTGGTATGATGTAAGAAAATCCATTCCAAGAATGATATTAAATTTAATATTTGTCATGGCCAAAAATATATTAGGGAACTTGGTGTTTCCGATTTCCACATCAAGAAATGTCTGCTGTTTGCAAATTACAATTTTGTCAGGGATAATTCCTTTAATTTTAACATGTGAGACGGGAATGATGGGTATTTCATGCCTTTCTCTTAAGTCATTCATAAATGATGTTGATATTACACTAATAGTGGAGCCGGTGTCAACTAAGCATTTAACTCTCACGCCACAAATTTTAGCTAATATTATTGGTAATGTCCTTGCATCATTTCTAATAGTCTCAAGATTCTCTTCTAACAGATCATCAGATTTAGTAACCCATGAATCAATCTGAACTACAATCCATTCCTTCGGGACCTCTGAATTACAAGAGTCAGGATTCGAACTATCATTTTCTAGTTGGATGGATGTTTTTTTTTAATAGCCCCTTGGCTATAATCTACCTCTTCATAGCGCTGGCGATTTTCTTCTTGCTTAGCCCTTTGGTATTCTAAGCTTTCCGCTCCTACTATATCTGGGTTCACGTCCTGGTCCTGAATTGCATGA
Source organism: Anabrus simplex (assembly GCF_040414725.1). NCBI lineage: Eukaryota > Metazoa > Arthropoda > Insecta > Orthoptera > Tettigoniidae > Anabrus > Anabrus simplex. The sequence continues at coordinate 45,006,251 of NC_090275.1, forward strand.
CGCCACTTGGATTTCTCCTGATTTTCCTTGCGTAATTCCTGGATGTATTTCTCTCTCTCTTCTTGTCTCCAGTTTCTTTTTCTTCCTCCCGTATAGTTAGTCTCGCTATTTCTTCTCCACCTTCCTCGAATATTTTCATAGGGTCTGCGTCGTACATTTCTTCGGTAATAATCTCTCTCCTCGTCACTTCTGTGTCCTGACCTAGGAGAACGGTCTCTCGATGACATTTCCTTTGTAGTTCGACCGCTAGGTTTCCCTTGGTTGAACGAAGCTCCACTGTCGGCTCGGACGACTGTAGTTTGTAACACCTGTTGATCTTGACCTAGATTACGCCTTGGTTGCTCTCGCGAAGTTAGGTCGAGCTGTCGGAGCACGGCATCGGCCTGAATTGCGGTCTGCGCGTTCGAAGCAATCATTATACGTTGAATGTCCGCTGGAAGTTGCCTTATTATTACACGGACTACTTCAACTTCTGAGGGTGGCATATCAAGCTCCTTTAGTTTACGTAGCTGGGCTGAAAAATAATCGCCGTAGCGTGTGGGCGTAGAAGAAGCGTACCTCTTAGCGTAAAGTTCTGTTTTTAAATTATGCTGTAGGTCACTGTTCCAATATCTCTCCAGAAATGCCTTCTTGAACCCTTCAAAATCTTCAAATGAATATTTGAACGCTTCATACCATGTTAATACTGAATTCTCCAAATAACGTTCAGTCACCCTTAGTTGGCGTTCAGGAGGTATCTTATTATCTCTGAAATATTCCTGAAGTTCACGAATGAAGCTTTTAGGAGTAACGCCTTTAACGTTATTGAACTTCTTTGGTTGTTCCTCATGAAGTTTAATAATATTAACAATTTGAGTCTGACCTGAAACATTTGCCGAATTTATCCCACTGTTGTCCTGATTTACGTAAGGATTGGTGTTATTTAAGGGATTAGCCATGTCCACCACTTTTGGAGTCGAAGACGGGACTTCACCAGACGTCCGCTTCTCTAATTGACCTTGCCTTTCCAATAATGTAGAAGTGACAATATTATGCCTCTCGCCCTGAAGTTTAATTATCTTAAGCTCTTCAACAAGCTCCTTAATTCCGTCCTGAAGTTCACGCTTCGATGCTTCGGACTCAGCTTTTACTTCGCTAATTTCCTTGTCCATTTCAGTTTTTATTTCTTTGAGACCTGTCTGCGTCTCTTCGATAGTCTCATAGAAATATTCTAGCCTTTCTGACGTGGTTACTTGGGAAACTTTTATTTCTGCTATGACTCCCTTTTCCACTTGTTTCAAAGTTTCGTAAAGGCCGGTAAACTTCTTACTCCATGCTGCCTTAGTCGCTGTAAGGTCGTCTGCATTATCCACAATTTTCTCCTCGATATTCTGAAAGTTTTTCTCCACCTCATTTTTGTATTTATCAAGCCCCTGTAGTACATCTGTCTGGACTTTAGCGAGTGTCTCACTAACTTCGTTCGACATCTCAGCTAACGAACTTGTAATACCCGCCTGTATTTCACCTTTAAAGTCTGAGAAATTCTGTTTTACTGCTACAAGTTCACTTTGAATGGATGCTATTTTCCCATTAAATAATTTCACGTCCATGTGCAGTTTATTAATGTTTTCGTCCGTCCTATTCTGTATTTCTTCCAATGCATTTTTAAGATCGGATTTAAATTTATCCTGTCCCTCGTTCAGTTCTAATTTCAGTTTTTCATTATTCTCACTAAGATCCTGCTTCAATCGCTCCTGATTTTCATTAAATTCAGCGCTAAGTTCCTGCTTTAGTTTAGCACTACTTTCACTTAAATCCTGCTTCAAACTATCCTTCAAATTCCCTAACGCATTCTCCAAAAATGCACGCCATTCATCCATAATAACAATAAACTTTTCAAGAAACGGCAGTTCAGACCTCGGGGAGAATAATATCAGAGTATAAACCAGAGTCCAGTTCCACGTCTACTAATGAATTAAGCTCACCTCCTTAGGGGAAGATTTGTATATCATTTCAATAATACTTAACTATTAAAATCCGAAATGTTGCGCAAATGCAGTCGCATAAAAAAAAATGAAATTTTCCTAATCTCCAAGATTTTGTTTCAAACATTCAACATGGCCCTTCCTAACTTTAACTAAAGTGCTCTCTGCCACAGAGATCTGGGCTAATAAATGTTATCAAATAACCCAAAAATCCTATTGTCGCCGCATCTTGCTTATGTCCAAATTTTGGACTACAAGATCGAGTCCTTAGATTGGCGTCGTCAATTAAATTCGGGCCAAACACGTTGGGCGCCAAATTTGTACTACCTGCCCCCGTTTTGCCGGGCAGCTCAGCCGGTAAGCAAAAGTTCCCAGAGGCGGAACGTTCGCTTACAGGCGACGCTAAATTATAGGGGTCAGGGACAATCTAAGGACTGACGACAAATGAAAACACTAGAAAGAAATGGGTTTTAACATTTATTAAATAAAATATTAGCACTTTCCAGGTTCTAGAAATATTTTCAAAATCTTGAAATAAAATTAAATAATTCTTCCCTGCCGGAATTCTTCCGCAATTCTCCATTAATTTGAATTCTGTAAACAGACGAAATTAAGCCTTAATAAATCGTCCTAAGAAATTAAACAAATTATTATTTGAGAGAAACCTATCTCAAAATCTCAAAATATGAATTATTCTTCCTTTTCTTGAATTATAATTTAAATTGACAATACTTAGCGGTTCATTTAAATTGTGAGTCAAATTTCTACGTCACACGAAAAATCCAATAACTCCCTTCTATTAATTGAATATTATTTCAATTAATTATTTAAGCTTCAAATTATATAACAAAATTATTTTGAAATCAAATATCTAACTCATTTGATTCTTATTCTTACGTCAATTGTCCTAGTGTTGTGCACAACTCACAATAAAGGCTTAAAATTCTCGCATTATAGCGTTAAACATTTTACATTTTGTGAGCTTATTTCATTTGACGCGATCCTTGCTTAAGTATTTTTTCTCGAAGCAAAGATCCTAATCTATCTTATTTCGTCATAAAATCACTTAAAGATTCATAATTGAGCCAAATATGCTCGCCACAAAACAACAAAATAATCGAAACTTTACGCGCTCAGCGTACACACAACATGACGAAATATAACCATGGAAATCACAATTATAAATAAAATCAATCATTCATCCATCTCACATTCAAGCTTTGGTCCACGTTAATATTATTAAATAAATTTATCGAATCCTATCTTCTGATTTTTATTTTTTTAAATTTTATTTGAAACATGAGAACTTCTCTCGATGACCATATCAGACAAGGGTTACCATTACAAACGTCTGACGTGTGATTGTGACAGGATTACCACTTTTCCAATGAAATAAGTTCCACAACGATGTTCCAGAATAATTTTGTAGTAGAAATCGTCACTAAAAATTCCATAGAACTGCCTACAGTCACAGATAAATAAACATTCGCGCATACGGTCTATGAGTCACGACTACGTTATTTTTAATCTCTCATTATCACAAATTATTGACCAACATGTGCTGCACAAGAAGAAATTATGTTTAAAAACACACTCTCTTCCTTAATTGACTCATGTAATGGACACACAAATAAAATCCTATCTTAAGATCCATTTACAAGTCTCAAAAATTACCAATAACAGTAAATGCAAAATCTGTGGACATTCAAGCCACGACCAATATTCCAGGTCACATCTACTTCAAAATAGCACACATTAATCACTTATAAGCACAGCAATAATTACACTCATGACCTTTAAATATTCTATTAGACCGTAATAATGTCAATTATTATTATTATTATTATTATACGCGCGCTGTCGCGTCATCGCAGGCTATGTTTTAAGGAAATCATAGATGACTCTATTCTATTTCGGATCTATGGTAAACCACAAAACATCAAGGAAAAATCCTAAATTCACAGAACACGTCGATATTCTGTCCCAGATAAATCAAAAATTATTCCATCATTAATTTATAATTTGAAAATTATTATCGCGTGGGTCAGATATTTTTAACACTTCCCTAGACTTAACATGGGACAGTGAGAATATGTCACGAAGCACTCACTCACATAGAACAAATTATAGGTCCCAAAAACACTCTCGCACACATCAAATCTACCAACACCAGTGAAAGAAGAGTGAAAATTCTAACTACAAAGACTATTAGAAATGACTTTAAATATTCAAGCAAGGACTACGTCTACATAATTGTTACAACAGAGAAAAGAGAAAAATATAATTTAAAATCTTAGCTGTAGTAGACTTGGCTTCTGGACTCGGCTGATGATCAATGAATATTTAACCAAACTCCATCTCTGATGTTATTCTCTCCCGGGCTGAATTATGCCTCACATTTTAAAGATACATGGCTGCAGCAGGCGAGGACTCACGACAAATACATACTTCGTCGTAACGCTGAAGTTCCATTCTTCCAAACTATTTAAGGTTGCTGGGGATCTTGCGTCTTCAGGTAAAAGCTGAAACTAAAAGATATGTCTTAGAAAAAATACCCCACACACACTCGATTCTTCAAGATGGCACAGTTTTACCTACTTTATAAATTCTCTTCAGGTTTATAAAACTAAAGAAATCTGAACTGCGGCGTTTCCGATATTTTTTTGTCCCAAAATTTCCTCGGAAGCAGAAAATTTCTCGTCTTTCCTTAAATGAATACTGGTAAGATTCCACGTCGAATACGTCGTTTCCAGTAACACATGTGCTCGAACAATTCTTCCGGTAGACAACTGAGCAAAGACCAAATGAGCACTGAGCGAATGCAAATGAGCAAAGAGAGCAAAAGAGAATGATTTCCTCAAGTACATGGGTATTTATTCCTTCAAGACGTAGGTGTGTCTGTTAATTAATTTTTATTGGCTAAGACTTTGCGATCAGGCTAACCTTGCGGTCCAATTGGTTGAATATCATGACGTCAAAATCTCAAAGTATTGATCGCTTTTAATATGGTCGAGTTCCTGTCCACGTGCCACCTTCTGCTGTCTTTAACAAGGCACAAAAAAAAACCCAGACTCGTATGCACGGCACGGGAAAAACCTGTTCCCCTCGCTGGCTAGCAAACAGTGCAGAGTTGAAATCACCTTCCTGGATGATAAATTTATGCATGGTTCCACACTAGAAATAAAATATTCTTCCCATGCAAACCAATAACCAATTTTCAAGGGTGCAGTATGCAAGTCTACTATAAAAGAGAGAAACTTGTTGTCACTAGACGGGGAAACATTTCAAACATTTCACTTACCTTCCAAGTCGAATTAGTGTTGATGGAAGAACGGATGAAGAGCTGAATTGGAGGATAAGCGGTGCACGACTGGGAGTTCAAGGAATCTCCGGAATGTCTGTGACTCTAGATGAAACCGAAGGAAAAAATCTGCACCACATCTGTTAGATTTCGTCTAATGTATGGGATGGAAACTGACGTTAAAGTTTGTATCGAGAGCGTTGGATATGATTTTCAACAGCCACTTTGGTGAAATGTAGATCTAAATTAGTTTTTAGCTTCATTCATTTATTAACTCTTAACTAATAATTGAGGCATAGCTTAATGAAACTGAAGGACCGTCTGCGCCGCTACAACTTACCGATGAGTCTAGCAATGGATTGCGGGTAATCTGTTCCCCGGATATCCCCTGCCTACTATGGTAGCTTGTCATTGCCTATCGAGATACATCTCAGACAAAAGTCTACATACGCCCGCTTATCCCATAATGTTTTTGGACAACCTTTGCTGGATGTTGATTGTTTTGACTTGCGCTTATAACGTCCTTCCAAACACTGAATACTTTTTATTTCAGTGTGATAGAAAGCAGAAAGCATAAAGAAAACCTAGTGAAAGTCAGCCTCCAAAAGAAAAATCTGGATCCATTAGAGAAACATTAAGGTGGGAATGTTCTTGTTTGAAATTGCATGTTTAGTGTTTGGGTAGGCAATTTAGTGTTTATTGAAAATAAAATGGATAAATGGAAGTATTTGTATTTACTACAGGAAAATCTCTGTTGGACAACTGGGACTAAGAAATGACTGAGTTAATGAACGTAGGTTTCCGTGGCTCATTGTATTAACTTAAAGAAATAAATTTGTAACTGGATTGAAGCCGAAATAACATCAACAGGGAAGACAGTTTCAAGTTATCATATACATGGAGACATGTACTCTAGAAATACATGCATAACACCACCATGGCACAGCGGGACGCACTCAAGAAACTGTTGACAGAGGGCGGTGAATCAGTAACTTTCCACCCAACCACCACAGCACAGCGAGACGATCCTTGAGTCCTGTAAGTGTGTGTGTGGTGGGGGGGGGGGGCGTGCATAGTACGGTCATTACTTTCACGTTCCTTCATAGAAGTTCTTTGCTCACTGTCGTAGGCAGAACTTCACATGCCCTCATGAAGGCCAATGCAATTTGGCGGAGAGATCGGCTTTATTAAATAAATATATATAGTGGCTATAATCCAGCTACACATTTATTTCTTTATGTTAAATGACAGAGTCATTCAAGCGGACATCAATACTTAACATACCGTTGCAATAATGAAAAAAATGGCCGCTTAATAATGTTCCCAAGCAATTTCATTCACTTCCAAGCCCCGCCATTGAACGCCTCCATAGGCGGATTAGGAAATATTCCTCAAGAAGAAGGACGATTTTAAACTTGCCATAATAACAGAATGGAACAAAAGTTCAGCAGAAGTCACGAAAAACCGAGTGAAATCGAAGTCCCTGCATTTGGAAGCTGTGCTAGCTGCAAAATGTGCTGAACCTAATATGAAAGTGAAAAATTGCGATTGTATGTTCACTTTTGTTCCTGAACATGTGTTTCGTTTCAGAAATGAACGATATATGGCCTTTAGTTCCACACCTAGTTAGTATGTCATAATAATAATAATAATAATAATAATAATAATAATAATAATAATAATAATAATAATAATAATCGTATGGCCTCAGCTACCGTGTGCAGACATTTCAATTTGACGCCATCTGGCTGTCTGCTCGTCAATTTCGACGTTCCGTTTTACTCTAGGCCCACTAGATGGCAGGCCGAGTAAACCGAAACTCTCTTGGGCGTCTATGGCTGAGATTTAATTAATTTTGTCGGGTAAACACCAAATGTGTCACCAGAGATCTTTTACATGCCGACATCGTACGACATGGAGTGTCTAATGGACTTTTTTCCGCCTTTCAAAAATCCGACTACCTCTGCCAGGTTTGAACCCGCTATCTTGGGATCCGACACTGTACCAGCTGATCCGCAGAGGCAGATCAGTATGTCATAAAGTATATACAAGTTTATTGTTTTATTTTGTACGTTCTGATAAGTAAAATGTTTTGTTTTGATTACACTTAGATGAAATTTTTAAGTGTACGTTGACATTTTGTTTCCAACTGTATGTGTAGGCAGCCAGGAATAGTTAAAGTACTTCTCCTCGGTTTCTTCGAACCAAAAGAATGTTGCTTGACACTATTCAAGAGCAATGTTTCTCAACCCTGGGTACTTGGAGAGGACTGAAGATATTTTGTCTTCTTCTTCTTCTACAGCCTTTTCCATACTTTGGTGGGATCGCGGAACATTATTTCCGGTGAAACGGAGTGGGACTTCAGAATGTACTGAGTTTGCTTCTTGTTAAATAACATTGTTGGGAGAAATTGAAGTCCGCCTCTGTGGTGTAGTGGTTAGCGTGATTAGCTGCCACCCCCGGAGGCCCGGGTTCGATTCCCGGCTCTGCCACGAAATTTGAAAAGTGGTACGAGGGCTGGAACGGGGTCCACTCAACCTCGGGAGGTCAACTGAGTAGAGGTGGGTTCGATTCCCACCTCAGCCATCCTGGAAGTGGTTTTCCGTGGTTTTCCACTTCTCCTCCAGGCGAATGCCGGGTGGTACCTAACTTAAGGCCATGGCCGCTTCCTTCCCTCTCCCTTGCCTATCCCTCCCATTCTTCCCATCCCTCCACAAGGCCCCTGTTCAGCATAGCAGGTGAGGCCGCCTGGGCGAGGTACTGGTCATACTCCCCAGTTGTATCCCCCGACCCAGAGTCTGAAGCTCCAGGACACTGCCCTTGAGGCGGTAGAGGTGGGATCCCTCGCTAAGTCCGAGGGAAAAACCGAACCTGGAGGGTAAGCAGATGATGATGATGAGGAGGAGGAGAAATTGAATAAGAAGGCTCCAAATAACAAAACAATATTAGCTGTCTGACAAGTTCCGTCATACGGGATCGGTCTTCTTTCAAAGAAAGGGGAGAACGGGGCGCCCAAGAACCATCAGCACAAACGAGAATCATAGACGACTTCATCTACAGGTGTTACGTGTCCGGTTATGGAATATTGGACCATTATTTCGTCGAGGATGCTGCACATAATCCAAAAACAGAGAGGCAGGTAGTCTAGAGAGCTCATTATTACCCAATTCATCCGGGATTTGCGCCGGTTTTGTCGCGCCAGAAACTTACCCTTTCACCGAGCGAGTTGTTTCTTGCGGTTAGGGGCGCGCAGCTGTGAGCTTGCATTCGGAAGATAGTGGGTTCCAACCCAACTGTCGGCAGTCATAAAGATGCTTTTCCGTGGTTTCCCCTTATCATACCAGGCAAATGCTGGCACTGTACCTTGATTAAGGTCACGGCCGCTTCTTTCCTACCTAAAGCCCTTTCTTATCCCATCGTCGCCATAAGACCTATCTGTGCCGGTGCGACGTAAAGACAGTTGAAAAAAAGTAATGGAGTTATTATTCCCAGTGTTGCCAACTTGGCGGATTTTCCGCTGAATTTGGCGGAATTAGAAGCCTGTCGGCGGAGAAATATATCATTTAGCGGACAGCGGATTTTTTGGCGGAATTCTAGATTTATCATAGCGGAATTTAGTGTTTTATCCATTTTACGTTTTTTACTTAGTTAACGAATGACGACAGACAATGAAATTGTGAGAGAGTAGCATTTCTATTTATGCTATGAAGGAAGACAGTTTAATGAACTGGCCTATTTTGTGTGTGGCCCTTGAGATAGGGGATTCACGTAGTTTGGACCCGGCACTAAAACGCCTACAAGTTTTAGCTCGCCGGCTCGCAGGCAGGGGGTTAAATCCAGTGAAACTCACAGATCAGGCGAGTGCCAACATTTACTTTCATTATTGTTATTATTGCTCATTTTTTTATCATTATTTGAGATCGGAGTTCTTGACTGAATTTTAGCGGATTTTTAGTAGTATTTAGCGGAACTTGAAAATATAAGTTGGCAACACTGATTATTCCACACCGTGAGGTAGTCGCTTACACTTCTGCAATGACATTTTGGAGATCGCCTAATTTCTCCATTCCCGTAACCTTCCTACTGCTCGGATCTTACGACCCCGGATACGTACATAAGGAACCTTATGAAAGAATTAGTTTTTTTAAGACACCTACAAATATTCACGAATTAAGCCTTTTATCCGTACAATGCCCTTTGTTCAACAACTTGTTCAGAATGTTATGAACAGTGTGTGGGACGTGATGGTGCATATTTGAACGCATACTGTACCAACGCAATTAAATAGCATCACACTGCCAATTTGTTTGCCGCATACGGTACAATATAACCATGTTCCAGTGCCTTCGTGTCTCAGGCCGCAGCGCGTCGGCCTCTCACCGCTGGGTTTCGTGGTTCAAATCCCGGTCACACCATGTGAGATTTGTGCTGGACAAAGCGGAGGCGGGACAGGTTTTTCTCCGGGTACTCCTATTTTCCCTCTCATCATTCATTCCAGCATTACTCTCCAGTAGCATTTCATTCCGTCTGTCAGTCATTAATCATTGCCCCAGAGGAGTGCGACTGGCTTCGGCAGCCGGCACAATTCCTATCCTCCCCGCAAGATGAGGGCATCATTCATTCCATCCTTGACCCGGCCACTGAGTGGAAAACATGTAGGTTTCTCATAACCACGTTCCACTCGTGAAAACTAGGTATCGCTACATATCTGTATATACCAATTCCCTAATTCTGTTTGCCTTTCTCAGCGATGTTGAGAAAAGGAGAAGGTTTCGACAGCTGAGAAAGATACAGTTAACCTCTCTTGACCACAACGTGTGTACTTCTTAAAAGACAAATACGTTTGTATGAGCGAAGCCGTTGGCGCGTATTCGCCATTATGACGTAGGTACACAGCTACATCTATCGACATGATGTCGAACTGCGTACATCCTGGCTGCTTTTGGTTTCCACATTCATAAATTTGCGATTTAAACTGGTACCTACAAGAACAATGTAATGATGACTATCATACTTGAATTGTTCAGTGAAAACTACAATCTTTCAGTGAAATGAATGCATATTTTCTTCTATTCTGGGCTTTACAGTGGAAATTCGATATCTTGAATGACCTCGGGAGCTAAATTTTATTTCGAGCTATCGAAATTTCGGGATATAGAGAATACCATTTTTGAGCAAATGTCTGTCTGTCTGTTAGGTCATCAGCCCAGAGGCTGGTTGGATCCTCAAATAGCACCACCAAAGGTTATGCGGTTATAAGGAAACCGCAAAAAGCAATGGCAGCACCAAAATGAGGCGTACTAGGCAAGACGAGGAGTGAGGTAGTTTGCCATTGCTTTCCTCACTGAGTCAGAAAGTGCTATTGCAGCACGACTGACCCTATGAGCAACACCTTTCATAACATTCAGATGCACTAGTAGTGCTCTGAATGTCAGTACTCAGCACCACCCATACCCCGGCAGCTTCCATATTGTCACAGCCATGGATGAGACTGGAACTTCACTGGAAGCTACACTTTACTCTACAGAGCTCGATAGCTGCAAATCGCTTAAGTGCAGTCAGTATCCAGTATTCGGGAGATAGTGGGTTCGAATCCCACTGTCGGCAGCCCTGAAGATGGTTTTCCGTGGTTTCCCATTTTCACACCAGGCAAATGCTGGGGCTGTACCTTGATTAAGGCTACAGCCGCTTCCTTCCCTCTTCCAGCCCTCTCCCGTCCCATCGTCGTCATAAGACCTATCTGTGTCGGTGCGACGTAAAACAAATAGCAAAAAAAAAAAAAAATCCACTTTACTCTGGCCTGTGCCAAGAGATGGATACAAAACTACTGTATCCATCAAGAAATGGCAGCAGGAAATTTGAGCAAATATAGCGCATAATTGAATCGTATGTATCTAGGGGCTTATATTGAATACAGTATTTTTTACAGTACTTAAAAATATACTAACAGGCTCGTATTTTACGGTATCGCTTTAATTATGACCTTTATTAAAATCACTTATTAGAACATAGAATACAGTACATACAGTCGTGAAACAAGAAACATACCTCCGTTAACACCTTTGGAAAAAAAATCGTTATTCTTTTCTGTTTTTTTACTGTTACTTTTCTTTCTTCTTTTCTTTTCTTTTCTTCCACATACTTTTCAACAACATTTAGTGCTGTGAGAAATAGACATTCCACTGACTCTGTATGTACGTTCGAAACCACACAGCCAAGATTCTGCTCCCGTAGAGGTGACCGGTAGTGAATTTACGCTCGAAAAATAACGAGACCGCCGAATTTCCTTTTCTTAGATGTTTGTTTTTCGGTTCATGTCATACAGTACCGGTCAAAAGTTTAGGACCACATTGAAAAATCATGAAGTTCCGTCTAAAACCTACAATTTTGCTACTAGGCCTCTGTATCTTTTTTCCCGAGCTCTTGCATCTAATATAATATATATCTCCTGATTTCAGTGATTTACGCCAAGTATTGTATATGTTATACAATTTTAAATGTTATAAGGTCACAGCAGAAAGTCAACATTTTTGGAAATATTATGTACTGTATCCTCTAATTGGTTTCAAGTATCACCACCAAGATTCTTGTAGAGACTTAGCAATAGTTGGGGGTCATTTTAGTATAAATATGAAAATTCCGAAAAAATGCGGCACCCATTTTTGTTGGTTTTTTTTTCAAACCAGTGCTAAAATAGTCCATTTTTCCTTGTTTTTGTCATATGTCTCAGTGTGAGCTATCAGCATCAGAGATGTGTTCTTGGATGACATCCGCAGAGTGCAAACGAAACTATCAGGGCAGATAAGTTTGACGCCGATAGCTCACATTGAGACCTTGGGCCATACATGAAAGAGGCAAAGAAAAATCAACAATTTTGGCCCTGGTTCGAAAAAATAAAACACGAAGAAAAACCCGGTGCCGCACATTTTCGGAATTTTTATATTTATACTAAAATGGCCCCCACCTATTCCTAGGTCTACAGAAAAATCTTGGTGGTGATACTTGCAACCAATTAGAGTATTCCGTACATTATATTACCAAAATTTTTGACTTTTTGTTGTGACCTTCCAAGAGTTAAAAATTCATAAATTCTACAGTATGTGGACTAAGTCAATCAAATCAGGCAACATATATCCTATTAGATGTGAGAGCTCAGAAAGAAAATTACAGAGGTCTAGTGGCACAATTTTAGGTTCTAGATGACATTTCGCGATATCTTTACGTGGTCCTAAGCATTTGACCGGTACTGTATTAGCTCCCAGCATCACTGTAACTCTTTCTTTACTTGGTAACTGTTCCTGACAAACTACAAACGCTGCATTGCACAGCCAGTGTTGTACAAAATTCGAGTTACAGAGTATTTTTTGCTTCAAGGGAGAAAATATTTGCTTTGAGAAATCGAGAAATTCGTGTAACCGAATTTGGACTAATAGAGAAATAAATACACGTGAAGAATAGGAATAACGTCCGGGAAATTTATGTTACTTCGAGATACTGAAAATTCAAGTAATGGAGGTTCAAGGAATCGAGGTTCGACTGTATCGCTATCGATAAACGTGAGATTGTGAAGCCCACATGGTGGCCGTGGTCTTTTACGCGTCAAGTCGTTATGGTCCGATCCCGTGATTAGGCGGTTCGAATCCCTTTCGTTGAAAATACTTTTTACCATTATAATGTTGGTCGGCAGGGCAGCAGAGGTCGTGCTATGTAATTTCTGATCACTAGAATGCATGCTAAAACCCTGAATTAAATTTAAAAACTCTTCGCAGTGCTCATATGGCCTACGGTTCTGTTGATGGTGATTTGTTTTGGACAGTTCTATGAAGCTTCCTCAAGTACACACAGATCCATAGACATCAAAGTACAACTCTGAGCTACAACTCCACTCAATATGGTTTGTAAGGAATTCCTACAATACCTGTTTTGATTCCATTCGAATGCTGTATTAAACTTGGAACGTGTAACTTTTATTCACCTTTCTTTCTGTCTACCTCCTTTCTTAATCTGTTTACCCTCCAGGGTTGGTTCTTCCCTCAGTTTCAGCGAGGTATCCTACCTCTACCGCCTCAAGAGCAGTGTCCTGGAGCGTGAGACATTGGGTCAGGGGATACAACAGGGACGGAGGACCAGTACCTCGCCCAGGCTGCCTCACCTCCTATGCTGAACAGGGGCCTTGTGGGGGTGGGGTGGGAAGGAAGCGCCCGTGGTCTTAAGTTAGCTATCATCCCGGCATTTGCCTGAAGGAGAAGTGGGGAAACCACGATAAACCACTTCGAGGATGGCTGAGGAGCGAATCGAACCCCCTGTACTCAGTTGACCTGCCGATGCTGAGTGGACCCATTTCCAGCCCTCGTACCACTTTTCAAATTTCGTGGCAGAGCCGGGAATCGAACCAGGGCCTCCGGGGGTGGGGGAGCAGCTAATCACACTAACCACTACACCACAGAGGCGGATAGCGGTTATTCATAAGATATATAAATAGACTATTTAGAATTCCCAATTAGTTTGTATATTCGACTGATGAAGACATACTTATGTACTAGTGATGTATAATGACCTTTGTCGTAAATATGTCTTATAGCTGGGGTCATCCGAAAATTTGTATAACTTAACATGATAAGATGTATGACGGAAGTGTTTCCATGGCAACGGTGGAGGTTATGTCCTATGGCTGCTTGTAATGTGAAATTAACAGCCGTTGATGGATGGCCATGGCCGGGAGACATATTTATGATAATTTGATTTTCACAAAGGGAAAGAAGTGGGGGTTTATTACAAAAATACCTCTTAGAACTGGGGTTCATTCAAATGTTTGTGTAACGAAATAGTGTCATGTAAGATAGTGTGTGACGCGGTGTTACCCAGCAACAGTACCTTGAGAGCTGCGCAGACCATAGATCTGTATGTCATGACCATCAATACTCCATACCACAGCTTGCACGATTGCAAGGAAACATCGCGTCAAAGATTTCATTAAAATGAATATTTGTGGTCATTTGATTTTCTCTAAGGGAAATGTTATATCTTTAAAAAAATCAAAATACAGCCATTATTATTCACTATGAAAAGTGGATAAGCGGATATGGACATGTATTGTATGTTAAGATTTAGCAGCAACAAATAATAATATCCATATTATTGATACTTCTTAAAATATCTAAACATTACTTCACGGATGGTGGTTAATGTATATTAAGCTTGCAAAATTTTGTTTGTTAACACCATTTATATTTGCAGAGCTATGACAATTTCATTATTCTATCGGGAGGTGTATCTTGACACCCTGCTTATACCCTATAGGAGTGTTCGCTTCATAAATTTTGTTACCCCTGGACTGGTGAGAAAAATCATACCCGTAGGAGATATAATTTTAAGTGAAAATGAAAAAGAATGGAGTGTAAGTTAGCTTGGCAGAGAGGAATGATTGTCGCCGGTAGCGGTTAACTGAGAGGCGTCCATAGTTCAGCTTCGTTGCGACGACAAATGGACGCGCATCTTCGGCGTCCAGTGCACCTGACGCCACCGGCACACGAGATCAGACTTGATCAAACACTCTCCCTCGTCCCTGACATCAAAATCAATGGCTCCCTTGTCATATTATATTATATAACAAAGGAGACTAAGACGTTATACAGATGGTGGGCGTCAAATCATCGATCAAAAGAATTTGGTATCTCTTGGGAAATAAAGTGTGTTGGGGTCTTCTTCCCTCTCTTCAACATGAAAAGCCAGATGTGGCCCTGATAACTTTGAGAGATTATCTATATGTACTCTAATGGTATTAACCCTTAAGTCCATGACTTATTTTTATATTTATACCTTATTCTTAGATATCCTGGAAGTTTTATAGCAACGGAAAGTTATTTTGAAAATGTCATGCCATAGAGTTTATTTTGCATATCGGATATATGATACAGCGTGGATAAACATTTTGTTTCACCATCGACGTGATTGTTACTAAGTTACAGTCAAGTTCGTGGACAGGCGCCTACAGTGTAGACAACACGGCGATCACTCATGTACTACAGTCAATGATTTCTTTGAATGACAATTACAGTCTAGGCAAGACAGTGTACACCTATGTAAACACATGCACAGCAATGGTGTCCCGACCTAAACAATCAACACTACCCCACTCCTGCACTGAAAAGGAAGTGAGGGAGTGATGGGGTAGTGTTGGAGGCCACACCCCAGTATCGAAAAGGGGAGAAGGGAGTGGACGTGTAGTGCTGATGGCACAATTTGTATATTGCTGTACATCCAGCACTGTGCTCATTTCAGTCACAACAGTCTTGTAGCGGGCTGTCTACCCGCAGCAATGCGTCAAGCGAGGAAGTGGAGGGGACGCCATTCTTTGTTTTTATCCCTTTCAGACCGAGTAAGCACAATTGTGCGGGTTCTTTTTTTCGTTATCCCTGACCGTATTTGATGTTTTTTCGGCGCTACACCGGACTGCAGTGATTGTGCAGGACACGTGGCGTGTATTTCAATTGATTTTAGTATGCGCTTGACCGCCAGGGCGAAGGAAGAAGAGTTTAAAAAGCACAGTTGATCGGCGAGATGGCAGGAAGCAGTAGTGCCGAAAGTAAGTATTTATTTACTGCGTTTATATTAATCTAGAAGCTTTACTGAATACCGGAATATATTCAATGAAGTGTGTACATTGGTTAGTGAACGTAAATTTTGAAGCTACACCATCGTACATGATACAACGAGGTTTTGAATTTTGATACGCACAATTGTGTGGGTCCTGTTTTTCGGATGTTAGTTTTTATTTTGTAAAATAAACTATTAATATGTGTATTGAGGAGCATTTTAGTCAGTTCTTGACGTACAAACAAAAATTCACACCTCCAGTTTTCTTTCCGGTCTGAAAGAGTTATCGGTACACCCTTTCTGTGCATGCGTGAAGTACTATATTGAATATGTTCGTGGACTGGCACTATCCATTCAAGGATCACATAGACTTTTGACCTGTCTTTTCGCGTCTTTTTCCCGTCGTAATGATTCAGGCGATTTCAACTTGATCGTCTCATACGTTTCGTTAGCGGATATGCCTAAATGTTGGCAGACCTTAAAATTTGCTCCTTGCTCAAAACTACTACATTCTCAAGTTCCGCCCCTACATTCAACTACCCCTTCACAACGGAGCCTGTATTTCTGCTCATACTGTATGCACGCAACTAGTGATGGGATAATCGGATACTTTTAATAGTCGAATAACCTCCATCCGATTATTTATATAATCGAATAAAATAATCGAATGCGTTTCAAATACCATTCAGTTGTAGTGGTGGCATAATCGACCTCCATCTGATTATTTAGATAATCGAATAGATAATCAAATAAAATAATCAAATGATTTACGTCTATGCGAGAATATGTGCCGTAACGTACACTAAAGTGAGTTGGTTCCCCTGTGTTCAAAATACTAATGTTTACTAATTACTAATTACTAATACTAATGTTTACTCATGTTTCCAGCTCTCTTCCCCGGGGGCAAGACGTCTGACAGCCCCATATGTGGTGTTGGGCGTTAAAATCTCCCAACAAGAGGAAGGGAGGTGAAAGCTGAATATTCGGATGCGGCATGAATCAATTTTTCGGTTTATGTGTGTCAGATGGATAATCGATTGAAATAAGCGAACAGATGAACTCTTATGAAAAATAGAAATAAGCCTTTTTCCAAACGTGTGTCCAGATGTTAAAAATAATAAGTGAATTAACTTCTTAATAACATCACTTTTCATTGGATTATATCTAAAGCATTCACTATTCGATAGTCTCATTGATTCAAATGGAGTTTCGAATGAATAATCGAAAAATAATCGAATGAAAAATATAATCGAATGAAATGAAATAATCGAACAAACGATTATTTTTATTCGATTATCCCATCACTACACGCAACTACCTCTTGCTGGGACTAGCGAAGAACTGTCACGACAACATCCTGTGCTGCAAACTCTCCGCTGTAGTGCGCCACAGCGACAATAGACCGCCAGTCCACGAACTTAATGATTCTACTACGTATATACTATACGTAAACTGGTGTTATATCTTCTTTCCTTTCTGTTACATCCTGCAAATTATTTTCATACATAGTCTGTGTTCATCCACTGATAAAACTCTAGATGAACCCATTATTGATCAAACACTTTTCCTGCTCCCAGACACCGTGTTCTCTCAGCGTTTAACGCTAGGAACCCTGTATCATCATCGCCAAAAATATCAGAGTAATTACTCCAGGCTCCTGGTGGAAAACTGTGTAGTATTTCTTGTACTTCTTGAAGCAAAGAAACTGTTCATATTTTGTGCAAGAATCCGAGTGCATCCAGGAAACTTTCATCGGTTTCGTGCGGTATCCCATTTGGGCCAGTTATCATTTGAGTCTTGGGGTTTGAAAACTGGCTTCTGAAGAGGAGGTAAAACTATTTCCAAACTTCAACACAGTGCAGCATGTTGTAACCTCCCGCTCATCAGTAAACATATTACTGTAAATCCACTCTTCTGCCAGCCACTGAGCAACCATTGTCAGAGTGTTCTGTTAATATCACGGAGCATGTGAGGACTCTCTAGTCCACGAAATTCGCTCCAGCAGCGCCCACGCCATTTTCGACATAAATATGTCTTATGCATGAGGGTCATTGAAAATTTGTGTCACGAAATTAACTGTACAAATGGGTATTATCTAGCAACTGTGCAGGCTGTGATGTGAATTATTGATGGATGGCCAGGACTCAGAGACATATGATCAAAGATGTGCGTTATAGTACAGATAGTCAATGCGACCTTGCAGGCTGTAATGTAGAGTATTGATGGATGGCCATGACTGAGAGACATATTATGAAAGAGGGGTGTTAGAGTACAGATGGTCAATGCGAACTTGCGGGCTGTAATGTAGAGTACTGATGGATGGCCATGACTGAGAGACATATTATCAAAGGGGACCGTTAGTGTACAGATGGTCGATGTGATCTTCCAGATTGTGGTGTGAAGTATTGATGGATGGTCACGACTGGGAGACTTATAGAAGGCTCTTTAATCAAAGAGGGCCCATCTCACCATACTCTAGATGGCTGATTATTTCATTCGTGGTAGTATAATAGGCCCTGAGCCTGTTTCCCAATTCCGATACGCTGAATCCTACACTTGTCGACTCCAAATTCCATACAGATGTATCTCGAAAATGGTTCGTTAGTTGCGAATAAACTAATCATTACCAATTTTTCATTTATTGATAGAATGCTTATGATCACTCTGTTTTCTTAGAGTGAAATTCGACACCGTTTTTCTACCAACGTCATCGCATGACAAACACAAGCCCTTCCAAAAGTCTCCCCCATATGTGCAGTTTAGCACTTAGATATGACAAAAACCCAGCAGGTAATTAATCTGGGCGGAGAAATAAGCAATCAACATGATTACATAAAATGGAAATGGAAGAAATCTATTGTCAGTTTGAAATTCAGATCATCGTCAAGAAGGCAAAGGATACTGCAAGACTTTTTGCACCCTGGTCTAATGATTACATTCAAGAAGAGAAACTAAGAATCATGAATAATTACGCGATATGTGTTCTTTCGCTACTAAATTAACTATTTGCATGTCCATAACGTAACTAACTTAGAAATCGCATGCCCATTACTATAATCACTTTCCTCACGAGAAGAGAAGTTAATTTACTTTTTTTATAAGGAAGCAATTTTCGTGAGTGGCAGTTGTGTTTGCTACTTGTTTTCCGTGGAGGATAATGAGACAGTAACAAGTTGAGTTTAATAAATAGAGAGGAATCGGCTAAGGTAAAGGCAAAATAGGAAGTATGGTGCCTTTTGAGATTATCACAATAATATTTACATACTGAAACAAGTAATATTTATTTAGCACTTTAAAATAGTGATGGGATAACCGAATGCTTTTAATAATCGAATAACCTTCATCCGATTATTTAAATAATCGAATTTGAGTTTCAAATACTATTCAGTTGTAGTGATGACATAATCGAATACTTTTAATATTCGAATAACCTCCCTCCGATTATTTAAATAATCGAATAAAATAATCGAATGAGTTTCAAATACTGTTCAGTTGTAGTGATGACGTAATCGAATACTTTTAATATTCGATTAACCTCCATCCGATTATTAAAATAATCGAATAAAATAATCGAATGAGTTTCAAATACTATTCAGTTGCAGTGAAGACATAATCGAATAGTTTTAATATTCGAATAACCACCATTCGATTAAATAATGGAATGAAATAATCGATTGGAAAAATATTCATTAATCGATTGCCTCATTCATTCGAATAAATAATCGATTGGGAAATATCGATTAAAATGAAATAATGGAATAAGCGATTATTTTATATTCGATTATCCCATAACTACTTCAAAACAATATTATGATTTTACTTTATCAGTTATTAAGTAATTGTAACTGCAAATCCTAATTGCTTAGAGGAAGTCAGAAGGACAGCGCTCTACCAACAAATAATACTACGTCAAGGTGTTAATGGTTGGGTTATTAGTCTATAGACTGGTCTTATGCAGCTCTCCATGCCACCCTACCTTTCCGTTTCTACGTAACTACATATACTCTAATCTGTTTGTCATATTGTACCCTTGCAGGTTTTACCGCCTGCACTTCCCCCCAAAACTAACTACACTGTCCTGGGTGTTTTAAAGATGTGTTCTCTCATTCTGTCTCTTCTTCTGGTCAGATTTTGCGAAATCGTCCTTCGCTCGCCAGTTCGATTCAGTAACTTAATTTGCAATTCGATCTACCCATCTCACATTCAGCATTCTTCTTTAACACCACATTTCAAAAGCTTCTATTCATTTTCTTTCTGAGCTAGTTATCGTCCATATCTCGCTTCCATACAATTCTACACTCCAGACGAAAGTATTCAAAAACATCTTTCTGATTCATATAGGCTATCAGTGTTCGAAATGAGCAGATTTATTTTTTTAAGGAAGGCGTTCCTTGCTTGTGTCGTCTGCATTTTATGTTCCTCTTACATCTGATATCCTTAGCTATTCTACTACCCAAGTAACAATACTCTACTTCGTTTAAGACCATTTCCTAATCTAATATTTCCTTAACCATCTCACTGCGACTGCAGCCCATTACTTTTTTCCTGAATGTGCTTATTTTCATCTTGTACTCCTCCAAGACTGTGTCCATACCATTTATCAATTTTTCTAGATTTTCTGCAGACTCAGATAAAATTACAGAATCATCGATAAATCGATTGTGATTCCCTTTTGAAATTCCTCTTTGATTTCCTTTATTGCCTGTTGTACATTGAAACACTGAAAATGAGAGGGTACAAATGCAGTCTTTCCTCGGTGCAAGCAGACTGAATTGTGTACATATTTTAAAGGTTGTAACAAGTATTGTATAAGTACCCGCGTCATGCAAACACAGTACCCTCTGCCTTTGTTCGTATGTTAATGTTAGTGTGTCGGAATTTAGTTCAAACAAATAAACAATTTACTTTACGTCGCGCGGACAGAAATAGGTTTTAAGGCGAAGAAGGGATAGGTGCGGGAAGGAAGTGACTGTGATCTTTAAGGCCCAGCTTTTACCTGGTATGAAAATGGGAAACCACGGAAAAAACATTTTCAGAGCTGCCGACAATGAAGTTCGAATCCATTATCTCCCGAGTGCAAGTTGACATCTACGTGATCCAAACCATACAGCCACTCGCTCGGTAAACCAATAAGAAATTGGCTCATCAAGGGGCTGGTGTGGATAAGAGAAAGCACTATTGGTAATATATAATTCCGCGCCTTGGACTGTACCTATGACCTGTTGTTATCTGTCGTGCTAACGAATATTTTTTTTTTCATAATCGTGCAAGCTGTTGGTGAGTGACTTGACATTCCGTTGTTGATCGAGAATTGTTTGTTGTCAGGAGAACAGCAAGTTAAATTTGTCTGGTCCAACTGTGAAGCAGAACACATTATTCCAAATCGAATTAAATCCTGCTGGTGAGTGTGGCCGCCTCGTACAATGTCCGTCCTCTTGCATATTTATCTCCGGGAGAACGCATTAGTTATTTAAAGTATTTACGAGCCATGCTCCGTGCAACTTGAATAACGACTCTATTTAATTATTCTCAACTGTGTGTGCTGCGTTATTACAGCCCTAGATTACTTCACTGGTTGCTAATGGTTCATGGGCGTGGTCATTGTACAGGAAAGATGATTTCTCCTAGCCTTACCTCCCATTTTTTCCTCTGTGGGTTCGTATCAACCTGCCTTTTCCACATCGATAAGTTGTTCACACACCGGCTAGTTGTGATGACCACCTTTGTCTATTTGCTGTTTAAAGGGGGTAGAACGACGGACGTTATGAGAAAATGGAGGAGAACAACCTTTCGAAGGTTGAAGGTATCGGCTGAGCAAAGGATTGGGGAGAGGGATGATTTTTCGCATTATCGATAGAACTACCAAAAAAATATTTTGAAGTGATTTTGAGATAACTTAATGAATCATATTATTCTGGTTAAGGAAATAATGATTTCATTTTTGCGAATTACGGCGAATTAAAGCAATAAAACTAGTTTAAAGCGGAATGTACTTAAGTGCGAAACTGTAGCGATATTCATGAAAAATAACGAGCTTAAGATTGTATTCCAATATCAAGTGTGTGAAGCGAAGTGTGAGACAGAATAATGATTTCTCAATTCGACAGAAATAGGTGTTAATTTTAATGTTCTAGTAAATCGCTTAATGGTGTGGCCATGTAAAGTTAAAGTGTAATTATTATGCGATTTTATTAGGGCTTCATAAAGGATTCTACCTTAAATAAGAAGGAATATATTGCAGTCAGATTCAACCTGGTCTTAAATGAGATCATCCTTATTTACTAATATTGTTCCTATTTATATATCAATCTTTCACATAAATTGATCAAGAAAGACAAGAATAATAGCTGACAGATTCGTCGTGCTGACCACACGACACATCATAATCTGCAGGCGTTTGGGCTTCCAGCGGTCGCTTGGTAGGCCACGGACCTTCCCGATTTTTGCGCCATGGAGTTTGGTTTTTCACATAAATAAGTCACAAATTAAATTAATGAAACTTTTTATGACAATTTTAGAAAACTATTAAAGCGAAATTCAAGCGATGAGGGAAATCGTATTTCGAGAAATAACGCGAAAATGCGTTTTCTTTTCGCGAAATCTTACATAAATCAGCGCAAAAAAATCGTTGTTCAAGGAATGGGCTATGAGCAGGTGGGGGTGATAGTGGTGGTGGTGATTATTGTTTTGAGAGGAAGTACTACTGGGCAACTATCTTCTTTATTCTTAATGCGCTTTTATGGCCGCATTGGACCACTGTAGTCAATTTCTGTCCGGTCTTCTGAGTCATTGCAGGCCAGACAATGGCGGGTTTTATGCGTCCTGTTTTGCTTTCTTTCGGCTTTTTTGGCTTATTGGTCTTTTTTATTTGTTTTTGGCTGATTGGTCGTTTCTTAGGTATTATTTACGTATTAACGGCTTTTTGGCTTATTGGTTCTTTTAGCTATTTTTTAGGTCTTCGCGGCATTTTTGGCTTATTGGTCCTATTTATCTTTTTTAGGTCTTAGCGGCTTTTTTGGCTTATTGGTCCTGTTTATCTTGTTTAGGTCCTAGCGGCTTTTTTGGCTTATTGGTCCTGTTTAGCTTTTTTAGGTCTTAGCGGCATTTTTTGGCTTATTGGTCCTTTTTATCTATTTTTAGGTCTTAGTGGCATTTTTTCGTATTGATCCTTTTTAGCTAGTTTTAGGCCTTAGCGGCTCTTTTGGCGTATTGGTCCTTTCTTAGCTATTTTTTAGGTCTTAGCGGCTTGAGCTTCTTTCGACAACATTTTTACTGCCCATTCTCAATTCGAATCGTCATTATTATTATTATCGATTACCTCTTGAACACCTTTCTACTAGTAAACGCATATATTTTAATCATATCTGACAAGAAAGAAGATGAAATGAACAAATGAAACCAGTGCTAGAAGAAAAAAACAGGAGTATCAAATTATATGGGAGATAAGTGAAATTTTGAAACAAGAAAATGTTGATGTGAGTGAGTGGTTTTGAAGAGGAAGATGCCACTTGCTTCTAGTATGAACCCTAAACATCTGTTGGTGTGAAGAGAAGTTTCTCGGTGTTTTGCAACGAGCTGCCCGAAAAGAGACGATTCTTTACACCTAAGAACCTGGATATGACTATTGTGATACACTGCAAAGCCAACTGAGGTAAGGTTTCCGAATTCTAACTTCTGTTACCCTGGTGTGGTGATGCCAAGTGTGATTCCAGTTATACTAATTTCACTTTTCCCCCTCCAGAATGTCCATTGTGGGGTCGCTGAATTCATTCTAGCTGGAAAAAGTATTACATTGTAAATTCTGCAAGTACTTTTTTAAAGACTGGATTCCTTTTATATTATGTTAATCTAAAAATATATATAATGTCTGAAAGTATTCCACTCATCTTTTTGCAATGTAATTTGCATACCACCAGAATTTTGCATTTTTAAACATTCCTTTATTCCTTCATTTCCTGTCTCAGTTTCATTCTTGACTTTGACAATATGAAAGTGATCCAGGTATGAGCGATTCTAGTAATACCATTCCTTATGCAGCCAGTTCCCGTTACGAATGGTATGAAAATATCACTCATAGGGTCGGTTGGTGCGTACATTTGAGTGAGCTTGGCAGATTATGTGAGCTACTTTTGGCTCAGTGAGGAAAGCAACGGGAAACTACCCCACTCCTCATTTCCCTAGTACGCCTCTTCAGTGACGCCTAGGCCATCTGTGACAGCTGTTGGCATAGCTGTGGAGGATCAAACCAGCCTTCGGGCTGAATACCCAGCATACACATACATTCCTTCATTTAGTATGTCATTGAAACTAAAATTATGAGTGCGTTTGGATCGTAATTTTACGGTTTTTTTTGGCCAGTTCTTAAGTCTTTTTTGTGGATATTTTAGGTCATTTGACAGGACTTATATAGGCAATGTATAGGCCAATTTCCGAGCTCTAGTTATTAGATACTTCGGTAGAAGTGCAGTTGCTTTTAATGAACAAGAAAACGGTCTTAGTATGTTCCAGTTACATGTTATTTACTCGTAGTGAAGGAAGTGTTCAAAGTATCGTCCGTGTACCGGAATGCAGGCACTCCTGGAAGATGATGCCGCAAAAACCGAAAGTAATTGTGTCCATTGAGTTTGTTTGGTAAAATGTACGGAGCAATAATACGATCACCTTGTACCCCTAACACAATCAAGTCACTGGTAGCTAAATTCTAAATTATCTCGCAAATGGCTCGTTGTCGGACCCATGTTTACTAGGATATTTTTGCTTCTAGTATCGTGTACTTACAGCTGTTTCGATTTGCGCTGTTAATTATGATACACCCTGTATTAGTATTTCTCCCTCTCTCTCACACACACACACCCTATGGCGGGGGGCGGTGGAATAACATGTGCGTCGAAAGAGGCGACTGAAGAGCGGAACAAAGGTGCTTGGGTTGGTGACCACGATTGCCCTATCTAAGGGTGGCGTTGTTTCCAGTTACTTGTTTCAGGATCCTTACTTTCATCTTTACTATCTGACCTCCATTGGTTCACTGTTGTTCTTTTCCGACTCCGACGGTATTAGGTTTCGTGACCTAGGGAGTTTTTCTCACACACCGGGCGAGTTGGCCGTGCAGTTAGGGCCGCGTAGCTGTGAGCTTGCATCCGGGCGATAGTGGGTTCGAATCCCACTGTCGACAGCCCTGAAGATGGTGCTCCGTGGTTTCCCATTTTCACACCAGGCAAATGCTGGGGTTGTACCTTAATTAAGGCCACGACCGCATCCTTGCCACTCCTAGTTATTTCCTATCCCATCGTCGCCGAAGACCTATCTGTGTCGGTGCGACGTAAAGCCACTAGCAAAAAAAAAAGAAGAGTTGACCGTGCGTTTAGGGTCATGCAACTGTGAGTTTGTATCCGGGAGATAGTATGTTCGAATCCCACTGACGACAGACATGGTTTTCGGTGGTCTCCCATTTTCACACAAGGCAGTTACTGGGGTTGAACCTTAAATAAAGCCACGGCCACTACCTTCCCAATCGTAGGCCTTTACCTCCCTTACGTCGCCGTAAAACCTTCGATGTGTTACTGCGACGTTAAATAAATATTTTTAAAAAATTTAAAAAATCATTTTCACGCCCTTCGTGACCCTTGTCTTGGTTTCGGCGACACCTTCATTCTTTGAAGTATCCCACATCTTCCAATTTCCTTCTGAGTAGTGTTGATAGAGAGTGGTTGCCCATTTGCACTCTCTCTTTAAAACAGTAATCGCCAACACCACCACTTTCTATCCCTCTCTCATTTAAAGTCGGTTGTCACTGCCGGAAGCTGCTCGCCGAGGCTTGTCAGGGTTCCTTAGCAGTAATCAGCGTGGTTGAAATATTCTGAACGAGCTCCACTAGACCATAGAGTGCAATGCTCGTCACATTAATTTAAGTGTGTTGTGGGAGGGTTAAGTGTTTTGATAGTCAGTTATAACGATTGGGCGAGTTGGCCGTCCGGTTGGGAGCGCACAGCTACGAGCTTGCCTTTAGGAAAGAGTGGGTTCGAATCCCACTGTCGGCAAACGTGAAGATGGTTTCCCATTTTCACACTAGGCAACTGCTGGGACTGTGACGCTTTCTACCCACTCCTAGCCCGTTCCTATTCCATCGTCGCCATAAGACGTATCTGTCTAGGCGCGACATAAAGGAACTTGTACAAAAATAAAAATCACAGTTCTAGCCCTTCAGGCAATCAACTCAGTGTTGAAAACATCCTAGGGATATGAGCTGTGAATATTAGGTACATAAAATATAATAAAATATGAGAATATATTCCTAAAAATTAATCGTATAATCCTTTTCCTAATCATCGTTATCCGGTTTATTAGATTAGCAGTTTGCCCTTTTCTACCACTGCGAGCACTAATGTGAGTCAATGCATTGTTTCATTTTTCTGCATTTTTCCTCGAGAAACGCTGGGTATTTCAACATTTTCTCAATCAGATGAAATTTCTTTCACTATCGCTTCTCATAGGTCCAATCAAATCGGATGCAATTTTGCTGTATAGCACAAAGTCACGGACCAAACTGATTAAAATAATGACCGCATGACGAATCGAGAACTGGCGAAATAAACAACTCTGCTGATATATTGGAAAACGTTGAACTGCGGCAGGGGAAAATTAAGGCAATGTAAAAACATGGACGATTTGCATTTTTCATTCCAGCCACTGCGAAACAAAGTTGTTGTTCTGTCCGCGTGTTTCGTTCAACCAAAATAGTTACCCTGTCGTCCTCCAGGGGAGCTGATGAATATTTATCTTCTCCGGTGTTATTTAAAGTATTTGCGGAACCGTTTCAACTGTGTTGTAGAGTTAATTATTAATTGCTGTCCCCGTTATTTTTTCTCCCGCTGCAAGTCTGGTTGAAATACAGCGATAGTGGCTTTCGTATCGGTTCACTTCAACAATGGCAATGAGATTCCAAAATATGTTTTAATTCTTTGTCCAGTTCTTATCAGTTAACTCGATTTAAAAATCCTCGTGGTGCTAGAGCTCTAATGGACCTTGGCCTACCAAGCGATCGCTGCTCAGCCATATTCAGTGATGGAATAATAGAATACTTTTAATAATCGAATGAGTTTCAATATCATTTAGTTGTAGTAATGCATAATCGAATATTTTCAATATTCGAATAACCTCCATCCGATTATTTAATCGAATAAAATAATCGAATGAGTTTCAAATATCGTTCAGTTGTATCGCATAGAATATTCGGATGCGTCATGAAACAATTTTTCGGTTTAAGTGTGTCGGGTGGATAATCGACTGAAATAAGCGAATAGGTGAACTTTTATGAAAAAATAGTAATTCGCCTTTTCCCCTACGCATCTCCAAATATTGAAACTAAATGAGTGAATTAACTGGCTTAATAACATCACTTTTCGTTCGATTATTTCGAAAATATTCATTATTCAGTTGTCTCATTCATTCGAATGTATAATCGAATGGGAAACATAATCGAATAATCGAATAAAATGAAATAATCAAATAACCGAATATTTTGTGTTCGAGTATCCCATCACTAGCCATAAGACAGATTACGTGGTGCGCGTGGTCGGTGTGGCGAGTCATCTCACCTTTATTTCTTGGTTTACTGGACCGGGGCCGTTATCTCACCGTCAGATAGCGCCTCAGTTATTGTCACGTAGGCTGAATGTAAAATCTTTTTATTATTATTATTATTATTATTATTATTATTATTATTATTATTATTATTATTATTATTATTATTATTATCATCTGTTTACCCTCCAGGTTCGGCTTTTCCCTCGGACTCAGCGAGGGATCCCACCTCTACAGCCTCAAGGGCAGTGTCCTGGAGCTTCAGACTCTTGGTCGGGGGATACAACTGGGGAGAATGACCAGTACCTCGCCCAGGCGGCCTCACCTGCTATGCTGAACAAGGGCCTTGTGGAGGGATGGGAAGATTGGAAGGGATAGGCAAGGATGAGGGAAGGAAGCGGCCGTGGCCTTAAGATAGGTACCATCCCGGCATTTGCCTGGAGGTGAAGTGGGAAACCACGGAAAACCACTTCGAGGATGGCTGAGGTGGGAATCGAACCCGCCTCTACTCAGTTGACCTCCCGAGGCTGAGTGGACCCCGTTCCAGCCCTCGTACCATTTTTCAAATTTCGTGGCAGAGCCGGGAATCGAACCCGGACATCCGGGGGTGGCAGCTAATCACGCTAACCACTACACCACAGAGGCGGCTAAAACATAATTACCCAACAAAAACAACAAGAGTACAACAAGCAATTCCGTGGATAATAATTTCGTGTGGCTATTTCTAGCCGAGTGCAGCCCTTGTAAGGCAGACCTTCCGATGAGGGTGGGTGGCATCTGCCTTGTGTAGGTAACTGCGTGTAATTGTGGTGTAGGATAATGTTATATGTGGTGTGTGAGTTGCAGGAATGTTGGGGACAGCACAAACACCCAGCCCCCGGGCCATTGGAGTTGACCAATGAAGGTTAAAATCCCCGACCCGGCCGGGAATCGAACCTGGGACCCTCTGAACCGAAAGCCAGTACGCTGACCATTCAGCCAACGAGTTAATTCCTTGGAAACAAAATAGTACAAAAAATACTACTAGTGTAGCATTCTAAATCCAGCATCATCATATACAAATTCAAACACATCTTAAGCATTTCCAGTACTTAACACTACGGCTTACAATACTATACAATACTATACTTACAATACTAGCTTAACATTACAACACCGTCATATACAAATTCACAAGTGCCTAATCATTAAGTATTTCAAATTTTTAAACTATGACTTACAGTACATTGACCGATCCAGTTACTTTTTTTTTTTTTTTGCTATGGGCTTTACGTCGCACCGACACAGATAGGTCTTATGGCGACGATGGGATAGAAAAGGCCTAGGAGTTGGAAGGAAGCGGCCGTGGCCTTAATTAAGGTACAGCCCCAGCATTTGCCTGGTGTGAAAATCAGAAACCACGGAAAACCATTTTCAGGGCTGCCGATAGTGGGATTCGAACCTACTATCTCCCGGATGCAAGCTCACAGCCGCGCGCCTCTACGCGCACGGCCAACTCGCCCGGTCCAGTTACTATTAGCATTGTAAATACAGCATGTGCATATACAAATTCACAGATACCTTAAATAATTCAGATGCCTTAATACTACAATTTACAGTGGGTTGAGCGATGCATTAAAATATGACACCATCACATATAAATTTACACACATTTTACAGAATGCTGGAGTCTCTTCTTGAAGTATCTTTTTGGGAAAAGGCTCTAAGACTGCTTCAGGCGATGCATTCCAATCATCGATTTCCCTATTTACAAACGATATTTACCATACTCAGTTGTCTGCAATGTACCTTTTCCTTTATGTGGATGATCTGTCCTACTTACGTAGCAGGGTTTTTCTACTGTAGTCGATTGTTCAACTCTCTCCAAGCTGGCTTATTGTTGTAGGCGTTATATATTGCACATAACCGTGTTCATTTCCTTCTAGTCCCCAGTCTCTCCCACCCAAGTTTCTCTATCATACTTGTCACACTACTTCTAGCCCATTTCAGCCATTGCTTAAAAAAAACGGGTGAATAAAACTTGGCACTGAAAACATTTGTGAACTGATGGCGCTGTTAAGGGATTCCGCACCTTCACATTCTGAGCCTTCCTGTGTTATAAAGTGTTATAAAAATGAACTAGCAGTTTCCCGCTGGCTCCGCCCGCAATGTACAAACTATGGTGGTGTTCGTTACTATCCTCACGGATGTATTATTTTGCAAAGTTTCGAGTGGTAATAGAATGTAATATTATGTCAACAAAACACTTGAAAATACATCACACAAAGAAATTGAATTAAACGTTCCTTGGAACAACACTTCGCACCGAACTGTTAAAAAGTCCTTCTAAGATCTTCGTCATGGAGACAAATGTACTCATAACTTTTCTCAGAATCTATCAATTTAATTTGTTGTTACCTCAAAAGAAAAAGCTTGATCCACTGAGTGTTTTAGACCAAAACGAACTGCGTACCTGAATGAGAACGAAAGATATGATTGCTTCAAAGAGACAAACAATTGAAAAAATCAAATAATTTGAGGAAGGCAGAAGTTAAGTGATTTATAGTACCTGATGACAAATCTGTGCATGAATATCTTTCAGTTAAAAAAATGAAGGAAATTGACCGGATAGAATGGCCGGACTGACTGACTTTAGTTTTCATTTAAAAAAAATAATATATAGATGGACGAGCAATATTTTCAGAAAGGTTTCGGTGTGCAATATTGCCCTTCGCCAACGAAGGTGCACACCGTTTGCTGGGGCCACTTATTGGTTGCAGGAATGTCGGCGCGATAGAGAGAGGGACCTGCCTGTCGGCCTTCCTCACTTTTAATTTACGTTCCCTTTGACTTGAGGGAGCACATTCCTTGGTTTCAACAAAGACAAGTTCAGTAACCAACCAATAATGCTGTAATGGAGGTCGATAACATACCAGGTACGACAAGCGCTAGGGAGAACTGGTGTGTCATTCGGAATTCACAGCATTCTCGCGTTGCTCTGAGCAAATCCGTATAAAATCATGCCGTTATGGTTGACGAGGCCTCTCGTGGGCAGAGCATGTAAAGTATACCTGTTCGAGACAGTATTGATTCCTCCATCCGTTGCAAACAGCTACGAACAACAAAAATTAACATAATCAGCACTCTAACAGTGCTTCATTTCGACTGCGGTGATTGTAACTCAGTCACACAGTTAGCCAGTAGGCTGCAAAAAGTTCCTAATTCCTACATTCATTTTATTTTCAGTCTGAATCCACGTCAGCACATCTCTCCGTGTCCTAACCAGCTGTTAATGCTAAATCTGCAAATGAGAAGGCAATTTGATGTCTAGTACGTCTACTACTCAACACACTTAAGCACGTCTACTCGTTAGTAGGTACCTTGCAACCAGGTTTACCACACTTTCAGAGAGTTCTCTTCCCTGTCCTTTCACTGTTCGTATTTCATTTCGGAGTTTACCAAATTTGTACGTTCCTCAACACCAGGCTATGTATTAAGCGTCATACTTTCATAACGTGTGTGTAGTACGCGAAACTTTTAGTGATACTTCGGCTCCCTAGTGCTGAATCGGTAAATCTCGGTTATCTTCGAGATTTCGTATTGGCAACCTTTGGCACACGAACTATGAATCGATTATGCATTGCCGTGAGACATCTGACGTACACTTTACGTTGGTACTAGTAATGTTGTTGTCTACACAGCAAAGCCAAGGATATTTCTGAGAATTCATGCTAGGAACAAGATTCGCATCGAGAAGTGTTATATAATTTGTGTGTGGCACAGTTGTTGGCTTAGTATAATAAAGGTTTAGCAAATACATATCGATCGATCATACTATCGATTCAATTCAGATTTCATTTCCATTCAGTTGGCAATATTACCGGAACCGGGGTAACTCCCCCCTTACTCCTCACCCCCGTAAAACCAAGTATCAATAAAAGATTCGCGGACTATACACGGGTGATGCCCCATCCCACACCGCCTCACATTATTATCATCCTTTGGTTTTCTCCACACACTTGTTTCCATTCTTCAGCTCTGTTCTATTTTCTATCCTGGGTGACTTTCGTTGCACTTAATTTTTTATTTTCTATTTATTTTTCCTACCACGTTCTGCCCCGATTCGACTGATGATCTCGCTGTTACTTCTCACGCACACACGGCGGTGTGATAGAACGTCTTAATTGGAGCACGGCCGAGCGCATCCCTCGCTGTGCTGGATCTAGCTAGAGCGACGCATCAAGTCGGCCGTGATTGAAGCTTAATGGTGTCGTCAGCTCCCGCTTGGAGCGCTAGCGCTGTGCCTGCATACAGAGAGCCATCTGGTGATGAATGAACGCACCACTTACAGTGACCAAAATTCCAAAAGCAACATCACGCTAGGTAAGCCCTGAATGGTCAACCATACAGGGTGAGCCACATCGTATCCGTAAAAATGCATTGCTAATCATATCACTGAATGATGTAAACTTCCCTGGTCACACACAGTTAATATAAAAATACAGTATACTTAACTCGCACACTCAAAACAGAAATATATATACCAGTACCACAGTAAAGCAACATTATGCGTGGTCATCCACTGGATGGGTGACCAGCACTCATCTTTCAAATCACTAATACTGTACATGAATTACCTATACTTGATAATAAATAAACCGATCAAACACACAACTGACTACCCGCATTACAGACCGACAGAGGAGCTCCGATGGGAGCACTGGTATCGGTACGTCACATAAAACCTATGTGTGGACAGTAAAGCGTTCTTAAATTCAAACCCTCATTATTGTAGGTCTTCCTCGTGAACAGTCGAGATTTTCTTCTGAAGACGCAGAGCAAACGTGAAGAGTTTCCTTGTTTTCATGACACGGTATAAGCCCAAAAGCCTACATCATGTCTCAGAGACTCATCAATTAAACACCCGCTCTTACAACAGGAGCACCGGGAAAGTTGGCCGTCAGGTTAGGGGAGAGCAGCTATGAGCTTTCATCCGGGAGATAGTGGGTTCGAACCCCACTGTCGGGAGCCCTGAAAGTGATTTTCCGTGTTTTCGCATTTTCACACCAAGCAAATCCTGGGGCTGTACCTTAATTAAGGCCACGGTCGCTTCCTTCCCACGTCTAGCTCTTTTCCTATCCCATCGTCGCAATAAGACCTATCTGTGTCGGTGCGACGTAAAGCAAATTCTAAAAAAGAAGGAAATAAATAAAAATAAACCAATTTAACATTAACTTATCTTATTTCTCTATGCAACGAAATATCTTTCATGGCCAGAACTATTCTGTGACAAAAAAGACGTCTGTGACTGTGTGACCATGTAACATTGTGAAGAAATTTTTGTAACAAACGATTGTGTTACAAAATTACCGTGACGAAAAATAGTAACTCCGTTCTGTATTGGATTCATTGAAATCCGTCGGGGGTTGTTCCATTTCCGACAACTTGCTCACGACGTGCTGTATAGTTGAGGGATGCAGGTTGGGAGTTTTAAGACTATATTCAATCAATCTGCTCTGAATCACAATTTAATCAAGAACTTGCACAACCCAGTCTTGTTTGACCTGTAGGTCTGTTACGCCATTATACATAATCTTTGACAAAATGTTACGTCGTAAATCTCTAGAAGAGAGTATTATATTTTTGATTCCTATACAAAATAACTTTCCAGTTTTAATTGTGGAGATTTTAATA
Source organism: Anabrus simplex (assembly GCF_040414725.1). NCBI lineage: Eukaryota > Metazoa > Arthropoda > Insecta > Orthoptera > Tettigoniidae > Anabrus > Anabrus simplex. Next base: position 45,039,365 of record NC_090275.1, read on the forward strand.
TTGCTTCTTGGACTAAATTTGGATTTTCTCTTTGTTTCAGGTAAGAACACTAGAGATCTGTGAGACTCCACCTTGCATCAGTGAAGTAAGTGCATGGTTTTCTTCGTAGTTTGTTTGTCCGTATTGCAGAAAAAATAAACTATTTTCGAAGACGTAGAGAAAGATTGCCCACCGGTCTGAGATAAACAGCGTAATGTTTTCCTAGGAGCGGCTTGCATTCATGAGGAATTATGGACGAAGTTGCATGACCGATATCTTTCGTCCGGCTCCATGGCTAAATGGTTAGCGTGATGGCCTTTGGTCACAGGGGTCCCGGGTTCGATTCCCGGCAGGGTCTGGAATTTTAACCATAATTGGGTAATTCCGCTGACACGGAGGCTGGGTGTATGTGTCGTCTTCATAATCATTTCGTCCTCATCACGACGCGCAGGTCGCCTACTGGAATGAAATCGAAAGACCTGCATTTGGCTAGCCGAACTTGTCCCTGGACACTCCCGGCATTAAAAGCCATACGCCATTTCATTATTTCTTTTTTACTGATATCTTTTGTGATTCCTCCTCTCCTGCTGCATTTGTCTAGTTCATAACGAAGGTTTGCGAAACGGCCAGTAAAAATATGTTTCAATTGGCAAGTTAAATTCGAAGCTTAGCAAACCAGAATATGACCATACGGAACAGACACTAAAATTTATTTTAAATCACCCCAAAATTATGAATGTTCTAGAACAGGCGATTAAAGTGGTCTACGTAGTTCAAACGATGCTTTCCCTCGGGGAAAAATAAAGCTGACCGTACGTTGACTCAAGCAGTTATGGCAATGAATCAAATTTAAATCTAATAAGGGTCCTGGGCGTTACAAATTAATTTAGCGTAAACAAACAAGCATGCAGATCTCCCCTTTGCGTAAATGAAATGTTTGGACAACTTGTTCTATGAAGAACCTTTCATAATGTCATTTACTATTCGTGTTCAGTCACCAGTGACAACAAAGAATTAGCTATCATTCCGTTCCTTTTATCATTCTTCTCTTTATCGGATACTACTTTTTTTTTTTAGGGGTACACCCTTCTCACCCCACTGCATTATTCCCCGGGTGAAAGCTTCGCTTTTAGCACCTCATTCAAAAGGGGATCATGGAAGGTATACGTGTATGAAAACATCCCTTATTCTGTACCATAATATGTTGATATTTTAACGCATTACACAATGTAAGAGGATGCGTGAGGGGAGAGTGAGAACGGGTGCGGGGTATTTAAAATGAGATCAGGGGGGACGGCAGATAAACATGTTTTGTGGCTGCTAAAAAGCAATTTTGTTTCTACAGAGTGGTTGCGAAGGGGACGGCAAGTAGTTCTACGCAGCTGCCAGTTTTGTAAGGGAGGATTAAACGATTTAGGGGCGTGTTAGTATGCCGATTAAATGACCAGCTCCGTGCGCTGGAAATTTATAGTCTGAGTGTTACGGCTGAAAGGAGTACGTTTTATCTATGGCGAAAATAAATGCGGGGGACCAGCTGTGTGATACGCAAATATCCGATGTACAGACGTTGGAACATCTGTGCAGGAAAAGCAACGTAGAAGCTGCTGTATTCCTAGCAGAAGAATGCCTTACTACTCTCCGGATTTTAGAAGCTATTGACTTGAAGCATCTTGTAAATCAGTTTGAAAAATTGAACGAGAAAAATTTGGGAAGTTTTAAAAACATTCTTAAATGTTAAACCGTGCACAGCACAGAGTCGAGTTGTGTATACGCAGGGTAATACTTGTTGTACACCATAAAATTATTCTTTCAATTTAATACTTCACAAGAAAGGTAGTCAGATCTTGTCAAACATTGTTCGACATTGTTGAAGGTTTGACAAGGTCTGACAAGATTTGATAGTATTTGGTTTTAACATGGAGGAAGGGCAAACAGCATTTGTGGGCTAGCAGTGGGATACATTCTTAAAAAGAAGAGAAAATGAAAACGTACTACCTGTTTTCCAGTCATCGACCGGGTCAGGGATGTAATGGATGAAGCCCCCATCTTGCAGCGAGGACATGAATTGTGCCGGCTGCCGAAGCTTGTCGCACTCCTCTGGGGCAATGATTAATGATTGACAGATGGAATAAAACGATATTGAAGAGTGTTGCTGGAATGAAAGATGACAGGGAAAACCGGTGTACCCGGTGAAAAACCTGCCCCACCTCCGCTTTGTCCAGCACAAATCTCACATGGAGTGACCGGGATTTGAACCACGGAACCCAGCCGCCTCTATGGTGTAGTGGTTAGTGTGATTAGCTGCCAACCCCGGAGGCCCGGGTTCGATTCCCGGCTCTGCCACGAAATTCGAAAAGTGGTACGAGGGCTGGAACGGGGTCCAGTCAGCCTCGGGAGGTCAACTAAGTAGAGGTGGATTCGATTCCCACCTCAACCATCCTGGAAGTGGGATGGCACCTAATTTAAGGCCACGGCCGTTTCTTTCCCTCTTCCTTATCTATCCCTTCCAATCGTCACATACCCCCGCAAAGCCCCTGTTCAGCATAGCAGGTGAGGCCGCCTGGGTGAGGTACTGGTTAGCCTTCCCAGTTGTATCCCCTGACCCAGAGTCTGAAGCTCCAGGACACTGCCCCTGAGGCGGTAGAGGTGGGATCGCTGAGTGCGAGGGATAACAAACCCTAGAGACCGGAGTGTAAACTGATTAAGAAGAAGAAGAAGAACATCATTTGCAGAGGTTATGTTGTATTGCATTTACCCACATTAATTGAATAAAACTTACAGTAATGCAACAGATATTCATGTCTTATTACCGAAAACATATTATGAATTCAATAAGAAGAAGAAGAAGAAGAAGAAGAAGAATATGCGAAGATGGTTATAAGTCGAACATTGCTGACAGTATTTACTTATAGGATACCGTACAGTAATAAATATAAGAGCGGTCCACTTCCTTGCGATATTTCTCTTGTAATCTGCTTGTACGCTGCCGTTTTATTATATTGCGTTACTCTACGGATCCCACTGAACATAGGCAGGGATGTGCCTCATGCTTATGCCTATTGCTCACGGTAAAATGTTTCGTAAAATTTGTTATACAATTAATTTTATAAAAATTTGATGAAAATAAGTTGTGTTGCTCACGGTGACATTATTTTATAAAATCGGTGGAAGCATCAGGATGGCCATCTATGAACTCACTTCTGAACTAGGATGTGTATGTGCTGCCATCTATCGATAAACTTTTAAACCAAGAATCAGCTGTTCAACTTACAGTGTGTTTGAGAGTATGGCTCTAACAAACAAAGCAAAACCTGCTGCTTTACCTGCAATTATATGTTGTACAGTGGTAAAAAGGAAGAAAAGGAATGCCAGGAAATGCTGGACTCGGGATTGGATATAAAGAAGAGAAGAAGGTAGAGGATTGCTGTCCTTGGTCGAAAATTAGTTAAGGTTAGAAGACCAGCATTAATATAGGAATTCGGCGATTGTGTTTCCTGCCTCCCTTCTTGCATCAAACAAGGATATTTCTGGTATTCGTCAGTAAAACACTAACAGCTTCCTTAGTCCACCCGGATCCTACCATTTTAGAAAGAAGTGTTTGTTTACAATCGAGCTTCACAATCTTCTCACGACGCAGCGCCAGCATCATCGTGATGTCAGCTTCGCTGATTGGTTCGTTTCGTAAAATTAATTTTATGGAATAGAACATATCCTATTTTATGAAAAGTTTTATCAAAGATTTTATAAAACTTGAATTTGACAGTGAGCAACAGGCATTAGCAATTAATCCACACACAACATCTCTCGGTCATAAAGAACCCCATCGTCGGTGGTCTTGAGAATGCTTTTGTGTGATTTCTCTTTTTCATTTCCTGGTAAATGCAAGGACAGCTCCTATTCATTGGCCTTAGCCGATTCCTTCCACATTCCTACCCTTGTTTCCTTCACCATGATTCAGCTTCATTAGCTCCTCATCTGACATTAGCGTCAGGAAGGGCATTCGGCCGTAAAACTTGCCGTCTGATTCATCTCACTTCATCTCCGACCCTGTATCGGGAAACGGAAGTAGAGGGTAGACATACATACAGTACATTTAAGGAATGAGGGTGGAAACAAAGACCAGAAAGAAGAAGACTCTACTTTACTACAAAGATCTTGAAGACAGCAGAAAACCCGAATATTAAGATTAAAATTAATAACGATAAAAATATCGTAGTGCTTGCCTTTATAATTGATCGAAGGTGACTGCTCCTCGGAGATCAAACAGCGGCTGACATATAGAAGGAATGCAATGATCATTATGAATACAATCTAGAAAAGCAGAGACATTAGTAAAATAACTAGATGCAGTGTAGCCAGCACCATAATCTTCCCCATTGCCACCCGCGGATGCGAAACTTGGACGCTAAAGAAAACTGACAAAGGATAGATCGATGCTTTTGAAATGTGGCGTTGGCGACGTATGCTGAGAATACCATGAACACCCAGAGTTATGAATCATCTTCAACCACCTGAAACCGGAAGACCCCCTTAAAGATATGCTAGAGAGGCGAAGGCCATCCTGCTATAGCCACATAATAAGAAGCACTTCCCGGGAAATGGATTACTGTTTTCGAGTCGAAAAACATACAAATTTACAGTTAGTGTACAAGTCATTTTAAAGTAAAGATAATATAACATGAGAGATCTTCATATTATACATGCCCAGTATTTTTCAGTGTCCAGTGCACTCCACTTAAAGACTCTCCCTGTTGTCAGCTAATTCTGTATGTACACAGGGTGGCGCTATTCCAGCCAGATAATAGAGCATATCTGTCTGAATCGGCTTTAAGTAACCTGTAATCAACATGCAGGTTTCATTGAGGGCCGTATCTACCTGTCTGGCATGAGATGAACTATACCAGATTGGGGAAGCATATTCGGCAGTAGAAAAACACAGTATCATTGCTGAGGTGTGGATTGTTTGAGGATGAGAGCCCCATTGTGGCCCTCCCAGTTTGCGAGTAAGGTTGATTCGTGTGGAGATGTTTGCCTTATTACTTTTATAACGAGTTATTAACGTAAGAGCTCTAACAAGGGTTACTCCCTGGTATTTTGGAGACTACAGTGCTACAATTCGATACTTGACCATTCTAGACGTAACTCGCGATGAGCATCCCTTTTCCTTAAATGCAAGGCGCATATTTGTGTCTTAGAAGGACTGATAGTCTTATATTTGTCAATTTTGTCAATTAAAATATATGCAGGTTATATCAACAGCCTCCACTGAGGCAAATGATCTAGAAGTTGTAACTCTGGACATAGAAGGCTGTACAATAAACTTTTACAATCAGCACACACAAATAGTAATTGGAGAAGGATGTCATGCTAGAATGATCGGTGGTAAAATAAGAACTGGAAGGCCAAGATTGCGTTGGTTAGATGGCATCAAATGCGATACCGGTTTGTCTATTACCGAACTGACTGACTGACTGACTGACAGACTGAAAAACAAGCGACGTTGGTACAGTATTTGTTCAAACTGGGTACCACCATGTGCCACACATTGTTTATAACGTTTCTGAGGATTACTGAACAAAGGTTGCTGCTCTAAGGACACAAAATAACGTCATCATCTCGCATAATTTGGGAATATTTGGAGGTGAGTCATCTGTTTTGAGTCGCGAAGCTGTGAGCTTGCATTCGGAAGATTGTGGGTTCGAACCCCACTGTCGGCAGTCCTGAAGATGGTTTTTCATGGTCTCCCATTTTCACACCAGGCAAATGCTGGGGGTGTACCTTAATTATGGTCACGGTTGATTCCTCCCTACTCCCAGCCCTTCCCTATCCCATCGTCGCTATTCGACCTATCTGTGACGGCGTGACGTAAAACAGATCGTGTTGTCATGTGTCTTGAAAAAAGATTCGTTCAACATGCCCCATACGTAGGCATCTGGGGTCGTGAGATCCGGGAAGCAGGAGGGGTACGGGAATGGAGTTCCACGAGAAATTAAGTGACCTCCAGAGTGTCATTGCAGAAGGGTAAGTGACTCCCCCGGAGTGGGAAATTAAAACACCTGTTCATTTTCTCATTTCGATATACATAAAAACGAAGTATGAGACCATTTTGAAGTGTGCAGATAAAGTTCCAAGTTCATTTATATACGAGGGTTGATTCAGAAGTAATGGAGACTTTTTTGTCTCGAAAAACCTCCAACACAGGGAAGGTACTAATTACTTTTGAAAGTGAATTTTTGAAGGTGACACTACATGGGGTAGAAATGCAAGAATCTGTTACGCCACTTGGTATTTTGAAACCACAGCTTTGGTTTATTTTTTCTAGTAAAATCATTTGTACGTATTGTACAAGCTGTTTAACATCCTTCAGAGGAGTCCTCTGATTTTCTATGGTTCGTTACAATGGATGAGGAACTCGGAGAATCCCGTCGACTGCCCGAGACGTGCTAGCTCACCTCGGAATTCTCTAACGACGTCTTGTTTGTTGGCAAAGCGTTTGCCAAGCATTGGCTTGTTCAATTCGGGAATAAGATCGAAGTCACATAGACTAAGATGTACGAACGCTGCCCGACTTCAGTTACTTCCATCATGCACCGCTGTCATGAGACGTCCTAACTATGGAGCATGATCACAGCCAGATTGACGTACCCACACCCCATTTGCCGGCAACATTACGAAGTACATGTAACGTACCTTCAAATTCATGTATTACACTTTTGTGTTGGTACATTTTCGTAAAATAAAGAACAGCTCTGAATCACCCTTCGTAGATTTCGACCCCAAGAGGATGTAATACTCTTGAAGAAATGTGTTTACTCACCCTACACTCGACAAACCCTGGAAGATGTATTGTCGCTAATGGTTTGGTGAGAAGAATGTCGGTTCGATTTCCCATTACCTACCTCTCTATATGAGAACTCATTTTGTCGTGTCAGCGTGTAAGTAACATTAGAATTTAATAATGAAACTCGGGAGAGCTTTTAATAACACAGCGAGCGACAGGCCGGAGCTGAGGGTGGTGACAGCCGGAACACGTCACACGTATCACAGAATGACACTGACGCGACGCCACGTGTTCACCCCCTCTCTGTTTCATCAGTTTTATTCATCCCTATCAAACGCGGGCGCACATGCACTGCGTGAGGTCATCGAATTACGAGTACTGTCCCCGAGAAAAGAAGAGGCTCCTTGGAATTAGACTTCCTGCAGTACTATTTTCGAATGATAGAAGGTGTGCCTAGCGCTTCGGTCGGAGTACTTGTTGTCATGGTAACCTGTGGCGGCCAGTCCATATGGGGCAGGGACGGCTCATCGCAGATGTTTAAAATTGAATCGTGGAAATCAGAAACCCACTAATTCCAATAAACTAAATTTTACAAGAGGAACAAAAATCCACAGTTCTAGCACTTCAGGCAAACAACTCAGTGTTGAAAATATCCTAGGGATATGAGCTACGAATTTTAGGTAAATAAAATGTAATAAAGTATGAGAATATATTATTTATTCCTAAAACTTACAGTCCTGTTCTCAATCGTTGTTATCCGGTCGATTATATTAGCAGTTTGCCTTTTTTTCCTCTACGAGCGCTAATGTGAGTCAGTGCAAAGTTTCACTTAAGCTCTTATAACTACATTCGGCGTGGACATTTTTCAAAAATCAAAAATCGCCTGAAGGTATTGAACCAAGCAACACATTACAGAAAGAATCTTGTAAATAAGTTAATTTGGCTAGGATTTGAATCAAACAGAAAAGGAGTAACGAAACAAGCGATTTTAGGTAGTTTTTCCGGAACTGCATTTAGGCCGGGAGTGATTTTTGAAGGTTTTTTTTAGTTTGAAAGAGGTATCGAAGACTCACAAGTTGAAACCTTTCCGGGCCCTTCAACTTTCGGCTCAATTTTAATTTTACGTTTTTCGTAGTATGTTTTCAACATTAAAAAGCTATTTTATGGCAATGTGTCCCATAAATTGTCTTTATATTTTTTATTGCAGAACTACCTTAGTATAAACAACTATGAATATCAGAATAACGACAGTTGGATAGGTTTTAATTCTTAAACAAATATTATACCCTGTATGTGTCTGTATGTGCTTGAAATGCGGTGTTTTTTGACTTCCATTATGTCTTAACACTGCAAGCACCAGAATACCCATGAATTATTTATTGTCTGACATTCTATGTAGTGGAAGTGGAAAATGTTTATTTAAGACTTTATTTGTAAAGACCTAGCCTTTACAGTGTGATATTTGTAACATATGTATTTGTAAATAGTAGATTTCAGTTCTGTACTTACTGGAAGTATCTAGAAAATTGTTACATGAATTTTTGAACAGGGTTTGTTGCCTTTTGTGGGTTATGTGTTCTAGAAGGCATTTTCTAACTATTCTGGAAATGGAAGATTCGTGAACGTGCGTATTCGAGAAACTTGATTAAAGTTCGCGACTCAAAGTAGGAGTTGTGATTGGTGAACCTAGGTGGGGATAGGCGGACTCATGCATTCTGATTGGCTGCTCCAAGGCCAGGGTTTACCTTTATATAGAGTGCGAGGCAGTATTTCGTCGTCTTGTCTGGTCTTGTCTGGTCCTGGCCTGGTCTGCCTTAGTCTGTCTTGGTCTGTCTGAAGTTTCACGTCATGTGCGACACCTCGCTAACGGGATGGGCCACCTTCGGGTAAGCACTCTTGAATTCCGTTCCGGCTAAAATTTCCGTAATGTTCGGTTGTTATTTCATATAGGAGTCTGCCCTAGCCTCACCTAGATTCGCCAAATTAATTATTTATGACGCCGTAGCTTTTCAGCAGGGCTTGCCTATTTGTTTTCGAGGCATTACCATTTCTTGTTTCACTAAATATGTAGATTGTAGTTTAATATATTTACCTTGCGTTTTGCCTCTAGTAGTTCAGTGTCACTTGATGTACGCTAGAGTTTTGAGAGTACGTTTACTTCACTGTAAATTGCATTGTATAACTGGATTTGTAACTAGATGTATAGTTGGTTTGAAATTTTGAACTTGTACGAAGACATTATCAAAGAACCTCTAAGTTATGTGTACCACAGAGCATATAGTTCGTAAGTTGCAAGTTGGCGGATTTTGTTCGGAATGTATTTGTAAAATCTATTTGTAAATAATATTTTTCAAATTTAAGGATCACGGTTGATTTATTTCGGAATCTGCAATCTAAGCCATGTCCATGCTCTCGGTAGATCGTAGCTGCTTCCACCTTCCTGGTTTTTTGTCCACTAGTTGGCACTACTGATTTTTACGTATGTTGTTGTTGTCGGAGATTCGCGTAGTTCCAACTGATGTTCAACTGTGTGTGAAGTTTTTTGGTACTGCGTAAAGGCACCTTCCCCCCCTTTATTGTGTTTAGTGCTTTGTTTTGTGTAACCACTGTAGTAAAGATTACACTATGTACGCCAAAGTTATTGCTTGTTATAAGTCTCATTCCGTATTGACGGCTATCACTTTACAATAGAAAAGTATTTGTTATACTTCTTTTCAGTACAAAAGTGTCCAACTGTGTTAGATGGGACAATGTCTAACTAGACATGTTTTGGCGTATCTAAAAGCCATCTTCAGTCGAAAGCATAGAATGTTACATATATACACTAATAAATAAATATACACTGAGAAGTAGAATTAAATGAACGATCATGCTTGGCACATAAAAAAACACGTGTTTATGTTGAGGTAAAAAGTCCTGGCGTCTAAACTCCTCTGGTTAAAGCAAAAACTTTTTTTAGTCCTTATAAAATGGAAAAAATCTGTCTTGCAAGGTGCCGATATTCTGTTGATGGAGCAGCTGGATTCAGTTGGTCGTGCGATATCTGAGGGTTTCACAAATTGTGTTGCTCAAAGTAGTGGATTATGAGTAGGCCTACATGAAATTCAGTGTCAACAGGAACATGAGACTGACATGGTCGTACCATTCGAGAGGACAGCCACCTGATGAATTACACTCTTAATGTAGAGCATCATTTCCGTGGATGATGCATAAATTACTATTACAACACCGAAAGCGTTCGCTTCTGATTTGGATGGACTGGAGTTTCCATACATCACTTTCCGCTGTTCCTCGACTTTCTGTTCAGGAATCGAGCTTCCGTCCCTTCCATTGAACAAAACACACCTCTTTTGTCTGGACAGGCAGTCCTGTAATACAAATTAAAATCATATTAATAATGATAATGGCTCAAATTCTATTTTTCTTCAAACACATTTCTTCAGACGAGTCCTTACTAGAAGCGAAATGAAGGCCTCTTCATAAAAGCGATATTTATATAATTGCTCTCAGCTTTAAATAAAACTCAGTAGTTAATTACTTTCTCAGCCCAATTCAATAATGAGAAAGCAATTTAACTTTTAAATCGTTTTATTCACTTTTTTTACTGGTCTCATTACACTTAAATCAATACCAATTAAATATGATGAATGGCTTCAAGTACGTTTCTAGTATTTTTATATTATTTCAATTTAAACTTCTACACATATAACAGACCGCCCGCTAGATATGACCAGCTAATGCAGTCTCTGCGTCCAACTGGTAATGTGTTTTCATTACTGAAGCACCATCAGAGTAATGTTTGATGGGAAATGTTACACATTCCATTACTTTCGTTTTGTTATCCTTACAGCCGGTGTATATGGTTTTCGAATAATTAATGTAGCATAGTCGATTGATTTCTGTGCTAGCTTCGTGAACCCTGGAGTTTGGGTTCGATACCAGTCGAGCTGGGTGGATTTGTGGAGACGAGAGAATGAGTAGCGCGCCATGACGTTTATGCTGGCATATTAAAAAAAAAAAATCCTGGGGGAATATGTTGGTTCGGCAAATATCAGTTGACATTCTATTCCGTATGTACGGAGGCAGGACCAGGAATGGAGTGTAACCAGAAACCCTACATTAATACAATTGCAATTGTAAAACCTTGAACAGCGTTGGGTATCATAGTAATTCTGCATAAATAAAACAAGAGTTTTGTCTGTACTTTCGTCAGAGTTTCTGAAAATTGGTATATTTGTGTCAGTCATGTCCGGAATAATACGGATAAGTACTTTTTAAATTTCCGTCATATTTGTCTGTCTGTCTGTCTGTCTGTCTGTCTGTCTGTCTGTCTGTCTGTCTGTCTGTCTGTCTGTCTGTCTGTCTGTCTGTCTGTCTGTCTAATTACGATAAGATGGTTTAACAGAATTGAATCGAAGTTGGTATTCAGGCTCAGCGGAGAAGGCACTATAATCTAAGTCAAAGGCGGGCACAATTGGCTCAATGAGCAGCGCTCCATCTCGGGCAGGTAAAGGAGCAGAATATGCGCTTCTATTTGGCTGCCTGGCCGAAGCGGTAAAACCATGCTCAGTTCGCTCATAAAGACGTGGGTTCGATTCCCCGTCAGTAAGTTGAAACATTTTAGAAATGATTTTTCCACTTCCGGAAGTGCACATGGCCTGTGTGGTTCGCTCAGCCTACACCATAAAATGAGTACCAGGTTAGAGATCGGGCCAGCTAGGAAGACACCCGGTGAGGGGAAGTGTGCGAGTGAGAAAGCAGAGCCGTGGGAGCGAGATCGCTGACTTCCCCTTCTCGCTCAGTGTTGTGGCGACGTACAGTTGACCCGAAATATTTGTTATAACTGCCATGTAACACTCCGCAGATTTTCAGTTAGTGGAATTACCTTCTAGCTGTAAAATACAGACATACCTAGCCGAAATGAATTTATTTAGAAGTGTTACAGATGATAGATAGATTTAAGGATTTAGAATATAATTTAACCTCTTATTATAGTAGCTGTCAAAATCGTTTTCGTGTATCAATTTGCGTAGTCCTTATTTTAAATTATAATTTGATGTAAAATTAACTTTACGACGCTGTAGATGTACAGTGTAGAATATGGTTTGCTATAACGCCAAGCTTCTTAACCTGAGCCACGTCATGTAAAATAACTCAATAATAATATTAATAATAATAATCAAGAATGAAACACGCTACAAGAAAATTGAAAAACTCTCAGATACGATGGGAAGAAAGAAGATATTTTTTTCGGTCATCATCTTCTCAGAATGAAATCCAATAGATTAACCGAACAAATCTTTGACTTCTTCCGTAACCCAAAACAAAACCGAACTGATTTAAAGAAACTGAAAAGGACCTGGTAGAATTAAAAATTACAGGAAATTCAGCTGATGCTACTCTTTCCTGCACTTTCTTGCAATCTGTCACGAACTTTTCTTCCACTGCCTCCCTTTCCATAAAGTCTATAACGTTCAAGATTGCTGCACCTTACGATGCAGGCTACTTTTAACGCCTTCCATACAGTCATAGATAGGCCTAACGCACACCACCACTAACCACAGTTACTGCACAACGAGAAATTAGAAAGCAACGCGCGACAGCTGAGTGTAAACTTATGCACTGTACTGTCCTTGAAGCAGGAGCTCTGTTAGGAGGGGATGCGCTATGCCGGATAGTCCAAAGTGCGCATGCGCTCCCAGATGTCTTCCTAGCTGGCCCGATCTCTAATTCCTAGGGACAAAGGTGGCCGGGCGTAGAACAAACCACTCTACGCCATCAAGTGCCGAGGTTACGGGTTACCTTCCACTTTCCAAGCGCCTTCATGGCCTGTACGGAGATGACTTTGTTTGCTTTTGCTTGCTCGCTTCCCTATATATTCGTTTCTGATTTTGCTTCTCAGTTTCCTTTATTTCCTTTCTTTTTTCCGGCGTTGAAACTTTAATCAAAAGACACTTACTAGCAATAATGTACCAGGTTGAAAAACAAACTACGTGACCTGCTTGTCGCAGGCCTAACTGAATGTGTGCTGCTTTACTGGAAGATGCAAAATACCTCTGGCAGGGAAAAAAAAGGATTCACCCAGCGCACATCTCTGTAAATGATGGCATCATTTCCACAAACTCATCCACACAAACGCAGTATGTAGTTGGACGCGCACAGTGAAGTGTATTTATTCCTTATTTCAGAACATTTGGTCTCATTTAATTTGGTCGAACTGAGTGGCTCAGACGGTTGAAGCGCTGGTCTTCTGATCCCAACTTCGCAGGTTCGATCCTGGCTCAGTTCGGTGGTATTTAAATGTGCTCAAATATGTCAGCCTCGTGTCGGTAGATTTACTGGCACGTAAAAGAACTCTTGCGGGACAAAATTCCGGTACCTCGACGTCTCCGAAAACCGCATAAGTAGTTAGTGGAACGTAAAAATATTATTATTATCAACGAGGGCAGATTCAGAAATCATGGTAACTATGTTTATTTCCCAAAAATGTGCTAACACGAAACTTGTAATGCATGCAAGTGAAAGTACGTTCCATGCACTTCGTAATGTTGCCGACACTGAGTATAAGTGGGGCGTAGTTAGTGGGACGTAAAGCCAAAAACATTAATATTTTATTTGGCCTAAAATTCACAACGTTTTCAGCTGGATTCAGAACTCCGTTCCAACGATCCTATATCACAGAGAAAGGAGTAAAAAATCCCTACGTTTAGCGACATGTCTCTACGTTGGCGACACTGCTCGTATTCCTTTCCAGCTATTATCACATTCCCCTTGCTGCATCAAAGTTCATTCCTTCTTCTTTTGCCAGTGTCTGATTATTCCCTCCCTTCTTACATATTATTCTAAATATTTCTCATTGATTGACGAAAATCCGATATTCAAAAAAGAAATAAGCTCTGATTTTTTAATAGGCTCACCCTGTCAAACAGAACGTAAATGTTATGTCCTTTTATTGAAACACGCTTTCGCCATTTGTCTTTTTCCTGTGTCATTTGCCAGAGGAGATCTCTCTGCCTATAAATAGATAAAAAGGAAAGGGGTTTTAAATATTGATGTGATCCGTCCCTAGAGTAGATCGGCTGGTATTCACACTGCTCAATAATTCTGCTTGTATAAAAGAGGAATCGAACGAATACGGCTTTCTTTTCCAGCCTGTTGAAAATTGTACATTTACTTAATATGTCATCTTTCGAAACTGACGTACACTTTATGAACAGCTAGAAGTCTTTCCATGCTCAAGCCAAGCTGTTGGTCTCGGATTAAGCAGGACATATTGAGCAATGGATATCAACCAGGGGTATGCGAAATCATTTAAGGAGGTACCCGCGCTTTTTCTCACACAGTGAATAACATTTAATCCTAAAACGTGTATGCTAAATGAAAAATTGCATTTTTTATATTTTATTATCCGACTTCACTCACTCACTCTTCTTAATAGGAACTTCCACTTGTATCAAGTACAGGGTCATCCAATTAACGTAGAACTGCGGCTGAGGTGGGGGTGACACTTGGGCAAGGCCAGGCGATACGAGAGCAAGCTATACCCGCAATATGAAAAGAAGCGTTCTGACTGATATGGTTGGAGGGAGGATCATTGCACGGTGTTGCCACATTCCTGGATACCTTTCTCCTTCCCATCGCTTCCGTATCACTTGTTCGTTCGTTCAGACTGCTGTGTTCCGTTGTACGTTACTCAGAAGTGAACTCCAAGCAACAGGAGCTGGCCAACAGGCATGGCAACCGCAGTGGGTCCGTCCTCGTTTCCATGGCAACCATATCCCCTACTCCCTTCTCCCAACCGATGCAGGCAACAGACGGACCACCCTCTGAGAACTATCAGACTGCATCTTTCAATATTACGACTATATCGTGACTTCCTGAAAAATTCTAGTGCACCTTAAAAGTACTTACCCCCTAATTTCTCGCATGGAAGAGTTTCCTCACCGAGCAATGTCGTATGTTTTTAGAATGTACGTACCTACGTCAGTAAAATCACGCTTCGTTTGAGAAGATTGGGATCAATTTCTCCGTCATGCACTTTATTCAGAATCCTTTCACTAAGTATAATCCTCTGTACGGAACCGTAAGAAATTCCCGTTTGCTGAGAAAGACGCCTAAGAGACAGAATTTTTCTGAAGCTCTCCAATGCCCTCACGATTTTCTTCTGTTAGCACTGTACGTCGCCTTCGTTGTCTCCTATCATTAGATTTCGGATTATGAGGCAGTAATATGTTAGTATGCAAAGCAATTTGGTTAGTAGGCAATCCCCTCTAACCTGCTCTTCCACAGTGTAGCAAGAGTAACATAAACTGTAGGGGTTCTGACAGACCGTACCCTTAGTGTTTATATAAATCTCATAGCATAACCGTTGTGCAGTGTAGGGTACACTTGTTACTCACTTCAGTAAATTTGAATTCTAACCTATTACACTTATAGACCCGGGCTCTACTTATTAGTATTTCCCGTTTCACGAAATTTATG
The DNA here is from genome assembly GCF_040414725.1 of Anabrus simplex. NCBI lineage: Eukaryota > Metazoa > Arthropoda > Insecta > Orthoptera > Tettigoniidae > Anabrus > Anabrus simplex. The sequence continues at coordinate 45,054,606 of NC_090275.1, forward strand.
AACTAACCTATGAATCGCCCCATGACTTGAAACTCGAACACCTGGGAATTTCTCTTGAAATAATCTCCTAACAGCACGAGCGGATTTTCTACGGACATAGGAATCGTAATGTGGAATATAATAGAGCTATTTTTTCCCTATTTATTCTCACTGCAATTTGAACACAGGTGGTACTCTCAGTGAAAAACGAAACAAACTGCGTTGCGAAACAAAACCAGAATCGGTAGTCGCCGCAGGCGCACCTCCCTCCCGCGCAGCTCTTGGCGTAGTCATTCTCAGCCGCCACTCCGGTTCCAAGATAATTGGATGGCATAGTATCGTCTGTCTGTCTGTCTGTCTGTCTGTCTGTCTGTCTGTCTGTCTGTCTGTCTGTCTGTCTGTCTGTCTGTCTGTCTGTCTGTCTGTCTGTCTGTCTGTCTGTCTGTCTGTCTGTCTGTCTGTCAAGTCATCATCCCAGAGATTGGTTGGATCCTCAGATAGCACCATCAAAGGTTATGTGATTACGGGGAAACCGCAACAACCTACAACGACGTCTAAATAAAGCGTAGTAGGCAAGATAAGGAGTGAGGTAGTTTGCCATTGCTTCCCTCACTGGGCCAGAAAGTGCTATTGTAGCATGACTGACCCTATGATCAACAGCTTTCATAACAACCGGATACACTCGTCATGCTCTGAATGTCACCACTCAGCACCGCACATACCGCAGCAGCTTCCATATTGTCACAGCCATGGATGAGACCGAGTGGGAGCTACACTTTGCTCTTACCTGTGTCAAGAAACCGATATATAAGTACTGTATCCATCAAGACATGGTAGTAGGCAGGAGTATCAACTACAAAAGGATTAAGCTCGGAGATTATTGTTTATTAATATTACGTAACTGTTTACAGTGTGTTTATAATTATTACTTCATACTATAAGGTATTGCTGCAGCGGACATGCAGCGTAGCGCGACTCCGATGCAGGTATATAAGCACGGACATGTAGGTGAAGGTTTTAGTATGGCAGTCGTGTCGTGCCGAGGTGCGTGCATTAAATGCGGCCACGTGAACCACGGCAACGTTATTACTAAATGCGTCCAAACAGGACCAACGTGCTGTTATTCTGGAGCACCCGCCCTATAGTCCTCATCTCTCCCCATGCGATTATCACGCCTTAGGTCCCTTCAAAAAGGCATTAACGTGTCGACGCTTCCTGTCTGACGAGGATGTGCAGCAGGCGGTTACGGTCTTCTTCACGCAGCAGGACACGGTGTTTTATCACTCGGGGATTCCCAACCTGGTGCGTCAGTGTGATGAGTGACTCAATGCACACGGAGATTTTACCTGATTAGTATCCCTATTTAATCGTCGAACGAAAACTTTTTGATCGCCCCATCTATTTGCCCCAACAGTGTTTGAAATGCACAAATAGAGAAACATGTTATATATAAAAAGGCGAATTTCTTACACCCTGAAGTTATACTTAACAATGGTTCCTATAGTCGTAATATTAAAAGAAGCATTCTGAGAGCGAGAGAGGGTGCATTTACTGCCTGCCTGGATGGACAGAAGGAAGTAGGTTGCCATGGAAACGTGGGTGCACTGACTGTGGTCTCCATGGACACGTGCCTGGTGTTCGTCTGGAGTTGCTTGGAGTTAGGCAAACCTTTCACTTCTTAGATCTTGTCGCAGGCTGCAACAGAATACAGCGGTCTGAACGAACACGAGAAGGAGAAAGGAATGTAGGGTTGTGGAACACACGTGACGGCACCACAGTAGGCCCTCCCTCCTGCGCTAGCTGTCAGAACGGGTTTTCCGTGGTTTCCCATTTTCACACCAGGCAAATGCTGGGGCTGTACCTTAATTAAGGCCACGGCCGCTTCCTCCCACCTCCTAGCCCTTTCCTGTCCCATCGTCGCCATAAGACCTATCTGTGTCGGTGCGACGTAAAGCAACTAGCAAAAAAAAAGCTGTCAGAACGCTTCTTTTAATATTTCCACTACAGCCACCGGAACAAAAACGTTAGGGAAATGGGCAGACGGGCCTTGCCTTTGCCATCGTCACCGAAAACCTACCTGAGCTACTTCGACAACCCTTTGCGGTGTTTTGTCCAGTGGAATTTCACATATACACACTCCTTGATGCAATCCTTTGGCCAGTCCCGCTGGACAAGATGTTTTATTTTTGTTACTGGTAATTTACTCTTGTTTGCACGAATACCATCTGTACCATCTGGAGAGTAAACTTCTTAACTACAAGTTATAGTATGTGTCGTGTTGTACTTACATATTTTGATTGCTGTATCTAAATGTATTTCCATCGTTGATCTCTCTTAACTCTTGTTTGTAAACATGGCATCTAATACTAATGACCGTGACTTGAATGGCTCTGATATTGAGGACATTTTGTTTGTTGATGAAAAAAATTATACTCTGATGATAGTGAATTTGTTGACAAAGATATTAGTGAAGTTAGTGAGAATTATGGTAATGAAGAACGAGACGAAAGTGGAAGGAGAAAGCAATACAGCAAACGGTTCTGGCTGGAGGAAGATAAACACAGCAAATAGTTCTTTCAATAATAAAAACTTCACAGTTCCTAATCCTGGAATTCAGCAGGTTCCAAAGTTCTCAGAGATGTTCTCAGGTTTTTTTCATTACTTTTTTTTCGACCAGCTCTTGATAGAAACTAGCTCAGACTTGGGAGACACCTGGAATTCCAGAAACAGTTCATATGAGAGTTAGTGACATCTGGCAGGAAAAAAGGGGAAGACCATCATTATTGGGTGAGGAGGAGAGGTTGGATAAGAGACAGCACTTCCTTGGTGATCTAGAGCAATTTAAAACTAAGGACTGTGTGGTGTGTAGTGACCAAAAAGGAAAGGACAGAGACAAAGAAACAACCATTTTGTAAATCACGTTCCACAATTCCAGGGCTTCACCCCACTGAGTGTTTTTGAAAAATAAAATACCTTGTTAATATTTCATCTTTGGCTGCACTGACTTTGTCCATGAAACTGTGTTTAAATTTTACTTTAAGTACTGTGTTTAGAGATGAGTAATTTTCTTTGTGAACTATATTGGACTTGGTGGACTGTGCAGAGTGGAAATGAAAGAACTGCGGAGGGTTAGACCACCAGCAACTTAAATTGTGTTTTCTTCTCTTAATTATTATTTCCCTCTTTTCGACATCCCTCCTGTACAATTCATTCTTTTTTGCTAACCAGTTGGTCTTTCCTTGCCTTAATTCTCTTCGTGTTCTCATTCTCGCTTCTATATTCTGTTATATTTTTCTCCCTAAAAGTACCTTCACACCTACGGTTGCAAATAGATCTGTACCTCCACGACTACTAGCTTATTATGTAAATAACATTACAGTATCACGCTGCAAGCTGTTTCACTACAAGCATGCAAATCAATACGGTGGTGTCTGGAGGAGAGGCTATTGCTTATTGACAGAGGAATGCTATGCGCTAGTGGGGAATAGCTATGTGCAGGTGTTGCGTTCATGTAAGGGGGCCGGCATCACAGGCGATATAACGTAACGAACACCATTAGATTGGACTGGCTGGCCCTTCTATAGAGACGCTGAATGTGGTGGAGTTTGCCTAACGACTACTCCTTTCCACTAGGGTTGAAATCGCCCCCTCGCGAATGCGAAATACAAGAAGGGTGAACGAGCACTGCAGAGATATGCGGATAGTTTCCTCGTATCTTCCACTCATTCTTGTCCACCCTTATTTTGCTTCCTTTTCTTTATCTTCTACTTGTACCTTCTTCTTCTTCTTCCATCGTACATTGCTTCTTTGTTACCTGCCGGGCTGAGTGGCTCAGACCCCAGCTTGGCAGGTTCTATCCTCGCTCGGCCCGGTGGTATTTGAAGGTGCTCAAATACGTCAGCCTCATGTCGGTTGTTTTTCTGGCACGTAAGAGAACTCCTGCGGGACTAAATTCCGGCACCTCAGCGACTCCGAAAACTGTAAAAGTAGTCAGTGGAATGTAAAGCCAACACCATTATTATATTATTCTTTGTTTAGTCCGTCTCCGTGGCTAAATGGTTAGTGTGCTGGCCTTTGTTCACAGGGGTCCCGGGTTCGATTCCCGGCAGGGTCGGGAATTTTAACCATCATTGGTTAATTTCTCTGGCCCGGGACTGGGTGTGTATATGTCGTCTTCGCCATCATTTCATCCTCATCACGACGCGAAAGTTTCCTACGGGCGTCAAATCAAAAGACCTGCACCTGGCGAGCCGAACCTGTCCTCGGACACTCCCGGCACTAAGAGCCATAGGCCATTTCATTACCTTGTCTTCATCCACGTTAGTTCATCTATGTTTCTCTCTTCTTCGCTCTGCGTCCCTGTTATTGGTTTTACATAGTAGCCTACCATCAAATATGTCCCAGTTCGATTCCTGGCGTAGTAACAGTCTTCAGCCGAGCTAGATGACGAATACATTCCTCCATAGAGGGTTGGCGGTAGGAAGGACCTATCCAAAATAATTTGGGAAAAGGTTAGGAAGAGCAAGAAAATGATTTCATTGCTTTACGTCGCACCGGCACATAAAGGTCTTACGGCGACGATGGGATAGGAAAAGGCTAGGAGTGGGAAGGGAGAGGCCATGGCCTTATTTACGGTACTGCCCGCAGCATTTCCCTGGTGTGAAAATGGCAAACCACGGAAAACCATCTTCAGGGCTGGCGACAGTGCGGTTCAAACCCACGATCTCCCGGATGTAAGCTTACAGCTGCGTGCCCCTCGCCATGTAATAATATACTAGAGTTCGTACTAGTACTCTGCCAGTAAGAATTTAATGATACAAATAATTTCTGATATGGGAACAGAATATAACTATAATTAAAATAACATTTTGAACATGTTTTTCTGTAATTTATATAATATTCTTCGGTTAACGAAATATATTCGTAACGTATTCCCCTCTAGTAGAAAAACAGACCAGACATCTTAAGATTGTTGACTTTATGTTTACTACTTTGTTATTATAGCATAAGATTACTATTACACACAATAAACCTCATGATGATTCCGTATTGACTTATAAATCGAATCGGTCCATTTCACCAACAGGCCGGGCTTCAGTGGCTCAGACGATTGGTTGCTGACTTACTGACCCCAACTTGGCAGGTTCCATCTTGGCTCAGTCCGGTGCTATTTGAAGATGCTCAAATACGTCAACCTCGTGTCGGTAGATTTACTGACACGTAAAAGAACTCCTGCGGGACTAAATTCCGGCACCTCAGCGACTCCGAAAACCGTAAAATTATTTAGTGGGACGTAAATTAAATAATATTACTATTACTATTATTCAACAGAACAATAACAGTCCCTTTTAACATGATAATAGGTTCGAACCCCACTGTCGGCAGCCCTGAAAATGGTTTCCGTGGTTTCCCATTTTCACACCAGGCAAATGCTGGGGTTGTACCTTAATTAAGGCCACGGCCGCTTCCTTCCCACTCCTAGCCCTTTCCTGTCCTATTGTCGCCGTAAGATCTATCTGTGTCGGTGCGACGTAAAAACAGCTAGCAAAAAAAAAAGTAACATGATAATAAGAATGTATCAAGACGGCTTCATAAGTAGCGTGTATTTAGCGTAAAGACCTACAATTGACTCTTTAAAATCGCCGTGCCATATTTTAATGGACTTTAGTTTTCCTACAACACACCATCTCTTTTATGTATTATATTTTTCTAGTGACAGAATGTCACTCGTTAATTTGTTAGCCAGCTGATGATCCAACAGGCACAGAAACGTGTTCTGGTGTCAACAAAAATGTATTCTCACTATTCATTAATAATGTAAAAGTCTTTCGTAACAATGTATTGAAAGATGGGAGAAATGTAATTTTCTCTTAGGAGTCAATTTAGAATGGTTTTTAGGGACAATTACTAATTGCAGTCCGACTGCTCGGTTGAATGGCCGACGTAGTGGCGTTCGGTTCAGAGGGCCCCGGGTTCAATTCCCGGCCAGACTGGAGATTTTAACTTTGGTTAATTATCTACCTCCTGGACTGTGCTGGGTATCTATGTTATTCTTAGTACACATTTTAATTTGCATACAACACATCACACTACGAAGCACCGCAGCAACACGCAATAGTTAATACATAGTGTTGGCGTCAGGAAAGACATTCGCTCGTAAATACATGCTGCCACAAAGCAAAGTGATCTTTGTACAAGCCATGGAGGCCCCTTGGAGGAGTGAAAGGTAAAGGCTTCCACTATTTGTAACCGCTGCACTTGATGGGTAGAGTGGTTAGCTCTACGCCCGGCCGCCTTTGCCCCCAGGAATTAACCCGGTACTCATTTTTGGTGTAGGCTGAACGAACCTCAGGACCATATGCACCTGCTTAAATGGATATCCCGTTTCTTAAATTTTCAACTTCCTGATGGGGAATCGAACCCACGACCTTTTGGGTGAACCGAGCACGCCTTTACCGCCTCGACCAGGCAGCTCCTAAATGCATGACTTCTGAATCAACCCTCCTATTCGAAGGTAACATTTTGTTGCACACTAAAAGGACATACGACAATTCCTTATGCACTTTAGTTTGTCGTGACCTACCTGTCCTGAGAGACGTTCTCGTAGGTTGGTCACCAGGCCGTTGGATGTTGAAGTATTACCTGTCCTGCCGAGCGGAATGTAGGGAGGTAAATTGTAGGTATGACTCGTCCCGCAACTCCCGAAATAAAAGATGAAATTATTTACCTGTCCTTTATTACTGAGGACAACTACAACTACTATGTACAGTATATTTACAAGTCTGAATGTAATGATCTATAGAGAGAGCGAGCTTGTTCCACGCGCCTACTGTTCTACTACGCGTCTATCTTAATCTTGCCCTACGGCACTTGGGCTATGCCCGAACAGAATATCGTTCTGAGAAGTACGAACTACTAGCTGGAAGAAGGCCCCGCGCCATCTTGGCCAGGGATTATATCTCCGCTCCTGAACTCAAAGTTCTATCCCTACCTCCTACCAAGGGGTTGGGTCTTACAGGCATTACCAAACTGTTCATCCAGTCACTAGCGCCCTCAAGTGGCTATTCTCAATAGTTGTCACAGTAAGTGCTGCTACCTAGGCACTACTGTCTTCTGTCTTAATTTGTCCTCATCTTTCCTTGTTTCCTAAGTGCATCTGTACTGACCCTGAATGGCCTTGCGCTCGGCTTTGTTCCTTTGTCGGTTTATCGGGCGGCCGCCTGGCTCGCTGGCATACTAGCTCTGTTTGTCGATACACAGTAAATACCTTGTTGTGATCAACAAGTCCCCGCTCTTAGTCAACACTTGTGTAAGCGCATTTCGCAAGCTCTCTCTACTACATGTAACTTCTTGAAATGTTTCCCTTTTCTTACAGTAACTAAATCTGCCTATAATTATTATTTTCAATTACATTAATGCTACAAGGTGTGTCCTGTCTTTGATTATCATTCTAACACTAATTAATCTTCTCTGACACCTTGAGCTCAAGACTCGGCTGCGAACCCCGGCTGCCTTCCACCTGGCAGTCCGCCGGTTCGAGTCCGTGGGAGGTCTGTACACGACAAGTTTTGCTGGAAACATAGTTATTGGACATTCGTACGACTTTTGCAGACTATTTTATTTGCAGGACAGAATTTTTTATTGTACTTTTTTTCATTTCCTTTCTGAAGTTTAACCGGTATTTTAATTTCAAATTATATCCGTTGGCACAGGTTGGCTTGAACAGCCGAAGGGAGAGAAGTAGGTTCACTCGGAAACGCACAAATGCTTACGCAAACAAGTAAGAGATCTCTTGAGTTCACCCTCCGTACTTTCTTTTCTTCAGTGCTTATTATATCAAAGGGAAAGAAGTGTGAATTCAATGAAGTTAATTCACATTACTGTTCCCCATGGTTCATATTTTCCTCCAAATTTGTAGCATTATAAAAATATTAATTATGGCCTCTCTCATTTACTGGAATATTTTTCTCTCTCACGTTTTCTCTCTGGATATTGAACTCCATTACATAATCCCCTTCTATGTCCTCCAACCATAAGAATGGGCAGTGCGTACGTACTTTGTAATCCCTACTTGCGAGGCTAAAATCCTGGCTCCCTTCTCTCACGCAAAGTACATCCCCCTTCCCCCAAAACCCTCCATCCGATGTCGAACGGCGAAATCACGGCTTTGTTTCCATGCTGTGTGTAATCCTGGTGTTATGTTTGTATAAAACTCGATAATAGCGCTAACTACTACAGATTAAGTCAGAGGTACAATAAATCCTCAGTGTAGTAAACGAACTGGTTGTCTTGTAGAAACTGGACTTTATCTAAACGGAGTCATTACCCCTATTGTCTGACCACTGCGTGGTTCGCTCATTCATCTTCCTGTCCCAGTTCTTTCTCATCTGATTGGTTTCACCCTCCTTGTTGCTGAGGCGGAAAGGAAGGGAAGAAAACAAGGTGGAGAGTTTTCTGGCAGATATCCAATCCGTTACCGTTCCCCATTAGACGTCCAGTGAGGAATATATTAAGTCTTAATCCACGAAGACGGATCGCAAATCTGTAATCTTTTCGTCCTTTTTTTCTTGGAGCGAATTCTTAATCCTTGCTTGAAGATTTATTACTGAATAATTAAAGCGAAAATTTATGCTATTTTGATTAGGTATTCCGAATTTTAATGCGTAAATGACATTAAAAGAATGGTCCACGGACATGGTGTAGTGAGGTATGAAACCTGCGGTGTACCGATATTCTCCAAGCGAATCTTTAGCGAAATGTTGAACTACAGAATTTTACTACTTTCATAAATATACATAGTGTATTGATGTTCCTGTTACAAACCCCTTGTAGATGGAGCTGAATATTAAAAGGTTTGAATAGGACCCCGTGTCTGGAAAACGCACCATACAACAAATAAAACGAAATATTTAAATCTGACCTCCTACTGAATGAGCGCTACTGAAGTCAATTCCAACTCAATTTTAAATCCAGTAAAAACAATAAAAAATTAATGACCACGTCATGGCTAAATGGTTAGCGTGCTGGCCTTCAGTTACGGGGGCCCCGGGTTCGATTCCAGGCAGAGTTGGCAATTTTAACCATAATCAGTTAATTCCGCTAGAGCGGGGGCTGGTTGTATGTGTCGTCTTCATCCTCATTTCATCCTCATTACGATGCGCAGGTCGCCTACGGGAGTCAAATCAAAAGACCTGCATCTGGCGAGCTTGAACTTGTCCTCGGACACTCCCGGTACTACAAGCCATTCGCCATTTTATTTCATCTTCTGAACATGGGTTCTAATTGAATATAGACTATTATTATTATTATTATTATTATTATTATTATTATTATTATTATTATTATTATTATTATTATTATTTATTATTATTATTATTATTATTATTATTATTATTAATTATTATTATTATTATTATTATTATTATTATTATTATTATTATTATTATTATTATTATTATTATTCCTCACCCTGTTGGAGTCGCGAGTTCTTTGGTCGTCGCATAAACAATTAGTCCCCGTGTTAACCAGATGCGACTATAGTTCCTGACGCGGTCGGAAATCGAACCCGGATCGCTTAAATAAGCTTTAATCTAAACAATGGCTAAGTTGACACGATCAACGGTAAGAATGAAGACGAGTTATTCTTCTTGTGCCGCTAATGTCACATCTGTGAGGTCGCTACTCACTCCTCGGGCCCGTTGTGCTGCAGTAACATTTTCTGCCCCAGTGAGGAAAGCAGTGGGAAACTAATTCACTGTACATTGTACATCGCACTCACATTATGGCTCTTCCTTCGGTTCTTCCAGTTTTCCTAAATATAAGTGCTTTGGTGCTAAATGAGGATCAATAATAATGTTATTTGCTTTACGTTCCACTAACTACTCTTTTACGGTTTTTGGGGACGTCGAGGTGCCGGAATGTAGTTCCGCATGACTTCTGTTTCGTGCCGGTAAACTTGCCGACAAGAAGTTGACGTATTTGAGCATCTTCAAATACCACCAGACTGAGCCAGGATCGAACTTGCCAAGTTGGGGTCAGAAGGCCAGCGCCTCAACCGTCTGAGCCACTCAGGGCGGCTATTTGAGGATCCAGCTAGCCTTTGGCCTCAAGACTAAGCAGACCCATCACTGCATAAAAAAATACGGCCTCTAGCAATTATTTATACTTAGTACTGAGATTGGTGTCTCTGAAATTGGCATTCATATCCAGAAGAGTAATCGTAGAATATAGAACATGGTGTCATCTTCCAGTAACCACTCCTCCTTCCTGAGATAGTAATAAGGGAGAGAAATGGTGGACGCGGGCACTGCTTCGTTAGCTCTCACGGTAAAGATAAACAGCGTTGTAGCCGGAGGCTCGAGTGCAGCTGAGAAAACACAGTCAATTTCCTCGCCTGTCAGCAAACTTAAGACACACGCAGCAAACAGTGTGCTCGAACTTATTCATCTACTAATGTCGTTCCACGCCATCTCTCCACTGACAGCTCGGAACATACCGCTTAGTGATGTCAAGTTCACCGAAGGAAAGTACAATACACAGCAGAGAGAAATCATATTCCTTCGGATGGTGCTGTTAACTTGGTAATATTTCACAAAGTCATTCTCTTCTCAACATCCAGATTCAGTATCTCTTGATTTTTGAAACGATCTATTCGTCTCATCTTCAACATTACTCTCTGTAATACCACATTTCAAGCGCTCCTGTTTAATCAAATAGCCCTGAATGTTAATAACATTGATTTTGTAATACCAACTTGCGAATTTCTGTTTGACATTGGTTTACACATATTTGGTTTGTGAAGTTTCTTTATGGTTGCTATTAAGCTGTCATTACTAAATATTCCAAATACAAAGTATATTGTTATATACTGTACATCGCTTCATTGTAAATTTTGTCTTATGAATAGAGTATATCCTATTACTCTAGTTCTTTTTTACTGATAATATTAATTAATGCACCTATTATAATTTAAGTTGTTCACGAAGAGTATATGTTTGTCAGCGAGACACACATTTTGTTCATTTCGTTTTGTTCTGTTCTCTTTCCGGTTTTCACCCTTCTTAAAATCTGTTTCATGTTCTATGTAACCTATGTAGTATGTACTGCATTTTGTAACTGGAGGCAACCTATGTAAAGGGCAATGTTTAAATAAATAAATAAGGAAATAACTAACTAAATAAATAGAACAATGAATCAGACGCGATCCGGCCCGGAACCGAAACCGAGACACTGTGAAACGAAGGCCTCAATGCTGACCGTTCAGCCAAGGAGTCTGACCTTGCAAAAAAATTTCACTGTACTCTGTGTTCCTAAATGTATTTCTGTCTAAGATTTGGACCTCTGAGATGTTGTAACGCTTCCATATCTTTCTGCGTTTCCTTGAATCATGCTGTAGTGATATTATTATTATTATTATTATTATTATTATTATTATTATTATTATTATTATTATGCCCCTGTCCTATAATGGTCAGTGTGATTAGCTGCTGCCCCCAGAGGCCCGGGTTCGATTCTCAGGCTCTGCCATGAAATTTGAAAAATGGCACGAGGGCTAGAACAGCGGTTCACTCAGCCTCGGGAGATCAACTGAGTAGATGTGGGTTCGATTCCCTCCTCAGCCATCCTAAGAAAAACCAAACCCCACGACACTTAAGGGTCATTCCATGGTTGCGTGTGTGACATTTTGACATCATATTCACTTGCAAAATACACTGTAGATTAAATGTCTTTAGAGCTAGCACTCTGATTTTCATATATCATATAGACCTGCAATTACACAACTCTTTCATGAAGTTTTGAGTTGGTGAAGAGGAATAGACTTGAATAAAAAATAAGTTAACCTTTGTTGCGTGTGTGACAAATTAATACACCTCTTTCCCAAGTAAATAAATATTTTATTAAAATTCTGTTCTCGCGGATGATGAATGTGATTGAAAATTGCTGGTAGTATAGATAAAATATACACTTATAAGATGATATAGTTGAAGTTGCTCAGAAATATTTTTATTCCATGTAAACTCTAATTTGAGTATGTTGCGTGTGTGACCGTTGCGTGTGTGACAGTTGGAGACCTGTTAAGATTATACATATTTATCAGTTGTAATGTAAAACAAACCCCGTGGTGCACCGGCCCGTGAAGAGCCTAGGCCTACCAAGCAACCGCTACTCAGCACGAAGGCCTGCAGATTAAGAGGTGACCTGTGGTCAGCACGACGAATCCTCTCGGCCGTTATTTTTGGCTCCCGAGATGGGGAGTTGTAATGATTGTGACAGATATATGTATTCACAAAAGAAAGAAAAATGGACCATTGCTCTTATAATAATTAATTTAAAAACATTGTTGCAAACATTAATATAAATGCAAACACAAACATAATCACCTAAAAAACAAATTGACCCCTGTTATTAAGCAAATTAGGAGGTTTCACTTTCTTCAAAATCACTGACATGTCTTCCCAAGATGTATCGTCATTTGCTGGCCACACCCAACACTTCCCACTGGGATGCATATACTTGAGCAAAACTTGATTAGTTTCTTCCTCATACTCCATCACAACAGCAAAGAAGTCTTTTTTTCTGCTAGACTTTCCGGTAGCAGTTAAAGATACAAGTACAAAGTCCCCTGGTTCAATTTTAGTTTGATCCTTGTTGCTTAATAAAGATCCAGACTTCACTGCTTTTTCCTCATCCTCATTTTCTTCTTCTTCAATATGTTGGAGTAAAACTGGTCTCAAATCTTCTTGTTGAGAGGTTACAGATACCTCCACCACACCTTCTTTAATGGGAGAGACAAAGTGAACTTTATGCAGGCTCGGAATAGGCAGTACATTTTTCCAACGATCATCCAGGAATGATGATGATGAATCCACTTCTTCAGCAGATACGAAGAGCACTGTTACACCTTTTACATTCTGTTTGGCACATTCAAAGAATTCATAAGGCGTGTTTATTATAACTTGCCGTGATTTGACCATTCGCCAAACAGTCCTTTTCAATGTTCCCCCAACACCATCAACTGCTCCTTTGCCATGGGAAGTGGCAAAAAAATTCCAGTCAGCAGAAATGTTAAAGTCAGACTGAAAATGTGTGAGATTTAACAACGTGAAGCGGTTCTTGAACTGTGCAGCACAGCCATCAGAGAAAATCTTCACATGATGAATATTTGGAACTTTTAGCTTCAAGTCTTGTAGTAAGTATTTAAGAAATGCCCAAACAGAATATTTGCTGTGTGACAAGTCATCACTTATGATGGCATAATTGTATACATTTAAACACGCTAACCAAACAACAGCAGTGAAAATGGTGGTTTGCCGCTGGCTCCAGTGAGCACTTTGTATTTCATCTTGACTCACAGCAGTGTAGTTCTCTGCAAAATCAATTTGAATAAGTGCATCATGAGATAAAAAGTTTTTCTTTACATCTTCAAAGTGTTTGGATTGTTTTCTTTTGACATAACAATGGAGCTTGAATGCTGTCAATTGCGTCTGTATTTTGTTCACACATTCAGATACAGTTCCAGTTTCAATGACAATTTGAGGATGTCCTTCCACATCTTTCCATTGTGGCCATTTAATTTCATTACTGATTCTCTCCTTATCACAAATTATATTTTGAACAGAATTGCAGGCCGACTTACATTTCTCACATATTCCTGACATACAGTCAAAGCGTTCAATATCACACACAAGAGTGGCTAATAAATCTTGTGCACTACGTGGAAATACGCCTGTTTCTTTTTCTACACTTTCCACTAAAAACTGCATGTTCGCATGGTAACGACATACACATACATTATGGTTCATAGAGGAAACAGGAAATACAAATAGTGGGCGAAGCTCAAAAAATTTAGATTTCTTTATCACACAGTCAGGATATTCCTTCACAAATTCTTCATAAGCTTCAGCAATGGTCATCATCATTGTACGTTTCTGTACAGCTTCTTTCTTGCCAGTTTGGGCATTCTTAATGGTGACTTTGTCTTTTTTTCCTGGCTCAGTCCTGCTTATATCATCACGGAGATAAAACTGCATGACATTATCTTTTGTTTCTTCATTGAGTCTTTTACCAGAATCTTTTCTGAATTTATGTAGTATGTTCAATCTTTTCCCAAATTCAGGTAATTCATCAACAAACAGTTTTGCTACTACAGCTTTACGTTTCGCTGGACTGTTTGGTAAACCTCTCTTCACTTTGGAAACTGCTTTCCCTAAGGATCTGTTGCTCCTATATGAACCCTTTGTTGGAGATGCATTGCTCGTCTCAGGTGGTGATTTTAACGATTCTCTGTGCCTCTTCTGTCTTATTCTATCTTGCTCTCGCTTTAGCTTTAACTTCACTTTATCACTTTGAAGTGCTTGTTTTTGTTTTTCTCTTCGTAATTTAAATCTTTCTCGTTCTTGGATTAGGTACGCTTCATACTTTTCTGGATCCTGTTTAAGTTTTTCTCTAAATGCCCGTGACCTCTCAGTAGACGACATTATTGATTGATCTGCAACAATGTGAATTATTAGGACCACTGCCTCAAATAAACACATAAACTTAACTTGCATGAGGTGTAACACAGTCACAGACAAATTTTCTGATACTGTATATTTATGGTCACACAGGCAATACATTTCTAAGTATAGAAGAGTTATGTTACAAAAATAAATTAGAATAATAAAATCCAGTTCATGTGACTAATCTCACATTCATCAAATTTCTCATTTAAGTCACTTTAATGCAACATAAATAAAAAGTTTTGTGATGGGAGTGTGAAATTCTATATTAGGTCAAGATCACACAGTGCAATTTATTTTGAGTACAAAATATTAATGCTACAAATAAAAGTTTCTATAGTAATATGTAAACCATGTGGATAACCTCACTTTCAGAAAGTTTCATATTGATAAGTTAATTACTTTCCAGTGAAAAAAATAAAATCAAGTTCTGTGTCGTGTGTGACATTTGATGCTATATTAGGCTGTCACACACGCAACACAATTTTGAGTACAAAATATTCATGCTACAAACAAAAGTTTCTATAGTAATATGTAAACCATGTGGATAACCTCACTTTCAGAAAGTTTCATATTGATAAGTTAATTACTTTCCAGTGAGCATAAATAAAATCATGTTTTGTGTTGCGTGTGTGACATAAGAACATTATATTTTAATTTAGTGCCACGTACTTGTAAAGCTTAACTTATTTGCTCAAAAATTTCACAGTAGATTCTTGAACCTCTATATAGCAAGTCTGGCACAAATAACAACTGAGAAGCCAAACAACAGATGATCAGGGTAGCCAACATGTGAGGTGCCTTTTCCCTTTTTATCAGCAGCACTATTAAAGCTGAAGTTAAATATGTATATAAAACAAACAAGTTAATATTTTAAGGAAATTAATAGCTTATATGATAGAAGAATTCTTCTGCTTTAAAATTTTACATATTACAACTACATTGAATTAAATATATTTTTTACCTCAGAGGGTCCTTTGACACGGAATGACCCTTAACGCCCTTGAAAGTGCCTTGGCCTGCCCAGCGACTGCTGCTCAGCCCGAAGGTCTGCAGATTACGAGGGGTCGTGTGGTCAGCACGACGAATACTCTCAGCTGTTATTCTGGGTTTTCGAGACCAGGGCCGCCATCTCACCGTTAGATAGCTCCTCATTTCTAATCACGTAGGCTTAGTGGACCTCGAACCAGCCCTCAGGTCGAGAGAAAAAACCCTGACCTGGCCGGGAATCGAACACGGGGCCTCAGGCGAGAGGCTGGCACGCAACCCATACACCACGGGGCCGGCCCTCAGCCATCCTGGAAGTGGTTGTCCGTGCTTTCCCACTTCTCCTCCAGGCAAATACCGGGATGCCACTTAAGGCCACGGCCACTTCCTTTCCTCTTCCTTGTCTATCCCTTCCAATCTTCCCTTCTTCCACAAGTCCCCTGTTCAGCATAGCAGATGAGGCAGCCTGGGCGAGGTATCGGTCCTCTTCCTCATTTGTATTCCCCGACCCAAAATCTCACGCTCCAGGACACTGTCCTTGTGGTGGTAGAAGTGGATCCCTCGCTGAATCCGAGAGAAAAAATCCTGGATAGTAAACTGATTAAGAAAGAAAGAATTATTATTATTATTATTATTATTATTATTATTATTATTATTATTATTATTATTATTATTATTATTATTATTATTATTATTATTATTATTATTCGAGTGGTGGTTTTAACGTCATTTTCACTTCGCAAACATCATCTGCGATTCTGGAATCCTACTATGCCCCATGATCATACGTGCCCACATTTAAAACTTTTATGCGGTAAGAACATCGCGCTCGACTTCACAGTCACCAAAGTTGAGGAATCTTCTTCTTTCTACAGTCTCCATACCAACGTCTACAAGAATGTAATATCAGTTTCCACGCCACGGCGCGATTGACCCGTCACCTGGAATGTGGGTCTGGCTCGCCATTGTGTCCGAGAGACATGATTTGTGTGGGCGGATGCCAACACAAGGATTACCGGAGACAGTTACGCGCTTCAGGAATTATAGGCACGTAGAATGCTGCTAGGACCTCGCATCTCTTAATTGTTATAGGGTAAGGGGGAACCATTTGAATTGAAGGAACACTCTTGCACATTTTCGTCATTATTTCTGTAGTTTTCTTGTGTATTACTGTACTGCGAAAAAAGTGAAAGTAAGTTTGCAAATCAATTTTGAAATTCTGTAGCCGGTATACTTCGTAAATGCCATTAGTAGACCCCAATATGTTAGAATGCAAACTAATTTGGTTATTAGGAAGTGTCGTCTAGCCCGTTCTTCCGTAATGTAGCGAAAGTAACATAAATTCTAGGGGTTCTGAAGACTCGTGCCCCTGATGTTTATGGAAAACTCATTGCACAACTGTTGTGCAGAATAGCGTATACAGGGTCTCTCATATAAACCAAGACCGCACGCACGGTGTTTGTACTCTGCGCTACGGCATCTGCCTCAGCCGAACTTATGTCGCGCGCTGCCGCCCTGCTTCAAGCGTGTGTACAGTCTTAGGCCTATATGAAATCTTACCTTATAAAGTGTCGTCCTTCCTGGGTTATACTGGCATTGTATCTGGTAACCACATTCTAGCTGACGCGAGTGAGTTCTGCCACTGAAATGTTTCTGATTTCATTCATAATGTTTTCGTTTAGTTCCTCCAATGTGTGGGGATTTGTTCGATACATTTATTCTTTCACTTTACCTCAGAAGTCAAAATCACGTACTGTTACTGTAGATCTGGAGAAGGAGGGAGGGGGGATACAGTGAACCAGCGCTGATCACTCTATCTTCAAAGGGAATCTTCTGCTGTATGAGCAGGGGCTGAATCTTGTTGAAACCACGCAGGCGATTTCTCTTCTACCGTTAACTTGGTACCTCTCTGCACTTATTGTCATCTCGAAAAAATAGGCCAATAATTATTTGTCCTGCACTAACAGCACAGCGAACACCAATCTTCCTATCATAATGAGGGACTCCATAAACACCCTTAGGATTTTCTGCACACCAATAGCGAAAGTTATGACTGTTCACACGAGCATAAGATGAAACCAGGCCTCATCCGAAAAGAACACAAGATGTGGTTCGAATAAACGATCATTCAATGATGCAAGTTACCACTCACAATATCTCACTCTTGTGGCTGGATCAGCAGGCTTTAAACAATGGGCCCGTGTGAACCTGTACGATTTGATGTGTACCAGAGTTGTAGCCCCTACTTGTGCCAATTTCGTGAGTGATTTATTCGGTTACCGTTCAGGATTCGCACCAATGTCCTCTAGCGTTTCCTCTGTTAAAACTGTACTTGCGCGCCCAATGTTTTTATTGAGCACTGAGCCAGTAGTTTCAAATTTATTTACAATTATGTGAATCTGTGCTCGTGAAGGTGGCACTTCACCAGGAAGTTGGTTAACAAATGCATCGCGTACTGAACCCTTTAGGTCCTTATTGAGGGATACCTACCTTCCTTACCTATCAGCAAAGCTCATGAGATCTGTCTCTTGGGTCGTTTCGGGTTCTTCGTCACTTGCTGAGGTAAAGGTAGGGTTCATTAATTCTAATCTATGTACTGGAATGAAAGGTCTATTTAAAATATTCCTATTTATTCAGGGAAATGAAGTAATTTACTATGTCAACGATGTCATAGTCAATTGTGTCCACTGGACACCACAATCATTTTTACATAAATGTCAGAACACTGGTGTGAGACTTTAACGTAACTGCCTGATGGGCAATCTTACTAGAAACCATTATCTCAATTATTAATCATTTAAGAAAGGAAAGTCTGGAAATCCTTAAATTCGGCTTCCATGTGAGATCACATGTACCATCATAGTGATTCGTTATGGTCCAGCCCTCGTAACACGAACTCTGGACTCTGAGTATAATTAAGGCCGTCCAATCGGTGTGTGCCACAGTGGTTCTACGGCATGGACCCTTAATTGAATCGATGTGACCTGCGTCTATGTCATGGACCGACATCTAATCTTCTAAGTTACTTTAAAGTCATTGTGGATGATGACCGCAAGGAAATGATGCTACAATGGCATATGGCCCTAATCTAAGTCACTGAGGTTGATGACCCCCTGACCATCCAAGTTTCTAGGCTGAAGGCTAAACACAATTAAGTTACATCGGTTGATGACCAAAGTTTCCACTTTACTATCCCCAGCACATTCACTGCTCAATCAATCAAAGTTCAATAATTACAACAACAACAATGCTCACAAACTTTGTGGCATAAAATCCATTTCCTTCGGATATGTCCCTTTTATCTTTACTTTATTTTTTTAATATTCCTCAGACAACAAATTAAAATTTCCAGAATGCATCTCCAAGTTATTCGCTTGATTAAAGTTATTTCAAAATGCGGTTTCACTGAATTCAATAATTTAATAAATTTAAATGATTTAACGAAATATTAACAAACAACAAATTTTATCTCCGCGGACTCTGGTTTCCTCACAAATTTCTACGCAGCTGTGATGTGAATTCAATATTGCGATGTTTATCTGGCTGGAAAAGAATTTGTTACATCATTCATGTCCAGCTATATATCTCATCTCGTGATATCATGCTTAAAAATCTAATCTAATCCTAACCGTTATTAACACTTGGATATCCTAATAATCTACGTACAAACCAAACAACTCGCCATATAATTACGATGTCATATCTCGTCATTACCATTATGAATTTTGCACACCCCTCGCAGACAAATCGATCATCACGACCATCGCTCTATATTTTGGACAACCTTGAAATTGGGTTACTCTGTTCCTTATACTCAAAGTTCATGGTTTCGAATGTTCATTACGTCCCCAATTACAGTACTTCACAATACTTAGATCATTACCGGCTATGAAATTTCAACTAAATCCAGCATTTTAACGTTTTTCTGGCCGAGAATACAGTCTCAATACCAAGCCTGTCCCGTTAGATAGCTGAGGTGTCTCACCCCCCTCGCTCGCTTGGCAGTTACAGGAACCACCTGGTTTATTCACAGATGACTGACTTCTCAAATGTTCCCTTTAAACTCTGCCGACATAATTAAACAAATACGATATTCTAACCAACAAAATGCACAGATTATGCTTCAAGATGCCCACACTAATTATACGCGTCGCCAATTATACCGCTATGGATTTCTATGAATTTCTTTCCATTCCCAACATTATAAATTATTCCTCGGGTTATCATATCCCGGCTTCAATGACAGGACTCTAACCTGATTCGCACATCTCATCTCAACTCATATAAAACACTCCTCGGGCTTCAGTGTCCCGGCTTCAATGACAGGTCCAACCTGATTCACAAAACTGACCTCTATTTCCCAGCTCCACAATTATCATTGACAAAGAACTGGAATAAAATCCTCACTAGAAATACCGACGTCTAATATCGCACAATGCATTAATCATGAATAACTTCGCATAAATGATATCGTATTTAATAACTTGATTTTACGAGAAATGACTGAAACATTCTACTAGATCTTTTTATTGTCAGTCAGACACAGTTTAAAATGGGCATAGGAAAACGTTTCTCTCCGTGACCAAATTCATCACCCTTGGCTCTCACCCGACAGCGCGCTTCCACTCGATTGAAAATGAGTGACCATGGATTATTATTATTAACGTCAAATTGCAGACAGAAGAATTTTACATCGAATGAACATCTTACATTGACATCACAAAATACAGGCAGTACACTCACACGGATGACGATCTACATTGGACGTGATATCACTTCAGAACCTTATTCAATAACTTTTTACAACATTATATGGCACTCGCAAGACTTCAAAATTTTATCCAAGTGGAAAATAAAACAAATGACTCTTTTAGTCGTACTCTCACACTTACAAAACTTAGTAGGGGTGACCACTGCGTCGTAAATCCCCATTCAAATACAAGAAATCACGAGACAAGATATAAGAGGTAGTAAGATGGAAAGCCACCTACCTCATGTCCACGCCAGTATTCGTCTTAGGGCTCACCTGTGACCCTGGCATTTATTTAGCCATCTTTACATTCATGGCTGTACATCTCATTATGTTTCTTCAGGTTTCCTGGAATAAAGCATAAAAAAAAAGAAATACCCTTCACTTGTTTGCGGAGCACACACGATGGATTATAATTATTCCCGCACACGAATTACTTAATCACATTAGAATATTTCAGTACTTTGACCGTCCTATCTGATACACTTATTTCTCTCAAGAAAACTATCTCCCCATGGAGTCAAGACTTAGCCACACTGGCTAAAATCTGCAGTCGAACTCAGTCTACTTTCGTTGGTTTGATTTAGCAGAGCAGCTCAACAATTTTTCGTCCGCTTTGTATCACAAATGCCGGAGAAGGAAGCTTCGTCATGGCGTCCCTTCATATTTATAGCAGTTACCCCCTCTCTTCAGGTCTCTCCCTTTGCCGCCAAGAAAAATTTTATAAATTTTCTGACTTACCTAAACTGTAATTTCAAGAGTTTTGAAAGTGACTACATGCTTGCTACATTTCTGATGGTAGTGTTCATGGACATTTAAAAATTTTACGGGTTCGATTTGTGAGATGATTGACCTCCTTTGATAGGCACTATATTTTTTTGACTTGGCGTGGTCACGCCGTGTACACGCGCTTTGAAATAGTTCATAAAAATGAATTGAGATTCTTCCGCCGTCGACACGTGTGGTTGACGTCACGTACCCCAGAGCGTGGGACCGAAGGTAATCACCCCCTCGTCACGTGTCAAATCCATGCTATCAAGAATCCAACTTTTAATTTAATTGTTATATAATGCATAATGTTCTTAGGGCACAAAGGTCATGGGTTCAGTACCCTTCGAGCCGACTAGTATACTTAAAATACGGTGTTGCAGTGATAACTGTCTCTCTATGTTAACAGCTGAGATTCAGACCGGCGACTGATGCTTGCCAGGACGAAAACGTGAAGGCTGCTTGCAGGGTCAAAAACTATACGCGCGCCTCCCATACTGCAGGTGTCGTAGCGCAGATTACAAACACCTTACGTTCGGTCTGGGTTCATATGGGAGACCCTGTACTTGTTATTCGCTTCCGTAAGTTTGCATTCTAACCTACTACTTCATAAAAACTCCGGACTGCAGTCGTTAGGTGTTCCAGGTTATGAATACCGTAGATAAAATGCACAATATATCATGCTCTTCTTCAGCCCAGTCCAACGCTGCAGATTTCCCTCCATATCGAGCGAGTTGGCAGTGCGGTTAAGGTCGTATAGCTGTGAGCTTGCATTCGGGAGATAGTGGGTATGAATCCCACCGTCGGCAGCTCTGGAGATGGTTTTCCGTAGTTTCCCTTTTTTACACCGAGAAAATGCTGTGACTGTACCTTAGTTAAAGTCGCATCCGCTACCTTTCCGATCAAAAAAAAAAAAAACATTCGTTGCAAGCTCGTGATCAACGCATCAAATCTCAAAACATTTAGAAACGAGATTTCCCCTTCCGGACTGGCTTACTCAGCCTGCTACAAAAATGAGTTTGGTAACAGATTATTTCCTGGAGGCAAAGATAGCCGGGCATAGATCTACCCATTCAACCACACTTAGTGAAATAGTGAACAGCAGATAGTGGAAGCCTTATAGCTTCGTTCCTGCAAGAGTCGTCATGCCCTCTACAGAAATTGCTATACTTTTCTTTGCTACATATTTCTCTCATTTTCAAGCAATTCGAAATACTGTATGCAGATTTGGCTGGTCGAGATTGCACACAAATGCGAGTAATTCATATTGTGAACGATGGTCCCTATCTACTGCGGTTCCTAGAATTGAGTTAAGTTACTGAATATCCGTTGTTCCAGCGGTAATGAACACTAGATGAATTAAATAGCAATGAAGCAGTGTAACCACTTTCCATATCTCAGCCTTAATGAATTTCATAGGAGTTTGACCTCGGAGGGGCATACTGTGCTATCCATATTGTCAGCCACACGGAGTTCATCCCAACTTTACCACTAACACCACCACCACCACCATGCTACCGCTCGATCGTTGGGTTAGCGCTTGACGAACTCCTTAGTGATCGGGTTACACATCGGTTTGGTGGAAGCTCAAACCTACCATCAATTATACAGACAACTATTTTCTGGACACTATGAAGAGAAGAAAATCGGGAACCACTAAATCGATGTCACTAACTCTGTCACCATTACATAGCTAGCTTCTTCAAGAATTTTATGTGAAATGCATACTATTTTCTTCCTGGATTCCACAGGGTGACCCTGAAGTCCGTTCACATTTGACGAGGCAGTGCTTCACGGAATATTGGAGGTAAAGAGGTAATAATTGACACACAAGATTGGCGTGACATGCGATTTTATGGACACCAAAATAAAGTAAATTAAGCTTCACTAACAGTGTCTCTTCTAGTAACGTCAACATGCCGCGATTGCAGGCGCATTTGACACCCTCTCTCACGACAGCTCCTTTTATACCGTACACGGGTCTCATGCGGCGTCACTGACTTGTTGCTGTCCAGCGCCGTCTGTTGGCCTGTTTGTGCACTACTTGTTGGTGTTAATAAAAACCCATGTCATATCAAGCATGTGTGGCCATGTATACCTGACGTGTTGCTGTCCAGCGCCATCAGTTGGTCATTTTGGGTAATTTATTTTGTGTCAGTAAAACCCCATGTCATGCCAATCATGTGTGTCAGTTATTACTTCTCTACTTCCAATATCCGTGAAGTATTGCCTCGTCAAATGTTAACAGACTTTGGGTCGCCTGTATTTAAAGGTATGTGATAATGCTATTCTTTGTAAAGTCACACTTTGACAGTTCATATAAATGCACATTCTAGAGAAATGCTAGTTTAAAAAATTATTGTATTATTACTTGTCCCCTTTCTGTTATCGATTAATTAGCAGTAATTAATTTACAGTCCGCCTCTGTGGTGTAGTGGTTAGTGTGATTAGCTGTCATCTACGGAGGCCCGGGTTCGATTCCCAGCCCTGCCAGGAAATTTGAAAAGTGGTACGAGGGCTGGAACGGAGTCCACTCATCCTCGGGAGGTCAACTGGGTAGAGGTGGGTTCGATTCCCCACTTCTCCTCCAGGCAAATGCCGGGATGGTACCTAACTTAAGGCCACCGCCGCTTCCTTCCTTCTTCCTTGTATATCCCTTCCAATCATCCCATCCCCGGCAAGGCCCCTGTTCAGCGTAGCAGGTGAGGCCACTTCACATTTTGGCCGCTGGGACGCCTGTTTTATGCCATTATAATATGCTGTAACTATCAGTTAAGAAAAGAATGATAGTAAAACCAAAAATTACTTCCGGAACTTTCATCAGTATAATAATGCACTTGCATTTGCTCCTTCAAGTGGATACCATAAATGTTAATTTTTTAAAATTTTATTTTTTGCTATTTTGCTTTACGTCGCACCGACACAGATAGGTCTTATGGCGACGATGGGACAGGAAATGGCTAGGAGTGGGAAGGAGCGGCCGTGGCCCTAATTAAGGTACAGCCCTAGCATTTGCCTGGTGTGAAAATGGGAAACCACGGAAAACCATCTTCAGGGCTGCCAACAGTGGGGTTCGAACTATCTCCCGGATGCGAGCTCACAGCTGCGTGGCCCTAACCGCTCGTCCATCTCGCCCGTTCATAAATGTAAAAAAATCAGAGATTACATTAATTGGTAAATAAGATTGTCCAATATTGTACTGATATGTGTAAATCCTTAGTTCAAAAGGGGGCTACCCCACCACATACTTTATGAACAAGCGAGATTTCTCGCACGGGTCCCCTAGTTTTAATTAATCATGTGAAACCTAAAACTTACGTATATATATTTTTAGGAAGGGAAAGGAACCAGTTTGTGCGACTATCGGTTATAAACACCTTGATTGGCGGTCCCTTCCGGGTCGTTATTACCGGTTTCGACTGCATATCACACAGTTGTTTATTTCCTTTAAAATAGCAGAATTCAAGATTTATATTTTCTTTCCACGACAGTCCGCTAACTGTATAAATATTTGCCGATATAAACAACTTATTAGCCTACTTCAGGCATTCCCAAACTCCAGAAAAAATACTGGGGCGGGATATGCGTAAGGATGAATAAAACTTGTGTGTAAAGGTTAAGGAGAAGAGGATTTTCCCGTAATTTGTGGTCCGCTTTACTGTGGCTCTGTTAAGCCGCCTTTGTGGTATTCGTTCCGTGCTGCCGTCACACCATTGTGACACCACGAAATGAAGTGTCAATTTTTTTAATAATGGACGCACGGCATTTCCTGCGCGTTTGTTATTCTGTGAAATGAGTATCGAGGTCGTGTTACCTTTTTTTTTACATGTAGTCTGTGGCAGATAACAAGGATTTATTGGTAATGCTTTCTAACTGATGATCTATGGTCCACCGAGGTGCTTTATTCCGTATTGTCACTCATAATCCTGCCCTGCTCATGTTTTGAATTTCCTACCTTCGTAACCGAGGGATTTTCACCTCTTTGTTAGGAATGGGAAAATACAGAATATTCTGAAAAAGGTTCCGTTATTTAAGCAGGAGCTAATATGCACCAAAACAAGAAATGAAAGTCCTATAACCCTTTCAGACCGGAAAGAAAACTGGTGGTGTGAATTTTTGTTTGTACGTCAAAAACTGACTAAAATGCTCTTAAATACATATATTTTTAGTTTATTCTACAAAATAAAAATTAACATCTGAAAAATAGCATCCGCACAATTGTGCGTGTCAGGACTTACTTCACTACTTACAAAAAAGAAAAATTACCTCAGTGCATGTGAATATTCATATGTGCATGATCAAATGTTCTATTTTCCAGTGGGGAATAATTTAAAACAATTAAATCTTCTTTCAAACACAAGTAAACGTTACATTTTCTACATTGAGGAGGAGTTTTGATATTACTGCCCTTTTGGCATCAGCAGCTTGTCGTCAGACCTGAATGAAATCTGGAAGTGTCAAAACGTCAAATACTTACTAAAATGCTCTCAAATACATGTTTTTACAGTTTATTTTACAAAATAAGAACTATCGGCTGAAAAACAGAACCCACACAATTGTGCGTGTCAGGACTTCATTCACTATTTGCAAAAAATAAAAAAATTAAAAAAATCAACTCAGTGCATGTGAATATGCACATGTACATGATCAAATGTTCTATTTTAAGTGTGGAACGATTTTAAACAGTTAAAATCTTATACATTACATTTCCCATGTAGAGTACGAGTTTTTCTTTCTCGGTCCTTTTTGCGACAGCACCCTGCACTCCTGCATGCATTGGCTGTAAGGAAACCTAGCTCGCACATATGTGCATATTAACATTCAAAACCTCATGGTATTACGTACGATGTTGTAAGTTCAGGACTCATTTATATCTTCTGAGTAATGAGTGCTTGTTTACCATCACTGTAAGATCAGCATATTGTTACAAATAAAACAGCGTCTGTTTTATTACTATAATTTATTTTAGGATAACCCAGTAAATGCAAAAATACACACACAAATGTATACACACCCTATTCTATTCAACTATGAACCACCAAACTTACTAATCGTTGCCTACTGTATTTACAAGTCTCTCACAGGAGGACTCCATCCGGACAGTCTTTACCTGGAGGGAGCTTTAATCCTACTTGACAGACCTTTCACTTGCGTTCGCCAGTCCAGTCATCCCACACAGGTTTGAACACAAGGCTACTCGTCACAAAATACATGATGATTGTTCCTTGGTTCGACTCCAGAGAACAGTCCAGTAATTCACACAAACACACAGTACTCTCAGGTAGTATACAGTCTTCCGTTCCGTACGTCGTCTTCAGAGCAGCTACTCGCTGGACACTCCGACGCAACAACCACGAGTCCTCGTTCATTCTACGATGAGACATCAGCGACAGCCAACACCTTAGTCGCCCTCAGTCCAGCCATCGAACCCCAACACACTGAACCGAGCTCGATAGCTGTAGTCGCTTAAGTGCGGCCAGTATCCAGTATTCGGGAGATAGTAGGTTCGAACCCCACTATCGACAGCCCTGAAAATGGTTTTCCGTGGTTTCCCATTTTCACACCAGGCAAATGCTGGGTCTGTACCTTAATTAAGGCCACGGCCGCTTCCTTCCCACTCCTAGCCATTTCCTGCCCCATCGTCGCCATAAGACCTACCTGTGTCGGTGCGACGTAAAGCAACTAGCCAACACACTGAGTTTCGCACTGACTCCATCACTGAATACAACACTGACTTCACGACGGAACTCAACACTGACTCCACCACGGAATCCAAATCTGACCGTCCGCGGCTAGCCTCCGATTTTACAGTTCGGGTGATATATACCAGAATTTTCGCGAGGTGACTAGAGACGGAATA
Source organism: Anabrus simplex (assembly GCF_040414725.1). NCBI lineage: Eukaryota > Metazoa > Arthropoda > Insecta > Orthoptera > Tettigoniidae > Anabrus > Anabrus simplex. The sequence goes on from NC_090275.1 coordinate 45,081,448, forward strand.
TTCCCGTTCAATCTCCCAGAAACTCACTGGCAACCCATCTGACGAGAACATTACCCGGAAAGGCCGGCTGGGAGATCGCCGGTTGTCTGTCTCACTACCCCCTTCAAGGAAGTACCAAAGGGTTAGCACGTAACAGTATTTTCTACTGTGATCCCCTTGGCAGTAAGCAAATGAGGAAACAGACTGCAGCCTACCATTGTCAGTATTCGTAAACTTATTTTATACTGCATCATTACTCTGCCAGTTGATTAGGTTAGTTTCGTATCTGCTTAATCAGAGGTTTGTTGTAGCGGTTATACTGTACTTTTGTTGGTTGTTTTTCTGTTCGTATGCTGTATGACAGGAGAAAAACATTCAATTATTGATTAGGAAAAAAATGCTCCGTATTATAATGACCCGATATTAATGATATCGGTTATTTATATGTAGAAGATATTTGTAACATTTATATTGTAATATTATACGTAATGGTGTCGAGAGTTACGTATTGAAGTTGTACCCGTAATATTAAAGAAGCGTTTTGACAGAGTGAGGAGCACTGCATGGTGTTGACACATTCCTGGATTCGTTTCCCTTCCCTTCGCTTTCGACTCACTTGTTCGTTCGTTCAGACCGCTGTGTTCTGTTGTACGTAACTCAGAAGTGAGAGGTTTGATAACTCCAAGCAACACGAACCGACCAGCAGTTTTATCTCCATGGCAACCGCAATGAGTTCGTCTGCGTTTCCATGGCAAGCATACCTGCTACTTCCTTCTCCCCACCCAGGCAAGTAGTAAACGGACCTCACTCTAAAAACTGTCAGAACGTATCTTTCAGTATTATGACTAAAGAGGTGTTGTAAACAGAGGGGGAAATGTCGTGTAAGCGTATAACAGATATAGCTTGACTTCGTGGAACACGCTAAAACGCTAGTAGCGTACCCGCACATTATTTAGATCCTGTAGCTATCACGAAGTGTTACTGGGTCGTGATATATTTCGTTCCTCAAATACCGGTTGCATTCTCCGGACTGAGATCATGGACGTATATGTTAATAATATTGATTTTGCAGTGCCAATTTGCGAATTTGTTTACAAGATTCGTGAAATTTCTTTATGGTTTGTATTAAGCTGCCTTTACTAGATAATCCAATATACCTCGTATTACTATATACATCACTTCATTGTAAATGCTGTCTTATCAGGAGCGTATTTCTTATTACTGTACTTTTTTCATAGATAATGTTAATGAATGCACTTATTAGAATTTAAAAACAAACTATGATTGTACATGAAGATGTTTTATTTGTCAGCGAGACAGGCTCATTTTGTTTGTTTTGTTCTCTTTTTTGGACCTTTTTTATGCTATTTTTAAATTTCATTGTATGTTTCATTGTAATTGGAGGTAACGTCTCTAAAGGGCAATGTGTAAATAAATAAATAAATAAATAAATAAATAAATGGTTTATTCTTTGTCTCAGGTAGCCTACGAGTGCAGAAAGATTTGAAAATTAAAAGTAAATGAGAATGAAGGAAAATTCACAGCCTGTTTCCATTCATTCGGCCGGGTCAAGAATGGAATGAATGAAACCCCCATCTAGCAGCGGCGATAAGAATTTTACTGACTACCGAAGACTGTCGCACTCCTCGGGGGCAAGCGAATTGAAATTAAATGAAATGTCGTATGGCTTTTAGTGCCGGGATATCCCAGAACGGGTTCGGCTCTCCAGGTGCAGGTCTTTCTATTTGACACCTGTAGGTGATCTGCGCGTCGTGATGAGGATGCAATGATGATGAAGACAACACGTACACCCAGCCCCCGTGCCACTGGAATTAACCAATTAAGGTTAAAATCCCCGACCCGGTCGGGAATCGAACCCGGGACCCTCTGAACCGATGGCCAGTACGCTGACCGTTCAGCCAACGAGTCGGACAATTGAAATGATATTGGAGAGTGTTGCTGGAATGAAAGATAATAAGGAAAATCGGAGTCCCCGGAGTAAAACCTGTCCCGCCTCCGCTAGGCCCAGCACAAATCTCCCATGGAGTGACCGGGATTAAAACCACGGAACCCAGCGGTGAGAGGCTGGCGTGTTGCCGGCTGAACCACGGAGGTTCCCTGAAAATTAAAAGTAATATTTGAAAGTCTATATTTCTGGCGCCCAGTGAATTTTGATATAAATATGTCTAATCAAGTAGGTTACCAAGATAAAAGCGGAAAGCAGGTGTAAAAACGTGCGACATCAAATGACACTCTGGTGGCTCGAACAGCCGGGCGTCAACAGATGTGAAGTAATACAGTGTCAGGTGTGAATTATATTTAATTATTTTAAGGAAAAATTAGGTACTGGAAGAGGCATTATTTGCGCCATACATGGCTGTAATAATTACAGACAGAAAAGGGCATCAAAGTTTTATAGATTTCCGAAAAATAAAGAAATGTGTCAGTTAAAATGTTAGCGTACATGACACATGCGTGACAAATTGTTATATCTTGTTGATCCATAATTACTTTGCGCTCCTCAGTAAACCTTTTGTGAATAAAACATGTGATCCCTGTAGCCTCCATCCACAGTTCTATTCCTTCAGGCAAGCAACACAATGTTGAAAACATCCTAGGGATATGAGCTACGAATTTTTGGTAAATAAAATTTAATGAAAATGAAATGTCGTATGGCTTTTAGTGCCGGGATATCTCAGGACAGGTTCGGCTCGCCAGGTGCAGGTCTTTCTATTTGACTCCCGTAGGCGACCTGCGCGTCGTGATGAGGATGAAATGATGATGAAAACAACACATACTCCCAGCCCCCGTGCCGTTGGAATTAACCAATTAAGGTTAAAATCCCCGACCCGGCCGGGAATCGAACCCGGGACCCTCTGAACCGAAGGCCAGTACACCAACCGTTCAGCCAACGAGTCGGACATAAAATATAATAAAGTATGAGAACATATTTTTTACTTAATCCTAAACATTTCAATTGTTTTCGATTTGCAGTTTGCCGTTTTCTACCACCACGAGTGCTAATGTGAGTCAGTGCAGAGTTTCGCTTAAGCCCTTATAATTACATTCGGTTTGGACATTTTTTAAAAGCTCAAGAAATCCCTGAGGGAATTGAACCAAAGAACACATTACAGAAAGAATTGTGTACGTAAGTTATTTTGGCTGGGATTTGAAAAAATTAAAACAAGTAAATAAAGAAGCGACTTTACGCTGTTTTTGCGAAACTGCATTTAGGCCGAAAGTGATATATACATATATATATATATATTTACTAGAGCTATCCAAAACCCACAATTTGAAACCTTTCAGGACCCTTCAGCCTTTCGGCACAATTGGGGAAATTGCTTAATTTTACGTTTTTCGTAGTATGCCAACCCCTACTTTGCCTGATAAAAAAAATGTCAAATTACGGAAAGTAACACATATGTTATTTCATGTTAATGTGTATGTAGATCTGCATAATCGTAGTATTTACACAATTATGATATGTGGATAGTTGTCACTCTATATACCTAATCTCTAATTACAAAAAATAAAGGACTGTACCTTATGTATGCCTAAGTGAATTTAATGGAAATATGGTTGTATGACCTACAGTTGTATGTACCTGGCGATTGGCCGTGCGGTTTCGGGTGCGCAGGGGTGAGCTTGCATCCGGGATATAGTGGATTCGAACGCCACTGTCGGCAGCCCTGAAGATGGTTTTCCGTGGTTTCTCATTTTACACCAGGCAAATGCTGGGATTGTACCTTAATGAAAGCCACGGCCGCTTCCTTCCAATTCTTAGGGCTTTCCTATCCCGTCATCGCCATAAGACCTATCTGTGTCGGTGCGACGTAAAGCTACTAGCCAAAAAAGTATGTAAGACATAAATGATCCGAAATGTAATCTATATAACTTTTGTTATATAGTATTTAGCGATAGCACCATAGGAATAATTGAATTTTAGGCCTTCCGCTAAAGTACCATTTCACTCAGCGTGAATAACATTATTTACACCTTAGATTGAAGGGCTTTATTCCCCCACTTTACATACCGATTTTCATTCAATCTCCTCAGCCAGGCATGACGGAAAATTAAACGCTTACTTGTTACCGTGGACTGAGCAATATACAGACAAAACTCTTATAATATATAGATAGATTTTGAACGGTCACAGTACATGACTGAAATTTTAGACGCAAGAAACGTGTCAAAATTCCTCCGCGGTCTATAGAGTTCTCAAATTTATTTACGTAAGAGGAAGAAGAAGACGAAGAAGAAGACATAAAATCATATTGATGTATTGTCAAGAAAAGAATGTCTTTAGATCAACCCATTTCACTTTCTATTTTGTCAGCTCGGAAAGAGTATCATATTCTCCCAGTATGTATGTTCTACCGCCGCGACGCGATACCAGGCGACACTTGATAGAAAAGTCCCGCTCGTTCTGCCGAGAACGGAAATCAAATATTCTCGGAGTTGTCATCTTCGCAGAAACTTCTCATGGACAATGTGTCGCGCACGCCTTCTTGTCACAGATATTTGTTTTGATTTCTCGAATTTCTCTTCATCGTTTCAGCGAGTGTGAATGTTGTTTTGTGAGAGATGGTGGACTATTCCAGTTCACTTATTACTTGCTCTGCTTGCTCTGCTTGCTTCTTGATAATTCAATAGAGATTCACGTCTTATCAACTTTTAATGAGCAGATCTTCCGCCTAGTGAGTGGATTTATTCACGTAGTAGTTTGACTTGCTAATCAATGTACTTGTCGCTCGTATTTAGTTCTTAAAAATGTCGACGTCTTTTTCATAAGTTATAGCGATTATTAATAACGATTAACTGCTCCCTTGATAACTCTCTCTCTCTCTCTCTCTCTCTCTCTCTCTCGTTATCATCTTTTCCTCTTCTGCACTCAATTGTACCCTTCGTTGTCCCTCTCATCTTGTCCTCTTCTGTTGTTCCATTATCAACCTCTTCATCCCTCTTGTCCTCTTCTCTTACCAATCTCTGTTCTCTTGTCGTATTCCATTATCTCTATTATCCTCTCTTATTATCAGTTGGGGCCGATGACCTAGATGTTAGGCCTCTTAAACAACAATCATCATTATCATCATTTCCAGTCTCTACTCTTTCTTCTTCTCTTCCATTATCGCATGATTGGCATTTAGATTGGATTTTGATGTGGATTTGGTCCAGTTTTACGACCGGATGCCCTTCCTGACACCAAACCTATGTATTCACTATTCCGTGTTTTTGTGGTGGTTAGTTGTGTGGTGTATTGTGTATGTAAGAAAAATTATTTATTTATTTATTTATTTATTTATTTATTTATTTATTTATTTATTTATTTATTTATTTATTTATTTATTTATTTATTTATTTATTTATTTATTTATTTATTTATTTATTTATTTATTTATTTATTTATTTATTTATTTATTTATTTATTTATTTATTTATTTATTTATTTATTTATTTATTTATTTATTTATTTATTTATTGCAATGAGTATGGTATGAAAATTAGCCTCTCGAAGACTAAATTGATGTCAGTAAGTAAGAAATTCAACAGAATTGATTGTCAGATTGGTGATACAAAGCTAGAACAGGTCGATAATTTCAAGTATTTAGGTTGTGTGTTCTCCCAGGATGGTAATATAGTAAGTGAGATTGAATCAAGGTGTCGTAAAGCTAATGCAGTGAGCTCGCAGTTGCGATCAACAGTATTCTGTAAGAAGGAAGTCAGCTCCCAGACGAAACTATCTTTACATCGGTCTGTTTTCAGACCAACTTTGCTTTACGGGATCGAAAGCTGGGAGGACTCAAGATATCTTATTCATAAGTTAGAAGTAACAGACATGAAAGTTGCAAGAATGATTGCTGGTACAAACAGGTGGAAACAATGCTAGTAGGGTACTCGGAATGAGGAGATAAAGGCTAATTTAGGAATGAACTCGATGGATGAACCTGTACGCATAAACCGGCTTCGGTGGTGGGGTCATGTGAGGCAAATGGAGGAGGATAGGTTACCTAGGAGAATAATGGACTCTGCTATGGAAGGTAAGAGAAGTATAGGTAGACGACGATGGTTAGACTCGGTTGCTAACGATTTAAAGATAAGAATTATAGAACTAAATGAAGCCACAACACTAGTTGCAAATCGAGGGTTGTGGTGACGTTTAGTAAATTCTCAGAGGCTTGCAGACTGAACGTTGAAAGGCATAACAGTCTATAATGATAATGTATGTATGTTATTTATTTATTTATTTATTTATTTATTTATTTATTTATTTATTTATTTATCTTAGGTGTAACATATTCAAATCACTTCCGGTTGTCGATTTGTTTTTGTCGATTTGGCTGTAGCATAAGTTCACATCGATGTGAAGAGCAGTACCAGTTAAACCAAAGATACTGAATTTTATAACGTTGATTAAAACACTACTGTACATTCATTAGCTTAACATTTCTAATTCACCAAAATCGTTTCTTGCACTCAGTAATTCTAAAACATGTTCAATATCATGAAAATTGTATATACGTAGTTTCTGTCCTCCAGTGCGATTCGTGCGTTGTAAGGAAAGCTTGTGTTAAACGAACATTGTGATGAGTACCTTCATTTCATCATAGAAAGCCGGCCAGAATGGCTGAGTGTGTATGCTACTCGCTGAGAACATGTTAAGATTCCATCATTCAAATAATGAACAATCGTCCCCAGGCGCAAATTTGATTTAGGATAAAAGAATATTAGATAGTTCAGGACAATGTTTTACAAGAGGCCGATGAAAACTACAGTTAGAGACGAATTGCATCGTAATGGATAATTGTCATATCGAAAAAGTAGGAAATGAAATAAAATAAAATAAAAGTCGATTAAGTGATGTTATCTTATTTACTGTGAGAACTAACTTATATAGACCGAGCGAGTTGGCCGTGCGGTTAGAGGCGCGCGAATGTGAGATTGTGCTTCGGGAGATAGTGGGTTCGAAACCCACTGTCTGCAGCCTTGAAGGTGGTTTTCCGTGGTTTCCCATTTTCACACCAGGCAAATGCTGAGGCTGTACCTTAATTAAAGTCACTGCCACTTCCTTCCCACGCATAGCTCCTTTTTTTTATCCCAATGTCACCATAAGACCTACGTTTGTCAGTGCGACGTAAAGCCAATTAAAAAATCTTATCTAACTGGCGGCCTAGTGACACGCAGATACTACACTGCCTGACAAAATTTGAAGCATCCAGAAAAAAATGGTCGGATGTCAATGTAACTTCGTACATGTATACACCTTCGGTGGGTATGCAAACAATTAAAGTTGTAATTCTCTCTGATAGGTCAGGTAGAACGGCCACCAAAGTGCAGTAGTGTTGTTAGCAGGCCTGGTAGTGAACAGCGCCAAATATTAAGTGATCGCTGTGAAGGACACGGAGATGCTGCGTACTCGTGTGAGACAGCGTTATCTGCACCTGATAGAGTTTGTGGGTCTCCATTTGGCCAGCTGATCGAATCGTGCAGTATCCAGATTTGTGGTGTATTCGGATGTGACAGTGGCCGGATTTTGGACTGCATGGGAACGAGAGGTCAGGTATACTCGTCAAGGTTCCGGTCGATCAAGTTTGACCACCGCAAAGGAGGATCGCCGTACTGTGCACCAAGCACATCGTAACCCCTTCACATCTCCGCCCGACATCCGAGAACAAGTAATGGACATCCTGTAACATTCTGTGTCATCCCACACCATTGTCGGACATTAGCAGCAGTCGGACCAGGGAATTGCCGTCCTATGCAGTGGCTGACGTTAACAGCACAATACAAACGGCTGAGCTTGGAGTGGTGCCGTGACCGGGAAGCATGGATTTATGACGAATGGCGTCGGATTGTTCACCGATGAATCGCTGTTCTGCTCTACCCTGGACGACCATCGTCTGCGAGTATGGCGGTATAACCTGGGGAGAGGTCCCATTCTTTGAATGGAGCGGAATTATCCGTGGGCAGTGAAAGGACGAAATAATGAAATGCAAGACAGTGAGGGACAACTATATCTTCGTAGCCGAAAAGAAGGGGATGTGATGTGATGTATAATCCGTATACAATGTAGAATACCGCAGCGAAGCACGTGTGCATTTCCTAGGATATAGGTACTATTACAAATATCGGCAGATCTCGCGCGTATGAAACGAACGACACCTCGAGGTATGTGCTATCACGTCACAGTCTCGAATTACGTACACTCGTAAACTGTGGATTTCCGGTGGCCGAAGAGATGATACTTGGAATACTACCACTTGCACAACATGTTCACGCTATTTCAAACAAGAGAATCTTAAAAGGAAGTCGTCTTCTGCGACAGCCGATTTTTGTAGGAATGAGTGTAATTTTACCGCACGCACAAAGGTCCAATTTCCCCACAAAATGACGGATGCGCGCACCGCGCACTTTTGAGGCATCTGAAAGCCAATTGGTTACGCTCTTTTAAACCTTCCTCTGTGCGAATCAGTTCTTATATTTTTTTTCTAGTTCCTATAGTTTCGAAGCCGGCCCCGTGGTGTAGGGGTAGCGTGCCTGCCTCTTACCCGGAGGCCCCGGGTTCGATTCCCGGCCAGGTCAGGGATTTTTACCTAGACCTGAGGGCTAGTTCGAGGTCCATTCAGCCTACGTGATTAGAATTGAGGAGCTATCTGACGGTGAGATAGCGGCCCCGGTCAAGAAAGCCAAGAATAACGGCCGAGAGGATTCGTCGTGCTGACCACACGACACCTCATAATCTGCAGGCCTTCGGGCTGAGCAGCGGTCGCTTGGCAGGCCAAGGCCCTTCAGGGGCTGTAGTGCCATGGGGTTTGGTTTGGTTTTTATAGTTTCGAAATTATTGAAGGAAATCTGCTGGACACCTTCAGGACATGCGAATATTTTTCGACACACCCAGTACCGGAACGAAGAGATGGAGGTATTCTTCAGCCACTACTTTTTTTATTATACAGGGTGGTCGGAAACAACGTGAACCGGGTATATGAGGGTTAGAGGGTTGGGCATCCTGATAAATAACTTGAAAAAAATGTAATTTAATATCCCACACCGTTGCCATTTTATCGGCTGGTGAAGTTAGCCAATGAGATCACTTCGCGAGCGAATTCAACTGGGCTTTTCTTTTAGCAAGGCCAAAAAATCAAAATCGTTTGACATTATGCCAAAAGAAAGAAATCGCAACTCAGTATGAATGCTTAAATTTCAATCAACTCACAAATGTGACAATTTGCAGCCACGCCCCCTTCTATACTGTCAGTTACTCGAGTGAAACATATGGGAAAGATACTTAAATGATCTTGACTATCTTTCCGACAGGACCCAGTTCTTGAAGAAGAATGTTTTGTTTGTCCGTACTATTAGTAGCATTTGGAGACAATTGAAAGACATGTGGTGTCTCTGGCCCGTAGCGGGTAAGGTTTGTTTACTTCTTTCGTGTTTCTTTGTGCTGAAGTATTGTGCTTTGCCAGTTGTACTGGCATCCTGAGAAGAGAGGAGACTATTGTAGTGTCAACTACCGGACTGGTTTCTCACTTAAGGAAGATGTCGGTGAGGTTATGGTTACAGAGGCTAAACCTGCAGTACACCATTCGCATAAATAAAGCAGGCAGAATGGTGGAATAAATTGAGAAGTGTTCAAGAAAGAAGGGAAGAAACAAGAAGAAGTTCAGAGAGGGTGGGGAGAATGAAAAGTACGGAGCAGGACAGTTTTAAAAGTAAGATTTCTGTTGCAAAACGTTTTTCTCAGATCGACATTTTTCTAATTCTTGGTACTGATTTCTTCTACACTATTAATGTTACATGAATGAAATTTGTACAGCTTGTTCTTATACTACAGAGCTACAAAAATAAGATGTCAATTTTCTATAAAATATATACTTTTCAAAATATGGTAATTTAAGGGATTTTTTGAAAAAACTATGACTTCGGAGAAAAAATCATATCCTGGCAACTAATAACTAGTTTCAAAACTGCTTCTTATTCTTGTCTAGGAATGTTCAAGCTAAAATTGGTTGAAGTTTCCGGTTAATATCTTTGCTTAATTTTAAGAAAATGGTACCTGAAAATTGGAAACTTAACATGGCCGAGATAGGGCAGGCTTACTCCCCTTATGACCGGCTTGTGAGCCATAGCGAGAAATCAGCGTCAAGCATTATACACACCGTGGGTTTCAGTCGATGTAACAATACGGTACTTGCTATGGCGCGATCCTGTCAGCTCGGAGGTTGGTGTTCGAAGCCCTGTCCTGGTGAAGTTTTTCTTCAAGCCGGTCTTGAGCCACATGCAGATTTAGCAACAGCGCAAAGTCCATTCGAATTCGGCCGTGAAGTGATCTGATTGGCTAACTTCAGCAAGTAATAAAATGACAGTGGTGTGAGAGATCGAATTATTTCTTTCAAATTATTTATCAGTATGACAAACACTCTAACGCTGATATACCTAGCACAAGTTGTTTCCAACCACACTGTATTAGGACGATATGGGTCTTAATATCGCGTAGGCCTTCCTCTAGCTCGGCCAAGTGGAAGAAACACTTGCGGAGATATTCTGACGTATTTGTAGGTTCCATAATCGTTCGACAGGATTCATATCAGGCGAGCGCGGCGGCTACAACATTCGTCGAAACTCTCCAGATCACCGCTCGTTCCAATTCTGGACATCTTGGACCCAATTACACGGTGCTGTTCCTGCTGCAATATCTCATCATTGTAGGGGTACGTGAAATCCTTCAAGGGTTGCAAGAGGTCACGAAGAAGTTTAACGTAGCAGTCACTGGTTAACGATCTGTTCAGGTGGATCAGCGGATCCAACCCATGCTACGTGAACACACCCCATACCATTATGCAACTACATGGCTAAATGGTTAGCGTGCTGGCCTTTGATCACAGGGGTCCCGGGTTCGATTCCCGGCAGGGTCAGGAATTTTATCCATAATTGTTTAATTCCCCTGGCAGGGGGATTGGGTGTATGTGCCGTCTTCATAATCATTTCATCCTCATTACGATGCACAGGTCGCCTACGGGAGTCAAATCAAAAGACCTGCACCAGGCCTGTCTGGAGGCCACACGTCATTATTATTATTATTATTATTATTATTATTATTATTATTATTATTATTATATCAGGAACTAGTTTTTCGAAGGGATAAAGTGTATGAATAAACGTAATGCTTCGCATAATTTCGAGTTACAAAAAAACATTTTACATCTGGGTTTCATATATCTTTCGAAATATCGATAACTTCGAGTAGTAGATCCTCGAGTTGCAGAAAATATATTACACGTAAAACATATACTATAAGATTCCATCGGGAAACGTTAATCCTTTCCAGATATACAAAATTCGAATTATAGAAGTTGGACTGTATGTTCGTAATACAAGTAATGAAAATAAACAGGCCGGGCAACTTGAGAAATTGACCGAGACTGTAGTAACAGCGATGTCCGGTTGGCTAACATTAAAAAAGGTCACACGAGAGTGAGGAGGCCATGCGAAAGGGAATAAAACTGAATACATCGAGTGTTATCAATTTCGAATGACTGCTTTTATGACAAAGGGCAATGGTATAGTGGAGTCACTCTAAAGCCCATTCTTTTGTATGTGCTCCATAGCGCCTCCTCTGCTCTTCCATTAAAAACTGGCCTTCTCGCCGATACAATTCATAATGTTTAAAGGGTTCGGAGATGGGCCTGCTAATGTAGCATCATTACTCAGAGGCGACCTCCGGCCATTGAGAGGGGTGGAGATATTGAAATCTCCGGGACGAGCAATAATTACTCCATCTATTTAAGTTGGTATGATTAATTATTAACGAGACCCATTAGTTCGTCGTGATGAAGAACAATGTCTGGCTTCTCTCCATTCTCGACCGAGCAAATAAAATGATACATTGATGTACCCCCCCCCCTCTCTCTCTCTCTCTCTGTCTCTGGAAAGGGCTTAATTGCCAACGGAAAAATATTTTGCTTCGTAATTGCTCCAGAGGATTTTGTCAATTTATTTCTGACTTCCTTCGGCTGCTTTTTTCCTCGGAGAAGCTTAATTGTCTTGTAAAAGAAGACAGAAGAAGACAGCGAAATGACCGAATCTGGAAACAGACAAAGTGTATTCATCCTGAAGAAAAAGGAGCCTCCTTGACATGACAACGTACATAGAATCAGACTACGTACACAAATTCGAACCTTGGTGTAACGAAATCACGTTGCATAAAACCAATTTTATGTTTTTATCCGTATTGAACTTACTATTAGTATTTACAATTCTTGTATTTATTATCCACACCAGTTCAATACATAAAATGTTTATTGTCCTAACTTTTCAAACTATGTTAGTGTATTTACCGAAGTTTCAATGTTCATACGAAAATAGTAACTTTAAAAGGTTAAACTTGCGGTATTTTTCTATTGTGTTTTCGTTACTTGAGATCTACGCCATTATTACGGGATGGTTCATTGGATGTTTATACTCTGTTGTATGCATCATACTTGTAGTCATTACAATATTCAACTGATTTGAGTCAGCCTGTATTTACTGGTCAGTTTATTATTAAGCTTGGTTTAAACGGACGTCAAAATAATTACATAGACGTGATGTGTTGTATACTGCAACGTTAAGGATGAATGTGTCCCTTAGTTTCACGCTTTTTTTGTTTAGTTGCACTTGTTATAGTACTAAAAAATAAGAATCAAACGAGAATTAATTAATCGGCATATTTACTATGACTTGGACATCAATATTATGTTATTAACGTCTAGTCAATTAATGCAACATTTTAATTGTCAAGATTTCTTGTTTACTCTTTAAGTGTGACGACATTTTACTGTGTAAAATATTTTTAATACTCAACTCTATTGTAAATAGGACCTAACGAATGACTTAACCTTGAGACAATCGTATAAAATATGGCTGAAGATGCTCGATACAGCGAGCGAAACATGTACCAATTGACATTTGTATTGTAACGTCCCTTTAGGACAAAAACATTTTATGTATTGAATTGGATAATAAATACAAGAATTGTAAATACGAAATCACGTGTTTACATTCGGCCTATAATTCCGGATCTAAAAACTCAGATCCGGATGATCCAGGTAGTAATAATAATAATAATAATAATAATAATAATAATAATAATAATAATAATAATAATAAATAGAGCCCGGATTTTTAGGCAGTGATTGGTTAGAATGCAAACATAATGAAGCGCGTAACAAGTATAGCGTATCCTGCACAACGGCTACGCCATGAGCTTTGCATAAACGTTAGGAGTACGGCCCATCAGAACCCCTAGAATGTTTGTTACTCTCGCTACATTACGGAAGAACGGGCTAGACGACACTTCCTAATAACCAAATTAGTTTGTATTCTCACCTTATAGCCTAACTGCCTAAAAATACGGGGTCCAATAATAATAATAATAATAATAATAATAATAATAATGTTATTATTTTTTCCGTCCCACTAACTACTTTTGATTATTTTCGGAGACACGGAGGTACAGGAGTTCTTTACGTGCCAGTAAATCTACCGACAATATGCTGACGCATTTGAGCACCTTCAAATAGCACCGGTCTGAACCAGGATCGAACCTACCAAGATGGTGTCAACCGTCTGAGCCACTCAGTCCGTCTCATTCAGGTAACGTTTGACTGGAAATGTGTGACACGAGAGAAATATGACACGTGAGAGACTTAGGTGTAGGGATTGGCTTTAGAAAAAAGGTACTATCTTTAGGCATTTCATTTTGTTTCCGACTAAGAAGCAAAAACGACCCCATGGTGCTAAAGCCCTGATGGCGCACCAAACGACCGCTGCTAATTTCATGACGCAAATTTTCAGGTGTCCCAGCATATTTATGTTGCTTGTAGGAATGACTGTATTTGTAGATCGACGCATGCCACATGAACAACAAATGGCGCGGGAAATTCTTTCTAGAAAGTAAAGGAGCAGATATCTTCATATAAACCCATTAATAATGACACATCGCAACGCTAAGTGGAGGTTATGCGACTTGTTGCAACAGTGGGTCATAGAAGCGTAGTTGATGGAGACGCTCTGTTTAGGCGATAGCGTATGAACTACAGTGGTTCGAATCCACTCATTGCTCCCTGTCTTTTTCTTCCGCTAGTGCCTTTGCTGGCAGGACCTAGTGTTTACAGTGCACTATGTCTTCTGGTATAGGCGAGAGCAATTTTGTTACTTTCATTGATCTGTCTCTGCCTTATCCTTGGCTTTGACTATATGAAAGTGACCGACGTATGAGCGATGCTAGTAATGCCATTCCTTCCGCAGCCAGTCCCTGCTATGAATGGTGTGAAAATGTTGCTCATAAGGTCGGTTGGTGCATGCATTTCAGTGGGCTTGGCAGACTGATATGTAATAGCAACTTCTGGCTCGGTGAGGAAAGCAACGGGTAACTACCTCACTCCTCATTTCCCTAGTACGCCTCTTCAGTGATGCCTAGGCCATCTATGACAGCTGATGGCAGAGCTGTTGGGGATCCAACCAGCCTTAGAGCTGAAGACTGAACATACATACAACTAGAACGACTTGTAAACACAATCGCTTTTTCGAATACACTAACAGTATTAACATGGAGCGGTTGTAAAAATTCCTTTAATTCGCTTCATTTCTCTGCAGTGCGTAGTACGTAGGATAATGTTTGATCTATTAATAGCTTAGGTAAGGTGGTAAGCGTAAAGGGAAGGCCACCTTGAAAATATTATAAGCATTTGAAATGCGAGTCTACCGTCGCATGCTACGTATCGTCTAAGTAGACAGAATACGGGAAGAGGAGGTACTGGCCAGGATGTGTAAAGAAACAGAACTGTTAAGGCCTTTTAAGGTAAAGAAGCTCTCTTACTTTGGTCATATCGTGAGTAAGAGTCCGGATTTTTAGTCAGTAATAGGTTTAGAATGGAGCCTCCGTGGCTCAGACGGCAGCGCGCTGGCCTCTCACCGCTGATACCGTGGGTCACTCATTTGAGATTTGTCCTGGACAAACCGGAGGAAGGACAGATTTTTCTCCGGGTATTTCGGTTTTCCCTGTCATCTTTCATTCCAGCAACACACTCCATTAACTTTTCATTTCATTTGTCAGTCATTTATCATTGCCCCAGAGGAGTGCGACAGGTTTCGGCAGCCGGCACATCTCCTATCCTCGCCGCTAGATGGGGGCTTCATTTATTCCATTCCTGACCCGGTCGAATGACTGGAAACAGGCTGTGGATTTTCATTTTCAATAGGTTAGAACGCAAACTTATTGAATCGGGTAACAAATATAGTTTAACCTACACAACGGTTATGTTACAAGTCTTGCATGAATTTTAGGGGTACGGCCCGTGAGAACCCCTAAAATTTATGTTACTCTTGGTACGTAAAGGAAGGAGCCGGACGACACTTGCTAATAACCAAATTAGTTTGCATTCCAACGTATTGCTGCCTAAAAATTCGGAGTGTAATCATGAGACACTTGCAGCCTCCTGCAAAAATTATATAAGTGGAGATCGAGGGGAAGAGAGGTCCTGGGAGAACCCACACGTCTTCGCTGGAGAACTTGCGACAATGGTTCGGACAAGCAACCATCTCGCTATTCCGCGCAGCCACCAGCAAAACATTTTATTCCAAATTATCTTGTCAGGTCCCTCTGACGTTGGCGATCACTGTGGCAAATGTTGTGCGATCACTTGCTGGATGGAAAAAAAATTAAACACTTTGAATTCCAGTCCATTCTTTGATGTTTTTAAGAAGCTAGGGTGGTCGCCACCTGCAGGCACCATTCGACCTTGTATTTTACCTTGTACAGTTCGTTGCAAGAGCGGATATACTTCTTGCAATTTCCTCGTTAACTACCGGCACGCTTTTGAAGCCTAGCTGGCTGGCTGTGTTCACATTCCTTGATCGGGGAGTACCAGTATTTCCCCAGCTCTAGACACAGCGTTGTCAGCTCTCCGTTTAACTACTTAGCCTTTGATAACGAGACTGGGCAGAACTGCGTGCAGCTGTGCAACACTGGAGACCTGAGCAGCGAGCCGGTTTCAGGACCGGCCCGCTTTTCAATTACTCCACTTGGACTGTCACTGGCAAAGCAAACATGCTATTGGTCACAACGCAGGCGACTGTAGCGCTAATGCGAGTCAGTGCAGAGTATCACTTAAGCAGTTGTAACTAAATTCGGTGTGGACATTGTTTCGAAAATCAAAATACGCCTGAGGGCATTGAACCAACGAACACATTACATAAAGAAGTTAATTTGGCTAGGTTTTGAATCAAAAAGAAAACGAACAGAGAAACAAGCGATTTGAGGCTGTTTTTGCGGAACTGCATTTAGGCCGGAAGTGATTTTCGAATATTTTTTTAAGTTTGGTAGAGCTATCCAAGCCTCGCAATTTCAAACCTTTCCAGGCTCTTTAGCCCTTCAACTTTTGGCACAGTTGAGGAAATCTCTTAATTTTACGTTTTTTCGTTGCCTGCTAAGAATTATTTTCAACTTAAGACTTAAGATCACCAACGTCTGACGGATCCGGCACAAGAATATAAGAAGAAATGTGTGGTGCAGTTACTCTTCTTACCATTTTCTGATAAAGTCTGCTTGAAATTCATATCGATCCTTTAACCAAAGTTTACCCATACAACGTTTATATCTAGCTAATTTTTCACTGAACGAATCAAAACCGGCAACTAGAAATAAGTATATTTCTGTTACTGGGAAGGCATGGTGGTATCTCTATTAATTTCAAGATTCCGTACTTCTTTCTCATTTACTATGCTTCGCGTTCAGCTCACAGGGAAGACGGTGGAGAGCTGAGAATAAATAATAAGTGTGTTGCCTGAAGTCTTGTAGATAACGAACTCTGGGCTGCAAGAATAACAGAGGAGAAAGAGGGAGATAATAGACTTTTATAGAAGTCTCCTGTACGTCTGCCTTCAGAAAATGGAGACGTATGCGAGCTTGACGTCACCACACCGTAAGTGAATATTGATCTCAAGATGTGGCCATCCTTCTGACTGCCTGGGTGTTGACAGAGTCGTGACTTGCTCATCCCTTAGCTCGTGGAAAACCGGTGCTTAAAACCAAGATATACCGAGCTCGATAGCTGCAGTCGCTTAACTGCGGCCAGTATCCAGTATTCGGGGGATAGTAGGTTCGAACCCCACTGTCGGCAGCCCTGAAAATGGTTTTCCGTGGTTTCCCATTTTCACACCAGGCAAATGCTGGGGCTGTACCTTCATTAAGGCCACGGCCGCTTCCTTCCCGCTCCTAGCCTCTTCCTCTCCCATCGTCGCCATAAGACCTATCTGTGTCGGTGCGACGTAAAGCAAGTAGCAAAAAAAAGAAAAGAAAAATGATAAATTGTACCTTTTGAAGATAACTTATAATTTCATCACTGATCTGCATATAGCGCTTTCGCCCAGACGGCAGATTCACTATCAGTTAGGCTGTTTAACTAGTGTTTTGTTAAATGATTTGAAAGAAGTAGGAAATTATTCCAATATTCCAATCACTAATTTATTTATTTATTTATTTATTTATTTATTTATTTATTTATTTATTTATTTATTTATTTAGGGAACGAAAACAGCGAGAAGCCAAATTACAGAGTTCCGCAATAAAAAATATATTTACAGTGGAGTAGCACAAAGCAAACATAAAACTTATAAGTGGAAGAACAATGAAAAACAAATCTAATGGTAAAAATAGAGGAAAAATTAAAGACTAACAAAATAACTGTTGATACACAACAACAACAATTAACAATAAAAGAAACAACGAGGAAAATTAAAGATTGAAAGTAAAACGAAGCGAGGTAATTACAGATATAACACATAAGTAACAGTAAAAAATTCCACTTCCAATAAATGAATATGTGCCCCAACTTGGTCTCTTGAATTGCAACTTTAACTTCATAATATTCGTTTCTACCTCTAAAAGTCCCACTCAAGCTTATTCATCTACTAACGTCATTCTACGCCGTGTCTCCACTGACAGCTCGGAACATACCATTTAGTCGAGCGGTTCGTCTCCTTACTCTCAGGTCTTCCCAGCCCGAAGTTTAGAAAATTTTCATATCACTACTATTGTGTCGGAAATTACTGAGAACAAATTGTGCTGCATTCCTGTCTATTTTTACCTGTTTTCGTATCAAGTAATCCTGGTGTCGGTCACACACACACTAATTGTGGTCTTCCCAGAGACATACGCCCTCTCCTTTACATCCTTCCTACAACACTTAAATACTCTCATAACTATTTTAAGAGATCTCTAACTTTATTTACAGCAATTTATGTCATTTCCCCAATTAAGATCTTTCTATATTAATCCCTAAATACGTACAGTGATTATCTAGACCAATTTCCGTCAGCAGTCTCCTATGATCTGCCATCGGATGGGTCATTAGATCTTTGCCTCTAATTCAGCCTGCATTTGATATAGTAAGAATTAGAAATAAACGCACGGTATATTGCATACGTACTAACTTATGGTACTGATACTTTCATCACTTCAACAGAGTAACTAAAACTGAGAAGACCTTTCCTCTTGCCTGCTGTCCATCTCGCCGGGCTGAGTGGCTCAGATAGTTGAGGCGCTGGACTTCTGACTCCAACTTCACAGGTTCGATCCTGGCTCAGTCCGGTGGTATTCGAAGGAGCTCATATACGTTAGCCTGTGTCGGTAGATTTACTGGCACGTAAAAAAACTCCTGCGGGACTAAATTCTGGCATCTCGGCGTTTCCGAAAACCGTAAAGCAAATAACATTATTATTATTATTATTATTATTATTATTATTATTATTATTATTATTATTATTATTATTATTATTTACTGTTCATCTCACAACATTGTCGAGATACTTTTGCAGTCCCTCACAATCGTATAACTTATTTACCAATGTATACAGCATAACATCGCGTGCAGAAAGCCTATGATTACACATATCATTTATATACATAAGAAAACATAAAGGTCCATTAGTACTGCCATGGAGGATCACACACTCTTAATTGTTAAAGGATCAGATAATACTTCACCTACTCCGAATTCTGTTTTCTAGAAATTTAGCCACTCTTTTGTCTAGACCAATAACCCTCATTTCAGACAGCAGTCTCCTATGATCTACCATCGGATGGGTCAATAGACCTTTGCCTCTAATGTGGCCTGCATTTGATGTAGGAATAATTTAAAATAAACACATTAACTTATGCCCATCCTAAGAGGCGACTAAATGGGGCGACCTAGGGATGTAGAAATTAGACCCATGCGACTACTTGTGATAAGTACCATTACTCGAGGAACACCACGGGTCGACTTTACTTGCGATTAGTAACACCATGGGGTTAGATTGCCTAGGAGAAGTACTATTATGTGTGACACACCACGATCTGGGCGCTGCCTGTGATTAGTACCATCGTGTGCACTCCACCGTGGCGGGTTGCACAGACTGGAATAAGTGCCGAGCGCTGCACTCGACTGGGTTGGTTTCACTGTGTTCAGAATGTGTCTTCGTTACCTACGAGTAACACCACTATATGAGGAACACCACGGGTTTGTGCGTCGCCCGCGATTAGTACCACTGTGCGAGGAACGCCGTGAGTCTGCGTTGCCTGAGAGTAGTACGTGCATCTTTATGTGCGGAACACTACGGGTCTGTGTTGCCTGTGGGTGGTGCGATAATGCATGATACACCGTGGGTCTACATTGTCTAACATGAGTACCACTATGTGGGCAACACCAATGAGTATAAGTGGCCTGTGCTTAGTACCTCTATGTGAGGAACACCATGAGTATAAGTGGCCTGTGCTTAGTACCACTATGTGAGCAACACCATGAGTATAAGTGGCCTGTGCTTAGTACCTCTATGACCGGGCGAGTTGGCCGTGCGCGTAGAGGCGCGCGGCTGTGTGCTTGCATCCGGGAGATAGTAGGTTCGAATCCCACTATCGGCAGCCCTGAAGATGGTTTTCCGTGGTTTCCCATTTTCACACCAGGCAAATGCTGGGGCTGTACCTTAATTAAGGCTACGGCCGCTTCCTTCCAACTCTTAGGCCTTTCCCATCCCATCGTCGCCATAAGACCTATCTGTGTCGGTGCGACGTAAAGCCCCTAGCAAAAAAAAGTACCTCTATGTGAGGAACACCATGAGTATAAGTGGCCTGTGCTTAGTACCACTATGTGAGCAACACCATGAGTATAAGTGGCCTGTGCTTAGTACCACTATGTGGGCAACACCATGAGTATAAGTGGCCTGTGCTTAGTACGTCTATGTGAGGAACACCATGAGTATAAGTGGCCTGTGCTTAGTACCACTATGTGGGCAACACCATGAGTATAAGTGGCCTGTGCTTAGTACCACTATGTGGGCAACACCATGAGTATAAGTGGCCTGTGCTTAGTACGTCTATGTGAGGAACACCATGAGTATAAGTGGCCTGTGCTTAGTACCACTATGTGAGCAACACCATGAGTATAAGTGGCCTGTGCTTAGTACCTCTATGTGAGGAACACCATGAGTATAAGTGGCCTGTGCTTAGTACCACTACGTGGGCAACACCATGAGTATAAGTGGCCTGTGCTTAGTACCACTATGTGGGCAACACCATGAGTATAAGTGGCCTGTGCTTAGTACGTCTATGTGAGGAACACCACGGAGACAGCCGGTGCCCATGATTATTCCCACAATGTGAGGAACACCATGGGTCTGTGTTACCTGTGAATGGTGCCATTGTGTGTAACATACGATGGGGTATGTATTACCTATAATTAGTACCACCTTTCAAGAAACACCGTGAGTCCAGGTTATCTGTGATTAGTACCACTATAGGAGGAACACCATGGTTCTGCTTTACCAGTGATTAGTGCCATTATGAGTGGCCGGTGACCCGGATTTTGTACCCCTTTAGATAATAAGCATCATCCCAGTAACTAAGGCATTGCGAATTTGATCCCCTGATTGTTTTGGTGTTACGACCAGTGTTTTCATCGTCATTCGTTTTGGATTCTAGTCAGAGGATCCATCTTGAAGTTTTAATTTTCATTTTGTTGCATCTCATACCATTAGGGGTCGATGGCCTAGCTGTTGGCCTCTTTAAACAACACATCATCATCTTCATCATTATCAGTGAAATAAATTGATTTGTCAAAACGTTGCCACACCTGGCTATGGTCCATATTCGCCCAAGCATAAATATGACCACAGTCAAGTGTCCTTTGGTTGGTAACTCGCGCTTCCAAATTGTGAGTCCCTGAGTTTTACTCCTGTAACTCGTCTCGTACGACAGACAGCGGATACAAGGATACATTCCATAGTCACCACACACAAAGGGATATCGTTGCTTAAAGAGAACTTAAGATCATCTGTCTCCTAGAGCGTTCTGTACAACTTTAAGGCTGATACGTATTGCAACACACACCCATATACACAAAAATAAGACGTTAACGTGTTGTGAAGTTATTTCATGGATCGTTTTATTGGCTTACAAATAGCATACAGATATCATTCCATCTCATACTTCACTCTTTCTTCGTCTGCTTTATCGCTGTTTCCATATAGTACATTCCGTGGAGCAGATGGAAGGAGAAGAGGAGGAAAAAGACGAAGAAGGAAGTCTGTTTCCTCTCTCCCGTAACTTCATCTGAATATACATCACATTGCAGAGTGACAAAAGGTTCGGAGCGAAGATTGATTTTCTTTACCGAAAGGATAAGAGAAGATGCTATCAAAATATTTGTGAGTTATTTCTCCCTTTTTTGTTAGTAAGAGAGAACTTTATTCAAGTGCCCGGAATACATTTCTAGCGATGCAGATTATACGAGAAAGCAATTTCAAACCGTAACATAGAGAAGATAAACGACTTTTATAGTCCGGTTTATGTCTTCAATACTCGCATGATAACGACGTTACCAAATATAGTATACTAACATGTATGTGTCTCTCCTACAATTTATGTCACATAGATGCCGATGATATTCATACAACTACGTCCTTCCGCTATCCATACATTATTATTGTCGCACAGGATGGTTCGGAATAAATGTATTTAGTACGTACCAGTGTAATAGTTGGGGGGGGGCGTAGAATACATTCGCGGTATATATTAAAAGAGTGCACTTGTGTGTTTAAAAAAATATAGATGTTAATCCTTTCTTTGTCATCAATTCTAAGAATGGTTTTGAGGGGGCGCAAGCAGATCTCCACAGTTCTCTTCTTGGTGTAGTCTCCTTTAGAGTTCTGTAGGAGTGATAACTGGTATCCCTCATGACCTGATCGATGTACTGCAACCTCGGTGTCCCTCTAGCATTCCTACTCTCCGCAGCTCCTTCAGGAGTAATATCTTTAGAGCCCTGGACGGATGCTCTGAGGTTAGGCTTGCTCTCTTGCGCGTAAAAAGTAAGGTTAAGCCCCTCCAAGATAGCGTCTGTGAGGTTAAGCATGCAATGACCTGTGGAGGCGGCGCAGAACC
Organism: Anabrus simplex; assembly: GCF_040414725.1. Taxonomy (NCBI): domain Eukaryota; kingdom Metazoa; phylum Arthropoda; class Insecta; order Orthoptera; family Tettigoniidae; genus Anabrus; species Anabrus simplex. Next base: position 45,103,883 of record NC_090275.1, read on the forward strand.
CGTAAAAATCAGCTACTTAGGTTATAGCTAGAGCCCAGCACGGATGCGGATATCCGCGAAGTTAGTGTCTTAACGGATACAAACTGTATAGCAGTGCGGATAATTTTGCTGATAATTTATAAATAATACGTTTATTTACAGTTAGGTATACTCTTGTTTCTGCTTGTGATTAGGTTACCCTTGACATTGGTATGGGAGAATAGTGATATATAAATAGCCTTGACACCATAAAGCCGTACATCTGATCTAAGGTAACTGGTTCCTGCCCGCAATTAATTGAAGGAAGGAACAAAGGTCAATACGTCAGTAGCTGTCGCAAGAGAAAATCCCTCATAAACCTGTGACTGTAGGGGTCTGCTGCCATGTGTCAGGCCTATTGTATTTTGTTAACAGATCTATCCGTTTCAATACCTTGGGTGTAATGTACTGTATTTATTATTTTGTATATCCGCGCAGGGCTCTAATTATGTTCAAGATTCGTTCGTGCCTTAGAGCATGCCCAGTCCACACATCCCGTCTCTTGCAAACTAGGTTCAACAAGCACAGCTTCCCCAAATCATCCCTATGCAGAACCGCTTCGTTCGTCACTTTTTCCACACAATAAATTCTGAAATTCCTACGATTACACCACATTTCAAAGGCCACAATTCTTTCCTCTCAGCTTCCCCGTATATCCAGATCTCGCTTCCATATAACAGTACAGTCCATACAAAGGTGTTCAACATATTTATTTTGACGTGCTTCTTCAGGTGAAGAGATTATGCCTCTTATTAGCGTAAAAGTTATTTACACTAAAAATGTGCTTTTCCTTGCCATCAGACCCAGTTAGGTCAGTTCAATACAGTATCGATTATCCGAAAGAATTCGGGAAGGGGAACGATCAGATAAGTGAGTTTTCGGGTAGCCAATCATTTTCAAAAAAGTCTGCTCCTACGCCATACGAGCAATGCAGTGATACTGAACACTTTCAAAGTTTTTCTGTTTCAAGCTTCCATCCATATTGTCAAATGCACTTATAATTTTTGAATAGGTATCACTCTTCATTTAAGTGTTCGTTACTGTGTCCTTCCAGCTCCAAAATCTTCAACTAATATTGATCCGCCAACACCATCTTTAACTAGTCTATTTTAAATTTATCGGAAAATCAGAAAATGACCTGTGTTCCTTTAGACGTCATTGCGAACTGTACAGTCATTCATTTCATTTCAATATCTGCCACAAGCGCCACTGACGGCAACGGCAGTATTGTTAACTACATCGGAGTAAAAAAAAAAAGTAACCTTTGGATGAAAAGAGTTACAATTGGCTGAAATGGACCTGGATTACAACTATAATATATTTTAACGATATTTCTGTATTTTTGGATGCGAGGCTGCTGACGTAGGAAGGAAAAAACGTTACTTTGTCACAGCACTTGCGGATATACATAACGCAGATATTTGAATTTGCTGACTGGACACTTTCTGTTAGCTGATATTTCTGTTGATCGACATTCAGATAATCGATACTTTACTGCAGGCAGGAATGAGTTTGCCAATGATATAACGAAGGACATTGTAGTATTATGACTTGTAAAAAAGTAGATTTTAAATTCATGTACTATAATGCCAATAATATAAAGGGAATGAGATCGTAGTAAGTTCTGTTTTGTATGTCGATTTGATAGTGATGATGAGACAAATGTAAAATAAGTTTTGGCATTATGAAATATTAACATGAAAAATAGAGGAAAAATTGTAGTCTCTTTCAACACTTCCCTGTTCATCAATTTAAGTGGAAGTAGTTCTGTAACGACTGCAGTTTGCTAGTCTTACGTAATGTTACGAAGAAGGGGCCCCACATTTTTAAATAGCCCAGGGCCCCCAAACACCTTAAACCGGCACTGGTACCCACTATGTGAGGAACACCACGGGAATACCGGCGCCCGTGATTAGTACACCTATGTGAGGAACACCATGGGTTTGCATGCCTATGAGTGGCGCCATTATGTGAGAAACACAATAGATGTGCGTTACCTGTGCGACGCACGATACTTGTGAGTAGGACCATAATGTGTGGAACACCGTGAGTCTACGCTACCGCAACATGACAAATACCATGGATCTACTGTACTTTACTAGCGATAAGTATCATTATGAGGGCTCGTTGACCTGGATTTTGGACCCCTTTAGACAACAAGCATCCTTGATTCAGGATTGTGCTCTAGAAGCAATCCCTTGATCAGTAATACTATTGTTTATGATAGTTTCTGGGTTGGATCTACTGATTGTTTTAAATTCATATCCATCCATTCTTTCTTTATCATCACGTTTTTTATTCTGGTCCGTGGATGATTTTGAACTTTTAAATTGCCATTGCATTTCGGCTCATTTCGTACCATCACGGGCCGATGACCTAGATGTTAGGCCCCTTTAACCCTCGACTGGCGTTGTGGGGTCTTTAAAGATACCATTGACTTTGTACAACCCTGGTGCACCATCCGTATTCCGTTCTGCCTATCGGCGTTCAACGTAGCTGTTACTTAGTGCAAGGTCAACTTCTATCTGGAGTTGTAGCGTTTAGTAAATTTTGGTTTTCTCAGGAACTTGATTTAAATATCGTGTGGTGCCGTTTACGACCCCACAACGGCGTTTGTGTTACGAAGTTTGTCGTGACTTAAAAAGTGTTCATATTTCATTCGAAGTGCGTATGTGGTACTTTTTGTTCGTGTAAGCCTTGCTATGGCTTCCACATCTCGCCCTGGCATGTCAGTGTGTGATCCTACGATAGCAGTGTTTTAGAGGAAGATGCCGGAGGAAGTGACAAGAACGATCTCTCAGTTGAAAATGATCCAGATTACAATTCCGAGCATGACACGGATTCGGAACAAGAAGAAGGTGAGGAAGACGAAGAGGGAAGTTTCACGGACAACCTAGAAGTCCATAACCAGCCATCATCTTTCTCTGGTAGGAATATATAGAAGTTGTCAGCTACCGAACCCAACAGGCAAATGATACGTCAAAGTCAGAACATTATTGTGAAACTTTCAACCCTTAAGTGGTTGTGAAAATGACGTTAAGACTTCTTCTTCTTCATAGTACCGTATCAGGTCCCCCTGACGTTGGCGATCACTGTGGCGAATGCAGAACGATCTCTTGCTAGGAGGAAAAATCTTTCAACACTGTGAATTCCAGTCCATTCTTTGATGTTTCCAAGCCATGATGTTCGCCTCCTCCCGACACCTCTTCAACCCTGTATTTTGCCTTGTACAATCCGCTTTAAGATGAGGTAACGGTCATTTCTAAGGATGTGGCCAAGGTAAGAGATCTTCCGGAGTTTTATTGTTTGAACGAGTTCCCGACTTGCTCTTGCCCTTCTGAGTACTTCTTGGTTCGTTAGTCGTGCAACCCACGAAATCCTGAGCATCCACTATGAAATTCAAAAGTTTTCTGAGTTTTGTATACTATAATATTTAAATGTATCTTTGAATTTGCTTTGGAGCAATGAACATTTAAAATTTGTTTTCATTGAAGTTTAATTCATGGGACTGCGATTTTCTTTTAAAATCAGTGACGGTAAAACAATTATGCGTTATCTCACAATCTATAATCAGTAAAGATATTAACCTCTCATTGTAGGTAATGCAAAAGGAATAAGAAAATATAATTTACATGCATTTATTTTTTGAAACTTAAATAAAGGGTGTATGAGGTCATCCATTCTATGGTATCATTTTCGATCCCACAACGCCATTTACGTACCAAAGTTTTCACAACGCCAGTCGAAGGTTAAAGAACAACCATCATCACCTTTCTCAGCATGTCCTATACATAAACGAGCAATGCGACGTAGAAGCTATTACAGAATATTGTTCTGTACTCTGTGATATGACGATGCTAGCTTTCAGAGTACGTGAATATATTAAGAATTCTAGGTCATGTCTTAAAAATAGGATATGCTCTAAAAAGACGACTCGAAATGGGTTGTGAGACGGTGCATGTCACAAAGTTTCAACGAACTTGCTACAAAATGCTCTCTAAAAAGGAAGGAAACTTGAAACTATTCTTTCCTCCTTCATTGTGAAGACTAAGGTAGCATTTACATATTTCTACACTTAGCTTTTATTGTTTCACATTATCTCAAGTTTGTAACGAGTGCTACGTATACTTTTTTGAAAGATGTGTCATGTGATATGGATAATTTCCTTTGCAAATGAGTTGCCATCTGAGAAGTGGACGGATCTTGGTTTCACTTAATTTTCAAGTCTCTCTGTCCATGGCCTAGTATGTTGAATATATCAGCCGAGGAGGTATTTTTCCCCTTACAATTTGCTTTACGTCGCACCGACACAGATAGGTCTTATGGCGACGATGGGACAGGAAAGGGCTGGAAGGAAGCGTCCGTGGCGTTAGTTAAGGTACAGCCCCAACATTTGCCTTGTGTGAAGTGGGAAACCACGGAAAAACCCTCTTCAGGGCTGCCGACAGTGGGGTTCGAACCCACTATCTCCCGAATACTGGATGCCGGCCGCACTTAAGCGACTGCAGCTATCGAGCTCGGTCAGCCGAGGAGTGACATGGCATTAAAAGTGTCTGCTGTTCCTTCGAATGCAGTGAATTGTAAATAAACAGTTGAACCTCGATATCTCGAATCTTATTTCGAGTTATCGACATTTCGAGATGTGGAGAATACAGTTTTTGAGCTTGTATAGCACATAAATAATATGCTCTACGGGCGTATACTGAATACAGTGGAACCTTGGATTGCGAGTATAATGCGTTCCAGCAACATGCTTGTAATCCAAAGCGCTTGTATATCAAAGCACGTTTTCCCATAAGAAACAATTGAAATGCGGATGATTCGCCCACAACACAAAAGTATTTATTTGCATACCATTTATGAAACAAAATATAACTTAAACCAAATTAAACTGCACTTTACCTCACAGTAGAATCAGTGTTGCTGTGAGGGAGGCGCGAGATGACATGAGAAGAGTTACTGTGTAGCACGAGTTTTACTAACGGAATCACTGCTGTCCATTGGCTCACTGGAATTGTTTCCTTTCCGTGTAACTTTAACGAGGAACCTGTCCAATTACTGTTGCTTTGGCTCTTTTTGAGGATTTCATGAAAATGTGACATTGCATTGTTATTGAACTGATTCATCGCTCGTACTGCTACAGCCTTATTCTGGTGATGTTTTTCTACCAAATATTTCACCGTTTTCCACATTTCGCACTTCTCCCGAATCTTAGTTGAAGTGAGAGATTCCATTGACTTTTCCTCCTCTTCCCCGTGCGAGATCTCCTCCATAACCTCCTCCTGTTGTTCGCGATGGAGGTCCATCAGTTCGTTGGTAGATAGTTCCTGGCTATGTTCTTCCAACAGCTCTCGAATGTCCACGTCATTCACCTCCAACCACAGAGTCTTCCCTAAGGACACAATTTCATCGACAATCGGTGGCTCATTTTCACCAACAATCCCCTCAAAGTCATGTCTAAGAACACAGTCAGGCAACAGCTTTCCACAAGCGGAAGTGAGAGTTCTCTTGGTGACTCCATCCCAGGCTTTATCGATGATCTTCAGGCAGTTCACGATGGGGAAATGATTTCTCCCTAACTCTTGGAGGGTAAGGTTTGTTTCTTCGGTCACTTCGAAGCATCGCTGAAATACTGCTTTCGTGTATAGCTTCTTGAATTTCGAAATGACTTGCTGATCCATAGGCTGGGGTAGTGTTTGGAGGAAGGAACTTAACCTTAACGATCTTGAATTCCTCCAGCAAGTCGTTCTCAAGGCCTCAAGGCCTGGAGGATGAGCAGGAGCATTGTCCATAACCAGCAAGACTTTGAGCGGCAGATTATTTTCTGAAAAGTATTTCTTCATTACAGGGCCAAAGACCTCATTCATCTATTCAATAAACGAACAGGGGAGGGGAAACGTAGGCGTACGTAACGCTCGTATTGCGGATCCTCACTCGCTTATCAAGTTACAATTTATTTTAAATTTTTGCTCGTCTTGCAAAACATTCGTAGACCAAGTGACTCGCATTCCGAGGTTTCACTGTACATTCATTTTAACTGTATTGGAAAATATACAAACAATTTTACGGCATCACTTTGATTATAACCCTTATTATAGTCACTTTTTACAAGATAGGATACAGTATATACAGTAGTGAAAAAAGAAACATACGTCCGTTAACACCTTTGGAAACCATTCGTTAGTCTCTTTTGTTTGTTTGTTTGTTTGTTTGTTTGTTTGTTTGTTTGTTTGTTTGTTTGTTTGTTACCGTTAACCTTTCCTCCCTTCACGTTGAAACTTCTCGTCAATACCACGCAACGCAGATTCGTAAATGGAGCTTGTCATCTGCGACTTCGTGGGTTACTTTTGGTTTCCAAGACCTGGGGTAGCTTTTTTCCTCACGTCTTCCGATTCCCTCCTCGTTCTTCTTTCATTGAAGGGTTGGACTACGTTATCCTTATGCCCGTTGCTCACGGTAAAATTTTCTGTCAAATTTGTTGTACAGTAATTTAATTTTATAAAATTTCTGTTGCTCACGGTCAAATTCAAGTTTTATAAAACCTTTGATAAAACTTTTCATAAAATAGAACATGTTCAATTCCGTAAAATTAATTTTACGAAACGAACGAATCAGCGAAGCTGACATCACGACGATGCTGGCGCTACGTCGTGAGAAGATTGTAAAGCTCGATTGTAAACAAACACTTCTTTCTAAAATGGCAGGATCCGGGTGGACTAAGGAAGCTGTTAGTGTTTTACTGGACGAATACCAGAAATATCCTTGTTTGTACGAAGTTAAATCGCCACTTTACCACAACAGAAATGCAAGAAGAGAGGCAGAAAATACAATCGCCGAATTCCTATATGAATGCTGGTCTTCTAACCTCAACTAATTTTCGACCAAGGGCAGCAATCCAGCAATCCTTTACCTTTCTCTCTTCTTTTGATCCAATCCTGAGTCCAGCACTTCCTGGCATTTCTTTTCTTCCTTTTTACCACTGTGCAACATAAAAAGCAGCAAGTTTTGCTTTGTTTGTTGGAGCCATACTCTCAACACACTGTAAGTTGAACAGCTGAGCCTTGGTTTAAAAGTTTATCGATAGATGGCAGCACATACACATCTTAGTTCAGAAGTGAGTTCATAGATGGCCATCCTGATGCTTCCACGGATTTTATAAAATAATTTTACCGTGAGCAACACAACTTGTTTTCACCAAATTTTTATCAAATTAATTGTACAACAAATTTTACGAAACATTTTACCGTGAGCAATAGACATTAGATTAATGTTAAGGGAAGGATGGTTAACGCATTATATTTTCCTTTATATTAATACTCGCCATAGGCGATGTTGCTTAACTTTGCAGATTTCCAAAGATCCAATATGAGAGTGTCATTAGCTCCCTTCCAAGATCGAGTCTCTAATTAGGTCTTCCAAGACATGACTCGTCTCTGGTTGCCATCCTCGCCTCCGAAGGTAGAAAGCAGTAATCAGCGTCTTCCGGTTGAAATGGTGAAGTATCTAGTCGGTCGTTTTGTAACGTCTGTCTCCGTGTGCTGAAGTGGTCATCCTCTCACTCACCATCCGGTCGACATTACCACCCCGCTGGCAATTACTTAGGAGAGCCAATTAGAACACAAGTGCTTACCTCCATGGCTCAGCTAATTGTAACAAAGACAAAGGAGCGGCACTCACTGATCGAGAAGGGTGGTTTCCTCCTTGTGGTTGAGGTACCGTGGTCTATAGTCTCCTGTCTGAAGATACTTCAATTTCCACTTTTGCCACGATTTTGATACCACAGCAGAACAACTATTTTTTTTCCAGAAGATACTTAAAAAGACAAACGTATTTTTTCTAATGATTGTGACAGTGCTGGGGAAATAATTTTCTTTCTACGAGGCGCCAACAGTATATGAACGTGCTAGGAGAGGGAAGAGGGCCTTGATTAATGTACAGCATAAGCATCTTGCTGGTTAATGATAATGTTCCCGGACACCGAAGCGGTAGAATTTTGTTCCATAGAGTTATATTAAATTCACCAATGAAAACCTACAACCTGTTTTCCAGTCAGTGACCGGCTCAGGGATGGAATGAATGAAGCCCCTATCTTGCGGCGAGGATAGGAATTGTGCCGGTTGCCGAGGCCTGTCGCACTCTTCTGGGGCAATGATTAGTGACTGACAAATGAAATGAAATGACAGTCGCGAGTGTTGCTGGAATGAAAGATGAAAGGGAAAATCGGAGTACCCGGAGAAAAACCTGTCCTGCCTCCGCTTTGTCCAACACAAATCTCACATGGAGTGTCCAGGATTTGAACCACGGAACCCCGAGGTGAGAAGCCGACGCGCTGCCGCCTGAGCCACGGAGGCTTTAAATTCACCAATACGAGGTTGAACTATCACTTCAAATACCGCCGGATTGAGCGGGCACCGAACCCACCTTCTTAGTTTCAGAAAGCTAGGGCTGCACCGTTTAAACCTAGCTCAGCTATGAGAAGTGAAATATGATGCACGAGGGCTGCAAATAAAGTACCGGCAGTGGCTACGTAGTCCAGACACAACAAAGTACGGGAATATATTCTTTATTTATTCCTAAAAATTACAATCCTTTTCTAAATTATAGTTATCAGGTCCATTAGGTAAGCAGTCTGCCTTTTTCTACCACTACTAGTGCTAATGTGAGTTAATGCAGAGTTTCACTTAAGCCCTTATAACTAGAGAAAGAGTAACAAATATGGAATATGCTTCTAATATGGAACACCCAATATTTGTTAATTTATACTTGGCATCGCTGCATGGAAGAGGTAGAAAGATGTACAAGGAAAGGCTCTGTGATCGCGAGTTGAGGGAAGTCACTTGAGCTGCGTTCCTAGTATGTGACAGTCGACGGAGTGATTTTCAACCTCCAACAAGTTTTGGGAAGGTAAGAACTGCAGTCCTTTACAAACCAAGGCCTTGCGTAAACAACAAAACGCTTGCTAGTTTTGCGTAGAGGGTGAACTAACCATACAAACTGTATAGTAGACAATCAATTCTATGAAGTTACAAAAGTAATTTGAAAGATACAAATTAAATGAAACTGGGTGCCTAATATGGAATACTGTGGTGTTCTAATTAAGGAATAGTATTCCATATTACCACTAATAACACAAACATTTGAGAATTAAATTTTAGGCCTTCCCCCAGACTACCATTCCACTCAGCGTGAATAAAATTATTTATGGCCTAGATTGTAGGGACTTACTTCCCGACTTCGCATACCGATTCTCATAAAGATAGGATCGCTAATAACATAAATATTTGAGAATTACATTTTTGGCCTTCCCCTAAACTACCATTTCTCTCGGCGTGAATAAGATCATTTATGGCCTAGATTGTAGCGACTTATTCCCGGACACTACATAGCGATTTTCATTTAATTCTCTTCAGCCATTTTCTCGTGATGCGTGTACAAACATACGCGTACATACATACAGACAGACAGACAGAAATTACGGAAAATTAAAAAGTGCATCTCCTTGCTACTATGGACACGACCAATACAGAAATACCACTCCCTTAAAATTCTGAGCAATGTACAGACAAAACTCTTATTATCAGCTGTCATAGATGGCCTAGGCATCACTGAAGAGGCGTTTATTAACGTCACAATTAAAATTAATCGCGCATGAAGTTTACAGGAAATCATTCAAAATATTGCGTTACATACAGTGTAACATAAAATGGTAACTGAATCTCTTGTTACTAAGCGCTCGCCGAAATGCTGGCCGTGTTAGAAAGGAGATGCATTTAAAGTCTTTCATGGAATCCCCAGGTTGCAAAAAAAGGAGGAAGCTTACACTGAATTCATTATAGTTACAAAACCAACGTGAACGCTGATAAACCGCGGCGCTGATGGATCTTGTCTAACACGAACGATTTCTCTCTGTTCGCTGTGGTTATGTCGCTCGGAAGTTACCTGGCTGTGTGTGTGCTTTTCCTTGCGGAATATTTTTGTAGCTCTTATCTGCAGTTCGCACGCCCAATTTTGGCAGCGTCGGTGATTTGTTATATGTGTGCGAGAGAGACCGCTAGCTGTGTGTGTAGCAGCGATCCGGCTCACGCAGATATATTACCATAATTTTCGGTTACTTCTCCAGTGCGGTTCATTTTTCTACACCATCAGGTATTTGTGCACAGCTGTGCAAGGTTCTCTCTCTCTCTTTTTCCATCCTCCTCTTCTACCGCACTTCATTTCTTTCTTTGAAATGATGGAGTTGTGAATGCTGCGAGTTACAATCGCGAATGAACAGCCGGCTATTTATTATGAGCACTCTGTTTCCTAACATTTGGTAACGTTGGTAACATTTCAGTTACAGTAATCCACCTGCACATAACACTTTCTCTGCCATTATGATTGACTCTGCAGACTGGTTCCTTTCTTCTTCTTCTACTTGCGTTAGGGACTGCTAGGGACCACGTTCCAATTTCAATTCTTCACCCTTTTTTGTTGTCTCTTCCTTTTTTTCCAATATTCCTTCATTGTTTCACTGTTTTTCTTTTTTCAGACCACTTTGTGCCGGTTTTCTTTGCCTCCCTCCCTTGGAATCCTTCCATATTTGAAACTTTCTCCCTGAAAATTTCTCTTTCCATTAGGGTACTTCTTCTTCTCTGATGTTGTTTCTTTCCAAGTCTTCTTTTGATATCTTAAATCCAGCTGGTTGTTGACTTTTTTTTCCCAAAGATACGCGAAGATCTTCTTGGTTAGTCTACTGTCGTCCATTCTGTTAATTGTCCAAAAAATAGCACTCTCCTCTTCCGTACTGTTATCGATATGTTTTCTATGTTCTGATATAAATTATATAAATTTCGTTATTAGTTCTTAATTTCCAAAATTCTGTCGTTTTTAGGGGGCCGAACATTTTTTTATATTACTTCCAATCTTTCAAGTTTATAATTGGCATATAAGCATTCTGGTTTCACAACTATGTTGTAGTGTTTTATTTTAACATTTTTAAATAAACATTTCTTGGTGTATGTATTTTTTTTGTTATACCGTATGCTCTTTCCATTTTGTGTATCCTTGCCTCTATAGCAGATGTTTCCAAACCATTTTCTTGGATTGTTTCTCCCAAATATTTGAATTGCTTTACCCTTTCGAATGAGCCAAGATCTGTTCCTAGCAATTTTAGGGCATTTTTTTATATTCGTCATGAATTTTGTTTTCTCTGCCGAAATTCTTAAGCCTGCCATGTTGGATGTTTCTTCCAGAAGATTTACTTGTATTGATGCATTAGTCAGGGTTTCAGAGAATATGGCAAAAATCATCTGCATATGTTAGGCAATTTATTGCAACACCTTTGTTCTTTCGCCCCAGCATAAGTGGTAATATATTTTGGTGCTTCAGTATTTCGTTCCAAATTCTCAAAACTTTGTTCAAGGTTCAGTTGAAAAGGAGTCTGACATCTGTTTTTATTTTGAAATGTCGTGATATCTCACCCATAAATTTAACTTTTGAGGTAAGCGTTTCGCGGATCAGGTTTGCCAATTTGGTTTTAACTCCAAACTCCCGTACGGTTTTATCTAAAATTTGTCTATCAACAGAGTCAAAAGCGTTTTTAAAATAAATTTAATGTAACGAGTATGTCTTTGGAGTTCATTTGCCTGTGACGACGAATTACTGACTTCAAGTTGAATATCTGTTCCTAACTTTATTTATTTATTTATTTATTTATTTATTTATTTATTTATTTATTTATTTATTTATTTATTTATTTATTGATTTATTTATTTATTTATTTCTCCGTTAAGGTCTTCTGGGGAGTACGCGACAGTTTCAATGCTTCATCCTTTGTTGTTCCTTCTTCTTCCTCCAGTACTCCATCTGCTAACTATGTCTTCTTTTCTTCCATTTTGAGCCTGTTTTCTTTCATTCCCGACCTTGGAATCCTGCCATTTTTAGCACTCTTTCTAAAAATCTCTCTCCCTGTTGCTGCTGCTTCTCTTATAGTGTTTCTTTCCAAATCTTTCTTGACTTCTTGTTCCAAAGATATTTGAAGATCTGTTTGGTTAACCTATTGTCATCCATTCTGTATAAATTTCCAAAAAATATAAATCGCCTCTTCCGCATTGTTTCTGTAATGTTGTCTATGTTCTGCTATATTTTATCATTACTTCTTGATTTCCAGAGTTCCGTAGTTCACCGAGTATTTTCCGTATAATTTTTCTTTCCAGCTTGTAATTCAGAACTAGACATTCACTCGCGTATAAGTATTCCGGCTTGACTATTGTGTTGTAGTGTTGTATTTTGACGTTTTTAGATAAACAGTTTTTGTTCTAGATATTCCTAGTTATACCTTATGCTCTTTCCACCTTGTGTATCCTTTCTTCCACAGCGGACTTCCAAACCATTTTCTTGCGTTCTTTCTCCCAAATACGAGGGTCGAGTCATAAGTCATGGCAACAATTTTTTTCTCGCGAACAGGAGACACCACGGAAAACCTAAGATATGCATTTGGAAATATAGAGCATGTACTTACGCATAGTGCCTGAAGACAAATTCTGGCTTCTGGAGATTGTTGTAGGAAAGTGACAGAACATAGGCCATTGGTAAACATTGTCTTATTATGATATAGACAGCAAATACACAAGACTACGTACAAAGGACTGGTCTGCACTGATTACAGACCTTCGAAATAATCACCCAAGGTTTCCACTGTGCGTTGCCAGCGGTGGGGCAGGCGCTGAATACCATTCGCGGCATGTGTATCTTATCGCTAACGCCACCTCGCCACTGTTCTATAGGGCATGGCATGCACACCTAATGCTTCCCGCAGCTCTGCATGGGATTGGCGTGCATTTCTGTCGCGGAGAACTGCTATTTTAATATACGACCATTGCTCCTGCTTATTGACTTCCATTTTGTGACGCTCTCAGTCACACACTGAAATTGGGGGCATGTTTAGGCCCACACTGCTGTTGTTTACATACACATTCTAGTGGCATCATACGCAAATACATATCGTACGTTTCCAAATGCATATCTTAGATATTCAGTGTTGTCTCCTGTTCGCGAGAAAAAAAAATGTTGCCATGACCCGACCTACGTATCTGAATTTATTTACCTTCCTTATTCGACCAATTTCTGTTATTAGAAATTCTGGAGCATCTCTTATATTTATCGTGAATTATTATTATTTTACAACTGGCTTTACGTCGCACCGACATAGATAGATCTTACGGCGACGATGGGATAGGAAAGGGCTAGGATTGGGAACGAAGTGGCCGTGGCCTTAATTAAAGTACAGCCCCACCCTGCATTTGCCTGGTGTGAAAAATGGGAAACCACGGATAACCATCTTCAAGCCTGTCGGTTGTGGGGTTCGAACCCACTATCTCCTGCATACAAGCTCACAGCTGCGCGCCCCTAACCGCACGGCAACTAGCTCGGTAGGATTCTCTGTAACACTGCAGCATTGATCACATGGTAAATTTATTAATTCATGTCTGTTTTTATTTTGATGCCTGTCTTTATACATCGTTACACCTGACTTCCATTCATGAATATAGATAATGACCACGTGCCTGGAAAATGGAACAAAATCGATTAAATATCGGTAATATATGGCTTTGTGTGTTCTGATTTGATATCGCAACTGACAGCGAGAGATAAAAAATGGGCAAACTTCTCTTGTGCTCATTTCAAAGAAAGGAACAGATTTTTCTCACATTGTTCCTATTTTAAGCTAGCTTGGAAGCATCTGGCTGGCTGACTCGACTGTTTTGTCTGTCCATAGAAAAGATTAGGAAGAAGAAATGTTGAAATAAAAAAGGGGGAAAGAATTCGAACGAAGATGAATTTGTGGATGGAAGAGCAGAGGATAGATTACCTCACTGATAGAAAAGAAGCCATTTATAACGGAAGACAGGGTTGGAGAGGGATGAAACATAATGAGCGGTGTGGGGATAGAGATGACAGTGCCTTGCGTATGTCTCGTTTCTGCTGCACAAAAACTGAACGCCTCGGGAGAGAAGTTCCTCTGTGTATGTGTTTGCGTATTTCATAGCACCACCGCTGTTTGAGACTGGAGTTTCTGTGCAGCTTGCTTCAAGCTGTTAAAATATGTGCAGAATTTTCTAGGGAGGAACCTATTGAATTTTTTAATTTGTGTTAATTTTAAATTGATTTCTCCGGCTCCTTGGTTGAATTGTTAACGTACTGGATACAGGATTCGATTTCCGGCCGGGTCGGGGATTTTAGTCTCGTCTGGATAATTCACCTGGCCTGAGGACTGGTTGTTCGTCCTTGTCTCAATACAGGATGAGCCAAAAGTCCGTTAACATTTGACTAGGCAATACTTCATGGAATATTGGAGGTAGAGAGGTAATGTTTGACGCACATGATTGATATGACGTGGCGGTTTATTGATACCAAAATAAAGTACACGTAATGCCCAACAGATGGCGCTGGGCAGCAGCACGTTAGTGATGACTAGAGCCCGGAATTTTATGCATTAATGGGTTAGAATGCAAACTTACTGAAGCGTGAAGCAAGTATAGTCTACCTTCACAACGATTATGCTATGGGGTTTGCATACACATTAGGGGTACGGCTCATCAGAACTCCTATACATTTATGTTCCTCTTTCTACATTATGAAAGAGCGGCTGGCCGACATTGCCTACTAACCAAATTAGTTTGCAATCTAACCCATTGCCACATGAAAATTTAGGCTTTAGTGATAACGCATGAGACCCATGTAATGTATAAAAGGAGCTGTCGTGAGAGAGGGTTTCAGATACGCGTGCTGAGAGCCGCCACTTCCGTCATGCTTGGCCTCCCCGGTCCCCCGACATCAATCCATGTGATTATTGGTTGTGGGGTTACCTGAAGTCGCAAGCCTACCGCGATCGTCCGACCTCATTAGGGATGCTAAAAGACAACACTTGATGGAAATTTCTCACCATTATGTCTTCTAGTATAGGCTAGAGCAATTTTGTTACTTTCTCTGATCTGTCTCAGTCTTATCCTAAGCTTTGATAAAATGAAAGTGACTGAGGCATGAGTGATGCTAGTAATGCCATTCCATATGCAACCAGTCCCTGTTATGAATGGTGTGAAAATGTTGCTCGTAGGGTCGGTTGATGCATGCATTTCAGTAGGCTTGGCAGACTGATGTGTAATAACAATAACTTCTTGCTTGGTGAGGAAAGCAACGGGAAACTACCTCACTCCTCATTTCCCTGGAACGCCTATTCAGTGATGCCTAGGCCATCTATGACAGCTGATGTCGGAGTTGTTGAGGATCCAACCAGCCTTCGGGCTGAGGACTAAACATACACCAACGAATATGCTGTACAATGCTGTTCGCAAACAACATTGTCCTTCGACTACAGGTATTGTTGATGAATGACGGACCGGACCGGAGAGATTTGTAATTAGACAGTAATTAGTAAGTGTAGCCATTCATAGTATAATAGACGTGTGTGTGTGTGTATGTATGTGTGTGTGTGTGTGTGTGTGTGTGTGTGTGTGTGTGTGTGTTTATTAGGTCATCCTGAAATAAATTAGAGTAATAAACAGACAGAATTTTATTCGTAACAGTACATTCATGTACTGGTTGGAAATTCTGTTCCAAGTGCGGAAAATAACAAGCACGGAAATTTCAATGAATCACCAATGTTAACGCGCACCGGGATATTGGATGAATCGTCTATACATGAAGAAGCGACTCTATATGACTGGATCAGTCAAGAGAAGCAGGATGGAGAAGGGAAGTTGGATATATTTACAATAATGTGTCTAACATTCCCAGGTTATCGGGTTTTACCTGTAGGCTTCTTTCTATTTCTGCAAGTTGCGTTTTCTCCTAGCTCTTATCACCAAACCTCCAGTACCACAGACCCTAATACCATGTCTGCCTGGTAGCATGCCTAGCAAGGCGACAGGCACGATACTTCTGAACTCACTGTCTTATTTTTCTCTTCTTATAATTAACAGTATGTCAGAGACGATATAGATTGTGTTGATCGCCATGCGGGAGGAGCGGTCTTCGTGCCCCCTCCCCCACCGTGTTCCCTCCGAAGTTAAAAGAAGATAAACTCCGAGGTTTTACGTGTGGGCAGATTTCTATTTCTGCCTATGTGCTTTTTTTCGCTGGTCCTTACTACCTGGTACAACCACTGTTATACCACATCACCTGGTCTGCCTGGTAGCATCCTGAACACGGAGACAGGCCAATACGCCCGGAGTATGAACACATTCCAATCCTCCCTGCTGTGTCTTATTAGAAACAACAGCATGTCGCTGGGACTATACCTTAATCGAGACCAGGGCTGTTTCCTTTCCATTCCTAGCTCTTTCCTATCCCATCGTTGCCAAACTAGCGAAGCTGCAATATGTCAGATTGTATTAAACCTGTACTTACAGTGCAGAAAATGAAAATCCACGGCCTGCTTCCAATCATTCGACCGGGTCAGAAATGGAATGAATGAAGCACCCACACAGCTGCAAGGATAGGTACTGTGCCGGCTGCGGAAGCCTATCACACTCCCCTGGGGCAGTGACTAATGAAATTATATTGGAGAGTGTTGCTGGAATGAAAGATGGCAGAGAAAATCGGAGTACCCGGAGAAAAACCTGTCCCGTCCCCGCTTTGACCAGCACCAATCTCACATATAAAGACCGTAATTTGAGCCACGGAATTCGGTGATGAGAGGCTGGCGCGCTGCCGCCTGAGTCTCGAAAATTCGACTTACAGTGCAGAATCACTGTTAATTATTTTAGAAATACACGTTAGAAAGACAAGTTTACGTGTTTGTCGCGAATATTTTGCTTTGTCGCAGAAATATTCAAGTTTCGTGAAAATTAGTGGTAAAAGGTATCATCAATTGCTATTGGCATAAATCATGGACGTTTCTTCTTCGCGACTTGCAGAAATCGCAGAGGAGTGCGACAGGCTTCGGCAGCCGGAACAGTTCATATCCTTGCCGCTAGATGGGGACTTCAATCATTCCATTCGTGACTCGGTAAAATTACTGGAAACAGGCTGTGGATTATCGCTAATACCAAAGAACGAGTGACTCTTGATATAACTTGTACTTCAAGAGATGAATATGTACATGTTTATAGCCTGAAGATTTAGAAATGTGTAGATATCCAGTCCTAACTAGGATTTTATTGTAAATATTAACTAATAAAAGGAGAGTTTATTTAATTTATAGCCGTAGCGGAGTTTTATTGTGTCCTTTTTTGTATGCGTTTGTTACCAAAAAACACGGCTTGCTTCATCTCTGGAAAAATAAAACACAATATTATTTTGTTTTTGTTTTAGTGAGATCTCTACCACACTGCGCGCCTGTTAAACAGGAAAGATTTATTGGAACTCTCGTGTGGGTGTCTCTTGTTTCGGCTAATAGCGGTCGTTGCAAACCGCTACCAAACAGAACAGATGTGGGGGAAAAAAGAAGAAGAAAGGTTCTTTCTGTGTTGAATACAGAGCCACATTATTTTTGTATGAGGTGAAAAATAAATTATAACAACATAGAGATTGAATATTTTTCAACAGTTTATTGAAGTTAACATCCATTTTTTTCTGTCAAAGGCACAAGCAGCCTGTTAAAGTTGAAAATTGAATTCTGTTAAGTTTATTCGCCGAGTGAGTTGGCTGTGAGATTTGGATCTCGTTGCCGTGAGCTTACATTCGGAAGATAGTAGATTCGAACCCCGCCTCTCTGCTGACAGCCCTGAAGATGATTTTCCGTGGTTTTCCATTTTCACACATGGCAAATGCTGAGGCTATACCATACGTCGGTGGATTCTACACCTATACAGCAGCAAAAATTCAAACAGTGACATTTGATGATATTTTAGTGGAAGAAGCACGAGAAATGTCTTTCATAAATATGTCACAACATACGGATAGTAAATTGCTTACTGTAAACTCATTCGAGAGGTTAGAGCAGATTTTTGAAAATTCCAGGAAGCCTAAAATAACCGATTTCTAGCGTCAAAAGGCATATCGGGAACGTCTATATATTAAGGGGGGGGGGGGGCGAGAGAGTATATCTCACGATCAGCTTCAGTTTAGTTGATCAAAAGTAAACTTACAGCGGGGATAGTAGCAGCCTGTAAAATAATACATTATTAATATTATGTCCGACTCGTTGGCTGAACGATCAGCGTACTGGCCTTCGGTTCAGAGGGTCCCGGGGTCGATTCCCCGCCGGGTCGGGGATTTTAACCTTAATTGGTTAATTCCAATGGCACGAGGACTGGGTGTATGTGTTTTCTTCATCATCATTTCATCCTCATCACGACGCGCAGGTCGCCTACGGGAGTCAACTAGAAAGACCTGCACCTGGCGAGCCGAACCCGTTTTGGGATATACTGGCACTAAAAGCCATACGACATCTCACATTTCATTAATATTATTATTTCGTTATATTAAAAGTGTTTACTAAACAGCTTGAGCAAATCCGCCGTTCTTCTGGACCGATTTGCTTCACTTCTGTTTTATTCTCTCCGGAATTACCTGCCGGTGAATCATGAGACATTGACAGGTCTCTAAGTTCAGCCAACTTTGAGTAATCATAAAATCGTATCGTTAAATGATAACTCAGATAATTGCAGGCTGAGGCTTACCCTAGCCCGCAAGACCTTCTGTACTTAGCAGGTTGCTAGGCGATTAACACTTTCATTAATATTCTGATATTTGTGATTTTCACCTTTAGTAATGTAATTGTATGCAGCCATGTTTACTTACTACCTCTCAAGCTAGAGAGTATCCACTTCCTCTGATCACGGAAGAATACTATTTCCTGCTAGATACTCTTTGATTCTCTTACCTTCCCCAGCTTCCAGCTATATTCTACAGATGGCAGAGCGTTCCTAACATGCTGCTAATAGAAAAAAGTCTACGTACAAACAGACCCCAACATCATGACATACGCCTTAGATATTATCTGGGAACACCTACTGAAAGATAACCTAGCTACACTAGAAAGAGTGGAGGTCGTGTATCTTTAAAAAGTTCTCTGCCTGGCAAAAAACGCTCCTTCGAGACTAACGTATGAGCTCGCAAGACAACTGTTCTTTATCGAACTCCGATTAAAAATACCATTGCTTTTTACGACACAATACTAAGCTCTCCATCAAGAACTGCAGGATGAAAAAGCGGTTATATGGATAGATATTTACCAAACAGGCAACATGATGAAAACAGAATGGATGAACTCTGACTGCGAACTGCGGCATACCATGACGCGCTTCTTAAATGTTCATAAAACCATCTAAAAGGGCAGGAAAAACTATGACGACAGGCATATCTAGACGAGTTATCTAACCTGTTTATAACGAACTAGCGAATGTACCCGTGCTTCGCTACGGTATTCTACATTGTATTCGAATATCGAAGTAAATAGTGTACATGCAGTAAATAAGATAGTTTTAAAATTGCATGTCTCTTAGCGTTATCCGAGAAAGAGCATGGGGAGGTCCCCGTACGTTTCCAATGTAAAGTGTTTGTTACGGATTTGTGATATAACGGCAGGCTCACTTGCCTACTGGCATTCACAATCAGGTTGGGAAGTTTACATTATAATTGCAGGCCCCATTGCCTACTATGCGGACAGAATCGATTTGGGGAGTTTTCGTTAAAATGGCAGCCCCCCTTTCCTACCTCCAGACAGATTACAGTTTTTATTATAATGGCAGGCAATTACCCTACTATCACTCGAAATTGAGTTGTGCAGTTATCATTATAATGACAGGCCCCTTTTCCTACTGCCAGCCAGCGTACTGCCAGTCACACCAAGTTGGTGAGTTTCCATCAAAATAGCAGGCCACTATGCCTAATGCCAGTCACATTTTAGATGAGTACATTTCTTTATAATGGCGGGCACCCTTGCCTACTGCCAAACACAATCGGGTAGGGGAGTTTTAAACAAAACTGCATGCTCACTTACCTTCTGCAAGTCAAATCGAGAAGGGAACTATTCATTACAATTGTAGGCCTTCCTTACTAATGACAGTTACACAGGAGTTGGAGAAGGAACCCTTTCCTACTGCCAGTCAAAGTCGGTGTGGGGAGTACTGATTACAATAGCAGACCGACCCTTTCTCGATCGCTAAATCGACATCAGTGAATATATATAGATCGACATACGAAAGTATATGCGTGTTTACAATATTGAAGACCTTCATTTACAGATTAACTGCTACTAAACGTACGTCATATCGACAAAGGATTATACCATAAGACACGCCGGATTTAGTGGCCTAAATGGCTGGTCCAATGATATGTCATCTATTCTTGGGTCAGATTTAGAAACGTGCAACAGGGTAAAGGTTTTGTAAGATCATCTCACATTACATTACTTTTCGGATAATAATGTGACAGCTACATACGTAGCATTTGGCTCACATATGGCTACTGAGTGGGCCAATTTTCGTGAAGAGTTTGATGATTCTGTATTTCATATAAGTAATTGAAAGTATGAATAATGCATGTGAAAATTCCAAATTGACTTAACATCGATTAATAGAGAAAAATCAAACGTAAAAGGGATACAGATACGGCATAAAGTCATAAGACCAAGGTTGTAGATCATTCCAAATTGAACGGAGATTGTGCAATCCGTTACGTGATAGGAATTTCCGAAGGTCTGCACCATCATTAAAATTGCCTGCATATTTCGATATTCTTCGGGGATAAAAAATGAAAAATTTAATGATATAGGATTTTTCATTCGTTACAGGCTAAAACGTATAATTTTGTCAAATTTCAATTATCTTCCTATTCTTCTGGCAGATTATGCCACAATGTGGATTTTGGGCGAGGCGGGTAAAAATTAGGACTTTCAGGAAATCAAAAATTATGGAGATTGTTATTATTACCCCTTAAACGGAAAGCTGTACGAAAATTTCGCCAAAATAGTCAGTGTAGAGGTACACAGTCGTTACGATTTGATTTATATAGATAAGGAATCTGCTCCATGTAAAACACCTTTTGGGCTATGTCCGCTGGACTTAACCTGCAAAAGTGACCATTCATGATATCTCCCTTATTAATCCTCCTGACGAAAAAATGCACATGAAAAAAAAGGTTTAGAGGTGGAATTCCATCAGGTTTGGTCGATTTCCAGTCAGGTTGGTCTTGTTCTGTATATATTGTGGAAGAGTAAAATCACCATTTCGGTTCCTTATAAACCGCCAGTCCATTCCGGAACATGAAATGTTATTTACGTTTAAAACCTACCTTTGGACAGGTGGATGCTAAATATAAATTTTGTTTCGAATGTCTTCAGTAGTTTTCAAGTTGGAAGGAATACGCTTTACACGCACCCGCTCGTGAGTTAAGTCCGATGGGACTTGTACAGAAAAACGGTCCTTTAATGATATCTCCCTTATTGATCCTCGTATCGAAATGATGCACATGAGAAAAAAAGGTTTAGACATTAATTTCTACCAAGGTAGGTAGACTTCCATAAACTTTTGTTGTGTATATTTTTTGGAAGTGCAAAATCACTGTTTCGGTTTCGTATAAACCCCCAGTTAGTTCAGGGATTTAGAAACAATATTTGCCCTGAAACCTATCAAGGACAGGTGTATTCTAAATACGAATCTTGGTGGAAATGCATCCAGTAGTTTCTAGCATTCACGTACATACGGCGTAATTAAGGAAGAAAATAATACAGTTAAGAATGTTGAAACTAATAGAAAATGGATTATAACTGAGGACAGCCGGATAACGACAAATAAATAAATGCCGTGAGTTATGGATATAATAAAGCGCTAACAGAGGAGAAATTTAGGTTCAGTGATTCTTAGGTAAACAAATATGAAGATGACTAATGGTGTTATTACTTAATCTATTCGTGGGCGGTTATAACCTCCAACGATATTCCGCCAATATCCCGCAGATGAGCCGATTGATGCCTCTCTTGCCATCTACCCAAGGAACAACCACGAATTTAAAAGCATGATGAGGAAAATGGCAATACGTTACTTCCCTACTGGCATGCAGTCAGAGACGTTGCCATGGTAACCTGTAGGTTCGTTGTCGGTCTGTCGGTCACTAAATGCAGAGCATGATACCAGCAGAAAATTGTAAATTTCTCCGTCATGTGAAGAGTAAGGTAAATTATGAACATAACGAAAGTTGTTTATAATGAAGAGACGTTTCACGTACGGTAAACGAAGTTTACAGAAAATCAATAGTATAAGAGAAAATAGAGGAAAACCACTGTGGTTTGCCTATAAACACCCCGTCTATTCAAAGATTTTAAAATTATATGCATATCGGAACCTTTCCTGGGATGAGTATACTCTAAATATGAAGTTTGGCTGAGATCTATCCAGCCGTTTCGACGTGATGGTGGGAAAACCACTCTGGTTTTCCTATAAACCCCCCGTCTATTCAAGGATTTTAAAATGATATGCATATCTAAACCTTCCCCGGGATTAGTATACTCTAAATACAATGTTTGGTTGAGATCCATCCAGCCGTTTCGACGTGATGGTGGAAAAACCATTCTGATTTTCCTATAAACCCCCCATATATTCAAATATTTTAAAATGATATGCATATGGAAAACTTCCCCGCGATGAGTATCCTCTAAATATGAAGTTTGGTTGAGATCTATCCAGCCGTTTCGACGTGATGGTGGAAAAACCATTCTGGTTTTCCTATAAACCCCCTGTCTATTCAAGGATTTTAAAATGATATGCATATCAAAACCTTCTCCGGGATGAGTATACCCTAAATATGAAGTTTGGTTGAGATCTATCCAGCCGTTTCGACGTGATGGTGGAACAGACAAACAGTCAGACAAACAGAAACAATTTTATTTATATAGATTTTTACACTCGTTCTTCACCCCCTTTCCATCCCCGCCCAAAGGAGTCCTATGAGTGCCTTACACAACAGTATATTTTTTTTCCCAGATATTAAGTCTTATTTGTACCTATTTTGGTTGACAGCTATGCCCAAACGTACATGCATAATCTCACTGCTCTAGAATCCTGGAGCTGACGTTGCCATGGTTACGGCAGTTCATTTCTTTATCCGATTCCTAGAGCAGGGGTAGTGTGGTGCCAATATCTCCGTAACGGTTGGTTTTAGGGCCTTAAAACATGGTTTTCGGGCCCGTAGGGCTTGCCGAGTTTTGTTCTTTGCGTCAAGAGGATTAAATTGAGCTTTGTCTCGTCCTTATACGACAAATTCGATATTTTGCCTATAATAGTATAAGAGAAAATGGAGGAAAACCGTTTTTCCTATAAAACCCCCGTCTTTTCAAAGATTTTAAAATGATATGCATATCGAAACCTTCCCCGGGGTCAGTATACTCTAAATATGAAGTTTGGTTGAGATCTATCCAGCCGTTTCGACGTGATGGTGGAACAGACAAACAGACAGACAGACAAACAGACAAACAGAAACAATTTTATTTATATAGATGCTGCGAAGCAGCACGGGTCCTTTATAATAATAATAATAATAATAATAATAATAATAATAATAATAATAATAATAATAATAATAATAATGAAGAACATTTATCATTAATAATATTAATAATAATAATAATAATAATAATAATAATAATAATATATACATATGCATACGTTTGGCCCTCTAAGATGCACGTAGAACCATTATTTATCATTGGTATTCGTGATCTTCTTGTTCTTCTTATCTTCTCAAAACTTCCTCATCCTTTCCTCTTTCTTGTATCCACGCATTTTTGTTTTTCAAATTTCTTGCCGTCCGTTTCTTGGGCGCAAACTTATGGGTGTTGACCTTTTGTCCATATGAAGTCCTTGTGGTTTCCAGTGGGTCAATGTCAACTTCTGCGAGATCTTTTTGGTTGTCTACTAGCCAGCGCACTTTCGTTTGTAGTGTTCCATTGATAACGAAAAAGATTTTCTTGGTCAATCGTGAGTCTTCCATTCGTGCTAAATGCCCGTAGAATATCATAACGTCTTTTGCATGCAAGTGAAGTGAATCGCTCAGTCAATGAATAGAGTTCCTTCGAGATTTTTCGCATCCGTATGCCATCTTCAAACGTGGGTCCGAATATTTTCCTCAGTTTCTGTCGTTCCATTTTCTCAATGTCTCTAATGTTGATGTTTAATGGTGATATTTCAATTGCGTAGAGTACCTCTGGGAGAAAAACAGTGTTGTAGTGTCGGAGTGTGGCCTTGGTGGAAAGTGATTTATTGTTGTAAACGTTCCAGGCGGTTGTATAGTCTTTACGTAATTTTTCAGCGCGGTTTTTTGTTGGCTTCTCTTTCGTTGCCAGTGCTCCCGATAACTGCACCTAAGTACTTAAACTGTTTTACTTGTGTGACTCTGCCATATTGGATCATGAGTGGCACCAGATTTTGAGATCTTGGAGTGCATGTACTGTGTTTTTTCGTAAGGGATGTGGAGGCCAGTTTTGACAGCAATCTCATGAAGCTTCTCGATGGCTTGGCTGGCTTCCTCAGGAGTTCGGGTAATTATTGCTAGGCCGTCAGCGAAAGCAAGACATTTTATGTTGATCCATTTAGCTTTTGTTCCCATATGGATTCCAGGTATTTCTTTCTCCCAAGTTTTAATGACCTTGTCCAGTACTGGGTTGAACAGGAGTGGGTACAGCCCGTCACCTTGTCTAACACCTATTCTAATTTTTAAAGGTTCAGAGATTTCACCCATGAATTTCACTTTAGAGTTTGTGTCTGTCAGTGTTTGTTTAATTAACGTGGTTGTTCTGTTGTCAACGCTATATTCGTGGAGTACATTAAACAGCGTGTCACGATCAACAGAGTCGTATGCTTTTTTTTTTAATCTACAAAAAATGAATACTGTACGGTTTGACTGGCGATGTTGGCGAATCATCTTCAGGTTCCAGATCTCTTCCACGCACGATCGATGCGGTCGGAAGCCCGGCTGGTATTCACCGATCTTATGTTCTGTCTAGTGTTCCACTTTTGACGGTTCATCTGCCGGTGTGGCAGAGCGCTTGCCAAGTCCGGTTGCTAGGTTACCAGATTTATCGTACGAGACTGGAGGAGGAGGAAGCGAGTTAGTTATCCGCCTGACTACTTATCAAGCTCATAATAAACGTGTTGCTACAATCTGCTTGCTCCATTTCATCTGAATTTACAGGTCGCTGAGCCGTCCAGCGCTGGATAAGCACCGCTGCACTCGAATTGAGCGGACGGACCGTACTATGTTATTGTTACAGTTAATCCATGCGTGTTGTTACAAATTTCTTATGCTAAATTCCTAACGTTATGTCTAGAATAAACATTATCCTACAGAGGATATATAGAATACATCCATGATATCCCTTGCCTGACTTAAGAGGTGACCTAAAGGGGTGATTAAAGATCAAGTGGTTGCATGGTTTGGGTCGCGTAGCTACCAGCTTTCATTCCGGATATAGTGGGTTCGAATCCCACTGTCGGCAGTCCTCAAGATGGTTTTCCGTGGTTTTCCACCTTTACACCGGGCAAATGCTGGGGATGAAATTCGATTAAGGCCACGGACGCTTCCTTCCCACTCCTAGCCCTTTTCACTTCCATCGTCGGGGTTGAGTGGTTCAGAAGTGGAACACTGACTTTATCATCTTAAGGTGCGAGGTTATTATTATTATTATTATTATTATTATTATTATTATTATTATTATTATTATTATTATTATGTGCTAGTAGTTTTATAGTTTCATTAACGCAGTTCTGCTATGCTAGGACTGGGAACGCAGTAACCGTGGCCTTAATTAATTTGCCTGGTGTGAACGTTGAAAACCACCGAAAACCATTTTCAGTGCTTATGGCGGTCTTATGGGATTCAAGCTTACCGTCTTAGCTTTAAACT
This sequence comes from Anabrus simplex, assembly GCF_040414725.1. NCBI lineage: Eukaryota > Metazoa > Arthropoda > Insecta > Orthoptera > Tettigoniidae > Anabrus > Anabrus simplex. Next base: position 45,129,722 of record NC_090275.1, read on the forward strand.
CTGGTAATCTCCTTTACTTTCTACTTTAAAAAGAACTGGTAATATTCCTTATTCTCAGCTTCTGAAATCTAGTAATCTCCCTTATTTTCTAAAGTCTGGTAATCTCGTTTTATGTTCTACTTTAAAATCTGACGGCCGTAATGATCACGACATAAACAACCATATAAAATGCACACTTTCTTTTGCGAAACTGTGTCTGACATTATATCCACTCACTTTTATCTTTTCTACATGACCTCCCTTTGACCATTTGTCTTTGTCTTCCCTGTCTACACCGACGGTATTAAGTTTGCGAGGTGGATGGAGCCTTTTATTTCTCACACCCGTCTCTATCTTTTATCCATGCCGTCATTCTCCCAAAAGTCAGACGTCTTCCCTTTTCTCTCCTGATTCAAATTAAGATGAAATGGTTACTTAGTTGTGTTTCTTACCACCAACACCATCACCACCACCACCACCACCACCACTACCACTACCATATCTTTATTTTCTGCAACGTACTATTTTCATTGTTAGTATTATTCAAAGTTATTATTTCCTAGCAGTGTCATTTCGAAAGATCCCTTGCCGCAGAACCATGGCATTTTAAATTCTGCTACAGTGTTTTTATACTTTGGTGGTGATGATTATTGTTTTAAGGGGGCGATGTAACCTTGAATACAGTACATCACTCGATTTTAAAATGCACAGAACACACAATTTGAAACACAGAAATTTACCGTTATCAATATAAAAAGTAAAACTATCTCCGTACAGGGAGCGGTGGAAGGTCTTAAATTTTTCAACTGCCTGGCGGGGAATTGAACCCACGTCCTCTCAAGCACGCCTTTAGAACCTCGGTCAGGCAGCCCCTGTTATCAATATAAGCGTCATATATTATATAATGAAGTACGCTCACTTCTTTTTTTTTGCTAGGGGCTTTACGTCGCACCGACACAGATAGGTCTTATGGCGACGATGGGATAGGAAAGGCCTAGGAGTTGGAAGGAAGCGGCCGTGGCCTTAATTAAGGTACAGCCCCAGCATTTGCCTGGTGTGAAAATGGGAAACCACGGAAAACCATTTTCAGGGCTGCCGATAGTGGGATTCGAACCTACTATCTCCCGGATGCAAGCTCACAACCGCGCGCCTCTAACCGCACGGCCAACTCGCCCGGTACGCTCACTTCAGTTGCGGCAGTATAGTCATGGAGAAAAGTTCATTGTATGGCGAGGGATAGATGCACATTACAGCACAAATACTGGTTATTATTTCCTGTCATAGCGCTGATACAATACAAACAGTACGAATATAATAAGCCATAAATTACACTACACAAAACTACTGATAGCATCACACTGATATTTTGTAGGCTTACATTAGACATATTGAAGCTTAACAAAGAATTATGAAAGTATTGGTGAAAATAACATTTCTGTGGTGATTTCAGTTTCGGAAACATGAAAGTATAGTACAGTATCACAATAAATGTCCTGTAAAAACTCCGAATATCAAAATAAATGCACAATTTTAACCCCACGTCGTTGCGTAACAGAATAATTATTATCTCGTTAACAACGTTAAACAAGATATAAACAATAAATTTAATTCCATAGGACTGTTGAATTTTATCTCCTTTCATATTCCACAAGTTAGAGCTCGCAAAAACGCAGTATTTCACGTTTCAAGATCCAGAACAACATATCACTTGAACTCACCATTTATTAAAATGCTACGTTTTTACAAATTTGCTGCAGGAATAGATTTATTTTCAGAATCACACACTGTCATTGGAAATACAGGCCTTTAAATGTTTATTAATTTATAAATGCAGACATTTTTAAATTTATAATTGGTGCTTCTTAAGGTATTTATTATTATAGTCGCTTACAAATTACTCTAGTTATATCTTTGTTTTAATTCCTGTATTTTCATATTATAGAAACATCCTTGATGTAGTTTAGATCTAAATATGTATTTCCTCCTTCTTTTCATTCTTCTTTCTTGTCTTTATTTTAATTATTTTTATTTGTATATACTTTTACTTTCATATGTAGGCTATTGTAAGTGTTATTGTGTTAAGAAGGTACTGTAATGGGCCTACTGTGTACTTTCAAAGAGATAAATAAATAAATAAAATTTTCAGAAAAACGACATCACTGAAGGCGCTACTCAGTTCTTGTTTGTATTTCATTGGCTAACTCCTGGAAAAAAGTTTCAAACTTGGAAGCAGTGGAAAAATGTGAGGTATTTGTAAAGGTCGTAATATTACTATTGATGACTTTGTACTTTTTGGTGAAATAAGTGCTTTAAGATCTTACTACAGGATGAACTGTTGAACTTCATTGGGATAATAAATGTAGCAGAGAAATGGCACCAGTAATGTGGATTGTGTTGAATTATTAAGAGTGGTACCAGTAGGCTTGTTACCCGGAGGCCCCGGCTCACGATTCCCCGCCAGGTCGGGGATTTTTACCTGGATATAAGGGCTGGTTCTAGGTCCACTAAACCTATGAATTGCAAATGATGAGCTATGTGATGGTGAGATAGCGGCCCCGGCATAGAAAGCTAACAATAACGACAGAGAGGATTCGTCATGCTGACCACATGACACCTCATAATCTGCAGGTCTTCGGGCTGCGCAGTGGTCGCTTGATAAGCCATGGCTTATGGTCCGGCTCCATGGCTAACTGGTTAGAGTGCTGGCCGTTGGTCACAGGGGTCCCGGGCTCGATTCCGGGTAGGGTCGGGAATTTTGACCATAATTGGTTAATTTCGCTGGCTTGGGGCTGGATGTGTGTGTCGTCTTCATCATCATTTCATCCTCATCACGACTCGCAGGTCAGTCATATTAAAAGACCTACATCTGGCGAGCCGAACTTGTCCTCCGACACTCCCGGCACTAAAAGTCATACGCCATTACATTTTTCAATTATTGTACTTTACAACATGAAAAATGTAATATGTGTACAGTACTATGACAGCGTTGTGTATAAAACGGATTTTATAAAAAGAAAGCCCCAAGCTAGTAAAATATATGGGAAATAGACCACACGATACAAATTCCCCCGTTTTAAAATTTAACAGTATGTTAACCCCCACTGTTTTTGTTTTCAAATATGGTAACCCTATACTAGAAGGAAAAAGTCAAATGAGGTGCATCAATATTGCAAAATAAATGAAACTGCAAAGGGGCACAGAAAATCAGAAAACGACTAGCGTACGTAACGGCGAGCTGTTTACTGCCGCATGTCAGCCTGCGTCCCTCAGAATCTCAGGAGCAACTCGAGGGATCGATACAAATGTAACCATGCATGTTTAATGATTAAGTCATTAATAATGACAAGAAGAAGAGAAAAAGGAGGAAAAGAACCATGAGGCCGTATGCGGACATTTTGATTTGTCACAATTTTGGCTGCCTGCCTACCTGCCGATTTTACTATTGTCAGATCGCAGAGAAACACACCTCTTTTGGGCGGGATTGGACCTAGTTATACTTAACCCCCATTTTGCCAGTTCAACTTGAGTCGAAAATGAGAGAAGATAGGATTTGCACTTCCATTCTTGTTCATATTTCCCAGACAATCCGTCCTTGTGTATTGTGCCATGCTTTGAGAAGTATCCCACTTTGAAGAGCTACTGTATGTGCCACGAAATTACTTGTTTTCAGTGCTGACGGATATGTCTTTGACGAAATAAATCCCTACCATCGATTTACCACTAAAATAACGTACAATTTTTCAAGTTTTTCATAGAGTGTAACTAATCTCATTCAGTAGAAAGCCCATTTTGAGATCAGACAGGCTTATCCAAGAGATGGAAGAAAGTAGAACTCAAAGGTTTCGAAAGTAAATTTGTAAAAAATTTGTATAATTTGTATGGCTTCTTTGTCGTGTATGTCCAGTGTTTTTTTCACGTCACATATATTCTAGTATTAATTCTTAATCTTGCAGGATATTTCTGTGAACACGAACATCAGTTACCATCAGTTTACTTCAAAATAACCCCCGCCCCCATTTTTTGTTATATTACAGTGTAATCCTGCAGTGCCAATATTTTTCATCATATTACCTTTGTATGTTTATTTGAGAATAAAATAAGGTTTTTTTAGTTTAAAATGTTAATTCTTCACCGCATAGTTCCATATTTTCAAAGTAAAGTGTACCATTTTTTGTATAATTGGTATTAACAGTGTATAGGCTATACAGCGTATTTTCCTGTGTCACATATGTATGTTACATTACTACTTTTTAGTATTGTGGAGTATTTCTGTGAACAAAAACAGTCAGTTACTGTATTATTTAACCACAAACGTAAATTTTGTAATTTTTTCTCATTTTGTTTATTTTTACATTGTATTCCCGCAGAGTATCAATAATACTTTTCAGACTTTTTCGATAGTTCTCTAAGATGCAAATGACGTTATTACAGGTAAAAATAAAATATTTTCAGTGATTAATTCAACATTTTCTAATTTTCTAAAACCAAAGGCATTCAAGTTGAGATGGTTCCAAGAGTGTGAGAGAGATCTGAGAGAGGTGGGCATTACGGGGGATAAAATTAATGACAGGGTTAGTTTCAGAAGGAAGCTATCAAGGTTTTATGGTGGAAACAGAACCCAGAAGACGGAGAGGCCCTTTACCAGAGGAGCGGAAGAAAGCGGTGATCGATGGGCTCAAGAGATACTGGCAGGATGTCAAAGCCAGCAGACGAACAAGACACAGACACTGAAAATGACAGTGGTTGTTAACACGCAGTCCATAGAGGCTCAATACGAAAAAAAAAAAAAATTAAACATTTTCACAGTAATGTTCCAAATTTCATTCGGCATTACAGGGCTGAATTTTGTCGCGTAGTACCAAAGATATCACCAGAGATCTTTAACTTGGAGTGCCGAATGGCCTTTCTTCTGTCCTTCAAAAATCGTGCCCCTTTTGCCAGGTTTGAACCTGGCTGTAAGCCTGCACTCTACCACTAATACACAGAGGGGGCTATCCCCGCCATTAAGAGACTCGTAGTGGGTTGCAATATCGGCAGCTCACGAATTGTGTCACAGCAAACGACAAGCTGTAAGGCAACACAATGTTTCTGCCCCTTAATCTTTAGCACCACTCCGTTTGATGGGTTAGCCAATTCTACAGCAGTTGACATCGCACAAGGCGCCTCCTGCCACTTGTGGTTATAGACCACTATTGAACGTCGTAATACCCCAACATTAGGTATACTTCTACGTGAATGTGCCTGAGGTTTGGTCGTCACCACCGAACTGAGGCGAGCTTTGGCCTCGCTGTGTTCAAGTCGATATTTCCGGCAGCTTGCTGGCAATTTGTAAGCAGCGGCTTGCCCTAGTATCGCCCATCAGCAGGTCGTGTGAACTCCGGGCGGTTCCGGTGGGAGCACACACAACACTTCTCATCCCCTCCCTCCCTCTCTTCCCACACAGAGCCATTTCGGCTGCCATTTACATTGTGACGTCAGCGATACAGACACCAGATTTCAACTGTGAATTTACTATCTCACCAGAGATACTTTTCAACACAAAGGTTATCTGTGTTTGTCCCTGCAAAATGCTGTGAGAGGATTTTTTTTCACTGTGCAAATATATAATGGGAATTGTTCACTTCTTTATAAGTACGTTATTTGAAAGATCAGGTTTTTTTTTCTTCAGGAAAACGTGTTATACGAAAATATAAACACGAAGAATTGGAGACCTCCCCGAAATAAGGATGTAACCGACAAATCAGTAATTTTTCAGGAGGGAGGAAAATTATTTTTGGGGTCTATTTCATGATGCACACTATTATATATGCAAGTGTATAAATGTGTTCATCTATTAAAAATCAACAGTTCTAGCCCTTCAGGCAAGCAACTCAGTGTTGAAAACATCCTAGGGATATGAGCTACGAATTTGAGGTAAATAAAATAAAGTATGAGAATATATGTATTCTTTCTTTATTCCTAAAAATTACACTCCTTTTCGTAATCGTCGTTATCCGGTCGATTAGATTAGCAGTTTGCCTTTTTTCATCCACTACGAGCGCTAATGTGAGTCTGTGCAGAGTTTCACTTAAGCCCTTATAACTACATTCGGTGTAGACATTTTAAAAAAAATCGAAATGCGTTTGAAGGTATTTGAACCAAGGAACACATTACATAAAGAATTATGTAAATAAGTTAATTTAACTAGGATTTGAATCAAAAGGAAAACGAGTAAAGAAACAAGTGACTGTTCCGGAACAGCATTTAGATCGGAAGTGATTTTCGAATTTTGTTATTTTTAGTTTGATAGGTTTGTGCAATATTCACAATTTGAAAACTTTCCAGGCCCTTTAGCCCTTCAATTTTCGGCACAATTGAAGAAATTGCTTAATTTTACGTTCTTCGTTATTGTTATAATTTAAGGTTTAAAAATAATTTATGAATTTGAAGTGATACAATGGAAAATATTCTCGAGTATGGCTTACATTTGTATATAACAGAGGAGAAATCCTATACATGCACTTGGAATACAAATCATAGCAAATAATATTAGTGTAATTATAAAAATACCAAACTTTAGACATGATTTCGCCTGTGGCCTTTATTTAAATTATCTATTACACCTGATTAAAAAATGAAATGGCGTATTGCTTTTAGTGCCGGGAGTGTCCGAGGACAAGTTTGACGCCCCTAGGCGACCTGGGCGTCGTGATGAGAATGAAATGTTGGTGAAGACGGCACACACACACACACACACACACACACACACACACACACACACACACACACACACACACATCCAGTCTCCGTGCCAGGGGAATTAACCAATTACGGTTAAAATTCCCGACCCTGCCGGGAATCAAACCTGAGACTCATGTGACCAAAGGTCAGGACGCTAACCATTTAGCCATGGAGCCGGACATTGCACCCGGTGATGTACCAACACAAGCTCCGTCCACCATCTTCCATCCTTACACCACGGAGGACGAAGTTCTGCTCGCTTTAAACTAGCAGAGTGGAAGTTCAAATGTAAGACGTAAGATGATACACCCTATTTCCACTGAAATTTCACTTTTCAAACATTTGTTTGTTACATCCTTATTCCGGGGAGGTCTTCAGTTGAATACGCAAATGTTGAAAGTTTTAGATTTTCACATCTCATCTAACTAAATAACTCCCACTGCATTGGTGTACCATTCAGAAAATCGATGTATTTCTTTGATCAATTTAGCAGCAAGACCAACTACAATACCTCAGACCTTAACCGACCTATCGAAACTGTCTTCAGTGGCGGCATTTGGAGTGCTTGCATGTGTTGTTTGAGAGGTTTGGCAACTCCAAGCAAGACGAGCTGGCCAGAAGATTTATCTCCACAACCGCAGTCACCCCACCCTCGTTTCCATAGCAACCATACCCCCCACTCCCTTCATCCCGCCCCGGCAGGCAGTAAACGGACCTCCCTCTAAGAACTGTCAGATTTGAACTTCAGATATTGGATGTATAGTTCGCTTTGTTAACAGGCAAGGTCTTCACTAGTGTCTAAAAAAGGAGGGTCGATAGCTGCAGTCGCTTAAGTGCGGCCAGTGTCCAGTATTTGGAAGATAGTGAGTTCGAACCTCACTGTCGGCAGCCCTGAAAGTGGTTTTCCGTGGTTTCTCATTTTTACACCAGGCAATTTCTGGGGCTGTACCTTAATTAAGGCCATGGCCACTTTCTTCCCACTCCTAGGCCTTTCCTGTCCCGTCGTCGCCGTAAGACATATCTGTGTCGGTACGACGTAAAGCTATTTGTAATTTTAAAAAAAGGTGGGGAGGGTAGAGTCTGTCAATGACGGAAAGTAAATTGGATGAGAACACGTGTGATTTCACACCAGACAGAGACTGTCAGGGCCAAATTTTTTGTTCATTTCATGTTATTGAAAAATGCTACGAGAGGAGTTGTGTTAGTCTCGTAGATCTAGAAAAGGCGTATGACTGACGGGATCAGTAACAAGTTATTTGAAGCAACGCATGTCTATGCCCACCAAAGTCCCCTTTTCTTGATATGGGGTCGGGGATGAGGTGAGGTTAATTTGTATGCCACTGTTTATGGCCGGATGCCCTTCCTCATGCCGCACTGTGCCGGAACACTGATAATTTCACTATTGAAAAGGCAAAAATTAACTTGAATACTTTTAGATAATGTTCTTTATGTTGTACTATAGTAATCTTGTTCGGTAGAAGTTCAGTAAATGCGGCCTAAGTTTTATAGCATTATAATGAATTTGAAATAGTACAAATCTTATGTGGAACACCTTGTAGAGGAGAGATTTGTTCACTGCGACAGCCGGGGACACAACCACTAGCTCCCAGAAGTACATTTACTTTTATAACTTAATGTGATTTTGCACTCACCATTCTCCATTGCTCAAGCACGCACTAGGATTTCCATTGGCTGAGATAAATGGAATATGACGTCATTCCCACCAATCAAGTCAAATCCTTTCCGTTACCAACACGCGCACAATCTGTAACGAAAGGATTACAATACAGATCAACAACAATTTCCCATTTGCTTGATCACAGTCATGTTGTTCTATCATTAAACGAACCTAACCAGTCCAGACCAATAGGATTTTTCACTAACCGGAACTAACCAACCCAGACCAATGGTTTTGTAACTAGCCGGACCTAACCAACCCCGACAAATGGTTTTGTCACTAACCGGAGCTAAGCAGTCCAGACCAATGGATTTTATCAGCAGCCGGCATGATAAATTAATTCAGCTCTTCACCACTTTCCAACATAGAATGCGCTGCTATCGCCCTACGGAATGCTAAAGGTTTAACAACCGCTTCGTGGCCGTAACTTTTGCTTGATCACAATCCGATGATTTTGTCACTAACCGAACGAAATCGATCCGCTTAGTTCGTAAGTTCAAAAGTTGCGCTGCCGCACCTAACAATGTACGACTAGTTCTTAAGTTCAAACGTTTGCAGCCCTGTGCATCGCACGATCGCGTCGACTGCGGAAATCCGCGAGTAAGAAACAAAGGACCGTGTAAACGCGCCTAGATATCTGCCTTGATAAACGGCCGCAGTAACTCAACTTATGCCTTTTTTTTTATTTGATAGAGTAGTTGCTGGACATTATGTACAGTGATTTCCTTTCCGTGTAAAAATGCTTCTACTTGCCTCTAACATGGACACCCTGTTAGGTTGAACAAATTTCTGTTGAACCATGCAGAGTAGTTTCGCTATATATGAGATTTTTCTTAATCACTTTCCCTGGACGGGAATTTAATTTTGAATCTTAATGCCTTTTCCAAGCGCAGAAAGTAACGGAAGTAGGCCTGTACGGTGCTGATATAAGACTAGCCTATTCTTAATTTTGTGCAGCCAAAATTTCTTTCAAGTATTTGCTAACTAACTTGTCTAATAACGTTTGTTCTGGCAATTCCAGTAATTATCTTGTATTCTCGTTTGTTGCAGGTAAGAAGAATGGGACACGTTCGACAATCTAAGATTACCTGAGGACGTGAGTTTGTGTGGCATTTGATTTGCTTTCACTTTGAAAAGTCTGTGTCTTACTTAAAGTTCATATCATTTATCGGAATACAATCTTCATTTAGGGCTGTCACCCTGGTAGCAAATTCGCTATCATTTCTTTACCTAGCTTACTAAGTTTATCGATCATTTATTGGTAAATTATTCCAGTGCTAAATTCCTCTTCTTATAAGCGAATATTTGCCCCAATTTGTCCTCTTCATTTAAAACTTTATATTCGTGTCATGATCTTTCCTACTTTTAAAAACTCCACTGAAGCTTATTTGTCTACTAATGTCATTCCACTCCTGCTCTTCACACACCACTCGGATCATACCGCTTAGTCGAGCAGCTCGTCTCGTTACTTCCAAGTCCTTCTAGGCCAAAGTTTGCAATATTTTCGTAACAAAAGAATAGTCTGTTGTGGGAAATTACTCAGAAAAAATCATGCTGCCTTCCTTTGGATATTTTTCCCCCGTTCTCAATTCAAACAATCCTGGTAACGGTCCCATACAATGTGGAACCATACTCTAATTGGAGTCTTACGTGTGACTTTCATGACTCCAGTGAGTTTGACGAAGGTTAAGGTTGAAGGAAGCATCCCACCTTCCAATACGTACTTGCTTTTCATGGCTAGTTTATGTAATTACGAACATATTCCAGCTTAAAGTCTAGTTAAATGACTAAAAGAGTACATGTTTCGTACCTCTGATTAGGGACATTCTCAGCTAGAAAACGTGTATTAAGGCTACATTGCGGAGATAAAAATATATTTTTAATTAATGCATGGATTTTCACGAAACTTTGAGGGAATGTCGCCTACATAAAAGTAGAGATAACACGCACATTTCTTTCATATACAATTAATAGTTTTTGCAAAATATATTTTGAAATGTTTAATTCCATTTTTAATTTAATTAACATGTTAATGTAAATTCGTAATTAGGTAGATAATACTTCTTTTAAAAGAACTACGTATCGAGTTTTCTTACTAAATTTTATGTAGTTTTTACGTTGTAAAATTTTGGACTTAAAAGTCGCTACTTCTTGAAAAAGTTCTGCAATCAAAAATTCCATACACAGGTTTCTTAATATAGCTGTCATTCATATACCATACAAATTTTGTTACATTTGACAGAATATTATGGTAGAAAATGGAATTTAAATGTAAAATTACAATTGGCAAACAAAGCATTATTACAGTGATAAATTGTTTGAATTCAGCGGAATAACTTCGTGACAAGAAAAAAGAAACTAAATCCTTTCAATTTCAGTCAAACAAATTTCAACAAAATGATAAAATTAGCATATATAAAATGAAAAATACTTATGATGAGATAAAATATTACTTCATATTGATAAAAAAAACACTCAAGAAGCAAGTGTTGAAATTTGTAATAAAATCTGTGTGCGTAAGGGATCCTAGAAAGTGGTGTTCTTTCTTCAAAATCCTGGGGAAGTTGCTATAGTTTTTTTAGTGTGTACTCTAAATAACTTGTGGATAATGATAGATTTAAATTTAAAATACGATGACCGGGGGAAACACCTTAAGAAATGAGATTTATAAATTGTCCAGTGGCTCCTGTACAGGATGACCCAGAAGTCTGTTAACATTTGACGAGACAGTACTTCACGGAATATTGGAGGTTGAGAAGTAATAATTGACACGCATGATTAGGATGACATGGGGTTTTATGGAGACCAAAATGAAGTACACCGATCGTTCGACCTCATTTGGGATGCTAAAAGACGACATCCGACGGCAATTTCTCACCATACCTACGGATATGCTGTACAGTGCTGTTCACAACATTGTCCCTCAACTAGAGGTATTATTGATGAATGACGGCCGACATACTGAACACGAGTTATAAAGAACATCCCCACCCCATGGCACTACCGCCCTTGAAGGGCCTTGGCCTACCAAGCGACCGCTGCTCAGCCCGAAGACCTGCAGATTACGAGGTGCCGTGTGGTCAGCGCGACGAATCCTCTCGGCCGTTATTGTTGGCTTTCTAGACCGGGGCCGCCATCTCACCGTCAGATAGCTCCTCAATTCTAATCACGTAGGCTGAGTGGACCTCGAACCAGCCCTCAGGTCCAGGTAAAAATCCCTGACCTGGCCGGGAATCGAACCCGGGGCCTCCGGGTAAGAGGCAAGCACGCTACCCCTACACCACGGGAACATCATCTCTGCTAAACCTCGATTGTTATGCTAAGTATTGCTTTGTGTCGTTTGAAGTGCCATCTGTTGGATATTTTCAGTACTTTATTTTGGTGTCAGTAACAGCCTATGTCATGTCAATCATGTGTGTCAATTATTACTTCTGTACTTCCAATATTCCGTGAAGTATTGCCTCGTAAAATGTTAGCAGACTTTCAGGTCACACTGTACATCCAGCCCGCGACATTTCATCGGAAACTGCACACGGCATTTTCAAGGTTGGCTCTCTCCGATGGTCAGTGGTGGATAGCTCTTCACCTAGTAGTTCAAAACGAAACATTATCCTCCTTCACTGATATGCAAATCAGAACACATTCAGACTGCGTGTTTAAACAGGGGGGAAATGTCCCATAGGACTGTGTCTCACGGCGAGCGTGTAGTAATCTTATTGTCGGATTCACCTGCTACTACACAGTAATTAGTGCGTGGGTGGAACACTTGTCACACACTGCTTGTCTCTCCTCCCTCCCACGCCATTAAATCGACTGTAAAAGACGAAGGTGTCACCAATTAAATGTCACATGCTAGAAACTAATGAACACCGTCATTCGCTCAATTGATCTCACCTGGAATGCCTCGCTGACAGCTCTTCTCTCCAGTGGGGAAGAAGTCAACCGTCAAGAATCTGTGGGATCTAAACTTGGAGCCATGAAAATAATCTTTGCTGGTAGATACAGGGAAAGAATCGTATGACATTTTTTCACAATCAGCTTTACGTTGCCGACACAGACAGGTCTTATGGCGACGTTGGGATAGGAAAGGGTTAGGAGTGGAAACGATGCGGCCGTGGTCTTAATTAAGGTACACGCCGGGCTGAGTGGCTCAGACGGTTGAAGCACTGGCTTTCTGACCCCAACTTGGCAGGTGGCATTTGACGGTGCTCAGATACGTCGTCCTCGTGTCGGTAGATTTACTGGCATGTAAAAGAACTCCTGCGGGACTAAATTCCGGCGCCTCGGCGTCTCCAAAAACCGTAAAAGTAGTTAGTGGGACGTAAAGCAAATAACATTATTAATTAAGATACAGCCTCAGCATTGGCCTGGTGAGGAAATGGGGAAACCACGGTAAACCATCTTCAGAGCTGCCGACAGTGGGGTTGGAACCCACTACCTCTGGAATGTAAGCTGATAACTACGTGACCCAAACCGTGCAGCCTCTTGCTTTATCTTTTTTAGGAATTTCGAAAAACAGACGATCACATTCCAACTTCCGTACGGGAAGAGTTGTCTGTCACATTCTGAATCACCTTCTTAACACACACCTCTAGGATTTATTTGAAAATTTACATCATAATATTATTATTTTTAAATCGTAGTTATAATGTTAATGTTTATTATTACTTTCTATTAGCTATACTGAGTTGTGTAGACTATTTGCGAATAAGCCCTTTAGACCTACGCAAACTACTTAGAGGCGAGCATTTGTCTTCCTTTGTGCCCATACTTCTTTCATTCTCTTACTGTGGACTTCCTTTCTGTCTTCAGATCAGGTTGTTTCAGTCTTCTTCCTTGATCTTTCCTCTTGTGAATTTTGGACCTGAAGATTACACAGTTTTGGACATTACTGGTGTAATTCCTGCCTGTTTCAGATCAGTTTTGGTTTCGCCAATCCATTTCATTGTGGCCGTTTTGGCTTTACTCCTGTTTAATTCGACTATTTGTTTTGTGTGTCTGGGTGCATTCTTTTAACGTGTCCATAGAACCTTAACCAGCGTTTTCTAATGTAACTGTGAATATTTGTGAATTGTTTGATATCCTGTCTGCCTCTGAGTAAGCATTGTCCGTCAGCGAGTTTTGTGCCTAGAATTTTTCTTATGATTTTGCGTTCGTTTTTCTCAGTGTTTTCAATGTCTGCTTTCCTATTTAAAGTGAGCTTTTCTGATCCATAAAGACACTCTGGTTTAATGTCTGTAATGTCTTAGTCTTGTGTGCTTGGAGATACATTTTCTTTACTGTAGATATTTTGGGTTAGTCGATATACAGTTTCCATCTTTTACCATCTAATTGCTTTAACTTTATTCGAGTCCATTTCCCTGAATTGTTTCACTAAGATATTTAAATTGTGATACTCGTTTAATTTTGTCTTATTTTGTCTCCATGAGGTTTGGTGCTTGTCTGTTGCAGGTCATGTATTCTGTCTTTTCAAATTATATTATTATTATTATTATTATTATTATTATTATTATTATTATTATTATTATTATTATTATTATCGTTTACGGCCATTAGAGACCGCGTTAGGTAACAGTTACATGTTTCTGGAAGCCTTCTTCACAGCCCAAAACTTTAGCATCCTTTCTCTGGCAGCCTGTCTTCTTTCTTCCGTCCACCCACGGTTAAGTTTTGGTTCGTCATGGAATCCCTGGAATTTGTCGATCACTAACCTAAACTTTGTTCGGTTTGAGATGTCTTCTGAATTTAGTCCCACCTGTTTGAGATCCTTTCTCACCTCCCTGAACTATTTGTCCGGCACTTTAGGTCTGCTGTCTAGTATTGTGAAAACTCTTTTCGTTAGTCTGTTCTCATCCATTGTAAATAAATTCCCATAGAATTTAAGTCTCCGTTTCCTCATGGACTCAGCCTTTCGTTGTCACGGTAAAGTTCTTCCCTTCCTCGCAACCTGTACTGTCCGTCCACAATCTTTGGACCCATTATTTTGCGAAGGATCTTTCTTTCGAATTTCTCAGCTTCCCTCAGTCCCGCTTTCCCTGTCATTTGGAGGCATTCACTAGCATACAGACATTATTATTATTATTATTATTATTATTATTATTATTATTATTATTATTATTATTATTATTTAAGAAAGAACCCAACACTAGATTACAGCTATGTTTCATACTGCATTTTTTTTTTTTTGGTTGGCAATTTAGATTTCTTCCTACTATCACATCCCTGTTCTGCTCTGAGCTTGTTAATGCCAAAGGAAGGAGCTAATGGAGACAAGACGGAGTTGTTATCCTGTCTGACCTCTCACAGATCCACGGTACAGCAGGGAGCCACTTCGCCCGGGAAGTCTCCATTACGATACGTACTTAGCTCGCATTCCTCTCTCCTACCTAATTGGCTGTTTCGTAGTGGAGTCTGGACCTTGGATGGGCGAAGACGGCTTACAAGGAATCCCCTTAAAACGTCCGTGAAGAAAGTGGTTCGGACTAAGTAGATTACGTAGAAATCCCCGTGTTGATGGCTACCAACACGAAGTTTGCCTCCGTAGATTCCTTTCTCCATTATCGAGTTATTCACGGTCATAGATTAATCCGTATGTACCGAAGACATCCTAACTTATACTTCGTTAACATCTCAATTCCGTATATAATAATAATAATAATAATAATAATAATAATAATAATAATAATAATAATAATAATAATAATAATAGCCGCCTCTGTGGTGTAGTGGTTAGCGTGATTAGCTGCCACCCCCGGAGGTCCGGGTTCGATTCCCGGCTCTGCCACGAAATTTGAAAAGTGGTATGAGGGCTGGAACGGGGTCCACTCAGCCTCGGGAGGTCAACTGAGTAGAGGCGGGTTCGATTCCCACCTCAGCCATCCTCGAAGTGGTTTTCCGTGGTTTCCCACTTCACCTCCAGGCAAATGCCGGGATGGTACCTATCTTAAGGCCACGGCCGCTTCCTTCCCTCATCCTTGCCTATCCCTTCCAATCTTCCCATCCCCCTACTAGGCCCCTGTTCACTATAGCAGGTGAGGCCGCCTGGGCGAGGTACTGGTCATACTCCCCAGTTGTATCCCCCGACCAAGAGTCTGAAGCTCCAGGACACTGCCCTTGAGGCGGTAGAGGTGGGATCCCTCGCTCAGTCCGAGGGAAAAGCCGAACCTGGAGGGTAAACAGATGATGATGATGATGATAATAATAATAATAATAATAATAATAATAATGCTTCTACAGTCACTTACGACGGATGAACGACTCTTGACGGACAAAACTCATTTTTAACCATTTTGTTTCAAAACCAAAAACAATTCCCTAGTAAGTTAACGTCAAGAAGGACCTCGAAAAAAATGGACCTACGATCAGAAGACGCGGACAAACGAGAGCTTTCCAGAACCAGCATCGTGACTTTCGGGAATATCCGCTTTGTGAAATGGACAACTGGTGCAAAGCGATCGGATAAACCGCCGTACTTGTCACGGCGAGCTAATGAAAACCTACTGGATCAACGAAAACTGAGTAAACTCCAGAATGTACGTAGGTTGGAACTTAAAGGCAACTATTTATTTATAACAGTCCGCCTCTGTGGTGTAGTGGTTAGCGTGATTAGCTGCCACCCCCGGAGGTCTGGGTTCGATTCCCGGCTCTGCCACGAAATTTGAGAAGTGGTACGAAGGCTGGAACGGGGTCCACTCAGCCTCGGGAGGTCAACTGAGTAGAGGTGGGTTCGATTCCCACCTCAGCCATCCTCGAAGTGGTTTTCCGTGGTTTCCCACTTCTCCTCCAGGCAAATGCCGGGATGGTACCTAACTTCAGGCCACGGCCGCTTCCTTCCCTCTTCCTTGCCTGTCCCATCCAATCTTCCCATCCCTCCACAAGGCCCCTGTTCAGCATAGCAGGTGAGGCCGCCTGGGCGAGGTACTGGTCATTCTCCCCAGTTGTATCCCCCGACCCAAAGTCTGAAACTCCAGGACACTGCCCTTGAGGCGATAGAGGTAGGATCCCTCGCTGAGTCCGAGGGAAAAGCCGACCCTGGAGGGTAAGCAGATTAAGAAGAATTAAGAATGTATTTATAACAGATACAAATTAGTTACATGTTAGCAACCTTTACTGTCCTCCAGTGTAGTCACCAGCGGTCTGTATAACACGTTGCCAGCGATGTGGAAGTCGTAGATTACCTTCAGCAGAGCCTGTTCTCTTGATGGTGCGAATGGAGCGGTCTACTCCTTGTCGAATCTCTGCAACTTTTCTGAAGCGAATGCCACGAATTTGTTCCTTCATCTTTGGAATCAAATAATCTGGTTTCGATCACTGTCCAGTAACGCGGCAAGAGCATGCACTACTTCTTCACTGACGCTCGTAGGACGACGTGCCCGATGAATGTCCGCCACAGGTTGCGACCATCGTCGAAGGCTTTTACCCAACGTACCACTGTTCTGTAGGAGGTCTTTGTAAAATTGCAGGTATTGAAAAACAAGAACGTAAAATGTTTAGGGACATTTTCGGTCACATACTAGAACATGGAAGTTGGATCAAAAGGCGAACTGCAGTACTTTAGAAGGTAATTTTTCATCTTCCAGTGTGTGTTTTTAATTTGAACAGAGCACAGTCTGCTAACAGCTGGTCCTACTTATGGAAACACTGTATATTCATTATTACGGTATTTCTTCTTAGCAATATTTTGACTAAATGAAGTTTTAATTTCATTCTGTTTGCCTTTGGTTCGCCTTGCAAGCACGGCAATATTCCAAACGTCTAAATACAGTAATTTATATCGTACTGAAAGCAGCTTTACCTAATAACTTTTATTAATGCTAGTACGTCGCCTTCATAGTTTTAATTGCGTTTCTCACGTACACTAGTTAACTAACTGATTGTAGCTGCAGGAAAGTTTGGCGCTGGAACTACGGCAGAGTTTGACATAGAGGTGAGCAGTTACTGGTGAAGTGGGGATGCAAATATGGTCGTAATATCATAGAAACGCTGAAACTCATTGACCAAAATCTGCATTCTATAATGAACACCCGAACAACATGAACGAATCATGTGAAGCACCTGAGTTTCATAACACAGGTTTCCACTGCAGTTCTAAATATATGGTTTTGTTCTCATAGAGTAAATAATAATAATAATAATAATAATAATAATAATAATAGAACGAACAGGGTTTGAAAGGGAAGCATAGCAAGTTCGCCTACAGAAACTCAAGAGAGCGTACTGGAGAACATGCGACATTTACAACAAAAAATGCATGTTCACAAATATAAAAATCAGGCACTGCAATACTATGATCAAACCTGAAGTTTTGAACACGAGGAAAACGCTGGTACTCAATAGAAAAGGGGATCTAGAGAACAGTGTGAAGGAAGAAGGAAAGATCATCAGGAAAGTTCTTGGTCCAGAAGAAACTGTAGACGGATACAGACTGAAATCCCGTAAAGCAACAGAGAAATTGTCCGACCTGGCAGAAGATATTAGAAAACGAACATTGAAATTTTATGGACACGTTCAAAGACTCCCAACAACAAGGCTTACACACAAGGGCATGACATACAACAGAAAATTGAAGTCTACCATGGATCTAAGAAGTCAGAGGACCTGGAGAAAGCCCAGATAGATATATCGGGAATATTAGACAGAAATCTGTTCCGTAAGAAAGTAAACAGATGGGTAGTACAGCCAGAGAATGAAGTAAACAGATGGGTAGTACAGCCAGAGAATGAAGTTCCAAGGAACCAACTGGACTGAAGAAAGGAAAGGAACAGAGACCACGGAGGAAAAGTTAAAACAGTACAGAAGACCAGAAAGGCGTGATTCAACAGGTACAACCATGTGACCTGAGGGTGTAGCAGGAGCGGAAATTTAAAGACGACTTTCAGCACAATACGGGGACAATGTTTTTCCACAGTGGAGTGAACAGTTCAAAAGTGGTCGAACGAGCGTGAAGAATAAGGAAA
This sequence comes from Anabrus simplex, assembly GCF_040414725.1. Lineage (NCBI taxonomy): Eukaryota > Metazoa > Arthropoda > Insecta > Orthoptera > Tettigoniidae > Anabrus > Anabrus simplex. Next base: position 45,148,055 of record NC_090275.1, read on the forward strand.
GATCCGGGCGTCCATCTGCAGCCGTAACTGATGCAAAGTGCGTGATATGATCCTGAATATCAGACGAGTGATTGTTCTTTGAATTTTCGCTCCTGGTACACCCTCAAAGCACAAAAGCCGGATTACGGAACGCTGTTCGTCCTTGGTGCAAATAGAGAGTGGCACGGCCATCTTTACGTCGCTACAGCGCAAACTGCACTGATCTGATAGGGCTGAAACCTACCACAGACTTAACCCTCTAATGCATGAATTATTTTTCGTTTCCGTTTGGTGAAGAAAATTTCAAGCTTTAATGTTCAACATACGCTCAGTGTTTTAGATATACCAGCAATTCTTAACTGGGCCTAATAGCTTAACACTCGTATGTGATGTGGATTGCCATATTGCAATATATATACGATTTTTCACGATTGTACGCACGCTCCATTCGATGCTTATGCTCCGAGCAGTCAAGATCTCGTGAGAACCCTGCACCGAGCTGCTCCCTGATCACCGCCAGCTCACTGGTATCTCCCGTCATTGCTCTCGCCTGCGGTACTTCTCAGTACTGCACCCAGCCGCTTGGAGCGCTTCGCCGAGTGTCCTGCCTGAACGAGCCCCGGCTCGCCCCCAGCCATCGACCGCCAGCCGCACCAAGAGTCGCCCGGTAACGGCCGCCATCTTGCCATTCTCAGGGCGGTCCGACTTATTGGATATAGTCGTGGACCCACCTTTCTGCGGTCTCACGACGGATCACCACATCACTGACGGAGCCATTCACAGCCATTGATTCATCCACGGCCGCTTGGAGCGCTTCACCGGACTGCCTGCCAGCACGAGTCCCGGCTCGCTCGCCGCCAGCTACTCCGAGGGTCGACCGGCAACGGCCGCCATCTTGGAGTTTACAGGGCGGTCCGATCTTCTGGATACCGTCCTGTAACCACCATTCTGCGGTCCTGCATATCCACACCAGTCGCCAACGACACCAGAACCAGCTGCCAGCCTGCCTGCCACTGTGCGGGCAAACTCAAATTGTCGGGTTGTCCCGCCTAACCAGCACAGCAGCCCAGTAGCCTAATTCAGAAAAAGAGCAACTCCAAAAGAGCAAAACATGTCTTACGGCTACTTGGTCTGCCTTCCGCTGGTCTAGGTGGCATACCTAACGTCCACCGCGGGATTACCGCCACCTGGCTGGTAGTTAGGTGTCACTTCAGCGCCAGGCGGCGGCCCTAGGCCCCCAATTATTTTTCTAGTCGACTAGCGGCCAACATATCTTGCAAACGTAGCTGGGTTCGTTAGCCGGTCCCACTGTGAGACTCGCCGAAACCTAACGGTGTCAACATAACCTTGTCTCACAGTGGTAAACCGCTGCGCGGTTCCTTGTGTCCACGCTCAGGCGTGTTTGACACCCCCCCCCCCTACAACCACTGCTATTTTTAGCAATTAGGATATGGCTGTAATATTGCGCAGGTATTCGTGAGGTTCCGCCCCACACCTTTCTTACACGCCTCCTGACCTCGGCAGGAGTCACTCCTTTATGTTTGCTATTAAACTGTAGTCAAAATGACCAAAGTTGGTCCGAAAGTCAATGTTTCAATTAAGGGTAAGCACGGGCCAGAAATGAGGGCCACAACTCGCCATACGACAAATGTGAGCAGGTCATCAGCGACCCCTTCCCCCTCTAGTGCAGCGATGACGTCATCGCTCCGGCAAAACGGCCGCACCTCGCCGGCCAACTCAAACCCCGAACGCGACAGCCCCGAGAGCCCTGATGCCTCGCCGAATCCACTTATTGACCCACCAAGTGAAGACGTCGGCTTCATCCTAGTGGAAAATAAGAAGAAAAAGAACGACGGTACGAGCTCCCCACCTCCTACCCCTATCAAGCTCACGTCCAACCGTGCTCCAATCACTACCAGGAACAGATTTTCCCTGTTTAACTCCCCCTCAATAGACACTCCCTCCTACACTAACCTGAAAGTCCGTAAACCCGCCTCCGCCATCTCTGCCACCTCTACCACCCCCAAGTCCACTGCCAACCCTTTAATGACAAGCGCCACCGCTCAACCCTCAACCTCAGCTACTCCTGCCACCCCCGGGGGCTCGTCCCCTGCCACGGCAGCTGCTGCCCAGCCTCAGCCTAGGCGCATCAATATTCCACCTGTCTACATCAGGAATGTGAAAGACGTGAATAACCTCATCGCTCTTCTACGAGAAAATGAGATCGATTATAGAATGAAAGTTCTTCACGACGGGGTGCGAGTCGACACGCGCACTAGAGAGGACTACCTGCTACTGACGGAACTAGTTAAACATTACCAAGCTGAGTTCCACACTCGTCCTCTCCTGGAGAAACGTTTCAGGAAGGTAGTTATTAGAGGGCTGCACTCCACCAACGTGACAGAGGATATCAAGGCCGAACTCACAGAGCTAGGCTACGTGATATCTTCCGTAGTTCAACTGACATCGTACAGAACCAAGCAGAAAATGCCGCTGTTCCTCGTCACGTACGACGGGACCAACGCCCAGGAGAACTCCGTGTTTGAAATCAAGCACATCCAAGGAATAGCAGTTAAGATGGAACGTTTCCGGGGAACCCAAGGCCCAGTCCAGTGTTTCCGATGTCAGCGGTTCGGTCACGGCACGTCAGGTTGCCACTGTCTAATCAGATGTGTGATCTGTGGCCAGAACCACCGGGCAGGAGAATGCCCCAGGAAAGACGACAGGGAACAGCGGCCGACCTGCGCCAATTGCGGCGAGGCGCACACAGCCAACTTCAGAGGCTGTAGTGTGTACCGCCGCATTATAGAATCAAGCTACCAACGTCTTCCTGGCAATAAGAGACGTGAAGCGGCACCTATCGACCCACAGCGACAGGCCTGGAGACGGGATGACGTCACATACTCACAGAGCATGGGATCGAACCCCGCACCCAGCTCCTCCACCTCCCCTGCAATATTCTCTGCCACAGAATTCCCCTCCCTCCCCTCTACCTCTACCGCCACCCCCTCCCCCTCCCCGTCTGAGGGGGGTTTCATAGATATCCTTAAACTTCTGTCTGACCCCACAATCAAGCCACTCTTCTCCCTCCTACACTCCACTCTTCTTCGACTCAAAGCCGCGACTTCCAAGTCAGAACAAATGGAAGTCATAATGAGTGCAGCCCTCCAATGGTTCAGCAATGGCCCGTAGACTGAACATGAGACCCCAGCAGTTAAGGATCCTTTATTGGAATGCGGACTCGATCCTTGGAAAAATGACTGAATTAAGTCAGATTGCCAAGGAGATGTGTTTAGATCTCATCCTCATCGGGGAAACTAAACTCAAACCTGTAAACCGGATCTTCCTTCCAAACTATTCTCTCTACCGTAACGATCGCCCCGGTGATCGTGACGGTGGGGGAACAGCTATCTTCATTAAAAACACCTTGGTTCATACCCGCATACCCACTCCAGCCGACCTTCGAACCCTAGAAGCCACCCTCGTTGAGGTTGAGACCAGTAAAGGACCCCTAACCGTTGCCTCGTGTTACCTACCGCCCAATGTAGAGTTTTTCCCGGCCGACCTCGACTCAGTAAATAATGGACGTCCTAGAATCATCCTAGCTGGGGACTTCAATGCGAAGAATCCTAGATGGAAGAGCAGGGTTTTCAACGACCGTGGGAAGAAGCTTGCCAGCTACTTGGATAGACATCAGTTACTCTCCCACCCACCCGATAAACCCACCCACTACCATTACTCCGGCCTACGTCCTGACACAATAGACATCGCTATCTCCCGTAACCTCAATATGTACCCTAATCTCTACACCCAAGACCCACTAGACTCCGATCATTGCCCCGTCCTTCTCACCCTAGACGCCACGCCCCTTTCCGACCCCCCCCTCATCCCACTACATAGAAGGAAAATTGACTGGCAGCTTTTCAGGACCACACTCGCAGAGAACATCACAGGCAATCCCAGCATTCGCTCTTCGGAAGACATAGACGTCCAAGCTGAACTAATTGCCACAGCTATTAGGAATGCAGCTGAAACTTCCTCCGTGGGACCGAAGACCAGACCCCCGCTACGGCGCCCGCTCCCCTCTGCAGTACTCCAGCTTCTGAAGCTCAAGAATAGAGTTAGGAAGCTGTGGCACGTCACCAGGGACCCCAATATGAAGATCTTATGGAATAGACACCGGCGAAACATTAGAGTACTAATGGAACACCATCGCCGAGCTGCATTCCAGTCGAGGTTGGCCGAGTTAAGCTCTACGGATGGCTCCATTTATCGTATGGCACGTAAATTTACAGGTGAAAGGACAGGCATACCCCCACTGCACGGACAACGTGGAGTGGCCCACTCAGACAAAGACAAGGCAGAGGCATTCGCAGACACGTTCGAATCTACGTGTTCTCCGAATGAGGAGCCAGCAGACGAAGACTTTATAGATGAGGTCGAGGACAGCCTCCTCGAACATGACGATAATGACCTTCCTAGGGACTTCAAATTTGTTTCTACCAGAGAGGTAGTACGTCACATCCAGCGCCTGAAAAACAGGAAAACCCCCGGCCTGGATGGGATTTCATCTACCTTCCTTAAGAATCTCCCTAAGAAGGCCATTACTTTTCTGACTAAACTTTTCAACGCAATATTTCGCTTTGCTCACTTCCCAGCCTGCTGGAAAGTGGCTAAGGTTATAATGCTGAGAAAAGGAACAGCTAACCCGACGTTCCCACAGAACTACAGACCTATTAGCCTGCTCTCAGTTATCTCCAAACTGTTTGAGGCTATTCTCCTCTCCCGCCTACAGACTGTAATAGACGACCTCAATATAGAACCGAACGAGCAGTTCGGCTTTAGGAAGGGCCACTCCACCACTCACCAACTACTACGACTGACTGAGGACATTACGAAAAACTTTAACGACAACAGGTACACAGGAGTCTGTTTTCTTGACGTCGCTAGGGCATTCGACAAGGTCTGGCATGACGGACTAGTATATAAGCTAAGAACCCTTGGTTTCCCTGGGTATCTCACAGCATTAGTCGCAAGTTACCTCAGCGACCGTAGCTTCCAAATCTCCGTAAACAAGGAGCTATCGACAGCACGCCCCATCACAGCCGGAGTACCGCAGGGTGGGGTAATTTCCCCAGTGCTTTTCAAAATCTATACCTCCGACATGCCAAAACCTGAGAATGTCAATCTATATTTATATGCTGACGATACAGCTCTGTCCGCGGTCTCATGGCAGGCCCCGAGAGTCGAACACCACCTTCAGACAGCGCTGACCACTATCGAGCCCTGGCTCGAGAAGTGGCGCATCAAAATTAATGTAGGGAAATGTCAGGCCACGCTCTTCACGAAGAGACGCGGCAGACTGGCGGGCGGTCTGAACTTCTTTGGTGAGGTAATCAGATGGTCCGACAGCGCCAAGTATCTGGGGGTCACCCTAGACCGCGGACTGACCTACCGTCAGCATGTAACTAACATTTCAGGCAACGCCCATGCAAGGGTATCAAAATTATTCCCTCTGATCTATGCTGAAAACAGCCTCACACCACAAAACAGGCTCCTCCTGTACACGACGATGGTTAGGCCGCTACTCGAGTATGCCTGTCCTATATGGGGCGTGGCCGCTGATTGCCACCTGAGTAGGCTGCAGTCCGTTCAGAACCGGGCCCTGCGGCTTATTACGGGTTGCGATCGGTATACACGTATCACCCACCTCCACGACCTGTGTCAGATAGACACTGTTAGGGTGAGAATGATAAACCTAGCCAAGACAATCTACAGGAAGGCCCCACTAAGTGGTAACCCTCTTATTCACAATCTAGGCTCCTACGATACTCGCGGCCTCAAACACAAGAGACCGCTGGTACTCGTAAAGTAAACTTCTCCGCGCACCTAGCGCATTTTACTTTCTCTTCTACGTGCCTAGCACCACTACTGTACAAATAACTATGTAACACAGCGCTCACGCGCCCGGCCATACTCTGGCCAAAGATTGTCTAGATTCTCACCCTAACCCCATTCACCAGCAATTTTACAGCCATGGGATTAAATATTAAAGACATAGCGCTCAAGACCGGTATCGGTCGACGGGCTAAAAAGTTCTCGCATTGAGCCTACGGCTCAATGCATCGAACATGGGGATGGCATGGCATGGCATGGCATGCGGTCTCACATATTCGCTCCGGCTGCTCAACGGTCTACCAGTCCAGTCCAGCCCAGCCGACTCACTGCTAGCCCGTAGGGCTGTGTATTACAAAGGAGCAATTTGTCAACAAGGAAAGAGCGATTTGTCTCGCACTCGGTGTGTGCTTGCTCGCGACTTGTCCCGGCGCGACCCGGTTTACAACTACACCTGGCGCGACCAGTACCCCCCGAGTGCACCCAGCCCTGGTCCTCCTAGGAGTTTGACCACTAGTGCTAGCTCCTGTCTCTTCCTCTCCTCCCCTGTCTTTCCATCTAATCTTTTCTCATTTCTTCTTTCTTTCATCTACACAATATGGATACCCCCGGTGGACCGAGTAGCTGGGGCCCATATGTGAACTTTAACCTTCCGATGAAAATTGAATTTCTTGATTCTGACCCCTGTCTCACTGACAATTATCTGGTCATTCCCCCCCCCCCTTTCAGAACCCACCCCAACGAACATGAAATGGCTCAGACAGCGCATAGCCGCTACTTTCCGTTCCTCTACAAAATTAATTAATAGAATTGATGAAAATGTTGACTCCCACGTAATCTTCGTCCTCCCCCGAGCCCAGGACTCCCTACCTGTCCTCTCCAACCGCCTAGCTGATAAAGGTATTCGTTTTTCCCCCGCCGACAAACTACCGGGATGGCAAGAACTGATGGAGGCAGTCCTCGACTCGGAAGACGAAGAAGAAGAAGACATTGCAGTGGATGACCCACCCCCGTATGAGCATCCATTCCACTATACTAAGAAGAACACCTCTTACCCCATAAACCCTAAAAACAGCTTTCTCATTATCCCACTTACTAACCCTGGACCCATACCCGCTATCAGAAAAGCCGTCATTGAAGCTATAGAGCCGATCCTGAGCAGTCACATAGCCGTCATCGAGGAGACGCACAATAATCACCTCCTCATCACCCCACTTAACAACATATTCATCCCTGCCATCCTCAAGAAACTCATATCTGCAGACATCCCATCTCCGATTCTAATCAGTCCAGTTATTATGTCATCCCAACAAATAACTGCCAATAGCAGCCACCAGACGCCTACCACCTAAGACACCGAAATTCAATCCAACCCCACTTCTGTCAGCTTACAACTGGATATCCAAGATCAAGAAATTCAAACCGACCCTTTCATACCTTCCGACCCTGACAGCCAGACTCCCCCCACTCCTCCCCCATCACCAAGAACCGACTCTAACCAAGAACCAGAGCAAACTTCACTTAACTTCACCAGCAGTGCCACTCAGACACGCCGGAAAAGAAGAAGAAGAAGTCGACGTACGCCCGTTCAGAAGACTACTTCGAACCCTGAACCAGTCACTCACCGTACCCCCCCCCCCTCCATCCCCCGCCCCTCCCTCGTCGTGCAGTGTTTTAACTGTCTCCAGCTGCACCATACAGCTGGATCTTGCACCAACTCCACCAGGTGCAATCGGTGCGGCGGCCCCCACCGCCACACGGAATGTCAGGAACCGCGCGACCAGCCGAGGTGCGCAAACTGTGATGGAAAGCATGCGGCGTCGTTCCCCGGGTGCCCGTACATCAAGAGAGCCATCAAGTCGCACTACAAGGACTCCAGGCACCTGCACCGACCAAGATCTCCACCACCACATCTCAACCACTCCAATCTACCGCCGTGCCACTCACTACCCATTCCAACCAACCAGGACACCTCTCCAATAATCCAGCTACTTCTCAGTCTTCTTTCATCTCATGTGTCACCTCAAATTTCCCGCCAAGTTCCCTTCATGCCCTCCCGGCAGCTAATAATCCCGTAACCAGCTCACCCTGCAAAATCGCCTTTGTCCTCACTACTTGCCTTCTTCTCCTGAAATTTACATTACATCAACATCTACCATCTCCCACCTTGCCAACTAGCACTAGCTAAATTTGATAACTAACAGTGCAGCGATGAGGGGTTTTCTTTTCTGACAGGTGAACTTGTTTTCGCCTCGACAGAGCCGATTTTCCCCCGCTAGTGTATCGTGCTGGTGCTGATGTGAGTTTTCACATGCCGCTGAAACCGACGAGTAGAGTGGCCTAGTGTTCGCCACGGGACTCTCGTGTATGTGCAATCAACAACAACAACAACAACAACAAAAAAGATTGTACGCTAAGTGGTTTAACACTTAAAGACGGAACATTGCTGCCTACTGGCCATGGGTACGTATTGCAAGGCGCAAGTATAGGCTCTTGCACGACCGTAGGTCGGTAATGTCTTTGAGGTTGAGCCAGAGGTACTCATGAAGCCTGTGGTAATGTGATGGGGAGGGCCCACGTAAAATAAACGGTGGTTGGTTCGCGTGGATGTTGACGGGGTGGAAGGAGTACCTTTGGCTGTAGGGCTGTTTAGTCTTATGTAAAAAAAAAATTAAAAAAATAAAAGCATCACTGGGGTATGTGTTTAATTGGCTGTACAGTTGAAGGTGTGACGTAAAACTACCTCTGTCTATAATATTTATCCATTTACACAGGTGAAAAGTTATTTGTTGTCTAATGGCAACGGCATGCAGTAGAGGGTTAAACAACGGTGCCATCTAGCGGCTGGTGAGCACACAACGCAATAGAGCCAAAATAAAGACAGTTAAAGCAAAAATTCAGGTTCTTACTGACTTGCCCTCGTATTAGCAGCAAGAGGAGCACGTGTTTCACAAGTTAGAGAAGTGAAATGAATAAAATAACTAATTATCTTGTACCGGTGCGCAATGAAAGAAAGAATGACGATTCTTTTGAAGTATCTCCTGAACCTCTCAGCAGTGAATCAATTGAATGTGAAGAAAACATCGCAAGTGCCGATAGATTTACTGCACGAGAAACAGTTCTAACCACGATGGACCCGATTGTTAAACATTTACTCAAAAAAATGAGTTCTTCTAGAGAAGCTAGTGGCTTGATGCAAAAATAAAATTCTAGGTTATAAGGTGTGTCAAGATTTTGCAAATTTAGGACCAAAAAAAGAGATGGAAGTGAACATTTCTTCAGAGTGAGGCAGTAGTCAGTACCGAGTGTGGCACTAGAGGTCCTTTATATCTCTTTAAAGAAACAGCTACGTGAACCAGATTTGAACCCACGACTTTGGAATCTCGATACTAACATTCTAGCACTCATCTAAATTTCACCATTTCCTGGTGAAGCGGAAATCTTTATCGCCTCAACTGCTGCAGGCAGCCTCCTCCTTCTCTCGTTTTAATATGAACTAGGAAGTCTTTGTTTACCGACTTGACCTAGCATTGTGTCGTGTTCTATACTGATCGTAATCTCGTGTTTCTGTCTCCTTACTTCCTTGTTAGTGTAGAGCGTGTGAAGTATAGCGTGATCTCCCTGTGTGTGTGAATATGGCGTATGCACCAGTGTCCTCTCCCATTGTTTCACCTAGCACAACGAGTGAACCTACAACAGGTAAATATACGATAGCATCTGCATCGAGACAATGTTGCATCTCTTAGGAACATAACATGTGCTACTCTCATGAAATGTGTAGGTTAGATCACACCATCGAGTCTTCTAAAGGTTAATATAATACCAGGACGAAGAGAACTGACTAGTATGACGACAGGTACGGCGTGGGTGTTTTAGAGATGGGGAGGTTCTGAACGAGTGATTCATAATGAAAGAATCATTGCACTGGCTGGTTAATAAATAATAATAATTTCTTATAACATAGTAGGATTAGATCATAGCTAAGTATTAGATTAATTAAAACATTTAATTGATACCTTAAGATATTAAACTGTAGATAATTTAGTGTATATTTAACTCTTCATGTAGGTGTATGTATGGTCGGACAGAATAGCAGGCTTCATAGCCTGAGTCCCGCCATATAAAACAAGACAATAAATAAATAAATAAATAAATAAATAAATAAATAAATAAATAAATAAATAAATAAATAAAAACCATGGTTAAGTGAACGAAATGAATCGACTCATTTGTGAATCGAAAGCTGAATCGAGAGATGGCAGCCGCAACTCGTTCCTTGGTTCCTCGTTCGTTCTGATTCATATCCCCAAATCGGGCATCCACCATTTTTGAATCAATTACAACTTGTAAAAGACGACTATGTTATTTTTTATTTAACCTGAACTGAAAGTCCGGTTCACAGGTCAAATATTCCTGACCTAACCTTGCAGGAAAAAAAAAATATATTTTTTTTAAATAAGAAATTATCACGTTTCAAGTCGCACACTTCACGGAACTGTAATATACACTCAACTTCCAGCTCGTTGCGAAATGTTAGGTTAAGTTCACTTCAAGGTTCCCGTTCCCGTTCTCGTTCTCGTGAACTACTCTGAACTAACGTGTGGAACATGGCCACAAAAATGTTCATATCTACTATACATTTCAAATTCGATTGTCGTATAGTTTTGAATGATAGCTACTTAAATTTAGAAAGGATTAGTCGGACAGTTGAGTAGCATTTTTCGACTGAAACCTCTAAAAAGAATATTACTCTTGTTAAAATGCTAGCAGTTACCTTGAACATTTAACTTCTTGTAACTTGTAAACCTGTAAAGCAGTAGCAGTTATAAAGAACATAACGGAATGATTCATCTGAGTCCATGGTTTCGCTTTCGGCTCTCCGTCATGTGGTAATCGAATGAACGAATCATTTTACTGAATCGTTTCAAATGAATTGGTTCTTCTAAATGAATCATATTCCCCATCTCTAACTGGATCCCTCGCTGCGAGAGTGACGCATCAAGTCGGCCGTGCCTGCAGGCATGGCGTGAATGTTCGCCGCGTGCAGCCATCATGAACGTCTTTCTTGGTCTTTCACGAGGCCGTTGCCCTGGTATTTCACCTTCCAAAATTTCCATCAACACATTTCTATGTCGAAGCCTATGACCTATCCAAGAAAGTTGTCTCTCAACAGCTGTCTCTTCTCTTGGACAGTGTTCAATACATCAGTGTTAAACTTCTCCACCCAACTTACCCGTTACAGCCGACGCCAACACCACATCTCAAAGGCTTCTAGCATCTTAATAATCACTCTTGATATACGTCCAGCTCTCAGGAAAATACAGCGCAAAAGACAAAGCATAAGATTTTATTTTTATTTTATGTACGATGAGGGACATTGTTTTCTGACATGGAAGGGACTGTTTATTTCTAAAGGCTTGCTTTGCTGCTGCTCTTCGTGTTTTTATTTCGGTGTGACACTGAAGGTTTTCTGTTATGATCTGGCCAAGGTATTTGAACTGTGCTGCTTGTTGTACAGGCTCATCACTGATCATCACGTGCAATGGACGCGGATTCCTACTAAAAATAAAACCTATTAAACATAATTTTTTTTAAATCTTACAACAAAGAATACTAAAAAAAAAGTACTCCCTTTGTTCATATAACATGATAATATATATATTCCATTACTATACTTTTGCCTGTTGCCTTTGCTTGCAAGACGTAATGTTTACACTGCACTATGTCTTCTGGTGTGGGCTAGAGCAAATTTGTTACTTTCATTCACCTGTCTCAGTCCTATCCCTGACTTTGATAACGTGAGAGTGATCGACGTATGAGAGATGTTAGTAATGTCATTCCTTATGCATGAATGGTGTGAAAATGTTGCTCATAAGGTTGGTTGGTGTGCGTGCATTTCAGTGGGCTTGCCAGACGGATATGTAATAGCAACTTCTGGCTCAGTGAGGGAAAGCAACTAGAAACTATCTCATTCCTCATTTCCCTAGTACGTCTCTTCAGTGACACTTGGACCACCTATGGCGGCTGATGGTGGAACTGTTTAGGTCCAAACCAGCCTCCGCGCTGAGAACTCAACATACAACTAGAGTATGGTTCCACTGTATGGGACCCTCACCAGGATTACCTGATTCAAGAACTGGAAAAAATCCAAAGAAAAGCAGCTCGATTTGTTCTGGGTGATTTTCGACAAAAGAGTAGCGTTACAAAAATGTTGCAAAGTATGGGTTGAGAAGAAATGAGAGAAAGAAGACGAGCTGCTCGACTAAGTGGTATGTTCCGAGCTGTCAGCGGAGAGATGCCGCGGAATGACATTACTAGACGAATAAGTTTGAGTGGCGTTTATAAAAGTAGGAAAGATCACAATATGAAGATAAAGTTGGAATTCAAGAGGACAAACTGGGGCAAATATTAATTTATAGGAAGGGGAGTTAGGGATTGGAATAACTTACCAAGGGAGACGTTTACTAAATTTCCAATTTCTTTGAAATCATTTAGGAAAGGGCTGGGAAAACAACAGATAGGGAATCTGCCACCTGGGCGACTGCCCTAAATGCAGATCAGAATTGATTGATTGATTGATTGATTGATTGATTGATTGATTGATTGATTGATTGATTGATTGATTGATTGATTGATTGATTGATTGATTGATTGATTGATTGATTGATTGATTGATTGATTGATTGATTGATTGATCATACACTTCTACCTGCTGTAATTAAATAAATTATTCATACGTTTAACAGTTTATTCAAAGAGGGCCCGAATTTTTATTTTGACAGGTGGGCCCATATTATATTCGTAATGTCCCTTCACCTAGGCGACAGCGTCCTAGATGCAGATCATTGATGAGTGATTGATTGTCATAAATGCCAATACCTGAAATAATCTAGCATTGGCTGATTTTATTGATCAGTGCTTCTTTCCGCTCCCTGTCCCAGAAAACAGTAAAATGACACTGAAGATCATCAACGGATACGCTCTGCTAGGTATAACATCCAAGTTATTGTATGACCGAAACCTCTGGGAAGACAAAAGACGTCTTGAGACAGAATGTGAGCAAGGAGCATAAGTTGAGCTGGGAACTGAGAAGAGCAAGCTTTTGTCCTTTCTGTCTGCGAGGACAAGAGGAGGCGAGGGCAAAAGGAAACTCAGCTATTTTTCCAACCAAGTCCCGCAATTAACTGTCTAAACACAAGAGCAGACATGAACAAAGGGCAAAGAAAACAAAGGGAAAGGAAAGGGAAGCCTCCAACAGCCACAAATCTCACCAACGTTGCCTTCAAACAAGTAAGGGTAGAAGGAGAAAAGGCAGTCGACTGGAATATATAACAGCTGTTAACAACACCTTTATAATTTGCTGAATTCAGCGTGTTATCGGATGTCGCAACCTGCGGAATGAGCAATTTACCACCGTTCCGTCAAGCTACGTAAATTGTATGCCAGCTGACACTTCCCACCATAATTTGCTCAAATTATGTGTAACTTAATACATTACTGCAAGAGAGGTTGCCTAATTTCCATCAAAGGAGAAGATATTTGTTCTTGCCATTTAGACAACAGAAATGTTCGGTTAACAGTATTGTATATCGCTATGGTAAACCTTCTTCGGTAGAGTTTGCTTGCTTGTTGTTTAAAGGGGCCTAACATCTAAGGTAGAGTTTAAACCAGCTACTGTGCCCGTGCTTCGCTATGGAATTTCATACGGGTTTCTATGTAAAGTACTCTTCACGTTGTGAGTGATATTTATTAAATTGCACGGTGCTTAGCGTTCCCCGGGAAACAAACTGGTAAGGGCGCCTTTCTCATGGAAATTCCTGGTTTGAGAGTCTTAATGACAATGGGAGGCCCCTTGCCTACTGCCTGACACAATCGAGTAGGGGAGTTTTCATTATAATAGGAGGTTTCCAGCCTACTGCCAGTCACTACAGAGCCGGGGAGTTTTTATTTACAATGGCATGCCATTTGGCCTACTGCCACTCTCAATCGAGTTGAGTTTTTACTACACTGGAAGGCTTCTTGTTTAATGACAGTCAAAATCGAGTTGAGGAAACATCATTAAAATGACTGCTATCTTGTGCAATTCAAGCTGAACTTGGTTAGTAGTTTGAGAAGTGAAGAAACGACTCTAGTTCCTCTGCTATTGTACAAAATGTCTCCGTCGTGGACATTCCTGCTGCTACTTACTTCCAGCCTTGCGCTGCTGAAGACAAACTGATATATACACCACAGTAAGACTTACAAGTTAACTAGACTCCAGACTGCGACTTCACACTGCTATATACACCACAGTAAGACTTACAAGCTAACTAGAATCCAGACTGCAACTTCACACTGCTATATACACCACAGTAAGGCTTACAAGCTAACTAGACTCCAGACTGCGACTTCACACTGCTATATACACCACAGTAAGACTTACAAGCTAACTAGACTCCAGACTGCAACTTCACGCTGCTATATACACCACAGTAAGACTTACAAATTAACTAGACTCCAGACTGAGACTTCACACTGCTATATACACCACAGTAAGACTTACAAGCTAACTAGACTCCAGACTGCGACTTCACTTTCTTAGAAATGAAATGGCATATGGCTTTTAATTCGAGGACAAGTTCGGCTCGCTAGGGGCAAGTGTTTTGATTTGACTCCCGTAGGCGACCTGCGCGTCGTGATGAGGATGAAATGATGATCAAGACGACATTGCGAAATTAACCAATGATGATTAAAATTTCCGACCTTGCCTGGAATCGAACCCGGGGCCCCTGTGACCAAAGACCAGCACTCTGACCATTTAGCCATGGAATAGGACACTTTCTTAGAGAACAACATCTACACTTCAGTTTCCCAGAAACTAATATCACTCCCAACTGTATACTCCTAATCAGTTTCCAAATCCTCCAATTATAATAGGCATTAATTACTATGAAAAAAATGATTACATATGCGTGAGCTGTAACGATTACCTTGTAAATTTTGTCATCACCAATCAAATACCCAGGCTCTCCTAGCTCTGCCCGGATTAGCAAGCTGGATCATTTCTTGGTAAGATGATTGGCCTACTTCTTATCGGAGGCAATAGTGACGCGCTTAGTTCACCAGAAACGACAAAATATCGATACTCCATCGCGTGATGTAGATATTTAGAAACAAGATGATCACCTCCAGAGACTTGAATATTCAATAAATAAATAAATAAATATATAGTGTCTTTTCAGCTTAGAAGTACAATGTGGACCACGCTAACTTCTGAAAACATCATACAGTTGGCCATCTTACCCAACTTATAAGGGAGGGTCGCAAAGCTGTGAACATGAATCCAACGAAACTTTCAGAATACCATTAAGGTAGTCGGGATTTTGGAGGCAGAAAGAAGTTCATTCGGCACTCCTTGTCGAAAGATGTCGACATGTAAAAGATCTCTGTTGACACATTTGGTGTTCACCCGAAAAAAATTAAAACAGCCATAGATCGCACAAGAGACCCGGTTTTGTCTCCCATCTGGTAGAGTGGAGTGTAACGTTGAAATTGACCTTCAGGCAGCCTAAAAGGCGTCAAATTAAAATGCCTGCACAACAAGATAGCTGAGGCCGTCCGATTATTATTATTATTATTATTATTATTATTATTATTATTATTATTATTATTATTATTAACGTAACACGCTATTGATGGCGCTTATTCCGTCGGATGGAGACGTTAAACCTTGAGCAGACCCCTTGGTGCTCTTCGACAGGAGTAGGCTATGTACCGGCACCGAGGTTTCACCCTCTCCCTTCCTACTATCATCACGCCATTCATTTCATGTCATTAACTCGAAAGCACGGAAGTACTCATCTACTGCATGGACATGAGCTTCCAGTACAGAGACTGAAATCTAGGAAGAGCTTCCTACGAACATCTCAGGAACTTATAGTACCAGCTGAGAAGGCAAGGATACAGCTATGGAAGACGAAGATCCCCCAAGGCTCTGAGCAGATAGCGATTGAGGAACGTTTGCCACCCGGTTGCAATGAGAGCTGGACAATCTGGAAATCTCTCAATAGGTTGAGATCAGGAGTGGGAAGGTCCAAAGTTAATTTGGCAAGATGGGGCTTCATCAATGGCGACAACACCAAGTGTGACTGCGGAGAAGATCAAACCATCCAGCATATGCTTCAGTGTCCGCTGTGTCCATCTTTGTGCACGCAAGATGACCTGTATCGAGCTACGAAGAGAGGACTCGAAGTAGCGTTGTATTGGTCCAAGATTACTTAAATGTTACATGAAATTATTGTAACTGTTTTCTTTTTTTTTTTTGATGTATCTGACACGAGAATAATAATAATAATAATAATAATAATAATAATAATAATAATAATAATAATAATAATAATAATTAACTCCTCTGGTTATCTGGCCATAAAAACCCGCCACGACAGATTCATCCTACCTCATACCCGACCCCGTAGAAAAACGGGATAAAGGTTTTGACAAACATTATTATTATTATTATTATTATTATTATTATTATTATTATTATTATTATTATTATTATTATTATTATTATTATTATTATTATTATTATCTAAGCTAATCAAGTAAATTATGTATGTGGTAAAATAATCAGTTCTTCCATTTGATATCATGTACTTTTTATCTTGGTTCTGCTTCGTAAAAGGAATATAAATCTCATGAGATCTTCATACAATTTTTCACCGTGGATGTATTCTGACGATGACATAGACGACGTCTGATGGGTGAAATTAATTTAAAGTTAACGTGTCTTTCTGCGGCAGTATATTGCCTGAGAGAGAGAGAAGAGTAAAGGATGAAAGTTTTAACCTTGTCAGAAAGGGTGCTTTCGGGCAGAAACCCAGCAATAGAAACCGTGAACAAAGAAAGAGAGACTAGGCAAATTAAGAGGAGAAAAATATTGAGAAAATCAGGAGTACAGAGTGAAGTAAGGGTATTTCTTGGTCTTTGTTGACGAAAAAGTTATTTCTGCACGGAAGCTCCTTTTTTCCTTTCTTTCCTTTTTCGTTCTTTTTCTTCCTTCACGTACGAAATATTTACAGTGGCGTGAATTCTAGAGAAGGAGGGATCTAGCCACAGTCCATTTTTCTTCTAGTCTTTGCTTGTTTTCTCTTATTTTCGCTTTCGTTTTATTCTTTAGTAAGGGATTTAGACGTCAAATCCAGCTTTAATGAAAATAGCCGGAGCGGAAATAAGGAGAGTCAAGCCAGGGACCTTGAAACCACCACAGATCACGAACCTAGGCAGCGAGAAATATTTCTCAAATGAGATGATACGGTATATTGGACCATACAAACTTTCACCAGCACAGTAATGGACAAGTGTACGAAGCCTGCTAAACCCCATGTGGGTGGGGGACGCAGATGAAGAATACACCCGCGGTATCTCCTGCCTGTCGTGCGAGGCGACTTTAAAATATTACCCAAACATTGTCTAGAACATCTATTTTTGTGATCATTGTCTCTGAAATATTGTGTTTTTCGTTGCTGCTTTGTAACCGTCTAATCTGATTTAAATATTTTTTTAAAAAATCTTATAATGTGGTGGCAGTATAATTTTATGACCCGTGCGTGTTTGTCCATGCTGCTACGGACATGCATGTAATATAGTGTTGAGTCTTTTAAAGTTCTCATTAAGAGGCTGACCTAGTCAGCATTATACTGTAGTTTGTGTTACCTCGTCGCGTCTTAGCGTGACAAATGGTCTTCGCGCGTGCTCCGGAGCTGAACTGTGAAGCCTTGAGTTGGGAAATACGAACCCGACGACGTGAGATTACGAGCAAACAGAATTGCCTTATTGGCTCTTAATAACCAGCAAATATGCACAGTGGCTGCCGTTCCCTGTGACATTGTGGCTTCTTAACTAATTAACTTTAATTGTACCACCACTGTAAGATGAAAAGTAACATACATATGTTCTTTTGAAATGATAAATTGATTGCCTCGAAGGACTCGAAACTTTGTGGAAGGCTGACGATTTTGATTATTATTATTATTATTATTATTATTATTATTATTATTATTATTATTATTATTGCGTCATGCCAATTCATGGAATGCGTTGGAACTTGTTCTTTGGCTTGATGACTTTCGCTTTCCTATTCTTCCAAAATCTATCCAGTATTCGGGAGAGAGTGGGTTCGAACCCCACTACCGGCAGCCCTGAAGATGGTTTTCCGTGGTTTCCCATTTTCACACCAGGCAAATGCTGGGGCTGTACCTTAATTAAGACCACGGCCGCTTCCTTCCTATTCGTAGGCCTTTCCTGTCCCATCGTCGCCATAATACCTATCTGTGTCGGTGCGACGTAAAACAAATAGCAAAAAAAAATCTTCCAAAATCTCTCAATGAACTCACTGTGTTGTCTCTTATTATTATTATTATTATTATTATTATTATTATTATTATTATTATTATTATTATTATTATTGCGTCATGCCCATTCATGGAATGCGCTGGAACTTGTTCTTTGGCTTGATGACTTTCGCCTTCCTAATCTTCCAAAATCTCTCAATGAACTCACTGTCTTGTCTCTTTCGATCTTCTGACCACTTTGTAGCAGTCCTGCTGCTAGTTTTGACCACAAATGTGTGTTTATTTACTGAGGCCCTCAAGACTTGGCGATTTTTCATGATGTCTTCCCTGATGTTTAATTCATTCAGGTCCCCTCTTGTTTCTTCCAGCTAATTTATTTTCCTGTTTTGGGAATTTATTAGACTGTATAACTTTTTTGTGAGTCTATTATTATCCATGCTAAAAATGTGTCCAAAAAATTCAAACATCTCCTCCATACAGTATTGATGAAACTGTCTGCATAACTATAGAGGTCTGCAGTTTGCCTTTTGATTCTAATTCTATTTTGTTCTATAGGGCCGGAAATTTGTCTAAGAATTTTACGTTCTTGTTTTTCAATATCTGAAATTTTAGAATGACCTAAAGTTAAGGTTTCTGATACATATGGAGCTTCCGGTAGAATTACTGTTACCGAGCTCGATAGCTGCAGTCGCTTAAGTGCGGCCAGTATCCAGTATTCGGGTGATAGTGGGTTCGAACCCCACTGTCGGCAGCCCTGAATATGGTTTTCCGTGGTTTCCCATTTTCACACCAGGCACACCTTAGTTAAGGCCACGGCCGCTTCCTTCCCACTCCTAGCACTTTGCTGTCCCATCGTCGCAATAAGACCTATCTGTGTGTGTCGCTGCGACGTAAAGCAACTTGCAAAAAAAAAAAAAAAAAAAAAAGAATTACTGTTTTGAAATGTTTCAATTTAGCATTACGTGACGTTATTATTTCTTCGATTTTCGCCCTACTTTGGACTACGGTAAACAACTGACTTGCTGGTTAGATTTTTTTTCCTGCCGGGCTGAGTGGCTCAGACGGTTAAGGCGCTGGCCTTCTGACCCCAACTTGGCAGGTTCGATCCTGGCTCAGTCCGGTGGTATTTGAAGGTGCTCAAATACGTCAGCTTCGTGTCGGTAGATTTACTGGCACGTAAAAGAACTCCTGCGGGACTAAATTCCGGCACCTCGGCGTCTCCAAAAATCGCTATGGCTCCTCTTCCTCCCCTCTGAACACATGTTCTTGGACTTTTTATTATGTTTTTCCTGGAACCCCTTGAATGTATCAATTTTAGCTCGAAACATATTACTTTTGGATTGATGCCAACTTCCTCCATGTCTTTTCTTGTTTCTTCTACCCATTTAGTGGATGCTTTTAATGTGATGATGTAGTTAAAGATTTTACAGACTCCGTGGCTCAGGCGGCAGCGCGCTGGACTCCCACCGCTTGGTTCCGTGGTTCAAATCCCGGTCACTCAATGTGAGATTTGTGCTGGACAAAGCGGAAGCGGGACAGGTTTTTTCTCCGGGTACTCCGGGTTTTCCCTGTCATCTTTCATTCCAGCAACACTCTCCAATATCATTTCATTTCACCTTTCATTCATTAATCATTGCATCAGAGGAGTGCGACAGGCTTCGGCAGCCGGCACAATTCCTATCCTCGCCGCTAGATGGGGCCTTAATTGATTCCATTCCTGACAGGAAACAGGCTGCGGATTTTCATTTTCATTTTTTTCGTAGTTAAATTTGTTTTTTGTTAGCCGACTCTCGTTCATTCTTGTGAGGTGCCCATTAAACTTCAGTCTCCTCTTACGTATGGTGTCTATGATCTTCTCTGTCTGTCTCTTCGACTCCATGGCTAAATTTTTAGCGTGCTGGCCTTTTGATCACAGGGGTCCCGGGTTCGATTACCGGCAGGGTCGGGAATTTTAACCATAATTAGTTTAATTTCGCTGGCACGGGGGCTGGGTGTATGTGTCGTCTTCATCACCATTTCATCCTTATCACGACGCGCAGGTCGCCTACGGGAATCAATTCAAAAGACCTGCACCTGGCGAGCCGAACTTGTCCTCGGACACTCCCGGCATTAAAACCCATGCGCCATTTCATTTTTTCTGTCTGTTTAGATCTTCATTTCTCCTCTTCCTCCATGTACCGTCCTTTCTTTTTTCGGGTCCTAAGATCTTTCTCAAGATTTTTCTTTCTCTTCTAGCTAATCCACCTCCTCTTTCTGATTCAGTATCAGACATTCTGAACTGTAAAGTCCCTCTGGCAGGATAACCATGAAATAGTGTCTGATCTTTGCTATGTAAGACATCGTTCTTTTATTGTATCTATGCGCTAACTCCATCTTTCTGCCCCTTCCCTGATTTGCTTATTTATTAAGCCCATTCGGCTGGATCCATTCGCTAAGATATTTAAATTCATCTGACCTTTTGTCTTTCGCATACTTTTCGTAATTATGTTTGTATTTTATGGAGATCCTGAGTCCTGCTTTCTCTGCAACTTCATGTAATTTTTCAAGCATTATTTGGGCTTATTCTTTATGTCCTGCTAATAATGCCATTTTATTATTATTATTATTATTATTATTATTATTATTATTATTATTACGAGTCAAAGAGTTAAAGATTCATTTAAAACTTTAAAATAAAGGTTATATTTCTTTTCAGAAAATTAAATATTAACAAAATATATTTTCAGGTACAAAATGCCAATTTAGACACAAGAACAGAAAACCCAAGGTCCAAATTTACAAGTTTCCAGAAAAACCAAACCAAACCCCATGGTACTACAGCCCTTGAAGGGCCTTGGCCTACCAAGCGACCGCTGCTCAGCCCGAAGGCCTGCAGATTACCAGGTGTCGTGTGGTCAGCACGACGAATCATCTCCGCCGTTATTCTTGGCTTTATAGACCGGGGCCGCTATCTCACCGTCAGATAGCTCCTCAATTCTAATCACGTGGACCTCGAACCAGCCCACAGGTCCAGGTAAAAATCCCTGACCTGGCCGGGAATCGAACCCGGGGCCTCCAGGTAAGAGGCAGGGACGCTACCCCTACACCACGGGGTCGGCACAAGTTTCCAGAATCGCTAATTTTGCGTTTAGATTGATAAGGAGAGAAATCTCTCAAAACACAATTTTCAAAATCACTTTGCTCCAACGGTTACAAATCCGGCCTTCCAAAGGCTCCACTCAATAGTACACAGAAATCTATTACCGAACTTCACAAGAGCTTACATGCTCTACAACTTTTACCAAGGAGACTGCGCTCCCAAACTCTTATAGCCTACTCAAGGCAACTTAGCACAATACCTTTCAATTTATGGTCTCTCTAGGCACAACCTACAATTTACAATAAGATTACACAGGGGTATCTAGTCACCATCCTACTTGGCCTTCGTGAAAGGGAAGAGCATGTTATATTACTGTGCCAAACTCCAAAATGCATGGAGGCGTACACTTGCGCTCCTTGACAACCACGTTTAAAACCCTACTTGATTTCGCGGCCCGATAATAATTTCGTGTGGCTATTCCCAAACTACTGAGGTGACTAGAAGGACAAGTTAATAAATGACTTACAGTTGGAAAACAGTAACAAAATCACAGTCACCTCAAGATAAATTGAAGGGGAATTCGAGAGGGTAACGCACTCTCTATCCCCGATTTACAGTTTAAGTCTTTATGAAATTTTACAGGAGAAAGAAGAAAGTTTACATTTTAGAAAACAGGCGGTTAGATAGTGAAAGATTAGAACCTTCCCCTCGGGTCAGTTTGCGGAGATGGCTACAGAGATAGAAACTAGTGGTCATTACTTCGGCTGATGTTCTGCCTGCCGAAGAATGAGGAACCCCGCCTCCTCTCTTAACACACATACACACTCAGTAATTCGACGATCTATAAGACAAGTTGACTTGAAAAAGCCACAGCTTTTATACCCGAGAGGAGGGTTCGAGAAGACTCTGGACTAAATCCGGATACACCCTCTCATTTTATTGGATAATCAGAAAATTACAAGAAACTTATGATTGGCTGAGAAATAATTACAGGAAATTTACCATTGGCCAGGACTCAAAAGCTGGCGGGATGAGAAGAAAGTGTTGCAAACCTTGAAGTATCACAAATAATGAAAGTCAACTCAGTTGAGCAAACCTACGAACACAAAACTTCTCTAAATTTCTAATTATCCCACTTTGCGCCAGAGTGCATGATCTCAGTTTTTAGTAGAGACATCTATGGAGACAAGTGCGAACTAGTATTACACCAAAACAAAACAAAGAAATCCAGTCAGTTCAGGAATCTTTGAAATAACATATTCCTCAGTTATTTAGTAGTGACATCTTCTGATCAATGTCCCAACTCCTTGCACAAGTTGTTTCAAGATTTGTTCGATAGATAGCGTTCCTTAAGGCGCTTCTTTTAAATGTGCGGAGTTGAGGTGTACCTCTCGGTACAATTATTATTGTTTTGTTTGTTTGTTTGTTTGTTTGTTTGTTTGTTTGTTTGTTTGTTTGTTTGTTTGTTTGTTTGTTTGTTTGTTTGTTTGTATCGGCTTACTAAAGACCACGTTATTCCACATGTCTTCTCTGGACTTTGATCTTTGTCCAATGCTCCTTCATTCGTTGCTGGTGTTGCTCTTTTCATGGTCCATATATTTCCCGTCTTCGGGTTTGGCCTTTCTTGAAAACCCTGGTGGTCTTTTAGTTGCCTCCTAAGTGGGTTGCATTCTTTTATATCTTCATACGTGATCCCCATCTCTGGTAGGTCCCTTTCCACCTTCTTGAACCAAGTTGGCTGGGTCTTCTTATCTTTAAAATAGGTAAAGATCTGGTTCGATAATTGTGTTGCTTTCATTCTCAGCAAGTGGCCATAAAATGTAGTCCTCCTCCTCCGCATGACATCAGGTATCTTCTGGACATACTGTAAATATACAGCTCATGGTCATGCCGATTTATCCATTCATCTTTGTCTTTAATTGAGCCTAGAATTTTCTTTAAAATCTTTCTTTCTTTAATTTCCAATTTTTCTATCAGGCCTTCCTTTATCATAGGTAGCAATTCCGCTGCATGCATTCAAGAATATGGACTTTTTATTGTAAAAGTCTTTGGTTAGTTGATCAGCCATTTCCATTTTATTCATGCGCGACGCAAGAGCCTCTTCTTCAGAGATATTTGTTCTATCCACTCACCAAGATATTTAAACATCTCTCCGTTTTATATATTATCATTATTATTATTCCACCTGGTTGCCATGATCATTAAGGCGCCAACAAGTATATATGGTCTGACACCCTGATTGGCTGGTTCGAGTCCCGGTGGTCGAGAAAATGCTCACGATCAGAATGTTGGCCGTCAGGGTAGGAGAGGTTGTGGTACACAATTCCTAATCACTAAATTGGGAGCCAAAAGCCTGGATTCCATTCCAAAACCGCTCCACAGTGTTCATATGGAGTGAGGGCATATGACGCTGTTGATGGTGATTCGTCCGTCGGATGGAGACGTTAAGCCTTGAGCAGAAAGGGCTTTTCTCTAATCTAAACGAAAGCCAGTCAAAGAGAGTGGAAACTCGTTTAAATCACGGCACCAATTGTACCTACGTACAATTTTCAGTCCACGCGAGATTGTCTACGCTAAATTGATGACTCTAATTGTAGATATAAACCAAGCCCAAAACATATCCATGTTAAAACAGACACAGAACTGCTGATTGTACTGTACGTATCGACATTGACACAATTCCTGCTTAATTAAAGATAAACTCCAAATGCAATTAAAATAGTCATAATTCAAGTTAATATATCTCAGGTCGTATCCGACGATTCGTTAATTCAGTTCAGTTAATTAAATTCCGAATGAAAGCCTTACCTCCCCTACACCTGAAAATGTGCCTTTGACGCTATCAAACTGGTTGTTGAGCAAGTAAATACAACGGGGTCCGCTTGTGTGGTGTAGTGGTTAGTGTGATTAGGAGGCACGGGTTCCATTCGCGACTCTGCCACGAAATTTGAAAAGTGGTACGAGGGCTGCAACGGGGTTCACTCAGCTTCGGGAGGTCAACTGAGCAGAGGGAGGCTCGATTCCCAGCTCAGCACTCCTCGAAGTTGTTTTCCCACTTCTCCTCCAGGCAAATGCCGGGATGGTACGTAACTTAAGACCACGGCCGCTTCCTTCCCTCTTCATTGCCTATCCCGAAAGGCAGCCTGAGCATAGCAGGTGAGGCTGCCTGGGCGAGGTGCTGCTCCTCCGCGTCAGTTGTATCCCCGACCAAATGTCTCACTCTCCAGGATAGTGCCCTCGAGGTGGTAGATGTGGGATCCCACGCTGAGTCCGGGGGGGGGGGAATAAACCAACCCTGGAGGGTAAATCGATTAAGTAAAGTAAATAAATAAATAAATAATAATAATAAAAATAAAACTTAATATATCTATGTACTTCAACAAGTTTAATGCTTGATTGTGCACAGTGCTGTAATGCTTTGTTATTTTTCTTGCCCATTGAGTTTCTGAAAATAGTATTCAAAACTAATCATCCGATGTACATTGATGATACTGTAGCTGGCCTCTAAATAGCGAATGTCATCACTAGTGAAGACGCGGGTATTTACTATCCAAGTTCAACAACACTGTAAATACAGTAACAAGTAGATATAGATTATGTCTTCAGATACACAATCTAAATAAATTTACTCCCGGTAAACATGATTGGATTGTTGATGAGATTATCAGATCATTCAAATGCAGGAAACATGCCACAGCTAATCCGCTATATTCGTTATTATATATTAGGAATGTTTCTAAACATTAACTGCGTAGAATACAAAAATATTTTGAGGTACGGGTAAACTTTTCATTGTACCCGGTCAGTATACGCAAACAGAACATAAATAACTAATTTCTTACAACACAAGTTATATTGAAAATTACCTAGATTATTGTACGCTGAAAGTAAAAAATTTATAAAACACTATTCCTTTAACGCTCAAATGAACTTTGACCGTCCATTGACCTTCACGGCCTGTGACGTCACCACAACGTTGCTGTCGCTGAAGCGCACACACTGCTCGCTCGCCCGCCCTCTTCTATATATACTGTGTGCTCGCGAGACGAAGAAACCCAGCCTGAGCACCTCTGTTGTACAGTGTGTCCCGTTCCCAACGGGCCCGGCCCGGGAGTCGACCTGCACATGCGCGCTCTGTGCGAAGTATTCATAACCTCATGCTGACTCACTGCATAGCCTCGAGGCGGCCAGTTATTCGAGTTTGTGTGTCGTGTGAAACCGTGAAGTGATACGTTTGTTGCAAGAGCACGTGTGGTTGAATTACAGTAGAATTAATTAGATTAATTCATTACGCCTTCGAAATTCCAGTGAAATGCACGCTTGAACAAAGAGATTTTATGTAGTAACAACCGAGTTATGTAGAGCGCTGTGCAGGCGATTTCAGGAGAGATTTCCCGAGGTTCCTGTTCCAGGTAGGAGAAACTGTTAGATGTCTCGTGAATAAATTATGAACAACGGGTTCACTTAATGCTGCAATTCCTTTACCGAAACGAAAGGTTCTATCGGGAGAAAAATCGGCGGCATTAACACATTATTCCTGCGATCTCCCACTAAATCTGTACAACGTGTTGTACAACAAGTCTTTTTCTCAAACTCGTCAGTATAAAGGGTTACTAAAATATTGAGGACTCTAATTTCAACATTGCCTGTATGAAAAGATTAATACTCATGATAAAGGATATTGGGTACGTAACTAAGCAATGAATGTAATAATATCGGACATAGAATACGCGGGACGTTATGAATATACCGCTCGGAACATGCATGCTGTTTCCCGGCCCCACTGGGAGTGGTACACGCTGTAGGTAAAGAATCTCGCAGTGCCTGCTTCCAGCTTCTTCGAAGGAGCTTCGCGACCTTCCTTATCGTATCCCTCAACAATTCGCCGTGCTGTTGTTTTTCTCGCTACTCTCTCTGGGCATATTGTTGCCTCTCTCTGGCCCCTGCCTTCGACCCACATTGTTATGAAGTAACACACGCGTAAATGTATATAATGTTACAGACTAATGGAAGATATTGGATATCGTGCCATTACCATTGGAAGAGTCCAGGAATGAAGCTATCGCGTTTTCAAAACGAAACATTTAGGGTAAATGTATTAATCGCGCTCCAGTTCACTACCTGTCGCCATGAAACAGGGTGGTAAGTGGTCATTGTCTGCATAGCAGAAATAATTCCATTTGATTCGCTCTGGCAGTTAATTGAGCCGCATGAGCTAGCAAATCATTCCATGTGTTATTATTATATTACTGAAACATAATGATGGAGTAACAACAAATTTAACATTTCAAATTGGTGGAAATTATGATCGTTTCGTTTACCAATTAATTAATGACAATTAGTAATCACCTCTATTGTGAAAATATAATTATTACTTGTTATGCGTTGAAATTATACAGCCATATTAATTCGACGTGAAGCCTGTTAGTAGCATAATGTTCGAACAGATTTGTTTTCTGTCATTGCCACACTATATGATTACAGTTTGTGATGCATCGGGATGTGAAAGATTCCCCTCACTAATTTAATGGAACCAAGGTCAGAAGAGGAAGAAGAAATTGGCTCTTTCCTCACGCATGCGTACTGGTCCTTTGACTGATGACAGCCCTCATAGCCAGGTTGCCAAAAGTTTAAAAAAATCCAACTACAGAATGCCCCAAAAGTCCGTTAACATTTGACAAGGCAATACTTCACGTACTAATAGAGGTAGAAAGGTAATAATCGCCACACATGATAAGCATGACATGGGGTGTTATTAACATAAAAATAAAGTACACAAAATGACCAACAGATGGTGCTAGACAGCAACACGTCAGGTAAAATTGGCCACACAAGCTTGACATGACATGGAGTTTTATTGACACCAACAACGAGTGCACAAACAGACCAACAGATGGCGCTGGACAGTAACACATCAATGATGCCGCATGAGACCCGTGTACGGTATAAAGGAGTTGTCGTGAGAGAGGGCGTTAGAAGCGCCTCCAGTCGTGGCATGTCTTGCTTGGCCTCCCTGGTCCCTCTACCTCAATCCGTGTGATTATTGGTAGTGGGGTTACCGGAATTCACAAGTCTACCGCGATCGTCCGACTTCATTAGGAATGCCAAAAGACAACATCCGGGGGCAATTTCTCACCACACCTACGGATATACTGTACAGTGCAGTTCACAACATTGTCTCTCGACTACAGGTACTGTTGATGACTGACGACCGACATGGTGAGCATGAGTTATAAAGAACATCAATTGTTATGCTAATTATTGCTTGTATCGTACGAAGCGCCATCTGTTTGTCATTTTGTGTACTTTATTTTGGTGTCAATGAAACCCCATGCCATGCCAATCGTGTGTGTCAGTTATTACCTCTCTACCTCCAATAGGCCTATTCTGTGAAGTCAAATGTCAACAGATTTCTGGGTTACCCTGTAAAACCTTCGTCAAAAACTAGAATCACGACTTTAACAACTATAATTAATTTTTATCCTAATTAATGTAAATAACTTTTAAAATTTAAACATTTTTCGAAATGGATTATATGCAAAAAAAAAAAACAAATAGAATTTTACTAGAAATAAATTGCATTGTAATTATCTTACAACCAAAATTAAAAATACTAGTGCATTAGGTAAATATTTACAGACATTGCATAAGCTTGCCCAAAATCTAAGGTCAACAAATCATCGTCGACATCTTATTGTTCTTCTACAGTTGCAGCTGCTAAAGTTGAAGTGTAGTGAAAGCTGTTTTGTATTTGTATGCATCTTTTCACCCTAATTTAGCAAAGCATTGGCGTAGGAAGTTCCAAGAGCTCGCGACGGCCACACTTGTATTTCTTTCTTTTTTAAAACACTCGTCGCAAAATTTTGTCTATAGTGTTTCAGTTTACTTGCGTTTCTAGTTACCACTGTAATACCAAACTGTTGGATAGACCACGCACTTTCAACTCGGACTAGCACTATCGATCATCACCCCCGCTTGAATTAATCAACATTACGGTTGATGATAGGTCTTGACTGTGGTGCAGTGCTATTCCACCAAATTCGGGGATTCACAGTCTCCCCTAACCGTGCCCTTTCTAATACACTCTCTCACGAAACTCTGATGCAGTGCAAGTCTACAAGGTTCTGGGGTTCACACTTTCCCCTTCCTCGCTCTTTCCCGATGTATATACGAGAGGCATCCAGCAATTAAGTTTACCTATCTTTTGGAAAAAAGGATAACTTAGTTACATGAAAAGCTTTATATGCAGACCATATAGCAATGTTGGAGCTATTTTTCGACATAATCACCACCAGAATTAAGACACTTGTCATATCGTGGGATCAACGTTTGTATGCCGGTGTCATAGAACATGAGAATGGAGCCAGCGTGTGACATTCATCCTCAGATCTTCGTCCATGTGAAAATTTTTGACAGGACAGGAATTTATTGAGGTGCAAGGAAAGATGAAAATCACTAGGAGCAAAATCAGGACTGTATGGTGGACGATCAAACACCTCCCAGCCAAACTCCTGCAGAACAGTTGCTGACCGCCGAGCCGTGTGTGGGCGAGCATTGCCATGGATCAGCACAACACCTGCGTTGAGTAATCCACGCCACTTGTTTCGTAGAACCTTTGTCACAGGTCGAACTTCTCAAATGGCAGGAGAAAGAATACGAGCCGCCATTTCGAGACACTGTTGCTGCGCTACTGACACCAGGCGGGACTTGTACGATTGTTACGTCATGGATCTCTCGCGCATGCTCGTATTTCCCTGCTAAATACGTTTACTTTACAAGAAAAAAATAGGGAAACTTAATTTCTGGATGACCTACGTGGTATAGCATAATTTCTATGTAAAACAATATTTTCATTCTCCAGTGTTCTCTCTCGTAGAAAGTATTTTTTTCTTAAAATAAAGGAAAAAGTAAACATTTATTTAAATAAAAAGAGAACTGCATTACAGCCAGATACAGTCTCTGAACATACTGGGTTTTCAGCTAGAAACTAAATGTCAATTTTACTAATTAAAGTGCGTAAAGAAGTAGAAAACAGATTTAGTTGGAAAACAATTAAGTTAAATTGGCAACACTGCTCAAAGCCCAAGAGCTGCTCGCACTTGCAACCCGTACATTGGATGCAGGCAGAAATATTGCTGGGAACGGAGCATTTATCTCCGCTTTCATTAGGTATAGCCTCATATTAGAGGACAGAATTTCCTTTAGAGAACTTCAAATAAGTACTGCGTTAATCGTAGAGCAGTGGTATTTATACGTCTGGAGTTCCGGACCATAACAGGAAAATGTGTTTTCTTCATAAGTAGAGGCCGGATATTAGGGCAGTAATAAGTTAGAATGTAAATGTACTGAAGCGAGTAACAAGTACACTCTAATCTGCACAACGTTTATGCTGAGAGCTTTGCATAAACATTAGGGGTTCCGCCCATCAGTACCCCTACAATATTTATGTTTTACTCTTGCTAGATTAAGAAAGAGTGGTCTAGACGACATTTCCAACTAAATTAGTTTACATTCTAACCCAGAGTTTCCCAAACATTTTGTCTCTGAGGCCCCTTGGGCATAGAACGTAATAGTGCATTCAGTAAACAAAAACATAAGTTTGTAATGATACCATGTTTGATTTTATTCCTATAATGAAAATGAAAATCCACAGCCTGCTTCCAGTCATTCGACCGGGTCAGGGATGGAATGAATGAAGCCCCCATCTAGCGGCGAGGATAGGAAACATGCCGGTTGCCGAAGCCTGTCGCACTCCTCTGGGACAATAATAAATGACTGGTAGATGAAATGAAATGTTATTGGACAGTGTTGCTGGAATGAAATATGACAGGTAAAACTGGAGTACCGGAGAAAAACCTGTCCCGCCTCCGCCTTGTCCAGCACAAATCTCATATAGAGTGACCGGGATTTGAACCACAGTATCCAGCGGTGAGAGGCCGGCGCGCTGCCACCTGAGCCACGGAGGCTTCTTTATTCCTAAAATATTTAGGAATAATACTTTCTTACAGTTTTATTTAACTTCATTTACATAGTACACCTATTTGTCCGGCTCCACGGCTAAAAGGTTATCGTGCTGGCCTTTGGACACATGGGCCTCGGGTTCGATTCCCGGCAGGGCCAGGAATTTTAACCATCATTGGTTAATTTCGCTGGCACGGGGGCTGGGTGTATTTTTCGTCTTCATCATCATTTCTCCCTCATCACGACGCGCAGGTCCCCTACGGGTGTCAAATCAAAAGACCTGCACTTGGCGAGCCGAACATTTCCTCGGACACTCCCGGCACTAAAAGCCATACGCCATTTCATTTACATAAAGTCACTTTATAAACGCACAGAAATTATAAAACAATGTGACACTTGGCTAAATAATTACAACGGCCAGGATCTGGAAACTTACTTGAACAAATTCACTTGTTGCTCTTGTTGGATCAGTGGGACGGTTTGTGTTGTTTCCCACCAAAGACCAAGTGTAGTCACTAGAACTGAAGGTCAGTCTCTACATTATATCTGTTTCTGTTCTTCGGTTTTCATTTGTGTGAAAGCAGGAAAGCTACACTCACACAGGTATGTTCCCATGAAAGGCATTAAACTCAGTATTTCCTTTTTGACATTTCAGGGTTTAGGGTATGTCGTGAACCCAAAAGTCGATCAGAGACGTCGAGTTGTGATTCATTCATGGAGTTTCCTGGAGCTGAACATGCCATTCCATCTGATTCTCCACCCATATCGTATTTCAAATTATTTTTCACATTCTCTGTGCCAAAATACTTGGGATAGTTAATCTTCCGAGGAATATCTGGTCGACGAGATTTTCTCAACCAAAGGCAGAAAATATGGTCTGAGTGTGGATACTAGCACTTACAAGTGTCTCACAATTAAATCATTTAGACTGCCTTGTAGTATTTATTCTTCCGTTGCTAACTTGTACCATCTATCAGCCAGGTTAAGAGTTACATATAGCGTACTTTAATTATACAACAGTGAAGACATAGTTCCCATATGTATTACAATGGTCTATGAATTGTGTGCGTACAATAAAATTTCACTCTCCAAATACACTCATGTTCATAAAAACAGA
Organism: Anabrus simplex; assembly: GCF_040414725.1. Taxonomy (NCBI): domain Eukaryota; kingdom Metazoa; phylum Arthropoda; class Insecta; order Orthoptera; family Tettigoniidae; genus Anabrus; species Anabrus simplex. The sequence goes on from NC_090275.1 coordinate 45,179,418, forward strand.
ACACCATGAAGGACTAGAGGTAGGAAGTTCATATTCACAGGATATATTCATTAGTATATTCTGCATAAATGATTAGCATTTCACTCACCTAGGTTCAGCATGTGTTCTGTTGCCTCGTAGGCGATAGATGCCGTGATAATTTGTTCCATGCGTGATGGCATCGACGCGTATAAGGCACGAATGGCGTCCTGCGTTATAGATATCGATGCTACATTCTCCTGGTTCAACATTTCATCTTTGGTGGTTGGCATTGAGTCACAGAGCTGCACACGTCATTTCACCATATCCCACATATTTTCGATTGGCGATAAGTCCAGTGATCGGGCGGGCCAGGGCAACAGACTGAAATTCTGTGACAACAAGAAAGCATGTTTTCGTGCAGTAACATGTGGTCGTGCATTGTGCATTTTCCTTTCCTGTCGTGCAGAAAGGGTATGGCTACGGATCGCAGGATGTCATTCACGTAGATGAAACTGGTCACGTTGACCTGGAAACGCACCAACTGTGATTTTTGGTTGTACCCAATAGCACCCAGCAGCATAAGGCCTTGAGTTGGCGCTGTATGTCTTGCGCGAATGCAGTCAGTGTGATGCCTCTCCCTCTGTCTGCGGCGAACCAAAATGCGGCCACCATTTTCAAACAAATAGAACCTGGATTCGTCTGAAAGCACGACCTGCTTCCATTCCTGTCCCCAGTGATGTCGTTCCATAACCATTGCAGTCTAGCATGTGCATGCACATTAGTCAAAGGTAGGCGGAGAATTGGTCGACGCGTCGGTAACCCAGACCCTAATAAACGGCGGCGGACTGTCACTCCTGATAGTGTACGATGTGTTACACTGTTCCACTGTTGCGCCAGAGCCGAAGAAGGCGCAGATCTGTCCTGCAGTGCCATTTGGATGAGGAGTCGATCTTCTCGAGGGGTGGTCTGGGTGGTGAGACCAGACCCATCTCGTCGTGCTGTACGGCCTTCTGTGAACCATTCTGTACAGACCCGTTGCACTGCCGACACACTTCGTTCCACACGAGTAGCAATTTCCCGGATGGATGCATCACGGTCTCTCGTTCCGATAGTTCGCTCCCTTTCAAACCCACTCATTTGACGGCACGGTTCTCGCATACGTCTGCGAGGCATCTTGCACGTCAGCTCAAGTCACACTGATCCATTAACTTCAGTTTATAGCGACAACGAGAGCCGTAGGCACATTTTACCTTCCGTGGTGGTTCGCCGAGATATGATGTGGTCCTTGAACCTGAGGGCCGACATGGTTCAGATTTCTTCAGAACATAGTAATGCAGATGTCCAGTAAATATGAACTTCCTGTGTCTAGTCTTTCAAGGTGTTCTGGTTTTTATGAACATGGGTGTACTTATAACTTACATTATGATTACGGACTCTTTGATTATCTTCGCGGCCCCGCAGGGGTCCGCGGACCACCTACTACTGCATAAAAATGCGAGGTCTATTCGTCGCAACAAATGACTTTTTTGTTAGCGTAATATGAAACATTTTACCTACATTCTTAATGACATCAATTATCATCCGTATTACCAACTTCCTACCTTGAGCAGACGTCATACAATTCCATAACATCCCGATATGTTCTATTTTCTCATAAGACAAGATATTTACTGTTGTGGTGCCGGTATTCGAATCCCGCGCGCATCGCGGCTTGAATCCAGTTCTCACCGGCAGAGCTGGCCAGGCGACCAGCTGACAGTCCACGCCACCGCTCGAGACCCTATATATGCGAGTGGACCGGGAGAGAAAGCACGTAACAAATCCCCCGGTCTGAGAGACGGTGTCAACCTCTAGGAGGCCCGCCTCCCCCTTCAAGGCAGGAATAAAAACATTTTTAGTAGTAGTAGAGAAAAAGCCGTCGGTCGTCCATCGGCTAACTACACCTTACTTCAGAAGCACAGAGGATGCTCTGTATAAGCAGCTTACTGAACAGGTGGACTTAAGCTAGCTCGTGAGGTTTTTACCTCTAGACTCGCTGACATCTCTCCAAACTTTACATTCTCAAATCTTCAGCTCTTGAATGAGCACTTCGACTTTGCTAGTCAGTTGCTGTGCAACATTTCTCCCTCAGCGAGTCTTCATTTAGTTTGTGTACTGGCAACGTGTAAATATTGTATACATATATCTCAACTGTTGTAGAAATCTGTTTACGTGACAAAACCGTCCATCCTATGAAAAGAAGCTGGACTTTGAGTGTAATGTGCAAGTGGCACATATTTCGCAATACTGTATCATTGTAATTCTCCTTCAATAAATATTTGTTTCGTGTGTGTGAAATAAGTCTCATATATACACAACATTTAAAAAGTTGCTAAAAAAGGGGGCATGTGTTTGTTGTGGGTATCCATAGGTTTTGAATTTATATGGAGCGTGGATTATATTTTGATGATATTTATCATTAAGTTTCATATATTTTTGAATGAATGGAACATACAATTCCATGCGCTCATTCTTTTTTGAGTGACAATACATTCCAGCTACCTTTCACTCGTCATTTCCAACACCAGCAACCTATTAACAGATTGTTTACTCAGCGCTGGCCTTCTGAACGCAACTTGGCACGCCTCATGCCAGTAGATTTACTGGCACATGAAAGAAAGAGCTCCTGTGGGTCAAACTTCCGGCACCTCAGTGTCTTCGAAAACCGTCAAAAATTAGGTAGTAATGAAACGTAAAATATGATTATTATTATTATTATTATTATTATTATTATTATTATTATTATTATTATTATTATTATTATTATTATTATTATTATTATTATTATTAATACTTTCAAACTACCGGAGTATCTCATGCGCATAATGAGAAATTATTTGAAAGATCGTAATCTAGTATATCACACAGAAGATGGGCAGAGAGTGAAACGGCTCACAGCTGGTGCAGCACAAGGGTCCATCCTTGGCCCAAATCTGTGGAACATAGTATATGATGGATTGTTGAGGTTAGAGATGCCGGAAGACACAATGCTAGTGGGCTATGCTGATGATATAGCTGTTTTGATAGTTGCTCGAAATTTGGAGCTGGCTCAGTTTAAGCTAAATCAAGTAATGCGACGGGTGAAAGATTGGATGGCGAATCACAGATTACAGCTTGCAGATCATAAAACAGAGATTGTTCTCTTGACAAGAAAAAGGATCACGACCGTCATTCCAATGTATATTGGACAAACAGAAATCGAAACATCCAGAAGTATAAAGTATCTCGGAGTGACACTTGATACCAAACTTACTTTTTGGGATCATATCAAACGGGTGACAGATAAGGCGGTGAAAACAACGATTGCGCTGAGTAGATTAATGAGCAACGTTAAAGGTCCGAAGTCTAGCAAACGACGACTTCTGATGTCGATAGTTCACTCGACACTTCTATATGGTGCCGAAGTCTGGGCTGAATCTCTGAAGTTTGAAAAATACCGGCGAAGGATAGCTGCGGTACAGCGGAGATCAGCTTTGCGTATTACAAGCGCGTATCGCACAGTATCCGAACCTGCGGTCCTTACGATAGCAGCGGTAGCACCAATTGATTTACTTGCCTTAGAGAGACAGGAAGTCTGGCGAACTCACGGAGAGCTCGGAAAGAAGCGCGCTAAGGAGCTAGCTTATAGGCAACGAATGGAGCGGTGGCAGCAAAGATGGGAGGAAGAGCCTCGAGGAAAATGGACTAAGCGGCTGATACCAGGCCTAGCTGATTGGGTTGCCCGAGTTCATGGCGAGGTTAACTTTTACATTACGCAACTATTGACGGGTCACGGATATTTCCGGAAATTTCTACATAGAGTAGGTAGAGCGAGCGACTCGGCGTGTATTTATTGCAATGATATAGACGATGTATTTCACACATTTTTCGTATGCTATCATTGGTCAACTCAGAGAAGATGTTTATATACTGAGCAAGGAGAGTTGACGCCAGAAACTATTGTGCAGGCGATGCTACGAAACCAAGAATCTTGGGATCAGATAGCAGTATATATAGAAGGCAACCTGCGTCAGAAAAAGAGAGATATGCATGCTCATGAACGGCAGTAAGGAGAAATAAGGAAGAAGAAACCGAAGAAATTAGCACGACACCGCCCTGAAGTAATGCGAGAGCGGTTCCGGGGCGGAGATATACGTCGTGGGAAAAGGGTGTGTGGGTTTTAGTGAGTAGGAATCTCACACGCTTGTGGAGTGCGGACCCTCACAAGTGTCTAATGAAAGATTTCCCACACTCCCCTCGTAAAAAATTATTATTATTATTATTATTATTATTATTATTATTATTATTATTATTATTATTATTATTATTATTATTATTATTATTATTACGGAGCTGATTTTTTGTCTGTACACTTTACACTTTTTTTTGCAACTTGGGATCTACCAGTGAGCTACAGACGGAGTCCTTAGGTAGGCCTAATTCAGTCTCGGTTATTGCTATTTGCATTTGTTCGTCTTTTTTTATAATGCTTAGAGGGCGGGGATTTTCATTCGTAGCTGTTGAAGTTGGCGGCAATGATAGATCCTACTTGGGTCTGTCATGTTCACTTTTTAGGGACCAATTTTATACGATTCAGCTATACTGTATGCCCCTAATCGCTTCACTCCCCCGCATCCCTCTCCCCTGACATGTAATATGTGGCGCCACCTGGCCAGTGGGCGATAACATCAGGGACATGTACTGCTTCTCTCAGAGAGTGATCTTTCTCGATACAACGAAAGAAAATGCTCTTCTTTGGTTGCCGTTGCAAATCTATATAAATACAATTGTAGGTTGTCTGATGTCTGGATATTCATCTCTTTTGCACTTTTTCTAGTTATTTATTCGTTTCATCAGGTCAGCTCAAAACCATCATATCAGTAGCTTTCATGTCTGTCTCTCTGTGTGTCCTACAATCACTGTGAAACGGCTCGACATATTTCACCCATACTTTTTTTTTATGCTATTGGCTTTACGCCGCACCAACACAGATAGGTCTTATGGCTACGATGGGACAGGAAAGGGCTAGGAATTGGAAGGAAGCGGCCGTGGCCTTAATTAAGGTACAGCCCCAGTACCATTTGCCTGGTATGAAAATGGGAAACCACGGAAAACCATCTTCAAGGCTGCCGACAGTGGGGTTCGAACCCACGATCTCCCGAATCATGGATACTGGCCGCACTTAAGCGACTGCAGCTATCGAGCTCGGTAGACTTCATATTTAGAGTCTGTTCATCCATATTTAAGCTAATGTTCATTCCTGGTAAAACACAATGTATGCAGTCACATACACGTCTTGTGGTATGGGCTTGAACAAATTTGTTATTTTCATTGATGTGTCTCAGTTTCATCCTTGCTTTGACAACATGAAAGTGACTGAGATATTGTTTGTTTACTTACCATCAAATGCATTGGTGTCTATCCTTGTTAATGAAAATATACAGTGGTCTGCCAAATTGTTTTACTCACTGGTAGGTACCGCATTTTTAAAGACGACTGTACATTCAACGAAAAAGTGAAAAGGATCATCACGAGTTAGTTTTGAGTAATTAAAGTATATCTCAAAGATTGTACAGTCATACTTCATGCTGCACCGTAACATAAGACAAAATCTGTGTCAGCTCTCCCATAAAATCAGTAAATTAATATCTAGAACTGGCCAACAAGTTCTCTTGACTTCAATCCAATAGAAACCTTTTGAATAGCACAGACAAAAATAAATTAAAACAGGAGGAGTTATTACCAACCTAAAGATGCTCATTGAAAGAGTAAATGAGGCTTGGATAAACACAGGAACCTACAAGTAAAATGCTTTTCAAGTGATTACAGCTAAGCCTAACTTCACAAAATACTAATAATGTAGTTAGTTCAGTGTCATGAATATTGTTAATTATCGGATTGTTTTTGTCAAGGAAATTTACTGTACAGTAGAGGAAGTGTAATATTTCACCAGTCCGTATACAATGGCGATAGCTAGGGGGAGAGGGGAGCGCCCTACCCCCCTTACTATCTGAAGAAAAAACTGAATTTTTATTCCATTTTAACCGCCTGAAACTAGAAATTATTTTTAAAAAGCGATTTATACAAACCCTGTTGTCTTTCAGCTAATTATTTTCTTCAAGTTCTTTAATTATTAAGAAAAATGCTTAGCAAAAAAACGCATGAAATGTCGTTCGTCGCGGCTAACTGAATTGTACAGCGCTACAGCAAGTAGTGGAGACCCGCGGAGTAATGTGCAGCATGTTCTGCGATGAAGGGAAACAGGGGTATATTTTTGCCAAGGTCGCACGCTTGCCGCGCGCATTCCTCAGTCTGGCAGTTGTCAGTCAATGTGTCCGTTCCGTTCTAAATTTGTAGGTTGTCAATCTTTACATCTCTATCGAAATTCGCTCAGAGAGCATAAAAAACTTACCATTTTATAGCTTTTTTCCGATGTTGATGTCTCCCCTCCTCTTTCCCGCTATATCTCTCAGTCACGGGTACTTTTTGTTGTCTATATATTTTTGTACCACCCCCCTCCCCACTTCTAATTCCCAATCGTATATGCTATACGAAAATATTCTCCTTGTGACTATAATAATTTGGCAGAGAACTGTATGTTGTAATGAAATGGCGTGTGGCTTTTAGTGCCGGGAGATCCCAGGACGGGTTCGGCTTGCCTAGTGCAGGTTTTTGATTTGACGTCCGTAGGCGACCTGCGCGTCGTGATAAGGATGAAATGACGATGAAGACAACACATACACCCAGCCCCCGTGTCAGGGAAATTAACCAATGATAGTTAAAATTCCCGACCCTGCCGGGAATCGAACCCGGGACCTCTGTGGCCAGAGGCCAGCACGCTAACCATTTAGCCATTGAGCCGTATTACCATTCACTCTCGTACTTGTTCTGTCGTGTCTCCCTAGCCTGCTGTGTTTGTCTTATAAAGCGTGTGGTGTGTGGCAGGGAATCACTCGCTTGAGTAAGTAGGACACTGTGGTTTAGAGTGACTGGAGTTGGCAGCTTATTAAGACTCCGTACAGTATTGGAGTCCGACTCTGTGGTGTAGTGGTTAGCGTGATTAGCTGCCACCCCCGGAGGTCCGGGTTCGATTCCCGGCTCTGCCACGAAATTTGAAAAGTGGTACGAGGGCTGGAACGGGGTCCACTCAGCCTCGGGAGGTCAAATGAATAGAGGTGGGTTTGATTCCCACCTCAGCCATCCTGGAAGTGGTTTTCCGTGGTTTCCCACTTCTCCTCCAGGAAAATGCCGGGATGGTACCTAACTTAAGGCCACGGCCGCTTCCTTCCCTCTTCCTTGTCTATCTCTTCCAATCTTCCCCATCCCCCGCAAGGCCCCTGTTCAGCATAGCAGGCGAGGCCGCCTGGGCGAGGTACTGGTCATTCTCCCCAGTTGTATCCCCCGACCAAGATTCTGAAAATCCAGGACCCTGCCCTTGAGGCAGTAGAGGTAGTGGGATCCCTCGCTGAGTCCGAAGGAAAAACCGAACCTGGAGGGTAAACAGATGATGATGATGATGATGACAGTATTGGAGTTTGCTACATTCCTCTTTCAGACGAAGTCGGCGCGACATATTCGGTACCTGTCACTGCATATAAATTATTATTATTATTATTATTATTATTATTATTATTATTATTATTATTATTATTATTATTATTATTATCATCATCATCATCATCATTATTTGGTTCGTTGGCCCACTAGGGACCACGGAGCTCGTCTTAACTCTGTTAACTAAGGTCGTCTGCTTTTTCTTGGCCCAGAATGCCTGCATTTTCTGTGTGTGTGCCTGCTTCCTTCCTCCGTCCACTTAGGTCTGGTGGTCTCTGTACTCTTTTTGCTTGTGAGGGACAGTGGGAAGACTTCCTGTAGGTTGGCCTGTCGATACGGAGATTGGCTCTCTGTGGTCTCTAATGGGATTTGCAGTTCCTCTAGGTCTGATTCTACTGAGGTGTTTGCACTTGGTCTTGGAAGCTATTTCCCTACTTGTCTCTGTGAGGATTCTGTTGGTGTTTCTGCAGGGTTTCAGGCGGCTCATGTGCCCGTAGAAAGTCAGTCGCCTTTTCCTCATACATGCGACTATGTCTGCCTGATGTTCGTAGACCTCGTTGTTGTGCCCGATCCTGTAGATGCCATCCTCCTCCCTATGGGTCCTAGTATCCTCCTCAAGATCTTCCTCTCTTTAAGTTCTAGTTTCCTGAGTGGGCCCTTTCGATTCATCAACAGGCACTCAGAGGCGTAAAGTACAGAGGGTCTTACTACGGAGTTGTAGTGCTTCAGCTTTAGGTTCTTGGAGGGGTATTATTATTATTATTATTATTATTATTATTATTATTATTATTATTATTATTATTATTATTATTATTATTATTATTATTATTATTATTATTATTGCGGGGATACCGTGGTTTACAGAGGTGAAAGAAGGTGCGGGCATGAATGGGTCGATACAAGACAGTCAGAAAATTAATTTAAAACTTCCATATTTCATCTGCTATATTTTGGTTTCTTCTCAAAGCCTCAGCTTTACAAATTTAGGTACAAAAGTGCGTAAGATTGAGAAACAATGTTAGAAAATCGAATAATAATCAATTAACAAATTTGAGCGCTGAGGCTCCTTTCAACAAACAGTCAAGGAGACGGATCAATAGTAAGAACATCTTTGCTCTATCAATTTTCTAGGAGACTTCACTCTAAACATTATATCATTCCAGCCTTCCAAAGACACTATTTAACCTTTACATTAATAGAAAGAGCGTATTTTCAAAATTTAACATCTTCCAAGCCTGTCAGAGGCACGACCTACAGTTTATATAATAGAACAGTATTCCCTATTTTAAATGCTCAACAGTATAACATGGAGCAGAAACATGGACCTTAAAAGCCACAAGTATCAAACGACTTGCCGCCTTTGAAATGTGGTTGCACAGAAGAATGCTTAGAATACCCTGGACAGGTATGATAACAAACGATAAAGTCCTAAGGAGAGCTAGGACGAAGCAAGAACTAATAACAACTGTAAAAGTTCGCAAAATAGCTTATCTAGGCCACATATTAAGAGGAAACAAATATGGCCTCGTAAAACTCATTCTCCAGGGTAAAATAGAGGGCAAACGGCGAGTTGGCAGACCAGAGATAACAGGGTTACATAACATCAAGCAGTGGACCCGGTATTGAGACAACCTGAGAGACTCTTCCGACTGGCAGAAGACAGAAACATTTTCTCCAGAGTAATCGCCGACATCTGGGCAACCGGATATGGCACTTGAAGAATAAGAATAACATATTTTACATGAAAATGAAATAAGAGTTTAACAGGGATATAGAGTGCCCATTCTACCATTCTGCAGCTGCTATTACCTTGAGCTGTTGGACCTCCTGAAGATGGATAAGGTCCCCCGCCTCCGTTACGAACACACACACTTAGACTGGAGCGATCACGACAACAACTTGGTCCCAAACGTGCCAGCTTTTATAGGCGAGGGGAAAGTTCCAGAAAACTCTGGGCTAAAGTCCGACACACCCCGAATTCTGATTGAATAATTAACCTTAACATACAGAATTGCTCTACAATTTTAATAGTCATGTTAAAGTTACTGGCCCTAAAATCAAAATGGTAAAGAGGCGGACACTTGCACTCCTTGAAATTTGCAATTAAAAGCTTAAAACTCTATTTGGGCTTATGGCCCGAAGTTACAGAGGCTAAGCCTGTACTACTGAGGTGACTAGATAAAAAGATTAAGTTACAGAAATTACAAGGTAGATTTTAAAGGTTATAAAATCATAGTGACCTCAAGATCAAGTTGAGAGGGAACACGAGAGGGTAGCTCACTCTCTATTCCCTGATTTCGGTTAAGTTCTTTCGGTTTGTTTGAAATTTACATTTCAAGTTTGAAATCTACATTTTAGAAAATTGAAATTACATTATTAAAGACTGGAAACCTTCCTCTCGAGCTAGCTTGGAAGACTTGTCAGATATTTAAACTGCAGCTGCTATTACCTTGAGCTGTTGGACCTACTGAAGATGGATAAGGTCCCCCGCCTCCGTTACGAACACACACGTAGACTTGAGCGATCACAACGACAACTTGGTCCCAAACGTGCCAGCTTTTATAGCCGAGGGGAAAGTTCCAGAAAACTCTGGGCTAAGGTCCGACACACCTCCAATTCTGACTGGATAATTAAATAAATACTAAAAAGTTTTGATTGGTAAAAAATAAATGTACAAAATTTACCATTGTCCGACATCTTAAGTTGACGGGAAGAGACATAAGTGCTGTAAACTTTAACACACCGAAAACAAAGAATAAACAATTCAGTTTAGTAAACCTTAACATACAGAATTGCTCTACAATTTGAATAGTCAATCTTCACACCAGAGGGCATAACATAAGTTTATAGTAGCGACATCTATAGATAAATGTTCATACTTCTTGCGCTAGTTGTTGCGAGTTTTATATTTTAGATGGAATTCTCCAAGGCGCTTCGTTTAAATGTATGGGGTGGGTGTACCTCCGGTACAATTATTATTATTATTATTATTATTATTATTATTATTATTATTATTATGTGGATGGTAGCATCTCGTTTGACCTAATTTGGCGAGAGAGAATATTATTCCACGTAGGTAACACCACACTTAATGTATGCAGGACTGCGTCATTGATATATGGTTACCTGGTTAGTTAGGTAGCGTATTCTGTATGCATGGATGCAACACGGGGACATGGAAAAGGAAAGGGGAGATGCGTGTAGGTAATATATTAGAGCGAGAGCTGGTCGGCAATAATGCTTCTGAAAGAGTGAGATAGCGGAACGGAATAATAACGCGCGACGAGTGAGATGGGAAACAGGACACTTTTACTGGTTCACCCCATAAATTGACTTGCTCTCTGTTGCTCAGGTAATGCAATTCTGGGTGACCTCATTCTGGCGATCCAGAACAAGTGAGTGTGGATTTCATTCGTCCATTATTAACCAACCAGTGCGATGGTCCCCACTCTGGTAATGCTGTTAAATCTGTCTATAATAGTATATGGAGGCTGAAGTGTGCGTAGTGATCTATAAAGGTAAGTATCAAAGTGAACATAGACATGAACTAATAAGGAAGTTGGAGCACTCTAGAAACTCAACACTCCGTACTTGTTAGTCTGATATGCCGAAGATGCATAGAAAACGTTAAACACATAAAAAAAATGTGGTAGGATGTGCCGGGACACCGCTGAAAATTTCTTCTTCAATGTAAATACCGTTGCTGTTACTCCAAAACCTCGCACCTCCAGCGAGCATCGAATTTGAGGTTTTAAGTACACTAAATGAAAAATATCGAGTCTGAGATGTCTATGAAACCGCACTCATAATGCAGTAATTAGCGGTATTCGCGCTAAGAGCAAAAGGAAAACACTGAATAATGATATACTCATATTTCTGTTAGTACTAAACGTCGTAAATTCGGCATACGAGGTTTTGATGTTTTTATGCGCTGATTCAAAACCTTGTCAATTGGACATACGAGGTTTTGATGTTTTAGTGCGTGAACACAAAATCTCGCAAGCTGGACGTACAAGATTTTGATGTTTTAATACATTAATACAAAACCTCGTAAGCTGGACATACGAGGTTTTGATGTTTTCATGCGTTAATACAAAACCTCATATGGTGGACATACGAGGTTTTGATGTTTTAGTGCGTGAACACAAAATCTCGTAAGCTGGACGTACAAGGGTTTGATGTTTTAATACATTAATACAAAACCTCGTAAGCTGGACATACGAGGTTTTGATGTTTTCATGCGTTAATACAAAACCTCATATGGTGGACATACGAGGTTTTGATGTTTTAGTTCGTGAACACAAAATCTCGTAAACTGGACATACGAGGTTTTCATGTTTTCATGTGTTATACAAAACCTCATAAGGTGGACATTCGAGGTTTTGATATTTTAATGCATTAATACAAAACCTCATAAGGTGGACATACGAGGTTTGATGCTTTAGTGCGTTAACACAAAATCTCGTAAGGTGGACGTACAAGGGTTTGATGTTTTAATACATTAATACAAAACCTCATAAGGTGCACAAACGAGGTTTTGATGTTTTCATGCGTTAATAGAAATTCTCGCTATGAATGACTTGTACTTGAAGTTAATCACGAAATCTCGTATCTCTAGGTGATCTGACAATGAATTTATGCCGATACCTCGTCGTACTTTATATTACATAACTTTTAGTGTTTAATTATTTGCGTCACATTAGAGTTCTCTATATGCATTGTCATGACACATTTTAATATTTTATCTAATTCTTTACAAAGAGTCACTTCTTCTACCACTTTTTCCACACCTGTGAGGTGAAGCCCTGTTTTACAGCCGGTTGCCCTACCTGACGCCATCCCTATGTGGAAGAATGTAATCACTTTTGTGTGTTTCTGTGGTGGTTGGTAGCGTGGTGTGTTGGATGAACATGAAGAGGAGAGCGTTGGGACAAACACAAACACCCAAGCCAGAAGAATTAATCAGATGCGGTTAAAATTTCGGACCCAGCTGGGAATCGAACCCAGGACCCTCTGAGCCGAAGGTCTTAACGCTGACCATTCAACCAAGGAATCTTATCAAAAGTTTCTTTCTATCAATAATTTTGTCCGTCCTGAAAAGTGCAGATTTCTGGAGATACGAGGTTCTAGCTTAACAAGGAAGATATGGCGTGCGAATGGATGAGTCGATGTCCGTGGACTCATCACTGGAACTCTCGTCCATGTCGACATGCACTCGGCAATGTCTGCACTTGTACCAGTCCGTGACTGGTCGACGTCTTAGCGTTTACCTTTCTTTTTTGTTTTACGTCGCATCGATACAGACAGATCTTATGCCGATGGTGGGATGGGACAAGGCTAGGATTGGGAAGGAAACGACCGTGTCCTTAATTCAGATACAGCCTGGTGTGAAAATGTGAAACCACGGAAAACCATTTCCAGGGCTGCCGATAGTGGAATTCAAACTCACTATCTTTCAATTGCAAGCTCACAGCTATGTAACCCTAACCGCGTAGCCAGCTCGCTCGGTATGTATCTTTCTTTCTGTGTAGAGTCTTACTTGGTTCCATTCTGGAATAGCTACAACCTGCTGCTAATTGTAATTTCCTAAAATTCTGCGTGTATAATAATAATAATAATAATAATAATAATAATAATAATAATAATAATAATAATACAGAATGGATGATTCCAGATTAACAAAAAGGATTTTCAAGTACCTTTGGGACAAAAAGGCAACAACTAGCTGGATTCAAGAAGTAAAGAAAGGTTTAGAAAGAAATAACATAAGAGAAGAAGAAACTATGGACAGAGAAATTTTTAGAAAGAGGGTAGTAAGTATTGAAGGATTCCAAGGAAGATTCAACAAGAAGCCTGGTGCGAAGTGGTCCGAGGACACAAGGAAAGAGCATAGTGAAAGGTTGAAAGAATATTGGAAGGGGCGGAAGAGAAAAGAACAACGTATGAAGAACTGAATTGAAATTGGCACGTGGTCTTTAGCAGGCCTCATCGGAAATAATAATAATAATAATAATAATAATAATAATAATAATAATAATAATAATAATAATAATAATAATAATAATAATAATAATTGTTACGGACTTTTCCGTGGTAGGTAGAGGTGAAAGAAGGTGCGGGTGTGAATGGGTTTCAAGCTACGAAATTATAGTGCAATGTAAAATTAATTTAAAATTTAATAAGGTTATATTTTCTTTTCGAAAACAAAGAAATAACAAGCATGGCAGGTACAAAGTAGCAATTCAAAAGGGGTTAGTTACAATATTTACAGAATTTGGGCTTCGCGCCCCGACTTCACAATTCTTGGGCAATCAGCTCAGTTGTACCCCAAACACAAGTTTTACCAGAGGGGGAGAAAACCCCATTCATACCTAGGAGCCCTTGCTCCAAATTACACTGAAAAACCTCCATGAGGCATACAACCCAGAATTTTCAAAAGAGCCACTCGCTCTCAAAATTTAAGCCTCTCCCAGGCCACACCAAACTCCACCTTCAAGTTGTCCTCAACGGACATAAACACAGGGGTAAAATACCCAATCTACTGAGGTCTATTAAAAGAAAAGCCGGTTAATTAAATGACCTCTAAAATAACAATTTGAGAGGAGGCGAACTTGCACTCCTAATACACTTTGATTAAGACCTACTTGGCACTAGGCCGTTAATACAAGGGCTAATCCCATGCTAAAGAGGTGACTTAAGAAAAGAACAATTTGTTTTACATTAACGAAAAATAGGTTGAGAAAATAAGTTCACCTCAAGACAATGTGAGTGGGAGCTCGAGAGGGTTAGCACTCTCTATCCCAATATGTCGTTTTACAAGAGAATAGATAAAAAGAGAAGTTACATTTTAGGAAAAGGTTACATGGTTGAACGCTTAGAACCCGCCCCGAAAGTTAAACTGCTGAGCTAGCAAGGAAAGAAGTTATTAATCGGCCATTACCTTGTGTTGAACGGCTGGAGAAGAAAGAGGCGCTTCCCGCCCCCTGCTACGTACTTAACACACTGAAAGATGAAACAGAAGTGGCCGAGAGACCCAAAAATCAGCAGTTTAAATACTCTCGCGGAAGTTTCTGGGCGTTAGGGGAAAGAAAACACCCTCCCACAAACTCTTTATTGGATAGGACCCCGCAACAGATTCAAGTTGGGGGAAGATACATCTGATTGGATAGAAACTAATTTAAGAAATTCGGGATTGGTTAGGTTCAACACAAGGGGAAGAAAGGGGTAAATATTGCCAACTTAAACAATGATAGAAAGAAATTTAACAAAGAACAAACTCTTGAAATTAAATTTTCTCCAAAAAAATAGTTCTTTGACTCCGCACTAGGTTGCACTATTGTAGATCTTCAGTAGTGTCCTCTAGAAGAGAAAGTTCACACTTCTTACTTCAAGCGAAACAAAAACACATCAAAAATGACACAGTTCAAAAACTCAAAATTTTCCACGTGGTGACATCTTCTGAGAAGGTAAAGAAGTAACAGCGTAGATAAAGTTCAGACTTCCTCCAGCAGAGGAGTTTCAACAGGCGCACATTTTAAATTAGCGGAGTGGAGGTGTACCGCCCGGTACAGACCTCCCCCCCCCCCCAAAAGTTCCACCAGGGATGACACATGAAATCAGTTTGAAACAAGGTCCAAGTTATGCTGTGGGTATGAAGATTGATTGCCAAAAAAATTTATAAGATTTTCTTAATTTGGGTTGATTTGGTTTCAAAATTTGTTGTTGCAGATGAAGTAAAGTCTTTATATTTGTAGAAGTTGAATTTCTGAAGATAACTTTTTATACTTGAAAGTGAAGAGAAAAAAAAATTTTCAAAGTCCACCAAATATTGCAGTTGAATTCCCAAGTGTAGTCATTACTTATAGTATCTATTCATGTAGTAGATGGAGATGAAGTGGGATGGCCAGACCGGCCGTTGCTGCTTGCGTCCAAAGGAGGTCGCTCGGACCCCTCAAGTACCCTGAGATACCGCTCGCCCGCACTATGAGGGGAGCAGAGGTGTTGAAGCACGCCGCGCCCGCGGTGAACATATATAGGCTGCGGGCAAGTAGCAGGTCGTGCGCCGCACATCAGCCTTGGCCGGGAGGAGAGCTCCGGCTCGCCGTGCACACGTCTTCCTCGCTGGGGCCGAGGGGGCCCGTCCTCAGCTCCAGTTGCTGCACGGCGCCGCGCGGCTGCGGGGGCACTGAAACATTAAAGCTTGGCGGCAGAATTGTGTTGGACCATCATCTTTTTTGAGGGTACAGGCTTGTGGAGAGGTAGAGGGGCCAGCGGCGTGCAAATATCCATGGCATAAGTCAAGCCACTGTGTGTATTGACGCAGGAGACGGGAGCGTGGTAATGGCCGAGGTAAGGACAGGAAGGCAGTTTAACAATCGGGGAGGTTTACAAGAAATGCTTACATATAAAATAAAATAGAAGGAGCAGAATGCCTTAAGAGTGGAACTCAAAAAAAAATATAACCTTCATATTCCTATCAAATTATATGAAGCAAGTTGACACAAAATTTACACTGGTTTCACCTGTGACAGGTGAACCCTAAATATCCTCTCGGTGGCTGGATTGCTTACTAACAAGGTAACCGGCGTAAGAAAATCGAGAATGATGCATGGCCCATGAAATCTGGGGGCAAGCTTGCCCGCGGGAACAAAATTTTTGACCATAACCTGGTCACCTACCTTCAAAGGGGTGGGTCTCCGTCCACGATCATACCTTTCCCTAACCTTTTCATGAGACACTTTAAGATTAGCTTTAGCCTTCTTCCAAAGATCTTTAATGTTATCCGGATCTATTGTCTCGGGTAGAATGTCATTCAGAGACCAGAGGTTAGAGAGCGGCGAGTTGGGAACAAACTTGAACATCAAAGAAGCTGGAGTAAACTTGTGAGATTCATGAACCGCCGAATTCAAAGCAAAAGCTATCCAATGCAGGGACGTGTCCCACCTGGAATGATCTTCATGATGATAGGCAATAAGTGCGGACCTGAGATTACGGTTAACCCGTTCAGCCAGAGATGGTTGAGGGTAATAAGCAGAAGTAGTTACATGAGAGATTGATAAGTCAAAACAGAATTTACGAAATAAATTAGATGTAAAAGCTTTAGCATTATCAGATACAATATATTGACACGGACCAAAAGAAGCAAAAATAGAATTTAAGCAGGTAATGGTAGACTGAGCGGTAGCCAGCTTAGTCGGAAATAACCAAGAAAATCTGGTAAAACCATCTACGCACACAAAGATGAACTTGTTAGCATTACCCTTTGACTGGGGGAAGGGTCCTACATAATCGATATACAGACGTTCCATGGGGCGCGACGCTTGATGCGAAGACAAAAGGCCTACCTTGGTGGACATGGTGGGTTTACTGAGCAAACAAGATTTACAAGCTCTTACAAGTTCCCGGATTTCACCGTCCATACCTTTCCAGATGAACATTTCACGAATCTTCTCACGAGTTTTAAAGATTCCAAGATGCCCTCCTAATGGGGTCTCATGATAATACTTGAAGATCATAGGTACAAGAACAGCTGGAACGACAACTTTCATCATCCTATCATGCCTCGATGGGCAACATAGAACACCATTCCTCAGAACATAAGGGACAACATGTTCCCCAGAAGAAAGGGTTTCCATTATCGGAGCCAGCGTCGGATCTTCACGTTGGTATTTCTCAATATCCCTAAAAAGCATGGGAGCATCTGTTAAGATGGCATTAACACCAGATAGTATGGACTCGGGAGGTGATGAACTGTCGACCGGTTCGTGGGTCTCGACGTCGTTATGAAACATACGGCTGAGTCCATCAGCAACAACATTTTCGGTACCTCTGATATGTCTAACATCAAACTGGAAGGCGGAAATACGAATAGCCCAACGGGCTATACGACCAGTACGACGCGGCCTACCTAAGACCCAGCTTAATGCTTGATTATCTGTCTCCAGGTCGAATTTGACATGTTCCAGATAGAGACGGAACTTTTCTAAGGCAAATAAGACTGCCAACCCTTCGAGCTCATAGATGGAATACTTGGCTTCTTGAGCCGATAGAGTCCTAGATGCATAGGCGATGGGTCGCCTCCCTAGTTCAGTCTCTTGAAGAAGGACTGCAGCTACTGCTGACGACGACGCGTCGGTTTGGACGATGAATTTCTTCGAGAAATCAGGCATAGCAAGTACAGGGGCATTACAAAGCGCTAATTAAAGATCTTCAAAAGCGGCTTGTTGAGAAGGTCCCCACTCGAATTTGATGCCTTTCCTACGAAGAAGGTTTAAGGGCGCCGCTCTATTAGCAAAGTTAGGAATGAACTTCCTGAAGAAATTCACCATACCAATGAACCTGGCGATACCTTTAATGTCCTTGGGAGGTTTAAAATCACGGATGGCCTGTGTTCTAGAATGATCGACTGCTACACCATCAGGTGACACAATATGCCCTAGGAATGACATAGAGGGCTTAGCAAAGGCAACCTTGGACAACTTAACAGTTAACCCAGCCTTACGAAGGCGATCGAGAACTTCTCGCAAATGATCTAGATGTTCTTCAAAAGTCTCTGAAAATACGACGACATCATCTAAATAGTGATATAAGTACTCGAATTTGATGTCGGAGAAGACCCTATCTAGTAGCCTAGTGAGCACAGCTGCCCCCGTGGGGAGCCCGAAAGGCACGCGGTTGTATTCGTATGAATTCCAGTCCGTGGCAAACGCTGTAAGGTGTTTAGACTCTTCGGCAAGGGGAATTTGATTATAGGCCTGATTCAAGTCCAAGATAGTGAAGAACTTGGCCTTACGAAACCATGAAAAGCAAGAATGAAGGTCAGGAAGGGGCACAGATTGCAACACCACCTTCCGATTGAGAGCCCTGTAATCAATGACAGGCCTGAAGCCTCCTTGGGGTTTCGGGACTAGAAAAATAGGCGATGAATACGCCGACTTAGAGGGCCTAATAATACCATCCTTCAACATCTGATCGATAATTTCTTTCAGAGCCTTCATTTTAGGTGGAGATAGCCTATAAGGTGGAAAACGGACAGGAATCGAATCCGTGACCTCAATTTTGTATTCAATAAGGTCAGTAACACCAAGAGTATCAGAGAACACCTCTGGAAATGACTGACATAATTTACGAATACTATCAGCCTGCTCCTCAGGTAGATGTCTAAGGTCTAACAACATCTCATCCTGGGTAGGCGAAATAGATGAACATGACACAGAATTACACTTTAACAAGGGAATTTTACAATTGGACACAAATTTGAATGTGCACGACTTACTCTGAAGATCGAGCACAAGACCAGTGTGAGAAATAAAGTCCGCTCCCAGTATGATGGGGCAAGACAGGTGCTTAGCCACAAACAATTTAATTTTCCAAGTAAACTTAAAAATACGAATTTTGACCAGTACGGAACCTAGAATTTCTAATGAAGATGAATTAGCCGAAACATATTGAATAGAAGATGAGACGTAGTCAGGTAGTTTACAAACCGATTTCAATTTAGAATACCATTCAGCCGAAATAATCGAACAAACACTGCCTGAATCTAAGAGAGCTGTTATAGGCTCGTTATTTAACTCAATCTTAAGAAAAGGAACAGGTGCGGGGGTATCCGCCGCGATCCTAAGGCACTCTTTGGGGCATTCAAAAGATGTATTCGAAGACTTATCGTTCCCTGAATTCTCGACCTTTTTGCCAGGGGCTGAGCCTTGGGAAGCAGAATTAGTTGACTCAGCCGCAGCCACTAGTCACTTTTGATTGTTGTTGGAAGTTACACCAGAAGTTGAGCAGGAGGGGGTGCTATTTGAATTGGGACAATTCTTTGCGATATGTGAGAAAGCCCCACATTTAAACAGCCTTGTGATGAACCAGCTCCATTATTTGCCCTACTAGTTTTGATCAGAGGACACTTATTACGCAGATGGTCAGGCGACCCGCAAGCATAACATTTACGGGGGGTGACTGATCGGCGAGGTGGAGGCCGAGTATTACTAATGGAAGGCGGGGGTTCTTTCGCGACACGCAAAGAATCGGCGTATCTAACTCCTTCCGCTGAGACGGCCAATGCTTCAAGTTCCGAGAAAGTTTGCGGGCACGCCGCGAAACACAAATATGACCTATAGGGAGGTGAAATTCCCTCTACAATAGCCTGTACAATCTGATCTTCAGGAAAATGAAGGGCAAACACCCTAGTATAAAACTTAATGTCCTGTATGAAATCAGCCAAGTTTTCATCCAAGCGCTGTACACGATAATAGTACTTCTGAATAAGGGAGGACCTGGCCCTAGCAGGGATGAAGTTAGCTAGCAAATGGGCATGGAAATCCTCAATAGATGATTGCTCGGCAATGGCTCTTACGATTTTATCAGAGAGAATACCAATAGCATACGGATAGATAATTTGCAAGATTTGACATGGAGAAAGAGAAAAAACAAGGGCATGATCCTGGAATTCCACTAGAAATCTTAAAAATGAAATTACATCACTGGTGGTATTAACGGAAAACTTAGAGATACCTCTGAGCAACATTGCCAATGGATGAGGCAAGCTGCTAAACCCGGGTGACATAGTAGGTAAAGGTTTCAATGGTAAGGAAGTTAATTCAGAACGGATGTTACTCAGCGATGCACGGCGTTCAGACTCGTTGTCCAATGGGGCAGGGATAGTTTGAGCAGCAACGGTTATTCTATTAACTTCTCCCTTGGGAGGCGCTTCCTCACTACCTGCATTTACTATGGTGGGTTGATCAGATTTGGGAGGAACTTCCCCAGTTAACAATTGAGTGACCTTACTAGATAATTCGGAAATATTTTCCAGGAGCGTACTAGCTTCCTTCCTCTGAACATCATTCAGTTTTAGAGACAACAGATCGTTAACCCTATTCGAAAAATGATATAGCCTGCCTTGCACACGCTTAATTTGATTAGGAGACGGATCATTTTCATCAAAAAAACTAACTACAGAAGCTAGCCCAGTAATATTCTCCGTGATCGTGGAAAGAGAGTCGTCAATTTCTTTCTCTCCCAAATTGGGGATGGAAATGGGCAAATCAAGGGACTCTCTAAGCTTGTTAGTGTCTATTGCAACCGTGCCTCCAGATTGCACATTTCTGATAGTTAATTCATAGATCAACTCCTCCTTACGCAAATAGTTAAGAAGGAGAACATCGCGAGGGCCGGGCATGATGACAGACCAATTTTGAAAAACTCAAAAAATTCCAGCAACTGGGAAAATGGTTAGAGTTCGGAACAAACAATATTTAGCCGTCAAAAGGGGCTAAATTGAGACCCATTCTACCACGCTCTGCTACCACTTGTTACCGTGTTTTTAGCGGTAGGTAGAGGTGAAAGAAGGTGCGGGTGTGAATGGGTTTCAAGCTACGAAATTATAGTGCAATGTAAAATTAATTTAAAATTTAATAAGGTTATATTTTCTTTTCGAAAACAAAGAAATAACAAGCATGGCAGGTACAAAGTAGCAATTCAAAAGGGGTTAGTTACAATATTTACAGAATTTGGGCTTCGCGCCCCGACTTCACAATTCTTGGGCAATCAGCTCAGTTTTACCCCAAACACAAGTTTTACCAGAGGGGGAGAAAACCCCATTCATACCTAGGAGCCCTTGCTCCAAATTACACTGAAAAACCTCCATGAGGCATACAACCCAGAATTTTCAAAAGAGCCACTCGCTCTCAAAATTTAAGCCTCTCCCAGGCCACACCAAACTCCACCTTCAAGTTGTCCTCAACGGACATAAACACAGGGGTAAAATACCCAATCTACTGAGGTCTATTAAAAGAAAAGCCGGTTAATTAAATGACCTCTAAAATAACAATTTGAGAGGAGGCGAACTTGCACTCCTAATACACTTTGATTAAGACCTACTTGGCACTAGGCCGTTAATACAAGGGCTAATCCCATGCTAAAGAGGTGACTTAAGAAAAGAACAATTTGTTTTACATTAACGAAAAATAGGTTGAGAAAATAAGTTCACCTCAAGACAATGTGAGTGGGAGCTCGAGAGGGTTAGCACTCTCTATCCCAATATGTCGTTTTACAAGAGAATAGATGAAAAGAGAAGTTACATTTTAGGAAAAGGTTACATGGTTGAACGCTTAGAACCCGCCCCGAAAGTTAAACTGCTGAGCTAGCAAGGAAAGAAGTTATTAATCGGCCATTACCTTGTGTTGAACGGCTGGAGAAGAAAGAGGCGCTTCCCGCCCCCTGCTACGTACTTAACACACTGAAAGATGAAACAGAAGTGGCCGAGAGACCCAAAAATCAGCAGTTTAAATACTCTCGCGGAAGTTTCTGGGCGTTAGGGGAAAGAAAACACCCTCCCACAAACTCTTTATTGGATAGGACCCCGCAACAGATTCAAGTTGGGGGAAGATACATCTGATTGGATAGAAATTAATTTAAGAAATTCGGGATTGGTTAGGTTCAACACAAGGGGAAGAAAGGGGTAAATATTGCCAACTTAAACAATGATAGAAAGAAATTTAACAAAGAACAAACTCTTGAAATTAAATTTTCTCCAAAAAAATAGTTCTTTGACTCCGCACTAGGTTGCACTATTGTAGATCTTCAGTAGTGTCCTCTAGAAGAGAAAGTTCACACTTCTTACTTCAAGCGAAACAAAAACACATCAAAAATGACACAGTTCAAAAACTCAAAATTTTCCACGTGGTGACATCTTCTGAGAAGGTAAAGAAGTAACAGCGTAGATAAAGTTCAGACTTCCTCCAGCAGAGGAGTTTCAACAGGCGCACATTTTAAATTAGCGGAGTGGAGGTGTACCGCCCGGTACAATAATAATAATAATAATAATAATAATAATAATAATAATAATAATAATAATAATAATAATAATAATAATAATTGTTACCGTGGTTTGGTGGATCAGCAGAGGTGAAAGAAGGTGCTGGGATGAATAGGTCTCAATCTACGAAATTAAAGTTAATTTAACAAGGTTATATTTTCTTTTCAATATCAAGAAATAACAAATATAACAGGTACTTAGTAGCTTAGCAACAAATCGAGAATGTACAATTACAGTGGTTACAGGATTTGGGCTCCGAGAGCCAGACACACAATTCTTGAGCTATAAGCCCAACTTTACCCATATACAAGATTCAACAAAGGGGCAGAAGACCCCAATCATGCCCAGGAGCTCTTGCTCCCAATTACACAGTAAAGCCTCCTCGAGGCACGCAGAAACAAATTTTTTGGGAAGAGCAACCCGCTCTCAAAGTTCCAGCCTGTCAAAGGCCACACCAAATTCCACCTTCAAGCTGTCCTCCAAGGACATAGACACAGGGGTAAAAATACCCAACCTACTGAGGCCTATTCACCAAAGAAACAGGACAATTACACGGCCCCAAAATACAAACTTGAGTGGAGGCGTAACTTGCACTCCGAATATACTTTATTAAAAACTATTTGGCTCTAGGCCGCTTATGCAAGGGCTAATCCCCTACTGCAGAGGTGACTTATACCAAAAAAAATTATATTACATTAGGAAGGGAATAAACGGTTGTGAAAATAAGTTCACCTCAAAGCAATAGGAGTGGGAGCTCGAGAGGGTTAAGCACTCTCTATCCCAATATGTAGTTTAAAGAGATAGAATTTTTACCAAGTGTCTTTTACATGTTAGAGGAAAGTTACATGGTAAAGGCTTCGAACCTGCCCCGAGAGTTAGACTGCTGAGCTACCAAGAAAAGAAGTTTTTAAAAGGCCATTACCTTATTGATGAACTGCTGCCCGACGAAAGAGGCGCTTCCCGCCCCCTGCTACATAATTTACACTATGATAGATGTTACTGAAGTGGCCCGGAGACCCAAAAATCAGCAGTTTATATACCCTCGTGGAACATTCGAGACCTTTCAAGAATAAGAACACCCGCCCACAAGTTTTTTTATTGGACGGCCAAAAGATTACATGTCAAAACTGAAGAAGAAAACCAGGATTGGTGGGAAATTAATTACAGAAATTTGCGATTGGCCTATTTCAAAACTGGCGGAAAGAGAGGGTTAACATTGCCAACTTAAACAATGGCAGAAAGAAATTTAATAAGGAACCAACTTATAAATACTAAATTTCTTCAAAAAAGTTTCCTACACTTCGCACTAGAGTGCACAATTGTAGTTCTTAAGAGGTGCCATCTAGAAGAGAATGTTCACACTTCTTGCTACAGGGAAAACAAAAATACATCGAAAACGACACAGTTCAGAACACTTCAAAATTTACAAGTAGGGACATCTTCTGAGAAACTTTAGAATTAACATGGTTGTTAGAGTTCAGGCTTCCTCCAGTAGAGGAGTTTCAACTGGCGCAAAGTTCGAATTAGCGGAGCGGAGGTGTACCGCCCGGTATAATAATAATAATAATAATAATAATAATAATAATAATAATAATAATAATAATAATAATAATAATAATAATAATAATAATAATAATAATAATAATAATAATAATAATAATAATAATAATAATAATAATAATAATATTTAGGACAGTTCTCGTCCATAATGGCTCCACAGTTCAGCTCATTGTCTAGCTAGACAATGGAACGTCCTCTTCTCGGATACCACTCCGTTATATTATTATTATTATAATTATTATTATTATTATTATTATTATTATTATTCCAATTTGCTTTAAGATACGTCACGCCGAGACAAATTGGTCTTATGGCGACGATGGAATAGGAAGTGGCTAGGAATGGTAAGGAGCGGCCGTGGCCTTAATTAAGGTAAAGCCGCTGCATTTGTCTGTGGTGTGAAAATGGGAAACTACGGAAAACCATCTTCAGCGCTGCCGACAGTGGGATTCGAACCGACTATCTCCCGAATGCAAGTTCAAAGCTGCGTGCCCCTAACCGCACGGCCAACTCCTCGCTCGGTGTTGTAAAGATTCGCCATTTGCTTAAAAAATGTCAATTTAAAAAAAATCCTCTCGCGATTATTACATCGAGCCAGCTCTGTGGTGTAAGGGTAGCGTGCCTACCTCTTACCCAGAGGCCCCGGTTCGATTCCCGGCCAAGCCAACTATTTTTTACCTATATCCAAGGGCTGGTTCGAGGTCCACTGAGCATACGAGACTGACGGTGAGATAGCTACCCCGTCCTTGAAAGCCAAGAATAATGGTCGAGAGGATTCGTCGTGCTGACCGCACGTCGCCTCGTAACTACTGTACTAGGACTTTCGTACAGGTGTGTTGTGTTAGTTACAACATACCGCTTGCCGTTGTGACTGGGCTGACTCACAGCATACAGGAGCTACTGTATTACCTTGCATAGTATTCGGGAGATAGTAGATTCGAACCACACTGTCGGCTGCCCTGAAAATGGTTTTCCGTGGTTTCCCATTTTCACACCAGGCAAATGCTGGGGCTGTACCTTAATTAAGGCCACGGCCGCTTCCTTCCCACTCCTAGCCCTTCCCTGTCCCATCGTCGCCATAAGACCTATCTGCGTCGGTGCGACGTAAAGCAACTAGGAAAAGGAAATTAGCTTGCATAAAAGTCTTGTATTTTACAACTACCATCACAGTATCTTCAGGAAGTCCGAAACATATACTGTACATGGTTTTCACGTATGCTTTGCAAATATCTTCCTCTGCTCTGCCTATCATCGTCGTCGTCATCATCATAGCTTGGGCAATTTCGTTTAGAAGGAGACGCCTCCTCCATTGCTTACCAGGTTTCTATTTAGGGCAGTTCTCGTTCATAGTGGCTCCACAGTTCACCTCATTGTATCTGACCATCTAGCTAGACAATGGACGTCCTCTTCTCGGATACCACTCCGTTGCTGCCTTGGTCCACTTCTGGAGATTAGATCTTGTTACATACGCAGTCCTGCTCCACTTCTTGGACCATAGCTCCTTTTGTACGTGCTGCAGTCAAGTTTTAAGCCTTATGACTGTTACTAGCGTATAGTGTTACGGGGGCGGGCCCTCAGAGAAACACCCAGTAAGCTTTTTTCCACCCTTCGCTGACGCAGTACAAGTTGGGTGACTTTCTTTTTCTTTTCGTTGCGGACCATATCTCAGCACCGAATATAAGAACGGACAGATCTTGATGTTAAGGGGATAATAATTCTTGAGAGGGAAATTAAGTGAGATGAAATGTGGCCTCCGGAGAGGCCTGGTTGATTTGACTACCCGTAGGCGACCTGCGCGTCGTGATGAGGATGAAATGATGATGAAGAGGGCACATACACCCATTCCCCACGCTAGGAGAATTAAGCAATTATAGTTAGAATTCCTCACCCTACCGGGAATCGAACCCGGCACCCTTGTGACCAAATGCCAGCACGCTAACCATTTAGCCATGGAGCCGTACAAAACTCGTGTCCTCATCTCGAGGTGGTGCAGCTCTTTTCAAGCACACCCCCATTGGAGGTGAACTGCATGTACCATTTCAGTCGCATACCAGCTCTCCTGCCATTCTTAAATTTCTGGCTGTACCGGGAATCGAACCCGGGCCCCCGAGGACGGCAGCTAATAACACTGACCGTTACGCTACGGAGGCGGACGAAACTAAGTGACCAGTATTTCTTCCAGGCAATCACTATCCATGCTGATCCCTTTAGTCAGCCTGGTCTGAAAGGACACAATCTGGTCTAAATAAACGTATTCTTCAACGTATTCTATTGTCTCTCCGTTCATTTCGGTTCGTTCCTCAAGCTTGTTTGTCATTGACATGATCCTCATTCATGAATAATCTCATTCCCTTATTGTACTTAAACACGTCGCTCGACGTAAACTGAAGTGTTTCTCTGAAAACAGGACAGTAAATCTCAAGTTGGGAAGTTTGTTCACATTAATATTAACGCCGTGTTCTTTGTCCCAGTCCAAATCTTGAAACACTTCTTCCAGTGGACAGGTGAATAGCTCAAGCGATATGAGATCACCTATTGCCAGTTTTAAAGGTCATTCAAACTCGTTGGAGCTCTAACTCTCGTTTAACTTTATATTGAAGGGTTAGAAATTGGTATGCTTTTGGGCTGGGGTTCTGTTTCGAAGTAGTCGTCATTTCCCAACACCTTTGTAACCATGGCAACCTATGTTTGTCTATGTATACCAGGTCAGTAGCGTTATCTTCTCACTGTGCGCTTTCTTCCTGTAACTAAGAGCTTGAGAAAATCTCCTATCAAGTGAACCCCCGTTGTACTCTTCAGTCCAGAAATAAATTCCTTGAACGGGCCGGAAAAAGAAACCCAGGACCTTGGAATATGAGACAGGTACACTATTTAGACACCACAGGGCTGGCTAATAATAATAATCAGATTAGTTGTATATGTACGAGGTCTAGATTGTCTTTCATTTTCTCACAATTCATAAGCCTTACCATTCTTTATGGATACGCAAATTTTGGATGGAGTCAAAGAATGCATTATCTATACCCTCTGCACGTCGTAAGAGGCTATTAAAAGGGGAAGAGACAAAGAATCTGTACTTGTTCTCTCGTCTTGTAAGCCCAATAACATATCCACGATTTTATCCTTTTCCGTGTAGCGGAGAGAATGTACGATTGTGAATTTATTGTGCTATTCTTCTCAACAGTATCTTGGTAATATATATATATGCAGCACGTCAAACTAACCGGACGTTAAAATAAAAATAATAATTTCGTGGTTTTTGCTAGTCTGGTTAATCCATTGTAAGGTGGACTGTCTGACGAAGGTGAGTGAATTTTGCCGTGTGTGGAAAACTGTATTTTATTGTGATGTAGTGCATGAATTGCAGGGATGCTTGAGACAGCACAAACACCCAGTTTCACAGCCAATAGAATTACCCATGTAATATTCGATCACCTACAAGTGGCCTGCAATCGAACCGGTGACCCTTTGAACCGAAGGTCATTACTCTGATCATTCTACCAACGAGCCGAATCCAAATCGGCCATTTTTTTCTTTTTTACAACTTGCTTTACGACACACCGACACAGACATGTCTTTTTTTACAACTTGCTTTACGTCGCACCGACACAGACATGTCTTTTCTTACAACTTGCTTTACGTCGCACCGACACAGACAGGTCTTTTTTTACAACTTGCTTTACGTCGCACCGACACAGATAGGTCTTTTTTTACAACTTGCTTTACGTCGCACCGACATAGATAGGTCTTTTTTTACAACTTGCTTTACGTCGCAACCACACAGATAGGTCTTTATTTACAACTTGCTTTACGTCGCACCGACATAGACATGTCTTTTTTTACAACTTGCTTTACGTCGCACCGACACAGATAGGTCTTTTTTACAACTTACTTTACGTCACACCGACATAGACATGTCTTTTTTTACAACTTGCATTACATCGCACCGACACAGATAGATCTTTTTTTACAACTTACATTACGTCGCACCGACATAGACATGTCTTTTCTTACAACTTGCTTTACGTCGCACCGACACAGACAGGTCTTTTTTTACAACTTGCTGTACGTCGCACCGACATAGATAGGTCTTTTTTTACAACTTGCTTTACGTCGCACCGACACAGATAGGTCTTTTTTTACAACTTGCTTTACGTCGCACCGACATAGATAGGTCTTTTTTTACAACTTGCTTTACGTCGCAACCACACAGATAGGTCTTTTTTTACAACTTGCTTTACGTCGCACCGACATAGACATGTCTTTTTTTACAACTTGCGTTACGTCGCACCGACACAGATAGGCCTTTTTTACAACTTACTTTACGTCGCACCGACATGGACATGTCTTTTTTTACAACTTGCATTACATCGCACCGACACAGATAGATTTTTTTTACAACTTACTTTACGTCGCACCGACATAGACATGTCTTTTTTTACAACTTGCATTACATCGCACCGACACAGATAGATCTTTTTTTACAACTTGCTTTACGTCGCACCGACACAGATAGGTCTTTTTTACAACTTGCATTACGTCGCACCGACACAGATAGGTCTTTTTTTACAACTTGCATTACGTCGCACTGACACAGACATGTCTTTTTTACAACTTGCATTACATCGCACCGACACAGATAGGTCTTTTTTTACAACTTGCATTACGTCGCACCGACACAGACATGTCTTTTTTACAACTTGCATTACATCGCACCGACACAGATAGATCTTTTTTTACAAGTTGCTTTACGTCGCACCGACACAAATAGGTCTTTTTTTACAACTTGCTTTACGTCGCACCGACACAGATAGGTCTTTTTTACAACTTGCATTACGTCGCACCGACACAGATAGGTCTTTTTTACAAGTTCCTGTACATCGCACCGACACAGATAAGTCTTTTTTTACAGGTTGCTTTACGTCGCACCGAAACAGATAAGTCTTCTTTACAGGTTGCTTTACGTTGCACCGACACAGATAGGTCTTTTTTACAAGTTGCTTTACGTCGCACCGACATAGATAGGTCATTTTTTTACAACGTGCTTTACATCGCACCGACACAGATAGGTCTTTTTTATAAGTTGCTTTACATCGCACCGACACAGATAGGTCTTTTTTTACAAGTTGCTTTACGTCGCACTGACACAGATAGGTCTTATGGCGACGATGGGACAGGAAATGGCTAGGAGTGGGAAGGAAGCGATCGTGGCCTTAATTAAAGTACAGCTCCAGCATTTTCCTGGTGTGAAAATGGGACACCACGGAAAACAATCTTCAGGGCTGCCGACAGTGCGGTTCGAACCCACTATCTCCTGAATACAAGCACACAGGTGCGTGCTCCTCATCGCACGGCCAACTCGCTGGGTCAGTAATTGCTAATGCCATGCTTGGGACTTTTCTTACGCACGAGAACTACCCCAGGTGTGTTCCATTCTTCAGGTATTCTGCCGGATATTATTTCTAAATTAGGTAGCCGAAGGCTGAAATTTATACTGATGTATCCTCAAAGACGCACACAAAATGCTGTCAGTTGTATACCCTAATTTTATGTACAATATTTATACGTTACACATCAATAAACCACCATTTTAACAACTGCCTATCACGAAGCACAAGGAGACTGCAACCACTGCATGTCAGTTACCA
This sequence comes from Anabrus simplex, assembly GCF_040414725.1. Classification (NCBI taxonomy): domain Eukaryota; kingdom Metazoa; phylum Arthropoda; class Insecta; order Orthoptera; family Tettigoniidae; genus Anabrus; species Anabrus simplex. The sequence continues at coordinate 45,208,977 of NC_090275.1, forward strand.
ACTCTACAAAACCAATTCACATATTTCAAACACGACTTCTACGCACGTCTCATCAAAACAAGTCCTGTTAAACTATAACTCAACTCCTCCATCGAGATTGTCTCTTTATACAGGTTGCCTGGCCAGACTTCTAGAAGAATATTACACAACACCTTTTCTCGTAAATTCTAGAGTGTCTAATACATAGTTATAATATAAGGAACATTCTATAACCATCTAGAGTCTAAGATACGTTATTCTGGACGTTACAGTGTGTTGCACAATGTTCCTGTGGATTATACACCGTATTTACAGGTAATAATAAATTATATACACTATTAATAACAAGTTCTTACATTAACTAAACTCTTATAAATATATATATATATATATACAGCATAATCTCACAAATAATACGATCGACCGACTACGTAAATAATAATAATAATAATAATAATAATAATAATAATAATAATAATAATAATAAATGGATGTAAACACTTCATAGCCATGCCTTACGAGTCATAATAATAATCATGCAAATAATAGTAATAATTCGAGCTCGATATTGGTATTATTTACCCATGGGTTAAAGAATATTGTTTTCAAGTTATATCAGTCTATTATACTTGCGTCAATACTAAGATATTTAAGTTGAGTTTCAATTTCCAGATTATCTCCGGCGCATTGTATCCTGTCATTGTCCATTCGTACTGTTTTGTTTTAACGTAGATTTAAGTTCCTCAACAACGGGTTCACTGAAAGAAAAATGTTAAGACTCTTTTAGTGTTTGGGAGAACGCGTATGTCGCCGAGAGTAATTAACTTACGATTATGTCTCAATTGACAGATAAAAGACAAGGCTACCTGTTGCAAAGAAACCAAACCAAACCAAACACCATGGCACTACAGCCCTTGAAGGGCCTTGTCCTACCAAGCGACCGCTGCTCAGCCCGAAGACCTGCAGATTACGAGGTGTCGTGTGGTCAGCACGACGAATCCTCTTGGACGTTATTCTTGGTTTTCGAGACCGGGGCCACTATCTCACCGTCAGATAGCTCCTCAATTCTAATCACGTAGGCTGAGTGGACCCCGAACCAGCCCTCAGGTTCAGGTAAAAATCCCTTACCTGGCCGAGAATCGAACCCGGGGCCTGCGGGTAAGAGGCACGCACGCTACCCCTACACCACGGGGCCGGCGTTGCAAAGAAAACAAATTGAAAATCTCAAACGTAGTTTTCATGAAATAGCGTTTCAAAGTAAGACAAAATTTGTGCTAAATGCGTAACGTCACACGCATACTCTGTTATAAGATGGCGCTGTGTTGACCCGCGCGCTCAGTTGGAGGTTAGCTGAAACAGCGAAGGCAATTTAATAAAATAAGTCTACGAAACCTCAAAACCCTGCAGCCGTTAAAATGAAATGAAATGTCGTATGGCTTTTAGTGCCGGGAGATCCCAGGACGGATTCGACTCGCCAGGTGCAGGTCTTTCTATTTGACACCCGTAGGCGACCTGCGCGTCTTGATGACGATGAAATGATGATGAAGACAACACATACACCCCAGTCCCCGTGCCATCGGAATTAACCAATTAAGGTTAAAATCCCCGACCCGGCCGCGAATCGAACCCGGGACCCTCTGAACCGAAGGCCAGAACGCTCACCGTTCGGCCAACGAGTCGGACAGCCGTTAAAATAATAACAGCCTTCCACCAATTCCTTGTTGTTGATTGCAAGGCCGTTTTTGCAGTCCTAGAAATGTTTTTTTCCTTGCGTTTTGGCTCTTAAATTTGAAGAACACGATAGACCTGGCTCATCTGTTTATTGATTATCTAAAGTAACACGATGCACATTTATCGCTGAACTTCCTTAAAACTCTTTACGATTTGTACAAATAGTGCGTCCTCCCAACAGTCGATGACCATCACCAAACCACTGATCCACAGAAACAGCTGTGTGTAGGTAGAAACGTTCGCCGTTCGAATTTGGCCACCCCTGTGCGCGGGAGATGTCATTCGCCATTGTCAACTCCCACAATACCTCAAGAGACGATTATTGTATGTAAGGCACGCCATTGTTCCCACGAACTTATCTTCACAGCTCTCTGATGTGATAATAGAATATTGCAGGTGATTATTATTGGTGTTAGAGCCCATGTTTGCTGCTATCTTCACTTCGCACAGTTAGTGGATGTGCGTAAGGATAATATGTGCTGCTTCTTGAGTAAATATTATTTTATTCCCACTCCTCAACGGTGCAAACAATGGTTATAATGTATTTTCCCACCCCAAATCTTTATGGCATAAACCAAAATGATAGAGCTTTGTACTGTTAGACGCCAGTAATAATAATAATAATAATAATAATAATAATAATAATAATAATAATAATAATATAGTGGTATAATATAGCGGTATAGTGCTTAGTATCATAAGCTGCCACCCCCCGGCGGCCCGGGTGCGATTTCCGGCTCTGTCACGAAATTTGAAAAGTGGTACCAGGGCTGGAACGTGGTCCACCACTCAGTCTCGGATGTCAACTGAGTAGATGAGGTTTCTATTCCCTCCTCAGCCATCCTCGAAGTGATTTTCCGTGGTTTCCCCACTTCTCCTCCAGACAAATGGTGGGATGGTACCTAACTTAAGGCCATGGCCGCTTCGTTCCCTCTCCCTTGTCTATCCCTTCCAGTGTTCCCATCCCCACAAGACTCCTGTTCAGTATAGCACGTGAGGCCGCCTGGGCGAGGTACTAGTACTCCTCCCCAGTTGTATCCCCGACTCAAAATTTCACGATTCAGGACACTGCCCTTGAAGCGGTAGAGATGACCTCGTGAGAAAATCCAAACTTGGACGGAAAAGAGATTAAGAGAGAAAGAAATAATAATATAAATAATTAAAATTGATACTTCCTGTCCAAATGTACTTTCCATTGGTTTCGTCGCCAGCTAAATACTTTTAAATTATTTCACTTCACCTATTTCAATCCTCAGGCCAAATAATTAAATGTAAAGAAACCCACCGCGTAAATCCCGTTAAAAACCACTGGAGTGTCAGTCAGTTCTTATACTCACGAGCTGATAATCAAGGACATTGCACAACCCTTAAATGAAATAAAATTTCAATCAGTATGAGATTACGATTGGGGAATTCCTCTGAAACTAAGAATAAGCTACCATTTCAGCGTTTTCGTTTAGTGAATGTAAAAACAGCAAAGAAAATGACATTCAGGAGTCTGAAGTTAGCCACGCTAATTAACTCCCCAGAACTCTGATGGAGCCTCAGTTATGAAGGCGAGTTTCTACTTCAACCACTGATTACTACTGCAGTCTTCACTTTGTCGCAACGTTGTTGTCTCCCTCGGCGATACACCACTCTGTTTTCTAGTAGTTGTGCCAGACTTTGAGCTGACATTTTTATTAGACTGGGCATGAACGCAGAGTGACATGGACTCTAAAACTTCTCCTGGATTATCAAGAGTCTCTCTAACTCGAAGAGTTTTCGGAGACTTATGACCCAGAGCGAGCCGTGCGGAGCCCTGCGTGTGATACATGGACCACCGGAAATTACCTTCGTGACGTCGCCTTCCCCGGAAATTGATCCACAGACAATCGAGTGACGAAGAAATAGAGCATTCTTTCGCCTGAGCAAAAACTGTCGTAATCCTGGGATTAAGCTTGCTCGAGATAGGTAAAAAAATAAAAATTTAAAAAAGAGGAGAAGAAAAATTCTACAACTCATTCATTAGTCTCATTAACAACTGGTGATCCCTCATGCAACTAAATAACCTTTGGGAAACATCATAAATCTAGGACATTACGTACAGTGAGATGTATGGCACGTTGTTCCTAATGTGTTTCTCCCGCCATCATGTCGGTTCCCTGTTCGCTATCTTCCTGATTATGCTGGGTGAATCAGCCACGTAAACCATTAAATATATCGAAAATAATTTTTCACTTTTATTAATGTTTCCAAAGGACTCGCTGGACTAGAAAAAACTAGGGCGGAGAAGGTAGCAACCGTGACGTCATTTAGCCTGGAGGCTGATTGGATCCTCAGAATAAATATCATTGTGGTTATAGGGAAACCGCAAATACTGATGGTGGCACCATAATGAGATGTACAAGGCACGATGAGCAGAGAGGTAGTTTGTCATTGTTTCATTTAAATCGCTCTATTTATTTATTTATTTATTTATTTATTTATTTATTTATTTATTTATTTATTTATTTATTTATTTAATCCGTTTAGCCCTCCAGGGTTGATTTTTCTCCCCGGACTCAGCGAGGGATTCCACCTCTACAGCTTCAAGGGCAGTGCCCTGGAGCATGAGACATTTGGCCAGGGATACAGCTGGGGAGAAGGACGAGCATCTCACCGAAGCGGTCTCACCTGCTGTGCTGACCAGGGGGCATTGTGGGGGATGGAAAGATTGGAAGGGATCGACAAGGAAGAGAGAAGGAAGCGGCCGTGGACTTAAGTTAGGGAAGAAGTGTGAAATCACGGAAAAGCACTTCGAGGATGTCTGAGGCGGGAATTGAACCTCCTCTACTTAGTTGACCTACCGAGGCTGAGTGGACCCCTTTCTAGTCTTCGTGTCACATTGCAAGTTTCATGGCAGAGCCGGAAATCGAACCCGGGCCTTCGAGGCTGGCAGCTAATCACATTAACCATTGTACCTCAGAGGCGGACCCCTTTATTTATATTGGTGGGAATTATGTACTGTATTCGGTTCTTCAGCTTTTCCCTGTTATTTGTAGGGTCGCTGGAGCCACCCAGGCTCATTTTAGTTTTGGCTGGGGGTTTAAGGCCGGATGCCCTTCCTGACGCCACGTGATTCTTGAAATGAAAATCTCGACTCAGGATTGGTCGGGATTTGAACCTCAGCCGCCGGGTGGGAAGATGTAGTGTATTCGGTGTCCGTTATAAATATTTCGAACCTTCTGTGACTTGGAATCGAAAAAAAATGACCGCTTGTAGTTTTGTATAGCCCTGTTTCTGTGGTCCGTGTCCTCCTTACGCAATTTCCTACCCGGGCAGTGTGTGATATGACACCCGCTCGCCGTGGAATGTTAAGTCATTCATACGAGAGCACTTGGTAGTGGGAGCTCCATCCGAGAGCAGCACGTGCAGTGGATATGAGAAGTGGGCAGCCTTCCGTGGTATGCGTCCTTTAGGATAATGTACAAGTGGAGCGATATTTTCACAGCAGAACAGGTATGAGGTCAGAGCAAAATTAACAAAATACATGTAGATACACAGGTGCCACGGAGATATAAGTAAAACCTAATAAATTGTCTAAATACGCGTTTTTATTTTTCTATTATTGCTTAAAAAACTGCGCCCTGTCTAATTCCATTTCGTTTGCCAAGTTATTTCCAAGGATCCCCTGACTGTTAAATGGAAGTGGAACGTAGTAGGACTCCTATATGTCCGAAGCTTACTTAAAACGTTCTCACCGATCGAGTTGGCCGTGCGGTTAGGGTCGCGTAGCTATGAGCTTGCATTCGGGAGTGCATGAGTTCGAATCCCACCGTCGGCAGCCTTGCAGATGGTTTTCCGCCGTTTCCCATTTATACACCAGACATATGCTAGGGCTGCTATCTTCCCAATCCTTCCCTTTTTCCATCCTATCATTGCCGAAAACCTTCAGTGTGTCAGTCCGACGTTAAACCACTACGGAGAAAAAAACGTGGGGGGGGGGGGAGGAAGAAAAGAAACAAGCAAGAAAATCTGAGTGCGATAAATTTCTGTGAAGTAGGACGCTACCCTATTTACACAGTTGGAGGGAGAATTTCACCTCTATGGACCAGCGGTGGATTGTATAGTCCTATGTCAGGTGTAGAATTAAATCATTTAAAGTATTCGGGATTTGTATTCTTCCAGGATTGAGTATACTAAGTGAAATAGAATCATCTCTCGTCAGCTGTTGTACGAAATACCTCTTCTTCGGTCTATCTACAGACCGAATTTCCTGTACGCGAGTAAAGGCTTGCTGGAATCTAGAAATCTTATTTTTAACTTCGAAGTAACAGACATGAAGGTAGCGAGAACTACTTGTTCAGAACAATGACAGGAGGTTACTCGAAATGAGGAGATTAAGTTAGGAATAAATTCGTTGAATAAAGCTGTACGCATAGTCTGGCTTTGGGATCATATATATAATATTATTGGCCACGAACCTGGATAATCATGGTTTGTTAAAATGCAGTATTAATGAAAACACCTGGAAGATTTTATAATTACAAGTGGTTCACGTCACCCCACGATATCTGGAAAGACCTAGAATTATTTTATAAGTAGATTTCCTTCGTACTCCAAGGTTCCAGAGTTCAATCAAGTCAACATACATACAACTGAAAGTTTCCTGAACGACTTGGAACATATGAATTTTTTTTTTACAAGCGATAATCGCAACATAACCTGTCCTGTGAAATATAAAAAATGTTGTCCGTTATACGCACAGAACCTAACCAGGAGCTAGTTGCATATGGAGGATTGCTGAGGTGGTTTGCAGACGGAACAATGAAAAACACGACAGTCTACAATGAAGATGTATGTATGGGCAACTGCGATCAATTCCAGTACATCACTTTAAAAAATGATCTAGAATTCCCTATGTTCGAACATGAGTCACGTCGGTAACCATTTTTTCGGCGACATATTTCAGTACGACTAAACTGTATCACGGAAATCTTTCCTAATAATAATAATGTTACTTGTTTTACGTCCCTCTAACTACTCTTTTACGGTTTTAAGAGACGCCGAGGTGCCGGAATTTAGTCCCGCAGGAGTTCTTTTACGTGCCAGTAAATCTACCGACACGAGGCTGACGTATTTGAGCACCTTCAAATACCACCAGACTGAGCCAGGATCGAACCTGCCAAGTTGGGGTCAGAAGGCCAGCGCCTCAACCGTCTGAGCCACTCAGCCCGGCGAAATTTTTCCTAAACGATCATGGGATCGTACGTGCTATGGTTTCAGCGAGGGATCTCATCTCTACCGCCTTAAGGGTAGTGTGAGACTTTTGGTCGGGGGATACAGCTGGGGAGGAGGACCAGTACTTCGCCCGGGCGGCCTCACCTGCCGTGCTGAACAGGGGCCTTGCAGGGGGATGGGAAGATCGGAAGGGATAAACAAGAAAGCGGCCGTGGCCTTACGTTAGGTACCATTCCGGCATTTCCCTGGAGGAGAAGTGGGAAACCACGGAAAACCACTTCGAGGATGGCTGACGTGGGAATCGAACTCTCCTCTACCCAGTTGACCACCCGAGGCTGAGTGGACCCCGTTTTAGAAGGAACTACGAGACAACTATCCTCTCTTAACACTGACAAGGAGACACTACGAACATGTCATCCGGGATTCCGTTCACTTTTAATGGGGTTATAGAGCATGTTCAGAAGAGTTACTCATCAACACAGTAAGACATTTCGTTTTGGTATAAATAGACCAAGAGTTACGCGAGAGTGTGCTTAGCGCTTGTGGGAGCGTGTCGGTCTCCTATGCCGGCGACCTGTGTTCAAGTTCCAATTTCGTGGCAGATACAGGAATCGAACCCGGGCCTCACACTAATCACTGCATCACAAGGGCGGATGGTTTATTTGACAACTGTTGAAAATGAAACTAATTTTTAGAGATTTATTAGAATGTATCATCAAGCGGTTCTTGATACAATACACATCAAATTTCTCGGTCATTCTGTAATTACCCACAGTGGATATGTTCAGAGAGCTTCAAGTCCTATTGTTTGTCTTAATAGCTCTCAGAAATGTCACACTTGGACTTGGACCCAAGCCACCAAGTGTCACCAACTTCTCATTGTAAGCCCTTCTCCAAGTGACGTCGGAATAATTACCGCGGTAGCGTCCGTCAGGGCGGCCAGAGAGCAGACTGGAATTTGACGTTAGAGAATGTGGAGGTTTCAGATTGGTTCTTGTATGGTCGACATTCCTCGTTACTTTATTTTAATTTTGTTCTGTGTTGGTAACTTGTGCTCTATTGTCGGTAGTATAGTGGTCGTTATTGTTTTAAAAGGTAGTACGAAACTATCCTCTTTAAACACTAATAAGGAGACATTGCAAACATGTCTGGGATTCGGTTAATTTTTCGTTGACCGAGCTCGATAGCTGCAGTCGCTTAAGTGCGGCCAGTATCCAGTAATCGGGAGATAGTGGGTTCGAGCCCCACTGTCGGCAGCCCTGAAGATGGTTTTCCGTGGTTTCGCATTTTCACACCAGGCAAATACCGGGGCAGTACCTTAATTAAGGCCACGGCCGCTTCACCCCCTTTCCTATCGTATCGTCGCTATAAGACTTACCTGTGTCGGTTCGACGTAAAGCAATGGTAAAAAATATCATAAAAACAGGCAAAACAGAAATTGACTCGACACCATGCTCATTTGATGAATGTCGAGCCATCACAACTATATCATTGTTTCAAATCATTTTGAGCAAAACACACTTGATTCACGTTCAAAATTGGCTCATTGCCATCAATCATCATAGAACATGGCCGCAAACCAAGCAAATAATAACATGTTCCGAATTATTGGAGCAGACAACTGATGATTATTTATCGAGTAAATTCATAAAACAGTCTTCTCTTGAAAGTACCAGGCCTATTTCTCGTCCACTTGGCACCAAGAATCCACAGTTCTGAAGTTTCTTCATAAAAATCAAGCGGGGAAACAATGGCAGAGATGTGCGCCTATAATTGGGCAGCGTCCGTTCAACTTGTTCATAGTCGGGCTGAGTGGCTCGGACGGTTGAGACGCTGGTCTTCTGACCCCAACTTGCCAGTTCAGTGGTATTTGAAGGTGCTCAAATACGTCAGCCTCGTGTCGGTATATGTACTGGCACGGTAAAACAACTCAGCGGGACTAAATTCCGACACCTAGGCGTCTGCGAAATTCGTTCATATAATTTGCAAATCCACCTCCACTTAGCTCCATATGTTTACCAACAGCCGGCAGTCGTCGAATGGGTCACGAAAACACAACATATCAAATTGGTTTAAAATATTTTCCAAAATTCTGGTGTGCATGAATAAGTGTGTATTATCTTTTTCAAAAACAGGCAAAAAGAATTATTTTCTTGATTACAAAGAGTCTTTAACGCGATAAAAAAAAGAATAAAGTCAATGGTGGGACTTGAACACAAGTCTCTGGGATGGGAAACAAGTGCTTTTTTTTATGTTGAAAACAATTCTTAGCAGACAAAGTAGGGCTCTCCATACAACGAAAAACGTATAATTAAGCTATTTCCTCAATTTTGCCGAAAGTTGAAGGGCCAAAGGGCCCAGAAATGTTTCAAATAGTGAGTCTTGGATAGCTCTATCAAACTAAAAAACGAATTTCGTAAATCACTTCCGGTCTAAATGCAGTTCCGGAACAACAGCCTAAAATCGCTTGTTTCTTTACTCGTCTTTTTTTTTCGAATCCTATCCAAATTAACTTATTTGCATAATTCTTTCTGTAATGCGTTCCTTGGTTCAATATTCTCATGCGTTTTTTTTATTTTTGAAAAATGTCAATAAGGGCATAAGTGAAACTCTGCATTGACTGACATTAGCGCTCGTAGTGGTAGAAAAAGGCAAACTGTTAATCTAATTGACTGGATAATGTTTAATTTGTAAGGATTGTAATTTTTAGGAATGAAAAAAGAATATGTTCTCATATTTTATTATATTTATCTTACCTAAAAATTCATAGCTCTTATCCCTAGGATGTTTTCAACATTGAGGGTTTTTTTTTCACAAATTTCCTTACATCGAACCGACACAGATATGTCTTATGGCGACGATGGGATAGGAAAAGCCTAGAGATGGGAAGGAAGCGGCCGTGGCCTTAATTAAGGTACAGCCCCGGCATTTGCCTGGTGTGAAAATAGGAAACCACGGAAAACCATCTTCAGGGCTGCCGACAGTGGGGCTTGAACCCACTATCTCCCGATTACTGGATACTGGCCGCACTTAAGCGACTGCAGCTAACGAGCTCGGTGGGAAGGAAGCGACCATGCCCTTAATGAAGGTACAGCCCCAGCATTTGCCTGGTGTGAAAATGGCAAACCAGGGAAAACCATCCTCTGGACTGCCGACAGTGGAAGATCGAGCCCACCATCTCCGGAATACAAGCTGATAGTTACGTGACGCAATCCGCGGTGAAACAAACTGTAAGCATACTCTAACACATATATGTAATTTTTAGTCTATTTAAACCAAAGCGAGTTGCGTCTTAATATTTTGACATGTAACTCTTCTGTCCATGATCTATAAACCCTCTAAAAATGATAGACCGGGCGAGTTGGCCGTGCGGTTAGGAGCGCGCAGCTGTGAGCTTGCATCCAGGAGATAGTGGTTCGAGCCCTACTGTCGGCAGCCCTGAAGATTGTTTCCCGGGGTTCCCATTTTCACACCGGACGAATGCTGGGGCTGTTCCTTAATTAAGGCCACGGCCGTTTCTTTCCTATTCCTAGGCTTTCCCATCCGATCGTCGCCATAAGACCTATCTGTGTCGGTGCGACGTAAAGCAAGTAGCAAAAGAACAAATGATAAAATGGTTGCCTAGTTGTATTTCTTCTTAAAACAATAATCACCGTCACCACCATCACCACCACTTCCTCCTCTTAAAATGAACCGAATTCCAGACGACATGTACGTAGTGTCTCCTTGTATGCAGCACATGAAAGATAAGAGATCCGACCCTCAAAAATGTAACTACCAACAAAGGAAAGGAAAGGAAAGGAAAGGAAAGGAAAGGAAAGGAAAGGAAAGGAAAGGAAAGGAAAGGAAAAGAAAGGAATGGCGTAAAAATGAAAAATACCGCAGGCTTCGAAAACCAAATATCAGCAGTGTCAGAAAATAACAAGATCTGACCAAGGGAGGTCTGTGAGGAAACATGAAAGCGTGGTAGCAATGCCAGGCTAGTTGGTGCCCCCGTGACACAAACCCACGTTCGTAATTTGAGAGTGCCTGAGGATTACCCTTTTAGTCGCTTCTTACTCCAGTAGAGGATGTAATTATAACGACCCCGCCCACAGGGGGGGAGGAGAAATTAGAAACTTCTTATATTTCATTAAATGTTATACTGTGTGGGTCGAAAGAGAGCAAGAGTTGACAATGTGGAGTATGGCACAATTAGGTGGGAGCAGTGACTGTTTCAGCTCCGGATCCCTTGAATCTCAACTCACTCTCCTAAGTTGAACGGTGGTACTGATTATTGTTTTAAGGGGAATCGCTACTAGGTAACTTCCGTCTGACTCGTTGGCTGAATGGTCAGCGTATTGGCCTTCATTTCAGAGGGTCCCGCTTTCGATTCGCGGCCGGGTCCGTGATTTTAATCGCTTCTGATTAATTTTTCTGGCTCGGGGACTGAGTGTTTGTTTCCGTCCCAACACTCTCCTCTTCATATTCACACAACACACTACACTACCATCCACCACAGAAACACGTAATAGTGATTACATCCCTCCATATAGGGTTGGTGTCAGGAAGGGCATCCGGCCGTAAAATCGGGCCAAACCCACAGGTGCGACACGGTTCGCACCCGCGACTCCACAGGTGTAGGAAAAGTGGTAGTAAAAGAATAAGATGACTACTAGATAATTATCCTGTAATTAACGCTAATGGGAAGGGGAAAAGGTCCAAAACTGCAAAGAATGAAGGCTTCTGCAAAAGAAACACTCCCCAGGGCCTCACAAACCTAATAGTATGGGGTAGGGAAGAGAAGAGGAGTTGTTCGAGGGAGGTCGGACAGGAAATATTAGCGTGAAAAGTCTTTCACAAGAAAGTGAAATCAATGCCAGACTCAGCTAGGGGATTCGTGGGTCTTCAGCCCACGCCACCAAATTGAGAACAGCCGTTTAAAACGTCCCTGACGACAGGCAGGTGTTACCATGGCTGTGTTCAATTTCCCCCCTCCCCCCAATCACAGGGAGAATAAGTTGAAAACTCTTCTCGGCAATCCCCCTTTTGGTAGCTTCTTCCGTCTGTCAGGTGATATCATTATGTCACCACTACAGGGAAATTGCCCCTTGCTCTTGGCACTTTTCTTTTTCTTTACTGTTTCAACAGATCGGCTTTTCATAACCACGAAAGCAAGCAAACAAGCTTGTGGATTTTTACCTGATAGTTGCTTTCGTGATCATAGCCGCAAACTCTCCAAGATCGCGCAGCTGTGAGCTTGCATTCGGGAAATCGTGGGTTAGAACTCCGCTGTCGGCAGCCCTGAGGATGATTTTCCGTGGTTTACCATTTTCACACCAGGCAAATCCTGGGGCCGTACTTGAATTAAGTCCACGGCCACTTCCTTCCCACTCCTAGTCCTAGTCCCACTCCTAGTCGACGTAAGACCTATCTGTATCGGTACGATGTGAAAGCAACTTGAAAAATAAAACCTCCAAAACCATTTCGTGGAATCTGAAGCTCTGGGACGCACTTTTAATTTCGAATACCCCACATGCTTTAGCTGGGAATCGAACTGAGACATCCTTGGTAAGAAAACAGGTACGATATAACTTGAGCTATTATACCTCCGTTTTTCTTACATTCCTAGACAAAGACAAAGTCACCTCCGTACAGGCCATGAAGACCCTTGGAGGAGTGGAAGGTAAAGTCTTCCACCATTGCTAACCGCGGCACGTGACGGGGTAGAGTGGTTAGCTCTAGGCCCGGCCGCCTTTGCCCCCAGGAATTAACCTGGTACTCATTTTTGGTGTAGGCTGAGTGAACCTCAGGGCCATATGCACCTCCGGAAGTGGAAATCTCGTTTCTTAAATTTTACGACTTCCTGACGGGGAGTCGAATCCACGTCCTTCCGGGCGAACCGAGCACGCCTTTACCGCCTCGGCCAGGCAGCCCCTTTTCTTACATTCCTAGGATAGGAAAATGCTGTAAAACTGAGAAGGTAGTAGTTGTGGTATTAATTCAAATAGCCGAAGTTGTGAAATTATGAAAATCATTTTCTGGGCTACAACCTTAACTACTATAGACGGATTTAGGTTCGAGGTCTGAAATAATATCCCGTTTTCGTCTCTGTGAATGTATAAAGCTTTGGACAGCTTTCCTCGATATTCCGTTATGATCTTTGAGAAAAATTTCCTTGCAAGTTTCCGCATACGATCAAACTTTTTCTTAACGTTTTTTACCATGTTACTTGCTTACTTTTGCAATAACTTTATTTCTTTCCTGCCTATTTCATATCTTTCTTTCTCTCTTTTCTCTTCCAATTCACTGAGTTCCCCCCTTTCCTATGTGAGCTGAGTCTTTTAAGACATTCTCGTTTCGTTTCTTCCGATTCACTTCACTTGAAAGTCGTTCACTTTCATCCGCTCAGACTGGGCTGCTGCTTGAGGACAAAATTCACTGCCTTCTTTCTGATCAAACAGCTCTTCGCGCAGACACAGGGAGTGCTAATTGAGTAATGTAAAATGGTGAATTCAGTGTTCCCAACCTTCAGTATTTCTCCAAGTCTCCCCAGAAGACGTGATCATTAAGAGCTAAATTTATCCAAAACTGGCAAACTTATCATTGTTCTTATGGTCAGTGTTACCAAAATCTATTAACATTTTTAAATAAGCTTGAAAACCCTCCAAAATGTACTGGAAAAATATGTGAAGTACAAAATTATATACATAATGCATACATACATAAATACGTATATGTATGGAGCTTTTTTGCAATCCATACTCTCAATTATTGCCCTTATTTCTTCTTTTGTGAATGGCCTGTCATCGTCTGTGTTAGGCGATCGCATTAATTATTTTGATTCTGATGTGGTGTGTTCTGGGAAGGGGGAAGATTTAGACAATATCAGCACGGATCATCATTACTATTACTATTATTATTATTATTATTTCGAGAGGAATCTCCCAGGTTGGTAGTAGAGTGAGAGAATAAATCTAATGCAATGAGCTAGCAGTTGCTGGAACTAGGCGATGGAAAGACGTTGTAAGGTTTTATTCTGTGATGAAACCAGAATACCAATAAGGCCACATGCAAGGCGTATTAGGGTTTGGAGACAATCTGGACGCCGTTAAGTGGACAACAATTTACAAGAAGTCCATCATTACACTCCTCGTTCCCATCATTGGTAACTTAATTGGCCCTCTATACGTCACGGATATTCTACAACCCACAGTGATTACTTTCAGAGTAGGTAACATTTCATTTTGGCGCATGTTAATGCTAGACCCCACTGTCATGGGATGTCTTACACTGCCTTCAGCAGAATAACATCTTCCGGATGGATTGGCCTGCCAAATCGCCCGATATGAATCCCATCGAACATGCATGGGACTTGATTAAATAGGGTAACTCTTCAGTGACCACCTCCATTGACACATTTCAGGAAGTTATTGCGGCAACCTAAAAACATTGAGACTATTTGCCACAGAAAGCCATTGATAACCTCATTACGAAGTATTCCGCTAAGGTTGGAAGAATGTAATGATGTCAGAGCAGGACATACATGTGATAATCTGATGGGACATTACTTTTAGCAACTCTGTTTATCATGTAAGATACGTCAGGTGGTTTTTTTTCTAGCTGAGGAAATGATTTTTACTTACGATCACCTAGTGTACCACAGCTGATATATTCTGTGCTTTATACTTGTCATTGTTTGCTGTTTTCCATTCAAAGGTACAGGTGGCAGTACCGAGTAAATATCAAAACACTGTATAGTCCTATCGTATCGAGAAAACTCTTAGAACCCTTTCAAAATATTTTAAATATTGTTTTAACAGGTGCATCTTATTTTGCCCCTTAGCATTATACTAAACACACAATATGCAATGATAATGTCTAAATCTTCCCCCTTCCCAGAACACACCACATCCCCTTTGTTCCTTAAAAGTCCATTAAACCCAAAGATGATTTGAAAAATATCTACATTTGTGTTTGGATCTATAGAGGTTAAGTAAAGAAAAAATGGTATAACAAAATGCGACATGGAAGAGTGAAAATTATCAGTTTTTGACACTGAAATGCTGTCCTGTTTAGTTGTTATTGTCCCTTTTTCAATTTTGGACTTGGGATGTACCGCGGAGTATGGGCAACGTGTCTGCCTCTTACCTGGAGACGCCGGGTTCGATTCCCGGGCATGTAAGGGATTTTTATCTGGATCTGAGGGCTGGCTAGTGGTCTAAGCCTACGTGATTACAATTGAGGAGTTATCTGACTGAGAGATGGCGGCTCCGGTCTAAAAAACAAGAATAAAGGCCGATATGATTCGTCATGCTGACCACACGACACCTCATAATCTGCAGCCCTTCGGGCTGAGCAGTGGTTACTTGGCCTACCTGTCATAAATGTGTTCTAAATTTGATTATGCATAACTTTTGTTCGTGTCTTTATCTGATAAACCACTTGGAAGTCAACGCCAGTTCCTCCAAAGTAGGTGGGGAAGAGACACGTCCGTAAAATAATACGATGAATAGTATTTAAAACGTCCAATAACAGCAGTACACAACAAAGTCAACATCTGACAGGAGAAGGGGTAGAGGATGTCTTCATTTCAATCTCTTTTGCATTTATGCACAATATCCAGCGCGATCCATTTTATGTTAAGAAGAGGGCGGTTATGTCACGAGTTAAGAATTGCTCCCATTACTCCCCATTTACATTCCCGTCGCTTGGGTGAGTGTATCAAACAGGGCAGCCTGCCAGGCGTGAAGAAACTTAATTTGTTACCCTGGAGGCGACAGAAAAGCGATACTACTCCTACCTTAAATAACTGAACTTAACAAAATGTATTACTTGCTGCATATCAACTTGAAGGGTACAGCTCTACAATCCAGAGATATTTCTTTTTCAGCGCTTCAAGCCATGCACATTATTCAATAAACTTGCCTGTTTACAAACAATTTGTTTTGTGCAGTCGTCAGTTCATGGACTTGAACTCAGTCTTTTGTGTTTGCTGTTTAAAACGAAGCAGAGTCCGGCCCATTGGCTGAATGGTTAGCGTGCTGGCCTTTGGTCACAGAGGTCCCGGGTTCGATTCCCGGCAAGGTCGGGAATTTAACCATCATTGGTTAATTTCCCTGGCACGGGGGCTGGGGGTATGTGTTGTCTGCATCATCATTCCATCCTCATCACGACGCGCAGGTCACCTACGGGACTCAAATCAAAAGACCTGCACCTCGCGAGCCGAACCCGTCCTGCCATCTCCCGGCGCTAAAAGCCATACGCCATTTCATATTTTTCAACGAAGCAGACTACTGGGAAAACGTTCTACAAAGTCTCAGAAGTAAACCATACCCATTCTAATAATGCCCGAAAGTTTGAATTTCATTTTAAACAGAAACTATAATCATAAAAAAATGTGATGTGGAGAACAGGTGTTACATCGTCATCAGACAACTCACGGTGCGCCTCTATGTGTTAAGAAGTGGTCCAAGTTGCCACACCACACGGAAACGCATAAAAATAAATGAAATTTGATTAATAGAAATATTTTAAGACTATACGTAAGTCTCTCGCATTTAATCTCTGCTGTATTCTGTCACTTGACCTCGTTACTTTCAGTATAGTAAGTAATAACCGCGTACTGGGTTTGAACCACACTGTCGGTAGCCCTGAAGGTGGTTCTCCGTGGTTGCCCATTTTCACACCAGGTAAATGCTGGATCTGTGCCTTAATTAAGGCCACGTTCCTCTCTTTCCCACTCCTAGCCCTTTCCTGTCCCATCGTCGCTATAACATCTATCTCTGCCGGTGCGACGTAAAACCAATTATTATTATTATTATTATTATTATTATTACTATTATTATTATTATTATTATTATTATTATTATTATTATTATTATTATTATTATTATTATTATTATTATTATTTACCCGGAGGAAATTTCCACGCATCGGCACTGTTCATACATTAATGAACAAGGTGATGTTGAAAAGCCTGATTTCCAACCAGTCATTTAATTCTATTGTGCTGTTGCAGAATAAACTTCCCATCTGTTTAAGTAATCGTAAACATTATGCCTTCCTCTTTGCAGTAACACTAGAACGCAACTAAAATACTGAACATTAAAATGCTATTTATATCACTGAAGAGTTCTGCAGAGTAATCTGTTTACGATTGGAAAGGCAACATTTTAACCTGACGATAAAGTCACAAACACAAGAATTTCCAACATGTTAACGAATACATATTAGTGTTTTCAACCTAAAATCAAAGGAAGGAGATTGAACGGAATAATGTTGTGGTTTAATGACGATGCCATGAACATTTATGTATTGAAACCCCTGCCGTTTATGCAAATCTTCTTACAGAATTGCTGTGCGGGTGGCACGACCCCAAGCGCTCGGTGAATAGCATTGCAATCTAGCCTGGTAATGCATTTAAAAAAATCTCTGCCCTCTAATTACCGGTATTGCGTTCCTCAATAATTCCGGCGTTACATGATTCGTAATTGCGTTTAGTTGGCTGTAAGCAGCTACGACGGCTGCCGCTGTATTGCGCTTTGGAGAAACATAGCTCACCTGTATTCTCCACCGCAATCCCAATTAGGGAGACAGGCGTAGTGTGGGTAACTGACGTCCAAACAAAACCTGCTGGCGTTACCTAGAGTCCCAGAATGGCATACACCAATAGTCAACCAGTTTGTCTCTTTCTCTCTCTCTTCCTTCACTTTGGTCTAAGGGTGTCCATAGTAGTTTCCCACCAGGTTGATCCTAGTTCATTTCCAGGCTTTGGAGCAAATGGAAGAGACTACTACAGCCTAGATCAGGGGTGGCGAATATTGTATAAAACGACGTATCTGGTTCAAATTTTCGGATAAATGTATCGACTATAACGTCCAATGTTGATATTTTGTTATGTATTCGGAGATTGCTGACAACAATGTAACGTTCATTGTTGTAGATTTCAAATCAGCCTGTTAAATAGTCAAGGCAGGCATCGCTGTGAAGATGACGAAAAATAAAATGAAAGTGTTTAATATTGAAGAGAAGTCGCACATAATATGGCGATTAGAACATAGGGGTACAAATTGTCAGCATCGCGAAGAAATTGGGTGTACCATACTGAACGATTTCTACAATTTGGAATGGCATTACAAAGTTCTGCTTTTGGTTTACTGTGGGCTGAGGGGTCGCTGGACGTGCTGGGCCTCAGACTCATAAAGTTTAGGAAACCCTGCAATAGAGCATTTGATGGGTTTCACTGAGAACACTGTTTTTATAGGTAGCCAAGCCAGCTGCATTGTTGACAACACTGGCGGTGTAACAGAGCGTTGTGGTCGTAGAGAGGACACGGCGCGATAAGCAGAATGACACCGTGAGGGCAGGCACTATCTCAGCTTCCTCTCGCTGCTATTCTTCTCTCAACATCAATCACCAAGTCCTCTCCTAGTACACAAACCAACCTCTCGCTCGCCGCTCTGCTCTCCATTACCGCACGCTGATCGATGACGTCATCAGCACAGCAGCCGCCATTGTGGGTCCTACATTGCCGAGTGCGTGGGTGTCCAAACCATTCCGCGGTCACCGCCTCTGTTTATCCTAAATATCGAATTCCTCCCAATAGATCTATCGTCATACCGCAGATTATTAGTGAAAAACTGAATAATTTAATATAGGGTGTTATATCTGAGTGAAGTATTTTTTTTCATCAATGTAATCAAATCTCAGCTAGTAATTAGAATGTTTTCGAAATGAAAGGTTACATCCCTGGTTGAGGTAAAATGAACTGACGTATGGCTTTTAGTGCCGGGAGTCTACGAAGACAAGTTCGGCTTGCCAGATGCAGGTCTTTTACATTGACGTCCATAGGCGACCTACGCGTCGTGATGAGGATGAAATGATGATGAAGACGACACATACACCGAGCTCCCGTATAACGCCGACGCAGAGCAGTTGTCCAAGAACTTGCCAGTGTAGCAAGGAGCGAGCCATGCTCGGGACAGTGTTGCCAACTTAGCGGATTTTCCGCTAAATTTGGCGGAATTAGAAGACTGTCGGCGGAGAAATATATCATTTAGCGGACGACGGATTTTTTGGCGGAATTCTAGATTTATTAAAGCGGAATTTAGTGTTTTATCCATTTTAGTTTTTTTTAAATTTGTACTCCAGTCTGTCTCCGAGCTATTCCGTATTTCTTCTCAGGAGCTAGCAGTCACATGAGGGAAACATGTTATTTGGATTTGATGTTATGAGATCATGGTGTCATAACTCTATAATGCGTAGGGAAAGGGTACTTACCTCTTCGTTGACGAATGACGAAAGATAATGAAACTTGAGAGAGTAGCATTTATATTTATGCTATGAAGGAAGACCGTTTAATGAACTGGCCTGTTCTGTGTGTGGCCCTTGAGGTAAGGGATTCACCTAGCTTGCACCCGGCAGTAAAACGCCTACAAGTTTTAGCTCGCCGAGTCGCAGGCAGGGGGTTAATCCCAGTGAAACTCACAGATCAGATGAGTGCACATATTTACTTTTATTATTATTATTATTATTATTATTTATTATTATTGCTCATTTTTATTGCTCATTATTTGAGATCGGATTTCTTGGCGGAATTTTAGCGGATTTTAGTAATATTTAGCGGATCTTGAAAATATTAGTTGGCAACACTGGCTCGGGATCGGCTTCAGGGACACTGTGTGAAATGAGGAGATACGGAGGCGCACTGGGGTCACAGGCGTTGTTTGACACAATGCCAGTCTTGAATAGTGCTGGGCGGGTCACACCCTGAGACAGAGCGACGAGCGGTGGACGAACCAAATCTTCCAGTTGCAACCGAGAGCGACCAGGTGGAGCGTCGGCAAACCGTAGCTGAGGTGGTGAGGTGAGATCAGTAGAGTCCGGACGTGTAGACAATAATAGGTTAGACTGCAAACTTATTGCAGCGGGTAACAAGTATAGTCTACCGTACGGAACGGTTATGTTATGAGTCTTGCATAAACGTAAGGGGTACGCCCCCCCACCCTAGAATTTATGTTACTCTTGCTACACAAGAGAAGAACGGGCTATTCCTAATAACCAAATTAGTTTGCATTCTAACCTGTTACTGCCTAAAAGCCTGGAGTCTAGACATCATGAGAGTTACGGGGAGAAACAGGCGGAGAAGAGCTACCAGAAGAGCTGCGTGGCAAGCGATGGGAGAGGACGACGCGACGTCCAGGCGTAGACGGCTCAGTGTTGCCAACTCCCTGATCACTTCTAAACTCCCTCTAAATGAGACAATAACCCCCCAAATAATAATAATAATAATAATAATAATAATAATAATAATAATAATAATAATAATAATAATATAATAGCACTGCCATTATTCACAAAAAGAATAACTCACTCCACAGAATTATTCACACATCACAGATATCTCCTTATTTTGATAATACACCACGCAAATAGCCTTACAACTGCATGAACTGAACAGTCACTGTGAACACTACATCGACTTACGCAGTCAGACTGCTACGTTCACGTACTGCGGGGATTTTCCTCCTACATGAAGTTGACAACCAATAACGTTTACCCTACAACCAAGTGATTGTCCATCGAGGTGGTTGCCACTTTTGCATTGAAGTCTCCCAATATGGTGGTAATACCTCTTGGTTTAAGTGATGCTATAGTATCTTCCATGTCTGCATAGAAGTCTTCGATCTCTGGATTGATTAATATTACTATGATATTTAAATGATACAGAATTCTATCAAGTACCAACAGCGGCCTTTGTTGTAAATAGTAGAGACATATTACAACAAGGCAGCCAAAAATACATTTCATTGCTCACGAGATGAATAAGTAAGAAGGCTGTCCTATGAGCTGACTCATTTGTTTTCTTTCTTACCCTCTTCCAGCCACCCTCGTATTTCTTCTTTCTGGCCTCCCCGCACTCCTCCGTTGGTTTCTTCTTTTTTCCTCGGCCATCATCAATCAAACTTTTTCCTCACTTTCAATGTTGCCAATGTGGTGCGAAATGTTCTCCAATGTTGAGTTTTAAGCTACACGCAATTTTCAATTGAACAGTTCACAAAAGATTTTTATCCTGATTTTACAAGAAAATGAAAATGTGCTGAGATCATTCTGATATTATGCTTCTATATTATATAAGGTGTTCCGTTTGATAGATTAGTAGCCGTCCTCGTGGTATGGAGCTAGTTTCTCTGTTTCGGCCTCGAATTCCATTCACGATATTCACCCAAGGATTTTAAACTTGGTTTGAGGATTAGAATTCTCCCTGTAGAAGACATCTGCCTGCTGTAAAGGGCGGCTAAATCACAAAGGGTCTTGTCAACTTCGAGGCTCTCAACTTCTGAGCGTGGTTAGCCCACCATGAGTCTGCTAGCCGAGTCTGATATGGCTTCCACTTACTCTGCGCCGGGCTCCTTTCTTTGATAATTTCTGTCTGACTTCTTTTGACCAACTCTAATTCTCTTCCTACAACGGCGATATTAAGAGTTTGTGAGACCTGGGTACTTTTCCAATTTCACGCTTTTCTTAGCCTTTCCCTTTCTTTAGCTGATATCTCCATTCTTCGAAGTCTTCTTATTAGTGTTAACATAGAATGGTTGCCCGGATGTACTTCCTCTTAGAAGAATAAATACCGGGCGAGTTGGCCGTGCGCATTGAGGCGCGCGGCTGTGTGCTTGCATCCGGGAGATAGTAGGTTCGAATCCCACTATCGGCAGCCCTGAAGATGGTTTTCCGTGGTTTCCCATTTTCACACCAGGCAAATGCTGGGGCTGTACCTTAATTAAGGCCACGGCCGCTTCCTTCCAACTCCTAGGCCTTTCCTGTCCCATCGTCGCCATAAGACCTATCTGTTTCGGTCCGACGTAAAGAAAAACATAGTAGAAGAATAAACGTCGGGCGATTTGGCCGTGGGGTTAGGGGTGCGCAGCTGTGAACTTGCATCTGGAAGATAGTGGGTTTGAACCCCACTGTCGGCAGCCCTGAAGATGTTTTTCCGTGGTTTCCCATTCTCACACCAGGCAAATGCTGGGGCTGTATCTGAATTACGTAAAGCAAGCTGTAAAACAAGAATGAATAACCCACTCCACTGGGATTAGAGGGTGGTTCACTCAGCCTGATGTGGGTCCACTAAGGAGTTGTTAGTATGAGGGGTAGCGAATCCGGTGATGAAAGCCAAGGAAAACTGCTGATGAGTCGTAAAACTCCCGTACCCGCAGATCATTTGGTTGGTCATGCCAATATTGTTCGATGTTATGCAGAATTATTTAAATTTGAGAGACCCAGTATGGTAAATACCAGATGCTCGGTCTAGGGTTAGCGTATCTGTCTTTCACTCAGGGACTTCGAGTCCGATTCATGGCCAATTCAGGTATTTTTCCCCTGGACCTGAGGGTTGGTTCGAGGTCCACGCAGCCTACGTGATTTCAATTGAAAAGCTATCTGACGGTGAGATAGTGACCCCGTTATAGAAAACAATGAATAACGACCGAGAGGATTCGTCCCACTGACCGTGCGTCACCTCGTAATGTGCAGGTCTTCGAGCTGACCAGCAGTCACTTCTCGGGTTGTTTTGTTACATATTCTTCTTCTTTTTCTACCGCTTTTCCCAAAGCGGTGGGTTCGCGGGTGCGAACTGTGTCGCACATGTGGATTTGGCCCCGTTTTACGGCAGGATGCCCTTCCTGACGCCAACCCCATATGGAGGGATATAATCACTATTGCGTGTTTCTGTGGTGGTTGGTAGTGTATTGTGTTGTCTGAATATGAAGAGGAAAGTGTTGGGACAAACACCCAGTCCCCGAGCAGAAGATTTAATTAGGGCCGATTAAAATCCCCGACTCTGCCGGAAATTGAACCCGAGACCCTCTGAACCGAAGGCCTCGACTCTGACAGCCAATGAGTCGGACGGGCTGTTTGGTCACATAACCAGGAGAAAAGGAGCAAACGTTGACAATACTATCGTACAAGAAAAAAGAAATAACTTTTCCCTTTGCGAAAATCAAATGAAAATAAATATGTCTCCCGATCATGGCCATCCATCAACGGCTCCTAATTTCAAATGGCAACCAGCCATAAGACATGGCCTGTACGGTTGCTATGGTTACACTTCTGTCACACTTTTTGCCCACTTACGTTACACACATTTTCGGAACACCCACAGCCATAAAACATATTTATGTTTAAAAAAATGCAAGATTTCAAGGGAAAGGGCACCGTACAGGTGGAGTGACCAGTTATCGGATGAAGATCAGCGACATAGTTGTTGCGCCTGGAAAAACCGCTATGACGATAACATTGTTGAGTAATACTGACCCGCAGCACACATATCTAGAACGAGACTTCGTCGAGGTAACCCCCACAGTTTTATACCTGAGATGAGCTGAAATATTCTTCATATAGATTTTCGCACGATGATATGTAGGTTTGGTAAATATTGTCGAAGACTGGAGGTTGACAAGGGTGGTTAAAGCATTTCAAGAATGCCACAAAAATAAATAAGTAATTAATTAAATGAATAAATAAATAAATAAATAAATAAATAAATAAATAAATACATAAATTACTCAAAATCAGACATTACACTACTGTAGTGAGACCGTCAGTACTATACGCCTCAGAAAGCCTAAACATGGTTAGAAAAAGGCAGCTTAGAAAACTGGAGCTGAAGGAAAGGGAGATCCTGAGAAAAATCATGGGCACTATTAAAGAAGGAGGCAAGTACAGAATCAGGCACAACAATGAACTGTACCAACAATTGGAGAGCATTACAACATCTATGAGGAAGAGGAGATTTAATTTATATGGTCATGTCATGAGAATGGACAATCAGAGGCTCACCTCCAGAATCTTCCACACCATCTCTAGAGGGAAAGCGACTAATGCCAAGTGGGCAAGACTCGTCAGAAAAGACCTTCAAGAATTGGACATTGCTCCCAGTGAAATTTATGACAGGAATGGTTACAGAACGTTGAGCAGAACATCAAACTCTCTCCAGTCACTAACAGAAAAAACAGTACGTCCGGGAGGAGGTGTGAAATGGACTCAGGAGCGAAAAGACATTAACAGTGCAAGAATGAAGGAGTACTGGTCAAAGAAGAAAGCTGCTAGAGATAAGAACTACGTGGTTCATAGCAGGCCCAAACGGAACTAAAAAATAAATATATTATTATTGATTTAAGCCCACTAAGGAGCGCTGGTGACTAGTTCTTCCTCGATGCTCTTCTTCGTTTCCAATATCTCTTGAGCTCTGCTGATAATTTCTCCTTTCTCTCCTGTGAAAGGGGCTTCCGACTTCTAGGAACTCTATTAATTAATTAAAGAAACAGGGTCACGACAGTCAGAAATAGTAGTACACCACAGCTAATGAATAATAATAAAAAGAATATAATTGTGATTCTGGAGAAAGGGGAAACTTTTGAATGATCTTCTAGGAACATTTTTTTCCGTGATTTGGCAGCATTGCTTGGAGTTTCCGCTCACTAACGCTTTCCCCTCCAACACTTCGTGTTTTGAATGGTTCTGTCCGTCGTTCCTTCTCATTCTCCCCCACCCCCACCCTCCTCCCTCCATACTATAAATATTTATCTGCAAACTCCTAACTTATCCTTTACTCTACTTTTTATTGTCCGTGTTGCAGTTAAGGGAAGGAAGATGAAGTTAGTGGACTGGAAGGAACTTGAGCCTCTCCCCTCACAAAAAGAAGCAATGTTTTTTCATATTATATTTTCCTCAACCCTTCCTTGCAGTTAGCGCAGAAGGAAGAATGTCTCTCTCGACAATGACTGTGCACGCTCCCTCTCGTCCGCTGTCAGAACTTCTGAGCTTCATAAAACATCCCCTTTAAAAGGATTCACGTGGTTTTGTGTCTCTCGCCGTGTGTATTGATTTCACGGAATAGAACTGTCACTACAGTGTGATAGAATTTCAGCTTTTACACAAGTTCCTTTACATTTTCTATAAAACTGTCCTGTATCACCTCAATAATAATAATAATAATAATAATAATAATAATAATAATAATAATAATAATAATAAACAGAAGAAACTCGTTTATCCGGATTAAGCGGGACCGGAACTGATCCGGATTATCGAAAATCCGGATAATCCGGAAGAAATTAAAAAACAAATACACCACATGTTATATAATCTATTAACCTAAGTTGTACAGTAATACCTTTTTTTCATTTGTACGAAAAAAATATAAGAACACTTTTCGTACAGCTACGATTTTGTTTTATGCACTAAAATAATGTGTGAGTTTTTTCTGTTTTACATCTGTATAGCGTTTGCGCGCAGCACGATCACGAAGACGTATTACTAACAACAGTTCTGCCGGTGTGGTTTCAGTCAAGGATTCTAAATAGGCCATCAGTTTGTCCAGCTGCATTGTTGCCTCTCCATGAGTCATTGTTTCTTCTGAAGGAGTGCCGGTTTCATTTTAGAATTCACCATCAGTGAATTAATTGTGCGTTGCATTCAGTAAAGCGTGGGTTCGAATCCCACCTCGGCCGTCCTGGGAATGGTTTTCCACGGTTTCCCATTCTCAATTCCAGGCGAACGCCGGAACGGTACCTTTGATAGACCGTGGCGGAATTACTTCCAATTCCTGTCCTTAACTATCCTTGGCGGAAAAGATATTCAAGAAGAGTCGACGCTCTACAAGACATACTGTACAAGTAAAATTAAATGTAAATTATTTTCAATCCGGATAAACCGGAGATCCGGATTAATGAGGGCCGGATAAACGAGGTTATTGTGTATTATTATTTATTATTATTATTATTATTATTATTATTATTATTATTATTATTATTATTATTATTATTATTATTATTATTATTATTCAACTCGTCGAATGAGCTTACAGGCCTTCCGTTCAGAGGGTCCCGGGTTCGATTTCCGGCTGGGCCGAAGATTCTAACTGTGTATACCGTTAATTTCTACGGCTTACGGACTGGGTGTTTGTGTTTGTCCCAACACATTCCTTTTCACATTCTCGCCACAGTATCAACCACAACAGAAACACGCAATAGTTAATATATGCCTCCATATAATATTGGCATCAGGAACAGCATCCGACCGTAAAACTGGACCAGGACCATATATATGTGTGACAGTTCGCATCGCAGTCCTACTAGGGTGTGGGAAAATTGGTGAAAAGTATATTATTATTATTATTATTATTATTATTATTATTATTATTATTATTATTATTATTATTATTATTATTATTATTATTATTATTATTATTATTATTATTATTATTATTACAAAACATTATCATAATTTAGTTAAAATAGTTAAAATCTCCGGCCCAGTCGGTAATCGAATCTGGGGTCCTCTGAACCGAAGGTCAGTACGCTCATTCAGTGAACTGGATAATAATAATAATAATAATAATAATAATAATAATAATAGCTAAATATCTTCTGTTTGTAAGTGAATTATATTGGCCCTCATATTTTCATCGTTTGTTGTGCACTTCCTAATTATGTTCTCTGTCCTTGTTACAGGTAAGAATGCTGAAGTATTTTTGACGAGGCAAGATTCCCTGTTGCGTGTAAGTCAGTTTAACATATTTTATTATTTGATGAAAATACCGAGTGGACTGGCTACACGTGTTAAGGCGCTACGGCTATGGAGCCGGAAGTGGGGGAATGAGTGAATGGGAGACTGGTGTAAAGGGAAAGGAATTATCTTAGAGGATGAGTGAATGATAGACTGGTAGAGTGAAAGGATGTATGTGAGAGAGTGAGTGAATGACTGACTGGTAGAGTGAAAGGAAGTATGAGAGGGAGTGAGTGAAAGACAGACTGGTAGACTGAAAGGAAGTAGGTGAGGGAGTGAATGAATGACAGACTGGTAGATAGAAAGGAAGTAGGTGAGAGTGGGTGAATGACAGGAAGGACTGAAAGGAAGAATGAGAGAGAGTGGGTGAATGACAGACTGGTAGACTGAAAGGAAGTAGGTGAGGGAGTGAGTGAATGACAGACTGATAGAGTGAAAGGAAGTAGGTGAGGGAGTGAGCGAATGACAGACTGGTAGAGTGAGAGGAAGTAGGTGAGAGAATGAGTGAATGACAGACTGGTAGAGTGAAAGGAAGTAGGTGAGGGAGTGAGCGAATGACAGACTGGTAGAGTGAAAGGAAGTAGGTGTGAGAGTGGGTGAATGACAGACTGGTAGACTGAAAAGAAGTAGGTGGGAGAGTGAGTGAATGACAGACTGGTAGAGTGAAAGGAAGTAGGTGGGAGAGTGAGCGAATGACAGACTGGTAGAGTGAAATGAAGTAGGTGAGGGAGTGAGCGAATGACAGACTGGTAGAGTGAGAGGAAGTAGGTGAGAGAATGAGTGAATGACAGATTGGTAGAGTGAAAGGAAGTAGGTGAGGGACTGAGTGAATGACAGGCTTGTGCAAAGGGAAAGGAATTATCTTATAGAATGAGTGAATGACAAACTAGTAAAGTGAAATGAACGTCATGAGCACTGGAATGAGTGACTGAAGCTAACTGTCGATAGGGAGAATGAGCATGGAGAAAGTATGCATACTGTACATGTGTATTGTGCACAGTGTATTATAACAATGTAAATTTCGTTAATAATACATAATTTTAAGAATAGATCTTGGGAACATTTTATAACATGTACTCGAGTCGTCCTTTTCACTAGATCTTCCAAATTCCCCCCCCCCCCCCTGTGGGTGGTGGCGGTAGAATAAAACCCACGGTATCCTCTGCCTGTCGTAAGAAGCGATTAAAAGGAGTCCAAGGGTTCTCAAGTTGGGTGCATGTCTTGCTGACCACAGGGCCCTCAGCTGAGTCCTGGCATTTGTTCAGAATTGAAGGTCATCGTCCCTATGATACCTATACTTAAAACTAGAAATAAGATGCATCTGAATTATTTGCTATGGATCTGAAAATGTTCTTGCGTAGTGCTGTCACACCCTTGTCATTTGTTACAATGCAGCATAATTTCTCCTCAACATCCATAACAGTTGAATACTACATTTTAAAAAGGGCCTAAGTGCCAACATGCAAAATAACTTAAAAGCAGGTAATCAAGTTTCATTACATTACGTTTTAAAACAAGTTACCATACAAGTTAAAAAAAAGTAGATTCATAGAAACATATTTAACAATTTTATTTGCAAACAAAAAATACGTCAGTACAAAACACGTGAATTAAAATTCAAAAATAAAAATGGATCTGTGTACCATATTTTTTAACTAATAAATGTCTCAACTTTCGGTATCGAACTTAATTATGTTTGAAATTTTGATACAGCCACAATTTTAGTACACACAAATTTGCAAATCTTCACCGGAAGATTGTGTAATTATATTCTTTGAGTTATGGTAAGTAAGGGATCGTTTTTTCTCAAATCTCTTTTCTTGTCACTTGTAATGCGGTTTAGGCACTGAAGTTGGTGCTTCTCCGTACTTGCTAGATCTTGGCATAATCTTCCAGTTTTCCAGTGTTGCAGGTGATCTAGGTAAAAATATAATTTGATTTTCTTACTAACAAATGTCAACGATTTTCGTTTATTATTTTAATACAGCAAGTTTGAGAATATTTAACTTTCCAGTATATACAAAGGTATCTTCAGCTTTATATCATATTTACAACAACATAAAGATGATTTTGTCAGCTAAATATGATTAAGTGGGTTCCGACCCGACTGCCGGCAGCGCTGAAGATGGTTTTCCGTGGTTTCCCAGTTTCACACCAGGCAAATGCTGGGGATGTATCTTAATTAAAGCCAGGGCCGCTCCTTTTCCTTTTCTATCCCTTCGCCGTCATAAGACCTATCTGTGTCGTTGCGACATAAAGCAACTTGATAAAAAAAAAAGTAATTAAAGGTTCTGAGTCTTTCGGCACGTCAGTAATAGGATATGATGCAAACTTATTGAAGCGGGACACAAGTATAGTCTACCCCACACAACGGTTATGTTATGAGCCTTGCATAATCTTTAGGGGTACGGCCCATCAAAACCCCTAGAATTTACGTGACTCTTGCTACATAACGGAAGAACGGGCTAGAGGCCAGTTCCTAATAACCAAATTAGTTTGCATTCTAACCTGTTACTGCGTAGAATTCCTAGGGCTATGTATTACACTTACTACTGTTAATACAACCAGCTCCCTCTCTAGGTTGTTCCTACAGCTACTTCTCCAATGTTTTGGCTACAAGACCTTTACACATGCAATGCGCTTGATATATAGGCCATTTCTAACTGGAAAACCTGAAATTTTGTAATAATAATGTTATTGCCTGTACGTTCCGGTGACTTACTACTATTACGGTTTCCTGAGACGCCGAGATGCCGGAATTTTGTCCAGCAGCAATTGTTCTACGTGTCCGTGAATCTACGTATATGAGACTGACGTATCTGAGCACCTTCAAATACCACCGGACTGAGCCAAGATCAAGCGTGTCAAGTTGGGGTCAAAAGGCCGTCGCCTCAACCGTCTGACCCACTCAGTCCGACACTGAAACTTTTTATTTTGGCACTAATTAATTTAATTTTTGTGTGGCTATTTCTAGCCGAGTGCAGCCCTTGTAAGGCAGACCCTCCGATGAGGGTGGGCGGCATCTGCCATTTATAGGACACTGCGTGTTATTGTGGTGGAGGATAGTGTTATGTGTGGTTTATGAGTTGCAGGGGTGTTGGGGACACCACGAACACCCAGCCCCCGGGCCATTGGAATAACCATTGAAGGTTAAAATCCCCGGTCCGGCCGGGAATCGAACCCGGGACCCTTGAACGGAAGGCCAGTACGCTGACCATTCAGCCAACGAGTCGGACATTTTGGCACTTACACCCTTTCTATAATTTATAGTATTCAGTTTGTGCTCTACATTTTCTTATTTCATAAAACTTATTCGCAACGTTCTTGAATGTGAACGAGGTTTGAGTGAACCTATTGCGACATTACACCTTCTTAGCCAATAGCACTGCTCTTGTTACCAGTATGATGACAGACTTTTGTATAACCTAGATTGGATAGATAATACTAACGTCCATATCAAAACGTAGTTAAGAAGAAAAAAGAATATTAATTTGCCTTCTGCTTCTCTGCCTTCTTCCTGTGAGTGTGTTAGATTTGCGATGTCTGAAAGGAGCACAAGGAAGTCCATTCATAAGAAAATCAAAGCTGAAGTTATGTTGTCAGCATTAACGAGTGTCTTAACAAGAAAAGAAGAAAACAAGACAAATGATCTAACATTGTAAGAAAGTGGTGGGGGGGAGGATACTACTTGCCAAGCTTGTAAAATACGGCGTGTTTTTCTTTTACTGGCTCTAACGCAACAATAATGTGCCTGCTATATATTTTTTATGTTTCTTAACGCTGAAAAATGAATCTGGCCGTAGTTTATTGCTCCAGTAATGGCGATGCGGGAGAAATATTAGCGGGAAATGATATAATGTTACTACATATTATCTTCAGTGAAAGACCGAGAGAGAGAGAGAGAGGGAGAGAGAGACGGACAGACAGGCAGAGATATTACGAGGCGCTGGTATCAAATGCCAACTCCGTTTTTCCATTTTTGACCAAATGGAGTTTTGTATTGCTACTGACAGTTTTTATCCCGAGGAATACAATGCAATATGATTTTAGATCAAATGCCGTGCAATCCCTTTCAAATACGTAGTCAAATGTGAGACTGAATTTCAAAATCCGCCAAATCCAAGACGTGGAATGGATTATTCAGCCAACGAGTCGGACGCTTTCTAGCTTATTAAATGAAAATTGTATTGGCAACACTGGCCCTGTTAAACGTGTAGATAGAGAACACTGTAAAAGTAATGGATAGTGAAAGGGGTTAGACACACCTACTTTTTAAACTTTACATCCAAACATTATAGAAAAATAACAACTACTGGTGATCAGGGTTGCAGATGCTCGAAGAAGGAAAACTGTAATGTCAAACATTTAACACAGAGGAGTGATCATGTTTTTTCTAGGCGTGTAGGAAATCGCACTCGTGATCCGTCTTGAGAAGAATACAAACAGACTCTTACATTCAGCTAAATAGTGTCGGCTCTCGTTCCGTACCAGAAAACGGTCAAGAAAACCAAAGAACAACATGCAGAAGGTTTGCTGCTATAGCCAATTCAAAATACTGTCTTTCACTGTTATGGTTGAACTCATTAGGAATTTCCCGTAAGTCATCTTTGTCCATGCATTTACTGCTAACTGCTAAAAATAGACTGAAGCTGAGAAATATTCCATCCACAGAAAGACTCCAACTACCTGTTGCACTAGTAATATATGAATGTTTGCCACAGAAACTCACGAAATTTAAAATTCTATGAGATATGACAAAAATATGACTTTACATAGAATTAAACAGAAATATGACCAATCTGTCAGAAAGGTGGAAAATATGACTTTAAGGAAAATATATGCCCCACAATTTTCGTCTTAAGACGTACGCATATGTTTTTACATAGTTAGAAATCAAAATGTCCGCCTGTTTGGTGTTGTGGTTAATGTAATTAGTTGCCCGGAAATCCAGGTTCGATTCCCGGCTGTGCTACGAAATTTGTAAAGTGGTACGAGGGCTGGAACGGGGTCCACTCAGCCTCAAAAAGCTCAACTGAGTACAGTGGGATTCGATTCCCACCTCAGTTCTGGGGCTGTACCTTAATTAAGGCCACGGTTGCTTCCTTCCAACTCCTAGACCTTTCCTATCCCATCGTCGCTGTAAGACCGATCTGTGAAAGTAAAGGCACTAGCAAAAAAGACTCCCACCTCAGCCATCCTGGAAGTGGTTTTCCGTGGTTCTCCACTTCTCCTCCAGGCAAATGCTGGGATGGTACCTGACTTAAGGCCACGGCCGGTTCCTTCTCTCTTCCTTGTCTATCCTTTCCAAATCCCCCCCTCCCACAAGGCCCCTGTCCAGCATAGCAGATGAGGTACCGGTCCTCTTCCCTAGTTGTATCTCCGACCCAAAGTCTCACGCTCCAGGACAGTGCCCTTGAGGCGGTAGAGGTGGGATCCCTCGCCGAGTCCGAGGGAAAAACCAACCCTGGAGAGTAAACGGATTAAGAAGGAAAGAAGGGAAAAAAAATCAAAATAAAGCTCTTTGAAGAAATACGACATGTAATATAAATCCGCCTCTGAATACTTCTGATGGTCTTTGGCGTATATCCACGTTTTTTAAATATTATTTTTTGTGTTATTTTAACGTCAGAACGGCCGCTGGTGTTGATAAATGGCAATACGTTTGTACAGCATTCGTTCATATTTTATTAAATCCCGAATATATTTTCCGGCAGTGGTGACATTTACTGAGCTAAACAAAATCTCTCTTTAGTGTTTATATTTGGAAACATTGACAAAAATGCTGTCAGTAGATATCGAAAGCAACAACGAGGAGATGTGTTCCGTGAGCGACAGAATTCTAGCTTGTTTGTGGATTGAATTCAAATGTCAGATGTCATAAGTGTCTTTGGGGATCAGGCATGTTCCGTAATCCCTTTGGCTACATAAACCTCTCTCTGCCTTTCATGTATTGTGGTTCGTAGCTGGTTGAAATGTAAAAATCCTGTTCCCCCTCGTCTGTATGTATAACCACGGCTTGAATAACGACACAGTGTTTTGAATCGAAATTGCTGTTTATCTTAGAGCGACACTTTGTTGTTTGGGGGAGCAGAGGAAAAGTTTATTTTTTTTCCTCTCTCTTCAATCCTGTCACAAACATTGAGTGCTGGGCCTGGCCGACTTTGGGATCAGCTTTCCTGTCAGCGCGAGTAACTTGCTTTGTGCTTTTGAACACTAATTTGTTAAACTGGCCCGTTACAGTCCGCAATAAAGTCATTTCTACTGTGTGGTCGTGGGTATTAAGTCATGGAATTGTAGTCTAAACCACAGAATGTTTAGTGAAGGGTGTTCTAGACTCTACAGCAACAGAGTTGATTTTAACTTCTTAGATACATGTGCAGTCGAGCGGATATACCGTGTTTACGCGTGTTTTCACTAATACTGAATATGCCTTGTTGTTACCACAAAGAGGCACATACTAAATGCTGTCAGTTGTGTACAGTTTTATTTACACATTATATACACATTACACACACATCAATAAACCACTATTTTAACACTTGACTGCTACGAAGAAGAAGAGGAAGAAGAAGAAGAAGAGACTGCAACACTTGCATGTCAACCAACTACCAACGCAATAAATTCACTTACTCGATTAACGACTTACACTCATAACTCTCACTAAAACAACTCCACTCAACTCCCAAGACTCCCTCTTTATATACGTTGCCTGGCCAGGCTTCTAGAAGAATATGACACAATATGACTTCTCGCAATTTCGAAAGTCTCCAATAATCTATTTACAATGAATGGATTCTTGTCTAACCCTCTTATGTCAAAGATACGTTGTTCTGGACTACTACTGTGTGTTCCACAACATTCCATTGGATGAATACATACACGATTTAACAAATTATATAATTTTTTGCCAGAAACTTTACGTCGCACAGACACAGACGGGTCTTAATGGCGACGATGGAATAGGAAAGGGCTAGGAGTGGGAAGGAAGCGGCCATGGCCTTAATGAAGGTACATCCCCAGCATATGCCTGGTGTGAAAAGATGAAACCGTGGAAAACCATCTTCAGGGCTGTCAACAGTGGGATTCGAACCCACTATCTCCCGGATACAAGCTCACAGCTGCGCGTTCCTAACCGCAAGTGTTCTTTCATTAAATAAACTTTTATTAATATACATACAGCAGCTGTTTCATGACATAACCTCACAAATAAAACGACCACGATTTATATCAAATAACGTCCGTATATAACTACGTAAATAATAATAATACTAATATTAATAGATATAAACAACTTCATAGCCACGCCTCACACGTCATAATAATAATAATAATAATAATAATAATAATAATAATAATAATAATAATAATAATAACTATAATAATAACTATAATAATAATAATAATAATAATAATAATCATCATCATCATCATCATCATCATAATTTCATGGAGCTCGATATTTTACATTATTTACCCATGGGTTAGAGAATTGTTTGCAAGTTCTATTAGTCCATTACACTTGCATCAACCTGATTGCGAGATATTCGAGAGCAAAATGTTGCATTGTTACGTGCGAGCCCTGTAGGAGCCCTTTTCCGTACTTTCTAGAAGGGGCTAGTGAGTCATACGACCAGGGATCTCCCAGCCGGCCTGGAGGGCATGGCCGGCCTTTTCGTGTATTGTTCTCTTCTACTGGGTTACCTGTGAGTTTCTGGGAGATGCAGTGAGAATGTTCCGTCTCTAGTCACGTCGCGAATATTCTGGCACATATTACCCGAACTATAAAAAGGGAGGCTAACCGCGGACAGTCGGTGTTGGACTCCGTGGTGGGGTCACTGTTAGAGTTCCTGTTGGTTTTTGTGTTGAAATCACTGTGAGACTCAGTTTTTTGGAGTTCGGTGGCTGGGCTGAGGGTGACAGAGGTGTTGGCTGTCGCTAGTGACTCACCGAGGTCTGAACCAGGAGTTGTTGTGTCGGGAGTGTCCAGTAAGTAGCTGGAGTGAAGACAGCGTACGGAACGGAAGACAGTGTAGTACCTCAGAGTACTGTGTTTGTGTTTTTCTGTGGAGTGAGGACCGCCGTGAGTTAGTGACCGGAGCAGCTATCGTGGGTATAATTGGAATTGTGTTAACGGCCGTTGTTGTGAGGAGTACTGTGCTGCTGTTTAGCACTGGTTGAGCTGTTGATGTTTAGTTGATCCCTGCATGTGAATATGTACATCTCTGGAGTCGAACCAAGTAAGTCATCGTGTGTTATGTAGCAAGTAGCACTGTGTTCAAACCCAGCGGTCTGCCCGCAACTGCTGTATGGGGTGACTGGACTTGAAGGTAACGATTATGGCCGTCTCCAGATAATACCAACGGGCCGGACTACTTGCTGTGTAAAGAAGAGAGACTGGTAAATAGATAACAATTAGTGAGTATGGTCATTCATGGATGAATAGAATTTTGTGTGTGTGTGTGTGTCTGTGTGTGTTTGATCCTGAAATAAATTACAGTAATAAAACATACGGTGTGTATTTAGCCCCCTTTCTTGGAAGGAACTAGTGAGTCAAGTGGGGGCTCCCAGTCTGGGGCCACAGTGACAGCCTCTCCACTCTATTGCTCTCTTCGGCTGGTTTCCCCATGCACCTTCTGGAGCACGAAATGAGAATATTCACATACGAGCCGAGCCCCGATAATTCTAGAACTCCATCATCGGGATATAAAAAGGAGGCTAACCGCGATCAGTGAGTGGTTGCAGTTGGACTGCAGTAATGCTGGTTGTCGTCATGTAATATAAATATCAAATTAACGCATTATACAGTACTATATGAGAAATAGGCTAGGTTACCTAACGATTATTTTAGTACATTTAATTTTCTAGCTTTTTTCATAAGGTGAGGGTGTGAATATTAAATGTATCTATAACTCACTTATTCACATTTACTCATCATTCTGCGCAATGGACTATGGAAAGCATAGTTTGTTCTGTGCCAGTTCGTTACAAAGGACTGATTTAATCTCGTATATTTTGTCCCATCAATCATCATGTCCATGTCTGGCTCCATGGCTAAATGTTTAGCGTGCTAGCCTTTGGTCACAGGGGTCCCGGGTTCGATTCCCGGCAGGGTCGGGAATTTTAACTATCATTGGTTAATTTTGCTGACACGGAGGCTGGGTGTATATGTCGTCTTCATCATCATTTCATCCTCATCAGGACGCGCAGGTCACCTACGTGCGTCAAATCAAAAGATCTGAACCTATCCTCGGACACTTCCGGCACTCAGTCATACGCCATTTCATTTCATCATGTCCACCATCTAGATTTAAGCGGGTAAGCCATAGAATGTCCATAATTACATAGCTCTGCCATCTGTTCGTATTAAGATAATGATGGGACAATCGAATACTTTTATTAATCGAATAATCTCCATCCGATTATTAAAATAATCCGAATGAGTTTCAAATATCATTCGATTCTACAATCGAATACTTCTAATTATCTAATAACTTTCATCCGATTAAGTAAATAATCGAATATATAAGCGAATAGAAAAATTCACTATTGCATTGCCTCATTGATTCGAATGGAGTTTGGGATGAATAATCGAAAAAATGATCGAATGGAAAAATTATTCACAATTTGATTGCCTCATTCATTCGAATGCATAATCGAAAAATAATCAAATTAAATGAAAGAATCGAATAAACGATTATTTTGTACTCGATTATCCCATCACTAGGGTGACACACTGTGAACGAAGTTGCTAATAAATGCCATAGCGAGGAGCTTCATCAGGCTTCATTACTTCATGATCGAACTAGTTCATTTGAACGAACTAGTTCATTTGAACGATTCACAGTAAAGAGTGTGATTGAGTGAAGTAGTTCATACAAATGAACTTGTTCGATCCATCGCTACTATATATCTTTTCACGAGAGTTTAATCCTGATGTAAACATGGTATGTCCACGCCTCCGCCAAAGAAACAGTTGTGATTCGCTGAGCCTGTAGTACCGACCTCCACCCCGTCAACGTCTCGTGTTCGGACGTACAGGGCTACGCATCGCATACGACAACAGTGCGAATATCGGAACTTCTGAATAAACGACTAAACCTGGATTCTGTTCACTTAGTTTATTGAACACATTCACAATGCACTGCCTATGGTCACTTCTAAGCGGTTTTCCTCTTTTGTGCTTCACTACACGCGATGGTCCATTTCTTTCACTATGAATACTGACTCACTTACTGCTGCAGGATGCAACACCTTACCTCGACGCTGTACAGTTTGGGACTTAAACCCGCTACGAGAAGGCTTCCTGTGTTATACCACGCCTAGTGCTTTCATTTCTCGTTATTCAATCACTATTTATTAAAAAAACACATATATATACCGGTATATATGACAACCATATTTTAATTTGATTATATACTCTTTCCAAACTCTCTAAATGTAATAAACTGAAAAAAATATATAATTAATGCGACGTACTACTTGCCTTCGTGCTCACATACAATCGAGTGAGTGCGACGGTTGCTTCTCCAATCAGCTACGTCCATGTCCACATGCAAGGGCAAGGGGCTCCGCCTATTTCCTTACATCAGGATTAAACTCTCGTGAAAATCGGTCTAGGAAGACTTCTCCAATAATGAAGGATTGAATTTAAGAATGCTTTACCGTTGGTATTTACGAGTGGTACGCTCATTCGGCACCAGATGACTCACTGTACGCGGGCCTTGCAGGTGGGAGCTGTCGATACCATCTAAGGTGTAAATAAGATGTTTCTTGTTACACCGTATGTGCGTTGCGAAGTAATAGCAAGATCATCAGACGAATCAGGGGCGAATATGATAGGAGAAATAAATAGAAATAAATATAAAAATAAATAAATAAATAAATAAATAAATAAATAAATAAATAAATAAATAAATAAATAAATGAAACGATGAATCTGAAGAATGGGAAGAAAGTGTGTAGAAAAAACAGAGGATAATGAGTATTAGTCGGTCGGGGGGTGGGGGTGGGGGGGCTGGATAACAGTTGTAGACACATTATGAAAGTATGAGGCTTAACACCTAGCCTGCAAAGAACAATCGGGTGATGAGGAGAGTACAAATTTGGAAAGCACCAAAACGATGTATAGATGTGCTAAGCGATTGTATCATCTCTCCACATTTGACACTCCAGGAGTCACTAATGACCCTAACCCCAATTTGGGAAGACTTGGCCCTACTCCAACACTAGAAGTGAGAAGTTCATTTTGAGACGGTGCGTTGTGGTGGCTGGAAATAGGTCAAAGGACAGTGGTCTTCATGTCGCCAGCAAGGAGAATAGTGCTCTATCGTTGACTTATGATGCGCGACAAGCTATTTAACTGGCAATGAGCCGCTTCTTGTTTCTGGCCGAGTTTCTAGGAAGTAATACAGCTCTCCGTCTGTGTGTGTGGTGAGCTGTACACCTTCAATCTCTCTTGCAGATATGAACAGTGAAAACATTCAAGGATCGTGTTTACTGCCATTAACTGGCTCTCCTTTTATAGTGTAGTTCTTCTAAGGTTACCATCTGATCACCAGGACAAAAGAGAGTTCTTCCTTCAAAAGAATGCATATAGGGACAGGTGAGGCACTGCCCTACTGGTTTTTAGTCACAACCTCCGCCAGCACACGTCTGACTAAGGGTGAATGGAAAGACACATTGGATAGTCCATTCAGTAAAATGTTATTTACAAGTGCACGATGATAACTACAGTCGGAGAAGAATGGCATCGCAGTGGGCAATTGTCACGTCAAAGACACTACAAAACAGTTGTATTGCGAGAAGCATTGTATGCGTCAGAAACGACCACAATTGGAGCATCGGGTATCATAGAGACAGAAAGAATAGAACGTAAAATTCTCAGGAAAATATTTGGACCAATACACAGAGATGGCATATGGATGAAAAGACCTACCGAAGAGCTGTACCAGCACACTGACAGACTCACAGACATGATCAGGAAACGCAGACTAACTTTTTATGGGCACATACAGAGAATGGACAGCAACAGACTTACAAAGAAAATCTTTGATGTAGTAAACAGTTCAAGCAAGAAAACAAATTGGTATCATGAAATAGAGGAAGACTTAAGGCAGGTCGGTATCAACAGGCAAATGATAGGAGACAGAAAAGAATTCAGAAACAAAATTAGGAATACAAAATTTATAGTAAATGAGAAGAAGACAGGAACACTGTGGACAGAACAAAGGAAACAGGAGCACAGCCAAAAGATGAAGATTTTTTGGGAAGAGAAGAGGCAGAAGAGAAAGAAGTGAAAATTGTGTCATCATGAGATATTAGAGTTCAAACACTGTCCATAAGGGCAAAAATTATATGAACGAATGAATGAATGAATGAATGAATGAATGAATGAATGAATGCCGTCTGGCCTCCGGAAAGGCTTGATGCAGGTCTTCCGAATTGACGCCATAGAGGCGACCTGCGTGTTTATGAAGGTCTGGCCCTACTTAAGATGAAACCTTATGTTGGAGAGGGCACAAACACCCAACTACCGAGACAAGAGAATTAACCTATGAAAGTTAAAATCGCCGATCCGACCGGGAATCAAACCAGGAATCCCTCAGCCCAAAGGCCAGCATGCTACCAATTTAACCATGGGGCCAAACGATAAATGAATACAAATAAATAAAATCTGATTAACTCATTTTTTTCTTTCATGACATTTGTTTTTCCATTTCTAAACAGATGTTCGTAAAACAGATCGCAGTAGGGACACGGTGAAAGTCGATGTCGCCACATCAACTACTTCTGTCGAATAACACCAAGGCTTAACGTCTCCATCCGACGTACAGTGTCATACGCCCTCACTCTATGTGAATAGTGCGCAGTTTGCAATAATTGGATCTAGGCTCTTCGCAAGCAATCTAGCTGTTATAAATTGCATACCACCAGTTCTCCTACCCTCCCGGCCAGCGTTCTCACGCTCAAAATGTTTTCGACCAACAGGACTCGAACCGGCTAACCACAGTGTCATACCATATAGCCTGACGCCTTAACCATCATGGCCACCAGGGGAGTGTTAATTTGTGTTGATAGCCCATATCGTAGTTTTACTAGCCATTGTTAATCTCCTGGATTAGTGAACTTCTCTCTGCACCGCGTATATACTGTAATTGGGGAAGTTTGAATGACCTGAACGAATGCAATTTACTTCTTAATTAAGATATTGTTCTGGTAGGGGGATGAAATTGCTTATAGCAGAATTGTTCTATTTCTGGCCCCGCTGCCGCTGTATTTCCTAATGAACGCTCCTATAGAGCAACAATAAAAAATACTAAACCACTCCATACAAACTTGCTTCACACTCGACGTAGCACCACTGCACACACACACACAAAACTTTTGAACTTCTCCAGTTCTACCAAATTAATGTGAGTTCAATTTGCTTGTTAAGTGATTAAAACCAGTATGTATTGGACCTTTTTTTAGTGAATGGGAAATAAAAAAGGGAAGAGCGAATATTTCTGCAGTTATTGCGGAATATAATCTCATTAGTGAGAACTCCACCAATGTTCAAGCTGTAAAAAAAAAGCGTTTTATGAATTCTGAACTTTGTTTTTGTATCCTCCATTTAGCATCCACCTTAGAGAGCCGGTGTTGGCCAACGTTCGCGAATAGAACAAAACTGAAGTTACCGACATGTATTTTAAATCGTTTATCTATCTAGATATTTCTTAGAGCGAACACGCCCTCTGAGATTTGCCGATGATATTGTTATTGTGGAAGACCTGGAGAAATTTCGGAACTGCCAGAGAGTGGAGAGGAAGGTGGGTGCCGTGGACATCCGGAGTGTGAGGGCTACCGCAATTGAAGGCTGGGATCGAGACACCCTGAGGAGGAAGCAGTTGAAGGACGATTATATTGGGCAGGTTCTGCGGGATGTCAAACCAAAACAGTGACCTGAGTGGAAGGACATTGACAAACGCAGCCCAACTTACAAGAAATTGTGGGCCCAGTGGCCATCTCTGAAGGTCGACGGGATGCTAATCCATGTGTGGGAGTCAACCAATGGTAAGAAGTGGATTTCTCTGCTGATCATCCCCACGAGTATGAGGAAAGAAGTGGTGAGCGATTTGCATGCTGGCAACACTGGTTGGCCACCTGGGAGCCAACAATAGTTTAGACCATGTCCAACAGCACTGGGTGCACCTGTGGAACGATGTTGAGAGGACGTGCCAGATACAGTTACACCTGCACTGTCAGTCGCGGCCCACGTACCAGAAAAAGGATCCACATGTTGCAAAAACTTGTCTTAGCACCTTTCGAGAGGATAGCTATCAACATCCCTGGGCCATTTCCTGAGTCCGAAGCCAGAAATCGCTACCTACTCCTGGCGAGGACTACTTCACCAAGTAGCCAGAGGTCTACGCCATACCCAACCAAAAACATCAACAGTAGCCGACGTCTTAGTGAAGGACATCTTCTACCGCTTCGGTGTAAGGAGGGTGCGCAGCAACCAGGGCAGGAACTTTGAGTGGTAGTCTTGGGGAAGGAGTACAAGATCAAAATAAATAAGTCCAGTGCAGTCGAACGACGTCAGGTGATGCAGGAGATATTAGACTTGGAAATGAAGTCTTGAAGGAAATAGATGAATATTGTTACTTTGGTATTAAAATAACTAACGGTGGCAGAAATAAGAAGGACGTAAAATACAGACTCGCACAAGCAACGAAGAAAAGACATTTTCTCGTTTCGAACATTGATGTAGGAATTCGAAAACGAAGACTTACATCTAGAGCGTGGCATTGTATGGAACTGAAACATGGACGATAACTAGCTCAGAAAGAAAGAGAATAGAAGCTTTTGAAATGTGGTGTTACATAAGAATGCTGAAGGTGAATCGCGAGTGAAGAGATACTGAATTGAATTTGAGAGAGAAAACTTGACAACAAGAAGAGAACACACCTATTTTAAGACACCCAGAGGACTTGTTCAGCTGGTTTTTTTTTTTTTTTTTTTGGCAGTCGTATGCGGTATGAACGATGTGCGTAGACTAAGGTATGAATCTGACAAACCGAGTAGATGTAGAATGTGGTAGTTTGGTAGAAATTAAAGTTTAACACAGAATAGGGTGGCATGGATAGTTACATTAAACCAATCTATGGACTAGTGACCCAAACAACAGCAACGCGAACTACCATCCTCAAGAAATGTATATATGGTGAAAGGTTAATATTATTCCATACCTCGACGAACTTTATTTTCTTCTTCACTCAGAAAAGTGTACGGAAAATGGCACTGTACGCTTCATGTAGCTACCTTCCGTACAGTGTTATTTATAAAATGTGTCTCTGATTGGTTGAACTCCGGTTCGCTTACCAACAGCTTCTCTGATTGGTTCAAATTTCCTCTCAAGTATTGATTTTGTGAAATCCCCTTCATGTTTATTATGGTTTCCCATTTTCGCATTAGGGAAATTCTGGTGGCTGTACCTTAATCAAAGACACGGTCGCTTCCCTCCCATACTTAAACCTTTCCTATACCATCGTCGCCATAAACGACGGTGCGACGTAAAGCAAATTGTAAAAACGAAAAGTGTCGTGTATGAGTTGTTAAGTTGTTAGGGACAAAACAAGTACCCAGTCCCCGAGCCAAGTGAATTAAGGTCAGAATCTCCCATCCGGCGGAGACTCGAACCAAAGGCCATCTGGATCCAATCCGAGTACGGTGACCATTCATCCAACGAGAGGGATATCTTCCAGAGAATAAGTCCGACTTAGGTTTTCTAAATACGCCACTGCCTTCTCCAGTGTAATTCTCTCTCCCTTTCCATCTCGGCATGATGTGAGAGCAACTGATGTCGTTATGAAGATATCTCTGGAGTCTCTCAGTATATTATTAATGCCTGCGAGTGCTGCTGCTATGATCTTGTTTGTTCCATTGTAGTGGCTGACGTAGATGTGGAACATCACATTACGAAGCTTAGACGTGCTGCCGTGTAATGATTTGTAAGACGAAACGGCATTCATTTCTCAGCTTCGAGCACGATGTTCACAAATTCGCAGCTCAGAACTGTTAATAGCTGTAGGATCACTTTCTTCACTTACAAAGAGTGAGATCAAGTCTTGGTAAAAACATAGAACTTATGATCGAGGGCCAATTGATTTATATAATTGGACATGCAAATAGAGGTTATCAGTGGACTTGGGAATGTTAGGCAGTAATAGGTTAGAATGCAAACTAGTTTGATTATTAAAAGCCCGGAGGTTAGGCAAAATGCCTTTTTTTATCTGGGTGGATATATCGAAGTGTCACATAGAAACAGACTGGTTTTCGTACGTTTGGGAACGATACGACCAGTTATTGTTTTGCCTATTTTAACTTTTGTGCCCTATTTGATGGTTTAATGTGTGTTTTTTAAGTTGTACATATTTTCTGCTGTTATTTATGGATTTAAAATAATCAATGAATAGTAAAAATATATATAATTCCAAAGTACTGTATTAATAATAAAGAAATAGTGCATTATGCAACAAGCCGATAATTGTAATCAAAACGCATCGCTAACCTCACTGCTGCCATCTTGACGGGCCTAAACCTCAGTGGTACCAACTTAACCTTACTAGCGCGTGATTTGAATTTGTCAACAAATCCACGTGTTTTTTGACAGCCACGTGCTTTTTGACAGACAACAACGTATCGCAAACCTCAGTGCAGCCATCTTGACGGGCCTAAACCTCAGTGCTACCAACTTAACCTCACTAGCGCGAGATATGAATTTGTAAACAAATCCACGTGCTTTTTGACAGCTGTCATCCGCACATAGAAACAGACTGGTTTTCGTACGTTTGGGAACGATAGGACCAGGTATTGTTTTGCCTATTTTAACTTCTGTGCCCTATTTGATGGTTTAATGTGTGTTTTTTTAAGTTGTACATATTTTCTGCTGTTATTTATGAATTTAAAATAATCAATGAAAAGTAAAAATATATATAATTCCCAAGTACTGTATTAATAATAAAGAAATAGTGCATTATGCAACAAGCCGATAATTGTAATAATTAAGACACGAGTATGCTTATAAAACGAGCGAAGCGTGTTTTATAATTTCCAAACAAGTGTCTTAATTACCACTATAGGCGAGTTGCATTCGACTCTTTATGCTCGACGATAATTATAACTCTTTTTTTTTTTAAATATTCATATATTTTCGTTGAGATGTCGCTTGACAGTTGAGTTTACTGAACAGAGCGCAGATTCTGATTTCTGATTGGGTTATTGATTTTCCGTGAGTGGATCAGAGACCTCGATGAAGAAATGAAATGGCATATGGCTTTTAGTGCCCGGAGTGTCCGAGGACATGTTCGGCTCGCCAGGTGCTGGTCTTTTGATTTGACTCCCGTAGGAGACCTGCGCGTCGTGATGAGGATGAAATGATGATGAAGACGACACAAACACCCAGCCTCCGTGCCAGCGAAATTAACCATTGATAGTTAAAATTCCCGACCCTGCCGGCAATCGAACCCGGGACTCCTGTGACCAAAGGCTAGCACGCTAACTATTTAGCCATTGAGCCGGACAGAGACCGTAATAATGTCATATGTTCCCAAAGCTTTGCTGGAAGAATAGGCTATCATAACCTAGCTTTATTTCAAATACAAATTGTTTATTGTTCAGTTGGTGAAGTGAATTTGTGGGATGTGCCGTGTGGTTGTGGAATATTGGAAGTAGAAGTTCCATTGATGTTAATATGTGTGTCCGATATGTTTGATTTTGGAAACCAAGTGCGAAGTTAGTGCGTTGAGCGGAGGTGCGTTGCTATCCTTACC
Source organism: Anabrus simplex (assembly GCF_040414725.1). Lineage (NCBI taxonomy): Eukaryota > Metazoa > Arthropoda > Insecta > Orthoptera > Tettigoniidae > Anabrus > Anabrus simplex. The sequence goes on from NC_090275.1 coordinate 45,253,247, forward strand.
AAATTGGTCAAACAGCTGTATCATAATGAAAATCTGAACTCTGATTGGTGGAGAACCTGAATCATAATGAAAATCTGAACTCTGATTGGTGGAGAACCTGTATCATAATGAAAATCTGAACTCTGATTGGTGGAGAACCTGAATCATAATGAAAATCTGAACTCTGATTGGTGGAGAACCTGTATCATAATGAAAATCTGAACTCTGATTGGTGGAGAACCTGAATCATAATGAAAATCTGAACTCTGATTGGTGGAGAACCTGTATCATAATGAAAATCTGAACTCTGATTGGTGGAGAACCTGAATCATAATGAAAATCTGAACTCTGATTGGTGGAGAACCTGTATCATAATGAAAATCTGAACTCTGATTGGTGGAGAACCTGAATCATAATGAAAATCTGAACTCTGATTGGTGGAGAACCTGTATCATAATGAAAATCTGAACTCTGATTGGTGGAGAACCTGAATCATAATGAAAATCTGAACTCTGATTGGTGGAGAACCTGTATCATAATGAAAATCTGAACTCTGATTGGTGGAGAACCTGAATCATAATGAAAATCTGAACTCTGATTGGTGGAGAACCTGTATCATAATGAAAATCTGAACTCTGATTGGTGGAGAACCTGAATCATAATGAAAATCTGAACTCTGATTGGTGGAGAACCTGTATCATAATGAAACTTGGACTATAATGAGCCTCATTCATTTTTCTGGCATATAATATTTCGGCATCGTCGAGCATAAAAATTATTTTAACTTAATAGACAAAAAGAAAAAAAAACATTTACACAAACGATATCTTACACAAATCTCTACTGAAAACTCCACAAGCCAAATGGACGAAAGGGTTGCCAGGTCCCGTCCTTGCTACGTAAAATTTAGTACTGGTGGTGATTATAGTTTTGAGAGGAAGAACAACTTCGTAACCATCCTCTACTAACACTAATCAGAAGGAAAATAGAAGAGGCGCGATACTTGGAAAAATGAAGTTATCGGCAAAAGAAATGGAAGGCACACGAAGAGCACGAAAATGAAAGACTCCCTGGGCTTCTTTATTATCTTAGAGCCTGTTTTTGTCATAAATGCCTATTTTAATTATTTTACTGCCCATTTTAAATGTTAAGTGCTTATTTGCCTGCCTATTTTAGAAAAAATAAATGCCGGAAATTCCGGGTTCTACTTATTAAGAAGTGTAGTCTAGCCCGTTCTTGCGTAATGTAGCAAGAGTAACATAAACCGTCGGGGGTTCTGATGAGCAGTACCCCTGAAGTTTATGCAAAACTCATAACATAACCGTTGTCTAGGGTAGACTATACGTGTTACCCTCTTCAATAAGTTTGTGTTCCAACCTATTGATGTCTAAAAAGCCGGACTCTAGTTATCAGTTGTTGTTGGTGGTGGTGGTGGTGGTGATGATTATTGTTTTGAGGAAGTACAGCTGGGCAACCATCCTCTAAAAACACTAATCAGAGGGAAGTACTGGAAGAGGCCCGACACTTCGAAAAATGACGTTATCTGACAAAGAAAGACAAGGACCACGAAGGGCGTGAAAATCTAAGACTGCCTACTTCTCGACACTTAATACCATCGTGGTCGGAAGAGAATAATTGTTGACCAAGGGAGGTCGGAAAGGGGAGGTGAAAGTGAGGAGTCTGGCACAATTAAGTGGAAACAATGCCAGGACTCGGCTAAGCGCCCCGTGATTGCCAACCAACTCTCCCCAAGATAAGAACCCCTGGAACCCTTTTTAGTCATCTTTTACGACATGCAGGGAATACCGTGTATGTTATTCTACTGCCCCATCCACAGGGAGAGTTATCAGTTTGATGGCTGATGAAGGAAGATGGTGACTTCCTACCTTTTTTTTTTTTTTTTTTTTTTTTTGCGTCGCACCGACGCAGATATGTCTTATGGTGATGATGGGACAGGGAAGGGCTAGGAGTGGGAAGGAAGCGGCCGTGGCCTTAATTAAGGTATAGCCCCAGCATTTGCCTGGTGTGAAAATGGGAAACCACGGAAAACCATTTTCAGGGCTGCCGACAGTGGGGTTCGAACCTACTATCTCCCGAATACTGGATACTGGCCGCACTTAAGCGACTGCAGCTATCGAGCTCGGTCCTATCTTTCGTATGAAGGTTGGTGAAATGAATGAAAATGCTCTGAAGTATATTAATAAAATCGTGGTCACGAAGAAAACTGATTGATGAGGGTAGAATCAAGGATTCTGTGTGATTTCAACACGAGAAACTTATTTAGACAATTTTCTTACGAATAAAAACTTTAAAAACCGCATGACGCAACAGCCCCTAAGAGCCTTGATCTATCTAGCGACCGCTGCTCAGACCAAAGGCCTGCAGATTACGAGGTGTCATGTGGTCAGCACGTTATTCTTGGCTTTCTAGACCAGGGCCGCTATCTCATCGTCAGATAGCTCCTCAGTTGTAAATCCCTTAGCCTTAGTGGACCTCGATCCAGCTCTCTGATCCGACTGGGAATCGAACCCGGACCTCCGGGTTAGGAGGCAGGCACGCTGTACCTACACCGCGGGGCCAGCCAAATACAAATATTCCATTGTTTTGTAATTTTGCATGAAGAGTTCAATTTTGTGGTGAAAAAGTACAGTTTTCCCCAGTCGTATGTTTTGTTCTTTGAGGTCGATGATCCGATTCGGGTATCGTGGAATAATTTACAATGACAGCCGTTATATTGTCCCACAGATCTAAATTTCCAGCCATCACAGAAACACGCAATAGTGAACACACATCCCTCCACATAAGGTTGGTACCAGGAAAGGCATCCAACCCTACAGTTGAGCTTAATTCATACCTATTACCAACCCCGAGTAATTGGGGAGAGATCAGCGAGAAGAAGAGGAAGAAGAATGTATGTGTTCTCAAGTTAGATTATGCAGTACTTTTGAATCGAATTTGGTTTGTATGGATGTCATGCAAAGTACTGGGTACCTCGTATAATCGGTGGCTACTGGAATGAGCACCAGATAGCAATGGTTTTATTTAAGATAGAAAATTCAACTCGTTCCTTCAGGAAAAGTTTTCTTTTAGACTTACCGTAAACAACCCTCGAAAACTGTACTCGCCACTAGCTAGTAAGCTTTTAGCGAAAAAGGAAACTAGAATCACCCATTCATAACAAGTTGACCAAAAGCACAGTTCTCTATAGCCGTAACATTAAAAGAAACGTTTTGACACAAAAGGCTGGAGCGAGGAGCATTGCACGGTGTTGCCACATTCCTACATTTCTTTCCCCTTCCATTCGCTTCCGCCTCACTTGTTCGTTCGTTCAGGCCGCTGTGTTCTGTTGTACGTAACTGAGAAGTGAGAGATTTGACAACTCTAAGCAACACGAGCCGGCCAGCAGACTTAACTCCATGGCAACCGCAGTGGGCCCGTCCACGTTTCCATGGTTATCATACCCCTTACTCCCTCCTCCCCACCCAGGCATACAGTAAACGGACCTGCCTCCAAGAACTGTCAGAACGCATCTTTAAGTACTATGACTATGTAGTCATTTAGCTCCCGGACACAGAGTTTTAATTTGTGAAAATTCTGAGTCCAACCTGTCAAGACTGTCGTACATGTACATGCGATGTAGTAAGAAATCACCATCACTTGTTAATACAAATTCAACCCCTCCACCTTTCTTAGAGGATAGGAATAAAGGCAGATCACAGTTTCTTGACCTCGCTGTTGTCAGCTGTGATAATACAATTCTGGATTTAAAAAGAAGATATCGATCCGTCCTACCGCTCCATGTCACCACGTAAAAGAAAATTACAACCAGGAGCTATTCTTCTCACGTCAGTGAAGCTTGAAATATTACCTAAGCAATCACTAGTCACCTCTGCTAACTTTCTCTCGGCAGACAGAGTTTACGTGCAGGAATGATTTAAAAGGCCCAACGATTTGTTTCTCATTGTAGCAAATGATATTTTTCTGGAGAATCAGTGGATATTTTCTATTCTTCATCCACTGAAGTTCGTAGAGCACTGGGGAGGTCACAACCATTCACTATATAGGGTGGAATTCCTAAAATTTGCACCTCAAATATTTCTGAAATGGAAGGCGTTATTGATAAGCTGTTTATCAGTAGAGGCGATTGGGAATTAAAAGAAGGGGCGGGGGTGAAGAAGTTTACAGACAACAAAAAGTACACGATTTTTGGGATAGCCTATACCTAGCGAAAGGGGGATGTACAGGTTGACCCAATAGTTCGTTCACATTTGACGAGGCAATACTTCACGGAATATTGGAGGTAGAGAGGAAACAAGTGACATACATGATTTGCATGGCATGGCGTTTTATTGACACCATAATGAAGTAAATAAAGCTTCACTAGCAGTGCCTTCTGGTAACGCCAACATGCCGCGATTGCAGGTGCATCTGACGCCATCTCTCACGACAGCTCATTTTATACCGTACACGGGACTCATGCGACATCACTGACGTGTTGCTGTCCAGCGCCATCTGTTGCTCTGTTTGTGCAACATGTTGGTATCAGTGAAACCCCATGTCATGTCAAGCATGTGTGGCCATTAGTACCTGGCGTGTTGCTCTCCAGTACCATCTGTTGGTCATTTTGTGGACCTCATTTTGATGTCAATAAAACCCCAAACCGCTGTGATCTGTTGTGCGTAACTCGCAAGTGAGAGGTTTGACAGCTCCTAGCAACACGAGCAGGCTTATCTCCATGCCAACCGCAGTGGGTCCATCCACGTTTCTATGGCAACCATACCCCGTTACTCTCTTCTCCCAACCCAGGCAGGCAGTAAACGGAACTCCCTTTAAGAACTGTCAGAATGTATCTTCAAATATTATGACTATAGATATTGAGCGATTTTCTAGTTATCGCGCCCGGAAACCTCCAGTTTTCCGTGAAGTATTGCCTCGTCAAAGGTTAACGGACTTTTGAGTCACCCCGTACATCAACGCTGAAAAAAATACAAAATGGTATGTTTTTCATGCTCTCTGAGCGCATTTTGACAGACGGGTAAAGGCTGAGAGTGCGGTAATACTAGGGCCCGGATTTTTATGCAGTAACCGCTTAGATTGCAAACTAATTTGGTTAGTAGGAAGTGTCGGCCACCCGCTCTTCCATAATATAGCAAGAGTAACATAAATTATAGGGGTTTTGATGGGCCGTACCCCTATTGTATATGCAAACCCCGTAGCATAGTCGTTGTGAAGGTAGACTATACTTGTTACTCGCTTCAGGAAGTTTGCATTCTAACCTAGTAATAACAGCTTTTTTGGCATTATGATTCAGTACCATAGAATAAAAATTCCACCAAAGGAACGGTATTACACATGGATTTCAATTAAATAGAAGTACGACGTGATTATACAATTAAAAATAATTTAGTATTTGACTACACACTAAGAAACTAACAGACACATCAGTGAGACTACCAGACTGACAATTGCACGCGGCAAGTGTCCATGACCGGGCATTAAACATACCCTTGCTACCCTTTCTGACAGCACATGCAAAGTGTCCACTACTTGCTGCGGCGCTATACAAATCAGTTAGCCGCGACGAACGACATTTTTACGTATTTCCGCTAATAATCTTATTAAAAACTGCAGAAAATAAAGGAAATAATTAGCAGATTAGATTGTACATACATACATACATACATTATCATTATAGACTGTTATGCCTTTCAGCGTTCGGTCTGCAAGCCTCTGCGAATTTACTAAATCCTCGATTTCCAACTAGTGTTGTGGCCTCATTTAGTTCCATACCGAATCTAACCATCGTCGTCCCTCTACTTCTCTTATTCTCCATAGCAGAGTCCATTATTCTCCTAGGTAACCTATCCTCCTCCATTTGCCTCACATGACCCCACCACCGAATCCGGTTTATGCGTACAGCTTCATCCATCGAGTTCATTCCTAAATTAGCCTTTATCTCCTCATTCCTAGTACCCTCCTGCCATTGTTCCTACCTGTTTGTACCAGCAATCACTCTTGCTACTTTCATGTCTGTTTCTTCTAACTTATGAATAAGGTATCCTGAGTCCACCCACCTTTCGCTCCCGTAAAACAAAGTTGATCTGAAAACAGACCGATGTAATAGCTTGTACAAATTGCTTTTTTTAATAGTTCCTATAATCTAGTTTCAGGCAGATTAAATGGAATAAAAATGTAATGTTTTCTTCACTGGCTGTTTTCACGGAAATGAAGTGTAAACAAGGGCTCATAATTGTAGCCCACACACAGATTTTAATAATTATTATTGTTACGGAGTTTTCCGTGGTAGTTAGAGGTGAAAGAAGGTGATGGGATGAATAGGTCTCAACTTACGAAATTAAAGTTAATTTAAAATTCAACAAGGTTATATTTTCTTTTCAAGATCAAGAACTAACAAGTACAACAGGAACTTGGTTATATAGCAACAAAATAAGAATGTACAATTACAGTTTATTGATGTATATTGGGCTTCGAGTTCCAAAACACAATCCCTGAGCAATGAGCCCAACTTTACTTATACACAAGGTTTAACAAAGGGGCAGAAAACCCCAATCATGCCCAGGAGCACTCGCTCCCTATTACTCAGTAAAGCCTGCTCGAGGCACACAGAAACCGATTTAAGAAAGAGCAACCCGCTCTCAAAGTTCAAGCCTATCAAAGGCTACACCAAACTGCACATTCAAGCTGACCTCCAAGCACATGAAAACAGGGGTAAAAATACCCAACCTACTGAGGCCTACTCAATAAAGAAACAGGACAATTACATGGCCTCCAAAATACCAAGTTGAGAGGAGGCGAAACTGCACTCCTAATACATTTCTTTAAAACCTATTTGGCACTAGGCCACTTATGCAAGGGCTAATCCCATACTACGGAGGTGACACGATTGAAAAATGTTATGACATTACGAGTAGAAGGGAAACAGTTATAAAAACGTAGTCACCTCAAAACAAAATGAATGGGAGCTGAAGAGGGTTAGGCACTCTCTATCCCAATTTGAAGTTAAAGAGGCAGAATTTATACCAAGTGTCTTTTACATTTAAATATAGGTTACATGAGGAAAGTTTCGAACCCGCCCCGAGGGTTAAACTGCTGAGCTAGCAAGAAAATAAGTTATAAAACGGCCATTACCTGAAGGTTGAACTGCTGCCCGAAGAAAGAGGCGCTTCCCGCCCCCTGCTACATAATCACACAAAGAAATATGTTACTGAAGTGGCGAGGATACCAGAAAATCAGCAGTTTATATACCCTCGTTAAAGATTCGAGACGTTTCATGAATGATTACAACCCGCCCACAAAATTTTATTGGTTACCGAACACAGTTACAGAGTAGGTTGGGGAAGAAAGCCCCGATTGGTCGAAAATTAATTTAAGAAATTCAGGATTGGCTAATTTCAAAACAGGCGGAAAGAAAGGATTATATTGCCAACTCTCAACCCACAGAACAAAATTTAGCAAAAACAAAACTTTTGAATGTTAAATTTCTTCCGGACAGTTCATTCCTTTACACCAGAGAGCGTTATCAGTTTTGGTAGAGACATCTGTTAGAGAATGTTCAAAGTTCTTGCTATGGAGCAGACAAACACGAACCGAAATTGACATAGTTCAGAACACTTCAAAATTTACAGTAGAGACATCTTCTGAGAAACTTTAGAATTAACATGGTTGTTAAAGTTCAGGCTTCCTCCAGAAGAGGAGTTTCAACTGGCGCAATGTTTGAATTAGCGGCGTGGAGGTGTACCGCCCGGTACAATTATAATGTGTATACTGTATATCTTAGAAAGTTAAATTTTTAATTTTGTTTTAATATTTAACAATGTTTATTGATAGTCACATAATAAAACTAGAATAAATTAGAATATCAGTGGTAGTTTTTTCTTTCAGGATTCTAATACAAGTTATTTACGAGTTATCGTAGTTCGAAAATTGTAATTACCGGCAGTTGCCTGTTCCATGTTTTAGCACCAACTTAAAGAAACAGTAAATAAAGGAATTATTTTGATTCTGGACAAGAAGAAAATCCGCCTTTATGGTGTAGTGGTTAGTGTGATTATCTGCCAACACCGGAGGCCCGGGTTCGATTCCCAGCTCTAGCACGAAATTTGAAAAGTGGTACGAGGGCTGGAACGGGGTCCACTCATCCTCGGGAGGTCAACTGAGTAGAGGTGGGTTCGATTCCCACCTCAGCCATCCTGGAAGTGGTTTTCTGTGCTTTCCCACTTCTCCTCCAGGCAAATGCCGGGATGTTACCTAACTTAATGCCACGGCCGCTTCCTTCCCTCTTCCTTGCTTCTCCCTTCCAATCTTCCCATCCCCCACCAAGACCCCTGTTCAGCATAGTAGGTGAGGCCGCCTAGGAGAAGTACTGGCCATTATCCCCAGTCGCATCCAGGACACTGCCCTTGAGGTGGTAGAGGTGGGATCCCTCGCTGAGTCCGAGGGAAAAACCAACCCTGGAGGGTAAACAGATTAAGAAAGAAAGAAAGAAAGAAAGAAAGAAAGAAAGAAAGAAGACGAGAAGAAAGAGAATTGGCTTTAAAATGTTGTGTTCAAATTGAAGACCACCAGCTTCAAAACAAGCTTCCAGTCTGCCATGTTGTAAAGATTGATGCACACGTTCTAACGTTTCAGGATAAATTTCAGCGCAGGCAGCAATAGTACGTCGTTCTGTCGTCAGTGCTCCACCGTAGTGAGAGTATTGTCGTGTATCGAGCGGAGTAGTGTGTGCGTGCTACCTTGCACCTACAGTTCCCAAATGTACGAAAATATGTTCATCACTATTTGGCACTTCGATATATTCATCCAGGTAAAAAAGGCATTTGGCCTAATTTCGTGGCTCTACTTACGAAAGATGGTGGGTTCGAATCCCACCGTTGACAGTCCCTGAAGATGGTTTTCCGTGGTTTCCCATTTTCACACCAGGCAAGACTACGGCCACTACCTTCCCAATCCTTGCCCTCGCCCATCTTTGTGTCTCGCTGAAAACTTTCAAATCTAAGTGTGAAGTTAAATCACTAGCAAAAAAGAAACGACAAACATCTCTTCTCACCTTCTTCTTCTCCTCCTCCTACCACCGCCTTTCCCACACCTGTGGGGTCGCGGGTGCGAACTGCGTGACAGATTTGGATTTGGTCCTGTTTTACGGTCGGATGTCCATCCTGACACCAACCCAACCTGGAGGGATATCAGTATTGCGTGTCTGTCTGGTGGTTGGTAGTGTGGTGTGTTTTCTGAATATGAAGAGGAGAGTGTTGGGACAAATACAAAGACCCAGTCCCCGAGCCAGAAGAATTAATTAGGAACGTTTAAAATCCCCGGCCGGGAATTAAACCCGCGACCGAAGGCCTCAACGCTAACCATTCAGCCAAGGAGCCGGACGCACCTCTTCTCACATTGAAAATGAAAATCCACAACCCGTTTCTACTTTCAACTGAGTGAGGAATGGAACGAATCCCCCATCTAGCGGCGAGGAGAGGAATTGTGCCGGCTGCCGAAGGCTGTCGCATTCCTCTGGGGCAATAATTGATGACTGACAGATGAAATGATATCGGGGAGTGTTGCTGGAATGAAAGGTGACAAGGAAAACCGGAGTACGTAGAGAAAAACGTGTCCCGCCTCCGCTTTCTCCAACACAATTCTTGCATGGAGTGACCGGGTTTTGAACCATGGAACTCTGCGGTGAGAGACCAGCGTGCTGCCACCTGAGTCACGGAGGTTTCTCACATTATTCACTATTATTCAATAACATTTTGAAAATTGCTAAAAATGTTATCATTGATGCTTTCACGGCCCGTACTTGTAGACATGATATGGGCTTTTGAGTTCATGCCGTGTCAAGATAACAGGGTGAAACTTCTTACATTTCGCAGAGAACTTTGCTTCGCATCTTCAGAAGAAAACCCTCGATTGTTCACGAGGTAGTCTGCTTACCAGGTGGTTCGCTGTATGACTACACAGCGCTCCAAGCGGCAGCAGACGGCAACATTAAGCTCCAATCACGGACGACTTGATGCGTCGCTCCAGCTAGGAGCGCAGCGAAGGATCCGTCGGCCGTGCCCCAATTAAAATGTTCTATCGCACCGTGCGTGCTTGAGAAGTATCAGAGAGGACAACGGACGAATCAGGGACGAGTGTGGAAGACGAAATAAATAGAAACTGATAAAATAAAATTCAACGGAAGACACGAGGATTGATAGAAAGTATATGGAGAAAACCAGAGGTTAATAATGATATGAAATGAAATGGCGTATGGCTTTTACTGCCGGGAGTGTCCGAGGACAAGTTCGGCTCGCCAGGTACAGGTCTTTTGAATTGACGCCCGCAGGAGACCTGCGCATCGTGATGAAGATGAAATAATGATGATGAAGACGACACATACACTCAGCTCCCGTGCCAGCGAAATTAACCAATTATGGTTAAAATTCCCGACCCTGCTGGGAATCGAACCCGGGACCCCTCTCACCAGAGGCCACCATGATAACCATTTAGCCATGGTGCATAGTGATATGAGACGGCGTGAGAAGTGTGTGTGTGGGGGGGGAGGCATAACAGGTGTTCACGCGTATGAAAGTATGACATAAACACATAGCTTGGAATGAACCAACTGGTGAACGACGAATTTAGAAAACACCAAAACATAATACAGTATAGAAATAATAGGGAATAGAACTACCTACGTAAATCCTTAATGGCTGCCAACTACGTATTACTTCATTGATAGCCAATGTCCCTGTTGAAATTGTTAGTATTTTTACGTATTTCCACGGCTTCCCGTATTGCTAAAAATTATGTAAATGAAAATTTAAATTAAGACATAAATTGATAAGAAAAATTCAACTTTTTAAACTGTTCTCCTTTCTCTTGTGCATATATCTAGCAATTAAACAAGCCTTGGTGGTACAGTATATTTTTAATTGTCTGATTTTTTTTCTCTGTTGTTGGACAACATTTTCTACCCCAAGTTGTCACAATCCTCTCGCAGAATTTCATACACAAGCCATCAATTTGCGTTGCAAGTAGCCTACATTGAGTCCACTTCAGACCTAGCTGGGGCCACTACACACCGTTCAGCCAATGTGACCTCTCTCTTTCTGCGTCTGGCATACAGCCAAACCTGGGTCCCGGCTCAATAATTGCTGGCGACCCCCCTCGTCTCCTCCTCCCCCTCTTCACTACCACTACCACCACGCCCTCTACCATCACCAATAAACATACAGATAAATCCTTCTACATCCCCCCACCTACCCCACACTCTTACCTCTCTTCTTTTCAGAAAATATCTATCGGGTTTTCTAGACTTGAATTATTTAAAGATGATTTAGAGCAAAGAATCTCTTTACCAACCAACTGAACCTCACGCCCTAATTCACCAACCCCTTCGAGTGTCTAGATACATTGCCTTATTTTTTGTATATGTTGGCACATCATTAAAAGAGCTGCATTGCAATCAGACACTCCCATCAAAATTGGAGACACCCTTACAAAGGAGATAAAGGTACAGAAAGTTATGGGGCAAAGATGTAGGGCCTACTGTAACATGTCTCCAATCCTTATACCCTAAAGCTCTTCCGAATCGCCCTTGATAAAGTTGATAAAAGAATTAAGATTAACTCGTTAAACTGTCTTCATCGTCATTTGGAATTTCTTGCTTTGCATACATTATGAACGTAATCCTTGGCTGGCAGTATCAATTTCTTCTTTCCGCTGAGGTGCTTCCGGACCGAGGTTTCCTATCTCAAATGGATTCCCATTCTCTAAAATCCCGGGAAGTCTGTATCAGCAGTCTGTAGCAACAATGAGAAAGAAAATAATATTCTTAAATTACATATTGACAACATAATACGGCTTACAGGTTTTTGGAAATGCGGAGATGGAGAAACCACGGAAAATGTGTATTCTTCCCACAAGTAACACTCCACAATGAGCGTGGTTTAAACAATTCGACAATTATTTCGTGCACAGGCTTGAAAAGTTTTCGACAACAGCGGGAAGAATAAATCGAATTCCTTTCAAATTTATGGAGCAAAAGAATCACCAAATACGGATCTATCACCGTTAATGAAGTTAATAGAGGAAACAGAACCAACGGGAAGCGAATAACAACATCCACTATGCAGATGGCACCGTGATTCTAGTTGACAATTTAGAATTTATTTTGAATAGCATCAGCAAAATAAGCAAAGAGTTGTGTCGTAAAGTAATCATTGAATACAAACTTCGTGGTAATTAGCAAGCAGAGAATAAACAACCGTGTATAATCGTGGAAGGAAGCACCATTGAAATAGTTTCATTTCAGTTGCAGCCACTTCAACAAGCGGGTAAGGTAAACTGCGCTTTCGTCAGATATGGCAATGGCGAAGCGACAGATAGTCTAGAGTCGCTTACTCTGCACAGATTCGGCAACGCTGACCATGCTCGTCCGCCCGACCTCAGTCATTCGCATGTCATAGCTCTTGAACTCGCACCGTGTTAGTGGTATTAAACAGGGGCGGTGCGTGGTATTGTTGCAGGGTTGCACAACTCCCGATAATTTTGCACTTCTCTTGTCGTCTTTTCTTCTAATGTTTTAGTTTATTACACCTAACATGTATTCGAAAACATGTTAAAATCGACATCTTCGGTCGTTCACTGTACTAATGCCTCGTGACGGACCAATAAAAGCTGCTGACTTCGAATGAAACTCGGGGGTTTGCTTTCCTACGGCAAATCCCTAGCGGACAGCGTGACGCAGTGTACCTCAGCACGGACGAGCCTAAAGGCCACCACACACAGAAAGCTAAGCTAAGCTACGCTACACTATGCTACGCTAAGCAATGCCAAGCTGTGGTGTGCTATGACACGAATAAAAAGCTAAGCTAAATTATGCTAGGCAGCACTTTATTGTGTCACTGTTGTAAAAAATCAATTACTCTCTCTGCACTACTGCTCGGTGGCATGATTTTTTTTCGAAGGGGTTCGACTGGCTGAGATTGTGTAGATGTGTGAACGGACGGAACAGATGATGAATCAGATATATGTGATAAGGAGTGTAGGTCATCACATTCCGGTCTCTCACGATCATCTGGGTGGCTACTTCGATATGTTTCCTGTCTGTCAGTGTTTGAATGTGTGCTGTAACAAAACTTAAGCTATTAATGTACATCCAAACATATATTAAGAAATGACACATGGAGACCTGTTTATGAAGAATGAGCATATTGAACTGTCCTAGTCCTTGTGCTTCAAACGCAGTTATGTTGTTCATTTTATTAGTGAAATATTTTTAATGTCTTAGCTGCAAAACATAACAAATCGAGACGGTCTTATTTTCTTATAACCTCAAATGAATTGCATGCGTTTTAATTTATAATATACTCAACATATACATTCACTTATAATTTCATCAATTTTTAATATTTTAAAAATATTTTAAACATTAGTGATACTGCGTGCGTTAAAATGACAGCTCACCTTCTTGTAGAAATATAAGGCAGAAGGAAATACATTAGTTTGTGCAATCTCCACTCCATTTTTTCCCTTCCTGGCCACTATACTCTCTTTTTGTCTCGTTAGTGCCTCCCTAAAACAGTCTCTCAGTCTTTTTCGTAAGTTTTTAAGTTCCTTACCTAAAACAATATATGCTATTATTTTACCTTTCACGTTCTTAGTAACTGTTGATATATTTAGGAATATGACATACAGTTGCAGAACAGGCGCGTCAACAGTATCTGCTAAATTGTACATGTGTGTAAAGCCATGTGAAAAATGTATTCTTCTCAAACAATTAGAACTGTCAAAATTTTTATTAGATAGTTAATTTATAAATGATAGCCTACTTACAATCAATTTAAAGTACTGAACTTATTTCCTGCCAACAGTTTTCCTTTCTTATCAAATCTCTTTAGTAATTTGCTGACATATCATAAAGGCAGGTATATATTTTTACCTCCTCAATTAGTCGTTCTTCTTTTGGCCCTTTATCCATTGTATTAAAATATCGAAGTACTATACCAGAAGAGACTCACACGACACGACTAAACACACACGACAGTCCGCCAGACCAACTGCTCAGAAATCAAAAGCGCATGCGCCAGGCCAGCTACAGCCTAGAAAATCGCCTGCCTAGCGATCTGTCTAGCTTAGCTTAGCTTAGCTTGGCATAGTTTAGCTTAGCATAGCGGTCTGTGTGTGTCATCGTACTTAAATGCATTGTGAGCGATATTTTTCACAACACCGTATAGCTTAGCTTAGCTTTCTGTGTGTGGTGGCCTTAAGCCTGCATAGCATGAGGTAGCAAGCTCGCTAGTATCCGTCTCGGGGAGTTGCACGAAACTAGCAAGTCCCCCATCGGGAAACAGTTCCAAATATCCCCGTTAGATCGCGCCACTCTGCAGTTGATAATGCACGTGGTTAAACGCAGTGAGAATTAAAACGAACGAAGATTAATAATTTATCAGTGTAATATCGCTATCATCTATACTTACCGCGAATTCCCTATCTGCGGAATTGCTGACAAAGAAATGTGCCTCTTACGTATTCATATTTCGCAGGTTCACTTCTCTGGTCACTCCGTGCCCACTGCTGTTCATTGAACCCAGTTACTACTATAGTTACAAATAATATTGAAAACAGTGTAGAAAACTAGCACTCACGTTCTCCCATAGTCGGAACAGTCAGTCAACCGCTGGTGCTTGCGAGCTTCAAAAAACATTTAGACAGTGGCGTTGGCCCGCTGGAGTGCTGGCTGTACAGAACACTGTTATTTCGGAACAGGATGTTGCGGCGTACTGTTTATTTTAAGAACAGTTCCGAGTCCGAAACAGTTCCAGAATAACTGTTGTATTATTTTTTGCCGATCCCTAACTACATATCAAGAAACAACTGCGGCCGCTAACAGTACTTCTCAGGACCATCCGGAAGACATGTCGATCTAACTCTGTAACAATATTCGTATTTGTCATTAAATCCCAAGATTCTACGTCAAGCACTTGTGTTTAATTCCGGTCAGTTTAAAGGTGACTGTCAAACTTTGAAAGATAAATAAATAGAAAAGCATATCTATTTCCACCATTGAAAGAATGTCATGTTAGTTTGTTCAAGAATGATTAAATATTTAATAGACTTTTGAGTGCTCAGTTTACAACTATTCCTGTATTTTGAAAGCTATTGTAATTTTTAATTAAATTCTCTATTTTAAGAACTATTTTATGCACTAAGCTTTTGTGTGAAGTTTTAATTAAAGTAGTTGGAGGAAGTCGTTGAATAGGCGTTCTTTATAGACATTTATATAAAAGGAGATTACTCTATTATGAAGGTGAACGAAATGCCTTTTTTTGTGGTCTATCTCAGTAGCTGTGAGGCTTTCTTTAGTGGCTGTTTGAAAGCCAGAGGTCGTCTCTAAGTCTGTTGGAGGTCACTGTCCCCAGCGGGGGTGGCCCTAGGCCCTCACTAGCTAACAAGCATCTCATGAAGACCTAGTACAGCTGACGTCATGTCCGCAAGGCCCTCTGAGGCACTGATATAAAGCTTCTACAGCGTTCACCATACAGTTCACAATTTATCGTCCCGACTCTTCCAAAGAATTGTGGCATGTAATAGGATATCTGCGATTAAATTTCGAAGGCTCGCTGAGTCTCTGATAAAGAAAATGTCTTTATTGTTCACTTCCTGACAATACTAAGAAGAAGAAGAAGAAGACGAACTGGGGATCTCATATGAGGACATCTTGGAACATGACTCTTTGAAGAAGAAATTTGGGAAAGTACAAAGTTTTGATCCAAAACGCAAAATGAAAACCGCCAAGAAGTGGACCGAAGATCGGACGAATGCTCACCAAAGAAGAATGCAGGAACACTGGCAAATGTGAAAGATAATGGGAGAAGCAGTTGAAGTAGCGTGGTCCATAGAAGACCGAAACGAGAATAAAATAATAATAAAATAATAATAATAATAATAATAATAATAATAATAATAATAATAATAACCGAGCGAGTTGGCTGTGCCGTTAGGACCATGCAGCTGTGAGTTTGCATTCGGGAGATAGTGGGTTCGAACCCTATTTTCGGCAGCTTTGTATATGGTTTTACATCGTTCGCCATTTTCACACCAGATAAATGCTGGGGCTGCATTTTAATTAAGGCCACGGCCACTTCCTTCCCACTCCTAGCCCTTTCCTATCCCATCGTCGCCATAAAACCTACGTATCTGTGTCGGTGAGACGTAAAAGTACGTGAAAAACCACGGAACCTCCGCCAGTGGTTCGACATCACGATGTGCAACCCTCATACGAGAAACACATAAGAGGAAAAATGATGGTCGTCAACGTTCTGTATGAAGACGACTCCTAAAGAAGAAGAAGAAGAAGAAGAAGGAGGAGGAGAAGAATAAGGCCTGAGGGAGTTCGTTGCGCTGTTATGGTCGCGTAGCTGTAAGCTTGCATTTGGGAGATGGTGGATTCGAATCCCATCGTCACGTCGGCAGCCCTGAAAATAGTTTGCAGTGCTTTCCAATTTTCACACCAAGTTAATGCTGGGACTGTAGGTCTACCTTGATGAAGACTACGGCCGCTACCTTTGCAGTCTTGGCCCTTTCCCACCCTTGCATCGCCGAAAACCTTGGATGTGTAAGAGCGATGTTAAACATCTTGGAAAATAAAAAAAAAAGAAAGTTTATTATGTCGACTTATGAACTGGAAACACTAACTGTATTCATGTACACATAAATTCTTCTTCTGCTCCAAGGGCAGTGTCCTGGAGCACCACGGAAAACCACTTCCAGGATGGCTAAAGTGGGAATCGAACCCACCTCTATTCAGTTGACCTCCCGAGGCTGAGTGGACCCCGTTCCAGCCCTCGTACCACTTTTCAAATTTCGTGGCAGAGGCGGGAATCGAACCCGGGCCTCCGAGGGTGGTAGCTAATCACACTAACCAATACACCACAGAGGCGGAACCACACATAAATTCATTCAGCCTTATCACTAGTTTGATTCCCTGCTAGGTCGGGTTTTTTTTACCTGGATCTGAAGGCTGGTTTGAGGTCCACTCAGCCTACAATTGAGGAGCTATCTGACAATGAGATAGCGGCTCTGGTCTAGATAGCCAAGAGGATGAGCAGCGGTCGCTTGGTAGGCCATGAGAGTTTGCAAATATTTGTCGTCGAAATGATGGAGGAAAAATTCTCAGGAAATGCAAATCAGATAAATCGTATGAAATTCCGCATAGTTATTGCGAGGATCGGAGGTCGACGTGTGTCAGACAAACTTAGGACGTCCTGTTTGCCTCTCTTGTATCTTCATTTTCAGGTCAAATTGGTGTGCTGTGTCCTTCACTAAGAATAAGTGTTACGTACTCCCACTAGAGTGTTATTTACAGCATAATTAAATTAATGTGATTCAGAGAAGAAAGATGACATAAGCCTCTCGCTAAAAGCACGTAATAATGTGCATTACAGTAATGATACACGGAAATAAAACAACAGGTTGACAAGCGATGTCGTCATCGTCAGATGGTATCACAGTATTACGGTCTGTGCCTAGTAGAACATTCCTAGGTCGCCGTTGAGCATAAACGAACTGGACATGCTATTTCTCAAGTGGGTGGTGGTGGTGATTATTGTTTTAAGAGGAAGTACAACTAGGCAACCATCCTCTATTAACATTAATCAAAGTGAACAAATGGAAGGGATTCGACAATTCGAAAAATGAAGATATCGGCCAAAGAAAGACAAGGGCCACGAAGGTCGTAAAACTGAGACTCCCTAGGGCTTGAATGTTCTAATACCATGTGGGTAGGAAAAGAAGAAGAGTTGACCAAGGAAGGTCGGATAGGATAGATCAAAGTGAGGAGCCTGACTCAAGTAAGTGGAAGCAGTCCCAGGACTCAGCTAAGGGGCCCGTGGTTGCCAGCCTACGCTCCCATGTTAAGAGCCTCCGGGACCACTTCTAGTCATCTATTACAACAGGCAGGGTATTCCGTGGATGTTATTCTACCGCCACCACCCACAGGGTGTCATCGTTGTAAAATACAACAGTGTTTGCTGTGAAGTCTTCTAGTAGGTGCAACATTTCCATATCTTATTGCGCCAGGTTGAGTGGCTCAGATGGTTGAGGCGCTTGCCTTCTGACCCCAACGTGGCAGGCTCGATCCTGGCTCAGTCCGGTGGTATTTGAAGGTGCTCAAATACGTCAGCCTCGTGTCGGTAGATTTACTGGCACGTAAAAGAACTCCCGTGGGACTAAATTCCGGCACGTCGGCGTCTCCGAAAACCGAAAAAGTAGTTAGTGGGACGTAAAGCAAATATCATTATTATATCTTATTGCAGAACATGTTTTGCTCCATGGCTAAATGATTAGCTTGCTAGCCATACGTCGAAGGAGATCCGGGTTCGATTCCCGGCTGCGTCGGGGATTTAAACCTTAATTGGTTAATTTCGATGGTTCGGGGACTGTGTCTGTGCGCCGTTTTCATCATTAGAATACATCCTCATAGAAGCGCAGGTCGCCAATACAGTGTCAACTCGAAAGATATGCACCAGGAATCTCCGAAGGCCACACGCCATTATTACTGCAGATAATGCATTGATTTCCTCGTGTCTTTATTCTTCTATTCTCTTATTACCCATCAAATTATTCGTCTCCTCTCAGGTAACATTTTTTACAGAACTTGAATAGTGTTCTCTTGTTGTTACATTCTACCCGTATAGGTTTCTAAAAGTCTTCCACTCTTTGGACCACCTTTTTACATAAACCCACCTTCTCATGATAAACTGGCAAGCCTCTGTGGACCGGTGGTAGGATGTCAGCCTCTGGTACCCAAGATCGCAGATGGTAGTCGTATTTTTTGAAGGGCGGGGGAGAGTTCATTCGACACACTATGACGTCCGAAGTCGGCTTTTAAAAGATAGCTGTGAAACATTTTGTGCTTTCCCAGAAATTTATTTAACATTAAATTATGAATCGCCCAACAGAATTCTGATTTCTCTGCCCTCATCGAGAGTAAATCTGAACGTCAAAATTGACACACACATATAATTCAAATAGTGTCAAGTAGAAATTGTCTGCAGCACGATAGCTGTGGCTATAAAATTTTTAATACAGTAATGGTATGTGTTTTTACATCCCACTAACTACTCCTACGGTTTCCTGAGACGCTGAGGTGCCAGAATTTTGTCCGACAAGAGTTATTTTACGTGACGATAAATGTACTGACAGGAGGTTGGCGTATTTGAGCACCTTCAAGTATTATTATTATTATTATTATTATTATTATTATTATTATTATTATTATTATTATTATTATTATTATTATTACCCTCATCGGAGGGTCTGCCTTACAAGGGCTGCACTCGGCTAGAAATAGCCACACGAAATTATTATTATTATTATTATTATTATTATTATTATTATTATTATTATTATTATTATTATTAATTCGCTGGGACTATCGAGGACCACGCTAAGTTTTGCTCAATTTGGCGGTGAACTTTGCATTCTTTTGAGTCCAGAATTCCCTCATTCTTTCTGAGTGAGCCTGATTGCGTTCCTCTGTACAAGGGACAGCGTGTCTTCTTTTCGATTTTTCGTCTCGGTGAAGCCCGTTTGTCGCTATCTTTTTTCGGAAAAGACCTCTGTTAAAGGCGTCTTCCGGTGTGATCTGTAGCACTTGAAGGTCTTCTTTGGTCTTTCTAAACCAAAGTGCCGTGGCTTTAGGTTTTGAATCAAATAAGTGAAAGATCTGTTTGGTCAGCCTGTTTCCGTCCATTCGTTTGAGATGACCGTAAAATTGTGCCCGCCTTTTGCCGATCGTATCTGCAATTTTCTCTATTTTGTTATAGATTTATTATTATTATTATTATTATTATTATTATTATTATTATTATTATTATTATTATTATTATTATTATTATTATTATTATTAGAGCTGGGATATTTAGGCATTGGTACAGTAGGTTAGAAACGCAAACACACGTAAGCGAGTAAAGGGTATATTCTCAATACTGCATAACAGTTCTGCAATGAGATTTGCATAAACTTTAGGGGTACGGCCTGTTAGAACCCCTTAGAAGTTATGTGTCTTGCTACGTTACGGAGGACGTGCTAGAAGAAATTTCCTACTAACCAAACTAGTTTGCATTCTAACTTACCGAGTTCTCTCTTCTCATAGGAAAACGGGGGGAAATGTCCACCCTTTCGAATAATGAAGGTATCCGCTAAAGAAATGGTCATAAAAGATGTTAAGAAAAATGACTCTCTGGGCTTCTCATGCCTGATATCGTCGGGGACGAAGAAAACAAAAATTGACTAGGGTGTGGTTGTGTAAGGAAGGTGGAACCAAGTGAAGCAGCTCCACTGTGAGGGTTTTGTGTTCGCTACGCTAAGTTTCTTGTTTTGAACCTCTGAGGGTAGCATTTTAACTCGTTATCTCTTATTTTCTGTGTGTCACACCAACACAGATACGAGGGCGAATCAAAAAGTAAGTTACACTTCCAGGTTATGGCCATTTATGAAACCACCTACACATAGGCAACGCTACTTTGACAACATATAATGTAAGTTCACTTTTCCACATTGTCCTCAAGAGACAGTAAACATTTCTCGGAACGGCCAACCAACTTGTCAATTCCGGATGTGTAGAAATCACCTCCAATGCTGTGTAATCACCTGGATACAGCTGCTTTTACCTCCTCATCGTTTCATAATCGTCGCCCACCGAGATCCTTTTTGCAGGATATTGCAACACCTCACACGGCCCGCCAAACGTCAGAACTGTTGCAGTGGTTAAGTGGGAGGTATGGCAACATCCTCCATACAGTCCAGACTTAGCGCCATGCGATTATCATGCGTTCAGTAAACTGAAAAAGGAGCTCGGTGATTTCTACGCATCCGGAATCGAAAAGTTTGTTGGCCATTCCGAGAAATGGGGACTAATGTGGAAAAGTGACCTTATAGTGTATGTTGCCATAGCTGTGTTGCCTATCTGTAGGTGGTTTCATAAATGTAAGTAAGTAAGTAATATGTTTTATTTATCCTGGCAAAGTTAGGGATGTACTCCCTTTCTTACTTAACCAGTCTTAACCTAGAACACTTAATAATAACTACTGATGACAATAATATGATAATATGGACAATAGTAACAGTAATACCATTAACAAAAGTAACCACACTTTAAAAAAAAATATATCATATCATCTATATAATATAAATCGTACGTAAAGTGCAGAATATAATTATGAATAATGAGTACTAAGAGTATAATTATGAATAATGAGTACTAAGAATATAACTATGAATAATGAGTACTAAGAATATAACTATGAATAATGAGTACTATAACAACTACTTAAGAAAAAGTTTAGAAAATATATACATTTCTACAGTACACCGAAATATCGCCTTCAGTTGAGAGGTGAAGAGAAGGATTAGTAAGAAGTAGAAGAAGAGGAAGAAGAAGAAGAATATCTGTGAAAGGAAGAGGGAAATGATGATGTAGAGGCGCTAGGAGTAGGTGTTTTCAGTTCATAATTTGATGATTCATGCATGTTTACCTAGTATTTCGACACAGGCATGTTTAAAAGCTAAGCTGCTGGACATGCTTCTGACGTCCACTGGTAAGAGATTCCATTGTCGGGCTGCGGTAACGGTGAATGATTTCGTGTAGATTGCTGTTCTGTGTACAGGAAGGGATAAACACATGGTGCTGCAGGATCGGGTATTTTTGTTATGGTCTGTGGAGAGGAGCTTCATTCGATCACGGAGATAGGCTGGTTGAGAACTTTTAAGAATAGTATGCAAGAAGCAAAGAGTATGAAGTGTGCGTCGTTCTTGCAGGCGAAGCCACCCGAGCCGCGTGTAAGACGGTGTGACATGGTCATCGTAACGAAGTCCACAGATAAATCTTACACAGGCATTCTGAGCGCACTGTAATTTCCTACCCCAGTCTACTCCTAGGTTGTTGTAAACTATGTACAATAATCAAAATGAGGTAATGCGAGTGATTCAACAAGAATTTTCTTTAGTTTAAAAGGGAAAGTTAATTTGAATTTACTGAGACAGCGCAACGTTCCGTATATTTTCCTACACACAGATATAGTTTGGGCAGACCAGGACAGATGTTCGTCAAATATTATGCCAAGATTTCTTACATTTTGGCTATACTGTATGGGAGTACCACTTATGGACAACTGTGGTAACGCTGTTCGATTGAGCTTGCAAAGTAATTTAGGGTAACCAATAATTATTGCCTGGGATTTTGATGGGTTTAATTTTAAACCGTGATTTCTGGCCCATATATCTATGGTCATCAAGTCTTCATTCAAGTGACCAAATGGCCATATCTTGGAAGTATAACTTACTTTTTGATTCGCCCTCGCATATCTTATGCCGACGATGGGATAAGAAAAGTCTAGGAGTGAGAAGGAAGTGACCGTGGCTTCCAGGACTGCCGACAGTGGGGTTCGAACTCACTATCTCCCGAACGCAAGGTGATAGCTGCGTTACTCAAACCGTGCAGCCGCTTCCTCGGTACTCGTTATCTTGATTAAGTAGTAATCGAATGTATGAAAGGCGCGTAATAAATTATTCAATTATTATTTATTTCTGTTGTTTAAGTCTGGCTGGTGGGACCTGAGAACTGAAGGAAGGGAGAAACACAGGATTGAGGGGAAGGGGAGTTTGACGCCAGTGACCAATTAAATGTAAAGTCGTTAAAACGCTTTATGTAAATATGACGTCATAGTGCTGTGACCTTTTCGTTTCCTGTGTTGTGTCGCCCCCAAACTTGCATAACTCTTGTTGGGGTCAGTTGAGTCCGTGCCAGAATAAAAAGGGACTATAACAGCCGTACCTCCCACTACACCAGTTCGGCCGAGGTGGCGTTCCTCAATGGGAAGGATTGTAGAAGGTTTCTCTTGTATAGATGTGTGGCGACAGTCTTGTCTTGTTCTTAATCATGCCTTGGTGTTGTTAGGCTATATGCTTGGCAACATATTCTCGCCTTGAATCAGTCATCCTTCCCCTTACAGCACTTGAAGTGGCGAGACGAGGATGGTAACGGCGACATGGGTGGTCGTGTAGCTTAGTACATTCGTCTCAGGTAAAGCCTCCCAGATTTCTCAAGCTGAAAAATGGGACGCCTCCTGCAATGCCACACGACGTGCAACCATAACTCGTAAGATCGATATAAGGTACGGTACGTTGTATTTTATACCATGGGCTAAATATCTGCCAGTTTTTTTGTTTTTTTTAAATATTTGTTCGTGGCGTCGACCTCTAGAGATCTTTTGCTACTTCTTGCACCATATGATACCTACGAACCTGCGTGTAATTGGAATTGCGGAAGTGTAGAGTGTTGAATGTGAGGAAAGGAATGTTAAGGACGACACAAATACCCCGTCCCCAGGCCAGGGATATTAATCATTTACAATTAAAATCCCCTGACCCGGTCGCTAATCGAACCCGCGGGTGCCGGGTGACAGGCGGACGCTTTGCCCCCTAAACCGTGGGGCCGGATTATCTGCCAGTTAAATGTATATTTAATATTATTATCGCTTAGACCGTAAGCCTTCATCCGACTCCTTGGCTGAATGGTCAGCGTTGAGGCCTTCGGTTCAGAGGGTTCCGGCTTCGATTCCCGCCCGAGTCGGGGATTTTAATCGCGTCTGATTAATTCTTCTGGCTAGGGGACTGGATGTTTTTGTTTGCCCCAACACTTTCCTCTTCACATTCAGAAAACACGCTATACTACCAACCACCACAGAAACACGCAAATGTGATTACATCCCTCCGTATAGGGTTGGCGTCAGGAAGGGCATCCGGTTGTAAAACAGGGCTAAATCAACATGCGTGACACAGTTCGCACACGCGACCTCACAGATGTGGGAAAAGGGGTAGCAAAAGAAACAACACTCTTCAATATCATTTCATTTCATCTGTCAGTCATTAAACATTGCCCCAGAGAAGTGCCACAGGCTTCGGCAGCCGGCACAATTCCTATCCCTGCCGCCAGATTGGGGCCTCATTCATTCCATTTCTGACCCTGTCGAATGATTGGAAACAGGCTGTGGATTTTCATTATCATCCCACAGTCTAACAATTTTCACATTAATTTAATAATGTTATCGGTTTTATGCCCCACTAACTACTTATATGATTTTCTAAGACGCCGAAATTTTGGAATTTTGTCCCGCAGGAATTCTATTACGTGCCAGTAAATCTAGCGACAGGAGACTGATATACTGCATTTGAGCACTTCCAGATACCACCGGACTTGAGCTCAGAATGCCAGCGCTCTAGTGTCTGAAATACTCAACATGGTTACTGAACTGAACTCTATTTAAAAATGAGGTTGATATACTCGGTGAACTAAACCCTTTTATAAATGAGGTTGAGGTATTTAGTGAAGTTTACCCTATTTGAAATTAGGTTGATATACTCAGTGAACCCTTTTTTTAAAATGAGTTTTAGATACTTGGTGAACCGAACCCTTTCTAGAAAAATGGTTGAGATACACAGTGAATGGCACCCTACTTAAAAATGAGGTTGAATGACTTGATGAACTGAATCTTTTTTAGAAATATGGTTGAGATCCTCAGTGAACGGCACCCTATTTAAAAATGAGGATGGACTTGGTGGACTGAACCCTTTTTAAAAATATGGTCGAGATTCTCAGTGAATAGCATCCTATTTAAAAATGAGGATGGGCTTGGTGGACTGAACCCTTTTTATAAATATGGTCGAGATTCTCAATGAATGGCAACCTATTTAAAAATGAGGATGGACTTGATGGACTGAACACTTCTTATAAATATGGTCGAGATTCTCAGTGAATGGCAACCTATTTAAAAATGAGGATGGACTTGGTAAACTGAACCCTTTTTAAAAATATGGTTGAGATCATCAGTGAATGGCACCCTATTTAAAAATGAGGATGGACTTGATGGACTGAACCCTTCTTATAAATATGGTCGAGATTCTCAGTGAATGGCAACCTATTTAGAAATGAGGTTGGACTTGGTAAACTGAACCCTTTTTAAAAATATGGTTGAGATACTCTATGAATGGCAACCTATTTAAAATGTTGTTGATGTACTTGGTGAACTGAACCCTTTTTAAAAAATATGGTTGAGATACTCTGTGAATGGCATCCTATTTAAAAATGAGGAGGGAATTGGTGAACTGAACGCTTTTTAAAAATGAGGTTGAGATACTCATGCTTAAATGCTGCTATTTTTATGTTTCAGGAGTTCTCTGCCAAGACGATAATGGCGGCAACTCATCCCCCAGACTACAGATCCTACCACACGGCAGGGAACAAACATGGCCGTTGGGTCGTGCCATGCTCCTCACCTGCAGACCTGACGCACCTATGGGGGACATCACGGACCTGCAGTGGCGGTACTCGGACGGCCGAGTTATTCCGAACGTCAACTCTGTGTAAGTTGCAGATACTTCCTTTTGCATGTTACCGTTACAGTCAGACATTTCAAAAGTTGTGTGCCTGATCGTTAAGGACTTTATTTATTTTCATTTCAACAACAGTATGAGTTTCCTCCCACTAAATGATAATTGTTTCCAAGGCAAGGTTACAGCAGCTCTTGATAATATCAAAGTGGTAAACTGGATTGAGTTTGGTCTTAATGATTCAGTGTAAAGGGCGTCATCCAAGTATGAGACATATACCTAGGTAAGGAAAATGGAGGATTCGTACCTGTCGAATAATGAGGATTATTATTATTATTATTATTATTATTATTATTATTATTATTATTATTATTATTATTAAGGTTCGGATTTTAAAGGAAATGACACATTTCTTTCTTGAGCTTATTTTATCAGTAATCTGAAAAATAAGTTTGAATGACCGGTCCCTGGCCGCGTTTAATGCAATTTTAAGTTGCTTATGAAAATTAAATGGCGTATGGCTTTTAGTGCCAGAAGTGTCCGAGGATATGTTCTGCTCGCCAGGTGCAGGTCTTTCGATTTGACTCCCGCAGGCGACCTCGCGTCGTGATGAGGATGAAATGATGATGAAGACGACACATACACCCAGCCCCCGTGCCAGAGAAATTAACCAGTGATGATTAAAATTCCCGACCCTGCCGGGAAACGAACCCGGGACCCCTGTGACCAAAGGCCATTACGCTAACCATTTTGCCATGGACTCGGACATGTTGCTTATAAATGCATATTTCGGACCTTTCAGTCCTATTTTACTCATTTTAATTATATAAGGTCATATTTGGTTATATGTTGAGCGTTTTTGCTTAAATTGACGCGTCGTTTTTAACAAGATACATGTTACCTGCGTTGAATTTCGAATACGGGATTTCCAAATACTGTGGTAGACACACCTTTCCTTCTATTGGAAAGAGGTTTAGAAAGCCTGATTCCGAGTAAGAGCTGCTATGCGGACGTCTCATTGAGGAGGATGTCACGTCAGTGGATATATTTAGGTGAGAAGCACCTAGCAAACAAGGATATTCCATGGTTGTCTTGCCCAGTGCATCCTTGACGGGTCTAGTTACCGCTCTCTTCCTCTTTCGCAATCCTCGGACTTCAACAGAATGGTCACACTTCTAAGTACTACAGTGAATCCTCGAAACACTTCTCCTTTGTAAAGCGTCTGAAGTGAAGGTAACGGCAGTAAAGCGATATAATGAGAATATATATTTAAACATTTAACGTACTGCAACTCTGTCAGATTGCATGATTTAATCTATCTACTGTATTATCACTATTAGCTTTCTGGTGCTCAAAACGTCTAATGCCAATAGTACTCTCATATTTGCTACCTATCTCTAAATTCGGTAAGTCGAATTTATCTAGGTTTTTATGGCATATTTGCTTCCGTATTTTGTACTTCTTTAGGTTATAAACTTCCGAACCCTGATGATGAAAATTGGGACAGGAAGTAACAAGTATAGCCTAGCCCGGACAGCAGTTCTGCTATGAGATTTGCGTAACATATTAGGGGTCCGGCCTATTAGAGTTATGTAACTCTCACTACATAACGGAAGAGTAGGCTAGACGACATTTCCTACTATTCAGATTAGTTTTGCATTCTAACCTGTAACTTCCTAAATATCCGGATGAAGCTTGATGTCCAAGAACAATGAGAGTGTTGCTTATAAAGAGAGAATAGACCAGGATTATAAGAACCTCTTAACTTTTATCCTACCGAGCTCGATAGTTGCAGTCGCTTAAGTGCGGCTAGTATCCAGTATTCGGGAGATAGTGGGTTCGAATCCCACTGTCGTCAACCCTGAAGATGGTTTTCCGTTTTTTCCCATTTTCACACCAAGCAAATACTGGGGCTGTACTTCCATTAAGGCCACGAACGATTCCTTCCCACTCCTAGCTCTTTCTTGTCCCATCGTCGCCATAAGACCTATCTGTGTCGTAAAGCAACTTGCCAAAAAAAACCACTTTTATCCAAGGGAGAAGTCGAAGAGGACTGCATTACTCGGAGGTGTTCGGGAATCGGCCAAAGATAGCGAAGGTTATACATGGTGGGAAATTAAAACATTAATTTGGCCTTACACACTCACCTTCGAGATCAGGAGGAAAGAAAGAGTTGGTCATGGGTGGCCAGACATAAGAGCCAAGTAAGTGGAAGCACCGCCAGACTCGTAAGGCAACCTTAAAAAGTGTCCTGTCCACTTTATCATATAATATATTGCAATGAACTAGCGTCCGATACCGGGTCAATACGTAAGATATGGGATGCAATAAACATACAGTGTATGAGAAATTCGATGTTGAACTTTCAGAGGCACAATACAACATACTGTCCTTTTCCGTGACATTATTAATATCGGAGGCTTCGATACCAACTTCGCTTTTCCTTAATGTTGTAAACCTTTCATAGCAGACAAAGTAGGGCTCCCCATACTACGAAAATCGTAAAATTAAGCAATTTCCTCAATTGTGCCGAAAGTTGAAGAGCTAAGGGACCCAGAAAAGGTTTCAAATTGTGAATCTTGGATAGCTCTATCAAAATAAAAATAAATAAATAAAATATTCGAAAAATATCTTCCGGCCTAAATGCAGTTCCAGAAAAACATTCTAAAATGGCTTATTTATTTACTCACTTTCCTTTTATTCTAATCCTAGCCAAATTAACATATTTACATAATTCTTTCTTTAATGTGTACCTTGGTTCTATACCCTCAGGCATTTTGAAAAATGTCCACATCGAGTGTAGTTATAAGGGCTTAAGTGAAACTCTGCATAGATTCACATTAGCGTTCGTAGTGGTGCTTTTCTTAATCTGCTTCACGTCGCGCCGTCTTATGTCGACGATGGGATAGGGAAGGGCTGTGAGGGGGGAAGGAATTGGCCGTGGCCTTAATTAAAGTACATCCGCAGCTTTTCCCGGTGTGAAAATGGGAAACCACGGAAAACTATCTTCATTGCTGTCGACAGTGGGGTTCGAACCCACTATCTCCCGAATACTGAACCATATCTGACAAGAGAAAAAATGAAATTAAAATGAAACCAGTGCTTGAAAAAACCAGGGGTATCAAATTATGTGCGAGATAAATGAAACATTGAAAGGAGAAAATATTTATGGGAGTGTTTTTGAAGAGAAAGATCTCACCTGCTTCAAGTATGAACACTTAACATCCTTTGCTGGGGAGAGAAGTTTTTCGATATTTCGCAACGTGCTGTCTGAAAACCGACGATTCTTTACACCGAAGAACCTGGAGACGACTGAGGTAAGGTTTCCGAATTCCAATTTCTGTAACCCTAGGGTGGTTAAGCCAAATATGATTCTAGTTACTGTAGTCTCAATTTATTTCTCAGGATGTCCATTGAGGGTTCGCTGAATTCATTTTAAGTGGAGAAAATATTTCATTCCAAATTCTGCAAGTACTTTTTCTAACAAACATGGAATTCCTTTTTAAAAATGGTGTTATTCTAAAAATATATAATGTCTGAAAACAGAAGTATTTCACTCATATATCTTTGTATTGCATATTGCATACCACCAGAAGCCTACCTGGTGACCGAGGTTAGTCGGTTCGAGTCCCGTTGGTCGAAAAAAAAATTCACCATCAGAATTTTTAATCACTAGATTGCGTGTCAAAAGCCTGGATTAAATTCCAAACCTCTCCGCAGTGCTCATATGGAGTGAGGGTATGTGACGCTTTTGAGGGTGATTCGTCCGTCTGATGAGAATGTTAAGCCTTGAGCAGACTTCTTGGTGCTATTCGACAGGAGTAGGCTATGTGCCGGCACCGGATTTCACCCTCTCCCTTCCTAGTATCATATACCACGTCATTCATTTCATCACATTAACTCCTCTGGCGAGGTTGACGTCAGGAAGGGCATCCGGTCATAAAATTCCACCATGCCAAATTCATCTCACCTCACCTCATACCACACCACGTAGAGAAATGGGATAAGGGTTGGACAAACATCAACAAGCAAACACTACAACAAACAATGCATACCGCCAGAATGTTTCATTTTTAAACGTTACATTCCTTCATAAAATATGTAATTAAAATGAAAATTATGAATTAATTTGAGTCTCATTTTTACGTCCTTTATTGGATAATATTAGGTGTTTTACAGGTCTTTCGAGCCCTATTCATAAGATATATTTACAGTCCATTTAGAATTTCCATTTACTTTATAGATAATAATTTGTAGTGTCGAAAGGCAGGCTTATATACTACTTTATTGAATAACCTTAATTCAGATTTCATTTTACGTTCCTTAATACATAGAAAGATGTGATTTATTATACTCTTAATGAAAATTTAAAACATTCTCCTTCTTTTAATGGAAATGATTACACCACTTCACTGTGACACTCGTAAAGATTTGCTTATAAGTGGAAGGCTATTCTTGAGTCTTTCCAAGCATGGCTGCAGAAGAGGAATGATCCATCACTTAGGCCGAACTTGGAGGATAAACAAACTACAAAAGAACTGAAACTTTTCACTGACATTGTGCTTGGTTTGATGAATATACTGCTAGAAGTGGATGAGGGAGGGATAGGATAGTGTTTGTGAGAAATTGAAAGAGGGGACGCATTAGGCATGAGGGAGCGGATAAGTGGAACTCGTATACACACGCAGTTAGCAAATCACGTCTCGGAGCTGCAGGGTGGTAATAGATGTTCATTAGTGGATGATGTAAGAGCCTGTCAAGTAACACTTGTGGGAATACTCTCCGTTAATTACTCCAGTCTCTCAAGACATCTACAACACGGTAATGGCTCACAGCTAGGGGGTAAACTGTTAAAATAATATACGAGATTTAAAGAGGTGAGATTGGGAAAAGCGGAATTTTGGGAGTATAGTAAAAAACTTGGTTAATTCGAACGTTTTGAGGTAAATCAGCGTTGCCAACAACGGAATAGGATTTCCCATTAAACGGCTACTTGAAAAATCACCAGAAGCCCCCTAACCCCCTTTCATCCTTCCCGCCCAAGCACTGGTCTCATTTTTTCATTCCATTTCATTTCATTTACTAGAGAAAATGTGTTTAAGAAATTATGGATGAACTAGCGATTATGCGAATTGAGAATGGGCAGCAAGAATGAGATTTGGCAACTCCAAGTTACACGAGCCGGCCAGCAGACTTATCTCCATGGCAACCGCAGTGGGTCAGCCCACCATACCCTCTATTTTCTTCTCCCCACACTGGCAGACAGTAAACGGACTTCCCTCTAATAACTGTCAGAACGCATCTTTCAGTATTGGATACCAGTTCGAACCCTGCTCTGCCAGGTGGCGGAGCATGCGTGGCGCCTGGTTCTGAACACCCTGTGTTAAAAAAGAAAAACGTGCGAGATGAATCACGTTGTAGTTCACACTTGGGATAAATGTAAGTTCCTATAAAAAGCAGTGAGTAAATTTGTACAGTAAAATATTATGAGTATATTTTATGTACTGTATATGTTTGTGTCGTTCAGTGTTACAAAAACCGTATTCTACGCCTGATGTTTTCATGAAAATTGTTAAAAATTTTATATACAGTCGAAACCGTTTATTGCGACATCGCTTTTAACGACACGTTGGATATAACGAGATATCTAATGGTCCCGTCTCAATCCTGTATAAATACTGTTTTTTAAAATAAAACGCTTAGCACAACATCGCTTATTAAGACACATTGGATATACCGAGATACGGAAATATATAATGGTCCCGTCTCAATCCTATAAATACACTTTTAAAAGAAAGCTTAGTTCGACATAACTTATTACGCCATATTCGTTATAACGAGATATATAATGGTCCCGTCTCAATCCTATATAAACACTGTTTTTAAAAAACACTTAGTACGACATCGTTTATTACGACATATTGGATGTAACGGGATATCTAATGGTCCCGTTTCCATCCTATATAAACAGTGTTTCCAAAAACGCTTATTACGACATATTGGTATAACGAGATATCTAATAGTCCCGTCTCAATCCTACATAAACACTTTCTTTAAAATGAAATGAAATGGCGTAGGGCTTTTAGTGCCGGGAGTGTCCGAGGACATGTTCGGCTCGCCAGGTGCAGGTCTTTCGATTTGACACCCGTAGGTAACCTGCGCGTCGTTATGAGGATGAAATGATGATGAAGACGACACATACACCCAGCCCCAGTGCCAGTGAAATTAACCAATGATGGTTAAAATTCCCGACCCTGCCGGGAATCGAATCCGGGACCCCTATGACCAAAGGTCAGCATGCTAACCATTTAGTCATGGAGCCGGACACTTTCTTTCTTTCTTTCTTTAAAAAACACTTAGTACGATATCACTTATTACGAGATATTGGATATAACGAGATATATGATGGTCCCGTCTCAATCCTATATAAACACTTTCTTTAAAAACACTTAGTACGATATCACTTATTACGAGATATTGGATATAACGAGATATATGACAGTCCCGTCTCGATCCTATATAAACACTTTTTAAATCGTTTATTACGACATCGCTTATTAAAACATATTGGATATAACGAGATATCTAATGGTCCCGTCTCAATCCTATATAAACACTGTTTTTTTTTACACTTATTACGACATATCGTATAAAACGGCGTAATTTTTAATCAAATTTTAGAAGAAATGTATCGACTATAATGTCCTATGTTTACTTTTTGTTTGTTACTATTTTGGGGGTTGCTGACAACAATGTAAAGCTTATTTTCAAACTCTTGTTTTCAGTAGATTGTAGATTTCAAATCAGTCTGTTTGTTAAGTAGTCAAGGGAAGTATAGCTATGTCGCAAATGAAAGGGAAAGTGTTCAATATTGAAGAAAAGTCACAAATAATATGGCGATTACAAAAATGGGGAAACAGACGTCAGCTTCGCGAAGGAACGATTTCTACAATTTGGGAGGACAGAGAGAACATCTCATTTATTAACCAAGACCGAGTGCGACATTATTGATCAATTTACATTGTTGCTACTTCTTTCCTCATTTATTATATTATATATTGATGACATATTGCTGTTCATACCGTATAAACATTAGAAGAAAAATTCCTCTCAGTCCCCCTCCACAAATACTGTATTGTAAATACAGTAGGTACTTATTTCACCCAAGTTTTTTGAAGTTTCAACTTTATTCTGTTAATTAACCATATGAGTGTGCAAACTAAAATTACATTTCCAGCAGCAATAAAGACCGATTCGAGCGACTACCATCTAGAACGACTGATAACTAACGGTCCCTTTTGAGACGTAATAACTGGTTTTGACTGTATTTATTTTATTTAGAACTCGTGATCTTTTAATCGCTTCATAATATCATTGAATTATGATTTGATAAATCACATGCTCAGCGATCCCTTCGACGTAGAATAGTAGAAAACAGCTACTACCCCAACCTTTCTTCAGCTTCCACTTTCATATTGCCTGTTGCCTAGCCAAGGAAGCAATATATTCAGATTTTAATGTCCTTTTCAAGATTTTTCCCATGTATGAAAAGTATTTTGGATTATTTGGTATATGTATTTTATACTTTAAAAATGCCCTTGTATTTAAGTATCACAAGATCTGTTTGTTCTTGAAATGTGTTAAGTTAGTATAAAAATACTATTCACGATCTTTGAAAGTTGGTATAGGAAATCTTTTATATGATTTTTAAAACATTTTTTGGAAATATATTTTTGAACACACCATGTACACACATCCAACAGAACATTTCTCTTTCTTTTTATTACAGCCGGCAAAATAAAGTCAGGTATGTTATTGTGTTCACAGGTTTTCTGCCTAGAAATGCTTTAATTTTATTACAAATCGCAATAAAAGAAGCCTTTTTTTAATATTATGCCTAGCTTAGTGCTTTTAAGGATAGCATATGCTTCCTGCCACTTTTAAGAATTTTTTCTCTGCTCTTTCTGTTTTTTTAATATCAAAAATAATTAATTTGTGATAAATTGTGACTTCTTTTAACAGTGAACGAAATAATGGTCATCATAATAATGGGGCACCAAGGACGTTTGGAAGGTTTGTGAAATGAATGAAAATTTAGGAATGATTTGGTTACGGGAATCAGTTTTGAGTATTGTTGTATCTGCATGTTGCAAAATTTCCGATTCGTAATAAGAACTATTTAATTACCGTAATATTAACACACTTCTTTAGTTCTGTATTTTCTGATAATTCGTTCACATCTTCTTGATTTGGTGTAATTTAATGGGGTTGTGTGATCCATCATTTAAGCTTCTACAGAATATTTCAGAATGATAGACACACACTGTGGGAGCGCGTACTGGGCAATAAAGCAAGGAAAATATCCTAATTACCATAGGTCTGGAAACTAACTATACCTCAGATATGATGTAATCACGTTGGCAATCTTTGTAATGATGTTCATGCTGTATAATACTCCATGTAGAGTGCTATTACTATCTGATAGCCAGGGAAAGACTTTTAGGCTCAGAATGCAAAAGTATTTAACCAAGGCGCAAGTGTTTTCTACCCGCACAACAGTTCTGCAGTGAGATTTGCATAGATACTATAAATCTGAACTATCAGAACCCCTAAAATATATGCAACTCACCTACATAACTGTAGGGCGACTAGATGATACTTGCGCCTTGTTCAAATACTTTCGCATTCTAACCTCATAGTGCCTATTTTTTACCCTACTGCTGGCACAAATCTGCGTCAGGCCACGAGAGTGGAGGGGAAAGGAGTGGGAGGAAGGTTGTGGAGGAGGATAACTACTGCTGTACTACTGGGAGCGAAATGAAGCCTAGTCGCCAGCTGGCGAAGCGTGCACCAGGAGTCGACGTGGACACTTTCGTAGCAACCAGGGAAGTGAAAGTTCCTCCCCTCTCACTTACGCTGCAGCACATGGACTCGTCCGCATACATACCCCATTTAGTGCCCAACTATGTTTTTGTGTCATCTGATAGTAAACGCACTTAACCACGCTCCACATCGGATGTCAACAGCGTCTTTCATTGTTAGTGGCATTTGAACAGCCAGCCATCGCTTCCGTAGAAAACGTGTGAGATGCCATGGCAACTGCTCCAAATGGTGCTAAAAATACAAGACGCTGCTGATATCCAGTGTGGTTTCTGGTGCCTGGAAGATAAAATATGAGCCATGTTGTAACAGTTACAAATGTGATTACGTCACATCTTGGAAACTGTTGGTTTCCGGACCTGTGTTTATTAGAACTTTTCTCCTCGTTGCAGTGTCCTCTATTCACCCCTTCAGGTTGCACCTATACTTTTGAAACACGTCGATGTCAAGACCACTACTCCTTTCACCGCAGTCTCCAAGTATTTTATGTTAGAGCCCGTCTCATGTTTGATGATATTCCAAATTTATTTATTTATGTATGTATTTATCTTTGTAAATATGGAATTCGGAAATTGGGTTTGTGTTAAAAGAGCCTGGTGATATGCTTGAAAGAAAGTAGGTAAATAGTAACTCAGATGGCCCCATACCTAGGGGAATTAGGTGGAAGTTGCTTAAATTGTGCCAGCTAATGCCTTATAATAATATTGTTCTTAACTATCCGGTGCGGTTCACCCGAAAAGATGTGGATTCTATTCCCCGTCAGGAATCTGGAAATTTCAAGAAATGAGGTATCCACTTATGGAGTTGAACATAGCCCTGGAGGGCATACAGCCTACACCAAGAATGAATATTACGGAAATTCCTGGTCCTGGGAGAAAAGGCGGAGTTTAGGAATAGTAGAAACCTTTACCTTCCACTCCTTCATGACCTGTACGGAGATGACTTTGTTAACGAATCATTAATTACTAACAAATTGCCAACACGTTGGCATCTGTTAAGATCACTCCAAGTTGGAACAGTATTAAAACAAATTCTTATAAGATGGACTGAGTAGGTGAGGCCATCTGAGTCCAGTTTGGCGGATTGGATCCCAGCCCATGCCGGTGATATTTGAAGGTACTTAAATACGCCAGCCTTGTGCCGGAATATTTACCGGGCAAAATTCCAGTGCCTCGGCTTGAGTGAATCCCCATCAGTAGGGCCTACTTAATTTGGAAACATGGGATCGCTTATTCAGTCTGGGATGACCTTCATTTCAATAGTGCAAAGTTCCCTACATTCATAATTCTAGATTTGTTTGATTTCTTATAGAAAGACCCTCAGAGCGTGAGGGTATAGGATAAATAAAGATCCTGTCACACAACAGAGGAAGAGAAGCTGGCGTGCAGCTTGTTGTCATCGACCTCACCGAGAGTGATCAAGGCATTTCAGAGCCTCCCTGATTCCACAATTGAGCTCAGAGAAGATGCTCGTCTGGTCATAAATAAAATCCAGATTTTTAGGCAGTAATAGCTTAGATTGCAAACTAATTTGGTAATTAGGGAGTGTCGCCTTGCCGTTCCTCCATAATGTAGTGAAGGTAACATAAACTCTAGGAGTTCTGATGGGCCATACCCGTAATACTTATGCAAAACTTGCAGTATAACCGTTGTGCAGCCTACAGTAAAATTGTTTCTCGCTTCAGTAAGTTTGCATCCTAATCTATTACTGCGTAAGTTATTGTGTAGTTAACGGCACAGTTTAGATCCGTCAAGTTTGACAGAACGTTCTTGTCAAACTGCGACATCGTTATTCTGTCGTATTTATCTTGAACTGACTGAATATAGTTGGTAGATCGCTCTCCTTTGTAATGAGAGAAGATGTTGAAATGTCCGACAGCTATAGTTCCTGTATACGGTAAGTTACACCACACTAAGGGGATGTGAATGGTTGTTTTGTTCTGTAAGACAAAGTACTGTACTTAGTTGTCAAGTGTCTTCAAATACTGTCCTTTTTTCTTCCCGAGCTGTTAATCGATATGAAATTACCAGAAAGTGGGTGCTCTTTTTAAGTCCTATAAGAAGGGACTGTTTTTTTTCTTTCGATAAATCACAACGACGTGTCGGTTGAGGCAGATGCAGAGAGATCGTATGTTTTTCTTGAATGCACATCTCCTGATACGAGATCGTGGAATCTTGTACAGCGTCAAACTTTATAGTCTTCTTGCCGTAATAAAATAATATTTTTACGAATAAATAATATTGTACAGTGGAAATGTTATTAGGAGGGTAATTATCGTCGTTATGTTCAGAAATGAGAGATTCATACATTTTATATATAAAATTACATGCATGTGACAATTTTTCCCCGATAAGTTGACATCTTTCAGTTCCTACTTTACTGACTTCTGTGGTGAGGTATAGTGATAATTTTCTCCAGTAACATTTCTCTTTCAGACTGACACCATTAAAATCATTGTAATAATACCATGATCAGCATTATAAAATTGTGTAACATCTTGGTGCTAGAATGGGATAGTATGAAATTTAAAATTATCATGGTTTGAAGAAACTACAACGTGCTAAACGCGTATTAAAATAAGCATTTTGACAGATATGGCTTGAATGAGGAACATTGCACCGTGTTGCCAATTCCTTTCTCCTTCCCTTCGCTTCTGGCTCACTTGTTGGCTCGTTCAGACCGTTGTATTCTGTTGTACGTAATTCAGCAGTGAGAGGTTTGGCAACTCCAAGCAACACGAGCCGGCCAGCAGGTTTATCTCCATGGCAACCGCAGAGGGTTCGCCCTCGTTTCCATGGCAACCATAACCCCTACTCCCTACTCCCCCCAGGCGGTCAGTAAACGGACCTCCCTCTAAGAATCGTCACAACACATCTTTCAATATTACAACTATAACACTATAGAAAATATTATTTTTGTCAGCATGTCACATCTTCTTCATTTTAAGATCACGCAATACTTATGAATGTATGAACATTAAGGAAACTGGAAACGTATTTTGCGAGTAAATTTGTTGGGACCGGGCCATTAGTCTTTACCGAGCCGCGATCTATCGAGGGTTGAGAACCGCTCTGCGCCATACTCACCAGGGAACGAAAAAAAAAAGTTTTTGGTTCATTGTCATTGCTTTGCTTATCGAGACAAATGCCATTTTAACTGCCGAGAAACTGTGACCAAGATTGACTGATGGTAGCACTCGAACTCAATTTAGGTTTATGCCTTGTAAAACGAAAGACACCGCTAGAATACTTGGCGAAGTTGCGGCACAATTTGAACAGTCGTGTCTAAGCTCTGGGAAACCGGAGCAGGATCTTTGACAGACGTCAAGATTTGCCTTCTCTCGCGTGGTACAAATCCAAAATTACTTTCATATCTTAGATTGAATTCTGTGGTCATAGCGTCATGGTTGTGTGATGGTACTACGACTGAAAATGGCAAACATATATTGGCTTGTACCTTAAAACGTCCGTCGCCTTTTATGATTCGAATATTCTATACAAAATGATTATTAGGGATGATTCGAAGAAAATGTTTACTTCTCATAAGCGAGAAAAGTCCTCTAGAATTTTTCATGTGTAAACGTAGCTTAAGCGGCTGATACTACCGACACAGTTTGGCCTTTAAAGGTGCAGTCTCCACCAATTACATATTTGCATTATTACTTTAGCTACAGAAATTCAGATATTCCGACTACCAAACCATGCCGCGAGAAGTACTAAGACCTGCGACACAACCTGGTTTCCTTGGGATCCCTCGTGCCTAGTCTCCGATCCCGGAGAATGCGGGCACTGCCGCCAGGACGGGGACCTGTTGAAGGGGAGGACACATGGCGACTGGCCTCCCTGCCCGCGCCATGGCTCGGTAGGCGAGGCAACTGCGGCGAGAGGGCGGATGGTCGTCTGCTCAGTTCGCGCACACCGACGTCTCTTTTTGTGCTGAGCAAGCTGCATGGTGGTGGTCACCAGCACAGAGGCTGCATCGCGCCTAGAGCCCAAAGATTACCTGACGATGGCCCCACCTTATACAACGGAAGCATGGACTACGAAGGGGGACGTTCTAATCTCTCCTCTTTGTTGCTAACTGCTGGGACCTCTCCTGATTGGTCTTTTCCCTGGGAGGAGTCGCAAGTAGTGGCTGGGTAGCCCTCTCCTGGTGGGCTTTCTTCTTCTTCCTCCTGGCGGGCGAGGGGGCGGGAGCGGTGAGCTATATGGGTCAGCCAGCTATTGCATCTTCCACCAGCCCGTTCAGTGTACAGGAGATAACCGGCAACTCGGCTGAGATTCGCACTGTACAAACAATATGTCCACAAGTTCGTCAATATGGCCGTTCCATTTACTATAGGCCTAGCCGTATTATTGATAGAAACATTCTATTATATCCTCTTTGATTCTGACAGAGCTTGAGAGAGGAGAATTGCACGTGTCATTGCGCGGTGCTGCCACATTCCTTTCCCTCGTTTCCGGCTCATTTGTTCGTTCAGACCGCTCAGAAGTGAGAGGTTTGGCAGCACGAACCGACTCGACCCGGCTAGCAGGCTTATCTCCATGGCAACGGCAATGGGCACGCCCACGTTTCCATGGCAACCATATCACCTACTCCCTTCTTCCCACCCAGGTATGTAGTAAACGGACCTCCCTCTAAGAACTGTCATAATGCATCTTTCAGTATTGCAATAGATTGAATGTTTACGCTCCAGAACGGTTTGTTCTTCGCGCAGTACACAGAGTTCTGACGCGTCGTTCCCTGTTGTCTAAACCTCCTGCAACATTCAGCAACTTCTCCGACGTTACGTTGTTGCGTGCAGCTGCTTCGTGCATCAGAATGAGAGCTACTGCGGATTATGTATTTGAAACACACTGTATATTATTTATTTCCTCTCTAGTTCTTTAATTGTACAGTTTCCCATAAGAATGAACTGCATTAATTCTGTTGCAAAAGTGCAGTATTGTGGATTATAATAAGAGGGAAGAGTGACTGCCAGGAAGCAGAAAAATAAAGCAAGGTTTGTTTATTGTATGTTTTCTGTCTATTGTCTGTCACTATTTTCACATCACAACACACGCAATTCGAAGTTTGCTGCATTTTTCACGCTCTTATTTGTTTATTTTTTATTCCTTTCAATACATTCTTTGGTGGTGGCAGTTGCTTATGCAGTAATCATTCGTATGCACCTTGGAATGCACAAATAATAATTATCACTATAACAAAATGGTCTGCACAGACACAATCATTAAGAGAACGATAATAACGTGTATAACCTCTCCCTTTTAACCAGGCTGTCAGATGATGGCAGGTATGTACATTAGTCTATTATATATAAGATAGTTATTCATGTGACCCTCTGGGCGTATATCGGTTGGCACCAAAGTGACAGGATGTGACACTTCCCTTGTTAGTACGCTTAGTGTTCTTACCAAGTTCCGATGAATACATGTGATATTTTCCGAATTAAAGGATATGTTCCTACTGCTCGGATTAAACGTAAAGTTGATGGTCCCGTGGCGTATGATCTCAGCATTAAATGCTGCTAGTTTGTTCGTTTTGTAATATTACCCTTTCCGACCATATTTATCTCGTTAAACTATGAAAGGAAATTGGGGTTATACCCTATCAATATGAAGAATATTCGTAAAGTAATGTGCATTATATAAGGTCATAATTTTTGTTGGGTTCTTCACAGATTTAACCCAGCATACTTATGGTTAAATAAATTCAGGTTGCCTAGTCGTAAGAGTACCAGTGTTTTCCCCCTAGCGCTGATTGATTTCATCAGTTGGAAACCGCTCCTCTCCAAACCATGCCGCGAGAAGTCCTAAGACCTGCGACACAACCTGGTCTCCTTGGGATCCCTTGTGCCTAGCCTCTGATCCAGGAGAATGCGGGCACTGCCGCCGTGGCGGGGACGTGTTGAAGGACGGGCACATGGCGACGGACCTCCCTGCCCGTGCCATGGCCCGGTAGATATGGGAGGTGACACTGTTAGTACTATACAAGTTTTCATTCCGTCCCTGAAGGGGACGGTGGCCTCCTAGACGTTAACGTGGTCTCTCGGGCCAGATCTGATTCGGTGAAGGAGATGTTAAGGAGTTTGGCGTACGTGGCCTATACTATGAACTGTTCCGGCATTCACCTTAGTGCAGGAGAATAATAATAATAATAATAATAATAATACCACCGGACTGAGCCAGGATCGAACCTGCCAAGTTGGGGTCAGAAGGCCAGCGCCTCATGAGCCATTCAGCCCGGCAGTGCAGGAGAGTGGAAAACCACGAGAAACCATTCTCGAAAGAGCAGACGTGGGGATCAGCCCCTGTCCGTCTACCGAATGCAGAGGTGTAGAGGCACGGTAGAGCCGTGACCATCAGTAAGCCGAAGAAACTCTGCGCCTACCGACCACTACCAGTGCAAGCTATCTTTGTGATAAGCGCAATGCAGAGTCGATGTACTGAGGGAGGCATGTCTCTCCAATCGGTATGTAAATGTCCTCCTAGGCTTACGATCAAAAATTAATTTCCTATCTAGAAACTTTAATTTAATGCTTTGCTTACGGGAACTTATTTTTTGAATATTCTAATAGTTCATGAGATTTAAATGTAGAAACTTAAAATGATTAGTCCTGTGATAAGATGTGTTAGAATAAAGCAGTAATAATAAAACGTAGGATTTTTGAAATGAAGAAGCTTGTCTCTGTAGTCCGGATTGCACGTAAATCTGGAGATCCGTTAGCTATGATCATGATCTCAACAGTCATGTAAAACTATAAGCTTGCTTGCTTTTTAGTTGTTCAGATTTTGCTCATCATTTTACGCTTTTTATCAGGTGTTTAAAGTCAATATTCTGTGTGCATTTTAGCCCCGTAATAGCCTCCAGGTTGTCGTAGACCAAATGGTTATTTTGACTCTCTTTATGACCTGTCTGGCGTATTATCGTGTTTCTGTAAACGTTATCATGCAGTGCGCCTTTGATGTTCCTCACATTGTGCCTCGCCAGTTACAGCTTCAGTAGACTAGAGGAAAACATTGTTTGACTGAAGCTGCACCATTGAGAGCTCTGCGGTATCCAGTGGAAACCTGAAAATGCTGGATGACAAGTTTCTTGTCAACTCCGCGTGGAGTGAGGCGCTGGGTTGCGATATCTATTCGTATTATTTCAGATTGTGCTAGTTTACTTGAGAACATGGGTGGCATTATTAGCTGCACTGCAGAAGGAAACTGGCAGCTACGCTTCCTGCTCTTTCCATCCCACTCACTTCTAGGCAGCTATTGGAGCTGCCGATTGTTAACATTCCCCCCCCCCAAAGTATTCATTCCCCTCCCTGAAGGAGAGGGGTGGGCCACCTTGAAGGTTACACCTTCACCCTGGCCAGGAGTTTCCGGGGGTTGGGAAAGGAGCAAGGGCATTGGGAAGAGGGGAATTTGAAGTGGGGAAGAGGGAGGTGTGTATGGGATTTCTTTTTTCTTTTCAATTTTTTTAATTTTATAAATACAAGTGTATAATAATAAGAGTAGCGCATAACAGTTTTTTAATATATAAGTGCAGACTCGTAATTAGTTTAATAATAAAAATAGTAATAAATGTAATAATAATGTGATTTATAATGCATTAACATTCTTATAAATAGATACAGATAAGTTTTTTGTTATTATTTAACAAGTAAAATATTATGTAAAAGTAAAATGACAGAAAATAAACAAGAATAAGTTAGTAATATAATTGAGCTGAATGATTTGAGTACAGAGAGTGATGGTAGGGAAGGTGAACGGGGAGGATGACATCCTAGACCCCTACGTTTTTCAGAAGTGCCGCGTGCGACCTGGAGTGTGAGTGCTATGAGTAGGAGCAGGTGAGAATCTGTTCTAGGGTTCCCGTCATAGTATTTGCGTAGTCACCACCCTTGTTAACCTGTAGAGCAGCACAGTAATACAAATGTCATTGCTGTTGGTGCCGACAGTTGGATGACGTCATCCTTGCTGACCGACAAGTTTCATCCAATCTTTGCAAGCCTGGTTTTGACAGTTATTTCTCGTAGGGCCATTCTACACGAGCTGTTTAAACGGCACTGTCATGCCGCTAGTAAACCGCGCCTCAAACATCCCCTAGCTATAAGGATGGAAACTTCCCTTTTGTCTGCACGAGGGTTTTTACACGGACTTCGTTGGTTCTCAAGTGTAAGGGGCAGAAAAACGCAAACGGGTCACCTGCCAACAAGTAGAATAGAACATTCCGTACCTCAATAGTAATCACAAGACGTGTTAAGACATTTACCCACTCGCTGACGAGACGGTCAATCCCATTCTTGAAAAATCTGATGGACTGTCGACGGAGCCACATTTGTATCCAGTCACACAAGTCGTGGTCCGGTGTAAACCGCTGTCCTCGAATGTAGCCAAAGCTAACAACACTGAATTTCATTCGTTTGTTCCTTCAAGTCTACTTCCTGGAGGAATATCTTTCTCTTTGTATACTATACCAGTTCTCACTGTGTGTAACTAATAGTTATGTTACGAGGGTTACGTAACGATTAAGTCCCTTTAAAATGTCGCATAATAATGAACATCTAACACAGTGAAGATTTGGGTGGTTGGTTTTGACTTTTTTCTTAAAAGCGTTCAACTGCCGGAGACGCACCCCATTTGCTTTCTTTTTCAAACACTTTCACCAATTTCACTACATTAAGTAATCTATTGCCTTGCTTGATTTTGTTATGCGTCTGCATTGATTGAAAAAGTGCACAAATTTGTAGCAGTTTGTGTGAATATTTTGTATATATTGTTGG
The DNA here is from genome assembly GCF_040414725.1 of Anabrus simplex. NCBI lineage: Eukaryota > Metazoa > Arthropoda > Insecta > Orthoptera > Tettigoniidae > Anabrus > Anabrus simplex. The sequence goes on from NC_090275.1 coordinate 45,296,274, forward strand.
TTATTTATGATAATTATTAGGGCCTGTAATAGGTTAGAATGCAAACCTACTACAGCAAATAAGACGTATATTCTACCCGGACAACAGTTCTCTTATGAAATGCCTATTATAACCCCTACAGTTTATGTTACTCTCGCTACATTGCGGAAGGGCGGGTAGACGACAGTTCCTACCAGGTAAGTTGGTTTGCATTCTAACCAATTACTGCCCAAAACTTGTGGGCTTTACAGTTATCATTGCCTCTTGCAACTTAAGAGTACATGTAACTTTGACTGCATGATATTAAGTATGCTGGAACTATTTAGTTAGTGGTGGTGGTGGTGTAGATATGTAAATTAACGAGTGTACACATTCAAACACATTTTATCTTGGAACAGTAATGATAATATCGTTTGTATGAAGCTTCATGAATTACATGGTCATTTACTGTTTCATTTATTATTTTCGTGTTATACATTGAAGCTCGATGGACGTGTTATTTGTTCTTGTCTCGTAGTTTGTAAGTTATTGTTTCCTACCATAAGGACGAGGCACTCTCGTGATCGTGGTTAGGAAGCAAGATTCTAAATGAACTGATCCTGATACCTCACCTTTGCTCAAATACCTTGGAGGTAATGGCATGTTGTGTTTAAGGCGACCACACCAAGATTCTGCAAAACTTGGGTAAACATACAATTCAGAAATCCAAAATTCATTCTCAGTTGCTATTGCAAGTCTGTGTTTAAAAGAATAATTTTATCTCTCAACAGGAGAATGCCGTAGGAAGTGCCTTATATACGGAACACCAAAGTGCCGTCCAATTATTAACGAACGGATTGGCTCTTTTTTAATTTCGTGTGATTATTCCTAGCCGAGTGCAGCTCTTGTAAGGCAGACCCTCCGATGAGGGTGGGCGGCATCTGCCATGTATAGGTAACTGCATGTTAGTGTGGTGGAGGATAGTGTTGCGTGTGGTGTGTGAGTTGCAGGGATGTTTGGGACAGCATAAACACCCAGCCCCCAGGCCATTGGAATTAACCAATGGAGGTTAAAATCCCCGACCCGGCCGGGAATCGAACCCGGTACCCTCTGAACCGAAGGCCAGTACGCTGACCATTCAGCCAACGACTCGGACAACGGATTGACTGACCTAACCTGACTTGGCGCTACAGCCCTTGATGGGCGTTGGCCTCTTTGAGCACTTCTGCCCCAGACCGCTGTCCCTTGCTTTTTCTCTATCGTCTAATCCCCATCTTCCTGGACGGGCACGAACTGTGCAATTCAGAAAAGGTCGAGGAATTGTCCACTAATCCCCTTACCGGAATTCCGCAACTTACCCTTCAGGTAGAAGAGCGCATGCATGAGTTTTTCCACCAAGCAGGTGCATCCGGCTAGCTTGTAGCTGGTAGCAGAGAAGGGTATACATAGTAGAGGTGAATCTTGTGCCGAGAAAGTAAGGTACTGAAAAGTGCTGCTAGACGTGTAGGATAGTGATACTGAAGTAATGTATAATGAAAATGGGTCACACACTCCTACTGTATAAAATGTTCACATTCAGACATTATAGGAAAGTGAAATCTACTGGTGAACAGGGTTTGAGATGCTTAAAGGAGAAGAACTGAAATGCGAACATTTTTACACTGGGAAGTGATCATGTTTTGTCACGGCGCGTCGGAAATCACACTCATGATCCGTCTTGAGAAGAGTATAGACTCACCCATTCGGCTAAATAGTGTCGGCTCAGGTTCCGTACCAAAATTGACAAGGAAAGACAAGTATTCATCCAGAAGAAAATTGTGCAGTGGCAAAATGATGAAATTGACAGATTGCAGTTTTGAAATGTGTTTCGTACAAAGTTTCATACAAAGTTTATTGTCGTTAACTTAAAAATATCTTCTGAATGAAAGTACTTGCAATTGAAGCTCGTTATTACATGGCTTACTGATGTTGCGGGGAGTGGCCAAGAGAAAATCACTGGTCTGTTGCTAGTTGCGACTTTCGTGTACTTGGAGTAAGGGCATGTGTGTGTAACAGCTGCAGAATTGGCGAACCAAACATGTCCTCGTACACTCCCGGCACTAAAAAAACAACACCCTAAAAGAAATTAAAATGACAAAAATGAAATTTCTTACATCCCCTTCGTACTTTTTCGATAAAACTATGATGAACATAGATGTTAAATTTTTATTTGACCTTCACGGACCCCCAGAAGGTTGTCCACGGACCTCAGGTTAAGAACCCCTGGCCTAGAATATAGACGGTGCCTTTATTCTGACTTCTGCTGGGAATTGACAGTATGAACAAACGAGTTGCTTTGTGCCTGTTAAGTTTATTGAAAGTTCGGTATCCAGTAGGGCTGTATTTTGGCTTGTACTTATATTCCTATTATTCCTCATTAAAGGCGTGGTTTAGACTTTCTTTCTTTCTTTCTTTCTTTCTTTCTTTCTTTCTTTCCTTCCTTCCTTCCTTCCTTCCTTCCTTCCTTCCTTCCTTCCTTCCTTCCTTTCTTCCTTTCTTTCTTTCTTTCGTTCTTTCTTTCCTTCTTTCTCAAGATATAATTCGCAAAACCGGAAATCTAGTTTCCAGACTTATTGAAGCGGTGATGGGGGTCGTGGTGATGGTGGCGATTGTTGTTGTTGTTGTTCTTCAAATGGATAAATCAATGAGATCATCACCTCGTTTCGTAGTTAATCGCAGGAGAAAGAGCAATGTAAGCAAGCCTATAGTTTTACGTGACTCTTGATGTGATAATAGCCACGAGACCACCAGTTGTTACGTAAAATCTGAATCACAGAGGCGTTACTTTTCAGTCCGGTGGTTTTTGAAGATGCCCAAATGCGTCAGCCTCGTGTCTATAGGTTTATCGCCGCGTGAAAGAACTCATGCGGGACAAAATTCTGGCATTTCGGCGTCTCTAAAACCATACAAGTAGTTAGTAGGTCGTAAAAAATAATTACACCCCGGAATTTTAGGCAGTAATAGATTAGAATGGAAACTAATGTTGTTACTAGGAAGTATAGATTGTCCGCTGTTCCGTAATGTAGCGTTCTGGTGGAACGTACCCCTAATGTTCATGCAAATCTCATATACACTGACTTAGCAAATGTCATGGGATAGTCATCTAATAGCGTGTGGGGCCTCCTCTAGCCCTGCGAACTGCAGTGAGACGCCGTGGAAGTGAGTTGACAAGTCCCTGGACGCAGCTGACACCAAATCGTTTGCAGAGCGGCCGTCATTGCTGGTCTGCTCGTGAGTGCAGGATCCATGGCACGGAGCCTGCGTTCCAGGACATTCCAGATATGCTCGATAGGGTTCATATCGGGGCTCCTGGGTGGCCATGGCAATCGTTGGACCTCCGCTGCATGTTCCTGGAACCATTCACGGGCGACGTGGGAGCGATGTGACGGTGCGTTATCATCTTGAAACACCGCAGAACCGTCTGGGCGCTGGAAGGCTAAAAATGGGTGGAGATGGTCTCCGAGCAGCTCAACATACCGCGTACCATTCAAAGTCTCTCCCAGAACAATTAGGGGGCCCATTCCATACCAGAGAAATGCACCCCAGACCATAACAGAGACACCAGCGCCCTGGATTACACCTTCGAGGCAGGCGGGATCCATCGCTTCATGTGGTCTGCGCCATACACGGTACCTCCCATCGGCATGGTGCAGTTGAAATCGTGATTCGTCCGACCATATCATGTTACGCCATTGTTCCAGTGTCCATCCCTGGTGGCTGGCGACAAATGCGCGTCGTTGTGCCAGATGACGTTGGGTTAACAGTGGCACCCGTGTGCGGCGCCGGCTCCCATACCGCATAGAACGCATACGGATTGTCCACTGGGAGACGTGTATAGCACGGCCTGTGTTGAATTGAGCCGTGATTTGTTGCACGGTTTCCCATCTGTCACTATTGACAATCCGTCTGAGATGTCGCCGGTCACGGTCATCGAGGGTGGCTGGACGGCCGGTCGTTCGTCTGTTGTAGACGGTGCCACCCACATTCAACCATTCACAATACACCCTGGACACGGTTGATCGTGTGAAGCCGAATTCCCGCACCACTTCCGAAATGGCACTTCCCATCCGTCGGACACCGACCACCATACCCCGTTCGAACGGTGTCAGCTCACGACGACGTTCCATGTTACACCTGTCACATGCACAGCCACTGCTCACAAGGTCTCCTATACAACTGCCGCTGGCACAGGGGGCGTGTGGTGCGCAGACAACACACCTGCGCATCAGTGCTCCGCTATCCCATGACATTTGCTCAGTCAGTGTACACCATAACCAATGTGCAGGCTAGTGTATACTTGTTACGCGCTTCAGTAAGTTTGCATTCCAACCTGTTACAGCCTTAAAATTCGAGGTCTACTAATAACATTTTATAGGTTAGAAAGAAGCACATGTGTCTGTTGATGAATGCGCCATCTCACGTTCCTTTTAATGGCTGCACCATGTTCCACAATTTAGTGGATCAAGAGTTTTCACTATCCATATGTGCAGTATCATAGAGCGACTGCTTGTGTTTCAGCAATGAGCGACCACCAGTGTATGCCGAGGATATGCCTGGAGGAACTCTCGCACTCATCATCAGTAACCTGAAGGCAGGAGATGAAGGGAACTACTCGTGTACTGCCACGTTCGCAAAAACGGAGAAGCTGGTTGAATATGTCGTCATCAATACCATCAGTAAGTACAGCCCTGAACCCTCTACTGCATGAATTATTTTTCGTTTTCGTTTGGTGAAGAAAATTTCAAGCTTTAATGTTCAACACACGTTCAGTGTTTTAGATGTACCAGCAATTCTTAACTGGGGCTAATAGCTTAACACTCGTATGTGATGTGGATTGCCATTATGGAATATATATATACGATTTTTCACTAGTTCGGGATCTTACCTCTGCATTCTCGAGGAGCGCTGGTTTCAAAATCTCCGAAGACTCTCCTCATTATTTTTGTTGCCGGCCGGGTGGCTCTACATCTTTAACTCAGCTCCCCGCCGGACTCTCAAGCATATAGGCCTGACACCGAGTTGGAAGTCGGCCGTTCCCACACCATGCGCACCTGTGTCATCCCCGATGTTAATCCTGCCATATCCGAAGAAGAGATTTGCTACGCCCTCCGCACCGCTGGCTACCCAGTCCACGATGCCCACCGGATGTTGGATGCCTCAACTTCATCACCATCATCGCAGGTTCTTCTTTATCTACCTACGTTGGACGACTGGAAGCGCCTCCTTGACACGGGAGTGTCTATTCACGACCGATACTACCTAGTGGAGCCTACCAGCCAGCCTATATTAGCCCAGCTTACAGCAGATCCCACCACATTGCCTGTCGTCAACGCGCCTCACCACAAGCCTCTGCTACAACAAACATCGCCCTCCTTTCCCCCTCATCACACACCACCTACTACTACCACCGCGACCACTACGATGTCAGCCACTACTCGCCACCATATTCCTGTTACTACCGTTACGTCATGCCATCCTTCCCCTGTAATGATATCCTCCCTCTCTTCTATCCTGACTTCTGCACAACCTCGTCCCCAGCAAATTCCCGACAACATCCTAGCCTCCCCCGCCGTGTCACCACCAGACGACACCGCAACAGCCGCCGCAACATCCTCGCAACGGTCGCAACCACCACCTCTGGACACTATGTCAAGCTGTGTCATCCGCGGCGTAGAACCTACCATCTCAGAACGGGAAATTCTCCAAGAACTCCAGGAAGCAGGCATCCCCGCTCGTCGGGCGTTCAGGATTTACAACGCCTCCGGGCCTACTTTTATGGTCCGAATTCACCTTCCCACCGCCAATGATGTGGAACAACTTATCAACACTGGTGCCTACATCTTTCAACGTCGCTTCAAAGTGGAGCCCTCACGTTCCCCACCCCAACCTTTTCGCCATACTTCCAACACTCCCTTTCGTCGCCCCCGGCCAGCCAGTCCTCCATTTCAACCTTGTCAACCCGTCCGTCCACCCCTACCTCCACCTAACTTCTTCTATCAACCTCCTCTGCAACTTGAACTCCTCAGACTCCTCACCACCTCATTATGCAATATAACCGCAACATTACACCTTCTAACTCTTCAATTCCATCCTAGCCCTCCCATCTAAAACTTGTCAATCATTGCACTCTCCTCAAAATATTTAATCCTTGCACACATCTCCGATCATTCACTACTATCAGCACACACCTCCTAATTCCATACATCAAATTACCCACCTCCCTCTTTCCTCACATCTTCTCAACCCCGTCATCTCTCCTGGCCAGAGAGAGGGCGACACCCTCTAGGTGGCCCGCCCCACCCCTTCAGGGTGGGGAATGAAAGCATTGAAGCAGCAGTTCACTAGTTTACGCTAAGCTTTTAACATTCAAAGACCGAACATTACTACCTACTGGCCATGGGTACGTACTGCAAGGCGCAAGTCTTTGAGGTTGAGGCAGAGGTACTCCTGTAGCCTGTGGTAATGTGATGGGGAGGGCGCACGGAAAATAAACGGTGGAAGGAGTACCTTTGGTTGTAGGGCTTGTTTTGTCTTATGTTATGTAAAAAAAAAAAAAAAAAAAAAAAAGGGCATCACTGGGATTTGTGTTTAAATGACTGTACAGTTGAAAGTTGTCCGTAAAACTACCTCTATCTACAATATTTATCAATTTATACAGGTGAAAAGTTATTTGTTGCCAAACGGCAACAGTATGCAGTAGAGGATTAACATTACAATATATTGAAAATTTTAAGACTGGCACTGACAACCATTTAAGGCAGAACATTATACTACATGCTTCCAAATAGTAAAGTGTTTGCTGGTTTAACCATTGACAGAAAGGGGGTGTGTTTATTCCAGTGTAATTCCGTTATCTATTATTATTATTATTGCGCTTTTACAGCCGCATTTGACCACTGTAGTAAATTTATATCCGGTCTTCTATGATGTTTTATGTTTTTTCTCCTTTCCGTTCTTCCAGTATTTCTTCGTTTCCGTTCTTCTGAAAATACCCTTTTAGTTGTTTCTCTTTTATCAATTTTTGGTAGGAATCTTATTTTACTATTCTTCAATTTATTTACTTTGTTTGATTTATTCTTCAAATTCTCCAGTGTTATGTCTAATTCTTTCATGTTTTCTTTTATTTCTTTTATCCAGACAGGTTGTTGTTTTTGTTTCCAAAGCTTCTCCAAATTTCTGTCTTGAGGTGTTCTCAACAGTTGACCGAAGAAATCCGTTATAGGTTCTATTTCCTGATGTACCGCTGCATTTGGGATGATACGCCATTCTCCTTCTGTTTGGTACTTCTTATTAATGCATGTTCTTACTATTCTTCTTTCTATTTTAAACATTTTTCCTGTGTTATTCTTTTGCCTTAGTTTAAATAATGTTTCACTTCCATAAGTTATTTCAGGTTTCAATTTTGTATTTATTGACAAACATTTCTTGTTGTATGTATTTCTGGTTACTTTTTGGACTCTGGATAATTTATTCGTTCTCTCTGTCCAAGAATTTTTTTCTATTAAATTGTATGTTATACTGTCTCCAAGATATTTAAATTGTTTTGCAATTTCTTTTTCATTCCCATATATATAAATTCATATTTAATATTTATGTAGAATAATGCTAGAAATATCTTTAGATCCACTTTTCTCTCTCTCAAATGTAGTTAACAACAGTATCGGGGCTTGCATATCAATAAGTTATTATTAATTAATGCATATGTTCTATATATAGGACAACGCGCAAAAATAATTATCACTTCTTTTTATTACTTATTTGAACGGATCAGCTACTTTCCAGACAATATGGGATGCAACGAGGACAAAATTCCACGCGAAGCAAAATAATCTAAAACAAACTTTTAATTAAACGCACAACAATAACTCTAAAACTACAAAATACTTCGTAATACATTAATGAACGTCACAGGAAACAAATCTACAAAAATTCACTTGACACATAATTAACAGGAAATACAAATCCTAAAAGTACAGGGTTTCTCTTATAAACCCAGACTGAACGCACAGTGTTTGTACTCTGGGCTGCGGCAGCTGTAGTATGAGAGGCGCACCCCATAGTTCTTGACCTTGCAAGCAGCCTGCACGTGTTCGACCTGGCAAGCATGAGTCACCAGTCTGAATCTCAGCTGTTAACACGGTGAGACAGTTATCATTGCAACACCGTATTTTCGTATGTAAAAGTTCTGATTCCATCGTAATGATCGTGTGAACAGTCATAACTCTTCCTGTTGGTGTGCACAAAATCCTAATGATGATTATGAAGTCCCTCATTATGATGGAAAGATTTGTGTTTGGTGTGCTGTTAGTGCAAGACGAATAATTGGACCTTTTTTTTCGAGACGACAAGAAATGCAAAGAGGTACCAAAATGACATTTCCACGCTGTTCATTAGTCAGTTGACAGAAAAAGAAAAATCGCGTGGGTGCTTTCAAGAAGATTCAGTCCCTGCTCATACAGAGGAAGATTCCCTTCTTACAACCTCGGAAGTGTTTGTAGACAGAGTGTTCAGTGCTGCTGGTCTGTTCCCCCTTCGTTCTCCAGATCTAACAGTGTGTGATTTTTACTTGTGGGGTAAACTGAAAGAAAAAGTGTATGGAACAAATCCTCACACATCGGAGGAACTGAAAGAAAACATTACGAATGAAATCAGAAACATTTCAGTGGCAGAACTCACTCGCGTCAGCTAGAATGTGGTTACCAGATACAATGCCTGTATAACCCAGGAAGGACGACACTTCCAGCATCTTTTATAAGGTAAGATTTCGTATAAGATTTATACAGGCTTAAAGCAGGGCGGCCGCGGAGTACAAACACTGTGCTTTCGGTCCGAGTTTGTATGAGAGACCCTGTAGACATTCAAAACGTACCCGAACATCGCATCGAGGAATTTAATATCAAGACGCGTTATCTGACCTATTTATAACGAATGCTGCGGAGCAGCATGGGTCCTCAGCAGCAGTGAGGTTAGCGATGTTCTCTTGTACGAAAAAGTGAGCTGTCAAGAGCACGTGGCTTTGTTTACAAACAGTGTGACGTCACGGTCACGTGGTCATGACGTCATGGGGTCAACGACCTCGTGGGAAAATGCTGACGCAGCTCCCATTGTCCTGGTACCACCACTACTCTCCTACTGTCCTCTAGTAGTTTCCTTTGAATTTGAAATGATCTTGTATTAGATGATATGAAAATATTGTATCCAGTATCTTTTTAACTTCTATCTTGTAAAATTCAAGCCTTATTTTCTGTTTTCATATGCACTAGCAAAGATTTACTGGTCACTTTTTGTTTTCCAGTGCCCATTACGTGGCAAGACGCTCCTCTTGAACAGCACCCAATAGCTCACACAGACTATAGAATAAAGTGCCAAGTAATTGCTCGTCCGAGCCCCATCGTTGACTGGCTGAAAGAAGGAGAACCCCTTCCTCTGAATCAAAACCCTCGATACCAGGCCGAAGCAGAAGGTCTGCTCATCAGGAACATCACCAGTGCGGATGACGGCACCTACACCTGTAGAGCGATTGTGATGGACACCGGGGAGTTGGGAGAGCGAGCCATCAGCGTCGTGGTGAGTATATTATTATTCTTTCTTTCTTTTTTCCTTTCTTTCTTTCTTTCTTTCTTCTTAATCCTTTTATCGATAAGGCTAATCATAGGCTAAAAATCTGCTAGCCGAGAAAGGTTTTGACTGCTACGAAGAGGTGTTTGTTGCTGGTAATGATGGACGCCTTCTCCCCGTTTCAGTGACATTTGACACATTATTGTTAACCCGACCATCCGGTTTGAAAACAATGATCCCCACCTGTCTACCTTGGTTCACAGGAAGAAGCAAGCCCTTACGGATAATGTGAAGCATACTATAACACTAAATTCTCCCAACAAGATAGATTTTGGAAGTTCGAGGTATACAATGTATGTCCCCGTCCTAGAATTGTACCGGCCAACTTCAGTTTATTTATTTATTTATTTATTTATTTATTTATTTATTTATTTATTTATTTATTTATTTATTTATTTATATTAACAATACAGTTTTTAAAAATTGGCATCCTTATGCCCAACTAAATAGCACGATTGAATTTATTTACGTGACATGTTTCTTTTCCTAAAATATCTTCAGCTTGTAGTTCAGTTTTTCTTACGTTCTTCTGTCTACCTTTTTCGGTTCTAGTTTTGGGTTCGTGTGCAAATCGGCGATTGTCGAGTAGTGTTTTGAACGTAGATCTGCACTGCAATATTTCGCCTGCGATGCCGATTTCCTGGAGGTCTCTTTCAACTTCAGTTAGCAAATTGTTCGTGCCTTTCAGTGGAAGGACAAGGTTGAAAATTCATTTTCTCAGTCTATCATTGTCCATTCTGATAATGTAACCGTAGAAATTCGATTACCTTTTCTTGAAAGAAGTGTTCTGAGGTTCTTTTCAAATATTGCTCATGAAACCTTTTCATCCAGAATCCCTCTATGCAGGTTGGCTCGAAGATTTTCCACAGAATGTAATTACGTCGTCATTGATCATCATTAACAAATACAAAGTCATTCTCATTAAACAAGTAGATTTTAGTACTGTGGGAAATGGTGGGTTTGAATCCCACCATCGGCAACCCTGAAGATGGTTTTCCATTGTTTCCCATTTTTCACACCAGCCAAATAAGGCCACGGCTGCTACCTTCCCCATTGTTATTATTATTATTATTATTATTATTATTATTATTATTATTATTATTATTATTATTATTATTTTATGCAGCTCTCCATAACCTAACCTGTGCTAATCTTTTCATTTCTACGTAACTACTGCATCCTACATCTAGTCTAATTTGTTTGTTATATTCATATCTTGGTCTACCCCTATCATTCTTACCACCTACACTTCCCTCAAAAAACAACTGAACAAGTCCTGGGTGTTTTAAAATGTGTCTCCATTCTCTTCATTTGTGATTCGGTCTATCCATCTTGCCTTCAGCATTCTTCTGTAACACCACATTTCAAAAGTTTCTGATCTCTTTCTTTCTGAGTTAGTTATCATGCCCCACACCAGATGAAGGTCTTCAAATACATCTTTCTAATTCCTGTATCAATGTTCGAAAGGCCTTCCTTGCTTGTGCTAGTCTGCATTTTAAGTCCTCCTTACTTCTGCCGTCATTAGTTATTTTACTGCCCAAATAACAATATTCATCTACTTCCTTTAAGACTTCATTTCCAAATCCAATATTTCCTGCATCAACTGACTTTGTTCAACTCGACTCTATTACTTTTGTTTTGGACTTATTTATTTTCAACCTGTACTCCTTACCCAAGACTCTCTCGATACCTTTCAGCAATTTCTCACGATCGTCTGCAGTCTCCGATATTAAAAAAACAGGATCATCAACAAATCTCTGGGTTTTGATTTCCTCTCATTGGATTGTGATTCCCTTTCCAAATTCCTCTTTGATTTCCTTTATTGCCTTTTCTATACAAACACTGAAAAGGAATGGAGACAAACTGCAGCCTTGCCTCACTCCTTTCTGGATTGCTGCTTCTATTTCAAAGCCCTCGATTCTTATTGCTCCAAATTGAATTTTATACAAATTGTAAATAATTCTTCATTCTTGGTATGTGATTCCCAATCACCTACATAATATCAAATAGCTTGGTCCAATCAACATTATCGAATACCTTTTCTAGACTACAGAAGCTAGGTACGTGGGCTTGTCCTTCTTTATTCGGCCCTCTAAAATCAGACGTAAAGTCATGATTGCTTCATTTGTTCCTACATTTCTTTTGAAGCTAAATTTATCTTCTCTCAACTCAGTTTCAACTTGTTTTTCTATTCTTCGGTAAATGTATTCATTATTATTATTATTATTCTTCGCTGGAAGTTTGTCAGAAAACACCGACAACATTCCACTGCGAAAAGTTCCGTTTCACTCTACTAGATGGTTGAGATTGGGCAACTTGAAGCTGTATTTTAATAATTCCATCAGATAAAGTCCAAATGTGTCCCAAGACATCTTTTGCATGCCAACATTGTAGGATATGGAGTTCTAAATGGACTTCCTGCAAATGGACCCTTCAAAAACCTGACTATCTCTGCCAGGTTTGAACCTACAGTTGTGAGATTCAGAGGCTGATGGTCTACCACTGATCACCAAAGGGACAATAATACTGTAGATTAAGTTTTGTTTGGTATTTTTTATAAACTGGTTTATTTGTGTGGTAACTAAGACGTTTTATGTCACAATATATTTGAATAATTGCTGTTGTGAATGTTTATAAAACTAAAGTGAAAACTACTACAAACAGGTTGAAAGATAAAGCTCATTGGTGCCAAAAGCACATGTGGTACGCAAATGTATACAAGTACTCTGGCTAATTAACTTAATTAAGTGAAAGCAATGATGTGTAAGATTGTTATTCTCTTCCCAGGTCCACACTCCTCCAACAATGAGTGAGGATATGAAGACGGCAGTGGAAGCTGTAGAAGGACAGACTGCTAACTTAGAATGTCAAGCCACTGGAAAGCCTCTTCCACAGTATCAGTGGGTCAGACTTCCAACACAAGAAGATTTGAGTTCAGCAGGTCGTTTCTCTGTAGATGCATTGAAAGGCATTCTTACAATAACATCCGTCGAAAGAAATGATCAAGGAGAATATTCCTGCATTGCATTCAACGAAGCTGGCAGAAGAGAAAGAAAGGTAAGCACTAATAATTCCAAAGCTTTTAAATTTCTTCAAACAAAAGCATTGGTACTAGGAGGCTGTTCACTGTTATTGTATTTCTTTACCATATTTATTCAACCTAATTTTCTCATTCAATCATTTTAAGCCCTGAGTGTTGCATTATATGTAGGCCATCCAGAAATTAAGTTTCCGTATTTCTTTTCTTGTAAAGGAAATGTATTTAGCCAGGAATTATGAATATGCGCAATAGATCTATGATGTAGCAATCATATACTGACCGGACAAGTCCTGTCTGGTGTCAGTAGTACAGCAGCAGTGCCTGAAAATGGCGGCTCATATTATTTCTCCCACCACCTGCGAGGTTCACTCTGTGATAAAGTTTCTGAGATGGGCCATTCAAACAAGAGGCGTGCTCAGTGCAGGTGTTGTGCTGATCCATGGCAATGCTCAGCGCCCAGCAGCTATTTTGCAGCAATTCGGCTGTGAGGTTGTTTGAACATTCACCGTACAGTGCTGATCTTGCTCTCAGTCATTTTCATCTTTTCTTGCATCTCAGGAAATTCTTGTCCTCCTGTCAGAATTTTCACATGGACGAAGATCTGAAGACGAATGTCACATGCTGGTTTTATTCCCGGGCAGCAAACTTTTATGACACTGGCATACACAATTTGATCCCACGATATGATAAGTGTCTGAATTCTGGTGATGATTATATCGAAAAATAGCTCCAACACTGCTGTACTGGGTGCCAAATAAGTTTTTCATGTAGCTATGTTGTCTTAAAAAAAATACGGAACCTTAATTTCTGGGAGGCCCTTGTATTAAATGCATGTTTAACATTAAATTTCAAAATATCAGCAAGAAACAGTTTTAAGCTCCCCGCTTAGTCCCCTTCCTATATGATGAGTTTCATAGAAGTATGCCTTGCTGTTTTTACGTGATACTAGAACAAACAGGCGTACACGCAGAAATTTAGTCAATGGTGTCTAAGGTTTTTATTATCACATGGAAATAATCTTAATTCTTTTGCCGCAGTATTTCTTGCAACTCAACAATACTTAAACTGTGTGATTAAATCTAAATCAAGAATAAAATATATTTTAAAAGTGGTTATTCTTCTAGACATACAGTATAAAACATACATAATACATCTTAAGAGGTAGGCCATTTGCCGTTATACACTCACATAAAACTTTTAAAAAATACACTGATTTATTATACTAATTGCTGTTATATACATATGCCGAGCCTGAATGGTCCGGTTTCCTTTTCCTTACATTTTGCCCTGTCCTGTCATTGTGTGATCACTTTGTTACGCTGGCAACAACAACCTCTCCCTTTGCTCAGTCCTTGGCCCAAGCAGGGTTCCATTCCCTAGGTGCGGCCTTGTGATACCACCCTAAAGTGTGCTTCCCTCTGAAGGAAACTGTCTGTGTGCGTCCTAAAGATAGAGTGCAGCTGCTAACTGTTCTCCAGTCAATGGCTCTTGATTCAAAAGCTTCTTTTCTTTACCTCTTTACCTCTGCTTTTAGGACTGTCACCCAGGTGGCAGATTCCCTATCAGTTGTATATCTGAATCATTTCAAAGAAATTGCAAATTTATCGAACGTCTCCCTTGATAAATCATTCAAATCCCTAATTCCACTTCCAATGAATTAATACTCTCCCCAATTAGCCCACGTGAATTCGAGCTTTATCTTCATATTACGATCTTCCTCACTTTTAAAGACTCCACTCGTCATTCCATGCCATCTCTCCACTGACAGCCCAGAACGTACTGCTTACTTGAGCAGCATGTCTCATTACTCCCATATCTTCCCAGTGCAAAGATTTTTACCTTGTTGTAACACTAATTGTTTGTCTGAAATTGCCCAGAACAAATAAACCTTACACATAATAAACTTCATGCTTGAGCCCGTATTGTCATAAGTAATATCCTTATGTCAAATATTCCACCTTTACAATACTGTAACACAGCATCTATTTATTGGCTCTGTTGTCCAAGCAATGACCCTTGATTCAAAAAACTTATTTTTTTTACCTCTTTTGAAAAAAATATTTAAAATTTTCCTTTTGTTCAATCAATCAATCAATCAATCAATCAATCAATCAATACTGATCTGCATTTAGGGCAGTCGCCCAGGTGGCAGATTCCATATCTGTTGTTTTCCTAGCCTTTTCCTAAATGATTTCAAAGAAATTGGAAATTTATTGAACATCTCCCTTGGTAAGTTATTCCAATTCCTAACTCCCCTTCCTATAAATGAATATTTGCCCCAGTTTCTCCTCTTCAATTCCAACTTTATCTTCATAACTCAAACTTATTCATGTACCCGTTGTTGAGGAACTTAAGTCTATGTTAAAACTTCAAAAGATTATGCTGGTTTATTATACAAATTACTGTTATATTATATATATATATATATATATATCTGCAAAGCCTGAATTCTGTATCACAGTATTGTAAGGGTGGAATACTAGACATAAGGATTTCACACGTTAACAGATCAACCTATCAACAATGGTCTACGCTGTTATATTGTCCACATTTACAGACAAATCTGAAACAATCTGCCACTAAAAGCTGATAGATTTCTTTGCTGTTATTGCTGATATTATTGTGTGCACTCATAACTGTGCAGTACTTCCAGTCAGAGACCAGAGGTTGCAAATGTATCAAACGTCTCCGTTGGTAAATTATTCCAACTTGTGGGTGGGAGATAGTAAATAAATATAGGCCTAAAACTCGTAGATTTGACTCCAACAATATTCTCAGTACATGTCTAGGAAATGTATAAACATTTAAGCATTGTTAACAACACTGGTGTGAACAGCAGTGGGAAAATGGATTAAGTTTACTTAAGTTGAAATGAGTTGACTGTTGCAGTCGAAACTTAAGTCACTGTTGATAATTTTGACCATATTAAGTGCTGTTTATTCCTGTATTATCTTGTATAATATTTAAAAAAACTATTTAAAATAGTATGTTAGTAAGATCCACCTTCTGGGCCGATGACCTAGATGTTAGGCCCCTTTAAACAAGCATCATCATCATCAGATCCACCTTCTCAATGATCGAACAGAAAGTGTATTGACAAGGTGGATCTTACTAGCATACTATATTGAATACTGTAGTTCTTAATGAGATGAAACTTAAGTCAAACAAAATGATCATTTTTTTTTTTAATAGGGTAAAGACAAAACATAAAGAGTTGATAGACTTGCTCATATTACAGAGGAGATGCTATTAGAGAATGTTGCAGTTTCATATGAGAATAATGAAATGTGTAAATACTTGTTCCATTCACAGGTTACTCTAGAAGTCGTAGTCCTTCCGCGGATAGAACCTATCAAAAATATTTCCTCTCCAGAAGATATGGATGTTCAGCTGAAGTGCATTGCAAGAGGACGACCAATGCCTCTAGTCACATTCAGGTATGCTAACCTTCTGTTTCGGTAACAGTCACAGTAACTTTGATTGCACAGCTTCTTTGTTGTGACATTGCATCTCTTTCCTTATAAGCTCTCTTTCAGAACTATGATCATTGAAACTTGGTTGCTGAAGCCTTTATCATCGCTTCCTCTTAACTCATCTCACCCTTTAGCTTTTAGTGGTAGAATTAACATCCACAGTATCCCCTGCCTGTTGTAGAAGGTGACTAAAAGGGACCCCAGGGCTCCTAACTTGGGAGCATGGGTTGGGACCCTTAGTTGAGTCCTGACATTGCTACTACTTACTTGTGCCAGGTTCCTCACTTTCATCTATCCTATCCGACCTCCCTTGGTCAACTCTTGTTCCTTTCTGACCCCAAAAGTATTAGAGCATTCAAAGCCTTTCATTTTCATACCCTCGTGGCCTTGCCATTATTTGGCCGATACCTTCATTTTTTGGAACATTTTTTTCCTTCTGATTAGTGTTGTACTTCCTCTTAACTCAATAATCACCACCACCACCACCATCACCACCACCACCACCACACTTAATTTATCATAGGAGAATGGGAAAGACATCTAAGCCTTCAAAGAACAGAGATTTCAGATAAAGAAATGTGTCATGTAGGTTGAAATAGTAGTCCTAGGAAAAAATGAAAGCAATCTCACACTTTAAAAATGAAGGTACTGGCTAAAGAAAAGAATGGGTATTTTGAGAGGTGGGGGATGTGAAAGATCTCTTGGTCTCATAAACCTAAAAATTTTGAGATTAGAAGAGAAGAATTGAGGGAGTTGTAATTGTTCTAATGCATGATCTTTAGTCGGTACAAGAAGTAACGTCAGAATTGAGCATGGTCATACAGAGTTGTTCGTAGTCAGCAAAGGTGTAAGGCAGGGCTGCATACTCTCCTATTATTCGTTCAGTTTCTTTACTGAGCATGTCGTGAGAGAAGCTGGATTGTACAAGATATGGATTTAAAATTAGTGGTTTGAATGTAAACAGTCTAGGTTCCTGATATACCCAGACGACACAAATTTGATAGCTGAAAATAAAGATGACATGGAGAATATCATAATTAAAAATCAGGAGTAGAGTGAAAGAATGGGACTGTATCCTAACCTTATTAAGACAAAGATACTAACAACATGATTACCATGTGTTCAAAGTGGTGGGTAGTTTCTATCTGTTGGGATCAACCATCAATAGTAATGGTTCTAACAGTCCAGAAATTTGCTGCATTCAGAGGTCTCGATAAGATGTTCAGATGTCCTCATGTGTCTATGCATATTAACCCATTCAAGTCAAAATAAATGGCCACATTGTTGACTGTGGAATCAGTTTTAATTTGTCGCCCATACTTTCAGCGTTCCTGTGACACAAAAACATGCATAAAATAAAAACTAATGCAGATAATTCACTCAAATTTTACATTCATGGCATTGAAGGTTATGACTTACCCATTCTTGATTCCTTGAGTGACTGATGGCTGTGGTACAAATGTTTGATTTGAAATCATTTTAAACAGAGCGGATCCGTGTACTCAACATCACAGTTTCGGACGGTGGGTGGACTATACATTTTTCATAAGTATTCTGAAACACAGCTGTATCAATGAAATTGATATATATCAGAATTATCTTTTCTTTTTTTTTTTTTTTCC
Source organism: Anabrus simplex (assembly GCF_040414725.1). Taxonomy (NCBI): domain Eukaryota; kingdom Metazoa; phylum Arthropoda; class Insecta; order Orthoptera; family Tettigoniidae; genus Anabrus; species Anabrus simplex. The sequence continues at coordinate 45,314,024 of NC_090275.1, forward strand.
CTCCAATTTCCAATCACTACGGTTCTTTTGTGTCACTGGCCGCGCACGTTTGGAAGAACCCGGCACAGCACTTTCACTCTCACTTTCTTCAATAATCTGCTCACTTCAGTGACTTTCACTGTTGCTGTCAATATCCTTGAACTTTCAATCTCTCGTCATCATTACCACGAAATCAGTTCTATTGCATAATGAATACTGAATACCAATGAAAATAAACTTTTATTCAACAATTCCAGTGTCACACAGAAATACAGACAGCATTTTTTACCAACAGTACATGCTTCTAGTTCCCTAGAGTGTGTATTGTTAGAAATTATATTGCAAAGGAATTTAATATACGAAAATAAGCAAGGCACTGCATCATTGCAAGCTGAGCTCGTCTTTTGATTCATGCGCCAAAACACTGTACATGACCACAGCTTGTCATATGACATGGATGGGTTTAGACCAGAATTATTGAGGCATTAACCTTTCCCATACCTACATAATTATGGTTATGAAAGTTGGACCATAAAAAAGAGAGGAAGCAAGTTGATGTGTATGACTTAAAGTGCTCGAGGAGACTGTTAAATGTAGCAAGAAAATCAAACAAGTGGATTATTGAGAAAATCAGACCAGATCTAACCCTTGAGGTCTAAAGCTTGAGTTACTCTGGGCACATAATGAAACTGTCTAATTTGACTGAGAAAATGTGCATGTTTGGAAAAGTGGGGGGAACCCGGAGACGAAGATTGCTGGCATTGAGCTAGATAGATTCAAAGAAGCAAAAAAGTTATTATTACTGTATATGATGAGTTCAGTATACTGAATACATAGTTGATATGACAGAATATACCAGATGCAGGCTTTTGAAGAAGAGTAAACTAAAAACTGAACAGTACATTTTTAAATTGTTGAGAAGAATATTAAGTATACCGCAAATATAATACAGTACTTCTCCAGTACTTTATCTTGACCTTCAGAGCATTTATTTTAATACTGGAAAACCATTTCTTAACAAACAAAGTAGGAGTCGCCATACTACAAAAACCATACAGTTAAGATATTTCCTCAATTGTGCCGAAAGTTGAAGGGATAAAAGGCCCGGAAAGGTTTCAAATTGTGAGTCTTGGATAGCTCTATCAAGTTTTTTAAAAAATTCGAAAATCACTTCCGGCCTAAACGCAGTTCCAGAAAACTAGCTTAAAATCGCTTGTTTCTTTACTCATTTTCTTTTTTATTCAAATGCTAGCCAAATTAACTTTTTTACATAATTCTTTCTGTAATGTGTTCCTTGGTTCAATACCCTCAGGCATTTTTTGTGTCCATACCGAATGTGCTTGTAGTGATGCTTAATTGAAACAATGCATTGACTCACACTAGCGCTTGTAGTGGTAGAAAAGGCAAACTGCTGATCTAATCGACCGGATATGGCATCACGCCGGTCTTCTAAATTGAAGTGGTGTTTTATCAATGTAAAGATTGTGCTTGCACGTACTGCATACTTTGCATTCGATGATTAAGAAAAGGATTGTAATTTGTAGGAATAAAAAAAATATATTCTCATACTTCATTATATTTTATCCCTAGGATGTTTTCAACACTGAGTTGCTTGCCTGAAGGGCTAGAACTGCAGATTGATTGATTGATTGATTGATTGATTGATTGATTGATTGATTGATTGATTGATTTATTTATTTATTTATTTATTTATTTATTTATTTATTTATTTATTTATTTATTTATTTATTTATTTATCCTTCTCTTTTAAATTTCGACTCAGTCAAATTATAACTTTAAAAACTACTTCATAAAGAAAGAATGGCATGTTTTGTTCTTGAGAGAACATCATCAGATTTTATCAAATCACACTCAAATACACAGAAATGTATTAAACTTAATGTTTATTTATGTTTAAATACTTAGGACTTGGAAGTCTTGAACTAATCTTAATGAAGTCCTCTTTTGACTCCATCTAGCATTGAATACTGAAGTTTAATTGTCAAGAAAGTCACAGAAATAGCAACATGTATATATTTTTTATACCATGCCATTCTATATTAATTAAGTTCCTTTTCAAGTATAATACTGATACCATATATTTTTTTTTTCAAATATATATATATATTAAAACAGTTTACTAAAAACAGCTTTGGGAAATCTGTCCATCCATTTTACTGGAACGATTTGCTTCATTTTTGTTTTATTTTCTCCAAAATGACCCTGTAACTTCGAGTGTAGTAAAACTCGTTCTCTGTTTTTTCCAGGAAACTGAGCAACGAAAAGCCGTACATTATTGGTTCCCAGCCGGGAGAGGATCGGATAACAATGGACAATCAACCCGATGAAGAGAACGATGCAATGGTTGGCTTACTCATCATTGATAAAGTGATACGTTCCGATGATGGTCTTTATGAGTGCATTGCCACTAACAAGGTAAGACTGGACCATGTTACCATCATACACTTTCTGGATTTGATTTATACCTGAGAGTGAGATATTGTCAGTGTGCTGATAAAGTTAGGCAAGCTTTGTTAAGATTCTGCCCCATGGAGACACTGGGTTCAATTCCCAGCCAGGTAAGGGATTTTTACCTGGATCTGAGGGCTGCTTTGAGGTCCCATCAGCCTGCATCAGCCTGCATGATTAAAATGGAGGAACTATCTGATGGTGAGATAGTGGCCCGGTCTAGAAAGCCAAGAATAACAGCCGAGAGGATTTGGTGCGCTGACCATACAACACCTCGTGATCTGCAGGCCTCCGGGCTGAGCAGCGGTCACTTGGTAGGCCATGGCCCTTTGGGGCTGTTGCACCCTGGGGTTTGGTTTGGTTTGTAATGTTTTACAAAGAACAACTGCTATATAAATTATTCGGAAACTCAGTAACAGTGCTTTTTACAGCAACAATTGCTGAATATGACTTCCCCGTCTCATCTAATAAAATCCTTTCCTTTAATCCACTCTGCAAGTCGTACACTTTTTGAACGTTTAATTGGAGGCATATTTGAACAATATCAACACAAGCAAACAGAATAAAAAAGCACATCACACGATTTGCACACTGCAAAGACACTGCTGGCAATAGTAGAATAGTGCATACTCCAGGCTGGTCCATAAATAACTAAGGAGCATTCTTTCTTCCAGGCAGAGATGCAACGTCAAATTCCTTGCTCCTCCCACATAGCATTTCGCGCATACTATGGGACTAGTGAAAGCAAAGCTTGATTCACAAATGAGCCTAAAAGTGGAGAATAAAAATCTGAAATGGGAAGATTATGAAATTAAATGGCGTATGGCTTTTATAGCCGGGAGTGTCCGAGGACAAGTTTGGCTTGCCAGGTGCAGGTCTTTTGAATTGACGCCCGTAGGCGACCTGCATGTCGTGATGAGGACGAAATGGTGGTGAAGACAAGACATACACTCAGCCTCCATGCCAGTGAAATTAACCAATGATGGTTAAAATTCCCGACCATGCCGGGAATCGAACCCGGGACCCCTATGACCAAAGGCCAGTATGCTAACCATTTAGCCATGAAGCCGGACATGGGAAGATTAGGCCAGGATATTAATTTTTTGGAAAACCATAAAACATTAATTTAAATTGAATATATGCATGATTAAGCTAATGATTCCTTAAATATGCATTATGCATGTGTCTTCCCCCTCTCCCCCCCCCCCCCCCCAAAGGGTCAAATCATGCAAACATGCATGGAAAACGTACACTTGTTTAGAACCGGAAAGTAACAAGGTGGGTCAGTACTCAGTTTGAGCTCTGTCTGAAGTTCCTATAAAAACATGCATTTACAAGAAAGTTTTGTCTCTACTCATCATTGTATATAGACAGAATACAGTTAAATCCATTGAATATAATACTTCTGATTAAATTTGAAATTTTGTTCTGGTGTAGAAGTAGCATAGGGGCTGCCTGGCCGAGGCGGTAGAGGCGTGCTCGGTTTGCCCGGAAGGACATGGGTTCGAATCCCCATCAGGAAGTCATAAAATTTAAGAAACGAGATTTCCACTTCCAGAGGTGCATATGGCCCTGAGGTTCACTCAGCCTACACAAAAAATGAGTACCAGGTTAATTCCTGGGGGCAAAGGCGGCCGGGCATAGAGCTAACCACTCTACCCCATCACGTGCCGAGGTTAACAATGGTGGAAGCCTTTACCTTCCACTCCTCCAAGGGCCTTCATGGCCTGTACGGAGGTGACTTTGCTTTGCTTTTTTTGTAGTAGCAGCATGCATGCCTCTTATTCTAAGGCCCTGGGTTTTTTTTCCAGCCAGTTCAAGGATTTCATTTCTGGTGTGAGGCGTAGAATGTGATTCACTTGATATGAAATTTCCTCAAACTCTTAGTTACAGGAAGAAAGTGCACAGAGAGATGATGACATTACTGGCCTAGTATACATAGACAAACACTGGTTGCCATGGTTTCAACGGTGTTGGCAAATTGATGATAGACCCCAGACCAAAAACATATCCACATTACAATTTCTAACTTCCTGCTTCCAGATAATTTGAGGCAAATATACACTGTTAACATCCAACACCTCTGTTGGAGGTCGGCCAGCTTCTTTATTGCGTGTCTCAACAATTCGCCGGGGCTGTTGTTCTGCTTGCCACTCTGCCGGCAGTGTAGCCTTCTGCCAGCACCTGCCTTCATTCTAAAAAGTTCATCCTGCAGATGTTATTTGGAACAGAGTTCCATAATCTAGTTCCCATCACAGTAAATGAGCAACTATAGGCAGCTGACCAGCTAAAGAGGATGGTAACAGAGCATGTATTGTGCTGGTGAAAAGATGAAAGATATATTATAAACATAATGTGGTTAAGTATATGAGAGGGCCTAGAGCCGTAACTTTGCCACCGAACAAAGGACTAATGAATAAATAAATAAATAAATAAATAAATAAATAAATAAATAAATAATCAATCAATCAATCAAAATATTTGAGATTTTATTTTTAGATCATTCTCTAACCTACTTTTTCACCCAGCATGAATAAAATTATTTATAGCCTAGCTTATAATGCATTCTCATTTGAACTACTAAGTTTCATGAAATTTTATTTGACCATTTTCTTATGACACTCGTACATACGTACAGACAGACATGATGGAAGTTTTAAAATTGCACTTTAAAAAAAAAATTTAGATATGACCAACACACCAATTTCTTTTAAAATTACTTACTGAAGTACAATCAAAACTCTTATTTATTTGGAGACATTTAAAGTTTGCTTTTGTGTTTCCAGGGAGGCACTGCACGTGCGAATGGTCACATCACCGTGGAATTCAAGCCATCATTTGCCAACACTCCGATCTCCGAGGCTTGGACGTGGAACCACCACCCCATCAACATCACTTGCCTTGCAGAGTCAATACCAAATGCCACCATTACCTGGACCCAGAGAGGAAGGAACATAACCGATGACCCTCGCTTTGTCCAGATCACCAAAGGAGCAGAGAGCACTCTTCTTGTATGTATTGCCTTATTTTTTTACTGTTCTCATACTGGACCCAGATTTTGATGACATGTCGGAGTATATTTATGAAGTCAATACCTGGTCTTTATTTCCCTTTTTTATTTTAAGTTTTTCATTTTCAGTTTTTCATCAGTCTTTTTTGCACATGGTGAAAAAGAGTAAATTTTAATATACCATATTTTTAGGACCGTAAGATGCACCCTGATAATTTGATGAAAATTTATAATTTTACAGAAATAATTTAATTTGTGCTTCCACACAAAATACCGGTAGGTAGTGCAATACTGTCACTGTTACAAATCACAAGTGGGTATTCTCTTCCTGCTGCCCTATTACCATGTAATTTTACGTATTCCATAACTTTCAATTTGAATGCTAAATCTTAAAGAAACATCTTCTGTACAACTGACATTGTGTACGGTAAATTATCAATACCTACCAGAACTAGCTACTGATTACAAAGTGAAAGATTTTTCTTTCTACCCTTCCTTGAAGGTTACTGTAATAGGAGTCAAGGTCGCAGCTCTTTCTGTTTGTCTGGTATGGTAAGGAAGCGGGCAGAGAAGGAGTTACGAGCCATTTTGTTAGGTCGACTGCTGAGAGTATTGCAAGGAATGATTTGAGCATTGGTGTAGCAAATGACATATACTCAGCGTCTAAGTATGACAGACGTTCAGGCCATAACTTGCAGCCTTATTTGAGACAGTATTTTTTTTTGTAAAGCCTCTGTGGCTCAGACGGCAGCGCGTCGGCCTCTCACCGTGGGATACCGTGGTTCAGATTCCGGTCACTCCATGTGAGATTTGTGCTGGACAAAGCGGAGGCAGGACAGGTTTTTCTCCAGGTACTCCGGTTTTCCCTGTCATCTTTCATTCCAGCAACACTCTCCATTCTCATTTCATAGCATCTATCAGTCATTAATAAATCACTTTGGGAGTGGTGACCCCACCATACTAATAGCCTATATCTGCTTCATTCATTACATCCCTGACCCGGTCATTGACTGGAAAACAGGTTGTAGGTTTTCATTTTCATTTTTTTTTTGTAACAAAATGTGTGACTTATGATCAGAAAAATATGGTAAATAGAAAATGTTAAATGTCCTACAGTAGTCAAAATCAGGTAGAGATAATCAGTTTACAATACGTGAAAGTACCATGACTCATAAAGTGATAATTAGCTCATAGTTAATTTCATTAACTCGTAAGCCTGTATGATGCTTAAAACTGACCCACATATTGGATACCTTTAATTAGTTTGGGTACACATTTGAACTCTGTTTAAAATAGTCACACTAAAATTATATACACTTTCCTGAGCTAGACATTTATGGGGTTAAGCCTATGCTTCTTCTTCTTCTTCTTCTTCTTCTTCTTCTTCTTCATCATTTTCCGCTTCCACTCTTCTTGGTCAGGTTGTAAATCAATGACCTCCATAGTTTCCTATTTTCACAGTTTCTCCAGGACTAGAACACCAGGAACTGTGCGTCCCTTTTGAGGGACACCCTAACCGTTTCCGAGGCCTCAACTTGCTTTCAATCATTTTATAGGCTATTAGTACGATGGCCTCACCACACCGAAAGGTGCTAAAACACTTCAATGTCAAAGTATAATCAGTCACTCCAGAAATGTTATGGTGGTTTCGTGATGATTTCACTTTTGTCCTCTTTATCTGGAAACACAAACTGTTGTATTTCACAATGTCTAATCAATGTCTCACTTTGTATAATAAATAGATGTCCAGAATTTTTTGCAGCAACTTTTACTAACAAAAAGTAATCTTTTTTAAAAAATGTCTATTTAATTTTCATTGGCAGACAGATTAAGTAATTCCTCAAGCTTTCAGTATCTGAGTCTTCATACAATGAAATATCGTTATCACTCCCACTGTTACAAGAAAAATGTTCTCCTTTTTTTTTTAACAATAAAAATTCTTCGTTTGACTTATTTTGTTTTGAAGCTTGTCTTCTGTGACATTATTCTTCATGAGAGTTCTTGTCTGTGTGTTCCTCAGTATGATTCTTTCTGACATTGCAGTTCAGAAGTGTCCACAATTCAGTGTTCAGATCTTCTCCAGATGATCATATTAAACAAAATCTTACATCTAAATCAGCAGACAAGGAATATCAAGATCATATAAAAATCATATCAGGGTATAAGTTGATGGAAACAAAGTTACCTCTAAATATATCAAGTGTTACAAGGTCTTACAATATTAGTTCAAAAAGATACTTCTTAACCCTTTGGCACTCAGCCTATATACAGGAGTTTGCTCAAAGACACTCAGACTAATTTCTGTCATTTTCCAAACCAACTTACAAAAAATCAACACGAAAAGAGTTTAACACACATTAAAATAAAAGAAATCACACTAATACAGGAAACTATGAGCATTTCAGAAATGAACATACCTAGAACGTATTGTTATTGGTAAAGCCAGAAACAATTATTAAATTTTGAAAATAAATTTAAAAAAATAATTTTTGATTTTCAATGCCTGAAAAATCAGACATTATTGCGTCTTCCTTCTTTACTCTTAGACGTGAAAGTAAGAACATTTATTTCTGATTAATTTGATATCAATATGATGTGTGTGCTGCAATTCATTCATGAAGCATGGCACATAGTTATTCACTGTACATGTAACGGTCATCGATGTCAGGTCCTCGCGGTCCGATGCACGGTGAGCAGCTGTGACTGTGTCATTTCCCACATAATGCGAATCACTTTCGGCAAAAGAAGGTCATTATTACTGTTTAAATCATCTGAAAATTCAAGTATATCGGCCTCATTCGGCCTTGAATATGGCCTAGCCATTACGATAAAAAGATGACGCAAGCACGTGCAACAATGGAGTTATGAAATGGAGTAAAATTATAGTTTGCGAAGTACAGCGAACACACGATATACCAAAGAGACGAAATATACTCTTAACTAAACTCATATCAGGATCAAATTGTTGTATTCATAAGCCAACCAAAACAGATCCACGCAATTAACAACTTCAAATAACCACAACATAAACATTCACGGTCAACAGATTTCATTTGTCGAAAATAAAAATATTTTGTAGGGCTGATGGATATATCTGTAGAGTAAAACGCAAATTCAACGTTTTAAGGTACCGTCACGATCAACTGTTATGATTTAACAGCCACGGAAATGACGAAAATGCCTAAATATGACAGAGCCAATGTATCGGCGCCGTGAGCGTTTTCGCCATAACCTCTCGCGCCGATAGATCGGCTCGCTGAGTGCGAAAGGGTTAAACAACTGCATAATATATGTTTTATCCATTAAACATTAAGTAATGAAATGGAGGGAAAATAACTGTTAACCCGGTGAATGCTGCGCCTGCCTATAGACAATGTTATAGCGGATCAAACAATCTTTCAGTTATTAACCACAGTGGAAAATGATGATGAAGATGATGATTTTAATGAATTGTTAAGCAATTTAGGAAGTGAGAGTGATACAGAGGGTGCTGAAAATATTGTAAGATAGAAAGAAACAGAGCCTCCTTCTAATCAAAAGAAGAAAAACACTGTTCTTCACCAGACTTTCAAGTAACTGTGACAGACTCTGGGAACCAAGTAGTTTGATGACAACCCCAAAATCATTGACTTTTTAAAAACTTTTGTACCAGTGGAGTTGGTGAAACATATCGGTATCACAAACAACTGGTGGAAAACATTGAGCTGTAACCACTTTCCAGGTTTAGAAAGTATTTTAAAATATCATCATGTACCTTATCAGTTGCCTACAGATTTTAGGAAATAGTTTTATTTTGGGCTGTCTACTTTGTATAAAGATGATGTACGCTTGGGTACAAAAAGTGTAATTTTGTTTTCTCTCAAAATAATATTGAACATAAATGTAGGATTTTCTATTTGCACATAGATTTATAAAGAACCAATATTTATAAATATTTTAAGCTGATAAAATTACAAATTGAGGCTTCTACAATATTTTTTTTTACATACAAATGAAAAATCTCAGCACTGAAGTACCATTCAACTGGTAATTCAGCACTTAAAAGGTTTTCTAACTCACGAGATATTCAAATAGTTCAAATGTATCATCTTATCCCCTTCACGCACTGAAATTAAAAGTCACATCGTTATGGTCCCAGGCGGAGCATGAGTACTCTACCATAACCACATAAACATGGAAAAAAGAAAGGTTGAGAAAAAATTATTATTATTATTATTATTATTATTATTATTATTATTGAAATGAAATGGCGTATTGCTTTTAGTGCCGCAAGTGTCCAACGACAAGTTCGGCTCACCAGGTGGCAGGTCTTTTAATTGGAAAACCGTAGGCGACCTGCGCGTCGTGATGCGGATGTAATGGTGATTATGACGACACGTACACCCAGCCCCTGTGACAGATAAATTAACTAATGATGATTAAAACCTGATCCTGCTGGGAATCAAACCCGGGACCCCTGTGACCAAAGGCCAGCGTGCTAACCATTTAGCCATGGAGCCGGACGTTATTATTATTATTATTATTATTATTATTATTATTATTATTATTATTATTATTATTATTATTATTATTATTATTATTATTATTATTATTATTATTATTATGAGCATCAATTTCTCTGGCACAGAATAAATCAAACTGTAACTTCCATTTGCTTATGAAGTAAGTTCTAATAAGTCAGTACTTTTGGGATGTAGACAGCTTAATAATAACTGTTACTTCTGATTTGGTCTTCATGACTCTAGATATATTTTCCATGTGACCTTTAAACTAGGATTTTCCATGAACATTGCAGTGATTTTTAACAGGTGTTAATTCTCTTTCTGTAGCTCACAAATCCCGACGCTAGTTACTATGGCGACTACAAGTGCACGGCCATTAATAAACATGGCATTGCGGATCATGTAATCCATGTCAAAGAGGCCAGTGTTCCATCTATGGTTCTTCAGGCAAAGATGGACGTAGTGACTGGTAAGTAGGTGCATTTTTCTTTTGATTCACTGTTGTTCACATAATGTCACGTCATTAATTTAATCTCATTAACTCCTCTGATGAGGTTGACGTCAGGAAGGGCATCTGGTCATAAAAACCCACCGCAACAGATTCATCTCACCTCATACCCGACCCCGTAGAGAAACGAGACAAGGGTTGGATAAATAATAATAATACAGTCCAGTCTGCATTCACAAAAGTAAACGAATATACATCAAACCAAATTGTAGCCATTTTCCTACACAACTGAAAGCTTGGAAAAGGTCAGTACTGTGATTAGTGGTTTTCAGCATTAAGAATCACATTTATTAACCAATTTAAAATTTCCTTCATTTTTATTATGATTTATTATTTTATTTTATTATGATTTATTTATTTATTATGATTATGATGATTATTCTTGTCTTTTTTTACAATTTGCCTTACATCGCACCAACACAGATAGGTCTTATGGCGACAATGGCATAGGAAAGGATTAGGAGTGGGAATGAAGTGGCTGTGTCATTAATAAAGGTACAATCCCAGTATTTTCCTGGTGTGAAGATGGGAAACCATGGAAAACCATCTTCAGGGCTGCCGACAGTGAGATTTAAATCCACTATCTTCTGAATGCAAGCTCGCAGCTATGGGACTCACACCGCACAGCCAAGCTCACAGTTCTTCATTTTTCTTTCTTTCATTTGGCGAATACAGCTTGCATTCGGTAGATAGTGGATTGAAACCCCACTGTCAGCAGCCCTGAAGATGGTTTTTTGTGGTTTCCCATTTTCACACCAGACAAATATTGGGGCTGTACCTTAACTGAGGCCACGGTGGCTTCCTTGCAACTCCTAGTCCTTTTCTATCCCATCGTCACCATAAGACCTATCTGTGTCAGTGCAATGTAAAGCAGATTGTAATACAGAAAAAATAATATTCTCCTCCCCGCACTGTATGCTCTGAAGCAGATGTGCTAGGTTGAGGTCCTGTAGTTTCATATGAAGCCACATGGTACTTATTCTTTTTCAAAATATATACTAGCAGTTTACAGCAGCAAAACATATACAAAATTTTTAAAATGTAGTTATTTCCACTTTTATTAGTTTTCATTGTTTTTGATAAGTGCAAAAAAGGAATAATGTCTAACAATTTCACATTTACATTGCACTGCCAATAGTTGCACCATTCATGTTTGGGATCACTGGGAAGCTCAACCAACTAGCCTTTTAAAGATGAATTATTTGACCACTCTTTACACAAAATATATGACTGTACTTTTTAACCTTTTCTTTCAACATATTGATATACCAAAAAGAACCTGATGTCAAGAGAAACACAATATCAAACACGACACTACCTGGTGGCTCATCAAGAGCCACATGGTACTTATTCTTTTTCAAAATATATACTAGCAATTTACAGCAGTAATTTGTAACGATTGCAACAAATTATGACTGAGGCTGTAGGCCAGAGCTGGACTAAGAAAACGAGTGGTAGTATGCAACATTGCTCACCATACATTTCCATCAATTGGTGATGGATTTCAATCGGTTCAGTACCTTTTGCGTTCAAAATCGGAATAGCTTCACGCACTTCGCATTTGGCGGTAACATCCAACGGGAGCTCCATTCTCAACAGCTGCCAAGCCAAGACTGAGTGCCTCAGCGTGGCGTGCGCATGTTTATATGCGAGCGCGGGAAATACTCTTCGCAATATTTTGATCAACAGCCACACAAACAGAGTTCTGTATTTATAAAAAAATAGGAGACCTTATTTTTGGGATTACCCTCATAGTTAATCTGTATGTTTTCACTATGCATTCTTGTCTACCATTACCATTACACACAGTAGCCAGAGCCAAATCATTATCATCATCATCATCATCATCATCATCATCATCACCACAGCCTATAGGTATCAAACGTCACTGATTTGTATTACATTAAAATATAATACATGTTTTATACCTTCCACAGTTAAATAATAATTTTTCTACTGTGTTGAAGTTAACAACATTAATATCTGATATCTCCATAGTGTAACAGTTAGTGCTATTAGCTGCCACCTTCAGAGGTCCGGGTTCAAATCCCAGTACTGCCAGAAATTGTAAGATTAGCGGGAGGTATGTGGTTAAAGAGATACTTTCAAGTTTCTTTCTTTGGAGTGTTCCTGAAAAGAATTGCACCACCTCGAAACAAGGACACGGTTTACTTTTATTTATTTCATCTAATAATAAGTAGGCTACATGTACCACTGGAGGAAATTCATGGTGCTCATGTCAACTCATCCTAATGTACACATTGGAACATTTATCAGGCGTAGTTGAACCTCTTGATAATGTAATATATCTGCACAGAGTTATTGGTTTCAGTACCCATAGTGCTGGCTGTAGCATTGACTCTGAAATGTGACCTGGAACGGAAACAGGAATATGCTAACTGACATGCACATTACCCACATGACGTCCCACCCTAGTGGTTTGTATTACATGTAAAACTTCGGTCTTGTAGCTAAAGACTTAAGACAATTAATTGTGAAATTACAAACTTGTGTTCTCTTCATGTGAACTGATCTATGTCATAAAATAGGAAAACAGTTATTTTTATTTCATTTTTACTTGGTGTTAGGTATATGTCATAGGATTGAAATGACCAGTTGACTAAGGAAATCTTCCTAGATTAGAGCATTGTTGATGGCACATGCCTAGAAAGGATTATCATATTTGTCCTAAATTATTCGTTAACTTATGTCAGAGTAAACTCCTGATTATAAATATACTGCATTCTTTTTCATTCCTCGGTTCCAGACTTCTAGGTCGGGTTGTGATTCAAGGACCTACACTGTATATCTCCATCACTCCCTTCCTTTCTCCAATATTTCTTCTGATGATGATGATGATGCTTGTTGTTTAAAGGGGCCTAACAGCGAAGGTCATCAGCCCAATATTTCTTCTAGTACTCCTTTCTTCTCTGTACACTCCTTCACCATACCAATCCACCTCTTTCTGTGCCTTCCTCATTGTCTTTTTCCTCTTACTTTCTCCATATATACTCACTTTGGAACTCAATCTTCTTCCATTCTCATGTGTCCATACCACTCATTTTACTGAACTCTATCTTTTCTTGTAGTTTTGGGATTCCGGTTCTCTCTTTGATTTTTACTCTTCTGCTCTTATGTCTTCGTGTCCTCCCAATTATTCCTCTAAGGAACGTCATCTCGACTGCTTGAATTCTGCTTTCATCTGTTTTGTTATCTATATATATAAAATAACTTGTCCTGACTGACTGACTGACTGACTGACTGATTCATCATCGCAGAGCCAAAACTACTGCACGTAAAGAAGTGAAATTTTGGGGATATATTCATATTAAGATGTAGGTGCTCGCTAAGAGAGGATTTTTGGATATTCCTTCGCTAAGGGGGTGAAAAGAGGGGTGAAATTTTAAAATGAGTGTGTCTATATCTCGAAAGTTTAAAAGTTTACAGATGTAAAAATTGGTATTTAGAATCTTCTTTAAAAATAAGGAAACACGTATCTTTTTGTTTTCAGAAAATCCCAATAGGAGGGGTGAAAAGGGGTGAAAATGAGGAAAATGGGTTGAATGCCCTTAATCAGGATACCAGTACTTATATCTCAGAAATTGAAGATATTACAGACCTGAAAATTGGTACTTTTGATCTCTTTTAAAAATAAAGAAACACGTATTTTTTGGTTTTTGGAAAATCCAATTAATGGGAGGGTGAAAAGGGGGTGAATTTTTAAAATGAGTGAATCTATATCTCCAAACTTTTAAAGTTTGCAGATGTAAAAATTGGTATTTAGAATCTTCATTAAACATAAAGAAACAATTATTTTTTTGGTTTCGGAAAATCGCAATAGGAGGGGTGAAAAGGGGTGAAAAAGGGGTTGTATGCCTTTGATGAGGCTACTTATATTTCAGAAACTGAGGATATCACAGACCTGAAAATTGGTGTTTGGGATCTCCTTTCAAAATAAAGAAACACGTATTTTTTTGTTTTTGGAAAATCCAGTTAATGGGGGGGTTAAAAGGGGGTTATTTTTGAAAATGAGTGTATCTATATCTCAAAACTGTTACAGTTTATATATGTAAAAATTGGTATTTAGAATCTCCTTTAAAAATAAAGAAACACGTATTCTTTTGTTTTCGGAAAATCCCAATAGGAAGGGTGTAAAAGGGCGAATAATGGGTTGAATGCCTTTAATGAGGCTACTTCTATTTCAGAACCTGAAGATATTACAGACCTGAAAATTGGTATTTAAGATCTACTTTAAATGTAAAGAAACACGTATTTTTTCGTTTTTGGAAAATCCAAATATTGAGGGGTTAAAAGGGGGGCGAATTTTTTAAAATGAATGTGTTTACATCTTAAAACTTTAAAATTTACAGATGTAAAAATTGGTAGTTAGAATCTCCTCTAAAAATAAAAGAACACGTATGTTTTTGTTTCCTGTAAATCCCAATACGAGGGGTGTAAAAGGGTGAAAAATGGGTTGAATGCCTTTAATGAGGATACATATATCTCAGAAACGGAAGATATTACAGAACTGAAAATTTGTATATGGGATCTCCTTTAAAAATAAGGAAACACGTATTTTTTTAGTTTTTGGAAAATCCTATTAATGGCGGTTAAACAGAAGTGACAAATTGGGGTAAATTTTGGAAAGATTATCTTGGAAACGTAAAATGTTACAGACGTAAAAAGTGGGTGTTTGGAATCTCCTGTAAATGTAAAGAAACATAGGTGATTTGTTTTTGGAAACTCCATTTAAGGGGAACCCAAAAAGGGTGAAATTTTAAAATGAGAATTTTTACAGTATATCTAAAAAAACTTAACATGTTACAGAAGTGAAAAATGGTATTTTTATCTCTATTAAACCTAAAGAAACGTGTATTTTTAATTTTCGGAAATACCACTTGGGTGGAGGTGGGGTGAAAGTGACTGAACATGGTGTTGAATTCTTTTAATTAGGCTACTGATATCTTAAAAATGAAGATGTCACAGACGTGAAATTTGATATTTGCAATCTGCTTTAAAAGTGAAGAAACACGTATTCTCGGAATATCCAATGAAGGGAAGGGGGAGAGGGGGTGAAAGAATTGAAAAATTAATTGACTTTAATTGTATGAGAATATATACATCTAATAAAAACTAAACTTGTTACAGACGTGAAAATTCGTATTTGGATCTCCTTTAAAAACGAAGAAAAACGCGTTTTTGTGGGGGAAACCATCTTGGGGGGCGGGAGTGTAAAGGAGTTGAATTCCTTTCATGAGGACACATAAATCAAAAAGTGAAGAAGTTAGAGTCGTGATAATTGGTATTTAGAAGATCCTTCACTATTAAAGAAACAAGTATTTTTTGCGGGAAAATTCACTAGGGGGGGGGGGGGGAGTAGTTTGAAATGAAGTGACAAAAGTAAATTATATTTATGGGGATACTTATATCTCAAAACTGAAGGTAATAGACGTGAACATTGGTGTTTGGAATCTCCCTTAAACATAAAGAAACACGCGTTCTTTTAATTTGGGGGGGGGGTTGGCAGTAAAAACTAACGGCGGTGGGGTGTAAAAGGAGGTGAGACCAATTGATTTTACTGTTCTTAATGTACTTATAAGGATCCTCCGTTGCTCAGGCGGCAGCGCGAAGGCCTCTCACAGCTGGGGTTCAGTGGTTCAAATCCCGGTCACTCCATGTGACATTCGTGCTGGACAAAACGGAGGCGGGACAGATTTTTCTCCGGATACTCCGGTTTTCCCTGTCATCATTCATCCCAGCAACACATAATAATAATAATAAGAAGAAGAAGAAGAACAAGAAGAATAACATTAAAAATAATAATAATAATCATAATAAATAATAATAATAATAATAATAATAATAATAATAATAATAATAATAATAATAATAATAATAATAATAATAATAATAATGTTCCGGACCGTCGTCAAATGTGCGGACCGCGCTGGAAACGGCTCCTGGACGTGTAATGACTAAGAATGCAGTCCGGCCGCGGGTTCAGTGCCGCCAAGGCACCCAATATGACACCACGCCGGATCTCCCGAAGGATTTTATCCAGATTAAAAATGATTAAAATAAAATACGCTCTGGCAAAGATTTACGGACCCAACTGACCGGGAAGAATACCTGAGCCTAGCCCGGGTAGTACGAAATCGATTGCTGGAAAGGAAGATTGAAAAATGGGAGGAAACGTGGCGTAATCTAATAGAAAACGAGTCAGATCGGGAATATTGGTGGATTCGCGCTGAAAACGTGTCAGACCGCGAATTTCGGCGGATTATATATCTAAAACAATAAGCATTCAATTACAAATTTCAGTATAATACCGTAGCGAAGCACGGGTACCTTGCTAGTTGTCCATATACAATTAAAAAAGCAGGTTTTATTTCACCTAGTTCAATACACTAATATTCAATCTTTAGGATTTATATAAAATATATCTAATAGTATACGTGTTTTGAACCTGAAGGAACCTGAAGACATCTGAATAAAATTTAGCAATATTTTTGATCTGTAGTGCTGTATTGTATTTTCCTTTCATCAATCACACTTGAAGAGGTTTATTTTCTGTTTTACTTTTCAGCAACAACAATAAAATTCTCCTTCATTGGGCCAAAGGACCTTGGTGGGCTACCCATTAAGGCCTACGCTGTTCAATACAAGGAGGAAAGACAGTCTTGGGATGAAGCTAAGAACAAGACGTGGGTAATAGGTATGTCATTATGTGTGATGCCTGGTTGTCATGAAATTACTGATATTGTTTAAGGTTATTGCTGATGTACCAATGTGGAATTTAGGTATCTAAATAACCATTTTGCAACACTACAATTCCAGCTTAACTCACCACTCTTTCTGTAACACTGCAACTTGATTCAACAATCTTTATATATCTTCTGCTATGATTCTGGATAATTCTGGTTACTTACAACATAGTATTACTACAAGATATCTAGAAGATTCTACAATAACATCCAGAAATCCTTATTAACCCTCTTAGTGCCAGGCCCGGTTGCTCACACTATGCCAAAAGTGCCAGACAGATTTAGAGAATTTTGCAGGTTCTCACTCTCTGGACTATATAGTTCACAAATATTATAACAATGACTTGAAATTTTTACTAAATATTAACAAGAAAACATTCTTACCGCTGAACTAAATTACAGCACTAAAATGCTCCTGGGTACTTTGAAAAAAAAGATTTTCCAAACAATTTTAAAATACCAAAAATTAAAAATCAGAAACAAAACAGAAAAAACAGAAAATTCAACTCAACGGTAAATATTGATGACTTCTTTGAAATGTCCTATTTTATATGAATAAACATGTAAAATTTTACATTTTTATCTTCAGTAGTTTAAGAGTTATGTACAATGGTATCGTAATATACAATTGGCATGTTCAACAATGGGATCGAATCTGGCACATGGGTTGTAGTCAGGGTGACCAGATGGTGACACATTATCATTGTTCACAAGACGAAAGAATCTCAAGATCAATTGGAATCTGTTTCTTGAGAACATATTTCCAAACCATGGATTATAACGGGAGTTCTTGATCCAATAAGAAAATATGCTCGGCCTTGTAGTTATACCAATTTCCATCAAAACAGCAATGAAAGCCTTCATTTCAGTCAATGTAACCGGGCGCCACTGCTGTGCTCTGGCATGTGGTGACAAGACATGATTTCTCATATGTGCTTGTCTCTGTAGTTATGAGATTCAATAATTGAGCCGTGAAAAATAAAATAAAAATACGCTATAGGTTTGCGTCTGACGAAGGGCATTGTCTCGGGCCGGGAGTAACATAATAATCAGGTTAGGGTTGGTATTTTGCATCTTGACGAAATTGAATTTCACGGAAAACAGGAAATTGTTGCTGTTGGATACTGTTACAGCCGTCATCATCATCAGTACTGTCACTCAAACGGTCATTACCATTTTCAATGTTTACACTCGGACAATGAGCACGTGGTTGAGTGTTTACAGACAACGCGGCGTTATCACTCCCAATAACACTTTCACTTTCCCCTTCCTCACTTGTTGGAGGAATGAATTCCTCATCAGAGTCTTCATCATCCTATTCTTCACTAAAAATTATTAAGATATACAGCCAGTTAGTCATCGTTAACAAAATAACTTCTCCCGCTAGTCGCCATTTTAATCACGCGACATGGAGATCATACGTCGTAGATGAACACGGACTTTAGAAATTCAATGCATGATAGCGAAAGAATTTACGCACTATCTAGCGGCGTAGTTAAAATCTAATGACAATTTTCTATGGACTCGACACATAAGATGTTGCAATCTGACGGCCCAAGTTGTACTAACTCGTATAGAATTGCGCGCTATCCAAACAACGATATATCGTGGTTGGCACTTTACGCGTATATACGAAACAACGATATATCGTTGTCTGGCTCTCTACGGGTTAAGTTCCTGTTCTAGAATTATCTTTAATCACAACTAGAAACACCTAGAATACTATGTGGATGTCCTTGGTACATGAAGGTTCCAGAGTTCACTTAGGTCAGTACACATGCACCTGGAAGTTTCCTGGGCAACTGGAAACATGCAAAAGATTATTTGCAAGTGATAAGCATGATGTAATCTTAATCCAGACTTTTCTTAAGTTTACACACATACAGCTAGAAGCTTCCTGAACAACTTGGGACACAAGAAAGATTATTTACAAGTGGTAAACATAACCTGACCTATAATACACAAACTAAATACACATAATTAAACCTAAATTATATTGTTTTCAGTAATAAACGTAGATAACCTAACTTGTGTCGCTCTACACCCTTGGCCTTCATTACCACCATTTGACCTAGTATGAGATGAAATATATGACAGAGAACCTGCCATAGCAATTTTGTGAATATAACCATTTGTAATTCTTCAAGGTTAATAGTAGTTGTGTGAATGTTGCCATTTCTTAATATTCTCTGATTATTTATTTTCAGATAGTGCATACATCTTGGAGAATCTGTTACCTCAGACGAAGTACATGTTCCGATTTGCTGCCCAGAATGACGTGGGTTTTGGACCTTGGAGTGCTGAGGAGAGCCGACTAATGCCTAAACGCTCAACTCCCGAGGAGCCAAGGATTCTTAACATGGTCCATGATGGCATTGCAGTCTCTCCATATGCTACTCATTTTGAACTCCGCTGGCAAACCCCAGCTGATAACGGAGAAAGGATAGATGAATACGAAATCAAGTACTGTGTTGTAAGTTGAAACGTTTATCTTAGTTGTTTGTTCATTACGGTAATGCAGTATTATTGTAATTCAGCAAACTTCTAGTCATTCTTTTGTTTAATGGATTCTCAAGAGTGGGATGCCCATTTACAAATGCAGCGTACACATGTCCATAAGATATGGTCGGCACCATATAATTTTTAGTAATAAGCCAGCATTCTTTCCTATAGATAACAATTGAACTAACTAATGTGTATTGTTTTTATACTTCCTTTATTTTCCTTAATTTTATATCAACAATTTTTAATATTTCATTTGACTGGCTGTGGAATCCATCATTCGTTGGATTAGTTTTTATACAAATTGCAGCAATAATGCCATCTAGCAGAGATGAGTGGCAGCCAAAGAGAAAGAGCATATCTCTAATAACAATCAGTGTAATGTTACTGTTGATCAGTTTTATGTACCCAGGACATTGTAGGCCACTGCTTTTAGTTTTCTTCTGATTTGGTGTTATCACGGCATCCAAGGTCAAGGGAGTCTCTCATATCCCCCTCCCTTCACGACTGCTTTTTCTTGTATTATTTAACATACATATGTTTCTGGCTGGGGGTCTGTGTGGAATTAGCGTAGACAATTTACAGTGGACAAGAAACTGAAACTGTGGTAACCAGGCAACAAGTATTCGTCATTTTCTTCCGCACGTTATTGCTGTGTGCCAGAACTCTGTCTTCTATATACAGTAGGTAAAAATTGCACTATGCATTAAATGAGTTTCCACTGTCTTTGACTGGCGTTACATCCAGGTCACAGCAAAGTCCTTTACACCCAGTAACGTCACCAAAAGCAGCAGAATTTTTCTTATGATAAGTATAAAAGAATTCTTTTAACAAATACCCTTCTAAGTTTAGAAACAAGAAAGGCTTCTGTAAAATCCTTTGTCTGGACTGTGAGAGCTGAACTGTTGGAAAAAAGGAAAGAGATCCATTTGAAGCAACTGAAATGTGGACTTGGAGGAAAATGACGAGGGCATGCTCGACTGAAAATAAAGACGAATCAAGATGTACTAAAGGAAATCAGTGAGCAAAGGAGACTGATAAAGCGTATGGAAAGAAAAAAAAGATAAAACTTGTAGGTCATATCCTGTGGCATGACAACTTCCTAGTAAAAATACTAGGAAAGAAACGAAGAGGGAGACCAAGGAAAACACATTTCGAGGATGTGAGGAAGTGAAGAGAAACAGCAGGACTGAGACGAGAATGGTTGCAGCAACAAGGCTTAGCCTTTAGTGTATGATGATGAGATATTTATGGCCATAAAATTATGTACTGAGTCTTAATAGGTGGGGCTGTATATTGTGACATGACATGAGAATGTTGTGTGCTGGATCAGCTGCCATATTGTTGGACGTAGATCGTGATGCTACATATTTCTTTCAGTTTATCAGAACTCTTTTATCTCCCTTATGGAATGAAAGGATGCATTATGCGTACCTGCCACATGTCATAATAGGCTACTAAGAGAGGGAATAAACCCAGAAACATATCCATGATTGTATGCTTCTCTGTGTAGCAGAAAAATGTACAGACATCTTTTTCCTTTGTTTTTCATCTCGTTTCAATAGTTGCCTTAATTATCTTACTCATCAGTATGGGCCAGACTTCCCCTCCCCTCTACATGGAACAGAACACCCACAAACTTTCCACTCACCTCTCTGCTTAGCTACTCGACAACCTCACAAACACACTGCAGTGACTGAAGGCGACAGACTACTCAACAGCAGCTTAGATAGATACAGAAACAACTGTATAAGTTAATAAGGTGATTGTTGAATACTACCATCATCATTAGTTGTCATTAATATGACTAGCTGTCTTTCATTGACATTGACATTGGATTGGAGAGGGGAGGGTTATGTTGCTTCTTCATATTATAATGTATTTTTATATATTAGGGAGTAAATGCAAGTTAATGATTTTGATTAAATAAAGTATGGAATTGAATTAGAGAATATCTTATAAGATATTATTTTTAGTGATAAATATAACAAAAAACACCAGCTTGAGTGGCAAAAGATGTTACATAAATTCAGAGAATTTACTACAGATGATGCTTGATGATGAACAGCGGGATCAAAGCTGTCAGCTTGAAAATATGGTAGTGTGATAATGAAATAGTCCAGCATTTTAAATATATCGGTGGCATGAATATGAAAGACATACTAGGTCTCGCAACAGTCCAGCATTTTAAATATATCGGTGGCATGAATATGAAAGACATACTAGGTCTCGCAACCTAATACCGCCAGGGTCGGAAGAGAACAAAACAAAGTTGACCAAGGAAGTTGGATAGGGAGGAGCCTGATGCAAGTAAGGCTTGTCAGTCTGTCAAAAATATAAATTACAATGCATAAAACACTTTAACATACCTGTAAAAAAATCCACACTATTAAACAAAGAATGATTTGTTTCATTCTACAAGAATATCCTCATATTCTATCAAATCACTTGAAATCCCGCGTATATCTGTACAGTATTGTTTATGTTGCATAAACTGGTCAATGAATGACAGTTGGTCATATTAATGACAACTAATGATAATGGTAGTGTTCAGCCATCACCTTATTAACTTACAGAATTGTTTCTGTATCTATCTAAGCTGCTGTTGAGTTGTCTGTCGCCTTCAGTCACTGCAGTGTGTTTGTGAGATTGTCGAGGAGCTAAGCAGAGAGGTGAGTGGAAAGTTTGTGGGTGTTCTGTTCCATGTACAGGGGAGGGGAAGTAGGGGAGTGAGGGGAGTGTTGTGGACCTTGCTTCTATCTATTGGAGAGGGGAGGGTTATGTTGCTTCTTCATGTTATAATGTATTTTTATATATTAGGGAGTAAATGCAAGTTAATGATTTTGATTAAATGAAGTATGGAATTGAATTAGAGAATATCTTGTAAGATATTATTTTTAGTGATAAATATAACATAAAACAACATTTTCAGTGGCAAAAGATGTTACATAAATTCAGAGAATTTACTACAGATAAGAACATCCTAACCCACATTCCAGATATTTAAGTCAGTTATTTTGTCCTGTGGGATTCATTAAGTGCTAATGCTAAGAGTATAAATGATGTCCAGATGTTAATTAAGTAGGTCAAAGAGTGGGGGGCATTTTATATGTGTATCATCATTTCGATTGGTTTAGTTAGCTTAAAAAATAATAACAAAGAAGTATGTAGGGGCATTGATACACTCAGCTAAGGGCTTTGTGGTTGCCAACCGAGCCTCCAAATTGAGAGTTCCTGAGGGTTACCTCCAGATGTGCCTCACGAGAGACAGGGGATAATGTGGATGTATTCTACTGCCCCCCACCCACAGAAGGAAACTGACAGCATTGACGCTGGCCCACAGTCTAGGATTAGCAACCCTACCTCTTACTCAAAGGCCCTGGGTTCGAGTCCTGGCCGGGTCAAGAATTTTCACCAGGATCTGCAACCTGGTTTTGAAAGCCACTCAGCCTGTGTGAGACAAATATCGAGGAGCTATCTGAAAATGGGACAGCAGCCTCTGTACAGAAAGCCATGAATAACGGCTGAGAGGATTTTTCTTGCCGACCATGTGTTACCTTGTAATCTGCAGGCTTCAGACTGGGCAGCGGTCACTTTGTTGGCCAAGGCCCCTCAAAGCTGTAACACCATGGGTTATTTTTGTTTGTTTTGACTTCATTAGGGGTTGTTTGCCAGGCTGAGTAGCTCAGACGGTTGAGGCGTTGGCCTTCTGACCCCAACTTGGCTGGTTCGATCCTGGCTCAGTGCAGCGGTATTTGAAGGTTCTCAAATACATCAGCCTTCTGTTGGTAGATTTAAGGGCACATAAAAGAACTACTGTGGGACTAAATTCTGGCACCTCGGCATCTCCGAAAATCATTCAGAAAAGTAGTTAGTGGGACGTAAAGCCAACAACATTATTATTTATGTAAACTAACAGAACTACTGTACTCAGGCAGATGGCAGTTCAGTTCCAGAGAGAGTCTTCAGTAAAGTGTGTTGGTATGAACAAAACTTGCATTATTTGTGATTTCATATTATTTATTTTACAGGCAAAGTTAGTAGAAAACAAGTGGAAAGAGATGCAGCCTTGTCAAGAGCGGAAGATACGAGCGGACGATCATTCCACTTCTTATAAGCTGCAGGCATTGTTACCAGATACTCATTACAAAGTAGAATTACGAGCACACAACAGCATCGGCTTCAGTAGTCCAGGTCAAGTTATCATGAAGACAGTGCCCGGTAAGTAAATTAAAAATCAGTCTTTGTACAGTTTTGTTAATTTGTATCAAATTGTTACTTTTTTTCTCATGCCATTGAGACTCATTGGACCAGCATTCTGTCGCAAAGTTTTCACACTTTGGTTTACCTCAACCCTCCCAATATATTTAATCATAAAGACAATAGAAATATATGAACCAGTCTGTTTTCTTAATTACAGTATATAGTGAATGACTGAAATATATTTACTGCGAGTTTAAAATAGAATTCATTTCATTGACAGTGGCTGATCATCATAGGCAATAAATTTCATATTATTCCGTATTGAAGAGCAATATACCATAAAACAAGAGCTAAAAGGTTTCCACCTATTCAATATTTATTTATTGTAACCTTTAAAAAAAAGTCACATATATTTGAAACTAGTTTCAGTTCTGCTAGAGACAAATTCATAAAGTTAAGACAAGACATGAATTATAAAAGATAAAATTTATGAAGTAAGCTTGTGTTGTTGAGATTTGGTGCAAGACAGGTAAAGAATTGAATGATAAACACTCATCATGATCACCATGATCACACTTGTTCTCAACGTCTTCTTCCAATTTGAAGAATGCGCCTTCCAAAATTGAGTGTGATTGAGATGAGTGTATATCTTTCAACTCTTTACTTGTCTTGCACCAAATGTCAACAACACCAGAGGTGCCAATCTTTGAAGTGGGTTTTCAGTAATCCCCCACCAGGATATTTTCGAGTCAAATCCAAAGTATATTCTACCTTCTGGATAATGACATCCCCCTTTGCCCTTCCCGACAGCAATCTGTTCTGAAGTATTTCATATTACACAACGTAAATTTGCACATTACCAGTTAGTTCTGTCATAAAACATCCTTTGTAGTTTGTTTCACACCCATCAGCAGCTTTTCAGTGTGAATTTTCTCGAAGCATCCTTCTCCCTGTGATGGCATTTTTGCTTTCTGAACTACAGTATAAGAGTTTCCATGGTAGATGTGCTCAATGTAAGCCTGAATTCCCTCCGATTTTTCCTATCAACACTGAAAACTCTTTCTGTGGGAGAGTTATTGTCAGATACACTTAATATGCAAATACAAATATTACCTAAGGTTTCATAATGGAGAAAAGCTTTTTCAATCACAATGAATTTTCAACACTCACAGGTAGCAAAAGGAAGTGATGATCGAAGTATCGTTGCCAACTCACAAGCGCTGAAACGAGGAGGGTTGAGCAGTAATTCTCGAAAAGATTAATTTTTTCCTGCTTTCCTCTTTTGTCCCATAGAAATTTTTTTGTGTGTGATATTGTCAGTTTTTCATAATAATTTCTCCTTTGACCATAATGTCGTAATCGTGGGATGAAATTTGTAATAATTACGGATAATCCGTCGTAGTTAGCACCTCTGCAACACACTTTTATTTCATAAATTTTTTCTATTCTAATTTATGTCTTGCCTTAACTTCATGATTTTGACTGATGATGGTCTCTAAGCAAAATCAAAACTATTTTCAAATACAGTGAAACCTCGTTAGCGTGTTCCTTATTAACATGTTTTCCTGCTTAGCATGTCGTAAATTCCAAGTCCCGATTTTCATCGTATTAAATCTACATAAAAATACCTCACTTATCGTGTCACGAATTTTTGCTATCACCGCTAAGTACGATCACATTTTCCCTAGCCCTAAAAATATTATTTGCCATCCCTTGTGAAACAAACGTGATTTTCAACTCGGGTAAGATCCGTCGCCACAGTTGTGTGATTACGGAAAAAGGCCTTAAAGTTCTGAACTTCACAGGATAAGTTGCACGTTTGGGGAGCAAGCTGTTAGCCTCAGGAATGTTCAGTTTTGCTTGCCGGTTAGCAGCAAGATTGCTGAATAACACAGTGAGTCTATTTGTGCTTGTATTTCGCATTCCATTCATAAGGCTGAAGATGTCCATAACTACAGCAAAACATGTCCCTAACTGGTGTTTTTAATTCATGTAGAATTTAATCACTAAAAAATATATTTGTATTGAAAAGGTGGACACAATAATTTTCATCTTGAAAGTGTTTTACTTATTCCATTAAGTTAAACATTTATTTTGTGTGCGAGTGGTACAGTGAAGTGAAGCAAATGTTTGTCGTGTGATACGGTAGCCTATATCATCATCATCATCATCATCATCATCATCATCATCATCATCATCCTTCCAAGTATTGGGCCATATGTCTCATTACGGTCTTACATTTTTCTTTTTGCAAGACTTGAAAGCAATCAAATGTCCTTCCGACGGGTTGCTAGCCTCTATTAAGATTAGGAACATACAAACGTACCTATTGCATCACGAATTTTCGCTATTACCACTTAGTACGAGTACGGTCACATTTTTCCTAGCCCTGAAAATGTTATTTGTCAACCCTTGTGAAAGAAACGTGATTTACAACTCGGATAAGAGCCGTTGCCATAGTTGCGTGGTTACGGGAAAAGTGAGCCTATTTGTGTTTGTATTCCATTCAGAATTTAGAAATTTGTTTTGCATTGAGTGGTACAGTGAAGATTTTTCGCGTGATACTGTAGTCTATATCTGGATTAGGAACATAATCATGTGAGATTGACTAGCGTGGACTGGTGTATATTTGTCTTGTGATAGCCTAGGTATAGATACAGAAAGAATGAAATTCCTTTCTAATAAAGAAGCAAACCGCGAGAGAGCCAGAAAAATGGAGCTTGCATTCCACCTTACAAAAAACACATACAACAAGAAAGCGATCTCTATTAAGACAAAACTACGCCACTATCAGGCAGTAATTCAACCAGAGTGCTTATATGCTTCAGAATGCCTGGGATTAACAACCAGGAAAGACATTGAAGAAATCGAGAAGAAGGAAAGAAAGATTCTAAGAAAAATCCTCGGTCCAAAGAAATGTACGGACACATATCGATTACGCAGTAACAAAGAAATATATAAAACATGCAGTAGGATTTCAGATGTCATTCGAAAGCGAAGAGTTAAATTTTTTGGACATATTTCAAGAATGCCTGATAAGAGACTTGCCAAGAAAATCTTTAACCACTTCAATAAGCCCAATAGGAAAGGCAGCTCTTATGAAAAATGGTTTCTTAACATGAAGAAGGATTTGCAAGAAATGAACATCACACATCAAGACATCCACAATAGAACCACCTTCAGAAACAAGTTACACACATTTAAGGGTTTCCTGGAGCCAGAAGCAGCGACCAAGAAGAAACAACAATGGATGGCTGAAAGAAAAGAAGCAGCAAGCAGGAGGATGAAGGAGTACTGGCGCCAAAGAAAGTTTAAATCATGAGGAGTTATTTACGTGGTCCACAGCTGGCCAAAATCGATAGAAGAAGAAGAAGACAATATTAAAATCTTTCAGAAAGTGGACTGGCACCTGCATCTTTAAGTGCATAGAGGTCGCGAAAGTTGAACTTGCACCTTCTACAGGGTCTTTATTTATGCTTGGCAGGAACTTTATCGCTCGAACTTGGCCGCCGATGACCGCTACCGGCCGCTAGCGCGCGCGGTTTCCGGCACTTCTGCAGTTGCTGAGAGCTGAGCTTGAGATAGTAGGGTGTTCAATGAAGCTACTGCGTACTGTCTGTCGCATTGTATAGTCTTTTATTATGACTGTGTATAGTGCTGTAATGTATGTGAAATATTCGTTACGTGAACGTCTATATCTGCACAATACTTACATTAAGTGCAGAAAATCATGTGCTAGGACAAGACAAAAGTTTCGAGTGAAATTTCTAGGGAGACCCATTCCTGTCAATCAGACAATAAAACAACTGGCCAAGAGATTCAAACCTACAGGTTCAGTAAACAATAAAAATAGACATAAAGGTCGTTATCACCTTACTGAAGCGTGTTTGGTACGAGGATCACAAGTAAAAGTGTGTGGCCCCCTCGTAGCCCAGATTTATTGGCATGTGATTTTTATTTCTGGGGAATGTTAAAAAATGTACTTTATGGGAACAACCCTCACACACTAGATGAACTTAAAGACAATATAAGAGTTGCAATTGCATCCATCAATGCTGAAGAACTTGCTAGAGTAACCGAAAACTTCATTAGGAGATGGCGATTATTTGGCAGCGCATGGGGAACATTTTCAGCATAAACTGTAAAAATGGTGAGTAAAATGCATGATAAATGCATGATAATGCATGATAATGATTTTTGAGCATAAACTGTAAACATGGTGAGTAAATTGCACGATAATGATTTTGAGCACCGTATTCTGCCGTAGGCCTACATACGCACGTGCGGTAGCTGGCAACTGAACCGTCATTGGCAGCCAAGGTCGAGCAAGAAAGTCCCTGCCAAGCATAAATAAAGACCCTGTAGTTTCGACTCGGTTGAATCGACTTGGTCAAAGTTTTTCAAAATAGCGGCCAAAGTCATTCTGTCGCAGTCGCACATGGCCGAATATAACCTCCAATTCATTGTCTAAGAGTGTGACCAGAAAATAATGTCTTATAACCTACTGCTCTGAAATAAAAGACTTCTACTAACATTTGTTTTAGAAAGAGTGTGATCTGCAATAACACTTGGATATTTTTATTGGCCCCCATGCATACATTTTCATATTTGTTGTTTGGTGTTTTTCACACCATTCAGTGCACTTGTTATTCGATAAACCTTAGCAGAAAAGTTTTTCACATTTGTTCTCTCGCGTTTTTCACACCTTGTAGTACTTTCCTCTCATCTTGAGAAATGGTAGATATAGTTTTCACTGTACCCGCGGACACACAATGTAAAATGCGTTCATGTCGGAAAAAATCGTATCTAGTCTTTCCATATCCCTATTGGATAGTTTTTATTCGTATATTCAGTAGTATGTTTTCCTGCTTAACACGTTTATTTTTGTTGTCCCCTGCAGAAACGTCTTAACAAGGTTTTACTGTATAAAAAAATAATTTTCCCAGTAGTTGGCACCAGTGTGCTATACATCTCTTATTCTTAGATCCTCCTCTGGCTGTTCATTGATTTAATGGAAATTGCTCTTTGTGACAACTGTTTTAGGTTAAAGTGCATTTATTGGCATGTGTTGTACTTTTGAGAAATTTTGAGGTTACTTCTTTTGAGAAATTTTGAGGTTACTTTGTGAGATTTGTAATATCTGTCTTCAGTGGATATGATTCCTGCAAGCATAGTGTGTCCATAATTTATTCTGGTAATATTTCCCTCAAGTATGAACAATTCTTTTCACCAGCGCAAAGTTAACTTGAAACATAAAAATTGTCAAACACACACAAATACTCTCTCTATCTTTCCCCCATGCTCTCTGTTCTGCTAGTTCGTCATAAAAGAAACGCTCAAAAAATTCTTCTTCTTTGCTTTTTCTTCTTTGTACTGCATTGGTCTTCGCATGCTCAAAAATATCTGCAAAGTCAGAGTTACCGGTATCCTTGAAGTGTACATGCAAACCAGCATCGGCAGTAAATAAGAACCTTTAACATTATTCCAAACTCCGCCCCCTCTATATGAATGTTTATGTCATTGTCACTATCAACATCACTGTCTTCTGAATCTAACAACATATGCGCAAATATAGTTTTCAGCTAAATCCTTCAATTTGTTTTTGCCTCTAGAACCACTGTAAGTTGCCATGCTGGTAGCACTGCCCTCTAGATTCAACAACAGTATGCTGTAGGTGTAACAGGCGAAGATCTTGAAGGCAATTTCTGCATCCCCACTTGAATTCTGTCATTAGCAAGATATACAACCAACATTCTGTAGATGGCAGAAAGGTTTAGAAAAGGTTTTACGCTTATAAGCAGCTCGCACAATGTACAGTGCTAATTTAAAATGGTTCATGCAACAAGCAGACAGCATGCCACGACGGGTATAAGTGATTGACGCAGCTAAGTCGTTAACTATGGCAGGGAAAAGAAAAAATTCTTCTCAGAAGATGCAAATTAAATCCCAGTCTCACCGCTGTGGGCTTGGCTCACGAATTGGGTGACAGGAGAGTGAATCTGTAGCTGACTTATATTCATCACAGACTTCTAGCTGGAAGAAGGAAAGCTTGCAGACCTCCAAAGAAACACCTTCTAACAGGAATAATGCGCAGGAAACATCTCTTGTGGACACGTAGTCTACAGGATTGGACAATAGAACAATGGAAGGAAGATTTTTCTGTGATGAAAGTCACTGAAGTGCAGGGACGGAGAGTTCAATATGAATGCTGTGAGTAAAGAATGAGCACATTTGCAACATACCGTAAAACACCCCATGAAGGTCGAAGGCCTCGTAGTGCCAGTTGATGGCATGTTGAAAAGTGAATGTTCATCGAAATACTGTAAAGAAAAGTTCTTAGTGAGCTGTAGAAAAGATTTTCAGATGGTGACAGAACTTTGAATAATACTTGACTCCTTGCCATACTTTAAAGAAATTGAAGAAATTCTTCAATGAGGATACTTGTATGCTAGAGTGGTCTGAGAATTCCTCTGACTTTAGTCCCACAGAAAACATGTGAGTTATATGCAAAAGGAGATTCAGATATCTTGACCGTTCCAAAAAGTAAAAGTACGCATGATAGAGTCTGTGATTAAAGTGTCATATCTTGAAAATAGGTCCTCGAAGCTTGTGGAATCTATGCTAAATTGTGTAATGCAAAACTGAAAGGAGGGCATGCTTGCTGTTAAGACATAATGAAAAAATGGAAATGGCATATGGCTTTTAGTACCGGGAGTGTCAGAGGACAAGTTCGACTTGTCAGGTGCAGGTCTTTTCAATTGACGCCCGTAGGCGACCTGGGTGTTGGGATGAGGATGAAATGATGATAAAGACAACACATTTAACCAGCCCCCGTGCCAGCGAAATGAACCAATTTTATGGTTAAAATTCCCGACCCCGCTGGGAATCGAACCTGGGACCCCTGTGACCAAAGGCCAGTGTGCTAACCATTTAGCCATGGAGGCGGACATTAAGATATAATAAAAGTATGTAATAGATAAATAAGTGCAAAGGAATAACCGTAAAATGTGTACGTTATTGTCATGTTCTGATTAATTTGCACAGGGCTGTATGTAATCTGGGATAAAAATTGTTGCTTACCTCAATTTGTTAACTTTCTTTTCTGATAAGAAGCAAAGTTCGTTCACAATTCTTTCCAAGAATTAGTACTTCTGTAACATGCCTTTACAAATTCATGTTTTGAAAGCCATCTTCAGTGGAGCATCAAGTATTTCACATTAATCTGCAGAAATAATAATATTTATGATATAACTTCATCCTAAATACTGTTTCATAGTCTGCATTGCCTCCTCTGCGAACCATGTGACCTTGCCGTGGTGGGGAGGCTTGCGTGTCCCAATGATGCAGATAGCCGAGCCGCAGGTGCAACCATATCGGATGGGTATCTGTTGAGAGACCAGACTAACGAATGGTTCATCGAAAGGGGGGTAGCAGCCTTTCGGTAGTTGCAAGGGCGGCAGTCTAGATGATTGACTGATACGGCCTTGTAATAATACTCAACATGGCTTAACTGTGTTGATACTGCTACACGGCTGAAAGCAACGGGAAACTACAGCCGTAACTAACTCCCGAGGACATGCAGCTCTCTCTGTATGAATGATGTACTGATGATGGCTTCCTCCCGGGTAAAATATTCCGGAGGTAAACTAGTCCCCCATTCGGATCTCCGGGTGGGGACTACACGAGAGGGGGCGATCATCAGGAAGATGGATACTGACATTCTGCGAGTCGGAGCGTGGAATGTTAGAAGTTTGAATCATTGTGGTAGGTTAGAGAATCTGAAAAGGGAGATGGATAGGCTAAAGTTAGATGTAGTTGGCATAAGTGAAGTACGTTGACAGGAAGAACAAGATTTTTGGTCAGGCGACTACCGAATTATCAACACAAAATCAAACAGAGGAAATGCAGGAGTTGGTTTAATAATGAATAAGAAAATAGGACAGCGGGTAAGCTACTACGACCAGCATAGTGAAAGAATTATTGTCGTCAAGATAGACACCAAACCAATGCCCACCACAATAGTGCAGGTCTATATGCCTACTAGTTCAGCGGATGATGAAGAAATCGAAAGAATATATGAGGAGATAGAAGATTTAATACAATATGTAAAAGGTGACGAGAATCTAATTGTGATGGGAGACTGGAATGCAGTGGTAGGCCAAGGAAGAGAAGGTAGTACAGTAGGAGAATTTGGATTGGGACAAAGGAACGAAAGAGGAACTCGGCTGGTTGAATTCTGCACTGATCATAATTTAGTCCTTGCCAATACTTGGTTCAAACACCACAAACGACGGCTGTATACGTGGACGAGACCTGGAGACACTGGAAGGTATCAAATAGACTTCATTATGATTAGGCAGAGATTCAGAAACCAGGTGTTGGATTGCAAAACTTTCCCAGGAGCAGACGTGGACTCTGACCACAACTTGTTGGTCATGAAATGCCATCTGAAGTTGAAGAAATTGAAGAAAGGAAAGAATGCAAAAAGATGGGATCTAGACAAGTTGAAAGAAGAGAGTGTGAGGGATTGTTTCAAGGAACATGTTGCACAAGGACTAAATGAAAAGGCTGAAGGAAAGACTATAGAGGAAGAGTGGAGAGTCATGAAAAATGAAGTCAATAGGGCTGCTGAAGAAATGTTAGGAAGGAAGAAAAGATCAACTAAGAATCAGTGGATAACTCAGGAGATACTAGACCTGATTGATGAACGACGAAAATACGAGAATGCTAGAAATGAAGAGGGCAGAAAAGAATACAGGCGATTAAAGAATCAAGTGGATAGAAAGTGCAAGATAGCTAAGGAAGAATGGCTGAAGGAGAAGTGCAAGGATGTCGAAGGCTGTATGATCCTGGGAAAGGTAGATGCTGCATACAGGAAAATCAAGGAAACCTTTGGAGAAAGGAAATCTAGGTGTATGAATATTAAGAGCTCAGATGGAAAGCCACTTCTAGGGAAAGAAGACAAAGCAGAAAGATGGCAGGAGCATATCCAACAGTTGTATCAAGGTAAAGATGTAGATAATTTGGTTCTGGAACATGAAGAGGATGTTGATGCTGATGAAATGGGAGACCCAATTTTGAGGTCAGAGTTTGACAGAGTTGTGAGTGACCTAAATAGGAACAAGGCACCTGGAATTGATGACATTCCCTCTGAATTACTGACTGCCTTAGGAGAAACCAGCATGGCAAGGTTATTTCATTTAGTGTGCAAGATGTATGAGACAGGAGAAGTCCCATCCGATTTTCAGAAGAATGTTGTTATACCTATTCCCAAGAAAGCCGGTGCTGACAGGTGTGAAAACTACCGCACCATTAGTTTAGTATCTCATGCCTGCAAAATTTTAACACGTATTATTTACAGAAGAATGGAAAAACAAGTTGAAGCTGAGTTGGAAGAAGATCAATTTGGCTTCAGAAGAAATGTAGGAACACGTGAAGCAATCCTGACTTTACGTCTGATCTTAGAGGATCGAATCAAGAAGGACAAGCCCACGTACATGGCATTCGTAGATCTAGAAAAGGCATTCGATAATGTTGATTGGACCAAGCTATTTATGATTCTGAAGATGATGGGAATCAGATACCGAGAACGAAGAATTATCTACAATCTGTATAAAAATCACTCTGCAGTGATAAGAATCGAGGGCTTTGAAAAAGAAGCAGCAATCCAGAAAGGAGTGAGGCAAGGCTGCGGTTTGTCCCCTCTCCTTTTCAATGTTTACATAGAACAGGCAGTAAGGGAAATCAAAGAGAAATTTGGAAAGGGAATCACAGTCCAAGGAGAAGAAATCAAAACCTTGAGATTTGCCGATGATATTGTTATTTTATCTGAGACTGCAGAAGATCTCGAGAAGTTGCTGAATGGTATGGATGAAGTCTTGGGTAAGGAGTACAAGATGAAAATAAATAAGTCCAAAACAAAAGTAATGGAGTGCAGTCGAACGAAGGCAGGTGATGCGGGAAATATTAGATTAGGAAATGAAGTCTTAAAGGAAGTAGATGAATATTGTTACTTGGGTAGTAAAATAACTAACGATGGCAGAAGTAAGGAGGACATAAAATGCAGACTAGCACAAGCAAGGAAGAGCTTTCTTAAGAAAAGAAATTTGCTCACTTCAAACATTGATATCGGAATTAGAAAGATGTTTTTGAAGACGTTCGTGTGGAGCGTGGCATTGTATGGAAGTGAAACATGGACAATAACTGGCTCAGAAAGAAAGAGAATAGAAGCTTTTGAAATGTGGTGTTACAGAAGAATGCTGAAGGTGAGATGGATAGATCGAATCACGAATGAAGAGATACTGAATCGAATTGGTGAGAGGAGATCTATTTGGCTAAATTTGACGAGAAGAAGAGTTAGAATGATAGGACACATCTTAAGACACCCAGGACTTGTTCAGTTGGTTTTTGAAGGAAGTGTAGGGGGTAAGAACGGTAGGGGTAGGCCAAGGTATGAATATGACAAGCAGATTAGAGCAGACGTAGGATGCAGTAGTTACGTAGAAATGAAAAGGTTAGCACAGGATAGGGTGGCATGGAGGGCTGCATCAAACCAGTCTATGGACTGATGACTCAAACAACAACAACAAACAGTCTGCATTGTATCTGAAGACTAAAGAAGCAAAGTTAACAAGTAAATTCAGCTTTACAGAAAATAATATACATGATAGAGTAGTTTGTTTATAATCCATGCTAGCTATATGCAGAGCCTTACAGTGGTAAAAATATGATGTTACCAGCCAAAAGATTTTGTGTCAATTATTTTAAATCTCCCTTCCAACTTCTCTTTTATAACTGCTGGTCTTTCCACTATGAAATATATTGCTAACAAAGATATAAGAGTAAATACACTTTCTGACAAAAAGAATTTAAGCACTCAGAAGGAAGGATTCAATTATTATTATTATTATTATTATTATTATTATTATTATTATTATTATTATTATTATTATTATTATTATTATTATTATTATTATTATTATTATTATTATTATTATTATTATTATTATTATTATTATTATTATTATTATTATTATTATTATTATTATTATTATTATTATTATTATTATTATTATTATTATTATTATTATTATTATTATTATTATTATTATTATTATTATTATTATTATTATTATTATTATTATTATTATTATTATTATTATTATTATTATTATTATTATTATTATTATTATTATTATTATTATTATTATTATTATTATTATTATTATTATTATTATTATTATTATTATTATTATTATTATTATTATTATTATTATTATTATTATTATTATTATTATTATTATTATTATTATTATTATTATTATTATTATTATTATTATTATTATTATTATTATTATTATTATTATTATTATTATTATTATTATTATTATTATTATTATTATTATTATTATTATTATTATTATTATTATTATTATTATTATTATTATTATTATTATTATTATTATTATTATTATTATTATTATTATTATAATATGGCAATAGGTTACACACATATCTACAAATATGCAGGGTGTCAGAAACAATGTGAACCAGGTGTATGAGTGTTAAAGGATTGATCATATTGATAAATAATTTGAACAGTAATTCAATATCTCATATGCCATATTATCAGCTGTTTAAGTTAGCAAATTAGATTGCTTCACAGGTGAATTCAAATGGGTTTAGCACGGCACTGTTGGTAAATCTGCACGTAACTTAAAAGCGGATTCAGAGCCATGCTGAGAAATCAGATTCAAACACACCATTGGTGTCGCTGTTGTGTAGTTGCTTTGGCACAGTCCTGTCAGCTCGGAGGTTTGTGTTCCAACCCCTCCCCTGGAAAAGTTTTATTTTTCGACTGGGGCTCTCATAATACCATGCTCTCATGCCGGTCTTAAGCCACATAGAGATTTAGCAACAGTGTCGCATAAACCCCATTCGAATTCGCCCAGGAAGTGATCTGACTGGCTAAATACAGCAGCTGATAAAATGACAATGGCACGATAAATCAAATTATTTATCAGCACGACCTACCCTTTAACGCTGATATACCCGGTTCACGTTGTTTCTGACCATCCTGTATACATATGTACATAAACAAGGAACATGAATCTTATGAAATCATATCAATTTTGAATATAATTTGGTACTGTATATACATATAGGGCTGCCTGGCCGAGGCGGTAAAGGCGTGCTCGGTTCGTCCGGAAGGACGTGGGTTCGAATCCCTGTCAGGAAGTCGAAAAATTTAAGAAACGAGATTTCCACTTCCGGAGGTGCATATGACTCTGAGGTTCACTCAGCCTACACCAAAGTACCAGGTTAATTCCTGGGGGCAAAGGCGGTCAGGCATAGAGCTAACCACTCTACCCCATCACATGCCACGGTTAACAATGGTGGAAGCCTTTACCTTCCACCTTCATGGCCTGTACGGAGGTGTCTTTGTCTTGACTGTATATACATATGCCATCAATGCAAGGCCATACCTGTAGGGTAGGATACAGGCGGGGGTTGGGGAGGGGGAGGGGGTGTTTCGAACGCCCTCCAAAATAAAAGTGAACTTGATAAATTTAAACAGTATATACGAGTTTTGAAATAGCCTACAATAAATCAGAAATATTGTAAAAACAATCATTTGCAAAATAAACATTTGAATTTAATGTATAAAATCTGTGCCATCTTTAAATGTTTCTTGTGAATATAGTTAGCAAATATACAGAAAACATAAATGGAAATTTTAATTTTGTTAAGATGCTGTATATGGATTATTTTGTCTTTTATGGTTTTAATACATTTTTCTCCATAAAATTCCATTTCAATAAACATTTAGAAATATTTTCATGTTATCAAGCCATTACAAGATTTTTTAAAGTGAATCAAACCTCAAAATATTGTTAATACTTACAGTACCTCCATTGTACCTCCACTTTTAAACAACTGACCAAAATCTTTGTGTCGCACTGAACGCACATGTTAAAGCATCTTCTGTCCACCAGACCACTATGAATTTACTTTTCTATTTCACCCATTGAGTTGTAAAAGGCACTGCTTTAAAACTACTTCACACTTTTCTTCCCAATAAAATCTATTTGAAAGTAAAAAAAAGTTACTATAGTTTTTGTTTTCAAAAGGGGCCCCCAGTCCTAACCCCTCCAAAAAAAATCCTGGGTATGACCTTGCATCAGTAAATGTGAAAATGATCAAGTGTTGCTTTCCACCTTGCATGAAATTGTATAACATACGGTTAATTGATGTTTATTACAGTACCTGTATATGATGTCTGATTTGTCGTATGTTGTCTGTTCTCTGTCCATGTTTCTTCATTTTGATACATTGCGTTCAATGGTGGCGTGTCGTCCTGTCCGTCTGCTGTTACTGCCATTGCTGTGTCTTTGTGTGGTATCTTCTAGATCCATCAGGTAATTCTATCGAGTCAAATGCCTCATCTTCCTCAGTGTATGGGTTTGCCTGGGCAACATTGTGCTTTACTGTCTGGTTATCCTTATCTCATTGCTGCCACTAAGATAGCTGGTATAATTAGGCTCTCAATTTAGCTTCCCTTCCCAAACCTCTTCCCACTTCCTAAATAATGCAGTTTAGTTTCTGTGTGAATCGAGTGTGAATCAAGAATATATGGATCTTCATTTCATGTGTTATTTCTGTGTTACCTAATTGAAAGTTCAGTGAAGTTGAGGTCCTCCTTTCAGTGAAAAGAGGCAAAGCTTAAGTTTCAGGCATGAAGAATACAACTGAACTTTAGGTGCTTTTTTGCCAGATGTTCTCACAAAAGGAATACCTACTGTGTGTTTAGTATCTTTTCCTCTATAGAGGTACAAACCAAAAATTGGCATATTAGAACTATTTTAAAAGGATACATAGATTTTTACATATCGTTGCAAAAGAGAATGTTTAAATTCATGTTTTAGGCAGACTTCCTAAGTATAAACGGCAAATTTGGTCATGAGGAAATGATCTTAAAGAAGAGGAAAGCTGCAGTTGTTTCAGGGATTCAACCTAAAATTATGAGTATAAATTGCAATGGAAAGCAGGATATTATTGGCAAAATACCAGCTTTGCAAGGAGGACTACATAAAATCTAAAATGACAAATTGGCATTGAAAATTTTTGTATTTGTTTTTAGAGGGATTTTCTCACTTTATCAAAATAAATTTTCTCATAACTTAGTACAATATTTCTGGAGTAATGTGCTTCTCTTGAAGTGGTAATCAGGCCTTTTTGTTCAGATGTTTTAATCAGTTAATTTTTAATATTTTAAGTGAAGAAAACCTGAAAAAAAATGACTTTTGATTACAATGTAATATTTGGTATGTTTCACTTCAGCCAAATAGCATTTCTTTTATTTGCAGTTTCATTTCTCATTACTTTGGTGGTTGATCTTCCTCTCTTTGGTATCTGGGTTTTAGGCTGGCCTATCACTTCACATTGAGTAATTAATGCATGTTTTTCTCTAAGCTTGTATGGACAACAATTTTAGTTTGTTGTGGCATTCAGTAAATCCTTCCCTTCCTTCGTTTAATGGGGACCAACACAGAAATATATAGTTTAAAATAACTTTACAGACTGCAGCTTGGAAATCTAAAACGACAGAGTAAATGCTTCTCAACCTCTTACATTCAACTTCCTTTGTGGCTCAATACAAAGGGTTCAGTAATATAGATGGAATGAAGATCCAAATCAGATAACTGGAAGAAAGTTGTAAAGTTCTTATTTTCTTTCTAGAAAGGTGCTTAAAATAAGGATAAAATATCACAGTTATTCACTCAGTATCTACAATTCTGATTTTATCAAGCTATGCAAAAACTAAAACTTACTAGTGTCATTATCGTTGGTATGCTATTCAAATAAACATGCACTGTTATTTATTGTATTACATAAATATATGACTTTCCAGGAAAAACAAATAACATAACTGTATGAGTTTTAGTTAAACGTAGGGTTTTAATGAAATGGTAGTATATTGAAATTAATTATTTCTCTTTCATTTTAAGAGAGATAATTTGCTGAACTTTTGCCTGCTTGCTTCCTAGTTGTAACACTAAAATGATACTCACAAAAGTTTTGCTGCTTTTTCCTTCTGATGGAATTAATAATGACAGTATTTTATTTCATGTACTCCTTATCATTTTATTTGATAATGACTGTTGAGTTTTAAAGACGTGAGGCACAAAAAAAATTTCCCGCTTGGAAATCAAACATTGCCTCTATTGTAAAAGTAATATAGTAGTGCACAAATGCCTGATAAACTGGATAAATGAATATCCCTCTACTTCCATGTATGTCGCACAGTTCATGAACCGATATGATTAGTTTCCTTCCTCCATTTGCTTTACTAGCATGGACATTAAGCATTGACAATCTACTTTGCAAAATTAGTGAAAATTTAAGCCTGACAAGAAATAAGCCAACAAGAGACAATGACAATAAATAATTTAATAGATGTTCTCACTTCTGATATGTTGATTATCACTTCCTCAGTAACTGTAATAGGAAAATATTGTGATAAGGACAACTCTGATACATACTAATATTTTCTGGGCACGTTCTCACCAATGTAGAAACCTAGAATTTGTCTGCTGTACTAAAAGACAGGGAATGATGACAAGGTGTTGTCGAGATCATTGTTGTGTTATCACATGCTTTTACTGTTAGAATCATTCCTAACAAGTCAGGCAATTGCAAAATTGCAAATTATACCCAGTTTCATGCAAAAGCTGTAATATTTAATCGAGGGGCATGTCATTTTCTCTAATGGTAAACATTTTGCTGACTGCAGTAATTTAACTGATAGTTATACTGTTAATTCATATTCAGTGGTGTAGTTCAGCCTAGCTGGTTTGATGTTACTATATTTTATTGATATGCCTATATCTATAAATTTTACCGTTTATATTTAAAAATATACCATTACTGTAATCATATTCAGTAATAATTGAAAAGGATGCTCAACTCTGAGTGACTGCTAAGTACTATCTCAGAAAACAAGTTTCCTCCAGCAAATCCAGTCATCAGACCAGGTTTTTGACTTCATCCAGTTCACACCCATATGTTTTCAAAAGATTTCACTAATTCCACTTACTTGTAACATTACAAATTACGGCAGTCCACGGGCTGAACTAATACCAGATCTTTTGGCAAATGTTTGTTTTCCTGGTACATATTCTACTCTCCTTCATTTGTAGGTAAAGAGTTCCAAAATGAGAAAAAAGAAAACATGAATACTTTAAAAAATTAATTTTGTCCATGCTAAAACATACCTCGCAAGTTTTAATCTTTATTCAGCAATGATTTTGTGCAGGCTATGCAGAGCACTCCTTTTCAGTTTTTCACAATTCTTAATGTAGTGATGATAACTTATGTTCAGAATTAGTCTCAAATGCCATTGATGATAAACACAGATCTTCCTTGCTGATTTTACTGTCATTTTCCAAGTCTCACATGCATATATTGGTATGATGATGTCTTGCAGTACACGCTGTTGCACTGCAATTCGGGTAGATACATTTCCACTCTTTATATGCATCATATTTGTTTTGATTATTTAAGAATATGGACAACATGAACTATTATTACTAAATAGACTGATATTTGTTTTTGTTCAGTAGTATGCCAGTGCTCTTATAACGAAGGCCAGTTATGTGAAGAATGCTTATATACTTTTTAAAGTTTCTGTGTTATGTTATGTTTTTTTCTTGAAAGTCATATATATACAGAATACCAGTGAATGGTGTCACGCCTTAAATGTCTTAAAAGCTTGCCAATACTCAAACGAAATAAAAGTGTGTGATGTCCTCTTTTTTACAGTAGAATTTATCAATGTCCTACAACTTTCTCCAGTTAAAATTGTATGCATTAGTTGAAATGGGTGAGTCTCTAAATGAAAAGAAAGGTGTTATTGGGTGGAAAATGTTATTTTTTCCTGATTAAAGTAAATATATATTAAGATATTTTACCTGTGAAATAATAAAAATTAAGATAGAGTAAAGTGTTAACATTTGTGTGTATGAAGAAATCTTTATGGTGAAGAGAAAGGAAAGCATATTTGATGTAGGCTGAACAATATTATATGGTAAGCGTTAACCATGAGAAGATATTAGTATGTGTTATGCATTTGGAAAAGAAAAATGTTAACATATTTTAAAGGATACGAGAAATTGACTCGAAGACAGAATAAACTCATTCTAGTTTAATCTAATCGTGTGTAGCGTGTGTTGTGTGATTCGGTACGACCAAGCGACCAAACAATATAAATAAGATATTGGATGTTCATCCCTGTGTTTTCTAAGTGTCATTAAAGAGCTCGCAGGACAGGAGTGAATGAAATAATGAGACAGTTTTAAATAAAACAAATAGAACAAGGATACTAAATATATTGTGACTTCCATTAGAATAAACGTGAATAATAAATGAAGAACTATGGGGGAAATGTTGTTTGTGCCCTGAATAGAAGGCAAGAGAATGAAAGAAGACAGAGACCAACACTTTCAAGAAACGGGGAACAAGTGTGTTAAATAAAATGTACATTGGCCAAACTTTGTTTAAAGCACAAGGTAGCAGCTCTAACTCTTATCATTTTATACAATTGTGTACTCAGATGTATTTTGCAACAGAACATTTTGATTTTCCGTTATCTTAAGAGAATGGCCATTGTATGGTATACTGGAAAATTGAAATGAAAATTCCATATTTTTTCTTACCAAGTATAATTTCCAACCAGTAGTTTATTTAAAGGCAGTTTCTTTACTCATTA
Organism: Anabrus simplex; assembly: GCF_040414725.1. Lineage (NCBI taxonomy): Eukaryota > Metazoa > Arthropoda > Insecta > Orthoptera > Tettigoniidae > Anabrus > Anabrus simplex. Next base: position 45,355,728 of record NC_090275.1, read on the forward strand.
ATTCCTAGAAGTTCTTCATTTTTAACACAGTTGAAAATTTCTAACATATTCTTTCAAAATTTAAGAAGGCCTCTTTTCAAGATCCGTTTCATCACATCACTGCTCGTGCAGTAAAAGGTGTAATATATATTATACAGAACAGAGTGATATCATGAATGTGGCATCTTCTTTTTCTCTGACATTTTTTTCATTATCCAATTTAAGAGGAATTTAAAATAAAAGACCTCCAGGCTGATAAATCAGTATTTCATTTCCTCTTATTATTTCTTGGTAAGAAGCAAAATACAGTAGTTTCCAGTTAAGTATTGGATATTTCTTTTGTTTGGAAAATTAAATCTGTCCTCTTTTTTGTTGTTCATAATAAGTAACATGTGGGATTTCTGAAATTATTTTATTAGAAATGTATTTTCAAGTTCAGCTTCAAGCAGATATTTGAATATATTAGAGCAGTCTCAAAATGTATGCCTTTGTGGCACTTTGAATGTGTCATCTTCGAATTGAGCTGCTACTTTGTACATATTAGCGGTTAGAAGTGGGTTGCGTCCTAGCTTGGCCTAAGGCAGACGTGAGTGTTTACTTCAAGACTGATTCAGAGGCTGTATCCGTTAGTGCATGGTGTTTGTTCTGTAATTCTCTTTTAGAGCCCAAAAAAAAACACTAGGGTCTCCTTCAATTACTATAGCTGTAACGCATCTATTAGAAATTTGTCATGTTTTAATGACCAGATCCTTCTAATAAAAAACTAAATATTTCAGATTAATTGTAGGTATTATATACAATTTCAAAATTATTTTTAAAAAATTCAGTATATATACTGTTCACTGCCTATTCAAAAATTATATAATTCACACAGCTTACATGTGTCCTCCATGGAATAATTCATCAAAAATTAAAATTATGTAATTAATGAATTAGGTATACCCAAAATTTCCTTGTGGGATTTTTGGTTGTTAGACTATGTACCAAAATATTATCAAAGTGGTTCTCAAATATTTTCCCATAAAAGTATTTTTGGAATTCAAATAATAGCTGTGCAGAAATTCTCTTTAAAATCCCTGGTACATATTCTACTGGGACTTCTTTATAAGTAAAGAGTTTCTAAATTAGGAAAAGGAAAACATGAATAATTTTAATGATAACTGAATTTCATAATCCTCAAATATGAAACAAATTGCCTTCAGCAGACTTTTCTGCTTACTGTTATCAGACTTTTCATTAAGGAAAAGCATTTTATACATGACTATTCCAATAGATGCATTAAATGCACATGGAGTACTTACCAGCTTGTCCAGAACCGTAGTAATGTGTTATAATGTCCTGTTATCAAAAAATGTAATCAGTTTAGAAAAGATTTGTAATATTTGTTTTTGGACATTATTTGGATAGCAGCAACACTTATATACCTACATCACATAATTCCCTCTCACAATAGCTTGATTATTAATATTCACCTTTGTGTATATTTCTTTTCCATGCACTATCAAGCAGTACTGAAGATGTCTCCTTTTAAGCGCCTAAATTGCAAGCCAAAGTTTTCTAATTTTCCACGCTTAACAGAGACTGCAAACAAATTTAATTAAAACTCTTTTAAAAGCGTAAATGAAGATAAATGTGAATCTATTTTGTTGTTGTCTGTTATTTTTTAGTTCATAATTTTTCTGTGTGCATGTACTTTGGTGAAAGAATGTGTCTGCTCATTGATTTGTCATTATTTTAGTCTGGAACATGATGCTGTATCTCCAGATGTCACTGTCCACATATGTTGAGTTTGTAAACAGTGTCCCATTTCTGCATTTACAAACATTGAATGATAACTGACTTAAAATAATATTTTTTTACTCATACTGTTTGTACATTGAACTTGTTTCAAAGAAAAGGAATCTGTTTTATTTTATTCCTAGCTAAATAGCCTTAAGGCTGTTATTTTTGAAAAAATGAAATCAGTAACAAAGATTTTTTTTTCTTTTCTTAATTTCCAGTTCATGTACAATTTTGTATTAGCATTGGTTCTAAACAATGCAAAACTGAGCCCGTTTAGTTGTTGGTTGCTAATAAAATACTAATCAAATTATTTCATTTAATGATTTTTCAAAACAAATTTTTAAAGTGATAAAAGTTTAGTTTTATTTTGAAAGTATGTATCTAAATAATGCTAAATCAGTTGATTGAATAATACTAAATGAGGAAAGGGACCAGTGAAGCCTCCTAATCAAACGATTTAAATATACATGAATGGATAATGTATTATCCTCTGTAAAAACAAAATAGATACTGAACATCTGTGGACAGCTTGATGGCAAAGTTGCTTTGATATTTTGATTAAGCTCTTGTGAAAGCTCTTGTGACTACAGACTTAGTTTCTTTTAGTTAATAATGCTGAATATACTTGTACAGTATTTATCATGTTATTTCCTAAGTACCTAGTTGTGGGTGGTGGGAAACAGAAATAAGTCATTTTCACTGCCAAAATAATACAATGAAAAACCACATGTTGTTATAAAGGCAGGTTATATTTTATATTATTGTTATATAGGATCATAATTTTATTATGTTCTCTATCCATTGTCTGAGAGTCCAAATTCTATAAATGAGAAATAGGATCTTCTGTGATTTCATAAAGAAATCAGTAGAACGAAGGAACAAAACAATCTTTAGCATGGCCTTTCTTAGTGTCATTATGAAACATGTATATCAAATATTTGCACCCATTTCTGTAAAGGGATTTCAACTCGGTTGATTTAACTGGCATATGCACAAGGTAAGAGAGAAGTCTGTCTTCATTTTTATGAAGGTGCCTTTATTTTAGTGGAAATTTTTTTCATTTACGTTTAATTTCCTTTTTCTGATCACATATGTATTTGAACTTGACATTTATACAACTTAATGGTAGAAGTTGTCAACTCTGTCCTAAAATTTGGTACCAAAATGCTGCTTAGACCATTATACCAAACTTATTCAGAGAAAGTTATTTTTATCAGAAAATGTCATAGAAAACTAAAAGTTGTGCATAATAGGGTTCAACTGCATTTTTGCTCAAATTAAGTAAACTTCTTTAAAATTTCTCATGCCTTGAAGAAATATCTCGAGTAAATTCACAACTACAGTATGCTTGTTTCTTAATGCCACAAAATGTATATTTTATAATAAAAGAAAAATTTTTAACATTATTTGCTATAGATAATACAGAGTTTTGTATTGATACAGTGATCAGAGTTAAAAGAAATTATATTTAACAAAATTTATGTAATGCTGTTAACATGTTTTTCATTCTTTCTCTCAGTGTTGCCCAAATATTTTGTTTGTAAAAGAGCATTCTTAACACTCTTACTAAGAAGACTAGGAAGATTCGGGCAGCATTTGAAATAGAAAACAAATTTAGCAAAAAGTTAAACCTATGAATGATGACATTTTCACATTTATTCAGTTTCAAATAATTCTTGAATTGTTTATTATTAAAGACATATTAGATGATTTTTGTTTAATGTTCAGATACTGGATAGAGTTCATTAAGTCTTACTAATTTCCAATGAATTTTTTTTGTATATCTTCTTTTTTGGAGCTGTGAGGAGATTGTCCATCTTCAACAGATGATGGCAAGTTCAAAATCCTTACATAAATCTGTATAATATTTCCCTCCTGAAAGCTAAAGAATCAGATAGCACTAGCTATTGAATGATATTTAGTAAATTGAAAATAACATGCATTTACAAGTTACAGTAGGTATGAAAAATGAATTTCAGTTTTATTTGTCACTTTCTGCTATTGTTCATTAATTATTACTGGATTATATAAAACTCTAAAAATTCCAATATGAAATGTATTAACTGATACCTATGATAATCTATAATAGATTAAAAATTAAGTGACGTGATCATAAAATGAACGATCTTCTTAAAAGATGAAGAAAGTTCTGCATATTTGTGTTTACCGAAGTAGTCTTGTATTTCAATTTACAGATGAATTATAGTCTTAAGAGAGACGTATTTCCAGATCTTCAGTTAATAAGCAATATTTTAAGATCTTATGTTTAGATTTTTAAATCTTTGTTTCCATTATTTGAAATAAATGATAAATTTTTATGATGCTTAAGAAGGAACACTCTTAATTAATTATTTTATTGTTTAATTTCACATCAGTATTCTAAAAATTTAAGTTACTTGGGACAGAGTAGTTGTACTCTGTATAGTTGGGTGTATGGTTTCCTCTATCCTGCCACTGGTATGCTTTGCTGTCAAAATATTGGCTTATCTTGGTGCTCAGTGATAGTTGTAGTTAGGGAATGGTGGTTGCTTTCTGGATCAGAAGCTTCGTGGTTACAGTTATCCACTGCAAAATACCTTAAATATATGAAGTGACAATTAAAATTATTATTTCTAAAATTTATATTCTATGAATTGCCATCAGATTATTTTTTAAAAAAATCTTAGTTCTTCAATGGTATATGAATGCTTGCATCTTATAAGTTGATTCAGATGATATGAGCTTGAGGAATAAACTGTTCCTTGATATTTTGAGCCATGAAAGTCTAAATTGTTGCAATATTATTAGCTTCAGCATTTTCTTCAGTGTATGATATTCGTTTATGACTTATAAAGCAATTTCCTCTGAGAACATTTTTAAGGGACAAAGAAATTTCAATATTCTTTTTTTTTTCTTTTGGAAAATAATTTGAAACTTTTTTTGAGTGCCTGAAATAACTGCACTGTTGAGAGATGAGTTTCAATATTCACAGTATCTCAACAGTGAGTAGAGATATTCCATATCATGTAACACATATCACATTTAACATTCACGTGTTAGGATGGAAATGGCAACTTCAATTGAAAGGTGGAAGAAAAAAGCGAAGAATTTGTGCTATGAATACTCTCTGAATTTTCACAGATAAACAGGGAGGGATAGGTACAGGTGCATTTTCATGCCACTTACCTTTAAGTTTATTCATTTCTGATAAGGTGTAATTATAATTCATGTTAGTGACACAAGCCAATTGAAGCCAATTTTTGAGGATAATATTCTCAGCCATTTACATCCTATCAGTGGCATGGCGTGGGAATTTCTTAGGTGTTGCTGGTTTAAAACTGATACAGTCGAGGAGAGGATGAAGTTCTTTCGAGCATTCTACTAATGTTTTACAGGGGGAAAATCTTTTTTTCTAAATACAATATCCAGCATATAGAATTATACAAAGAATAATAGATAATAAATGTGGGGAAAAAGTTACCTGAAATTACTGAATTTTAAGTCTTGATAATATTTCATTACCACACAGCCATGGTGATTCTGTACCCATGATACATTAAAATGTCTTTTGAAATCTCTATGTGATTTAGTGTTAAAATCTTTTAATTCAAGAATTGATCTTCTATTGGAAATAATATTACTTTTCTCACTAAATGTACATGATTGTAAAGAACGGTTTAAAAGGCTCTATAACACAGTCACAATCATAGGAGAATACTTCTCCAATAAATTTAAAAGCCAGGTTTGGGAAGCATAGGGGAAGGAAGAGAAACACCCTATGCCTTTGTGTCTAACCAACAAATGAAATGACACCAAGCACGACATACTCTCACTAAGGCACTGAAGTTCACTGACACCAGCCTGGGCAAGGGCGCCCATACCTGGCAGGCAAGCTGGAGCCGCGGCTCTCAGGGAAAGGCAAAACTCTAGTCTAGTCAGGTGTTTTCCTTTCAAGAAAATGATGTAAAAGTCAGTATTACGTAGAAGCGGTAATACTGTTTCCCAACAGGCAGGGAACACTGTGGGTTATTCTACCACAGAATACAAGTCGCCATTTATCTTCCAAAATATTTAAAATACTACGTACATCCAGGTCTGCCCCCCACCCCGCCTACAGACTGTCATATGGATGCTGATGAGCCTGGGCAAGTTAGCCACTGAAGTGCCAAGCAACATGTGACTTAAATCGGAAACATTGAGGACGTTTTGTGTACGTACCATGTACCGGTATCAGTTCAAATCTTTGGCAGTCATATCTTTTCTAATGTTATGGGAACCTGATAGATTTAGATTTTTAAAAATACAAATGATATAATAAGGAATATACCTAATTTCTCTTTTTCTGTTTGCTACCAGCAGGAGCACTAGCAACATAGTCGCCATGCCCCTGATCCTTGTACAATCCTGGCAAATCCTTTTAGGGAACCATAATTTTTACAGTAATATTATTGACATTCAGAGGATCTGTTGACTGCTTATCAAGTTTTGAACCCAATATATTTCCTTCAGAAGGACAAAACAAAGCTAAGAGAAATTTCAGGACAAGAAAATTCTGCACTGAAAAATTAAATTCTATACTCTGTTCCTGAGAGATATCAAATAGAGGTTCATAGTGTAAGAAGAACCAAGGAAGTTTAATATTAACTTTTGTGTGTTCTGCTTATAATACATTAAAATTCATTTTAGCCCATTTCATTAAAACAAACAAACAAACAATTAGTTCTTGATTCCACCAGAGTCTTAAGATCACAAAATCTTGTGTTACCCCTGAAAATCTCATTCTTTGGCTAATAATGTGGTATAAGGAGATATTCTCAATTAAACTAAGTCAGTTCAATTTTCAGTTGAGAAAGGAAAATTAATAGGTGGAACAAATTTAATCCTTAAAATGGAGACGTGGGTACTTTATGAGAAAACATTGTTGATTAAACAAAGGCAATTTTTAGAAGGAACTCTTTTTAGAAGAAACTGCTGCTTTAAATGTTTTACAGTAATATTTTGTAAATTAGGAAAATTTGATTTTAAAAAACATGCACACATTTTGATTGTATCAGATGCCATCCCTCATACAAATGTGCATTTCATTTTCAGTACAAGATTTTATGAGTGAATATAAAATTAATAGTCTATAGATCTTGAACAACTCTTCTTTTTCCTGGAACTTACAAATGACAGGTTTCTTATTTCTCAGGATAAACAAATTGATTTGTTTGGTGTTGATTTGATGGCTTACTTTCTTCATCTTGTTCACCAAAATTTACAATTGAGTCGGAATTAGGACAGACAGCACCATCTTGCATAAAGGAAATGCCACTACTGATTCATAGGAAGTCTACTTTCAAGTAAAAGTCCAGCACAAACTTAATACAGTAAATATTATCTTTGTGATTAGGCTTATAAAAATTAAATGAATTATGCTACATGGTTTAGGTTTAGAACTCAGAGTTCTTTGTCAGTAATCCTTTCAAGAAGATTGAGCATAAAGTTAAGCTCCACTTCCATATGGCACTGAAAATAATATCTGTATTTAATGCTCCTAAGTTTTATATCATGGTTCAATTCAAAAGGATAGTGAGGTGTTTGTAATTGCTACTGAATCCACACTGGTTTGAGGGGCATATGATAAAAATTCCCATAATTCCATCCATCCTATTTTCTGTTAGCCCTATATTATTTCTCTTTTATTCTGTGTGATATTTATTTCCCTCTAAGCACCAAACTGCACTTTTTGTGTACAGCGTTTATCTGAATCATCGTCTGGACTCTGAAGAAAAGGTAATCCGTTTTTATTGATGTGAAAATGATTTTTACATTTGAATAGTTGTCTTTGCATATGTTTCTAATGTTTCATCTTTTTTTTTTTTACCACAGAATAATCACTTTGGAAAATAAATATTTTAATCTGTTTGTTTTTGATTCAGTATAGACAACATGAAAAAAGGCTTATAAATTTGTATCTTCTCATCCTGAATTTTGAATCAAAGCTAAATGGTGAGTAGAACATTTAATTTCAGTATGAACTGAAAATTGTTTGCTTCATAATTTCTAGCTAATTTGCACAAGTATGATAGAATTTTATTCTTCAGTAGATATAATTGTAGTTGTTGACTTTACATGTAGAAGCTGTTTTCTTTCATTCTTCAGTTGTTCTTCCTGCCTAAACCTTTTGTTTCTACTTTTTCTATCTCCTTCCACTGTAGTTTGATTGAAAAATATTCTATTAATTTGAAATCATGTGCAGCTTGATCAATTCTTTTGTAAGGAACACCCTTCAAACCAGACAAATAACTGAGTGAAGTAACCCTCACTGCTTTTAGATAAGAAAATGAAATCTGTTGGTTAAGAATAACTCCATAGAAAACTACTTTGGTTAGTTCACAGTAAGGTTTTTTTTTTAAATAAGTACTCCATTCTTCATATGGAATGGAAGGTTGACTCAGCTATGCTAAACTCATTAAAAACTGTAGAAAGTTAACAGGAAATTGTTAAGTGTTGGTGGGATTAGTAACATTTGAGATTAATTATGAATAGGGAGTTTATTTTGGTGCTTGCTATAAGATTAAACGAATGATTGGGAATAGCAGATGTGCTGATGGCAGTAGAATATCTTGACACTAGTCTATGATCATTGAAGACTACCTCTGGTCTTCTGTTCTTATCCTCACCCCCATTCTCTACCAATCAACTAGTCTATTTTAAAAGTGATTTAGTTGGCCCGGAATGCCATTCTGTAAAGTATTTCTTTCCTTAGAATATTATTATCAGATGTTTTGCAGGTCAGTAAAATTGTTTAGAATGCAAGCATTGTGGCAAAACATTAACTGTCACTGGAACACTCTAGTGGACTAATAACTAACTCTTGCCCATAGTTGAGTTGCCAGTATAATGCAGTGTGTTTACGTATGTTTAACCCACAGTCATATGAAGTTATGGCTGCAAAAGTTGAGATGTTCACCTGATGATACGGTATGTCCGAAACATGAGGACGCTGATTTTGACATGAAATGATTTGAAGATTGTTGAATTAACCAAGTGAGTTCCTGAAAATATTTTTTTCCAACTAAATCACTGTACTCAACTTGGAACCTTTCTTCTCCAAGCAGTTCTTCTTCTTCTACTTTCTGTTGAAAAAGAATCACTGAAACAAGCTGTGATTTTCTTCTTCTGTGTTTATGTCCATTTCATGAGATGCATTTGCTTGTTTAAAAAAAAAAAAAAAACCATGCTGGTTATCATCTGAAGCAGTAGGTGTTTGCTACAGCTTTCTTATCTGGTATGCTGTTGACTTCCAATAATTATTTTGGCTCTCATGTTCAATCTCAGTTAACTTTCCCTTGTAATTGTAATTGACAATATGCTACAGAAAAGATAGCTACATGTGTGTGTGTTTAGTCATCAGCCCGAAGGCTGGTTGGATCCTCAACAGTTCCACCATGAGCTGTCATAGATGGCCTAGGCATCACTGAAGAGGCGTACTAGGGAAATGAAGAGTGAGGTAGTTTCCCATTGCTTTCCTGTTAAATATTTTCCTCATAAGAACTATCAAATTATATGCACTTTGAAGTTATGCTGTGAACTGAAAATAGCTGAAGCAATCCATTTAACGAAGCTCATAAAAAGGAAATGTATCTCACTTACCATAGATTCAGTAAAATTTAACCAGTCTTTATTATTGAAATCTGCATATTATTTATGCTAGCAGTACAATCATGAAGAAACTATATCATTTATTACATATTTATGCCACTGATTTGGCAATTTTTTTTACCAGCAATGATTAATGAACAAAATTAAGTCAAATATCACAAGATCTAATATGTTGATGTGACATGTCAAAAGGCATAATTATGTTTGTTTCCAGAAGGTTTGGTTAGTTATTTTTTCATATCATTATGAGCTTGATTATTATAGAAAACATAGGCCTAGTACTTTTTTCATTGTTCTCAAATTGTGGGTTTTAGAATAGGCTTATTTCTGTGAAATGCCTTCCTACAATTTTCCTATGTTCTAAGTATAAATCCAAGACTGTTTCAGTATCTTCCTGAATTGTCCCTTTTCACATCCTGCAGTGGATATTTTTAACTTTCATCATTCATTTTGACATGTACAGATGATGCATGTAGGTCAGAAAGAGCAGATGTACCCATGGTGGATGATAAATACAGACATAGAAATATATCAGAAACCATGAGAAGGAATGTATCAGTCTATGGAGATCAAATTGAAGTAGTGGTCAGACTTCCATTTAAAATTTATGAAACTTATTCTAGAAGGAGAATATTGTGATCTTTGTAAGATAAGGTTACTGAATATATACAAAGCCTGTTCAAAAAATCTTTATAGGGGCCTTATTTATAATCTAGTTAGCTTTGAAGTTCCCCGGTAGGCAATTTGAGGGATCATGCACAGTTTAGCTTGATCTCTTCAGTTGACTGAAGTCATCGTCATCCTCTCAGGGTGAATTTCAGTTTGAGGAATAGAAAGAAAAAAAAAAGTGCTATATTAGGTGAGTAAGGTGAACGAGGAAGCATAGTTGTCTTTGTGTTCGTCAAAAATTCACAAATCACTGGTGACATGCAAGCTGGTGCATTGTCATGGGGGAGGCAAGTCTGGCCTTTTTCTCCTGAAACTTTCTCTCAAACATCTCAAAACTTTGAGATAATACCAGCTGTTCACCATTTGACCCTCAAGTAGGAATTCATGGTGTTCAACACTGTTGATGTCAAAAAAGAATGTCTACAACACTTGCATTCAACCCCTTTAGTCTCATCGCATCACCATAGAGTTTCTTCACCATCAGGTACGTCTCCATACATGTATTCCTTAGTTTGAAGCAGAAACAAATGTTGATACGTTCAGTCAACCTTATAATATTCAGACATCTCTACAATCTCAACACATACTCAACACACTCAAAATTTAACAGCTGCTGAGTAGTAACTAATTGTTTCAGAAATGCTCTGCAGATGGCTAACTACTTAGGAGGGATACCACTTACTGAAAACCACAAGACCGTATTTACGCAGTATTTTTGAAGTTATTTTTTGAAAAGGCCTCATATACCTAGAACTTTCTGCTTACCTCCAAATCTTGAAAAGTCATAAGATATATCATTTATCTCCAATCAAAGAAGAATTTTGGAAACTTTGTCAGCATAAGCCAGAGAATCACATTCCAAATTGCAATGCATAGCTCTCTCTCAAAGGGCAGAAAAGGGTTCACGTATTCAATACCATAAGCTTGTATATTGTCTTATAAAACTGGGACTAGTTTTGACCCCATATATATTGGGTCATTTTCAGCCACGCTACAATTGGAAGACATGAAAATAAATGAAAACCTACAACCTGTTTTCCAGTCAATGACCAGGGCAGGGATGGGGTGAATGAAGCCCCGAACTTGCGGCGAGGATAGGAATTGTGCCAGCTGCCGAGGCCTGTCGCACTCCTCTGGGGCAATGATTAATGACTGACAGATAAAATGAAATGAAATGTTAGTGGAGAGTGTTGCTGGAATGAAAGATGACAGGGAAAACCGGAGTACCCGGAGAAAAACCTGTCCCGCCTCCACTTTGTCCAGCACAAAGCTTACATGGAGTGACTGGGATTTGAACCACAGTATCCAGCGGTGAGAGGCCAGCGTGTTGTCGTCTGGGCCACGGAGGCTCTACAATTGGAAGACATATGCACATATATAACCGATAATAAATTAAACACTTTGGTATGCCACAATTTACAATCTTAATTTAAAACTTGAAGTCCGAACAACACATCCAAACTTGAAACTAAATGACACATCAAAACTGCTGTGGCTGATGCCGAACTATGTCGTCGCTCCTACAGCAGCCAAATGTTCATGAGTTGATCTGGGAGTTGGCATCCCTATCTGCATAAATGAGCAACTTGATTTATAATTTGTTTATTCAATGTAATATGGGCAATGACTTTTATGTAGCTTGAAGGGTAACATTCATAATTTGAATAGGTATTCTTTTTTGTCAGATGTAGTGATCTATTGTTTAATTTGGTATGAAGTGAATTAAGATTGTAAATTGTGACATACCAAAGTGTTTAAATTATTATTGGTTATATGTGTGCATATGTCTTCCAATTGTAGCATGGCTGAAGATGACCCAATATATATGGGTTTGAAACTAGTCCCAGTTTTGTAAGACAATATGCAAACTTATGGTATTGAATAGGTGGACCATTCTCTACCCTTTGATAGTGATCAGTTGTTAATACGGACCATAATGAAACTCATAACTTATAATTTATAGCTCTGCTACAGTGACGTTATCTCCTCAAAGATGTGTTGGGCATGGCATAATCATGTGTGTACAACTTACATGTGTTCTAAAGAACTCACGTTGCTCACTTACATTATGTGAGTGAAAGCATGCCATCTGTACAAGCCAGTATTTAGGATATGCCTTCACATTCATTTTTAATTGACCTCATAATGTTTTTACGTACCTCCCTTCTACCTAACAACCTGAAAGAAATTAATGTTTTTTCAGTAGAAGACAATAATCTTCAATATATCATTACTGTGTTTGTAATAAATAAAAATACAAGAAAAATTGGATACCTGCATGAAATTAAATGTGTAAAGAAGTGAAAGCTACTTCTGGTGTGTTCACATAGGCATCAGATGCTTGTGCCAATCAAGGTTGATATATCAATTATTATGTTCCATCTTTGTGCATCTTAAGATACTAATTTTTAAATAAGATAAAAATCACAAAAATCTACTTTATAAATCTAGTGATTTTTTTATTCTTCAAACGCATATATTAATACTAATACTTTGTATGTCTTGAACATGCTTGGGTTTCCCAATCCACTTATGGTACTAGTTTTTATTATATAATATTTCTGGCAGTTATGTATTTCATTGCTATATGAAGCAGCAACAATTTATAAGCAAATATTTAAATATAAAATATTATTATCACTGTATTATATTATTTGAAACAAAATGGAAAGGAGTGCATTTCTGGCATAGTCGTTAATTAAGACTAATCTGAACAATGAATGTACAGAAAATTGTTTAAAAAAATACAGAACCTTACAGAAGCCTTGTTGGTTATTATTTATTTTGATTTTATGGACTAGAAGTAAATAACTGAGTCCTCACTTAAGAATGCCCAAATAATCAAGCATATTTATTGTTAGGAAAATTTGGAGCTTACTTTTACAGCTTATATTATAATTACAATATAAGATTTTTATCCACCTTATTCAATACATAATGTTGTTAAGTCTAAAATTAACACATAGATAGTTTAAAGCATAGACATACATAAAGATGTTACAAAACAATTAAAATATAAAGACATAAATAAACTTTTCATACAAATTTCTTTATAATTTAATTGTTTTATAACATTGTATGTACTAATGATTATCCAAAAGATTGAAACATGTCTGTGCTTTAAACTATCCATGTGTTAATTTTAGAGTTAACAACATTGTGTATTGAATAAGGTGGGTACATTCCTATATTTTAATTGTAATTTGTCGATACAGACCAAAGATGATTTTGAACATATGTAAGCTCAGATTATATCCAGAACAGAAGAATTTTGAACATATGTAAGCTCAGATTATATCCAGAACAGAAGAATTTTAAAGCATTTTATATGGCATCTACCCTTCTAATTGCAAGGAAAAATGTGTTATGATCTGTTGTTTTCATTCAATACTCCATGTCGTACACCTGGCAGTTGATGCCATACGGCTACCTGCACTGCACACCCATAAAGATGTTAAGCTTGGTATCAAGGCTTTTATTAGTGGATCTTAAGAAAAGTGTGGAAGATGACTTGAATTCGTCATGCAATGGTGTTTGAAATATGAACTTTATTGTAGTGTTTCGTAAACCATGACGAGAATCAGTGGATTCTCTGATTCAGAAGTCTTGACCTGCAGAGTCAATGACCATCATTTTGGGCCCTTAAAACAAAAATCATCATCTACACCTGCACTGGTTCAACATCTAATCTGTAACCCCCTGTGAATGAAGGTGAACAATTAAAATTAAAATCTAAGGGAAGCTTAACTATATCCAAATATGGTGTTAAGTTACATCAGCAATTTTTTGTAACATGAATATTTTCCATTGCTTATTCAGAGAAGCATGGAGTATACTGGTATTGCCCTGATGAAGGAATGAGAAGTACACAAGAACCTCGTTTATCCGGATTAAGTGGGACCGGAACTGATCCGGATGATTGAAAATACGGATAATCCGGAAAACTAAAAAACAAATACAGTACACATTATATATTAACATAAGTTGTACAGTAATACCTTTCTTCAATTGTACAAAAAAATATAAGAATAGTTTTCTTACATTTACAACTCTGTTTTATGCACTAAAATAATGTGCGAGCTTTTTCTGTTTTACATTTGTATAGCGTTTGCACGCAGCACGATCACAAAGACGTTTTACTAACATCAGTTCTCCCAGTGTGTTTCAGTCTGGGATTCTAAATAGGCCATCAGTTTGTCCAGCTGTATTTTTGCATCTCTATGAGTCATTGTTTCTTCTGATGGAGCGCTAGTTTCATCTTCGAATTCACCCTCACTCTCGTCATTACCTGCCAAGGAACAAGAGGCAATAATTTATTCATCTGTCATTATGCCGTAGCCCGAATTACAGTAATTTTTCTACCAGTCATTTACGTTGTTCACGTCTACGTCCGAACATCCAGGAATGCGTGCAAATGTGTCAAGGAACTCGGAAGAGTCCACGGTTTCCAATTGTCAATTCCAGGCGAATGCCAGAGCGGTACCTTTGATAGACCGTGGCCGACTTGCTTCCAATTGCTGTCCTTAACTGTCCTTGATGGAAAAGACATTCAAGAAGAATCGACCATGTAAAAGAAATATTGTACAAGTAAAAATAAATTTTTATTATTTTCGATCCGGATAAACCGGAGATCCAGATTAATGAGGGCCGGATAAACAAAGTTCTTGTGTACAAGTATATTATGTTCCAAGTACACATAACGTAAACCTATTTTAAAAACTCGCACATAAAATAAGTGACCATAACATATTATCCAGAATCACCAAGTTATCGTTGAACTCCTTGGTGCAAATCAACTACTTATTTATTCTACATAGGACATACACACTTCTGTGATGCCATAACATTCATAAGCAAGCTACTCCTAAAGTTATTTAGAAGCCAGAGAAATTGAGCTTGTGTTATTTGGGTTTTCTTTGTTAGTTTATGAGATAGCATTGTAAACTGGGATACTTGACGTGTGTGTGGTTGTTTTGATTATACTTTACACAGACTTAGAAGCTGCCTTACTGCATCTTCAAATCAGCTTTTCTTCATAATAGATTATTATTGATAAAATGTAACACTTTGACTGCCAAAGCAGATGCTGGTATCAATTTTGAATGTTCCTGCTTGGCCACAGTGAACACACTTGTCTGCTTGTATACAGGATTTGAGAATGTTGAGTTACTGCCAAGTTCCTTTCAGTTATAATTCATGCAATAATCTCCACTATTATACACTACACATACATTTTATATTATATATTCAAATATGAGAAAATGTATTTATTATACATTCAGATTACTCATGGTGCATAAAGCAGTCATCACCGCAACGTTACCCTGTGGATGTGAAACCTGTTCCGTGTACCACCGTGACATCAAGAAACTTGAGCGTTTTCATCAACAGAAACATTGTTCCATCTTTTATATCAAAAGAGTGAATCATGTCTCCAATGTTGCAGTTCTTGAGAAGCATGCATGAAGACCCTCTACATGGGCCATCAGCTTTGGTGGACAGAGCATGTCTGCTGTATGAGCGACACCAAGCTTCCTCACCAATTCCTTTATGGTGAACTTTCCTCAGGCACAAGAATCCATGGTTGTTCCCCTTTGAAGTTTCATAAAGACAAACTTAAACAAACCATGAAGTTCACAAGCATCAACCCTAAAATATGGGACATACTTGCCAAGGGTCACCCACTTCCTCATCCCACAGGAATTACAAGCTGGTAATTGGACAGTATTTGGCATGCATGATTATCTTCTTGTCCACTTGGCCCCAGTGGACTCTAGTTTCCTGTAAGGCCATAGCAGACACCAGTATCTGTCTTACATTTTTTGTTTTTGACATTATTGCTTTACTTTTCAGTTTAATACCTTTAGGAATATTGCTACTGAAATGACAATGGGTAAAAATGTATTTTTGGTCCACAGAGGAAAATTTCAAATTTTTGCTCAGTGCCTGTATAAGGAAAACATAGGGGAGAAGAGTTGATTTACCTAGGTAAAGTCTTGAAAGATACATACAAAGAAGAGTACAAAATATAATAATGTAATTGGGCTCAGAAAGCCAGTGCTCTCCAGTCTGAGTCATGCGGCCTAGCAGTTAAACAAGAAGAAGGAAAAGACAGCGGTCTGTGGTGGCCATTTTACAACCCCTGTAGTAGAAATAAGAAAGAGAATGAAACCCTGTTTCCGTTAAAAAAATATTACGCTCTATAACTTTACATGGAGCGGCTCTTCGAACAGTTGAAAGTGATATTTACTGAGGTACGGTAATTATATTTTTTTAAAGAAGCACAGCTCTTAACACACTAATCAGAGAAAAAAGGTATGAGTTCTGACCGTTCAAGGTATGAGGGGTATTGACAAGAGAAAGGAAAGGGCCGTGAAGGTTCTAGGCTTCTGAAACTGAATATTGTCAGATGTATTCTACTACACCACCCACAGGGGGAGTTCAGTGCCCACCACTGCCCACAGGCCTGAAGTATTTTGAAAGAGAAATGCCAATTAAGGAGAGAGAAGATAAGAGTGAATGAGTGGTGTTATCTAATGTTCAGGCCTGGATTTTCCAAGGACTTGAGAATTACTTATTTCCCCCCTGTTCCTAAGCGAAGTATAGGTCCTCCACAAATGTTTCACATCTGTGCAATGATCATCACTTGTGTATCCAAGGTCCAATTCATGATGATCTGTCTGACTTTCTTGGTTTCTGTAATAAGGGACGGATTATTAACCCTTCGCAACCTACGTCCAGGGAGAAGCTGCCTCCTGGCTGCAAGGCAAGCTGCCTCTTCCACCAGCCGTTAAGGACTTCGGTCATCAGTTTTTGAGTTTCCTGTAGATCCCACACAACTACCAGAGCAGTCCTGGGATGCATAAGTTCCCCATTGTACATTGCCCCTACCGGAATTCCTCTACTTAATGCTGTTATCCATCTCCCAGAATAAGAGGTTGAATGTATAGAAGACGACTTGAAAATGAACTAACTCGCAATCTTGCAGCCTCTTGGTGCAGCAAAAGAGGTCGAGGGAAGTAATCAATGAATTTAACAACGAAACATTCATCAACAGGAGTATTTTGAGAGTAGGTAAGCATCGGGATGGGAAGGCAGTTATTTGCATATGCTTACGCAAAAAAAGATATGGGAAATGTTCCTGAATAGGAGGCAGAAGAGTTCTTGTACTGGAATTTATACAAAATCACAGGTCTTTCAAACATAGATCATTAATAATGGAAGAAGATATGAGTACAGCCAAACCAGCACATTCCATGCATCAAGAATTAGAATATAATTTATAAATGTAATTTTAAAGATAACATATTTTTGATACACAGTAGTGTGAGCAATAATGTAAACAGGCTTGAAGTATTCCAGTTTACAGTCATCCTTCCATAGCATCCACTATTCAGTTATACCTAGAACTAAAATTAGAAATATTTTAATTTCAATATCTGTAAATTTGAATACATCTTAAAATTGCAATTTATTTGGTGCAATTTATTGGGTGCAAATTAATTTACTGAGGTAAGAATGTGTAGGCCAGTAAATGGAATTAAGGTATCACCTAGATAATAGACATCTCAGATATGTCACCTTCATCAAGGAGTGAGTTTTGTTGGTAGCAAGGTGCGAAAATTGATGTTCAAGGAGCTGCCAGGTATTGCACTCATCATAACAGGCAGTTGTAGATGATGTACTGTGGGTAATATGTAGTATGATACAGTCTAAATATCTGGTACTTCTGTGAAATATCTCGTACATCACTGGGTGTCACATTTACTCTTGTTAAACCACTTTAGCTCCCATATCATTTCAGAGTCAGTCCCTGCCGGTGACTTTATATGCTCTGGAAATCACAGAAGCTCGGATGGTTAGAAAGAATAAGGCTGTGGCTACACAAGTGCACAAAGTGCATTTATTGTAATACACACTGTGACTTCCACTGTAAAAATAAAACAGAGCCAATAGATTATAACATAAGAGGCATGCACACACTTGTTGGTGGACATTTCAGTGGACACATTTATGCTAGAACGCACTTCAAGTCTTGCTGACTTA
Organism: Anabrus simplex; assembly: GCF_040414725.1. Lineage (NCBI taxonomy): Eukaryota > Metazoa > Arthropoda > Insecta > Orthoptera > Tettigoniidae > Anabrus > Anabrus simplex. The sequence goes on from NC_090275.1 coordinate 45,373,830, forward strand.
ATGTCATTACTTTGTGTAACCTGGAATGGAACTGGACAGGCGTGGGATCCAGCTGCCCCTCTCTTGAGTACTATAATTTCTTCTTTTGTTGTGCTTCAATGTGGTATTTTAGTATTTCCGTTTTAGCATGGATATAGAAACATTGACAACTGCAGTACAACACCCACTGTTACTGTTGTGGCAGGTGATTACAAAAATACTTTAATTTAAAAAATTTGCAGAATCCTCTTGTAGAGATGTGTATAGGCAGGATTTCCCCTCACAATGTCTCACAGTGTTTATAAGACAAATCCACCATTTTCTTATTATTTCGGCCGGGCTGAGTGGCTCAGACGGTTAAGGCACTGACCTTCTAACCCCAACTTGGCAGGTTCGATCCTGGCTCAGTCCAGTGGTATTTGAAGGTGCTCAAATATGACAGCCCCGTGTCGGTAGATTTACTGGCACGTAAAAGAACTCCTGTGGGACTAAATTCCGGCACCTCGGCATCTCCAAAGACCTTAAACAGTAGTTAGTGGGACTTAAAGCAAATAACATTATTATTTATTATTACTTATTATTTCCTTTTAAATATGTGGTGAGGGCATGATTAGCATATTACCTTGGCAGCTGGCTTTTAACTGGACTGTTGAGGTTCGAATTCCAAAGAATTCATGTGGCACAAAACCAAACCAAACCTCTTGGCGCAACAGCCTCGAAGGGCCATGGCGTACCAAGCAACCGCTGCTCAGCTCGAAGGCCTGCAGATTACAAGGTGTCATGTTGTCGGCACGATGAATCCTCGCAGTCATTATTCTTGGCTTTCTGGACCAGGGCCGCTATCTCACCATCAGATAGCTCCTCAATTGTAATCACATAGGCTGAGTGTACCTCAAACCAGCACTCAGATCCAGGTAAAAATTGCTGACCTAGCCGGGAATTGAACCTAGGGCCTCCGGGTAAGAGGCAGGCACGCTACTCCTGCACCGCGGGGCCGGCATCGTGTGGCAAATGGAAGGGAAAAATAAAGGAATGAGTCAAGGTGGCTCCAGTGACCCCTGAAATACATTGGATAAGCTAAAAAAAAAAAATATTTCCATTTAAATATACATAAATGAGAAACAAATGCTACCCTTTCTTCTGGTTCAGTGCAAAAAGACAACTAGGTATCACCCACATTCTAGATCTTTCAACATTGTCCATGATAGAGTATGTACATTGCAACACATGCACTAAGTGTACTCATGTGGCCCCAGCCTAAATGCCACAGGTCTTTGGGATGTATGTGCTTCAAAAGTAAATGGACTTCCATCCTGCCAAACTACAAATTATACAACAAATTAATGGTAGTCGTGTAGACACCATGCATCAGGATTTCAATAACATGACTTATTTTTTGACTAAGTACCAGTTCTGGAGAGTAAAGGTTACATGGAGGTTGAACTGCATTTACTTTTGAGACACGTAGTACAACACTGTGTTACAATGACTGAAATGGAACAAAATTTTAAGCAGTCTACAAATTTCATAGTTGTTGAAAAGGTGTGTGAATGCAAATATATAAGGTACAAACTTCTGGAAAGAAAAGATACACACAGTGTCAAAAGTGTCATGTTAATGGTTAAAAAATTCTCTTCTCCATGTAAAGATATTTGTATTAGTTGCTTTGTTGATAGTTATAAGGAATTGGCTTATTATACTAAAGTGCTGCTGCTGGCAAAGTGTTTCTTTCAAATGAGAAGACAAATGTGCCGCAAAGGTTCTGGATGGCATGTTTAATCAGCCTAAGGAGAAGACTGACATCCTAGATGGCTGGCTACGACTGATCTGCTTTCTCCACATCTTTCTCCAACAGTTGAGTACTTGTCAGTAATATTAGTTCTGAGCCATCCCCTACACCTTAGAATGCACGCTTGTCAACTATAAATAAGACTGCACATGACACCTGAACTCAAGAACAAAATCACATGATACATCAAGCAATACTACTAGAATGTTTAGGGTACAGTAGAATTATATTTTTGTTTGATTATGAAGACTGATATTTGAGCCAGTTGAGTCTTGTAAGATGAGTCACAATGACATCTAACATTCAAGTCTGAATGACAGTGAATAATTTATAGTTACAATTCTATACCTATCACTGTGTAACATTTTTAAGTCCACATTTTGTAGACCTCAACACAATGAAGATCTGCCACGTTCCCAGCTATTTGGTCCAATATCTTACGTCCAATATTATTTCGTCCAAAGATGTTTCATCTGACTTTACTTACATGGATATGATTTAGGGCTGGGGGAATCACCATCATCAATTTAGAATAGACAATTTTGCATGGACAGGTAACAGACACTATTTATACTAAGTCTTCATCATTTTCTTCCTCACATTATTACTATGCCAGAACTTCAGCTTTTATATACAGTAGGTACAAATGGCACAGTGTTTTAAAGGAGTTTATGCTCAAAGAATGCCAAAATGTAAATATTATATGCTGGAAAACTGAATCTTAATGAGACTCATTATAGTTCAAGTTTCATTATGATAACAGGTTCTCCACCAATCAGAGTTCAGATTTCCATTATGATACAGGTTCTCCACTAATCAGAGTTCACATTTTCATTATGATACAATTGTTTGACCAATTAGGTAAGGATAGTATCGCACCTGCGCTCAACGCACAAGCTTCGCACTTGTTTTCAAAATCAAACATGTCGAACACACAAATTAACATCAATGCACCTTCTACTTCCAATATTCCACAACCACACGGTACATTCCCGCAAATTCACTTCACCAACTGTACAATTAACAATTTGTATTCTAAATAAAGGTAGCTTCTATCAAAGCTTTGAAAACATGATATTGTCAAGGTTTCTGATCCACTCACGGAAAATCAATAACCCGGTGCATGCCCTCTGCGCTCTGTTCGGTAAACTCAACTGTCAAGTGACATCTCGACAGAAATTTATGAAGAGTTTTAAAATAGAGTTATAATTATCATCAAACATAAACAGTCGTATACAACTTGACACTCGTATGGAAATTATAAACGTTTGCTCGTTGCATAATGTACTATTCCACTTATTACATATTCAAAATTTCATTTTGGTTCCATATTGATGGCACTAAACATATACAAATGCAAATGTAAAAGATCCACCAATTCTATACAACCTATATTCAGATAAAATTATTACCTTACAGCAAGTACTCGTACATGTTTCATCCAATTATTAGACATCTTCAACTAATGCCATCAGTACTAAACCATACAGTCTTGCCTAAGCCACGGACGAGTGAGGTCGCGTTGAGCGGAGGGTCCCGGGAGTGGGAGGTGTGGGTGAAAGTGCCGAGAGCTGGAAGGTTGTGGAGAAGTGTGCCGACAATGATTAGCATAGAGCAGTACAGGGCGACGGTAGGAAGATGGCAGGGAAGAATGAAGAAAGAAGAAATGAAATTAGGAAGGTGTTATACGGATTTGGAGAGAAAAGGTGAATTATTGCTATCAGCGGCGGTGATTTTAATTTTGCTATGTATTGGGGGGGTCGAATTGAACCCAGGCCCGACCCCTAGTAGAAATGAAGAAAGGGAAAATATGGACGCATTCAAAAGAGCTGTAAAAGAGGTGGTGGAAGAAGCTGGCCCTTTTGAGCAAATTAAAAATATGATTAAGGAACAAACCAGGGAATTTGAAAGAATGGAGGTATGGTTAAGAGAGAAAACGGAAGACATAACAGTACAAGTGAGACATAACACCGGAGAAGTGGCAGCATTAAGGGAAGAAATAGGACGAATAGAAAAGGAGAACTTGAAGCTGAAAATAGAAGTGGAAGCAAATACTTTATATCGAAGAAAGAAGTGCTTATTTATCTATGGTGTGCCTGAAGAGTTGAGAGAAGACAAAGTACTGACAACTTACAAAGTTGTGGACTTAATACAGGGGAAGTTGAAACTTAATTTTAGTGAAGTAGATATAGATGATGTGCAGAGGGTGGGAAAAATTAGGGGCAAAAGGCCTATCAAACTAGAACTGTTTTCTACGTTGATGGCTGATGCTGTGGTAAGAAGTGCGAGTAACATGCAGAGAGAGAAAATATGGATCAAGAGAGACGTTGGATGGGAGACGATTAGGAACGAGAAAATACTTAGAAAACACAAGATTCGTGCAATAAATCAAGGTTTGAGAGCGACTATTAAAGGGCAAGAGCTAGTGGTAGCAGGCAGAAATTGGAAGAAAATTTGGACTGTAAATGGACTGATTGACTTAGACAGGAGGATAAAAGAAGACGAAGAAAAAGTGAGTAGTGCAACGGAAGGTAGGAAAGTGAGGAGTGATATCAGTATTAGTATGGACTTAGAGATGAAGGCAAAGCGGGCTGAAGAAGAAGGGAGCAGTGCAGCGAGTAGTGGAGAGAATAGGCAAAATACAAGAAGTAACAGTGTAAGTGTAATTATAGGAAGTAGTTCTGAAAAGGGTCAAGAGAGACAGAGCGAGGTGCTAAGTGGAAGTACGATCAACGGTAAGGAAAGAGCAGTGGACGGACAATGCAGGAGAGAGGCTGAAGAACAAAGGGGTAATGAGGGAAAGGAGAATGAGCAACAAGAAGCCGAGAGAGCTGGGTGTAGTGGTGTAGTTAGACAAGATCAGGGTATAAAAGTAAGTCCAAAGTTAACCTATGAGTACCTCGCACAGAATTTGAGTTTGAGCAGAGGGAGAGATAGAAGATATACGGACAATATGATGAGAGCTAGGTTAAAAGTAGTAAAAAACAATAATATAGTGAGTAAGTAAGTAATTAAGGGCGTGGAGGCTGAAATGTTGTGATGGAGAAGTGGTATACAAGTTATGATATGTTAAAGGGTGGAAAGATGGTGTCGGAGAAGTGGTGGTATAATATGGTGGATGGCAGTTTGTTGTTATTTGGAGCTGGAGGAGTGATGCTAAATGTGGTGTTGGATAAGTGTTGTAATTTGGCTATTTGTAAATTTTGGTTCGGTGGAAGATGGAGTTTTAGGGAGGTAATTATGATGGGTAATAGGATGAATATGAGTGTATGGCAAATTGAGCAAATTATGATATGTTACAGAGTTTAAATGTGGTGTGGGAGAAATGGTGGTATAAGAGGGTGAAGTGTAGTGTTGGAAGTATTGAAGGCTTAGTATTTAAGTTATGCTATGTTATAGGGTTGAAATGTGGTGTTGATGGCTATTTAATTTTTGGAGATGGAAACAGGTGAGTTTATTATCATTTTGTATTGTATTGGTGACTGGTATAAATGCGGAGTGATGGCAGACGAGTGTGTGTTAGGGCTGATAGCCTAGTATTTATGATTAGGTGATGTATGGTTTGCTATTATGTGTATTGAGATGGTTTATTTACGGATGATTGCGTGGGAGTTGGGAGGTGGTATATTGTATTGGTGTTTGAATTTTTGGAGCTGGAGAGAGGCGAGTTTATTATCATTTTGTAAATTTTTGGTTTGTTTGTAATATAGCGAGCAAATGTTGTGATGACGAGTGTGTGCTAGGGCTGAAATGTGGTGTTGGAAGTAGAGGTGGTAAATGTGGAAATGTGGTGTTGGAAAGGTATGGAGAAGTGGGGGTGTACTCATGAGTAAGTTGTATTGAATGTGATGATGGTATATGAGTGGGTGGTATTTGGGGATGTTGAAATGTGGTGTTGGAAAAGTATGAAGTGTAGTAATGTAATTTGGCTATTTGTAAATTTTGGTCTGGTGGAAGATGGAGTTTTCGGTAGGTAATTATGATGGGTAATAGGAGGAGTATGAGTGTATGGTAAATTGAATAAGTTATGATATGTGATATGTCTGTTAAATAGATTGAAATTAGAGAAGTTGGAAGTGGTGATATGAGATAGTGGAAAGCAGAAGGTGAGTGTAATTGTCGGAGAAGTAGAAGTGGTATATATAGAAATGAGGTGTTGGAAATGTGGTTATGAGGTGATGTATGGTGTGGTATTGAGATGGTTTATTTACGGCTGAATTCGTAGGAGTTAGGAGGTGGTATTGTGTCTGGTATGAGTATTGAATTTTTCAGAGTTGGAGAGAGATGATTTATGATCATTTTGTAAATTTTGGTTTGTTGGTGCAGAAGGGTCGAAGAAATATGTTGTGGGAGAGGTGTCGAAATTTCAATGTTATTATGGAGTGGTATGACGGAATGAAATGAAATGAAGCAATATTACCGAGGTTTTGTGAAAGTTGTGGTATGGTGGATTGGAATGTAATGACGGAATATTGTTGTTATTTTGGCTGGTTTGGTATGTAGTCGCGTAATGTTGCTGTGGTAGTTTATTTTGGAGTAGGTCAGGGAACAATAAAGCTGATGTAAATGCTGAAGGTAAACATAGGCATGGTTGGCCTGAGCACACCAAAGCAGAGTAGGTCAAACAGAAAAAAACAATGGCGGTGTGGGAATGTGCTGAGTAAGAAAGGTCAGTTGGTGGAAGGTGTAATCTTGCTCCGGGATCACATATGTGATATATTGCAAGTAAGGCAAACGGTTCATAGAGGGAATCTACCGTTGGCCAGTTGATTATTAATATTATTATTCCTTTATTATTATTATTTTATTATATTATTATTATTATTATTATTCCTTTATTATTATTATTGTATTATATTATTATTATTATTATTATTATTATTATTATTATTATTATCATTATTATTATTATTATTATTATTATTATTATTATATTATTTGTTTGTTTATTTATTCAGCTATTTATTTAGTTGTAGGGTGGCTTAGGTAAGACTCTATTGTGAACATGTATTGGGGCTAAACGCCTGTGATGTTCATCAATAAATTGTAAATTACTAAACCATTAACACAAAAATATTAAAAGAACAATGGAATAAAATCTATGGGAAGCTAGTGTTATGACTCATTCAAATCTAAAATAAAACATCAAGTTAAAATATGAACAGACAGTGCATCTATCAAGTCGTAAAATCACACATATTCTGGCAAGCTGATCACTAAAGTCTTAAGATTGTTCTTTGATGTGTTGATACACAAGGTGTTGATGTGGTAAAATCCAAATTATGTGTTGCATATAACAAAGTTTCCACTGTCTTTGACTGATATTTTGTCTAGGTCACAGCAAAGCTCCTTACACCCAGCAACATCACCAAAGGTAGCAGAATAGTTCTCATACTACATATCTTGCAAATATTTATGACGAGAGAATTGTGTGCTAAATCAGTGACCATTTTGTTCGATCTGGGGTGGATCTGTACCCCCTGCATGTCATAAGAGGCTACTAATAGAGGAACAACCAAATAATTTGTTCTCTCTCTCGTCTTCTAAGCCCAGAAACTTATCTATGATTCTGTGCTTTTCCATGTAGCGGAGAAATTTACACATATCATTTTTGTCCACACAGTGCACATGTCCAATGCTATTTCATCAATTTTTTCCCCTCAAGTTACATCTTGTACATCATTATTTTGTTCACTTGTTAAATTAACACGTCTACATTTCTTTAAAGACGCTGATATTAATTGAATTAAGAAGGGAGGGTAGCAAAGCAAAGTCATCTCCGTACAGGCCATGAAGGCCCTTGGAGTGGTGGAAGGTAAAGGCTTCCACTATCCGTAAACTCGGCACTCGGTGGGGTAGGGTGGTTAGCTCTATGCCCGGCCGCCTTTGCCACCGGGAATTAACCTGGTACTCATTTTTGGTGTAGACTGAGTGAACCTCAGGGCCATGTACAAGAAGGGAGGATGGTTGCTGAAAATGAGAATTTTCTATATAACTGTCATTTAGTAAATACCATAGTAAAAGAACAGATGTGAGCAGAGAGAGATATGCTCAGCAAGATGCACTGAAAATTTTGATGTCGATCAGAACATTCTGGTTTGTGCAGAGGGAAGTCGCGTTTACAATATAAAAAAACATGTGAAGTTGAGAGAAATCTCAAGATATATGCAATGGCACACACAAATCAACCTCCTATTGTTGTATTTTGTGACACCACAGTCTTCCATTAAACATGATGAAATCATAATGAATTTGCTGGAAGAATCATCTAGCAACTATCAAAATACTCATAGACTAGTTATACCATAAACTTGAAACTTTGCTTCCATATGACAGAACACTATACATCTTGTGGACTAATTTTAAAATTAGACAAAACATCTTTTGATCAAATGTATACACTTATACAGTAAACACCCAGTTATTCTGACGAACGAAATGGAGAACATGCATGGAAAATCAAAAAAGCATGGATAATCATTTCAATAAAAATTCCTGTAATAACTTGACTTTCTCTGTATATATTGTACCAATGATAATAATTTCTTCTGCCTCTTTTTTGGTTGAACCACTGTAGAAGTGTGACATCTAACTTTTCATATGTAGCTTTTTAAACTTTTACATTTTGAAGGTTCTCCACTACTATCACTGTTCCATACAAAATCCCCCATGTTCACAACCCCCACCCCATCACCCTTAGAAATGCAAAAGTTTGTACTCCTATTCCATCCGCTGCCAGTTTAGCAGCCAATTATATTATTTTAAATAATTCCCAGTTTTCCTTTATTGTTAATTTAAAAAATGTCTTCCTGCAATGACAAGATAAAGCTGATGACCATGACTAACAATGCAAATTTTCACAGAGAGGCTAGACCAATAAAATTAAAGGCTAAATGTCTTAACAATTCAGTAAAGAGAAAGCCTCACTCAAAAGTAGGAAATTTAATTTAAACTCCATGTACATTAATTATTTTATTAATTTTTTTAACATATTTTATTCATTTTTTTAGGATACACAAATTACCTGCAATCCGAATAACCCACACGTGAATAACCTGGAGTTTACTAAAGTTAAAAGAAAGGCTGAAAACCAGCTTCGTAACACTTAATTTCTGCAGCCTAAGCAGTGTATCCTTCTCTCCTGATTCACATTTCAGAAGGTACTTAAGATAAAATCTAAGACTACAATAGATTTTATGAACATTAGTGGACTAGTGGTGCATGTTAATTTTTTTTCACTATTTCAGTATTTGCAATGTATATGGCTCGAGAATGAAAGATTATAATATGTATTAAAGAACCCTGATAGGAATGGTTTGCATACCTGAAATCAGCCTGAAAACACCAAAGTTTTGCTAATTATGATAGTCGTTTAGCTTTTACAATGGCCACAGAGGGTGTGAAAATTAAAGGATACCTAGGCCTCAGATGCTCTAATACCGTCAGGGTTGGAAAAGAACAAGAGTTGAAAGACTGTGTGAAGCATATCATTCAGCCAAAGAGGATCACTTGAAATTCTAGATGTCTTTTTTCCAGAAGATATGATAAATCATCGGTTTCCATTTCTCCAAGGCAAAAAAATAATGCAAACACAAAAGGAAGGAACAGTGAACAAACAATAAATGAAAGGAAAAGCAAAGAATGGAAGACAGTAAAATCAGAAAAGAAGAAAAATCAGATGATGAGAGGGACAAATTCAACTCCTATGATCATTTTAATGGAACTGTAGAAGTAGCAACAGTTGTTGTAGAGAGACGAGAATTTTTCTAAAGGTACTGAAAGAAAATGGTGGCGGGATTATTGTTTTAAGAAAACGTTTAACTGGGCCACCATCCTATATTAACACTAATCAGAGGGAAATATGGAAGGTGGTCTGACACTTTGAAATATGAAGGTATTGGGAAAAGAAAAACAAGGGCCACTAAGGGTGTGAAAATTGAAGGCTACCTAGGCCTCAAATTCTCTAATACTGTCAGGGTTGGAAAGAACAAGAGTTGACCAAGGGAGGTTGGATGGGATATATGAAAGCTGCTTGGCACGAGTAAGTAGAAGTAATGCCAGACTCAGATAGGGGCCCTGTAGGTGGCGAACACATGCTCCCAAAAACAAGAGACCCCAGGGGTACTGAAAGATGTTAGTAACAAAAGATGTTGTTGCATGTGCGGGAGGTGATTTGCTCTACAAGAAACCACTTATCAACAATGCTATAATATTTCTTAAAACTTAGTACCTTAGTTTTGACAGATTAAAGAACTTCACAGTTGTAGACTTAGTACTGGATCATCAAATACAGTAGAACTCCGATCATCCGAGGTAATGTGGACTGATGTCACCATAGATAACTGAAAACTCAGATTATATAGATGACTGCATGTACAAATACAGTCACTCTACTGATACATAAGCCACTAGATACATTTTTAACTGTTTCTTCCCAGTCCAACCGCTTGATTGCTACCACTTTCACTTCTAAGGATACCACAACATGCTTGTTTTTCCTGCTGCTCATTTCTGTTATTCAATAAATTCCCACATGAACGACACTAGAACATTTGTCCAATGTCAACACTCGAGTCACGCTGATAACAGCTGAGGGGTGTAGTTGTTAAAGGGTGGGTGAGTTATGTCTTTTTGCTATTTCGATAATAATCTCTGAGAATGAATAGCAAATGTTGGAGCTAAGCTCACTCAGTTTAAGTAACCATTATGTATTGTCACTTTTTGCTGTGTACTACATAAGGCAGTCATACAAGTATACCGTTTCTTCTTCATTTATCACTCAGAAAAGTGGTAGGATATCATACCATTCAAAGTTATCACATATGCGCAAACTATTTGAGTAGATTTCACCACTGCCACATCATACAGGTACTTGTGTTGTACACAATCATCAAACAAAACCCCATAATTTCTCATAGATCTGTATTTATGCAATCTTTTTACGAATTGTAAGAAAAGAAGTGTATTACACTTGCAGATTAGCCTTGGGTAATACGGAGCCTCAGTTAATCGGGGTTCTATTGTATAGAGAGAGGCAAAACCTATCAGTATGCCTAGAACTGTATGAAATTAAATATTATTGCTATAACATTTTAAGATCGACGTTCAAAATCATCTAGTGGTTTAAAGGAAGAAATCAATAAATTTAGAACTTCTTGAGATTGATTTTTTCCATGAAGACAACTTTCTTTTAAAATAAGAGTATTAATTTTTACTTCTTTTGTTTACAAGCTCCTAAGAAGTTACTGGTTTTTCAGTACTGATGTCCATTTCATGATACTGATGAAAATTAACTCAGAATGGTAACAATTTCTCTACATTAGCAATTTTTAATAATTTTTAAGCCTTCTTTAAACGTCTTCCCTGCAGTAGTGAAGTTAGTATCATTCTTGGTTATTTATTGGTTTTTGTCGATGTTCTTTTTGGGTGAGACCAGTTGGTCATAGCACAAGAGAACAGTTGTTGTTTCCTTCATGCTTTTGCACCAATTCTGTGTCTAGTAAGAATGGAAGACTGCAGCAGGATGAGATAGAAAGTTCAAACCCTGGCACTGAACAGCAGCTGGTTTTATCTAATTTTCTTTATTTCATGTCTCAGCACACTAATCGCAACCCTGGGTGCAAGGAATTATACAGAGGTCATATCATTGGTCATGCCAATTGTATTATATCTTCCAAACATGTGGTACAATGTGTATCACACTCTACTGAATACCATGAACTGATGGTGTATATGTGTTTTAGTGACTAGTTAACATCACATGAAAATGTTTGTGCGTTTCCTCCAAGATGGATGTACATAAAAGTTAAACAATGGTCATAGGTAAAAATAGCAATTGTCTGTGGCAGAAATGCATGTCAGTGTCAAGCGGAGCTAAGAAAAGCGCTTACCATATCAAACTGTTGACGCTGTCAGACACAGACAAGTAGCAAACTGTTGAACTATTGCAGAGTACAAATATCATGTCAGCTTTCACAATGGTGTCCGTGCCTGTTATCAAAAAGTGATTACGGGAAGACAGGAGTTGGACTGTGCAGGAATCATCCATACATTTGGGTATTTCTTTGTTGACAGTGTTCTGACTTTTACAGCAGGATTTGCAGATGCACAAGATTTGTGTGCACAATTAAACAATCATTTCTATATACTTAATTTTTGATTGTCTCTTGCCTATAGCTCCTGTATCCAGGCCCTTTTGGAGCTAGCATTGAGAAACATATTTCAGTGGCCTTCAAATGCATATAATGGATTTAAAATGCTGTTGCATTATCAGAAGATATTATACAATTGCCGTGACTTATGAAGTGGCCCTCGTAACTGCACACTTTGCCAGTAATCATATGCGAAAGATCTATTAGATGTTCCCAGATTCCACAAGGTTGAGGTGAGCAAAGTTGTACAGTACTTACCGTAGTTTTGAAAGACAGACATACCAACATTGCCCCAACAGTGAAGATAATTATGACCTCTGCAGGTCCTAGAAGTATTATTTTTCATTCCTTTAAATGACAGAAGGCAAATATGCCAACGTCTCTCTTTGTAAAGCCGAAGGTAAAGAGCTATTTTCACATCGATATCAAGAGATAGAATATGGCGGGGATTGAAGAATTATTATGAAGAGGAAATCTTTGTCAATGGGAGAACTTCAGAAATAAAACACTTGTAAATAATTAGTTGTGTTACATGTAACATTTTCAGTACTGTACTTCTGAAATCCCTTGTTTCCTTAAAAATCTCAATATAAAATTTAAGAGTATAGAGTACCCAAATATGTATGCAGAAGACATTATATAATTTTACCATACACATAAATGGGCTCAGAAATTTTAGCAACCAAATTCTGTCTAATAATATTCTTCTAGCATAGTATGAAAACACTACTCTGGCTCTAAATTTCTACAGTGCAACACATGTTAAATTAGTTAAGAGGCAGAAAGGGAAAATAAATGCTAAATAATTAGATGGTAATGAAAATCGATCTAATCAGAAAAGAAGGAATAACCTTATCGACATAAAATACAGATATGATTAGAAACTAATAATGAGCTGTTTTGAAATTTTAAAACGAATGTGTAATAAACCGTTTATTCTACACAAAAGAGTGTGCCACTTTGAGCTAGTAAAATTTTGTTGGATGGAATTTTTATGGTTATGTTTTCATTTTCATTTGGCTCAGGATTCATGTGGTAGAAGACTTATGTATGAATTTTCCAATAAACTGCACTTAGAATTCTTTTGACAATAGGAACATTAAAATTATTTGATTGATTGTCAGACATGTAGTCATCTCAAGTATTCATTAATTATATATTCACATTTGCAAAATATTGCTTTTCATTTTATATACTTTAGGCTTTTACATATATTAAAGACAACTCACAGAGAATGATTTAAAATTAATTTGAAGAAAGATTTGTTATATTTCAAGTTTTTTGGGTTGTGAAAATGATTATCCTCCTCGGGATTTGAAACTTGGTCTACCTCCTGCATGCCTGTCAGGTACATTCCGTATGTTTCAGAAACATTGACTGCAGAAAGCTGAAATAATATTAGGTGACCAGCATAGCGAGAAATTACAGTCCAAGCAATCTGCTGTCTCCAGGTCTCAACATGATAAATTTGCTAATGAGAGCTGTCCAAATAGACCTTGACAAATTTTACTTGAAAAACAATAAATTATCCTTAACTGTGTACACAGTATTTCTGAACAAGCTACTAAGCACATTTTCTGGCTCACTCTGTCTTCCAGGCTTATCATTGTCATTATCTACCCATTAGTACCTTTAGATATGCATAGAAGTAGACATTTAGTTTAGAAGTACAGTAATATGTGTCTTCTTGTGTCACCTATCTGTTGCACACTGCATTAATTCTTTAATTGTCTGTTGCTTTTCTTGATGTCACTGATTTTAATTTTTGCATATTGCATGTCTTTACCTGTATGTGTCTTGTTTCACTTTGCACATTCACTTACTTTTCCTGAAGCTTGTTTTGCAAGTAAAGCAACCATTTAAATTTTAAAATCAAACTCACCTTTTTTTTTTTTTTTTGCATCATCAATAAAAACGGATTTACCTTTCTTTCATTGTATATTTTAATAACTGCACTTATAGAACAATTTAAAGTATGCCCAAAAATTAAACTTGTGATACATACAATGTGATTTCTGCACAACATTAGATGTGAAGATGCTAAAAACAATATTCCATCCAACGGTCGTTTCTTAGTGCAATACAGCAGCATTGCATTGGTAGAAAACAGGGTTTTTTACATTTTATTCTTTATTCAAGCTATTACATTAACACATGTACATCAGGAATTTTATTTCAATCCATTCACTTTTCATTCTATTTCAGTTAGTAATTTTTTTCACTGAGAGTACTTTCATAATTTTTCCATCGTTCTGAACTATTTTACTATTCTATGTAATGTGTTTCTTTTTTTATATATATGTTACAATGGTGGAAATTTAGTGCAGAATATGTAGTAATTCTTTCTGTAATGTTGCTCTATTGTGGAACTAAAATTTCTGTGGAGGAAATATTGCCACTGATATTTTTATATCAACTTTTACTGTGCATTCACATTGAAACAGATGATGTACATGAATTTTTGGACATACTTTCATTATAAGTTTGTCATATTAATTAAGAGTTATTTTTATGGTGCTCTTGTGTTTTATATTTTAATTTTCTATGGTAACAATGAATAATCTGTTAATCAGCTAAATTTAAACAGATATTACTTCTTCAAGTAAGTGAATCCTCGTCATCTTAGATAAAATGTAAAATCTTCAACTAATTGAATTAGGTATTCACAGCTGAACTCACAACATTCTGTTCAAAAGAAACTAGATTTTTAAAACCAGTATTTCATAATACAATAGAAAGGATTTCTGAATAACTCAATCTCTGGAATTAAGTTGTTCATTGCTGAATCTGAAATACAACACTGTTTTAATATAATTGTGGTATTATTACGTTATACTTCACAAGACATTGGAATGTTGAAAAGTACATGAATAGGAAAACAGATGGAAAGCAGCAATTTTCCATGTGGATAAAGCACTCATAGAAGAAATATTTTGAGTTCAAATTTTTGGCTGCAACCTTTGTTGGTGAATTATATTTTCTTAAAAATAATGCCCTCTTTTAAGTACCCCTTAATTTTTCATCTAGTTCAATCAAATTATTCTTTTAACGATAAAATATTATTCCTTGAAGTGTTACATTTGACACGTATCATTCTTCTTTATTATAGGCTTTACACCTTTTGACATTCAGTTTGGAAACCTCTCATATAGTCTCTGTGAAAATGTTTTCACTCTTAACCATTTAGTGACCACAATAGATTAGGTATCTCAGGTGCCTGAGCACAAGTAAGGCTCTGCCATTTGGTTAATAACAATAATGAAGTCAAGTAAGATTGGAAAGAAACAACATAAAAGAAGAAGCAGCAACAGGGAGAGAGAGAGAGAGAGAGAGAGATTTTTAAAACGAAAGTATTAAATGTTGAAGGATTCCAAGGTTGGGAGGGGGGGGGAAAAAAAACAGGCCCAAAATGGTCTCAGTAGAGGAAAAGAAGACATAGTGAACAGATGAAGTAGTATTGGAGGAGGAGGAAGAAGAAGGAAGAACAAAGGATGAAGCTTTGAAATTGTCACATGGTCCCTAGAAGACCCTAGTGGAGAAAGAAAGAAGAAATAATAATACCTCAAGTTATCACGTGCAGGCATTTTGACAAGATGCCCTTTAGGCTGCCTGCATGTAAGTTTCAAATGTTCTGTTTTAACCTACCAAATGGTAGAGAAATGAATCTATGTTGATCAAACTGTTACCGAGTTTTTAATTAATTTTGTCGGATAAACACCAAATGTGTCGCTAGTAATCTTTTACATGCCAAAATCATCCAAATGGACGTTTTCCTGTCCTCGAAGAATCTGACTATTTCTGTCAAGTTGGATCTTCATCATTCATCATTACCGACAGCTTGTAATCATATGAAATGTTATAGACTATTTTGCAAAAGAAATCAGGTTTTTCAGGTTTTAAAAAACAAAAATTACAAATATCCTAAAAGTTTTTTCATACCACTCTTCCATGACCAGCAGTAAATTCATTATTACAAACTGTATGTTTGACTTTGTAGGAATTGTGTCCCACACGTGCAAGCTAAAAATATATGTTTTCTCACATTTATAAATAACCACATAGACTCATTGTTTTAGACAATGTGGAATCTCGTATTTTGATTTATTTGTATCTCCATATCTTGAAAGCCCTGTAACCAAGCGAGTTGGCTGTGCGGTTAAAGGTGCGCAACTTTGAGTTTGCATTCGGGAGGTAGTGAGTTTGAACCCCACTGTCGTGGTTTCCCATTTTCACACCAGGCAAATGCTGGGGCTGTACCTTAATTAAGGCCATGGCCGCTTCCTTCCCATTCCTAGGCCTTTCCTCTCCCATCGTCGCCATAAGACCTACCTGTGTCGGTGCAATGTAAAGCAAATAGCAAATAGCAAAAAAAAAAATTAAGTCTTTCTCTGCCTGATCTATGATGTCGTCATTAAATTGCCTCTTAGCATTTCTGATGGTTTTGGCCATGTTCTTTCTGATTGTTAGGAAGGCTGTATGATTTCCCGTGCTTTTGTTGCAGTCCACCATGGGTGCTTACTTCTTATGGTTGCAAGGATGGTTTCTGTTGCTTAATCTATCAGTGTCTTCTGTAGATTAGGCCAATCCTTTTTATTCTGATTATTGTTTAGGACCTTAGTAAAGTTGATGTCTTTCAACTGGGCTTTGTTTTTGTTGCTCCTTTGGGGTCCCAGAGGAGTGTTCTTACTTGCTGGTAAAAGTGAGAGCCTCTTAACAAGTTCAAAGTACAGTATCTCGGTTTATTTCTCTCCATTCTGTAGGAAAGCTACTCCTCTTTCCTTCCTGCATCTTCATTTGAGGCTATCAGCGTAATAGTGGCTTAACCAACATTTTATTTATTAATTGTGATGTTGGCTTATAATATGGTCTAAACTTCTGAACTCATTGTCTACAATGGCTAAAGCTGTCTGTTGCTAACATTCACCATAAAGGCCTGTTATAGGCCGATAATGCACTTCTTCTTGTTCTTCAATATATTTTTAAAAAAAAGCCACTGTTGCACTGATAGCCTCCTTACTCTGTTGTTTGTCTGTCCTCTGATACTTCTTAAAAGTCCCATCTCACTGTCCTGGAGTTTACTCTCTGCCCTTTTGACAGTGTCCAGATCTCTGCCACATGCCAGTACGGGACAATAATTTCCTTTTCCTTCTTCCTTGCCCTTTCTTTCCCCCCATTCTGTTGGAGTTGGGACTTTCCTACGTGAAGGAATGTTTTTTTACAATCTGCTTTACGTTACGACCTCTGACCTCTGGTCTTATGGCAAGGATGAGACAGGAAAGGGCCAGGAGTGGGAAGGAAGTGGGCATAGTCTTAATTAAGGTACAGCCCCAACATTTGCCTGATATGAAAATGGGAAACCATGGCTAACCATCTTCAGAGCTGCCGGCAGTGGGGTTCGAACCCACTATCTCCCGAATGCAAGCTCACAGCTGCGCATCCCTAACCGCACGGCCAGCTCGCTTGCTGCATGTTTATGTAGTGGTTGGTAGTGTGGTGTATGTAGGTAAATATAGAGAAGTGTATTAAGATGATCATGGATACAAAAAGGCCCCATTTCACCCATGAGCGCTAGGACAGACATCTGGTGTGCATGGCGATTACAGATAGTACAACCAAATCGGACACCCTTACTCAGGATTTCAGGCATAGTATCAGGCATCAACCTCTGTCCCCACGCATGGTTCATCACTGTCTGCAGGAGTAGGGCATCTTGTGGTAAACATTGTCTGACGGTTTCTGGATGACCACTTCTCGGTTCTTCTTTGGTGCTGCTTTACCTGTGAATTTTCTAGATCTCTCGCTTATTGAAAACTTGTTTCGTGGTTGGGTGATAATGGGTTAACCAGGTGTGAAGATTTTGGGATACGCTCTATAGGGAACAAGATTTGTATTTTTATTGGGAAATCAGAAATACAAACACTGACACTAATAATAAAATATACCTAAGAGAAAATTTGTTTTCTGAACTAAAAATGAAACCTGAAATATATATCATTAGGGTTCTTATTCTTGGGTAGTCTCCTTCCGATATGCAACTTTGGAGAAGTGGAGAAAGGCGTCAATTGATATTTAGGCAACACTGCCTCCCGCTCATCTGCCATCGGCCATTCCACTTCACTTGTACTACGTGCATTAGTCATTATTCTGTAGGCTGCTTATCCATTCCATTTTGGTGCAGAATTTTTATTTTTTTTTTGTAAGGAAGTAAATAAAATCTACATTAATAGGGGAATTACTGTTATATACTGTACATAAGTAATAGGTGTTGTATAGGGTCGATGCATAAGTTTATGCAGTATTCTTTTGGGTTGGCAACAATGCGGCGTGAAGGAATTGCTTATCGTTATTCCATTGTTTTAACTGAGTTTGGAGTTTGTGTGTTGTAAAACACAGGTTTCCTTGATTGGGAATGTATTATTTGTGTATACTTCAGACAAACGGACATGGAATGTCAAGTTGAGAAAAGTGAGCATTTCCGACACATTTTACTCTTTGAGTTTGATCGAGGATTCAGTACAGCAGGAGCTGTGAGAAAAATTTGTGAAGTATACGGGAATGAAGCAATTGCTGAAAGAACAGCACAAAAATGGTTTTCCCGCTTTCAAGTAGGACGGTTTGACTTGTCTGATGATCCACGTTCTGGAAGACATTCAGACAAAAATCGCTTGAATGAATTGCTTCATGAGAATTCTCATCAAACAACGCGGGAAATGGCGCAAGTTTTCGAATTTGATCAGTCAACTATTGTACACCATTTGCATTCAATGGGTAAGGTACAGAAATTGGGTATATGGGTACAACATGTGCTAATCAACGAGTAAACATCTGCTCGTTATTGCTTGCCCAGCACCAGTTGGCTTGTGATAGGCACGAACATTGTCACTGGTGATGAAAAATGATGCCTGTATGTCAACAAGAAGAAGAGGAAAGAGTGGCTCAGCCCATTAAAAAAAAGCAACTTCCTATGCCAAGGATAGTGCCCATCCATAGAAAATGATGTTGTGTGTTTGGTGGAACATAGATGTCATTCTTCACCATGAACTTTTTCCAAAAATGTAACAATTACGTCTACTGTGTATAGTGACCAGCTAAGATGGCTTGCCGTTGCTATTGACAACAAAAGGCAAAGACAACAACCAGTTTTATTGCTCCATGACAACGCCTCGTCCGCATACAGCGTAATTGACCAAAAGTGTGATTGCTGAACTTGGCTGGGAACCTCTTCTTCTTCCTCCGTATTACCCTGACCTTTCCCCTCAAATTTCCATCTTTTCCACTCTCTTCCTAACCACATTCAGGACCAAGTGTTTCCTGACGAAGCTTTTCTTGACCAATGGCTAACAGATTTCTTCCAGTCCAAACCAAAACAGTTCTACAGGCGAGGCATTCAACTGCTACCTGAACGTTAGCAGAAGGCCATAGAAAGTGGAGGTGAATACAGCACTGAGTGATTGTGATTGTGAGTTACAGTGCGTGACAGTGACAGTAATATAAAATATAAGAACCGCACGAACTTATGCATTGACCCAATATTAGTAATAAACTCTTTTTTTTTTTTTTCCTATGGGCTTTACGTTGCACCGACACAGATAGGTCTTATGGTGACGATAATAAACTATTACTAGTGGTAGTGACATGATTCTAAGTAGACTTCAGTTAATTGAAATGGGAGCAAAATGAGTGAGAAAGATCGCAGTGGACCGAGCTCAATAGCTGCAGTCGCTTAAGTGCGGCCAGTATCCAGTATTCGCGAGATAGTAGGTTCGAACCCCAATGTCAACAGCCCTGAAAATGGTTTTCCGTGGTTTCCCATTTTCACACCAGGCAAATGCTGGGGCTGTACCTTAATTAAGGCCACGGCCGCTTCTTTCCCACTCCTAGTCCTTTCCTGTCCCATCGTCGCCATAAGACCTATCTGTGTCGATGCAACGTAAAGCAACTAGCAAAAAAAAAAAAAAAAAGATTGCAGTGGTATTTTTAAAAAGTTGAGTGGAGCTGAATTTCATGAACACGCAAAGGAGAGAAATGACTGTCGGATAACTTTATTGAAAAAAATTCCAAAACTAGTCTCATTTTTCAGCTGTTCTGTAAAGAAACATGCTTCAAGCATGTCTGCTGTCTCTGCTTCTCCAAAGAAGCAAAACAGGCTCCATGTTGGGGACAGCATTGCAGATGACCAGTGACTGCAAGGTAGACCCAAGAAATGGTGGATAGATTGCAACAAGCAGGGCTGGAAACTTAGATTGCAACAAGCAGGGCTGGAAACTTATGAATACTAATACTCCAAAAATATGAACCCTAATGATATATATTATTTCAGGTTTCATTTTTACTTCAGAAAACACATTTTCTCGTAGCTATATTTTATTATCAGTGTCAGTTTTTGCTTTATCCTTCCTTTTTTAAATAATATTTCTCATTCCCCAATAAAGAAATAGTTACTGATTTTGTGGTCTTCATAAATTCACCAACTTTGGCTGGGATTGAACTTTCAGTCTTGAACACAAGAGGTTTATACATTAACCACTTGACAATGAAAAATTTAAAAAAATTAAAAAAATAAAAAAAATTGTAAATAATTGAGGTTAACCAAGGAAATCGAAATCATTAACTTATTCTTCTTCCTCTGCTTTCACTGTTGCAGGATCTACTTGTCAGTACATCCATCTCCATCTCTGACAGTAGTATTCATATGTTCTCAGCCCTGCTTGTTGCAATCTATCCACAGTTTCTTGGATCTACCTTGCAGTCACTGGTCATCTGCATTGCTGTCCCCATCTTGGAGCCTGTTTTGCTTTATACATAATAAACATACCATCTAAGTCTTCCTTCCCTTAGGTTTGGCGCAATCAGTGCGATTAACACTCGCTGCCGGAAATTGTTCATATCAAATTAGTCCCAAGGTACCATTAGACCATTTGTATTTCTAGGACATGCAGATGCTGATTGTTAGACAGCTCTCTGATCCATAGAGTATGACTTGACTTATTCTATAGACATTTGTCTTCAGGTGCAGGTGCATCCAATGACCACATAGAACTTAAGTTATATGATGATACTTCATCCAGTAGCATTGATACAGGCATGAGCACCTGAAAAGCTATCACCTTTGTTGCGTATTAGGGAGACAATGTACTTGAATTGTTCCACTTACTTGAAGGCCTCATTCCATATTGTTTTCTTCAGTCAAAATTCAGATTCCTTGAACCATGCATTCCACTGCTACATGTGCTCTTGGAGGTGTTTATGTTGGACTGCTCATTTGGCAATTGATTTTTGCACTTTCTGATGCTGAAGATCTTCATTGGTGCTAGAGCAGAACCTCATTCTTAAAGCTTTCTTCTTCTCTTTCACAGCCAATTTTGGTTCTTCATTCCATCTCCAAACTGCTTTTCTAGAAAATTGTCATTATCATCATATATCCATAATCAAGATGAAGTGGTCATATCAGTTTATAGGTTAATTAGAACTATTTTAAATCTTATTTCTAACAATTAACTTTAAAATAAATTCCAGTGTCAAAGACAAAATTGACAGATCTCACTACCATCAATTATTTCTTGAAATTTCTAATAATTACCCAAGGCACACAGCAATCTATACTGACGGATCAAGATGTGAGGAAAGAAATGGATGTGGGATTATATATTCTGAAGTACCATGCTATACCGATTGCCTGACTACTATACAGTCTTCTCTAATGAGCTGTATGTGATAAAGCAGGTTATGCTAATATTTTGAAAACCAGCACCTGCAAATAACTCCTTTGTGATTTTTTCTGATTCAAAAAGTGCATTAAATGCAATAGAAAGTCCATCATCAAAACACATCTTTGTACAAGAAATACAACTGTTGTTTAACAATATCATGAAAGATGGCAAACAAGTCATCCTTGTGTGGGTACCCTCACACAGAGGTATTCAAGGCAATGAATCTGCTGATCAGGCAGCTAAAGACGCTATATACCTCCCGCTAGGCGATCTAACAATAACTACCCCTCGCACTGACATTATTGCCTTTGCTAAAATGAAATTATACCAATAGTGGAAGATGAAATGGCTTCAAACTCTAAACAGCAAACTCCATGAAGTAACAACGGAATCTACAGTACAACACTATCTTCATAACCTTCACAGGCAAGATCAAGTCCTAATATCTAGAATATGGATCGGCCACTCCAAGATAAGTTACAGCTACCTCCTTGAGAAGAAACTACCTTCCATCTGAACAACATGCAATAGTGTGATGACTGGGTGAAGTACATCATTACAGACTGTTCACTGTACGACAAATGGCGCCAGTACCACGGTATACCTAAGGATATTAAGGAGGCACTCTCATCTCCTTCACTGTGCAAACAAATTATCAAATTTTTCAAAGCCACTGGTCTGTATTAAAAAATTTAACTGTTCAGTTTAAAATACCGAAATCTTTTGTATTCCTCTCATTCTTCACTCTACTGTAATTTAATGCAAATTCTACAATTAGAAGTCACGATAAGACCTTAGGATTAAAGTGACTCTAAACTAACTTTATATTTTTAAAAAAAACTTTTTCTTTTCATAAGTTAATGGAATGACATAGATGTCATTAAAATATCATTTAGTAACTCACTTTTAAACATAGTTAGTAGGCTATCAAGTAGAAGTCTCAATGTACTTTAAAACCATCCAATTCCTTCCAGGAATCAACAGTAAGAATAAGAAAACTTGACTTGGAGTTCAAGATAACATTTTGCAAACAAAATGTAAATGGAAGTACTTACAAATTTGGCCCACTGTTGATTTCACTTTTGATGTCATCTGCTAAATACTGGTATATTTGGCCTTCGTCATTGTTGAAGATGATGACTGGTAGTTTGATTTAAGAGACAGTTGAACCTTGATATCTCGAACCTCCTTACTTGAATTTCTCGAAGTAACTTAAATTTCCCGGCCATTTGTGCTATTCTTCATGTGTATTTATTTCTCTATTACTCAAAATTCGGTTACACGAATTTCTCGATTTCTCAAAGCAATCATTTCCTCCCTTGAAGCAAAACAATACTCTGTAACTCGAATTTTGTGCAACATTAACTGTGCAATATGGCATTTGTGGTTTGTGAGGAAGAGTTAACAAGTAAAGAAAGGTTTACAAGTGATGCTGGGAGCTAATATGATAGGAACTGAAAAACTAAAACTTCTAGTGATCCGAAAATCGGCAAAGCTTCACTGTTTCGAAAGCAACCCCCGAAGTCGCGGATGACAAGCTCCATTTGCGAATCTTGGCTGCATGGTATTGACGAGAACTTTCAACGTGACGGGAGGAAAGGTTAAGAGTAACAAACAGAAGAGACTATTGGATTTTTTTTCCAAAGGTGTTAACCGAGGTATGTTTCTCGTTTCACTACTGTATGTACTGTATCCTGTCTTCTAAAAAGTTACTGCAATAAGGGTTATAATTAAAGTAAAATGAAATGGCGTACAGCTTTTAGTACCGGGATGTGTCCGAGAGTTAGGCTTGCCAGGTGCAGGTCTTTTGATTTTGACTGCCGTAGGCGAACTGCATGTCATGATGAGGATGAAATGATGATGAAGACGACACATACACCCAATCCCTGTGCCAGGGGAATTAACCAATTATAGTTAAAATTCCCAACCCTGCCGGGAATCGAACTCAGGACCCCTGTGACCAAAGGCCAGCATGGTAAGCATTTAGCAATGGAACCGGACATAATTAAAGTGATGTTTGTATATTTTTAAATACTGTTAAAAATAATGTATTCAGTATACACCCGTAGATATGTATGATTCAATTATATGTTATACAGGCTCAAAAACCTTATTCTCTATATCTCGAAATTTTGATAACTCAAAATAAAATTTAGCTCCCTCAGTGATTCGAGATATCAAGGTTTCACTGTATTACTATCATGGTCATCAGCCTGATTACTGGGAAAGGAATTATAAGAAACAGTAATATTCCAACTCTTATAAAAATGAGGATATCTGACAAGAACTGAGCTAAGGGCAAGTCAAATGGAAACCTTAAAATTAAAAATTTGAAATGTCATGCTACAGCTCTGTTTATTGGCAGTACTGTTACAAAGGCTTTAATAAATGATGATAGCAAACACTCAAAATCAAGTAGATTGCTCTTCCAAACTAAGCATCTCTTCATCTCTGAGTCCCGAGGTCGCTGTAAAGTCCAATGTTGGAGGTACAAAATTTGTTGCAGTGACAACAGGTATTGCCAGGTGGGGCACCAGAGTTATTCCATTTCTTCTTAAGCTATTCTTTTTCTTTTCTATATTGCCTCTTGGCACTTGTTCTTTGTCACTGGTTTACTTCAGAATGCAGCTTACCAGCAACCTCCAGGATGAATGGGTGAGGGTTGAGGTCTATCATTGATCTATATCAATGTTGCACTTCCTCATGTGATCACATCGTTAAATTACTTCCTGTTATCTCCAACACAACATTTACCAGCTGCTAACTCAGAGTAAAACACTTGTGTGGGAATGTGACTGATGGGCATGCTGACTACATGGTCTGTCCACCGGAGATTTCTATCTTTTAATCATGACTTCTGTGCTGGAAGTCTTTGCCTATTCAAGGACGCTGACATTTATGCATTCTTCTTGTTGTTCTTTGAAGTATTCTCCTTAAACATCACTGGTGATATTGCTCAGTTTTTTTAATATGTCACTTGTAGCTTGTCCAGCTTTCAGATCAACAGAGTAAGGTAGGAAGCCACAGCTGAATTATATACAAAGATCTCTGTTGCAACATTGAAGGCATGGCTGTCAAAAGCTCTAGGTCATAGAACGGCAAAAGATGTACCAGCACAGCTAGTCCTGTATTGGACATTTGAATCAGCATATGCACTTGATGATATGGTGCTAGCCAGGAAATGGACGGTGTTTACATCTTGAAAGTTCACTCCATTAATGCTGGCGCTGATCTTTCTTTTTTGTCCTTCCGTGGAGATGGTTGATGAAGAATGTGGGTTGTACTGGTATTCAAAGACCAGTTTCTTTGTATGCAGTGGCAAAAGATTAAAAATGATCATAAGTTCTTCAGTGACTGAGCTATATCTGCATCGTCTTCAGCATGTTGTAGTTCAACTAATGACAAAGGTACTGTTCAAATTTCTGCCTTTAATTCTACTCAAATTAAAAGTTTCCCATCCATCTTGTAAATTATCTGTATTTCTGGAGGGAGATCATCTTCAATAAGCTGCATGACAGTAGCATCATGCAGGGGAAACAAAGTGGGGGAATCATGCAGCCTTGCTTGACATGGAATGGCCCTCTAACAGAGTCATTACTAATAACTGTTGCAGTCTTACCAGTGTAGAGCAATGAATTTTGGTAGAAAACCATAGAACTGACATCTTCCACAAAGCTTCATGGGTGAATTAGAATCCTTGGTGAGATCAATAAAAGTGGTATAGAGAGGTCTATTTGTTCTCTGATTTTTTTTCTGAAGCTGTGAATGCCATATCTGTGGTAACTCTAGATCTTCTAAAACCACACTGGCTTCTGTCAAGGGTTGGATACAGTTTACCATAATTTGTGCAATCAGTTTTCTCACCCAAGATAGTAATGATATTCTTTGATAGTAAATGCAGTCTGCATGGTTCCCCCTTTTTAAATATGGGAACTACCAGACTATCTCTGAAAAATCAGGAAGCATTCCTTTGGTGATCCAAATGTTTAATCACTCAGTTCTTACATGTGTACTAATAGTTGTTCACCTGCTACTTTGGGAGCTTCTACTGGTAGACCATAAGGACCTGTGGCCTTATGTCTCTTTGTATGGTTAACAGCATGTCTAACTTCATCTAATGATGGTAGTAAACCAAGTTCTTCTTTGATGGTTGCTTGCTGTAGTACTGTATATCATATACTTGGTCATAAATGACTTTTAAATGCTCCTTCCATGTGTTCATGACAGAGCATTAATCTTTGTGAAGTTACTAAAGGTGTAAGGCCATACACTCCTTTTGTGGCTTGGAAGAACTGTCGGGAGTCTTTGCCTGCCAGATATTGCAACTCTTTTGTTTGAGTTGTTCACCATTCATTCTGTAATGCACAAGTTCTTCATTGAACATTTGCTTTGGTGAAACAAAAGGCTTCTTTCTTAGCTTGGGAGTTCAATACCTTTTCTGTATGACTGCAAGGCCTTTCCCTTCGATTCCTTGATCATTGTTGTCAAACTATCCTGATGTTTCCTGGTCCTGTATCCCAGGAGTTTCTTTGCAAACATCCTTAAGAAATACCCTATAGGCAGCAGCATAGTTAAGAGAAGTAAACGCCATCGAAGTACCGGTGTAACAATGGCCACTCTACTTCACCATCACAAAAGAAGAACAGTGGTCTGTCATTGAGTAGTGAAGCTGTGAAACCTATTCCAATCATTTATGAATGATGATTCAGTATGGTGATGCATGTTTGTCACAGCAGCGACATGACAATCCCTGGCCCCATACTACCCATGCAAGAGTTGCAACCATCCAAGACCTGCATTCTAAGTGCCTTCCATATCCATCATGCTAACGAGACTTCACCCTTGGGATTATTATATGTTTGAACCACTCAAGGAGGCACTAAGGGGCAAAGACATTCCGTCTGGATGAAGGTAGTGCACAAGTGGCTCGCGCAGACAACCAAAGGATTACCTTCCCCAGAAGAACCCATGCATTTTGAAAGCACTGGAGGACTTCCACTGAACGTAACGGAGACTACATAGACATGATACAGTTGTGTACCACTTTTGCTTAATAAAATAAATTGAAAAAAATAGTTAAGGTTTTCATTTTACTTGTCTTCATTGTACACCTTAACTATAGGGTCATGAACGTTCTAAGCCGGCCCCGTGGTGTAGGGGTAGCATGTCTGCTTCTTACCCGGAGGCCCTGGGTTCAATTCCCGGCCAGGTCAGGGATTTTTACCTGGATCTGAGGCCTGGTTTGAGGTCCACTCAGCCTATGTGATTAGAATTGAGGAGCTATCTGGCAGTGAGATAGTGGCCCCGGTTCTAGAAAGCCAAGAATAATGGCCGATAGGATTCATCGTGCTGACTATACGACACCTCGTAATCTGCAGGCCTTTGGGCTGAGCAGCGGTCACTTGATAGGCCAGACCTTCAAGGGCTGTAAGGTGGTGGTGGTGATTACTGTTTTAAGAGGTAGTAAAACTAGGCAACCCTCCTCTATATAACACTAATCAAAGAGAAAAATGGAAGGGATCTGACACTTCAAAAAAATGAAGGTATCGGCCAAAGAAAGGCGAAGGGCATGAAAATGAAAAACTCCCTAGCCCTTGCAAACCTAATAGCATAGGGATCGGAAAAGAACAAGAGTTAACCAGGTAAGGTCGGAAAGGATAGATGAAAGTGAGGAGCCTGGCACAAGTAAGTGGAAGCAATGCCAGGATTCAGCTGAGGGCCCCGTGGTCTGCAGCCCACGCTCCAAAGTTCAGAGCCCCTAGGGCCCCGTTTAGTCACCTCTTACAACAAGCAGGGGATACCGTGGGTGTTATTCTACTGCCCCCACCCACAGGGGGATCAAGGGCTGTAATGCCATGGGGTTAGTTAGGTTAGTTTTCATGGACACTCTAAATAAGTAGTAGTAGTAGTAGTAGTAGTAGTAGTAGTAGTAGTAGTAGTAGTAGTAGTAGTAGTAGTAGTAGTAGTAGTAGTAGTAAGGGCTGAGCTACTACATCTAGATAGTGTGATTTGATACTACTGTATTTAGGCTCCTGCCTACACTGTTAGAATTGCTCAACTCAGCTGGGAATAAAACCTGGAACCTCACGATTCAAAACTGAGAATGCTGAGTATTCAGTAACGAAGTCAAACAAATGGTAAAAACAAACAAAAACAAACCCCATGGTACTACAGCCATATTGGGCCTTTGCCTTCGAAGCGACTGATGTTTGGCCTAAAGATCTGCAGATTACGAGGTGATGCAT
The DNA here is from genome assembly GCF_040414725.1 of Anabrus simplex. Taxonomy (NCBI): domain Eukaryota; kingdom Metazoa; phylum Arthropoda; class Insecta; order Orthoptera; family Tettigoniidae; genus Anabrus; species Anabrus simplex. The sequence continues at coordinate 45,401,704 of NC_090275.1, forward strand.
GGTCAGCACATCCAATCCTCTGGGTCATTATTCTTGGTTTTCTAGACGGAGGCTATCTCACTGTCAGATAGCTCCTCGACTGTTCTTGAGTAGACTGAGTAAAAATCCCTGACCTGGCTGGGGAATTGAACCTGGGTTGCTGGTTAAGCGACAGGTCCCCTGCTCCTAGATCCTGGCCAGAAAAATGCTACCCTGAACAAATTGCACTAAAACCTGATAATGTCAGTTCTGTATTGGGTTTGCTAAAGGTAGGTCACAAAAATATGATTGAGAAAAATGCATTCAGTACTTTAGGATCATTTGTGTAATCCCCATAGCAGAAATATGCATTTTTATGGATGTTTGCAGAACAGTTCTTACTATCATTCATTCATATTAAATGACTGTGTCTGTCCCCTCCTGCAGGTTAACGGCTTTTAAACACCTAACACAAATTAGTGAAAATTGGTAGATGTGATTTGACTTCCTGACAAATTTTTCAAATTGTAATTCAGAATAAAACATTAAAATGGACTGTTACTGATTGAATAGCTGATTAAGAGAGACTGTTCCATTGTTAACCATAAAACTAAAATTGTATTAGTAATTTTAAATTACCTGAAAGATTATGTGATCTCTATATTTTGATGTATGCATTGCTACTTGCACTAATCATGATGTTCATTGAATGTTTACTTATAAGTGCATGTTCCTATTGTCACACATGTACCAAGTTTATAACAACAAGACTGATTCTAACAAAGGGGACTTCTGCCTTCCTCAAATAATACTGTTACATCTTTTACATACATTATACCAAAGAGACTATAAATTTGTCAGCATATAATGTATTCTTAAAATAAATTTATAGCAAAAGTTAGTAGGTACATGTAAAGAAAACAGGCATAGGACACTTTTTATTACCTTTGTTCTTCTTGTGACCCTGACGGTCTTGGATCCATCCCCACAGTATTTGAATGTCTGCCTCCAATGCTGCTGTGTTATTCCATTAGTGTAGCATATTTTGTTGGACAGCTTTTGTCTCCATTGATGTAATTTGTCAGAATTTTTAAGTTCATTGTTTGTTATTCCAGACTTATGCACTGAAACCTCATCTGTAAGGACAAAAGAAATGTACTGAATTGATGAATAGCACAGATATATTGGACAGAGAATGATAAAGCTCAAGAATGTGTTCCCAGATATTTCTAAAAGCAAATTATAATTATAATAAGAAGAAGAATACCTCAACTATCGAATTGCAGACCTGAAACAGTACCTTCTAGGCAACCAGCTCCTCAATTTCAACTTTTCAATTGTGCTGCTAATTAGTAGCAAAAGTGGAACTCTATCGGACAGTTCCTTTGCTAATTTCATCGGGTGACCCTTTGTCACCAGAGATCTTTAATATGTCAACATTGATGACATGGAGTGCCAAGGTTTTCAACTTCTCTTCAAAAATCAAACCCACACACTTAGTGTGAGGCTATTGTCCTCAGCAAATCTTCCTTAGTTGTGAACTCTTACTGTATTAAAGAATAGTTGCTTGGAAGTGACCTTTGTATTTACATCTCAAGTGGAACATATTTGGTGACGATCATGTTTCATCATAGATACTGAAAAATCATTTGCATATCCTGTGGATCATGTATCTCCATTCAGCTTGTTTCAGCACTTGTTGTCATCTTTGACGCCATCTAACCAATGTTATCTTGGCCTTCCACCTCTTCTTTTGCCGCCCACCATTTTGAGCATAACATTCCTTTCCAGTGAGGTACTTGTCATGAATTGGCCAAGGTAGGATACCTCATATTATTTCATTATACTCCCTTCCAAGGAGATTTTCAGTTTGATCTGGTCCAAGATGATCTTATTATTGATTCTGGCTGTCCATCGTATTCTCAGCAGTCATAGCCAACATCAGAACTCAATTACATCGATCCTTCTCTTTCAGTTTTCTTCAGGGCCCATGTTTTGTTGCTGTAAGTGACTATAAGAAAAGCAATGGCACTGACAAGTTGGTTTTCTTACTGATATTCCTTTGATCGTTACTGATATCCCTGCATTTCCAGATATTTCTCAAGCTTACCATTGCGTTCCATGTGCCAGCTGCCATTTGACTTCAGAAGTGTAGTCAACTTTACAACTAATTTCAGAACTAAGGAAGATGAAATCCTGGATTTCTTTATGTTAATTTTAATCTTAACATCTGTGTTTTCTACAGTCATCATAATCTTCATTCTAAAGTTAAACTTTTAATATTGTTGATAATTGAGAGTGAAGAAACAAGTGACAAATCAAATATAAGATAGGAATTGGGATAAACATAATGGCAGGCAGTGTGAGATAGGAGCTTCTATATTTCTGTATTTATGTTGTCAGTATATAATATTGTTCTCATAATTTAGGTACAGAAAATGACACAAACTGCCCTGCACAAAATGAGTTTGCCATTGTTATTATCTCAACAATCCACTTGAATATAGTACAAATCACATCTGTAACTTAATTATTGTGTACAATTAATATGAAATGCCATAAATGAATAATATCTAAGTGGAAAGAGCGAGTATGACTATTTGCATTTAACTTGGCTTGATTAAAGAAGGAAAGGAACTAATGTACGATATGGTAACAGTAAGATATTTGTGATAAAGAAAATTAAAGAGTATGGAAAAAGATTGTTTTAGTGGTTCATATTTGAGCATTATTTGCAAAAATATTGTTTAAAGTAATACATTTTTGAAAGAGAAAATTAAAGGGTATGGAGAATGATTGTCATAGCACTTTAAATTGTAGTATTATATGAAAAAAATATTTTTAAAAGTTCATCTGATTTAGAAAGGCAGACTGTAGATTAGTCCTAGAAGCACCAAGCGAGTGGCTACATGTTTTGGGTCACGTAGCTGTGTGCTTGCTGAAGATGGTTTTCTGCGGTTTACCATTTTCACACCCGGCAAATGTTGGAACTATATATTCATTAAGACCACAGTAGCTTCCTCCCTAATCCTAGCTCATTGTCAGTGTGACATTAAAAGAAGGTTCTAGTAGCAGTCTGTGTCATATCGTATAAGGTGGCCCACCTCATGTACCTTCTGACTGATTGAAGACAGCGATAGATAGTTTTCACCTGGATGAATAACAGGTACATGAAAGGGTATGCTATGCTTTAATAAGCACCAAAGCATCAATACGAAGCTACTTTTTTAAAAATGGAACTATAAATATTTCTGTTGCATACATAGTTAATTATAGGCAGCCATATTCAGTGATGCAAATATTTCTGCAGTCAGACATGTGATACTGGCAAAGAGGAATGTTAAAGTGTATACAGTTTCAATGTGGCGCTGCCACGAGTTAGTGGCCTGAATGTCGAGAAGATGAGGGCTACATATGACTCATACCTGGTGTTGATGTAACCGGGAAGAACAAACTTACAACCAACCTCGGAAGCATCACACTCCCCGTGTCTTCAACATCCAAATGTTGGTGCCACATTTGAACGTTCTTTCTTGCCAGTACCACATGTCTGACTGCAACTACATGCTACAGGTATGGGTACAGCAGAGTCTTAACAGTCTGATATTCCTATAAATCTGAGCTGAAAAATTTGAATTACCGGTAACTAATATATTAGATAGTTTTTTGTGCGCAAGTGCCTTAGGCGAGGCAAAAGCTGAGCACAACAGAGGGGAGACTGACCTTGCATTCAGTCTGGCAGTTTCTCTATCCCTAGCCCTCGCACTAGAAGCAGCCATGCATTATGTCGAACAGTAGCCAGAGGCAGCACTGACAGACAACCTGCTGTTTAGACAATAGCATAACACTGCTGCTCAGAAATGTTGCAGTTCATTAAAACAGAAGATACTCATCATTTTTTTTAATATAATGAAATGTGTGTGTTTCCATTTTTAATCACTACTGAAATAAGCCCTCCACTATTTAACTTAAGTATTTTTTTATTTTCTAAAGCTACCTGACAATTTCTTTTAGTGTAAGGCAGTCTGTATGATTTTGTTTTTATAACTACTGTTTTATATTATTTAAGGTAAGAGTAATTGCATAAGTCCGAGTTTTTCTGCAATAACGTACTCTCAGACCTGTCCACCTGGAATTAACGAGACTCTACTGTAGTTCCATTTAAAAATTATGACCTTCTCAGTGCTTATTAAAGAAAGGGACACACATTGCATGTTCTTTCATGTCTCCTTTATCTTTATTCCCCTAGGTGAAAACTGGCTGTCGCTATCTTCAACTAATCAGAAGATATGAAAAACTTAGGTGGACCACCCTGTACTGTTAGTTGTTGGGATCTTTGGCCACGTGGAAAGGTGAACAGCTGATGACGAGCACACCGTTATGCTGTGGTGACAATGTGGTATTGCCCAAACAGTGTTCGCAAGCAATGCCGATCACACTCAAACATGATGCCTTCCAAACTGAGCGTAGTCACACTGATGCAAGCAGACAGGCTGACCATCTCTCTCCATGAGAGATGGTATGACCTCTCTAGCATGGCTGCAGAACCCAGCAACCGACAGTACAGTGTACATGTTGTAATTATACCACACTGCAGATTATGTAAAATACTACCTTGGTACTAGCATGACTAATCTAACAGATGACTGGAAGCATGTGTCACTGGTAATATTACACCATCCCCTTTGGCTTTACACACCCCTCTAGATGGTGATGGCTTTTCCCTATAGTAACTGGAATGTTGTGGCTTAGATTTAATTGTAATGTGAAAATGAATATCAGAAGGTTTGGGAAGGAATCTCTGACTTTCTTCAAGGATAGTTTACTCATTTACATATTCTGTTTTTTTAAATATTCATATTTAAATATTTCGTACTGGTTGTTTTATTGGGTTAATTTAGAGTTGTAATACAAAAGTAAAGTTTATTTTTCACTTAAACCTGTGGTAATCTCAAATGATATATTTTTTACAATATACAACATTTCTTATTTTAATGAGAGGATTTTATTGCAGTTATATCTGACTTATTCCATGCTATATCAGACAGTCTGATTGATTGATTTTTATTTTTAAGAGGCTTATCATCCATGTATTTTTTTAAGAATAATCTTGGAAAGTGCATAATTACATTTTAAAATTCTTTGAAATTCTAATTTGCACAGTTGTTCAGATTGGATAACAAATTTCGTGACTGTTAATGTACTTCTGAGGAACAATTGCAAGTGAGATATGGAACAGCTGACCTTTCTGCTAAAACAAATTATTCTCTTGCCATGTCCATTACAGGGAGTATAATTTAAGACTTCATAGTGGAGTACCGAGGCATGGGAGTGCAGAAAAGCGGTGACAGTGAGTGCAGTGGCCGCAATGGCGAGCAGGCGTAATCATGTTTATTGATGTGAATATATATCACATAACATCTAGAGAAGGTTGGAACTAGTTTCGACGCTCATTGCGCGTCATCATCAGCCAACAAATCAACTGAGCAAAATGCAACTTGTTGAATAGCAATATATAACTATCATGATAGTTATATAGTTATGGTTATATATTAGTTATATATAGTTATATATTGCTATTCGATAAGTTGCATTTTGCTCAATTGATTTGTTGGCTGATGATGACGCGCAATGAGCGTCGAAACTAGTACCAACCTTCTCTAGACGTTATGTGATATATATTCACATCAATAAACATTCATGGTATTGAAAAGGTGGACCTTTAACATTTTAATTTTACTGTAATCCCAGTTCAATACGGAACAAAATGAAATTTCTAATTTTCAACAGGCGTAATCATCTCAAAGAAGCAGCATGATTACGCCTATACTAACTAAAGGAAACCGAACTCGCCAGCTATATATATGCTCGGGACAAATTAATAAATGAAATAAATAAACTAGTAAATGAAACTGAACTCACCACTGAATGAGTCCATTAAGATCATGAATGTTATCATTTTCTTGCATTACATGCTGACGAATGTGAAATACCAGTTTCCTGACCTACTCCTTCAAGTGACTTATGTGGACCGACTTGCAGTCCTGTCTGTGTATCTTCACACCTCTCCTGTATTGTTCTCCTTCCCTGCTTTTTCTTATTAGTTATGGAATCAGTACTACGCCACTTGTGAACAAGTTGTTTCACGTAATGTTTTGATCGTACTGTAGAACCGGGAAACTGTCTATGGAATTTTTGAAGGCACCTTTTAAGGGGTTTCTTCTTATTGTGCAAACAATACTACACAAAAATATTCTCTGTGCTGTAGTGTACTTGACCAGTGCAATCATTCATCATTAATTTCCATGTCTGGTCAGCATTTCCAAAAACCTGCAAGTGCAAGGGCCTGGTTGTTTCCTCTAAAAACATCTTGTGATGTGCATGAGTTGTCCAGGAAGGGACAGATAAGTAAGTGGCTTGGGTCTTGTTCAGTACCACATTCACATGAGGTGTTTGCGTTTGCTGGAATGATCCCCCATTTCTTCAAGTTTGTCTTGCATCGAAGGACACCCACTCTTAAACAGTTGAAGGATCTCCATACAGGGTAAGGTCGGTCGGTGCCAGGAGCTAGTTCTTGATTTGGTGACATGTCTGTGGACAGTGAGCTCCTCTACCTGTTAAGACAACTTGTCTCTGCTCTTCCCTCTAGCGGCAGAGTCCTAGCAAGGAAGCTCTTGTGGGATCTGAGGCGAGACATTGCATCTTGGTGACCATGGAGTGGATGTCGATGGTCATTCTCCTTCTTTGTTCTTTCAGCGTCTGCAGCAGTGGCCTTTCGGATGTTGGTTGGGGCTATTCCAACAATCTGATACAGTTTCTGAACTGAACTGAACTGAACTGAACAGGAGATTATCCTTGCAACCATTGCAATAACAACCTCACAGTACACCTTGAAAGTCCAATAGTTACTAGCGAATTGCTGCGTCACCTGTCAAGACTTTTCATCACGCCAAGCTTGACACAAGGCATATGGTGCACACCAAGCTTGACACTTGATTGAGGATACCCACGACCTGTGGGCAGAAGAGAAAAGTCTTAAATTATACTCCCTGTATAAGGACAAGTATGTTTGAAATGTCTTATCTACTAGTCAGTCTCTGGTTAGAGGAAGCAGAATGGCTTTCTTTATTTTTACTTATTTACTCTTTTCAACAATTTTGAAAGTCATAATTTGAAATATCAAAATCTAGAACTTACAACAAATGTTTCATCTACTGTTAAATGGAAATCTTGTCTAATATGAACATGGAATAATTCGCATGTTAACTCTGTTAAGAAAGGAATGGGTAAGCAGAACATAATATGATTATTTCGTTGTAGTAAGTGGTAATCAGAGAGATTATATTATCTTTATCTCTGCCTTGTACAAAAAATCATATTACTTTCTCATTCACTTGATAGTACTGATAATGTTTCCACCCTTTATGAATGCATTGGATGCAGAAGTACCAAACCTTTCGGGTCCATTTTCACTTCTTAGTTCTTGTAATTATGGATGAATGGTTGAATGTACCCCCTATATGAGAATGGAATTCTTGCTCCTACTGTGACATAGTGTTACAGGTGTTGGGTATCACAAATGGTACAAATATTACATTCCTTTTGTCTCATTTACATCTTATAGAAAATTTCTGCTGTTGCTTGCCAAAGAAATGTACTTCCCTAAACCTTTCTTCAGCATCAGATTTTACCTATGGAGATTTTTATATATTTATATTCTCTTCCAATTTTTAAACTTTCATTTCAGTACAAAGAGCCGGTCTTCTAGATTTACATATTATTTATCTTACAGTAGTGTTTGAATGATAAACATGCATTTGGTCTACAATGTTTCTATCTCATGTGTTTTGCTATCTTTGTAACCCATACTTTTTGTAGATTCTCCATTGAAAATGAAATTTTAATGCCATTTCATCATCCTAATGTATTACTTCATGTCACTTTATTTGTCAACAACAACAACAACAACAAAAGGACGAGAATGATGAAATGCAGAAATATACAAAATTAACAAGCAAAGAAAAGTCAATGTAGGTATCGAGAGTGTAAAAGACCAAATAACCGAGCAAGTGGCTGCAAGGTTTGGTTCTCAGCTTGTATTTGGGAGAAAGTGGGTTTGAACCCCACTATCTGCAGCCCTAAAAATGGTTTTCTGTGGTTTCCCATTTTCACTCCAGGAAAATGTAGGGGCTGTACGTTAATTAAGGCACGGTCACTTCCTTCCCACTCCTAGCCATTTCCCAACCCATTGTCACCATAAGACCTATCTGTGTCCATGAGATGTTAAAATAAAAGAAAAATGAAATAACAAGTAGGTGACAGTTAAAATCTACCTCTCCTTATGATACATCCTTTCTGATGACTGGAACAGTTTTACACAAAATATGAGAAACAGCATAGAAGATTGAAGCAGACTTACCATTACTATAACACTTTTGTACAGGGTATGCCCTCAGTAATCACTGGCATTAAGGAGAGAAACTAACCCTTTCAACTTACAATTTTCATCCAGAGTTGACTGGGGGAAAGCGAAGTAAACTAGTCTTGTAATCATAATTTATCAGCTGGGAGTCTCTGGCAGTTGTTCTGCATGGTCTTAGTTTGGTTTTTACTGCAAAATCCCATGCAACAATTTGGCACCTGACCTTTGACCAATCTTGACACAGAAAAAGTCAGTTTCAAAACACAACTGTGATTTACGATGATGTGGGAGGAGTAAGACCTTTGGCCTGCATACCACAGCTAAATCGACTATAAGCTACACTGCCAGCCAAAAGTTTCAGGACAAGCATTGAACTGTTAAAGAATGGACCGAGATTAAAAGAAAACAACATATCTATGCAAGGAATTAATAAATATATACTCTAAAGCTAATATTTTCCAATAAAACTACGTTTTTACAATGCATCTGAGAAAGAAATGGGCAGTATGTACACATTTACTCCCACAGATCACCAGAACACATCAAACTCTCTTGTCATCAAAGAAACCTCGCTTTGCTGCAAGTATACTTTTAACTATTCTTGGCATTCTCAGAACAAGTTTTTCTAACACTGATGCAGGTATACTTTGCCAGGCATTCTGCAAGATGTTCCACAGCTTTTCCGATGAAGAGGGACACTCTTTTTGGACTTGCCGATTCAACTCCTCCCACAGCAGCTCAATTGGATTTAAGTCCAGGGATTGGGGGGGGGTCCATTCCATTAAAAACAATTCCCCAGAGTTTTGTTTGTTTTTCAGATAATTTATGCAATAGCAAGACGTGTGTTTGGGGTCATTGTCTTGTTGGAGGACAAACCCACGTTGCTGTCCAGATGGAAGAGCATAATGAGATAGGATGAAATGGTAGCCGTTTTTGTCCAGTGTTCCTTGAATTCGGTACAGTCTACTAACTCCACTGAATGTGAAACAACCCCAAACCATCACAGAGCCCCCTCCATGTTTTGCTGTAGGTGTTATACAGTAGGATGCATTTTTTCCCCGATGCTGAATGTCGAACATAAACTCGTCACCATTACCCGAAAACCTTCGAAACTTGGTTACAGTAATACATTCTGTCATTAAACAATCATTAAACATATTCATGCAGGTACATATGTTTTGTCCAGAAACTTTTGGCCGGCAGTGTACATGCCCCATTAGAATCTGAATGAAAATTGTGACTTAATAGGGTTGGTTCCTGTCCTCAATTTTCCGAACCCACTTTACAACACCCTGTTACTATCTGACATTATTTTTCCTACACTCTAACAGATATATACAAGGTGAAAATGTAAATAAGAATGATTGTTATATTCCAGACTTTCAACTTCATGACATTTTCAGCACTTTGCTCATATTCTTGACCAAATTAAAAAGTTAGAAGGATGTAAGTGTGAATAAGACTTATGTTGCACATACTTTTCTTTGATCATAGTACAGTAAACTCCTGGATATTCGGGGGCAGCATAAAAAATAAAGAAATACAGATAATCCAATTCATTGAATAACATGACCTTCTCTGTACACATCATCTTCTAACCCTCTTTACATTGAACCATTGTAGAAGTGCAAGATCTAATTATGTGGACTTTCTGCAAATTCACTGTTCCAAACAAAATCCTCCAGCTTTTCTTTTCTTAACCCGCGAGTGGTTGCTATATGAGATTTTCTCTCACATTATTTTTTATTGTGATATTACTTCACAGTGATGAAAGGGAGGTGACTGTTCCCTCTTCTAGCTGAGTTTATAACTGTCGTGAGTAGAGCGATTCACATTTGAAGGATAAGCACCCCCTCCCCTAGTCAGAACAAAGGTTTCTAAGTGTCTGTGAGCGCTGCATGAGAGTTTTCTCATTGCGTGACTAATGCCGTTAGTGTTATGTTGAAGTGGAGCGGGAAACTTACTCCTGTTGTACGCATTAGTGTTTGTATTATGAGCACTTCTTGTTTTTGAAAATGTTATTGTGTTCAGAAACCTTGCTTTGTACGTAAATATTACTAGATATAATGCATGTGTGAGATTTTATTTTTTACAACTTCAGGACGGAAGTTATTTTTATGTACATTGCATATGTTATTTTAAGTAGTCATTTCTGTCTTTAATAAACAGCTAATCATTTCATTTTTATCTAAAATATATAAGGTAGAACTTGCATTTCATTTCAGTAGTAAATTTCAGCCTTACACCCCACAAAACTGTGAAAAATTTCATATTTATTTTAATGTGAGAGAAAGTCTCACGCGCGACCACTCACGTTACATTTCAGTTAGCGACCACTCGCGGGTTAAAATTGCGGGCAGTTTCCACTCATCCGTAATCTGCCGTGAACTTAGCAACCAAGTCTCCCTTCATAAGTTATGAATTTCAGGACACTATACAGTACAAGCTAATGGTATTGAATAGGTGGACCCTTCTCTACCCTTTGATAGTGAGTCTCCATTCTTGAATTTTTCTTCTTTTTTTTTTCTGTAATTTTCAATTTTTTGTTTTATTGTTCAAACAAGTTTCTTATATTTTCCTGCCACAGCGAGATAAAACAGAAGACTATACAGACTGATTAACGAGAAAAATGTTCAGTTTTAACAGAGACACTACACCGATAGCAGTGGATACAGTACTCGAATCAGGTTTGGGATGTGAACCTAGAAAAGCAAGATATTTATGTTCCGTGCTTTCCTTACCTGTCAGCAAAGTATAAAATACCTTTCGATCGGTGGATTGTGAGAGGCCTGCCATTCGGAGCAAGAGGCACCCTCCTGAGTCAGACATTGACCTTCCTACAAAATCTGAAAGTTCCATTCTGCAAATTAGAAAAAAATAGTAGTACAGATACTGAGGGACTTGCTACAAATCATTAATTTCTGTCTATAGCTGAGAACATAATTAACATTCCTCCCCCACTAACCCTGGAAAAAACAAGACAATAACAGCATTAACAATTAAATCTCCATTTTGTAATGTTTTAAACTCCATTGTAACCTAAACATATGCAGCTGAGACTTGGGTAATGAGGCAGAGAGCCGTGCATATCATACAGACAAGTGAAATGAAATTTCTGAGAAGCAGGATAGGAGTGACAAGATTGGATAAGATGAGAAATGAGAAGGTTCGAGATATAGTAAAAGAAGGGCCACTACAGGCACTACAGAATAGGATAGAGGCATCTAGACTTAGATGGTATGGACACATGAAGAGAATGACAGAGGAAAGGATACTGAGGAGGATGCACGAAATGGAGATAACAGGTAAACAACCAAGAGGAAGACCAAGAGACAGGTGGATAAAAGGAGTGGAAGAGTGTGTACAGAGAAGAGGTGAGGACTGGGCAAGAGTGACTAGGGAGAAGTGGTGGGAAGACAAGAGGAGATGGAGAGGCTTATGTTCTAAGCAGACCCGGCCAACAGCTGGAAAGTGCAGATGATGATGATGATGATGATGAAACCTGACTGTATTCTGGATCTGAATGGTCACCCTCATTGGAGGATGGACAATTTATTTCTTTAATAAATCTCTCTCTCGTATAGTGCAAGATTTACTGCTGTCTTTAGAAGTAATCTATTTTCCAAATAACCCACCATGATTACCAGGTACCTAAAATCAAAATACAGGACAGATGTGCAGTCGGAAAATCAATGAGGCCCGAGTTCTATATTTTATTTCACTGTTCGTATCAGCTAATTCATTTATATATTTTTCATTCCTATGAACAATATTGTTATCAGATTTTTTCATTCTCATCAATTACATAAAAATCTTAGCATGGCATCGAAGACAATTGTACAGAAACAAAGAGCTTAGATTTAATGAAGCTAACAGAACACGTATTTTCCACATCTAACTATTTCACATTCATGCGCAAAACCCCAGGTTCCCTACCACAAATTGTTCAGTGGAGCATCCTCTATGTACTGTTAAATTTTCCACGCTGTTACAGAAACACCCTGTATGAGGCAGGTATGTATGTATGTATGTTTAGTCCTCAGCCTGAAGGCTGGTTGGATCCTCAACAGTTCCGCCATCAGCTGTCATAGATGGCCTAGGCATCACTGAAGAGGCGTACTAGGGAAATGAGGAGTGAGGTAGTTTCCCGTTGCTTTCCTCACCGAGCCAGAAGTTGCTATTACATATCAGTCTGCCAAGTCCACTGAAATGCATGCACCAACTGACCCTATGAGCAATATTTTCACACCATTCATAGCAGGGACTGGCTGCAAAAGAAATGGCATTACTAGCATCACTCATACCTCAGTCACTTTCATTTTGTCAAAGCCAAGGATAAAGCTGAGACAGATCAATGAAAGAAACAAAATTGCTCTAGCCCATACCAGAAGACATAGTGCACTGTAAACACTAGGTCCCGCCAGCAAAGGTAATGCTCGGACAAAAGGAAACCATATTCACAAAATTTGGTACTAAATGTTCCCCAACAAACTGTCACTGCAGAGAGAAAACCAAACCAAAGAGTGAAGAAATCTGTTCTCTTTGAAAGAAATAAAGCCATTGGTATGCATCAGAGGAAGAAGTTCTCATGAGGCTCATACATAGTGAAATATGGGAAACTGCCATCCTGTATAGGAACTACTTAGGATGCAGGACACTTAACACAAATATGGTACTCTCCTGTAAAATACAGGACATCTGGCAAGCCTGTAACTCGCACAGGAATAACTGGGAGTTTACTGTACGCATGATCTTGCTTCCAAAGCTTATAAAACACTTACATACATTCTAGTGTAAAGTTCATTGAATTACATCAACAACACAGTGGTAGTATCTTTATGAACTTTTAACCAAATGAGCTTTGGTTTTGGATATAACACAGTTTGTTGGCTGACCAGACCTAGTCTGCATTCTCAAACTGAGAAGTCGTTGAGAATTCCACATTACAGTAGGAATGTATTTGGATCCTGTTGTTTACGTTAAGAGACTTGATTTGTCAATGCAATCTGTGGTCTGCATCAAGCGGGAAATATTCTGACCTTGATACTCAGAATTGTCCAGCCAACGAGCTGTGCTGTTGTTGTCTTTGCACTGCATGGAAAATTTCACTGAATTAGATATAACTTGTGCCAGGCAAAATATTTTTTACTTCATAAAAGCAACCACAACAGAAACAACTTCCCATCTGAGACAAACTCTAGTCTGTAGAATGGTAATTTTTTAATAAAAAATTCTTATTATCAAAACATAAAACTGTTTAACATTAATTCTTATAACATTAATGAGAATATGTAGTATTTTAGAATTATATTTTACCTGAAGAATTGAAATTTTCTGTTAATCCAAAACTTAAAAGCATGCTGTTATTCTTGCTAGGTGCTGGTTTACCTGCTGAACGTGCTGAGGATCCTGTTCTGAGCTCGGCTGCTATTGTCATCATCGTAGTGGCATCTCTGTTTGTACTGCTTATCATCATAGACCTCCTGTGTTTCTGCTTCAACAAAAGTGGAATTATCATGGCCATTTGTGAGAAGACAAGAAGCAAGCCTGATGACACAGACATTAAACTCGGCAGGTGAGCTATTTACTCCAAGATTTTATCATGTTAGCAGCAGAAGAAATATGATTCAGAGGATTAACAGCTGGCAGCTCAAGGCTACATGTTGCATTCCTTGTCAGCTTCCTGTTGAGTTTTATTATTACTCTGCATAAACACATGTATCACTAAAGCCACTACCTGGTGTAACTAGCTGGGGTCCACAATTTGACAGCATGATTTCTCTTAATCTTTCTTCTTTTTCTTCATCTTTTCTTCTTCTTCTGCACCATATCCTGTTCATGCGGGGTTAACATTTCTGGAAAGCCATTTTCATTTGCCCCTGTCCCAAACTATGCACTGTGTCCACTGCTTGTCTCTTGGATCTTCCCACATGCAGTCCATCCATCATCTTCTTAGCTCTCTCTCTCTCTCTCTCTACCACCTCCCACTTCTTCTTCCCACCTAAGTGTCATTCCATTGCATAATGTGATCATACCAAAGCAGGTATCTCTCTTGGATTTTTTAAAGATATTTCTGTCACATCAACACTGCCCCTTATACAGTTATTTTTGACATGGCTCATTCTCAAAACCCCACATGTCCATCACAGCATTTTCATTTCAGTGCTGCATCTGATCTCTGGCATTGTGACTTGACTATTGCCCAGGTTTCCACTCCTTATAACATAGCAGGCTTCATCCCACTCTTGTAAGCCTTTCCCTTTGCCTTTACACTTAATCGTCTGTCACATAGAATACAAGAATTTTTTTTCCAGTTTGACCAGCCAGCCTGGACTGTGAGTCATTTCTAAGTCCACCCTATTGTCGCTAAATACATGGGATCCTCAGCACTTGAAGATGTCTGCTATCTGCAACTTATCCCATCTCATCAGTTTCAAGACCCATTCCTCGAAGGCATGGGTATTCAGATTTTTAGGCTCATTTTTAAAGCCTCTGCGTTCTTGGACATTTCTCGGCACTGCAGTTTCCACAGATGTTCTCTACTGGGGTTACATTATGTCATCATCCACATATACCATGCACCAAGGAAATGTTCTCTTAAGCTTTTAGAGAGAACACTGATGACAAGATTGAAAGTATTGGAACTCGATGCAGATTCTGGATGAAGACGAAGCTGCATACATGTCTTGGGCAATGCACACACGTATTTTTCTGACACTCTTCACTGCCTTATGCACCTCTGTACTTTCTGTCAGGGTACACAGTCATAAGCCTTCTCTAGGTCTACGAACTCTACTGTAGTTTTTTCCTCTTCTCACTACGCTTCTCCATGACCTCTTAACCTGTCTTTATTAGGTCTTTCACATAAAGGTTTAAGTTATATATACAGAGTAGAAGTAAACTCTACCAAGAAACCTTCAGCAATTGTTCAGGGATGTTAGCCAAGTATTTTGATATAAGAAACCCTAGATCGTAGGTGGCTCATTACTCAGTAATTGCCTTTCCCTTTTTTTTTTTTTTTTTTTAAATCCCTACCTTTGCATACGTTTACTTGACACAGAATCATTTGACTACTTACCATGGTAGTCACCGCTGAGCATCACGGGGCTTGAACTCTATCACGACAATACGAATACAGTGGTCAGCAGCAACTACCATGGCAAGTAGTCAAATGGTGCAGTTCCGAGTAAACATAAGCAAAGGTAGTATGTTTTGAAAAATAAACACAAAAGTAGACAAGTTTTGAAAATATAAAGCAACACAATTAGTAATGAGTTGCCAGCGATCTTGGGTTTCTTGCATCAGAATACTTAGCCAACACCCCTGAACAACCTCTGAAAGTTTGTTGGTAGAGTTCACTTCTGCCATTTAAAAAGGAGCACATAATAGGACAAAATACTGACAGATCAGTGTCGGGAGAGGTAACAACACAAACAAAAAACAAGGACAGAAATGAAAACACAAAAAGGACACAAGCATAGTTTGCACAACTTCATATACTGTCTTCTTCAAACAGATAGGCTCTCTCCTGGTCAATCCTAGCTCTTCTCATTTCATCTTCACAGCTTCATCCAGAAGGTGGGCTTCAGCACTCATTGAGGGGTCATCCGACTTGATGGGGGCAAATGTAAAATAAGAAAGCCAGATAAAGACAGGAAGAAAGAAAACAAAAAAATCTTCAAAAACATCTTTCTAAAAGGCATATTTGTGTTTGAGCTGAGCAAACATCCTTTCTTGCTTGTGCTAGTTTGCATTTTGTGTCCTCTTTACTTCTACCATGTTCAGTCATTCTATTATGGTACCCAATGAACAGTATTCATCTACTTCCTGTTATTATCATTATTATTATTGTTTGCTTTATGTCGCACTGATACAGATAGGTCTTATGGCGATGATGGGATAGGAAAGGGTTAAGAGTGGAAAGGAAGTGGCCGTGGCCTTAAGGTACAGCCCCAGCATTTGCCTGGTGTGTAAATTGGAAACCACAGAAAACTATCTTCAGGGCTGCCCACAATGGGGTTCAAGCTCACAGCTACACACCTCTAACTGCATGACCAACTCGCCCGGCATCTACTTCCTGATTTTATTTGACTGTATTCCATTACTTCTGTTTTTTTTTTGTTTTTTTTTTTTTTTTATAAATCTTGTACTCCTCCTCCAAGACTGTGTCCATACCATTCAGCAATTTCTCCAGATCTGCTGCCAACTCAGATAAAATAACAATATCATCAACAAATCTCAGGGTTTTTTGATTTCCTTTGCTCAAATTGTTATTCCTTTATCTCCTATTCTATATAAACATTGAAAAGGAAGGTTGACACACTGCAAGCCTGTCTTACTTCTTTCTGGATAGTTGTTGTTTTTTTTTTTTTTTTTTTTTTTTCATAGCCCTCGATTCTTATTACTGGAGTATATTATTAAAGTTTACAGCCACTAAAAAAATAGTTGTCATGGCTATAATCACTATACCACCTGTCAGTTAAAAGAACAGGCTTGAAATAATTTGTTTTGACAACCACTGAATATTGCATATTCAACTTTTCAAATCATCACATCACATAATTTGTGAAGCTACACAATCTATCATATGTCTGGTTACTTTCTTCTTCTGTCACTGGGTCTGGCAGTGGACCCTTGACCTACATTTTGTCTTCTCCTTATTTGAAGACTCCACTCCCCTAATATCTTGTTCCAGGTATTGAGTTGAACCTGAACTTCTTTGTCATCATCTTGATTACTTGATTACAACCTTTGTCCCAATGGGCTCTCTTGTTGAATTATATTATTCTTATAGTAAATTCTTTGATTCATTATAATTTGTTGTGTTTCTCAGACTAACAGTAACAGAGTAACTAACTAACTAACTAACTGGAATTTAGGTAGGTAGATGGATAAAGTTTGGGAGTATTCTATCGGTTCTTTATTTTATGAATGCAAAGTTTTATACCCCTCATCAACCTTCCTATGGTTCAATGTGTTAGTTGTAGATGGTGACAGGTACTAACTTCATTGGAAGTTCATATTGTTATGTTTGTTGTACATGTGTGAAGTAGGATTGGAACTGTCAAAATGTGCTGAATCTACACATAATTTTCAGAAATATAAATAGAATGTTGTGTAACGTTCTTTGAATTTTGTATGTTTTGTGTTTCTAAATTGTGTTTAGTGAAGTTCCATCAGTGGCATTGCATGAAGACATTCTGTATTGTTATTCAAATGATTAAAAGAACTCTGAGTCCACAAATTTCTTACAGTATGAACATTTCTATTGTAAGCCAACTACCTACATTTTTAGGAGTTAATAAGGATCTTACCAAGGCATGCTCGGAGGTTTTGTATCCTTCTTTTAACAAAATTGTATATGTTTGTATGGTATACCATTGTTCAGACAGATATTGTTCACTAAAACTAAACTACTGTTAACAATATTAATTTCAAGAAACCTTGAAAATTATGACAGTAGTATTATAAATGAATAAGTTCCTCCACCTTCTTGTCACAGTTGTAATGGTAACCCTTCAGATGTTGTTTCAGCTTTGTAGGAAAGAAGGAATCATAGGGTCATAATGGTGTACCTATGACTCATCACCAGTGACAATCTGGTGAAAGAAGTCCTCATCTTCTAGCACACACCGAGTCAGAAGTTTCTGAAAAATAATTTCCCACTGCTGTTTCATTTCAAGAGTCAGCATTTGTGGCACCCATCACACACACAGTTTCTTGTAGCCAAACAAAATATGTATGATATGATGGACTTTCTCAAATGAAATCCTGTTTGCTGTAACGATGTCATGTCTTTCTACCTGAAACATCAGTTGGCACAAATCACCTCATCTACACGAACTTGGTGTTGAGTATCCACGACTGTTACAGGCTGTCTGCCGTGGGGCTGGTCACTCAAGGCTTGTTGTGACTGCATTGCTGCTTTTCAGACTCTTTACCCACTGTATGACAGTACTCGCATCCAAACACGTATTGCCATAAACAACTTGGCTATGTGGTTATGGAAGAAACCGATCATTTTTACTGTTCTTTGTATCTCCTCTTTGGAGTTTGTACGTGTAGGTATAATATATTTATGACCCTTGTATTTAAGTAAATCTAGGACACTGACAGCAATCCCACATTCACAGTATATCAGCTGCCACTGAGCTCAGGTCAGTACTCACCTATTGTTGAAGTTATCGCGTAGGAGACAAAACTTTTTAAAACGCTCTTGTAGAATCTATCATGTTGTCACATCTAATGATCCTCTGATTATTGAAGAAATAACTCTTATAAACCATGCAATGCCACTGAATTCACTTTTCCCCACCACAAGTGAGGTCTTTATGTACTGTCACTCTCTCATCAAGCCTATACAGTTGGCGCTTCCCCCTCCCCTATTGCAGCATTAAGGACGCGTCCCACACAGGGGGTGCTGTCTTCGTAGCTGAGAAGTTGCCAGAGAAAGTGCCTATGTAAGCCAAGATTATATGATACCATAGCCTGAAGCATGTATACTGCATCTTGTGTACGCCTAATTGTGTTCTCTCATAGCTCTATGTAGGACAAGAACAAAGAAGACTCTCCACTGAATTCGAAGAGAAGATATATCGTGTAAGGTTGGGATATTTTGAATGACTGTGCCTGTCATATGCATGAAGCATGTTGTATTTAGGTTGAGTGGAATTTCATGAGCAGCAGATAGAACTTAAAACCCAGTGGAAATAATAGTGATTTGTATCCAGATAGCATGAGAAGTTCATGGCAGTTTTGTTATGAAATTGTAGCTGACTTTTACAACACATTCTCACTGTTCCTATCCTCAATGATATTTTCCTGTACAGTTTTAACCCTCACACTTTTCCAAAAGCAATTCTATAGGTATGTACAGGTTTATCATTTAAGGTTCTCACCCAGCTGACCAAGGTTAAGTTCCTGGCTATAATTCATATTTATAGAAAGTCTGTCCAATTACTATAGATTTGATGAAATACCAGGGTGTGGAATTTTGTCTCACAGGAATTAACAGGGAATCAAATCCATGTCCTTTCGGGTAAATCGAGCGCGCCTCGATAGCCAGCCCCTTCTAAGAGACATAAAATATGCTAAATACAAAGGTTGTTTTGATTTTAACCCTTTCCCCTCAAATAACATTTGGCTCTTATACAGCATGGTCAGAAACAATGTACTCTGAGTATATGAGCGTTAGAGTGCTGGTCATACTGATAAGTGATTTGAAAATATTATGTCAATATCTCGCGCCGTTGTCATTTTATCAGCTGCTGAAGTTAGCCAATCAGATTGCTTTGCAGATGAATTCAAATGGGCTTTACAAGGCGGTGTTGCTAAATCTTCACGTGGCGTGGTAGGACTTGAGAGCCATATATTAAATCAATAAAACTAAATACCCACCTTTTTGATGCTTATATTTGCTTTAAACAAATTAATTGTGTATTTATAGTACATGTTTCATTCCTTGGGAATATCTTCAGCTACGTTATGTTGCATAGGTGAAATTACAAGCACATATATTATCTTCTCAAAAAACATCATAAAAAGTACCTTGTTATGTTTAAAAAACTATATGAATTTACAAAAGATGAAAATGATTAAAATCTATGAGGAGGGTTGAATGAGGTGGTTAAATGGGAAGGGAAATGGATCTACTTTGTTCTAAACTACTTTCAAACTATTTCCATACACTTGAACAGATGTTCAAAATTTTTTGGTTTCCAGCACTTTTGTTTGCTATGATGTGTATGTGTCCTAGTTGTTTATTATTTAAAAAGTTTTTGAATTTTTTTTTGATGTTCTGAAGGAGAAGCAGGTTTCAGAATGTACACATCGTTATTTCACAAGACAGAAAGCTGTATTAGTTGCTGCTAGACCCCCTTCAAGGCCACAGTAGGTTTCCATAGTAACAAGATTTTTGGGGAAGATCATTTCATAACAACAGAACGACAGCAATCAGCTTCAGGGATCCCGCAATTAAACAGAATTAAAGAGACTCAATTTTATAAACTACAACAAATGACAACATTCACCCTGGAAAAGAGCAGCTGAAGGGAACAGTTTTGTAATAATAATGGAACATCAACAAGAAAAAAATATTTGTCAAAAACTTTTTAATAGTAAACAACTAGGACATTTTTAACATCTGTTCAAGTGAATAGAAATAATTTTAAAATAGTTTAGAACAAAGTAGATCCATTTCCCTTCCCATTTCACCACCTCACTCAACCCTCCTCACAGATTTTAATCATTTTTATCTTTTATAAATTCATATAATTTTTTAAACATAAGGTACTTTTTATGATTTTTTTTTGAGAAGCTAAAATATGCTCTGTAATTTCACCTATGCAATGTAATGTTCCCAAGGAACGAAACATGTACTTACTCATTTTTATACCATACATTAGTCTTCACTGAGGAAGTGATTTCATGGTTTGGGTTACGTAACTGTCAACTTGCATTCAGTAAATAGAGGGTTCGAACCCCACTTTCAAATCTAATTCCTTCTCATTTCAAATGTTCAGTTAAAAATAAATTTTTAACCCATACTGTTCCTTTAAGAAATAAATAAATTATTTACTTGATTGTTGCAAACTTGTATAATATTTGTTTAAGAGAGGTCAGCACAATTATGGTCTAGATACCTCTCACATTCTTGAACACATTTCACTTCTCTATGAATAAGTAGGCCTACTTATTTTTGGTATTCAGAATTTTAACTCATTTTTATTTTAGGGCCCGGTCTAGGAAGCCAAGAATAACGGCCGAGAGAATTTGTTGTGTTGACCACACGATATCTCATAATCTGCAGGCCTCCAGGCTGAGCAGCGGTCGCTTGGTAGGCCATGGCCCTTCGGGACTGTTGCGCCATGGGATATGGTTTTTTTAAATTTAAGGACAGCATAGACATATTAATTTCATACTGTTTCTTCTCAGAATATATTATGTCCGTAATTTTAGAAGGTGTGTGAAGTGATCAATACATTTTTGTTTGTATTACTGTATGTGAAAGGCATGATTATCATAAACAAAATATGCTTTATTACGATTGTTTGCATTAATTTATTTTTACAGTACTCATAAAGACTGACATTAAACTATTATGCATGCTGCTGCTTCACATTGTTTTTCATTATTAGGCATGTGAAGTTTCTTTCTTCTATGATATACTTTTTATTAACAACCATTCTAGCTGAGTGGTTAAGCCCGCTTCATAATAATATTGGGAGGCTATACTGTTCAGAGATTCAAACCAATGTTATTTTCAAATGAATGAAACCATCTTGAGAAAAAGGGGGCATACAATTTTTAAAAAGAATATTTGCCCCATTTTAAACTTTTAACAGTTGTATGTTCAGTCTTCAGCCCTAAGGCTGGTTGGATCCTCAACAGCTATGCCATCAGCTGTCATAGATGGTCTAGGCATCACTGAAGAGGCGTACTAGGGAAATGAGGAGTGAGGTAGTTTCCTGTTGCTTTCCTCACCAAGCCAGAAGTTGCTATTACATATCAGTCAGCCAAGCCCACTGAAATGCATGCACCAACCGACCCTATGAGCAACGTTTTCACACCATTCATAGCAGGGACTGGCTGCACAAGGAATGGCATTACTAACATCGCTCATACCTCAGTCACTTTCATATTGTCAAAGCCAAGGATAAGACAGAGACAGATCAATGAAAGTAACAAAATTGCTCTAGCCCATACCAGAAGACATAGTGCACTGTAAACACTAGGTCCTGCCAGCAAAGGCATAGTTAACTAAATTATATTGTTCTTGTAAATGAGGGACATAATCTACACTGAAGAACAAATTAAGAATCTTTCATCAAATTAGATAATTTGAGATCCCTTGGAGTGGATTATAAGTTTCTGAAATCAGTCTTTATATCTTGTCCTTGAAAGATAAAACTTGGAAGGTCCACTCTTTTACTAATTGTATGGTTCTTTATTTATCTTTACTTATATCACAGTATTTAGCATTCAGAACGTTAACTCATTAATTTATTCTTTTTTTAATTTAAGGACAGCATGAATGTATTATTTTCATACTGTTTTTTGTCAGAATATATTATGTCCATTATTTTAGAAGATGTGTGAAGTGATCAATACATTTTTGTTTGCAATGTTGTATATGAAAGGCATGACGATCATACACAGATATGCTTATACTTAAGATGATAATAATGGGGTGTGGCTCCAGACAGACCTGGTGCCGGTATTTCGAGTTGACACCATGTAGTTTTATTATTTTCATGTCCGTATTGATGAAGTTTATGATTGTAAAATGGGGATAATTCCACCTAATCAATACTGCTTATTAAAAGTACAATGTAGTTATACTCAAAAATACATTACTTGCAGTACCGGTTTCGATCTGTATCGATCATCGTCAGCTGCCTTAAGAAAATCAGCTGTAACGGGCACTATAAGAGACCTATGGACACATTTCAAATTTTATTGATTTTAACTTGTCATTAATGTTGTTCATCACCGATTTTAACTCATTATTAATATTGTTCTTCATGCTTTTAATAATATTCTTAAACTAAGTAATGTCTAATGATATGTACATTTAGTTTTATCTCATGTTCTGTTGGCACTCTCAAGCCACTTTTAGTGACATTTCATTTTACAGGGGTGAGGGGCAAGGAGGGAGCTTCAGTGGTTCCAAGTAGAACTGCCAACAGATAGAAGTGAAAATTGAATTGAATCGATAATATGGTCAATACGAATTTCCTAGACCTTTATTATCTAAAGGCTACAGCTGCGTCACATATACAACTATATGTCTTGTTGTGACTTTTTCTATTTAGTATCTGTAATTATATCTATACTTTGACAGGAAGAAGTGGCGAGCGCTTGTACACCACACCCGGGAAACTGGAGGTGGAAAATGATGATGAATTATATCGATCTACATAAAAGAGACTGGCCTGCCTCCTTTTTTTTTTACCACAGATGCATGGAGATTTGCAGGTGTGAAAGGCAGAAAATGTTGTAATCCTATCAATTGTGGAAACAGATTTTTCCGCATATGCGGCGGCTCATTCACTCAACTTACTGATGGAGAAGAGCAACTGTTTGTCTTGTTTTTCTATACCACATCAGTCTGTTACTCTAGCTATAATTTTTCTGCCCTCACAGTGTTCGTTTCCAAATTGGAGTTCTAGGGTCTTCATGTGATGTACGTGGATTTTCCTCAATCATTGCAATAGGTTGAAAAAGTTCAGTTTTCACCTAAATTTCTTTGCTTTGCTGTATAAATAACAATATGACCCTGACAGTGGGATTCAAACCCACCATCTCCAGAAAGAAAGTTCACAGCTGTGAAACCCTAACTGCACGGCCAACTCACTTGGTCATTTCCCTCATCCATCCCACATCCAGACATGCACAGCATTCATGGGCATCAAATAGAAATACCTGCACCAGACGAGCTGAACATATCCTCGAACCTTCCCAACACTAAAAGCCATGATGATAAATAAACTAAATTATTATTATTATTATACAATTATATAGTTTACCTGCATGTCTATTTGTTTTACTTTATTTAAGAAATATATCTGCTATAATACAAGCAATTACTTTTTATTTTGCTTATAGAGAAGAAAAGGAACCTTTGAGACATGAAAGGCCTTTAGTACCCATAATAAGGAGGTAAGCATACATTGGTCCTATTTTTTTATGTCTGCTGGAATGTCTGCACAGGTGGAGGTACTTAAGATAAACATTGTGGTAATCATCAAACTAATATGATAAGTAAGAAATCAAGCTGGATAAGGAAAGAACTGAGAGAATTATTCACCAGCATAAAATACAGGTGAATAGTAGACTGCACAGAAGAAAGGCCTTTCCTCTCCGCAGTCGACTAATGGTATAAATTGAACTTCAATGCCATCGCAGTCTGCAGTATCCTGGGCAGGAGTCAAGAAATCTATTACTGCTGTTGCAACAAGTCCCCTCACATTCTTTCCTTGTATTATAGCTTGATATATATTTCTTGCATTTTGTCTTTGTTTGACAGTTATAATAATCTTAAAGGATGTGGATACATCATGCTTGTTCAATTGCACTACATGTTTTCTTGCAAATGTATTTTATTCCTTTACCTTGATTAAGGAAAGCTTCCTCAGATGAAAATACAGAACAAATATCATAAGATCTGGAAAATGTTGCATTATCATGTCACTGTTTTCTGGTGGTAGTGCTTGTGATCATTCTTTTTTAAAGGTGTAAAACACTAAGTTACTTAGTACCGTACTTAATACAATTAAGTCAAGCCATATAAGCAAGAATCAAAGTACTGGCTAAAGAAAACAGGAGACCATACATGACTGGAAAATAAAAATAAAAAAATCTCTAGATCTCACGAGGTCTTTCACAAGACAAGAAAAAAGCTGAAATGGACGTGCCTGAGACAAGTACTGTAATTGGAAAAAATACCAGACCCGGGTTCACTTCTCAATAATGTTCTTTGGATGATGTAAAATAAGTCAAACACAAGAGAAACACCACACGCATGTTTAAAATCAGTGAGTAAGTATTAGAATATGCATGATTTAGTAGATGTTCCAGCCCTGTTGATCCAGTGACTCAATCGACTAGATGTGAAGTTGTGAACTAATGTGTACATAAGTTAATCATGTCTCTCGTTGATTATTTACCATTCTAATTTTGTTTTATATTTATTGTCCATGTATGCAATACACTAAATAAATACCTGTAGAAACATACCATGCGTTCAACAGTTTGCGGCAGCACCGTAGTAGAGGTGTGTTACATTTCTTCGAATGGCCAAAATCAAATTCCTCGATATCGACCAAGAAAGGCCTTTTGTCTCGGCAGTCGACCAATGCTATAAATTGAACTTTAGTACCATCACAGTCTGCAGTATCCTGGGCAGGAGTCAAGAAATCTGTTGCTGCTGTTGCAACAAGTCCCCTCACGTTCTTGGAACTGCTTAAGGACAGCACAAGGTCAGGAGAACTATTGCTGAGTATCTGAAGAAATGTCATGGATTGGAAGTGTGTGAAGAAGTACCTTGCTTGTGATCAACAGGCTCTAACAGACATGTGGATAGAATAGTTGTCAATAAAATATGGAATAGTGGCTTGATAAACCGATCCAAGAATAAACGTTGAAAGATAGACATGGCAATATAAAGAAGTAGATGCTTTCCTGATTATTCATTACTAATATATGTGTGCAAGAAATCCATCATACACATAGTCCTGAAAGTTCTTGATAAATACTGTATCTTGTTGATTGAAAAAAAAAAAAAAAAAAACTTACAACCTGTTTTCCAGTCTTTGACTGGGTCAGGGATGTAATGAATGAACCATATAGGCTATTGTTACAACAGGGTCGCCACTCCCAAGGTGATATTAATGGGTGATAAATGCTATGAAATGAGAATGGAGAGTGTTGCTGCAATGAAAGATGACAGGGAAAACCGGAGTACCCGGAGAAAACCTGTCCTGCCTCCGCTTTGTCCAGCACAAATCTCACATGGAGTGACCGGGATTTGAACCATGGTATCCAGCGGTGAGAGGCCGACGTGCTGCCGTCTGAGCCATGGAGGCTCTACTTGATGATTGAAATTTAAGAGCAATTGTTTTCCATTCATTTGAGAGTAGTATCTAGGCCTAAATCCTGCATGGCATGCTTTGTAACAACTAGCATGTGTTATGTATTGTGTTTATTATAATTGCATTCTTTTTCATATTTAGAACCAAGTATGCTTCATAGTTTGAAAAGCTGTTCATGAGCTATTGCTGTTTGAATGTCCAATTTCAAATTGACTGATAAGAAACAACATAGTTTCTGATGTTTTGTTCAAGTGACCTGGTTTTTACAAATACATTTTCAGAAGTTCTGAACATCAGCTCATTTTGTGACTCTTACAAGTACATAATCACAGTACTCAGGTTCATTGGCAAGAGGGACAATTCTGTATTGAACATCAAATAATATCACTTCCAGAATGTCATTATCAGCTATCTTAATCAGCATAAAAAACAAAAAGGAATATTACCATCCAGATTCAAAATTTTGTGCATTCAAACAGCTGTATCTTGGAAATGGCTTAGACTGGAACAGACATGTGCATGAATCTATTTAGAATGATCCATGATAACAGTCTTTCAAAGTATTGATATTTGCTTGTGGACCAATCTGTAGCTTATATATCTTAAAGGGAGCATTAAAAAAAAAAAAAAAAAAAAAACAATTAACAAAGGCTATAGAAGAATTAATCCAGTGAATAACTTACATTTTGTTTGCTTGACTAATGTTTAATTTTAACACTCACTTGGAAAGAAACATGGCTAAGAAAAACTAAATATGTTGAAAAATATAATCAGCCTCAGGGAATTGTACCAAATGACAATTTAAAAAGTAGTATTTTTTTACAAGTTGCTTTACGTCGCACCGATGCAGATAGGTCTTATGGTGATGATGGGATAGGAAAGGACTAGGAGTGGGAAGGAAGTGGCCTGGTGTGAAAATGGGAAACCACGGGGAAACTATCTTCAGGGCTGCCGACAATGGGATTCAAACCCACTATCTACCGAATGCAGGCTCACAGGTGCGTGCCCCTAACTGCGCAGCAACTCGCTCAGTAAATAAA
Source organism: Anabrus simplex (assembly GCF_040414725.1). Classification (NCBI taxonomy): domain Eukaryota; kingdom Metazoa; phylum Arthropoda; class Insecta; order Orthoptera; family Tettigoniidae; genus Anabrus; species Anabrus simplex. The sequence goes on from NC_090275.1 coordinate 45,428,715, forward strand.
ATAGGAAGACTGGAATAAGAAATGCCAGGCAAAAAAGAGTAGTGAAAGAAGAAAAGGAGAAGAGCTGGAAACTGTTCACACAAAGAATTGAGGAAGATAGTAAAGGATATCAGAACATGCTATACAGGTTGATGAAAAATAAAAAAAGTAGACAAGGAAGACATCAAAGCTATTGAAACAGAGGATGGGATCGTTATCAGAGACACGGTAGGAATCAAAAAAGAGATGAAGCGTTATTTTGAAAATATATTCAATGGGGAGTATGAACAAGAACAGGCTACCAAAGTTACTAATAAATTACAAATGGAACAACTTCAAGTTACTTGGATAGAGACAGAAATTGCCTTGAAGGAAATGAAAAGTGGGAAGTCAGCAGATATGATTAAGGCAGCTGGAATCCTTGAAATACAGTGGCTACATCGAACAGTGGGAGTTATAAGAAAGAGAACAAGTTGCCAGGTGACTGGAAAAAGGAACTATAATACCATTGTTCAAAAAGTGAAGAAGAGGGAAATGCACCAATTATAGATGCATCAGTGGTGGTGGTGGTGATTATTGTTTTAAGAGGAAGTACAACTAGGCAACCATCCCCTATATAACACTAATCAGAGAGGAAAAAATGGAAGGGATCCGACACTTCGAAAAATGAAGGTATCAGCCAAAGAAATTAAGGGCCACAAAGGGTGTGAAAATGAGACTCCCCACGTAGTCAGGGTCGGAAAAGAACAAGAGTTGACCAAGGGAGGTTGGATAGGATAGATGAAAGTGAAGAGCCTGACACAAGTAAGTGGGAGCAATGCCAGGACTCAGCTGAGGGCCATGTGGTCGCCAACCCATGCTCCAAAGTTAAAAGCCCTGGACCCCTCTTAGTTGCCTCTTACGACAGGTGGGGTATACCATGGGTGTTATTCTACCGCTCCCACCCACAGAGGGATTATAGATGCATCACCCTTTTGTTACACATCCTTAAGATAATGGAGAGAATTATAGAGAAGAGTTTGAGAGAAATAATGGAAGACCAATTTGAAGAGGAACCAACATGGATTTAGAAGGAATAGAGAAACCATATACCTAATTTTTTCACTCAGGCAGTTAATGGAAAAGATTTGGAAAAAGCATGTAACAGTGTGAGGAAACGAAAAATATGGGAATGTTTAGAAAAACATAACATCCCAGGAACACTAATTTAAAATGTTCAGATGTTGTATAATAGTTGTGAAAGTAGTGTGCAAGTAGGAGACGGAAGATCTCAGTGGTTTTAAACAAGAGGAGGTATCCAACAAGGGAGTTCTCTTTCCCTATTGCTCTTCATTACACTGATGAATACTATTATAAAGAAACTCGGATTAATACATAATGAAGATCTCGGGTGTATTTGTTTTAGCTGATGATGTTCCCATTTGAGAAGCACCAAGTTTAAATAAATAACTGTGAGCAAGAGCAGAATAGTGGTAATGAAAGTTATCAGGACAAATACATCTTGTAACCTCACCCTTGAGGGAGAGAAGATTGAATGTGTGAATACCTTTAAATATCTACGGAGTACAATATCAAAAGTACGGAAGTGCCAAGAATGAAGTGCTGAGCAGGGTGCAAAAATTAACAAACTTCTTTCATCAAGTATGGAACATAGTATGGAGTTCCTCAGAGGGCTAACAGACCACGTTTAAAAGTTATTTCCTATTCATCATGACATATAATCTGGAGAGTTGTGTCGTACATAAAAGAGGAAAGCTTTTTATTTTCTCACAACTTGCTTTATTTTAAAGGTATGGTTGAATGTTCCACCTTTACAATACTAAGACTTTTATTATTTAATTATTTAAATAACATTTTAAAAAAATATAACAGAACATGTTTCATCTATCTTGTAGACATCATCAGCCGAAAAGTTTTAAGATCAAGCACAAAGGACAAGGACAAAAAAGCACATTAAAATAATTCGGACTGCCGAATGCGTCAGTTAAAATGGTGAAGAATGTGCTGGAATGTTCTGAGCATAACACTTGAATACTGTTAAAAGTGAAATTAAAAAGTGTGCACATGAGATGATTCAATAAAATAGGTATTAGAGTCCTTCTTGACTTCATGGTGCTGCATTGACATACAGTAATCCGATATGTTGGTAAAAACTTGATGATAAGGAGCACAATGTTCAGTTCCAGTAGAATAGACGATTGATAAACATGTGATAAACATGAGTGAGGATTCCAGTAAAAAGATATTGAGATTGTCTTATTGGCGTGATGATGTTGACAATTCTTGTTAAAAAATTACGTGGAAACATTCATACCACGCTGAGCTAGTCATTCTTGGGTAGGAGAGAACGGCCCTCCACTGCACATTCTACATACGATATTACAATCAGATATTCCGCCTAATTTCTTAACAAGAATTGTCAACATCATCACGCCAATAAGACGATCTCAATATCTTTTTACCGGAATCCTCACTCATGTTTATCACATGTTTATTGATCGTCTTTATTCTACTGTAACTAAACATTGTGCTCCTTATCATCAAGTTTTTACTGACACATTGGATTACTGTATGTCAATACAGCCCCATCAAGTCAAGAAGGACTTAAATACCTATTTTATTGAATCATCTCATGTGTACAATTTTTTAATTTCACTTTTAACAGTATTCAAGTGTTATGCTCAGAACATTCCAGCACATTCTTCACCATTTTAACTGACACATTCGGCAGTCCGAATTATTTTAATGTGCTTTTTTGTCCTTGTCCTTTGTGCTTGATCTTAAAACTTTTCGGCTGATGATCTCAACAAGATAGATGAAACATGTTCCATTATATTTTAAAAAAATGTTATTTAAATAATTAAATAATAAAACTTTTAGTATTGTAAAGGTGGAACATTTGACCATACCTTTAAAGTATACGTATAACAATACGGGCTTTCCAATTAATAAATGAAGAAAGGTTCCACCAAATCGATACTTTCTCTTTTTTATTTAGCCTTGGGCTATTTATTAAAAACCTTAATAATCACAGAACATGTTTCGATTGCTTAGCAATCATCATCAGCTGTTTTACATGTAGCTTAGGTAAAAATAGCATAAAATCGATATCAACCGTTTTAAGAAGACATAAACTCTTTATAATCAATTCAACAGGAGCATTTTACCAAAAATCTACATGTCTTCAGCAGCAAGTGATTTTATTGAAAAGCTCTCAAGACTTATAGTGAACCTAAGACATTTTAACCCAATAAGTGTTTTTAATAAGTTTATTGTCCAACTAACAACCACCCTCAATGCACTCTCCCCCTCCCCCTCCCCCTCTTCCACCTATACAACATCTACTAACACCTGTTTTAATGTTTTATTGTAAATCATGATATCGATTTTATGCTATTTTTACCTAAGCTACATGTAAAACAGCTGATGATGATTGCTAAGCAATCGAAACATGTTCTGTGATTATTAATGTTTTTATAAATAGCCCAAGGCTAAATAAAAAAGAGAAAGTATCGATTAGGTGGAACCTTTTTTCATTTATTGATTGAATTACTTTATTGATACGGACATGAAGTGGATGGTCTGTAATAATAGGGCTTTATAATGAAATTCATTTTATGCAACTTGCTTTATGTCGCACCGACACACACAAGTCTTACGGTGACAATGGGATAGGAAAGAGCTACGAGTGGGAAGGAAGCAGCCGTGGCTTAATTAACCCACAGTCGCAGCACATCAAGGCAACCATCCTCTTTTAATACTAATCAGATAAAAAAGAGGGAGAGGTCAGACCCTCCAAAGAACTAGGTTACTGGTAAAAGAAAGGGAAGGATCATGAAGAGATCAAGAGAACAAGGTCAGATAGGAAAGATGAAAGTACTAGGTTTGACATAATTATTACTGAATTCTCGGATAAGAGCACCTGAGCAGCACAGGCTTGGTGGGGGAATGTATAACAAATAATGCAGTACAACTACAATACATCACAAACATCAGTGAATTTCCTTGTACACTGCATCTGGAGTGAGGAACGATCAAGAAAACCAACAGGTTGAAGTACTTGGCTGGAACCCAATCTCTCCAAAGGAGTAGCATTATAAACTCGAGGTAATAACCTAGAACTGGCATACCAACTGACCAAGAACACCTACAATAAAAAGTGTCTCTCCCAAAACACTAAAATGAAGCACTACCAGACAGTCATTCCGCCTGAAGTCTTATATGCTTCAGAATATCTAATATTCAACAGGAAGGGACTCGCAGACAGCACGAAATCCAGGAGAGAAAAATATTGAGGAAGATATTAGGACTAGTCAACGAAGGGAATGAATACAAAAGTTGACCCGACCAAGAGCTCTAGAAATACTGTGAAAAAATCACAGATGTGGCCAGGATGCATCATGCCAGACTGACCAACCAGCTTCTTGTTTACTGGCAAAAGGGGAAGACCAACTAACAATGATTGATGGAAGTAAACAAAGGAAGGAACTGGGAGGAACAGAAAGAGACTTAAAAGACCAGACATCTTTCTGGAGGATGCTTAAACAAAAGAGGTTCAAGGACAAACTGCCAAGAAGGAAGACAGTTACCCTCTGAACAAAGGAGAGGAAAGAACAACACAGCGAGGATGCGCAGTCACTGGGCAAACATCAAAACACACCCCAAACACAGTAGTTTAATATCGTGGTCCTTAGTTGGTCTATACTAAACGAGAAGAAGAATAGTACCACTTACATCATGCATATATGCCTTTATAACTGCAATATTGGTAAAGAACATAAGACAACTCCATTGTCGGCAGCCATGGAGATAGTTTTCTGTGATGTCCCATTTGCACACCAGGCAAATGCGGGGGCCACCATTAACTAAAAGTCATAACCACAGTCCTTCCTAATCGTAGTCTTTCCCATCCTTGCATCATCAAAAGCCTTCCATATGTCATCGCAATGTTAGACTATAGGTCTGTTAAGAAAACAGTATTGCTCTTATACAATAGGGTTGCCATATCGAACAGCTGTGCTCAGTAGCATCACTGGAAAAAGATTGCACGTAAATTTGTGAAATTCAGTATTTAAAATGAAAGGGGGAAGAAACTAAGCTGAAAATTAATTTTACTGGGCGTTTAGAGGGGATCATTTTGGTATTCACAGGGTGACGGGAAAGCGGTGGCACGTATGAGAGGGTGTCAAAAATTAACTGGAATTATTTTATTATGGCAAAATACTGGCTACCTTTATTCAAATTCACTTACAGACTTTCAAAGTATTCTCCCTCAGACACAATACAATGGTTTCAGCGCTCAGTCCACTGTTCAAAACACTCCCTGAAGCCCTTTCTTGATAGTCTGTTGAGTATATCCGAAATTGCATTCTTTACTTCTTGATCAATTTGAAAATGACGACCCTGAAGTTCCTTTTTCACTGCAGGAAATAGGTAGAGATTGCATAGTGCTAGGTCTGGTGAATAAGGTGGATGTGGCATCACTTCAATGCCCAATTCCGTTTTTATATCTTGATTGGCCGATGCGCAGCTGCGTTGTTCTGGTGCAGGATCCCTCCTGTTTGAGTAAAGTTTGGTCTTTTTTCTTTCCAATTTTTCTTTTCAATGGTTAAACGGCGGTCTTCCTGCAACATGACATCAATTGTGTTCACATTGATGTCGGTTTTTGAAGTTCAGGGCCTTCCGGGGTGTGGATTATCCTGCAGATCAGTTTTACCCTCCTTAAAGCATCTGCGCCACTCAAAAACTTGCGTCTTTCCCATGACTTCCTCTCTGTAAGCTTGCTGCAACATTTCCACTGTTTGTGTTGGGGTTTTGTCCAGGAGAACACAAAATCGAATTGAAGTGCGCTGCTGCAACTTGACATCTATGTTGGGTACAGCAAACACGGCCTCCTTCCTCAGCTGCTCCCCTGCAACTGAGAAGCCTGAGGCGAGTGACGCGCTTCCCACTGTATCACACAAGGTCAGACCTTTCCAGTACTAGTTATTTTCTGATACTGCTTCATCCATTGGTGAAACTCTGTATTTATTTATTTAATTTTTTTTTACTATCTGCTTTACGTCACACCGACACAGATAGGTCTTATGGCGACGATGGGAGAGGAAAGGTCTAGGTTGGAAGGAAGCAGCCGTAGCCTTAATTAAGGCACAGCCCCAGCATTTGCCTGGTGTGAAAATGGGAAACCACGGAAAACCATCTTCAGGGCTGCCAGCAGTGGGGTTCGAACCCACTATCTCCCGGATGCAAGCTCACAGCTGCGCGCCCCTAACTACACGGTCAACTCGCCCGGTGAAATTCAGTGTTTAAGTTAAAGACAAAATGAAGAAGATACTAAGCTGAAAATTATATTAATGAATTCTGTAGGATGGTGGTGGGTGGGGGGAGGGGTAGAGGGGCTCATTTTGATGTTCACGGGATAACGGGAAAACAGAGGAACATAAATTTGTGAAACTCAATTTTTTAAGTTCAAGTAAAAGGGGGAAGAAAATAAGCTGCAAATTAAGCTCAGTTTACTTTGTTTCTTCCTCAGCTTCATCCATAGAGTAAATTGCTGCATACAAAGAATCAGATTTGCACAACACAAGTAATTTATTGTTGAAGCTTTTTTACTCTGTACAAAATAAAAGTTTCTCTAAGTTGCTTCTTTTGCTGAATGTACATTAAATCCATAATCTGAATAAGCTTGAGGATGCCTTGGAAAAATGATACATATATACATATCTAACCTAAATATACAAGAAGTTTCTTGTTGCCAGAACACTATGCAAATCAATATCCCTATAATAGACTGCCTACGTTGATCATGAGAAGAGTTCTAGCAGAAGGCTATATAAGATTACAAACTTAATACGACTGATGTCAGTAGAAAATGTGTCAAGTGATAGAGCCATGTAAAGCAGATAGGACGAGGCTAGGGAGCCTAACCTGAGGCGAAACCTCCCGGCTAGCGTTAGTCCACCAGTTCGGTGCACATTTTCAACAGCTGTGACCTCCGTGCCTGACTTATGGTGTAGGATAGTCGTTCGACAGCTCCTAACAGTCTGCCTGACTCTATCGCAGGCGGGCTGATGTCACAGTCTCGTCAGCGTGCTGGCTGGGAAATGCATCGTGTTCCCGAAGACTCGCCGTGTAGCACGCGCACTTCAAACAGATGAGGTGGCACCAGAGCATAAATAAATCACTGTAATAATGTTAAAGAAAGACATTGCCCATGTAGGCTAGTTAAGCACATAACACTCACTCAACACAAGACTAGTACGCACTGTTATAACGACTAAAAAACATACGCATCACATAAAAAGAGCAATTTTCTACAACAACAATGAAGAAAGGTAACAAAGCGATGGCTGTTCTTGCCATTGTGCTTCCTCACTGGGAATGTATTTATAACATAGAAAAGCTTCAGTCATTACTTAAATAACGCACCGGCAAAAGATGCCTTAATCACAAGGAATTATGAGTGTCTAAGAAGGGGTGTGTTCACTCCTTGTAGGTCCATAAGAGCAACACTGTTTCCTTAACAAGGAATGATCTATAGCAGCAAAACAAAGGAAAGTCTCTTGGGAGTTGTTTATTGAGGACGTCCATTCTCAAACCATTAGAAATGATCCAGTGAGGTAATGTAAGTAATGAAAATGAAATAAGCATGTGATTGATGCAATTTTATTTGCTGTTGAAATACAATACTGAGAAAGGTGTAATTCGTTGTAATTTTTATCATCACTGTCAACATTTAACAAACTTCTTAAAATTTTCTTTGCAGTGTCAAGAGGGAAACGTCTGTTGATTTCGATATGAAGAAATCAATATCCAGGACAAGTTTTGTTGGCAAGGACTCAGCTGTTTAATAAAAGAAATCAAGATCAACTTAGCCACCAAAATCATTGAGTTTCAAGCTTGAAATTCAATCAAGCTTGAACTTTTACAATTGTTTCATCTGAATCTAATTGCTGTAGGATTCCATTGTGCCAACATAGAGACATTTTTTGAAAGAACAGAGATCAATTTTTATAAATATATATATGTTTTTTGTGAGTAAGAAACAAGATAATCAATGTTCATTATTAGATTTTAATATCGTTAAGGTATGGTTGTAGAATTAATGGGCTATCCTAGCTTTTTTCTCTTTTCTTTGAAAGGAGAATTTTGCGTTTCATACCATTTGCCTTAAAAAGAAATGGGGAGAAAAAAAGGTAAGAACATGTTGATGGAGTAGTTATATTAACAATGAACTCATCAGGTCACAAAAACAGCAAAAACAGTATTTTGAATGACATGACAAGGTTATGGGGTTAAACCCAGATTTGAATGTGTAAGCAAAGCATATACTGAAATGCTCTTAAAGTCTGCAGTGTCTTTAACGATAGCTTTATGTACACTGATTACTCCGTACTACAGGCAGTATTCTTTAATCCATACAATTAAATTGAAAGCAAAATACAAGGGCAGTTTGATACGTAAGAAATGGACAAAATTTACAACGAGGCTTTACATTTTTTTAAGTAAAAAAGATGTGCAATAAAATCTACTTAAAATGTTTACTTTCTTTTCACATTAAGACATTTACCCTAATTTTAAATGTTCTGTTTCATATGTATTGTTCTACAAAACTGTGGTCTTCTAAACCTGTTTCAAAACAACACAGTACAAACCCGTTTACCTGAGGTAATTGGGACAGTGTACCTTGGATACCAAAAAAAAAAAAAAAAAAAAAACAGTACGACAGAACATATAGATTAGAAATTACAAAATTATTACTAATGATGTATTGCAAATATTCAATTAATTCAACTTATCCTATAAAAATGGAATTGTATATACAGTATTTAAGAGAAAGACCTAGTAACCAGGCAAACAAAGTCAAAAATTGGCAAAACTAAGCACAAAGATCCATGAATGACTTCCATCTGAAGCATGTTGCGTGTGGCCTTTAGTTTACAATGAAGGTGTAGCACTACTTTGCAGGAATTTGGAGCATATTGTTACAAATTTTGACATTAATTCAATTAATTTCATCGATGAAACAACTGCCTCGGTTAGCACACAACCTTGGATAATTGGATCTTGGATAAGCGGGTTTATATTGTACATTTTGTGAGTAGTTTTAATTTTGTTCAGTGGACATAAACGATTATGGTGAATTTTCTTTTGATCAACACCTTTTCCTTGAGAAATGTTAGCTAGCTGCTCATACTCGATGCTTGGAATTATTTTCAGCTATTAGTGTGTATCTATTTTGCTTGCTAAGCACAGTCTATTCCTCTGGCTGTTAGTAACCAATATAAGTCTACAATATTGCAGTTCTATGTGCACTTTTTACCTTTACCATAGAACTGCTCTCAAATATTTATACTAAGGCCTTGAAAATCATAGAACTGCTCTCAAATATTTATACTAAGGCCTTGTAAATATTCAGGGTATGTACAAATGAATTTTCAGAAGATATGTATTTCAGTTGTGTTGTAGTTAAGATTGCAGGAAAGCTACGGATGGTTTATCTTTTAAAAAAAAAATACATTGGTATATTCCATGGGACTGAGTTGGATAACTCAGTGTTGCATAGTCACTTGCATTTTGTTAATGTGATATCATAATTTTGTTACAAGTAACTTGGTACTAGTAACGGAATGTAACCATAAGTTGCATTGTAAGTTGTAGATAAAATGAAAGTCAACCTTCAGCTCAGCAAGTAACTTTCTAAATTTGCCTTGCTCTGCAATCTTGCAGCAAGTTTGTGTGTGTATATGCTCAGGAAATTGCATGGTAGTTTGAAATTCTAAGTGTCAAATACTATGAATTGACAATATAGTAATTTTATATAGACAAAGCAGATGACAAAATTATTATACTTAGAGGTATTTTACTACAATTTTCTTTGCTTCAGGTCAATGTTGTAACCTAGAAAGGTTATAAATCCATGGCATGTGAAAGAAGTTTTGTGCTCTGTAAACATTGTAGGTTATGCCTTCCAGACAGGTTGAAATAATACTTAATACTTCTAGGGAAAACATTAAATGTTTCATTGTAATACTTCAGAACAAAGGTATACAGCTTGCTGTAATTTCTGAACCTGCAAATTTATATTCTTACCTCATATCAATGCAACAGAACCTACTTTTAGGTTGAGCAGAGGCTGTTCAAGGGATAAAGTGCAAGCAGCTATACAATTTCTGTGAGTAATTTTGGTGACAGTGTGATTAATCTGTTCTCCTACACCATTTTATCTGTTCATCACGACTGGTCAGATTTTGTCCATCCAGTTGGTGGCATCATTTCTGCACTTGATGTACACAGGTACTGGGACACAATTTGACAGTGGCAGTTAAGTACTGTTGCTCTTGTCTATGCAGTGTTTTGATATTTGTCATTGAAACTACTTTCTGTGGTAAGAGTGAGATGCATGCCTTTGTTCAGGTGTAGTAAAGTCAGCACTCTTACTTTGTGATTTGACTTTCTTTGTTCATTTAATGAAATGTAATTCAATCATTCAATACTGATCTGCATTTAGGGTAGTCACCCTATTTTGTATACAAAATATTTGTATACAAAATATTTGTACCACAAATCTATAAAATATTATTTCCTTTCTTTTTTTGTACAAGGTTTCTTTCAATGCTTAATGTCTAACAATGTTGCAGTTTAACTATGAGTGGTCTGTTCCTGCTAAGAGAGAGAGAGCAACATCATTGAACACAAGGGAATTTTTAAATATCTTATTTTTAATCTAAGACAGTGTATATTTGTATTTTTAAAACAGTATTTGGATTATTTGGCTTTTTGTTGTTGTCACTTACAGATTTGAAGTATAGTGTTCTTGTCCTTCAAGTCAAACTTACAAATTACACTTGCTGCCAAATTTCAATCTACCTCCTGTATATAGGTTTGCTGTTGTCTTGTGGTATATTTACAAGTAGCAAGCTTGCTTTAATATTGGGCAGTACATAAATACAAAAGTAAAAATAATGCTCGATTCGTTGTGTATAAACTCAAGGTCTGAAATATTCTGTGTTCCAGAGAGAAATACAAATAAGACAGACTAAATGTTCTGTTTGTAAGTACCTCCTTGGTATCATTTTACATTGTTGATAAATTTAATACCATTTGTTGAACATTCAGCTGACCAATGGGAACAATCTCAATTTACAGACTGATGTAAGAGAAAGAATAATGATTGCGATTGGAGGATTGTATGTATATATTTAATCATTTATTCAGATACAGTATTATTTGTTGTACAGAGGCTTTCGAAGCTTAAGACAATACTGTCTGCACAGTTTATAATACGAGTGCTTTGTTTCGGACCTGTATTATCTTCTACTTGTATTGTGCTGAGACATTTCACGAAGAAGAACCAAGAGTTTCTCTGAAACAATTGTTTGGGAAGAAAACTGTGTACGTTCTTTGAAAATAACTTTTGTCGTAAAGATACATGATCAGCACTTCCTAAGACTCTTTTGTATCAATGATCTATCAGATCTGAGTATGTTCATAGTAGAGAGGGGACTGATATTTCATTCATTTACACCTAAAAATAACCACCGTCTCTATCACCAAAGTGAAGGCTGTTATTATTATGCAGGTTTATATCCAAAAACAATTTAATGTAAGCATGGTAAAATGTGCAAATTAAATTTAAGATTTCCTATAGATTGTATTGTATTAATTTGAATTCCCTTACTCTAATACGAGGTCTGTTCAAAAGAATAGCTGAACGTAGGAAGTACCTGCAGCATGGCTAACTGTGTCTCCTCCAAAGTACTCCCCTCCTCTATTAATGCAACACTTCCAACACCATTTCTAGTTATGGAAGCAGTCTGGGGGATCGCATGTATTTCCGCCTGTGACTTCAGTTTGCGGAATAGAAAAAAGAAGTCTTCTGGGGCTAGGTCAGGTGGGTAGGGTAAATGGGTAAGCACAATTGAAGTGTGCGGCCAAATGAGGGTCTCTGTTACATTTTTACCAATGTTGAGTGTTTGGCGGAGTAAGGTCTACATGCGCACTTGCCTACGCTAGGCATACTGAAGCTCTCTGATCTTTTCAAGCTCATAACTCGAAACAAGCTGAGTGTAAAATAGACTCTTACTTGGCCACACGCTTCAATTGTCTTTGTGTTCATCATACATTCGCAAATCAACAGCGATGCATGAGCTACCATGTTGTCATATTGGAGGTTCCAAGAGTTGTTTGATGGTGCACAACACTATTGATGTCAAAAAAGATGATCAAAAACATTTCCAGATTTGACTTGACCAGGCAGGCTTTCTTCGATCTTGGTGAATCACCATAAACCGTCTTTGTCATTTGGTGTGCCTCTGTAAATGTTTTCCCCTGTTTGAAGCAGAAGTGAATGACTGTGTACTGCGTGTAATATTTAGACACATCGACAGTCACAGCATATACTTAACACACTTGCAAACGAACAGCTGCTGATCAATAACTAATTTCTTCAGAAATGCACTGCAGATGGCTAGTTACTTAGGAAGAATAGCACTATACAGGGTCACTTACCAGAAACCACTAAGACTTCGTGTTTGCACAATATTTTCAAAGTTTGGTTAATTTTGGAACAGGCTTCACATTTTTATTTGCCTTGGCATCATGGCAGTAACTCTTGCAAACATTTTATGATCTAATGGATGAGGTACCTGCTAATTATGGTAGGAAAGTGTCTTCAGATATAAATTGCTAACCTTAGCCCCACAAAGAATAGTTTCACTAGAGAAATACTTTCTCTCACCATTGTCCCAACAACTTTCTTTTGAAGTACTATAGTCAGCTGCTGACAGTATTTAACGTATAAGTTTATTTTCAACTTTCTTAAGGTATGACCCTTTTCAGTACAAAAGGATTTTATTGGTCGTTATATTAATTCTTGTCAAGGCAGTATTAATCTTCTTATAACTGTACAAAGTAGCCCTAAATACACAAAGCATGTATAACATTTAATATTAAGATAGCTGGTATATGAGATTTAAAAAACAAAATATTACTCAGTGAATGTTATCTATTCAACATGATGTGGTAACATTTCTAAACTTACTTCATAAACGGGAGATAAAAACCAGGGAAAAGAAAGAGAGTTACATAGGATTAGTTAAAAACAATCTAATAATCTGAACGCAAAACTCGCCTTTCAAATTGTACCCGATTGATACCGTAATAGCAGTGTGTGAATTTAAAATAAATAAAACTGAGTGAATGTGCCTAAATGTGTAATGTTACTGAAGTGTTATACAAGAGATAAGTGAAAATATAACTTGACCACATATAATTGTCCCTGCTGGTGAGAATATCGAGGCACTACTTAGAAGAAGAAAACACATTCCAGAGTTGTGTGTCAGAGGAAAAGAATTGGTAGGTTGTGCCCTGACAGGATCGCTGTATTTTGTCATGATAACGTCAACCAACAGCTAGATTCTGCGAGATCTTGTCTATTGATATGGATAACCGTTGGCACATGAGCAGTAGAGGGGTCAGCAGTGCAGCCTCCACACACTCGACTTTCTGGCCCGTTCAACCCAACTTATAGCAAACATTTCCTGGGTCTCTTAATCTATTCTATTGGTTTGGGCATGTTTCCTCAATAATGACTTTGGTTTTCCACATCAAAATTTCTGATTAAAATTTGCTATTCATCTCAGAAAGTAGGTTTATTTAACAAGCGAATATCATTTATTGCTTCTGCAGTACATCAGACAGTGTATGTAATCACAGCACCCACTCAAAGTTGACTATGCACCTGAAATGGTACTATCGCTCGCCTCCCCCACATGGCATAGTGGGGGCTATACCCTATGTGTTGATATCTCCATACATTTAATTTTGTAATGGCAGACGACATCACATCAAATGCATGTTACATACATCTCATACTAGTTAATATACTCCATCATTAATTATTACATTGAAGGAGGAAAGGAAATGGTTAACTGTCCAATGAGTCTCCTGCTTCAGCATGCCTCTAATACTACCTGAGGTGTTGGAAATTTTTGTATAATCACAGTCCTAACAGTGATGGACCTTAGGGTCCAACCAGCCTTTGGACTGATGCTGCAACACACAAAAGGAACAACATTCCAAGAGAATTAGTGGTATCTGCTTGTCCTTCCCATCATAATCACTGAAGTATGATATTATAGTAGTTATTAGTAATTATCTTTCTTTGGTTCTTTGGAATAAATTCCCTAAATTATTTCAAACACCATAGATTAACTAAATGAGTTATTGGACATTAATGCTATGATTATTTATCAACCAAGAAAAGCAAGGAGTGATTTCTATCAACAAATTAAAGTACTGTAATCCATGCAGGTAGACATGTAATTATTATCAATGGACCATAATCTTGAACTTATCTTACATTTAAATACAGTACTGTACTGTATAATGTACCATGGTAGTTAGGCATTTAATGTAAAACAAAAGCGATCAGGATAATGTGGAAGACTGGATAACTGGGACTCTACTGTACTTTTCATCGTTTCTGTCAGCTGGTCTATAGAAATAGCTTTTATGCCGAGATCAAAGCATTCCCTTCCTTCCAATCAGAAACATCAGAGGACAACAAATGAGGAGCAGGTCCATGATTTCAGTAGAATCTTGTTTCATAGGATGTTACCAAGGAAATAAAGACATATTTTACTGTGAAAAATAGGTCATTTAAACTGAGGCTGGGGAGATGAAAGCAACTGATTAAACCTTGAATTCTTATAGCAAGTTCCCTTCGTCATTAATGCATGTTATTTTGAGATTTTATATTTTGCAATTAGTTTAAATTTACATTTTGAAACCTTCAAAGCCTCAGGATACTTTTTTGTGCCGGGCCTTACACCAGCCATTTATGATCTTGTGCCTCACACCACTCAGCATTGTCTTTGGTATCTCTATTGGCATATTTCGATGGGACATTTACATGTCAGTCGAGTAATAGCTTTCCTTTCTTTTCTAATATCCTCTCAAGACTCAAAATTAACTGGCATATTGCAGGTGATAAATATATATTTCTCATTATAGATTGCATTAAAATCAATGTGAACAAATACAAAATTGGTAATTCCTTGCTTTTTAAAACCTGTAAACAAGTTTTCTGTGGTTACCAGTAGTTCTCTCAAATTGATTCCATAGAGAATTATGGAAATATTATTAGTATTATTACAAACTGAGTGTTTATATTAGTTTTTGCTTGTGCTGAAATTTCTACGCAGTGAAAATGGATTTTTGAGTGTATAAAAATGTATGCAAAGACCTTCAAAGTGTACAGATGGCAGCTTGTAAAAGTATTTTAACCATAAATTTTTATTGCAGCTGCAATATTTGATAAAGATATATATATATTATTACATACATTATAATGCATTTATTTTTAAAAACAAAGAAAAAGAATTTATTCTTCTTCTCTATAAAAGTTTCTTTGTTAGCCTAATATGTGTCTCTCCTAATAATGTATGTAGCTTCTTAGAAATGAAATCTGTCATTTTTCCATGGATTCTTACAAAATAATGTCTTCAAATTATTATTATTTTTCTCTTCTCAGTAAGCTCTCTGATAAGCTTTCAGGCTCTTTCTGACAATATGTGATAGCATTATTAATCTATTATATGTATTTTAGAGGACCAAAACAAATTGTGATTTTTCTATATAGAAGTCGCATTCACTTTCTCTCTTTTCTTCATCTGTAATTCCATTACAATAATAGCCTCCTCCTCAAAATGCTCCATGAATAAATCAGCCACCACCAGCAAAAGTGGACTTCCCATATTCATACCATCTGTCTTTTCGTAAAATTGCCCGACCCACACAAAACAGCTAGAAGTAACGCAGCAATGAAATACTTTAACTTAATAATATCCTCGGGGAACAGGTGCTCAATGAATCATGACCAAGTCAATCAGCACTTTAGTAAGCAAGAACTCTACATCAAAACTCACCAGTAGTGCACTGGGCTAAAGTTGTTGTTATTATTATTATTATTATTATTATTATTATTATTATTATTATAATTATTATTATTATTATTACTTTGATTTTTGGTGATCTGAATTATTTGTAGGATATGAGATACACAACAGTTTCATTTGCACATGTTTTTCACATATTTTCTTAAACTTATTTTTTCACATCAACCTGATATTTTCATAATTCAAAGAAGTGGCTACACAAATTCATCAGTGTATTAAAATGCCTTTAAGAAAAGAAGGAAAAAGGGGCCTTCGTAGCCTGTACAGAGATGGCTTGGCTAATAGTTCCTGAAATGACTGTATTCACAGCAAAATAATTTAACTTAGTAGAATTGATTGTATTATTATTACCACTTTATAACAGTCAACTGAAAGGTATTCTGAGAGACATGGGCTGTTGGTATTTCAACTACAGTATCTTCTTAATGACAGTTTCAATAATATGCAGCAAATTTCATTCTAAATATTACAATTTGAATATAGCAATGATTGTCATCACAAGGAAAAGGAATATGCAGCACCACTCATTTTCAAGGGACTGATTATCCTGTTTTTTGACACTTAAAGTGCTGAAAATCACACCGATTTTTCTCTCAAAACAAGTACTACAACCTCCACTTGGTCCCTTGAAACAAAAATCACCCTACTCATTTTCAAGGATATTCCTAATCATATGTACGGTATATCCTTTTCATTTAAGTTGCTGCAGTGATAGGACCATTGAAAAATAGAATTACAGAGGAAGATTGAGAGGAGTACATACGTAATTATTAAAGGGAATCTTGTCAGCATTGTGAGTGAAAACTGTCAACTGGCAATACTAGTCTTTTACGATCATCATAAGGTAATATTGTACATTAATATTTGAATAGTACATATTTTATTAGTATACCTTTTTTGGATTTAAGATCTCAATAGAAACAGCATTGTCATTTATTTCTAACCTACACTGATTAAAAATGAAATAGACTTCTTATGCATAAAGCCTAAAGATGAAAAGAAAACCATTGCAACTTGAATCTAGGAACTTCATGAACATGCTGTATGAATCTTGTCTATATTCATATCTGTGGGAACATGAAGTTGTCTCACGAAGGTGATTGTGGTTTGAATCCTGGCCATTGCATGTAGGAGTTTTGAAATGAGGAATTTCATTCAACCTATACTAAAAATGAGCCAGGCACTGCATTTCTCTTAGTGTTACGTATAGTAGAAGCCTTTACCTATTCTTCCTCCAGGGGCCTTCGTAGCCTTTACAGAGATGGCTTGGCTAATAGTTCCTGATATGACTGTATTCACAGCAAAAGAATTTAACTTAGTAGAATTGATTGTATTATTATTACCACTTTAAAACAGTCCACTGAAAGGCATTCTGAGAGACATGGGCTGTTGGTATAATTTCAACTACAGTATCTTCTTAATGACAGTTTCAATAATATGCAGCAAATTTCATTCTAAATGTTGACAACTTTCCTTATAGGTAGTGGTGGTATCTTTCATTTTAGTTTGAGAGTTTTTAGTGGTGTAAAAGATCACTGTTTGAATAATAGAAAAATCTAGGCCTGTTATATAATATTTTTAAGAAATTATGCTTTCAAGTGTTAATTAGCTAGTTTCCGACAATCAACGGTCTTTCAAATAGATAACGCAAAAATGTACAAGAGTTTAAATTTTAAAAAGTTAACGTACGTAATTGAGTGAGTGAGATTAGGTGAAGTCAGGTCCAACATAACATCTGGAACTAAACTAATATAAAGTATGTTTACAGTAGCTTGGATAAAGAAATTCATCACTCATAAACATTTTGTCTCGAACAAAAACCAATGGGAAAAGAATCTTACTCATACAGCCAATTTTCTAGGCCCACTATGGATATTACTAGCTTCTTGATTGATTCTCTATTGAGTTAAACAACATACGATCTACCTGTTGTTTCCTTGGTTGTTTTTCTACAGATTGTTCTGAATACCAGAAATGCTTCAGCTCTTCAATATTATTTAGCATAATGCAATTTTTGCTTTCTAACTTCATACAGATGGATATGAGCATTTTTCTCTTCAACAGTTTACCAGTCCACCTAAACAGAAGATGAACACCAGTTTTGCTCCTTGCATATATAATTGAACTATAGAAGGAATGCCCTTTATCCTTAAGAATTTTTGAATCTTAAAATTGCAAACTTATACAAAATATAAAAATATTAATAATGTTTAAATTATGCTATGTTCCACAATACCTTATATTTTAAGGGACAATCTTTGTTGACTGTTCCTGCAAGAACTACTCATTTGTTGTTATAATTTTCTAATGACAATTTTGAATCAAATTTACCTGGGTACGTGAAAGATGGCTGTTTTAAAATTACATCCTTCAGACTGTAATTAACTTATGTTTCCATATCTAAAACATGATGAAGATGAAAATTTGTTTTAATTCAGATGACACCAAGACTTGATAGGAAAGGAGTCAGAGAAACCATTCAAAGAGGTTTTCCAGACTTCTACTAACAACTACAGTCATTGTAATGAAGATCTGCACTGCAGTTTTTACAAACCAAAATTGTTAATTCAGCAGTTACATTTTCTTATAATTTCATATTTAAAGTATCAAGATAACCTTTATCTTTGAAACAAGCCTATCTAAGATGTCATTCTTTTCTCTTCACGGATTACTTCTCATAAACTGCGAAATATATTTAGTGATATTTATTTGGGTACCATACTCCAATTTGCAGTTTTTAGCTCAAAAATCTTTGAGTACTAAAACTGCTACTGTTACAAATGTTTCCAATGTATTTGTGAAATAACCATATTAATAATCACTCAATAGTACTATTAAGAAGAAGAATAATGTGATATCTGTGAACTGAAAGAAACTACCACTACTGAATGGACTGAAGGATAAACTAGAACTATCATAATACAGTGTTACAAGAGAGACTGTGTGTAGTTGGAAACAAGCACTTTGCTGGTTGTGAATGAGCAGGTTACACTGGGGAGATGAGATTCTATACAGATACAGAAT
This sequence comes from Anabrus simplex, assembly GCF_040414725.1. NCBI lineage: Eukaryota > Metazoa > Arthropoda > Insecta > Orthoptera > Tettigoniidae > Anabrus > Anabrus simplex. Next base: position 45,447,677 of record NC_090275.1, read on the forward strand.
TTCAAACTTAAGTCTAATATTACTACATAATATGAATGGGTTCTTTTCTCATGCAACTAGATTTATCAATCCTTTGAACAGACAAAATTCATCTATTCACCAAACATTGGAAGATTTTCACCATTAAAATAAGAAAGGGCCTGATTTTAAGTACTGTACATTTACCAGAAAATTTATCTGCCTTTAAATATGATTTCCCTTCTTAAAATTACAAACTTATCTTTAAAATGATTGTAGTATTTCACTGTGTTTGTTTCATAGCTTTACAAAGCAACTATTTAAACTTGTCTAAAAGAATCTTTGCTAATCTATAGTTGCTATAGCAGCCTTCAAAATATTTTGATAACTTCCTCTTCTGTAGTACTTATCTCCTATATTTAGAATCAAAATAAAACCAATAATGGCCGTTGAAATTTCCAGGAACTTTAGACAGAAAACAAGAGATTTCATAACATTGGCTTTCATCACTATATACATTTTTGTTTTTCAATTTGCCCCTTCATAATGAACAATTTGTGGATAAAAATATAAGAAATTGTATTTTGAGTGGAATACACCTTCCAAATGTTTTAAAAGAATAACTGACAGGTATCACTCCAAGTCAATGTAGCAATAACTTGTTTCAGACTTTCTTTGCCTTCAAGAGACTTTTACAGTGTTTAGATTTTGATAAGTTCGAAGCTCAATATTTTTTATAAAGTAGATGGGCAATTTGACCTTAATTGTGTCCCAAAAAAATTTGCACTTAAATAATATTTACACTTTTAGTTCCCATCAAATCAGTAGTAGCTCAGCGTCTTGAAGGCGACAAAGTGCATTAAAAAATAACAACTGATCATTATTGGACATCCACATATATACCTATGAAACTAAGGCATGTGCAAGCTTCGCTCACTGGAACAGGCCACGGGCAGCCATTGCCAGTACAATAGGAAAGAGCTGCACATGGCTTGGAAGGACTCACGATCAAATGGCATTCTTCAATCAACTGTAATATTAATTCATTTTATCAGGTTCATTTTATGAAGGAAAACATTTTTATTGGTTACAATTTTTACTGACAAGTTTTTCAATGCATAGTGGTATATTTTGGGATGAATGTATTCTTAGAACACATCTGAGATTGATTTGATAAACTACTCTAATTGCCAAACTTGTGTATTTCCATTAGTGAGAAGAGTTGCTCACAGAAGTATATTGATCCAAACATAATCGACATCTTTCTAGCATTACAATGAAGATGAGGAAATCTAATACAAGTGACATCTTGTATTCGATTTTTATTTGTAATTAATTTTTCCTTGGAGATCTAACTGAATCGTTTCAACTGGTTCAAGGATTCATAACAAATTAAACATTTTGACAACCCTTCAGCTTCGATAAATAGTTACAACTCTTCCCATTAAATTCAGAACAGCAACTGAGTGGAGGGTCACCATTCTGAACCAGCAGCAGTAAGCTCCGTCATGTATACTGGGCATAATGCTGCTACAGAGTAGGAGAATGTATGTCTCTCAATCTGTAGCATGTCACAAATCTTTGCGAATGCTATCTGCTTGCCGCCAATAAAAGCAACATCCGCATGGCCCTTAGTAAACTTATCACTATTCTTAAAATAAGATCTCATCTCTCCAAGACAAACCAGTGTTGTGTACAAATGATATATAAAGAGAATATTATATACACTTATAGAAATAATACTTAAGACTATCTGAGCTTCTTTCTTCGTGTTTACAAATTGACGTACTTGCCTTGTCATCACGCTAAATGAGAAAATAACGTAAAATTCTGCTACTGTTTTCTCTACTTCTCTTCTTACAGGAATTTTTGAGGGAAAAGACATGCAAATTTAAGTGCTCATTCAAAGTGTTTTAAAAAAAAATAATGAATCTTCCAAAATATTGACAATAAATCAACCTTTCTAGCAAATTCACTATCAGCTTCCAAGAGACAAAATCATGAGACTGTAGTACTTAATTTTTAACAAGTAATCATGACCATAGAAATTCGAACTGACTTATTGCCATAGCATTTTAAGAGGTTAGAAATATGAATTCAAGTTAAAAACACATGTATTTATATGAAGAGCTACAAGGAATAAGAGATGAGCATTCCATGAGATGTTGAACAAAATAGCTCAAGTGTCATGTTGGTCACAGTAGCTTAAATTTTACAGGAAAAGAAATGTATAAAAATGTGACTTTTTTTTTTTTCAATAGCTTCAGCTATTAGAATCATTTTGTAATGAAATACCAAGTTAATATTTGATCTTATCAGGACTTTCATTTCCTTTGCTACCACAGATATACGGTACTGAAGAAAGTCTACAGTAAATATTTCCTTTTTATTTTATAATAATTTGAACTATTACCGTGCAAATCTATTCCACATCCCACCCTTAAATTTCAAGAAAAATCACTCTCTCTCAATGTATTCACTCGTATTCTTTTAAGTAACTCCACTCCATATTTTGTCTTCTTGTATATCCAATTCAAGTTTAAGTTTTTTCTCATCAATGTATTACATTTCATATTACATAGACAACATTATTTTTCCATTGCATAAAAAGAACAAGTTAATGTATTGTAACATATTGTACCATATATTATGAAGATGTAGCTGAAATGAACAGAAGTTCACAAAGAACTGGAAATTGAGTTAATTGTTGCCTTTCCCAACTTTGAATCACTATGACCAAACAGATTACTGTGTGACTATTTTGTTTGTTACAACTCCAGGAGTGCTCTTTTTGCAGTCTTCAAGTCTTTCATCATTTACATCCTATATATAAATACAAAAATGTAAACCAGTTATTGACTGTGTAATATTTATTAAGCCAAAAATCTAATAAGGTTTACATATAAGAAGTAATTAACAGAAGTATGTCCAGTATTTTTTTGTACATTCGCCAATTCAAACGCTTTGAAGTATGTGTTGTAATTGTGTGTTTAAAATAAATAAAAAGAAGTAAAATTGGCTTCTAGCATTTTATTTGTGTCTCCTAATTCAAAAGAGAAACAACCATTACTGTAACCTGAACAGCTTTAGAGAATAACAGTAGAAGCATTGAGCATTAGATATAACATGAATTATACGATTAACATTGATGCTATCATGGTCCATACTTGTGAGCGAAACGTAAAGAGTTTCACCTTGTTTTCTTGACATGGCATAAGCCCAAATCATGTCTATGAATTACAGGAGTAGTCAAAGTCAAAGATACCCGTCTCCCTTAATCTCGAAAACCATAGATTAGGGAGAGGGTATTGTTTATTGTAACCGTTTCATAATTTGTGATACATGCAGTATACAAAATTAGGAGTAACTTGAGATAACTATTGAGAATCGTGTTAATAACTGGTACATTCAATGAATATTAATATAAAACAGATGATTAGAGATTGAACAGAGAAAGAATAATGTAAACTGAATTTTGGAGTTACGTTGATAGATGGTATTTCGAAAAAAAAAAACGAAACATCTATGGATATTGCTATCTTTTCAGATTAAAAACAAAACCTCAAAGAATCTCAATATTGCCTTTAAGGGCTATTAAGAAAAGGGAAAAAATTAAAATTAGTATTTGGCAATACGGCAGACCAATAGAACGACTGTAACAAGTTAGTTCCATACTATACCTTAAACCTACGTACCTTATGGCTCTAGACTTCAACGGAGTTATATTCTCTAGGTTACCTTAGGCACAATTCAGTTCCTGGCTGACATGTATCACATCCTTTCCTTCCCTCAGTTTCCTACTCCACATTCCCCTAATAATGTTAAATAATTTTGCGATTCTCCTCAGGTGCATCCATTCTCTGTTCAATAACTTTACAATTGTATACAACTGATTTTCGTTCTCAATTTTCTTTACAACCTCCTCATCTATAAATTTCTCTCGTATTTGCTTTGTCATTGAACAATCTTTTATAAGGTGTGCCCATCCCATTTCTTCAGAACATAGTAAACATTTATTTTCATCTCTGTTTCGTCTGCATAGGGCCCCATAAACGTGCAGACTTAGTCGGAGGTAAGTCTGCGCAAACCGGTCTCTGCAGACATGTCTGTGTGTATCGCCGAAAAGTCTGTCGACAAAAAGTCTGCAGGTAAGTCTCTTACATTCTGGCGTTGCTTGAATTCAGCCGGAGACTTTGCGACGAAAGCGCTATCTCAGAGTTGCGGCAGGAAATGTAAATGTGATAACCTACAAATATGAAAACTGAAAATTTTTTTTGCGCGTCTTCTTTGTGCAGAGCGCTACATTGTGTCCAAATAACGACTCATCTTCTATACCGACTATCTAATTAATTTCAATCCATATACATTTTTCAACCATCCGAAGCGCATAATCTTAAACAGAAAAACAGCTGAGCGCGACATATTCAAATTCCTCGGTAAATAATGATTTAGTCTGAGCATGTGTGGGCAACTGCATACTTCCGACTTAACTCCCGGAGGTAAGTATTCCAGAAGTCTGCGCGTGTATGGGGTCCTTAGCTTTATTTTTATGTATCCCCATTAACCACCATATTATACCCCTCATTCCCTTTTTAGTTATAATCTCTACATTTATCCTCATTCTCCCACTTACATTACAAAATTCTTCTAATGACCTCTTACTTCTACATTGTGCATCAATACATTGCTTTTCAATATCCTTAATTCTTAAAACTATTTTTTTACATTTTCTCATCTTCTCTATACAGTCTCTTTTCCAGTAATATCCCATTCCTATCATTTCCAAAGTGTTCCGTACTCCATCCACCCAGTATCCTTGGTTCTGATATTTCATTTGGTGTTGATATGCTATCTGTAATACTTCGCCCCCTTTTCGCAGCTTCATTCTCAGCCAATACTTTATTATCCTTTTAATAATATCCACTTGCAGACTTATATCTTTGCACATCATTCTCACTCCACAGTTAGCCGTACAACTGGGTAGACCCATAATTATTTTACCAAATCTATTCGTAATTGTATCAAGTGAATCAACCCTCCCTTCAACTCCCCAAATTTTCGCTCCGTACAACACTCTAGATTTAACTACTGCATTAAAAACATTTTTACATTTTTATACACTCTGTAGTCTGTGTTGGACATCATCTTCTCCAGTATGTTAATGGCTGACAGTGCACTCATACCTTTTAGTTTCAATCTTTATGTTTGCTCTGTCCATTTCCCATTTCCACTTAATATCAAACCCAAGTATTCCATTTTCCTGACAACTTCTAGCCTCGTCTCACCCATCCACCATTTTTCATTCTTTGACAAGTTATATCCTTTTTTGCACATCATTACCTTGGTTTTCTGTGCATTAATTTTTAAATTCCACTCTTTACAGTAATTTACCACTACATTTATACTACCCTGCATACTATTGGGTGTCAAAGTGAGCAGAAGGATGTCGTCAGCAGAAATGAGACCCGGAATATCCTCATTCTCAAAACTTGGATAAACGCCTGCCTCAAAACCTTTCGATTGAAAGATATCATTTATAAACAGTAGGAACAGTACTGGTGACAACTTACAACCCTGTTTCAGCCCTACTTTAGAGAATATTTCCCCAAATACTGCTCCCTCCTTAGTTCTAATTGAGCACTTCACTTCTAAATATACGTTTTCAACCGCTCTTATCATCTTCTGAGACACCCCTATCCTTCTCATCTTAGCTACGACCGCCCCTCAATTACAGGAGTAACTAGGAGTAACATTTACTTCATAATGTGTTATTTTCTACCACTGTTATTTTAAATGCATTTAATAGTTATTTACTTCAAAAGGGATGGAAGTGAAGTTTGACATATGAGCCACATGATGCAATGCTAACTGGTAAGTATGAAGGTCAATCAAATATGAATATGATTTTTGTTCTTGAACATCAACAGTTAGTAGGACTGGTCCCGCACTTCTGCTATGCTTAGGCAGGACCATTAGGAGTGGGGAGAGCGTGCTGTTAGATATTTCCCGCCGTTTCGTCAGTAATATTCACGATGTTGGAGAAACAGGTGCACCCCTCCACTGTGCAACGCATAATTATAAAATTTCTTGCTCGTGAAGGAGTTACACCAGCAGAAATTTGCCAGAGATTGACTGCACAGTTCGATGATCAAACATTGTCAAGGATGTGTGTGCCTGATTGGCATAAAAAGTTCAAGGAAGGATGAGAACGTGGAAAATCAGCAACACAATAGTTGTCCTCGGACCAGCATTACAGATGAAAACATTTGTGCGGTTGAAGACATTATTGACAACGATCAACAGGTGAGAGTATCAGAAATTGCAGAACAAGTCGGAATCAGTTATGGGAACTGTCAAGCAATCATCACAAACGACCTACAGTTCCGTAAAGTGTTTTGACCGAAAATCTGAAGTTGAGACGTTTGGAGGTCTGTCATCCTCCTTACAGCCCGGACTTATCGCCCTGTGATTTCCATTTGTTCGGACTGCTTAAAGAAGCTCTAGGAGGGCAACGATCTGAAGATGATGAGAGTGTGGAAGATTTCGTGCGCAACTGGCTGGTGACACGACCCTGTTCTTTTTATGATGAGGGCATCAAAAAGCTGCCCATATGCTGGGACAAATGAATTTCCAAAGCAGGAAACTATGTGGAAAAATAAGTTGTAATTGTCTTGTGTTTTTCAATAAATGAATTTAAATAAAAATAAAATCCTGTTTATATTTGATTCCCCCTCATATCTTAAGCAACCATTTACATGCATTGAAAATGGTTTCTGATGGTATGTTCTTTTAATGTTTGTAGAAGTTGATTGCTGTAAGATACTTTCATAACTCCTCACACCATCCCTGCCAAAAACCAGCTCTCCTTCGGATGTTATTTACTAGGCTATACTAGGCATACGTCAGGAGATATAGCACAAGCTGTGAAGATCAAGGAGCCTAACAGGGATAGTACAAACCAGGAATACAGAAAAGAGTATTCCTCCCTTATGTGGCAGGTATAACTGACAGAATAGGACACATTCTTAGGAAGTACAATATAATTCCAGTTTTCACCACAGACCGTGAGCTCAAATCCCTGTTTCGATTGGTCAGAGAAAACCCGCATCTTGAAACACCGGGTGTGTATGAAGTTCCATGTGGTTGTGGTTGCTCATATACTGGCATGACAAAAAGGGTGAAAGAACACATCATGTCAGTCAAGAATGTCACTCTTTCATCCTCCACAGAAAATGGTACAGTATAAGCCAGTCTGCCATAGCAGAATATTTCTATAGTACAGACCATGAAATCCTCTTTGACCATGTGGTGGTGGTGATGGTGATGATTAGATCATCACGCCTGTAGAAGACTTCTGTGCTTGATTTGTAAGGGAAGCCATAGAGTTGCGCCAAAATAACATCAACAAGGAAGACTGTTTCGTGTTATCAAATACACGAGGATCTGTACTCCAGTAATACATGCATAACACCACCACGGCACAGCACAATGCACTCAAACTGTCGACAGAGGGCAGTAAATCAGTAACTTCCCTCCCAACCATCGAAGCACAGCGCAACAATCCTCGAGTCCAGTTAGTGGGGCGGCCGTGGATAGTATGGTCGTGACTTCCATGTTCCTTCGAAGAATTTCTTTGCTCACTGTCGGAGGCAGACCTTCACATGCCCTGATGAAGGCTAATGTAATTTGGCGGAAAACTCGGCTTTGTTAAATGTATATTGTGGCTTTAATCCAGTTAGCATATTTATTTCTTTATTTTAATACAACGAGCCACAAAAACCAACATTCATTAAATATTAAGATGAACTGAATACAGGGTTTGTAATGTTGACCCCACTAAAAACTTTGCACAAAAGATCTCATGCTTGATGGTACCAAACTGCCAAGACCAAACAAGTTCAAATACCTTGGATCTGTTACCTTGAACGATGGGAAGATAGAAGCTGATGTATGTAGAAAAACCACAGCCTAGAGTAAACAGCGCTCACTAACCGGAGTTTTATGCTATAGAAGAGTGCTTTTTAGAATGAAAGGCAAGATTTACAAAACAGTTGTCAAGCCTGCCATGTTGTATAATAGAAAAGATCCATGAACAGAAATTTCACACTGTGAAAAGCACATGCTGTGTTAGGCAGGCAGGGTCATACTAAAAGACAAGGTAACGAATATATCAGGGGTAGTCTAAAAATAGCACCCATCACAGACAAACTATCAGAATCCTGTTTAAGGTCATACAGATTCGTAATTCGCAGACCCGATAATTAAATTGTGAAGAAAGGCTTATCCATCGCTATGGGAAAAAAAAAAAAAAAAAAGAATGAGGTGACTCAAGAAAGAAAGCTGACCCTATATAACAGGAAAATAATAGGAAGAAGAACACATTATGTTCAGTTCAGGGCCCACCATTCAAACATTTGATGATCGTCATGAAAGAATTGATATTATTCAAGAAATCAAACGACAAATGTATTGACTTGCCACATGATGCAGCGTTGCCATCTGGTAAGGTATCCAAATAACAGTTTTACATTCACTGAAAAAAGTTTCTGATGGTATATTTTTATGTCTGGAAAAGTGGAGTTCCACTTTCAACATTATTTTGAAGAATGTAAACATATGAAATTCAACACAGTAGGAAAGAAAAAATTTGGGGCTAAAGGTAACTGTACACACGTTCACTTTTCTGTCAATCAGATCAGTCAAAAGGAAATAGTAGCTCTTTCTGTTCAAGATCACTGAATACTCTCCACAGCAAAACATATGCAGTTAACTAACAAAGGCAAATAACAGCTACATAACTGTAAGTAGAAACTTTCATGTATTCACAATCTGGGCACCAATATGAATTGGTAGGACATGTTCAAAAGTAGCAACATCCTAGCTGTGCAAAGGGTCAAACAAGTACCATGAAACGACGATATAGTCTCATCCACACTAGGGAAAATGAACAAGATTCTTCAAGGATACTGTATGCTAGCAAACAAAGAGCAATTTGATGTGATGTTCCTATGCAGAATGTGGAGAGGTTTTTCAAATCGATATTAAACATTTGTTCTGCCTGCTTGGTACTGGACAGGTTTCATGACAGTTGATGGCGTCACAGAAAGCATGAAATTCAAAAATAGGGTACCTAGAAGGAAACCATAATTTAATTTCCTTCTAGGAACCTTATTTTTGATATAAAGGCCTTTATACAAGTGGAGGCACATGCTTCCCCTAGTGCACCGTCACTGCATTGTCCTACACAAGATGCTTGCGGTGGTGTCTCAACGGCGCACTAGCCACCAGCGTCTTGGAAAGGTGTAGCAATCTAACTGATGTGCCCACTGCTACACTGGGGCGAAACGCTGGTAATTTCACGATTGAAAAAGCCTAAAGAGCTTAAATGTTTTTAGCATGAAATTCGTTCTTGTCTCAAGGAGGTCTATAAGAATCACCAACATCACCACTTAGTGGCCATCTTCAGCCAAATAAAAATTAAACTAAAACATATGTATACCAGACAAAGACAATCTTGTAGGAATAATTATAACTATAAATTAAGGTTATGATCTTCTTGTCACAATATGATGTCTTCAAGTTGACTTAGGACGTTAGGCAAAGAAGTAAATCTGGAAATGATAGCCAGAATTAGGAATGAATAAATATACAGAAAAGAAATTAAAAAGGAGAAAATTATTTATGAGACTCACCTCTCATGTCTGATGTAGAACAAGCACCGACTTGCTGGAGGAAGGAAGCAGGCCATGTAAACAAAGGAGTGGATAGGGAACAAGTATTGACTTGCTGTAGGAAGCAGGCCATGTAAACAAACGATTAGATAAGGAGAGGAGGGAAGGGAGTAAATAAAAGAAGGGGGTAAGAGCTTCCATACAAGATACTTGGACCATGTTAATGCCCTGAAATATAACAGATTTTTGGCCATGGGACAGCACATGGGCACCATAAGTTCACTAATATCAACCAAGGCATGAAAATTCTTAAAATAATACAAAAAGGCCCCCTGCTCAATATCATGGAAAATTGTTTTATCCGTCTGGAACAGTTTTTCGATCCTAACTTCAATCTAAATGATATTTCCTAATTCTGGCTATCATTTCCAGATTTACTTCTTTGCCTAAGGTCCTAAGTCAACTTATATTGTGACAAGAAGATCATAACCTTAATTTATATTTATAGTTATAATTATTCCTACAACATTGTCTTTGTCTGATATACATATGTTTGAGTTATCATATAATATGTTTAATTTTTATTTGGCTGAAGATGGCAACTAAGTGGTTTAAATTAGTCCCAAGACTTATGTAATGTCATTTACTTGATATACTGTATTGAAAAGGTGAACCCTCTTGTCTATTTATATAATTGCATTTCAATACAGAACAAAAATGAAATTTATAACTTATAATCACTCAATATGACACTAAATTGACAAACTGCTGGAGACATTATGGTCCTTGGTCTGACTACCAAGTGAAGTATCTGACAGATTGAAAGGATAGCCTCAAAAAACAAGACATCATGGCCATTCATTAAAAAAAAAAACCTTGCTTCTTTGCCCCTGGCAAACCTGCAGCGAGTAATGGATGATACACTCTGGCATCCAAAAAACTCTTTCCAGTGAGTCATACTGGCACAATATAGATAGTGTGTATTGTATATTGAGTCGTTCAGTTGCAAAACCCGTTATCTGCGGACAAACAAATTTTTCAGGAAGCGCAAAAAAACTGTCATTTATTATGCAACAAAGATAGGAGGTTGAAACTTTGTAATTAAACAGTAAGCGTTCATCTTCATCATACCACAAAATCTCCACAAAATATAATTTATAGAACCCATGTTTTGTGCAAAAAACATTTGGACATAACGAGTTTTGCAGCAGTTTTGTGGAGATAAAAGATATATGCAGCAGTATATGGAATGTGCAGATTTATGGTGAACATGTTTTATTAGCTACGTTTAAAAGTATTACACTATGAAAATAGCATGAATGGAAATAATTTTAAGGTTAGGATATAATGTTTTGATATCTAATCCCCACTCTTTGATTTTATGATTACATCAAGAAATCATCATTCATACAAAACCTTTTATAAGTTCTTTAACAAATGTACAGTTATATTAACAATCCGTTATTGCCCTCAACGTAATCTCCCACATCAATGTCATAGTCTGGCATTTCACTGTTTAAAGTTTCCCGCTGGTCAAACAGTGTCTTGTAGAACTTGAGGTCATCGTTCCTTATCCACTCTTTCCTGTAATGTTTGGTCAGCAATGTGTTCAGGTCGTTGAGCTTTTCTTTCTTAAGGAACCCCTTCCTCCACTGGTATTGGCACAATAGCAGAAAAGGGTTTCCCATGCTTCAATATGCTTTTCTCTTCCACCATAATCGCTGTTATAGTTTACTTCACACCGAGCTCGATAGCTGCAGTCAGTGCGGCCAGTATCCAGTATTCGGGAGATAGTAGGTTCGAACCCCACTATCGGCAGCCCTGAAAATGGTTTTCCGTGGTTTCCCATTTTCACATCAGGCAAATGCTGGGGCTGTACCTTAATTAAGGCCACGGCTGCTTCCTTCCCACTCCTAGCCCTTCCTTGTCCCATCGTCGCCATAAGACCTATCCGTGTCGGTGCGACGTAAAGCAACTAGCAAAAAAAAAAAAAAAAAGTTTACTTCACCTCTTATCACACAGATGCCTGATTTTGTTCGTGTAAGTATGATCCTCTTACAGGGTTCTGGGACATAACGAGCTTTGCTGCATAACACACGCTGGACATAATGACTTCTGCAGCAGTTCCGTTATTTGTCACCTTTAAACGTATGGATTAAATGGCCCTTGCTCATGTATTACATTACTTGATTGTGTATTTTGATGAACTGCATACAATGGCGGTGATAACTCATTTTGAGAAAAAAATGGACATAACGGTTTTTGCAACTGGACGACTCATTATGGCTTCAAGAAAAGTGCAGAGAGTAACAGAAACATCTCTTCTTAGTTTTTATGACACAGAAAAAGCATTTGATTAAGTCCTGAGACCTGCCACACGGGCAGTGCTGAAACTCTTTCTGTCCCCAGCTTTTGTTGACCTCATCCAGGCTCTCCATGATGACATGTCACGGCAGGTTAATCAAAAAATCACCTCAGACATTTTTCCAATCACTCATGAACTAAAACAGGGGTATGTACTTGCTCCAATGCTCTTTGCTAAATATCTGGCAGCCATGCAACATGAAACAACAGACAACAGGTGTAAGTGTCAGGTATTATTTTGACAGAGGACTCTTCAATCTATCCGTGGAGTGTCGAATGGACTTACGTGAAATGCAGTACGAAAATGATGTTGCATTGCCTGCTCTTATACTTGAGGAACTGCAAAACTATGCCAACTGCTTTAAGAAAGAGCATGATTGCTTTGGTCTCTCTATCAAAGTTCAGACCAAACAAAGTACTTACTCAATCTTCACCTGAGAAAATCCTCTCAGATTTCAACATCTCCATCTTGGATAAAACACTGGATCAGGTAGACCAGTTTTCATACCTTGCAAGAATCTTATAGATTTGTACCTGCAAACAGGATGAGGAGAAGAGAATTGATGCTGTCCATGTGGCATTTGGAGGTTTCATGAACAGAAACCTAACAGTACATACTAAAATAATGGTGTACAAAGCTGTTGTAACCAAAACACTACTTATGGCTGTGATGCAAGGACCCTTTACCATTGTGACATCAAAAAACTTGAGCGTTTTCACAAACAAAACCTCAAATCTTGAACATCAAATGGGAGGACCGTCACCAGCCATACTGCTCTCGAGAAAGCGCACATCAATAGCATCATTGGTCATCGGCTTAGATGGACAGGGTATGTGTATTGTATGGATGATACCAGACTTTCTTGCTTAATCCATTACAGTGAAGTCTGCTCTGGCACAAGGTCTAAAGGAGCCTCTTTGAAGCAACTACAAAGACCCACTTAAACATAACATGGAGTTGACAGGTATCGACTCATACTCCATGCATGCACTTGCTGAAAATCGTTTGCTTTGGTGCCACACTGTCTCTACTGCCATTAGTAGATTTGAAGAAGAATGCCACAGTCATTAACAGACTAAGTGATAAACTTGAAAGGTCCATAAATTCTACCAAGGTCTCCACCATCCATTCAGCGCAAAGTATGTGGATGCTGGTTTCATGCTAACTCTGCCTGTTTAGTCATTGGAAGCATATTCATAAACTAAATTGAATACACAGGAGATTGCTGGAGGAAAATATACACTCTGACATGGTTCACAGCCGGTTGTATATACAATAAATTAGTGTGTTAACTAATTACTTAATATCTGTGAATACCGGTATATTTTACGTGCAAGTGGAAAGTATATCCACACATTTATATTTGTGCCACTGCTACTGGGCAATGAACCATTGGACCTTCTACTGAACTATTCAACAGTATGATCAGAATTCTTGGTAAGCTGTTCTGAAGATGTTATTAAATTACGTCAAATCGTTCTTGAGATATGGAATGTTGTACGTTATGATTGCGGAATGTTGGGTCTCATTGAATTTTATTACTGCCAGTATAATGACCGGAGCAAAAATTAAATACCGGCTTGAAGGGTTAAATGGAAGATTTCATCATTATTTATGGATTCAGTTCAAGAAAGCTATGAAGGTTACATCAAGAGACTTGTTAATTTGTTGAGCTATGTACCGTACATGTAAGCTATTTTTTTTTTTCATGCCATTTGTTTGGGGCGTCTGCCTATAGAGATCTTTTGCCCCTACTTATACCATATGATATGAACCTGTGTGTAATTGGAATGGAGGAAGTGTAGTGTGTTGAATGTGAGGAAAGGAACATTAAGGACGACACAAACACTCAGTCCCCAGGCCTGGGATGTTAATCATTTACAATCAAAAAACCCTGACCCAGCCAGGAATCGAACCCGGGGCCGCCGGGTGGACGCGTTGCCCCCTACAGCGTGGGGCCGGACATATCCAGGCTATAATATACAAGACTTTCTTGCCAAAACCTCTACAGTGAACTTTGCTCTGCCACAAGGAGCCCATTTGAAGTGCTACAAAGACCAACTTAAACATAAGAGTCGTATACATATGACTAAGTATCTAAGCAGTCACATATGACTTAGTCATCTATATATGACTGACTATGTATCTATCGTATATCACATCATTTATTTCATCACATCTCATTAACTCCTCTGATGAGGTTGACGTCAGGAAGGGCATCCGGTCATAAAA